>NW_024063349.1:0-2600608 GCF_006381635.1 Hibiscus syriacus
TTTTTTTTTATAATTTCTATTGATAATTTGATTTTATCTCTTTAAAATTTTATAAATTTGTCATCTCTTAAAATTTTATATGTTCGTCTTATTTAATATAAAATATTGTATTCATCCTATTTTTTAAAAAATATTGCATTTGTCATGAGTGAGATTTTATAATTATTTAATAGGCATATGGGAGATGACTTGTTTACATTATAAATTATAAACAAAAGATCAGAAAAAATAATATTATTACTTTTTGATGATTAAAAAAATAACTAATCTTCGATACTCAAAAGAATATAGTAACGTGCATTTTCTGTAAATCATAAGATTTAAATACTTAATTTCGTACTTGACTTTGGGTTTGTAACGTGAAACAATATATTATAATTTAGACTTTATGATTAATTTTGTTAATTTAATTCTCTGATCAAAGTACTACTACAGGGTACCTCATTTCCTGCTCACGTCTACCAATAAAAATTTTATATTCATATCTAAAATGTATTTATTTTAATTTTAGAGTTTAACTCAATTACAAAAAGAAATCACTTTTAAAGGTAACTACACATTTAGTACCCAACTATCGCTTTTGTTCTATTTTGGTCATCCAACAATTATTTTTTCAAAATTATACCTAACATTTAGTTTGATTTCATTCTGATCGTCTGTCGTTAAAAAATTAATAGTGATGTTGATATGTCACCGTAAGATAATGTCATATCATCATTGTAAAAATAAAAAGTACCACATCAAACATTCTATTTTTTTTAACGGTGGGCGATCAAATTGAAACCAAAATGTAGCGTTAGATATGATTTAAAAAATAATTGGGTGACCAAAATGGAATAAAAGTGATAGTTCAAATACTAAACGTATAATTTACCCTTAAAAAATTATATTCAATTCTCGTAGTTATTTCAGGGGCGGATGCACTAAGCCCCCTAGGGGTCAAGTGCATCCCCATTATTTAGGGAAAAAGTGAAATTTAGTATAATATGTTAAAGAAAAATGGAAGAAATTTTTTTTGCACCCCCATTATTTTTAAGAAAAGAAAATTAAAATTTTGGACCCCATTTATAAATTTCTAGATCCGCCATTGGTTACTTTATGTGGTATTTTTATTACCTTTTCATTATTGATATCAATATTAATTTTAGATTGATTGTTGATCATTAATTTTGTTTTTGTTTTTCTTTTTCATCGTTTCTCCCTTCTTTATTTTTAGATTTTGTCATAATTTTTATCATATTTTTGTTTTGTATATTTGATTTCTGTTGTTTTGTTTAATCAGTCCTTTCTTTATTGTATGAACATTATGGATACTTTTATATGCATTTGTAGCGCATTCTTTATTTACTCTTTAGCACGTCTTATTTTTTAGGATTAAATTTAATTTTATCTCTCCAATCAGTGTTTATTTAATTATCTTATCGATCTATCCCTTCTTTTTGGACCTGACTTATTCTTTTTTTATTGATAAGTGCTCTCAATCACCAAAGATAGGTCGCAATTGAGATGTGATAAAATCATTTTGTCCATGTGCAATCATTATTATTTGTCTTGTAATTTTTTAACGACTGATGATCAAAATAAAAATAATATAACATTCGTATGACTTTATCAAAAAACTCATTTAGGGTCCAAAATAGAAAAAATTATGTTAGTGACTAATGATTTAGTTTATCCTTTAGTGAAATATACTTATAAGAAATCATATATTTCGTCAATCAAACACCAAAGAATTATATTCTAGTTAAATGAATCAAATAAATAATGTAACATATCTTGTAATATGAAAAAATAATCGAATATTTCATAATCTCATTTTGAAAAATAATCTTCGACCACGACATCAATTTTAATATTGGTTGTCGGTCGCTAGTGATTATTATTATTTTTTGTTCCTTTTAATATTTTTTTTTTGAGTTTTCTCAATTTTAAATAAGAAATTTTGTTCTTGTGACACACTTTCTCTATTATTATGGCACGTTCCTTATGACTTTCGATATATTTTTTACATACTTCTACGGTCGTGTTGGTACTCGTACAAAAATTCTCATTATTTTTATTCTCTGATTGGTTTGTCAGTGGTCACGTATTGTCAGATCCTCTCTTTGCTAAAAGGTTTTTTGCCAATATAATTAGAATTGTGTAGCGAAGCAACCTGCCAAATTATTTGTTTCGCGCACCACTCCTTTATCGCTTCTTAAAGCGTCTTGTTCGAAAGAGACAAAGAGTTTTATGAATGTTACTGTGTTATTTTGATGTTTGATGTCATTCTCAATAGAAGGCTTCGTTTTTCTTCGTAACTTTGAATTTAATACTTTGGTTTTATATATGAATTTTTTGGTAACTATTGTCTCCATTTTTCTCTCTATGTTTGGGTGCGTTGTAATTTTGATTCTTTCCATTATTTTTCTTAATGAAATCCAGTTGTCATTGCTTAAAAAAAATCTCACTTTCGATATCCAAACACACCCTTAACTATTCAACAAGTGATTTTAAAGCATAATAAGAGAAAATTCAAAAAAAAAAAAACACAAAAAAAAAAAGATACTTAAATTCTGTAAATTATCCAAGTCTCCAACCATATATTGAAGTTGATTTATAAAATTCAGTATTTTGAAACAAGCTTTGTTTACTACTTTCCATTACCATCATTTTGGTTGAAAATTTTGAGTGATTTCATGAAATTAGAAATATGAGCACATGATAAAGTCAGAGAATTCATTGAGTGACCTTAGTGATTAAATTTTTTTTTTCTTTTTTAATATTCCAAGTTTGAGAAGTTTTTATAGGGTGTATGTACGTTGTCAATAGTTAAGAAAAATTATGAACATGTATTACTTTATAATCAACTCAAATTATTGAAAGAAAAAAATAGAGATTGAGAAAGAGACAGAAGTGTGAAGGGCAGCAGCAGCAAAGGTGCATGGGGCTGACTGACACAACACTCAACCTTATCAGGTGGGGATGATGAGGGGACAAATCTTCAGCATCGCAATCGATACACATGTTTTTAGCCTCACCCATCAATCACCCATCACGTTTTCAGATCTCTACATTCATCTGGATCTTTCTTATACCTATCATTCTTCTTATCCATTTTATACACGGGGGAATAATTTGAGTCTTCAAGTTAATGAAGGTTCCCCCTAAGATGCAACATAAACTAGTTTAGAGATAGCATTTGTACACAACCCAGAAAACCAAATTTCCTTGGGAATTTATTAGTCATAAATTAATTGGGCAGCTAGACTTGATAAATGCATTGGACAATGATGAAGTGAGAAAGGGTGGTTGCTCGTAAAAAATTTTAAATTCTCGTATATTTTAAATAATTTTTTTATTAATAATTTGTTTTCGTTTTCTAAAATTTTATTAGTTCATCCTAACATAAAATTCTGTGTTGGTTCGTGGCATTGGATGTGTAACAATTTTCTTGACCTTTCATGTAGCTTTCTCAGGCTTCATGTTACATTATCTTTCATGTGGGTTTTGGGATGTTTCCATTTTGATTAAAAAAAGAGTAAAGAATTGAAGCCCTGGGAATCAAGAATTGTGTTGTCTGTGGCTCATTTCCTCAGAATTATCCTCTTGACTTGTCTTAAAGCTATGAAAGGATTTGATATGGCCCTTTTATAGGCAACATACAAGAAATCCTCTTATCTGCATTCTGCCATCATCATGAAATTGTATCAATGGTGCCTCTGGTTGGAACTTCCATGGTCCCCTATTTCATTTGAATAATAACAATAACAAAGATAATTGTTTTTGCTTTCAACGTATGGATATGTAGTTTTCTCAGTATTGTTTTTGCTTCCATGGCACCCTCATTTTGCACGATTTTATGACTGGTGCCTATTTTTTCCCCCATTATTTGTTGTAGGTCAAGATCTTGATGTAAATTTATGAGCACGCACTTCAAACATGTGGAATAGGAGTGGGCAACAAGACAGGCTTTCAGCTGATTGGTACAATTTGATTCAATCAATGCTTTTAGCATTTAGGGTTCAAAGGAGTTACTAAAATGTTTTCTTCGAAAATACCTTAAACATGGATAGATGCAAAATTTTATATAATTGGGTAAACTCGAGCTTATAAAATTACAGGGAACGAAACATATTTTCAATAAAAAAATTCATAAAAAAATCTAAAATATATGATAAATTTAAGGTGACAACAACCCCCACCCGCCCCTTGATATATCCCTGTCCTTACATTTACCGGTTTGTGCTGCTCATTGGAGCTTAGTAATTGCAACATTAAAAAATCATTCTATCCTAACTAAGATTTTAAAGTTCTTCAATGAATTACCACCCATATATGCACCTACTCCTAGCTTATCTCACCATCAACTCTAACCACCACAACGACCCTAACTAGAAATACCGAAAATAGTTTGCCAAAGGTTTAACGTTGTGGTTGGGAACATAAATTTAAAATTTGTTACATAAATTATAAGAATAAAATTCATCCTCAATATATTAATTAGGTTAATATAATTTATATTTGAAAAGTATGATTTTATCATGAATTTGTTTAAAATTTCAAATTCACACCACTAAATATGTATATACCAACTCTATAGTTTTTTTTTTCTTTTTTAAAATGATCAATAAATTTTTAAAAAAATCATTGCATTTGTACGTGTATTTCCATTTAAATTACACTTTTTGAAATTTATATCTAAGGTTTAATTTTAAAATTTAAATTCTAAAGGGTTAACTGTATAGAGTATATTTTAAGTTTAGTTTTCAATTATTATTTTGTTAAAAGTACTATAACATAATCAACGAATATTTTTTCGAGTGGTAAATAGTTTAATATCACTTTAACATATCTCGAGTTTGAGTCATCGTGTATGTAAAAAATCTCACTGGGAGACAACCAACAAAACTAGGTGTGCAACGCAGATCAGTTCGGATTAATCAAGGCAAAGCCTTGGGATTAAAAGGGCTAAAAATAAAGAGTACAACTTGGAGTATATCTAAAGTTTGCTGTTTTAGTTAAAAAATATTTTTAAAAATGTTGCTAAACAAAAAATGTTTTTGAAAAGTGTTTTTATAATTTTATATCCTAATTTATTTTATCAAAATGTATATATTTTTTAATTAATTGTATCCGATTTAAAAACATTTTTCCTTCATAAGTATCAACAGTGATTTTGGATTAAAAATACTTTTGACAAATAAATACAACATTTTTTTTATTAAGTTGAGTTGGAAAGGCAATGGCTAAAACATCAACAACCACCAGCCTTGAAGCATGTTTATTGATGAAAGTAAAGCCCCTAAAATAAGTCACCGTTGGATGTAGATATTAATACCAAAACCAAACCCCTTATACGTTAAATAGCCAGAAAAGTAATGATCAGTTCAGAAATGCTTATTGTTCTACAAACAGCTTGCATATCTAATTAACATAAACTTGTACGACATGTATATCTTTTATTATGAGTTTCTTCGAACATATCAAGCACTTTCATCTCTAATTACCTCCTCGAGGAGAACAAAATCTTCACGAGAACTCGCAGATTCAACTAGAACTTCTACTTCATCTCCTACATGACATCCAATAGACACCCATGCAGATCCTTGAAATCCCACCTGCAACATTGAATGTTCGCTCACAATGTCAATCTTAATGCAATCCAAATCTGTTGTATTAGTTAGTTTCATATATGCAATGATCGCAGAAATGACCACTAAATATCCTTGCCTCAATAAGGAACAAGGATGCAATCCTGTCTTTAATAAATCGAAGGATCAATGCACGATATTTTCTCTCCTTCGGTTGCCTTTTCAGATACTCTATTATCCAATACCGAAGGCTGCTGGCCGAGATCTTCCTTATTGCTCTAACCTGCATGTTTACCATTGATGCCATCCCTTCTAGCTGACCAGATGAAAATGGTGGAGATTCACCTCTAAGAAATGCCTTCACCTACATGGAAATATGAAAATGTTACAGGCATTTTCAAACAAGATATAATGTTCTTCTTTGCAGTATGACAATGTCAAAATTGTTATCAAAACATCTACACTTGTAATAAAATGATGATAACAATAACAATGATGGCAAACACACCCATAATGTAAAAGTCAAGTATGATGAACAAATATTAGCAACAAACATCCTTAATAGTTAATAGAAGCCACCACATTGATTTATATCAGGAATAGTAGAGAAAAGACCTGATAATGAGCAAGGAGATCCAAGTATCTGCGGATGGGCGATGTAAACTGAACGTAACCAGGAAGCCCAAGAACCCCATGACGAATAGGCTTCCTGAAATCAGTTTCAGCTGCACGCATTATTTTAATAACGGCAGAGCTTCGAACTGGCCCTTCAGGAAGATGTGAATATGCAGATACATCAATATTAGATTGTGGCTGTCCTCGATAGGGTAAAGGAATGTTATTGCAAGATCCAAATGTGGCTAGAACTTCTCCACAGAGTATCATCATCTCAGAAACAAGCCGCATTGCAGGGTCAGCCTGGTTTTCAACGTAAAGGTTAATTAATGGATTAGGATACTCTGGGTTAATTACTTTGATGCGAGTTTCTAGGGTGGATGTATCAATTGCACCCTGCAAAATAAGAATGCCAAAGAAGTGTTAGGGATGTAAATCAGAACAAGCCTGTCTTACACAGAACAAAAATAAACCAATGGCAATTAAAATGATAATGAAGTACAGCCCAACCTGCTGGCGACGCCATTTTAACCTTAGAGAAGCTGCTTCAGATAGAATCTTCAGTTCAGCCTCCTCTTCTAGGTTCAAATGAAGTAGCTCAGTTGCACTCTCATAGGTCAGCATGTAAGTTGGTTTAATGATTGAGTTTTGAACTGAATACTCTGCAATGCTTTACTACCACAGACATGTCAGATAGCCTTAATTAATAAAATTATAAACTAACATCTAAAGAAGCCAAATATAAAAACTGGAACAGTTTATTGTGTCCAAAATGCAAGCAATCAAAGAGCATACACACAGGTAGACGCACAAATAAAGAGACCGGAAAAGAAAATAAAAGTATTATTATTTTCAGTTCCATAAAGATGCAGTTATGGGCTTATGGCAACAATAATCACAAATAGTGGAACAAGTTTACTCGAAACAAATAAATATACAACTCAACTCAAAGACCTATGGAAGCACAAAAAACATATTGCAATTTATACCCCCATCACAGTACCGAGTCAGTCATATGGCTCATAGAGCCAAACATAAACATATTACTCCAGACTCCTTGAAAAGATTAAAATACATACCCCCATCACATTTCTGAGTCAGTCTTATGGCTTATAGAGCCTAACATGCTGTCCCACCACCCTAAAATTTAATGTAAGCATAAACATAGAGATTGCAAAATCTTTCTACTCTGAAATTAAGCAAAATAATAAATTAAAACTTTACCTGCCATCAAAGTGCAAGACAACAGAAACACTGACAGCTTTGCAAAATTCTCCTTGTTTCAAACTCATCCCCTCCATGGCAAGGTTCTCAGGAAACATAGGAAAAGTTACAGTTGGCAAGAAAACAGAGGTTCCTCTTCTCAGTGCTTCCCTGAACATAATTGAGTATAAAAAATGATCAAAGAAAATTGTTCTAGTCTATACAATTTCAAAAAAAAAAATACCTGTCTACTATGCTCCCAGGTTCAACAAATCTAGTTGGGTCCGCAACATGTATCCATATTTTCATGCGGCCATCTTGCAACTTTGTTGCACTTAAGGCATCATCAAGCTACAAAAATAAGCAAATTCAGAATAAAATTTGATACAAAAAGGAAATAGAACTTGTGTCAAGAAAGTGGTGGCAACTACCTCATCAGCCTCATCAACATCAATAGCATAAACCTTCAAGTGAGTAAGATCCTCTCTGTTCATCTAAAAACAAAGAAAACTATGCGAACACATGATAAAAAGATAAACAATATAAAATCCTTCATTGGTTCACATTTAACACTGTAGAGACTCATTCAGACATTAGTGGAAGAAATATTTCTGTAGACCAAAAGCTGATTTTTGACTCGTAGATATCATAAGCTTAATAATTTTCTAGTAAAATACAATGGAATCTTTCAATAGAGATGGAAGCCAGGTTACCTCATCTGAGTCAGGTGATTCAGACAAAATACTTTCAGCAGCAGCTATAACCTCATCAGAATGGTTTGTACGAATGTTTAACTTTAACAGATCAAGATTGACATGCGCAGGAAAATAACCAATATTTATGAGGACGTTTACTGCAGAGGATGACGTTTTTGTAAGTCCCATCGCCTTCAGGATCTGACAAGAATAAGAGAATGGGAAATTAACCAAGTTATTTTATATAAATGCAAATAAAATAAAGAAGTGAAAAAAATCATAAAATTTCCCCTTCAAACCAAAATCTATGATCTTATGGTAACAAGATTGTCTTGATTTGCCTGCTATTATTACAATACAGATTATGTGTTAAGGTCACAGGTCTGGATTGAGTTCCCGGACGATACACAAAAAGTCGGCTCCGATTAAGGAAGCCTTTCCCTTGTTGCGATTTCTACCATGAGAAGAATCTATGACAAATTTTTGAAGAGAGCTCATAAGATTTCGTCGAGGTGAGCTCCTAACAAAGAAAGACTTCAAAATTCGGCTTGTCTTATTACCCAGATTCATCCCCCTTAAATAGACGTTACATAGGGTCTATTCTTCATAAAAGGAAACTAAAATTGAAGGCTTTTATTTTTTTGATAAAGAAATGAGGCCTCGTTAAAAACCCCCTTCATAACCACTGTTGTACAAAAATACATCAGCGGACATTGGAAGGAGGAAAAAGAGTGCCTCAAATGTTATTAAGGTAATTCTAAAATAAACTATTCTAATTAATAATATTAATTAAATATACTTATTTGGCTTCTTCTATTTTTTGCGCCTTTGATTTCTTTTCTTGTCTGCAAAGGCAACACCACAACGGTAACATTATGATACCAACTTCGGAATAACTCAATAAAGTCAGACAAACTACCATTCCAGCAGTTTTCCTTTGCTCATCACTGTTGCAAGCATCAATCGCATATGCTTCGAGAGACTCAATTTTGTATCGGATTTTCTCATCCATCATCCAGGAAGATTTGGCAGGTTTAGAACGTGCAGGCTTTGCTTTTGCAGACACAAGTAATTGCACGAAGTCCTGAAGTTCTTTCTCAGCAGCCTCCTTGGCAAGCTTCTTGTGTAAAAGTTCTTCCACCTAGATACGAAAATCAATAAAAGGAATGGGTTAGCGCAAAACATCACTCGTCTGACTAGTCCAACTTATATACAGAAGCTCTTTGACCACACTTTTTATCTATGTCAAAAGAGCAGTCTACCAATACTTAATCAACCATTAAACCAACATATATTGTGCATGTACTTGTCCTGTCGCTCGAGGCCCATAAATGGAGCGAGAACCTTTTGTTGCCAGTACAGTGAAGTATACTTCATCATTTGATAGCAAAAGATGAGCACAGTAGCTCTCAAGAGGCTCTGAACTGCCAAAAATGATCTGCACAGTAGCATAAAGTTACCAAATGGACAAGCAGACAGGTCCACATTCAAATGAAAATTTGGTACCTCGGCTAATTCTTCTGCTGTCACTGACGCATTCTTTTCAAGAAGCTCAACCCAAGCAATCTCCAGTAATGTTGGGTCCTGCACCAAAATATTTTGTGACAATGTACACCAAAAAAGAACCTCAACAAATTTTCTGTTTGTCATCAAAAGAGCAAGTTGAACGAACCAAGTTTTCATGAGCTTTTTGGAGAAATTTTGAGATCTCAGTCTGATCAAAATTTTCTACACCTGGAACAATATATGTAATTTGTTGAGGCTTGATGGATGTTGTGACACCATTCTGTATAACAAGAAAAATAAAATGTAACATTAGTTCAAACAATCTGAAAGCTCTGAACATCTGGCATAACAAACACGAAATCTAACACCTAGCAACCTATTCAACATGCCGCATGAGTTGTTTCTACAAGAACCTGATCGTACACCATCCAATTCTTCTTTCCATCAGGTCTCTGAGCAACTCCGAGCAATACCCTGTCCGCATCCTTCTTAAACTCCAGCAGGAATCCCTTTTCTAATTCTGGATTGACAAGCTTATCTTCAAGAAGCTCACCGCTACTCGTTAGTCTGAGTTCGACAAGAAAATCAATTGCCACACTCAAGTTTAAACATTTACTCTAAATCAAATACGCAAGTAAAGTTTAAAATCCATCTTGATTAAGTAGCAGAAACTATGTTAAATATATCACAAGTCATGGAAGTAACAAAAACCAAAGTAACTTGCAGCCAAAAATCTGCATTTCTTAGATTATGTTTCAGATTCAGTATAATCACGATAAAGTTAGACTCTATATCATTTCACTTCTTTGTTTTTTTTTTGTTATGAAACGGTTAAACATAAATATGCTCATCACGTTCTAATTACTAATTCAATTTTAGTTAAATACAAATTTCACCAAGAAAAAGAAAATAAGAAACCAAAACTCAAACTTTACTTGACACTGGCGCGAATTCTTCTGCGACTGCGCCAAGTTGTTAGCTCTTCCATGACGCAATCAACGAGACTATGAGCCGAATGCGAAAGACTGCCTCCATATCCTAAAAACTGATTACCGCTACACAAAACAGGAAACCAAAGCCCTAACTCGGAGTTCCGGCGAAACGGTAAGGAGGTGAATTGGCGGAAACGGCGGGAAAACGTCAATAGAGGAGGTGATGCGACAGAACAAAACAAACCACCGTTGACGGAGCGAACCGCCATCATTTTTAACCTTAGTGAAGGAGGAATATATGGTTCATGTGGTGGTGAGGGAAGAAAGAGGAAGCTTGGAGTTGCAGTAGCTGTTGGCGATAAAGCCGTATGGAGGGTCCGGATGATATTTTTGTCGCCAAAATCACCCGCTAAATTATAAGGGCCGGGTCGCCTTCTAGGTTCTTACAAAAAAGCCTGAGCCCATAAAGTACGTTTGAAGGTTTGGGGCTTGCCGACTGAACCGTAATAAATGCTCTGGGCATTCGCTTCATTTTTAGAAGAAATGTACAAATACAACTTACACCAAGATTAAGCCCCGTCCCATCTTTACCTGTATAATTTGGATATGTTATTTTCACACGACCAATTCAATTGAAAGTAATTTAATGCATGGTTTCCCATCTTTACCTGTATAATATGGATACATTAAAGATGAAATTATAAAATTTTAGAGAGGTTCGAACTTATAAAATTTTAAGAGATGAAAATATATAAAATCGTGCCGAGTGGATGGTGAACATACTTTTCTAAACACCCAGTTAACCTTGGAAACCATAATGTTAATCACCTCGCCTGAATTTTTGATCAAGGTGCTTAAACACACCTTTGATTCAGAGGTTTGAGGGGGATTATAAGTAATTTAGATATTGTTTCAAAAAGTAGATTTTATATACAAACAAATAATTTAAATTTAAGTAAACCCTAAAGAAACAAAAGCTTATATTTGTATACAAATAAAAAAGGGAGTTGTATTGATTTATTTGCGAAAAATAAAATAAATGAAGACACTTTTCCTTAATAATTTAGCTAAAAATCTAATATAAGAAAATAAAATGTATCACAAGCATATAAAAGGAATGAGTGTGAAGCTTGCTTATACTGAAAAAACATGAAAGTAACACGTGCTATAAGATCCATGTATTTGGCATATATATATATATATATATATATATATATATATATCAGCGGCACTGCCGAGAACATAAGCTCTGGATCATAGAACTGCTTGCGCCTGGCAAAAAGTATGTGGTGGTCTTTCCGCTGGGGGAGCATGTTACATTCACTTGGCTGCCTAGTTGAGTGGACTGAAATAACAATACATTTTCACAATTTAAATTCAAGCATATACATATACATACATACATGTATATGTATGTATACCAATATGTAAAACTAATGGCATGGTTTCCACCACAATAAGACTATCAGTGCTTGCATAACAGCAGCTAAGAAAATGGAAGACCAAGAACCCACCACCCCCTATGCTACCCGGACATGGAGGATCGTACTCATTATGCTCGGGGATGTGCCAAATAAAGTTGTCTAATACTCGAAACCCACAATTGTATACCCGATGAGGATGACATCTTTTCCAATAATTTATGCCTAGTACCATGAACTTGTCTTCATTTACTTTCATCTTTCTAATCTTATGTTTCCTGTTTTGTTGTTCCAGTTAATGTACTTAAGATTAAGAACTAGTTAACATGGTTAAACTATTTGTTATATGGCTATCTGTTCGATCCAATTATGAGAAAATCCATATTTTGGAGCTACAATTTCATACATTTTCACAAAAAGGATTGGTTCCATTGATGAATGTTAAAGCATACAGAGAGGGAGATGTAAAATGAAAAATGAAAAAGAGCTGATTTTTTTACCGTGCAGAATGCAGGCTGGGTATTGCATCTCCATCTTGAAGTAGGTACACAGGACAAGTAGTGACACCAAGAACAATGATCATTTGCATCAACTCCACGTAGGAGCAAAACCAATCCAAGAGTCAAACTGCAAAATAAGCATCATTTTTAAATGAAAATCGAATAAAATGTCACCAAGTCAACTAGTAAACAAAGGATTGTGTGAAAGAAAACTAATTTATGAGTTTGGTTGTAGTAAATAACAAAGCTCCTTGGTCAAAAACTGCTTTAGAGATCATTCGAGAAGCAAAATGGTTTGCTTACCCCACAATTACAAGGATCAAAGAAACAGCCCATAAAATACACTGATACTTCTTGAATTTAGGTCGGGGTGAAGCTGAATATCCAGGAGGAGCATATTGCTGACTAACCCATCCAAACTGGGGTCGGATGAAAAATACAAATCCAAGAAGGAAACCAGTGAGAAATCCTCCAATATGAGCAAAGTTGTCAACATGTGGTAGGATTCCAACTGCTAAATTGACGGCGATGATGATCACGAGAGTAAAAAATGATGCCACCTGCAAAATGCACACAAAATCGAGGGCATCTCGTCCCCATACCAAGAATAATGTACCCCAGTTGTCTGTGACATGATTAATGAATGAGCTATTTATGTACCTTATGAGCATATATTGTCCAATTAGTAATGAGTTCGGAGAGCATGCTTCCAAGTAATCCAAAAAGTGCACCAGAGGCACCAACCGAGATGTTTGACTGGAGGAAAAGTGCAGACATCAAGCTCCCACCAAATCCAGAGATGATATAGAGCAATCCAACCAGTACTGCAAGACATTGCACAAAAATCAAGCAAGATTTCATGCTAACTTAAAATAGATACATTCTCATTTCGTGAGAAGTTATGAGATGCTCAATACTCAGATAGTAATTAAACTAAGTCTTGCTAAAATTTCAATGAACTACAGATAGCATTCGGTAAATTAATGGCCTTAACTCAATTAATAAGTTTTATGCCGCACCAGACATGAATACAAGCAAATTAACGCTTCTTCACTTTGATGACGTTCAGTTTGCTTGAATTTTAAGCCTATAACAGATGCAACAAAAACTATAGAAGAATCTCAAGAAAAGTGATCTAACGAGGGCTTAAAACCCATTGAATGACTATCAAAGAAACTAAATGATAGAGTCAGTACAAACACAGTTTCGGAATGATGGGATTGTTTTCGAAACCGATATAGATGACGAGAAGAAAACATGTGTAGAAACAAGGAATAAAAGGAGTCAAAGACTAAGAAAGGGTGGCTTTTATGCAGTATTTCATAAGGGGTTCAAGTCAATAACACAGAAAAGCATAAGCTGAGCTAAGAAAATAGGTATAGAACATAAACAATTTCATCTACAACTTGCAAAGTCTAAGCATCGATTTGAAGGAAGTATGGATTAAAGCACGTACTGAACCCAAATTCTCTTTCAAGCCGGATTCCAATGACTAAAAGACTCAACATATTAGCCAGCAAATGAAAAACCCCTCCATGTAACCAATTGCAAGTGATGAGACGCCATCCCTGGTCTCCATGAACCACTTTGTTTACATCTAAAGCTCCCATCTTCCGCAACCTAAACCCACAAATAAACACGAACCCATTAACTTAAACATAACAAAAAAAAAACAGTTTAGAAAGAAAAAGAAAAAAAAAGTAGCAAAGCAAATGAAGTACTTACGTGACGGAAGAAGGACCCAGAAGAGGATTCTCCCTAAAAGGCTGAAAGGAGAACCTACCTAAGAAATCAGCGATGCAAGAAACGGAGTTCTTGGGGCAATTATTGACGTACATGGTGACGATAAACACAACAGTGTTGGCAACAACGAAAGCAGGAATCAACCAAGAGATCCATTTCTTGAAATGCTTGATTTCTCTGTAAACGATTGGAGTTGGGGAACTAACAGGTGGGGTTTCCACATCGACAGGGTGTATCGAGCTGCCGGACCTCCTTGAATTGGCCCTGGTTGGGATTTGGGGTGAAGGGAAGGCGGCCATGGAAGCTGAAGCTGAAACTGACAAAAAGATTAACCCAAATCGGGTTTTAACATTCAGATGAAGTTTGATTGAGCAGCTCAAGAAAAAATGGGAAATTTTAGTCAACAACCAACCATCTTGGCTGCTAGGAGAATTGATCAGAATTCAGACACAATGTCCGAACACACGGAAAATATGTCATAAAAATGAAATTATTCAATAAAAAATGTGGCGCCAAGTGTGACTGTTCACCTACTCCAATCACCAAAAAAGTAGGGGGTAAACTACTCTTTTAGTATTCCAACTATCACTTTTGTTTCGTTATGATCACCCCAACTTTTTTTTAAAATGATACCTAACTTCACATTTTGATTTCATTTTAATAACTCATCGTTAAAAAGCTAACATAACTACTGACGTGGTATTTTTAGTTTTTTAATTATGATGTGGAATTATCTTATGATGACACATCAATATCATTGTAAATTTTTCAACGGTAAGTGACCAAAATGAAATTAAAACTAAACATTATATATGATTTTAAAGAAAAATAGTTGAGTGACTATAAATAAATTAAAATAATAGTTAGGGAACTAAACGTTTAGTTTACCTAAAAAGTAATAATCCACCACATGCAGCTTTTTATATAAAGAAATTTGTCGATTTTAAAGCAGAAATTAATTATCTTAAACATGTCGTCAAATATATACGGAGTCAACAAGGAGGGCCGGGCCGGGCCGTAAACTAATTATTGATTTAATTAGGTTAAATACTTCTTTCTGTATCTCTGGTACGATTAAATTATCAATTTGATACATTACATTTATATTTGTTCCCAGAATTTTCATTAAAAAGATTGACGTTTTAAAATTTTCACTACATATCACAGTTTTTTTATTGGAACAAGTCATTTTTAACAGAAAATAACGATACAATCAAATGATTTTATTGCATCATGGAAATAATAGTACAAGAACCAAATCAATAAAAGAAATGTGAAGGTACTGAATGAGTATTTAACTATAGTATAAAGGTCAAGAATGCTATTAAACCATTTAAGGGATTGCTATCTGCCTTAAAACAACCTTAAGAAACTCTCCCCCGTGTCTTTATCTTGACGTATTTACAAATTTCGTTAGTCAATGCTCAAATTACCAAAATCAACTACTAATTATTTTATCTTATTGTCATAAATATTAAATTGGAATAAGGCAAGCCAAATCAAATAATAAAAATATACATAATTCAAGTTTAAATCAATATTTACACTTTAGAATTTAATTCGAGTTTTGTTGAGTTAAAATATTAATTTATTAAAATATGAAAATAACATTTTCAAATTGTTTAGATTAAAAATCAATTACGTAATAAAAATTAAGTTTGATTGTTTTATTTACTAAAAAACTGGGAGGAAGAAAATATTTATGAAAAAGTTAATTTACTAAATAAATAAATAAAAATTCAATTTTCTAGAGTCTTGCTTTATGGTAAAGTTTGTGCCTCCACCAATGGGAGGAGATTAAAATGTTGCAGGATAAAATAAAGCAATCTTCACTTAAATTATTGTTGTTTTAATATATTTTTTAATAATCGAAAATGATTATAAGGTAGTATATATTTAAAATTTTCTTAATTTATTGAAGATGTATATACACTCTGCAGACGTAATTACCCGAACTCAGAACCTCTAAGAAGAATAATATTTCCTTTTACCATTGATGTCATTTGATCAGTTGATTTTAATGTGAATTTTTAGTTTAAAAATAATTTTCTTTGGAGCCAATAGCATCGAAATGGTTTATTGATGTTAAAGTTTATATACTATTTTGAATTTTAAATTTAATTTTTATATTTAATTTTTAAATCAAGTTTTTATAATATTTTTAATTTAAAATTTTGATCATTCTCTTAATTTTTATTCAAATTTAATATTAATTGACAACTTTATAATTATAAAAATTAAAGTAATTTTATTAATCTTTTGGTTTTACATTTTTTTTAATTTGACACTTCAAAAATTATAAATTTGGATTATTAAAAAAATTGAATTGTTCAATTATAGTAACTTTTATGAAAAAATCTATTGTTAAATTTATGATATTTTTAATTATTTTTAAAGATGAATGGTTAAGTTGATAAAAGTTTTAAACGTATTAATTAAGATATTATTTTTTCTATTTTATAATTTTCAATTTAATTATTGACTGATAAAATTGAATAATATTAGGAGATATTAAAATTTATAAATAAAAATAATATAATAACTCAATTTTATAAAAGTATAATATAAAAATTAAAAATTAAAATTATATATATATATACACAACATACATAAATTGTTAAATATAGTTAAATATATTAAGGGAATGAGAAAAATAAAAAAAATTACATACTCATTTTTATTTTTTTATTAAGCTAAGTTGATTAGAAAATAATATTTGTTTTAAATATTCTCAATCATTTAACAATGAACGCTCAACCACCCTTGCAGTCGTTAGTGCTTGAACCATTGAACTCTAAAAATAATAACAATTCTTTTAACCACTTAAATAAGTTAGTTCGTGCTACATACTCATTTTATTAAAAAAATGAATATTAACCAACGATGGTTGATTCAAGTGGAAATCTGCTTAATATCGCTTAAGGAAAATCTCAAATTTGAGTCTTTTTGTATGCAGAAAATTCCTGTTAGGAGATTTATGCACCAAAGGCAGGTGTACGACTCGGTCGATCCAAAGTAATTAAGGCGAAGCCTTAAAACCGAGAGGGGAACAAAAAAAAAAATAATTAAAATTTCTAGATCCATCTTGCCACAATGATGTGTTGTGGGTTTGAGTTTTGGTTTCTATAATGAAGAAAGTAAATTGTAAAAGCAAGCATGTATTGTTAAATTACCGAACTTTAAGCAACCGTTTTGTCCATTCACCCTAGCACAATCAAGAAGACAGGGAAATGCATTTGGCCAACTGTTCTTCAGCCGAGAGATGGAAGTTTTTTAATATTATATTATTTCATTTATCTCGTTAAATTTATTTATTTTAAAATTTAAAATTTAAAATTTAAAATTATCTCATTCAAAATATCATTTTGCTATATTGTTCCATCAAAATAAATTTATCAATTATTTTTAAGGTAAACTTTTTATTTCTCTTTACATGAATTAGTATGTGGTCAAATTAATTTCTTAAAATTATATATTTAGTTAACAATATACAAAAATAATGAGACAGAAAGAATATATGTTATACCTTCGGAGATATCCTCTGAAAATTGTCAGTTCTCTAGTAGTCGATGTTTCAAGAATGATTTTTCTTTTTATTGGAACTTTCAAGGAACTTATACCCTCCGATCATAAAAGTATCATAACATCCTATATAGTCAGAGTGCGAATACAATACCTCTGATAGACCCACGTGATCTATCAAAACAAAAATTAAGAACTGACAATTATATCTATTTATCTTGTTAACTTATAAATAGTCATAATGATTTTGTATTTGATACCATCAGATAATATCACTATAACTATCACAACCTCAACTGAGGGAGAGGATCCCTTTCAACTACTTTCTTCGTATAGATTTTATCTTTTCTTTTACAATTTCATTTTCTTTATAAAAAATATATCTATGAACAAATGTTTTCTCAACTACCACAAAATTTTTATTTAAAGAGTGAACTATTAATGACCAATAAATTAAGTTATCCTCGTCAATTGAAAATAAATTTGCAAAATGGATTGGCCTACAAGGTTACACAGACTATGAACTAATACACACTCAAATCCTCATCACTTGGATAAAAGGGCAGTCCAACATCCACAACCCTATGACTCGGGTTCCTTTGCAATGGCACAAGGTAAGAAAGATAAGAGGATATCACGATCTTTTCAATTTTTGAAAAAAATATTAATAAAATTATAATAAATATTTATAATTTAAAAATTAGGATAAAATACATGTATAGTATCTCAATTATCACTTTTATTTCATTTTAGTCATTCAACTATTTTTTTTCAAAATCATACTTAACGTTTAATTTTGGTCTCTCACCGTTAAAAAATTAACAGAACTGTTAATGTGATATTTTTTTTTATCTATTCAACGATGACGTGACATTAACTTATGGAGATACGTCAGCATCACCGTTAATATTTTTAAAGACATGTGACTAAAATGAAACAAAAACTAACATTATGTATGATTTAAAAAAATAATTAAGTAACCAAAATGGAACAAACTAATATGGTACTAAACGTGTAGTTTACCCTTAGACATCAATAACAATTTAAATTATAATCTAAATTGTGATCACATGAATTCATTCATAAAACATTTGTAAGTGATTCATCTAACTATAGGTAACTTACACTCTAATTATATTTAAGAGTGAGTATTAAGTTGAATTGAGTTATAAAAATTTGAGATAGTCAAGTCGATAAGTTTTATTTTATGACTCAAATTTAATTTAAAACTTTTTGAGTCGAGATGTTTGAATTTCCATTTAAATTTAACTGTAAATATTTATAATATTATGATACTATTTGATTTTAATTTAAACGGTTTTTTGTAATCATATACGGTATACATATATATTTCTCCATATTTTTTCATATGCAATACACATATATTATGTAGAGTTGCGGGACTCGACTCGAACTTGAAAATTAATCCATTAATTATTAAAAAATTAGAGTTATTAGAGTTCTATTTTATGTATCCGTTCAAGTTTAAAATTTTTTAGTCGATTTAAGTTTATAAAATTATGATTCGATTAAATTCGAATTAAATTTTTTTAGCATTAAGTCGAGTTTTATTCACTCATAATTATATTGTCTCATCATATTTTTAGATATTTTTATAATTTTTAACAATAGTTTTAAAATATTATAATAATTCTTTAAATATTTTAATAATTCTATAATATTTAAAATAATTTTGAATATTTTAGGATTTTTTAATTTTTAATAATTTTTTAATAATTTTTTTAGCAAATGTGTGGTTGTTAAGCGTGACATTTGCAAAGAGTGTTTATTATCAGATAATTATGAGTCTTCGAATATATTATCTTATAATGACTATATATCAATAAAAATAAATTTCAGAATTGTCAAAAAAAATTAAATAATTAGATAAATTCAATATATATATATATATATATATAGAAAGTATTTTGGTATTATCTAACGCGGCAAATGAAAGAGCCCCGCAGAAAACGCCACGAACCGGTCTAACCTTGGCGGCTAAGGAACCCAGGTGCATTGCACTCGGTATGCACCTTTCTGTTACAACTCCTTCGAAGGCCGATTCGGTTGGATTTTCACTCACTCTCCAAATCAAACGCGTGGCCAAACATCTCCAATAATATTCGCTTTAAACCAAAGAACCGCCAACTAGCATCATTGCTTCGTTAGTCTTCGCTGTTTCCATCATCATTCTAATAACATTTATTCCCATAATTAACAGATTTAAAATTCCTCTCTTTTTAAAACCTCTCCTCTTCTCCTTGTCTTTCCACTTCCCTTCATAATTAAAAAAAAACATTAGTATAGAGATGGAGCCCAATGATCCCAAACAAAGCGGTGGTTTCTTTGCGTCAATCGCTAGCAGTATATCTAATTTTGGTAGCGCCATGACTAAATCAGTCAACGGGTATTAAGATCCATCTTCTAATTTTTTATTTTTATTTATTTTCTTTTTTGAATTTGAGTTGATTGATTCGATCTCCAACTGGAAATATCTTTTAGTTCAATTTTGAAGTTATTATTGATTGCATGTTGTTTAAAAGGAATTAATTGCATCAGATCTGTGATTTTGATTACAGCTTATTAGGGGATTTAGCTAAAATGATCTATTTGGATGTTTTGAAAAAGAGTTTTTTAGCTCATTTAGGATTCACGATTGTTTTCCTGTTTGAACAGTTTATTGGGATATGAAGGGCTTGAAGTTGTTAATCCAGAAGGGGGGACTGAAGATGCCGAAGAAGAGGCAAGGAGGGGAAGATGGAAACAGGAGGTAATGCTTAATTTTTGGGGTCTTCGTCTGAATTGGAGCAAATAAGGAAGAAAAACACTTAGTTTCGTGCCAGTTTCTATCATATGCTGTTTTTTTGGAAAATCTTTCTGCAAAGTCACTTGTGACTAGTTGCATTATTATCATAACGCTTATCAGGGTTATGTTGTAGTGACAAGTATCTTTACATTGTCAGTCTTTTATATTGTGCTTAGGCTAAAATTCTCCAACTGATTTTTGTTGGAACATAAGAGATATTTGAATGTTGTCCATCAAGCATGTGACATTTATTAAAAGAAAGCTAAGTTTCTCTAGACTAGCATCCTTAATGCTTGCTTCGCTCTCATAAATGATAAAATTATATGTGACTGATTGCTTAAATTGGCTTGATATGATGATGATGCATTTTATGAACTTGTATGGGCATTCACAACTTTGCTTTCTTTGGCTTATCAGGACAGGGACGGTTACTGGAAAATGATGCAAAAGTATATAGGGTCTGATGTTACATCAATGGTGACACTTCCAGTTCTTATTTTTGAGCCAATGTCAATGTTGCAGAAAATGGCTGAGGTTTGTGTTTTCATATCCAACCACTGCTTTAAAGTTATTTGCTGTGTTTCGTTCCTTTTTGTCAGTGGTTTTATCATTTATCAATTTCGTTCTGTGACAGATAATGGAGTATTCATACCTGCTAGATCTGGCTGATGAATGCGAAGATCCTTACATGCGATTAGTGTACACTAGTAAGGTTTCTTCTAACTTCTCTTTCTTACTAAGTTTAAATAGGTGACTGATGGTAGCTAATTGCAGCTTCATGGGCTATATCTGTCTATTATGCCTATCAACGTACCTGGAAACCATTCAATCCCATACTTGGGGAGACTTATGAAATGGTTAATCATGGTGGCATTACTTTTCTAGCTGAACAGGTGGGTCTTTTAGACCTGAGTTTGGGTTCATTTTTTCCCCTTTTAATGTTTTGGGCTCTTCTGGCACTTTTTTCTCCATAATTTCTCTGTTTGGCTTCTATTTAAGGTATTAAACATTTCGCCCTTTTCAGGTTAGTCATCACCCCCCAATGAGTGCTGGTCATGCTGAAAATGAGCATTTCATTTATGATATTTCATCTAAAGTGAAAACCAAGTTTTTGGGAAATTCAATTGATGTATATCCTCTTGGAAGGTAAAACATGTATTCTTTCTTGACTTTTTAAGGCCTATTCGTACTTCTTGTTTTAGTGTTTCAATTTCATAATGTAAAAAAATAAATCATTAACGTGTTTTATAAGCTAATACAAACAACATTAATAGTTTGTGGAAATTACAATAATTTCTCATTTTTTATGTAAAGGTCTCTTCTTGCAGTTCGGTTTATTTTTGCTGGAGAATTTTCAACTTGTATTTGAGTTGAATATAGGTCGAAAAGTTCAACAAATTTTTCAATACATGAGTTGGTGTGCATTTAGCATTGATTTTTTTCTTTCTTTCAAATTACATATGCCCTTCAATGCAAGTACGCTGCAATGGGGAGGGAAGAACTTGTTTATATGCATTCTGATCTGTCTGAGACTGTGTGGCTATCATACATAAACTTGAATTTTTCTGTTTCCCACCAAATCATCTTCTTTGAAATCATCATCTTATAGGATGCCTCTCATCTTATAAAATTGAACTTGTTTGGGTTATCCTTTTGTAGTGTTTGCTATCGATGAAAGTAAACTTCAGCATATTTTTAAGGTTTAGTGTTGGTATCGATGAATAGATTCTAAGATAATTGTGTGCAGGACCCGTGTGACCCTCAAAAGAGATGGTGCAGTTTTTGATTTGGTGCCTCCTCCCACGAAAGTTAACAATTTAATTTTTGGACGAACTTGGGTTGACTCACCAGGGGAGATGATCATGACAAACTTGACAACAGGCGACAAAGCTGTGCTATATTTTCAACCATGTGGTTGGTTTGGGTATGGTTTTATTCTAAGAAATCACTATTCTCCTGCATGCAGGGTTCAACTTCCAAGTGTTTTCCTCTCTGTATTGTTTGGAGACACACACACACAAAGAATGCTCATCAAGATTTTAAAGGGTTTCACTTCGTAAATCGTAATTTAACATCAAGTCTTGGTTGTTCACAGGGCTGGCCGGTATGAAATTGATGGATATGTATATAATTCTGCTGAGGAGCCAAAGATTTTGTTGACTGGGAAATGGAATGAGTCAATGAGTTATCAACCTTGTGATAGTGAAGGGGAACCGCTTCCAGGCACTGAACTAAAGGAGGTTAGTCTTTTACAGCATCTCTGAGTTGTTTTCATATTATTTTTCTTCCATAAACATTCCTAGAGTTTTATTGATGCTTGTAATCTGGAATTTTCGTATTTCCTGCAAAGAAAAAGAAAAAGAAAAAGAAAGAATGGATAATGATGTTTTGAACATGTGATTGCAGAAAGCAGATTATAAGCTGTTTTTCCCCCCTAGTGATTAACTTTGACTTTTGAAACAAGATTTGCTGTCAGAACGGTGAAACCACACTTGTTCTCTAAGTATCATACCTTTCCCAATAGCTTGCCACATGCTATATAAATAGTGCTGCTTCTAACTATGAACAAGAGAACCGTGGTGCCTGGTTCAGTAGCAATTTGTATGTGATTCTTACAGTTTTATTTACACAAACATTTTACCTATATTGCATTATGAGTATTTTGATTTCAAAATCAAAGCAGTCGAGGACTGATACCTGTGGTAATAATTTGTAACGCTTTAAGAAATACAAAAAAAGAGAATATTATGCCTCTGATACTGATCTGCTTGTCATTATTCTGTTGCTGTTATGCAGTCGTGGAGACTTGCTGATGCTCCTAAAAATGATAAATTTCAGTACACACATTTTGCGCATAAGATTAACAGCTTTGATACTGCTCCCAAGAAGCTATTAGCATCTGATTCTCGTCTACGTCCTGATAGGTATGCACTAGAGCAGGGTGACCTCTCTAAGGCAGGTTTTGAAAAGAGCAGGTATTTCTCTCGACCCCACAGATTAGATTTTAGAATTAATGTATACCTGCATGCATATTACATAGATGTTGCTCTGATTGTATGAACTTTGTTTGATGGAGGTGAAACAGGATATGGTGTTGTATTTCATTCAGAAAAACGTTCAATTTATATGTTATGCCACTTTTCACTTTATGCTATTGTCATGTCAATTCATATAATATTATAATGTCTTATAAGCTTTCTTTTTGTTGTGCAGTTTGGAGGAAAGACAGAGAGCTGAAAAGAAAAACAGAGAGGAAAAGGGCCATAAATTTATACCCAAATGGTTCGACTTTACCAACGAAGTTGCTGCTACACCTTGGGGTGAGTTGGAAGTTTATCGATACAATGGCAAGTATGATGAACACCGGGCTGCGGTAGGTAGCTCGAGTAGCAGGGAGGAGATTGACGTTAAGTCCACTGAATTCAACCCATGGCAGTATGAAAATTTGGCTGCTAACTAAAACTATATGATATGTTCTTTCTATGCCTTTTACACTTGGTTTTCGTGCTGTGGTTAGCGTCAATCATAGAACAAATCCATATAGGTATTTACTCGGTTGTGTTTTATTTATAATTCTGTATTAGTTTTTGATCCATGGTTTTCAAGAAAATTCCTTGTATTTTAATCCTTAAATCATATTATATATTATATGATATCATTTTTCAATTTGATAATCTTGATTGTGATAAGATTATATGAATATATGATGAGGAAGTATATATGGATGTATCAAAACAAAATTAATTAAGATATTAAAATTTCAGATAATTATACGTTTAGTACCTAAACTATTAGTTTTGTTTCGTTTAGTACCTAAATTTTAAATTATGTCTTTCTGTTTTGTGTTTAAAATATTTATTTTTGTTGAAATAGGTATTTAATTCATTTTATAATTATTTTAAAGTCGAGTTTATTAATGTATAATAGATAAGGTGGTAATTTAGACGGAAAGAAAGGAAGTGATCAAATTGATATGTGACTTATCCTTTATGGATTGGGCAAAAAATCACGTTGGTGAATTATTTAGTAGAAGCATGGGGTAGAACCCGTTTTTCTTTTTGTTTTCGTTAGGTATTCTATTACATATCTTGAATATTTGATAATCATGTGTTTACCTTGTGGTTAGGCTGACTATAGAATGATATAGGGTGGACTGAAATCATTTGCTAAATTAATATTTGATAATCATGGATATGTTGAGTCATGAATTATTCATTACTAGGCTTTGTGAATAGCTTTGAAATAGAACTCTTCCTAAATGGAGTGTAGTCAGCTGAGTATTATACAATGACTCAGTCCATAATGTGTGACACATCTTAAGGTTTTATTTACGAGGTACTCTTTTCCCTAGAAATATTAGTAGATATTTTGGGTCATAATTTTTTTTTGCTCTGTTAATTATCACGAACTATTCTATAAAGGTTGAGCAGAAGAGAGGAAGGTTGTTCAATTTTGTTTTATATGATTTTTTTCATTTCCTCTTATGGTTTACTAGAGATCTTTAAGTGGTTTGCGTCATGATTTTGAGGATCTGTTGCTTACGTGGTAGGGGTTTCAATGGATGTTTGTATTTTTTCCGAGAGTACGAGAGGAACTATGTAGTTTGCTGAGTTCCCACTTACATGATTTGTTGGGGGGGGGGGTGGAACAATGTATGCTCGGATGCTTATGTAGTAATAGTTGTAATTTATTTTCCAACATCGTTTTATTGTACTGGCTAAAGGAGGATACACACTAGAGTTCAGATATTCCTGAAATATCGAGTTCCATACCAACGTCGTTCGTTTCAGCTAAGTTCTGCAAACGGCACCTTACTAATAGTTGCTTGTTTGTGGTCCTTTCTGCAGGTCATGGTTTGGTTTTAATTAGAAACGAGTAGTGATCTGGGAAAAAAGAGCCTTGAAGTCCTTTGTCGGGGTGCCCGTTCCCTCCGGTTTCGAGGCTAGATCAAACGCCTTAAACTTGGCCTCCTCGAATTTCAGAGCCTGTTTGAAAAGAAAACAAGTAAGATGCATGAAAAAAAGCAATCCAATGCCCAATGGTAAGGATGAAAATGTTTAGAATGAATGCGAATACAACGAAAGGTGATACCTGAATGCAAACTTCAGCTACATCAGGCCTGGCAATTGATTTTGTTTCAGTCTGAAGAAGCTCATCGTCCTTCCCAACAAGTAGTTCTCTGATGCCACCATCTCTATCCTGCATCCCTCCAGCCCTAACTTGACAGAAAAGACTCAATCTAAGTTGTTCAAGGTCAATGGCATTGCCTTCACTATAAAACTACCTAAATTCATCTACCTGATAATTGTGTACGGAACACCAGAATCGACCAAATACTGCTCGGCCTTTCTCTTCCAGACCTGCAAAACAGAAAAATCAAAACCGAATAATACAGAGCTGAGATTTATTAGTAGTACTGAGAAGGATGCTAACCAAAATGTTCCCATTGGCGAAGCTGTTCAAGGGATGATCACGGTTTGTTCCACCCATCGACCCGACCAACACGATCTGCTTCACGCCAGCCTCCTTAGCTGCCCATTCAGAATGTGTTCTTTCCATTACATGGTTTGCCTAAGTGAAAACTAGACATGTAGAGTGAAGAACTCACCAACATCTATTTGATTTTTCTGACCAATCCAATCAACCTAAGGAACAAGACAAGATGGATAACCTTACATCAGTGCAGTGAAGAACAAAAGAAAACAAGAGTAAAATCCTAGGATTATAGGAAGAAAATGGACTTACTTGCTCAGGGTATGCTCCATCTTCAAAATAGAACTCGGGTCTTCCTCCTTTCGATGGATCGAATCCGGGTTTCATTCTCGGAGCAGAACTTGTAAGAATTATGAGAGCATCAATTCCTTGCATAGCAGGAACTAGAGTGGCGGTATCCCTTATATCACCGACGAAAACATCATCTGCTCCACCGATTGACTCCTTGCTTTCTGGAGTTCTAACCAGTCCTCTTGCAACAAACTGGTCAGACCTCTCTTTCAGTTCCTTGTAAACTATCTGACCTACCACCAGGACATTAACAACCAATGTCCGATTAAAAAAACATAACCACCAGTGATGCCACAAGATTGTAAGAGCTTTTGTAGGTTGAAGTTAAATGAAGTAAACGTAGGAAGAAACATATATGTAATGGAAATGCAGCCTATATGACAACATTTTTCATCTGTAAAGCATTAAAGAAAACAAAATGTAGTCTTGACAAAACAAAACTCAAAAAGCAATAAAAAAAGAAACCCTTTTTAACAATTAAAAAAGAGGGATGAAAGCTGTAAAACAAAGGGAAAACCTGTTCTGCCACCGGCTCCAGTGACAAGCACACTGCTCAAATCAGCCATGGAAGCTAAAACCACTGTTGTTCTCCTAAAACCCTTGTTTGATCTTGTTGACAGAGCCGGACTTAAAGGTGATGACAATGCCATAAGGAAGTGACGATTTAAAGACTTGGATGAAGCAGCTTGAAAAGACCAATGGGACACGTGTAAACATAGCCATGTTCGAGAAGGGTGGGCTACTGGGTTGTATCCGGCCGCCGGTAAAGGTAGCAAAATTAGACGAGGAATAAGTTAAAAAGGTAGTTGGTAGTTGCCGTTAAAGAGGTTGTGGAATTATTTATAATATTAATTAGATTTTTCTTATCCTGTTGTAATGGCTTCGCCTTTAAATTGGTTAGCCGGTGAATTTATTATGTTCGGTGAATCAGTTGAGGCGTATAATGTGGATTTATGAAATTACGAGTAAAATTAAATTGAATAATGAGATGTCGTTTTTTAAAATCAATTTTACTCACTCTTACCGTCGTTACTACG
Organism: Hibiscus syriacus; assembly: GCF_006381635.1. Classification (NCBI taxonomy): domain Eukaryota; kingdom Viridiplantae; phylum Streptophyta; class Magnoliopsida; order Malvales; family Malvaceae; genus Hibiscus; species Hibiscus syriacus. The sequence goes on from NW_024063349.1 coordinate 27,338, forward strand.
TGTATAGCAGCCTCAAAATGTTGCATGGTTATTAGAGCACTTTGATTCCAGGCAGCTAAATGCTGCTTCATTGCAAACATTTGCAATGTCAGAAGCAGCAAAACCAGGGCTTAGAGCAGCAGGTACTTGAGAGTTAGAGTGATTGATGAGTTGAGTAGTTTGTGAGCGGTTTGAACTCGACTCGGTTAGTATTCAGTTAAAATTCGATTCGGGTTGATTCGATTCGAATTCAAACTCGACTCGATACTTTAATGAGTCGAGTCAATCGAAGTCTAACTCGACTCGATAAGTTCGCGGATAATTCGTTAAATTTTTATAATATTTTTTTAATTTTGTAGTTTGGTTATTGCAAGAAAACAATGAACGGAGTGAAGAGATGTTGATTTCTTTATTTTATGATTGATTATGTGTTGTTGAATTTTTTTAAGAATGTTTTTAATATGTTAGTTTGATTTATTGATGGATTGTTATTTGATTTTAATATGTTAGTTTGTTATATTTGTGGATTGTTATTTTCGAGTTTTGACTTTGAAATTGCTTCACACACCCTTTTAATAATTTTTTTGTTAAATTTGTTTGTTTATGTTTATATTAAGCTCTATATAATATTAGTAGATTTTACCTATAGTTAAAAAAACAAGGTAAAAATTCTGGTGAGCTTAACGAGTAACGAACTTAACGAGCAACAGTCGAGTTGAACAACCAGTATTTTTAACAAGTACTAGTTGAGCAAAATTTTAACGAGCTTAACAATCAACGAGTCAAACAACAAATTTTTTTTACGAACACGAATTAAGCACTATCCAACTCGTGATCGACTCACTCAATAAACACGCCTACCTCAGAGTAATACAAGTTTTAGTTTCCTCAAACATATATGAAAGATTTGACCAACCATTAGGTTTTGATTGATAGAATGGAAAAATGGGAGGAGATAGTGGGAGAAAGAGAGAAAAATAATGTTTGTGTGCTCAATGGGAAGGAAAGAACACAGCAGTAAGGTCGACCCTTCCCTTTTGCTATTCGTAATCCATGACAAATGATTATGTAATAAGTCCATGGGATGAATATGACAAAGTAGTCCTAAATTTGGGTGTGAAGCAAGTTCTTCAGTCTTTTATTAATCATCTATTTAAGTTATAATTAACTACAAAACATTACTTTTAATTTAATATTTGTCAATAAATGTGAAAAGGTTGAAGATAAGGTCGTATTACATGTTCTTGTAGGGACATTCATAGGACGCGTTAGCCTTGAGGGGGAAGACCACCGACTAAATGTCCATGGCCATGCATCACATGTTTTTCAAACCTCGTTCCTCCATTCACATTTATGCTGCCCGACCGATTTAAGATTTTAAATTACGGAGTGAATTTTTAAAATTTTAGGATAAAATGAATTTATAAAATTTTAGGGATGACGGAAATAGATTATTAATTAAAAATATAAAAAAATATTTAAGATATAAGTTAATTTGAAATTTTCTAGATGACAACCCCGCCTACCTGGTTCAGTCCATCCATGCCACCCTTGCTTCCACCATATATATATATATATATATATATATATATATATGATTTCCTTACTTTATTTCAAGTAAATTCTTTGGATGGAGAATATGGAGAATGTTGGTGATGAGCAGACATATTATTTGGAGACTCTATTCTCCCTTCAAAACCAAGAACATAGGTACCTACTAAACCTAAAACTTTGGTTTTGGCAAGCAAAAGGGAAATTAATTTGTTTCCTTTGCATTAATGCAGTTGGTACTATGATTCTACTTCTCCCAACGGAGCCGCCTACTCTTCCGCCTCTAAGAACCTCGTTTCCGAGCGAAAGAGGAGGAAGCAGCTTAACCAACGCCTTTTGTCCCTCAGATCAGTTGTTCCAAATATCACTAAGGTAAGCTACTCCATTTTAAGACTCTGTCAACTCGACTCGATGAAATACTCATTCCTAACAATCACTTATCTCTTCTTTTTTCAGTTGGACAAGCCTTCCATAATCAAGGATGCCATCGACTACATCCAGCAACTACAGGAACAAGAACAACTGGCCAAAACCCAAATCGAGATCATGGAGATGGACAACAACAATAATCCAGACACGGAGGAGCAGCCGCCTCTTCCTCTTCTACTAGGTTCCCACAACACCAATGTTTTCAATTCATCATCTTCTCCGATTCAACTTTTGCAGCACAAGGTGTCGCCCATGCGAGACAACACTTTGCTGGTGAACATAACGTGCGCTAAAAGGCCGGGCACCATTGTTAAACTCTGTCAACTTTTTGAATCATTCAACCTCAAAATTATTACAGCAAACATCACTGCTCTCCCTGGGACACTGTTGAACAGTACTCTGTTTATTGAGGTAACTACAACTTAGTTTCTGTATATATACCTAGATTTAGGGGTATAAATGAAGAGAGCGTTTGACAAAATATTTGTATAATATTCGTTTATTAAGTTAAACAAACAACAAACAACAAACGGACACGAACACAGCCTTATTTATATTTAGGTGAGGTTGAATCAGATATATGTACTGATATGATACGATAAATGCAGACTGATGAAAGGGAGAAAGAAAGATTAAAGATGCAGATCGAAACAGCCATTGCAGCAGTTATCGATCCACAAAGTCAGATGATGAGGTAGAAATAACATGCAATCTAAAGAACAGTTTAAGTCTTAGTTCGTCTCTCAGTTTCATCACCATCACTTATCCATAATATTTGTATGTCATGGCGTTGCACTGCTTTAGACACAACACAAGTATTCATTACTATGTCTAGATTGTGTGTTTTTTAATGTGAAATTAAGAAAATTAAGTAATAAGGAAATAATTTTGTATTATTATTTTTAATAAAATATGTATAAAGTTTTCTCTAAATTTTATTTTTATATGGATGAGGAGTAGATACAGTAAGTAACATACCGTAACGAGTCATATGGGTCCTCACTCCCTCAAAACTTTAAAAAGGATGGCATTTGATCTTCAAAAATTTGAAAGTTTTAATCTGATCGTTTCAAAAATTTAAAAAAAAATTATTGTGTTTTCAAATCTTGAATATTTTTTATTAAACCTCCTCTTAGAAATTTTAAAAGTTATCATTAAATCTCGAACTCTTTTAAAATTCTAGTTAGATCCCATTTTCTACAAAATTTTAAATTAAACCCTTCAAGATTTTAAAAATTTTAATTTAGGCTTTTGAATTTTTTAAAAATTAAATAGCTCCAAATTGTGCTGTCAAGATCTATCACTGAATAGATATTATATAGTACTATAAACGTAATGGACATCAAAGTCATAATAATAAAGTACATGAAATTCCTATTTAATACATATGATTTTAATCATAATGAACATCCACAAATAATAATTATTCATAACGCTCCCCTTTATAGATTCATTGTAAAATATGGGACTCGTTAAAATATTACTAAAAAAACCTTTGGGAGAAAACCTTATAAAAAAAAGAATACATCATATTTTAATAAACATATCATGTTGTCTTATCAAAAATCATATAAAAAAATCTAGTGAGATAAAACTTTGATAGAAGAAAAATAAGACAACATATATATACTCTCTCATAACAAAATTACATATGGTTTGGGAGTTTCCACAATCAAACTTATATACCATCTTCAAATGTTAAAGTAGATAATGTATTGATGAATGAATCTATCAAAGTATCACTTTGAACTAAGTTGTTATATATATATATATATTCTTTTGAATATCATGAAAGAATAAGCTTTTGGATAAATAAGTTTCATTGGATCTCCTTAAATATATCCTTATTTTGGATAAATAATACATGTATCATTATTTTCATACTTCACTTTTAGCAAAGATTTAAAAGAAAAATTTTGTAACACTTGGATAATATTTTTGGACTAACTAAGATATGATGTTTATGAATCAATTAAGTTATCATGTTTCTATACATAACGATTAATTTTTGTTTCATTTTAGTACTCCGTCGTTAAAAATTTAACGAATGAGTTGATGTGGCATAGCTCCAGTCGATGGACGACCAATCTGAACGGTGGACGGTGAGAGAATGACGATTAGAGTAACATAATCCAATTTCAGACCCATCAGACGGTGGACTATGGAGATCGGAGGATGAAGAAATTGAAGAGTCCAACATCGATTTGGGGAGTTGAGGTGTTTCCCAGTGAAATCGAGGTCAAAATCGCATTTAGGGGGTCGAAAAGGTGCATGCTGAAAAGTTTAGGCTTCATCGATCGATGGATGAGATGGCTGACGAGCCAGTCTGTTAAGTTTTTAATGATGTGAGTATTAAAATGAAACGAAAATTTAACGTTAGGTATGATTAAAAAAATGAAAGTTTAGATATTAAAACAAACCAAAACTGATAGTTTAGGTACTAAACTTGTCCCAATTTTTTAATAACAGATAACCAAAATAAAGCAAAACGTAATGGTAATATGATTTTGAAAAAATAATAATTAGATGACCAAAACGAAATAAAAATGATAGTTGAGATACTAAACATATAGTTTACCCTATATTTAATTTAGTCAGCAGTGGCCCCACTCAGTCCCTAATTAAATAAAAACCAGAAGCCCAAAAAAGGGCGGTCCAGATTCAAAGCTACTAACTTTTCCCGCCCAAACGCCGACTCAAGTCGGGCGCCTCCCTATCTGAAAATGTCCCCCCACAAACACTCAACACGGCTCAACGTGAGCCACGTGTACTCTATAGATTAACTAACCCACTCATCATCCGCCACGTCGACCCAAATAATTCTCGCTTAGCTGTCATTCTCTCCGCTAAAAGAAAAAAAAACCGCCCACAATTCCACGAACATTCCCCATTCCTTTTCCTCTCCCACCATTTTTCAAATTTTAAAAAAATTTAAATCCTTTATATATATCGTTTCGACTTTCAAGAAAATTTTCTTTTTCAAAGGTTTCTGAGAAAATGGAGACACCCGGCTTGATAGAAGAAGGCTGCACGACGCCGAAGCATCGAATACCGGAGGCATTTCAATGTCCGCCGCCGCCGAGGAAGAAATCGCAAGGCGGAGCAAAGAGAGAGCCACCGAAGAACGGTTACTTTCAGCCGCCTGACCTGGATTCTCTTTTCAACATTCAGCCTAGACGTGAAGCTATGTGGTTCAAACTATAAAGAAAGGAAAAATAGTTCTCTACATTGTTCGGTTATTTATTTATTTTATAAAATTTCATCCGTAAATATAGTCATTTAGGATTGGCACTGGTATTAGTTTTCTATTTTTTTCCCATTTCTAATGTAGAAGCAAATTAATTTATTTTTATTAATTTATTCCGTTCATCGCTTTTGTTTTGATTCCCTTTTGCTATTTGCTTTCTGCTGAATTTTTCTTTTCCAAAATACTGAACTTAATTGACTTTTTTCATTTCTAATTCAAGAGTTTGTATTTGTGGAAAATCTATTTATGTAGATTCTTCAACACATCAATACTTGTTATGTATGGTGGTACATAGCCTGATAATCTACGAAAATAATCTGTACCAGTTCTTGTTCTGGCGTTGTATAATTCCAAGTAATATTAACCCAAAAACATTGAAGATACGGGGAATTGGTGATCCTAACATGTAGCAATAGGGAATAAAAGAATATAATGGACACCGGAAGAATTGAAAAGACGTCGACGGTTGTGTCTCAGCACTTAGGAAGATCGGCGGGCGGAGGTGGTAGCTTCTGTTTGCGGCCTTTCCCGTCGTTTACCACCCAAGCCATCTTCAATCCCCAGCTTGTGTGTACTTCCAAATGGCAGTGCATAAACCAAACGCCTATTCATGCACCATTTATTCAAAGTTGATCAAAAGATTGTAAAAGTATATGACGTCATAAGTGAATCTATGAGTTATATTATGTCATGATGTTGCTCACCTGGGTTGTCTGCAAGGAACCGAATTGCCACCCATCCACCGGATGGCACGCCGACTGTGTTTCTCTCAGCGGGGTCGACGAGATTGAACTTGGCTGGATCGTTTTGGGGGTCGAAGTTCCCAACACCTTGAGCCAGAACAAAGAAATTGAACCCATGAAGATGTAGAGGGTGGCTTTCTGCTCCAAGTATGCCAGTATCCTGCAACACTAACTCCAGGCTAGTGTTGAAAGGTAGCGCCACCACTTTGGTGCCAGTGCTTAGCGCGATGTTCTTCGGTGGTGTGCCGGTGTAGTTAAACTTGAAAGGTGGGTTGGTTGGGAAGTTGGCGGTGTAAACTCCCTTTGATTTATTAAAGAAGTGAGCTTGGAGAAGAGCAATATTTGGTTGTACAAATGAAACATTGTTAACTGCAGCTGCAGGCCTAGTGTTGTTGGGACCTTGGCATGTTTGGGTTTTTGCGCAAGGGAGTATCCCTAACCCGACCGTGAAGAAGAACCGTTGATCAACTATTTTCGGGACTTTTGCAGGGAATTTAGCGGTGGCGAGACTGCGGATTTTCCGGTTGAATTTCATAGCATAGGCGGAGTCGTTAAACTGTGGAAGTTTTGCTCTTACAAGTGGTAGCTTCTTGTTATTAGATTTTGTGGCTAAAACAGATTTCTCATATTCTAGAATTCCTATTGTGGTGGTATTGTCAAAAGTGGCAGGGCCAGTTGCATAAGGCCTAGCTGACATAGCAAACTTGGCACTTGGGGTCTTGGATTTGGCCCTAAGAAGGACATTAGTGGTCTGCCCCGGCGTGATAAGTATGGTATTGGTTTTGAAGGGTTTGACGTACACTGCATCAGCTTCCACAACAGTGAGTGTGTGGTTTGCGATTCTGAAGAAGAGCTCGTCGTTGAGTGCAGCGTTGACAAGACGAAGAAGATATGTTTTACCGGCCTTCACCTTGAGCTTGAATGTTTCTGCATGTGTTTAGTTAACCTGATTTTAGTATGTCCTTGAATTGGACCTTTCCAGTAGAAATTTACAATCTTGTGATTGTAAGATGATGAGGTACCTCTTGCTGAGCAATTGTAAGAAGGCCCAGGGAGACCATTAATGGTGAAGGCATCCGAGATATTCGGTGCTCCTCCGGTTGCCATTGCCTGGTTGATAATAGTTTCGGTATCAGCCTTCCACCATTCCCCTGCAATTTGAAGCAAAACTCAATAAAAATTAATTCGGGATGCAAAAAAGTTATTCCACCCTTAGTGCTTATATTAGAAGTCGTTCCGAGTACCGAAAACGATGGGAACTTCCTCGTAGGGCTGGGGAAATGGATAAGAGGCATGTCGTTTGGGGAGAATGACAATAGGTCCATAAAGAGTAGCCCTTAGCCAAGAGATGTGAGCATGCCAAAATAAGGTCCCTCTTTGGCCAGTAATGGTGAAGTTGTACACATAGGACTGCCCTGTCTGAATCGGACACTGTGTGACATAGGCAGGTCCATCAGCCCATCCACTCCGAAGCTGCCGGATTCCATGCCTAGTTTTCAAAAATGGAAAGCCAACATCTATCAACATCAACTAAAATTCTAACCATTGAATAAAAGGAAAAGAATCAGTTGGACTAGGAAGTCAAATTCCATACCAGTGAAGTGTGACATTGTACTGAACATGGTTAACCACCTTGATCAAAAGGCGATCGCCTTCCCTTGCTATTATCCGCGGCCCGGGAAACTGGCCATTGACCGTCACAATGCTCTTCGTTTGGCACAACCTCGTCACACTTTGCATCTTAATCTGAAAAACATGGTAAAAAAATGTTAGCCAAAACTATAAGCATAGTTAAAAATCAGAAAAAGGGTAACCAAAACTTACATCAAACTTGTAGTGCCTGGTAATGCCTGCATGTTTTGCAAGTGCCAAATCAGACAATAACCAGACAGCAAACAATGATAGGAGCAAAGCCCTGAAAATGTCCAATGATGTAAGAAGAACATACACCATTGTATGTTTTATGTTTTTTCGAAATGAAAAAGAAAGTCAAAAAAGTTTTGATGGTGAGAAAAAGGAAGGAATCAATGAGTTTATATAGTGGGGAAGGACTGACAAGTTTGTTGATTAGGTAACTCAGTTTTGAGATAATCTCCTGTTATCTTTTCGACAGCAACTTCCATTTCTGGTCCGAAAAGCTGATGGTGAATCACTTTAGAGTGAGGTCCAAGCCAGAGAACAATCCTCCTTATGGATATCTAATTTTTCTAACAATAAATTCCTCCTCAGGTATGAGTCGGAGTGAAAAACATTATTATTTTGTAAAAAAATATTGAAGTATGAAAGTAGGGACACACGTAGGATTTTATGTTAGAAGAAGCAAATTTACGAAATGTTAAGAGACGAAATAAATTATAAACAGAAAATATAATAACATACTTTTATACTACAATTTAAAACTTTTAGGAAGACGATGGCTTCCGTCAGTTCCCTTGGAGTTGATTGATGTAATTATGGGTTATTGTGGGCATGGTTGGGTTATTGTGGGCATGGTTGCAGGGTAGCCTTCAATGTCCAACCTTAATACTTGTTAATGAAGCCTAAAACAGAATGCAATTGGATTATCTTAGTTAGCTGTCGGTTGTTCCAAACTGTTTTCTCTCCAAGTTGCTTAACAAATTTTGATAGCTACTTTTGATGCAATATCACTTTCACCACCCTTTCTCTCATCTAACTTTCTTTTCCCACAACATTTTATATTCAAACACTTTGAAAATTGTTTAATAATTAAATTATTTATATAGTTTTGAATGCACACTTCCATTATAAATTTTACTAATATTTAAATTAAGTTCTACAGATAATTTATATTGATTGCTTAAGGAGTATGAAATTTACATTTCTTATATAATATTAGCTATGGATTGTCATAAAACCTTTTTTTTAATATTTTTATTATAATATAAGTTGAATATTTTAATGAGGAGGTACATGACATAGAATGATATATTTACATTTGAATAAATTATTCTTCCATTTATTAATTCATAAGTTTAATATTTGTATATGATTTTTATATCTAAACTATAAAATATATCTGAAATAAATTTTATAAAGAAGATAAATTATTTGACATTGACACTCTATATATCAAAGTCTTGTATAAATTTATCTATATCATTTAAATTAATTTACTTTTCACTTTATAATAATATATCTAAAATGAGTATTTTATATTTTCCAGAGCACTTTTGATAATATATTAAAGCTTGAATCTTATACCAAATCTTTGAAAGTATTTTTTTACAATAATTTTTATAATATATTTTAAAAATAATTTTCAATGACGATGCTAATTATCTTTAGAGAAGTTTAAGTTGTAACATCTCTTACCCGGATTAATCGTATATCGGATCATAAATATTACATCAAACAACTAAAACTTATTTTTATCAATTTAAAACAAATCAATCATTTAGTTTTTTTATAAAATCACTAATTTTATTCAAAATAAGAAATATCATAAATTACAAATCATAATAGTAAATTAAGCACATAATTAACTCAATTTCTTATTATCATTGAAACAAAAATCGTAACTTAAGATCACATAAGGATTATACAATGAAAGATTAAAATTTAACAAAAAAAAAAACTCAAACAATGATAGACACAAACATATCTGCTCGCATCGACAAAAGAATCACAAAAGGGGATCAAGCTATTGAAAGCCCACCAACAAACCGTAAATCAGACTCGAGCGACGTGAGAAACTATATATGAACGCATAACGGGTATCCAAATCCAATCCAATGTCTAAAGTAGGGAAGATTAACAATAAAACAGATAAACACCATATTATCAGTTGTGACGATGTCAAATCAACCCTTATAAAAAGATAAGTAAAAATAACGACCGAAAAACGTGTCAAAAGACAGAAGAAAACGTGTCATAAAGGTAAATAAAAACGTGTTATACATGCAGACTTATTGAAAATAAAAAACAAAAGAAAATAAAGATGTAATATAAGAAAATAAAAGGAAAACAAAGAATACCGACGATCGACAACCAATATTAAAGTTGGTACCGCTTTCAATCAACAAAGACAAAAAAAGAAAAGAAAAGATATAAACAATTTACCAACGGGAGAAAACTAGGAGGGCTGAAATGTGAACAAAGGAAAAGTTAGGCTAAAACATCTGTCAATATTGAGGCAGACTTGGAATAGGAAAAAAATTAATATTAGTCTGATAGTCGAAAATTTTACAATCATATTACCAAGGTCTTTTATTTCATATTCAATACTTGGTCTCATTTAAATTTTAGTCTATTTTTGAACACAATTACGACCAATATTAAAACTTTACCTTTTATCTTTGATGTATATTTTTTAAATTGTATTTGAAGTTCTCATTTAATCATTTTCAACCATTTAATCTAAATCATACATGTATTTAACCTATTAATTTTTTTGACAGATCATTCCAACGACTAATCTTTTGCTTAATCAATTCTATTTCGGTTGTTAATCTTACTATTATGAACCGGTTTGTCAGATACAAATTCAATTAAATTTGATTAATCATTTTATCTTTAAATACGCCATTTTTGTCTTAATTAAAAGACTAATGTGCTATATATATTAGAAATAGAGGGACTAGAAAGCATTATATAACATTTAGAAGGCTTAAAACATAGTTGTATTTTTTAAGGGTTCGATAGCGATACTACAATTCTTATACTAATTGATAGTATCTGTATTAAATTAGTATTTTGAATTTTTTCCCTAGCAAGTAGTATCGATACAATTAAAACAATATCGATATTCTTCGCACTAAATTGTTAAAATTTAGTTTAAATATACTTTAGACTCATTTCTAAATGCTTCTAATTTACCTATACATCACCTAACATACCAAAACATATAAGAATCATTCATATACATGTCAATGATCACTCAACATGCCTTTATTTATAACATACGTGTCACGCACAAATTCTATCATCGATCATTCATACTATATTGTCTACACAATTTAAATGAATATTTGAATAATCAAACACACATACACATATATACTCTTTCAAGTTCGTGCTTCCTAAAACTAACAATCACACACATAATCAATCTTAAAGTTATCATATTCATAAGCATTCATTTACTTGACCTACACTAAACAACAATCTCAACATAACATACATCATTTACATAATAGTTCTATCAATCCTTACCTATTAAAGATTTAATCATCAACCATCATATCAATTTATACAAATACACGTGTACGCGAACACATATATATCATTAATAAAGTTAAATTATTAGAATTTAGATTCTAATGCCATGGAAATTCATAATTTATTTTTAAATTATATTATATTATCAATCATTTTTTATCAAATTATAAATCCCAACATTTTCTAATCTATTAAGAATCCTCTTCTAAATGTTTTGCATACCGACAAAATTAATTATTAGAATTTGGATTCTAATGCCATGGAAATTCAGTCTCTTATTATATAACAACAAATGAGAAAATTAAAAGAATGTATATTTGTTCCTTATAACAAAAGGATTATAAATGAGTTGAAATTTTAGGTCATAAATATAAACACAAACATCCATTTCCTCACTCTCTCTTCATTAGCTGCTTGCTGCCTTATAGGCCCACACCAAATCTCTGCCTAGCCAAATCACAGCGCACCTGAGCCAATCCGATCCTTGATTTCTCAAGATCAAATTCCATCCACTTGTTTTCTTGATGGTGATGACCAATCACGTAAGCCTCCACGCCCAACAAATCAGAGTTCCCAAAACTCATGCACCACACCGAATCATTCCCCCTCATTTCACCCGGAACCTTGTATTAAACCCGATCACCCGAAACCACCATTTCCGCCCCGGCAAATACCAAGCTCACCGACGGCAAATTTGGCAGCCCGGTTTGACCCGACGGGACCCGGTAACACAAGTCCATTGCCCCTTGGAACACGAAGTTCGGATCCTCTAAAACCCTTAAAACCCCGGTTGTTTGATTCAAAAACTCAGTTCTTAAAGCGTTGTAAACGGGTCCGAGTAAGAAAGTGAATTGGGTACCCGAATCAACCATTGTTTGACCCGCCCCCGTATGATCCGGGACTAGGGCCGATTTCGGAACCGGTAATAACTTACCCGATACTTTGATCCCTTCAAGCTGAACCGTGTAAGCGGCCCGATCAAAATACGGCAACCGTTGGGTGATTCGGATTAATGGCGTGCAGTTTAATGGTGTAAGCCACGTTACATTGGAATCGCCGAGTAAAAGAAGGCCCGAGAAATCGGAACCCGAGATACAATACGAGAATTTGGGGAATCCCATTTGGGAAACAAAAGAGAGGGAGCCACGGTTCATGCCCATTAAACCAGTGGTTTTGGAGTCTTCGTCTGAGTTTGAACTGAAAATGGAACCCATGCAACCGAAAACAAGACCCGAGATATTGTCGGATGACCCGAGATGGAAGTTATCGGAGGCGAGATTTCCATCGGAAGATGAAGAGTCGGCGTAGGAAAGAGTCGCGTGACAAAGGTTGTCAGATTCACATAAAGGTGGAATCGGGAAATCTTGGGTTTTATTTGTGCACGTTGGAGAAAAACAAGGGATTGGTTTGTAGGAGGTTGATTGATTCGGGTAAAATATAGTTGGGTCTGGTTGGTAGTTTCGGGTGGTTTGGTTGCAATGGAGCCAAGAGAGCTCACTCCCGGTGTCGAGAACCATGGAGACATTTTGTGGTGGAGTGCCTACTGTTAAAGACACAATAAGGCTAACGTTGTGCTGAAACTGAAGCTTGTTCAGAGATCTTAGGATTTGAGTTTTAAGGGGGTAAATGAGAGATTTAGGTGAAGAAGAAGAACAGAAATGAACCTGAATAAGTAAAAAGAATAAAATCTCAAGGTATAGCCAAGACAGAGAGGATTTTGAGAAATGGGTTTGAGTTAGAATTGAAGACAACACAAGAATTCATGATGTTTTTTTTTCTGGTTAGTTTTTTTTGCCTGACAGTTTTCCTCTTAAACTGTCAGAAATGGAACATTTGGATGGAAATGAAAGAAGATCTCTGCGGTTTTCTGGAAGATAGAGCAAGGAATCCAAGACAGTACTTGACATTCCTGTTGTGATTTGTTATTTGATGTGTCAAGCTCGCCATTCGCCATGAATTCTCCATTTTTTGCCCTTCTCTTTTCCCAATATTTGAGCAAGACTCATCATCTACTTTATACCATGATTTATACCATGATTTTTAGAACCGGATCGGTTAACGAACTAGTCATATTATCAATTTACTGGTTCAATCGGTCGAATTGATTCGACCGGTCGAAAGAATCGAATGACGTCATAATTATTTTAAAAATTAAATAAAAGTACAAAAAATATTTAATAAAAAATAATTTTTTATATCACAAGTTATATTCAAAGCAAGTCATAATATATATAAATTAAAAACCATAAAATCAAGTGAAACAAAATGATTCAAATTAACTACAACATAATATTTAAGGTAAAACATATTAAATAATAAATATAATTATATAAGTATAATTAAAAAATAAATTTGGGACTAAAAAATCATAACAAAATGATATTGTTTGGTTTAATTTTTTTTAAAAACAATCTCACATTACTAAGAAACATAGAAGAGCATCACAAAAGTCTAAAGAGTAAAAATATGAGAACAAAACAATCCCACATTGATAAGAAACATAGAAGAGCATCACAACTAACTTCTATAAATAATAGAGGTAATTTGACATTCAAAATCATGGAGCCTTTTGGTGAGCATTGAGTGAACTATTCTTTCACTTCAATCAAGCTCGAATTTTAGGATTCAATTGAGCTTCTAATTTTTTTTTATTTCAAGCCTTTTTGAGTTCAAGTTTCAATATTATATTTCGAGTTCGAGTTGAACTTGATAATTTTTAACATGTGAGTTTGAGTGGAGTTGAGCTTACTTTTAAAGTTTTCAAGTTCGAGTCGAGCTCAACAATACTCGAGTTTGACTTAGCTCGTTTAACAAACGACGTTTGGTTTAATTTTTTAAAAAAAAACAAAATTTCTTGGTTTTTAGGTTTTTTCCGGTTTTCAGCCGGTCCGATTCGAACGATTCTAGCCGATTCACTAGTAGCGGTTCAACCGATTTAGATTAAACCGGACTAGACAACGATTCCCAATTAAACCGGTTGAACCGACCGATCCGATCCGGTTTTCAAAAGAGAGCTTTATACCTATCCGTATTATTTTCTTTACCTCATATTATGTGTATTTATTGTTGTTTTATGAGTTACGCAACTTTTCTCTCTCTCTTAATTTTATCCTAATTAATTCATATTTCATTTTTTATTTTAATGAATCAATCTTTCCGTAAAGATTTTCTATTTAAATAAATTTTCAAACTTAAAATTTATTTAAATCATTTTAAGCTGTTTACCATTTCATCAGATCCCGTTAATAGCATACTTTACTTCTTAATGATAATTAGGCCTTACTATCGATTTTTTAATATTTTGGTCCTTTTTAATTCTTTGATTGTAAAGATATATTTCCCTTGCATTCTGATTGAAGCACCCCATTTCTTATCTTCTTTGTTTATCTTTACTTCATTTTTCAAAAAAAGAGATGTATATCTTTACTTCAACCATTCATTCATTGGCAAAAATGCCATAATAATGCAGTATGGGAAAATTATTTCCCACAATAACATAATTCCAATATTATTTCCTCATCTAGGGTATTTTTTACAGTGCACGCCTAAGGACCTCAGGATATCTCGGAGTCTTCAGGCTAAAATTTTGCATGCATAATCCATAGGGATTACTCGTCGTCTTTAGTTAAAATAGGTAGAGAAGGGCCTCTGATTTCTCGGTGTCTTCAGCTTTGCATTCTTTCTCTGCATGTTGGGGGGCCGATAGATTCCTCTGATGCGTTAAATTAGAAAACAAATAAAATAGAAAAGGTGGGTTGGTGAAACCCCCTCAGACCGATGCGGATAGTCCGATCCGATCTGGAGTGTCACATTAGGACCACCGGAGCGACCCACAGTAAAAATAGCATAAAATTTAAAACTTTTCTTAAAACATGTAAACCCATAAAATCATTTATGAGTACAAAATAGAATTTATCAGTATTTGAAATAAAACAGATTTTTAGACTCGTATATAAAACAAAATACAATTACATGCCCCCTAATCACATGTACCATACTTTGCAAACAACGCCGGAAGAACTCACTTACTGAAGTCGATAGCTGCACAAGTACAATTCTTTTAGCCTGTAATGGTGAGTAATAGAGTGAGCTTCGAAAAGCTCAGTAATACAGAGCTACCAGATGATGCTATAGGCCATGCAAATAAATGGAGAGCCATATAATTTCCTTATTGAATCAGACGTATACCGATGTTTAGAATAACCTGGGGTTCCACTGGTAGTTCATCGAATAAAAGTCATGAAGATCTTAGGTCATAGGAAACATTCATAGTATGACAATTCAGGAGGTCGAATAGGATGTCTAGTATGTTCCAAATAAAACCAGTGACAAGATATAAATCTTTTAAAACCATAGCGGAACCCTCCAACCAAACTCCATTATGCAGTTCCCCATAACTGCGTCCGTAGGGCTTACCCTAAGCACACAACAAAGGGTCTGACCAGCTGAATTTTTTGCACTTCTTAAAATGGTCTAACAACTTTGAAATATTTCAATTTAATCCTCAATTTTCTTCCCAAAATACCAATTAAATACACCACTTTATAATTCTAAAATTTAGCCCCTAAATTAGGGTGTTACAGTTGGTAGCAGTTATGAGATATTTTCAAAGAGAAATAGTGATGGAGCAGGTGAGAGTGATATGTGATGTATGGCTAAAGCAACTAAAATATATCAAAATTTAAAATTTAAAATTATTAGTTTTGTCGAAACGATTTTTTTCTTAAAAGGTGAAAAAAAGGTGAGATTTTGAAAACCATATTAATTCTTAATTATCTCTTTTTAATTTAAAAACAAATACGATTTAAAAGACCTCTTGTTTCGAAAATTTTTGGATTTCCTTTACGATCGAACAATACGGTTCAAGGAGTCGCCACCAATCTTTGATTAGGGTGTGATTGGGCACCCAAAAATGCTTTGTCATTTTAAATAAAAATTAATTTTAATTAAAACAACAAATTGAGGTCTGCGTTACCAAAATCCGAGTTCGGGAGTCGGTTACGTGTGGGGAAGGATTAGCACCCCCACAACGCCCTAAATCGGTACCTAGTCGATTAATTAACGTTTTTGCAATGAACTTTACAAATTCGAACTTAATTTAATTTTTGATCCCATAAAACAAAAATGTAAATTTAAAACATTCAAAAACACTCAAACAAATTAAATTAAAATTACCAAGTCAGTTTAGAAAGATAAAGAATGTTCGATTATTTACAAATATCGAGACCAGATCTTAAAGATATAACAACCTTTTCTCGATATATTTAAATAAACGAACATTTCTTTTTCTCTCGTTCCCAAATTTTAGGTGACGAATCAATTTTTTGGTTTCACTTTCGGGATACACTTTTAATTTAAAATCATTAGAAGCGGACTTCAAATCAGTTATGACAGCCCCCTTGAAACAATTTTAAATTAAAAGTATATTACCCTTAATCCAATTATGAATATGTCGAGTTATGCAAGTGAAACTATCATGCAAATTATGCAAAAATGATGTCATGTAAAAATTAATTAAACATGCGATTAAAATAAATGAGTAAATAAATCTAAAGCTAAAATTACTATTAAACAAAGACCACAAAAAAAAAAACTATCAATGCATTACATATACCAAGATCAACATAAAACTGAGACCACTTGTAAAACTAAAATGAAAACCGAGAAAATGTTATGCCAAATATGCAACATCACATAAACTTAAAATAACATACCCACATGACTAAAATGTGACATGCAAAAACCTTAAAGTCTAATATCTAAACAACGTAAATTAAACAAATCAATATTTAGGACGAAAATTAAATGAACATAAAATAAATAGACATAATTAGATACATGCAAATTTCTACCTAGGGACTAAAATGTAACATGCAAAAATTAACAATTTAATGTTTAAAACAGCAAAGATTAAATACAAGAATACTTAGGGCTAAAATTAGATGCGGGTAAAATAAAGAGACAAAACTATAAACATGCAAATGTTGATTTATGGACTAAAACGAACATGTAACCATTCAGAAGTTAAATGTATAAAATAACAAAAACTAAATAACATAACATTTGGGACTGAAAATTAAAACGCATAAAATAAAGATGCAAAATTGGAAACAGGAAAACATTCGGTTTGGGGACCAAAATGAAAACAAACACAAGAACTATAGGGATTAAACGAAATTCTAAGGACTCGGTGGCTAAAAGCTAATTAACCCTAAAATTTTAACATATAACCTAAATAACAAACCTAACCTAACTCTAAACTAAGCACACACAGCCGCAATGCTCTATTCTTCTCCTCTCTCTGCGCCGATCTCTCTACCCATTTCCCATCCAACTTCTTCTTCAACTTCTCTCCCTCAACACGAACCAAACAAACCCGTTGCCACCATGGCCGTTACTGCCTGGGATTCTGATGAAGAGCCACACAGGTACGAACCCCATCACTCAAACAACCTTGAACCCCGATACCCACTACCGGCGAAGAGACCGACCATCGTATACAGACCTAAACTCCTCTCCTTCGAAAGACTCGGCTACACTGTAACCTAACAACCAAATAAGCTACGACTAGCATCACACCCGAACGAGCCCCGAAATAAGAAACATGTAAAAACAAAATTAACTTATTTCTTTATCACTCTATTCATTTGGGAAAGAAGATGAACGTATTATTTTGCTTAGTATTTTAGAAAAAAAAACAGAGAAATGAACCTGCTTGTATACTGCTGGAATTTGTTGCTGTTATTGGATCACTATCTTTCACTCTTTTGTTGATTTGTGATATTTTTGTATTGAGAAAGAGTTAAAAATGGAACTACTATCTAATGTTTTTTTTATTCCAGAAGAGAGAAAGCCCTTTGTTTTACATTTTTTTTTCTTTCAGTCGCAGGAGTGGAACCCCTGTTTACAATGCTTTTTCTTTCTTGCTAATGGTTGATCTCCTTTGTTGAAAATTCCTCCTTGTGTTTTCTCCTTTTTTTTCTCCCCATGACCGCTCGGTTAATTCTCTTCTGCCCCTTCTTTGTCTCATTTTTTCTGTTATCTGATCGTGTCCTCCCCCACGTTTTTTTTTCTGGTTTTTAACTCCCAAAAACTACTTTCATTTTCCCATGATATAGGCCCAGACAAATTAAGCATCTACAGCTGCCCCTCTTTGCTCATTGTTGTGCAACGAGAATAGAGCAAAGATCAATAGATGATCAAGTTTGTCCGGCCATTAGAACTTCAGAAGATTAATCCGCTTCTCTGCTATTTCAGGATAAGCGAGACTTGAAAAAATCTTCAAATGGCGGGTCTGCTCCCTATTCTTTCATGGAGTATAAGACTCGAACAATCTTCAGTAAACGTGTCTGCTCCCTATTCATTCAGGGAGTATAAGACTCGAATAATCTTCAGTAAACGTGTTTTCTCTCTATTCGTTCAGGGAGTATAAGACTCGAACAATCTTCAAAAAATGGGTCCGCTCCCTTTTCCTTTAGAGAGTATAAGACTCGATCTTCAATAAACGTGTTCGCTCCCTATTCCTTCAGAGAGTATAGGACTCAATCTTCAACGAACTTGTCCGCTCCCTATTCCTTCAGAGAGTATAGGACTCAATCTTCAACGAACTTGTCCGCTCCCTATTCCTTCAGAGAGTATAGGACTCAATCTTCAACGAACTTGTCCGCTCCCTATTCCTTCAGAGAGTATATGACTCAATCTTCAACGAACTTGTCCGCTCCCTATTCCTTCAGAGAGTATAGGACTCAATCTTCAACAAACGAGTTTGCTTCACTACTCTTTCGTGAAGGCTTATAGATTTAATTGCTTCACTGCTCTTTCGTGAAGGCTTAAATTTACTTATTTTGAAGGTCAAACCTGAAAATCAAACATTATCAATCATGAACATATGCTTAGAAATATTATATTAAAAAATTTAGAATTGGATGAATCTGCTTTGACTCAATTTTCGTCTGAACAACATTCTTGTCAAAATCTCAAGACCAGTTATCTTCATCTCGATGCTTCAAACTCTTCAATCTTCAACTATCATTGGGAAACCTGCAAATGCTTAAGTCATCATGCAATTATGAGTGTCATGATCCTATTCATGCCTAAATGTATGCAAATATGCAATTTGATACATTTTCTTCTTTGAAGGAACTCTATCTCCTTTGATCTCGATGGAAATCGGCTTCATCTTGGGCACAGAACGTTTGACCAGTTCACCCCAGTTGACAATCTCAATTCCATATCTCTCGCCTTAACATGACCTTGGCTCCTTTCTTTCCTGAAAACCCGCCAATATCCATGACCAACTTCTCGACAAACAATAATCTCTTAGGGTCATCTTTTAATGGCTGAAATTTTCTACGAACTTCAAGATTTCATTTTCCCGTAACCACACAAGCTTACATGTTTAAACCATTGTCAACTTCAGAATACCTGCATTCTCCAAAACCTTTTGCACAATAATACAAAATGATCTCCTGTACTTCAAGTTAAGCTATATGTTTTGACCTTTCAAAATAAGATGTTTGCAAGAGGGAAATTAACAAGAAAATACATCTCTTTATTTATAAAATGCAGAGAATTTTTAGGTAATTTTATGACAAACTTTTAACTGAAAACAGTAAAAGAACAAAAGAGTAGGCGTCTTTAAATATCAATAATGCAAATGCTTTTGAACTGGCACGCTGTTAGAATGTCTCGAGTGTAGCTTCTGTCAAAAGGATCTCCAAAATTGTGATGCTTACGAGTATGAAGCTACTTCTAAACTCCCAAATCTCTATCATTGGATGCCCTAAACCAGTATTGAATCTCATATGCATTCAATTTCTCTTGGTTATTTCAATCGAGACTCATTAATCTTTAGTCTCATCCCTGATCACCAACTGTCATTGTTACTATCCATATCAGGAGCTCTTTCCACTTCCAAAATTGATTCAGAACCTCCACCATGCACGAATTTTGAATTTCAAACTCAACTCAAGTCGCCCTTTGCGAGTTTTCAACTTGAGACCTCCTTTGGTTCTAAGACGCCCTTTTCGGGTTTTCATCTTGAACCCTCCTTTTATTTCTCTTTTTTTTCATTTTTCTCTTTCATTTTTCTTCCATTTTCCATTTTTTCCATTTTTTTCTTTTCGTTTTTATTATTATTATTTTTTCTTTTTTTCTTTTTCTCTTTTATTTCTTCTTCAAGCGAAATATCTCTTAACAGCGTCGGAATTCACTGGATATGGTAATTCTGATCCGTCCATTTCAGTTAGGACTAGAGCTCCCCCAGAAAAGGCTTTCTTGACAACATAAGGTCCTTCCCAATTGGGCATCCATTTTCCTCTGAAATCCTTCTGAATAGGCAAAATCCTTTTAAGCACCAAATCTCCCTCATGGAATTCTCGAAGGCGAACTTTCTTACCATGTGCCCGTATCATACGTTTTTGATACATCTGACCATGACAAATAGCTTTCAATCTCTTTTCTTCAATCAAATTCAACTGGTCATACCTAGCTTGGACCCATTCTGCCTCATCAAGCTTTACCTCTGACAAAATCTGAAGTGAGGGAATTTCCACCTCAATAGGTAAGACAGCTTCCATCCCATAAACCAAAGAAAACGGAGTTGCCCCAGTTGAAGTCCGTACTGAAGTTCGATAAGCAAATAGAGCAAAGGGCAACTTCTCATGCCAATCCTTATAGGTCTCAGTCATTTTCTCTATGAGCCTTTTGATGTTCTTATTGGCCGCCTCTACTGCCCCATTCATCTTTGGGCGATAAGTGGTGGAATTATGATGCTTTATTTTGAACTGTTTACAGACCGAGTCCATCATCTTATTATTTAAATTCAACGCATTATCGGAGATAATCCTCTTGGGCAAACCATATCTACAAATGATCTCCTTCTTCAAAAATTTGCATATTGTAGACTGGGTAACATTTGCGTAAGAAGCTGCTTCTACCCACTTGGTGAAATAATCTATGGCTACCAGAATGAAGCGATGACCATTTGAAGCTTTGGGCGAAATTTGTCCAATAACATCCATGCCCCACATTGAGAATGGCCACGGAGATGTCATTACGTGCAACGGATGAGGAGGAGTATGTATCCTATCTCCATAAATCTGACACTTGTGACATTTTCGGGCATAATTGATACAGTCTGTTTCCATAGTTAACCAATAATACCCAAATCTCATAATCTGCCTAGCCATAATATGCCCATTAGCATGGGTACCACATATTCCCTCATGCACTTCTTCAAGAATCAATTTGGCTTCTTTCGCGTCCACACACATCTTAACAAAACCTGATCCAGACTTTTTCTTGTATAGGGTCTCACCATCAAGCACATACCATGATGCCATTCTTCTAATGGTTCTCTTATCATTCTCAGTGGCCTGTTCTGGATAACTCTGATACCTTATATATTGCAAGATATCATAATACCAGGGGTTTCCATCTTCTTCCTCTTCAATATTAAAACAAAGAGCTGGATACTCATAAGCCTTCATTTCAATGGGCATCATATTTGAATGCTCGTTCATCTTAAACTCTGCTGCCAGTGTGGCTAAGGCATCTGCCATTTGATTCTCTTCTCTGGGGAGGTAATTGAAAGTTACTTCATCAAATTCTTCAACAAGTTCCATAACTAACTTACGGTATTCTACAAGCTTGGGATCTTTTGTCTCCCATTCTCCTCTGAGCTGGTATATTACCAAAGCTGAATCCCCATACACTTTAAGCATTTTTACTTTGCGTTCAACAGCAGCTCTAAGACCCAGAACACAAGCTTCATAC
Organism: Hibiscus syriacus; assembly: GCF_006381635.1. Taxonomy (NCBI): domain Eukaryota; kingdom Viridiplantae; phylum Streptophyta; class Magnoliopsida; order Malvales; family Malvaceae; genus Hibiscus; species Hibiscus syriacus. The sequence continues at coordinate 49,241 of NW_024063349.1, forward strand.
TCGGCCATATTGTTTGTACAATCAAAATTAAGCTGACTGGTGAAAGGATAATGCTCTCCCTCTGGTGATACCAAAATTGCCCCGATTCCATGTCCCAAGGCATTTGAAGCACCATCGAAGTTCAACTTCCAATATTTGCTAGTGGATGCAACTGCTTCTTCTACCGAAATAGCCATTAAATCTTCATCTGGGAAATCAAAGCTCAACGACTCATATTCTTCTGAAGCCCTGCTTGCAATGAATTCCGCTATAGCACTTCCTTTAATTGCCGTCTGGTTTACATACTGGATGTCAAATTCGGACAATAAGATCTGCCAACGAGCTAATCTTCCAGATAATACAGGCACACCCATTAGATATTTCAAGGGATCAAGCTTCGATATAAGCCAAGTAGTATGATACAACATATATTGCCTAAGCCTTCGGGTAGCCCATACTAAAGCGCAACACAACTTTTCAATGGGTGAGTATCTTGTCTCACATTCAGTGAACTTCTTACTGAGATAATATATAGCCCTTTCTTTCTTCTCGGTTTGGTCACGTTGCCCCAGCACACACCCCATTGAATTTTCATAAACTGACAAATAAAGAATCAAGGGTTTGCCTGAGATGGGTGGCGCCAAGATTGGAGTGCTCGACAAATATCTTTTCACTGCTTCAAAAACTTTTTGACAATCTTCACTCCATTCCCCTGAGTTATTCTTACGAAGAAGGCGGAATATGGGATCACACTTTTCCGTCAGCTGTGAAATAAACCGAGCTATATAATTCAATCTCCCCAAAAATCCTCTGACTTCTTTTTGTGTTCGTGGGGCTGGCAAGTCTTGAATAGCCTTTACTTTATCTGGGTCTATTTCAATTCCTTTTTGGCTTACTACAAATCCCAACAGCTTCCCAGATGTTACCCCAAAAGTACATTTATTTGGGTTGAGTTTTAACTGGCATCTTCTTAGTCTTTTAAAAAGCTTTCTCAAATTCTCGATATGTTCTTCCTCTGTCTTAGCTTTGACAATCATATCATCGACATAAACTTCTATCTCTTTATGCATCATGTCATGAAATAACGTTACCATGGCCCTTTGATATGTTTCCCCTGCATTCTTCAGTCCAAACGACATTACTTTAAAACAAAACGTTCCCCACATGGTAACGAATGTCGTTTTTTCCATATCTTCAGGGTTCATCTTAATTTGATTGTAGCCAGAGAAACCATCCATAAAAGAGAGCAAAGAATTTCCAGCAGTATTATCCACTAACGTGTCTATATGTGGCAAGGGAAAATTATCCTTTGGACTAGCTCGGTTGAGATCTCTGTAGTCGACACACATTCGAACTTTTCCATCCTTCTTCGGTACTGGGACAATATTCGCCACCCACTCAGGATATTTAGCTACTTTAAGAAACCCGGCATCAAATTGTTTCTTCACTTCCTCTTTAATCTTGAGCAGCATCTCGGGTCTCATTCTTCTCAGTTTTTGTTGTACCGGCTTACATTCAAGCTTTATTAGCAGTTTGTGAACAACCAATTCTGGATCTAAACCCGGCATATCTTCATATGACCATGCAAATACATCTTTGTATTCTTGAAGTAATTCTATCAGATCATGTCAACCTCCAACTGACAGAGTGGTACCAATCTTTATTTCTCTCTTATCTTCATCTGTCCCCAAATTCAAAATCTCAATAGGCTCTTTATGAGGTAGAATATGCTTATCTTCATTCTCCACCATTTTCAGCAATTCAGAAGGTAGTTCACATCCTTCATCATCATCACAATCTTCGATTTCCCCTTGACATATAGGTTTCTCGAAATCAATCTCCGGGTCAGAGTCATTGGCATTCATATTATTGATATCTGAGCTCCTGAAAAAATAATGAAAGAGAAGATATATATACATATATACATATGAGAGGATCCTTTCCCACATAAATAAATAGAAAGAAATAAATACATACATATATACAATAATGAATGAATAAATGAAATGCATGGGAAAATGTTTGCCATTTGGAACTAACAGAATGCATCTTTTATTGAAAGCAAGAAAAAACAAACAGCTTAACCCTTTACATAAAATCACCTATTGCCCCAGGGTATGAACAATAGGGAGAAAGTTCCAGTGCATTACTCTGTAAAAGATTTGTAAACTACAGGCAGTTCTTCCGCGATCCAATTATTCAACACGAAGCCCGGCGGTGCAGGATAAATGCCCATATCTCTCATTTCCTCAAATTCATCATCAGTTATAACGTTAATGCCTAAATCTCCCAAGGCATCCTCAATCATCACCTCAGTGTTCCTTGAATTCCCTTGAAACATATGTCCCCCAGATATGAAAATGCTGCTCAACGGCGGGAAGATCATGGGTTCCCAGCTAAGGTCTTCACCAGCCAATCTGGCCTTTCTCATTTCCTGACCCTTCTTAATTCCCCTCAGCTTATCCCTCGGAGTTGGCTGATACCCCAAACCAAATCGATCTCTTTTAGTAACAGGGCATATTGGATTCACCGGTCCTTACAACTGTCGACCTAACCCCTTTCCAACTTTCGCTCCTCTTCCAAGAGTCAATTTGAGCCCCATCTTGGTACAGTCTGACAATCGAGGCTTTGGTATCTTCTTGCCTTCGGCTACAAACGTAGTATTGACAAACTCCAACGATCTGAAAGAACACTCGACGGCTTGCTCATCAACTTCAATAAACGGAGCAGTATTAGAAACAGAAGCAATAATGTCCTCTTCAGCATGAATACATACCAACCTTCCATCAATCACAAATTTCAGTCTCTGGTGCAATGTGGACGGAACTGCACCGGCCTGATGAATCCAAGGCCTTCCCAACAAACAATTGTACGTAGGCATAATGTCCATTACGAGAAATTCCACTTCACAAGTTGCTGGACCAATATTCAGAGGAACATCAATCTTGCCCAACACTTCTCTTTTAGTCCCATCGAAAGCTCGAACCATACTTTGGTAGGTTCTCATAAGTGTACTATCTAATGGAAGCTTCTTTAGAGTCACTAAGGGAATCACATTCAAAGCTGAACCATTATCAACCAAGACTCGGGACAACACATGCCCTTTACATTTAACTGTAATGTGCAAAGCCTTCTGACTACCCATCATCCCAGAAGGGATTTCATCATCAGAAAAAGATAAAAAATTATCAGCTTGTACATTGGAAACTAAACGATCCAACTTTTCAATGGGCAACTCTGAACTCAAAAGTAATGATAAAAATAGAAATACGGGTAGGCAACTTGTGTAACTGTTCCACACACTGTACTCACTGTGTTTCAGAAACTTCAAAAATTCTACCGCTTCACTCTCGGTTACTGGTTCATTGATAACAGGCTTATCTTCTTCTATCTGCACATCAACCTTTTTCCCCTTATCAACTGCAACCTTCTTCTAAGACTCTTTAGGTGGATTAAGAGAATAACACCTACCGCTTCTAGTAAAGCGTCCCACCTCATCTACTTCCTCATTCTCTTTTGTTACATCTCCCATCTGGCAATCATATCTCCAAGGCACTTGTTTATTATCCCGATACGGGAATGGAGATGGAGGTGTAATAACCACTTTCGGGGCTACCTTCTCAGCAACTCGATTTTTGGGAGTAATAATTAGGGGACAACTGGCATTGTATACCCCTTTAGACGATCCTTCTGAAGTGCAAACTTCCGCTTCCTCTTCTTCAGTAATCTCTCTAAAGAACTCAATTTCTTTATTATCCATCATGTCTTGTACCAAAGATAGGAAGTCAGGACATTGCTGAATATTGTGTCCTTCACTGTTATGATACAGACATACCTCTCCACTGTTAAACTGTTCACCTGTCAAACTGGGCTTCAACAATCTTACCTTGACCATCTGGCACCACACCCAACTCATGGGTGATACCACCTCACTAACATTCCTTACAATTCTCTTTCCGTTCTCTTCAGTAATCGCGTTAACTCCTGCCCCTGCATGGCTTGGCAACGGATTCTGAGCTATATTTGGCTGCTCACTGTCACCAAAGTTGATGACATTCCTCGTTCTCAAAGCTTGGACAACCTTCTTAAAAGTAGTACAATTCTCAATGGAATGTCCAGGGTTCCCTGCATGGTACTCACACTGAGCACTAGCATCATACCATTTGGGAAAAGGAGGTTGTATTGGTGTCACATGATACGGCGAAACCACATATCGATCATACAAAATCTGAAACAATTCCTTATAAGTCATCGGAATTGGATCAAATTGAGGCCTCTCTCTCCTCTGGTCCCTTGCCCCTTGTCTATTGTTATTTTGTGTTGATGACCCTACTCCTTAAGGACGAGAAACAGTAATGTTATTAGAATCGTACTGCCTCACATTACTGACTTCGTTTTCCTTTTTCCTCGTTGGTGGCCTCTTACTAGATTTTCCTCCCTCGAGCTTCCCACTCTTAACAACCATTTCAATCATTTCTCCCGCCGTAACTACATCAACAAAATTTCGATAAGGATTACCGATAAGATGCGAGAAAAAAGGAGCCTTTAAGGTGTTGACAAAAAGCATATTTGTTTCCTCCTCTTCCAATGGCGGGTGGACTTGCACTGCTACATCTCTCAATCTTTGAGCATATTGTCTAAAACTCTCGTTAGACTTCTTTTCCATTCCTTGCAACATCATCCTGTTGGGCCTAACATCTTTCGCATGTTTGTATTGCTCAAGAAAGGACTTAGCCAAGTCTTTCCACTATTTAATATTAGCTCTACTCAGCTGGTTATACCATCGGATTGCCGAGCCAGTTAAGCTTTCCTGAAAGCAGTGTATCAACAATTGATCGTCCCCTATGTATCCGGTCATCTTCCTACAAAACATCGTGATATGCGCAGAGGGACACCTAGTACCATCAAACTTCTCAAAGTCAGGAACTTTAAACTTTGGAGGCAAGACCAGATCAGGAACTAGACTTAACTCCTTTGCGTCAAATCCATAGACATTGGTATCTTCCTTCATGGCTCTGACCTCTCTTTCTAACTGCTTCCATTTCTCTTCCAACAGATTGTTTTGGTCATTCTTGGCTTCTTCATCAAGGTCTGGAACTTGATGATATTGATGTTCTTCCTGATACGAACTAGATCCAGGCTGTACGTTAACAGAAGCACTGACTGGATTAATGTGCACCTTCCCGACATGAACAGGGGTCACTTGAACATTCTGAGATTGTTCTGGGGTTAACCCTGGATGATGAAGTGGGTCTTCAGTTACACCTTCTGGCATAGGGCTTTTCCCATGTTCTGGATTTCTTCCTTCCAACATACTCGCAAACTTGGAAAACATCTCCTTTTGGGCATTAATCATATCTTCTTGCATTTTCTTGATATTATCTTCTAACTCCAACTGAGCATTCTCAATTTGGGCAAGTTTGTCCTCCATAACTTTCTTCCTGGTTCTGTAGGTATGCTTGGGATTTTCCAGTATTACTCTGTCACAGATTCATTTTGTTATCGCTGATATTTATTAATGAATATGAAACATATGATTATGAATGAATAAAATGCGATGCAAAAATTAAATGCATTAAAAATGCATATGCAAAATACAATCTTCTGGTTTTCTTCAGCCTCAGGATCTAGTTCTTCAGTCACATCAGCAGCTTCCTCAGATAGAATGACCAAATATTGAGCTATTCTCCGCGCGTGTTATAGGTAACAAGCAATAAAGTCCTCTCTTTGCTTGACTCTCGCCTGAGCTCGCTCCCATCGAAAACGCCACTGTATATCCCCCTCATAGGGAACTATCGATAGCTCACTTGCTTGCCTCTGAAACTCTTGAACCATGGCTTCAAGCTCGCTCACTTGTCTCTTTAAACTTTCAACCTCCCCACGGCTCGAGCTACTTTCCCCGCTTCGGTATCGTCGTAATGCGGTCTTTAAACTTGAAATTTCCTCCTTCAACTTTTCATTCTGGGCTTGACTCTTTTGTAACCGCTGCTCTAAAGAATCCTTTTCCTTCGATAAAATCTTCACTTGGTGCCTGCTTTGCTTAAGCTCTTCTTAACTCTCTCCGGCTACTCTTTTGAGGCTCGTCACCTCTTGCCTCAATTCGACAGACTTACTCGAGCTAGAACCTGCCTGAGCTTTTACCATTCGCTGATAAGTTGACCGAAGATCGTCAAAGTCTAGCCGAAGTTGCTTCTCCACTTTTTCAATTCGATCTGCTCTACTCTTCTGAATGTCGATCTCCAATCCCTTTTGATACACTTCATCCTCTAGCTTCTGTAAAGTCATTCTCCATTGTCTCCGTTCTGCTTCGAAATCGCGCTTGGCTAACTCTAATGGAGATGGCACCACTCTCAACTGTTCTTCCACCGGCTGAATATTTTCAGGATTCACTATTGGGATGTTGTCGTTTACTCGACCGCTTCTCCACTGCTCGTACTCTTGAGATAACTCGAGATCATAGGTGAATAAATTCACGCGACGAGTTTGCTTCCAAGCCTCAGCAACCCCTTTAACTTTACCCTTATACTGATCTCCTTTGAATGCAAAATCTGACCCTACCAAGTCCCACGTGGCTGGAATGAACTGCCTCGATCCATACTGTCTGGAAACTAGTAACGGAGCATACCCAACAGAACCCCATATACCTAGCAAAGGAACCCAATCTCGCTCTCCACATCGGTAAAGTATATCCGAAGAGGTATTCCACGAAGCTCACCACAAAATATCTCCATATCTGATATCCTTGAAGATGACCATCCATTTTTCTTCGGTAAAACCCTCAGGCCACTCTTTAGAAAGAAAATCCTTCAAAGGTGAGAAACTGTCTAAAAATACTCGTCCTGGTGCCCTTTCAACATGTTTGAAATGACTCAGAATCCACACTAGCAGCAAAGGCGTACATCCTATAAAGCGTCCTTCTCCCTCGCGCCTACAAGAACTCAAAGACCGGAACGTCTCAGCTAGAATAGCTGGAACAGGATCCACGCGCTTGTCTAATCTTTCAAACAGGTCAACAACTGATACGTCTACATATCCTAGCACTTTTGGAAAAATAATGAGCCCATAAATCCCTAAAGCAAACAAATCAAGCTTCTTTCTCTTATCAGGATGATGAGCAATTACTTCTTTCAGAGTAGCCCACGAGATGCATTCACTGTCTCCCTTCTTCTTAATGTTTCTGACTACCCAATCTTCACTCATTCCGGTCATCAATAGTAATTTCTTCTTAAATGAAGGAGTGACTGGCAGCTTGGTATATACTCTATCCATTTGGGACCTCGGACAATGGACCAAAGCTTGATACTCCTCTATTGTTGGTGTCAGGTCTACTCTACCAAATGTGAAACAGCTATAAGCCGGATTCCAGAACTGCGCCAATGCTCTAAACAGATTTCGATCAATATGAACATCCAGAAGATAAGGAATATCGTCGTACAACTGATAAAACATCTCCTTATCGGCTACTGTCCATCTTCCCCATATCTCCTTTAGCTCATTTAGATCATTCTGACGCACGTTGATGTGAGTATAACCAAATAACTCCGACACGTATCCAGGCATCACGCTGTCCCCATTGGTCAGTTGGGACTGTTCCGACCACCTCAAAACATCTGCATTGTCTTCAACCTCTTTCTGAGCCGTTCGTTCCATATTACTGGCCTTCTATATGGACATCAATCCCAAATCAACACCATGTAATGGACAATGCAATGCAAAACAGAAAAGAAACAAGGCAAAAACAACAAAAGATCGGTTAGTAAACATGAAGCAATTAATTCAGGATAATAATTTGTTCAAAAATCCTACCCACATATGTTGACTACCCCATCATGCTTTATCAGATCCTACCCAACATGATATCTACCCCCATGCTTTGTTATCCACAAAAAGAAATCCTAACCTCATGATATCTAATTCGCATGCTTATTCAAAAAATAAACCTAACCGCATGATATCTAGTTCGCAAGCATTTATTCGAAAAATGAAAATAAATGACTCAAAAAAGCTTTTCCTTGTGTACCCTCCTCGCGGGATTCTTAAGATTCGGGTTTGGTTCAACCTAAGTTCAGGCTCTACGTTCACTATTTGCTGGGTTAGGTTCTAAAGTAATAGGTTCTCGAATTGTCCTTGCCGGTGCCCCATTGGGCTGCCGAACCCTCAATCCTGGCCCATCACAGGCTTTAGGGGATCGAGTTCAATTTCGAGGGAACACACCTCCTTATGTCCATGCGGAGGTGATTACCATCACGAGGACCATAAGGCGTGAGCTCCAGGAGCGATCCACTATCCCATGCGGAGGTGAAAACCACACACGAGGGCATAGTCTCTCACTCCTACTTAAATAGGACGGAGCGGGGTTTTAGCTCATGTTATGATAATGCAGCTGTGCATTGTGTGAGGAAAAGCGAAAAAATAAACAATAAAAACACTCAAAATCAATTCCTAAAACAAACAATTATTCTGAAACCATTAGCAAACAGATTAGTACAACTATTTAATTGTCAATCGAATTAAATTAAAGAAATCAAAATACAAACAAATAAAAATTATTAAAAACCAAACAATGGATCAAAAATCAAATTAAAACGAATTTGTAATTTTCAATTGCAAAGACAATTAATTAATCGACTATCGGCTTGACTCTCTAAAAAAGGTCCCCAGCGGAGTCGCCAAGCTGTCGAAACGATTTTTTTCTTAAAAGGTGAAAAAAGGTGAGATTTTGAAAACCACATTAATTCTTAATTATCTCTTTTTTAATTTAAAAACAAATGCGATTTAAAAGACCTCTTGTTTCAAAAATTTTTGGATTTCCTTTACGATCGAACAATACGGTTCAAGGAGTCGCCACCAATCTTTGATTAGGGTGTGATTGGGCACCCAAAAATGATTTGTCATTTTAAATAAAAATTAATTTTAATTAAAACAACAAATTGAGGTCTGCGTTACCAAAATCCGAGTTCGGGAGTCGGTTACGCGTGGGGAAGGATTAGCACCCCCACAACGCCCTAAATCGGTACCTAGTCGATTAATTAACGTTTTTGCAATGAACTTTACAAATTCAAACTTAATTTAATTTTTGATCCCATAAAACAAAAATGTAAATTTAAAACATTCAAAAACACTCAAACAAATTAAATTAAAATTACCAAGTCATTTTAGAAAGATAAAGAATGTTCGATTATTTACAAATATCGAGACCAGATCTTAAAGATATAACAACCTTTTCTCGATATATTTAAATAAACGAACATTTCTTTTCTCTCGTTCCCAATTTTAGGTGACGAATCAATTTTTTGGTTTCACTTTCGGGATACACTTTTAATTTAAAATCATTAGAAGCGGACTTCAAATCAGTTATGACAGCCCCCTTGAAACAATTTTAAATTAAAAGTATATTACCCTTAATCCAATTATGAATATGTCGAGTTATGCAAGTGAAGCTATCATGCAAATTATGCAAAAATGATGTCATGTAAAAATTAATTAAACATGCGATTAAAATAAATGAGTAAATAAATCTAAAGCTAAAATTACTATTAAACAATGACCACAAAAAAAACTATCAATGCATTACATATACCAAGATCAACATAAAACTGAGACCACTTGTAAAACTAAAATGAAAACCGAGAAAATGTTATGCCAAATATGCAACATCACATAAACTTAAAATAACATACCCACATGACTAAAATGTGACATGCAAAAACCTTAAAGTCTAATATCTAAACAACGTAAATTAAATAAATCAATATTTAGGACGAAAATTAAATGAACATAAAATAAATAGACATAATTAGATACATGCAAATTTCTACCTAGGGACTAAAATGTAACATGCAAAAATTAACAATTTAATGTTTAAAACAGCAAAGATTAAATACAAGAATACTTAGGGCTAAAATTAGATGCGGGTAAAATAAAGAGACAAAACTATAAACATGCAAATGTTGATTTATGGACTAAAACGAACATGCAACCATTCAGAAGTTAAATGTCTAAAATAACAAAAACTAAATAACATAACATTTGGGACTGAAAATTAAAACGCATAAAATAAAGATGCAAAATTGGAAACAGGAAAACATTCAGTTTGGGAACCAAAATGAAAACAAACATAAGAACTATAGGGATTAAACGAAATTCTAAGGACTCGGTGGCTAAAAGCTAATTAACCCTAAAATTTTAACATATAACCTAAATAACAAACCTAACCTAACTCTAAACTAAACACACACACCCGCAATGCTCTCTTCTTCTCCTCTCTCTGCGCCGATCTCTCTACCCATTTCCCATCCAACTTCTTCTTCAACTTCTCTCCCTCAACACGAACCAAACAAACCCGTGACCACCATGGCCGTTACTGCCTGGGATTCCGATGAAGAGCCACACAGGTACGAACCCCATCACTCAAACAACCTTGAACCCCGATACCCACTACCGGCGAAGAGATCGACCACCGTATACAGACCTAAACTCCTCTCCTTCGAAAGACTCGGCTACACTGTAACCTAACAACCAAATAAGCTACGACTAGCATCACACCCGAACGAGCCCCGAAATAAGAAACAGGTAAAAACAAAATTAACTTATTTCTTTTATCACTCTATTCATTTGGGAAAGAACATGAACGTATGATTTTGCTTAGTATTTTAGAAAAAAAAAACAGAGAAATGAACCTGCTTGTATACTGCTGGAATTTGTTGCTGTTATTGGATCACTATCTTTCACTCTTTTGTTGATTTGTGATGTTTTTGTATTGAGAAAGAGTTAAAAATGGAACTACTATCTAATGTTTTTTTTATTCCAGAAGAGAGAAAGCCCTTTGTTTTTACACTCTTTTTTTTCTTTCAGTCGCAGGAGCGGAACCCTTGTTTACAATGCTTTTTCTTTCTTGCTAATGGTTGATCTCCTTTGTTGAAAATTCCTCCTTGTGTTTTATCCTTTTTTTTTCTCCCCATGACCGCTCGGTTAATTCTCTTCTGCCCCTTCTTTGTCTCCTTTTTTCTGTTATCTGATCGTGTCCTCCCCCACGTTTTTTTTCTGGTTTTTAACTCCCAAAAACTACTTTCATTTGCCCATGATATAGGCCCAGACAAATTAAGCATCTACAAGTTTCATTTAACGCAGCAGAGGAATCTCCCGACCCCCCACATACAGAGAAAGACTCAATGCACAGCTAAAGACGCCGAGAAATCAGAGGCCCTTCTATATCTATTTTAACTAAAGACGCCGAATAATCCCCATGGATTATGCATGCAAAATTTTAGCCTGAAGACGCCGAGATACCTTGAGGTTTTTAGGCATGTACTGTAGAAAATACCCTAAATGAGGAAATAATATTAGAACCACGTTACTATAGGAAATAATTTTCCCATACTGCATTATTCTGGCATTTTTACCTTCCTTCATTCCTTTCTTCTTTTCTCCTTGTTCTTCAATTTGCCCTTTTTTTTATCAATAATTAATTTTTACTGGGAAACATTACTCTAATTTGGCAATAATTTAACCTCTATTTACCCACCCAACATAATCGGTTGACATTGCAAATATTTTTTTATATAAAAAATTTATTATTACAAAATTTTAAGAATTTTTAAATATCAATTATAAAATAAATTATGAAGTATATACCTCCATATGGACATAATTTGTTTTTTAAATAATATTAAATTTTCAATAAATAAAAAGGTAAGATATAATAAATGCAATTCAATCCAAACACGAAAATTTAATGGGCGTGAATAAAACTACAACTAAAACTTCCCTTGAATATATACTTCAACTTGAGTAAAAACCCATCAAATATCATTAATCTCTATGTCTCTATTCAAATCTAGACACAATATTGATGAAGGTGTGAAAATTGAGAGAACTAATCTGACATATTACTTTACGAAAGGTTTTGAATGCATACAAACAGTCGTAAAAGGAGATCTAACTATACAAGATCGTCGACTTTTACTGATAAGGAAATGTACTGTGATGAGTGCATCACAAAATATCAAATTATCATAATGATAAATGAATCCGAGTTATTAAAGGGGAGAAAAAAATCATCGCTTCAATAATATGTAAAAAGAAAGAAATTAAAATGGGAAAGTGTTTATTTAGATCTAAATAAAAAAATTAAAAAAATAAAATAAAAATAAAAGAGGGGACGACACTTGAAAAGAATACTATATCATTTAATAGACGTAATTTTTATATTAAAAAAATGCAATTGTAGTATAGTTAATAAATGAGGACCTACTTCTTATCAATAACCTACGTGCTGTTGCAGTGTATTTGTGGCTTGTGTTTCACTGCATAGTTTAGTGATTTCTTTTATGTACAAATACGGTTCTTCGGGTAGGTCTGAATTTTCTTATTATTCATGCAATGCCAGACGACTAAGAGAAGATATAATAATGAAATTCATGACTTGACGATAGCTATAATGTGAAAAAAATAATTAAATTAATCGAGATTAGATTATATATGAACGGTTTTAACATAAAATACATGTTTAAATGATTGAAAAAATCCTAACCGTTTTTTTTTCTCTCTCTCTAAACTATTGTTTAATCCTTTCTGTTTTTTTTTATCTTGTATCTTTATCTTTTTTGTTTCTAATAATTTTATCTTTATAACACGTTTATTTTTATATTTTGGTACATTTATTTATATTTTTGGCACATTTTTCGATTTTCCTTTTCCATCGTTTGGTCTTTTTTGTAGTTTATTTTTCTTAGGGTTGGATTTGACGTCGTTGCGACTGATCAAAAATAACTCTAATTTGTTATTTCACTGATCTTTCCTATTTTGGATCTTCGAATTGGACTTGGATACACAACCTGAGTTCATAGAAAGTTTATATAATTAAGAAATAATGACATAATTATTAATTTGAGTTTAAAAATGACATCAAACCTTTAAAATGTGAAGTCTTTTACCTTTAAAATCGTACAACTAAAACATTGATTCAGACATGCAACTGAAAACGAACTTGTTTACAATTAGAGAACAAGGAACATGAATACTGGTAGGGAGTTATATGAAAACTGAATCTCTGTGGTTCCACAAATCTGTAAGAAAGATCAAGAGGATGGCCATTCTGCAGTTAATACAATGGAAATTGGCAATCCAAAAGTGAAAAAAAGGGAGGATAAATTATTTAACATTCACGTGCATCAGTTGTACCAACAGATTCTTGAAATGTGAATCCAATTCCTTTGAACAGGTGGTTGCACATGCTGTGTTCAATTGTTTACAAACACAGGACCGTGGGCTTGGACTTTGGAGGGTCCGACTCCAACGGCTATGGTAATTGGTAAACCGTTGCCCCATGTTTGGGATGCGTTTTTATTTTATTTTTTTAATCAATCTAAGATGAATATAATATAGTATCTATTCGAAAGACATTCAATAATTTGATAATAAACGCTCATATACCTCTCCCAACGTAATGTTTGAACCTGAGATCTCAAGGAATAACAACAATCCCTTAACAAGTGAGGTTTATTGAATATAAAATAATTTCTTACTCCATTCTAACATGGTGGTTTTCTTACTTATGTGATAGGGTTAAGATCGATTTGGTTCATTAAGATTTTTTAAATTGTCAACGATGAGGACGCAAAGATAAAAATGATGCACAAGTAATAGATAGATTCTCAAAATCGAAGAGTTTGAGTCATTTATTTTCATACTCATTTTATGGGTTTTTAGGTGTGAGTATCGATGTCTTATAAATAATAAAATAATTTTAAAGGATTTTCATGACATCCTAAATTCGATTAGAACGATCTAACTTGAATTCAGAAAGTTATATTAGTCAAATCAAACTTACATCGATTCATTCACTTACGTGTCATTAAACTTACATCGATTCATTCACTTACGTGTCATTAAACTTACAGTGGATACATTCAAATACCTTGAATCATGCTAAACATATTGTTCATGCTTAACCCATCACATGTTAGAAGCGTAGGTGGGCACTCGAGCAATTTATAACACTCGAACTTTTATTAATACGAGGCAAAATACGTTACAACGACGTTACTCCATATTACAATACTACAGCACTAGTTGCGGTTACTTTACAAACACAACCTCAATATTCTAAGCTTTGCTAAGCTTTACTCAAATTCTCTCATAGCTTTTCTAAGCTTTCAATCATATTCCTAAGCTTCGCTAAGCTTCACCCTCTCTTTTTAATAGCTTTGCTAAGCTATTTTTCATTGGCTTTTCTAAGCCTTCATTTTTTTCTTACTTGTGTTCATATAAACTAAAGTAGAACACCCGCATATATAGATGTAATAAACCGCCTTGAACTACTCTGGATGCTTCTCAATTTCTCTCTGTCGCCTAATACTTCCTTAATTGCCAAGCTTGCCAACCCAACTTGAGCTGCTGCCATGTTTTGTTGCTGCCCACCCATATTATAATATTATTAGCTTAATTTCTAAGTAATTCATGAAGTTTCCCATGGTTGCTTGCCACGCTTTTCCATTGCCTTCATGTCTGACTAACTTTCATATTTTATTTCCTATGTGCTTAATGATTAAGCATACACATCTTAGTTGCTTTTGTTGATACGTTTTTTCCCTTAATTATTAAGCATGCATTTTGCTTAATAATTAAGCATATTTTTTAGCCATTTTTTTGACTTTTCAAACTTCTAGAATTAAGTTTTATTTCCAACACTCCTCCTTAAACTTGATTTTCCATTCTGAGCTTTTCTCCACTTGTCATCTTCAATTGATTCTTCATTTCTTGGCAAGTGCACGTTGCTGCGTCTATGTATTCTTCTTTGCTTTTTCGACACCTTGTAGAGATTTTTGCAAAATCTCCCACGCTTGTTTTACGATCTTCGCATAAGAAATTTTTTCAAAGGTAGATTTGTCTACTCCTTGAAAAATAAAGAACAACGCTCTTTTATCTTTTTTCCGAGATTCCTTCAATACCTTATTTTCTTCATTGGCTAGGATTGCTTATGCTATTGTATTTTCAGGCTCGGTGTAACCATCCTCGATGATATCCAACAATCTTGGGAGCCTAGTAACGCCTTCATTTGAATGCTCCAGTTGCCATAGTTTGTCTTTGTCAATCTCAGAATTTGAGGTTGAATCATGTTGGTCATCTTCTCCACCACGTTAAACTTGAACCAAGCTCTGATACCACTTGTTGGAAGTGTAGATGGGCACTCAAATAATTTATAACACTCGAACTTTTATTAATACGAGGTAAAATACGTTACAACGACGTTACCCCATATTACAATGCTACAACACTAGCTGCAGCTAGTTTACAAACACAACCTCAGTATTCTAAGCTTTGCTAAGCTTTACTCAAATTCTCTCATAGCTTTTCTAAGCTTTCAATCATATTCCTAAGCTTTGCTAAGCTCTACCCTCTCTCTTTAATAGCTTTGCTAAGCTATTTTTCATTAGCTTTTCTATGCCTTCATTTTTTCTTACTTGTGTTCATATAAACTAAAGTAAAACACCCGTATATATAGATGTAATAAACCGCCTTGAACTACTCTGGACGCTTCTCAATTTCTCTCTGCCGCCTAATACTTCCTTAATTGCCAAGCTTGCCAACCCAACTTTTGCTGCTGCCATGTTTTGTTGCTGCCCACCCATATTATAATATTATTAGCTTAATTTCTAAGTAATTCATGAAGTTTCCCATGGTTGCTTGCCAAGTTTTCCCATTGCCTCCATGTTTGACTAACTTTCATATTTTAATTCACATGTGCTTAATGATTAAGCATACACATCTTAATTGCTTTTGTTGACACGTTTTTCCCTTAATTATTAAGCATGCATTTTGCTTAATAATTAAGCATATTTTTTAGTCATTTTTTGACTTTTCAAAATTCTAGAATTACGTTTGATTTCCAACATCAGATACTTACAATCTCTGAACAAATCCTGTGAAAAAGCATGCTTAAAATAGAAATTTTTTTTACTAAATTTGGGAGATAAATATCAATATTGGACCCTATGATGTTCATATTTACCTCAAAAACTCGCAAAGCCAAAATTATAATAACTCAAAATAGTATCGAATTCAAGTAATTAAGTTGAGTATATTTCGAACTCTAAATGTTTTATAGATTTTCATAATGATAATGCTTCGTATGGTATATTTGGACGTTCGTCCTAACATCCGATTGAGAAATAGGAAAAATTATCAAAATGCCCTTAAATTTAAATAATAAATATTAATGGCCCGAAATAAATACTTTTAATTTTAAGAAAAATGTCATAAAAGTTTAGTAATTACGAGTTAGGTAATAATCACAATACCCACGATTATAAATAATGATTAAAATGCCCTTATTTATGTAAATATCAAGAAAAGTACTTTGAATTTCAAGAAAAATTTTCTAGGACATTGATCAGGTACTCTTGTCATTAGCCGTTAAACGTATAATATATTATCGAGTGTGAAAATGACTAAAATGTCTTTCTGAGCTAAATAACAAAAAAAATATATATATGTGAAATTACTAAAATACCCTAAGGGTTGTTTAGTTGGGATTTTAAGGTTTATGTTGGTTGTGACTAAATTGTACGTGTGATTTGATGCTGACCCAATTATTATTGAGCATAAAATATCCAAAATTAATTAAACTCAGATTAAGCATTAGATTTAAAAATAAATTTCAATGTATCCGTCTTACTCCCCTTGGTTTAGTATCATAAATTGAAGTCGATGAGATACCACTTGGTTTCGGTCGAGGCCCGATTTAAAAATTAAAATACGAGGGCCTAAAATTTTAATAATTTATTTTAATTTTTTATTCTCATTAACAAATTAAATTTAATATTCTCCTAAAATAATGGATGTACTACATACATCCACCCCCGATATAATTTATTGTTTTGTTGATGTTATGTTTTGAGTGGTTAACGATTTTTTAATAGTTTTAACGGACCAAACACTTAAAACGATAACATTAAACATCTATATTTCATTTGTGTCGGAAGCAGCAAACTATGCATTTTGATATATTAAGTTGCACATGTAACTAAACCTAGTTATTTTCTAAGAGAGCAAAACGTAGTCAATAACTTGCATAAAACTCAACCTTCGGAATCATGCCTGGGTCGAAAACATGCATTTGAAGTCCATGGTTATCCTGTTCCTCGTGTACCTAAAACATAGTACTGATTTATAAGAATTTGCATAAATTTCAATAAACGATACATAGAGGGAATCAATGGATATGTTAAAAGGTATTACACCTTCATCCATCCGCTTCAACGGGACTTCTCCCTTTTCCGACTATCAGCGTAACGATGACGAGACTTCCGGCCTCGGTAAAGCACTCCTTTATGAAAGAACTTTAAATGAACAAGTGCCGATATCTATTCTCCCAGATCCACTGCAAAGAGTACCTTTCCATGGATCAATACCATAAACGAAGCAGTGTTCATTTACACAAGCACTTGTTAATGGTAATGTAACCATTAAATCAACCTTTAGTTTTCGAACAACTTATGTGCCTTTCATGCTGTTAAAGGCTTCTCATCGGTTTTCTTTGTTGAAATTAAAAGCAAGCAGCCACCAAGTCAAAAAAGGGGCGGCCAAAATTGATTTCAACAGGAGGTGGCAATGGTTTTCAACAATTTTGCCTTGAAATTAATGCACCGATTTCGATGCTGTTTTTTAAAAAAATAGGAAATGGGAATATTGTAACTTTAGTCATTGCATTTTTTAGGGTATTTACAAGATTAGTCACTAAGCTTCAACTATAAATATCATAGCCCATTTAACTTCATAATCATCACAACATCCCAAAAATTATTTCTTTCTCCCAATACTAGAGAGCTTTCTTGTGAGTAGTGAGTGTTTTATAAACACTTGTAAATTTTCTCTCTTAGTAAAAGATCTACAGCAGTCCGAAGACATAGGCACAATTGGCTGAACTCCGTTATCAATTTTTCGGGTATTATTTTTCTGTTTTTATTTCGCATTCTCACTAATCTGGTTATAGGGAAATTACTCGTACTCTGTTTATTTCCCAACAACTGGTAATCGAAGCTTTTGGTTGTGAAATTTGTCAATTTTTTTGCGAGGTTACTATTCATTATTGTTCACGAGAATAGTGAATTTCGTGAATAGTAAAAAAAATTGTCGGCGTTACGAATTTGTCGACGAAGATGTTCTAATACACGGTGGTTCGCAAGAATTGTCAGAAACAATCCAAACGAAGCCAAATTCGAGTGGGAGCGATGGCTGCAGACGAAGGGAAGGTGAAAATTGAAAAGTTCGATGGTGTGGACTTTGGTTTTTGGAAGATGCAGATTGAAGATTTTTTGTACCAGAAAAATCTCTATCAACCTCTCTTAGGAAAAAAAAAACAGAGGGCATGAAGAATGAAGATTGAGCTCTTTTCGACAGACAAACCCTCGGAGTTATCCGACTGACGTTGTCCCGAAATGTTGCTTTCAACATAGCAAAAGAAAAGACCCCGACAGGTCTTATGGCGGCTCTCTCCAGTATGTATGAGAAGCCATCGGCCTAAAAAAAGTTCATTTGATGAGGCGATTATTCAATTTACGGATGGCGGAAGGGGCATCAGTGGCTCAACACCTAAATGAACTCAACACAATTACAACCCAGTTGAGTTCCGTGGAAATTGAATTTGATGATGAGGTTTGAGCTTTAATTCTCTTATCATCTCTACCAGACAGTTGGAATGCTACTGTTACAGCAGTTAGCAGCTCGTCGAGAAATAGTAAATTGAAATTCGACGATGTTCGAGATCTGGTACTGAGCGAAGAAATTCGACGGAGAGAATCGGGTGAAGCATCAACCTCCTCAGCCTTGCACACGGAGACCAGAGGGAGAACTTCAGAAAGAAATTCAAATCATGCCAGATCCAAATCCAGAACGGGAAAATCAAGAACATGAAAGAAAGATTTTACATGTTATAATTGTGGCAAGAAGGGTCACTTTAAAAGAGATTGCCGAGCACTGAAGAAAAATACCGGCGCACGGGAATCTGCCAACGTGACATAGGAGACAGGTGATGCCATGATTCTAAGCGTAAACAGTCCGACTGAATCATTGATCTTGGATTCAGGGGCATCTTCCACTCCACCCCATGCCGAGAAATTTAAAAGAGATTGCCGAGCACTGAAGAAAAATACCGGCGCACGGGAATCTGCCAACGTGACATAGGAGACAGGTGATGCCATGATTCTAAGCGTAAACAGTCCGACTGAATCATTGATCTTGGATTCAGGGGCATCTTTCCACTCCACCCCATGCCGAGAAATCATGGAGAACTATGTCAGTGGTGATTTTGGGAAGGTTTATCTAGCTGATGATGAAACCTTGAAGATCGTCGGAAAATGAGACATCCGATTAAAATTGTCAAACCAGACCACCTGAACGCTGAAGGGAGTGAGACATATTCCTGGCCTCAAAAGAAATTTGATTTCTGTAGGACAGCTTGATGGAAAAGGATATAGCACAACCTTTTCAGGCTGTGAATGAAAGATTACCAAAGGAGCACTCATCATTGCTCGTGGTAAGAAGACTGATACTCTCTATGTAACATCAAATTTAGAGAATATCATTGCTGCAACAGATGCTGATGGAAAATCAAACCTATGGCACCAAAGGCTTGGTCATATGAGCGAGAAAATGATAAAGACACTTTTGTTAAAAGGCAAACTGCCGGATCTAAAGAGTGTAGATGTCGGACTATGCGAGGATTGCATCTTTGGCAAACAAAAGAAAATGAGTTTTGCAAAGATTGGCAAGACACCCAAGACTGAAAAGTTGGAGTTGGTTCATACTTATGTATGGGGACCATCTCCAGTTCCATCTCTTGCAGGCTCATTATATTATGTCACCTTCATCGATGATTCTACGAGGAAGGTGTGGGTTTATTTTCTGAAGAAGAAATCAGAAGTCTTTGATACTTTCAGAAAATGAAAAGTCATGGTGGAAAATGAGACTGGTTTGAAAGTCAAGCGGTTGAGGTCTGATAATGGAGGAGAGTACAAAAATAGAAGATTTAGAGATTTCTGTGTAAACAATGGGATCAAGATGGAGACAATAGTTCCCATGACACCGCAACAGAATGGCGTAGCAGATCGCATGAACAGAACTCTGAATGAACGTGCCAGAAGTATGAGGATACATGTCGGTTTGCCCAAATTTTTTATGGGCTAAAGCTATCAACACTGCATCTTACCTGATCAACCGTGGGCCTTCAGTTCCTTTGGATGGCAGAATACCAGAGGAAGTTTGGAGCAAGAAAGAAATAAACCTTTCACACTTAAGAGTGTTTGGTTGTATTTCTTATGTACACATAGATTCTGCTAAAAGAAGTAAACCTGATGCCAAGTCCAACAAATGCGTCTTTGTTGGTTATGGTGGTGATGAGTTCGATTGCCGATTTTGGGACTACGAAAATCGAAAGATCATCAGAAGCATATATGTCATTTTCAATGAGAATGTGATATACAAAGAGAGGTCAACTGTAGAATCAAGTAGCTCCAATACCGAAGCTGAAACAAAGGAATTTGCTGAGTTTGAGGAGATTTCTAGAAATGATGTTCAGATCAATCCTGAAGCAGTTCAGGAAGAACCAGGCACACCAGAACTGAGACGCTCCTCCAGAATTCCTAAACCAACCCAACGACATTCTCCTTCTTTGCACTACTTGTTGCTAACTGATAATAGTGAACCAGAGTGCTATGATGAAGCAAAGCAAGTGGAGGATTCAGTCAAGTGAGAGTCTTCCATGAAAGATGAGATGAACTCACTTGTGTCAAATCAGACCTGGGAATTAGCTGAATTACCACCAGACAAGAAAGAACTCCAAAATAAGTGGATTTACAGGATCAAAGAATAACACGATGGGAGCAAACGCTACAAAGCAAGATTGGTTGTCAAAGGCTTTCAGCAAAAAGAAGGTATTGACTACAATGAAATTTTCTCTCCAGTTGTAAAACTGTCTACAATCAGACTGGTGTTGAAAATTGTAGTTGTAGAGAATTTACATCTTGAGCAGTTAGATGTAAAGACAGCTTTCCTTCATGGTGATTTGGAGGAAGAAATCTATATGAGGCAGCCAGAAGGCTTTATAAAGGCAGACAAGAAAAATCTGGTATGCAGGTTGAAGAAGAGCTTGTATGGTTTAAAACAAGCTCCTAGACAGTGGTACAAGAAGTTCGACAACTTCATGGGTAGCAATGGTTTTACCATATGTCAAGCAGATCATTATTGCTACATCAAGAGGTTCGACAATAGCTTCATTATTTTATTGTTGTACGTTGATGACATGCTTGTTGCAGGCTCAAACATGCATGAGATTATAAACTTGAAACAAAAATTGTCGAAGCAGTTTGCTATGAAGGATTTGGGCACTGCAAAGCAGATTCTTGGGATGAGGATTAAGAGAGACACAAAGTCGGGGACTTTGATGTTATCACAGGCTGAGTACATCAACAAAGTACTCTCCAGGTTCAACATGCAAGATGCTAAACTAGTAAGTACACCTTTAGGTGTCCATTTCAGACTTTCCAAAGAACAATCACCAAAGAAGGAGGAAGAACTTGCACACATGGTGAAGGTGTCGTATGCCTCAACAATTGGAAGTCTAATGTATGCCATGGTTTGTACTAGACCAGATATTGCTCATGCAGTGGGAGCTGTTAGCAGGTACATGAATAATCCGGGCAAGGTACACTGGGAAGCAGTCAAATGGATCCTCAGATATCTGCGGGGTACCAAAAACAAAGCACTTTGTTTCAAAAGTGGAGATACGAAACTGACAGGCTATGTAGATGCTGACTTAGCCGAAAATGTTGACATCAGAAGGTACACTACAAGGTATGTCTATACTCTAGGAGGAACCGCAGTGAGTTGGGTTTCTCAACTACAGAAGATATTTGCTCTCTCTACAACTGAAGCAGAATATGTCGCTGTTACAGAAGCCAGCAAGGAGATGGTCTGGCTCCAAAGTTTCTTGGAAGAGTTAGGCAAGAAACAAGAAAACAATGTCTTGTATTGCGATAGTCAAAGTGTTATCCATCTAGCGAAGAATCCGTATTTTCATTCTAGGACGAAGCACATACAACTGCGATATCATTTTATCCGGTCTCTTCTGGAAGATGAGATTTTGAAACTTGAAAAGATTAGTGGAGCTCAAAATCCGACAGACATGTTAACAAAGACGGTGACTGCAGACAAACTGAAGTTGTGTTCAGCTTCATTTGGCATGCTAGAATAACGAGACGAGAAATGCTGCTGCATCGATCGAGGTGTGAAGACAGATTAAAATCAGTCTTCAAGTGAGAGATTGTTGAAATTAAAAGCAAGTAGCCACCAAGTCAAAAAAGGGGGCGGCCAAAATTGATTTCAACAGGGGGTGGCAATGGTTTTCAACAATTTTGGCTAGAAATTAATGCACCGATTTCGGTGTTGTTTTTTTTTTGAAAATAGGAAATGGGAATATTGCAACTTTAGTCATTGCATTTTTAGGGTATTTACAAGATTAGTCCCTAAGCTTCAACTATAAATACCCTAGCCCATTTAGCTTCATAATCATCCCAACATCCCAAAAATCATTTCTTTCTCCCAATACTAGAGAGCTTTCTTGTGAGTAGTGAGTGTTTTGTAAACACTTGTAAATTTTCTCTCTTAGTAAAAGATCTGCAGCAGTCTGGAGACATAGGCACAATTGGCTGAACTCTGTTATCAATTTTTCGGGTATTATTTTTCCGTTTTTATTTCGCATTCTCACTAATCTGGTTATAGGGAAATTACTCGTACTTTGTTTATTTTCCAACATTCTTTTCGTAGTAATCAATGTTCTGAGCGGCATAGGACTCCTTACGACTCCTTATGCTGTTAAAGAAGGAGGGTGGATGAGTCTTACTCTGCTCATAATATTTGGTGTCGTTGCATGTTATACTGATATTTTGTTAAAGAGATGCCTAGAGAGCTCTCCTGGTCTACACACTTATCCCGATATCGGACAGGCTGCTTTCGGTGTAGCCGGTCGCTTCATTGTAGCTGTAAGTGTGATTATAAGCTCAAATTGAGTACCCTCCAATATTATTCCTATATACATTTTCTGTTTACAATTGCATTGACAGAGATACTAACACTAGACACTTTGGTTTCAATTGGTTAAATGCAGGTAACTTTGTATGCAGAATTATATGTTAGTACAATGATTTGATTTATGTTGATTTCTTGGTTCATTCTCATGTTCTGCAGAATCTTCACTAAGATTAAATCTGCCTCTAATCTGAAGGCTGCGTGCGTCGAGTACGTAATAATCATGAGCGACAATACGTCCACGATTTTCCCAAACACCAGCATACATATTGGCGGAATATATCTTAATGCTCATCAAATATTTTCTATCATAGGAATTCTCATTGTTCTCCCAACTGTTTGGCTCCGAGATCTTAGTTTGCTGTCATACCTTTCAGGTTCGATTTCTCATCCTTCTGAAACCGCTTTAAAGCCATGAGATTGCTGACCTTAACCTTTTGAAATGTTCAGTTGGTGGAGTAGGAGCATCAATTTTAGTGGTACTTTGCTTGTTATGGGTTGGGGCTGTCGATCAAGTTGGGTTTCATCGAGCTGGAACTACTCTTAACCTGGCAAACCTACCCATTTATGTTGGTATATATAGTTTCTTCTATGCAGGCCATAAGGTAATTCCAGATATATATTCTTCCATGAAAGAGCCTTCACTTTTTCCGCTTGTACTTATACTCAGGTAACATAAAATTACACCTTAACTTATATATGGACAGAATTTCACATTCACTTTGTTAAACTTGTGCTTCTCGTGTTTCAGCTTTATATTTTGTTGGTTCATCTGCACTGGGGCAGCAATCTCTGGTTTTCTGATATTTGGTGACTCGATTGAATCTCAGAAACATGCCAATAAAATTTGCAGCCTCCAAATTGCAGTCTGCACAGTGGTATGTACGTATGTTCTTACTTTATTTTCATGCTTCTTCACACAGTTCCAAGGCCTGAAAAATGGCAATTGTTTTCCATCAGGTGATTATAACAATATCAAAGTATGCCTTGACACTCACTCCCATTGCATCGGGTCTCGAAGAACTCGTACCTTCGAAATGGTCGAGATCTTATGGTGTATCCATACTCATCAGAACAGCTTTAACGATTTCAACTTTAGTTGTTGCAATGACAGTTCCCTTCTTCGGTAAAAAAGAGAGAACATATTTAGATTTACAGTTCAATTCATTCCAATATTACCTTCTTGTTCATTTTTCAACCTTTCTTTCCTGCAGCTTTTCTCATGGCATTGGCTGGATCTTTGCTCACAATGCTAATTGTAAGTTCTTCAATCAGAGAGTTAAAAAACAAATGTGTGTGTGTGTGTCTTAACATTTGTGTCTGCTGTTTTATTATACAGACTATTATATTCCCATGTGCCTGTTATCTCAGCATACTTGGCGGTAAATTAACCAATTTGCAAGTAAGAATCCATAATTAGCTTTTCAAGATTACTATATATATATATATATACATGTTTGCAATTTATTTGACATGAATATTTTCTGGCAATTAGATGGGAGTGTGCATTTTCATTGCCATTGTGGGGTTTTTGATTGCTTGTGATGGCACATATTCGGCGCTCATAAGATAAGCAGCAGGCCAACGTTGATGAAAAGTGGCTGCAACTGCACAGTTCCATGTGCTTGTAACAGAGAAATTTTATGTCAAGAAATAATCATGTCAAATGTGTTTCAGCATTTGATATTAAAGAAATAAGGAACTAAATAGTATTTGATATCGATTAAAGTAATAATTAAATAAAAAAATTATGTTTGATCAATCGAATTTCAAACTTAGAAAATTGGGGTGTTACATAACTAACTTAGAAATGATGGATTAAGATTGAGTTTAAATTGGAAAGGAATTAGGATTGGACCGAGTTTAAATAGCATTCCCTCGCCTCTTTTCTCCCTCTTTATCCCTCTTTCTTATTTTATCCATAAAGTTTGAAACTTGACATTAAAAGAGCTTACTTTATGAAGATAATCCATCATTTAAGACTTTTAAAGATAAAAATCATCGTCATTTTAACGAGAGCTTCAAAAAAATTAATTTTTTATATTTAAAAAATATAACTTAATATGGGTTTCAAGTTAAAAAAGAATCTAAACATGGTTTACATTATTATTATTTTTTTCTAAATTTGTTCATATTCCTTCACTTTAATGGTTTGCATGTATGTTTGTGTGTCTGCGTGCGTACGTGCGCGTGTGTATGTGTAATTTTTAAATTTTAAAGTGTACAACTCTTTAAATATTATGCAGCATAAAACTCTTTTAATTTTATACATATTTAAGACCATTAGATGAGTAGAAATAGACGGTTGAGATTAACAATATAAAATGAGAAGATATTCAATGGGAGAAAAATAGAGTTAATCTCAACCATCTATTTCTACCAATTTAATGATTGTAAATCTGTGTGAAATTAAAAAAAATTACTATGTGTATAGAGATCGTAACTCTTTTAATATATTATATATGTATACAAACATATTTATTCTGTTTTTTAAATATTTTTGGGGTATGATCCCACTAGTCCCCATGAAGTTTCCCTGATTATGCTTGATAAAATTGCATGTGTAAAGTGATTGTTATTTGGTGTTAAATATGTGTATTGATGTGGTACATTGGTGATATGATGAATTGGGAACGTGCGGGACATATGTATGATGTATTGGAGGTGTTGAGTCAGTCTCGTGCTCGTTTTTTTTTATGTTTTTAGGTATGTGTATTACGATGCCTTGTAAATAAAATAAATTTAAAAGATTTTTGTGACACTTAAATTCGATCAAAATAATCTAATTTAAATTTAGAGAGTTATATTAATAAATAAATAAAAATCAATAAATTTAGGAGATAGATATCAATATTGAACTCTCTCATGTCAATATTCAACTTGAAAATTTTGAGAAGAGTGCTAAAATTATAGTAATTCAGAAGGATATGGACACTTCTCTATTGGTATTGATATTAATTATTGTGTAAAATATTAATATGTTTCTCTGATACAATTTGCTGTGACACATTTGACAGGATTATTTCTTGACATTAAAATTTCTCTGATACAAGCACATAGAACTGTGCAGTTGCAGCCACCTTTCATCAACGTTGGCCTGCTGCTAATCTTATGAGCGCCGAATATGTGCCATCACAAGCAATCAAAAACCCCACAATGGCAATGAAAATGCACTCTCCCATCTGATTGCCAGAAAATATTCATGTCAAACAAAGTGCAAACATGTATATATATATATATATATACTAATCTTGAAAAGCTGCAATTAAGGATTCTTACTTGCAAATTGGTTAATTTACCACCAAGTATGCTGAGATAACAGGATCATGGGAATATAATAGTCTGATTAATAAAATAGCAGACACAGAAATTGTTTTAAAAAAATACACTTCTTTTTTTAACTGTCTCTGATTAAAGAACTTACAATTAGCATTGTGAGTAAAGATCCAGCCAATGCCGTGAGAAAAGCTGCAGGTAAGAAAGGTTGAGAAATGAACAAGAAGGTAATATTGGAATGAATTGAACTGTAAATCTAAATGTGTTCTCCCTTTTTTTTTTTACCGAAGAAGGGAACTGCCATTGCAACAACTAAAGTTGAAATCACTAAAGCTGTTCTGATGAGTATGGAAACACCATAAGATCTCGACCATGTCAAAGGTACGAGTTCTTCTAGACTCGATGCAATGGGAGTGAGTGTCAAGGCATACTTTGATATTGTTATAATCACCTGATGGGAAACAATAGCCATTTTTCAGGCCTTGGAAATGTGTGAACAAGCATGAAAATAAAGTAAGAACACACATACCACTGTCCAGACAGCGACTTTGGAGGCTGCAAATTTTATTGGCATGTTTAATGTAAACTGAGATTCAATTGAATTTCCAAATATCAGAAAACCTGAGATTGCTGCCCCAGTGCAGATGAACCAACAAAATATAAAGCTGAAACACAAGAAACACAAGAAACACAAAGTGAATGTGAAATTCTGTCCATATCTAAATTAAGGTGTGATTTTATGTTACCTGATAATAAGTACAAGTGGAAAAAGTGAAGGCTCTTTCATGGAAGAATATATATTTGGAAAAACAGAATGGCCTGCATAGCAGAAACTATATATACCAACTGAAATGGGTAGGTTTGGCAGGTTAAGAGCAGTTCCAGCTCGATGAAACCCGGTTTGATTGACAGTCCCGACCCATAACAAGCAAAGTACCACTAAAATTGATTCTCCTACTCCACCAACTGAACATTTCAAAAGATTAAGATCAACAATCTCATAGCTTTAAAGCTTTTTAAGGGGATGAGAAATCGAACCTGAAAGGTATGACAGCAAACTAAGGTCTCGGGGCCAAACAGTGGGAGAACAATGAGAATTCCTATAATAGCAAATATTTGATGAGCATTAAGATATATTCCGCCAATATGTATGCTGGTGTTTGGGAAAATCGTGGACAGGTTGTCGCTCATGATTATTACGTACTCGACACAGGCAGCTACAGATTAGATGCACAGTTTAATCTTTTAGTGCAGATTCTGCAGAAGATGAGATTGAACCAAGAAATCAAATCATTGTACATGCTTATAATTCTGCATTTCACCAATTGAAACCAAAGTGTCTAGTGCTAGTATCTCTGTTAACTCGCAATGGCAAACAAAAAATTTATACAGGAATAATATTGGAGGATACTCACTTTGGGATTATAATCACACTTACATCTATAATAAAGCGACCGGCCGAAAGCAGCCTGTCCGATATCGGGATAAGTTTGTAGACCAGGAAAGCTCTCTAAGCATCTCTTTAACAAAACACCAGTATAACAGGCAACAACACCAAATATTAGGAGCAGAGTAAGGCTCATCCATGATCCACCCTCCTTTAACAGCATAAGGAGTCCTATGCCGCTCAGAACATTGATTCCTACGTAAAGAAAACCGACGAGAAGCCTTTAACAGCATGAAAGGCACATAAGTTGTTCGAAAATTAAAGGTTGATTAAATGGTTACATTAACGTTAACAAGTGCTTGTGTAAATGAACACCGCTTCATTGATGGTATTGATTCATGGAAAGATACTCTTTGCAGTGGATCTGGGAGAATAGATATCGGAACTTGTTCATTTAAAGTTCTTTCAGAAAGGAGTGATTTACCGAGGGAAGTCTCGTCATCGTTGCTTTGATAGTCGGAAAAGGGAGAAGTCCCGTTCAAGCTGATGGATGCAGGTGTAATACCTTTGAACATATCCATTGATTCCCTGCATGTATCCAACCATGGCAACATGGTTTATTGAAATTTATGCATATTCTTATAAATCAGTACTAAGTTTTAGCTGCACGAGGAACAGCATAACCATTGTCTTCAAATGCATGTTTTCGACCCAGGCATGATTCTGGAGGTTGAATTTTATGCAAGTGATGGACTACGTTGTGCACTTTTAGAAAAGAACTAGGTTTAGCCACACGTGCAACTTAATATATCAGATTCACACAAAGAATACATAGTTTGTTGCCTATGACACAAATGACAGATATTTATGGTCTGTACTTGAAATTAAAGTTAGAAATAATTGAAGGGCCCAGTTGTCATGTTGAAAGAGTTATAGCAGTAGCATAGACTATTCATTCATGAACATATGATAAGATGATTCATAACTACGTACATTGCTTTTCACATGCACCAACATCATGCATAAGATAAATAATAAGAATAGATCGGCAAGAAAAACGAAATCCAAGCAGCAATGAAAGGGAAAATAGAAAAACCTGTAGCTTTGAGGCCATGAATTGTTTAGTTCAAGGTAATTGCTGGATGGGGTTAACACAGGTTCTATATTACTGTCATCCCCTTGAATGTTTCCGCGTGCCATTTCTTCATCATCTGTTTGGACTGCATCATCCCGTTCCACACCAACATCATCGTCAATCCACATGTCTTGTCCTTTTCTTTTTGGTGAAATTAACACAATGTTCTCAAGCCAGACAATGAGACAACGATGGCGATGACGATGACTAGGAGGAGAAAGAAGGAGGAGGAGGAGGAGGAGGAGGGGTGGGTTGCTTTGGTTTCTTCGACTTCAATTTATATGCAGCTTTTGTCAATGCTGTAAACCTTGCCGTGCATGGAATCGGTGTCTTGTATGATATTAAACCAAGTGGTGTCTCATCTAATATTTGAACCTATTGCGTGCTTAAATAGTTAGACAGCTACAGTTAGAAATATATTCAAATTCTAATGGTAAGATATTTAATTAGTTGAATTTTATTATAATTCTTTTAAGCGAAGAATAGGGATTAAATTTTTTTGATCAATTATATTTAATAAATATTAGTTTTTAGAATTAAAAGAAATAGACTATTAATGTAATTTTTAGAGTTTTATGATATTTTGGATAGATTTTTTTCCCGATTAAACTTGAGATGGTTAATTATGAAGACTGTAAAACTCGGTTTGAGTAGAACTTTAATTAAATCCTAAATTACATTTAGATGTAAATCTTATTGTACTCTTTTCTAATATAGTGAATTTTTTTCATTTTCTGTGATATTTTTTCACGTTAAATCTTGACGATCTTTAAATTATTTTATATTTGTTATTATCATGCTTACATTCTTGCAAGCTTCTTATCTAATATACATACAACTGTTGGTGATTAAGGGAGTATAAAACAGACATTCTGAACAATTAAAGCAATCAGATAAACTAATCTAAGCTAAAATATGTTTTGTTTACGCATTCCGTGCAAGAAATCTTGATGATAAAATGCATCTTTTATCCTAGAACAAGGATCCGACCTGGACAGATTTTGACCATAAATTTCCTCTCCGAATTATATGCAGCGTTTGTCTTCTCATCATCTATGAATATTCTACTCTTTTCTCACAATCACAAGCGATGTAAAATGAACCATGAAAGATGCTTCCATTAACATATACAATAACGAATCATACAGAAATATTAGTACTATAACGAATCATATAATAGAAGGTATGAGTTGTGGTATTGGCGACGATCCTGGTCGTGGAGTTTGTAAAAATACTAGTATATTGTTTCTCAATATTTGAAATTAGTAAAAAAAAAAAAACAATTAAAGCGAAATTAACATAAAAGAAAACGTACATAAAATATAAGATTGAACGTGATTTGATCTTGTCTATCTTCACAAGTGAAAAGAAAAAAAAGAATCATTATAGATTTACACTGTAGAAATCACAAAAGGTATAAATACATAATATAAATCTCTCAAAATCCCTACAAAATTTGACTCTATAACATAACTCTCAAAAGTTACAAAGATTTCAAAAAAGATTAATTCTCTACAAAATAATTCTCACTCTTACTTCTAAATACTAAGACATATTCTCTATTGTTATAGTCAAATACTTGGTCATTGAAAATTCTTATTTTATAAGAATTTTTACTTAAAATAAATATTTACATATTAAATAAACTCAATTATCAAATAATTTACAAATGATTGTAAACCTATTTGATTGTAAATGATTGTTGGACCCTAGAAACCGGTCAGTTTGATTGATGCAAACAAATAATTTACAAATGTGGGATTATATTAATCATTAATCAATGTAATGACACTTCACTGGCCAATTCATCAATCTTATATTTCTAAGCTTGCTTAAAGTGACTTAAATCACTCTCGAAAGGAACATGAGTTCTCAATGTTGATAAGGAACTTATATTAAATACTTGATTTCCCAGATTGAAACAGATTTGATTGGGGTCAAAAATATTAAACAACTCCCCAAGTCAAAGCTATTGCCAAGTAAAATGACTATTTCTTCATCCTAGAAAGATGTGGCTGATTATTCATTATACCCATTGTTTAATTGGCGGACTCTTCATTCTACCCATTGTTTAACTGGTTGATTATTCATTCTACCCATTGTTAATTGGATGATTTTTAATCCTACCTGTTGTTTAATCGGCTGATCTTCATGTAAAGTTAAATAAAATGAAAACAAAATGAAGCATGGTTGCTGAGAGAAGATATGAAGTTGTGACGGATTTTGGTGGTTTATTATTTTTGGTGTGGATGAAAAATCACAGCCAATAGTTCATCATATGGGAGGGAGAGAGTGTCACGAACACGAAAGTGTAATGGAAGATAGTATAAACAATGAAGAAGAATGATGCACAGTTGCTATAATTCAATAGAAAGATATTGGGCTATTATATAACCTTACATAACAACTGAAAATGAGAAAACAAAGGAACCACTAAAAAATAAACGGCTAAATATCCTATGAACACAGGGATTTACTTAACAAGCTTCCTAATTATTTGACTAACAAACTCTATCATAGAGCAATCAGACTAAAGATGGCGATGAACAATCATTGAGAGATGTAAAGAGAAAGCCCGAGA
Source organism: Hibiscus syriacus (assembly GCF_006381635.1). Taxonomy (NCBI): domain Eukaryota; kingdom Viridiplantae; phylum Streptophyta; class Magnoliopsida; order Malvales; family Malvaceae; genus Hibiscus; species Hibiscus syriacus. The sequence goes on from NW_024063349.1 coordinate 80,684, forward strand.
GAGAGAGAGCCATTCTTTTATTCAGTCTTACGTGTTGGTTTATATACATACACTTGATATCGAAATCAGACATAGAGTAATGATAGCTATTTGTAGGTTGATGAATTAAATATATGTGGCCACCACATACTAGATTATAAATCAAATATGCCTTCAAGAGGTCACATCAAGGATTTGTAATTGTTCGAATGACATAAAATTTCAAAGACTTTAAAGAATCTTCTATAATAGATCTCTGAAGACTTCCAAAAACTCTACAAACCTAAACATTTGATAGACGAATAAATGACAACAAAGTGTAACTTCCAAAGAAAATAAAAAAAATCATTTTATGATTTTAGAAAAGACTAATCCTAAAACAATTAACTTTTTAAATAAATATTGTAATGACAAATTACTAGAAAATTCAATACAAAAGTAAATAGATGTTACTTCTTGCAATAATTTAGAACTCAAATTTTAATAATAATGTGAATATATATTTTTAAAAAATAATAAGCAATGGTTTCGTTAATCTTTCATTGTCACATGAGATGATCATCTTCCCTGGGTTAGGATTCTATTCTACTTTAATAATTAATTTGAGTAGCCTGGTTTGACTTTCAATGAGCACCATCCCTGCAAGTCTTGGTACAATAAATTAATTTGATTACGGTACAAGACTCAGGCTTTTCATTTCCCTGGAAATGACGGCTTTTCAGCGTCAATACCTATTTTTTTTAAACCTCAGAAGATTTGTTCGTATTAATCTAATTTCATCACTTTTTTATATTTGGTTCAAGTATTTAAAGAAAATAGAAAAAATAAATTACATCAATTTTATGATATAATTCAATTATTTTGTTGGAGGGAATTAAAATTTAACCGTGCTACCCTCATCAATCTTTTAGTAACTTATTCATATATTGAATAAAAATATTTTTTTGGGTCGGGTTGGGTCGGGTTTCTAATTCATATATTCGTATCAGGTCGGGTGAAACTTTATTTTTGGTCGGGTCGGGTCAGTTTTTTTAAGTGTGATATTTGGGTCGGGTCGATTTCGGGTTTAGGGTGAAAAATACCCGACCCGACCTGAATATATATAATTTTACCTTATATATTTATGAATAATTATAATAATACCCTCTATATATTTTTTTTCTCAATTAAGTCACTATTTTTATTGAAAAATAATAATTTTTATTATTATTTCGGGTCGGGTTTCTAATTCATATATTCGGATCGGGTCGGGTGAAACTTTATTTTTTGTCGGGTCGGATCAGTTTTTTAAGTGTGATATTCAGGTCGGGTCGGGTTCGGGTTTAGGGTGAAAAATACTCGACCCGACCCAAAAAATATATAATTTTACCTTATATATTTAGGAATAATTACAATAATACCTCTCTATATATAATTTTTTTTCAATTAAGTCACTATTTTTATTGAATAAAAATAATTTTTTTATTATTTCGGGTCGGGTTTCTAATTCATATATTCGGGTGGGGTAGGGTGAAACTTTATTTTGGTCGGGTCGGGTCTCGGATGAAGGTTTCCTTGTTCTCGGGTCGGGTCGGATGGACCAAAAACCCGACTCAACCTGACCCATGGCCATCCCTAATTGGGATGATTTTTAACTTATGATATTTATTAGCATGATTTTTATAATTTATTGAAATGAATAATCAATCAATAAAATTAAAATTTAATATATTTTTTTAAATTTTTATAATATATTGCTACATGTAATTTATAAAACAAACTAAAATTAAGCAAAAAAAATAAGAAGGTCAATCCTGTCATTTTACATTACTGAAATCAAATTCATCTGACATGTCTGTTAACCAAACAAAATATGTAATTGAATTCTAATTCAATTTCCTGCTAACCAAATAGAATATAGAATTGGATTCCAATTTCTGATAGATTCTAATTTCTGATAGATTCTAATTTCTGATAGATTTTAATTCCTTCACATATTCTAATTCTCTCGTTAACATTTCAATGAACCAAACGTCAAGTCTTGAAAACACCTTATGCGGCTGTAGTCGAAATCATGTCTAGAAATCTTCTAGGCTATTGTAGTGTAAAGCGATAACTCACTTGCTTTAGCCTCCTTATTATTAAATAATAATAATAATAATAATAATAATACACGATATTAATAACTCTTTGTGAGGATGAATAAAGTATCATTTCAGTGCATGTACGTATATTGATAAAACAATGCATTTAGAATAATTAATTAAGGAAAAGTATTTTATTTTTAAATAAACTATAATATATCTTTTATGATGTAAGAATAGGGAGAAATTACTCCAATATTGTAGTTGTATTTTTTATTTTTCAAAATATAATAACTCATATTTTTTTTCAATCTATTGCACTTTGAACAGTAAATTGAAAGACGGTGGGATTACAATTCGTCTTCACTGTTCATATTATTTTTTTGAATAAAAAATGAGACACAGTTGGTATACATCCCTTATTTACTATTCACAAAATTACTACAGTGAAAAAGGTGTGATTACAAATCGTCATCACTATTCACAAAAAGGAGCTACGGTGAAGACGTTGCAATCCGTCTTCATTATTCACAAAAAATAATATATAAAAAACTAAAGTGTAGATAGTTGGAATACAACCTTTCTTCACTATTTATTCAAAAAAATTCATTCAAATGGAGCAGTAGGAGGAGTCAGCAGGTGTAGGCGCTCAGGCTAGGTGCACGGGGTTTGGGAATAAAAGGTAATAGGATAGTATTAATATATAGGATAGGGGTATTAATTATTTATTAAAAATTAAATTTTATTGTTTAGGGGTAGATAATGGTAAAAAAAATTATTTTGTTGAGAGAGTTGATTTTTTGTGTTAAATAGGTGAGGTTGAAGATAAAGTATTGAAAAAAATTGGAGTAGAGAAGAAGAAGAAGAAGAAAGAGGAAGAAAATTTAGTAGTAAGTTGGGTTTGATATTTTTTTTATTGAAGTAATATTATATTTCTAGTTTTGTTTTAAATTTTTAGATTATACATTATTGATATAATTTTAATTTTACACATGTAACTTAATAGATTTGGAGCAAAAAAGAAGAAGATAAGAAGATTTGGAGCTTTGGTAGAATATTTTGGACCAAACAAGTAAGTTGATTTAGTTTTTAATTAAATATTTTTATTATATGTATACATTCATCCATTATTATTTTAAGTTGCTTAGAATCTTGAATTTAAATTTTATGTCTTATTTTAGTTTAGAATTTTAGTAGTTTTTGTAACACCCTCAACCGTACTCGACCCGGATACGAGTCCGCGATGTCACGTTGACTTTTAAAACATTATTTTTTTTTAAAAATAACAAAACCTTTGTACTTATGTTAATAAAATACGATAATATACATAGGTTTATACCGAGTTTCCAAAATACTCAGAGCATATACAACTTAACCATTTGATTACATGACAACATTCATTTACATAACAAAATGACCTACTGATTAAGTTTCTTCTGATCTGATAGTTGCAGGAGTAATGTTGTCCTAGCTGCATAACCTTGCTCGTCTACTTTCTCGGATCCTACGTGTGAAACACTCACACGCTAAGTTATCGACTTAGTGAGGTAATATAATAATAACTAGGAAATGTAATGAAAATGCCATAATGAGATGGAATGTAATGAAATCATATACTTAATCAATGTAATTTATATCGCCATGTTCCTTACCTGTAAACTGTTGGGATTTTCGGAAGCTCGAATCGACAACCGGAACGGTTTGCAAAGAGGGGTCATAACGGTTTTGTGTTTAGGGAGTAAGGAGATTGAAAGATAGAGAATTGCACAGCGATTTATAGTGGTTCGACTTTCTCAACCAAAGTCTACGTCCACTACCTTAGCTCCTCACCAAGGATTTTCCAACAAATTCACTAATTTGTTATTTCTTTTGAGGATAAAGAGTAACCTTACAAACTCCCTAGTTTTTCTGGGCTAAACTAGAACCTTTCCCTAGATTTTACACGGAATAAGCTAGAACCTTTCCCCTTTACAAAAGGATAAAATAAGTAAACAAGAAAACCTCTCAAAGGTAGGTGTTTACAAGAATTAAGCTCACAAGAACAAAATATTTGCAAGAGAAAAATGAAATAAGAATGAAAAACTCTTCTCTTGTGTTTGATTGCTTGGATGGTTGTTCACTTGCTTCTTCAATTGTCCTTAGCTTGTATTTATAGCTTGGATTGTGTTTGAAGTCGTATATAGCCGTTGGGGATGTTTTAGAGCCGTTTGGAGATGAGAATCCATTAATAAAATAGCTTGGAGCGTGGGGGGAATCGATACCCCCTCATAGGGAATCGGTTCCCTAAGTACAATCTGATTTCGACCGTTAGACAGAGGGGAATCGGTACCCCCTGGGGGGGAATCTGTTCCCTCTGTGGGGGAATTGGTACCCCCTGGACATTCTGTTTTCTCAGAGCCAAAAACCTACAGGGGGAATCTGTACCCCCTAGACAATCTGATTTTTCTTGGCTTTGAAACGGTTCGAAATACTTTGTAAAATTATTTTAAAAAAAGTTTAAGTATAAAACACAATTTTACACTTTAGTAAGGATTAAAATGAACTTTGAAACACTTGGAGTAATATTTTGATATTCGAATAATTACATCGAATATACTTAGATAATCTTTTGTAAAATCTTAAAATTCATTTAACTTAATTTGTTATATCGAAACATCAAAATGTTTTCAACAATCTCCCCCTTTTTGATATAACAAAACATTTGAGTAATTTTAAGATTTTGAAATCAAGTTTGAAATTACTCCCCCTTACTTTAACACTTCTCCCCTTTAACACCTTAACACTTCTCCCCCTTTTTGTTAAATAAAAAAGACTCTAATCTTTGAAGTTCAAAATAACTTTGGAGAGTAAGTAGTAAATTTGACATTTTAAAAATTATTTGAAAAAATCAAAGCTCCCCATCAATAAATGCATTCCAAATAAAATTTAGCTTTAAGAACAAGACACTTAAACAAAACTGAATTTCAACAAAGAATAACAAACATGTTAGTAGCACATGAAATTCAATATATCCAAGACTAAAATACTTTATGCAATACCAATTGTTGAAATTTGATATCAATACCAATTGTTAAAATTAAGTGCATATGCATAAAGTTTTCCAAAAATGTTATGCATTTGAAAATTTTGATATCAATTGTTAGAGAGATATCATTTTCATTTAAACCACATGCATAAACATTCAAATTTAGGTAAAAATTTTTAAAATTTGTAAAATCAAAGTATTTGAAAAATTGATATCAATTGTTAGAGAGATATCAATTGCATTAAAACCAATTTTGACCAAAATTTTATTATGATGAACTAAAAATTCTTAAAAATTAATATAACTTTAAAATGTTCATCATAATTATCTTTTCAACATACATGAGATTAAAACAATGATGCATAATCATTTAAAACCAAAACTCATGCATGCTTAAAATCAAATGAGCAACCAAATAACCAAAATTAAAAGCATTAAGCTTAGAGTTACCCATTCCTTTTTCATGTGTGGCTAGAGCATCTTGAATATCATCACTTTCATTACCATTGCTCCCACACACCTACAAGAGACATTTAAGTAGATTTTGGTATCCAAATTGCTTTGGATTCTTGGACGTTAGTTTCAATGCCCCTTGTTCCTTTCGGAACCCATACTTGCCTAATTTTAAAATGTTTTCCTTTCTTCAAAGGACAAGTATGTTCCATATGACCATGATAATGGCAATGGGAGCATTTTTCCATATTTAAACATAATAGGTTGTTTTTAGAAATTAATTCTTTTTCTTTTATTAAGCTTTCAATCTTAACTCCTAACTCAAAATTTTCTTTTTCTAAATCATTTATTTTGATTTTTGAAAGCTCTAAATTATTTTTCAAAATTTCATTTTGATTTTCAAATTCAACTTTTGCTTTCAAAATCAAATTATCTTTAATTTTTAGTTTTGAAATTAATTTCGTATATTTGGAATTCATGGTCTCAAATCCCAAATACAATCTATTATAAGCATCTTGTAACTCATCAAAAGTAAATGAATTAAATTCATTTGAGTTAGAAGATACCTCGAATTCTTCTTGAGTGGTCATGAGGCATAGGTTGACTACTTCATCTTCAACATTGGAATCATCTTAATCACTCCAAGATGCAACAAATGCCTTCTTCCCCTTTTTCTTTAGAAGAGGATATTCATACTTGACATGCCCCTTTCTTTGACAATTGAAACATACCGGGGGACTCTTCTTCTTGGTTGATTCATGTTTCACTTCCTTGGAAATCATGAATCTCTTGAGTTCCTTCAAGAGCTTGACCATCTCTTATTCTTATTCATCATCGTCTTCATCCACCTCATCACTTGAATCTTGATAGCTTTCATTGGTGGATTTGAAGGCAATGCCTACCTCATCCTCTTCATTCTTCTTGTTTTTCTTCTCTTCCCTTTCTTCATCTTTCTTCACCATCATCTCATGAGTGAGAAGGGAACCAATTAACTCGTCGAGAGTGAGAGACTTTAGGTTTCTTACTTCGATAATGGTCGTCTTCTTTGATTTCCACTCCTTTGGAAGAGAGTAGATCATCTTCCTCACAAGCTTCTCATTTGGGATTACTTCTCCATATCCCTTGAGACCGTTGACAATCACGGAAAATCTATCCGTCATAGCTTTGATGTCTTCATCGGGTTTCATCTTGAAGTTCTCGTAGCTATGGTTGAGAAGACTTTTCTTTGATTCCCTCACTTCGTTGGTTCCTTCATGAGTGAATTGGAGCTTATCCTAAATCTCTTTGGCACTGGAACAAGATGAAATTCTTCCATATTCATTTGGGCCTAAAGCACATAATAGAATATGTATAGCCTTAGAATTAAACTGGAAATATTTCTGCTCTTCTCTACTCCAGTCGTTGTACTTGCCGGGTGGAGAGGAGTAACCGTCCATGATTGAGTTCCAAGATCCTAGATTGTAGGATTGAATAAAGTACATCATCTTATTCTTCCAATGTACATAATTTGCTCCATTGAAGAAAGGTGGCTTGTTGACCGGTTGTGAATCCATAATAGGATATTCTTCAAGATAATAAGTACCGGAGAAAAAAGTTATTTCTTTGTCGGTTGCGTCGGGAATTGGTAGAGCTTCTTCGAGGACCATCTCAAGGTGGTTAAACATTCTTAACGAGTTAGTCTCTGATGCCAATTGTTGGGATTTTTGGAAGCTCGAATCGACAACCGGAACGGTTTGCAAAGAGGGGTCGGAACGATTTTGTGTTTACGGAGTAAGGAGATTGAAAGATAGAGAATTGCACAGCGATTTATAGTGGTTCGACTTTCTCAATCAAAGTCTACGTCCACTACCTTAGCTCATCACCAAATATTTTCCAACAAATTCACTAATTTGTTTTTTCTTTTGAGGATAAAGAGTAACCTTACAAACTCCCTAGTATTTCCGGGCTAAACTAGAACCTTTCCCTAGCTTTTACACGGAATAAGCTAGAACCTTTCCCCTTTACAAAAAGATAAAATAAGTAAACAAGAAAACCTCTCAAAGGTAGGTGTTTACAAGAATTAAGCTCACAAGAACAAAATATTTACAAGAGAAAGATGAAATAAGAATGAAAAACTCTTCTCTTGTGTTTGATTGCTTGGATGGTTGTTCTCTTGCTTCTTCAAGTGTTCTTAGCTTGTATTTATAGCTTGGAATGTGTTTGAAGTTGTATATAGCCGTTGGAAATGTTTTGGAGCCGTTTGGAGATGAGAATCCATTAATAAAAGAGCTTGGAGTGTGGGGGGAATCGATACCCCCTCATAGGGAATCGGTTCCCTAAGTACAATATGATTTCGACCGTTAGACAGGCGGAATCGGTACCCCCTGGGGAGGAATCTGTTCCCCCTGGGGGGAATCGATACCCTCTAGGGGGGAATCTGTACCCCCTGGACATTCTGTTTTCTCAGAGCCAAAAACCTACAGGGGGAATCTGTACCCCCTAGACAATCTGATTTTTCTTGGCTTTGAAACAGTTCGAAATATTTTGTAAAATTATTTTAAAAATAGTTTAAGTATAAAACACAATTTTACACTTTAGTTAGGATTAAAATGAACTTTGAAACACTTGGAGTAATATTTTGATAATCGAATAATTACATCGAATATACTTAGAAAATCTTTTGTAAAATCTGAAAATTCATTTAACTTAATTTGTTATATCGAAACATCAAAATGTTTTCAACATAAACATATCAAATTAACATTCATGAATTCAAATTAATAAGTTTATTGGCCCATGATACCATACTGAGAACCTAAGGTATGTGAGTAATGTGAGGTTATGCACTATGCTGTCACCACAGCTCGTATAAATGCACCGAAGTGCCACGTATAATTGCACCGAAGTGCCGCGTAGAAATGCACCGTCGTGCCATATAAGTTGTTCCTAAGGACCACATAGAAAATTCTTTAAGAATCATATACATATGCTAAGGACCAAATATGTGTCTCAAAAGACATCATATATGTTCCAAAGAATGCATATATGTCCCAAAGGACCGCGTAGACCCTGTACTCTTGGCATGCCAACTATACCTAAAGTTCTCATCTACATAACATGGGCTTTCACAATTAACACAATTTATATCTCGTAGACATGTAAATTCCTACCTTTATCACATAGCTCATGTAACTTTTCAAACATATTTACTTAGAACATTGTCATATAATGTATATCATATAAATTCATGTCATGTATTATAATATGAAATGTAATCATGTATCATGATACCACATCTAGACTTATCACAAGTCTAGAACTGAATATACTACTATATTCATGCTATGCATATGCACTCACCTATATCTCTTTGCCTTTTCCTCAATCGATCTTACACTTATCAATTGTTCTGGAACTTGTTTAGGCTCTGTATCTACATAAATAAAATTTTCAAGATGATTATCATATGCCTAAACCTTTCAATTTACTTCTAATAGCTTAAACAAATTTAATGAATCAATATTTCATTTTTCCTTTAAGGGGTATCAATACACCCCTTGAGGTATCGGTACCCTTACTGCATTCTGCTATTTTTTTCTTTCAAGAAGGTATCGGTACACAACTGAGGTATCAGTACCCTCATTACATTCTGTGATTCTTTTTCGTTTAAGAGGGTATCGATACCTGTTGAATGGGTACCGATACCCCTAGCCCATAAATCACATTTTTATGCACGAAATTCACTTCCTTTTTATCACAACACTTCATATTTCACCTCCTTTAATATCTCTAACTTGCGTACATATACTTAACACTCATTACTACTTAATAATCACTTCTTTAAACTCAAAATCCTATCATTTATATGGCATTCAAAAATCAAACTCAAGTATCAACATGTTCTAAATCTAATTCTAACATTCCATATTCCTTAATCAAGTTGGTGACAAGTCAAATTCAACTTCCAATTCTAATTATGACCTTTATTTCAAAATTTCATTCAAGAACTCCTAATCTTTAATTCTTCCTACACCCTTCATCTTGTCGTTTTAAAACAAATTAAACTTTCTTTAAGCTTAATTAGCATCTAATGATAAAAACCAAACTTAAATTTCAGCAAATATTCAGCTCATGAGAAATCTCACCTTTGTTTTGAACCTTCACGTACAAAGAAAAAGAGAAGAGAACTCTGGAAACCTTGTTTTTGCTTCATTCATTTCCACGTGTGGCTAATATATATTACCAAACTTAATTATTTTCCTTGTAAATGACCATTTTATCTTTCTATTCCTCATTCTTTTCAATTGGATCCTACACAACATTTTTCATATAAGTCTTTGAAATATCAAATTATTCTACTTTAATCACAAATTTCCATAACTTTACAGTTTAGTCACTAACCCGCTATTGAGGATGTTACAAATCTCCCCCTTAAGAAAATTCATCCTTGAATTTTCATTGAACGAACAGATAGGGGTATTGATGTCGTATATCCTCTTCACGCTCCCACGTTGATTCCTCGACCTTGTGATTTCTCCATAGAACTTTGACTAACGGAACCGTTTTATTCCTTAACTGCTTGACTTCATAAGCCAATATTTGCACTGGTTCTTCTTCATAGGTCAAATCAGGTTGAACTTCTACTTGTTCTGGTGCAATGATGTGAGAGGGGTTGGGCCTATATCTCCGCAACATGGACACATGGAAGACATTATGGATTTTCTCCATTTACGGTGGCAAAGATAACTGATATGACACTGGTCCTATTTTTTTAACAACTTCATATGGTCCAATGAATCTAGGACTTAACTTTCATTTCCGACCAAATCGTAATACTTTCTTCCATGGAGATACCTTCAGAAACACTTTATCTTCAACTTCAAATTCAATCTCTTTTCTTTTAAGGTCAGAATAGGACTTTTGCCGATTAAATACCGTTTTGAGGTTATATTGAATTTCCTGAACTTTCTCTTCCACATCTTGAATCAAATCCGGACCAAACACGCTTCGGTCTTTGAGTTCATACCAATTTAATGGCGTACGCCATTTCCTTCCATATAACACCTCATAGGGTGCCATTTTAGTACTAGACTGATGACTATTGTTGTAAGCGAACTCTTCCAGTGGCAAATATTTCTCCCACGACCCTTTGAACTCAATTACGCAAACTTGCAACATATCTTCCAAGATTTGAATTATCCTCTCTGATTGTCCGTCCGTCTGAGGGTGAAAGGCGGTACTAAAATTTCAAAAAATATAGAAACATATACTCAATGCAATCTAATAATTTCTTTTATATATAGTTTCACATACTTTTCCATAAAGAAATCAGTTCATACAGGAAGGGAATGTGCTGACTTGGTCAATCGATCAACAATGACCTAGATTGAGTCTCTTTTGTTCGGAGTCAAGGTAACCCCGAAACAAAATTCATCGTTACATTTTCCCACTTCCATTGAGGAATAGAAAGTGGTTGCAATAATCCAGATGGAACTTGATGTTCGGCTTTGACATGCTGAGATATTAAGCACTTGGACACAAATTTAGTAAGGCTTCGTTTCATCCCTGGCCACCAATATCGATCATTCAAATCCATGTACATCTTGGTTCCACCCGGGTGCATCGTTAATGGACTGCAATGAGCATCTGTTAATAAATCATTCGTCAATTCTTCATTGTTAGGTATCACAATTCTTCCCTTATAATATAACTTCCCATTTGACTTAACCTCAAAATCTTTAATCTTTTTATTCTTTACTTGTTCTATTCTTTTTAAACACATTCATCTTTACTTTGTAGTTCTCTAATTCAATCCAACCATGTTGGTTAAGCTTTAACTTTGCACATAGATCATCGTCTCCAGTCAAAGATAACCTTGCATCTATAGCTCGTAAGGTTGCAAACATCTTTCTACTCAAAGCATCTGCTACCACATTAGCCTTTCCAGGATGGTAGTCAATTATTACATCATAATCTCTCAAAAACTCAACCCATCTCCTTTGCCTCAAATTAAGCTCTTTTTGAGTCATTAGATACTTCAAGCTCTTATGGTCTGTATACAAGTAACAACGTTCTCCATACAGATAGTGACGCCAAATCTTGAGAGTGAACACAACTGTAACCATTTCTAAATCATGGGTGGGGTAATTCTTTTCATGTGGTTTCAACTGTCTCGATGCATATGATACCTGTTGAGTTAATCGATTGACGAATCGACCAAGAGGGGTGAATTGATAATAAAAATTTTGATGAAAGCTTTTGCAGAAAATAGAAAAGAATTGCACAGCGATTTAGAGTGGTTCGACTTTCTCAACCAAAGTATACGTCCACTACCTTAGCTATCCACACTAAGGATTTTCCACAAATTCACTAATTTGTCTTTCTTTTGAGGACAAAGAGTAACCTTACAAATCCATCAAGAATTATAACCCAAATTTTTGAGAACACTCTCTCCCAAAGAGAACAATACAAATTTGCAAACTTACAGAAAAACCTCACAAGGAAAGATGTTTGCACAATTCTAGAACAAAGAAAGAACACTCAAGAATAATACAATTGAGCACAATAAGTGTTCTTGAAAGCAAAAATGAATATTGAATGAAATAGGCTTGAGAATGCTCAAACTTGAGGTTTGATGCTTTCTCTTTGATTTTCTCTTAATTCTTGTTGATTGTTGTTGATCAATGGCTCATAAGCTTGTTTAAATACTCCTTGGGTCACTTCTGAACGTTGGGGATCATTGGTGAAGTCAATAGAGTCGTTAATGTGTAATTATCATTAATAAAACAGTTGGGAGCGTGGGGGTATCGATACCTATCCATAGGGTATCAGTACCTATAGTATAAATTCAAATATTTCGAACGTTATAGATTAGGGGTATCGATACCATCCAGGGTGGTATCGGTACCATCCGAGCATTTTGTTTTTCCGAAACTAAAATTGTCGTGTGGGTATCGGTACCATCCAAGAGGGGTACCAGTACCATCCAAGAGGGGTACCGGTACCATCCGGGCAATATGTTTTGTTTGAAGTTCTTCTATTTAGAAAATTATTTCTGGCTCAATTTAAGCTCGAAATACTTTGTAATATTTGTTTTAAAATATTTTGAGATTAAAATATAATTTTACACTTTAAGTAAGGATTGAATTTGTCATTTGAAAAACTTGGAGTAATATTTTGATATTTGAATAATTGAATCGAATATACTTTGAAAACGATCGTCAATTCGGGGAAGGGGTACTTATTATTGATGGTTACCTTATTAAGCTGCCTATAATCAATGTAGAGACGCATTGACCCATCATTCTTCTTAACAAATAACACCAGAGCTCCCTAAGGTGATACACTTGGTCGAATAAATCCCTTCTCTAATAGCTCTTGCAATTGATTCTTTAACTCTTGCAGTTCTTTCGGAGCCATCCGATAAGGTGTCATTATAATTGGAGTTGTTCCCGACATTACTTCGATTTGAAATTCTACCTCTCTATCTGGAGGTAATCCTGGCAACACAGCAGGGAAAACATCAGAGAACTCTCAAACTATTGGAATCTCGTTTAACCCTTTCTCTTTAGCTCTTGTGTCTGTCACATTTGCAAGAAAACCTTGATATCCTTGTAGCAACAGCTTCTTAGCATACATCACTGATATTACATTTGCTAAAGGATTAAACATTTCACTGATCACATTTACTTCTATTCCTCATGGACTCTTCAGAGTTACCTTTTTTGATCTACAATCAACATTCCCATAATAACGAAATAACCAATCCATTCCCATAATCACTTCAAACTCGTCAAAAGGTAGTTCCATCATATTAGCAGGGAATTCAAATCCCTGAATCTTTATGGGACACCCCTTACAGACCTGGTTCACCTGAGCACTATTCCCTAACGGATTAGTTACTATCACCTCATTACTCATAGCTTCTAATGGAATCATCAATTCCTTTACTAAGTTACTAGTAATATAAGAATAATTAGAACCCAGATCAATTAGCACCAATACTAATTTATCATACAGCTGGAAAGTACCTGCTATAATATCGAGATCATCACAGTCGCCACTTGTCTTTAAATTGTATACCCGTGCAGTTGATCGAACTTCAGGTTGTGCAGAGGATTCAGACTGGTTCTTTCATCTGCCTCTTCCCCGACCTCTCTGTGAGGTAGAACCAACTCTCTCAGATGGTGTAGACTCTCCAACCATTAACAAACAATCCCAGATAAAATGTTCAGCATCTCCACATTGAAAACAAGCTCCGGAAGCCATCCGAAATGTCCAAAAATAGTTCTTTCCACAATGCTGACACTGTCTGGTTTGACCTTGAGGGGATCTCCCAACACTGGATCCCACCGATTGTGTATGTCTAGGTCTCACCTGACTTGCTCCTCTAGCAGAGGATGCAACTGATTCTGATCTAACTTGTGATCAAAATCTTGAGTCTCTTCCTCTTTTTGGTGGTGTTGAACTGAAAGAAACACCTGTCCTCTTTGATGTCTGAACTCTTGAGTCCCCGAATATCTCATTCTAAGCTCTTTCAAGAGCTTTTTCACGATTAATCACCTCCTGGAACGAGGACAAGTTTAATACTATCAGCATTTCCTTAAGCCTAGGGCACAAGCCCTCCACGAACTATTCACAAGCATCTTTTTTAGTAGGCGTAAGCTCAGCTGCAAACTAACTCAACTTGTTGAACTCATATTCATACTCGTATACAGAGTGGTTCATCTGTTTCAAGTTCATAAACTCCTACTTTATTTTCCGAATAAACTGATCTCCAATGTACTTGTTTTTAAATTCTTCTAAGAACAAAGACCAAGTCAACTGGTCACTTGATATCCTCATGATGACGTTCGTCCACCATATCCTCACTGACAACTCCATTTAACTTCTCCACTTCCGAGCAGTGGAGACTATCTAACATGATTTTCAAAACATTTAACCAGAGATCCGCCGTAGCCGAACATTCCTCGGCTTCTCCTTTAATTTCAGGAGCTCCCAAACTTCTCAACTCTTTTACTACATTCATTATTTGAGTTGGTGGGGCAGGAGGTTGAATACGTGTTAGAATAGCGTCCAACGTCCTAAAAAAAGTGTCTTGGTCTTGTACATGCACTCCCTGAGATGCATGTCCTTCACCTTGCCTGGCCAGGGAAGGTGAATTATTTCTTTCAGCAGACATATCTTCTCTCGCTTCACTTCGAGAGCTATTATGTATGGACATCTAATAAGAATAAACACATTGTTCTATTAGCAAACATCATACTATACTATACGAGATCAGAAATTCTCACTATATGTTGGCATGAATTCAATTTAGAGATTCTCTAGACTCTGGTTTATGCCTAGAATCGACTAAACCATAGCTCTGATACCATTAAATGTAACATCCCAACCCGTACCTGACCCAAATACGAGTTTGAGATGTCACATTTACTTTTAAAACATTATTTTTTAAAAAATATCAAAACATTTGTACTTATATTAACAAAATACTATAATATACATAGGTTTATACAGAGTTTCCAAAATACTCAGAGCATATATAACTTAACCATTTGATTACATGCCAATATTCATTTACATAACAAAATGACCTACTGATTAAGTTGCTTCTGATCTGATAGTTGCAGGAGTAATGTTGTCCTAGCTGCTTAACCTTGCTCGTCTACTTTCTCGGATCCTAAGTGTGAAACACTCACACGCTAAGTCATCGAATTAGTGAGCAATATAATAATAACTAGGAAATGTAATGAAAATGTCATAATGAGATGGAATGTAATGAAATCATAAACTTAATCCATGTAATTTTATCGCCATGTTCCTTACCTGTAAACATATCAAATTAACATTCATGAATTCATATTAATAAGTTTATTAGCCCATGATACCATACTGAGAACCTAAGGTATGTGAGTAGTGTGAGGTTGTGCACTATGTTGTCACCACAACTCGTATTAATGCACCGAAGTGCCACGTAGAATTACACCGAAGTGCCGTATAGAAATGCACTGTAGTGCCATATAAGATGTCCCTAAGGACCACGTAGAAAATTCATTAAGAATCATATGCATATGCTAATGACCAAATATATGTCTCAAAAGACCTCATACATATTCCAAAGAATACATATATGTCCCGAAGGACCGCGTAGACCCTTTATTCTTGGCAAGCAAACTATACCTAAAGTTCTCATCTGCATAACATGGGCTTTCATAATTGACACAGTTTATATCTTGTAGACTTGTAAATTCCTACCTTTATCACATAGCTCGTGTAACTTTTCAAACATATTCACTTAGAACATTGTCATATAATGCGTATCATACAAATTCATGTCATGTATTATAATATGAAATGTAATCATGTATCATGATACTACATCTAGACTTATCACAAGTCTATAACTGAATATACTACTATATTCATTCTATGCATATGCACTCACCTATATCTCTTTGCATTTTCCTCGATTGATCTTACTTATCAATTGTTCCGGAACTTGTTTAGGCTCTGTATCTACATAAATAAAATTTTCAAGATGATTATCAGATGCCTAAACCTTGCAATTTACTTCTAATAGCTTAAACAAATTTAATGAATCAATATTCCATTTTTCCTTTAGGGGGTATCGATACACCCCTTGAGGTATCGATACCCTTACTGCATTCTGTTATTTTTTTCGTTCAATAGGGTATCGATACACAACTGGGGTATCGGTACCCTTACTACATTCTGTGATTCTTTTTTGTTTAAGAGAGTATCAGTACCTGTTGAATGGGTACCGATACCCCTAGCCCAGAAATCATATTTTTATGCACGAAATTCACTTCCTTTTCATCACAACACTTCATATTTCACCTCCTTTAATATTTCTAACTTGCATACATATACTTAACACTCATTACTACTCAATAATCATTTCTTTAAACTCAAAATCCTATCCTTTATATGGCATTCAAAAATTATACTCAAGTATCAACATGTTCTAAATATAATTCTAACATTCCATATTCCTTAATCAAGTTGGTGACAAGTCAAATTCAACTTCCAATTCTAATTATGACCTTTATTTCAAAATTTCATTCAAGAACTCCTAATCTTTAATTCTTCCTACACCCTTCATCTTTAATTAGCATCTAATGATCAAAACCAAACTTAATTATTTTCCTTGTAAATGACCATTTTATCCTTCTATTCCTCATTCTTTTCAATTTGATCATACACAACATTTTTCATATAAGTCCTTGAACTATCCAATTATTCTACTTTAATCACCAATTTCCATAACTTTACAATTTACTCACTAACCCGATATTGAGGATGTTAAAGTTTTCAAGTAGTATGTTCTAAATATATTGTTATTTATTAGTTGAAATTAAGTATGATAGTATTATATTATTTTGTTTTAAATATAGTTATTTTTAAACATGTAGAGAAAATGAGCAACAAATTTATGAAGATTGTCCATTACAATTGACAAATTGTGAAAATTGATGTTGGAGTTTTATTTGAATCTCAAAGCCCTATGAACATGATGTTTAAAAGGGTATCACACTTCAAGAAATGAGGGAAAGGATAAAAATGAAAATTGGAGCTGAGATTGGTGGTTTGCAGTACAGGTGAAAAGCATGTCACAATGTAATTAGATATTCTGCAATATCTCTTCGAGATGATAGTGATATTGGAAGCATAATTTCAGTACATGAATAAACAAATACTCGAATTATTGAGTTATATGTTGAGGTATATGGCATATATGATGTTCCTGGCTCATCCAGAAACATATTTGGAAATCATCTCAAATGGGTTTCAGTAGTGAGATTGAGGAGGAAACATATCAGTGTAGAAACAGTTTTATCGTGATGCTAGAAAGTGGGATCGAAATATCTCAAATGTGGTTGGTTCCAGGCATGGCGATATACATGTGCCCATGCAGTTGCTGCATGTATGTTTGTAGGGGTTGACCCATACACCTTTACGAATGAATGCTTTAATTTACAAATGATATTAAATATTTACAGATGTGAGTTTCCACTGATAAAATATTCACAATATTGGTCGCCAGCAGAGCATGGCAAATGGCTACCGAATCAACAAATTTGTAGAGAGCCAACGAGCATACCTCAATCAACTCATATCCACACTAGTATGGATCTTAATTATAGAGAGACAAGACAACCAAAAAAAGAGATGTAGTGTTTGTAAGGGTGAAGGACATTAAAAAAACATATGTCCTAATCAACCAAGATACATGCCTCAGTGATTTCATTAAATTTTTGTTTGAGAATGATTTCTATTTGTATTCGAATGAACATTTTAATATTTTGGTATTTAAACTGTTTGTAATTGAACTTGAACGTTTTGTATTTTAATATTTTTATATGTGACTAAAATTATGATTAGTATTTAAATAAACCTGAAATGATAATTTATGAACTTTAGGAATTATAATATAAATAAAAAAGTTATGAAAACCATTTTGAAAATTTATTTTTATGAACTAAATATTATTTTATAAATAGATATTTCACAAATAAGAATTTCAACTATATGACCTATAAACATTCACCATCCATTTAAAACATTTAAAGAGTTTTTAATAATAAAAAACAATATTTAAATGCCATTCATTCATTGAAAAAACTAAAAGTGCATGAAATCATTTTTTTCTTAATTTTTGTCCATGTCGGGGTATCGTAGAATAATAATTTCTCAGTGGATGTCGATCTTGTTTTTCCCTTTGTAATTGAATGGATTCTTGTTCCTGGTCGTTTACCTCATCAGTCACTATAGGCATATGAGATGGTGTTGTAAGAAAATGGTCACCACTTTAGTCTCTCATAGGACTGTAAATCATCATATTAGACATGAAAGATGTCATGTCCTAAAAATCCATGTTGACGCTAATATTATGTAAAAGGTGATTATGGTGGATAAAACTCGGGTCTGTATGCTTCAGGATCATCAAAATTTTGATTGTTTGATAAGCTTCCACTCACTACTGGATCCTTTTCCCATATGACCACCGACACTACTGGATCCTCTCCCCGTGTATGTGACCAAGCATTATAAGGATATTGTCTTGTTACGGCTTTATTCTGAGATAATACCGCTTCACTCTGATATGTTCCTACTCCACTCGTAGATGATTCACTGCGACCACCATATTTATTTTTATAGCTGTGACATTCTTCTCGTTCTTCGATCGTTGTCAAGTACGGTCTTCCATTAATAAGATAATAAATCATGTACTCTAAATTCTCCCAATCAAAATCGTCATGTTCAATGGGAGTGTGATATGACAACGATAAAGCTTTGTCGTTCCACATATCAATACAGTCAGCATGTATGACTTCTCAATTATCATCGGACCTACCCCATCTATTTATATCATGGAGATAATCATGATTGCGTGGAATTTGTGGAATGGGCTAGTAGAAGCCAAACTGCCTTAGCATCCTAGCTCCAAATTGGAACTCGACAACACAAAAGTGAATCATCGGTGTAACAGATCCACCATTAAATAATCTGATACATCTGCCAATATGTCATCATTGTCATATAGCCTCCAAATAAACTGTAAAAATTATATATAAATGAGATCACATCAAAGTAAATTATAAATAAATAATATGTGAAATTAATTTTTCATTCATATACCTGATATTTGCAATACAAATCAATCATCGATCTAAACACTCTAACATTGTTGTGCACTAACTTTGTGTCTTATTTTTTCTCACACCATTTGCAAATAAATAATATGTGAAACAAACATTTATTTGATAATTTTTCTTTTAGATGAAAGATATTTTAAAATAAAGTAAATAAATTTTAAATTAAAATCAAAACATTACCTTCTAATAAGAGGAAAACGAATCAAACTTCGGGTATTTGGTGTAAAAAATGACAGTCACTGCCAAGCCCACACTTGCAATAATAGTAGGCATCCATTAACATTCGTTCTCTTTTGACCATTTTCTAACAAAGAGGCATTGCACAACTCACGATACAAGAACGCTAATATTGCTGATCCCCAACTATAACTGGCAGTTTCCAAAAACTTATTCATAAATTGGAGATACTATGTGTGAACTAGATTACTAGAACTATATGACATCAGTCCTTCCAATGAGTTGCATAAGATATGCTCGAGCTCCACACTTAATCTCCTCTCTCGTACTATAATCGGTGACTTTAAATTCGTTCTCCAACTAAGTCATCTTTATATGAGAACCTTTTATATCTCTCTCATATGGTACCTCCCCAAATATTTTAAGCTAAATTCCTGAGCATTAAGATCAGTATGAGCAATCAATGGCTTCCCATTTACAGGGACCCCAATTTGCATGACCACATCTTCTAGAGTAATGGTACATTCTCCACATGGCAAATGAAAAGTATGGGTTTCCGGTCTCCACATTTCAATTAATGCAGTAATCAATCCAGGGATTAATTTGTAGCCACAAATAAATGTAGCATGATAAAATCCTGCAATATCCAAAAATGAAATAATAAGTTTGTGTAGGTGATTATTTCCTATCCCTCGATGTCGAAATACTTCCACAGTATCCTGTAATGAATACAAACAACCTCAAATAAGATCGTGTGAGACATATAACTACACAATTTATTTCTTAATAAAAAATTGAATAAATAAACAAAAAGGTATACCAGTTCATTTGATATAAGACTACTGATGTGTTCATTTTGTAATCTCAACAGAGGAGGTTAATCTGCCATCCTTCTAACAACTTCCAACTCTACATTACAAATATCAATATTTTTATAAAATATTGATAATAATTAGCAAATATTTATAATAATCAAAATAAATTAATTATAACATATTTATTGAAAATATAAATATTTATATTACTTAAATTAAAATATTAAAAATTAAATTTACTAGTTGACAATTTGAGGCTATACATTTTATTAATTCTACCTTCTTTTTTTCACTTTAAATTATATTAATTAATCATCATTAATTAATAAATCACTAATAATTTTAAACAATTCTATAACATGCAATTTAAATTTAAATTCTAGAACTTCTTTTATTAAAAATGAGAATAAAATAACCAAATCTAAATTTTTAAAGTTTTTATCATGTAATTTGTTATATATATTCGGAAAAAGTAAATTAAACTACACACTTAATCCCTAAAGGTTTAATAAAATAAAAATTAATCTTCCTCCATTACATTTTAAATACAAAAAATTATCTATATATTATATTATCTTATATAATTTTTATTTTTAATAATCTAATTATAAGTAAGTTGAAATTAAAAACAATTAGATAATTTTTTTATTTAAATTTAGTTTTGTTGCTCTATCTTTTTAAGAAATTTTAAATTTAAATTCAAATTATATAAATTAAATTTTTTATATTATCCAAAATTTATTTTAATCTTACTTCTTTTTCTTTATATCTTCTCAAAATTACTTGTATTATAGTAGAATAAAAACAACAAATTTCTTTAAAAATAATTTTAAAAAAAATACACTACTACTACATCATATATATAAAACTAAAAAAATAAACTATAACATGCAAACTTTTTCTACATAAATATTAATATTCATCAACAATCAAATTAACTATAATAGATATTTTAAAATTAAAAACAAAATTAATGATATAATATTACTTAATTAAAAATTAAAATATACATATACTTACTAATGTTTTCTCCTTCTTCTTATTGTTCTTCTTTTACAATTTTGTATTATTCTCAAATTACATGCATAATATTAAAATTATATTAACAGTTCTCAACAATCAAACTAACTATATAATATAGTAAATTTTTTCTACATAAATATTAATATTCATCAACAATCAAATTAACTAAATAGATAATTTAAAAATTAAAAACAAAATTTATATTACTTAATTAAAAATTAAAATATACATCTACTTACTAATATTTTCTCATTCTTCCTTCTTCATTCTTCTGCTTCTCCTTTTACAATTTTTTCATTCTTCTCAAACTACATGCATAATATTAAAATTATATTAACATTTCTCAACAATCAAACTAGCTATATAATATATCATTTAAAAATTAAAAACAAAGTTAACGATATAATATTACTTAATTAAAATAAAATAAAATATACATCTACTTACTAATAGAAATTTCTAATTCTTCCTTCTTCTTCCTTCTCCTTTTTCTTCTTCTTCTTGTTCTTCTTCTTCTTTTACAATATTTTCCTTCTTCTCAAATTACATGCATAATATTAAATTTTTAGTAGCATTCATCATCAATAATCAAATTAACTATAATATATAACTTAAAAATTAAAAACAAAATTAACAATATAATATTACGTAATTTCTATTTACTATTTCTTCTTCTTCTCCTTCTACTACTACTACTACAATTTTTTCTAAATTAACTTCAACAATCTCTCATATTTATTACAAAAGTTTTAAATTTCAACCACATATTTATCCATTCATCAATCAACTATTCTACTCCAGCTTTTTATATTTCCAATTACTGCTCCTTTTTTTTAACACTTTAATTGAAATTATTTTTTTTATTTTCTTTGAATGGTACCACTTACCTTTATTTGCCCCCATAGTTTACTGCTGCCTGGCCTGCACACTGACTCATATCAGTTTTTTTTGGGTTAACAGTATAGTGTATTGTGGATTATTTATTTTTTTATTTTGTTAATAGTGAAGACGGATTGTAATTCTAATATCTTTACTGTAGCTCATTTTTTGTGAATAGTGAAGACGATTTGTAATCACATCTTTTTTATTGTAGTAATTTTTTTGGTGAGTAGTGACGATGGGTTGCATACCAACCGTGTCTCATTTTTTATTTAAAAAAATTATATGAACAGTAAAGATGGGTTGCAATCCACCGTCTTTAAATTTACTGTTTAAAGTGCAATAGATTTAAAAATAAAATATGAATTACTATATTTTGAAAAATAAAAAATGCAATTACAATATTAGAGCAATTTTTCCGTAGGAATAGAGTAAAATTTTAATTTGGTGAGAATGATTTTGACTATTATACTCTCTGTTATTGTAATATATTTTTTACAGCTCTTGTTTGTTTTTCTTTCTTTAACGTTTTTTAAGTTTTGATAGCGAGAATATTATTAAATATTGATTTAAATTTTAATTATAAATTAAGTTAGATTCTATTGTAATTTTATTAAATGAAGACGATCTTTGTGAATTTATGACACCCGATAAGAGAAATTTTTTATTTGAGATTTAGGAGAGTCTAGACAGAATCGAAGCGTGAGAACAGTGGAATTTTAGCTCTTATTTGTTCATTTTTTTATCATCTAAAAGCGAAAGAGAGCCTTTAACGATACCACTAAATATCTTTAATTTTTTTTTATTTAAATATATGATTTACCATGTGATTTTTGTTAGAATCTTTAGGGTGGATTTTAATATATGATTTACCACGTAGTTTTATGCTAGACTCTATAGTTACCTGAGGTCTATAGGGTGGATTTTAATATATGATTTTAATTTGGATTTTTTATAGTTACTTGAGGTCAAATCTCAATTGATTAAATCCAAATTTAGTTCAACGGTTTTAATTGAACAGTCACATTAGTTCATAGACCTCACAGATTAACTCAGACGTGTTGAATTAGAAATTTAAGATGCTATAAATTAAATTAATTATAAGCGATCAAAACGAAAAATTTTACATGAGTGACCAATGTTGTAACTTATTTTACTTAAAATTTCTACATACGACACATATATTTCTTAAGACACGAACCCTCTAAACAAATGTTTTAATTTTCTCTAAACAATCAGAATATAACTCATATCATCATAATATGTTGACATATACCATTGACGAAAATAACCATGACCGATTAAAAGAAAAATAGAATCAAACATTTATAACTTTGACCCATATTATTTTTTTCGAAGTATTTTAATTCTAACGTTTCATTTTGAAACAAAATGACTCTATATAAATTGAAATTATTAATCAACATATTATCGACGATCCAAAATAGAGGCTTTTTGCCTTAAAATGGATATTGAGTGTCAAAATACTAAAAAATGACTAAAGTGACTATTTATCCAAGTGTTAGAGGTATATTTACCCTAAACTGAAATATTAGAGGATAATATATTTTGAAAAAAATAAATAAGCAAAAATGACTATTTAATTAAACTTATTCTATAATATAGAGATAATATTATATTAAGCCTTAGTTTTACAACTAAATAGTCTAACTCACTTAAAATATTAAATATGATATCAATTTATGCCGACTCTTATACTTTTATGCTCTAAATTACCATATTTATAACGTAGTTTTAGGGATGTAAATAAGATGAGACAGATTGTAAGTTACTCGTGATTGAATCAATTAAAGTTTGGTCAACTCTCGAATCGAATAGACTCGAGTTCGAACTTAACTCGAATTCTTAACGATTCAAAACGAACTACTTGATATCCGACTTGAAAAGCTCGTGAACAAATAAAAATATAATATATTGAATTTTTAGATTTTTAAAATTAAATTATTATTAATATTAACATTTATATGTTCTTTTTTTTAAATACAATATAAAACTTTTATGTACTTAAAGTCTAGGTTTGAGCTCGATTTTAAGCTTCAATCGAGCTAAGTTTAAGAATATTTCGAGTTCATGTTTTTTCAAAGCTCGAACTTCAATTTTTGATTTCGATTCAAGTTTGAAAATTTTAAGCTCGTTAGTTTTCGAGTAGAGCTTCAATATTTTATTTCCAGTTCTAGTCGAACTTGACAATTTTAGACTCGTAAGTTTTCGAGTCGAGTCGAGCTCAATTTTATACTTTTCGAATCAACTCAAGCTCAGCACTACTCGAACTCGACTCGGCTCGTTTACATCCCTACGTAGCTAGTCAAAACTTGATGATTTCAAATATTAAATTAAATTATTTAAAAAAAATAAAAAACAATTAATTTATGGCTATTCGATTTATATGTAACAATTCAATAACACAAGTTGGCGGTGTCAGCACTTACCTTGGAAGCTTCCTAGTTTTTTCTTTTATTTGGTTGGAAACCCAGTTAAATAATTTTCAAACTAAATAAATTTTCTTTATATTTTCTTTAGATTAACTGGCGGCGAATCCGGTACTTGAATTATTCGTCAAACTCGTGGATATTACCATGTAATAATAGGAGAGATTCCATGAACTTTCATGATCAAGAAATTGAATAAAAGGGCTAGAAAACAAAGACACAGGCGACAGTGTTGACACATATCAGCCATGTGTTTCAGATTCTCAATTCTGTTAACTCTTCTGATAACCTTTGCAGCCGCCGAGGATGTTGGTTTCGTCTACAATGGATTCCGGTCGGCTAATCTAAGCCACGATGGCATCGCGGAGTTTACTTCCAATGGACTCCTAAAGCTCACCAACAATACCAGGCAACAAAAAGGTCATGCTTTCTACCCTGGTCTTATCAACTTCAAGGATTCAACCGGCGGTTCGGTTTTTTCCTTCTCGACCACCTTCGTCTTCGCTATCGTCTCCCAATATCCAGCTCTCAGCGGCCATGGAATCGCTTTCGTCATTGCGCCCACCAGAGGCCTCCCCGGATCTCTTCCAAGCCAGTATCTCGGACTCTTCAATGATTTCAACAATGGCAATGGAACTAATCATGTTTTTGCTGTCGAGCTCGATACCATACAAAGCACAGAGTTTGATGATATCAATGACAACCACGTTGGGATTGATATCAATGGGTTGAAGTCTGATGAATCATTCCCAGCTGGTTATTATGACGGCAGCCGGTCGGAGTTTAAGAATCTGACTTTGATCAGTGGTCAACGGATGCAAGTTTGGGTCGAGTACGATGGTTTAAACAAGACAATAGATGTTACTTTAGCTCCATTTAAGGTCCCCAAACCCAATACTCCACTTTTATCTTTGTCTCGTGATCTTTCTTCAGTTGTTAACCGTGAGATGTATGTTGGGTTTTCATCGTCAACTGGTTCGGTTCTAACATCTCATTATGTCTTGGGTTGGAGCTTTAAGATTAACGGTCCAGCACAAGAGCTTAACCTGTCTCAACTTCCCAAGCTTCCTCGGATCTTACCAAAGAAAAGATCAAAGGTTTTCACCATTGGTTTGCCTTTGATTTCGATGAGTTTGACTTTGGCTCTAGTTTCTGGTTCTGTTTATTTCATAAGAAGGAAGAGGAAGTTTGCTGAAATTGTTGAAGATTGGGAGCTTGAGTATGGTCCTCATAGATTCAAATTCAAAGATCTATATATTGCTACAAAAGGATTTAAAGACAAGGAATTTCTGGGTGCTGGTGGATTTGGTAGGGTTTATAGAGGAATTCTTCCAAGCAATAAACTCGAGGTTGCAGTGAAAAGAGTCTCACATGAATCAAGGCAAGGGCTGAAGGAATTCATTGCGGAAATCGTAAGCATCGGTCGTCTCCGTCACCGGAACTTAGTTCAACTATTGGGGTATTGCCGGCGCAAAGATGAACTACTTTTGGTCTATGACTACATGCCTAATGGAAGCCTTGATAAGTATCTGTATGACCAGCCGGACGTCACATTAAATTGGAAACAGAGATTCAAAGTCATCAAAGGTGTAGCATCAGGATTGTTTTATTTACATGGAGAATGGGAACAAGTTGTCATTCATAGAGATGTTAAGGCCAGCAATGTTTTACTAGACGGTGAATTAAATGGAAGATTGGGAGATTTCGGGCTGGCTAGATTATATGATCACGGAACGGATCCACAAACAACTCATGTTGTGGGAACTCTCGGTTATTTGGCACCGGAGCACACTCGAACCGGTAAAGCCACACCGCGCACCGATGTGTTTGCTTTCGGGGCATTTTTGCTCGAAGTTGCTTGCGGAAGAAGACCGATAGAGACACAGTCTCCAACACCGGAATATGTAATCTTGGTGGATTGGGTGTATTCATGTTTGTTCAAAGGTGATATTTTGGAGGCCAAAGATCCGAACTTGGGTTCAGATTATGTAGCAGAGGAAGTGGAGTTGGTTTTGAAACTCGGGTTGCTGTGCTCTCACTCGGAGCCTGAAGCGAGGCCGACGATGCGTCAAGTTGTTCAGATCTTACAAGGTGATATTCCTTTCCCGGAAATATCATCACTAAGTCTCTCTTCCCATGGATTGACGTTCGGACATCGAGAAGGGTTCGATGATTTCGCCATGTCGTATACATCTTCCATTTACAAGGGATTCTCCCAATCATCTTCTGTCGCAGATTCTCTACTTTCAGGAGGTCGATGATTGTAAAAACTTTCTCATAGTTTTTTAATTTGCATAAATTTTACCAGACAATGTGCTTGTCTGAATAACCATTTGTTGGTATCTGTGTTTCTCTTTTGGATGAAGCCAAAAGTAACACGGTTCATCATCATCCATGGCCGCCAGACAGATTTGGAATGTTCAGCAATTGTGAAATGTGAAACTGAGCACCTGCAATCTAACTTGGAGCATGCTAACAGGTCCACAATGTCTGCTGTGGACCCTATTTTCAAATTTTTTCAACAACTTTTCCAACAGCTTAGTGCCATAAAATCCCATTAATCTTAGGCATATAGTCAAAATAAACCCACAAAAATAATTATTTTACTTTTTATTTTATTTTTTAGTGTGTTTTACCTCTCAAACTTTTTTAAAATAGTTATTGTACTCTTTATTCTTTTTTAGAGTATTTTATCTTCCAACGTTTTGTTTTAGAGTAAAAAAGTCTCTAACATTTGACAAAATAATCACTTTTTCCCTTATTCTTTTTCTCTAGGACATTTTAGTCTTCAACGTTTCATTTTAGGTTAAAAATACTCCTATTTTGGGACGTTAATCATATGTTAACCAGGGATTTTCATATATAAAGGGAGTTTTTTGTCTCAAAGTGAAACGTTGAGGGATAAAATACTTCCCAAAAATAATATGAGCCAAAATAATTATTTTAGTAAACGTTGAGACTATTTTTTATATCATGCCTTAATCTTATTGGTCATGCTTTAAAAAAATGAATTATACTAGTTGGCTGGATTTGGGCTTAACTCAGTTGCATTGTGTAATCACCCATAACTAGTTAACTATGGATGAACTTTATTTTGACTATAAATCTTTTAATTTCTTTAATTAAATTATTTAATTATTTAAATATTATTAATTAAATCACTAAATGTTTCATGAGTTAAAAAATTAGTATAATTACATATTTAATCCCCAAATAAATGGTTTTAGGTGGGTGAAAATAAATTAAAGAGTATAAGGAGGCAAGAATCAAACCTTGGGCATGCCTTCACCACTGCACCAACATCTTTATTTAGTTACAAGTTACAACATCTTTTATACATCATATTATAATTAATGACAGAAAAAAAAAGTTATGCCAAAACCAATGAATCTCTTTGTACAAATTGTACGCCATCTATACATTTAGAAATCAGCGCAAAAGAATGGACATGATTCTTACATGAATGATCTAATATACAAGGGTAAGCTACGTGTCTAATACCCTAAATATAATTTTTTTTCTCATTCTGGTCACTTGTCGTTAAAAAAGTATCAGAACTATTGACATGGCATTCTTTTAAAAAATAAATAATGATGTGGCATTACTTTATGGTGACACATCAGTATCACTGTTAATTTTTTAATGACAGATTACCAAAATGAAACAAAAACGTAACGTTATGTATGATTTTAAAACAAAAAATAGTTTGGTGACCAAAACGAAAAAAAAAGATAGTTGAGATACTAAACGTGTAGTTTACTCAAAATACAAATACAATCTCTTGAAAAATTGTTGGGATATTTCTACTTTAAGACTCCAACATGGAAATCATATAGTTGTTCAAGAGTGGAACAGAATGCAGTGCCTGTAGTGCTGTAAATGAGCCAATGGAAGGTCACCTTTAGCACCAAGTAAAAGAAGATACATGGTTAGTGAGTTTCAATGAGTTACTTTTGTCTTGTTTAAAGCCTCAGTACACCCTCTATATCCAGGTAAAAGGTTAACGAGTCAAATCGAATTTTGTTCGCCCCTAATCCATTTTATTACATCTCCTTCTCTTAAAGGTGTCTCCAATCAGGTCGGCATCAATCTTGCTAAAGGTATTATAAGCAGATACAAAGGTTTCTCAAATGCATATTTCATATTAGATATTTGTCAAAATATAAGCATTACATGAAATATTTTTAACTATATAGTTTAATGAAAAAAATCAATATACCTTTAAAATATAGTGTACAAAATGACGTTGTTTTGGACATTAATAATCGTCGCCCCAACAACATCGTTTTTAGCGTGCTAGGCCATATCAACCGTTAGTTATGTCATCGTTTCGTTATCGACTTAATGACAAAGTGACACAATTGAATGTAGAACTAAAATTTAATGTTATAATTAACAAAATTAAAAGTTTAATGATATAAATGAGTTATCAGATAAAGTTAAGACTGTTCAATAATATCTCTTGTAGCTTACCCTTTAATCAAGTCCATTTAAAATTGCATAGTTGAATTAAAATTAAATGTTAAAAAATAAATATTATTTTTTAATATTCAATTTAAATCTAAAAACTGTTTGATATTTTATTAAAATTTAAATATTTTATATGATAATAATATATTTCGAATGCTGATTAAAGAAGAAAACTAAAAAAATAAAATAAAAAGAACATAAACTTGATAGGCAAGAGAAAGAAAATCTTAATCTTAAATAAGTAGGAAAAGCAACCATCAGACAAAAACTTGTCTTTCTAGTCATGTTGGTTGGATGCACTTCCTAACA
This sequence comes from Hibiscus syriacus, assembly GCF_006381635.1. Classification (NCBI taxonomy): domain Eukaryota; kingdom Viridiplantae; phylum Streptophyta; class Magnoliopsida; order Malvales; family Malvaceae; genus Hibiscus; species Hibiscus syriacus. The sequence continues at coordinate 109,985 of NW_024063349.1, forward strand.
TTAGACATTTAGGCCACTTTCTTGGGGTATGGTGTTGTCCCCTACCTTTAAAATACAACAAAGACAGGCTTGTAATGTCTTTTTTTTATTACTTTCTAGAAATTTAAATTTATTTTATCAATGTCAAAGAAATTAGTGCAGGCTCCTTATCATCTCTGTCAGCTTGCACATCCTTTCCTTAAAGCATCAGGATTTGCAAGTATTTTGTTCATCTCCTCTGTGGCTGGTTCAATGGCTCTACCTCGATTATCAGTGTATTCGGCATCTAAAAGTGCAATTAACCAAATTGCAAAGAGCTTGGCATGTGAGTGGGCTAAGGATAACATTCGGACGAATACAGTTTTGCCATGGGGTGTTAGAACATCGATAAGAAAACCAGTAAATCACCTCTAACATACCTTCAATAAGGAAGATTAGATATGTTTCTTTTCCCTTTAAGATTCATTTCGTTTCGATTCCAGGAGGCAGACGCTGCATATGTTGTGGAATTTCTGAGGCTGATAGGTGGAACGGCAATGCCGAGGATAGCAGAACCCGAAGATATTTTGTCAATGGTGGCATTCCTTTGCCTTCCAGCAGCCTCATACATCACTGGACAGGTTATATGTGTGGATGGAGGGTATACAGCAGGTGGCTGCTGGCCATTTCAGAACTTAAGCTTTAATTTATTCAATCCTTGAAATCTTTAGCATCGAGCTACCAGAATGTTTTAGACGCAAACTTTGTGCAAAAAACTAATGGGGTTCAATGTAACAATTTCTTATGTGGAACATTTAGGGTTTCAGTAAATGGAATGGCAGATAATTGAAAATAAATGTAAGATTAAGCAAAGCAAAGAGAGGAACTGTAATTTCGTCTTTCAACAAAGCACGAACTTGAGTCTTAGCAACAAAAACAACACAACTCAGAGTAAATTAGAAAAAAAGAAAAAGAAGACAGGGACAATAATTCACGTCCTAGAGATCAACTTAAGCTGCGAACAAGGGCTTACGATTGTCATCGGTCATATATACACCCCATGGCCACATGAAAACCTACACTGTTGCTTAGGTTGGTTCTCCACCGAGCTACCAGACATATGTCGTTCACGGATGTTGAACTGCTCACATGCAGCTTTGATGGCAGCATTACTACACAGGTATTCCTATAGACGGTTTTTCATCATTGAATCTTCACTTGAAATAGGATTTCTTTGACGCTGTAAAAGCTTCATCTAAGGCCAGAAAATATCCAGTCTGAAAGCCACTAGAAGTCTGCATGAAGTTTAAATTATGTCTCAGACATATGACATTGTAAAAAGCTCTTTTTGTCAGAACATAAAAGGTCTCTAAAATGAGTTATACCTCAACAATGAATGACCCATGTATTGTTTGAACAGCTCTCCACAACACCCTTCAAGATTGTTAAGTTGAAGCTTCGGATCACCTGAGCGATGTCTAGAAACAAACCATGCTCGTTACAAAGCATCTACAGTGGATGTGGTTTTGAAATTTGTTATTTGTTTGAAAACCAACAAGTAGAAGCATTTAATATTTTTTTTCGTTTGCTAAAAGAATTTTTCAGTGTTTTCCACGAAGAACTGATCTCGATGAGTAAGTGACCTGGATATGCAAGATCTTCAACAACGATGGGGCATACTTTCCGTTCATCTTCGATCTCAAAAGCCCAGCTTGTTCCGGTTTGGGAACCATTTTTGGCTTCAGACAACCTCATATTCTTGAGATCAAATACCTGTAAATTTGAAATTCCCATTGCCTTTTAACTTCATATCATCATAAATTCATGCTACATTGGAAGTAAGCAACAGTTTTCACATGTACTCCACGGCTCGTGAACTTGGAAAAATCTAGAGCTCAAGCATTCGATTAATCACAACTCTTCCAGTAAGTGCTCATATATATATAAGACGTTCAACATTAAAATTATTCTAGTTTTTAGGATATTAAAATCGGTAAATGTGTGAAATACGTTTCTCAACTTTCAACAGAAAAATGAGATGAAAAATGAAATTTATTGAGAACATGAGAAGGCTAACATTTGGAAATTTTCAACAGATGCAACTGTTCCATTTAAATTTTACTAACATGGATTTTACATACTTCACGATACACCCATTGCCTCAATTTCTCAGCTTGTTTGGTCACACTCCTCAAATACAGCATGTGTTTAATGGTTTGGTCCAAGAGAGCATCAATGCTAAACTGAATTCATCAGAAAAATATATTGGTTACTTAGATAAGCATATAAAGTACAAGACGGAGAGTGTGAGTAACATATGACAAGCAAAAACAGATACTAACTTGAGGAAGTACTGACCTTAGGACCATTTGCAACAAGTTCTCGAAGCTCCTTAAGCCGATCCTGGATCATCCGTCTATCCTTTGGCCTTGGCCTTGGGTTATCACCAGGTTTAGCCCTTCTCTTGCAGGCAGCGAACTGTTTTTTTCCTTTTCTAGATTGTATGTAATAGCCATCATTTCCCAGATTCTCATAATCAATTACTGTGCTTACTGTACTTTTGAAAGAAGCTGAAATTTTAGAACTAGGACTACTTTTCACCCCACCAGCAAATGCAGACATAAGCCTGCTCGATGAAATTGAATCAGTCTTTACACCTTGAGGTCGAGAAGACACCAGAAGTTGTCCACTAGATGCCACGATGCAAGCGGATCTATTATCAATATCATCAGAACCATCATATACATGACCAACCACAGCTTGCAACAGATACCCTGCATCACCTCCTTTTGCATCAATTCCATTTCTAAATGCATCCCCACTCAGAAAAGACGACTCCAACAAATATTCGTTGTCCTCTCTTTCGAAAGCTTGTCCAAGAACTTTTTGGAATTCACATTCTTTGGGAAAATTAAGGAAACCGGCATCATCAATATCATAGTCTCCCAAAGGTGGTTCGAGAAAATATCCGGCAGGGTAAGTATTGTAACTTCATCTAAGATTTCTCCACACTATCCTGCTCCGTAAGCATTACACTCAGGATAGGTTTGCAATTCCTCCTTAAGGTAATACAAACTAAACAGTTCACTCTCCTCCATTACAAGCTGATTGACACTTACAGATTGGCTTAGTGGTGATGGCAATTCACCGAGGATAACTGGTGGGACACTAATCATATTTCCACTCTCACTTTCAAGAGTCTCAGGGAGATGTATTCCAGACACTTGGAATTCGTTCAGAAAACTTATCTGATCTAAAGCTAACAGCTTTTTAGGCTCAATACTGTCAACAACATTTGAATCTTCAGAGTTCAGTGGCTGATTGATTACTTGAAGGTACTTCTAACTTCTCAAGAGGACTAAAACTTACTGGCGATGGTGACTGGGTGTGAATGTTATTACAGGTAAATCTATCTTTGATGTATGCAGGAATAGACAAATCTTCAGCAACCTGTTGATGTACAGAGAAACAAACCAGATAGCATAAGATATTTATACAACAAGTGCACCACTTGCAGTACTTCAATGCAATCACCTACCAATTTCCGCACAAAGAGTTACACTCACGTTAAGAAACGTATTTTTTTCTGAAAGCAAGGATATAATATGGAGCAGCATACTGATTTTCAATTAGTGGTTGTGGTGGGGCAGGAAAAATAAGTAATCTCCTATCTGAGCACCAACAATTAATGCACCGGCTGTTCACATGGGTCTCACTCTGAATAGCATCTATCAGAGATAACAAGTTTGAAATCATTCTGGTGTTATTGTACATAGTTTAGGTGACTAGAAGCGCACAACTGACAGAAACACTGGATATAATTATAGCCGAGAAGAAAATTTTAGAAGAAAAAAAATACAAACCATCTCCGACGAGCCAAGCTGCAGAACTCCATGTGGAAGCATAGGTACCAGCACAATTGTCTGTAGGAGCATCACAAATAGTCAATATAACATCCATTTTAAAGTTATAAAATGGAGCAGATATCTTACCACCAAGCTTGTACCAATTAACACATGCAAAAATGTGTGCCAGTGTGTGCATGTGGAAGCATGTATCTGGAGTCTATGTTGCACTGATACGGATACGGGACGGATACGGGGATGGGAGACGGTAATTTTTAAAATTACAGGGTACGGAGACGACAAGGGTACGGCATATAAAATAATTTTAAAATTATAAATAGAGAAAATAACCTCAGTGACTAAAAATGTCTTATAATATACGATTTTAACCAACTTTTTTTTGGATTTGCCAAAATGACCAACTAAATCGCAATGCGATCGATAATTCGCAACGCGATCTCCGGTATCGCAAATCAGTTTCCAAATTCGCAACGCGATTCTGACTATCGCATTGCGATTTCCCAAATTCGCGTTGCGATTTTCCTAATTCGCAATGCGAATACATAAATCGCAACGCGAATTTGGAAAATCGCAATGCGATTACGTAAATCGCAATGCGAATACGTAAACCGCAATGCGAATCTGACTATCGCAATGCGATTTACATAGCGCCATTCGTATTAACGCGTATTTTTTTTTTCAAATTCCAAACACGAATATATTAATATATCGGAACACTGAACCGTCCACAGTATATCTCGTAATCGCAACTCATAACCTAAAACCCTAAATCACAACTCAGTCTCATCTCCATCTCTCACTCTCTAAGGCGACATCCGTCCCCATCTCTGACGAAATCAGTCCCCACGACGATAACAGTCTCCATCTCCGGCGAAATCATTCACGGTCAGAAATGGAAAATCAACCAAATCAACCACCGAGGGTTAGTTTTTTTAATTATTTTTATTTTGAAATTTTTACATTATTATTAGGTTTTTCATATTGAAATTGATGATAAGTTTACTAGTGTTTTCAATAATAGATTAACCATTTCACTTAGATTGCTTATTATATTCATTCGATTGCTGCCAATACTGCTAAACTGTTTAGTCTTTAACCTTGTGAAGTTAGTATTTGTCTTTGTTTTGTCTTTTGGTTGAAGTAATGCAATCCATTCAAGTTTCTTTCAATTTTAGTATTTGAAACCGAGAATGACTATCGCAACGAGTGAATCGCAACGCGAAAATGACTATCGCAATGCGAATTTGACTATCGCAATGAGAGAATCGCAATGCGATTTTCATTTCTCGTTGCGATTCTTGCGTTGCGATAGTCAAATTCGCGTTGCGATAGTCATTTTCGTGTTGCGATTTTCATTTTCGTGTTGCGATTTAAAGTTTCATAAACTATTCTTCTTCTGCAAATTGAAACTTGAATGAATTGCATTACTTCAACCAAAAAACAAATACTAAATTCACAGTGTTGCAAATTTAAGTTTGAAGAATAAACTACTACTCTTTATTGTTCATATCTTCACAGTGTAGTTTTGGTATATCTAAATTGGTATGTTTATTGTTTTTGCAGAACTTTTATTCGGCTCAATTGACCTTAAGAAATAAAGTAAGCCTGGCCAAAACAATTGCGTCGAAGCTTTCACCTACACAAAGAAAAATATTTGAGGATACTTGCTTCGGGCCATGGCTGAAAGTACAACATCCAGGTGGAGATGCTATGTTGACCCATCTGTTTCTTCAAACCATGACTAGCGATCTACCAAAGACTATACAACGTCGTGATGAAGAGATATGGTTTGATTTTCCACCGGCGTATACGTGTTTTGGGCGGGAGGAGTTTTGCTTAATCACCGGTCTACGCTTCGGACACGATGATGTAGATCGGTACACTAGACATATTACCCGCCTATCATGGTTTTCTCGGGTTTTTCCTGAGCAGTCAACGGAGAAGTCGAATTTACACGTGGAAGACTTGACGAGATTATTGAATAAGAAAGATGGTTTTACTCGGATGGATGACGTCGATATTGTCCGAGTATGCCTTCTAATACTTTTGCAAGCCGGCTTTTTAGGCAGAGAAGCCCGACAACCTATTCCTAATGATCTAATTAAATTGGTAGAGGACCTAAATGCATGGAACCTGTTTCCGTGGGGTTCGTATCTATGGAGAGCTACATGGAATAAGTTGTCGTCTGCCTTTAATGATCGGAAAAGTTTGCGTGGCGATGGTTCCAAATACACTTTGTCAGGCTTTATTTGGGCCTTTAAGGTAATAATTTTTATATAATGTTTCCAAAATTATAATTAATTCTTTAACAATAACTAATGTTTGTTATTATATTGTTTGTAGATTTGGAAGATGCGATGAGAAAAGAAAGAGGGAATTAAATAGCTGTGAAATTAGGTTATGCGATTGGAATTTTTTTTAAATGTAAAATGACAAAAAGAACCTGGGGACGCATGTGAAATTCTCCAGCCGTCCCCGAAACGTCCCCAGCTCTCGGTGAAATGTCCCCGACGTCGTTCAGCCGTACTCTAGCACCGTGGCACGTCCCCGGTATATACCCCAACCGTCTCTGTTTCATCCCCGTGTCGGGGACGTATCAGGTACTTGAAACGGCACACCGATGGCGTCCCCGTGCTTCCTAGTCTGGAGTAGCTAAAATATGGATATATACTAGCAAGGTGCAGTTAAGGATTACCTTACCTTGATTCCTGATGCAAACTGAAGTAACCATTCCTCTGGCCACTAGCAATTAAAAAATAATACTCATAAGTTCAATCGTATGTTATCCATCGGTTGTAGAAGTCGACCAAATATATCATACATCATTACTAGAAACTTACCTCAGGAACTAATTTCAAGTCAGCTTTGCCGGTGAAAATATTATCATAGGAAACCCAACAATGTTTCCCCGTATATGCTACTTTACCGACAAACCTAATAAATGTAGTGATGCAAAATCAATATTTGTTTCCATGCTAAAGAACCAGCTTATAAGAGCACAGTTGGCTTGGTACATTTTTCCAAGCAACAGAAACAAAGAAAGGTGCTTGATCATAAATATAAGATAATGGTAGCATGAGAGACGGCGGCCCTGTATGATCAATTTCTTGAAGTTAAAGCCTTCCCTTCAGGACGAGTCACAAACGAGGGAACTTTAATAGCCCAAAAGTAAAAAAAACTGTTATCCTATCACAAGAAATGAACACTACTGGGAGTATTAAAAGTTGAGATCAAAATTTTACCCCTTTCCCTATGCATACTGAAGATGCGACATATTAGCCTCTAGCAGGCCAATTAGGTGTCCCCCAAAACAACCATGAGGGATGCTCATCTCAAAGTGTGAAGGGATAAACTCACTGCTAGAATAAACATCAGTTGAGATACTTTCCACATATTCTCTTGGTATTGGATAAACACAATACCCATCCTCCCAGGTCAAAACCCTGAAATACACTAGATTCATCACAACATTCTAAGTGAATACTTTTTCTATTTAAAAAAGAAGAAGAAGAAAACAATTTTGTTGAGTTAATCGATTGACGGAATCAGCCAAGAGGGGGGTGAATTGGCAATAAAAATTTTGGTGGAAGCTTTTGCAGAAAATTGAAAATAATTGCACAGCGATTTAGAATGGTTTGACTTTCTCAATCAAAGTCTACGTCCACTACCTTAGCTATCCACACTAAGGATTTTCCACAAATTCACTAATTTGTCTTTCTTTTGAGGACAAAGAGTAACCTTACAAACCCTCAAGAATTATATCCCAAATTCTTGAGAGCACTCTCTCCCAAAGAGAACAATACAAATTTTACAAACTTACAAGGAAATCCTCACAAGGTATATTGTTTGCACAATTCTAGAACAAAGAAAAGAACACTAAAAATGAATACAATTGAGCACAATAAGTGTTCTTGAAAGCAAAATGAATATTGAATGAAAAATAGGCTTGAAATGCTCAAACTTGAGGTTTGATGCTTTCTCTTTGATTCTCTCTTGATTCTAGTTGCTTGATGTTTTCTTGTTCTTGATCAATGGCTTCTAAGCTTGCTTAAATACACCTTGAATCACTTCTGAACGTTGGGGATGATTAGAGAAGATAATATAGCCATTTTAGTGTGAAAATAATTAATAAAACAGCTTGGAGCGTGGGGGGAATCGGTACCCCCTATGGGGAATCAGTTCCCTAAGTGTAAAATTCAAATATTTCGACCGTTACATAGGGGGGAATCGGTACCCCCTGGGGAGGAATCGGTTCCCTCCGAGCATACTGGAATTCTTGGAGCCAAACCATTCAGGGGGGAATCGGTACCCCCTTGTGGGAGAATCGGTTCCCTCTGAGCAATCTGGAATTTTTGGCTTTGAAATGGTTCGAAATACTTTGTAAAATTATTTTGAAATTGTTTTAAGATTAAAACTTAATTTTACACTTGAGTAAGGATTAAAAATGATTTTTGAAAGATTTAGAGTAATGTTTTGATATTCGAATAATTATATCGAATATACTTAGAAAACCTTATTGCACAATCTTAAAATTCATTTAACTTAATTTGTTATATCGAAATATCAAAATGTTTTCAACAATCTCCCCCTTTTTGATATAATGAAACATTTTAGTAATTTTAAGATTTTGAAATCAAAAACGAAGTTTTTTGAAAATTACTCCCCTTTACTTTAACACTTACTCCTCTTTTAAAACATTTAACACTTCTCCCCCTTTTTGTTAAATCAAAAATACATTTGTAAAGAATTTAAACAAGGTTTTGAAATCATTTAGCCAATTGAGTATATAGATTAAGCTGCTAAGATCACAATCAAGAGAATCGTTAGCCATTAGTTTCATAATCAATATTCATAATTAATGTGACATGGCAAAATTGGTCATATTGCTAAAATGATGTAAATGATGCAGTAATGAATAAATTTAACCACACCAAATATATAAGTTCTCATAAATCCAAACAAATTCAAAATCAATCAATCCACAAATTCAAACATTCCAAAATATTCAAAATGTTAAAACAATAATCTTTTAGGTCAAAGTTTTTAAAAACTAAGCATAGAATCAAACATCCGGATCGGGAGGAGGAAAACGAGCTCGCATAGCAGTCATCTCGTGTGAGAGTGCATCAATACGTTCATTCATCGAAGCGTTGTTTGTGCGCATCTCTCGGAGGATTTCTAATTGTTGAGCTCCCATTGTGGATAAATGGGACTCTATAGAAGTAAAGCGTGAATCCATGGTAGCATATCGGAAATCAAATGTCTCCATAAAAGATTGAAAATATGGAGGCATTTGATGTGTTTGTTGTGCTTGCTCCTTGGGCTGCTCAGGCTCATCTTCGGCTTCATCGATGTCTCGCATTAATTGTTGAAGCTCGGGATCGTTGTCAGCTTCTGGTTGTGCTCGTGAAGAACTTGCTTCCGGAGTACTTTCAGACGATCGAATCCATTCACCAGTTTCCTTATCCTTAATCCATCCCGCTCTCGTTAAGGAAAGAAGATTAATTTGTTTCTTTAGAGGAAAGGAGGCATCTAGACCAACTCTAAGCCCGACTTTAGAAAATAGGTTACTCAAAATGCAACCGTAAACTAGAGATGAACAGAGTTTCTTGTTAGGTACAAGGTTTACGGTTTCAACAATTTTAGCAAAAATTATCTGAGGTAGGTTTATTTTAATACCGTTTTCAAAACAATATAACCACCAAAGATCCAAGGCTCTAAGAGTAGAATAACGACCTCCGGATGGTCGAAACCACCAAGAAATCATTAGATGAAGAAAACGTTCATGAAGGTCTAAGACACTTGCACTATCCCTTCTTTTATAACGAGATCCTAAGATTTGTTTTTCATTTGAAATACCATCATTATCTAATCTGAATGTATTTGCTATGTAAGCCGAGTCAATATATAAGAATTGTCCTAGGAGGTAGGAACGAATTCCTATGGTTTCAGTTTCAGTTCGGTTTTTAACACAAACGACATTAGAATAGAAAATACGAACAAGTTGATGGTAGACAATGGGTTCAAGATCAAAAAGTTTATCAAATTTCCACTATTGTAAAAGAGGAAGATATTTAAAATTAATATTTAACATAGCTTGACGAGAAGGGATACGTTATTCTCTAATTTTGTAAGAGTCGAAATATTGATAATACCAAAAACGATGATTTCTAGGACCAGGATGATTGAAGCACGAGTTTTGGATAGTCAAATTAGGATCAATGGGATTAGGAATTGTAATTTTAGGAATAGGAGGAGGATTTGGAGGTGGATTTGGTTGACGGTGTGAGCGACTAGATGATGACCTAGCACGTTTGGGATTGGACATGGTTTAGGAAATCAGAATAGAATGAATAACCTGCAATTTAGAAAACACATGTATGCAATTCAATCAATCCCAAAACTCAATTGAGTCCTCAATATTTCAGGGTTCTCTAAATCAATCCTAATGGGCAAAGTTTTTGAAAACTTTTGAAAAATACGGTTTTGAGAAACAATATAGTTTTCATAACAACAACATAATTCAATCAAAACACAATAATTTGAAAAAACAATTTTTTTTATTTCGAAAATTTCAATAATTTTTAGAAAATTCTTGTGTTTTTTATGAAATTAGTTGTAATATTTAGTTTCTAATCTCTACATAATCAATGATCGATCTAAAGTTCAACCTAGAACTAATTAAAACTAGTTCTATGTTCATAAATTGATGAAATAGAAGTTTTGGAAAAATACCTTGAAGGATTTCAGATTTGAGTGAGATTTTGATGTTGTTTGCACGATTTTAATGATGCTAGTAGGTTTAGAAGATGATGTTTGAAGTGAATTCCAATTAAAATCGTTGATTTGAGGCAAAAATGGAGATAGATAGAGTAGAGGAGTGATAGGCGGCAAGGAAGAGAAGAGAAGAGGGTTTGAACAAAAACTAAGGGTTCTGCCCGATATAACCAGAACCCCAGGGGGGTATCGATTCCCTTGTGGGGGGAATCGGTTCCCCTTCAAAGGGGGAATCGGTTCCCTCATGGGGGTATCGATTCCCTCTGCACCAAAATGCTAAAATCCGATTTTAAACACTCAAAATGCTAAATTAATTTTCTCTAGTGGTATTGGCAACTCATATATTGAAAATTAATCATGTTCAAACAATCAAATTATTCTTTAAACGATATTTGAACATAAAATTAATTTTTCATCAAGAATCATAAACCCCCCCTAACTAATAGCAATGAATGCAATAAAAAATTAGCATTTTTCATTTAGTCTTAAAAGTGCTAAAATTATTTTAAACACTAAGTGAAAATAGGTTGGTTAAACCTAATTCTCTCTTAAGTGTCCAAAATCTTTCCTTGTCTAAAGGTTTTGTAAAGATATCCGCTAATTGGTGCAAAGTATCAACAAATTCTGTAACTACATCTTTCTTAGTGACATGGTCTCTAATGAAGTGATGTCTTATTTCAATGTGCTTAGTTCTAGAGTGTTGGATGGGAATTTTACTGAGACAAATAGCACTAGTATTGTCACACTTGATAGGAATGGTACCAACTTCAATTCCATAATCAAAAAGTTGTTGTTTCATCCATAAAACTTGTGCACAACAACTACCAGCTGAAATGTATTAGGCTTCAGTGGTAGATAATGCAACATAATTTTGTTTCTTTGAAAACCAAGAAATCAGCATATTTCCAAGGAATTGGCAAGTACCGGAGGTGCTTTTCCTATCTAATTTGCATCCTCCATAATCCGCATCAGAAAAAGCATGCAAGCTAAAGCTAGAGTCTCTAGGATACCAAAGTCCTAAACTAGGAGTGTCCTTAAGATATCTAAAGATTCTCTTAACAGCTAGTAAATGTGATTCCTTAGGGCATGATTGAAATCTAGCACATAAGCAAACACTAAACATAATGTCCGGTCTACTTGCAGTTAGATAAAGTAGAGATCCAATCATTGACCTATATAATTTAACATCTACACATTTACCTCCTTCATCTAAGTCAAGCTTTGTTAAAGAGCTCATTGGAGTGTCATGAGGTTTGCCATTTTCCAGTCCAAACTTCTTGAGCATATCTTTGACGTACTTAGCTTGATTGATGAAGATGCCATCTTTTCTTTGCTTGATTTGGAGTCCCAAGAAAAATGAGAGCTCCCCCATCATGCTCATTTCGAATTCATTTTGCATTAGCTTGGAAAATTCTTGGCAAAGAACATCATTAGTAGAACCAAATATTATATCATCAACATAAATTTGAACTACTAATAAATCTTTACCTTTATGCTTTAAAAACAATGTAGTGTCAACCTTCCCTTTTGAAAAACCTTTTTCAATTAAAAAATTTGACAATATTTCATACCAAGCTCTTGGAGCTTGTTTTAAACCATAAAGTGCTTTTGTCAATTTAAGAACATGATCTGGAAATTTTGAATCTTCAAAACCTGGAGTTTGTTCCACATACACTTCTTCTTTTATAAAACCATTTAAGAATGCACTTTTAACATCCATTTGATATAATTTAAATTCATGAAAACATGCAAATGCTAGTAACATTCTAATTGCTTCTATCCTAGCTACGGGAGCGTATGTTTCATCATAGTCTATGCCCTCTTCTTGAGTATACCCTTGAGCAACAAGTCTAGCCTTGTTTCTCACTATATTACCACTCTCATCAAGCTTATTCCTAAATACCCATCTAGTACCTACAGTAGATTTATTACTAGGCCTTTCAACTAATGTCCATACTTTACTTCTCTCAAATTGATTTAATTCTTCTTGCATAGCCATTATCCAATGTTCATCTTTTAATGCTTCTTTAATATTCTTAGGCTCTATGCATGAAATAAATGCAAAATAATTACAAATATTTCTAAGAGAAAATAGAGTTGTTACCCCTTTGGATGGATCACCTATAATTTTACCATCCTTGACATAGTTGTACTCTCTTGGATAAGATACTTCTCTTTCTTCAATGGTTGGATTCTCAAGAGGATCATGAGTTTCCTCATTTTTCGTTTCTTCCTTTGATGATGGTTCTCCAACGTCATGTCTAACGTCATTTGTATTTATAACACCTACATCATCATTCACACAAGAATCCTTCCTCGGAAGGGGATTATCATCGAAAACAACATGTATAGACTCTTCTACAGCTAAAGTTCTTTTATTAAATACTCGATAAGCTTTAAAATTTAAGGAATAACCCAGAAAAATTCCTTCATCACTTTTAGCATAAAATTTGCCAAGGTTCTCTTTACCGTTGTTTAAAACAAAACATTTACATCCAAAAGGATGAAAATAGCTAATGTTAGGCTTTTTATTTTTGAAAATTTCATATGAAGTTTTCTTTAAAATTGGCCTAATCATTACTCGATTTATAACATAACAAGCGGTATTTGTGGCTTTCGCCCAAAAATATTTTAGCAAATTATTTTCACAAAGCATGGTTCTAGCCATTTCTTCTAAAGTTTTATTTTTCCTCTCAACAACTCCATTTTGTTGAGGGGTTCTAGGTGCTGAAAAATTGTGACTAATACCATTAGAATTACAAAACTCAGTAAATCCAAGATTTTCAAATTCAGTGCCATGATCACTCCTAACACTAGTTATAGAGTAACCTTTATCATTTTGGATTACTTTTGAAAACGTGATGAATTTTTTAATGCTTCATCTTTAGTACTTAAGAATAGAACCCAAGTATATCTAGAGTAGTCATCTACCAAGACAAATGCATATTGTTTTCCACCCAAGCTAGTAGTCCTAGTTGGCCCAAAAAGATCTATATGGATCAATTGTAATACTCTATTAGTTGATACGTCATTAATGGATTTAAAAGAAACTCGCTTTTGTTTTCCTTTAGCACAAGCATCACATATTTTATCATTATCAAATTTAAGCTTAGGCAACCCTCGAACTAAATCACCTTGAATTAGCCGTTGCAAAATACTCATACTAGCATGTCCTAGTCTCCTATGCCATAACCAACTATCATGTTCATCCTTAGCAACTAGGCACAAATTAGTCATATCAATAGAATCTAAATGCACCATGTATATGTTTCCTATTCTATGACCAAAAAGCATAATCCGATTAGATGCAATGTCAATGAATTTACAACCATTAATATCAAACATGACATTGAATCCCTTATCACAAAATTGACTAATACTCAATAGATTATGCTTTAATCCATTCACATATAAAACATTCTTAATTTGTATGGAAGAGGTATTACCAATAGTACCAATACCTTCAACGTGACCTTTTGAATCATCACCAAAAGTCACTTCTCCTCCATTTTTGGCATTAAGCTCAATGAACCGGTTTTTGTCTCCGGTCATGTGTCTTGAGCATCCACTATCAAGGTACCATGAATTTGGATTTGTTTCCCATGCCTTGTAGCAATGCTCCTTTTCCTACAAACATAGATTAATTTCTAATTTTTGGTACCCAAATTCTTTTAGGTCCATATTCATTAGTTTCCAAAATCCTAGTCCCCTTAGGTATCTATTTATGTAGGATATTCTTATCTTTAGTAGTAATGAGCTCCTTAGGAACCCATATACTTCTAACAATTTTTCTATTAGAGGTTCTTTGGGGACCTCTATGATTGTAGTTTTTAAAACTTTTTCTAACAAAGTTGGATTTTAAATTTTCTCCATTTCAAAATGTTTTGTTCCAACTTTATCAAAAGAAGCTTTAAGATCATCAATTTTCTTTTGATGATCATCATTGACCTTTGAAAGTAAATTTTGCAAATCTAATTTTTTCTTTTCAAACTCTTCTAGTTTGATTTGCAAATCTTTGATTTTACTTTCAAGATCGTTGTTGGTTTTGGATATGAGTTTATTTTCATTTTTCAATTTTGAAACATCATTTTTATATTTTAAAAACAATTTCTCATAATCTGAAGCCAACCCATTATATTCCTCTAATAGCTCATCATAGGATAAATCATCAAAATCAGATGAGTTAGAGGTTACCTTAGAATCTTCCCCGAATGTCATCAAGCACAAGTTTGCTACTTCTTGTTCCTCTTCATCGAAACCTTCTTCATCGCTCCATGTAGCCACATGAGCCTTGTGCTTATTCTTTGATTGACCCTTCCTCTTTAATTGTGGGCAATCATATTTGACATGCCCTGGCTTTTTGTATTCATAGCAAATGATCGGGTCCTTTTCTTTTGGTTCATTTTTGAGGCCTTCATTTCGGTTGAATTTTCTTCCTCGGTAAGGTCTCATCATTTTTCTGAACCGTTTGGAAAAAAATGCCATTTCCTCGTCATCGTCATCTTCATCCGAATCATTCTCATTTTTTGTAGATTTGAGAGAAACTCCAATGTTTTTCTTCTTCTCCTTCTCCTTTGGTGTCTCTTCAATCTTATCAAGGTCCACCTCATCTTCAAGCATCATTTCATGAGTGAGGAGTGAACCGATAAGCTCTTCAAGAGTTAAGGATGTTAGTTCCTTAGACTCGATGATTGCCGTCTTCTTTGATTGCCAAGATTTTGGGAGGGAGTAGACTAACTTCCTCACAAGCTTTTCATTTGAAATGATCTCTCCATGTGATTTGAGACCATTGACAATCGTTGAAAATATATCCGTCATAGCTTTGATATCTTCATTTGGTTTCATCATGAAATTTTCATAGCTATGCGTTAGAATACTAATTTTAGATTTCTTTACCTCATCGGTACCTTCATGAGTGACTTGAAGTTTGACTAATATTTCTTTGACGGTTGTACAAGATGAAACTCTTCCGTATTCATCTGGTCCAAGAGCATAAAATATGATATGGATGGCTTTGGAGTTGAGCTGGAATATTTTTTTCTCTCCTTCACTCCATAATCTTGGATGAGTGAGAGGCTTGAAGTATCCTTCTTCTATGATATTCCATGCTCCCATGTCACTTGCTTGAATGAATTACATCATTCTATTCTTCCAATAGGCATAGTTAGCCCCATTAAAGAAAGGAGTCTTGTTGACGGGCATTGAATCGAGACCGGAGTCGAAGTTTGAAGCGGAGGCCATTGATGACTTTGATTATCGATATAACTCTTCCCGAATCGACTCAAGAGGTGATTAAACCTTCAAATGAGTTAGGCTCTGATGCCAATTGTTGAGTTAATCGATTGACGGAATCGGCCAAGAGGGGGGTGAATTGGCAATAAAAATTTTGGTGAAAGCTTTTGCAGAAAATTGAAAATAATTGCACAGCGATTTAGATTTGTTTGACTTTCTCAATCAAAGTCTACGTCCACTACCTTCGCTATCCACACTAAGGATTTTCCACAAAATCACTAATTTGTCTTCCTTTCGAGGACAAAGAGTAACCTTACAAACCCTCAAGAATTATACCCCAAATTCTTGAGAACACTCTCTCCCAAAGAGAACAATACAAATTTTGCAAACTTACAAGAAAATCCTCACAAGGTAGATTGTTTGCACAATTCTATAACAAAGAAAAGAACACTAAAAAATGAATACAATTGAGCACAATAAGTGTTCTTGAAAGCAAAATGAATATTGAATGAAAAATAGGCTTGAAATGCTCAAACTTGAGGTTTGATGCTTTCTCTTTGATTCTCTCTTGATTCTAGTTGCTTGATGTTTTCTTGTTCTTGATCAATGGCTTCTAAGCTTGCTTAAATACACCTTGAATCACTTCTGAACGTTGGGGATTATTAGAGAAGATAATATAGCCGTTTTAGTGTGAAAACAATTAATAAAACAGCTTGGAGCGTGGGGGGAATCGATACCCCCTATGGGGAATCGGTTCCCTAAGTGTAAAATTCAAATATTTTCGACCGTTACATAGGGGGAATCGGTACCCCTTGGGGGGGAATCGGTTCCCTCCGAGCATACTGGAATTCTCGGAGCCAAACCATTCAGGGGGAATCGGTACCCCTTGTGGGGGAATCGGTTCCCTCTGAGCAATTTGGAATTTTTGGGTTTGAAATGGTTCAAAATACTTTGTAAAATTATTTTGAAATTGTTTTAAGATTAAAACTTAATTTTACACTTGAGTAAGGATTAAAAATGATTTTTGAAAGATTTAGAGTAATATTTTGATATTCGAATAATTATATCGAATATACTTAGAAAACCTTATTGCACAATCTTAAAATTCATTTAACTTAATTTGTTATATCGAAATATCAAAATGTTTTCAACAAATTTGTTGAAAGTCAAGCCTTATTTCGGTGCATTAATGCACCGAATGATATTAGTCAAAAAGAGATTTTTTTTGTTAAAATTTTGGTAAGGGGATATTACTAAATTTAGTCCATGTACTTTAGGATATTTACAAGATTAGTCATTCAGCTTCAACTATAAATACCCTAACCCATTTAGCTTCTAAATCATCACAAATCATTCTAGCTCTCTCCCAATACTAGAGAAATTAGAGAGTTTTCTTGAGAGCAATTTTCATGGTGTAATTGGGTTGTGAGTGTTTTTTGTAAACACCTGTAAATTTTCTCACTTTAGTAAAAGATTTGCAGCAGTCTAGAGACGTAGGCATAATTGGCCGAACTATGTTATCAATTTCGAGTGTTACTATTCCGTTTTTATTTCGCATTCTCACTAATCTGGTTATAGGGAAATTACTTGTTTATTCCCCAAGAACTAGTATCAGTGCTTTTGGTGGTGAATTTGGTCGGCGATACTTGTCGATGAAGGTGTTCTAATACACGGTGGTTCGCAGGAATTTGTTAGAAACTATCCAAAAGAAGTCAGATTCGAGTGGGAGCAATGACTGCAGACGAAGTGAAACTTGAGAAGTTCGATGGTACGAACTTTGATTTTTGAAAGATGCAGATTGAAGATTTTCTGTACCAGAAAAAGCTATATCAACATCTCTCAGGAAAGCAACTAGAGGGTATGAAGCATGAAGACTGGGCTCTTCTTCGACAGACAAGCCCTCGGAGTTATCCGACTGACGTTATCCCACAATGTTTCTTTCAACATAGCAAAGGAAAAGACCAAGGCGGGTCTTATGGCAGCTCTCTCCAGTATGTATGAGAAGCCATCGACCTCAAATAAAGTTCACTTGATGAGACGATTATTCAATTTGCGGATGGCGGAATGGACATCAGTAACTCAACACCTAAATGAACTCCACACAATCACAACCCAGTTGAGTTCCGTAGAAATTGAACTCAATGATTAAGTTCGAGCTTTAATTCTCTTATCATCTATACTAGACAGTTGGAATGCTACTGTTATAACAGTCAGCAGCTCATTGGGAAACAGTAAATTGAAATTTGACGATGTTCGGGATCTGGTATTGAGTGAAGAAATTCGACGGAGAGAATTGGGTGAAGCATCAAGCTCCTCAACCTTGCACACATGGTCTAGATGGAGAACTTCAGAAAGAAATCCAAATCATGGCAGATCGAAATCTAGAAGGGGAAAATCAATAATGGGAAAGAAAGATTTTAACTGTTATAATTGCGGTAAGAAGGGTCACTTTAAAAGAGACTGTCGAGCACCGAAAAAAGATATTATCACACAGAAATCTGCCAACGTGACAAAGGAAACATGTGATGCCATGATCTAAGGGTCAACAGTCTGATTGAATCATGAATTTTGGATTCAAGGGCATCTTTCCACTCCACCCCATGCCAAGAAATCATGGAGAACTATGTTAGTAGTGATTTTGGAAGGTTCATCTAGCTGATGATGAAACCTTCAAGATCATCGGAAAAGGAGACATCTGATTAAACTTGCAAAACCAGACCACCTAGAAGCTGAAAGGAGTAAAACATATTCCTGACCTCAAAAGAAATTTGATTTCTGTTGGACAGCTTGATGGAGAAGGATATTGTACAACCTTTTCAGGCTGCGAATGAAAAATTACCAAAGGAGCACTCGTCATTACTCGTGGTAAGAACACTGATACTCTCTATGTAACCTCAAATTTAGAGAATATCATTGCAGTAGCAAATGCTGATGGAAAATCAAACCTATAACACCAAAGGCTTGACCATATGAATGAGAAAGGGATGAAGACACTTTTGTCAAAAGGGGAGCTGCCAGATCTAAAGAATATAAATATCGGACTATGTGAGGATTGCATCTTTGGCAAACAAAAGAAAGTCAGTTTTGTAAAGATTGGCAATACACCCAAGGCTGAAAAAGTTAGAGTTGGCTCATACTGATGTATGGGGACCATCTCCAGTTCCATCTCTTGCAGGTTCACTATATTATGTCACATTCATCGATGATTCTACAAGGAATGTGTGGGTTTATTTTTCTAAAAAAGAAATCATAAGTCTTTGATACCTTCAGAAAATGGAAGGTTATGATGGAAGATGAGACTGGTTTGAAAGTCAAGCGGTTGAGGTTTGATAATGGAGGAGAGTACAGAAATAGTAGATTCAGAGAATTTTATGCAAACAATGGGATCAAGATGGAGACAACAGTTCCCATGACCGCAGCAGAATAGCGTAGCAGAGCACATGAACAGAACTCTGAATGAACATGCCAAAAGCATAAGAATACATGCCGGCTTGCCCAAATTGCTATAGGCTGAAGCTATCAACACTGCAGCTTACCTGATCAACCGTGGGCCCTCAGCTCCCTTAGATGGTGGAATACCAGAGGAAGTTTGGAGTAGAAAAGAAATAAACCTTTCACACTTAAGAGTATTTGGTTGTATTTCTTATGTACACATAAATTCTGCTGAAAGAAGTAAACTTGATGCTAAGTCCAACAAATGTGTCTTTGTTGATTATGGTGGTGATGAGTTTGGTTACCGTTTTTGGGACTATGAAAATTGAAAGATCATCAGAAGTAGAGATGTCATTTTCAATGAGAATGTGATGTACAAAGACAGGTCAACCATAGAATCAAGTTGCTCCAATACCGAAGCTGAAACAAAGGAATTTGTTGAGTTTGAGGAGATTTCAGAAAATGATGTTCAGATCAGTCCTTAAGCAGTTCAAGAAGAATCAGGCACACCAGAACTGAGATGCTCCTCCAGAATTCCTAAACCAACCCAGCGTTATTCACCTTCTTTACACTACTTGTTGCTGACTAACAATGGTGAACTAGAGTGCTATGATGAAGCAATGCAGGTGGAGGATTCAACCAAGTGTGAGTCTTCCATGAAAGATGAGATGGACTCGCTTATATCAAATCAGACGTGAGAATTAGCTGAATTACCACCAGTCAAGAAAGCGCTCCATAACAAGTGGGTTTACAGGATCAAAGGAGAGCACGATGGGAGCAAACACTACAAAGCAAGATTGGTTGTCAAATGTTTTCAGCAAAAAGAATGTATTGACTACAATGAAATTTTCTCTCCAGTCGTGAAACTGTCCACAATCAGACTGGTGTTGAAAATTGTAGCTGCAGAGAATCTACATCTTGAGCAGTTAGATGTAAAGACATCTTTCTTTCATGGTGATTTGGAGGAAGAAATCTATATGAGGCAGCCAGAAGGCTTCATAGAGGTAGACAAGAAAAACTTGGTATGCAGGTTGAAGAAGAGCTTGTATGGTTTAAAACAAGCTCCTAGACAGTGGTATAAGAAATTCGATAGCTTCATGAGTAGCAATGATTTTACCAGATGTCAAGTAGATCATTGTTGCTACATCAAAAAGTTCGACAACAACTTCATTATTTTATAGTTGTACGTTGATGACATGCTCGTTGCAGGCTCAGACATGCAAGAGATTATAAACTTGAAGTAAAAATTGTCGAAATAGTTTACAATGAAAGATCTAGGCACTGCAAAGTAGATTATTGGGATGAGGATTAAGAGAGACACAAAGTCAGGGACTTTGATGTTATCACAGGCTGAGTACATCAACAAAGTATTCTCCAGGTTCAACATGCAAGATGCTAAACCAATAAGTACACCTTTAGGTGTTCACTTTAGACTCTCCAAAGAACAGTCACCAAAGACGGAGGATGAACGTGCACAAATGGTAAAGGTGTCGTATGCCTCAGTAATTGTAAGTCTGATGTATGCCATGGTTTGTACTAGACTAGATATTGCTTAAGCAGTGGGAGCTGTTAGCAGGAACATGAATAATCCGGGCAAGGTACAATGGGAAGCAACAAAATTGATCCTCAGATATCTGCGGGGTACCATAAACAAAACACTTTGTTTCAAAGGTGGAGATACAATAATGACAGGCTATGTATATGTTGACTTAGCCGAAAATGTTGACATCAGAAAAAACACTACAGGGTATGTCTATACTCTAGGAGGTACCACAATAAGTTGGGTTTCTCAACTACTGAATATAGTTGCTCTCTCCACAACTGAAGCATAATATGTCGCTATTACGGAAGCTAGCAAAGAGATGATCTGGCTCCAAAGTTTCTTGGAAGAGTTAGGCAAGAAACAAGAAAACAATGTATTGTATTACGACAGTCAAAGTGTTATCTATCTAACGAAGAATCTATCTTTTCATTCCAGGACGAAACACATACAATTACGATATCATTTTATTCGGTCTCTTCTGGAAGATTGGATTTTGAAACTTGAAAAGATTATTGGAGCTCAAAATCCGGCAGACAAGTTAACAAAGACAATGACTATGGACAAACTAAAGTTGTGTTCAGCTTCAGTTGATCATTATAGCTCTTTCCAATACTAGAGAAATTAGAGAGTTTTCTTTAGAGCAATTTTCAGGGTGTAATTGGGTTGTGAGTTTGAGTTTTTTTTGTAAACACTTGTAAATTTTCTCCCTTTAGTAAAAGATCTGCAGCAGTCTGGAGACGTAGGCATAATTGGTCGAACTCCGTTATCAATTTCGAGTGTTATTATTTCGTTTTTATTTCACATTCTCACTAATCTGGTTATAGGGAAATTACTCCCAACACAATTATAGTCAAGAGTCTAAGACTTCATTTGTTTTCCTTTAGTACATATACATTCTTTGTATGAGTAACACTACAAGCATGAAATCACTAAAAGGTCATATATGTTATCAGATCGTTTGGCATTAAAAATGTACTAACAAGGGCAGTTTATGCCTACTAATGGTAGAATTTTAAAGAGAATAAAGCCAAGTTCAAGATATCTACATCAACACAATGAACAAGTTGAACTACATTTTAACAAAGATGAGCCCTATTACATATCTCTTACTGTAATATCGGAACGATGACTATCGCAAAATAAATAAATACGATCGAAAAGGAAAAACAAAGAACACCATGATTTACGCGGAAAACCCAAAAGGGAAAAACCACAGGCAGAGAAGAAGAATTTTACTAATATGAAGGAAGCAAATACAAGATTTTGGTGAAAGAAAATAACTTGATATCTAACTCCGATCCTTAGTATCTATTTATAGAGATATATACTTGATTACAAAGGAAAACTAAATAAAGTAGAAATCTACTTTAATAAAGTTTTATACTTTTAATCAAACTGTATTTCCTACTTTCCTAATATTTATATATTAATTAATTTGTACCACTTTGAATTCGAATCAAACTTTAACAAATCTCCACCTTGACACAAATTTTGAAAATGAAAAGGTTTCGAGACAAAACACTCAAATTCAATGTGACACACAAACTCAACAAAAAAAAATTCTTCACTTCAATGAACAATTCTCCAAATAAGTAGAAATCTACTTTAATCTCCACCTTGACACAAATTTTGAAAATGAAAAGGTTTCGAGACAAAACACTCAAATTCAATGTGACACACAAACTCAACAAAAAAAAATTCTTCACTTCAATGAACAATTCTCCACCTCTTCCACAACACGCCTCAACGGAGTATTCTTTAGTAACAGACACCGATCAAGTCGAAGCTTTTTTATGCTTGGATTTAGTATTCACATTGACATGGTTATAATAAGTGCCAACTTTGCTCACAAATGTTTCACCACGAGCAATATTATGCACAGCACGATCCCGATCATAAATGATAGTTCTATCTTCAAATTCATTATCTTCACAAAATTGAATTATTTTCTGTTTCACATAACCCTTATGACCATGGTTATTTTGTTCAACAAAATTATTTGACACAGTGGATGAAACAACAACTGCATTATCTAAAACTATTGAACCCTGTAGACATAAAATTTGGTAGTTTTTCTCTGCCCTTTCAACACAACAAGAGAGTCCTTGCAAATTTTCATAGTTCCACCTTCACTGGAGAATTTGTACCCTTTTGAATCTAGAGTACCTAAAGAAATTATATTTCTACTCAAATCTGGAACATGTCTCACATTACCAAGTGTTCAAACAATCTCATCGAACATCTTAATCTTGATTGTGCCAATACCTGTGACTTTACAAGAGACATTATTTCCCAAAAATACATCACCTGTAGATACAACTTCATACGTTGCAAACCAGTCACGATTAGGACTCATATGAAAACTACTACCAGAGTCAATTATCCACTCATCACTTGTTATAAAGTTGTCGTCAACCGAAACTAAGAGTTTTCCGTCATCGTACTCCTATAATATACCGACCTCACCAGATTTCTCAGAGTTCTGCTCTTCAGCTTCTCTTTTGATTTTATTTTGCAATTTGTAATACTTTAATTTAACATGATCTTTCTTTTTACAATGACAAGTTTTACCTTGATTGGAATATTTTGATCTACCCCTTCTAATATTTTCAGAGGAACGCTCATCTTTTCTCCTACTATCTGAGCTAGTCGATTCATGCATCACGAGACCATTTGCTTAGGGCTCAAAACCATATACAAGATATTTCATCTTGTCAAACGAGTGCATGTCATTGTAAACTTCTTCAAGAGTGAGTGTTTCGTCACTGTACAAGATTGTATCTCTGAAAGACGAGTAGGAAAGAGACAACGAACATAAGAAGATCAATCCTAAGTCTTTTGATCATACTTCACTTCTAAAATATCTAGAACAGACACCCTCCATCGTTCTCAAGGCACGAGGCTTCTAATCCAATACCACATCTAGTTTAATCTTCTGTCATCTACAAGTTCTATGACTTAGGAAATTTTTTTCACAGTACTTGAAGAAAACTCCATCGATGATTCTAAGCATGTTGGTATGGTAGGCTCTCACATCATCTGGCAGGAAACATGCACATGGGTCGTAGAGACTTGCATAGAATCGGGCAACAAGTACGCCTTTTGGTGGGGGAGAGTCGATCACCATAAGCATCCCCGTGTGCGTGAGCCTCGGTCACCATCAGGTGCTCTTCAAGAGACGAAGCTTCCGCCAACTTGAGCGAATAAAAACGCTACTTTATGTTTGACTTGCTAGTAAATGATTTATGCATGCAAAGTTGCTCCAATTTCGCCCACAAAGATGCAATTGTTTTTTTTTCTTTCAACACATCCTGTAAAATTTGATTTGATAAGTGTAAATGAACTTGAGAAAGATCTTTACGATCCTTACACTTTTCCTTATTCGTTCATTGTGTTACCAGTTTCTCATCAAATACTTCTATTGCATTATTGAGATCTAACTGTGCAAGAACTCCCGAATCTTCACCTGTCATAGCGAGAATCTGGTGTTTCGATCCAATAGCGGAATATCATACTTCATCATTGTCATAATCTTGAACCCAAAGCTTTGATACCAATTTGTTATAATATCGGAAAGATGATTATCGACAAACAAATAAACACGATCGAAAAAAAGAACATCAGGATTTACGTGAATTTAAAGAGAAAAACCACATGCATAGGAGAAGAATTTTACTAATATGAAGGAAGAAATACAAGAGGATTTCAATGAAAAAAATAAATTGATATATAACTTTGACCCTTAATATCTATTTATAGGGATACATACTTAATTATAAATAAAAATTAAATAAAGTAAATTTTATTTTAATAATTTTTTCTACTTTTAATCAAATTGGATTTTCTATTTTTTAAATATTTATATATTAATTAGTTTGTGTCTATTTAAATTCTAATCAAACTCTAACACTTACAACTAAACCAAAAATAGAAACTTACAAGGGGCTCCGGTGGCTAAGCTTCCAAAGCACATCATATTTCCAAGGTGAATTGGTGCAAAAACTCTTCAACAACTGCTTTAAAGCAGATTTCGCCATTGTTCTTCAACTTATATTCAACTAAAAGAAAAACAACAGATGTCTGTTACAATCTAAAACCAAGCACTCACACACTCAAAATCACTCAAATTTAGCCATCGTCTAGCTTCCACGGTATGATCCTCGACCCGCCTGTTTTATTCTCAATTCTGCCCTTCGTTTGATCGGTGGCCCCATTGAACAAAACAGTAAAAACCCCATCTTGCTTTAAAAGAACACACAAAAAAACTTTTTTTAGCCAAATAAACAAGTGATTCCTCTCACTACAAACAACTAAACAACATAAAACGCTAAACCCATTTCCATTTTAGCAAATTCAAATGAACAGTCCATTGAAAACCTAAACTTACTTAAATGGAAGCTAAAACAAGTTGAGAGCTTTGGGTATCTAGAAATGATGAAAATGAGGGATCTTTATGGTAGATCAAAGAAGAAAGAGATGTTCAAATTCGTTGGATTCCATTATCTTTGCTTTTGGGTGATCTTAATCAAAACTGTAAAAACAAAGGTGAGGGATAGAAAAAGTGGGTTTCCCACAGCACGACAATTCAGTATACACCTAGGTCTGTAAACGAACCGAACCTACACGAACGGAGGTATGTTCATGTTCGTTCATTTAATAAATAAATGAACATAAACGAACAATTTTTTTATTCATGTTCGTTTATTAAGGAATATAACTTGTTCATGTTCGTTCATTTAATAAATAAACGAACACGAACATAAATAAACACGAACATAAACTTTAGAGACGCTACCTTCCATTGTTCTTTCATGAAAAATAGTCGACAATGCAAATCAACCAAATCTACAATGATAAATAGCGTAAGAGCTGACTAGCAGTGATGAGATGTTTGAAGATATCAAATATTTCGATCGATCTTTTAAAGATATTAAATGATTCACACGAATTTAATTTATCGCTATAACATTTATCTTAGTGGTCCATGATTACATATGAACAATCATTTTCCGCTATTACACTCTTTTTCAGAAATTGTATAAAAACCTTTGTTTTGTTTTCTGGCAAATTCTATATATTTTTCTCTTTACTGATGCTCATATACTTCCGATTGTTACCTTTCTCTTCCCATCTATTTCTAGAAAGAAGTATGATGTTTTCTTGAGTTTTAGATGTGAAGATACCCGTAATAACTTTACATATCAACTATTAAGCCAAATAAAACAGAGAATGAGATGAAAAAAAACCTGTAAAACTTCAGATTGCACTATAATATAACTTATTTTGAAGCTTTCAGCGATCGTCTTCACTCTCCAGTGAAAACTAGGGTTTGAAAAAAAAGGGGAAAATGAATATAGGTGCGAGGTGCCTCACATGTTAACATATTGGATTTAATCTCCAAATAAAATTAGGTTAATTATGGAGTTGGTCATCAGAATATCAGATTAATTAATATTTTTAAGATACTTACAAATTGGTCACCAAAATTGATTTAAGAAGATTGGGTTAAACATAAATGAATGAACATAAACGAACGAACATAAACGAACATAACCGAACGAACATAACCGAACGTAAATGAACGAACGAGACCTATGCTCATGTTCGTTCATTTAATTAAACGAACAAAAAAATATTGTTCATGTTCGTTCATTTAATAAATAAACACACATAAACGAACTTCCCGCAGCACGGTTCATGAACGGTTCGCTGAACGTTCAGTTCATTTACAGGCCTAATACTCCCTCTATGGTTTCTAAACGACTCTAAAGTTCTGCTTATTAAGCAAATTAGTTGTTCGCGCCACCTGTGACCGGTGGCATTATTGAATAAATTTTGAACATAAATAAATAAAGGGTAAAGTATACAAAATGATATTCGATTATAATTAAATCTCTTGATTATTAAAAGTTATAAAATGATCTCTCAATTATGAGACCTTTCTTTGTTAAGTCTCCCGACTATTAAAATTTACAAAATGGTCACCTGATTATTCATATGTTCTAAACTTGTCTTTTTTATTAAAAAAATTATAGTTTTTTGAGTTGGACGTTAACCTGCTGATTGAAATATGATAAAATTATATTTTAATGATGTATACATGTATCGTTGTTGCTTTCAGCACTTGCTTAATAGCATAACGTTTCAAACACTTACTCGACAGCATAATGTAAGCATAGACTATATCCACAAAATATAACTTAAATAGTTCTAAGATCAAATTTTTATCATATCCTAGTAAACATGTTAACGTCCGGCTCAGATGGACACTAATTTTTAACTGAAAATGGTGAGTTTGGAACATATAAATAGTCAAGTGACTATTTTATAACTTTTAATAGACGAGAGACTCAAAAAAGTTTTACATTATAATTAAGAGATTATTTTGTAACTTTTAATAGTCAAGAGACTCAACAAAACAATATCTTATAATGAGGGACCAATTGTATACTTTATCCATAAATAAAACGGATGTAAAATTCGTCCTAGTCAGATTTTATAACTCTTTATGGTACGTTTGGTTCACGGAATGTAAGATTATCAGTGGGAATAAAAGATTACCAGAGAATAGGATTACTGAGAATGTTTGTATTTTGTGTTTGGTTGGTTTAACAGGAATGCAAGATTACCGTGTTTGGTTAAATGAATAAAAGATTATTGGAATGTATATTTGACCAAATTGTCCTTATTATATATTTATTTTTTTAACAAGTTGGAAAATATTTATATATTTTCTTTAAAAAAATTTATATTAATAAAATTTATATAATTTTTTTACAAAATTGAAAATATAAAAAGGTTTGATGAAATGGTAAAATTTAATTTTAACCCTTGAAATTCATATAAAATTTTAATTATAGATTTTTTTAAAAAATCTAAAATAGTTTAAGGATAAATTTGTAATTTAACCTTCGTAGAATTTTTATTATTCAATGACAGAAGAAGAATATTTTTGAAAAAAATTAAGGGCATTTTAGTCCAAAACGCCGGTAATCCAACAATACTTAAGGGAAGGGGTAATGACATTCCCGGTAATATACCCCAAAAAATCCACTATTAGTAATAAAACATTATCGGGAAAGACATTCTCAACCAACCAAATGGGAGAATGTGAGTTCTATTCTCATGAAAATCACACATTCCCTGAACCAAATAGCTCTTTAGTGCATTTCCTGACCCACAAACTACTTCATCTTTTATGATTTTTTTTTGAGAAAAAATTCTTTTATGAATTTCTACTTGTAGTTTTGTATTAGTAAATCAAGATCTATAAACACCAATAAATGTGATGTTTAATCACAAAAAATATGAATTTTTAAAAGAAATTTTGATTTGAATTTCAAATATAATATTATAAAAAAAACAATCAAAACATCAATTATACAAAAAACAACTCTCATAAAAATATATTCAATCATTATTGTAACACCCCAACCCGTACCCGACCTGGATACGAGTTCAAGGTGTCACATTGACTTTTCAAAACTTTATTCTTATAAAATAACAGAACATTTGACCTTTTATTAAGAAAATACGATCATATATTGTTGAATTGTGTTCGTTATAAAATTTTGAGTAAAAAACGTATTTATGAATAGTAAAATATGATATGAATAGTATCGTGAACAGTAATGAACAATGCCATAAACAGTGCTACAGTGCATCGATGTATTGCTATAGTGCACCGATGCACTAAAATTTCGAAGGAAAATTGTGCATCGATGTACTGCTACAGTGCATCGATGTACTGCTACAGTGCATCGATGCACTGATACAGTACTACTACAGTGACTTTTGTAAAACGTTCATAAAACTCGTAAAAAGTTAACCGTTCATTACTATACATTTACATTTACATAAATACGTTTAAAACATTCCAAAACTCGATCAGAGAGTATCCAATACAAATCTTTTATTTATTACATGCCAACTAAATTCTCTCTAACAAATACATGTAATTCAATTTACATTTCTGATCTGATCTTTGGTAAGGAGAACTGACCTGTCTTATTCCTCTTTACTTCTCTTTTCGCTTCCCAAACCTACGTGTGAAACAATCACACGCTAAGTCGATGACTTAGTGAGGCATATAAAACATATAATATAACCATATACTATTTCATATAAGCAAAAGGCATACATCTGCAAATATTATCATATCATATAAAAGTATATATCATTTCTGTAACATATACCCACATACACATATATCTTTATCAACACGTTTAACATTTCACATTCATTATCATTAATCTATTTACCATATGATCTTGTACTTACCATTTCTGTGTATCATATAACACATATATATATCCTCACAAGGAAACACATATAATCATCATATCATTCATGTAAGATATTTCATATCACCAAAAACATATACATAACATTTATTATATTTGTTATTATCTCTTTATTAGCCCATGGTACTGTAACATCCTCAATACCAGGTTAGTGATCAAATTGTAAAGTTTCAGAATTTGGTAACTAAAGAAGAATAATGGATCAGTTCAATGATTTATTTGGAAATAAATCCTAAAAGTTGTTAGTAATTATTAGATGAATTAGAGGGCAAAGTGGTAATTTGAATTGGAAAGGATAAGATAATGATTTATATGGGATAAGCTTGAGAGATTTCTCTAGAAACTCTCTTTTCTTCTTCTTCTTTCTTTCCTCCCGTGTCTCCATAGCAAAGGTAAGTTTTCTGATTAGTTGATTATTTGTTGATTTTAAGTATGAGTTTTGATCATTAGATGATAACTAAGTTTAAGGAAAGCTTAAGTTATCTTAAAATCAAAGGATGATGGAGTTAGAAGAGATTAAAGATTAGAGGTCCTTGAATAAAATTTTGGAATAGAGTTTATAATAAGAATTGAAAGTTAAATTTGACTTGTCATCAATATAGTTAAGACATACGAAGTGTTAGAAGTGGAATTAACACATGTTGTACAATTAAGGTAATTCTTGAATTTTATATGAAGGATATGAGTTTGAGGTTTAAGATGAAATAAATGAGTATAGATTGGTTTAAATATTGTGTACTGGAGTTAAGAATAAAAAAGGGATGAAACATGAAGGATTTAAGCAAAAATGGATGAATTTTCGGATTCAAAAAGAGGATTCTGGGAAGAGTGCATCGATGCACATTCAATGTGTATCGATGCATCAAGATTAAATCCCAGAATTTGTTGAAGGTGCATCGATGCATGAGGAGTGCATCGAAGCACTCATTTAAATTAAATGAACATCGAATGCCATTTA
Source organism: Hibiscus syriacus (assembly GCF_006381635.1). Taxonomy (NCBI): domain Eukaryota; kingdom Viridiplantae; phylum Streptophyta; class Magnoliopsida; order Malvales; family Malvaceae; genus Hibiscus; species Hibiscus syriacus. The sequence goes on from NW_024063349.1 coordinate 140,054, forward strand.
TGCATCGATGCATAAGGAGTGCATCGATGCACCTGCGTAAAATACAAACATCGAATAGGATTTATGCACCGATGCATGTGTAGTGCATCGATGCACCCGTCAAGGGATGCATCGATAAATGGTGTAGTGCATCGATGCATACCTTCAATAAGAGATGGAAATAGCTTTCTGTTAGCCTAAGGATTTATAGTTTGAAATATATCAATTCGTATGCTGATAAGTATCAATGTATTACTATGTAGTTTTAGAGCGTAATCTCATTCCAGAACAATCGAAGGATTAGAATCAAATCAAAGCAAGGCTAATGTTATTGAATAAGCATTGGCTTACGATGAGTCAGTGACGGAGTTACTATGGTAATAAGTAACTCGTAAAATGTATTTGATTTGTGAATTCTATGTATGCATGAGTATATGTGATATGATTTATATGATTCATATGATATGTGATACTGAACTACATGAATATATGAGAATATTATATCATTTGTGTGATATGTTAGACATGTTATTTTATGTGATACGTGTTTACGTGATCACAAGACTTGAGTTATATGAAAGAGAAAGTATATGTGATACGTGAAAGTGAATCATATGTTTATATGAAAAGTGACATGAATTACATGAAAGTAAACTATGTGACTATATGCACATGTGATATGTGACAGAAGAAAAGTAATATGTGATTATAAGAGCAATGAAAGTGTAAAAGTGAAAATGCCCATGTTATATGTATTGAGAGCTAGAGGTATAGTTGGTATGCCAAGAGTCGAGGGTTTACCTATGTTCTAAGGAACATATGGACAGTTTACCTAGGTTCTTCGAGACCTATGGATAGTTACTGAGGATCTTTATGACCTCTGGATAGGTCCTTCGGGACATTTATATGAGCTGTGGTGACATCATAGTGGTGCACATCCTCAATAGACTTACATATCTACAGTTCTCACAGATGTATATGGGCTAATAAAAAGACAATAACAAATTTAATACATATGATGCATATGCTTTTGGTGATATGGAATATGTTCCATGAATTATATGATATTATGTATATTTAGTTGTGAAATGATAAATGTGTTATATGATATACAGAAATGATAAATACAAGATCATATGATAAATAGAGATTTCGATAATGATGGTATATGTACATGTATGTATTTTGATATATGAAATGTACTATGATTTCTATTATATGTTTTATATGCCTCACTAAGTCAACGACTTAGCGTGTGATTGTTTCACACGTAGGTACCAAGATGAGGAAGAATGATAAAAGTTAAGCAAGACAGGTCAGTTCCTCATTTCCAAAGATCAGGTCAGAAAAGCATTGTATAATATGTAATTTATAATACGGATGGTAGTTGGCATGTAAATAAAGATTTGAATTTGATATGCTCTAATTAGTTTTTTCTAAAATCACATGAATATGTTTTATGTAATTTAGTCAGTTGTTTTAATAAAAGTTTCAAAATTATTCACTAGTTTGTACAAGTACCGGTTTTGAAAAGTTAATGTGACACCTCAGATTCGTATCCGAGTCGGGTATGGGTAGGGGGTGTTACATTTAATGGTATCAAAGCCTTGGTTTAGCCGATTCTAGGCTAAAAGCGAAGTGAAAAGTGTTTTAAAAAGTATACATGCCAACACAAAGTGAAAAATTTTCTGATTTGATAGTGTAAGGAGTATATTGTCTTGTTAATAGAGTTAAATTGTTATGTTATATTAGATGTATGATCATGATAGCTTCCAAACTGAAATACAAGGCAATAGACTGAAGGTAATAGCATTCACCTTCCCTGGCCAGGCAGGGAGAAGAGCGAATACCTCAGGAAGTGCCTGTATAAAATTTGGAAATGTATTCATCATGTTGAAGAATGTTCTGATGTGTTTTCCATTTATACTTCTTTAACTCATAAAATGAATGTATCAAATTAGTTAAAAGAGTTACGAGCACCCGAGTTCAAGGGTGAATTTGAGCAATGTTCTATATTTATAGACATTTGATTAATGATAGGAAGATAATGTTAGAAGGTTTATATTTCTCCAAATTGGAGAAGTTAAATTGAGTAGTTTCGTTACTACGTGGGCAAGCTAGAGTATGGTGGACAAATGTCACCATGAGAATGTTGAAAGACTCAATGATGTGGGTATTATTTGTAGAAGAATTCAAGAAATGGTTAATTGCGTTAAAGTTTTTGAGAGAGCTAGGAATAAAAGGATTGAAGAATAAAATCTCAAATGATTAAGAGAATTAGTGCTTCATAAAGTTAAGTACCATAAAAGAAAGATAGAGATTATGGTTTTCAGCTTTAAACCAAATATGAATTAGTTGTATTCTCCGCTAGAGAATAAAGTCAATCAGTTCAGACGGATTGGAAATTGTAATATTAAAGAAACTTTATTGTTCTGAAATAGAATAGTTTCTTAACAGTATGGGCAAGATAAAGTGGAAGATATTGATGTTAATTGGAGAATATTAAAAGACCAAGGAAGGGTTTAAGAATATGTATATCAGTGATCAGTTATAAGACAAAGGTAAATGGAACGGTTGAATTCGAACCAAAAGAATTGTATTATGGAAGAGTGGGAATCAAGGTTTGATAAATGAAGGAAATAGCGAATGAATTATTTGGACTGGAAAGAATACATATATGGATAGTTTGATGAAGTTATATGTTTTGATTGACAGAAATAAGTTGAATAATAAAGTAGTGTGATAGTGAATGTACTAAGCTTAAAGGATTTGTATGTTTGACGAAAACTAAGGATTGATAGAAAAATTGAGAATGAGTATGTCGGTGAACTTTATAAGACAAAGAAAGGTACAATTGTTTGATTTTGAAACAGAGGAATAATACTATATTTGAGTAAGAGTCTGAATTTGAAAAGTTGAGTAAGATACAGTTGAGGAAAATTTCAACGGAAAAAAAAGTAATATGATAAGATCATGTGTATTAAAGTACAAACAAGGATTAAGATATGATGAAAGGTCGGAAGATATATGATTGGATGATTAGGGCTTGTGCCCTATATTGAACAGTTGATGTTTATTAACTGTAATAGTAAAAGTGATAGAGTTGTAAGATTTGGAAAGGATATACGGATAAGTTCATCAAGTATGATGATTTTGAATTTGGTTGTGTATTTGGATTATATATATATGATAAAGGCAAAGAGAAGAGTATTTACAAGTTTTAAAGGGAGCTTTGAGGAAGAAAATAAAAGTGCAAGAGATGGTAAACTATGAGGTTCTGTATAAGTGAAGTTGATTATTAATGTTATGAAGAGGTGATAAAGATATGATTTGTATATAAGAAAATCTTGATTATAAAAGGATAAATGGATAAAGAAATGAAAGGATAAAGTATTAAATAAGGGAAACATTAGGAGAACATGAGAAGATATGTTCTTATCAAGATGTGCAGTGAAAATTCGAGGACAAATTTTCTTATAAGGATGGGAGAATTGTAACATCCTCAATACCGGGTTAGTGATCAAATTGTAAAGTTTTAGAATTTGGTAACTAAAGAAGAGCAATGGACCAGTTCAATGATTTATTTGGAAATAAATCCTAAAAGTTATTAGTAATTATTATATGAAATAGAGGGCAAAGTGGTCATTTGAATTAGAAAGGATAAGATAATGATTTATATTGGATAAGCTTGAGAGATTTCTTCAAAAACTCTCTTTTCTTCTTCTTTTTTCTTTCCTCCCGTGTCTCCATAGAAAAGGTAAGTTTTCTGATTAGTTGATTATTTGTTGATTTTAAGTATGAGTTTTGATCATTAGATGATAACTAAGTTTAAGGAAAGCTTAAGTTATCTTAAAATCAAAGGATGATGGAGTTAGAAGAGATTAAAGATTAGAGGTCCTTGAATGAAATTTTGGAATAGAGTTTATAATAAGAATTGAAAGTTAAATTTGACTTGTCATTAATATAGTTAAGACATACGAAGTGTTAGAAGTGGAATTAACACATGTTGTACAATTAAGGTAATTCTTGAATTTTATATGAAGGATAGGAGTTTGAGGTTTGAGATGAAATAAATGAGTATAGATTGGTTTAAGTATTATGTACTGGAGTTAAGAATGAAAAAGGGGATGAAACATGAAGGATTTAAGCAAAAATGGATGAATTTTCGGATTCAAAAAGAGGATTCTGGGCAGAGTGCATCGATGCACATTCAATGTGTATCGATGCATCAAGATTAAATCCCAGAATTTGTTGAAGGTGCATCGATGCATAAGGAGTACATCGTTGCACTCATTTAAATTAAATGAACATCGAATGCCATTTATGCATCGATGCATAAGGAGTGCATCGATGCACCTGCGTAAAATACAAACATCGAATAGGATTTATGCACCGATGCATGGGTAGTGCATCGATGCACCCGTCAAGGGATGCATCGATACATAGTGTAGTGCATCGATGCATACCTTTAATAAGAGATGTAAATAGCTTTCTTTTAGCCTAAGGATTTATAGTTTGAAATATATCAATTAGTATGCTGATAAGTACCAATGTATTACTATGTAGATTTAGAGCGTAATCTCATTCCAGAATAATCGAAGAATTAGAATCGAATCAAAGCAAGGCTAAGGTGAGTGCAATTTTATTGTACTTATGTTATCGAATAATCATTGGCTTGCGATGAGCCAGTGACGGAGTTACTATGGTAATAAGTAACTCGTAAAATGTATTTGATTTGTGAATTCTATGTATGCATGAGTATAGGTGACATGATTTATATGATTCATATGATATGTGATACTGAACTACATGAATATATGAGAATATTATATCATTTGTGTGATATGTTTGACATGTTATTTTATGGGATACATGTTTACGTGATCACAAGACATGAGTTATATGAAAGAGAAAGTATATGTGATACGTGAAAGTGAATCATATGTTTATATGAAAAGTGACATGAATTACATGAAAGTAAACTATGTGACTATATGCACATGTGATATGTGACAGAAGAAAAGTAATATGTGATTATAAGAGCAATGAAAGTGTAAAAGTGAAAATGCCCATATTATGTGTATTGAGAGTTAGAGGTATAGTTGGCATGCCAAGAGTCGAGGGTTTACCTATGTTCTAAGGAACATATGGACAGTTTACCTAGGTTCTTCGAGACCTATGGATAGTTACTGAGGATCTTTATGACCTCTGGATAGGTCATTCGGGACTTTTATACGAGCTGTGGTGACAGCATAGTAGTTCACAACCTCAATAGACTCATATATCTACAGTTCTCACAGGTGTATATGGGCTAATAAAAAAGACAATAACAAATTTAATACATATGATGCATATGCTTTTGGTGATATGGAATATGTTCCATGAATTATATGATATTATGTATGTTTAGTTGTGAAATGATAAATGTGTTATATGATATATAGAAATGATAAATACAAGATCATATGATAAATAGAGATTTCGATAATGATGGTATATGTACATGTATGTATTTTGATATATGAAATGTACTATGATTTCTGTTATATGTTTTATATGCCTCACTAAGTCAACGACTTAGCTTGTGATTGTCTCACACGTAGGTACCAAGAAGAGGAAGAATGATAAAAGTTAAACAAGATAAGTTATTTCCACATTTCCAAAGATCAGGTCATAAAAGCATTGTATAATATGTAATTTATAATACGGATGGTAGTTGGCATGTAAATAAAGATTTGAATTTGATATGCTCTAATTAGTTTTTTCTAAAATCATATGAATATCTTTTATGTTAGTTTTTTAATAAAAGTTTTAAAATTATTCACTAGTTTGTACAAGTATCGGTTTTGAAAAGTTAATGTAACACCTCGGATTCGTATCAGGGTCGGGTACGAGTTGGGGGTGTTACAGGTACACTGGTGAGAACTGAAGGTATGTGAGTACATTGAGGTTGTGCACTAATGTTGTCACCACAACTCGTATAAATTCCCTCTAGGGGCACTGAATATTTGTCCCGAAGGACCGCGTAGAAATGTCCCGAAGGACCACATATCACATATGTCCCGAAGAACCACTCCTTAAGAACCATATACATAATACAATGGACCAAATAAGTGTACCAAAGTACCACATACATGTTCCACGGAATTACATATATGTCCCGAAGGACCACGTATAATTGTCCCGAAGGACCGCATAGACCCTTTACTCTTGGCATGCCAACTATACCTATAGCTCTCGTATCATATAACACGGGCATGATCATTTATGTCATTTCACATATTTATATATGCACATAGTTCACTTTCACATGTCACATAGCTTATATCTTGTTCTTATGTCTTCTCATAGACATATCATTTACATACCTTTATCACATAGATCATATAATTTTTCTTGTATATTCATGTCACATATTTCGTATCACTTTGCATTGAATCACATAGGTTATTTATATGGCTTATATCATTTCTCCTTTGTTCATATACATGTTATATATACATCACATAGCACATAAGATAACATATCACGCACATATAACTATCACATAACATTTTAGATATTACTACTTACCATAATAACTCTATCACTGGCTCATCGCAAGCCAATGTTTGATAGATAACATTAGTACAATTAAGTTGCACTCACCTTAGCCTTGCTTGCTTTGATTCAATCCTACTTCTTTTTGATCTGAAACTTGTTTAGGCTCAATATCTACATCAACATAATTTCCGAAATGATTATCAGAAGCCTAAACCTTATAACTTGATGTTAATAACTTAAGCTAGTTTAATGAACCGAAAATTCAATTTTTCCTTTAGGGTGTATCGATGCACTATGGATGCATCGGTACACGAAATAGCTTCGAATTTCCCATGCATCGATGCACCTCTTAATGCATCGATGCACCTTCAAATTTTATCTTAGTGCATCGGTACACACTCATAGTGTATCGATGCACCTATTAATAATAAACTGGTTTCACCCGAAAATTCTACAACTTTTCATTAAATTTTCTCATATAAAGCTCCTTTCATATTAAACTCAACTATTATTGCCTAAACCAACTTATATCCATATAAACTATTTTTATATTCCATATCTCATCATGATTCTTAAAACTAAGAATCATACCAAATTTTCCATGTTATCCAAACTTTGATTCAACTGTAACAACCCAAAAAATTTGAAGAAAAAAATGAAATTAAGCAATTTGGTAAAAAATTGGGGACTAAATTAAAAGTTCTCAAAACTTGTAGCTTGTTTTAAAGTTTAAGAAATTCAGGGACTAAACCCTGAATTTACCCAAAAAAGTGTCTGCAGATACTCTAATAAATGGGAATCAGATATGTGGGGAGTTATCATAAGAGGAAAAAAAATTTCTAAGCTTTTCTTTACTCCCGTACCCTAACTTCTAACCACTATTCCGATGCCATCCGACCTCCGATCATCGTTTTAAAACCACCATCGTGTTCATCATCGAGCGAGGAACAAACCCTTTAAATTAATTAAAGTGAAACGCTTCCAAACACCATGAATTTCAAGTCAAAGCTTCGACGTTTTTTAGCTCCATCGTCGAGAAAATCTTAAATTCATCGTCGATCGTTGCTCCGTTTTTGACACCTCCCGCACCATCGTGTTCTTTGTGCAGTTTCGAGTCCGCCGGTGTCATCCTTGGTCACCGTCAGCGGCGGCGCGTGAGGAGGTGAAGCGGTCAAAGTTTCCGATTTGTTGAAATCGAGCTCTCCATCGTTCAAAATTGTGAACCGAGCTTTGTAAGTGCCTCAAAATCGCTTAAAATAATATTTAGGAAATTTTCCTTAATTTTTTCGACGCCGAAAAGTGGCCCACGTGCCCCCATGCACCGCCACTACGCGTGGGGAATGTTAAAATGACCGATTTGACCGGTTTTTAAACTGTTTAACCGGTTTGATCGGTTTTGACCCGACCAGACCCGTTGACCCGACCCGACTCGTTGACCTGACCGTTGACCCAATCCATGGACCAACCCGTTGATCGGGTGCTATTTTAGTAATTATTTCTAAAAGGGTGTTATTTTCATAATTATTTTTAAAAGGGTGCTACTTTCGTAAAATGGTTGATCATCTATTAATCTCCTTTGACCAGAACTTTGACAGGCTTTGACCGGCTATTAAACGGTTGTTAATTCTTCCCGAGTATACATATCTTGACATTTTTCGACGTCCCGAATCCGTTTTTGGAGTCCGTTTCACCAAATTCGAACTCGAAAGTTACCAAACATCAGTCAAACCCGTTGACTTTGAATTTAACTAAGAATTTAAATATCCGGAATGTCATACTTTATGTTTCTCGACGTTCTGAATCTGATTCTGAAGTCCGTTTTGCCAAATTCTGAAACAAAATTCCTGAATCAAGCTTGTGAACCCAAAAGGCTTAGTATTTTAGCATTTTTGATTATTTATTTGAGATTTGGTTAAGGAATTGATTGAGTAAAATATTTTATGAAGGTACTCGTGATTCACCTAAAAGGGGATCAGTTAGGTCCGGTGTTGTCTGTTCGTCAGATCAGCCCAAACCACGTACTATAAGAATTACCCGTAGGTTTACGTATATTATTTAAATAAGATTTAGATTATTTATATTAGGGTTCCAATATGGATTTTTCTAATTCGTAGGATCTAGCACTGCAGCAGAGCGTGATCGACAGATCTAGTAATAGGCTTCCGTATATGATTTCTCAGGCTGTTACAAGTGTGTTTCCTGACGGTATTATCTTACTGTTTTAAACTATCATATGAATAGTTTATCTGATTTTTGACGGGATTTTGATATGATACTTGACCTAGATTTTTATATGATACATGACATGGATTCTGATCTGCTACTTGACCTGAATTATGTTTTAAATTTATATATATATATATATCTGTTATGAGCGGAACATGATTTATTTGGGGGGTTACATATCCCATTCAGAGTTTTTTTTATATTTAAAACAACTTATAATACATTAGATATAATACATAACAAATATTAATAATACAGATATATCCAAAATGATAGCAAATACATCTCACCAGATACAACTGAAAAACATATAGAGATATATGTTCGTAAAAAATAAGTAGTTGATCTCCCATGATGCCAAATCTGCTAGCTTACGGTATGTTGTTATCTGAAAAAGGGTAAAAACTATAGAATGAGCTAAAAAGCCAGCGTGCTCCAAACAGTGTATAAAAACATACGAATAAAATATTCCAGTAAAACCGGTTATCAAACATGTTTTAAAATATAAACACTACCCTATCCGTCAAGTCCAAAATGTGTAGGTTCCCCAGAACCATACACCCACCGTCAAGTCTAGTAAGGCCCTGAGCACAAAGCCGAGGAGCCGGTAAGTAAGGCCCTGAGCACACAGCAGAGGAGCCTCCAGGTATACTTCCTCCAACATTATCCCCCCCAAATAAATCATGTTCCGCTCATAACATATATAAATATATATATATATATATATATATATATATATATATATATATATATATATATATATATATATATATATATATATAAATTTAAAACATAATTCAGGTCAAGTAGAAGATCAGAATCCATGTCATGTATCATATAAAAATCCAGGTCAAGTATCATATCAAAATCCCGTCAAAAATCAGATAAACTATTCATATGATAGTTTAAAACAATAAGATAACACCGTCAGGAAACACACCTGTAACAGTCTGAGAAATCAGATAGGGAAGCCTATTACTAGATCTGTCGATCACGCTCTGCTACAACGCTAGATCCTATGAATTAGTAAAATCCATATTGGAGCCCTAATATAAATAATCTAAATCTTATTTAAATAATATACAAAAACCTACGGGTAATTCTTGTAGTACGTGGTTCGGGCTGATCTGACGAACGGACAACACCAGACCTAACTGGTCCCCTTTCAGGTGAATCACGAGTACCTTCATAAAATATTTTACTCAATCAATTCCTTAACCAAATCTCAAATAAATAATCAAAAATGCTAAATTACTAAGCCTTTTGGGTTGACAAGCTCGATTCGGGAATTTTGGATCAGAATTTGGCAAAACAGACTTCGGAATCAGATTTAGAACGTCAAAAAACATAAAGTATGACCTTCTGGATATTTAAATTCTTGGTCAAATTCAAAGTCAACGGGTTTGACTGACGATTTGGAGACTTTCAAGTTCGAATTTGGTGAAAAGAACCCCAAAAATAGATTCAAGACGTCAAAAAATGTCAAGATAGGTATACTCGGGAAAAATTAACGGCTGTTTAATAGCCGGTCAAAGTTCTAGTCAAAGGAGGTCAATAGATGATCAACCATTTTACGAAAATAGCACCCTTTTAAAAATAATTTCGAAAATAACAACCTTTTAGAAATAATTACTAAAATAACATCCGGAAGGTCATACTTTATGTTTTTCGACATTCTGAATCTGATTCTGAAGTCCGTTTTGCCAAATTATGACCCGAAATTCCTGAATCGAGCTTATGAACCCAAAAGGCTTAGTATTTTAGCATTTTTGATTATTTATTTGATATTTGGTTAAGGAATTGATTGAGTAAAATATTTTATGAAGGTACTCGTGATTCACGTGAAAGGGGATCAGTTAGGCCCGGTGTTTTCCGTTCGTCATATCAGTCTGAACCACGTACTACAAGAATTACCCTTAGGTTTTTGTATATTATTTAAATAAGATTTAGATTATTTATATTAGGGTTCCAATATGGATATTTCTAATTCGTAGGATCTAGCGCTACAGTAGAGCGTGATCGACAAATCCAGTAATAGGCTTCCCTATCTGATTTCTCAGAGTGTTACAGGTGTGTTTCCTGACGGTGTTATCTTACTGTTTTAAACTATCATATGAATAGTTTATCTGATTTTTAATGGGATTTTGATATGATACTTGACCTGGATTTTTATATGATACATGATATGGATTCTGATCTGCTACTTGACCTAAATTATGTTATAAATTTATATATATATATATATATATATCCGTTATGAACGGAACATGATTTATTTGGGGGGTTACATATCCCATTCAGAGTTTTTTTTATATTTAAAACAACTTATAATACATTAGATATAATAAATAACAAAATATTAATAATATAGATATATTCAAAATGATTGCAAATACATGTATATCCAAAATGATAGCAAATACATGTCACCAGATACAACTAAAAAAAATATAGAGATATATATTCATACAAAATAAGTAGTTGATCTCCCCTGATGCCAAATCTCCTAGCTTACGGTCTGCTGTTATCTGAAAAGGGGAAAAACTATAGAATAAGCTAATAAGCCAGTGTGCTCCAAACAGTGTATAAAATCATACGAATAAAATATTACAGTAAAACCGGTTATCAAACATGTTTTAAAATATGAGCACTACCCCATCCATCAAGTCCAAAATGTGTAGGTTCCCAAAACCATACACCCACCGTCAAGTCCAGTAAAGCCTTGAGCACACAGCCGAGGAGTCGGTAAGTAAGGCCCTGAGCACACAGTAGAGGAGCCTCCAGGTATACTTCCTCCAACATTATCCCACCCAAATAAATCATGTTCCGCTCATAATAGATATATATAAATTTAAAACATAATTCAGGTCAAGTAGCATATCAGAATCCATGTCATGTATCATATAAAAATCCAGGTTAAGTATCATATCAATATCCCGTCAAAAATCAGATAAACTATTCATATGATAGTTTAAAACAGTAAGATAACACCGTCAGGAAACACACCTGTAACAGTCAGAGAAATCAGATAGGGAAGCCTATTAATGGATCTGTCGATCACGCTCTGCTGCAGCGCTAGATCCTACGAATTAGAAAAATCCATATTAGAACCCTAATATAAATAATCTAAATCTTATTTAAATAATATACGAAAACCTACGAGTAATTCTTGTAGTACGTGGTTCGGGCTGATCTGACAAACGGATAACACCGGGCCTAACTGATCCCCTTTCACGTGAATCACGAGTACCTTCATAAAATATTTTACTCAATCAATTCCTTAACCAAATCACAAATAAATAATCAAAAATGCTAAAATACTAAGCCTTTTGGGTTCACAAGCTCGATTTGGGAATTTCGGGTCAGAATTTGACAAAACGGACTTCGGAATCAGATTCAGAACGTCGAAAAACATAAAGTATGACCATCCGGATATTTAAATTCTTGGTAAATTCAAAGTCAGCGGGTTTGACTGACGATTTGGAGACTTTCGAGTTTGAATTTGGTGAAACGAACCCCAAAAACAGATTTAAGACGTCAAAAAATGTCAAGATAGGTTTTCTCAGGAAAAATTTATGTCTTTTTAATAGCCGGTCAAAGCCGGTCAAAGCCGGTCAAAGTTCTGGTCAAAGGAGGTCAATAGATGATCAACCATTTTATGAAAATAGCACCCTTTTAAAAATAATTACAAAAATAGCACCCTTTTAGAAATAATTACTAAAATAACATCCAGAAGGTCATACTTTATGTTTTTCGACATTCTAAATCTGATTCCGAAGTCCGTTTTGCCAAATTATGACCCGAAATTCCCGAATCGAGCTTGTGAACCCAAAAGGCTTAGTATTTTAGCATTTTTGATTATTTATTTGATATTTGTTTAAGGAATTGATTGAGTAAAATATTTTATGAAGGTACTCGTGATTCACGTGAAAGGGGATCAGTTAGGCCCGGTGTTGTCCGTTCGTCAGATCAGCCCGAACCACGTACTACAAGAATTACCCATAGATTTTCGTATATTATTTAAATAAGATTTAGATTATTTATATTAGGGTTCCAATATGGATATTTCTAATTCGTAGGATCTAGCGCTGCAGCAGAGCGTGATCGACAGATCCAGTAATAGGCTTCCCTATCTGATTTCTCATATTGTTACAGGTGTGTTTCCTGACGGTGTTATCTTACTGTTTTAAACTATCATATGAATAGTTTATCTGATTTTTGACGGGATTTTGATATGATACTTGACCTGGATTTTTATATGATACATGACATGGATTCTGATCTGCTACTTGACCTAAATTATGTTATAAATTTATATATATATATATATATATATATATATATATATATATATATCCGTTATAAGCGGAACTTGATTTATTTGGGGGGTTACATATCCCATTCAGAGTTTTTTTTATATTTAAAACAACTTATAATACATTAGATATAATAAATAACAAAATATTAATAAAATAGATATAGCCAAAATGATTGCAAATACATGTATATCCAAAATGATAGCAAATACATGTCACCAAATACATATCCCATTCAGTTTTTTTTATATTTAAAACAACTTATAATACATTAAATATAATACATAACAAAATATTAATAATACAGATATATCCAAAATGATAGCAAATACATGTCACTAGATACATCTGAAAAACATATAGAGATATATGTTCGTACAAAATAAGTAGTTGATCTCTTATGATGCCAAATCTGCTAGCTTATGGGATACTGTTATCTGAAAAAGGGTAAAAACTATAGAATAAGCTAAAAAGCCAGTGTGCTCTAAACAATGTATAAAAACATACGAATAAACACTACCCCCATCCGTCAAGTCCAAAATATGTAGGTTCCCCTAAACCATACACCCACCGTCAAGTCCAGTAAGGCCCTGAGCACACAGCAGAGGAGCCTCCAGGTATACTTCCTCCAACATTATCCCCCCCAAATAAATCATGTTCCGCTCATAATATATATATATATATATATATATATATATATATATATAATTTAAAACAGAATTCAGGTCAAGTAGCAGATCAGAATCCATGTCATGTATCATATAAAAATCCAGGTCAAGTATCATATCAAAATCCCATCAAAAATTAGCTAAACTATTCATATGATAGTTTAAAATAATAAGATAACACCGTCAGGAAACACACCTGTAACAGTCTGAGAAATCAGATAGGGAAGCCTATTACTAGATCTGTCGATCACGCTCTGCTGCAGCGCTAGATCCTACGAATTAGAAAAATCCATATTGGAACCCTAATATAAATAATCTAAATCTTATTTAAATAATGTACGAAAATCTACGGACAATTCTTGTAGTACGTGGTTTGGGCTGATCTGACGAACGAACAACACCGGACCTAACTGATCCCCTTTCAGGTGAATAACGAGTACCTTCATAAAATATTGTTCTCAATCAATTCCTTAACCAAATCTCAAATAAATAATCAAAAATGCTAAAATACAAAGCCTTTTGGGTTCACAAGCTCGATTCGGGAATTTTGGGTCAGAATTTGGCAAAACTGACTTCGGAATCAGATTCAGAACGTCGAAAAACATAAAGTATGACCTTCCGGATATTTAAATTCTTGGTCAAATTCAAAATCAACGGGTTTGACTGACGATTTGGAGACTTTCGAGTTCGAATTTGCTGAAACGAACCCAAAAACAGATTCGGGACGTCAAAAAATGTCAAGATAGGTATACTCAGGAAAAATTAACGGTTGTTTAATAGCCGGTCAAAGCCGGTCAAAGTTCTGATCAAAGAAGGTCAATATATGATCAACCATTTTACGAAAATAGCACCCTTTTAAAAATAATTACAAAAATAGCACCCTTTTAGAAATAATTACTAAAATAGCACCCGAAAGGTCATATTTATGTTTTTCGATGTTCTGAATCTAATTCCGAAGTTCGTTTTGCCAAATTCTGACCCGAAATTCCCGTATCGAGCTTGTAAACCCAAAAGTTTTAGTATTTTAGCATTTTTGATTATTTATTTTAGATTTGGTTAAGGAATTGATTGAGTAAAATATTTTATGAAGGTACTCATTATTCACGTGAAAAGGGATCAGTTAGGCCCGGTGTTATCTGTTCGTCAGATCAGCCCAAACCACGTACTACAAGAATTACCTATAGGTTTTCGTATATTATTTAAATAAGATTTAGATTATTTATATTAGGGTTCCAATATGAATTTTTCTAATTCGTAGGATCTAGCGCTGCAGTAAAGCGTGATCGACAGATCCAGTAATAGGCTTCCCTATCTGATTTCTCAGACTGTTACAGGTGTGTTTCCTGACGGTGTTATCTTACTGTTTTAAACTATCATATGAATAGTTTATCTAATTTTTGACGAGATTTATGATATGATACTTGACTTGGATTTTTATATGATACATGACATGGATTCTGATATGCTACTTGACCTAAATTATGTTTTAAATTTATATACATATATATATCTGTTATGAGCGGAACATGATTTATTTGGGGGGGATAATGTTGGAGGAAGTATACCTAGAGGCTCCTTTGCTGTGTGCTCAGGGCCTTACTTACCGGCTCCTCGGCTGTGTGCTCACGGCCTTACTGGACTTGACGGTGGGTGTATGGTTCTGGGGAACCTACACATTTTGGACTTGACGGATGGGGGTAGTGTTCATATTTTAAAACATGTTTGATAACCGGTTTTATTGGAATATTTTATTCATATGTTTTTATACACTGTTTGGAGCACACTGGGCTTTTTAGCCAATTTTATAGTTTTTACCCTTTTCAGATAACAGCAGACCGTAAGCTAGCAGATTTGGCATCAGGGGAGATCAACTACTTATTTTGTACGAACATATATCTCTATATGTTTTTCAGTTGTATCTGGTGACATGTATTTGCTATAGGTTTCGGTCTAACTTACAGACCGGGTTTGGGAGGTTACATTTGGTGGTATCAGAACTTTTGGTTTTAAACACTCAGACTGTATATAGGTCTTAAACTTTGGATTTTTAATAAATTTTGAAAGAAAAAAATGTCACATTATATTATGATTTAAAGTTTTCTTGAGATCCCTGATGCTAATCAGACATATATTTCAAATTTGTTCTGTAGAGCCTTATAGATCCTCCAACGATGAGTGCGGCTAGAGGTCGTAGGACAGGACGTGGCCGTGGCCGTGGCCGTGGTCGAGGGCGAGTCGCTCGACCTTCTGTTACGATAGACGATCCGATGTCACCACGTGATCCTCCTGTTCCGCAAGTAGATTCGACCCTTTCTCATGATGATCAGTTTACTCTTGTGAGAGATCCTCCCGTCACTGGAGATGAGGATACTGACATGAATGAAGATGTCATTAATAGAGCTATATTCTGAACGTTTCAGAGAGCTGTCAGAGCCCCCAGTAATATGACTGCGGTTGAGATTTAAAATTCTTTGGTTGTTGCTGGTGTAGTTCCATTCGAGGGTATTACTAGTGGACCTCCGACAGACGTTAAGTATTGGCTGGAGGACACAGAGAGGATTATGGATGAGATGGACCTCAGACCTGAACAGAAGTTGAGGGGGACCTAACTATGTTGAAGAAAGAGAGCTTCATATAGTGGCAATCAATTTCTGGTAGTATTCCGAGAAACCATTTAACATGGGATCTTTTCAAGACACGCTTCCGGAGTCGCTACATCGGAGAGAGATACCTATAGGAGCGAAATCAAGAGTTTCAGAATCTGGAGCAAGGTAGCATGTCTGTTATAGATTATGAGGTTGAGTTCATCCGATTGAGCCGCTATGCTCCTGGACTTGTGGACACTAAGACAGATCGATACTTGAGGTTCTAGAATGGACTCGGGTATGAGATTAATAGTCGAGTTGCTATTCACCGAGAGAGGAATTTTGATGCATTGGTTGAGATAGCCAAGACTGCTGACGAAATAGAGCGTTTGGGTATGGAGCACAAGAGAGATAGTGATCGAACTCAAACCCAATTCAGGAGGCCTTCTGGTTCTGTAGATTCTTTTGTACACTCCAGTAAGAGAGGTAGGGGTGAATCCTTTCAGAGAGGTGGTGCGAGTGTCATGCATGTGGCATCCGGTTATTCAGCTGTACATTCTTCTAGACATATGGGATCTTCTGGGATGCAACCTTTGAAGACATGTGATTACTGTGAAAAACATCATCTTGGAGAATGCAAGATGAAATTGGGCACATGTTATAAATGTGGTTCCGGTGACCATTTTTTGAAGGACTGTCCAGAGCGAGATCGATCTTTTCAGACGCCAGCTCGTACTCCCGCTAGTTCTCATAATACAGTCCAGACTCCAGAACGGGGTCGTACTCAGGAGAGAGCACCTAGATTGGCTAGTAGAGGCTGAGCATCTCAGAGTAAAGGTCCAGTCAGATCTGAGGCCAGACAGCCTGCATTGGTTTACACTACCAGACTTCGACAGGATCTTGATGGGCCTAATGTGACTGCAGGTACTGTTACTATTCATTCAGTTCCCTACTTTGCATTGTTTGATAGTGGTTCTACCAATTCCTATGTATCGCATTCCGTTTCTGAGGGTCTAAATATTTCTGTGGAGAATACTGAGCATTCGATGATAGTTCAAAGTCCCTTAAGAAAGTCCATAGTGTTGGATCGTATTTTTAGAGAGTGTCCTATAGAGATCAATGGGGATATTTTTCTGGCCGACCTGATGGAGTTACCTTTGGAAGAGTTTGATTTGATTCTCGGCGTAGATTGGTTAGACAAACATCGAGTAAATATTGATTTTGAGACCAAGAGAGTTGTTTTGAAGACCCCAAATAATCGAAAGATTATAATGATCGGGGAACATCATGGATTTCTGACGAATGTTGTGTCTGCTTTGGTAGCTGAGAAGATGATCAGGAAAGGTTCTGAGGTGTTTCTTGCTTATATATTGGATACTAGGAGTTCTCAATCTGAAATTGAAGGCATCCGGATTGTCAAGGAATTTTCTGATGTTTTTCTCGAGGAGTTGCCTGGATTACCGCTGGATAGGAGGTTGAGTTTGAGAATGAAGTTTATTATGGTTCCACTCTCGTTTCAATGGCTCCTTATCGTATGGCCCCAAAAGAGCTTAAGGAACTGAAATTTCAACTCCAGGAGTTGTTGGACAGGGGATTTATCCGACCCAGTGTATCACCGTGGGGAGCCCCAGTTCTCTTTGTCAAGAAGAAAGATGGGGCATTGAGACTCTGTATTGATTATAGGAAACTGAAGAAGCTCACGGTTAAAAACAAATATCTTCTGCCCACGATCGATGATCTATTTGACCAATTTCGAGGGGCTTCTATCTTTTCAAAAATAGACTTGAGGTCTGGTTATTATCAACTCAAAGTGAAAGACTCGGATATTTCGAAGACTGCTTTTCGTACTCGGTATGGGCATTATTAGTTTTTTGTGATGTCATTCGGGTTAACAAATTCCCCTGCTGCTTTTATAGATCTGATGTATAGGGTGTTTTGACCTTATTTGGACCAATTTGTAGTTGTGTTCATTGATGACATACTGGTGTATTCTAGAAGTGAAGAAGAACATGAGGAGCATCTAAGGATTGTTCTACAGACTCTAAGGGAGAATAAGTTATACGCTAAGTTGAGGAAGTGTGAATTCTGGCTCAGCGAAGTGACTTTTCTTGGACATATCGTTTTTGCTGATGGTATTCGGGTGGATCCAAGCAAAGTGGAGGCTATTTTGAACTAGAAGTAACCCAGGAACATTTCTGAGATCCGTAGTTTCTTGGGCTTAGCTGGTTACTACCATCGTTTCGTAGAGGGGTTCTCCCTTATTGCAGCTCCTCTGATGAAACTATTGAGGAAAAATATTCCATTTGTTTGGTCTGAGAACCAACAAGCTAGCTTTGAGAAATTGAAGACTGTTCTAACTCAAGTCCTGGTGTTGATTCAGCCTGAATCTGGGAAAGATTTTTCCTGTCTACAGTGATGCTTCTCACTTTGGATTAGGATGTGTTTTAATGCAAGATAAGAAGGTTGTCTCTTATGCGTCGCGTCAGTTAAAGCCGCATGAGCGTAACTATCCTATTCACGAGTGGTTTTTGCTTTAAAGATCTGGAGACACTACCTCTACGGAGAAAAGTGTTATATGTATAGGGATCATAAGAGTCTGAAGTATCTTCTTCCTCAGAAAGAATTAAATTTGAGACAGCGTCGCTGGTTGGAGCTTCTAAAGGACTATGATTTAGAGATAGAATATCATCCAGGGAAAGCTAATGTAATGGCAGACGCCTTGAGCCGTAAGACGATATCAGATCTCATAGCATTATTCGCTAACTTGAGTTTATTTGATGATAATAGTTTGTTAGCAGAGTTGTAGGTTAAACCTACTTTGGCCGAGGAGATTAAGACCAAACAACTTCTGGATAGCTCATTGCTTCCCATTATTGAGCAAGTTAAGCAAGGATCTAGTTCAGAGTATACTGTGGATCATGATGGTATTTTGTGTTTTCACGGTCGTTACTGCGTTCCTAAAGATCATGAGTTGCGACAGGTTATTCTTCAGGAGGCTCATAGTAGTCCTTATGTTATGCATCCTGGCAGGGACAAAATGTACAATAATCTCAAAGAGCGCTATTCTGGACTGGTATGAAAAAGAATATTTTAGATTTTGTGGTGAGGTGTTTGACTTGTCAGCAGGTTAAGGCAGAACACCAGCATCCATCTGGATTGTTACAGTCAATTAAGATTCCTGAGTGGAAATGGGAGCGCATTACGATGGACTTCGTTACTGGTCTTCCTCTGACTCCTTCTAAAAAGGATTCTATTTGGGTGATTGTTGATCGACTCACCAAGTTAGCGCACTTTATCCCTATCCGGATTAATTATTCTCTGGACAAACTGGCTAAGTTGTACATTTATGAGATCGTTAGAATTCATGGTGTTCCGTTGTCTATCATATCTGATAGAGATCCGAGGTTCACTTCCAGGTTCTGGAAATCTTTTAACGAGGCTCTAGGTACTCGTTTGAACTTCATTACAACTTTTCATCCTCAGACTGATGGGCAGTCTGAACGAGTTATACAAGTGTTGGAGGATATGTTACGGGGTTGTGTGATTGATTTCCGTGGTAGTTGGGAAGATTTATTGTCGTTAGCTGAGTTTACTTACAATAATAGTTACCAAGCACGTATTCACATGGCACCGTATGAGGCTCTGTATGGACGTAGATGTCATACTCTTATATGTTGGACAGAGTTGCATGATAGAAAATCTTTGGGTCCAGACTTGATTCGAGAGACTGAAGATACTGTCATATTGATTTGTGATCGCTTAAAAGAGGCATTTGATAGGCAGAAATCATACGCAGATAAGCGACGTAAGGATATCGAGTTTGAGGTTGGAGATCAGATTTTTCTCAAGGTATCCCCATGGAAGAAGGTATTGAGATTTGGACGTAAGGGTAAACTGAGTCCGCCATTTATTAGGTCGTATCGTATTTTGAAGAAAGTTGGACATGTTGCTTATCATCTTGAGTTGCCTCCCCAGCTCAGTCGTATTCATGATGTTTTTCATGTGTCTATATTGAGGCGATACCGTCCAGATCCGGATCACATCATTCAGGTTGATGAGGTAGAGCTGAGACCTGATTTGTCATATGAGGAGGAGCATGTTCATGTTTTAGAGAGGGATGAGTGAGTTCTTCGGAATAGGCGTATTCCAATGGTCAAAGTTCAGTGGAGTAATCGTAGCCCCTCAGAAGCTACTTGGGAGACATTGGAGTCAATGGAGGCTCAATTTCCTCGTCTATTTTCATAAGTTAAATTTCGAGGACAAAATTTCTTGTAGAGGGGAAGAATTATAACAACCCATAAAATTTGAAGAAAAAAAATGAAATTAAGCAATTTGGAAAAAATTGGGGACTAAATTAAAAGTTCTCAAAACTTGTAGCATGTTTTAAAGTTTAAGGAAATCCAGGGACTAAACCCTGAATTTACCCAAAAAAGTGTCGACAAACACTCTAATAAATGGGAATCAGATATGCAGGGAGTTATCATAAGAGGAAAAAAATTTCTAAGCTTTTCTTCACTCCCGTACCCTAACTTCCAACCACTATTGCGACGCCATCCGACCTCCGATCATCGTTTTGAAACCACCATCGTATTCATCATCGAGCGAGGAACAAACCCCTTAAATTAATTGAAGTGAAACGCTGCCAAACATCGTGAATTTCAAGACAAAGCCTCGACGTTTTTTTTAGCTCCATCGCTGAGAAAATCTTAAATTCATCGTCGATCGTTGCTCCGTTTTCGACACCTCCCGCACCATCGTGTTCCTTGTGCCGTTTCGAGTCTTCCGGTGTCATCCTTGGTCTCCGTCGGAGGCGGCGCGTGAGGAGGTGAAGCGGTCAAAGTTTTCGATTTGTTGAAATCAAGCTCTCCACCATTCAAAATTGTGAACCGAGCTTTGTAAGTGCCTCAAAATCGCTTAAAATAATTTTTAGAAATTTTTCTGTAATTTTTCCGATGCCAGAAAGTGGCCCACGCGCCGTCACTATGCGTGGGGAATGTTAAAATGACCAGTTTGACCGGTTTTTAAACTGTTTGACCGATTTGACCAGTTTTGACCCGACCCGTTGATCGGGTGCTATTTTAGTAATTATTTCTAAAAGGGTGCTATTTTTGTAATTATTTTTAAAAGGGTGTTATTTTCGTAAAATGGTTGATCATCTATTGACCTCCTTTGACCAGAACTTTGACCGGCTTTGACCGACTATTAATCGACCGTTAATTTTTCCCGAGTATACCTATCTTGACATTTTTCAACACCCCAAATCTGTTTTTGGGGTCCGTTTCACCAAATTTGAACTCGAAAGTCTCCAAATCGTCAGTCAAACCCATTGACTTTGAATTTGACCAAGAGTTTAAATATCCAGAAGGTCATACTTTATGTTTTTCGATGTTCTGAAACTGATTCCGAAGTCTGTTTTGCCAAATTCTGACCTGAAATTCCCGACTCGAGCTTGTGAACCCAAAAGGCTTAGTATTTTAGCATTTTGATTATTTATTTGAGATTTGGTTAAGGAATTGATTGAGTAAAATATTTTATGAAGGTACTCGTGATTCACGTAAAAGGGGATCAGTTAGGTCTGGTGTTGTCTGTTCGTCAGATCAGCCCGAACCACGTACTACAAGAATTACCCATAGGTTTTCGTATATTATTTAAATAAGATTTAGATTATTTATATATTAGGGTTCCAATATGAATTTTTCTAATTCGTAGGATCTAGCGCTGCAGCAGAGTGTGATCGACAGATCTAGTAATAGGCTTCCCTATCTGATTTCTCAGACTGTTACAGGTGTGTTTCCTGACGGTGTTATCTTATTGTTTTAAATTATCATATGAATAGTTTATCTGATTTTTGACGGGATTTTGATATGATACTTGACCTGGATTTTTATATGATATATGACATGGATTCTGATCTGCTACTTGACCTGAATTATGTTTTAAATTTATATATATATATATATATATATATATATATATATCCGTTATGAGCGGAACATGATTTATTTGGGGGGGATAATGTTCGAGGAAGTATACCTGGAGGCTCTTCTGCTGTGTGCTCAGGGCCTTACTTACCGGCTCCTCGACTGTGTGCTCAAGGCCTTACTGGACTTGACGGTGGGTGTATGGTTCTGGGGAACCTACACATTTTGGACTTGACGGATGGGGGTAGTGTTCATATTTTAAAACATGTTTGATAACCGGTTTTACTGGAATATTTTATTCGTATGTTTTTATACACTGTTTGGAGCACACTGGCTTTTTAGCTCATTCTATAGTTTTTACCCTTTTTCAGATAACAGCAGACCGTAAGCTAGCAGATTTGGCATCAGGGGAGATCAACTACTTATTTTTGTACGAACATATATCTCTATATGTTTTTCAGTTGTATCTGGTGACATGTATTTGCTATCGTTTTGGATATATCTGTATTATTAATATTTTGTTATGTATTATATCTAATGTATTATTAGTTGTTTTAAATATAAAAAAAACTCTGAATGGGATATGTGACCACTTAGGTTTGGGTCTAACTTACAGACCGGGTCTGGGGGGTTACATTAACACTTATAACTTCTTATTCACCCCTATGACAAGTCAATTTTAGTTTCAAATTCAACTTATCAACTCTTTTTCAGAAATTCACTTAAAAACCCATTATCTTTAATCTTTCATAACTTCTTCATCTTTTGATTTTAAGACAAATTAAGCTTTCTTTAAGCTTAATTATCATCTAAGGATCAAAAGTCATACTTAAAATCAACAAATAATCAAGAAATCGCAAAACTCACCTTTGCTTGTGGTTCTTCAAGTTGAAGAAGAAGAAAGAAGATGAAGAAGAAGTTTTGGAGAAAATATCTCCTTCATCTTATCTTATATCCTATCAATCCCATTTTTAATTAATTTCTAAGTTAAATGACCGTTTTGCCCTTCACTTCATTTAATAATTACAAATAACTTTCAGGCAATATTTCTAAATAAATCATTAAACTATTCATTTATTCTACTTTTATCACCAAATTTTGAAATTTTACAATTTGGTCACTAACCCGTAGTTTGGGATGTTACAATTATAAACTTAAAAACTTGTGAAAATTTACATATAATCGTTTTTAGAATCAGAAAAAAATATACATTACTCTTATTATTTACATAAAATAGAAAGAAAGTCAAAGTTCGAAATCGAAAAATGTCTACAAGTTATGTTTAGATTTTTAAAAAAGAAAAACCGAAGTTTTATTCTAATAATGTCGAGTATGTATACAATGAACTACATATATAAATGGCATATATTGAGGTTCAATGAATTCGCTAACATAATTGAAAAACAAGCATATTTGGTCGGATGATCAAACTGATCACCTCTATTCTCTCATATTTTCTTAAGATATTGTTTTAAACTTCTTATGAGCACTCTCCTTCCTCTCTTAGTATTCCTCCTCTTTAGGTAGGATTAAAATTAGATTTAAAATTTAAATATTTAATATATAGTTCGGGTGTTCGTATTGTAATCTCGAATGCGACTAAGGTCACATAAATAAATATTACTCATAAGGCCATGCACAGTAGTATGAATACCAAGGTTGTACACATAACATCGCCATTAAGTTACATACTTACGTCTTTAGTCACAAACTCATCACATACTTAATCTCACTTTCGAGATTTTCATAGCTTAAGTACAAGGTAATATCTATTAAAAATAACTCTCAACATTTGAGATTGAACGCTCACACCTCTGGCATTCATGGTGCTCGAACTTGGGACATCAAGAAACAATAACAATTCTTTTACGATCGAGATTGCTCGATACTCATTTACCTCAAACTGTTCATTTTCATTTACGTTAGGTTCAACATATACACATCACATCGGTCATAATAATCTATAAATTTTTTAGTATATCTAAACAGTTATTTTTTTTAAATGAAGTTGTAATTACTCCAGATTATCGAAAAAATATTTTTAATATAAATTTTATTATATGTCGTAATTATAAGGTAGTATACGTTTATAATTTTTTTGATCTACTGAAAATGGATACACATCATGTAAACATAATTACTCGAACTCAAGTCCTCTAAAGAGAATAATCTTCCTTTTTATCAATTAGGCAACTTAATAGATTCTATATTAAAAATATTTAATTGACATAATTATTAATATAATATATAAGAGAATATGAGTTTAAAAACATAAATTGAGGCAACTTTGTTTGGATTGGATCGACAAAGTTGACTAATTTTAAATTATAAACCTAACAAATTAACCACTTTGTTAATAACTAATTCAGTTTTATTTTTGTACGGTATGTATATCAAACCTTTCTTAATATCGGTAATGTATACGTTCTGAAAACGTAATTTTTCTAATTCATAATCTTTAAAAAGAACAATACTTCGTTTACTCACTAAAATTATTTGATATGATAAGTTAGTATATCAAAAGTTTTTGAAAATATGCATATGCATATCATTAAAATAAATAATGTCCTAATCTCATATAAATTGACAATTTGGCAAATAAATTTGAATTATAAAGGCACGCCGACGTACTTAATTTGCATAGAATTATAAAACTCAAAAAGTAAGACTCGATAATGATATTATTATTAATTAGGTTTGGCACCCTGTTTCGTCCTGAATTTAACAATTAATAATTGATAAATTTAATTTATTTTCAAATATTTTAAAAATTTATGATTTAAATTTAGTAAAAATAGACTTAAAATAAGAGAGAATTTAAAAAAAATAAAGATATTAAAGATCAAATTATGAAATAATTACATTATGTAGTTAAAAACCAAAACAACAACGTTTTTGTTTTTCAAATTTTCAAACTTTTCAAATTAAAACTTGAAATCTAAAACTAAAATTCGAATTGACTCAAATAACTTGAACAATTTAAATAACTCAATTATTTTTTATTTGTTGAGTTAAATAAATAATTTTTTTTTATCATTTTGATAGTGACTTATGTCACCATTTTACTAGATGACATGTGGGCAAACTAATTCATATGCCACTTACATATAGACTTATTATATCAAATATTATTAATAGTTTAACGATTCAGTGATTGAAATGAAATTTTTCTTTAATTATAAAAGCTATAATAAAAAAAACTTGATTTTAGAAACCAAAGTAAAAAGTACTAAAATTTTAATAACTAATAAAAGAAGAAAAAGAACTATTATGAAGTCCAGAGGTGTAAAACACTTGAACAACCAATCAATCAGTTGAGTTGCAGCAGGCCCCTATCGAGGAGCGGTTGGTAGTAGTCGTCTTCTGAAAATTTTAAATTAATCTTTATTTTGGATATGTTATGTGTATTTTTTTATTGATAATCTATTTTTGTCCTCTAAAATTTAATAAATTCGCTCCTTTATAAAATTTTAGAAATTTATCCCCTAAAATAAAATTATGCGTGCATCCCCAACCTCAGTACTTTTGTTCAAACTTTACCCTCTTAGATGTAAGGTAAAGGCCAAGGATTGCCATTAATAACCAAGCTAAATCCATCCCTCTACCTTGGCATTTAAGAAACATGCAACATCCTTTTGTGAGAACCATTGTTAATGAACAAATTAGATATTTGACAATGACAACTTGTTTCAACGCAATCCATGGGATGCTTGACATTGCATGCAGCAACCCAATCATGAAACCAGAAATAAGAAGGTTTTTTATTTTTAGGTTCAGACTGCAAATTAAGGCAAGTAGACGAAAATTGTTTTTTCACTGTGGTTCGCGATAATTCCTCTTTTTGAAGTGCTGGTGATTTCATAATGGTTCACGAACCACTGTTGAGAGTTTCCCTGGGAAACTGTGCTCTGTTGAGCTTGGGGCTTTATGCACTACTACCAACATAATAATTCACAACTATTATAACTTGCATATTGTTCCTTCTCGCCGTTGTTCAGCTTTTGCAGCAAACAATATTTATTCTTTGCATTATTATTACATAAAGGTTGCCTGCATATTCCTTTTGGGACCATGCACCAGAAAAAACAAAAGAAAATAAAGGAACAAGAACACCCCTGCTTTGGCATTGAAATCCTTTCACTTTTAAGTTAACAACAGAAGATGGCAATCCTTGTATGCAATTCCATTAGAAGAGGATACTTTAAGCACGCATGCATTCGAATTATTATGAGCAACTAGATCATGTGCCATGCATGGGATTCTTGCAAAAAAGGAGATATCATTGTGGTTTCCAATATGATAGGAAGCTTGTAGACGCACTAACTTCCAATGCGAAGGAGACAAATGTAAGTTGAAAGAATGAAAATTTTATGGGAAAACACAGTTCCAAACGATGGGTATGGGAACTAGTGTGTTATGGGATTGTAAATGAAGGATGTTGGGATCCCCAGAGGATTGTAACATATACATGCATGGTACAAATGATGCATATTATCAACATTGCATGCAGATTCTTTTTGTTTCACCCAAGGAATGGGAAATGCATACCTTTGGTGCTGAACCTATTCGTGTTATAGGAAAATTTAATGTTTTAGTCAACATCTCTATTAAAAAAATGCGACTTGAATCATTTTGGAACGTTGATCAAATTTAGCTTAACAAATAAATAAGAATGAACTCATTAAGCAACTTCAGTAACAAAAGGGAGTTTTTTTTTTTATTCAGTGCTATTAATCTAACACTAACCCCTAGTCAATGGCTACCAGTACTTAACCATTTGGAAGAAAAGTAACTTCATAGAGTTATGGGGAGCCCGAGATCTAAGGAGAATATACTCATCATCATGGCGTGGAACTTTGAAGCATTAACATATGATTTCAGAGCAGTGAACCCACGTATCATCCCAAGAAAATGTAATCTTTATTGAAGAAATCTAAACCAATTTTTCTACTTCAATCTACACCAACCCTATGTGAATCGACACCATACCCTTTGAAATACGTAAAATAGATTTCTTAAATTAAAATCACAAATTTTGCATTGGTATATACAAGTAACCTGGCCAATATTGACCCTTAAAGTCTTCAACTTCAAATCCTCCAACTTTCCTGCAATGGAGAAATCTGTATTCTCAATGCTGATCTTTATGGTAGAACTGCTTTCATTTTCTGGGTACCTTATCCTCTCAGCACGGGGCCGAATTGTGGTGATCAAGCATACAAGATTCTGTGCATTGCAGGGGCACTATGGTTTGATGCTATGAAGGGATCTTACAAGATCATATCCATCAACCCCATGACTCAACGGATAGTTCTCCGGCCCCCGAGTCTTTTGGATGATAGCTGCATTTCGAGAGATATCAGCACACAAGGAATCCAGCTTGATGATGATCTCCTCTTCAACATCACTAGCAGTAACACTATTTTGTTGCTGAACTGTACGAATGCAATATTGAACTTGCAGGCACCCATAAATTGTACAGCAACAAGCATATGTCATAACTATATAAAGGAAAATGCAGAGGCATGCATGAGGAGTCCGTTGTGTTGCGTGTTCAAGACTGGTGGATCGCAAACCGCTTATGTATTGAGGGTTCATGATGGAGGTTGTCTGGCATATCAGAGCTTTGTGAACATTGAAACTGTAAATCCTCCAAATAAATGGCCTCAGCCTGGTTTGGAGATAGAGTGGGCATTGCCACAAGAACCGGTTTGCAAGACTCCGGTAGATTGTAATAACTTGTTCCATTCCATGTGCTTAGCTGATCCCGCCAATGTTGGAACAACAAGGTGCTTCTGTACCAAAGGGTTCAAATGGGATCCTCTCAACGGATTATGTCAAAGTAAGTAACCATTTACCTCGCAAAAACAACTTTAAAAACAGTTCTTAACGTGGCCATAAGCATTGAGATACTATCTTCTCTTTGTTTAGGTACAAAATGTCGACATGGGAAACGCTGCAAAAGACAAAAGAAGCATACAGTGCTCGTTTGTGGTATCTGCCAGCATAGAACTAGAAATTCACATATGAAATCATTGCTGATGTTTGCTATTCTTTTTATGTATGCCTAACAAGAAGTGACTGATGGTGGACGTATGTTTTTCAGGTGTATCGGTTGCACTGGGAGGAGTTTCGCTTGCTATTATGATCGGAATTCTACTTTACAAGCAACACCAGCGCGTAAAGAAAGAATTGCAGAAGAGGCTGGTCAAGGAAAGGGAAGAGATGTTAAATGCTAGAAACAATGGCAGATCAGCCAGGGTTTTCACTGGCAAAGAAATAAGGAAAGCAACCAATAACTTCTCTGCGGCGAATCTCATAGGATCAGGAGGTTTTGGTGAGGTTTTCAAGGGCGTTCTTGATGATGGAACTATAACAGCCATCAAACGTGCAAAGCTTGGAAACACCAAAGGAATTGATCAAATCCTTAATGAGGTCCGAATTCTTTGCCAGGTGAACCATAGGTGCCTGGTAAGACTCCTTGGTTGCTGTGTCGAGCTTGAACAGCCACTCGTGATATACGAGTTTGTCCCTAACGGAACCTTGTTTGATCACCTCCATTGTAGTCGTTCCGGAAAATATGCTCCCCTCACATGGCAACACCGGCTTCGCATTGCTCACCAGACTGCAGAAGGCCTTGCTTATCTCCACTCTGCAGCAGTTCCACCCATTTACCATCGAGATGTGAAATCGAGCAACATTTTACTTGATGAAAAGCTTAATGCCAAAGTTTCTGATTTTGAACTGTCCCGGCTAGCTGAGAGAACCGAAGGCGATGCTAGTCACATCTATACCTCTGCCCAAGGAACCATTGGATATCTTGATCCGGAATATTATCGTAGTTTTCAGCTTACTGATAAGAGTGACGTTTATAGCTTTGGGGTTCTTCTTCTTGAGCTCGACTTCTAAGAAAGCTATAGATTTTAACAGAGAAGATAAGTACGTGAATTTGGTAGCTTACATGAAAAATATAATGGATGAAGAGAGACTGATGAATGTTGTTGATCCAGTGATCAAAGAAGGAGCTAGAAAGTTAGAACTCGACACCATTAAAGCACTGGGGCTATTGGCAGCATCGTGTCTGGATGACAAGAGACAACACCGACCTTCGATGAAAGAAGCCGCTGATGAGATTGAATACATAATCAACATTACTAACGGAGAGATTTCCAAGAAGTAAATGTTATAACAGCTCCCAATCACTTGTGGAAGTAAAAGTAAACACAGAGCTGATCAAACAATTGATCTTTCTAACTTGCATTTAAAATAACAGGCAGTTTCAACCATATTTTGCATAACATGATAAAATTCAACACCAGTTTCAAGATTCGGGTTCAATCCCACAACTCTATACTGTAGTAAACAGTACAGCAACAAGACACTGCCACGCATGTTTAAGCAGTGAACCACTTGAAGTCATTACACTGCAAGATTCTAAAGAGCATGTTAACAAAACCAATCAAGAAATCAAGTTCGATCCATGATTTCTTTAGGATGATCAACTGCCCCGGAAAATAGTAATGTTTCTTAAATGAAAACCGAAATATAAATCACCAATTTCATATTTTTCAAGCATACATATACAACATATCCATGGCAGGCATAAGCTTGAAGGGATCTCAGTGCTTATCTCTTGATCAGACATGACAGTATACAACACCAGAAAAAAATGTGATGTCTGTTGGAAGATGTAAGAAGAGGCAAGTCACATGCCTTTCAATTCAAGCTCTTAGTTAAGATCACAAAGAAAAATCTTTAATTTACTGGGGCAAAACCACAATTCTCCAAAATTGTCAAAAACTAAGGAGTGGGAAGCAAAAGAAAAAGAAGCATTTACATGTTAAATGGGAGATACTATTATTTGGACATATGTTATGAGCATCGGAACCTCGAATCCTTCAGAAAGAGGCTAAGATCCAGAACATGACATGGGATGACATGGCAACCAAAATCCAGGTGATGAAAGCCAAAATTATTGATATTTCAAATTGATTGCATGGGAGGTGACTTTGAGCCCTGCAGAAGTCCAAGTCTCTTGCATACAGGACTATAACCCCTGCTGATGAACATGCAGCTGCCAATGATAACATAGCTGTAACCTGCATATTCAAGAAAGGTTAGCTAAGTCATATCCAATTTTGACAAAAAGAGTATCAAGGAAAAAAAGGCGCAAAAATTAAGTTGCATGTAGGAAAAACCGAAAAAAAAGAAGATTGAATTTTGAGGCCCAAATAACAATTGCTAGCACCACTTAAAAAAATTAAAGCAAAATGAATAGAGTTCATATAAGGATTATGAAGACATCGATCCTCTCTCCATGTAAGATTCACTTTACTTTCGTTCACAAATGGGAACAGGTCACCATAGAAACAACCAATACTGGACATGGAAAGGTTGTATTTGATAGAATAAGAGCTGCTCTAAATGGTCATGTAAACCATATATGGAACCATAAACAGTCTGAACATGAAAAACAAATATGGGGAGAATAAGTGATAACTAAGGTGAAATATGACAAATACCAAATAGAACTATAGCATATAATTTCTGGTAAAAAAACTGACTCCCATCAATATTCATACATCCATTTAGGGACTAAAGGAGATTAGTGGGGATTCTTGGAGAAAAGTTGCATACCCAATCACCTACAACAAATAGGCTCACTAGAACAGGATTCTGAAGATCTCTCTTTTTCCTCAAAGCATAAACATCGAGACATGCAAGACCAAAGCTCCATAGCAGTTGAAGCCCCATAGATGCAATCAAATAGCTGAAACAGAGAACATACAGAACATCAAAGCTGCATCAAATAAAAATTATTCTAGTGCATTTCTACTCTACTTTAACCATCCTTTACACCCCATGGTCCCCATCAAGCCTAAACATTTCCCCGCTTCCCAGGAATATAGAACTATAAGATTCCACAGGAGATAAGCTTAAATGCCATCTTACATCTAGTCAAAACAGCAGCTTTCAATATTTTCACAATAGAAACCCACACTTTATGAGACTTCAAAAATGAACTAGAACAAGTTACAACAGTGTTGCACATTTGAGACCTCAGTCATGAATAACAGAAGACACAGAGAATACATACTTCTAGGCAACTATGTACTCAAGTTCATTCAGACCTATACTATACCTCAGTCTTGAGTTTCATTGACTCAAATGAATGGTTGTGTCAGACTATCGCTATAAGCAGAAACAAATCTTAAAACAAAGTGACTGCACCATGCATATTAGCAGAAAAGTTGCAAAGAAATCAATTCTTTTTTTCCTGCTGTGCTGTTAACCCCAACATAATTACTCAGTTCAAAACAAAATTTTCCATTTCAAACAACCAACTTTTGAATATTTCCCTTGACACCATAGTGACAATATTATCAGCGTGTAGATGATTCCTCCTGCTTAACCAAGTAAGTTACACCCAATTTGCACAACTTCATATTCAACTTAAAATACAGTTTCAGAAGAATTGATGGGGCTTTAAAATCACAGCTTCTAATACCTCATCCAATAGTCATTACAAATTAAAGTCAACAAATTCTCATTCATTTCCATTTTATAATACAAAAAACACAATTTAGAAATGAAACCCTCTTCAAACTAGGGCCCAAAATTGATCTAAACTTGAAATACCGAAAAGGGTCCTCTTTTTATCCGATGAATTCAAACCAGTAAACCCAGAGTAGCAAAATCCAGTTGCATGATTCTTATAACTGTTAGTACTTTTAACGAATTTGCACCAACAAGCTGATTAACAAATTATGTTCCCCAGCTGACTAAGTAATCTGATTCAAACACGCCATTTTAACTAAAATTTAGTTAATAATTAGACCTCAAAATGCTGATACAATGGCAACAAATCAAAGAAAATTAAAATTTCCATATACACCGAAATAGGGGGGGAGCACAAATCAGAAAAGGTAAATTTGAGATCAAACCGAACGAAGGGGGAAAGGAAAAACAGAAGTACCAGAAAGCAGTGTAGGAAGAGAAATCAGAGGCAGAGACCATGACTGCAATGGAAGCAGCTGCAAATGCACATTGATATGCCCTTAAAATTAACCCACTCATCGTCCCTGGACTTCCAATAAACACTTTCATCCTCTTCCTTTAAGCTAAGGGCAGGGTACCCACTATCCCCTAAAATCAAAGGACCTTTCTTCCAGAAGAAAAAGGAGAAAACCTGGAAACTTAAACCGCTTCTTCCATTAATGAAAACCCAAATCCAGTGTCCAAATCAGCTTCTTTTTTGTTCAAGAAAAAAAATCGACAAATGGAAGTGGGGATTTGGAGATTTGGAGTTCGTAACTTTTCCAGCTAAAAACTTAAAAAGCGTAGGATTTAAGAAATACCCTGATATTGTGATTTGTTTAGCAGATCATAATTTATATACATTGATGCTTTTGATTTGATGAACGAAGGAATAAAGAGAGAGAGAAAGCTCTATTACTTCAGTTGGGTTGATGAATGTAAGTATACACTGTGTGGATCTTTTTCACTTGGGTAAACTATATACTTAGCCATTCAATTATTTTTACAATTTCGTTTTAGTCATTTATCTTTTTCAAAATCATTATTAAAATTATAATCTTTTTCGTTTTAATTGCACGATATTAAAAAAAATAACGATAATATTGATATTTCGTCCTAAGATAACATCATGTCATCATAAAAAATTAAAAAAAATCATGTTAATAATTGATTTTAATTATTAAAGATATGATTGTTATTCTTAGAAGTATTAAGTTTAAGTATATATTTTATAAAAATATTTAAATTATTATCAAATGATTATGATTTTTTTAAACATTATTATATTATAACCGTTTAATATTAATAATAAAAAATAAAAGAACGAGCGAGCTGACAAGTGCTAAACTCAACCTAAAAAACTTAAAACATTCTTGAAATTAGATACCCAAAATCTGCCATGAACTTAGAGAAGAAAGGCTAGCAGTGGCCCAGACTAGCCTAAATACCTGATCGAAAAGACGAGAAAAAATTACAAAATTTTGGGTCCCAAAAAAGGAAAGACTCTTATCTCGCAAAAAGGAAAACGAAGAAGTAGAAGTCTAGAACATAAAGTTTGCCAATTTGAGTCGAGGAGATCGAAAATCATTGAATGCATGGCTTGCCGTATCAATTTTAATCTCCGGTGTCCTACTTCGGATACGCCGCGTTTCGTGCTCTCATCTCACTCCTTCAAAAACCCTATTTTCATTCCTCCGTTTAAACTCCGCACCAACGCTACTAATCTCACTAAGGTTAACTCCTAATTTTATTCCATCTTAGATTCGATCCCCGCCTTTTTTTTTTATTCTTATAACTTGAATAAAACAAAGGGACACTTCATTCATCAAATTCTCCACTAATCATCCTTTTTTTTACTTCTTAAAAAAGCTTTCTTTATCGACTTCTGGGTGGCTACGGAGGCGACGGATGGGTTTTGTGACGGTGAATTCTCATATGGCCACCGAGGAAAAGTCTATTTATGGGGATAGGATGCTTGTCGGTTTTCTTCTTTTGCTTTGTTTTCTGTTCCGTATAAACGACGTAGTTTCTTTGTTTTCAAGCTTGGTTTATTTGGTTTGTTTCGTTTTCTTATAGGTGTTTGTGCCTCCGCACCCGTTGATTAAGCATTGGGTTTCGGTTTTGAGAAATGAGCAAACTCCTTGCCCCATTTTCAGTGAGTTTTCTTCGAATTTAGCTTAAAGTTTGTTTCTTTTTAGCTTTTAATCATCCGGGTCTGTTTCAAAATCTTTTCCTATTAAGTTTGTATATGATACGATGAGATCTCATTATCAGTTTTTGTTCTTTGTTCTTATCAGGAAATGCTATGGCTGAGTTGGGGGGGCTACTTATGTATGAAGCTTCAAGGGATTGGTTGGTAAGTTATTGGAAAGATTCTCTTTTTTTTTATCTTCATTATAAATTTTATTGGCATTAAGAATGTGTTTTTGTTAATTGGAACTTACATATCTTTGTGCTTATTGCTGCCAGCCTACTGTAACAGGAGAGATTCAATCGCCAATGGGTATGGCTTCAGTTGAATTTATTGATCCAAGGGAACCTGTGGCGGTTAGTTTCGCTCCAGCTTTTCTAGTCCTGATGTCTCTATGAATTGGTTGAGCAGTAATTTGTGTTAGGTCTGTGTCTAAGACCTTTTTCTTTTAGTTTCTCAGATTGTTCCAATCTTGAGAGCTGGTCTTGCTCTGGCTGAACACGCATCGTTCATTTTGCCAGCTACAAAAACATATCATTTAGGTGAAGATGCAGCTAAATCGTTGTTAAAGACTAACTTTTATCCCTCACCTTCTTTATGTCAACTAGTCTAGTTTCTTTTTACTTGTGGTTTTATGAATGCAGGGGTAAGCAGAAATGAAGAGACACTTTTGCCAACTGTTTATCTAAACAAGTAAGAGCTCACTTTTCTCTTGGTATTATATGGATCTAAACCTCGAGTGTTTTCTAAGCATGACCTATTGGAACTTTTTATTATAGTTGAAGTATTCCGTAGCATTTTAGTACGAACAGTTTCATTCCATCCTTTTGCTTTGCTTTGGTTTAATTTATTGGTTTTTTAAGTTGTGATGTGTGCATGTAACTTATGTTGTTGTCCTCTGTAGGTTGCCTGACAAATTTCCCGAAGGATCCCGAGTGTTTGTGGTAGATCCTATGTTAGCAACAGGTTCTGATCTTCATATCACTTCTGGATCTTATGTCACATCCATCCTGTATAGCTATAAACTTTCAGCCATTATCCTTGTGGCAGTGCATCACAATTTATCATAGACATGTTCATTGTTTTTCAGTGATTGTTTCTTGTTAAAAATTTCAGGTGGCACAATTGTGGCTGCACTCAACCTCTTGAAGGAACGTGGAATTCAAAACAAGCAAATGAAAGTGGTAAACAATTTGGAAGAATCCTTTATTTTTCCAGTTGAAGATACATTTTGGTAGTTCTTTGGGTGGTTGATTTGTAAATATTTCAGTTAATCTACTTAGTTAAGTTTTTCTTTTGTCACGTTGTTACTAATGCAGTTATTTTATGATATCGAATTCTCATTGATTCAGGCTGAAATGCTTATAACCGTCTCTTCTATTGTTCACCCTTCCTAATACATAAAATATTTTAGATGATCACGACCTCTCTTAGAAGTTTTTAGACTGTTCATTTAGGTTGAACCCCGTATTAGCAATCAAGCCTCAGCTATTAACTTGCCTAATTTCAAAGCTTATGCTTACTGCGGAAATACTTGATCAGATGTATTAAATTGTTTATATTTTCCTATCTTCAGCAGTCATTTTCTATACATATATTTATGCCACCTTAGCAATGAATTGAGCTGTTGTATTACAGATATCTGCTCTAGCAGCTCCTCCAGCCCTTCAAAAGCTGAGTGACAAATTCCCCGGGTAATTAATGTCTGAATATAACAATCCATTTATAGAAAACTGTGGCAGTTATATAGCATTTAAAATTCCGTTCGCCTGATTTTATGATTTTCAGGCTTCATGTGTATACTGGAATTATTGATCCCACCGTCAATGACAAAGGGTAAGTTCTGTCTATTCACTGGAGTTGGCTTATGAATTGTTGTGCGCGGAATATATATTTGATGGCTGCTCGGTGCTTTCAGGTTTATAATTCCCGGACTTGGAGATGCAGGAGATCGGAGCTATGGTACATGACTGAAAAGAAAGAACAAAGGAAGGCAAAAAGAAAAACTACAATCCATATGCAATTTTGATTTAAATTTGTTGAGAGCCTGCCACCAAGTTTAGAGGGCATTCTGAATTTTTTAGCTATTTGATTTGTGAACTTTGGTTGCAGATTTATAAGCCAATGACAGTCTATTCCCAAGTTTTGTGTTAAATAAAGTGTGTTCTACTGGTAGACAAGCATTGGCCTGTACATCCATATAAGCTAAAACCTTGTTTGGTGATTATACACTAGTAAATGGATTCAAATAGTTGAACATTTTTCATTTAATATAACCAAGATATATTTGTATTTGAAAGAAGTCTATATTAGCATTTTGATTTATTTAATTTTTATGTAGTAGATGATTGGACTTGAAGACTTTACTATTCCAAACGTTTTCTAATGTCTTCTTCTAAAGGACGATTATTCTAGATGTCTTCTCATGAGAAAGACCAAGACATTCCGGCGGGAGACTATAGAGAGCCAATCAACCTTTCCATAGCTGCCGCTACGCTTGAGTCCTATGTTTGAATTTTCAATTTCGTTTCTGGTAACATAGTTTGAACAATTCCGAAGAATCCTCTGCAGGAAAATATACACGAGTTCAGAGAAGAGATGACTCTGACTCTGCCCGATATAACTTCGATAAAATAAGATTTCTCACTAAAATGTTGAGAATCATCTTTAGGAAAGAGTTACCTCCGTCCGTTTAGCCAAATTAAACCAAAGTGTAGTGAACCTTTCGCACTGCATATATATAAAAACGTCGAAACAACTACCGGCCTTCAACCGAACTCGTATGAGGGCGTCAAGTTGCCGATAGTATTGAAAATCTTCCGCATAATTAAGATAATGATACATCCAAACTATCAACTTAGGAAAATTTATAAAAGCGATAAAATGATATTCCACTATAACAGAATATACGGTCAAAAACTAGCCATTTAAGTAAGACAACAAAGATGTTTTACAGTGGGCTCGTATAAGTTTACTCAAACGTAGAGGATCTCTACTACACATTTAAGCGTAGAGATATCTCCTCCGTCTATATATCAATTTAGACCAAATCGTTGAGAATCCTCCATAGGATATATATGTAGGCCTTGAAACAATTCCGCCATATATAAAATTGCCTACTTCAGATCACCCACATTGACCTTCAGATCAAAGGAGTGATTGTCTCTCAAAGCGATCTTTGCATCAGGGATAAAAAAAGACGAGTATCCAACCGTTTGAAATAATTCTTTACATTGGTTCATGAGAAGTGGGTCATATAATAACAATAAATGTTTTTTTTATGCGAGTCTTAGGTCAAGTCATTTTCTTGACCAAGAGGTGACGAGTGTTGTACCTTCTCTAGATCTCTCATTAAGCCCACACCCAGCTGACACTCCGCCTATCGAGCATTGAGGCCTTCAGAGTTCCTCGAAGTCTATGATGTAACGACTTTGATTTTTTAATCAATATTTGAACATTAACTCAAGCCTTGACAATTATTTTAGTTCGTGCATTGGAGTTATTGGACTAAGTTTGGGCTCTAATTAGGTATGTTTGGGACCTAATTAGGATTAGAAATTAGGATTTCGAGTTAAGAAAGGACCTAGAGTGTAAATTACCAATTTAAGAAACTAAGCAATATTTTCCTTGATTTCTTCTTTGTGCTATACATAAGCTTGTAAAGAGGCTATTAATGGGTTCGGCAGAGGATACCATCATTCTCTTTTATCTTTTCTTTCTCCTCGTCACTTTTTAGATATTTTTCTTGATTTGTTCCACCGAAAACCCAAAGAAAATATCTTTCAAAGAATTTATTATTCTAAAAAACTCTCCTTCAGAAATTGCATAAGTGAGAGAGATTAGAGAGTCCTCCAAAGTAAAAAGAAAAGAGAAAAATCCTCTCAATTGAAGAAATGAGTCCCCTTTAGATATTTTGTACAAGGTAGTACACTTTTACCCTTCTATACTTCATGCTTGTCTTGATGTGATGCTTTGTGTATTAAGTTTGTGCATGTCGGGTGTTGTTGTGTAAAACATGTACTAATGAATCGAACCCTAAGTGTTTCGATCGAAGTCACCAAAACAAATTCTAATTTATACTCATAAAACTTAGGAATGGTTAGTGGAATTGTCATGACGGAGGATTGTCATGATAAAAGATTGTCACTGCGGAGGATTACCTCATAGGAGGAGTGCCTCAGCCGAGGATTGTCGTAATAGAGGATTGTCATGGCAGGGGATTACCTCAGCAAATGAGTGCCTTAGTAAAGGATTGTCAGAACAAAGGATTGACACTGGGAAGGATTGCCTTAGTGGAAGAGTGTCTCAGCAGACGATTGCCACGGTAAAGGAGTGACATTATTAGAGGACTTCAAACATGATAGAGATTCAGGCGTCTACTCGGTGATTGTTGATGTGGCCGTATTGACCTTGTTTGATACCAGATCATGCTGGATATTTGAAATTCATACTACTCGATGTTGTGTGATTCAAGTTAGCATTGTATGAAAGAGTCGTGCGGGGTTTGTCTGATGTTATGTGATGTAGACAATGCTTGCTCTTTTGGTTGATGATGTGTGATCCAAAAACCATACGTTCTAATGCATGATGTTGTGTGGTCTAGCCATTGAATTTGATCATTGGTCTGATGTTGTTTGGACCAGGCTATATGATCTGACTAATTCTTCTTGTGTGTGTGATATTTCATGCTAGTAGCGATACATGATAGGTTATTATCATGAGATGTGTGTTGAGATGATTCATGTCTGTTGCTGTCTATACATCCATGCTTATATTTATATCACATGCTTATGTTATGAACTACATGAATTATCGTACCTTAGTTGTGTGCTACTAAGCTTGTCAAATTCAGTGTTCGGATGTTCCGTTCGTGTGCGACTATATTTGATAGCTTCCGATAAGCTTCATCAAAGAGTAATTTCAGCATCGAGTCATGTACTGACTGTGTATTAATAAGACCTTGTATGATTTATTGATGGTATGTAACACTATTAGTTAAACTATAAAGCCCTGTATCTTTTATAAACTCAACTAATACTTATTTAATTATTATGACAAAGTGATCGTGTTTTAAAAGTATTGTTTTTAGTAATGAGGTTTTCAAAAGAAATAGTTAACCACTTTGATGATTCTGTGAGACACTCGAATTCTTCGGATTTGGATCGAGATGAGTTTAGGGTGTTATATTTAGAGGTTTATATTCTCCTACTTGCTTTCATCCTCTGAAGTTTTTAAGCCGCCGGTCAATTATTATTCTCTTGACAAGACCTCTACCAAGCCACGTAATTTGCAAGATACAACTATATTGTTAGGTAATCAAATTCATTCAACCTGTTAGACTGTAAGTAACCATCATGACCCTAGGCCTGACACTAACACTAAGGGTCATTATAAAACCCCCCAACCAAGACCGAAAAGAATGATTCTTCTCCTAAGCTTTTTTTTGGGTACATTTCAGATCTGATTAACTAGACGATATGGATTGTTTGTAACTCCATCATCTTCTACTGACTATCAATCAAAAATTTATCAACTACAACTCTTCACCTAAATCAAAAGAAATGAACCATTTAAAACTGCCACAACCCAATGGTTAAAATCAATAATGTTGAACCTATACCCTCTTGACTTATTTTGGTTGATCCATAGAATCTCAATAATCCTAACAAATAATGACGAAGCCTATCCAAAAGCAAATTAAAGATAACCAAATGATATGGATTGTCTTATAATATTCGAAGTCCCTCTAGCTTTGGATGCTTTCACACCTCCTAGAGTATTCAAATAAACATGAAAAAAGAGTAACTAAAAAATACATCTATAAGTTTACTACTCTAAAATAATTTAAAACCATTGATGTAGTCATCAATTACTTAAACTCTCTTTAAACCTCAAACTCTTTTGTATCTCTTATGAAAACTATAATGAACTCTTCTTAAAACTCTAAAGATGGAAATGATCTTACCTTCTTAATTCTTGATGATTGATTCACTTTCATGTTTAACATTTCCACGATAAATGTTCTAATCTTTTTGGAGTATAGCACCGGTGTTGAGTAATTTGTAGTTGTAAGATTGTTAAATCGGTAATGAACCTGTTAGACTTTCTGTTAGTGTATAACTGTTTGACTGTTGTTAAGAATTGGGTTTTCTTTTAAGGTTGGGCTATATATATGGACCCATGTATTGTGTTTGGGCTTATGGTTGATTAATGAAAATGTCAGAAAGTATACTTTGCTTTTACTTTCCTCTTCCTCTTGTTGTCTCTGATTTATATTTGCGATAGTTGTTATGTCTTGTTGACGGTGAGTTGTTAGAGGAAATTTATATGAATCAACCACCTGAGTTTGAACAGTTTGATCATAATGGGGAGAAGTTGGTTTGTGTTTGAAGAAAGCTATCTATGGCCTTAGGCAAGCACCAAGGGCTTGGTGCAAGACCCTGACTTCGGATTTTACAGAAAAATTGAGCCCCACTTTCTCAAAGACAGATTCGTCATTATTTGTTCGAAATCCTGGTGGCTGCAAACTGTTGTTAATGATCTACGTAGATGACATTATCATCACGGGTAGTAGCTCGGATAAGGTTGATGGAGTGGATTAGGTTGTAAATGTTGAATTTTCTTTGAAGGACCTGGGACAGATTGAATTGTTCCTTGGTATGCAAATTCAACAACGTTCTAATGGGGGTAAGGCTAATATGCTTCGGTCCAGTCCTACTCCTACTTTTACGATTGTGAGTCCAAAATAAAAGGCTGATGAGGGCCAACCAATTGAAGATGTGCATCTCTATCGTAGTATTGTAGGGGTCTACAACATGTCACCTTGACAAGGCTGGACATTGTCTTTACTATAAACAAATTGAGACAACAAATGAACAACCCATGTGAAGAACATTGGAGGGTTGTCAAACGTTTTCTTCGTTACTTGAGCGGTACATTAGAGCATGATCTTTTCTAAAAGCCATACGGTAGTCTCAATCTTGTATGTTATGTTGACACTGATTGGGTTGCATCCGTTAACGATCTACAACAGGATATTGCATTTACTTGGGTGGTAATTTTATAGCTTGCTACTCGAAAAAGTAATCTGTTGTGTCTCACTCGACCTCTGAAGCAGAATACATAAGTGTTGCTAACTATGTGTCTGAATTAGTTTTGATTGAGCAGCTTCCCACAGAGATTGGAATATCCGTGGATGAGAAGCTGGTGGTTTGGTGTCTCCATTGTTGCGAATCCTACTCACCATGCTCATAATAAGCAAGTTGAAATTGATATACATTTTGTTCAAGAGAGGGTACTTACTGGTCAGCTTCTAGTTAACTTTGTGCCTTCATCCAAACAAGTTGTAAATATTCTCACCAAGTCGATTCCTCCATCTCACTTTAGTCAGCTTCGGTATCGGCTAGAAGTTGTTTCCTTGCTTGAAGTTCTTCAGGGAAAAGAGAAAAATTAGATGATATCATAGTATAACACTGTTGTTGAGCAATTTGTAGTTGTAAGATTGTTTAATCGGTTATGAATCTGTTGACATTCTATTTGTGTTTGACTGTTAAGAGTTGGGTTTCCTTTGATAAGATTGGGCGATATATATGTGTTTATGGTTGTTTAATGAAAATATCAGAAAGTATATTTTGCTTTTACTGTCCTCTTCCTCTTGTTCTCTCTTATTTAGTCACCAAAATTCCAAACTTCTGTCAATCATGTCTCTCTAAATCCAACGTCTACACTCTAAAATAATAGGATATAGCAGATTTGGTTTCTTAAATAGGAAAATTTCACCTTCAACCTCAGTTCTCATTTGATTAGACTCAAATGCATCTTCACATTCTATTAGAGCTTGAACTATGGAATCCATTGTTGGTCTCTTATTTCTATTTTCATCGACACAAGATATTCCAATTTCAATCATTTTCTCCGCTTGGATCAAGTTGAATTGTCCATTCAATCTTGTGTCCACTGTATCATTCACCCAGGCAACCTCTTCACCTTGCATTTTTCCTCTCACTACCTTGATGAATCTGGTTAACTCAGTTTCCTGCTCGTCGCCATCCTCCACCACCCACTGGGAGAGCCGAATGCCTTTCACCAACTCCAGGATCACCACCCCATAGCTATAGACATTAACCTTTGCGGTGACCGGAAGGTTTAGTGCCCACTCGGGAGCCATATAGCCTTTCGTTCCTTGAATTCGAGACATTTCGTAGTTGTTACTGTCCCTTTGAGACAGCTTCGCTAGTCCGAAATCCGAAATCTTGGGTTCAAACTCACCATCCAAGAGTATATTTTCAGGTTTCACGTCAGTGTATAACCCATTCTAGGCACCCGTGGTGAAGATAGGCCAATCCTTTAGCTGTCCCTAAGTGATAGGGAAGCGGTGGCGGATTGATGAACGTTGCTCTTGTTGAAGAATCAAACCTAGAAAGCTCTAGACTCGATGAAGAACACAGGTGATGAATATGGGAAGGTCGTGGTAGTCGCTAAGATTGTTTAGGGTTTTTTTATGTGCTGGAATCAAGACAATACGATTAGAATAAAATAAACAAAAGATAAATAAAGGAAAGATGAAATAAGATAATAAAGAAATCAAAAGATCTCCCTTATGAAGGTGAACGGTAAAGATGATTGATGGTGCGGATGGATTTGTGGAAAAATATATGATAAGTGTCCTATCGAGCCCTCCTAGTCGCAATGAAAAGGCAAACACGATAAATGGCTCTAACCAACCCTCCTAGTCGCGATGAAAAGGCAAATTGGAGTGTGAAGATTAATCTCCCTCACAAGAACTTGAAAGAACTCCAGGAGAAGAAGCTTCGAAGGCACAAGGCAATCAGCACTTGCAAAAACAAACTCTTGTTGTATTATTGATCAAAGAAATCTGATTCACAAAGTTGAATGAAGCCTCCTTTATATAGGGGCTGAATTCTAAAGGTCCTAAATAACTAAAGAATAAAATATTAATAAACTAAACATGTTTTAACCCTAATTCCTAATAAAATAATAACTAAAAATATTGTTTTAACCCAACCTTAATTCCTAATAAAATAATAAATCTGATCCTAAAAGATAATTAATCATCCTATATTAAATTATATTACAAATAATCAATATAAATATTGAAAATTCGTAATATTTACAAAATAACGTATTAATCCCGTATAGGATTTCCTGCATGCACCGTCTTCAGTAAAATGACCATATCTTGAGTTCCCGATATCGGATTGATGCGATTCAAGAACCGTTAGAAAGATAAGAGACAGACGGTTGTATCTCCAGAAGACATGCCGACCAAATAATATCAGGATCCCATTCAAAAAGTCGTCTCAAGTGCGCTGCTGTTCTGATCTTCTTTTCCAAAGCTTGGACGAGTGGATCATTTGGAAGAGTTATTACTTCTTCCTTTGATGTGAACCTTGTGATGCATGTATCATCCTCCCTTTCTTCAAAAAGATTCGACCTCGAATCTGAAACATTAAAGGGAGCAACATTAGAATAGTTTAATAATTCATTCACATTATGCTTACCGAATAGATATGCTTTGAATCTTCGAGACTTTGTTCTTCTAATAGGTTCGAGTAGAAACATTAGTCCAAAGAAGCAT
The DNA here is from genome assembly GCF_006381635.1 of Hibiscus syriacus. Classification (NCBI taxonomy): domain Eukaryota; kingdom Viridiplantae; phylum Streptophyta; class Magnoliopsida; order Malvales; family Malvaceae; genus Hibiscus; species Hibiscus syriacus. The sequence goes on from NW_024063349.1 coordinate 183,618, forward strand.
GTATTATGGACTCTGGTGCATGTATCACTAAGGCAATTTTAAACCTCTCTTTCCATGCAAGAACGTTCCCGGAGGAAAGGTGTTTGTCCAAAGATCGATTTTGCACGTACTCATAGACCAGGAGTCTATGTTTTGGTTCCAAACAAAATCCCCACATTCTCACGAGGTTCATGTGGTTGATCTTTCCAATTATGCTCACTTCTGCCCAGAAAACTTCCTCTGTTAGATATGATTCTCCCAATTTCTTGACTGCTACCACAGTACCACTCTTTCATCCTCCAACACACCCTTAAATACAACCCCGGAAGCGCCGCTTCCCATCTCTTCTTCGAAGTTCTTCGTTGCCTTCTTGAGCTCCATATAACTGAACTTCCTGAATTGATTCGATAATAAACGATATCCTTCTTCCATGGTAGATGGAATTCCATCTTTTCTGAAAAGAAGCCACCAACATAATCCAATGAACAGCATTTCAATTGCACCAATGACAGCGGCAAAGGAGTATAGATAGACCCATCTCGCACATTTCCCTCGGGTTTCAGACATTGTGGAATCATTTGACTTGCATGTAAGATCCTCTCTTCAGGAAATTATTGGGATTTCCTGAACCTGAAGGAGAGAAACATGAATAGACGAGGAAAATGAGACAAAGAGTTGAACTCAAGGATGTTAAGGTCTGAGATATCATGGCTGTCGGATTTAGTTTTAGAACAACAAAGGTTGCATTAAGATTCTAATGAATATAATGCGACGGCCAGAATGCATTAAAATAAAAGAAAGAATTATTTTTTAAAAACAATTATTATTATTAATATTATTTTAATTACATTGTTTTTGCAACCAATTACAACACAAGCTCTAAGCCCAGATTACACTCAAGCCCAACCCAGTTACAACCAAGATCTAACCCAGACCTGGCTCAGCAGCCAACCAGTAACCTGGATCCTGATCCAAAAAGAAAATGATCCAATCCGAACTGATCTGGATGCGTTTTTAGATTAGGGTTTTTTAACCCTAATGTATCAAGCCATCAATCGAAGCCAGCCGTCGCCGCCAATTTAGCTCCCACAGGCACGTGAGCTTCACGCGCCAACTTTACAGCTCACCGACAGCCGCTCAAACAGGACCTCACCCTCGCCGACAGCCTCTAACGCCACCGTCGACAAATATGCACCAAACAGTGACCGAATCCATCAAACAAAGAAAAATATCATATCAACAGTCAAAGAAACCCATTTAAAATATGAAGAAATCCTCATGAAATCCTAAGGAAATATGGAGGATCTGTCAAAAGAGGAAGATGTCTCTTCCCTCAGTTATCTGCATGCATCGATATAAACCATTTTCACAAAGAGAAAAAGGGGTGGATAGAAAGACTCGGGGGGAGAAAGAAAGAGAAAAAGGAGAAAGAAAGAGAAAAAGGAGAGAGGGATAGAGAGAGAATCGGGAACGAAGAGAGAAAAATTACATAAGAAATTCGAAGAAGAAAAAGAAAGAGAGAAAGGAGAGAGGTGGAACCCATTCGAAAAAACAATAAACCAAATAAAAAAATAAAGAAGCTTAAAACCCAAAAACGCTTTCGAACCAAAGAAAAAAAAGAAAAAAAATAGAAGATGAGAGTTCTTATCGTGGTTTGGAGTTCACTAGGAAGCCGAAAGGTCGTCGGGGCTCTAAGTTTTCGAAAGGTAACCTCTAGATCTAGGGGTTTAGGGTGAGATTTAGGTTAAGTGGGGGTGGTTTATGGGTTGAGGAGGCTGAGGGGAACCATTTGGGGTGGTTTGCTCTCTCCGACCACCGTCAGTCGTCGTGAGCGCTGGCAGTGGCCACGGTTGATACCCTCACCGACGAGAGAGTTGAGAGAGTTCTATCTCATTCTCTCTGTGGTTTTTTTTGAAACGAAGAGAAATGAAGGAGAATGAGAAGGAGAAGCCCATTTTGGGCTTATATACCCCGACCTAAACGCTGTCGTTTTGGGAGGGGCCATTTTCGTGTTTTGTATATGGGATAAACCATGCTCTGGGGCTTCGGGTTTTGTAATCTTCTTTTTTAGTCCCTGGTTGTAATTTGTTTACATTAGATTTTATTCCCTACATTTGTAAATTTTGTATTTTGGTCACTTGGCTATTATTATATATATATATTTCGTAAATGCTAGACATTGTTCTCGTTGTTTATGAAGCTTATATTTTGGTCAATGTTTTGTATTTTAGGTTAAATCCTGAATTAGCATGTATGTTTACTTTCATTTCATTTCAATCATTTACAATATTTACGATTTATTTTCATTTCTAGTACATGTATTATTTAATATTGGCAATATGGGTTCTGGTTTATTTGTAATTACTGTTTAGCTCTTTAAGTTTCTGTTAGTAATAGTTTGGTCCCTTAAAATTATCAATGTGATTACTTATGTTATTTTTATTTAGAGTAGTAATTTTTATTTTATTTTGTTTTAATCCTTCATGTATATGTATATTTTGTATATTACGGTTCTATGTATTATTTTAAATAGGTGTTATTAACTCTGTATGTTGCGAATATTTTATTTTTGTGGATTTCAAATTGTATTCATTTTCATTATTTTCTATTACCTATCGATATGTTATGCGAATAATTTCAAGAACATGTATGCGTAAAATGAGCGTGGAAAGCATCACTTGGTCGAAGTGGTGTAATCTGATACGATATTCTAACGAAATGTGAACTTTAAATAAATCAATTTTATTTTTACTAATTAATTCATTTTGTATTTTAAATCGAACAACGCAATGCATGTTTCTCTAAATAGTAATTTATTTTATTTCATGTAAATGTCGATTTTTAGTTTATATTCGATGCGTATTTTTAGGAGGGAATATTCTTTACGGAAAAGAAATAGGCGAGATAGCTTTTCCGATAGAGGATTGCTAATCTCGAGATTTCTTTTCAAGTCAAAGAATTTTTCCTAACAATATAAATAATTCAAAGCAACTTAATAAATAGGTCATATTTTAACCTTATGTTCGATCTATGATTTCCACCATTTAGGACAACGTGTAAGCGATCCAGTACCAGTTTTTGGGCGTTGTCGGAATGTTAATCCTTCCCCACGCGTAATCGATTCCTGAACCCAACAAATCAAATCTTTGGTAAACACAGACCATTTTTTGTCTTAAAAAATGTTTTTTTCCTTAATATTTTTTAAAAGAAGGTTTTTTAGGTATTTGACCTACCTAACCCAAAGGTCGATAGTGACTCCTTTCAATTTAATTCCAATTAATGCAAAACCGTCAATTTTCCCAAATAATTATTTTTTAAAAGTCATAATTGTTTTTAAAAAATAATATTTAATTGTTTTAAAAAAAATGGTTATGATAGCTTGGCGACTCTGCTGGGGACTTTTTTTTAGAGAGTCAGGCTGTAAGACGCTTACTCATTGTCGTTGTGGCGAAAATTATGAGTTTGAGTCTTTAGTTAACTTATGATCCATTTATTAAGGTTTTTTAATGTCTTCATTTTTAATTGGGATACTAATTTTTTTTAAATATGTGTTTTCAGTAGTGTTCAAGTCTCTCTAGAGAGTTTTCTTTTTCTTTAGAGTCAAAGGTAGATACGTTCCTCCTCACACACATCAAGTGCATTCGTATAACATAAGCTATAGACCTAAGCTTCGATTCAAGTAAGCTGGGGTGAATGATTTACTCTCGTAAGAATTTATTCTTCGTATGAGTTTTAGCAAATAACCCATGGGATACATACCTTATACCTTCGTAGGGATTTATTCCTCGTATGGGTATAAGGTAGTGAATCCCCTCAAATTGAACTCGTTCCATTTGAAACCTGTAATGGGTGAGGATTGAGGGTTTGGCAGCCCAAGGGGCCACCGACATCAAGGACAATTCGAGTACCCTTTTTTCTCATAGAGTCAAAACCATGCATATAGTGAACCGTAGAATGGTGACCCTAGGTGTAGTCATACCGAACCTCTGTCCGTTAGTAGGTACCCAAAATTAGGTGTACACAAAGGAGGAGCGTTTCTGAACCTTTCCTTGTTCTTTAAATTCTATTGAATAATAACATGCGAACTAGATAATATGCAGTTAGGATTATTTTCTTGAAAATTAATCATTTTGGGTAGAAAACATGTCCGAGTAGGAATGCTATTTAATAAAAGCATGTTCGGGTAGATATCATGACGGGGTAGGTGTTATATTCATCTCTGAATAATATTTTTATCCATATCAATTATCTTACTAGTTGTGTCATTTTTCGTCATTTTTTGCATTGTATTGCTTCATCATGACATAATACAAAAGTGTTGATCCGCAACGGGATAATCAAGAGAAAAATTTCACAAGAAGAGATAAAAGTTTTCAATCAAGCAGTCGCATACATAGACATGCACCGAGGGCTAAAAGAAGTTCAGAGTACAAGAATGAGACTTGCTCAAATATTGTGCAGCATTCGAGACTGATATGATTATCCACTGATATGAGGAGTAATCCAGTAGATTCTCATCCATGATTATTTCATTGCTAGTCATCAAGGAGCGACGCACTAACTTCAACACCATATGGAACACTAACAGAGTTAGGTTACAAAGAACTTGAAGGGCATCATTTTCAAGAATGAAGATCCGAGACGAAGCAGTGATCCACTTTAGAATCAACATCTAAGCAAATGCATGTTTGTAAAGTGGGTTGTCTTGTAATGTGAAGGCTTTTATTTTGGGTGAAAATTGTTTTATGATATTCATCGTTGGGATCAATTTTTTTGCATCTGCATTTTATTTTTTAAGCATTTTCATATGCATAATTCATAAAAATATGGAACCAATTCATGGAGGATTCGATGAAGTGATCCTAATAACGTTGAGAATATAAGCAAAAATTGAATAAATCAGTACATTGAAAGCCTATTTAGCTGTTGTAGGACTGAGCCTTCCAGGATGATCTGAGAAAAGAGTCCCTATATCCTGAGGTTTATGATGTTGAAGTCGTGTGCAGTTACCACATAGGAAGCTCTAGACATTCCGCTGAGAACTGTAAGGCACTGAAGCGCAAGATCCAAAATATGATATATTCAGGGGTATGGACAATCAAAGAAGGATAGGGGCATTGCATCTACCACTTGCATTGAGAGCATTGCTTTGTTTGAACTCGTTTTTGTTCTGTCTTTCATATTTACTTAATCTTTTAATGATTGAACTTATGCTACCTTCTAAGGTTGAATAATTGAGCGAGTTTTAATATTTAGTTCTTCAAATATCAAATGAATTACAGATTCTCTTAATTATTCAATAATTATGGATTTTTGACATATGACAAGATTAGACCTTTCTTATCATGTCTAAAACCCCAAAATAAAATCTCTTGATTCTTTACCCGAAATAATTCATGGTCACTTCCAAAGAACAAAATTTTGACATTTCCTCTCTTTGAGACCTTGAAACATTGCCATTATCTTTTTGATACACAAAAAAGTCATACCCTTACATTTCCTTGAGCCAATAAAGTCACACCATCATCTTCTTAGACTTAAAACAAACATTTTTTCTACCAATAAAACCTAAAGGCATTTAGTACAAGAGTTCACTTGAACATGAACCTTCCTATAATAAAACACAAGATAGATCATCTCGAATCAGCTTCCTGAAGATGAGCCTGAACAATTGAGACATGCAAAAGGAAGAAGCAGAAAAAAATAATTTGAAATAATTCAATCATGCATTAATTACATAGTTTTCATGTGAATAAAAATTAATCCTGAAAATCTATCCCCCTGGGGATACCTCTTTTGCAAGGTTTGTGTATGAAATGATGAATGACTTTCTTTCATTATCCCTTCACAAAAGGAGAAAATATATCCCTTGTGACCCCTTTGAGCCTAAATTATATTTTCTTCTGATTCAACCCTAACCAATGATCACCATCCCCATTAGAGGACAATGTGGAGTAAATCTGCTCATATGAGTGAAGACTATCAATCCTGATGAGATATCGAAAGGTGAACCAAATACAAAGTGCAAAGATCAAATCAAAGCAGAGAGAAAAACAAAGAAAAAAACCAAAGAAAAAACCCAAGAAAAAAACAAATAAGAAAGAAGATAAGAAGCACATGCAAGTAGTCCCTCGACTCAAATGACGCATCGAGCTTCAAACCATGAGATTGATCAAACACAATCATTCCAAAATCAGTTCACCAGAAGGTCATAGAGCATCCATAGAAAATAAAAGACTCATACAAGCAGTTTCAAATTGATAAAGATAAGATTGAAAGCATCAGAATGAATTGATCCATGGTTCAATTACCCGCAAATACTTGTTTGGGCCTAGTTATCCTTTCTTTCATAACCGTGAACCATGGCCTACATTACGTGACTTAAAAGTTCCTTCTAATCATACATGGATTTCTAAACAGAAGAGACTTTCTTCAAATTTCATCCCGCCCATCAGGATTAATCTTTTATTTACAAAAGGTTTTCTAAAATATTTAATGCATGATAGAGAAAAAATAACAAAGGGGGGTTCAAGACATACATTCTGAATAATGTCTTGAAACCAAAGGAGGATTTGAGTTGAAAACCTGGAAAGGAAGATTGAATATAAGAATATGCAGTGGTTGTATAGAAGTCGATATAACAAATCCCTTGATAAGACATCGCACAACCCGAGTGTGATCATGAGAGCTGGGAGTCAGAGAACACTTACAGTAGAGAAGCATACAAGCTATCCCATCAGATCAGTGAACATCAAAGAAATAAGAACACCAAACCTTTGACCAAAGACAATAACCAGAGTTTTTTATCCTTTCCTTACTTAACCATACCTCAAAGATATCATTAATCTTGACACTTGTCAAATGACTATAATTTATTGAAGGATTAAAAGTGTAATTAATTATTTGATATCCAATAAACTCTTGTTTTATGATTTACCTCAATTGTAAAACCTAAAAAGGGGTAATATTTTCAAACTTTTGATTACACATTTTTCAACATCATTTTAATTGATATTTTTAGACTTTTTAAAATAAAATAAGAAGAAAAACATTTTTCAAACAAGACAATCTCTCTGGAGTGGATCTTGGTAGTTGACCTATGGCTCTAAGAAACAAAGCTCATGCTTAGAATTAGTGCTGAAGCAAGAAATGATGAATATTGGGGCATCTTTGGAGATTCACCATCCTAGAGTAAACGATCAGATCTTCTAAAGGTTTTTCCTCCACATACAGGAACAATTAGATTATTTGTCACCTTTGAGAGTGTTTCTCTCGAAACAAAGCGTCATCTCGTTAGAGAGAGTTTTTATTGAAAAAAATTTGTCGAGCTTGAGACAGTTTTCTAAAAACAAATTTTGTCTCGCTTGAGACAATTTCACTCAATACAAGTTTTGTCTCTCTTGAGACAGTTTTTCTTGAAAAAATCTTTGAGTATCTTTCCCTTGAAACAAGTTTTGTCTCGCTTGAGAAAGTTTCTCTTGAAACAAAAATCTTTGAGTCTGTTTCCCTAGAAACAACTTTTGTTTCTCTTGAGACAGTTTCTCTTGAAACACCAGTCTTTAAGTCTGTTTCTCTTGAAACAAAGTTTAGTCTCTCTTGAGACACTTTCTCTTGAAACACCAATCTTTTAGTCTGTTTCTCTTGAAACAAAGTTTTGTCTCTCTTGAGACAGTTTCTCTTGAAACAAAAGTCTTTGAGTATGTTTCTCTTGAAACAAAGTTTCGTCTCTCTTGAGACATTTTTTATTGAAAAGAAAATCTTTGATTTTATTTCCCTTGAAACAAGTTTTGTCTCGCTTGAGATAGTTTCTCTTGAAACACCAATCTTTGAAATCGTTTCCCTTGAAACGAATTTTGTCTCCCTTGAGACAGTTTATATTGAAACATGAATATTTGAGTCTGTTTCCCTTGAAACAAATTTTATCTCTCTTGAGAAATTATCCCTAAAGATGACATGTCTTCCTCATCACGAATGAACTGTGTCATCCACTGACCAGACCTCTTCATCACGTATGAGTCGCGTCACCCTTAGATAACCAGCCATCTTCATAACATAGGAAATGTGTTATCATCCCTAAAGATAGCATATCATCCTCATCACGTAGGAATTGTGTCATCCACCGACCAGACCTCCTCATCACGTAGGAGCCGCGTCATCCCTAGATAACTAGTCACCCTCGTCGTGTAGGAACTGTGTTATCAACATTCCATAAAGATGGCCTACCATCTTCATCGCATATGAATCGTGTCATCCACCGACCAGATCTTCTCATCACGTAAGAGTTGTGTCACCCTTAGACGACCAGAACTCTTCATCACATATGAGCAGTGTCGCCCTCAACAACAAACACTATCAAATTTCAAAACCAAAAAAAGAGAATCGGACAAAAACTGGTTGTCTTTTTCATCTTTTCCCTATTCTTGTTAACATAAGAATGTGCAAAGAGGGGCAGCTGTAGACACCTGTTTTTGTCTGGGTCTCAAAATATTATTATTATTATTATTATTATTATTATTATTATTATTATTTTATTTACATTATTTTTGCAGCCCAATTAGAACACAAGCCTTGGGCCTAGATTACACTCAAGCCTTATAACATCCCAAACACCGAGTTAGTGACTAAATTGCAAGATTTTAAAATTTCATGATTAAATTAGATAAATTGAAAAGTTCAGGGGTTTATTTGGAAAATTGTTTATGTAGGATTGAATAGCAAAGAAAGGAAGTTGGAAGGGAATATTGGTCATTAGTCAAGAAATAATTAAAAACCCATTATGGTTGTTTATATAACCACGTGGAAGAGGGGAGAAAATAATCAGAGAATTCTAGACATCTTCTTCCTCCTTTCTTCCTCAACCTAACGTGACTCCATAAGCTAAGGTAAGGATTCTTCTTTTTAATTTATAAAAGCTTTTGATTATTGAGGTATTAGAAAAACTTAAGGAAAGCTTAAGATTGCTTAAAACTCAAAGATTGATAAGTTATGAGAGATTGAATATAAGAGGTTTGTAAGTGAATTGTTGAGAAAGAGTTAGTAAATGAAGTTTGAGGTTAAATTTGACTTGTCATCAGTTAGAATAAGAGATTTATGAGGTTAGAAAGGTTTTATAACAAAGTTGAGAATTTGGTATGATTTTTTATTCCAAGTATGTTATTGATAATTTGGATGTCTAGAAGTACTAAAGTGAAATAAGTTGGTTTGGGAGTATATAGTTGAGTTTGAAGGCTTTAAAGAAGAGTAAGATGAGAAGTTTAGCAAAGTATTGGTAAATTTTTGGGTTAAAAGAAGAAGTTCTGGGTAAGAGGTATCGGTATTGGATGAACAGTACCGATACTTTAAAGTGAAAATAGTCAATATTGGGTTAGGGTATTGATACTGGATGAACAATATTGATACCATAAGTTAAAAGTTGGTAATTTATTCGTTGAGTATCGATACTGAAGTAGTAGTATCGGTACTGGGGTATCGATACCAATGTATAAGTATCGGTACCAATTTTAGAAATGGAATTCAATAACCGAGAAGGGGTATCGATACTAAAGTATAGTATCAATACCATAGTAAAGAAGTATCGGTAATGTACCTAAGGTACCGATACTATTCATATGGAAATTGTGAAATTAAGTGTTTTGTTTAGCATATGTTCTTAAGGAATCACTTATAGTAATTGAACTATGATATTCATATAAGTCGTATATTTGTGTAGATATTGATAGAAGGCAAGTCCAAGACGATTTGAAGCCATAAGAGTGTTCAAGAGTCATAAGTGTTTGATTTGACTAGTGAGGCCAATGTGAGTGCATATTATTAGAATATATGTATTGCTATATGGAAATTAGACTTGCGACAAGTCTGTTTCTAACATTTTGAATATATGATTGCATGATTAGAAGCATGATTATGATTTTGTACTATGTGAATATGTGTTGTTTGTATTTCATGTTATATGGCATGAACCTACATGATATGCGTTATATGGTAATGATATATGTGACCATATGAGAATGTTATATGAGTTATGTAATAATAAGCTATGAGATTACATGCCTATGTTATATAAGTTATGTGAACGATTATAAATTGTAAAGCTTATAGTATGCGATTTGATAGATGAGGGTATAAATGGTATACTAAGAGTCGAGGGTTCTATGCGATCCTTTAGGATAATTCTATGTGGTTCTTCGGGACATCTATGTGGTCCTTAAGGACATTCTATGTGGCACTTCGGTTCATTTTTACATGACACTTTGGTGTAATTTATACGAATTGTGGTGAAAGAATTTGTGCACAACCTCAATGCACTCACATACCTTAAGTTCTCAGTAATGTATCATGGGCTACTAAAAGACATAAAATAAATTAATAATGCATAATGTGATAAGTTCTTGTTAGAATAAGTGCTTAATGATATATGTTTTCTTGTTTATTGCATATATGATATTTTAGGTAATTAGTGAAAGTATGTGATTGCATGGGTCATGAGTTTATTCATGTATTATATGCCTCACTAAGTCTGTGACTTATTGTGTGTGACTGTTTTCACATGTAGGTTCAAAGAAATCAGAATATCCAAGCTAGAACCAGTCAACATGACAACATAAACCAGTTGAAGATCATATCATAATTAATTTAAGTCATATGTATTTTGTTATATGTTATTTTGTTGGTATGTAGAGGAAATTTTAAATCAAACATGCTCTGATTGGATTTGTAAACCTTTTTTTATTATATTTATGTAAATTATATAGTTTTATTGTAATGAAAGTTTGAAAATTTTAATATATATTGTATAATCAAACATTTTGAAAAGTCAATGTGACATATCGAATTTGTATCCGGGTTGGATACAGGTCGAGGTGTTATATTTAATGGTATCAGATATAAGGTTTAGATGATTCTAGGTATAAACTGAAGTCAAAATTGTCTTAAAAAGTATACATGCCAACAAAATAGTGAGAATTTCTGATCTGATAAGTAATGAGAATTTCTGATCTGATAAGTAATGAGAATGATGTCTTGCTAAAAGAATACATTGATTATATCTTATTAGATGTATGATCGCGAGAGCTCCTGAAGTGATGCGGGAGATGATAGACCCGAGGAACGTAGCAATTCACTTGCCTTGGCCAGACAAAGTGAAGAATAAGAAACCCCAGGGAGTGTCTGTACAAGATCAAAGAGCTTTCTATAGGACGTTAGACGCTATCTTTATGTGGTTCCAACCTTCTGCTCCTTAAACTATCAAAATGAATGTAGCTAAAGAATTGAAAGGATTACGATCTCTTGAATTCAAAGGTAAAGCGGAGGAAGGTCCTGTTACTACGGACCTTTGGTTGAATGATGTGAAGATCATGTTGAAAAGTCTCAACTGCTCTGAAGTGGAGAAGCTAGATGGAGTGATTTCACTGCTACGTGGACAAGCTACAATATGGTAGATGAATGTCATCATAAGAATGACAAGTGACCAAATAACATGGCCCTTATTCTTAGAAGAGTTTAGGCACAAGTATAGTGGAGATCATTTTGTAAGAAAAATGAAGCTAGAGTTTATGAGCCTAAAGCAAGGGAGTCGCATCATATACAAATATGAGTGGGAGTTCAATAAGCTAAGTCATTTTGCTGCTGAACTTGTTCTGACCGAGAATGATGCACATGAATGGTTTATTGAGGGCTTACGTCCGAGATTGAAAGAAATATTGATAGTTTTGAATCTATCTTTATTCCAGGAAGTGGTTAACTGTGCTAAAGCTCTAGAGATAGCTCAGAATGAGAGGTTTGGAGAGCAGAAAGTTCAGATGTCTAAAAGAGTTGAAGCTTCATCGAGTTTAGCACCATTAAAAAAGTGTAGAGATTCTGGTTTTCGATCTCATGCGAGGACAAAATCAGCTGCATCCTCTACTAGAGGATCAAATCCAATGAGAGCCAGACATACTCAATATGTAGGGTATAGAACTAGGAGATCTAATCAGAGTCAAGCCAAACAGTGTTAACATTGTGGAAGGAACCATACCAGAGTATGTCAAGTAATCTTAGGAGCTTGTTTTCGATTTAGGGACACCATATATTTTATCTAGGATTGTCCATTGATGGTTGGAGAGCCTGCACATTCTGAACGATCTACTTTGACATCCCAGAGAGGAAGAGGTAGAGGTAGAGGAAGAAATCAATCTGAGTCCTCCACCCAATAAGAAGTACGTTCAACTTCCTGGTTTTACAACATAAAGACCAGTGAAGATCGTTATGATCCAGAGATCATTACAGGTATTTTCTAGTTACTTGATAAATTTATTTTAGTATTGATTATTCCGGGTTCCACTTATTCGTATGTTAGTATCAAATTGGTGAAAGAGTTGAGAATCCAATTATAAGCAACAAGTAGCGATGTGATAGTGACTAACCCATTAGGGTATAGTGCTCGGGTAAATTAGATGTGTTGAGGGTGTCCCATAAGGATTCAGGGAATTGAATTCCCTACTAATCTGATTGAATTACCCTTTGATGAATTTAAAGCGATTTTGGAAATAGATTGGATGTATCATTATCATGCCAACGTTGACTGTAGACTGAAGAGGGTAACATTGATAAGTCCAAAGGGATTAGAAGTTATAGTGTTTAGTGAAATATTTAATCTGTTAGCAAATTTCATATTAGTGATGTCAGCAAAGAAGTTATTGTTACAAGGATGTCAAGGTTTTATTGCTCACGTGATTGATATTTGGGTTAAGAAAAGTGGAATAGAGGATATTCCGAAGGTCAGAGAGTTTTCAGATGTTTTTCCTGGTGAGTTACCTAGATTAACTTTGAATAGGGAGGTTGAATTTCAAATAGAGGTAATGCTTGGAATAACACCGATTGAAATGTCTCCTTATAGAATGGCTCCGAAAGAATTGAATGAGTAAAAGATCCAGTTGCAAGAATTATTAGATAAGGGATTTATTAGAACAAGTGTGTCACCTTGGAGAGCTCCATTGTTGTTCGTAAAGAAGAATGACAGTTCAATGCGCCTTTATATTGATTATAGACAGCTCCATAAGGTGACCATAAAGAACAAGTATCCCCTCCTAGTAATTGATGATATGTTTGATCAGTTAAAGGGAGCTTCAGTCTTTTCTAAGATCGATTTGCATTATGGGTATCATTAATTGAATATTTAAGAAAGAGATATTCCAAAGACAACTTTTAGAACAGGATATGGTCATTACGAGTTCATTGTTATGCCATTTGGGTTAACTAATGCATCTGATGCGTTTATGGATTTAATGAATAGAGTATTTCAATCATATTTGGATAAGTTCGTAGTTGTCTTCATTGACGATATTTTGGTTTATTCAAAGTCTAATGAGGAACATGATACACATCTCAAGATAGTTTTGCAAACTCTACGAGATAAAAAGTTATATGCTAAGCTATCTAAATCTGAGCTTTGGTTAAATGAAGTGGCATTTCTTGGGCATATGATTTCTGCAGAAGGGATTCGAGTAGATCCTCAAAAAATCAAAGCTATTTTAGACTGGGAAATTCCAAAGAATGTGTCTGAAGTTAAGAGTTTTCTAGGCTTCCAGGTTATTATCGATGATTCGTTAAGAACTTTTTGATGATAACTTTACCTTTGACAAAGTTGATGAGAAAAAATGTATCTTTTACTTGGACTCCTGAATGTAAAGAGAGTTTTGAGGCATTAAAGAGAATTTTGATAGAAGCTCCCGTGTTGGTCCAACCTGAGTCTGGCAATAACTACTTGGTTTACAGTGACGCATCCTATAGTGGCTTAGAATGTGTACTGATGCAAGAAGGGAAAGTAGTGGCCTATACATCCAGACAATTGAAACTACATGAGAAGAATTATCCGACACATGATTTAGAGTTAGTTGCAGTAGTGTTCGGTCTCAAGATATGGCGTCACTACTTATATGGTGAACGTTGCTATCTCTATATAGATCATAAGAGTTTGAAGTATATGATGGCCCAGAAGGAATTAAATCTGAGACAATGAAGGTGGATCGAGCTTCTTAAAGATTATGATGTAGTTATTGATTTCCATCATGAGAAAGCAAATGTGGTAGCTGATGTGCTAAGTCGGAAAACGTTCTCAGCCTTACGAGCTTTAGATACAAGACTTTCATTAAATAGAGATGGTAGTTTATGTGCATAATTGAAGATTAGGTCAATAATGTTAGATAGAATCAAGGAGTTGCAGGGTAAAGATGAAAGGTGTTTAAAGAGATTGAAGCAAATAAAGAATGAAAAAAATAAAGATTTTGAGGTTAAGTCTGATGGGAATTTGTATTATCGAGGGAGATTGGTGATTCCATATTCTGAGGAATTGAAGAATGATCTATTGACAGAAGCTCACTGTAGTCTGTTGACGATATACCCTGGTGGAAACAAGGTGTATATGGATCTTAAGAGTCGGTATTGGTGGCTGGGAATGAAAAGAAGTATCATGGAATTTGTGTCTAAATGTTTGACACGTCAGCAAGTCAAAGCTAAGCATCAAGTTTCTTAAGGATTATTGCAACCAATCTCTATTCCTCAATGGAAATGAGAGAATGTGACGATGGACTTTGTGACGAGATTACCTTTGACTTCAAATAAAAGAGATTCCATTTGGGTAATAGTTGACCGATTGACCAAGTCATCACAGTTCAGTCATGTTAGAACTGATTTATTCATAGAAAAGTATGTTGAACAATACATTAAAGAGATAATTCGACTACATGGTGTACCTGTTTCGATCGTTGTTGACCGAGAACCTCGATTCACATCAAGATTTTGGAAGACTTTGCATGGAGCATTAGGGACTCGACTGAACTTCAGTAAATCCTTTCATCCTTAGACAGATATACAGTCTGAGAGAACCATTAGAATTTTAGAAGATATGCTAAGATCTTGTGTAATCGAGTTCAAATGATCTTGGGAGAAGCATTTTCCACCTGCCAAATTTGCTTACAAAAATAGCTACCAATCAAGCATTAAGATGGCTCCCTATAAGGCTTTATATAGAAGAAAGTGTCGTACATCATTGAATTGGTATGAACTTAAGGATCGAGAAGTTCTTGGTCCTGATTTGATTAGGGAAGTGAAGGAGAAAGTTCAAGTGATTCAACACAATCTCAAAGTGGCATTTGATAGAAGAAAGTCATATGTTGATCTTAAGAGAAAAGAGATTTTGTTTAAAGTTGGAGATCAAGTATTCCTGAAATTTTCTCATTGGAAGAAAGTGTTACGTTTTAGTCGAAAAGGAAAACTTAGTCCCCGTTTTATTGGGTCATATAAAATTATTAAGAGAGTGGGACCAGTGGCCAATCAGTTAGCGTTGCCACCGGAAATGGAGAAAATTCATAATGTTTCCCATGTTTCCATGCTTCGGAAATATAGATCCGATCCCTCTTATATCATTTCACCAGAAGAGATAGAAGTTCAAACTGGTGCAAATCTTGGCACAAGAAGTGAAGCAGTTAAGAAATAAAATGATTCTGTTGGTCAAGGTGTTATGGAGAAATCATAAAGTAGATGAAGTAACATGGGAACGTGAAGAGGATATGCATAGTCTATATCCCCACCTTTTTGTGTATTGAAAATTCAAGGATGAATTTTCTTAAGGGGATATTTGTAACATCCTAAACACCGGGTTAGTGACTAAATTACAAGATTTTAAAATTTCATGATCAAATTAGATAAATTGAAAAGTTCAAGGGTTTATCTGGAAAATTGTTTGTGGAAGATTGAATAGAAAAGAAAGGAAGTTGGAAGGGAATATTGGTTATTAGATAAGAAATAATTAAAATACCATTATGGTTGTTTATATAACCATGTGGAAGAGGGGAGAAAATAATCAGAGAATTCTAGACATCTTCTTCCTCTTTTCTTCCTCAACTTACCTTGACTCCATAAGCTAAGGTAAGTATTCTTCTAATTGATTATTCTTTGTAATTTATAAGAGCTTTTGATTCTTAAGGTATTAGGAAAACTTAAGGAAAGCTTAAGATTGCTTAAAACTCAGATTGATAAGTTATGAGAGATTGAATATAAGAGTTTTTTAAGTGAATTGTTGAGAAAGAGTTAGTAAATGAAGTTTGAGGTTAAATTTGACTTGTCATCAGTTAGAATAAGAGATTTATGAGGTTAGAAAAGTTTTATAAAAAAGTTGAGAATTTGGTATGATTTTTTATTCCAAGTATGCTATTGAGAATTTGGATGTTTAGAAGTACTAAAGTGAAATAAGTTAGTTTGAGAGTATATAGTTGAGTTTGAAGGCTTTAAATAAGAGTAAGATGGGAAGGTTAGCAAAGTATTGGTAAATTTTTGGGTTAAAGGAAGAAGTTATGGGTAAGAGGTATCGGTATTGGATGAACAGTATCGATACTTCAAAGTGAAAATAGGTAATATTGGGTTAGGGTATCGATATTGGATGAACCGTATCGATGCCATAAGCTAAAAGTTGGTAATTTATTCGTAGAGTATCGATACTGAAGTAGTAGTATCAGTACTGGGGGTATTAATACCAATGTATAAGTATCGATACCATTTTTAGAAATGAAATTCCAGAACCGAGAAAGGGTATCGGTACAAAAGTATAGCATCGATACCATAGTAAAGAAGTATCGGTATTGTACTTAAGGTACCGATACTATTCATATGAAAATTGTGAAATTAAGTGTTTTGTTTTGCATATGTTCATAAGGAATTACTTATAGTAATTGAACTTTGATATTCATATGTTGAGTTAATCGATCGGATGAATCAGCCAAGAGGGGGTGAATTGGCAATTTAAAATTTTGATGGAAGCTTGGACAGAAAATTGGAAAGATTTGCACAATGATTTAGAGTGGTTCGACTTTCTCAACCAAAGTCTACGTCTACTACCTTAGCTATCCACACTAAGGATTTTCCACAAATTCACTAATTTGTCTTTCTTTTGAGGACAAAGAGTAACTTTACAACTCCCTCAAGAATTATACCCCAAATTCTTGAGAACACTCTCTCCCAAAGAGAAAATTACAAATTCGCAAACTTTACAGAAAAACCTCACAAGGTAGATTGTTTGCACAATTCTAGAACAAGGAAAGAACACTAAAAAATAAATACAATTGAGCACAAATGGTGTTATTGAAATCAAAATGAATATTGAATGAAATTTGACTTGAATTGCTCAAACTTGATGTTTGATGCTTTTTCTCTTGTTTCTCTCTCAATTCTTATTTCTTGTGATTCATCAATGGCTTCTAGACTTGTTTAAATACACCTTGGATCAATTATGAACGTTGGGGTTAATTGGTGAAGTCAAGAGAGACGTTGTGGTGTGAATTCTAATTCAAAAAACTGTTGGGAGCGTAGGGGTATTGGTACACCTTCCAAGGGTATCGATACATCCTGTGTAAAATTCAAATATTTCGACCGTTATAAGATTAAAGGTATCGGTACCTCTCAGGGGTATCGGTACCTATTTAACATTATGCTTTTCTCAGAGCCAAAATCAACATAAGGGGTATCAGTACCTTTAGGATAGGTATCAGTACCTCTTTTCATAGGGGTATCGGTACCCTATGGGGTATTCGTACCATTTTTGCATTCGATGTTTGAGGGGTATTGGTACCTCTTAAGAGGGTATCGATACCTCCCTATTTAAAACTCATTTTTGGCTCGATTTGGTTTGAAATACTTTGTAAAAATTATTTCGAAAATGTTTTAAGGTTGAAACATAATTTATTTTTTACTTAAATAAGGAGTAAAATTGACATTTGAAAACTTGAAGTAATATATGTGATATTCCATTAATTAGATTGAATATTATTTTTGAAATTGAATATAAAATCTTAAAATTCATTAACACTTTATTTATTATATCGAAACATCAAAATGATTTCGAGAAACTCCCACTTTTTGATATAACAAAACATTTTAGAAATTTTAAGATTTTCTTTTGAAAAATCATTTTTGAAAAATTTACTCACACTCCCCTTACTATATTCTCCCTCTTTTTGTTAAATCAAAAAGACTCTATTAAAATGTTTAAACAAGTTTTTAAGGAAAAATAGCCAATTGATATATATTAATATAGCTGCTAAGATCAAAGTCAAGAGAAATATTAGCCATTAGTCCATAATCAATATTCATAAACATATGTGTAATGGTAATTGGTCATAATTGATCTAAAATGTAAACGATGTATAAACTATTGAAAAAATTAATTTAAGTAACTAATAAACATTCAAACTATTCAAATACACAAACATCCAAAATCGAAACAAATATTCAAACAACCATACAAATCATTCAAAATGTTTTAATAATTAAGTTCAAATTCAACCTAAGAAAACTAGCAAGTGAAGGTCAATCATCCGTAGGAGGATCGTGATCGAAACGATGTCCTCTAAGGTAAGCAACATTGTGTGTAAGTGCATCGAGTCTCTCGTCCATAGCATTGAATATATTATCTATTGCTTCGCGATTAGCTCGAATTTCCCGTTGATTCTCCAACTGTTGAGTCTTCATAGTAGTGAAGTGGGACTCTAATGATGTGAACCTCAAATCTAATATCTCCATAAAGGACTAAAAGTATGGAGACATTGAACTGTCTTGCTGATCTAGCTCATCCTAGGATAGGTTAACGGGATCATCGATATCCCATAAAAGATTGTCAAGCTCTGGATCATCAACCGGAGCCGGAGTAACTCGTGAGGAGCTAGCACCCGGTGTTTTCTGAGTTGAACGAACCCATTGATCATTGTCTCCACTCCATCCTGATTTACGCAAAGAAGTGAGGTTTATTTGGGTGGTAAGAGGGATTACTACATCAAGCTCGACCTTAAGCTTTGCTTTGATAAACATGTTGCTAAGAAGACATCTGTAAACTAAGGTTTCTACACGTTTAGAAGGGACATTGTTTACGGTTTCAACGAGGTCAACAAAGATAATTTGTGGTAGGTTTATTTTCTTATTTTTCTGGATACAATGTATCCACCGTAGGTTATGTGCTCTAAGAGTATATTATTTGCCTCCGGATGGTCTAAACCACCAAGAGATGATCAGATGAAGAAAACGTTCGTGATGATCTAAAACACTCGTACTCGACTTGGCTTTATAAAGAGTAGCCACTATATCTCGCTCATTATCTAAGCCACTATTATCTAGACCAAATGCGTTAGAGATGGAGTCTGAGTTAATATGAATGTATTGGCCTAGGAGATAAGATCAAATACCTACAGTGGCGGTTTGGGACTTGTTTTGGATGCATATCGCATTGGAGTAGAAAATGCGAACGAGTTGGTGATAAACAATTGGTTCAATATTAAAGAGTTTATCAAATTTCCATGATTGGAAGGTAGGAAGATATTTGAATTTCATATCTATCATGGCTTAAAGAGAAGGGATACGTTCTTCCCGAATGATATAAGACTCGAAGAGGTGAACAAACCTAGTGTAAAGATCCCTACGGCTAGGTTCGTTAAAACATGAGTTTCGAATTATCATCTTTGATTCATTTGGATTGGGATTAGGAGGTGAATATGGAGGTGGGTTTGGAGGTGAGTTTGGAGGTCGGTTTGATCGACTCGAAGATGTCCTAGGCCGTTTAGAGTGAGACATGATTTACGAAATAGGAATAGGAATAAGGATACCTAGAAATTTTGAGATTGAGTGGATTTTATTATTGTTTACACTAATTTGATGATTGTAACATGATTAGGAGTTGAAGAATATAAGAAATCCGACTTGTAATCGTTGAATATGAACAATATGGAGATTTTGAGTGTTTTTTAGAGGGAACGACGGCAAGAGAGTGTTTTTAGGAATTAGGATTTAGCAAAATAATGAAGAATTGGGGATTTAAAGCCTAAACCTGACAGGGGGTATCTGTACCCATTGAGGGGTATCAATACACATTCAAAGAGGGTATCGATACACGTTGAAGCAATATCGATACCTAGCAAGAGGGTATCGGTACCTGGGTGACAGGTATTGATACCTTGTGCAAAAAAAATGTCAAAAATCTGCTTTAAAACACTTATCATGCTAGTTTAATCATCTCTAGTGATATTGGCAACTCATATTTCAAAAATTAACTATATTCAATCAATCAAATCTACCCTTAAATTTTATTTGAAAATATCATTAATTTTCACTAAAGATCATAAACTTCCCTAACTATTAGTATAGAAAACATTCAAAAATGTTATTTTTATAAGCATTTTTTGCTAATTAAAAGTTCTAAAATCATTTTAAATACTAAGTCAAGGTAGGTCAGTTAAACCTATTTCTCTCCCAAGTGTCCAAAATCTTTCTTTGTCTAAAGGTTTTGTAAAAATATCAGCTATTTGATGCAAAGTATCTACAAATTCTAGAACTACATCTCCTTTTGTGACATAATCTCTAATGAAATGATGTCTAATTTCAATATGCTTAGTTATATAGTGTTTGATGGGATATTTAGTGAGAAAATAACACTAGTATTGTCACACTTGAGAGGTATGGTACCAACTTCAATTCCATAGTCTAAAAGTTGTTGTTTCATCCATAAAACTTGTGCGCAATAATTACCCACTGAAATGTATTCCGCTTCAGTGGTAGATAATGCAACACTATTTTGTTTCTTTGAAAACCAAGAAATCAACATATTTCCTAGGAATTGAAATGTATTATAGGTGCTCTTCCTATCTATTTTGCATCTTCCATAATCCACATCAGAGAAGGCATGCAAGCTAAAGCTAGAGTCTCTAGGATACCAAAGTCCTAAACTTGGAGTGTCCTTAAGGTATCTAAAGATTCTCTTAATAGCTTGTAGATATGATTCCTTAGGGCATGATTGAATCTAGAATATAAGCAAACACTAAACATAATGTCCGGTCTACTTACGGTTAGATAAAGTAAAGAGTCAATCATAGACCTATAAAGTTTAACATCTATATATTTACCTCCTTTATCTTTGTCAAGCTTTGTAGATGAGCTCGTATGAGTGGCTTGAGGTTTTACATTCTCCAGTACAAACTTTTTTAGCATATCTTGAAAGTACTTTGCTTGATTGATGAAGATGCTATCTTTCCTTTGCTTGATTTGGAGCCCCAAGAAAAATGAAAGCTCCCCCATCATGCTCAACTCAAATTCACCTTGCATTAGCTTTAAAATTTCTTGGCAAAGAGCATCATTAGTAAAACCAAATATTATATCATCAATATAAATTTGAACTAACAACAAGTATTTACCTTTTCGCTTTAAAAATAATGTAGTGTCAACCTTCCCTTTTGAAAAACCTTTTTCAATTAAAAATTTGACAATCTTTCATACCAAGCTCTAGGAGCTTGTTTTAAACCATATAATGCTTTTGTCAATTTAAAAACATGATTTGAAATTTTGAATCTTCAAAACCATGAGGTTGTTCCACATACACTTCTTCTTTTATAAACCCATTTAAAATGCACTTTTAACATCCATTTGATATAATTTAAATTCATTGAAACATGCAAATGCTAATAACATTCTTATAGCTTCCATCCTAGCTACAGCAGCATATATTTCATCATAGTCTATTCTCTCTTCTTGAGTATAGCCTTGAGCAATAAGTCTAGCCTTGTTTCTTACTATATTACCAATTTCATCTAATTTGTTCCTAAATACTCATTTAGTACCTATAGTAGATTTATCACTAGGCCTTTCAACTAATGTCCATATTTTACTTCTCTCAAATTGATTTAACTCTTATTGCATAGACATAATCTAATTTTCATTGGTTAATGCTTCTTTAACATTTTTAGGCTCTATGCATGAGATAAATGCAACATAATTACATAAGTTCCTAAGAGAAGATCGTGTAGTTACCCCTTTGGATGGATCACCTAAAATCTCACCATCCTTAACATAGTTGAATTATATTGGGTATGTGATTTCCCTTTCTTCAATGGTTAGATTCTTGAAGGTATCTTGAGTTCCTTCATCTTTCACTTCTTCCTTTGATGATGGTTCTACAACGTCATCATCAACACAAGAATCCTTCCTCAGAAGGGTATTATCATCAAAAACAACATGAATAGACTCTTCTACCACTAAAGTTCTTTTATTAAATACCCGATAAGCTTTAGAATTTAGGGAATAACATAGAAAAATTCCTTTATCACTTTTAGTATCAAATTTGCCAAGGTTATCTTTACCGTTGTTTAAAACAAAACATTTACATCCAAATGGATGAAAATAGCTAATGTTAGGCTTTTTATTTTTGAAAATTTCATATGGAGTTTTCTTCAAAATAGGCCTAATCATTACTCGACTAATAACATAATAGGCGGTATTTGTGGCTTCTGCCCAAAAATATTTTGGCAAATCATTTTCACAAAGCATGGTTCTAACCATTTCTTCTAAAGTTTGATTTTTCCTCTCAACAACTCCATTTTGTTGAGGGGTTCTAGGTGCAGAAAAATTATGGCTAATTCCATTAGAATTACAAAACTTAGTAAATCCAAGATTTTCAAATTCAGTACTATGATCACTCCTAACACTTGAAATTGAGTAATCTTTTTTCATTTTGGATTACTTTTGAAAAAGTGATAAAATGTTCTAATGCTTCATCTTTAGTACTTAAAAATAGAACCCAAGTATATCTACAATAGTCATCAACTATTACAAAATAATATTGTTTTCCACCCAAGCTAATAATCCTAATTGGCCCAAAAAGATCTATATGTATCAATTATAATACTCTACTAGTTGATACATCATTAATGGATTTAAAAGAAACTTTCTTTTGTTTTCCTTTTGAGCATGCATCACAGATTTTATCTTTATCAAATTTTATCTTTGGCAACCCTCTTACTAAATCACATTGAATTAGTCTTTGTAATACACTCATGTTTGTGTGACCTAGTCTCCTATGCCATAACCAACTATCATGTTCATCCTTAGAAACTAGGTATAAATTAGTCATATTTATTGAATCTAAATGCACCATGTAAATGTTTCCTATTCTATGACCAATGAGCATAATCCGATTAGATGCAATGTCAACAATTTTTACAACCATTTGTTTCAAACAAGACAGTGTATCCTTTATCACATAATTGACTAATGCTCAATAGATTATGCTTCAACCCATTCACATATAATACTTTTTCTATTTGTATAGAAGGGGTATTACCTATAGTACCTATACCTTCAATGTAACGTTTTTAGTTGTCTCCAAAGGTTACCACTCCTTTATTTTTATTGTTAAGCTCTGTAAACCGGCTCTTTTCTTTGGTCATGTGTCTTGAGCATCCACTATCAAGGAACAATGAGTTTAAACTTGTATTTCGTACCTTGAAGCAACGTTCCTCTTCCTACAAACATAGATTAATTTTTGATTTTTGGTACCCAAATTCTTTTGGGTCCATATTCATTAGTCCTTAAAATCCTTGTCCCCTTTGGTATCTATTTATTTAGGATATCTTTATATTTAGTAGTATTGAGTTCTTTAGGAACCCATATACTTCTAACGATTTTACCATTAGAGGTTCTTTGGGGACCTCTATGATTGTAAGATTTAAAATTATTTCTAATAAAGTTGGATTTTAAATTTTCTCATTTTTTAAAACGTTTTGTTCCAACTTTATTGAAAGAAGCTTTAAGATCATCAATTTCTTTTTGATGATCGTCATTGACTCTTGAAAGTAAATTATGCAAATCAGAATTTTTCTTTTCAAAATCTTCGATTTTGATTTATAATTCATTAATTTTACTTTCAAGATCATTGTTGGTCTTGGATATGAGATCGTTTTCATTTTTCAACTTTGAAATATCTTTCTTGTATTTTGAAAATAATTTCTCATAATCCAACGACAACCCATTATATTCCTCTAATAACTCATCAAAAGAAAAATCTTCTAAATCAAATGAGTTAGAGGTTACCTGAGAATCTTCCCCTGTGGCCATCAAGCACAAGTTTACTACTTATTATTTCTCTTCATTGGATGATTAATCATCGCTCCAAGTAGCCACGTGTGCTTTCTGTTTCTTCTTAGAATGACACTTCTTCTTCAATTGTGGGTAATCGTATTTGACATGCCCAGGCTTTCTGCATTCATAGAAAATGATAGGGTCATTCTCCTTTGATTCAGTTTTGAAGCCTTTATTTCGTTTGAATTTTCTTCCTCTGTTGGGCTTCATTAAATTTCTGAACCATTTGGCAAATAATGTCATTTCTTCATCATCGTCATCATCATCAGAATCACTCTCATCTTTTATGGATTTGAGAGCAACTCCAACATTCTTCTTTTTCTCCGTATCATTCTTTGTCTCGTCCTTTTTCTCGAGTTCTACCTCATCTTGAATCATCATTTCATATGTGAAGAGAGAACCAATGAGCTCATCGAGAGTTAAATACTTTAGGTCTTTAGCTTCGATAATCGTTGTCTTATTTGATTGCCAAGCTTTTGGAAGAGAATAAATTATCTTCCTCACAAGCTTCTCGTTTGGAATAATTTCTCCATATACCTTGAGGCCATTGACAATCACGAAAAATCTATCCGTCATAGCTTTGATATCTTCTCCTGGATTCATCTTGAAATTTTCATAGATATGAGTAAGAAGACTAATTTTAGATTTTTTTACCTCGTTGGTTCCTTCATGAGTTACTTGAAGTTTATCCCATATCTCCTCGGTGGTTGTACAAGATGATATTCTCCCGTATTCATCTGGTCTAAGTGCACAGAAAAGAATATGGATAGCCTTTTAGTTGAGGTGGAATAATCTCGTCTCTTCTTCACTCCACAAATTTTAATGTCTGGATGGTTCAGAGTATCCATTCATCATGATTTTTCATGCTCCGATGTCACTAGCTTGAATGAAGTACCTCATCCTATTCATCCAATAAGCATAGTTAGCTCCATTGAAGAAAGGAGACTTGTTGACATGCTGAGAATCAATAACGAAGTCGAAGTTTGATGTAGAGGCCATTGATGACTTGAATATCGATTGAACTCTTCCTGAATATACTCAAGAGGTGGTAAAACTTAAAATGAGTGTAGCTTTGATATCAATTATTGAGTTAATCGATCGAATAAATCAGCCAAGAGGGGGTGAATTGGCAATTTAAAATTTCAGTAGAAGCTTTGACAGAAAATTGAAAAGATTTGCATAGCGATTTAGAGTGGTTCGACTTTCTCAACCAAAGTCTACGTCCACTACCTTAACTAACCACACTAAGGGTTTTCTACAAATTCATTAATTTGTCTTTCTTTTGAGGACAAAGAGTAACCTTACAACTCCCTCAAGAATTATACCCCAAATTATTGAGAATACTCTTTCCCAAAGAGAAAATTACAAATTCTCAAACTTTACAGAAAAACCTCACAAGGTAGATTGTTCGCATAATTATATAACAAGGAAAGAACACTCAAGAATAAATACAATTGAGCACAAATGGTGTTCTTGAAAGAAAAATGAATATTGAATGAAATTTGGCTTGAATTGCTCAGACTTGATGTTTGATGCTTTCTCTCTTGTTTCTCTCTCAATTATTGTTTCTTGTTATTCATCAATGTATTCTAGACTTGTTTAAATACACCTTGGATCAATTCTGAATGTTGGGGTTAATTGGTGAAGTCAAGAGAGACGTTGTGGTGTGAATTCTACTTCAAAAAACTGGTGGGAGCGTAGGGGTATCGGTACACCTTCAAAGGGTATCGATACATCCTGTGTAAAATTCAAATATTTTGACCGTTATAAGACTAAGGGTATTGGTACCTCTCAGGGGTATCGATACCCATTTGGCATTGTATTTTTCTCGGTGCCAAAATCAACATAAGGGGTATCGGTACCTTTGGGATAGGTATCGGTACCTCTTTCCATATGGGTATCGATACCCTATGGGGTATCCGTACCCTTTCTGCATTCGATGTTTGAGGTGTATCAGTACCTCTTAAGAGGGTATCAGTACCTCCCTATTTAAAACTCATTTTGGTTCAAAATACTTTGTAAAAATTATTTAAAAAATGTTTTAAGATTGAAATGCAATTTTTTTACTTAAGTAAGGAGTACAATTGACATTTGAAAACTTGGAGTAATATATGTGATATTCGATTATTGGATCGAATATTATTTTTGAAATTGAATATAAATACTTAAAATTAATTAACACTTTATTTGTTATATCGAAACATCAAAATATTTTCAACATCATATAAGTCGTATATTTGTGTAGATATTGATCGAAGGCAAGTCCAAGACTATTTGAAGCTATAAGAGTGTCCAAGAGTCATAAGTGTTTGATTTTACAAGTGAGGCTAATGTGAGTGCATTTGCTATATAGAAATTAGAGTTGCGATATATCTGTTTCCGATATTTTGAATATATGATTGTATGAGTAGAAACATGATTATGATTTCGTACTATATGAATATGCCTTGTTTGTATTACATGTTATGTGGTATGAACTTATATGATATATGTTATATGGCAATGATAAATGTGACCATATGAGAATGTTATATGAGCTATGTGATAATAAGATATGAGATTACATGCCTATATGATATAAGTTATGTGAACGGTTATAAATGGTAAAGCCTATAGTATGTGATATGAGAGCTGAGGGTATAATTGGCATGCCAAGTTTTAAGAGTTCTACGCGGTCCTGACAATTCTATGTAGTCCTTCGGGACAATTTTACGCGGTTCTTTAGGACATCTATGTGGTCCTTCGGAACATTCTGTGTGGCACTTCGGTGCATTTCTACGTGGTACTTCGGTGTATTTTATACGAGCTGTGATGATAACATTTGTGTACAACCTCAATGCACTCACATACCTTAAGTTCTCATTAATGTACCATGGGCTACTAAAAGACATAAAATAAATTAATAATGCATAATGTGATAAGTTCTTGTTGGAATAAGTGCTTAATGATATATGTATTCTTGTTTATTGCATATATAATATTTTAGGTAATTAGCGAAAGTATATGATTGCATGTGTCATGAGTTCATTCATGTGTTATATGTCTCACTAAGTCTGTGACTTAGCGTGAAAGTGTTTTCACACCTAAGTTCAAAGAAATCAGAAGAACCAAGCTAGAACCTGTCGGCAAGACAACATAGACCAGTTGAAGATCATATCATAATTAATTTAAGCCGTATGTATTTTTTTATATGTTATTTTGTTTGCATGTAAAGGAAAGTTTAAATCAAACATGCTCTGATTGGTTTTATAAACCTTTTTGATTATATTTATGTAAATTATTTAGTTTTATTATAATGAAAGTTTGAAATTTTTAATCTATATTATCCAATCAAACATTTTGAATGTGACATCTCGAATTCGTATCCGGGTAGGGTACAGGCTGGGGGTGTTATAAGCCCAACTCAGTTACAACCATGATTTAACCCAGACCTGGCTCAGTAGACCACCAGCAACCCGGATCTTGACCCCAAAAGAAAAAGATTCGACCTAAATCGGTCTTGATGTGTTTCTAAATTAGGATTTCTTAACCCTAATATATAAAGCCATCAACTTAAGCCAGCCGCCGCTGACGAATCAGCTCCCACATGTACATGAGCTTCACGTGCCTACTTTACAGCTAACTGGCCACCGCTCAAGCCAAGCTTCACCCTCGCCGACAACCTGTGACGTCGCCATCGACAAATCTGCACCAAACAGTGATCGAATCCATCAAATAGAAAAAAATATCATATCAACAGTCAGAGAAACCCATTTAAAATATGAAGAACTCCTCATGAAATCTCGAGGAAATTGGGGGATCTGTCAAAAGAGGAAGATGTCTCTTCCCTCGGCTATCTGCTATCGATATAAACTATTTTCACAGAGAGAAAAAGGGTGGAGAGAAAGACTCTGTAACACCCCAACCCGTACCCGACCCGGATACAAATCAGAGGTGTCACATTGATTTTTCAAAACCTTTACACTTATAAAATCATGGAAAATTGGAACTTTCATTAAAATAAAATTAACTAATTTACATAAGTATATTCAAAACATTACAAAACCGATCAAAGTATACGTAATTCACAACTTTGTTTACATGCCAACCAACTTATTACAAAAAAATACATATTGTGTAAATTACTTCTGTTATGATCTTCTGGTAGAGGTATGTTGTCTCTGCAATATTAGTTATGATCCTCCTATTTTTTAGTACCTACGTGTGAAATACTCACACGCTAAGTCATCGACTTAGTGAGGCATAATAATAAAATAATGCATTCCTATATTATGAACATGGAACCTAATTAATTCATATACATTCACAACTATCATATCACTATTCAATCATATAACATATGTTTCATTATTAACAAAGAATAACATGAAATCTTATAAGAAAGTAAACTCTTTTTATATCTTTTATGTTCCCATTTATACTACTGATAACTTAAGGTATGCGAATACTGTGAGGTTGTGCACATATGCTGTCACCACAGCTCGTATAATTTCCCACTGAGTGGCATATAAAATTTGTCTCTAAGGACCTTATGTATGTCCCGAAGGACCTCATATATGTCCCGAATGACCTCATATAACCCTCGACTCTTGGTATGCTAACTATACCTATAGCACTCATATTACATAACATGGGCTTGAATAGTTATATGTTTCATATCTCCTTATAATCACTAATTCATTACATATTCATGTACTCATGTCATTTCTCTTATAATCACATATGTCTTATCTCATACCATATATCATATCACATGTACATATAATCATCAATCTCATATCATATAGCTTATGTTATTTGATTATGTTCACCTGGATCGTATAGCATGTATCAAACATATAACACTTATGAATGTGCTTATAATGATCATAATATATGCATGTTCATAACTATTGAACCATGAAATTTAAACATAGGAAATAGACTTATCACAAGCCTTATTTCCATAAAGCCACATATATACTATAATATGCACTCACCTTAGCCTCACTTGATCCAAATTAACTTCTATAACTTTATATCTCCTTATCGATCCTAATTCTTTTGTCGTTCCAGAACTTGCTTATGTTCAATATCTACACAATCATACATTTGATATGCATATAAGAATTCTAAGTATTATAATTCGATCCTTAATAATCCAAGCTAAAAGAAATTCTTAATATAATTTTCTCTTTGAGTAGTATCGGTACCCCCATGTATGGTACCGATACTTCCTTATTGTGGTATTGATACCAATCCTGGGTATCGATACCCTATCTCAGTTCTGGAATCCTTATTTCAAAATTGTATCGATTCTTGACTTATGGTATCGGTACTATTGGTATCGATACTACCCTTTAGGTATCGATACCCCTTGAATGACTTGTCCAATTTTGGCTTATGGAATCGATACTTATTCATATAGTATTGATATTCTCTCTTAAATTTTAACCCTTTTCACTTTGAAGTATCGGTACTGGATGAACAATACCGATACCCCATGCCCATAATTTATCTTTTTAGCTTGAAAATTTACTCATACTTACTTATACCTTTCATTTTGAACTCCTTTCATACTACTAAACTTAACTAAACTTACTCAACCTATATTATATTCATATAACACATATTCATCTTCAATAATTCATCCTATATCTTGAAACCAATAATCTTACCAATTTTCCAACATGCTCTAATTTTAATTCTAACACTTCATACTTCTTAATTTAACTGATGACAAGTCAAATTTAGTTTCAAACTTTACTTACTTTCTTCCAAGATTTCACTTATCATCTTCTTATCTTTAATCATTTCTAACTCCTTCATCTTTTAGTTTTAGGATAACTTAAGCTTTCCTTAAGCTTAAGTATCATCTAAGGAACATAACCCAAACTTAAATTCAATGAATAATCAACAAACAAGAAACTCACCTTTGCTTTTGGTAGCTCACGGCTGAAAGAGGAAGAAGAGTGAAGATATTTATGGATACTTAGTTTTTCTTTCCTCCTTCTCCACGTGTATTTAATATACCCAATTCCAAATTTTAATTCATTTATTGGTCAAATGACCATTTTTCCCTTCCAATCATCCTACTTTGATATTCAGTCATATACAAAATTTTCCATACAAGCCCCTAAACTTTTCAATTTATCTACTTTAGTCACTAAATTCTAAAATTTTATAATTTGGTCACTAACCAGGTGTTTGGGATGTTACAAATCTCCCCCTTAAGAAAATTTGTCCTCGAATTTTCATTGTACAAAGAGATGGGGGTACTGATTCCTTATGTCCTCTTCACGTTCCCACGTTGCTTCCTCTACCTTGTGATTCCTCCATAACACCTTGACCAATGGAATCGTCTTGTTCCGTAACTATTACAATTCATGAGCCAATATTTGTACCGGTTATTCCTCATAAGTCAGGTCATGCTGAACTTTTATCTCTTCTGGTGTCACAATATGGGAGGGATCGGGCCTATATCTCTGAAGCATGGAAACATGGAAAACATTATGAATCTTCTCCATTTCCAGTGGCAAAGCTAATTGGTATGCCACTGGTCCTATTCTCTTAACGATCTCATAAGGTCCAATAAACCGAGGACTAAGCTTTCTTTTTCATCCAAATCTCAACACATTCTTTCAAGGAGATACTTTTAGAGACACTTTATCTCCAACTTGAAACTCAATTCCTTTCCTCTTAAGATCAGTATACGATTTCTGTCTATACGGTGCCGCTTTAAGATTGTTCTGAATCACTTGAACTTTCTCTTCCACTTCCTGAATCAATTGAACTTTTTCTTCAATTTTCTGAATCAATTCAGGACCAAGAACTTATCGATCTTTAAGCTAGTACCAATTCAAGGGCGTGCGAAATTTCCTCCCATATAAAGCCTCATAGGGAGCCATTTTGATGCTTGATTGGTACCTATTGTTATAAGCAAATCCAAAATTTGGATAGTCCGCTCAGACTGTCCATCTGTCTAGGGATGAAACGTTGCGTTAGAATTTAATCGAGTTTCTAATGCTCCATGTAAGGTCTTCCAAATTCTCGATGTAAATCTAGGATCCCGACAGAAACAATTGAAACAAGTATACCATGCAATCGAATAATCTCCCTGATGTATAGTTCAACATACTTATCCATGGATAAATCAGTTTGTACGGGAACAAAATGGGTTGAGTTAGTTAATCTATCCATGATCACCCAAATTGAATCACTTTTGTTCAGAGTCAAGGGTAACCCCATCACAAAATCCATCGTTACATTCTCCCATTTCCATTGAGGAATATACATTGGTTGCAATAGTCCTAATAGAACCTGATGCTCAGCTTTGAGTTGCTGGCAAGTTAAACACTTAGATACAAATTCTGTAATATTTCTCTTCATTCCTGGCCACCAAAACTGACTCTTGAGATCCATAAACATCTTGTTTCCACAAGGGTGCATCGTCAATAGGCTACAGTGAGCTTCTGTTAACAGATCATTCTTTAATTCCTTATCAGCTGGAATCACCAATCTCCTTCGATAATATAGATTCCTATCAGACTTAATCTCATAATCTTTAACTTCTTCCTTCTTAACTTGTTGCAACCTCTTCAAATACTCTTCATCTTTGGTTTGCAATTCCTTAATTTGATCCAACCATGATGGCTTAAGCTTCAATTCTTCATATATTGTTCTATCTCTATTCAATGACAACATGGCATTTAGAGCTCGTAAGGCTGCAAACATTTTTCGACTTAACTCATCTGCTATCACATTTACTTTTCCACATCATAATCCTTTAGAAATTCCACCCATCTTCTCTGCCTTAAATTCAACTCTTTCTGGGTCATCAGATAATTCAAGCTCTTATGATCAGTATACAAGTAACAACATTCACCATATAAGTAGTGACGCCAAATCTTAAGAGCTAACACTACTGTAGCTAATTCCAGATCGTGTGTCGGATAGTTTTTCTCATGTGGTTTTAATTGTCTAGACGCATAAGCCATTACTTTCCCTTCTTACATCAATACATATCCCAATCCATTATAAGATGCGTCACTATAAACCACATAATTCTTGTCAGACTCAGTTTGAACCAATACTAGAGCTTCTGTTAAAATTTCCTTTAATGCATCATAACTTTCTTGACACTAGGGAGTCCAAGCAAATAATAAATCTTTCCTCATCAACTTAGTCAAAGTAAAGCTATCATCGAAAAGAAAATAATACATCTTTCCTCATCAACTTAGTCAAAGGTAAAGTTATCATCGAAAAGTTCTTAACAAACCTTCGATAATAACCTGCAAGCCTTAGAAAACTTCGAACTTCAGACACATTCTTTGGAACTTCCCACTCTAAAATAGATTTTATCTTTTGAGGATCAACCCAAATTCCTTCTGCAGAAATCACATGTCCAAGGAATGTCACTTCATTCAACCAAAACTCACATTTAGATAGTTTGGCATAGAGCTTCTTATCTCGTAGAATCTGCAAGACTATTTTAAAATGTGCACTATGCTCTTCATTCGTCTTCGAATAAACCAATATGTCGTCAATCAAAACAACTACGAATTGATCTAGATAATGTTGAAATATTCTATTCATTATGTCCATAAAAGCAGATGGTGCATTTATAACTCCAAACGGCATGACAATGAACTTGTAGTGACCATATCTCGTTCTAAAAGTCGTTTTTGGAATATCTTTCTCCTGAATCTTCAATTGATGATAACCAGAACGTAAGATCTTTGAGAATACCGAAGCTCCCTTTAACTGATCTAATAAATCGTCAATTCTAGGGAGGGGATACTTATTCTTGATAGTCACCTTGTTGAGCTACCTATAATCAATGCACAGACACATCAAACTATCCTTGTTTTTAACGAACAAGACTAGAGCTCCCCAAGGCGACACACTTCGTCTTATAAATCCTTTTTCCAACAAATCTTGTAACTAAATCTTTAATTCTTGCAACTCTTTCGGAGCCATTCTATATGATGCCATTGCAATAGGTGTTGTTCCAGGCATGACTTCTATTTGAAATTCAACCTCTCTATTCGGAGGTAACCTTGGCAATTCTGCAAGAAAGACATCAGGGAACTCTCTGACTATGGGAATCTCTTCTAACCCTTTCTCCTTGGTTCTAGTGTCCATCATATTAGCATTGAAACCCTGAAATCCTTGTAATAATAATTTCTTTGCCGATATCACAAATATTACATTTGCCAATGGATTCTATCTTTCATTGAACACTATGACTTCAAATCCTTCTGAACTGATCAACATTACTCTCTTTAGTCTAAAATCGACTTTAGCATGATAATGATTTAACCAGTCCATTCCTAGTATCACTTTAAATTCTTCAAAGGGTAATTTCATCTGATTAGCAGGGAATTCAATTCCCTGAATCCGTATGGGACACCCTCTACACACTCTATTTACCTGAGCACTATGCCCTAATGGATTTTTCACTATCACATCACTACTAGTGGCTTCTAATTGAATTATCAATTCTCTCACCACTTTACTACTAATATATGAATATGTGGAACCCAAATTCCTTCTGCAGAAATCACATGTCCAAGGAATGTCACTTCATTCAACCAAAACTCACATTTAGATAGTTTGGCATAGAGCTTCTTATCTCGTAGAATTTGCAAGACTATTTTCAAATGTGCATTATGCTCTTCATTCATCTTCAAATACACCAATATGTCGTCAATCAAAACAACTATTAATTGATCCAGATAAGGTTGAAATATTATATTCATTAGGTCCATAAAAGTATCCGGTGCATTCGTAACTCCAAACGGTATTACAATGAACATGAAGTGATCATATCTCGTTCTAAAAGTCATTTTTGGAATATCTTTCTCCTGAATCTTCAATTGATGATAACCAGAACGTAAGTCAATCTTTGAGAATACCGAAGCTCCCTTTAACTGATCAAATAAATCGTCAATTCTAGGAAGGGGATACTTATTCTTGATAGTCACCTTGTTGAGCTGCCTATAATCAATGCAGAGACGCATCGAACCATCCTTCTTTTTAATGAACAACACTGGAGCTCCCCAAGGCGACACACTTGGTATTATAAATCCTTTTTCTAACAACTCTTGTAACTGAAGCTTTTCCATTTTTATAGGTGTTGTTCCAGGCATGACTTCTATTTGAAATTCAACATCTCTATCCGGAGGTAACCTGGCAATTCTGCAGGAAAGACATCGGGGAACTCTTTGACTATGGGAATCTCTTATAACCCTTTCTCCTTGGTTCTAATGTCCATCACATTAACATTAAACCCTAACATCCTTGTAACAATAACTTCTTTGCCGACATCACAGATATTACATTTGCCAATGGATTACATCTTTCATTGAACACTATGACTTCAAATCATTCTGAACTGATCAACGTTACTCTCTTCAGTCTAAAATCGACTTTAGCATGATAATGATTTAACTAGTCCATTCCTAGTATCACTTTAAATTCTTCAAAGGGTAATTCCATCTGATTAGCAGGGAATTCAATTCCCTGATTCCATATGAGACACCCTCTACACACTCTATTTACCCGAGCTCTATGCCCTAATGGATTTTTCACTATCACATCACTACTAGTGGCTTCTAATTGAATTATCAATTCTCTCACCACTTTGTTACTAATATATGAATATGTGGAACCCGAATTCCTTCTGCAGAAATTATATGTCCAAGGAATGTCATTTCATTAAACCAAAACTCACATTTAGATAGTTTGGCATAGAGCTTCTTATCTCGTAGAATCTGCAAGACTATTTTCAAATATACACTATGCTCTTCATTCATCTTTAAATACACCAATATGTCGTCAATCAAAACAACTATGAAATGATCCAGATAAGGTTGAAATATTCTATTAATTAGGTCCATAAAAGCAGCTTGTGCATTCGTAACTCCAAACGGCATTACAATGAACATGAAGTGATCATATCTCGTTCTAAAAGTCATTTTCGAAATATCTTTCTCCTGCATCTTCAATTGATGATAACCAGAACGTAAGTCAATCTTTGAGAATACCGAAGCTCCCTTTAACTGATCAAATAAATCGTCAATTCTAGGGAGGGGATACTTATTCTTGATAGTCACCTTGTTGAGCTGCCTATAATCAATGCAGAGACGCATCGAACCATCCTTCTTTTCAACGAACAACACTGGAGCTCCCCAAGGAGACACACTTGGTCTTATAAATCCTTTTTCTAACAACTCTTGTAACTGATTCTTTTCCATTGTTATAGGTGTTGTTCCAGGAATGACTTCTATTTGAAATTCAACCTCTTTATCCGGAGGTAACCCTGGCAATTCTGCAGGAAAGACATCAGGGAACTCTTTGACTATGGGAATCTCTTCTAACCCTTTCTCCTTGGTTCTAGTGTCCATCACATTAACATTAAACTCTGACATCCTTGTAACAATAACTTCTTTACCGACATCACAGATATTACATTTGCCAATGGATTTCATCTTTCATTGAACACTATGACTTCAAATCCTTCTGAACTGATCAACGTTACTCTCTTCAGTCTAAAATCGACTTTAGCATGATAATGATTTAACTAGTCCATTCATAGTATCACTTTAAATTCTTCAAAGTTTAATTCCATCTGATTAGCAGGGAATTCAATTCCCTGAATCCATATGGGACACCCTCTACACACTCTATTTACCCGAGCACTATGCCCTAATGGATTTTTCACTATCACATCACTACTAGTGGTTTCTAATTGAATTATCAATTCTCTCACCACTTTGCTACTAATATATGAATATGTGGAACCCGGATTCCTTCTGCAGAAATCACATGTCCAAGGAATGTCACTTCATTAAACCAAAACTCACATTTAGATAGTTTGGCATAGAGCTTCTTATCTCGTATAATCTGCAAGACTATTTTCAAATATACACTATGTTCTTCATTCATCTTTAAATACACCAATATGTCGTCAATCAAAGCAACTATGAAATGATCCAGATAAGGTTGAAATATTCTATTCATTAGGTCCATAAAAGCAGCCGGTGCATTCGTAACTCCAAACGGCATTACAATGAACATGAAGTAATCATATCTCGTTCTAAAAGTCATTTTCGGAATATCTTTCTCCTGAATCTTCAATTGATGATAACCAGAACGTAAGTCAATCTTTGAGAATACCGAAGCTCCCTTTAACTGATCAAATAAATCGTCAATTCTAGGGAGGGGATACTTACTCTTGATAGTCACCTTGTTGAGCTGCCTATAATCAATGCAGAGACGTATCGAGCCATCATTCTTTTTAACGAACAACACTGGAGCTCCTCAAGGCAACACACTTCGTCTTATAAATCCTTTTTCCAACAACTCTTGTAACTGAATCTTTAATTCTTGCAACTCTTTAGGAGTCATTCTATATGATGTCATTGCAATAGGTGTTGTTCCAGGCATAACTTTTATTTGAAATTCAACCTCTCTATCCGGAGGTAACCCTGACAATTCTGCAAGAAAGACATCGGGAATTCTCTGACTATGGAATCTCTTCTAACCCTTTCTCCTTGGTTCTAGTGTCCATCACATTAGCATTGAAACCCTGACATCCTTGTAACAATAACTTCTTTACCGACATCATATATATTACATTTGCCAATGGATTATATCTTTCATTGAACACTATGACTTCAAATCCTTCTGAACCGATCAACATTACTCTCTTCAGTCTAAAATCGACTTTAGCATGATAATGATTTAACCATTCTATTCCTAGTATCACTTTAAATTCTTCAAAGGGTAATTCCATCTTATTAGCAGGGAATTTAATTCCCTGAATCCATATGGGACACCCTCTACACACTCTATTTACCCAAGCACTATGCCCTAATGGATTTTTCACTATCACATCACTACTAATGGCTTCTAATTGAATTATCAATTCTCTCACCACTTTACTATTAATATATGAATATGTGGAACCCGGATCAATCAATACCATTATACATTTATCATACAGAAGAAAAGTACCTGCAACTATCTCTGGATCATCACACTCTTCATTGTTCTTGATGTTATACACTCGGACAGAAGAGCGCACTTCTTGTTAAGTAGAAGATTTAGGCTGACTTCTTCCTCCACCCCTTCCCATTCCTCTCTGAGACATCAAAGCAGATCGCTCTGACTGTGCAGGCTCTCTATCCCTCAATTGATAATCTCGCATGAAATGTCTCGTTACCCCGCATTAGAAACAAGCTCCAAATTTTACTCTATATATTCTGGTATGGCTTCTTCCACATAACTAACATTGTCTGGCTTGGCTCTGATTTGCTCTCCCAGCACCATACGCTACTGATCGAGTCTGTATGGCTCTCATCTGATTTTATCCTCTAGTAGAGGATGCCACTAACTTAGACCTCGCCTGAGATTAAAAACCAAAATATTTACCTCTCTTAGGTGGTGCAAAACTTGGTGAAGCCCCAGCTCTCCAAATCTTTCATTTTGAGCTCTCTCTAGAGCTTTAGCACAATTAACTACCTCTTGAAATGAGGATAGGTTCAACACAATCAATATTTCTTTTAATCTTAGGCGCAAGCCCTCAACAAACCACTCACACGCATCCTTTTCGATTAGAATCAGCTCAGCCACAAAACGACGTAACTTATTGAACTAGCGCTCGTAATCATACACAGTACGGTTTAATTGCTTTAGGTTCAAAAATTATTGCTTCATCTGCTTAATGAACTGATCTCCTATATACTTATGCCTGGACTCTTCCAAGAACAAGGACCATGTCACTTGGTCACTTGTCATTCTCATGGTGACATTCGTCCACCATGTTCTCGCTTGCCCATGGAGCAAGGAGACCACTCCATCTAGCTTCTCCACTTCAGAACAGTAGAGCCCATCAAGCATTATCTTCACATCATTAAGCCAAATGTACGTAGCAACAGGACCTTCCTCGGCTTTACCTTTGAACTCAGGAGGTCCTAGTCATTTCAACTCCTTTGCTACATTCATTCTCTGAGTTGAGGAAGCAGGAGGTTGGACACGCGTCAAGATAGCGTCCAACGTCCTAAAGAAAATGTCTTGATCTTGTACATTCACTCCTGAAGGTGCATGTTCTTCACATTGCCTGGCCAGGTCAGGTGAATTACTACTCTCAATAGGCCTATCATCTCCCGCTTTACTTCAGGAGATATCGTGTTCGGACATCTAATAACACATAATCATATAGTTCTATTAGCAAGACAACATACTCATTATTCTATCAGATCAGAAGTCCTCACTATTTTGTTGGTATGTATACATTTAAAGACACTCTTGACTTCGGTTTATGCCTAGAATCAACTAAAGCATAGCTCTGATACCATTAAATGTAACACTCTCATGTATGGTACCGATACTTCCTAGATGTGGTATCGGTACACTATCTCGGTTCTGGAATCCTTATTCAAAATGGTATCGATACTTGACTTATGGTATCGGTACCTTTGGTATCAATACTACCCTTTAAGTATCGATACCCCATGAATGACTTGTCCAATTTTGGCTTATAGTATCGATACTTATTCATATAGTATCAATACCCTCTCTCAAATTTTGACCCTTTTCTCTTTGAAGTGTCGGTACTGGATGAACAGTATCGATACCCCATACCCATAATTTATCATTTTAGCTCGAAAATTTACTCATACTTATTTATATCTTCCATTTTGAACTCTTTTCATACTACTAAACTTAACTCAACCTATATTATATTCATATAACACATCTTCATCTTCAATAATTTAACTGATTTTCCAATTTTCTAACATTCTCTAATTTCAATTCTAACACTTCATACTCCTTAATTTAACTGATGACAAGTCAAATTTAGTTTCAAACTTTACTCACCAACTCTCTTCCAAGATTTCACTTATCATCTTCTTATCTTTAATCCTTTCTAACTCCTTCATCTTTTAGTTTTAGGACAACTTAAACTTTCCTTAAGTTTAAGTATCATCTAAGGAACATAACCCAAGCTTAAATTCAATGAATAATCAACTAACAAGAAACTCACCTTTACTTTTGGTAGCTCACAACTGAAAGAGGAAGAAGAGTGAAGATATTTCTGGATACTTAGTTTTGCTTTCCTTCTTCTCCACGTGTATTTAATATACCCAATTCCAAATTTTTAATTCATTTATTTGTCAAATGACCATTTTTCCTTTCCAATCATCCTTCTTTTCTATTCAGTCCTACACAAAATTTTCCATATAAGCCCCTAAACTTTTTAATTTATCTACTTTAGTCACTAAATTTTAAAATTTTACAATTTGGTCACTAACCCAGTGTTTAGGATGTTACAGACTTGGGGGAGAAAGAAAGAGAGAAAGGAGAGAGAGACGGAGAGAGAATCGGGAACGAAGAGAGAAAAATTACATAAGAAATTCAAAGAAGAAAAATAAAGAGAGAAATGAGAGAGGGGGAACCCATTCGAAAAAACAACAAACCAAAGAGAAAAATAGAGAAGCTTAAAAAACAAAAAAACTCATTCGAGCCAAAGAAAAAAAAGAAAAATAGAAGATGAGAGTTCTTACCATGGTTCAGAGTTCACCAGAAAGCCGAAAGGTTGTTGGGGCTCTAAGTTTTCGAAAGGTAACCTCTAGATCTAGGGTTTAGGGTGAGATTTAGGTTAAGTGGGGGTGGTTTTTGGGTTGAGGAGGCTGATGGGAACCATTTGGGGTGGTTTGCTCTCTCCGACCACCGTTAGTCACCGTGAGCGCCGGTGACAATGGCGGTTGATACCCTCTCCGATGAGAGTTAATAAAGTTCTCTCTCACTCTCTCTATGGTTTTTTTTAAACGAAGAAAAAATGAAGGAGAATGAGAATGAGAAGCTTATTTTGGGCTTATATACCCGACCTAAACGCTAACATTTAGGAAGAGGCCTTTTCCGTGTTTTGTATATGGCGTAAACCATGCTATGGGGCTTAGGGTTTGGTAATCTTCTTTTTTAGTCCCTGGTTGTAATTTGTTTACTTCAAATTTTATTCCCTACATTTGTAAATCTTGTATTTTGGTCACTTGGCTATTATATATATATTTTGTAAATGTTAGACATTGTTCTCGTTGTTTATGAAGCTTACATTTTTGCCAATGTTTTGTATTTTAGGTTAAATCCTGAATTAGCATGTATGTTTACTTTCTTTTCATTTCAGTCCTTTACATTATTTACGAGTTATTTTCATTTCTAGTACATGTATTATTTAACATTTGCGATTTGGGTTCTAGTTTATTTGTAATTACTATTTAGCCCTTTAAGTTTCTGTTAGTAACAGTTTGGTCCCTTAAAATTATTAATATGATTACTTATGTTATTTGTATTTAGAGTCTGTAATTTTTATTTTATTTTGTTTTAATCCTTCATGTATGTGTATATTTTGTATATTAGCTCTATATGTTGCGAATACTTTTTTTGTGGATTTCAAATTGTATTCGTTTTCATTGTTTTCTATTATCTATCGATATGTTATTCGAATAATTTCAAGAACATGTATGCGTAGAATGAGCGTGGAAAGCATCACTTGGTCGAAGTGGTGTAATCCGACACGACATTCTAACGAAATGTGAACTTGAAATAAATCAATTTTATTTTTGCTAATTTATTCATTTCATATTTTAAATCAAACAACGCAATGCATGTTTCTCTAAATAGCAATTTATTTTATCTCATGCAAATGCGTATTTTTAGTTTATATTCAATGCGTATTTTTAGTAGAGAATATTCTTTACGAAAAAGAAATAGGCGAGATACATTTCCCGATGGAGGATTGCTAATCTCGATATTTTTTTTCAAGTCAAAGAATTTTCCCTAACAATATAAATAATTCGAAGCAACTTAATAAATAAGTCATATTTTAACTTTATGTTCGATCTATGATTTCCTCCATTTACGAAGTGTAAGCGATCCAGTACCAATTTTTGAGCACTGTGGGGGTATTAATCATTCCCCACACGTAATCGACTCCCAAATCCAACAAATTGAATCTTTGATAAACGCATATCATTTTTTGTCTTTAAAAATGATTTTTTTTTCTTAAAATTATTTTAAAAGATGGTTTTACTTATTCGACCTACCTAACCCCAAAGGTCGATGACGACTCCTTTCAATTTAATTCCAATTAATGCAAAACTGTTAATTTTTCTAAATAATTGTTTTGAAAAGTCATAATTATTTTTAAAAAATAATATTTAATTATTTAAAAAATGATTAGGACAGAAAACTCAGACATTGGAGTTTGGACCCTTCTCTACCAGCACGAATCCAAAGGTTGATTGGCTATCTATAGCTTCCTCATGTCCCTATGCTAGCACGCTTTCACATAGGGGTGTAATGAGCTCGACTCAAAAACTCTAAAATTGAACTGCGAGTTTTAAATTTTTAAATTCAACTCGAATTCGAAATCCTAAACTAAAGCTCGTGAACAGTTCGAAAAGGCTCGAAATGAAAAAAAATTCTTAAACTTAACTCGATTGAAGCCTCAAACTCGAACTCGAACATGAACCTTAAATACATGAAAATCTTACTGTATTTTAAAAAAATAAATACATAAATGTTAATAATATTAATAATTTATTTTAAAAAATAAAATCTTAATATATTATATTTTCGAGTTGCTCACGAGCTTTTCGAGTCGAAAATCAAGTAACTCGTTTTGGCTCATTAAGAATTCGTTTCGAACTCGAGTCGAGTATTTATCGAGCCTTGAACAACGAAGGTTGCATTAAAAGAGAAGATGGAATCGTTCATATTACCTTGCCAGTTGCCAGAAACAAATTGAAAATTCAAACAATTGAACCCTACGCTAGCGGCATAGTCTTCCTCCGGAATGTCTTGGTCTTTCTCATGAGAAGACATTTAGAATAATCGTCTTTTGGAAGAAGACGTTATAAAACGTTAGGAATGGTAAAGTCTTCAAGTGCAATCATCTACGACATAATAAAAAAACGTTTCCTGAAACGACATGGAAAATCTTACGAAGGTTCGCTCTCTTTAATCTGCTTCTGGAAAGACTTCGTCTTTTTCGTGGAATGACTATCAACCCATACCCATCATTTCCTTATTCAATCAATATGGTCCCTTTGAAAAGGACCAAACTCTAGCACGCTTTCACATGACTCCAGAATTTTGAAATTGAAATGTAAAAGATTTTATATATATGTATATACACAATGGCATATAACATTGTTGGATAGTTTGCATCTTTAGTCCTTATTCTTTATTTAATTATTTTGATCCCAATATTTCATTTTAGAGAAAAAAAATCTTTTAAAGTTTGATTAAATAATTAATTTATCCCTATTAAAAAAATACA
This sequence comes from Hibiscus syriacus, assembly GCF_006381635.1. Taxonomy (NCBI): domain Eukaryota; kingdom Viridiplantae; phylum Streptophyta; class Magnoliopsida; order Malvales; family Malvaceae; genus Hibiscus; species Hibiscus syriacus. The sequence goes on from NW_024063349.1 coordinate 225,847, forward strand.
CTTAAACCCTTATTAATATTTGGAGCATTTTAAGCCCCAACATTCTATTTTAAGGCAAAAACCCTATTTTAGAGCACTTACAGTTTGTTAACTAATAAATTCCATCCACATAGGGTTTTTTTATCCCAAAATAAAAAATTAAATTTTAAGGCAAAAATCCTATTTTAGAGCACTTACAGTTTGTTAACTAATAAATTTCATCCACATAGGGGTCTTTTTTATCCCAAAATAAAATGTTAAGAGCCAAAATATTCTGAAAAAGAATAGGGACATCTTTTGTCACGCCAAGAATAAATTAGGGTCAAAGTGCAAAAGAGATAAATGATGCGAGGATAATTTTGTTATTGTCTATTTTTCAAAAGAAAAATGGCATGGTAATAAAATTAATTGATTGAAAAAAATAATTTGAAGGAAAAAATTACTGCCCAAAATATAAACATATTTCAAGTTCTTATTTGATCCTTTTATAAAATTGAGTCCTTATTTGGATAGATTGAAAAAAATTACATCTTTGTTTAATCGTTCTAAAATACTAGACCCACGTCCCTAAAAAAAAATATTTACACACTTAATCATTATTGTTTATTGTTTTATCTTGAGATGAACGCATGTGACAAATTGACGACATTATAATGATAAAAATATGATTTGCAGTGTCACATAACATATTGCAACAATTGTCGTAACATTACAAGTTTACACCTGCAATGCTAACATTGTCTTTACATATGGCACACAATCTGTTGGTGCCTTCACCAGGATTTTCCTTCAATCACACAGCTTTTCTTTAAATTCTATCATTTGTAAATTATTATCCTTCAAATACAAGGGAATTGAACAATAGCAAAGGACAAACAAGTTGCATACAAAACTGTGATGATGGCATGACCATCAATAATTGTTAATTAACTAAATCTTAAGCTTAGCCTAAGTATACTGATTACATATACATTAAGCAAAAATGCTACCAACCAGGTTTTTCATCTATCTTAACTGTGACTGCTTTCACTTTTTTTACCGTGCCTTTTCGGGATTCCTTGTCATCTTGAGAACTTAATTGACTAATAGATGGTTTAACAGAACTAAAGCTAATGACTGGTCGGGAAGCTTGATAGAAGCATCTTAAATGTCTCGTAGGTCATGAAGACGATGCCAACACCAGGAACAACTTTGTAGTACTCGGGCAGAATCCCTCTGTAAAGGCCACCAAGACCTTCAGAATGGATTATATGCCTGAAAGTTCCAACCAACCCAGTTTTATAAACACGAGCACGCCCTGCAGCCCCTTCCAGTTGCATACGTCTCCGCACAAGATCAATAGGAAATGTTGCTGCAAATCATCGGTGACGGAAAATAAAAAGTCATGCAGCGATGAAAGCAGCTTCTAAATAATAACTAGAACAAACATCGTATAAACTTCATGTTTGAGATCTAGTTGAAATTAGCATGTTCTAACAAATGAGATTAGGGGAGAGCAATCATTTTTCTAGGTCAGCTCAATGGGTTTTCATTTCTTAATTGACTTAACCGACCACATCGAACCAACTATACCGAAATACATTGAGCTGAGTCAAACCAAAAAACAGGGTTGCACTTGCAGATTACTAACCTGTTGATGCTGCAATGCCTGAGAGACTGCCACAAGCTAGACTAACCATAATAGTTGAATCATCGGGCCTAAAGCAAAATCAAAGGAATAAAAAATAAGAAGACAGAACCAAAATAATCGATCACATGCTACCAACCAATCATAAGCAATAAGAATACCTCTGTAATTGCCAATAAGATCTCAAAGATTCATATACTGAAAAGCTTAATGCTATACTTGGTCCAACACCCTGCATCACTCAGCATTGCAGCAGCAATTAGAGATAACGAGATAAGAAAATATTGATTTAATGAAAAACAGTATATATACCAATAATGTTGCTCCAAGTCCTTTATACAAGCCGAAGAATCCCTCTTCCCGGCAAATGGTATGAAAGGCATGCCAAATGCCCCTGTAGTATATTGTGTTTCTCTGCAAAGTTCAGAATAACAGTTGAAATGGAGGGTAAGAAAAAAAGGTAAAAATGAAATATATACATATATATATATATATATATATATATAAAGAGGAAGCAATAAGAAATATAAAATCTTGGTCAATGCAAAGGCAAGCACCTTATTTACTCAGAGGTATTTAGTCATATTACCTGAGCTGCGAGACGAGTCCTTATGAGATCCAATGGATATGTAGCAGAGGCAGCAGTCATTCCAGCCAACCCACCACCTACAAAGTGCACACCAATATCAGCATAGGCACGTCTCCTTTGACTTTCCAGGCAGATAATAGATTGCAAGAACTGCAAAAACAAAGGAATGAATGAATTGTGAAACATGATTGAGAGAAAAAATACAGCCATCACTTAGAAAACAAAGGATCGGGACATACACTCTTGTAGCGTTCATAGGCATAGAAGTTGACTGCAGCGTAGGGAAGACGATGAGCAATGGTAACCAGATTGCCTTTCCAGAATGCTTTAAACCCTTCTTCATTAACAATGCGTGAGGCCTCGCGCCATATACAAGCCTTGCTCAATGCCGATACATCTGAGTGCGACCTGAGAGAAAATAAGAGAACATCATCATCAAGGTTGGATAGGACATATTCCCAGTTTAACCTAAAAGTAAGCAACCATTATTTTGAGATATATCATTCAAATTCATTCAGCTGCCACAACCATTATTCTGTCAATCCATGCTAAAAGTGAAAATTATACATCAGAGCCTATACAATTACTCAATTGTTCAGCAATGTTCTAATCATTCATCCAAATCCATTAAATTATGTTTCTTTCAAGAAAATAATTGCATGTTTTAATGAACCTATTTAAAAACAAAAGAAAACTGATATTTTGCCTCATTTTTTAAAATTGAAACCTTCAAATACAATCGAGAACCAAAATTTTAAAGCTGCAGTTTTCCTTCAAAAAGCCTCACAAACCTATTTACCGAATCCCCAGCGCCACTTAAACGAAAAACAACAACGATACGAAATACCCAGATCAAATTACCACTAAAAATCAATAAAAGAAGCATCGTTTTCAAATAAGCTAAAGAGCAATTATAAAAGCAGACCTGAAACAAGATGGTTAGACGGGCAAGAGGAGCCGTACAAGTCTTGCTAAAAGCACCGGCAATACCACCAGCGAGAAGCTGTTGAATGGTCCCAAGCTGCGGATTCAAGTCCTGCTTCGAAGAATGCCCATGTTGCTGTTGCTGTAAAATTCTAGCCCTGGCATCTACGACAGTTCCGTGGGCTGAATTCAAAGCCCTTTGCCCTCCTTCAACCACCACCCCAATTCTTGCATCCACATTCATAATCTCTCAAAAAGCTCTGTCTCTCTCTCCCCCCTATAAGAAACAAAAATCTTTTTTTAGGTTTTGGGTTTGTAGGCTATTGATGTCACATGAGTTTGAAAGAAGAAATTTGGGAAAAAAAATCTAAGGAAACGAAAGCAGTGAAGCTATTTGCTCACTTCGTTGAAGTTTGAAAGGAAAAGATAAAATGAGAAACCCTGGTAGCAGAATTACAAACCTAATGGACAAATAAAGATTTCTTTTTTTCAGCTTCGTTTTTGGATAAACTACACCTCACAGTCATTATACTATCATCAGTATGATTACTTTTAATCACTCAATTTAAAAAAGTTATATGTTTGTTACTAGACTAATCGTTTTGTATTATTTCAATTATATTGCCATTAAAGGATGACATACCAATTTAATAATTGACATAATAACATATTTAACACTTAAATTAATAGCATGAACCAAACGACCTCGATAATAAAAGAATATTTATTTTTTTTAAGGTCACTGATTCGAGTATTAGGAATGCCAGGAGTATGAACGTTCAATGTCTAACACCACTTGAATAAATAAGAAAGAAAGAAAATTAGAAGATTTCAAAAGTTGTTATTTGTTTTGAATTTTGTTTGGTCTAAAAGAATTAAATATTTAGTTTGATAGATTTATTAAATAATATCGAGAAAATAAGAGAAGTTTTTGTTTAATTTTTTAAGGATCAAAATTGGAAAAAATATAAAAAAAAAATTGATGATATTTTTATAATTATAAATTAAATTAATAAAATATATAAATTTATTTTTTTTATTAATCTGGGGTAAGTATAAGATATTATTTGTTCAAAAATAAGTCTCAACAATTTGATATTAAATGCTTATACCCCTGACATCCATGGTGCTCGAACCTAAAACCTCAAGAAATAATAATTATTTTTTTACCATCGAGATCAATTGATTCGTGCATTTCATCCTCTAATAAAAACTAACTGGAGAATAACTGAAATGATATAAAATAATTAGTTTAATGATAAAAATATAATTTGGTTCGTAGTTCAATGACTGTGAGTGTAATTTCCTTTCTACGTGGTTTGGAATATACTTTTAGAGATTCTTTCAGTGGCGGAGTGAAATTGGATTGTTTTGATTCTAAACAATTAAAATTAAATTAATTAATAAGCCACATATTTTAATTTTATTTGCTTAATTTTGTGAATGAAAATTATGTGTGTACAAAGGGGTTTGTTTCGTGGAGGATTGATGTACACAAACTATAAAATAATTGATGATTGACGTGAAAGTTCACCATCTATATATCATTGGGAGGAAAAACGTTGAAATTTGTTTCGTTAAGGGATATTTTTTTTTTAAATTGAGGTCCGACCAACTGTTTATATAAGATGTGTACATCCTCAATTAATTAAGAAAATTGTTATGTATTTAAATACATTTAAATGTGATTATCTTTCATGTAAGAGTTGAGTTATGAGAAAATTCATATTAGGAGTGAGTAAATTCGAATTAAATTATTCGAGTTAAATCAAAATAATGAGTGGCTTTTTGAGTTTTAGTTGAGTTTGGGTTTTATCAATTTTAAAAATTTAAAAATTGAATTAATTATTTTATGATTTAGTCACTGATTTCTTTATTTTTTTAATTCATCTATCAATTTAAGTTTAATTTGATTAAATTCAAACTACATGCTTCTAAAGCACTATAGAATTTATATATATATATATATATATATATATAGCTTCAATTTTATTTTCTAAAAAAAGTTATGCTTTCACAATTTAATCTCTCAAGTTTACATAATTTTTCTATTTATTTAATTTATTCTTTATTTTAAGTCATTTTTTATCAAGTTTAAATCACATATTTCACTACTATTATAAAATACTTACGTAACTTCAAATCCTACTTTTAATAATATTTTTTATAATTTAGTTTTTCAATTTTATATTTTATTTTATTTAATCATTCAATTATAATTTTTGAGAAATGATGAAAAGATATCACTTTTATTTTTTGAAAAATTATCATTTTAAAATATTTATGAAAATATATTATTTTGAATTTAATTGATCTCCAAATATGAATATGAAAAGGAAAGGTAATTAAGACAGAAACCGAATTAAAAATAATAATAGATAGAACAATTACTTCCTATTGGGGCTCAATAAATCCGCTCTTAATCAGCACTGACTCATAATTCATAAATATAAACCAGTCCAAAAACAAGTCCATTCCCTTAAATTATAGGGAGTGTTGGATGATTTATTGTGATGGTTCAGTTCGTAGTTAATACATAAAAGAATTGAAGTTGGTAGTTATGGATATGGGTGTTTAAATTAATTCGTTATTGTTAATCGTAATTGTTAATCAGTGTAATCGTTATATTTTACATGTTAATTAATTGAAATGTTAAGGGTTTAACGGTTTTAGTTAACTGAACTACTAAAAATGCCAGTTAATAATTACGGTTATGATTATGAATTTTGACAAATAATTAACCATCAGTTTATTGTTAATAAATCATAATTAATTAATTATATTTTTTAAAGAATACAATTAGAAACAAAATTGAAATAGTTCTTTCCTGTTCTTTTAGTTATCACGTTTACCTTAGAAGTATATTGAATCAAACATTGATGAAAAACATATTTTATTTTAAACTATAAGTTAACCTATAATCGAACTGTTAATAATTGTTAACAATTAATAGTCAACCATTTTTTAATAGTTAGATCGCAAATAATAAAATTTAATAATTGTTATAACGGTTAATCAATCGTTATATAATTAATTATAGAATTTAATTCAATTGATATTATCAAAAAAATTATTATTAAAAAATTGTTTTAAAATTAATCGGAAAAGAAAGATTAAAAAAACAATTTTTAGTGATACTAAAAAGAGAAAATAACCTCAGTGACCAAAAATCCCATATAATATACGATTTTAACCAACTTTTTCCTGATTTGCCAAAATGACCAAAAAAATCGCAATGCGATCGCTAATTCGCAACGCGATCTCCATTATCGCAAATTCGCGTTGCATTTTCGCAATGCGATAGTTGAAAATCGCGTTGCGATGGTCTACAGTGTCGTTGCGATTTTCCCAATTCGCAATGCGAATAAGTAAATCGCAACGCGAATTGGGAAAATCGCAATGCGAATAAGTAAATCGCAACGCGAATTGGGAAAATCGCAATGCGATACTGACTATCGCAATGCGATAATACAAAATCGTAACGAGATACTTACTTTCGCAACGCGATACTGACTTTCGCAACGCGATAATACATAATCGCAATGCGATTTTCAAAGCGCCATTAGTATCCTGGCCAAGTATTTTATTTTTAAATTCCAAACATGAATATTAATATATTGGAACACTGAACTGTCCACAGTATATCCCGTAATCGCAACTCATAACCTAAAACCTAAAATCACAACTCAGTCCCATCTCCATCTCTCACTCTCTCACCCATCTCCGACGAAATCCGTCCCCATCTCTGGCGAAATCCGTCTATCTCCATCTCTCAGAGCCACTCTCACAATCAGAAATGGAAAATCAAACAAATCAACCAACGAGGGTTAGTTTTTTTAATTATTTTCTTTTTGAAATTTTTGCATTATTATTAGGTTTTTCATATTGAAATTGATGATAAGTTTACTGGTAATTTCAATAATAGATTAACCATTTCACTTAGATTGCTTATTAAATCAACCAAGAATCGCAACGCGAAATGCAAATCGCAACGCGATTTTAGTTTCGCGTTGCGATTCTCTTGTTGCGATAGTCATTTTCGTGTTGCGATTTTCATTTTCAGAAACTATTCTTCTTCTGCAAATTGAAACTTGAATGAATTGCATTACTTCAACCAAAAAACAAAGACAAATACGAAATTCACAGTGTTGCATATTTAAGTTTGAAGAATAAACTACTACTATTTATGTTTATTATTGTTTTTGGTATATCTTCACAGAGTAGTTTTTGGTATATCTAATTTAGTATGTTTATTGTTTTTGTAGAACTTTTATTCGGCTCAATTGACCTTGAGAAATAAAGTCAGCCTGGCCAAAACAATTGCGTCGAAGCTTTCACCTGCACAAAGAAAAATGTTTGAGGATACATGCTTCGGGCCATGGCTGAAAGTACAACATCCCGGTGGAGATGCGATGTTGACACACCTGTTTCTTCAAACCATGACTAGCGATCTACCAGAGACTATACAACGTCGTGATGAAGAGATATGGTTTGATTTTCCACCGGTGTATACGTGCTTTGGGCGGGAGGAGTTTTGCTTAATCACCGGTCTACGCTTCGGACACGATGATGTAGGTCGGTACACTAGACACATTACCCGCCCATCATGGCTATCCCGGGTTTTTTCTGAGCTGGAGAGGTCGAGTCTACACGTAGAAGACCTGACAAGATTTTTGAATAATAAAGATGGTTTTACTCGGATGGATGACGTCGACGTTGTCCGAGTATGCCTTCTAATTCTTTTGCATGCCGGCTTTTTAGGCAGAGAGGCCAGACAACCTATTCCAAATGATCTAATCAAATTGGTAGAAGACCTAAATGCGTGGAACCTGTTTCCGTGGGGCTCGTATTTATGGAAAGCTACATGGAATAAGTTATCGTCTGCCTTGGATGATAGAAAAAGTTTGCATGGCGATGGTTCCAAATACACTTTGGCAGGCTTTATTTGGGCCTTTAAGGTAAAAATTTTTATATGATGTTTCCAAAATTATAAGTAATTATTTAATAATTACTAATGTTTGTTATTATATTGTTTGTAGATTTGGATATTTGAGGCCTTTCTCGCCATGAAGACATATGCAATAAAAACTTCAAATGATATTCCCAGGGCTATTTCCTGGAAGAGGAAACGGACCTTGCAATGGGAAGATTTACTACGGTATACGACAATAAATAATGTAAGTTAACATAAATACTACCATATGTTTATAAACAAGTTATTACTAGTACACGTTTAACTTTTGTTTGAGCTTTTATATTGTTAGGAGGCCAACACTCCTCTACAGAGGCTGACACCCACGGAAGCTGAGCTTGCCACTGATTGGTGGCAAGCTAGTAAGCGTTTTTTTGATGGAACGGTTGATGAGCAGCCTCCACTTCGGGAGCCATCACCTCGCCCAGAGCTATCACCTCACCCAGAGCCATCATCTGATCGACCCGGCTATACACCTCCACAACGACAGCCATCACCTATTCTGTCACATCATCGAGCCTCTTCTCCACCATCACCGCAAGATAGGCGACCGGCAAAGATGCCACGACGTTTATCTTCCTGTTCTCCACCTCCACCTCAACGGGATGAGTTAGGGGAGTTACGTGATGAGGTCAATGCCTTGCGTGAGGAGGTCGGTACTTTACGCAAAGACGATGGTGCATGGCGTGTTGAGGTGTCTACATTAGGTGTCTACATTACGCGGTAAGGTAGCCGCTCTACGTGAGATGGTAGCATCGTTGCAGAATGAGGTTCATACTCTACGCAACGAGGTAAGTTTAAGATTTTTCATACTCGTAATTCATTCGGTTGCTGCCAATACTGCTAAACTGTTTTTGTTAGTATTTGTTTTTGGTTTTGTTTTTGTCTTTTGGTTGAAGTAATGCAATCCATTCAAGTTTCAATTTGCAGAAGAAGAATAGTTTACTTTCGCAACACGAAAATGAAAATGACTATCGCAACGCGGAAATGGCTATCGCAATGCGAAATGAAAATCGCAACGACAAAATCGCAATGCGAAATGAAATCGCAACGACAAAATCGCAATGAGAAATGAAATCGCAACGACAAAATCGCAACGCGAAATGAAAATCGCAATGCGATTTGTGTTTCGCGTTGCGATTTTGTCGTTGCGATTTCATTTCGCGTTGCGATTTTGTCGTTGCGATTTCATTTCGCATTGCGATAGCCATTTCCGCGTTGCGATAGTCATTTCGCGTTGCGATTTTAAGTTTCGTGTTGCGAAAGTAAACTATTCTTCTTCTGGATTGTTTATATATGTTGTCCTTTTAAATGTTTATATAAGTGCTTACTTCTGGAATGTTATCTGAGCATTTTGTGAACTATGATAGAATAATGATTCGGGTGAATACAATGCTAGTTTGAAACATATTTGTCTTTGTTTAATATCATGTCTGTTTATTTACTGATTTATGTATTAATTTTTTTAGCGGCCCGATAAGGTGGATGCTTTACGTCGGGTTTTCCTTGCACGACGGAGTTCACGCATCAGACGGCGTGGACGTGCTATTACGTCTCCGTTCACCCCAATGGTGCGAAGACTCCACAAGAAGAAGCCCGACTCACCGATCATCCCTCAAGAGTCCCCTCCAATCGTTCAAGAGGCCCCTATTCTCCCTCAAGATTCCCCCCACCGTTCAAGAGGCCACTGTCATCGTTGAAGAGGTCCCTCCCACCATTCCAGAGCCCGATTCACATGGGGTAATATATCGAAGTATTGAGAAACCCCCACCGGTTCCGGACATGATGGATGAGAGTTGGCTCTCGTATGAGTTACCGGCTAGTACCCTTCCGGTATCTGAAGTGGAGAGGAGACAACTACCGGAAACAATTGTGGATAATACCCTTTGGGCTAAGACCGCATTTGATTTTTATCTACATGAGCGGAGCCAAGGGTGTTACACTGACATCAGCAAACTCAACGATGAAATGTTTTTGTTGCTTGATCGGTCTTGGTGGGGTGTGCTATTAGGGGTTGAAGACAGTGGCTATTTGGATGGGGAGGTAAGTCTTATATTTGTCTTATATATGATTTTGATTAATTTGTTTAAAAATTAATGTAATTCACTAATATATGTATTTTTTTGTAAAACAGCATATCGATGCGTGGGTGTCACGTCTACTAATAATAAGGAAGCTTAGGAAAAATAAAAAAATTCGCTATATACAATAATGCCGACGGCTTTTCACGCAGTTCACTTGAAGAATCAACGAGATGAATCATTTTTGTTGGGCAATGGACAAGCTAAACTTTATCCTGCATGGTGGGAGGTCGATAAGGTTAGTGTTTATTTTTTAAATTTTTTAAAGGTCTTCATAAATAAGTGCGCAAATAAATGAATTATTACTTATGATCGCAGGTGTTTATCCCTGTTTTGGAACGTCGTCACTGGCTTCTCGTCCAACTTCAGCTCCCATCCCTGAAGATAATAGTGTATGACAGCATGATCAATTACATATCACTGTCTGATTTGAGAGATATTTTCAAGGGATGGAGCTCTCATTTGGCTAATTTCTTGGATGGGATTAAGTATTGGAGTCATTCTGGACACAAGAAGCCAAAGAAGTTCAATGTCATAGTTGTCAGAGATGAGACCGCGCCACAGCAATCGCCGGGAGCCAGAGGGGATTGTGGTCCTCTCGTATGCCTTTGCTTGGCGCGTTTGACGACGGGAAGCACAGAGTTTTTACCTCCCACCGATAGAGATAGAGCTGCAGTAGGCTTGTGGTTTCGGCATTATATGGCTAGAGCAATATATTCGAGACGCTGCCTACCTGCATCCGCGTTATGAAAGTGTCCATTGTTAATTGGTAAGTCAAATGCAAGTTTTGTTAACATATATACTCCTTTTGGTTTGAAAATGTTTGGTTAAGTACCTAGAATTCAATAATTTGCTGTTTGTAGGTTTTAGATGTGTAGGAAGTCTTGTTTGAGCAAATGTTTGGTTTCTGCAGGTTAATCCTTAAGCGAGCTGCGTGAAATGGATGTACGGGGTCACAAAGTTGTTGATTCATTGATTCAATAATTGATGAAGAAATAAGAATTATTATTATTTTTTGATTGTTTAATTGATTTGTAAAAGATGATTTGTAAATATTGATTTGTTTAATTGATGTGTACATAATTTGTGTTGAAATGTAATAGTTGATTTGTTGATTTTCAATCTGCTTTATGTTGAAGGCAAAACAAACTATTGCAACGCGAAATGGCTATCGCAACGAGAAAATCGCAATGCGAAATGAAAATCGCAATGCGAAATGAAAATCGCAACGAGAAAATCGCAATGCGATTTTCATTTCGCATTGCGATTTTCTCGTTGCGATTGCCATTTTCGAGTTGCGATAGCCATTTTCGCGTTGCGATAGTCAAATGAATGTCTAATAAGTGATGACAACTGAACAGATCATAGCAATGTTCAAACTCAAGTTACTAATACATGCCTAACTGAAAATGTTAAAAGTGCACACATAAAATACACATAATGCAAGTTTTGTTAACATATATACTCCTTTTGGTTTGAAAATGTTTGGTTAAGTACCTAGAATTCAATAATAATTGTTAAAAGTTTATGCATGTTAATCCTCGTTGCCTTTTTCATTTCGCATTGCGATTCTATCGTTGCGATTTGCATTTCGCATTGCGATGGTCAAATGATTGCCTTTCGCAACGCGATTCTGACTTTCGAAACGAGATAATACAGAATCGCAATGCAAGTTTCAAAGTTCGCAACAGGTTTTAGTTTCGCAAGCCAAATTTTGTGTGTATATATATACGCAGCAGCAACAACTCATAACCTAAATCCCTAAATTGCAACTCATTCCATCTCCATCTATCACTCTCTCCGGCGACATCCGTTCCAATATCCAACGACATCCTTCCCCATCCGGCAATAGGTCTTAGTTTCGCATCTCATTTGTTTAGTTACAACCATGAAATCATCTAATGTTGATCATGTTTGGATAGATTTGTGTTTTGGAGGGTCATGGGAGAATGTTCATGGTGTTTTACAATATATGCCTTTACCCATGAATCTTCAACTAAAACTGTCATTAAAGAAGTTAACTTATGAAACCCTAATGTTACGTGTTTCAAAGAAATTGAATTTAGAGCCCCTAAGTGGATTTAGGCTATCTTATCAGAGAAATGGTAAAGTTTATTTGTTAACCAACAATGAAGATGTTGAACGATTCATTGCTTACATTAATGTTTCAAGTGATGATGTTACATTGTATGTTGTTGAACCTAGAAGTAGTATTGTTGGGTCAATAGCGGGTAGTAATCAACTAAGTGGGTCTCAAAACCCACAGCCTTTCTCTAATTCAAATCAACTTTCAGCACCAAATTCCGGTTTTCGTATTGACCAATTAGACGATGATGAGCCAAGAGAAAAAATTGTGAGTACTAGTCAGTATTCGAAATTTGATCTTGGTCAATACCCGGACTTTGATATTGGTCAATACACGAATTTTGATGATGTTTCAGAAGAAGAAACAGACCCTGCGTGTAATGATCTTGATATTGGTCAATACCCGAATTTTGATGATGAAACACCCGTTGCCGAGGAAGATGTTGTTGATGATAATGAGGAGGAAGTTACGACTGTGAATGAACATGTTGAACATCCATTCTGTAATTCATATAATCCTGAAGAAGAAAAAGAAGAAGAAAAAGTCCCCGAAGAAAAGAAAATGCCACGGGAGTATAACTGGAATATGCCAGAATTACTTCAGTTACCGGAAGAAGAGTTGGCAAAGAAAGCAGTTAATTGTTACACAAAAGTTATTCGTATCAAGAAAGATGATTGTTTTGATACAAAGGAAGACTTGAAGATAGCTTTGTATACGAAATGTGTGGAAGATGGCTATCAACTAAAAGTTAACAAATCAAGCAAAGATCGTTTCGAAACAAGGTGTACGATTGACAAAAACTGTACGTGGCGTATGATTGCAAAGAGGATAAAAGATTGCGCAATGTTTCAAGTTAGGACTTTTATTGATAAACATACATGTTCAAGAACCCAAGTTTTTCCTCACCATAGACAGGCAAACAAAAAGGTGTTGGGTGGTTTTCTGGTTGAGTTAATGTTTTTGAATGGCAGGGTATATCGGGGACATGAAATTATGACTGACATGAATGCTCGGTTCAAGATTAGTATATCATATTCTCAAGCTTGGAGAGCCAAATGTTATGCATTGGAATTGTTGAGGGGGTCGCCAGAAGCATCGTTTGCCCAACTGCCGGCTTATTGTCACAATTTAAAGCTGAAAAATCATGGGTCGGTAACTCTTATCAAAACAGATAGAGATGGACGCTTTGAGTTGCTGTTTATCGCCATTGGTGCTGCGGTTAGTAAATCAATATAATTTTGTTGACTCATTTCTGTTAGTTACATGCATTTCACATTTAAATGATTATATTTCTTGTGTATATTATTTTGTAGATTCGTTCGTTTATTACTTGCATGCGCCAAGTTATTATAGTTGACGGAGCACATTTGAAAGGTCGATACCTTGGAGTAAACTTATTAGCAGTAGCCATGGATGCTAACAATGGGATATTGCCAATAGCTTACGGGGTTGGCAAATCTGAAACCTCTGATTCATGGACATGGTTTATGGGGCATCTTAGGGATTGCATAGGTCCTATTAGCAATCTGACAATCATATCCGATAGGGCAAACTCAATTGACAACGCTGTTAGAAGGTGTTTCCCAGATGCTTTTCATGGACTTTGTGGTGTTCATTTGTATAGAAATCTAAAATCAAGGTTTGCTGGTATAAAAAAGCACAAATGGACATACTGGAAGGCTGTAAAGGCTTATCGGGAAGTGGATTTCAATAAGCATATAAACTGTTTAAGACGTGTTTTGCCTCAGTGTGCTCAAACACTAGAAGATGTCGGGTTTGAAAGATGGTCAAGAGTACATCAACTTGGAGCAAGATATGGTTTCATGACGTCTAATAGTGCAGAATCAATTAACGCTCTAAGTCGTCATTCCCGAAAATTACCCATTACTATGTTAATGGAGTTTTTTCGAGCCTCTATTCAACAGTGGTACTACAAGAAAAGAAACCATGCAGGTATTATTTCTTTGAATTCGTAACTTATCATATATTTTACTAAGTATTATTTATTTAAATTTACAGGAACATTGGAACATCGTGTTACACCATGGACTGAAAAAAAGATAACGAAACGTGTTGTGAAGTCAACGTCATGGAGAGTTGAACCATGTTCAAACACTTTATTTGAAGTACTGGATAATAACTTAAATGGGCTTGTCGATCTAAATGCAAGGACGTGTAGTTGTATGAAATGGCAAACATCTGGTTATCCATGTGGCCATGTTATAAAAGTTGCTCTTCATCTAAACCAAGATGATTCAAGCACATACGCTATGGATTGCTACACTACAGAAGTATATCGACAGACTTATGCCGAGATTGTCTACCCTATTTCACATCCTTCTGAGTGGGACATACCAGATGACTTACAAACAGTTTTTCCACCAGCCATGGACAAAAGGCTACCTGGCCGACCAAAAAGTCACGATCGTATACCGTCTAAGGGTGAAGAGAAGAAGAGATCGACATGTAGTCGGTGCAAGGAAAGTGGTCATACAAGGTTGACATGTGGATCACCAGTGCCATCACAATCATCTTTTCCTCTACCAAAATATGGATCATCATCAAAATCCAAAGCTCATATGGTGTCAAGAAAAAGGCAATCAAAATCGCAATCATCTTTAAAATCCCAATCACAACTGGCTTCACCTTTTGGGACTGTTAACTTAGGTGATTTTTAAATGCAAACGTTGTATTATGTAGATTTTATGTGTGAACTTTTAACATTTTCAGTTAGGCATGTATTAGTAACTTGAGTTTAAAAATTGCTATGATCTGTTCCAGTTGTTATCACTTAATAGGCAATCATCTTAATGTCCATCGCAACGCGGAAATTACTATCGCAATGCGAAATGAAAATCGCAACGAGAGAATCGCAATGCGAAATGAAAATCGCAACGCTAATTTCGCAATGCGAAATGAAAATCGCAACGAGGGAATCGCAACGTGAAATGAAAATCGCAACGCGAATTTAATTTCGCGTTGCGATTTTCATTTTCGCGTTGCGATTCTCTCGTTGCGATTTTCATTTCGCATTGCGATAGTACTTTTTGCCTTCAACATAATGCAGATTGAAATCAACAAAATCAACCATTACATTTCAATCAATTAAACAAGCACAAATAAGAATTATGTTAACATCAATTAAACAAATCAACTTTTACAAATCACCTTTTACAAATCAATTAAACAATCAAAAAATAGGAATAATTATTAGAGAAAATAACACTTCTACTATTGAATCAACTTTTGCAGCCATACATCATTTTCACGCAGCTCACTTCTGAGATTAACCTGCATAAACCAAACATTTGCTCAAACAACACTTTCTACACATCTAAAACCTACAAACAGCAAATTATTGAATTCTAGGTACTTAACCAAACATTTTCAAACCACAAGCCTATAAATATACCAATTGTTTATGGACATTTTTATAACGCGGATGCAGGTAGGCAGCGTCTCGTATATATCGATCTAGCCATATAATGTCGAAACCACAAGCCTACTGCAACTCTATCTATATCGGTGGGAGGTAGATACTTTATACTTCCTGTGATCAAACGGTCCAACGCCAAGCATACGAGGGGACCACAATCCCCT
Source organism: Hibiscus syriacus (assembly GCF_006381635.1). NCBI lineage: Eukaryota > Viridiplantae > Streptophyta > Magnoliopsida > Malvales > Malvaceae > Hibiscus > Hibiscus syriacus. The sequence continues at coordinate 241,705 of NW_024063349.1, forward strand.
CTGAGTCCTTTCGTTTGTTGTGGTGTGGTCTCGTCTCTGCTAACTGTAATATTGAGCTTCTTTGGCTTCTTGTTTCCAGAACGAGTCCAATAATTTATCGCATCCAAGTATTTAGCCAAATAAGAGCTCCATCCCTTAATAATATCTCTTAAATCAGCCAATGATATGTAATTTATCATGCTGTCATATACTATTACCTTAAGGGATGGGATCTGAAGCTCGACGAGAAGCCAATGGTTACGTTCCAAAACAGGGATAAACACCTGCAATCATAAGTAATAATTCATTCATTTGCACACTTATTTATGAATACCTTTAAACTCAATCTAAAATAAACACTAACCTTATCGACCTCCCACCATGCAGGATAAAGTTTAGCATGTCCATTGCCCAACACAAATGATTCATCTCGTTGATTCTTCAAGTGAACGGCGTTAAAAGACGTCGGCATAATTGTATACCGTGTATTTCTTTTATTTTCCTTAAGTTTCCTAATTATTAGAAGACGTGACACCCACGCATCGATATGTTGTTTTACAAAAAAAGACATATATTAGTAACTTACATAAATTTACAAAAAAATAATCAAATGAAAATATAAGAAAAATATAAGACTTACCCCTCCATCGAAATAGCCATTGTCTTCGACCCCTAATAATACGCCCCACCAAGACCGATCAAGAAACAAATATATATCATCATTGAGCTTGCATATGTCAGTGAAACACCCCTGGCTTCGCTCATGTAGATAAAAATCAACTGCGGTCTTAGCCCAAAGGGTGTTATCCAGAATTGTGTCCGGTAGTTGTTTCCTCTCCTCTTCAGATACCGGTATGGTACTGGCCGGTAACTCATACGAGAGCCAACTTGAATCCATCATGTCCGGCACGTCAGAGGGTTTCTCAAGAATCCTACATATGACGCCATGTGAATCGGGCTCTTGAATGGTGGGAGGGACCTCTTCAACGATGACAGTGGCCTCTTGAACGGTGGGAGGGGACTCTCGAGGAATGATAGGGGCCTCTTCAACGATAGGAGTGGACTCTTGAGGGATGATAGGCGAGTCGGGCTTCTTCTTGCGGTGTCTTCGCACTATTGGGGTATACGGAGACTTAATAGCACGTGCACGCCGTCTGATGCGTGAACTCTGTCGTGCAAGAAAAACCCGACGTAAAGCATCCACCTTATCGGTCCGCTAAATAAAAATACAAATATCAGTAAATAAACAGACATGATATTTAAACAGTGAAAACAAAGATAAATACATTTCAAACTTTCAACCAAAAGACAAAACAAAGACAAATACTAACTTCACAGTGTTAAAGTAAAAAGTTTAGTAGTTTTGGCAGCAACCGAATAAATTTACTAAGCAATCTAAGTGAAATGGTTAATTTAAGTGAAATTACGAGTAAATTTATCATCAAGTTAAATATGAAAAATCTTAAACTTACCTCGTTGCGTAGAGTATAAACCTCATTCTGCAACGATACTACCATCTCACGTAGAGCGGCAACCTCACCACGTAAAGTAGACACCTCCACACGCCATGCACCATCGTTATCGCGTAGAGTACCGATCTCCTCACGCAAGGCATTGACCTCATCACGTAACTCCCTTGACTCATCCCGTGGAGGTGGAGAACAGGGAGATAGAAGTCGTGGCATCTTTGTCGGTCGCCTATCATGAGGTGATGGTGGAGAAGAGACTCGATGATGTGACGGGATATGTGATGGCTCTCGTTGTAGAGGTGTATAGTCGGGTCGATCAGGTGATGGCTCTGGGTGAGGTGATGGCTCTCGAAGTGGAGGAAGTGGAGGTTGCTCATCATTCGTGCCATCAAAAAAACGCTGACTAGCTTGCCACCAATCAGTGGCAAGCTCAGCCTCCGTGGGTGTCAGTCTCATTAATGGAGTGTTGGCCTCCTAAAAATATAAAAACAAAAACAAAGTTAAACGTCTACTATTAATAACTTGTTTATATATGATAGTATTTGTGTTAACTTACATTATTTATTGTCGCATATGGTATTAAGTCTTCCCAATCCAACATACGTTTCCTCTTCCATGAAATAGCCCTAGGAATATCATCTGAGGATTTTAATGCATATGTCCGCATGCTGGGGAAAGCCTCGAATATTCAAATCTACAAACAATATAATAACAAACATTAGTAATTGTTAAATAATTAATTATAATTTTGAAAACATTATATAGAAATTCTTACCTTAAAGGCCCAAACAAAGCCTGACAAAGTGTATTTCGACCCATCGCCCCGCAAACTTTTGCGGTCATCAAAGGCATATGACAACTTAGTCCAGGTAGCTTTCCATATATACGAACCCCACGAAAACAGATTCCATGCATTTAGGTCCTCTACCAATAATATTAGCTCCTGAGGAATAGGTTGTCTGGCCTCTCTGCCTAAAAAGCCGGCATACAAAAGTAGTAGAAGGCATACTCGGACAACATCGACGTCATTCATCCGAGTAAAATCATCTTTCTTATTAAACAATTTCTTCATGTCGTCGACGTGTAAGTTCAGCTTCTCTATTGACTCATCAGGAAAAACCCTGGATAACCATGATGGGCGGGTGATATGACGAGTGTACCGGCCTACATCATCGTGTCCGAATCGTAGACCAGTGATTAAACAGAACTCCTTCCGCCCAAAACAAGTATACGCCGGTGGAAAATGAAACCATATCTCTTCCTCACCACGTTGTATACTGTCGGGTAGATCGCTAGTCATGGTCTGAAGCCACAAATGGGTCAAACTAGCATCTCCACCCGGATGCTGTACTCTCAGCCATGGCCCGAAGCAGGTTTCTTCAAAAATTTTCTTTGTGCAGGTGAAAGCTTCGAAGCAATTGTAGTGGCTAGGCTAACTTTATTCCTTAATGTCAATGAAGCCGAAAAAAATTTCTACAAAAAAACAATAAACATACCAAGTTAGATATACCAAAAATTACACTGTCAAGATATACCAAAAACAAAACAATAAACATAAATAGTAGTTTATTCTTGAAACTAAAATTTGCAACACTGTTTTTGTCTTTTGGTTGAAATGAAAATCGTAACGAGATAATGAGAATCGCAACGCGGAAATGACTATCGCAACGAGAGAATCGCAACGCGAAATGACTATCGCGACCAGACAATCGCAACGCGAAATGAAAATCGCAACCGCGAAATAAAAATCGCAACGCGAAATGAAAATCGCAATGCGATTTTGGTTTCGCGTTGCGATTTTTATTTCGCGTTGCGATAGTTATTTCCGCGTTGCGATTTTCATTATCGAAACTATTCTTCTTCTGCATTACTTCAACCAAAAGACAAAGCAAAGACAAATACTAACTTCACAGGCTAAACAGTTTAGCAGTATTGGCAGCAATCGAATGAATTTAATAAGAAATCTAAGTGAAATGGTTAATCTATTATTGAAATTACCAGTAAACTTATCATCAATCTCAATATGAAAAACCTAATATAATGCAAAATTTTCAAAATAAAAATAAAAAAAACTAACCCTCGGAGGTTGATTTTCCATTTCTGAATGATTGTGAGGGATTTTTGACTGTGAATGGTTGTGAGGGATTTCGCCGGCGATGGGGACGGAAATCTTCGGAGATGGGGACGGATTTCGCCGTAGAGAGTGAGAGATGGAGATGGGACTGAGTGTTGTGTTTTTGGGTTTGAGGTTATGAGTTGCGATTACTGTGGACGGTTCAGTTTCCGAGTTATTAAGAAAAAATTCGTGTTTGGAATTTGAAAAAAACACGCGTTATTACGAATGGCGCTATGTAAATCGCGTTGCGAAAGTCAGAATCGCGTTGCGAAAGTCAGTATCTCGTTGCGATTTTGTATTATCGCATTGCGATAGTAAGTATCACATTGCGATTTTTCCAATTCGCGTTGCGATTTACTTATTCGCATTGCGAATTGGGAAAATCGCAACGACACTGTATACCATCGCAACGCGATTTCTAACTATCGCAACGCGATTTCCAACTATCGCAACGCGAAATACAACGCGAATTTGCGATAATGGAGATCGCGTTGCGAATTAGCGATCGCATTGCGATTTTGTTGGTCATTTTGGCAAATCTGGAAAAAGTTGGTTAAAATCGTATATTATATGGGATTTTTGGTCACTGAAGTTATTTTCTCTATTAAAAACGATTGTCCTTAAAAATTATGATTTTTACTTAAACATTTTTCTGGATTTTCAAATATATTTTGGCCATTATTTTATTAAAAAGAATTCATTCAATTTTTTATATAATATATATACTATTTAAATATCTTTTCATTTATAATTAAAATATATTTAACTCTTAAGCATATTGAATTAAATTCTATTATTAATTATAATAATCAATATAATTTTTTAAATATTTTAATTATGTGTTTAATTTACTATTATAATTGTAAATCTTTGTTATAATCAATACATTTCTTATTTTTAATAAAATCAGCGACTTCTATAAAAAAAATATACGAAAAAATAGTTCATTATTTCTCACTTATTAATGGTTTAACTTCATCATTTTGTCTTTGCCTTTGTTCATGAAAAAGATATCTTAACCACCAAAAAGCTAATTAAAAAAATAGACCTTTTAAACATATTAAAATAATTAACAAAAGAGAGTAATTAACACTGTATATGGAAAATGAAAAGTTGAATATACATACAATATAGTTTCATCCATGCTTGGAAAGCTTTTAGAAAATACAACATTCTGAAGCTCCACGAGAGATTTAAACTGTAGAAAGTGACCATCTCTATCTGTTCAGAGTTAGAAGATTCGTACGGTCGCCATTTTATTTATACTTATCCCCATTAAAGCCGAGTCGACACTTTTCTGAATAATATTACTTCTCCAATTGCCACCACAAAACGACACAGTCTAAGTGTTCTTATCCCTAAAAATACTGCACTTTCCCAACCTATACATTTCTATGCTTACGTCACCCACCTTCTAATCAAATATAACCCCTTCTGCTTACGTGTCAATATATAATGGATTTTCAGCCACCCACCTTTACAACGTTACCGTTGAATTCAGTGAACTTGTCCAATGCTTCCATTTTTTGTTTTGTGGCATGCAAAATAGGTAGTCGTACGATCATTAGATTCTACGTCCTTAACTATTCAGTTTTTACTTTAAGGTAGTGCCTTTTTTTCCACATTGGAGTCCACTGTCACTATCTTTAATTTCTTTGCAATGGCAAAATATGTTGCTTCTTCTTCTCGATGGCTTCTTCAAATCTTGATTTTGAAGATTATATTGACGACACGGGCAGAGCACCCGGGCACATGGGAACTCATAGTCTCAAACGCCGGAATTGCCTCCATGCACACGGCGGTTACCCGTTTTAACACGGTTGTTCTTTTGGACCGAACCAACATCGGACCTTCCCGTAAAATGCTTCCCAAAGGCCACTGCCTTTACGACGGTACGACGTCGTGCTTAAAAAGGACTGTTTCGCTCATTCCGTCGTTTTCGATTTCCAAACAAACCAAATCTGACCGTTGATGATCCTCACCGACACTTGGTGGTCATCGGACCAGTTCCTCCCCGACCGAACACTTTTACAAACCGGAGGAGACTTGGACGGATTTAAAAAGATCCGGAAATTCGAACCGAGTGAACCCGGAGGGAATTGCGATTGGGTGGAGCTTAAAGACGTGGAGTTAGCTAATGGCAGATGGTACGCAACGAAACAGATATTACCGGACGGAACGATAGTTATCGTCGGAGGGAGAGGAACCAACACTGCCGAGTACTATCCTCCGCGGATGAACAAAAACGGCGCCGTTGAACTGAAATTCCTTGCCGATGTTGAAGATAATCAAATGTACAACTTATACCCTTACGTTCACCTCCTTCCCACGGCCACCTTTTCATCTTCGCCAACAACAAAACAGTCATGTACGACCACGAAGGAAATACCATAATTCGAGATTACCCACCATTATCGGGGGGCCTACGGAATTATCCATGCTGGATCGCCAGTGATGTTAGCTCTCGAAGGCGATTTTTCGACTACCGTGGTTGTCGTCTGCGGGGGAGCCCAATATGGAGCGTTCATCGAGAGGAGTACCGATACACCGGCGCACGGTAGCTGTGGGCGGATTGTAGCCACCGATCCAAAACCGGGTTGGGAGATGGAGGATATGCCTTACGGACGGATCATGGGAGATACGTTGATGCTTCCCACAGGTGATACTTTGATCATCAACGGAGCTCAAGCCGGTACCCAAGGTTTCGAGATGGCTTCCAACCCGTGTTTATACCCAGTCCTTTACTGACCGGACCAACCCGTCGGGTTACGATTCATTACTTTGAACCCGGGAACTGTTCCCAGAATGTACCATTCAACTGCCAACTTGTTACCGGACGGGAGGGTTTTAGTTGCGGGTAGTAACCCACATTACTTTTACAAATTCGCCGCTGAATTTCCGACGGAACTAAGGCTGGAAGCGTTTTCACCCGAGTATTTGTCACCGGATCGGGCCAATATTCGACCCGTAATCGAGGAAATTCCGGAGACGGTACGTTTTGGCGAGGCGTTCGCTGTTTTGGTGTCGGTTCCGTTGTCGATTGTTGGAATCATTGAGGTCTGGGAGCGCACCATTTTCGACACATTCATTTTCACAGGGTCAAATATTAGTGAAACTTGCCGTTACGCCGTCAGTCCCAGACGGTGGTCGATACCGGATTAAATGTACGGCACCACCGAATGGAGCGGTTGCTTCGCCTAGTTATTATATGGTGTTTGCTGTTAACCAGGGTGTTCCAAGTGTTGCACGCTGGGTTCATTTGGTTCCTTAAATTGTATAACAAACGCGTTTCGTAAAATTTTAATTGTTTATTATATAAAATGTATTATCTTTTATTTTATTTTTCAAAAATTAGGAAACAAATAGTGGTAAGCTTTGCAATTGTATTAATATATATTTTTATCAGAATATTGTATTAATTTATGAATGTCTTAAAATTTTCATTTGTTTATATACAAATTAATGATTTTTGTTGTGTTGTAATGAAAATTAAATAACTTTGATAAAGAGAAAGTAATAACAAATAATTCTTCGAGTATGGCAGTGATTTCCCTTTTTCTGTAAAAATCACACTTTTCCATCGATTAGAATGGGGCTGGCCAGTGGCCATTCAATTTTATAGCTCTAGCTACACAATTAATAGGATAATGCTCCACCATTAAAGTAGGGTCCAACGTGAGATTAAGTCGAATCGATTTAAATTTTTTTGAACTATTTGATTTAATTAATCTTGTTTTATGATTTAAATTTGATTTAAATTTTTTTTGAGTCAAGTTTGTAAAATTAGAGTCGAATCGAGTTTTTAATTTTTTTTTAAAATTTAATTATAAATATTTATAATATCATGATACTATTTGATTTTAATTTAAATATTTTTTTATAACCATATATATATATATATATATATATATATATATATATATATATTATTTCATATTTTTTTAATATATGAGATATATATATCGTACAAAATTAAAAAATTTGACTCAAACTTAAAAAACAATATTCTAATTCTTAAAAATTTTGAATTATACGAAACTCATTGAAAAAGATTATATCCAATACGAATCCAAATGATTTGATTTTCAACGTCAACTCTTTTGTGCATCTCTACCCAATTAAAAACAGCTTCTTCATAACGGTCTTCCTTTTCCTTCTCAAAGTTAAAATTATGAATGTGATTTTAATTTGGGTAAAGAAATATTGAGTTTTTTAATTATTAAAACTTATAAATAGTCTCATGATGATAGATATTACTTTGTTGAGTCAATTTGTTATTAAAAAATATAAAATAGTCACCCAATTATTCATATGTTTCAAATTCATCATTTTTCGTTAAAAAATTAGCGACCGTTTGAGCTAGATGTTAACCTATTAACTAAGATATGATATAATATGATCTCAGAATCGTTTGAGTTGTATTTTGTGGATCAATTCTCTATTTACAATATGTCGTCGAGCTAGTGCTTGAAACATTATGAAGTGAAACCAGTACTTGAAAGCAATGACGATACTAGTAGACATCATTGAAATATGATTTTATCATGTCCTAGCCAGTAAGTTAACGTTTAGCACAAATGATCGTCAATTTTTTAATGAAAAAGATGATTGGAATATATGAATAGATGAGTGACACTTTAAATAGTCAGGACTGAACAAAATAACACCATATAGTCAATGGACTCAACAAAACAACACCCTATAATCAAGACCATTTTTATACTTGACCCTTTTCATTTTAAGTGATTCTATTTAATTGTTAGATTAAAAAAGTTTTATTAGTTAAATGATTGAACTTTTATTTTGATATATTAAAGAAATCTTGTATTAAATTTAGGTGACCAACTGCATGAATGCAAGGTGATTTAGTAATTAGTGGAAACGTATTACAAGCTGATACAAGCAAAGAATTGAGCTTTACTAATATGCTACAATCTCATAACTTGCTTTAATTGATGACTATTAAACACTAAACAAAAAGCACCATTTATCTTTATTTATGTGAATGAACACCATTGAGTTATGTCAAGCCATCGATCCAGCAGCATCTTCTTCTTCATTGCAATTTGCCACGGCCAAGCTCTGGACATTTTTGTAAGAGTAACGCTTCGCCACGACCACAAAGATCAACAAGTTCGCCATTGTCAATATCGCCAATAGCCAATAAAATTTGTCTAAGCGGCTGCTATTCAAGTCTTTGCCGAACCAGCTTTCGCCTCCTTTCTCGGTGACGTGATCGACAAGTGTTATCAGCAGGCTGCTGAGGAAATTCGAAGCTCCTATCACGCTGAGGTAGAATGCAATGCCTAAGCTTCTCATGGAATCCGGGACTTGGTCGTAGAAATACTCTTGCAAGCCGACCAGGGTAAATCCGTCTCCGGCTCCGATGATGAGGAACTGTGGTGCTAACCAGAATACACTCATGGACAGTGAGCCATTCACTGGTTCATTTTTAACAACATCTAATCTCTTTTTCTCCACTAGGGCTGCAACTATCATTGTAGTGATTGAGAAAAGCATTCCAAAGCCAATCCTCTGGAGAATAGTGATGCCTCGTTCGTTTCCGATTGCTTTCCTCAGTACCGGTACGAGGACCTTTTCGTATATCGTTACTGATATTATCATTCCAATGGCAGCTAGAGAGTAGATTGAGGCCGGTGGGATCACGAAATTGGCAATCTTTCGGTCCATGATGACCCCTTGTTTGATGAAGAATGTGGCAGCTTGGGCTACACACATTCCAAATGGTAAACTTGTCAACCATATGGGAATCATGTTGATAACAAGCTTCATCTCCTCCACCTTGTTCACTGTTGCAAGTCTCCATGGACCCTGTTTCTCAGATGAATTACCCTTGTCCTCAATAATGGCAGCTCTGTCAAGGAACCTGAAAGGCACACCATCATTAGTTATAAAGATGAACTGAATCCGGATTAGTCAGCCAATTTGTCGATATCGGTGGTAATAAAAAATCAACATACAAACCCAAAGTTTTTCTTACTTAAGTTTCTTGGTGTGGCACAAAAGCCTCCCCTGAGCCATTCGTGACTTGGGAACTTCATACAGTTCTGCAGTATTGGAAGGGTAAGGCAGTTTTCTTTTAGAAATGGCGGCTACGAGAACCTGTAACATCGGCGTTAAGGGGCTTCCGGATACCTTCCTATAACGATAATATGGCCTTCCGAGGACGAAGATTAACAGCGAGGATGCCATCACTATGGTAAGAATAATATCCGCAATGCCCCAATTGACATGGTCTTGAACGCAAACAATTACAGTGACGGCCAATAAGAGTCCTAGGCAAAGACCAGAGTTCCACCAGTTGAAGAAGGACAGCTTCTTCTTCCTCTCTTCTGGGTGATCATCGTCAAACTGGTCAGCTCCGAAGCTCTCCAATGAAGGTTTATGGCCACCCGTTCCGATGGAGATCAAGTATATGGCAAGGAAGAAGGCCACTTCATGAGCCTTCCTCGGCTCGGTACACACATCTGCATCACATGCCTTTAAGCTTGGTACAAACCAGGACATTGTCAAGAGAATCAAACCCTGTTTATTACCAATAAAGAATGTAGAGTAAGCGAAAATTTACAAACACGAATCAATCGAATTAAACGAGGAAACAAGATTTACCAAAAGGTAGACGATGGACGAAACAAGAACTGTGTAAAACCGGCCCAAGTAAGCATCAGCAATGAAGCCACCAAAGAGTGGCATCAACGTGGTGACCCCAGCCCAGTAGTTGACACTCCTGGCCGCTGTTTTGAGGTCTTGGTGAATCACTTTAGTGAGGTAAATGATCAAACTTGTTGCTATCCCAAAGTAACTCAGCCTTTCACTGAACTCAATTGCTGCCCCAAAAGAAGCAATCAGTCATTCAAAACACATTGCTATAGTACAACATCAAATTGTTGATATGATATGGAGTTTTGGCATTTGTTCTTGTTGCTGCAAATTAAAGGTTAGAATTTGATTAAGAAAAGTAGTAGGGCCATGGGAAAGGATTATGACTGTTTGGGGTAGAATGTCATCAAGATTCCCCGATGTGGACTTACACAAACCCCAAATGAAAACCCAAAGCCTAAAAATTGTCAAATACATCAAAGATGAAAGGTGTACAGAAAAAAAACAGGACAACCCATTTTGCATAAAATAAGGTCAAACAATAGTGCTACTCCCACTGAATTCTAAATTAGGGTTTTATGGTTCATACAAGCTCTGCTGCATACTAGCTTTTCAAAGCCTCTTATTTGGTCATATTATTCAGTGCTGCAGTGGCCCCCCTACCACTTTCAGCCATTATTTTATCTCTTATACCTTTGTATACGACATTTGGGTACTGTTTCTATGTATGGCTAACTTTCTTCCTAGATGAGAACTTGTAATAATATTCCTATATTTGTAATAAGGACCAGTTGGATGGGAATCAAGTGAAACCGACTTTCTTACAAGTTCTGATATTCTAAATGTAAATAATGGCTTAACATAGAATTTAATAGTGAAACTTAAGCACAACTATTGACCCCCTTCAAAACGAAGTGACCATTAGCTTAGTATCAGGGGTATTCATGGTCGGTTAATCGTATTGTTTAACCTAAACGATTCAGTTAACTATTATAACAATTAATCATAAATAATGGTTAATCATTTATCAAAATTTGTTATTAACGGTTCGGTTATATATTAACTTGTAACCTATTACATTTTTTTTCATAGGTTCACTCCTTTTGAGCATGATGAAAATATCTCCCCAATATTTGTTATATTAAAATTTTAAGGATAAATACTTAGATAAAAATATTCTAAACACAAACTTCATACTTAGTTTAAAAAAAGAAAAATCACACTGATATTATATAATAATTATATCTACATACTATATATTACCGTATTAGTTTAAAATTCTAACACAACACAAAGTATACTATCATGAATCATACTACAAATTCAATATAAAACAATAATCTAATACACTTTCCTTAAAAAACTATATCTTTAATTTAATAACAGTTAACTAATGGATAATCATTTGTCAAAATTTGTATTCATTAATTGTCACTTTTAGCAATCCGATTAATTAAAATTATTTCTTTAATAGTTCGATTATTAACCTATAAAATATAATGATTATATCAATTAATGATTTCAGTTAATGATTACAGTTAAGGGTTATAATTTAATCTCCAAAGTCCACACCCCTACCTAGAATGCAGCAACAGCTAAATGAAAGAAGAAAGAAAAAGAAATCCTTTGAAAACGTTTTCATGGAAACCAAATTTGTGTTAAAAGAATCATATATATATATATATATATATATATATATATATATATATATATATCTTACTGATGATAAAGAGGGAAGCTTTCCAAGCACCGGTGGAAGCTCGGAGTGGGAGTCTTCCTTTATGATCAACAGAAGAATCATAAACCCATGTCTCTTCATCCTCACCAACTGCAATATCCCTTATTTCTTTCCCATTTCTCTCATCCATCTTCAAGTTCCTCAACTCTACCCAAACAACAAGCAAAAGCAAAACAATAATGTGTGTATAAATTTCCTAATGATACTGCGTTTATGTTTGCTTGCAGTGAAGGAGAAGAGATGATTTGTGCGGGAAAAGGTTATGCCTTGGACCTCTCTTTATAGGCAAAGATATTTGCTTTGATTTGACATGGACAAAAGAAGAGGATAAACATATAATTAAAATCATCCCACCCAAAAGAGAATAAAAAAAATCTTACTAAATGTATATATTTATGTTTTTATATAGACAATTTATATTTATTATCAAAATGTGTTATTGATGTTTATAGATTGGAATGGAATCAGTACCAATTACTTTGAAAGAATTTTTATTTATGATTTTCATGTCATTGTCAAAAGGAAAAAGAAAAGGAAAAGGCTTGCGTTTAGAGTACTTAGTGAAGGTCTATTGCCAATGTTATATTCCTTAATCGAATGCTTATTATTTAAAGAAATTGTTTCATTTATCAAAAACATTATTTCTCTATCCACAGTAGTTGGTTTAAATGATAAGCAGTTTGATACCGTTTAAGTATGATCTTTAATTTAAGTCATTGTGTATGCAAAATTCCCTGTTGGAAGACTAACTCGTCAAAACCAGGTATGCGATACAGGTCGATTTAAATTTCTCAAGACGAAACCTTGAAATTATGAGACAACTAAAAAAATTATTTCTTTTAATGTCTGTAATTTTATGTAGTCGAGCATAAATATTTTTTCCTTTTTTATTTTTTTCTCTTTCCTTTTTGATTTATTATTTTGGTATTTTATTTATTTATTTAATATTATCATTTTTTATGCATTTAATTTCTATTTATTGTTATTATTACTTTTAACATTTTTGACTTTTTTTTAGATTTCCAACCAAATCTAAGGTAAACAATTCAAATCGAATTTTTAAATTTTAATTTAAATTATTAATTTTCGTAATTAAAAACAACCGATAAATTAATTGGTACCGAAAGGGCGGTTCAAGGGTGCTAATCCTTCCTTGACTGTAACCGACTCCCGAACCCAATACGTTTCTGGTACAACGCAGATCAGGTAAGATGGTGTCCGACCCACCTATATTCGTTTTAAAGTGGTCGGTGGCGACTCTAACCCAACTCATCCACATTTTTCAAGTCGAAACCCAATTTTGGGGCCCAACCGAAAGACGGTTACGACATCTTGGCGACTCAACTAGGGAAAGGTAAGTGAGTCAAGCCATAATTAATTTTCGATTGTCTTTTATGTGAAAATAGTAAATTTTAATTTTAATTTATTTATTCGATTCAAATTATTTACCTTTGATTATTTTTCGAGTAAATAGTTGTACTGACCGTTTTTTACTGATTTCATCCCTTAAAGATTTTTCATCTAAGGCTCTAAACTCGAGCTCTGAACCCATTTTAAGTGGGGGTGAAAGCGACGTCTTCGTGTGAATTTATTCACCGTATGGGCCTAGCAAGTAACCTTCGACATTCATATACCTTATGTCTTCGTGTGAATTTATTCTCCGTATGGGCATAAGGGAATGTGTCCTCTCGAGTTTAACTTAGTCCACACAAGCCTGTGATGGGTTTAGGACTAAGGGTCTGGCAAGCCCAATGGGGCACCGGCAAGGAGAACTCGGGTACCGTTTTTTAGAACCTAAACCGGGAGGCTATGGAGAATTAGAGCTCACCCTAAAACCTCATTCTAAACCCTATGCTGCTTTGTTTCATGCTTTACTTTATGTTCAAAGCATGCGAACTAGAAAAATATGCGGTTAGGATTTGTGTGGAATTAGCATGCGGGATAGAGATCATGCCCGGGTAGGAATTAAAGCATGTGGGGTAGATATCATGTGGGGTAGAACTTTTATTATCATGATTGTTTTTTTATTATTTTTACCTCACTAACTATTTTTATTTTTTGTTCTCTTTTATTTTGTTTTCATCATTTGCACCATTTAAAAGAGGTGTTGATCCACCAAAAAAACGTGTTTGTTAACCTAAATAATTTGCATTAATAGACAAAGGGGTTGTAATACAAGAGGTGAAAAACGCAGGGGTTTGACTATAGTCAGAAAAGACTCAGAAAGAAAATGAGGACAATTTACAAGACAACTATGTGTCACATTCGATCAAGAAGACATGGTGCCCACAATCAAATAGATCAAAAGTCAACTTTTCAAAAATGGGTTGACAAAGATGGCAGGGGCAAGACGAGAAAAAGGTTACTGACCTCGAGAGTCCCTTCAAAGACAACAAGAACAAGATGACAAAACGATAGCTGAATTGGAAGCCATTGTCGACAAATTCAATGAACTCAGATAATCCCTTTGATGGAGGATTTCAATGACGTTTCCGTTATAGAACAGGTTCAGCAAAGGATGAAAGACAGAGATGCAGTCATTCGATACTTCTAGGAACAAGTACAAAAAATAACTCAATATTTTCACGGTTCATCCAGAGAGGCCAGAGCGGTTCGATAATTTATTCAATCGGTGAAAGACGAAGGCAAATGACTAGTCAACCTGTTCCAGGTCTAGAGGATTTAGTCCGGATGTACCTTTAAATATGTTTATTGTCTCTTAAAAGATAAAACACTTTTGTCCCAATAAAGATTATTTATAATAACAGACATGTTTTTGGATCAATGCCTCGAACATTTCATGCATTTTTGCATTTTGCATTTTGCATCCACATTTCATTTTTTAAGCATTTTCATAAACATGAAATTTCTTCATGGAGAATTCGATGAAGTGGTTTTAACCACATGACACCACATGGAAGCAAGATTGTAACATCAAAAGAAAAAAACTGAAATCACAACGAATGAGTCCGATCTGCTGGTTGTACGACTAAGCCTGCCAGGATGATCGAGAAAAGAGTCCACATCTCCTAAGGGCTACGATGTTGAAGCTGTTTGCAGTTACCACATAGGAACCCCCAAACATTCCTCTGAGAACTGTAAGGTGCTGAAGCGCGAGATCCAAAACCTGATAGATTCAGGGGTATGGACAGCCGAAGAAGAGGACATTGCGTATATCATTTGCACTTAGAGGATTGTTTTGTTTGAACACGTCTTTGATCTTTCATGTTTGCTTAATCTTTTAAACGATTGAATTTATGCTACTTTCTAAGGTGGAGCAATTGAACAAATTTTAATCTTTAGTTCTTCGAATATTAAATGAATTAAGGATTCTTTTAATTCTTCAAGAATTATAGATTTTTAACATATGGCAAGATTCGACCATTCTTATCCTGTCTTAAACCCCAAAATAAAATACCTTGATTCTTTACCCAAAATAACTCATGGTTATTACCAAAAAGACTAACTTTTGACATTACCTCCCTTTGAATTTTTTTAACAATACCTTTATCTTTTTTATACATCCATACCTTTCTTTGAGTCAATAAAGTCACACCATTGTCTTTTTAGACTCAAAATTGATATTTTTATACCATTAAAACCCAAGGCATTGAGTTGTTCATTTGAACATGAGCATTCTTCTAAGACACAACTTGGGGCATCTCGCAGGGAGCCTAAACATTGAGACATGTTGGGGGCAAGAAGCAGAAAGAAGAATTCACTCGAAATAATTCTATCATGCATTAATTACACTGTTTTCATGTGAATAAAATTAATCCTGAAAATCGACCCCCCTGGGGATACCTCTTCTGTGAAAGCTTCCATGTATGAAATGATGAACAACTTTATTTCTTTACCCCTTCACAACAGGAGAAAATATATATCCCTTGTGTCCCCTTTTGAGCCTATAGTATTTTTTTTCTGATTCAACCCTAACCAAGGATCACCCTCCACACTGAGGGGCAAGGTGGAGAAAATATTCTCGCATGAGTGAAGATATTGATTCAGATGAGATTCCGAAAGGTGAACCAAATGGCAAGTGCGAAGATTCAATTAGAACAAAAAGATAAAAAATAGAATAAAAGCAAAGAGAAAATAAAAAGAGAAAAAACAAAGAAAAATTGAAGAAAAAAGAAGACCATATGCATATGAAAAGATTCTCTCGATTCAAACAACGCATCGAGATTCAAACTATGAGCTTGATCAAGCACAATCATTTCCGAATCACTGAACCACTTCACTCGAAGATCATAGAGCATCAAATGAGATTGATCAAGCATAATCATTTCTAAATCACTGAATCACTCCACTCGAAGATCATAGAGCATCAAGAGAGACACACATACGAGCAGATTCAAATTGAGCAAGATATGATTGAAGACATCATAATGAATTGATCATTAGTTCAATACCCTGAAACACTTGTTTGGGTCTATTTATCCTTTTCTTTTATAACCATGAACCATGACCTACATTACGTGCCTTAAAAGTCCCTTTTAATCATACATAGATTTCTGAACAGAAGAGACTATTTTCAGATTTCATCTTACCCATCAGGATTAATCTTTATTTGCAAAAAAATAGTGTAATTAATGCATGATAGAGAAAAATAACGAAAAGGGGTTCAAGACGTAAATTCCAAATGAAGTCTTGAAACCAAATAAGGATTCGAGTTGAAAACCTGAAAAGGCGACTCGAATACAAAAATTGGACAGCTAAGGCGATCGCACAAATTCCTTGATAAGGCATCGCACAATCCGAGCGTGACCATGAAAGCTGGGAATCGGAGAACACTTCCAATATAGGAGCATGCAAGCTACCCCATCAAACCTTTGAGCATTAAATAAACAAAAATGTCAAACCTTTGACCGAACACAATAACCCTAGACTTTTTTATCCTTTCCTTACTTAACAATTTCCCAAAAATAGCTTTGATCTTGGCACTTTTCAAATAGCTATAATTTATTGAAGGATTAACAATGTAATTAATTCTTTGATATCCAAAAAACTCTAGTTTTATGATTTGTCTCAATTGTAAAACCGTGAAAGGGGCAATATTTTCAAAACTTTTGATTAAACATTTTTTTGAAACACTTTTTGATATTTTCATAACTTTGGAAATAAAAGAGAAAGAAAAACATTTTTTTTCAAACAAGACAATCTCTCTAGAGTGGATCTTGGTAAATGACATGTGGCTCTCAGACATAAAACTCATGCTTAGAATTAATGCAGAAGCAAGAAATGAGGAACATTGGGGGCATTCTTGGAGATTCAACATCGAATATTGGGGAATTTTTGGAGATTAAACATCGAATATTGGGGCATCTTTGGGGATTCAACATCCTGATATGAATTATCAACCTTCTGAAGACATTTTCTCCATATGCAGGAAAAAGCACACAAAGCACGAGACTCCATCCAGGGGATAAAACAGAACTAATTCATGTTACATGCATCTTAGACATACTTAAGAGCATCGCGTTTATAATTTTTTGTATACATAAGTTTTTGCAGCTTTTAGAGTCAAGTTTCAACTTCAAGATGAAGGATGCTTGATTCAAAAGCACATGGTGGTTGCTCTACCTCACAGTGAAGGGGCGACTGTCTGACAATAAAATAACTTTCTAGTTTCAGTCAGAGTCAATTCACGGCGAAGGATATTGAACTCAAAGCGACACAATTCGCTCGAGAGTAGATTTCAACTTCACGACGAAATATATCTATCTCGGAGCCAAACTTCACAATAAAGGGGTCATCCACGGTTTCGACTTCACGGAGAAAGGAATCATATCCACCCGCAACATACAATACTTGGATTTCAACTTTACAACGAAGGATATCCAAGTCAAGGCTCAACTTCACGACGAAAGGGCCACCTGCGATTTCAACTCCACGACGGAGGATATCGTGCCACTTGAGACAACACAAGTTCAACTCCACAACGAAGGGACGACTGGTTGTCAACAAATAATTTCCCAATTTCATTGCCAATTTCAACTTCACAGCGAAGGATATTGGACTCGAGACAACACAAGTTCAACTTCACAACGAAGGGACGTCTGGTTGTCAACAAACAATTTCCCAATTTTGGAGTCAATTTCAAATTCACAGTGAAGGATATTGGACTCGAGACAGCACAAGCTTAACTTCACAGTGAAAGGACGGCTGGCTGTCAACAAACAATTTCTTAGTTCCAGAGCCAATTTTAACTTCACGGCGGAGGATATTGGACTCAGAACAATACAACTTACTTGGATTTCAACTTCACGACGAAGGATATCCAATTCCAAGGCTCAACTTCACAACGAAGGGGTCATCCACGGTTTCAACTTCACGACGAAGGGAATCGTGCTCACCATTGTCTCTATTGAGACAGTTTCCAAGTTTCCCTTGAAACAAAATATTTGAATCTGTTTTCATTGAAACTAATTTCATCTCCCTTGAGACATTTTCTTTTGGAACTAAATTTTGTCTCCCTTGAGACAGTTTCTCTTGAAACATAAACATTGAAAACATTTCCCTTGAAATGAATTTTATCTTGATTGAGATAGTTTCCCTTGAAACGAAATTTTGTCTCCCTTGAAACATAAACATTGAAAACATTTCCCTTGAAATAAATTTTATCTCGATTGGGGTAGTTTCCCTTGAAACAAAATTGTGTCTCCCTTGAGACAGTTTCTCTTGAAACATAAACATTGAAAACATTTCCTTTGAAATTAATTTTGTCTCTCTTGAGATAGTTTCCCTTGAAACAAAATTGTGTCTCCCTTGAGATAGTTTCTCTTGAAACATAAACCTTGAAAACGTTTCCCTTGAAACATAAAATATTTAAACCAGTTCCCCTTAAAACGAATTTTGATACAGTTTCCCTTGAAACAAAATCTTGTCTCTCTTGAGACAGTTTCCCTTGAAACAAAATCTTTGAATATATTTTCCTTGAAACAAATTTCGTCTCCCTTGAGACAGTTTCTTTTAGAACTAAGTTTTGTCTCTCTTGAGACAGTTTCTTTTGAAACAAAGTTTGTCCCTCTTGAGACAATTTCTCTTGAAACACAAAAAAACCCTCGAAATTGTTTCTCTTGAAACACACACACAAAACCTTTGAAAATGTTTCTCTTGAAACACCAAACCCTCGAGTTCGATTACACTCAGCTTCGAGGGCACATCATTTATAGCATAACTCAAGGCTAAAAGGGTTATCTGTCACTAAAAGACTTTCTAGTTCGACTATGCTCAGCTATAAGGCACATCGTTTACAGCATAACTCAAGGCAAGAAGGGCTATCTGTCAATAAAATTTTCGAGTTCGATTCCATTCAGCTCGATGACACCTCAATCACACTATTGTCCGGCTGCAATCGAGGTTTTTCAAGCTTAGAAGAAGGTCTGGGTTAGCCGTGCCTTAGTAGCAAGAAGCTTTTTTTTCCGTCAGCATAGCTTAAGTCAAGAAAAGCTATCTATCAGCGAAGACTTTTCGAGTTCGATTTCGTTCAGCTCGAGGGCATATCAACCACATTGTGGAGTCAAGAGATTACTTTCCAGTCGAATTTTTAGCCAAGGTCTTTAAATCGAGAAGAAGACCAAAGTGGACTACAACGAGAAGCCACATTCTGATTCAAATCATTTCAAGATGGACTCGACTTCGCGACGGAGGAGCCATTCGCAATTCAATTTGGCAATGAGTTATTCTTCAAATCCACTGAACGAAAATTTGTGTCTTTTTATCTTTGTCCTATTTTTCGTTCCACGAAAAAGGACAAAGAGGGGCAGCTGTAGACACCCATTTTCTTAAAAGATAGAACTAGCAAGAGTTTCTCTCCTAGGAGGACTCTTCCACCACCATATCTTTTAAAGCAACAACCACACCAACAAACGCGCAGCAACCGAGCAATGAGTCTAGTTGCATTAGGATTCTATTGTTAATAGGATTCTAAAAATAGTTAGTTTTTTTCACTATAAATACATGTAATCCTCCCCATTTGTAACACACGATTTACATACAAAATACAGAGGAAAGCACGGAAAATACAAAGACAAAGCTATTGTAAACGTTTCGAAAAGGAAATAAAATGTAGCATCTTTTTTACTTTTGATTCGGTCTCTTACATTTTCATTTTAATTATTATTATTTTATTTATTTAACTTTATTTATACGCCCGTTTCCCTTGTTACTCATTTTATTTAATTGTTTTGTTATTTTTCTTTCTTTTTTTTCATGTAATATTTTTTTACATTTTATGCATTTTCTTTTTTACTTTGGTATATATTTTTATTTTTTTTAGATTATATATATATATATTATTTTTTTATTATCAGTTTTATTAATTTATATATATATATATATATTATTTTTTTATTATCAGTTTTATTAATTTATATATATATATATATATACAATTTTTTTATTTTTTATTTTTTATTTATACTTTTTTATTATTATTTTATTTATTTATATTTTTTCTTCTTTTTCTATATTTTTTTAATTTTTATATATTTACTTTACTAACTATTTTATCTTTGCTTTCTTTATCTTATTTTTTATTTAATTTATTTTTTCTTCATTTTACTTTAATTAATTAATTTATTTATTTCTTACCTTTTTATATAACATGGTTTTTTGACTTTCTTAAGGCCACACCTTTAAAACTATCTAAGTTAAGTAATTGTGATCGTATTTTTACCTTTTAATTTTAAATTACAATTTTCTTAATTTAAGACAACCGTCAAATTAATTGGTACCGAAAGGGCGGTTCAAGGGTGCTAATCCTTCCTTGACCGTAACTGACTCCCGAACCCGACACATTTCTGGTAAAAACGTAGATCAAGTAAGATGATGTCCGACCTACTTAAATTCGTTTTAAAGTGGTCGGTGGCAACTCCCAACCCAATTATTTCAAGTCGAAGTCCAATTCGGGGCCCAACCGAAAGACGGTTACGACACTTAAAAGATGTGTCTTTTAAAAAGTGTAACTTACATGACTTATCTTCACCAAAAAGATATTACTTTCTTAAATAATTTTTTAAATACTGTTTATATAAATAATTTTTAAAATAAATATTACCTTTAAAGTTGACAAGAGAAAAGAGTTTCACATTATTCATATTTTTTAATTATCTTACTATTAATTTATATTTGCTTAAATCCATATTAATAAAAATATTTTATGTTGTAATTTTTCGATGATCGAGTTCGTTTTCTTTCTTGAATGATTTTTGGCGTTTTCCTTAAGGGGGAAAAAAACTAAACTAAATTCGGTCGGAAAAGAGTTTTGAGATTTTGTGTTTTAAAATTGTAATTTGAATTATTACAACATATATGGAAAAATATTCAAACCTCCTCACAATTTATAAAAAAAATTATTTACCACTACAATTTTAAAATCTATCACTTATTTATTGAAGTTTGATGAAAAATCTATCACACCCCAAAGTCCTATTAATTAGCTTAAATTTAAATAAAAAATGATTAATATTTTATTAATTATTTTATTTTTTAACTTTTTATATTATTTAATTTTCAATTATAAATAAGAAAATTATTTAATTATAAATATTTTTATTATTAAATTAAACTATAAATTGTGTTATATTCTAATATAAGCATATTTTAAACATAATGTATAGAAAAATTCTACAATGCTCTTCGAGCGTATATGAGCACGATTAACGATGAACACCATTAAATTAATATATAAAACGTTAAATTATAAAGTATTAAACGTATAATTATAAATTAGTTAAAAATCTAAATGTAATTTAATTAAAATACAAAATTTATAAAACATTAGTTTTTAGGGTGAAATATACTATTGCCACCTAACTATTTACCCTTTTTACTATAACCACCGATTTTTCAATTTTGTCAATTTGGGTCACCTAATTATTTAAATCTTGTCAATCAACTCACCTACCATTAAATATTAACGGAAGAGATGACGTGGCAGTTAATAAAATTTGTATAATTATACATTTAGTCCTCATTACTTACACATCCTATTAATTTGGTCCTAACTTTTAATTAATTCAATAAATTTAATCCTCAATCAGATGGTGACATGTGTCACTATGTGATTCGTTGGTTTTTTCTTAATATTTTTATTTAATTTAATAAAATTTTCATCCAATCAAATGGTGCCACATGTCACCAGTTGAATGTATAAAAAATAAATTGAATTACTAACTGCTATTAGTGGGGTTTAAACCCTAAGACGTGAAGAGAGAAAGTAAATGCCCCAACCACTGGACTGCACCATTCAATGATAAACCTATCACGGCATAATATATATAGTTAATGGCAATTAAAAAGGGAAAATTACCTAATAAGAACTCCAACATGGAGTAATTGAATAAATCATAATACAATAATATTATGTATACACAAATATTATAATTGATTAATTTGTGAATGTATTTTATTTATATTTTAAACAGTGTTATTAAAATCGGACCGGACCGTCCGGTTCAACCGGTTGAACCATGAACCGGTAGCCTGTCAGGTCCGATTAACTCCCAAAACTGGATGAGCACTGAATCAGCTGAGAATCGACAAAACCAGGGTGAACCGGCTGAAAACCGGCCAAACCGTCGGTTCTCTTTTTTTCTTTAAAAAAAATTAAACCAAACAACTTTATTTGTTAAACGAGCCGAGTCGAACTCGAGTACTGCTGAGCTTAACTTGAACTCGAAAACTTTAAAAGTAAGCTCAACTCGACTCAAAAACTCACGAGCTAAAAATTATCAAGTTCAACTCGAACTCGAAATATAATATTGAAACTTGAACTCGAAAAGGCTCGAACTCAAAAAAAAGCAAAAGAATAGTTCGCTCTGTGCTCACCAAAAGGCTCCATGATTTTGAATGTCAAATTACCTCTAGTATTTATAGAAGTAAGTTGAGATGCTCTTCTATGTTTCTTAGCCATGTGGGATTGTTTTGTTCTCATATTTTTACTCTTTAGACTTTTGGGATGCTCTTCTATGTTTCTTAGCCATGTGAGATTGTTTTTTTTAAATAAACCAAACGACATCGTTTGTTATGATTTTTTTCAGCCCTAAATTTATTTTTTTATTATAGTTATATAATTATATTTATTATTTAATATGTTTTACCTTAAATATTATGTTGTAGTTGATTTGAATAATTTTGTTTCACTTGATTTTATGTTTTTAACTTATATATGTTATGCCTTGTGATATTTTTATATCTTTTAATATTGTAAACTTAAAAAAGTGTTATATATATATTAATATTGCTTTGATTATTATATAAAATTTAAAAAAATATTATTTTATATAAAATTCGGTTGAACCCGGTTGAACCAGTGAACCAGTACCTTCACCAATTCAAGGTCCGGTCTGGTTTTAAAAATATTGATTTTAAATCATTTTAATGAAAAAATAAAAAAATTAATATATTATAATTGAAATATAACGAAGAGCTTCGTTGACTTAGAATTTTCCTGATAGTTGAGGGCTTATCGTAGTACGCATTTTAACTTATGCATTGACTTGTTTATATCTCGATTAGAGTAAGAATTTTATATTTTATTATTTATACATTATATATTTGAAGAAAATTTTAGGAGAAACTTGATTTTATTGAATTAGTCTATTTTAATATAGAGTTGTTAAATAAGATTAGAATCAGATCGACGTTATAATATTTTAAAATATAAGATATGATACATTTTAGTTCAATAAAATTAGAATAATGAAGACAATTTATTAATTTAAAATATGTAAAATGATATGTTTCAATCATAACATATTAAATTCACTATTATTTTAATTTTTGCATTAAATGCGATTTAAAATATAAATAAAACATATTAATTTATTAATCAATTATTAGTATAATATTTGTTTATATATTTTTTATATTTTCATACTATTTAATGATTTCATGTTTGAGTCCTTATTAGGTCATTTATTACCATTAACTATATTATAAATTATACAAATTATGTTTTGTATACTACACAAATTTAGTGGTCCAACTTAGTGATTAGGGTGTTCAGTTTTTTGGCTTGTGTCCCAAGTTCAAACCCCACCGACAATGATTATTGATTAAATTTATTGAATTAAATAAAATTTAGGACCAAATTAATAGAATGTGTAAGTAATGAGGACTAAATGTGTAATTATACAAATTTTATTAATTTTCATGACATCTCCTCAATTAATATTTAACGGCAGGTGACTTGATTGACAAGATTTAAATAGTTAGATGACCCGATTGACAAAATTGAAAAATCGATGGTTAAAGTAAAATGGGTAAATAGTTAGGTGGTCAATAGTATATTACCCTAAAAACTAATGTTTTATATTTGTTGTAATTTAATTAAATTATATTTAGATTTTTAACTAATTTATAATTATACGTTTAGTACTTTATAATTTAACGTTCTATAAATTAATTTAATGGTGCTCATTCGTACTAGTCGAGCGTGATAACATCATCATAATATACATTTTCAATTAATATAAGTTTAATTTTAGACATTTGTTGTGAATGATAAGTATCTTTACTTCTCTTCTATTTTTCAGTAAATTTTTATGTAAATTCATGTTATATTTTTATGTAAATTTATTTTGCTCTAACTTCGGATATATTTTAATTATTAGTCTAATTATAACTTATAATGATATTTTTTATATAATTATTGGTTTCTTATTTATTAATCAATTAATTTAGATCGAGTACTGCAGAAACAAGAACGACCCTCCTAACTCATATTTTTCTATTCACAAGCGCCATAATTCAATTAGATTAAACTATTCAATTAAACAGGTGAATTCCACGTGTTTTTTTATTGAGAAAACAAGTTATGTCACCAAAAATGTTGGTCTAGTGATGTTATCTATACTTGGAATCATTGATTAGGTTGAAAATAAAACCAAAATAATAAAAAAAACAAACACACATTTGACCCAAAAATCACAAACAAAATATAACTCTATGGAGAGATGAGTTGAGAAGATGAGACAAATTATTCAACCCTCCAATTAGACTCAGTGTCCAACATATAATTAAACTTAATTTAGTATAAAGTAAAATGCTGCAATCTTATAGGGCATTAGGGAGGATAAAGGGATATGAGTGGCTGAGCTAGTGACCTTAATCATGCCATTAAACCTTTTTTTTTAATTTTGTGGTGGTCAGAGCACTCTTATTCAACATTATTGTAATTCAAATGTCAAAGATTAAAATTGTTGAAGAATTTTCGTTAACAATCAATGTGTGTCTGGTGTTTTATTTTAAGAGATTATCTTTTAATTTTATCGTTTAAGTTGTTGGTTAAGAGTATCTCGAATATCTAAAAATATGAATATCTTAAATGGTAAATGAACCGATTTAATATGATATCACACGAGATCCAAAAGAATAAAATCGAGACTAAACTCTTTCAAAAATAATACCAAACACATTGGGGGTGTAGATTGACAAGACCAAAAGTTTCAACTAAATTTGGAAAGCTTTGAGGACATGAGCAGGTGGGTTTTTCCTTTCATTGAAACCATTTGATTGGGAAGCATAGGGCGGTGGGATGTTATCATGTTAAACCTTTTTATATGTATTCAACCATATGGTTCTTTTCTCTTAATGAATTATGATTAAAAATGCAGCATTAATGTCAAATGCTAAAGTAGTTTGGTTGATGCAATTTTAGCATTTACAAAATTATTGGACTCCACTTGTCATGGTTTTTTTTATTTTACTTTTATTGGAAAGATTAATGTATTATAGCAATATTAGTCCATTAATAATTTCTACAAATAAACTCATCAGTGGTAAAAGAGAATGTTATTTTCCTTAAAGGTTATTATGAGTTTAAGCAGATGCATCTGCAGGGTGTGTGCATTGTCAATTGGTTAAAGAAAGTTCTGAACATGTACTTCATTGTAATTTTTTTATATTATTCAAAAAGATTATACAAATAATACAAGTTTAGGTGCTTGATTGTATATCTCTTTTAGCATTTATATTTGATGCGTATGCACTTGGTATGTAATTTGTTTATTTTATTTTATTTTTTAAAATTAATAATAGTTAATTTTGTTAAATAGAGAATAAATATAATAATTACAAGAATAATAAAAAAAATAGAATAAATTAAATCATATTAATTGGTCATTTCTCTCAAAACTGATAAAGTGCATAAATTATTTATTAAATAATGAAATATGATTATATAAGGAAATGAAAATAATGATTAAAACTCAATCAAATAAATTTTAAAAATTATTGATATAAACAAGCATCGCTATCTAAACTGAAAGGTAAACACTATCAATACTAATATAAAAATGTATATAGTAACGACGATACGTTGATAATTGTCTTCATCACAATTCAATCGCGACCTATATCTTTGGTGATTGAGAATGTTTATCAATAAAAAAGAACTAGTCATGGATTCAAAGAAAGGGTAGATCAGTAGAGTAATCAAATAAACGCTAATTGGAGAGAAGACACCAAATCTAACCCTAAAAAAACAAAAAAAAACGAGCTATAAGAATAAACGAAATCATCTACAATTTTAGCACCAAAATGAGAAAACTAATTAAATAAAATGAAATAACTTAAATAAACAGAACAAAAACAAGATAAAATTATGACAAAACCTGAAGAGAGGAAGGGAAAAGAATGAAAATATTTCAACAGTTGGTAATTAATTCAATATTAGTATCATCGTTGATAGTAAAAAAATAATAAGAAAGAAAAGAGAAGATACAACTTTATACTCTTTATTTTATTTTTAAGTGTGAGATACAAGAGTAATTAAGTTGAAATATTTGATTTCATTGATACAACTCTCATGACTATCATTACATTAAATATTAACTTATGGTCCATTTGCAAATTAACCCATTTTATTTACTTTTTTAATAGTATTTCCCTTCCTCTAATGGCACCTGTCTATTACCCTAAAACAAGAAGTGATAGACAATAATAATGGAGGAATTGGCATAGTTGCCAGCATGAAATTGTCTTTGAAAATTTTAAATTTTTATATATTTTAAATATTTTATTTGTATTTTTTATTCTCATAAATTTTTTTAAGTTTGTCTCTCTTAACATTTTAAAAGTTCTCCCCTCACATAAAATTTTACGTCGATTCTTGACGCCCTTGATGTTCAATTCAAAGAGCAGAACTAATGATAATATTTCATTCCACAGCTGTAATTGTTTTATCCTTTTGAAATATCACCATCTCTATGTAAATAGGCATGATACATGTTCTTACCAAATAAAGGAATTTAAGAAAATTGATATGTCATTTTTCAGGTATATATTCTTCTACACATATACACACATACATATATATGCTGGAAGAATTTAACATATGAAACACATGCATGATTTATGAATGATGTAGCTTTCAACTAGAAGACTTCACACAGGGAATAGAGGACCAAAAAACTGTTGAGATTCTCATCTTTCTTCAATCTCTAGACTTGTAAGGATTCAACAATGGCGGCATTCACATTTACAATGACAATCACAGAGTCAAAAGATTCACTGGTTCAACTTCAACACCAAGCTTCCACTTGCTAAAACAACCCTAAATCATAATGACATTAATCTTCCAGTTTGTCTTTATTATCGTTATCACAGTTGAATAATGCAAATTAATCAACTTCGTAAAACGTGTTGTTTCCGGATTTAGATGCTTTCAACTTTATGTATAATTTGCCATATGATTTTGATTTGAAACCCGGGTGCCTTTCTCTTTCTTTTTCTTTTCACTGGTCTCTTCTTCTGATAAATTGCTTTGCTTGGCCTTGTTTCTGATATCTTGCAAACACTGTCTAATCTTTATTTGCTTTATGTTCATGTCATGTCTAGAATCAACTATGGTGATTATCGAAAACCCATAGTTTTTTCGTATATTTGAAAGATTATATTTTCGTATCGGATACAAATAATGGAAAGCCTTATTATCTTCACGTGTTGTTCATATGTTCTTCTTGCATGCTATAAACATGTGTTTATATGTATTTGATTTAATGTTTACATGTGGAGTAGGTTGACATGGAAGAATCTAAATCTAATGAGTCTTTCAAAAAGATTTGTTAGGCAAATTTCCTCCCAAAAAAGAAACGAAGATTTGCTACTGTAATTATTTTTAATGGTGTTGCTGCTGTTAAATCGATATGATTTACCAGAAAGAAAAGGTAGTGTCAAAGAAGATATGGGGAATTTCTTGATGACTCGGCATTTCCTTTAATCACAAGAAAGGATCCACCATTGACGTAGGATCATATAGGGACCGCTTTTTATCCATCTTTGCCGGAAGAACACGGTCTCATCGGCCACTACCGGCTCCATGTTGCAATATCAAAGGAAGCCATTTCGTTTAGGGTTTTTTTAACCAATTTAAACATCACACGGAGCAATTAAAATATCAAAGGAAGAGTATCGACAATCAGTTAGTCTAATAAAATGAGATATTATATCTTTTAAATAAAGTTAGATATTAAAATTCTAACGTTATGAATGAAATAAACTAGATGGAAAGAAATTTAGAGAATAACTTTTTTTTTTGGATAAATTTCTTTTATTATCCAAAGAACCAAAGGCATTTACAGGCCCAAAAATAAACAATACCAATCACAAAACCATATTTACAGCCTACATACAAAAAGAATGATCGGTTAAACTATACCCCAAACATTACAAAGATTAATATTAACATTATCTAAACGGTTAATATTTCTTCCTCTAAGTTGAATTTCGACAATCTCTTTAATAGCTTTTAGGATATCTTCGGGGGTTCTGGAGCAAGCTTGAAAGATTCTTCTGTTTCGTTCCTCCCACAAAGTATAGATATATGCACACGACGCTGGTTTTAAAATAGTAATGAGAAGGGATTTACCTTTCCATGTTTCGCAAGCCCGAGCAGTCATATCCTCCCATGAAAGAATAGACTGTTTCAGTCCAGTTAGCAGCAGAATGTGATTCCATATGTAATAAGCCAAGGAGCAATCAAAGAAAAAATGTTCCCTAGTTTCAATAGCTTCATTACAGAGAACACAGTTAGCATCAATATCAATCCCCATTCGTTGTAAGCGAGCACGAGTGGGAAGTCTATCTAATAAGGTCATCCATGCAATCACACTAAGCTTAGGAATATGTAAAGGAAACCATACCAATTTATGTCAAGGGGTCTTGTCACATTCCACCCTAATTTCCTCCCATATAGCTCGAATTTTCTGTGCTCCAGTTGAGAGAACTAAAGAAGCTTCAGTTCTTATTTTAAGTAATCGGTAGTACTTTCTTCAATTTGCCAAAAATCCCTATCCTTTAAGACATATGCTTTGATCCAAGCAACCCAAATTGATCCTTCACCAGCTAGTATTTTTCTGATTAGGTTGATCATGCAAGCTCTATTCCATGATTTTAAGTTTTTCAGACCAAGCCCTCCCTCTGACTTTGTTTGGCAGATCTTCATCTAGCTAACTCTTGCACCAACAGCAGTCTTGTCAGATCCTTTCCAGAAAAATCTGGAACTGAGTTGTTCGATCTTGGTAATGATAGCTTGAGGCAAAACAACTTGTCTGAAAATAATTTGCAACATTGAATAGGACTGCTTGATGAGTTCCAGCCGACCATCATAACTCAGGTGTTTACCAGACCAAAAAAGAAGCTTTGATTTAATTTTCCCAATAAGCACTTCACAATCCTTTTCAGAGAGCTTCCTGGAAACTAAAGGAATACCCAAGTATTTAACAGGAAAGAACCCATGGTTGAAACCAGAGGAATGTTTAATAGATTCAATGATATTCTCCGAGATTCTAGTAGTAAAAATCGCATTTAGATGCATTAAGCTTAAGGCCGAAAATATCGTAGAAATAATCCAGAACAGAAATAACAGCAATAAAAAATTCCACATTCCTTTTACAGAAAATTAATAAGTCATCGACAAAAGATAAGTGAGTGAGCTCAACTTTCTTGCATTTTGAGTGATAGCCATATAAACCTCTGGCAGCAGCCAAATTTAGCAATTTAGAGAGGACATTCATGGAGAGAACAAAGAGAATAGGGGAGAGAGGGTCTCCCTGCCTTATACCTCTAGCTCCCTTAAAAAATCCAATCAAACTGCCATTAAAAGAGATGGAGAATTTTGCCTCTTTGAAACATGCTTCAATCCAACCTATAAAAAGCAAAGGAATATCAAGTGCTTTTAGAACAGCAGAAATAAAATCCCTGTGGAGAGTGTCAAAAGCCTTTTGGATGTCAATCTTCAAGGTACACCTTGGAGAAATGGATTTTCTACCATATCCCTTAACCATTTCCTGGGCAAGAATAGTGTTGTCAACTATGCTCGTATCCTTTATAAAGGTAGTCTGGTTAAGGGTAACAATTCCAAGGATAAAACTATTAAGTCTTTAGACTATAATCTTTGTGATGACCTTATAAATCACTGAACAACATGAGATTGGCCTAAAGTCTTTAATCTTGCTGGGATTAGGAATTTTAGGAACCAAAACAATTATGGTTGTATTGAAAGCAGGCAGTAGAACAGACTGCTGGAAGAAGAATTTTACAGCTGCAACCACAACAGTACCAACAATTGACCAAGCTTTTATGAAAAGCATGGAGTGTAGCCATCAGGCCCCCGGTGCTTTGTCATTACCTTGACATAACACAACTTATTTGATTTCCTCGACAACAATTTCCTTTACTAGGCTTGATGAAGATTCCAGAGGCAGAGCAGTCTGAAGAATATCTTTCAAGAAACCAGGGTCACTTCTTTTGACATTCAGATTAGTAGTCCCAATCAAATTAGTGAAATACTCAATAATTTCAGCAACCATAGCATCAAAAGTTTCTATTCTATTACCTTGGTCATCGATAAGCACTCGGATAGTGTCCCTTTTAATTTTAACAGCAACAGTAGAATGAAAGAATTTAGTACACTTATCTCCTTCTTTAATCCATTGTACTTTTGCCTTTTGTTTAAGGAACATAAGTTCTTCTTCTTGCAGGATGTTGAGCTCTTTTTGAATGTGCAACTCCTTATCAAAAGGTTAAACTCTTTTCAAAGAGTTTAGTTGCTGCTGTTCCAGCTCAATTTGCTTTTGTCTGACCCTAGATAAAATATCACTATAGTAGGAATTATTTAAGTTCTTGAGGCAAGACTTAATTCGGTTTAATTTAAGGAATAAAATCTGCATTGGATTACTAATAATTAGGCTCTACCAAGATTGAGCAACCTTTTCCAAGAAGTTAGGGTGGAGGGTCCAGAAGTTAAGAACTTGAAAGGTTTTGGAAGGTTATTAAGAGCCTCTTTTGAGAGCCAAACAACAGACATGCAATGATCAGAAATGACAGGAGAAAGAAATTCAACAAAAGAGTTTATATAGGTGTTCATCCAAGTGGGATTGACAAGGACTCTGTCAAGTTTCCTTGCAAGATAAGTAAGAAGTTGTTTGTTGCTCCAAGTAAATAAAGGGTCAAAATAAGGATGATCCTGAAGAAACAGGTCCTGGGTGACGTTATGAAAATCTTTCATGTCAGAAGAAGAATAAGGACAAAGATCAAAGTCAAAATTTTCATATGGTTGTAGTATAATGTTGAAATCGCCACCTAAGATCCAAGGAAGGTGACCTATACTTCTATCCAAATCACGAAGGTGCTGCTAGAGATGTCTACGGGTAATAGCATCATTACTTCCATAAACAACAGTAACAATAAAATGACTTCCAAGAAAAAAACCCTTAGCAGATATGGTATGGTCAGTAGAATGCAGAATAGATAAATCCAAACTTTTCTTCCATAAAACCCAGATTCTCCCATTAGTATCATGTTCATAATTTGAGCTAACATTCCAGTTAGCAAGTTTAGAATCAAGAATGTCCTTGGACTTGTCAACTCTAACTCTAGTCTCTAACAAACATAAAATATCAACTTTATTTAGGCTACCTCTTTTGAGCACTCTATCTTGTTTTAGAGGATTGTTAAATCCTCTTACATTCCAAAAGCTTAAAATCATTGAGAAGAAGTATTTAATTTACTCCTCTCACCACCAACTGAAGGGCTGTTAGAATTTTCCATTTTGTCCCTCTTTTTCTTTTTTAGCTCCTTAACCAATCTTGCAACACCCAAGGAAGCAGGTTAATTTTCCTAGGAATGCCCTCTAGGCTTGCAGAGTTTTCATCAACTGAAGTTAGAACTTCAAACCTATTCTTAGAACCAGATAAAATTGATTTTTCTTTTGAAGGTTAGCCTCTACTACGTTTTGGGATTAGTTGCTGAGAGGATTGATTGACGTCATCAGAAGAAGTAGCAATATCAGCATTGTCAGTAGACCTATTCTGAGTATCAGAATCAATGATCACTTCAGAAGGAATACTAGGCACTTCAGCAGACTCAAGGCAATTAGAATCAAAGACAATTCCAACCTCAAGAGGAGCAGCAGAGGTTGATCCAAGGTTATTATCATTCAGTTGTTGAGCATCAATGCTTATAGTTCCAGATTTTACAAGTTCTTGAAGAAATTCAATTCCACCAACTGATGGAGCTTCAACCATTGAAACATCATTTTTCTTGTATACTTGAGTAACTGTAGGAGCAGAAGAGATTTTCTCTAAGCAACCCTTATCATTATGATTGAATACACTACATTTTCTACATCTTGGAGGTAACCAAGGAACCTCAACATAAATTACAGTAGACTGACCATCTTGAAGAACAACCTCAACTTGATTTGGTATTTCATCACTAACCCTAATTTCAAAACAGCTTAGTAAATTCTAATCTAGTATTTGAAGCAGTAACATAGTCCATTGATAAATGGATTCTAATTGCTCTAGCAATATAACTAAGGCCTACTTGGGAAACTAATTCCAGATGAATGTTGTACAAATGAACCCAAACAGGAATTTTTGATAAATTAAAGTTAAGTCGTTTCATATTTGGTTCCCATTTTCTAAGAATCAACGGCTTGTTAAGAATGTGCCAAGGGCCATTTTCAAGCACCCAATCTCTTGCTGGCTCAGAATTAAAAGAGAATATGTAGAGATTTTTACCAGCTAAACTCACATGAGCTCGGGAGCCTTGCAGAGCCTTTTTCCAGAGGTTATCGATGATACGTTGCATTGTAAGGAAATTTAGGGCTGACCCGAGGAATTGTCCCACCAGAGATAGCTTCCATTCAGCAGTACCGACTTCAAGAATCTCTGAGGGAGGGTGAACCGTGGGAATTCCATCGCGAATTTTCGGAGGGAAGAAACTTAGGTTTTTACTAGAAGAGCTTCCAAAAAGCTTCCTCCAATCCATCATCAACCCACAAACAACGAATGGACGAAAGTTGAATGCAACCGTGAAAGCAGACAATAAAAACCATCGGAGACACGACGAAAGGCACGATGGAAAATCTCAGAAACATTAGTCCTGCTAACGTGCACCTAGAGAAAACCCACTATTGTGCGCTGATGAGTTTCTATTTCTTAGAGAATAACTTGCTTGAAGTAAAGAATATACAACATTCGTCGTAATTTTTTTATATTCTTCATTTCTGATACATTTTAAGTTTTAAGAGATAACTTTAATTCTTTAAAGT
This sequence comes from Hibiscus syriacus, assembly GCF_006381635.1. Classification (NCBI taxonomy): domain Eukaryota; kingdom Viridiplantae; phylum Streptophyta; class Magnoliopsida; order Malvales; family Malvaceae; genus Hibiscus; species Hibiscus syriacus. Next base: position 275,193 of record NW_024063349.1, read on the forward strand.
TTTCTATATTTTTGGATTTGTTGAAGCTTAAATTTTAATATTTTTGATATTATAAATAAATGTAAAAGAATTTTTAAATTCAGCCATTTCTAATCTTTTTTTAAATAACATATTATCGCTTTTGCTCTTAAAAACATTTATATGTTTTTAGGCGTAAAAGATGAATCCTTATCTCAAAGAATTGATTTATTTAAATCAAGTTTCAAAAATGTCAGCGATGTTTTAAACAAGTTTTATTGTAGAAAGATTCATTGTTTCTAAACTCTCTATGAAGTTGTGAAACTTGTACAAAACTTTCTATATTTGCATAGAAGTTTGAAAACCCTGAGATCCATTAGTTAATATTAATTGAGAAGAGACTAATCTCTTGCAAAAAAGATCAATCCCATACCACTTTTGATCACAAGAAGAAGAAGAACTTATCCGTCTAGAAAATTTTATTTATAGTTTGGGACAAATTTTTTAATAAAAGTTTATTTTATAAAAAATAATATTTTCTATTTATCTCATAATTAATTTAATCAGAAATAAATAATAATGAAATTTGATAAAAAAAATTCCCTATGATTTTGAAATTTAACAAACAAGGGGCAAGTACAAGAACTTATCGCAATTGAAAAGAGATCATCAACTACAGTAGTCATTGAATCAACTCGTTGGTTCAAGTGATAAGCAACTTGATATTGCTTAAGTAGATTTTGAGTTCGAAGTTTTGTTTATGCAAAAAAGCTTTGTGGAGAAACCCACTCACCAAAATTAAGTGTGTGACACATATTGGTCCAAATTAATCAAGGTAAAACCATAAAACCGAGAAAGATTAAAAAATCTGCAGTAGTCATTGAACCTTTGAATTCATGATCGTTCATTGAACCTCAATGTAGTCATTTATAGTAAGGAACTCAATAAGCTTTTGACCACTAAACCCTTTAATTAGAAAGTGGCAAATTATGACCATAATTCCACCTGTCCATTTTCAATTTGGTGCAACATGGTGATCAAATAAACGATTACATTTGCCATAAACTACAGCAAACAGATGAATTATGGTAGTTCTGCTATATGACAGTCTTAATATACGATTAAGAAAATGTGCTACTGGAAATGCTAATATTTTTTAAACATTTTCGGTAAAATGCTACCTAAAATATTATTTTTTACCGGAAATGTTAATTTCGCTACTTAATTTCCAGTAGAAAAAATAACATTTTAGGTAGATGATTCATGCGTCACAAGGCTCACATCAAAGGAAGAAGTAATAACACTTCCAAATGATCCACTCATCCAAGCATTGGGAAAGAAGACCATAACAATAGTAGACTTGCGATGACTTTTTGAATGGAATCCTGATCTTATTTGGTCGATATGTCTTCTAGAGATACGACTGTATGTCTCTTATCTTTCCAACGGTTCTTAAATTGCATCAATCCGATATCGAGAACTCAATATATGGTCATTTTACTGAAGACGGTACATGCAAAAAATCCTATACGGGATTAATACGGGATTTTGTAAATATTACGAATTTTTAATATTTTTATTGATTATTTTTAATATAATTTAATATAGAATGATTCATTATCTTTTAAGATTAGATTTATTATTTTATTCGGAATTAAGGTTGAGTTAAAACGTTATTATTATTTTATTAAGAATTAGAGTTAAGACATATTTAATTTGTTATTATTTTATTCATTAGTTATTTATGACCTTTAGAACTCAGCCCCTATATAAAGGAGGCTTCATTTAATTTTGTGATGAGTGTTCAAAATAGTTAATCTTTGCTCGTTATTTTTTTGATTTTGTGGAATTATTATTGTTGAATTGGTCGTGTTATACTTGTTTCTGTACAGGTCCTCGCTTTCAGGAATTTGTGACAAAACGGGTGAATTCTGCATTTTTTTATTATTTGGTCACGGCTGGAGACATGGGCACGACGCGGTGTGATGTGGCAGTTTCTAGAAGGTCCAGTCAGTGATGGTTTCTAGAAGATTTCATTCGCACGCCTTCTAGAAGATTGACGAGCAGAGTTGCATTAGGAGACTAGTTTAAGTTTGAATTTAAATTAAAAACAATTATCTTTTAGGATTATCTTATTTATTTTCTTTGTTTATCCTTTAGGCTTTGAGAGGCTATAAATACCCACTTGGGGTAAGCCTAAACTCATCACTCAAATTACATTCTTCTTTTCTCTCTAGTTTTATTAAAGTTTTTTCTTTTTACTTTTCAAGTTTTTCCCTTTTTCTTTTACTTTCAAGCTTTATTTTTAATATGCTAAGTATGACTTTTGTCATGCTTGGCTAAACTTTTCATAAGTCGAGAGCTATCGCGATGATCCAATTCCAACAGGAGAATTGAAACGGTCCCTTAATATCTTCGGAATATCTCTCTCAATCTCTGTGCTTATTTTTCAAAATTAAAACAGTTTTCAAAATCAAAGATTGACTTTGGTCAAGACGTTGCTGCGATTAAACGTGTAGGAGGAAGATTCGGCTTATAGAAATCAATTCGACTTCCTGGGAACACACTTGGCGAGATAGCTTCGCCAAGAGGGAATTGAGATCGGAATTGATGGCTATTGAAGCAACAATCTGAGTCGGTCGCCACGAACTTAAACGGTAATTGATCTACGACAATTGATGTTGATAAAATCAATTCCCGAAGCCGGAATCAAAGATTGCCTTGGGTATTCGGTATACAAGATAGAGTCACGGGGATAGCCCTTGTAGACAAAGTAACCGACGTGAATCCCGAAGAGAAAATCTTATTCGATGATCTAAAGGAAATTGAGTCAAAGTGAAGCTTGAGGCTACTTTTACCGAATTTATTCACAATCTTCATCTTCTTATTTTTACTTTAATTACTTTTATTTATTTAATCGTTTTTATTATTTTAATATCTTTTTACCAAAATCCCTCTAATTTTACTATTTCACACATGACATAAATAAATCAGACAGAAATTTATAATTTTCTAAGTCCCTGTGGAATCGACCCTTACTTCTCTTTACTACGTATTTCCTTTATTTATTGATTTAGAATAAGGAATTTATTTGACATCCAAAACGACAGTTGTCAAATTGACGTCGTTACCGGGGACTTCGCCAAAGTTACTAATTTTTGTTTGTTTTTTATTTATAATCAGGTCTAATCCAGGAGCATTAGTGGAGTACGACCCAGAGATTGAAGCCAAAGCTAGGAGACTTCACACACAGACGCTTCAGGAAAGAAGAAGACAACAAACAAATCCAGAAGAAGAATCGAATTCAGGTAATATAAATCCGATGGCCGATCTTACTATCCAGGAGTTAGCCGCAGCTCCTACTGAGCAATGGCCTATATGCATTGATTTTTCCCCAAGTCGAAACTCCGTACCAGTTGAAAACTGGCCTTATTCATCTCCTCCCTACATTCTGTGGATTGCCAAACGAGGATCCACGCAAACATCTCAAGGAATTTCACATGGTCTGCTCCAGCATGAGACCACAGGGAGTAACCGAGGACCAAATAAAACTTAGAGCTTTCCCTTTTTCCTTAGCCGAATCGGCTAAGGAGTGGTTATTTTATCTTCCTCCTAATTCTGTAACTACATGGGCTCAAATGACTCGTCTTTTTCTTGACAGGTTTTTCCCTTCGGTAAAAGTAAGTGAACTATGAAGGATAATACTTGGAATCAAGCAGTTTGATGGAGAGTAACTTTACGACTACTATGAGCGTTTTAAGAAGTTATGTTCTAATTCCCCACAACATGTGTTAACTGAACAAACACTCCTTCAATACTTTTATGAAGGATTATCTCCCCTGGAAATGAAGATGATCGATGCTGCCAGCGGTGGAGCCTTGGTGAATATGACTCCTACTGAGGCTAGAGACTTAATATCACCGATGGCCATAAATTCCCAATAATTTCGCACAAACAATGAACCTTCTCGAAGGGTTCATGAGATAAGTTCATCTTCCTTAGAAAATAAAATAAACAAGTTAACTGAAGTCGTAAACTTTCTTGTTGCAGGAAAGACAAGACAAAATCGATCATGTGGAATATGTGCATTACCTGATCATCCAAAAGACGGTTGTCCACTGATTCAAGACGATGCAGCAGCTCAAGGCAATGCAGTCGGAAACTTTTTGGGACCTCCCCAAAGAGCTTATAATCCTTACGGTAATACATACAACCCAGGATGGAGGGATAATCCAAACTTCAGTTACGCTCAGAACCCGAGACCGAATCAAGGCTATCAAGCGAGACCTCCACCACCACAACAACCACAGAAGTCCAGGGTCCTAGGAAGAGAATAACGAAGAACAAATAGACGACCCAACGCCATCTCCCTATGACGTACCACCACCTTTTCTGTCAAGGTTAGTCAAAAGGGATAAAAAACTGAGGAAAAAGAAATATTAGATGTACTTCGGAAGGTGGAAGTTAGCATAACCCTCCTCGAGGTTATCCGTAAGGTTCCAAGGTATGCCCAGATTTTAAAGGATCTCTGTATGACCAAAAGAAAGCTTATCGAAGTCGAGAAAGTGAACTTAGGAGCGAATGTCTCAGTCGTTTTCCAACGAAAGTTACCACCTAAACTAAAGGACCAAGGTATGTTCGCAATCCCTTGTAAAATTGGTAAGGTTGAGATAAAACGAGCAATGTGTGATCTTGGTGCATCAATTAATGTAATGCCTCTATCTATTTATTAAATGGTTACTAACGATCCTTTGAAGGATACAAAGATTTCGATACAGCTTGCCGATAGGTCGGTGATCTATCTAAAATGACTTTTAGAGAATGTACTGGTGGAGGTAAACAACTTGATATTTCTCACCGATTTTTATATAATCGACATGGAGAATGATCGCACGAGCACATCATCTGATATCCTTTTGGGACGCCCTTTCCTAAGCACTGCAAATACAAAAATTGACATGATAAGCTGAATTTTAACATTCGAATTCGACGGTGAGGTCGTTAAATTTGACGTATATAAGGCAATGCGATATCCTGATAAAGTGGAAAGTTTAAATTATGTCGATTTAATTGATCATTTGGCGGATGAATTTTTAAGGACTAATTTTTCCTTTGATATATGCAGGGAGCCAGAGCACTATGATGAAAACATGAATTCTAATTATACCGAATTGAATTGATTTCTTCTAAGCCTAAAGTCTTACCTTCTGTTTTGCAAGCACCCGAAGTTGAACTGAAATTGTTGCCTGATCATTTGAAATACACCTTCCTCGGAGAAAATAACACTCTACCGGTAATCATATCAAAAAACTTATCCAAGGAGAAGGAAAATGACTTAATCACTATTTTGTGTCAATACAAGGAGGCTATAGGATTGACCATCACTGATATAAAAGGGTTGAGTCCATCCACTTGATTGCATAAAATTAAAACTGACGAAGGTGTAAAACCAACACGTGAAGGTCGACGCCGGCTAAATCCACCAATGATAAAAGTGGTAAAAAAATGAGATACAAAAACTCCTAGATGCAGTTATTATATATCCAATTTCAGATAGCAAATGGGTAAGTCCGATACAAGTAGTTCCTAAAAAATAGGAGTTACTTTGATCGAAAATTCTGACGGAGAACTTGTACCAACATGAGTTCAGAATGGATGGAGAGTCTGCATCGATTACAGGAAGTTGAATTTTTTAACTCGAAAAGATCATTTTCCTCTTCCATTCATAGATCAGGTGATAGAACGATTAGTCGGTAAATCTCACTATTGTTGTCTTGATAGATTTTCAGGTTTCCTCCAGATTCCAGTAGCATCTGAAGATCAAGAAAAAATGACGTTTACATGTCCTTTCAGCACATTCGCTTACCGACGCATGCCTTTCGGACTCTGCAATGCACCTTCCACGTTCCAAAGGTGTATTATTAGTATTTTTTCTGATTTTATTGAGAAAGGTATTGAAGTCTTCATGTACGACTTCACTGTTTACGGTAATTCATTTGATTAGTGTCTATTAAACTTAAAAAATGTGTTGCGTCGATGCCTAGAATTTAACCTTGTTCTGAATTATGAAAAGTGTCACTTTATGGTTGATAAAGGTTTAATTCTAGGACATATTGTTTCATCTAAAGGAATTACGGTAGATAAGGAGAAAACTGATATAATACGTTCACTACCTTACCCCACTACGGTGAGGGAAATTCGCTCTTTCCTCGGTCATGCAGGTTTTTACCGTAGATTCACTAAGGATTTCTCTAAGGTGGAGCAACCCTTGTGCGAGCTATTACAGAAGGATAAAGCCTTCAATTTTGACCAAAAATGCCAAGAATCATTCGACGTACTAAAGGAGAAGTTAGTTTCGACACCCATAGTCCAACCACCGAATTGGGACTTCCCCTTCGAAGTTATGTGTGATGCTTCAGATGGAAGTGTTGGAGCTATGCTCGGACAAAAGATCGGGAAAGAACCTCACGTTATTGCTTATGCATCCCGTACCTTGGATTATGCACAACGAAATTATTCAACAACTGAAAAAGAATTATTTGTTATTATTTTTGCATTAGATAAATTTAGATCATATCTTTTCGGCACTAAAGTTGTTATTTTCTCTGATCATGCAGCCTTGAAGTACTTGCTCAGCAAAAAAGAGGCTAAACCACGACTAATTCATTGGATCTTACTCTTCCAAGAGTTTGATTTGGAAATCAAAGACAAGAAATGATGTGAAAACTTAGTGGTCGATCACTTAAGCCGGCTTCTAATCACTACAGTGGATCCTCCCATTCGTGAAGAATTTTCGGAGGAAAGCTTGATGATGGCGCAAACGTCAATACCTTGGTTCGCAGATATAGTCAATTACTTAGCTACAAGTAAATTGTCATCTGATTTAATAAGAGTTGAAGTAAACCGTATTAAAAGAGAATCTCGTTTCTTCATTTGGGATGATCCGTATCTTTGGAAGCATTGTTCAGACCAGGTAATTAGACGATGTGTTCCTAAAAGCGAGGTAAGCTCAACTTTAAATTTTTATCACTCTTATTCGTGTGGTGGACACTTTGGACCGAAGCGGACCGCTCATAAAATTCTAAAATGCAAATTCTTTTGGCCTCATATTTTTCATGATGCTTATTTATTTTGCAAATCTTGTGATAATTGTCAACGTGTAGGTAATTTGAGTAGAAGAAACGAAATACCCCTTAATCCTATACATATATGTGAAATATTTGATGTTTGGGGGCTTGATTATATGGGTTCATTTGTTTCTTCTTTTGGCAATTGTTATATAATCCTTGCGGTTGATTATGTTTCGAAGTGGGTAGAAGCTAAAGCCACTCGAAACAATGATGCTAAAACTACTGTTCAATTTCTAAGGAATTGTATTCTTTCCAGGTTTGGTACACCAAAAGCGATAATAAGCGACCGCGGCACACACTTCATCAATCGAGTAATTGATGTGCTCATGAAAAAACATGGAGTGAATAACAGAATCGCCACGGCTTATCATCCGCAAACGAACGACCAACCGGAAATTTCAAACCGAGAAATAAAGATGATTCTTGAGAAAATAGTTAAGCCAAATCGCAAGGATTGGAGCTTGAAATTAATTGACGCTTTGTGGGCTTATCGGACCGCATATAAAGGACCGATCGGCATGTCGCCATATCGCCTTGTGTTTGGTAAGCCGTGCCATTTATCTGTCGAGCTAGAACACAAGGCATATTGGGTTGTAAAACAGTGCAATATGGAGTTAGAAGTGGTTGGCGAAACACAGAAGTTACATATACAAGAGCTTGAGGAAATTTGGAGAGATGCTTACGACAACGCCAAAATATATAAAGACAAAACAAAAGAATTTCATGATCGAAAAATTGTTTCTAAATCTTTTTCTATCGGACAAAAAGTTCTTATTTTTAACTCAAAATTAAAACTTTTTGCAGGTAAACTTCGATCAAAATGGAACGGACCTTATACGGTAACTGAAATATTCACTCATGGTGCAGTAGAAATTGAAGACAGTTCAGGCACTCGATTTAAAGTAAATGGACACATGCTTAAACCGTAGTATGCGAATAACGAAGTTTGCTTAATTGAAGATCTCGACTTGGAAGAACCCAAAATTTGAATCAGGTCGTCGAGCTAACGACGTTAAACAAAAGCGCTTCATGGGAGGTAACCCATTGTTTTCAATTCCATTATATTTTTATTTTTTATTTTTTCGTCTTTATTTTTATTTTATTTTTTTCGATCAAGCATGTTTTATTTAATTTTTATTTTTATTTTACAGGAACCAATTTTTTTTATTCAAACTTGAACGACGAATATTTACGAAATTATGATTCAAACAGTGCTAATTTTGGAGACTACTGAGCAGTGAACAGTCGAACAAAGCAAAAAAAAATAATGCCCCAGTCGTGCGCACCGTTTCATTAAACGGTACACGTTAGCACACTCCTATGAACACTGACGCACGTTAGCAAAACCGACATGAAATCCGGGGAATATTATATCCCTTCTCTTGCACTTTAGTTTTACGTTTTGAGACAAAACGCTTTAAGTGAGGGGGAGTAGAGTGTAGAACTGAATTTCACCTTGCTTATCTTTATGTTTCAAACCTAATATGTGTTGTTGGATTTGTCGAGAACCTCATTGATTATCTTTGTCTTGTTGAATATTTTTTGGAATGCTATGCTTGTTTGGGAACACATGATTGTTTAGGTTAAGATATTCTTGATAGCGAATAGCATGAATTGTGATCAAGTTGGTACTTTTGTGATATTCCATTATTTTATTGGTTGAAGTGTGATTAGCTCAATGCACGAAACAATTTGGTGAGATTTGAGTCTTTACGAGCATATCATTTTCGATCTCATTTTGTTGGTTTGAGTGTGTCGAATTTGGCATTGATATTCTAGAACCTGCATGTTGAATACTGTCGAGATTACACATGAACATGATGCTTAAAAATGATTTGGGCACCTTAGGATTAACTATCTCGTTTCCCCACTAAATAGCCTACCTATGCATTTACCCATAGTTAACCAATTTTGAGCTTATTTCCGCTTCTTTGTTTTCACCACGTTTCTAAACCTAAACCTTTTTATTTTTACCCCTCTTTTCTACCTTTTTCAGGGCAAGTGAATAATTTTACCATTGTATTCTCCATCGAAAAAACTGTTGAAAAAAAACAACAGTTCAAAAAAAAGAAAAAAAAAGAGAAGTTGTTCAAAAAAAAGACATGAAAGAAAAAAATGGAAAACAAAACAACAAACGTGTGAAAAAAAAAAGAATGCATAAGAAATTTGTTGTTTGAGATGTCGTTTTTTATCTTGTTGAGCTTAATGTTTTGATGGAGTTGAGATTATTATTTGTTAGTTCATTGTCTTGAATATTTAGCCATATATTTAGCCTTTTTCCCCACCTTTACCTAATCCCCGTTACAACCAATAAAAGACCCTTTGATTTATGCATCATGTTCTTATTAGTAGTGGATATTTGATTTACTTGCAGACATATGGTAATATCCTTGTCGATTCTGACATTGAGTGTTTCTTTACCCCAAACACATTGAGTGATTTGAGTGAATCTCAATAAGGTGTTGAGTTATGAGCACTGAGATTAATGAATGAATGGATATTACAATTGCACATGACTTGTTCCAATTGGTGATGTTCAATTGATTGATTTTTTTACTTGAATAATTATTGTGTTCTCTACCTTGCTTCCTTGAATGTGAAACTTGACAAAAGAACGTTTAATGAAGTTTTTGACTTATTTGATTATATCATACTTGAGGACAAGCATGAGATAAGTGAGGGGGAATTTGATGAGTGTTCAAAATAATTAATCTTTGCTCGTTATTTATTCGATTTTGTGGAATTATTACTGTTGAATTGGTCGTGTTATACTTGTTTCTGTACAGGTCCTCGCTTTTAGGAATTTGTGACAAAACGGGCGAATTCTGCATTTTTTTATTATTTGGTCACGGATGGAGACATGGGCACGACACGGTGTGACGTGGCAGTTTCTAGAAGGTCCAGTCAGTGACGGTTTCTAGAAGACTTCATCCGCACGCCTTCTAGAAGATTGACGAGCAGAGTTGCATTAGGAGACTAGTTTAAGTTTGAATTTAAATTAAAAACAATTATCTTTTAGGATTATTTTATTTATTTTCTTTGTTTATCCTTTAGGCTTTGAGAGGCTATAAATAACCACTTGGGGTAAGCCTAAACTCATCACTCAAATTACATTCTTCTTTTCTCTCTAGTTTTATTAAAGTTTTTCTTTTTACTTTTCAAGTTTTTCCCTTTTTGTTTTTTTTTCAAGCTTTATTTTTAATATGCTAAGTATGACTTTTGTCATGCTTAGCTAAACTTTTCATAAGTCGAGAGCTTTTGAGATGATTCAATTCCAACGGGAGAATTGAAACGATCACTTAATATCTTCGGAATATCTCTCTCAATCTATGCGCTTATTTTTCAAAATCAAAACAGTTTTCAAAATCAAAGATTGACTTTGGTCAAGAGGTTGTTGTGATTAAACATGTGGGAGGAAGATTCGGCTTATAGAAAGCAATTCGACTTCCTGAGAACACACTTGGCGAGTTAGCTTCGCCAAGAGGGAATTGAGATCGGAATTGACGGTTATTGAAGCAACAATCCGAGTCAGTCGCCACGAACTTAAACGGTAATTGATCTACGACAATTGATGTTGATAGAAACAATTCCCGAAGCCAGAATCAAAGATTGCCTTGGGTATTCGGTATACAAGATAGAGTCTCGGGGATAACCCTTGTAGACAAAGTAACCGACGTGAATCCCGAAGAGAAAATCTTATTCGATGATCTAAGGAAATTGAGTCAAAGCGAAGCTTGAGGCTACTTTTACCGAATTTATTCACAATCTTCATCTTCTTATTTTTACTTTCATTACTTTTATTTATTTAATCGCTTTTATTATGTTAATATCTTTTTACCAAAGTCCCCCTAATTTTACTATTTCACGCCTGGCATAAATAAATCAGACAGAAATTTATAATTTTCTAAGTCCATGTGGAATCGACCCTTACTTCTCTTTACTGCGTATTTCCTTTATTTATTGATTAAGAATAAGGAATTTATTTGACATCCAAAACGACAGTTGTCATTTTGTAAAACATATTTCTTTAATTAATAATACAACAAGAGTTCATTTTCCTAAGTGTTGATTGCCTTGTGCCTTCGAAGCTTCTTGTGAGGGAGGATTGGTTAGAGTCATATTATCGTGTTTGCCTTTTCATTGCGACTAGGAGGGCTCGATAGGACACTTATCCATCTATTTTCCACAAATCCATCATCACCATCATCATCTTTAATGTTCATCTTCATAAGAGAGATCTTTTGATTTCTTGGTTATCATACTTTATTTTCAATTTCTTTATCTTTTGTTTATCTTGTTCTAATCTTGTTTATTACCTTGTTTCCAGCACTTAAAAGAAACTCTAAAAGACCCTAATTACTGCCACCACATTCCCCTATTCATCCCCTTTGTTCTTCATCGAGTCTAGAGCTTTCTAGATTTGATTCTTCAACAAGAGCAACACTCATTAACCCGCCACCGCTTCCCTATCAATTGGTATCAGATTTGGGTCGATTATTGGAAGCAATCTTGCTTGTTCTTGCACACAAAACCGTCAAGGTACCCAACGGAGATAGTTCACAAAAGATTCATCGTTTCAAGTTCTTTTTATTTAATTTTAATTTATATTCAAATCCTTATTATTAGTTTGTTGTTTTTATCAACAACAAAAAAGGTCTAAAAAATCCAAAAAAAAATTACAAATAAAAGAATTTAAGGCTGATTTTATCCAGATCTCATATTCATCCTAAGAGTAATCTCCAGTCCAAATTTTACCCCAATCGGAGTTCATTAGAGCCTTCAAATACATCATTCAAGTTTTATCGGCAGATTCGGTCTAGAATCTTGTCGAATTTCTTGAAAATTCTACAGGAGGAATTTTGTGATGGAAATTTCCAAATTGAAACTTCATATATTGAAGATCATTAAAAAAATTAGAAGTTTTGGAGATCAATAACACATTCGAACAAAGCGATCACGAAAAAAAGATTGTTTGAGGACTCACCGTTCAACAGAGTATACTGGATACTATTGAAGGTATTTGGTTCTAAAATTTTACAGGTGATTTCTAGACGTATCGAAAGACATTCAAGAATTTTTACAAAATATTTGGACACCGGTAACCCCCTAAAAAACGTTTCTCAAGTTGACCCAGCGTTTTCTAGTTTCTGGTTTGGTTCTTTTTTTTCTTTGACTCTTAGTGCTTTAGGTTCTTTTGTTTTTCCTTTTTATTGTTCTTTTGCATTATATAACACATTATCTTTCTTGTGTTAGTAGGACTAAAGAGTTTGCATACTTATTCCTTCTTTGCATTCTCGTTCTCTTGGAATTTAACCCTTCTTTGGCCTCTTAGAGCTTTTAGGTTTTCTTATTGCCTTTGCTAGTAATCAAACTCCGATACGAACTGTGGAAGACTACTTGGTAAAGTGAGTTTTAAAGAGTACAAGATCGGCTTACTTGCCTCTTGATGTGTTACTTTCTTGGAGTGACTTTTGAGGTTTCTTATTTTGTTAAATTTTCTTTCTTTTATTTTTATTTTACTTTAAATTTTCTTTTAAGTGTTACGATTTCAGAATGAGAGACAATAACAACAAGACACTTACGGCTATCTTAGTCGCACTTTCCCGACTCACGACTCAAATTGAAAGATTTGATGAACTTAACAATACCGTGAAAGAACGATAAGAACCACAACAGGATCTACCAAACCAGAATCCACGACCAAACAATGCTGAACTTTTGGTACCCATGCGAGAACAACCACGTTTCCAAGCACCCGAACTCTTTGCAAAACCAAAGTTCACGATCTCGTCTTTCAAGGAGACAACGATCCGGATAGGTACATCTATTGGGAAGGAAAAGTTGATCTCATGTTCGCATACCATGACTGCCCCCAAGCTAAACAAGTTCTCCTCATCACCATGCAATTCGAAGGATATGCTCGAACTTAGTGGATGCAAACAAGGAAAAAGATCGAGAACTTCCAAATTCAAGCAATCACTTCTTAGACTGACCTCAAACAAACCATGAGGAAGTGATTCCTACCGATACATTATACAAGATAAGTTAAACTACGACTACACAGACTTTGACAAGGTAGAAGTTCAGTTGAAGACTACTACAAGGAGATGCAGTACTTACTCAATAGGGCTAACACAACCGAAAAATAAGAGGTCACCGTGTCAAGATTTGTCATCGGCTTGAACTTAAACATCACTAATCTTCTTGACCTCCATGAGTACTAAAACCTTGAAAAAACACTAAAGAAGACAATAAAAATTGAAGCACAAATCCAAGTAAGATTACGATTCAGAGAACATTACCAAGATACTTTATCCTCTTACCAAGGTAATCCTTCAAATCATTCCTCATCTTCTACTCTATCTTCTCAAAAAAGCCTAGAGATGACAAACCTAATAAGGAGAAACAACGACCAGCAAAGAATGACACACTTCCAGCCCCTAAAGATCAAATGAGAATTTGTGAGGAGGTAGGGAAAGCAAAAAAAAGAAAAAGTTGAGAAAGAGGCAAAAACAAAGAGGTCACTAGTTACAAAAGCCAAAAGAATAATGACCTATGGGAGGTGAGTGAACCTAATTGTGAGAAGAAAAGAGTGACTCAAAATCTATGTGTGAGCACAAAAGAATTGAGAGATAACCTTCTTTACAAACAGCCTTGTATCCTTGTTCGCTTTATGAAATCAATTGTTTCGATATCTAACGTTAACAATGATTTGCCTAGTGTGTTTTCATCTTTGTTACAGGATTTTTGAGAATTGTTAGGTGATCCACCTGACGGATTACCACTAGAAAGAGCAAAACAATATCAAACCAATCTAATTCAAGGTTCCATCATACCTCATCAAACATACAATCTCGAAGAAACTAAAAAGATATATTTGGTACAAAAAGACTACATTTAGGAAAGTCTTAGTTGTGATGTCATCTTAATGACGAAACAGGATTTGAACAACTTCACAGGCTTTATAGTTCATGCACAGGGAATCCATATAAATGATGAAAAAGTAAAAGCAACACGAGATTGGCCCACACCATCTTCCATCGCCAAGAGTTGTCGAATAGTGCTAGGTGACCCTCCTGACAGGTTACCACCTGAAAGCCCTAATCACTATGTCATATCAATGAAGAGTCGCGATTTACGAGAGTCTAAAGACTGAGGTAAGCAAAACACAATAGACGATGCACTACCACGAAGGTTTCCTTGCCAACTAAACAGGTTCTACAGTCCACAAATCTCCTCCCGATAATTCTTAATTCATGAACCACACTTAGGAGACTTAAGGGATTAATTTAACAAACCAGTTGACATGGTTTTTAAACACTCATTCTCGCCACACACGAATGAAACCATGGAGAAATTATTTGAAGCAATCATACAGAAAGCCAAAAGTGGTCGGCACCATGTTGAATTTTAACCTAAATATCATATTACAAGACTTGTATGCAAAAGATGATTTCAAGACTACAAGAAATCAGTTCCTACAAAGAAGAAACCTCAACTAAAATGCATAAAGACATCACATTGATTCTGGTAAATGTTTCACATATTTTCCTTTCAACACATCTAATTCTCTTTCTCTTGGATTTTCAGATTCGATGACGAATCCTTTTGAGGAGTGGGGGAATAATACATGCACCAAAGTCCATAATGATAATACATGCTTCTTTATACTAATGTTTCTACTCGAACCTATTAGAAGAACAAAGTCACGAAGATTAAAAGCATATCATAATGTGAATGAATCATTAAATGATTCTAATGTTGCTCCCTTTAATGTTTCAGATTCGAGGTCGAATCTTTTTGAAGAAAGGGATGATGATACATGCATCACAAGGCTCACATCAAAGGAATAAGTAATAACTCTTCCAAATGATCCACTCGTCCAAGCATTGGGAAAGAAGACCATAACAATAACAGACTTACGATGACTTTTTGAATGGGATCCTGATCTTATTTGGTCAACATGTATTCTGGAGATACAACCTTCTGTCTCTTATCTTTCCAAAGGTTCTTGAATTGCATCAATCTGATATCGGGAACTCAAGATATAACCATTTTACTGAAGACGGTGCATGCAGAAAATCCTATACGGGATTTTGTAAATATTACGAATTTTCAATATTTTTATTGATTATTTGTAATATAATTTAATATATGATGATGCATTATCTTTTAGGATTAGATTTATTATTTTATTAGGAATTAATATTGAGTTAAAACATTAATTTTAGTTATTATTATTTTATTAGGAATTAGAGTTAAGACATATTTAATTTGTTATTATTTTATTCATTAGTTATTTAGGACCTTTAGAACTCGGCCCCTATATAAAATAGGCTTCATTCAACTTTGTAAAAAAGATTTCTTTGATTAATAATACAACGAGAGTTCATTTTTGCAAGTGTTGATTGTCTTGTGCCTTCGAAGCTTTTTCTCCTGGAGTTCTTTCAAGTTCTTGTGAGTGAGATTAATTTTCACACTCCAATTTTCCTTTTCATCGCGACTAGGAGGGTTGGTTAGAGCCATATTATCGTGTTTGCCTTTTCATTGTGACTAGGAGGGCTCGATAGGACACTTATCCATCTATTTTCCACAAATTCATCCTCACCATCATCATCTTTATCGTTCACCTTCATAAGGGAGATCTTTTGATTTCTTGGTCATAATACTTTATTTTCAATTTCTTTATCTTTTGTTTATCTTGTTCTAATCATGTTTCTTACCTTGTTTCCAGCACTTAAAAGAAACTCTAAAAGACCCTAATTACTGTCACCACCTTCCCCTATTCATCCCCTTTGTTCTTCATCGAGTCTAGAACTTTCTAAGTTTGATTCTTCAACAAGAGCAACGTTCATTAACCCGCCACCGCTTCCCTATCAGTAGCGCCCAATATTAACATTTTCGGTAGAAAAAATAATGTTTTAGGTAGAGTCCTATATTAACATTTACAGTAAAAAAAATAATATTTTAGGTAACGCTTTACTGGAAATGTTAAAAAATATTAACATTTCCGGTAGCGTCTTTCCTTAGCCGTATATTAAGGCTGTCGCACCTTAGACATCCCTGATGAATTCCACTATGTATGGAACAATGGGAGTTATAAGAGCATGGCAGCTACAATTATATATTACATGAGATGAGACAGATCACGAGTTATTTGAGTTTGTCAAAGTTCGATAAACACACGAATCGCTAGCAACTGGAAAAATAATGTTTTAATTTTTGAATTTTTTAAATTAAAGTATTAATAACATTTACATGTTATTTTTATAAAAAAATACAATATAAAGCTTTTATGTACTTAAGGTAAATCCGAATTTCGAGTTTGGACTTCAATCAAGCTAAGTCTGAGCATATTTTGAATTCAAGTTTTTTCGAGACCGAAACAAGTTTCAATTTTTGATTTCAAGTCGAGCTTGAAAATTTTAATCTTGCGAGCTTTCAAATAATCTCGAGCTTCAATTTTTTATTTCGAGTTTGAGTCGAGCTTGACAATTTTAAGCATGCAAACTTTCAAGTCAAACTTAACATTACTTGAACTCAACTCAACTCATTTACAACCCTAATGGCGGTACTAAACTGGTCAAGGAAAAGGGTGGTAAACCCTCTATTCTAACCATGCCATTCGACAATGTGAAACAAGGGAATTGTTGACTTAAATAATACAAGCTATGATGATAGTATAGACAACCCACATAAACTCTTGGTGCTTGAGGGGTCCGACCACAAGTATTGACAAGCCACATAAATTTGTACGTAGAAAAATCGAATCCTTGGGCAGCTCTAGCAAAGTGAAAGTCAAGACTGATCGAGTTGACGAGTGAAGTGTGCGCACACGCTATTAAGGAAGCATAGTGCTTTCTAAAATGATTGCCTTGACTTAAAAGGTTCCGACGGGGAAGATGATGAAATGGAATAAAACCTACCAGCTGCCAAGGACAATGACTGGTTTTTTATTGGTTGAAAGTACGAAGGTGAAAGCTATGCATGAAGAAGACATTGGTGGGATAGATCTGTCTACAATTTACATTGAGGAATAAAGGGCTGCTCCTAACAATTGACAACTTGTTCCTGAGAATCAAACCTTCCTTTTACTGAAATTTGTTGGTGCCAATTTGATGATCAGTGGGCCTTATCTTTTCAGATTTAGCATCTACATGCACAGTATTTTTCTGATAGATTAGAGGTGTAATGTTATAAGTGTTACTATGGGAAAGCGACATGGTAACAGAAGAAAATCCTATGAGAAATTCTAGTTTTCTTTTCTTTCTATTGCTTTTGTCTCATAGAACATGTTGCAACCACTCTTCCACTTTCAGTGAACCTAAAGAAACACAGTTATCTTAATCAACTAGGAATGAGGTCTTATGGGATTTATGCAGGCAAGATACCACAAACACCTAAGTGAAAAATATACGTCAGATCTTTCAATATGATCAACTACTTATGTGGCGAAACCTTAATGAATTGTAGGATACGTAACCCACAACTCAAATTTCGAGAAAATCTCGATAACTCGTATTCAGACCAGATGGAGAAACACAAAGCTTTAATCATCAATAAATCAAGAGCCAAGTCATCAACCATTTTCAAACTTTTTCAGGGCCAATAAAAAAACCTTAGAGGTCATATCCACTCAACATGCATCACATGCTCATTCCAAACTATACCTTCCCAGCCCATAATACCACCATTATGGTATAAATCAACAAAGTTTCTGATAGACTTGACAATGGTGCAGAATCAGAATGTCTAAAGTTCTCAATTATACTACATAAATCACCAAGTGGTAGCTTTTCTGTCGATTACCCTAAGACATGAAGAGTAAGTGATGGCCTCTGTGTCAATTAACCTATGATATGAAGAGCAAGTGATTTGCAATAAATCTGCAGCTGTGGCTCATCTCTCCATAATATAATAACTAAAAATACATCATAGAAATAATTGTGTAAAGGACAAGTACATCTCTTAGTCACTTATGTCTTGAAGAATCTGTCTTGTTTAAATTTGAAACCTTAAAGTTTCATTTGAAACAGAGACTTACCTATAACTCCACGGTCAATTAAAAAAAAGTAAGAGTTAAAACTTTGGTTGGAAATTTAAGATGTTGTCACATGAAACCCAACACATTATTTGAACCTATAGATGATTGCACTGTATCAGTTCCAGTTAAGTGCATCATGCAATTAGATGAGCTTTAATTCAGAGCCTAAAGATGAAAGCAATTTGCAGATAACTCAAAGGCTTGATTAGAACAAATTGCATAGTTTCTATATCTCAGAGAATTAGCTCATTGTTTCTTATCCCTTTACTTCATCCATTGTCTGATAACATTGACAAAGAATTGTTACTGAAACAAGCCCCCAACAAAAATAACATTTGGGTTGGGAATAATATAGAGTGGAAATGTTTAAAACTCAAGTTTAAACTAAGCATCCTACCAAAGTTTTAGCAGCTTGAACTAAGGACCAGCCTGGCAAAACAGTTGCCAAATCCATCAGATTAAGCATACAAAAGAAAGATGTCAAGAAATTTTAAGCGAATAGCTAATTATACTCGTTAAATTTCATATACAAGCTCTAGTGTTCTACAAATACATTCAAAAAACATTTCATCCAGGGAAAAAGACTGAGCCAATTTGGAGAAGAACATTACCAATAAAGCATAGGCTTTTTAACCTTCCCTCCTTGAGAATCTTCAGTGCAAATCAGTTTTTCCTATTAATCCCATAACTCCCATCTCTTTGCAAGCTCATATCATGAACATCAGACTTGAAATCACTCTTTTTACCATGAATCCCAGACTTCAAGGTCCTTCTTTTATCAATAACTTCAGACTTGGAGTTACTTATCTTCCCATCAGAATTAGCCTCCCCAGCAGCACCAAACCTTCTCCTAAATCCTTTCCTTCGCCATTTAACACCGTTCTTTTTCCCATTGCTCTCTGCAACTCTACCATCTCCATTCTCAGTCTCATCTCCTTTGTTTCCACTCAAAAGCTTAGTATTTTCACGACTCCCTCTACTCCCCAAATACGGCTTAACACTATGAACAACCCCTTTAGGGAAGAATCTGGCAGAAGGCAACTCATCAACAGCATCAAACAGCTGAGGCCCATCTCTGTCACTCCACATATCGAAACCGCCAGGCTTCTGGAACCTGTCGGCCAAGACTTTAACTTGCTCATCGGCGGAAACGGAGAACAAGTTGGGTGCTTTTTCAACGACTTCCCAAGGGCGTTCGAGTTCGGATACGGCGGCTTTGAGCTCGGCCCTCTTGCGCATCTCGTAGATGTGGCGTTCACGGGCGAGTCGAGCCTTGAGGAGTTGCTTGGATTTCTTGGCTTGCATGCGTTTCCACTGCCATTTGGAGACTCCACCTGGGTAAGTCCTGGGGCCACCCCCCATGCGGATTATGGTATTGGGTGGTGTGGTTGAGTTGTGGAGGGATAGGATGGAGAGCTTAGTGTGAAGGAAAAGGGGAGTTGGGGAAAGAAGGGACTTTGAGAACGAAAGGGTTTGATATGGATAAGACATTGAGAGTGGCATTTTCAGGGTTCAGGACTTTGAATTTTGGATCAAACAAAAAGGAGAAAACCGACTGGTTTTTATGGCTTTGAAGAGAGAATAGGGAAGAAATAGGAAAAATCTCGTAGAGATGGCGTTTGTGGTTTTGGTGTCTTGGATTATCATGATATTTAAATTAGAAAATAATTTTGTTGATTGCCATGTTCAAACATAGGCACCAGTGGTCTAGTGGTAGAATAGTTCCCTGCAACGGTACAGACCCGGGTTCGATTCCTGGCTCGTGCAGTTCATCTTTTTTTCAGTCTCCTCTTCTTGAATGCCTAATGTCTCAATTAGCTGGCAACCTAATGCCCAAAATAATTAATTCTCTGCTCTGAATCTTTTGATGGTTCCAACCACAGTTGTTTCATTTTCGAACACCTAATGTCTCAAATTTTTGGAGCATACCTCCGCAAGTTTAGGTTACAAGATCCAAGGGTCAAATGAATTGTACTATTTTATTTTTTAAATGATTCCCCTCCCATATCATTGCATTCAACCTGTCCTTGCCAAAAACTTCCTGTGGTAACGTTAACCCCAGTAAATACCCTCAAATTTCAGAGTTTTTTACCTTTTAAACTCCAACACATTATACATATTCCTAACATGAGATACATGATTACCAAAAAAGAATCACACTTTATAACATACAAGGTACAATAAAACCATCCAAAGCGCAATGCACAACAAATCAAGAAAGAAAATGGCAACTCTTCAATGCTCCCCTTCAATCAAATCAAAGAC
This sequence comes from Hibiscus syriacus, assembly GCF_006381635.1. NCBI lineage: Eukaryota > Viridiplantae > Streptophyta > Magnoliopsida > Malvales > Malvaceae > Hibiscus > Hibiscus syriacus. The sequence continues at coordinate 295,590 of NW_024063349.1, forward strand.
ATCTTCAGGACAATTCATGAATTGTGTTAAAACATGTTGTGCTCTGCCTTTGAAGAACATTTTCGGACAAAGTAGCAATTTTCTTCCAAGACACAAGATTTGCTGCCATTGCGTTGTTCTTTTTTGCAGCTTTTCCTTTATGGGTTTTAGATCCATGTATATTAATTTGCACTTAATCATACACCCTAATTGTCGGTATGATTAATGTAATCACACAGATTAACAAACTTTACAAATACAATTATCGAAGATCTTGTTCCCTTGATCGATTTCTTAGTTGTATTCATAATATTCTAATGCATGCACACGCGTATCCCGCGGCACTCCATGGACAACTTCATTAAAAGATTAAGAAATTGGAATAAACTACGCTTGGAATCCAGCTTTGCTTGTAGGGATGATTTCATGGCAGTTTCTTCTGTGTGTATATATATAAATATACATATACATCTTTAACAATCCCATCATCGAGTTTGATTTAAAAAATGGCTTCGTTTCTTCTTTTTTTTGGTTCTGGTTAATGCTTTTGTGGCTATGGCTAATGCTCAAACATCTGATTCAGCTGATCTCCAACATCCTGCAGCATTAAGGAAACTTGGAATGCACCAGATAGTGAAGACCATTGGCAATGCACCAGCTTCAAGTCCATCCCCAGCACCCCGCTCGGGGGATCGGACGGCTGCCATTACCGGACCAAACAATGGTGAAAACGTGAGTGTTGAAGGAGAAGCTATTGACCTGAAAAAGCCTCATCGTTCGGTGGACAAATCTGTAGCAGGGGGTGGCGTGATCCTTGGAGGCCTTGCCACAACTTTCTTGGTGGCGGTTTTTTGCTATATAAAAACCACCGGAAGACACGAATCAGAGACTCGTCAAAGTAATAATGATGAAACCAGTAATTGAATTGTGTGTATATGAAAATTACATGGTCTTGTTGTGAATGCTTAACTTCTGTTCAAAAAACTGTAAAGAAAATTACAAATGGAAAACGATTTGCAAGTGCATAACATTAGTGTCGTATGTTATTGAATCTGCAGTTTTCTAATATCAAACCAAGATCGCCCAATGTTAGGAGTGTAATTGAATCGAATTTAAACGAACAAAGTTGTTCGTGTTCGTTTGTCAAAAAAAAGTTTCAAACTGAAAAAGGACAAAAGGCCCAAAGTTTCGTGATGGGCTTCACAAAACATAAACAGTAGCCCATCGAAATTGAAGTTGGAAAATCTCTATCTTGATTCTTCTAGCGGCTGTAAAGCTATAAACTTCGACTTAAAAGCTCTTTGCTCGCCCATCACGAAATCTCGAAACCCTTCGTTTTTCTTGCTTTCATTAAGTTTTCAATCAGTGGTAAAAGCTAATCCTTCAAAGATCTCGAAGATGTCAAACGAGAGAACGGTGATCGCCATCATCAGAGCGGCAAGACCTTCGTTTAGGAACGACCAAGACAAGGTTGCGTTCGCCGTTCACGCGACTTTTCTTTCCGCTGGTTTCGTCCTCACCGCCACTGGGCCTGCTGCTTTGGGCGACAACGTTTTCTCTTCTACCTCTACTGGTATTCGCTTTTCTTCTCTTTCTGACTTGATTGGTACTATTACTCTTTCACCTCCTTAAGAAACATTGTTGGTTTTTAGACGAGGTAGGAACCGATAACTGGAACGAATTCGAAGACCATTACGCGTTTGTTTATACCAATCCCGAGAAAGGGTGGAAGAAAATTTTGGTCAAATGTCTGGTTATGAATAGGAAATTGCTTGTCGAGACTTTGGCTGAGGACAGTTCTCAACCCCTTCATCTTGAAATCGAGTAATTATCTTCTCTTTTGCTCTCTTTTTTTGTTTAATTTTTTTTGGCTTAAATTAATGTAATTTGAGGTTTCTTTGACTATTGCAGTATTGATGACTATGTTGGGGAGAACACAAGTGGAAATTACTCTGCCTTGTACAAGAATTTAGAGAAGTTAGTGAATGGTTTGGAAAAAGAAGTAATTTCCAAGTTGAACTGCTCAACAGTTGACACTCCAAGGTAATTAAGCAAATTTAGTCTTCACCTTTATCGATGTCAAGCAATTCTTAGCTGTAGTTTTAGCTTCTGAAATTCTCTACAAATGGTTGTTTTTCTATGCTTTAGGGATGATTGAAAGCTTCTGAAATTCTCTACAAATGATATAATCAATGGGAATAATTTTCTCTTGTTTATCCACTTTTTTTTTGTGTATTGTAGTTCAGTAAGAGGTGAAGGATCGAGGCACAATCGTCCTGATGTTACAATTAATGAACCAAGAGGCCCTCAAATCCATCCTTCAGGGTATCTCCTTTTTTTCTCCTTTGCGATTTTGATTTAATCGAGTTTGTCAATGCTTGTTTATATCATTTGTATGCTTCATTGATAACTTTACAACCATTAAACTTTCGGTAAATTTGTGATTGATGCAACAATCATAACTCCTTTGCGTTATTTATTTAGAAAAAAACTTTATAGTGAGGTTAAACTTCCATGACCATGGTCAGATAACGCATGTTATCAGTTGATCGACTTGTGGTTTAGTTTTTGAGTATGTTCAGATAGTAAGATTTCCTAATTTAGGCAAGGCTTACTAGTAAGGATTTTTTCCCTTCATTTTGGCGGATTAGAGAATAACTTATTTGCATATTAGGCTGGAACAGCAAATCAGTGATTGCTCTGGTACAATAGTATAAGAAACCTTAACTTTGTTATAGACTTCTGAGCATGTTAAAATTGTATCCAAGGAAAAGAAAGAATAAATGGGAAAAAATCAGTTTGAGACTGAGTTTTGTGTTTCTTTCAGTTCTTTAATGAAACCTTTCCATTAACTTCCTAACTAGCTCGTATGATCATCAAAATTATAAAACTTCCTTTACAGGGTTGTTATTCCACCTGTTAATCCTATTGGTGGTAGTGATCTGGTACCAGGGCCAGGTGCCGGAATGTATCCTACCAGGTACTACTGTTCTGAATCAGTTTTTCAGTGATCGCCACTTTTTAACTGGTTGATTTTATTTTCTGACTTGAGTGTGATTTTATTTCTTAAATGGATGTCAGGGGTGGTTTTGGTGGTGATGGTAGCATGCTTCTAGGTTTGTAACACCTGTTTTATCCATTTGGCAATTTTGGATGTTATAATCCTTTGGTGACTTAATTATATATTATAATTTGGAAACAGGACCCAACGATCCTCGCTGGTTTGGTGGAGTTGGTGGAGAGCATGGTTTCCCCGGAGCACAACCGTGAGTTCTCTCTTTCCATGTATATATCTGTGTGTGTATTGCTTACTTTGTACTAGTGATTTTATTTCTTTGATGGAAACAGGGGTATTCCTCCTGGTGCGCGATTCGATCCATATGGTCCACCTGGTGTTCCTGGATTCGAGCCATCTCGATTCACAAGGTACATGTAAATTCCCAATCAGTGTTGGGATCCATTGGGGTGGATATCAACATGATTATATGATTTAAACTTATACAACACTTCAATCGTTATCGACTTCTTTTCTCGCAGAAATCCTCCGCGGAGACCGGGGAGTGGTATTCATCCTGATCTGGAGCATTTTGGAGGTGGTTCAGATTTTATTTAGATGGATGGGGAAGAGGGTATATAGAAGTGCTGGTGCTTTTCGTGCCCAATCCTTTTGTTTCCAAATCATTTACAATCCTGTCTATATAGTAAAACTTGTTGAAATCTTTATTCCCTGAAATAATGAGTTATTGATATCTTTATCTTTGTTTTAATTTCTGTTCAAATGAGGAATCTCCTGATTACTGATAAAGGTAGAAATTGTTCAGTAAACAAGCGTTAACTGAAAATGTAATTCCAACTGTGATGAGTCAACCGAAATATTTAATGCTAAGTGTTCATTTGATTTAATGATTAGGAAAGGAGCCTTACTTATATTCAGCAGATCGATTTCATTTATTGTGTTTTGAAACTTATCTTGGTCTTTCAAAAGTCTAGCACACCCACCCCGGAAACAGAGGCGTACAACGGAGGCATTATATAGGTTCGAAAGAAATGGTATATTCTGATAAAGAACCTTAACAATTAATCCAATTTATTGATACAGTCCATCCACTTTTAAATTATATTTAAAAAGATATTAAACCATAGTTTAAAAATACTTCATTAACAAAGACAATGTTCTATTACTCTATGAGCTTCCCTGCAATGTACAACAAATGAGACTACACCTAACTTTTCAAGCCAAGAACCTTAAACAACGATGACAACAGCAGTGCCATTGACGAGATGGCTGGAACGAGATATCACATTGGTGAGAGAACTGAGGCTACTGGAAGCACCACTCCTGCTATTGCAAAGGGGTTTGCCATTGGATCAGCAGCATTGCTGTCATTGCCTCTATTTGGTGCCTTTCTGTGTCCTGCAACTAATCTTTATTGTTCATGTCTTCACCCCAAATGTTTTTTTTATTGGATTAATTATCGTTGTCATGCCCACCTATTAGTTCTCTTCCATGACCATGAAGAGTGTGGGAAGTACAACTTTAAAGATGGTTGATGAGGTTCGGAAACAGTTCAACACCATTTCTGGTCTCATGGAGGGTCATGCCGAACTCGATTATGCTACATATGTCAAATTTTCAATCGATGCCTCTATTAAGTAGATGATTTACCTATGGTGCCCTTGTTATTAGCCCTCATATTGTTGGAATTTTCTTTGGAAATGGAAATTAATTAGAAAACCAAAAAAAAATAAGAGGAGATGAATTTTTAATGGAAGCGGTGATGATTTTTCAATTCGGGGGATATTGTTGATCAAACAGTGAGAGGATGCATGCGGTGGAAAAGAATAATTATAGGTTTTTAATGATTTTTAATGGAAGTGGTGATGATTTTTCAATTATAGGATGTATACGGTTGGATTCAGGTTCGATTTTAATTTGAGTACGATTTAAAATCTTAACGAGTTAAGTCGATTAAGGTTTAACTCAATTTGAGTAACTTGTTAATTTTTGTTATATTATTTGTCTTATTTTTAAAATTGATTATATATTGTTACACTTTTTTTAAGAATGGTTGTAATATGTTAGTTTGGTTATTTGTAGATTATTATTTTAGTTGTAATATGTTAGTTTAATATGTTTGTGGATTTTATTGAGTTTAAATTTTGGAATTGTTTCACACTGTTTTGTTTTATTTATTAACTTATGTTTAAATTAAACTCTATTATTAGATTTTACATATATTTTAAAAAAATAAGATAAAAAATTTTGACGAGATTAACAAATAAGAAGATTTTTAATAAGCACGGACGAGTAAATTCTTTTATCAAATATCAAATTGAATCGAGCATGAATCAAACAAATTTTAAATCAAATTAAATTAATATTTAAATCAAATCAAATATTACTTAACTTATGATTAACTCGTTCGATAAAATACCCTTCACTCCCCCTCTAAAACAAAGCATCCAATGTATTTCTTGTCTTGTCAGTTCTTGCAAGTAGGTCAAGGTGTTGGACCCCTGTCGGATAGTTTTATTGTAAGATAAATTAATATACGTTTAAGACAAAACATTATCGAAAATATTAATATTTTTTAATATTTTTAATAAAATATTATTTAAAATATTATTTTTTTATTAGAAATATTAATTTTGCTATCTAATTTTTAGTAGAATTATTTTAGATAACACACAATATTAATATTTCTGATAAAAAATAATTTTTTAAATAACATTTTAGTAAAAATATTAAAAAACATTTCTAACCGCATATTTCTATAATTGTAAATTAGGTTACCCCGATGGCCCACAGTTTGTGAGAAATTTCCACCAAACTTGTCCCTTAGAAACGTAGACAAGTTGGAAACGTGTTACTGGCAACAAAATGTCTTCCATTTTGTCCCTCTCTAGAAGCCATGTATATTTCCATCATTAAAACCCCCACTTGCAATCGATAAAAATACAGCCTACCTAATTAATTAATCCCCATTATTGGGTTGCCTTTTTTGCTTATATTTCACCCACTTCTTTTAGCCCATCCTCTTACAAAAATGGAGAAATATCAGGGTGTTGTGCTCCTTTTCATGGTTGTAATCTGGGTTTCTTCATCCCAGAATCCCCTGGTTTCAGCAGCTAGGCCGCTTTCAATCTTGCCTGAACAACAAAGTAAGTCATCCAGTTTGTTTCTTCAGTTTTCGGTTGATTGTTTCAGTTGAGTTATGGTTTTGGTTATGTGATTTACAGGATACTCCAACATTTTGGCCAGTCTTGGAGTTGTTTGCGAGTGTTGCGATGGAAGTGGAGGTGAATGCTCATCTACTTGGGCCGGATTTGCCTCTATTTTGTGTGTATATATATATATATATCATCGCTAATTGAAACCAATGTATGGGATCATATTTTCAGTTTTCTTACTTGACAAACTCATTTTTAACATCAAAATTCTTACATACACTCTCCAAAACACATCTCTGCAACGTTTTTCAGAGTGCTGAACATGAGAAATGGTTAATTAAATGGTAAAAGAAATGGTGTTGGTGGGGTGTTTGAAAGCACTGAATAATCAGAGCAGTGATAATAAATCATTGACTTGGGAATTAGAAGTGAAGTATTTGTTTATTCATTTCTGAATTGGTGTCGTTATTATTATCCAAGTCCCTTTCCATTATGGTTTTATATATGGTGTAGATAAAAATGAACAACTTAGGCAAAGGTCATTGACTTGGTCGTCAAAATTGTCCTTTTATAAAATTAATTGCATATGCAATTTTTATTATTTAAATATCTATTTCTCTTGTCTCTTCTTCTTTTGTTTTGGATTTGATAGCGACAAAGTTTCTACGTTCATACTCTTTTTCTTTTTTTCAAAATTTTGAACTTTATTGATAAAAAGATTATTTTAGCCATTGACATCAGGTTTCGTCCGACTAAAAACCCAAGGTCTAAGCTCAAATTCACACTCACATGCCCACACATTGCGGGCTCATTTATACAAAAATATAAAAACTATAAAATTGGAACTCATTTATTTGAAACCTGTCGTAACCGGTTTTCGTCCGGGCACGAAATATTAAGATTTGGCGGGGAAATTGACGTTAATAAATAATTTTGAAAATAATTTGGGAGTCGCCATCGGCCTTTTGGGTCAGGTAGGTCGAATACCTAAAAATTATTTTCTTTAAAAGAGTTTTAATAAAACACCAATAAAAAAATAAATTGATCTACGTTTATAACCAAAAATTCATTCTTTTTAATAATAAAAAGGGATTCGTGGTCGGTTACGTTTAGGGAAGGATTAGCACCCCCCTACAACGCCCAAATTGGTACTTTTAATTATAATTGTCTCTATTATTAAAAGTTTAAAAATTCAAAAATATATTTAATTTATAATTCTATTATTTCAAAATTATAAAAAAAAATTATTTATTTAAAAATATCTGAAAAGAACTTCTAGGTGCCTTAAGACAGCTCTTTTCTTTGATATTGATAAATATTAATTTAAATAATATTGTTTACTTTTATTTTAAAATTCAGAATAGGACATCCAGTTGTATTAAGACTGTCTTTTTCTTCGATATTAAATAAATATTTAAAAATACTATTTATATATATTTATGAATATAAAAATATTTAACAATATAAAAATACAAATACTACTAAAACAATATATTTAAAAACATAAATAAATGAAAACATATAAAATAACTGACTAAATTACAATAAAAATAAAATTAAAAATCTAATTCATAATTAATCAAAATTATAGGGATTAAATATGTTATTTCATTATTTTATTTTTTAGTGACTAAAATAAAATTATCTAAAATTCGGGTATTATAATAAATAAATTAAAATATAAACTAGGGATTAAAATATTATTTAAAATTAAGGGATTAAATCTTTATTTATCCTAATATTTATTTTAATATGAAGGACTAAAATAAAAGAATTAAAATTCAAAGACTGATTTAAAAATATTATAAATTCAATTTAGTGACTAAAATGTAAAGTTTACAAATACGGAGGACTGCGGACGGGGTTTAACTATTTCATAATTATACGCATAGTCCTTCCCGAAACGACGTCGTCGGGAAGGACTATATATGGTCCAAACCGGCTGGCCCTTCGGCCAGCCATTTCATTTCCTTTTTTTTTTTCTTCAAGCAGAGAGAGAGCCAGAATTCTCTCTGGCCTCTCTCTAGATTCCCTCACCGGAGGGAATCCGGCAGCCGTCTGCCGCCGTGAATTCTGCCGCCGACCACCGCCTCCGGTGGTCGGAAATTCCCCAAATTCACCTAAAACGTAGATCTAAACACCCTAAGACCGAATCCAACCTTTGTTTCCCCAAAAAGACTCCTAATCGGAGTAAATCTATGAAAATACCTTCGGTATTTTCGGTTCTCCGGCGATGTTTAGTGCTTCCGGCAATGGTCAAGTCTTCCTTGGTAAGCTTCTCTCCTCTCTTTTCCTTCTTTTTGTTTGTTTTTGTTTTTGCTCTGTTGTTGTGGACTGGGATCGTTGGTAGTTTTTGTATCTCTCTCTGTTTCTGTTGTTTCTTTTTCTTTTCCCTTTTTTTTTTCTGTGTCTCTCTGTCTCTCCCGGGTTTTTTTTTCAGGTTGGGGTGGTGGCTTTTATAGCCACCAACGTTGTAGCCGTCGGACCGGTCCGAAGAGGGGGTCTCGGTGAGTCACCGGACTACCAGTGGTGACTCACCGAGTAGCCATGGCGTGGACGGCTGGTATTCTATCTTCTGGAGTCTTCGGTTGGGACGTGGCAGCGGCGGAGGCAGCGAGATAGCAACGGCGGCCGCGTGTCCCTAGGGTATCAGACCCTAGGGTTTCCATCTGGGGCAATCTGGACCGTTGGATCTTGCCAGATCCAACGGTTGTGAGCTGAGGCGGCTGGTTAAATTAGGGTTAGGAAACCCTAACTGGAAACCCAAATATTTAGGGTTTCTGGTTTGATCTGGACCGGTTCTGGTTGGTTTGTAACTGGGTCGGTCCAGTTGTAATTGGGCCTGTAATGATTATTTTTTTAATAATATTTATATATGTATTTAATATATTTAATAATAATAATAATAATAATAATAATGATAATAATAATAATAATAATGATAATAATAATAATAATAATAATGATAATAATAATAATAATAATAATAATATTAATAATAATAATATGGATAAAAAATTAGTATCTTCAGCTGCCCCTCTTTGCTCATTCTTGTGTTAACAAGAATAGGGCAAAGATGAAAAGATAATAAAATTTTTTATCCATTTGACTTTACTTTGATCATAATGGAGATATTGAATAAATTCTTCTCTCTCTCCAAATAAGTTCTTCTTATTATGAACTTTCTGCTGGGGATGATGATGACCTCCTTTCTGTGATAGAGTCATTCAAAAGGTTGAATAAGCTCTTGATGAGTTCTTCTCATTATGAACTTTCTCTAGAAAGGCTGATGCTAATCTATCTCCTTCTGTGATAGAATTATGCAAAAAGTTGAACAAGTTCTTCTTATTATGAACTTCTTCTTTCTTCTTCAGATGAGTTCTTCTTATTATGAACTTCTCTGGAAAAGATATCCATCAATTGATGAATTCAAGTAAAAGGTTGAACAAATTCTTCTCATTATGAACTTCTTCTTCCTTTCAGATGAGTTCTTCTCATTATGAACTTTCTCTGGAAAGGCTGATCCATCAAAGATGGACTCAGGAAAAAGGTTGAACAAATTCTTCTCATTATGAACTTCTTCTTTCTTCTTCAGATGAGTTCTTCTCATTATGAACTTTCTCTGGACAGGCTGATCCATCAAATGATGGACTCAGGTAAAAGGTTGAACAAATTCTTCTCATTATGAACTTCTTCTTCCTTCTTCAGATGAGTTCTTCTCATTATGAACTTTCTCTGGAAAGGCTGATCCATCAAATGATGGATTCAGGTAAAAGGTTGAACAAATTCTTCTCATTATGAACTTCTTCTTCCTTCTTCAGATGAGTTCTTCTCATTATGAACTTTCTCTGGAAGAAATGATCCATCAAGTGGATTTGAAATCTTTGCTAAAATCTTGAAATTTCTGTTAAAAATTCAACAATAATAAAAATGAATGAAAATGCATCTATTTTGCAAATGCCTAAATATGATGCATGAATATTAAGTTGTTTGATTTCAGACTGGTGAATTGAGTATTTCTTCAATTGTAAAAACCCAATATATTTGTCTTCTTCAAATCAAGAATCTATCATCTTTGACAAATGTAGATGTAGATATAATGTCACAAAAACCTCTTGAGAATAAAACTCAATAGTATAAACTCTTGAAAAGCTTGCATTCAGGCAACATGTTGATTCTGATAACAACTCATTATTATGAAGTGACCTTTCAAGATGATTTCACAGATTCGATAGTTCTTTTAATACCGAGAAATCTTGAATTCTGATTTTGATGAGGAGAATAAACTGTTATACTTGACAAAATGGGATTCTCAAAGGCTGAAACTTCAATAGCCATGTAGAGATGTGGTCCAAATTCATCAATTGCAGAATTGGCAAATTTTATATGTGCTGCTTAAATGACTAAGGCTGCTGATGTACTTCTTCTAGTAAAAGATAGGAAGTCATTATGCAATGATCCCAATTACAAGCAAAGGCAAAACTTGGGCTATGATTTTTGAAAGGAAGAAGCAGAAGAAGCTTGAAAATAAGCTTCTTAATGAAAATGATCATGCAGTTCATCTTTCAATTCCAACGATAGGTTTTGGGGTTCCTACTGAATCAGATCAGATAACTCAAAGAACACTTCCAGAAGATGCTATGAACACATTCATCTTTTAAACTCAATGATTGTTCTGTCCAACCAGATCAGATAACTCAAAGAACACTTCCAGAAGATGCTATTGACAAATTCATCTTCTAAACTCAATGATTGTTCTGTCCAACCAGATCAGATAACTCAAAGAACACTTCCAGAAGATGCTATTGACAAATTCATCTTCTAAACTCAATGATTGTTCTGTCCAACCAGATCAGATAACTCAAAGAACACTTCCAGAAGATGCTATTGAGCACATTCATCTTCTAAATTCAATGATTGTTCTGTCCAACTAGATCAGATAACTCAAAGAACACTTCCAGAAGATGCTATTGAGCACATTCATCTTCTAAATTCAATGATTGGTTCTGTCCAACCAGATCAGATAACTCAAAGAACACTTCCAGAAGATGCTATTGAGCACATTATATTTGTTTCAGTTAATATTTGGACTAGGATATCATAATGCTCATTTGATGTAGAGCCAGAATTTGTAGATTCGAAGCATTTCCATCATACTACACTGAAAAGGACTATATTCATAATTCTGCCAATTAAGAACGGAGTTTTTCTTATTCTACTTCCTCCCTGTGCTGATGCTTTTCCATTGACAAAGAAATGGTGGCTTTCATGGGATCCAAGAATAAAGTTGAACTGTTTATAAACATGTACAGGAAGCGCCAAATTGACAAAAAGGATCTGTAAGGCTCTTGAAGCTTATGACCATGAGCCACCTTCGAGTGTCCAGAAGTATGTTCTTGATGAGTGCTAAAAATGGAATCTAGTATGGATTAGAAGGAATAAAGTTGTTCCACTTGAACCTGATGAAGTGGAAATACTTCTAGTTTTCCCTAAAAACCATACATGAGGAGCTGCTAGAGACATGTTTCCCAGTGATATAAATGTCTTGTTTCTTTTTGCTGGAATCAGTGCTGCAAAGATCGCCTTCTACTGTCTTAGTATATCTTTGAAAACAGATGTGCAAGAACTGAATGGTGATCAGTTGGAGCAATTGATGAGTAGATTTGGCGGATTCGACCTTGTTGTCGGTAGCACCACTTGTAACAATCTTGATGTTCATGGCTTTAAGCTAGTGATGATTTGCCTACTTTGTATTCCATGTATTTAAAAGTATTAACATAAAGTGATATTCAGAAATCTTTAAATTATTTCAAAATTATGTTAATTCAATTAGAAAAGAATAAATTGAATTCCAAAAATAAATTAAATCTCAAATAAATTGAACTTGAAATAGATAGAATTGTATTCAAATTTATGGCAAGCATAAAAATTCAAATGTCTCAACAAATTATAAGCATAAGTATTTCTAAATTAATCAAGTTGACACAATTTAGAGTAATGATGTAAGCTTTTGTCTGGAAGATCTCAAACGTTGTTGAAATGCTTGTAGATGTGAAGTTTCTCCCAAACTATCAAAATCTTAAGAAAGTTTAATTGCCAGATGCCTAATATCAACCTGCATTTGAGCCGCCTTTTCAGGTTTTCAACTCAAATCCTTCCTTTGGTTACAAGATGTCCTTTGCAGGTTTTCACCTTGACCCCCCTTTTTCTTTGTTTGTTTTTTTTTCTTTTTTTCTTTTTTTTCTCCTTTTTTTTCAAGCATAATATTTCTTGACAGAATCCGAGTTTATTGGATTTTTCAGAATTTTTCCATCCATTTCTGCCAAGATCAACGCTCCTCCGGAAAAGGCCTTTTTCACAACGTATGGCCCTTCCCAATTAGGCATCCATTTCCCACGGAAATCTTTATGTATAGGCAAGATCTTTTTTAATACTAGATCACCCTCTTGGAATTCTCTTGGATGTACTTTTTTGTCATGAGAATTCATCATCCGTTTTTGATACATCTGTCCATGGCAAACAGCTTTCAATCTTTTCTCCTCAATAAGGTTCAATTGATCAAATCTAGCTTGGATCCATTCAGATTCATCCAATTTTATTTCTCTCAATATTCGAAGCGATGGAATCTCAACTTCAATTGGTAATACTGCTTCCATCCCATAAACTAAAGAAAAAGGCGTTGCCCCAGTAGATGTTCGAACAGTAGTTCGGTATGCATATAGAGCAAAAGGTAACTTCTCGTGCCAATCTTTGTAAGTTTCAGTAGTCTTTGTAATGATTCTCTTGATGTTCTTGTTTGCTGCTTCAACTGCCCCATTCATCTTCGGACGATATGCCACTGAGTTTGCATGTTTGATCTTAAACTGTGCACAAAGTTCAGTCATCATTTTGTTGTTCAGGTTCAGAGCATTGTCTGTAATGATCCTCTCTGGTAGGCCATATCGGCAAACTATCTCTTTCTTTATGAATTTGCAGACTGTGAACCTCTTAATATTGGCATATGAAGAAGCTTCAACCCATTTGGTAAAATAATCAATTGCCACAAGGATGAAGCAATGTCCATTCGATGCTTTTGGTGTGATTGCCCCAATGACATCTATTCCCCACATAGAAAATGGCCAGGGTGCTGTCATTACATGTAGAGGAGATGGGGGTACATGAATCTTGTCTGCATATATCTGGAATTTATGACATTTCCTCGCATAATCAATGCAATCTGTGTACATAGTAGCCCAATAATATCCATATCTCATTATTTTTCTGGCCATGGAAAGACCATTTGCATGTGTTCCACATATTCCACTGTGTACTTCTTCAATGACGTTTCGAGCTTCGCTGGTATTTAAACATATCAATAGCATTTGATCACTGCTTCTTCTATACATAATCTCTCCATCAAGAAAATATCCAGCAGCCATTCTTCTCAAGGTTCTTTTATCAATTTCCGATGCATTTGGTGGATAACTTTGATTTTTGATATATTGTAGGATATCATGATACCATGGTTTACCATCTACCTTTTCTTCCACACTATAACAATGTGCAGGAATTTCATATACTTGCATTTTGATTGGCATCATATCAACTTTCTTAGTTGCCTGAAACATAGCAGCTAATGTAGCCAAAGCATCTGCCATTTGATTTTCTTCTCGAGGGAGATAATTGAAGGTAACTCTCTCAAATTCTTTCACTAATTCGAGGGTAAAATTTCGGTATTCCAACAATTTGGGATCTTTTGTTTCCCATTCTCCTCGCAATTGATACACCACTAACGATGAATCTCCATATATCTTGAGAAATTTGATTTTTCTTTCTATAGCTGCTTTCAACCCCATGACACAAGCTTCATATTCCGCCATGTTATTGGTGCAAAAGAACTCCAGTCTACTCGTAAAGGGATAATAAATATTTTCTGGAGAAATTAATACTGCCCCGATTCCTCGTCCCAAAGCATTAGATGCTCCGTCAAAATAAAGCTTCCAAGTTGCAAATTCATCATTTGTTCTGACTTCTTCATTCATATATGCACAACAAATCTTCATCGGGAAAATTGAAGTTCAAAGGCTGATAATCATTTGATACACGACTGGCCAGAAAATCAGCTATGACACTTCCTTTTATCGCTTTTTGGTTGACATACACAATATCAAACTCAGATAATAACATCTGCCATCTAGCCATTCTGCCTGTCAAAGCTGGTGATTCCATTAAGAATTTCAAAGGATCAAGTTTTGATATCAACCAAGTAGTATGGTATAACATATATTGTCTGAGTCTTCGAGTAGTCCACACCAAAGCACAACATAATTTTTGTATTGGTGGATATCGAATTTCACAATCAGTAAATTTCTTGCTCAGATAATAAATAGCTTTTTCTTTCCTTCCTGATTCATCATGCTGTCCTAGTACACATCCCATTGAATTTTCGAAGACCGTCAAGTAGAGAATTAATGGTCTATCAGGCATTGGTGATACTAAAATTGGGGCATTGGATAAATATTTCTTAATAATATCCAAAGTTTCTTGACATTCTTCATTCCAAACTTCAGGATTGTTCTTTCGAAGTAATTTGAACACTGGATCACATTTGTCAGTTAATTGAGAAATGAAACGAGATATATAATTTAATCTTCCCAAAAAGCCTCGAACTTCTTTTTTTGTATTGGGTGGTGGAAGATCTTGAATTGCTTTTACTTTATCTGGATCAATCTCGATTCCTTTTTTGCTGACCACAAATCCCAAAAGTTTTCCGGAAGTTACCCCAAAAGTACATTTAGCGGGGTTGAGCTTTAATTGATACTTCCTCAATCTCTGGAAAAGCTTTCTCAGATTTTGAATATGTTCTTCTTCCGTTCTGGATTTGGCAATCATGTCATCTACATATACTTCAATCTCTTTGTGCATCATGTCATGAAACAAAGTTATCATGGCTCTTTGATATGTTGCCCCTGCATTTTTCAATCCAAATGGCATCACTTTATAACAGAATGTGCCCCACATGGTTATAAATGTTGTTTTTTCCATGTCTTCAGGATTCATTTTTATCTGATTATATCCTGAAAAACCATCCATAAATGAAAACCATGCGTGTCCTGCAGTATTGTCCACCAATGTGTCTATGTGGGGTAATGGAAAGCTATCTTTCGGACTAGCTTTGTTGAGATCTCTGTAATCCACGCACATTCGAACTTTTCCATTTTTCTTTGGTACGGGAACAATGTTGGCTACCCATTCTGGGTATTTAGCTGCCTGTAGGAAACCTGCATTGATCTGTTTCATCACTTCTTCTTTGATTTGCAACAACATTTCTGGCCTCATTCTTCTGAGCTTTTGTTGAACCGGTTTATATTCTGGATTGATTGGAAGCTTGTGTATCACTATATCTGTGCTTAAACCAGGCATATCTTGATAAGACCAGGCAAAGATATCTTTGAACTCTTGAAGGAGATTTATCAATTCTTGTTTTATCTGGACTGTCAGAGTGGTACCAATTTTCACCTCTTTTATTTCTTCATCTGTTCCCAAATTCACAGTTTCAACCTCTTCCTTGTGGGGTAGAATTTGTTTGTCTTCTTTTTCTACCAATCTTAATAGTTCAGTAGGAATATCACATTCCAGTTCATCCTCACAACCATTGATTTCTTCCAGACATATAGAATGCTCTAAATTTATCACTGGATTAAATTTAGGAATACACATGCTATTAACACGGTGACACCTGCAAATTTAAGTCGGACATATTTCCGAAAGAATATAGTAAATTTATGAAATGTAAAAATGTAATAAAATGTAAAGAATGATTGCCATCTGAAAATTTTAAAGAAAATTTCTTATATTTAACATAATTTCTTTTACAAGATAACAAAAAAGTTTTCATATTTTTGAGCTAAACATAAAGATTAGTTCTGAATATTACTCTGTATTAATATTAAAAACTATAGGAAGATCTTCAGCGGTCCAATTGGTGAGTGTTTCTCCAGGAAAACATGGGCGAATCCTATCCAAGTACTTGCCAGTCTTGTTGTCATTCATGATCATGTTGATAAATAATCCATTCATAACTTCTTCAACTATGTCTTGATCTTTCGTCAACTTCTCTTCTTTAAAGGCTTCAACAAGCTGCTGTTCTACATTAATTGTTCCCCCTGATCTGAATGTGGTCTTCAACTGTGGGAAAGACATGTGTTTCCAAAGGATTTCTCCCCCTTTCAATTTTGCCTTTCTGTTTTCACATCTTCTTTTCATCTCTTTGTTCTTTTGCTGAAAATTGGGCTTAAACCCTAGCCCAAAACGGTCTTTTTTCATCTTTATACTGATAGGAACTGAAATCCCTTGAAGATTCTTTCCTAGACCTCTCCCAGCTTTAGCTCCGATGCCTAAAGTTTGTTGTACCGTCATCTTGGTGCAATCAGACAATCTGGGATATGGAATTTGGCTTCCTTCTGCAATAAAGGTTGCATTTACAAATTCTAGAGCTCGAAAAGAGCATTCAAGAGCCTCATCATTGGTGTCGATATATGGAACATCGCTTGTTACAGACGCAATGATTTCTTCTTCAGCACTGACGCATATTAGTTGTCCATCAACAACAAATTTCAATTTCTGATGTAATGAAGAAGGAACGGCTCCTGCTGAATGAATCCATGGCCTCCCTAATAGACAATTATATGTGGGGTGGATGTCCATCACCACAAAGTCAATATTGTACACGACTGGGCCGATTAGCAACGGTATTTCCATTTTCCCAAGCACTTCTTTTTGAGTACCATCAAATGCTCGTACCACATTTTGATAACTCTTCATGTGTGATTGATCCAGAGGCATTCTTTGAAGTGTAACTAGAGGCATCAAGTTGAGAGCAGATCCATTGTCAATCAATACTCCTGGCAACACATGACCATGACAATGTGTCGTGATGTTCAAAGCTTTTACTGACCCCATTCCGCCTTCTGGTATTTCATCATCTGTGAACGTTATGTAATTGTCAGCGGCTATATGTCCCACAATTCTGTCAAGTTTATTGAGGGATATATCTTCGGGGATAAATGTTTAATTGAGAATTTTCATCAAAGCATTCCTATGCGCTTCTGAATTCATCAATAGATCAAGAATAGAAATTCTCGCTTGTTGTTTGTGTAGTTGTTCAACCACACTATACTCACTATGTTTCAAAAATTTCAAAAATTCTTGAGCTTGTTTTTCTGTCACAGGCTCATTAAATGCTGGAAGGGATTCATCCTCAAATACCTTCTGAGGTATTGCCATGGCTTTTCCTTTTGCTTTCGCTTGTTCTGAAGCATTGGATGTTTCGGGAGAGTAACATCTCCCACTTCTTGTAAAGAAACCGACCTCGCTCACTGCTTCAGACGTCGATGTGGTACTCAGACTTTGTATTTTCTCTTCTGTTTTTTCTAGAGAAACAGATCCTCCTACCATTGAAACATTGGTAGTATAATTCCAAGGTACCCTGCGGGTATCTTTATATGGAAATGGTAGAGGAGTGGTGATAACTACTTTCGGCCTTATTGGTGCAGGAATCGCCGTAGATGATTTCACATTAATGATCACAGGATCATTTATTCTTTGACTTGGTTTAGAATCCTCTGATGAGCAAACATCATCTTCTTTTTTTTCTGGTTCTTCTTCAAAGAATTCTATTTCTCTGTTGTTCATCAATTTTTGCACCAAATCCCTAAACTCAGGACATAGTTGAATTTTATGCCCTTGCTCCTGATGATATTCACAATAATTCTTGCCTTCATTCTGCTTTGGCCTGAATTGTTGTGGAATTATACCGGCTAAAGAGAGTTGTTGGAATACCCAAACAAACGGAGATTTAATTTCAGAAATGTCAGTTTTTGCTTTCTTTATGTTCTCTTCCTGAATTACATTCACGTTTTTATCTCCATGATTTGGCAATGGATGATTTGATGCAGATGGTGTATTGAATTCCAACTTCCCAGTGTTGATCAAATTTTGAACCACCCTTTTGAATGCTAAACAGTTTTCAATGGAATGACCCGTAATTCCTTCATGGTAAACACAGTGTGCCTTTGTATCATACCAAGGAGGGAATGGTGGTTGCATGGGAACCAAGGGATAAGGCCTTATGACATCTGCTTTTAACAGTGAATCATAGATCTCCGCATATGGTACTGGTAATGGTGTAAAAGACAACCTTTCATTTTCTTTTCGAGATCCTCTGGACTCTGTTCGATTAGTGTTTGTTTCCTCTTTCTTAACCCTTGGCTGGGTTATTGTAACACTTTTCGATGAATCCTTGCTGTAAGAATTTGCATTGTTGACTTCATTCTCCTTTTTTCGGTATGTAGGTCTTTTAGAACTAGACCCATCATTCGATTCAATCTTGCCGCTTTTCAAGACATTTTCAATGAGTTCTCCAGAAATAACCAAATCTGCAAAATTTCTGGTTGCATTCCCCATTAGATGGTTTAAATAAGGAGCCTTTAATGTATGGACAAACATTACTGTGGCCTCTTTTTCTGACAAAGGTGGTTGAACTTGGGCCGCAGTGTCACGCCATCTCTGGGCATACTGTCTGAATGTTTCATTATTCTTTTTCTCCAAATTTTGGAGAGTCCATCTATCAGGAACCATGTCTGTTACATGGCGATACTGCTCTAAAAATGCTTTAGCCAAATCTTTCCAGGATCTAATGTTGGCTTTGGTCAATTGAGTATACCATTTTAAAGCCGGTCCTGTCAAACTATCCTGGAAGCAGTGAATTAACAATTTCTCATCCTTCACATATCCTGCCATTCTTCGACAAAACATAGTAATGTGGGATGAAGGGCATGTAGTACCATCATATTTATCAAATTCAGGAGCCTTGAACTTGATGGGAAGGATTAGGTCTAGAACCAAACTCAACTCACTGGCATCAAACCCATAGAATGATTCAGTTATTTCCACAGATTTCATTCGTTCTTCTAAGCTCTTGATTTGTCTGGTCAGCTCTTCATTTCCTTTTTGTTTCATTCAGCTCATTCAAATCTGGGATCAAATGCTCAGTATTAAGATCCCCTATTTTCACATCGGATATAAGCGGATTTTTGCTTGAAGATGCAGGATCCACTTGTTGATCTTCATGTGGTTTGACTTCTTGTAATGCAGATGTACGAGCATTGATTTGTATAGGTGTAGTACCAGAATGATAAATTGGTTCTGGTGGAAAACCTAGAGGATACATAGGATCTTGGTCAAAAGATACAGGATTTTCATGCATTTTTCCACTGATAGCCTGCCTTTTAAACATATCCTCTATTTTCTTCATCATACTGTCTTGTGAATTTGCATACTGGCTTCAATTTTTTCCAACTTCATTCTCATTTCTTCTTGTTCTTTATGATGATGTTCCTCAATACGCTGTATTTTATCCTCCATAATTCTCTTAGTAGCTTGTCTAGTACCGTAGTGATGTAGTATTTCTCTTTTGGCCAGAGTAACTGCGATTGAAAAATCTTTTAATATTATTTTTTCAAATTTTAATTAATGAATTTTAACTTAATAAATAAAATAATAATTCATAGCAAAAATTATGAAATGAATGATGAATGTATGCAAAATGCATGTATGTAAAAACATTGATCCCAAAAAGTTAACTGTCATAGAACAACTTTCATCGGCATATAAAAGTTTCTTTATAATAGTTCATAACTACAGATAAGGCGTAGCTTTCCTATTAAGCTCTATAATTTCTTTCATTAACCATGACACCTTCTTTCCACACTTAGAAACTGGATCAACTTGATGCTCAATTATTTTGGCTTCAACAGCTAGTTCCCCAACATATCTAGCAACTTCGCTCATTTGAACCATGGCCTCGAACACCATATTACTTCTTTCTTCACTTCTTTTGACATAGAACTCAGTTGACTTTTGCCATTGCTCATTCGTTCCTTCAAGAGTTTGCTCTAACTCAGTGATTCTGACTTGACAATTGTGCAGAATTTTTTCAAGATCTCTAATGCGTCTTCGTAGTGAAGCATTTTCCTCATTACTTTCTTTGAGATCATTAGGTCCTAGACGAACCTTTTCTTGAAACAATGATTCTTCAAGTTGCAAAATGTAAGCATTAAACTCTGAGTTTTTATTTCTAGACTGATCCAGATCTTCTTCAAGTTTTGTTCGTGCTTCTTGTGTTCTTTGATTAAGCTTCTGGATTTGAACATCTTTGTTTCTGCATCTTTGCATCCAATTGCTAGCCACCTCCTGCTCTACCTCAAGTCTGGTGTTGAAATTTTTTCTTTCTAGCTCCCATTTTTCTTTTTCAATATTGGATTCTTCCATCTTTTGGCCTCTGACTTCAAGTTCAGCAATCAACTGGTTCATTTCAGATTCAAATCCCTTAAACATGATATTTTTCTCGCCTTCAAACTTATTAAAGATGTCATTCTTCATCTCTTCTAAATCTTTGGCTCGATCCCTTTCTCTATGCATTTCATTCATGATCTCGCGGTGTTCAGCCTTGTGTTTTATAATTCGCTCTCTTCTGTCGACTTCAAAATCTTCCATTTTTTGCTTTCCTTTCTCAAGGTTTTTGAGTAGACGGCTATTCTTTCCTTTCAAATCTTCAACTCGTCTTTTCTCGATATTCAATTCTCTGGTCATCTGTACCGTCGATTGGCTGGGTCCTGATGCTTTTCGGGATTTATATAACTCCTGGTAATTTTTCTGTAAGGCTCTGTACTCATCCTCACCTTTTTCTTTATCTTTTCTCAACATTGCACATTGTGATGAATGAAAGTCAATGTCAACCCCCAACATAGCTTTATCTTGTCTCATTTGCTCTAATTCTTTCGACCAGCCTTCTCTTTCTGCTTCAAACTCAGCTCTCAGGATTTCAATCTCTGATGGAACCACCTTGATGCGATCTTCCATAGAAATATCCTCATTTTGATCTGGTAGAGGAATATTTTCGTTTTTCCTGACAGATCTCCATTCTTCATAATCAGGAGTTAGCATTTCTTTTGCTGCTTTAGCTCGGATACAATAAGTTGTTTTCCAAGCTGTAACGGCTTCCATGATATTTCTTTTATAATTTTTGCTGTGGAATGCGAACTCAGATGACTGTAATCCAGCAGTGACAGGTACAAATTGACGACCTTCATACTGTCTTATAACCAGAAGTGGTGCATATCCAATTCCTCCCCATAATCCAAGCAGCATTATCCAGTTGTAATCTCCACATCTGTAAAAGAATTCCCTTTGGATTTGCCACGGGGCTCGCCAAACAACGTCATTGCTTTGCAGATTTCGAAAAGCATTAATCCACATATCTTTCTTAATTTCTTTCGGCCATTCCTGCTCTAGAAATTCTTTTAATGGTGAGTAATCCGTATTAAAGCGTCTGTATGAAACCTTTTCTGTCCTCCAAAAATGACTACGGATCCAAACATATAACAACTGGGTACACCCTGAGAATCGTCCACCTCCTAGCCTTCTGCAAGCATTTAACGATCTGAAGGTCTCTGCTAGGATGGCAGAAACAGGATTAATATTCTTCGGTAGCTGTTCAAACAAGTCTACCACTGCAGTTTCAACATATCCCAATACTTTTGGGAAAATGACCATACCATATATACCCAGAGCAAATAGATCGAATCGTACTTTAATATCTGGATGGCTCTGAATAAGTTCTCTGATGTTGGTCCAAGCAATGCCTTCGCTTTCACCTTTTTGTTTTGTACGGGATGCTACCCATTCTTCTCGTACCCCGGCAATCTTTGCTAATTTAACTCGAAAGGGTTGAGTTTTAATTGATTTTGAATATATTCGATTCTCCAAAGCACCTTCAAGATGTAACAAAGTTGTATATTCTTCAATAGTAGGGACCAAGTCCTCTTTATTGAGAGTGAAGCAATTGTACCCTGGATTCCAGAATTGAATTAAGGCTCTGAGTAATTCATCATCAACTTCAACATAGAGCAAATATGGGATGTCTCCGTAAATCTGATAAAACTGCAATTTTTTGTTTGAATCCCAACTTTCCCAAATGCTTCGCAAATCTTGCATATCATTTCTTTTTAGTGAAACTGAAGCATAACTGGCCAAGTCAGATACATAATCATCCTGCAAACTGTCTCCTTCTCGTCTTTGTAAGTCCTCAGCCCACTGTCTTACTTCTGAGTTTAGAATTATTTGACTTGAACACTTTTTATCCATAGATGAAGGCTTTCCAATGAGACAATTAACACAAGGATCAATGTCTTTTATCCTGTATGATGCAATGCAAACAGAAAAATAAAGAACACACAAAAAGAAAATAAATTAGTTTACATAATAAAGAAATTTAATAATAACATTTACATAAATATTCTTTATTTAAACATGCTTTTCTGGATTTAAATAATTTAAATAAACATGTAATTTAAACAATAAATAAATTAACAGGAAAGACAGAATTCATTTCTCCTGTGTGTACACCTATTTTGGACCAAATTTTGGCATGACTTCGGATCGGAAGAGTTTCTAAGGTTTTTTATATGCAAGGTTTCAGATCTAAGAATAAAGGTACCCGAATTGTCCTTGTTAGTGCCCCCTTGGGTTGCTAACCCTCAATCCTAGTCCATTACAGACTAAAGTGGATCGAGTTCAATTCGAGGGGATACATTTCTCTATGCCTGACACGGAGAATAAATTCTCACGAAGACATAGAGCATATGAACCCCGAAAGTTACTTGCTAGGTCTGACACGGAGAATAAATTCTCACGAAGACGTCACTTTCACTCTCACTTAAAAGGGACAACTCAATTATAGAGCTTTATGTTATGCAATGCAAGTGTTGTGTGTGAGGAGAAATGTTCAAACCTATGACAAAATAAATAATGAAATAAAATACTTACAAATAAAATAAAACATGTAAATATTATGAAAATAATAAGTAAATATAAAAATATTGAAAAGAAAGATTTAAAAATTAAATATATGAATTTTTAATTTTTAATTAATAGAGACAATTTATAATTGATTTTTAAAAGTTTGACCAGGGTCCCCAGCGGAGTCGCCAAGCTGTCGTAACCGGTTTTCGTCCGGGCACGAAATATTAAGATTTGGCGGGGAAATTGACGTTAATAAATAATTTTGAAAATAATTTGGGAGTCGCCATCGGCCTTTTGGGTCAGGTAGGTCGAATACCTAAAAATTATTTTCTTTAAAAGAGTTTTAATAAAACACCAATAAAAAAATAAACTGATCTGCGTTTATAACCAAAAATTCATTCTTTTTAATAATAAAAAGGGATTCGTGGTCGGTTACGTTTAGGGAAGGATTAGCACCCCTACAATGCCCAAAATTGGTACTTTTTAATTATAAATTGTCTCTATTATTAAAAGTTTAAAAATTCAAAAATATATTTAATTTATAATTCTATTATTTCAAAATTATAAAAAAAAATATTTATTTATTTAAAAATATCCGAAAAGAACTTCTAGGTGCCTTAAGACAGCTCTTTTCTTTGATATTGATAAATATTAATTTAAATAATATTGTTTACTTTTTAATTTTAAAATATCAGAATAGGACATCCAGTTGTATTAAGACTGTCTTTTTCTTCGATATTAAAATAAATATTTAAAAAATACTATTTATTATATATTTATGAATATAAAAATATTTAACAATATAAAAATACAAATACTACTAAAACAATATATTTAAAAACAATAAAATAAATGAAAACATATAAAATAACTGACTAAATTACAATAAAAATAAAATTAAAAATCTAATTCATAATTAATCAAAATTATAGGGATTAAATATGTTATTTCATTATTTTATTTTTTAGTGACTAAAATAAAATTATCTAAAATTCGGGTATTATAATAAAATAAATTAAAAATATAAACTAGGGATTAAAATATTATTTATTAAAATTAAGGGATTAAATCTGTTATTTATCCTAAATATATTATTTTAATATGAAGGACTAAAATAAAAGAAATTAAAATTCAAAGACTGATTTAAAAATATTATAAATTCAATTTAGTGACTAAAATATAAAGTTTACAAATACGGAGGACTGCGGACGGGGTTTAACTATTTCATAATTATGCGCATAGTCCTTCCCGAAACGACGTCGTTCGGGAAGGACTATATATGGTCCAAACCGGCTGGCCCTTCGGGCCAGCCATTTCATTTCCTTTTTTTTTTCTTTCAAGCAGAGAGAGAGCCAGAATTCTCTCTGGCCTCTCTCTAGATTCCCTCACCGGAGGGAATCCGGCAGCCGTCTACCGCCGTGAATTCTGTCGCCGACCACCGCCTCCGGTGGTCGGAAATTCCCCAAATTCACCTAAAACGTAGATCTAAACACCCTAAGACCGAATCCAACCTTTGTTTCCCCAAAAAGACTCCTAATCGGAGTAAATCTATGAAAATACCTTCGGTATTTTCGGTTCTCCGGCGATGTTTAGTGCTTCCGGCGATGGTCAAGTCTTCCTTGGTAAGCTTCTCTCCTCTCTTTTTCCTTCTGTTTTTGTTTTTGCTCTGTTGTTGTGGACTGGGATCGTTGGTAGTTTTTGTATCTCTCTCTGTTTCTGTTGTTTCTTTTTCTTTTCCCTTTTTTTTCTGTGTCTCTCTGTCTCTCCCGGGTTTTTTTTTTCAGGTTGGGGTGGTGGCTTTTATAGCCACCACCGTTGTAGCCGTTGGACCGGTCCGAAGAGGGGGTCTCGGTGAGTCACCGGACTACCAGTGGTGACTCACCGAGTAGCCATGGCGTGGACAGCTGGTATTCTATCTTCTGGAGTCTTCGGTTGGGACATGGCAGCGGCGGAGGCGTCGAGATAGCAACGGCGGCCGCGTGTCCCTAGGGTATCAGACCCTAGGGTTTCCATCTGGGGCAATCTGGACCGTTGGATCTTGCCAGATCCAACGGTTGTGAGCTGAGGCGGCTGGTTAAATTAGGGTTAGGAAACCCTAACTGGAAACCCAAATATTTAGGGTTTCTGGTTTGATCTGGACCGGTTCTGGTTGGTTTGTAACTGGGCCGGTCCAGTTGTAATTGGGCCTGTAATGATTATTTTTTTTAATAATATTTATATATGTATTTAATATATTTAATAATAATAATAATAATGATAATAATAATAATAATAATAATAATGATAATAATAATAATAATGATAATAATAATAATAATAATAATAATAATATTAATAATATTAATAATAATAATATGGATAAAAAATTAGTATCTTCAAAACCAAATACAAAAACAAAACATTTATAATATGACTAGAATAAAACTTATAACATCTACATGTCCACTTAAGTCATCATCAATACTTTCACTTAAGATTTCTCCGATGATATTGTTATCTCAATGTGATCCATGAAAGATGTAACATGTGGACGAAAAAATAATTTAAACGTTGAACTTACTGTCATAACCATTTTTAGGTAAAACAATTAAATATTATTTTTTTAAAAAACGATTATGACTTTAATTTGAAAAGAAATCGGGGAATTTGGATTAATTCGAATAAAATAGAAAAGAGAGTCGCCATCGACCTTTGGGTTAGGTAGGTTGAATACCTAAAAACGTCTTTTAAAACAATTTTAAGAAAAATCATTTTTTAGACAAAATTCGGTATGCGTTACCAAAGATTCATTTAAATGGATTCGGGAGTCGGTTACGTGTGGGGAAAGATAAATACCCCCACAACGCCCAAAATTGGTACTGTGTCGCTTACAGGTTGTCGTAAAATGGTGGAAATTACAAATCGAATATAAAGTTAAAATATGATCCGTTTATTGAACATTTATTAATTTGTTTCGAATCAATTAATTAAAGAAAATTCTTTAATTCGAAAAGAAATCTCGAAATTAACAATCCTCCATTGGAAAAGCTAACTCGTCTATTTCTTATCAATAAAAGAATGTTCCCTCAATCGATAAAATACGGGTCAAATATAAAATAAATATTGACAGTACAAAAAAAATAAAATACATAACTTGCATTGATCAATATAAAATAAAAATGAATTAACAATTAACAAACTAAAATTGATTTATTTCAAGTTCCATTTAGTTTGAACGTCGTATTAGATTATACCACTTCGATCAAGTGATACTTTCTACGCCCGTTCTACAAATTCGCGTTCTTGAAACTATTCAGATAACATTAACAGTTAAAGAAATGGAAATAAATATAAATAAAATACAAAATAAAACATACACCACAAATAAAGTTAAACATATTTATTTACATATGATATAAATAAATGCATAACATAAAAAGATGTAGATACGATTGACATAAATACAAATCAATATTACAATCACCAAATATAATAATCAAAAAGTAAATAATAAAATTACAAGGACTATCATGATAAATAAAAACAGAGTAAAAATCAGAAATAATAATTACAGACACTAAAAATAAAAATAACCACAAACGAAATTTAGGACTAAAATGCAATAAAACATAAACATGAAGGTCGAATAATAATTAAATCTAAATACAAAATAAAATACATACGAATGTCAAGACCATATTCGAATACCACAGAAAAATATACAATGAACTAAAACAGTGACTAAAATGAACCTAAAAGAAAATTTAAGCCTAAATCAAATATTAACCCAATCGAACCCACAAGCCAACATAAAGGACCGAAATGAAAAGGATGCAAAACAGATGACCAAAATCATAAACCTTATCGAAAATAAAAACTAAGAACAAAGATGGACTAAAATAGAAGGCAACCCAGTTTAAAGACTAAAACATAAATGTTAATAAATTCCATTAATATACATACAATGATCAAAATAAAATTAATCAAAAATCAATAAACCTGAATAGGCATAAAACCAAACTAACATTACAGAAAATTTAAGGACTGAAATAAACATTTCACAAGTTCCAGGCCTGATATATAAAAATTATCATAAACATCAACACATATGTTAGGACGAAAATATAACAAGAAATAAAAAGGAGACTCAAATAGAAAAACTGAAACCTAAAAGACTAAATAGGAATTAAACCATACACAAGCCAATGGCTAAAATAATATATTTACAAATATAGTGACCAATGTCAAATATTAACAAAAATAACTTAACAAATAATAAAAGGACTAAAATATAAATAAGGAAACATCAGAATCTGAAATCAAATAAATGAAACTTCATTTAATGGCTAAATAATACGGTTACAAAGCATCAGGGACCAAAAGAGTAGTTACCCCATAAATCGAAAACACGGATGGGGATGGGGTTCAAAACGGCAGCATTTCAGCTGGGAAATAAAAGCCCCATACACGGGCTAAACCTCTCATCTCCCTCATTTTCCCTCTTTCAGAAACAAAAAAAAAAGAGAGATAGTTGAGAACTCTCTCAACTTCTCTCGCCGGAGACGAGGGCGTTGGCCGCCACCGACGGAGTCCACGGCGGAACTCACGGCGACCGGAGAGAGAAGCCTCCAAAAGACTCCTCCCCTTTCCTTTTAACCAAAACCCAACTTGGTTTACCCTAAAAAACCCCTAAGGCCCTAGATCTAAAATTATACCTCTCGAAAGCTTTGAACTCCGGCGACCACTTGGCTTTCCGGCACTCCTCCGATGAAGGTATTATCCTCTCCTACTCCTCTTTTTTTTCTCGGTTGTGGTTCGAATGGATCTCGGTCCTTTTTCTCCTTTTTTTTTCTTCTGGAAACCCCAATCGTTTTCCCCTGTCACTGTATGTATGTTTTTTTATGGTCTTTTTTTTTCTTTCTTTTCTCTGAACCCGAATGACTCCCCCTTCCTCTGATATCTTTGCTTGATTTATGGTTGATTTTTGCTTCGTTTGGTGAGATGATGATGTCTAGAATAGCCCATGGCTTTTTCTGATTTTGTAAGATATAAATCCCGAATATTTAGGGATTTATTGGTATTTTAATTTGGGGTTTGGTTTTTGGTTGATTTGGTCACTGTGGGTGTCACTGTAGGTGGATGTTCGGTCACTATTCATGCAGGAGAACAGTCGGCGGCGACGGGACATCTCGGCTTGGTGGCTCGGTGATTGGCTCACGGCTGGGAAGCTGAGGAGTTGAAGTCGGCGGCTGCCATTAGGGGATTAGGGTTAAAACCCTAATTTTTTTAGGGTTTGAAACCCTAATCTGATGGGTTGGTTCAGTCTGGGTCAACAGTTGTATCTGAATTTGGGCTAGCTTGTACTGGGCCTGTGGATTGGTTGGCCTCCTGGTAGGCTTGAGTTGTATTGGGCTTTGGCCTGTAAAACAAAATGTATTAATAAAATAATAATAATAATACTAATTATAATAATAATAATAATAATTACAATTAAATAGAAAAGACCCGGACAAAAACGGGTGTCTACAGCTGCCCCTCTTTGCACATTCTTGTGTTGACAAGAATAGGGCAAAGACGACAAGACATCACGTTTTTGTCTGGTTCTCTCCCTTTCAAACTTAGAAATTGGATAATGTTGGTTGTTGGGGACGACACTGCTCATACATGATGAAGAGTTCTGGTCGTATAAAGGTGACAAGGTTCCTACATGATGAGGAAATCTGGTCAAGGGATGACACTGCTCATACATGATGAAGAGTTATGGTCATCTTTAGGAGGAGTGATAACCCGATTCCTACGTGATGAGGACGGCTGGTTATTTAGGATGACACGGCTCCTACGTGATGAAGAGTTCTGGTCAGGGGATGACACTGCTCATACGTGATGAAGAGTTCTGGTCAGGGGATGACACTGCTCATACGTGATGAAGAGTTCTGGCCATCTTTAGGTAGGGCGATAACACGGTTCCTACATGATGAGGACGGCTGGTTATCTATGGTTGACACGGCTCCTACGTGATGAGGAGATCTGGTCAGAGGATGACACGGTTCCTATGTGATGAGGACTACTGGCCATCTCTAGGGATAATGGTTTCAAGGGAGACCAACTCAAAGATGTGTTTCAATAGAAACAAACTCAAAAATTGGATTTTGATAAAAATTGTCTCAAGGGAGACAAAATTCGTTTCAAGAGAAACGATCTCAAAGATATTTGCTTTGTTTCAAGTGAAATAAACTCAAAGATAAGTTTTTCAAAAGCAACTGTCTCGAAAGAGACAAAATTCGTTTCAAAGGAAACAACCCAAAGATGACATTTAAAGGGAATTGTCTCAAGTGAGACAAAATTTGTTTTTAAGGGAAACGTTCTCAAAGATCGGTGTTTCATTGGAAATTGTCTCAAATGAGACAAAATTCATTTCAAGAGAAACGATCTCAAAGATGTTTATTTTGTTTCAAGTGAAACAGATTCAAAGATGGTAAATTTTGTTTCCAAAGAAACAAACTCAAAGATTTTTCTCAAAGAAACTGTCTCGAGAGACACAAAATTTTGTTTCCAAAGAGAGATTCAATGATTTTTTTTTTTTTGAAAAGACATTGTCATAAGAGCCAAAACTTTGTTTTTCAGAAAATGGTATCTTAGTGAGACAAAATTTTGTTTCCAAAGAAATAGACTCAAAGATTTTTCTTCAAAAGAAATTGTTTTAAGGGATAAAACATTGTTTCCAGAGAAACAAACTCAAAGGTGATCTTGTTTTAAGAGAAAATGCTTCAAGAGAAAATGTTTCAAGTGAAACGACTCAAAAATGGTTTTATTTCAAGTGAAACAAACTCAAAGATTTTGTATTTCTAGAGAAACTGCCTCAAGGGAGTCAAAATTTGTTTTAATAAAAACAATCTCAAAGGTGGGTAGTTTTAAAAGAAATTGTCTAAACGATCTCAAATGTGGGTATTTTCAAAAGAAACTGTCTCGAGAGACAAAATTTTGTTTCAAAGGAAACAAACTCAAAGATTTTTTTCAAAAGAAATTGTCTTTAAGAGATAAAATTTTGTTTCAAAAGAAACAGACTCAAAGATGGATCACATCTTAAGTGAGACCAAATTTGTTTCAAATGAAACAATCTCAAAAGTTAGTTTTTCATTAGAAACTGTCTCAAGAGAGACAACATTTGTTTTTAAAGAAATAGACTCAAAGATGATTTTGTTAAGAGAAACAAACTCAAAGATTTTCAAAATGAACATATTCAAAGATTTACTTCAAGAGAAACTGTCTCAAGTGATACAAAATTCATTTTAAGAGAAACAGATTCAAAGATTTTTTTCAAAAGAAATTATCTTAAGAGAGACAAAATTTTGTTTCCAAAGAAACAGACTCAAAGATTTTTGTTTCAAAAGAAATTATCTTAAGAGAGACAAAATTTTGTTTCCAAAGAAACAAACTCAAAGATTTTTTTCACAAAATTGTCTCAAGAGAGACAAAACTTTGTTTCAAAATAAATAGACTCAAAGATTTTTTCAAACGAAACAACTCAAAGACTTTTATTCAAAAGGAACAAACTCCAAGATTTTTATTCAAAAGGAACAAACTCAAAGATTTTTTTAAGAGGAACAAACTCAAAGATTTTTTCCAAAAGAAATTGTCTTTAAGAGATAAAAAATCGTTTTAAAAGATTCAAATATTGTCGATTTTGTTTATATGGAAATAATCTCAAAGGTGTTTTCAAAAGTGTTTATTTTGTTTCAAATGAAACAATTTCAGGATTTGTTAAGAGGGGAAATGTCTCGTGCGAGACAAATCAGCTTTGAAAATCTCAAGTGATATTAATTTTGCTTTAAGTACAACAACCTTGAAATTTGTATTATGAGAGAAAATGATGTCTCAAGCGAGACAAAATTTGCTTTAAGATATAGTCTCAAATGAGACAAAATTTGTTTTTAGAGAAATTGTCTCAAGCGAGACAAAGTTTGTTTTTGAGGAAACGATCTCAAGTGAGATCAACTTTGTTTAATGTGAAACAAATTCGAAATTTGGATCTCAAAGGGAAAAGGTCTCAAGCGAGACGAAATTTGTTTTGAAAGAAACAACAATCTAAGGTGAGATTAATTTTGTTTTAAGTGAATCAAATTCAAAATTTGTATCTCAAAGGAAAAATGTCTCAAGCGAGACGCAATTTGTTTTAAAATTCTCAAAATTTGTGGAAAAATGTCTCAAGCGAGACATAATTTGTTTTAAAGAGAAATTTGTCTCAAGCGAGACAAAATAAAATTTGTTTTTAAGAAAACTATCTCTAGTGAGACGACACTTTATTTATTATATATATTTTTTTAAAAGAAAATAATCTCAATAGCTCAAAGTTTGTCTATTGATTCCTGCATGTTGAGGAAACATCTTCAGAAGATCTGATTGTTGACTTCAGGAAGCCAAATATGTGGATTGCATTGTTCTTTCAGGTTGAAAACATCTGGTTATTTCCGAGCTCTTATTTCCTGAAAAGATCAGAATGATGCATTTTTGACTAACTATCTTGGATGTTATGATAGATGTCAATATGAAATTTATTTGATTTTTATATTGAATTTGTCCTCAAGTGAGGAGAAAAATGTCTTTAATACACATGATGATAAATGTTTGATACAAATTTTATGTATCATGTATGTATGTGTATGTATGTATGTATGTATGTAAGTTTTCTCGATCTGGAAGGAGAATAGTTGCGAGAGCAGTCTGCACTCTATATTTGATTCAATTTGTTTGTATTTCCACTAGGGTGTACTCTTGCAAGCCTTGACCTGAGACCATTTGTTTGCCTTGCCCTATCAAATTTTGCCCCAAAATTTAGCTTCTCTTGCCCCAGCTTCGATCTTGAGCTTCAGATAGATATTTTTTTGAATTCCAAGATACGCCTCCAGAGAGATTATCTTGTTTGAAAATGTTTTTCTTCTTCTTTTATTTTCAAAAGTCTGAAAATATCAATAGTTTTGAAAAATGTTTAATCAAAAGATTTGAAAATATTGCCTCTTTTAAGGTTTCACAATTGACAAATCATAGAACAAGAGTTCATTGGATATCAAAGAATTAATTACACTTTTAATCCTTCAATAAATTATAGCTATTTGACAAGTGTCAAGATCAATGCTATCTTTGAGAAATGGTTAAGTAAGGAAGGATAAAAAGTCCCAAGTGGTTATTTTTGGTCAAAGGTTTGATATTCTCATTTATTCTTTTGTTCACTGATCTGATGGAGTAGCTTCTGTACTCAGTTATTGGAAGTGTTCTCTGACTCCCAACTCTCATGTTCTCATTCATGTTGTGTGATGCCTCATCAAGGGATTTGAGCAATCGTCTCCTATGTAATAATCTTCATATTCGAGCCGCCCTTTCAGGTTTTCAACTCGAATCCTCCTTTGGCTTCAAGACGTTACTCAGAATTTTACGTCTTTAACCCCCTTTTGTTATTTTTCTCTATCATGCATTAAAGATTTTAGAAAATCTTTATAAGTAAAATATTAATCCTGATAGGCGGGATGAAATATGAGGATAGTCTCTTCCGCTTAGAAATCCATGTATGATTAGAAGGGACTTTTTAGGCACGTAATGTGGGCCATGGTTCAGGGTTATGAAAGAAAGGGATAAAAGGCTCAAACAAGTGTTTAAAGGTTATTGAACCAAGGATCAATTTGTTCAGATGCTTTCAATCTTACTTTGCTCAATTTGGATCTACTCGCATGTCTTTCTCTTGATGTTTTATGATCTTCGAGTCAAGTGATTCTAGAGTGATTGTGTTTGATTAATCTCACAATTTGAAGCTCAATGCGTCTTTTGAGTCAAGAGACTCTTTGTCTGTGTTCTTTGTCCTCTTTTTGTTCTTTGCTTTTTCTTTGATTTTTGCTTTGATTTTTCTCTTTGCTCTTTGTTTTTTTCTTTGGTTTGATCTTTGCACTCTGCGTCTGGTTCACCTTTCGGTATCTCATTTGGATCAATTTTCTTCACTCAGATTTCCTTCACATTGCCCCCCAGTGTGGAGGGTGATCCTTGGTTAGGGTTGAATCAAAAGAAAATATCATTCAGGCTCAAAGGGGACACAAGGGATATATTTTCTCCTTTTGTGAAGGGATAAAGAAAGAAAGCCGTTCATCATCTCATACACAGAAGTCCTTGCAGAAGAGGTATCCCCAGGGGGATAGATTTTCAGGATTAATTTTTATTTAAATGAAAACAGTAATTAATGCATGATAGAATTATTTTGAATGAATTCTATTTTTTCTCTTCGCTTCTTGCTCTCAACATGTCTCAATTGCTCATACTCGTCTTCAGAAAATTGATGCGAGATGCCCCACACTGTGTCTTCTTTGTAGGAAGGTTTATGTTCAATTGAACATCTTGTACTCAATGTCTGTAGGTTTTATTGGTAGAAAATGTTGGTTTTACGTCTAAGAAGACGATGATGACTTTATTGGCTCAAAGAAAGGTACGGGTATGACTTTTGTGTCTCAAAAAATAAATGCAGTGTTTCAAGGTGGAAAGAATGTTTCAAGGCCTTAAAGAGAGGGAATGTTTCAAGGTCGAAAAGAATATTTCAAGGTCTCAAAGAGATAGAATGTCAAAAATTGGTTATTTGGTAGTGACCAGGAATTATTTCGGGTAAAAATCGAGAGATTTTATTTTAAGGTTTTAGACAGGATAAAATAGGTCTAATCTTGCCATATGTCAAAAATCTATAATTCTTGAAGAATTAAAAGAATATGTAATTCATTCGATATTCAAAGAACTAAAGATTAAAATTTGTTCAATTATTTAACCTTAGAAGGTAGCATCATTTCAGTCATCAAAGATTAAAAATATTTAAGCAAATATTGAAGAAAGAACAAAAACGAGTTCAAACAAAACAATCTCTATGGATGCAAGTGGTTGATGCAATGACTTCTCTGGCTTAGTATTAGGATACCCCTGAATAAATCATATTATGGATTTTGTGCTTTAGTGTCTTGCAGTTCTCAGTGGAATGTCTGGAGCTTCTTAGATGGAAATTGTGCACTGGATCAACATCGTAGACCTCAGGGAACGATGACTCTTTTCTCGAACCATCCTGGAAGACTCAATCGAACAAGCTTCTATCGTGTTGATTTCAGCTTCTTGTTTATATTCTCAATATGGTCACGTGATCAGGATTACTTCCACTGACTTCTCCACAAATTGATCTCATGTTTTTATGAATGATGCATATGAAAATGCTCAAAAATAAAATATATATGCAAAATGCAAAGATGCAAATGCAGATGGAAAAATGTTGACCCCAACGATGAATATCCTAGAATAGTCTTCACCAGAAATAAAAGTTTTCATATTACAAGACAGTCCACTTTACAGACATGCTTTCGCTTAGATGGTTGAGTCTGAAGTGGATCACTGCTTCATCTCGGATCTTCGTCCTCAATAATGATGCCCCTCAAGCGCTCTGTAATCTGACTCCGTTAATGCCTCGGTGGTAGTGAGGTCGGTGTGTCGCTCTTTGATAACTAGCGATGAAATGATTGTAGATAAGACTCCACTGCTAGATTACTCCTTGAATCAGTGGATCATCATCTCAGTATCGAATGATGCACGATCTTCGAGCTCACTGCTTCGTCTCGGATCTTTGTACTTGGAACCGATGCCCCTCAATGCTCTGTAAACTAACTCCATTAATACCTCGGCTATGCTGAAGTTTGTGCTTCACTCCCTGATGGTTAACGATGGAATAATTGTGGATGATAATCTACTGCTGGATTACTCCTTAGATCAGTGGATTATCATATCAGTCTCGAATGATGCACGATCTTCGAGAAAATCTCATTCTTGTACTCTGGACTTCTTTTTAGCCCTCGATGCATGTCTGTGTATGCGATCGCTCGATTGAAAACTTTTATCTCTTCTTGTGAAAATTTTCTCTCGGATATCCCCTTGCGGATCAACATTTTCATATTATAGCATGACGATGCAACGCAATGCAAAGAAGGATGAAAAATGACAAACAAAATAAATAAGTTAAGGTGTAAAAACAAAAGAGAAAAACGAGTTAATACATGTAGAATAATTTATACGGATAAAAATGTTATTCAGAGATGAATATAACACCTACCCCGTCATGATATCTACCCAATCATGCTTTCAATTAAATAACAATCCTACCCGGACATGCTATCTACCCAAAAATGATTTAATTTCAAGAAAATAATCCTAACCGCATGGTATCTAGTTCGCATGCTTTTATTCTAAAAGAATAAATATATTCTACAAACTTAAAACAAAAGGTAAGGGTTTAGAAATATTCCTCCTTTGTGTACACCTATTTTAGGTACCTACTGACGGACAGAGGTTCGATATAGCTATACCTAGGGTGACCATTCTACGGTTCACTATATGCATGGTTTCGGCTCTAACGGAAAAAAAGGGACTCGAATTGTCCTTGATGTCGGTGCCCCCTTGGGCTGCCAGACCCTCGATCCTCACCCATTACAGGTTTCAAACGGAACGGGTTCAATTCGAGGGGATTCACTGTCTTATACCCGTACGAGGAATAAATCCCTACGAAGGTATAAGGTATGTATCCCCTGGGTTATTTGCTAAAACTCATACGAAGAATAAATTCTTACGAGAGTAAAGCATTCACCCCAACTAATTTAGATCGAAGCTCGTGTCTAGAGCTTATGTTATGCCAATGCGAGTGATGTGTGTGAGGAGGAACATACCTACCTTTGACTCAAAATGAAAAGAAAAAAACTCGACAAAAATTTGGACAGCCTGAAAGCTAAAAGATAAAATGTTAGTATGATAATTAAAAATGAAGCAATTAAAACTTCAATAAATGGATCATAAATTAACTAAAAACTAGAAATCATAATTTCCACCAAGATGACAATATGTAAACGACATACAGCCTGACTCTAAAAAAAAAAGTCCCCAGCGGAGTTGCCAAGCTATCATAACCATTTTTAGGTAAAACAATTAAATATTAATTTTTAAAAAAACGATTATGACTTTAATTTGAAAAGAAATTGGGGAATTTGGATTAATTCGAATAAAATAGAAAAGAGAGTCGCCATCGACCTTTGGGTTAGGTAGGTTGAATACCTAAAAACGTCTTTTAAAACAATTTTAAGAAAAATCATTTTTTAGACAAAATTCGGTATGCGTTACCAAAGATTCATTTAAATGGATTCGGGAGTCGGTTACGTGTGGGGAAAGATAAATACCCCCACAACGCCCAAAATTGGTACTGTGTCGCTTACAGGTTGTCGTAAAATGGTGGAAATTACAAATCGAATATAAAGTTAAAATATGATCCGTTTATTGAACATTTATTAATTTGTTTCGAATCAATTAATTAAAGAAAATTCTTTAATTCGAAAAGAAATCTCGAAATTAACAATCCTCCATTGGAAAAGCTAACTCGTCTATTTCTTATCAATAAAAGAATGTTCCCTCAATCGATAAAATACGGGTCAAATATAAAATAAATATTGACAGTACAAAAAAAATAAAATACATAACTTGCATTGATCAATATAAAATAAAAATGAATTAACAATTAACAAACTAAAATTGATTTATTTCAAGTTCCATTTAGTTTGAACGTCGTATTAGATTATACCACTTCGATCAAGTGATACTTTCTACGCCCGTTCTACAAATTCGCGTTCTTGAAACTATTCAGATAACATTAACAGTTAAAGAAATGGAAATAAATATAAATAAAATACAAAATAAAACATACACCACAAATAAAGTTAAACATATTTATTTACATATGATATAAATAAATGCATAACATAAAAAAGATGTAGATACGATTGACATAAATACAAATCAATATTACAATCACCAAATATAATAATCAAAAAGTAAATAATAAAATTACAAGGACTAACATGATAAATAAAAACAGAGTAAAAATCAGAAATAATAATTACAGACACTAAAAATAAAAATAACCACAAACGAAATTTAGGACTAAAATGCAATAAAACATAAACATGAAGGTCGAATAATAATTAAATCTAAATACAACAATGACTAAAATAAAATACATACGAATGTCAAGACCATATTCGAATACCACAGAAAAATATACAATGAACTAAAACAGTGACTAAAATGAACCTAAAAGAAAATTTAAGCCTAAATCAAATATTAACCCAATCGAACCCACAAGCCAACATAAAGGACCGAAATGAAAAGGATGCAAAACAGATGACCAAAATCATAAACCTTATCGAAAATAAAAACTAAGAACAAAGATGGACTAAAATAGAAGGCAACCCAGTTTAAAGACTAAAACATAAATGTTAATAAATTCCATTAATATACATACAATGATCAAAATAAAATTAATCACAAATCAATAAACCTGAATAGGCATAAAACCAAACTAACATTACAGAAAATTTAAGGACTGAAATAAACATTTCACAAGTTCCAGGCCTGATATATAAAAATTATCATAAACATCAACACATATGTTAGGACGAAAATATAACAAGAAATAAAAAGGAGACTCAAATAGAAAAACTGAAACCTAAAAGACTAAATAGGAATTAAACCATACACAAGCCAATGGCTAAAATAATATATTTACAAATATAGTGACCAATGTCAAATATTAACAAAAATAACTTAACAAATAATAAAAGGACTAAAATATAAATAAGGAAACATCAGAATCTGAAATCAAATAAATGAAACTTCATTTAATGGCTAAATAATACGGTTACAAAGCATCAGGGACCAAAAGAGTAGTTACCCCATAAATCGAAAACACGGATGGGGATGGGGTTCAAAACGACAGCATTTCAGCTGGGAAATAAAAGCCCCATACACGGGCTAAACCTCTCATCTCCCTCATTTTCCCTCTTTCAGAAACAAAAAAAAAGAGAGAGAGAGATAGTTGAGAACTCTCTCAACTTCTCTCGCCGGAGACGAGGGCGTTGGCCGCCACCGACGGAGTCCACGGCGGAACTCACGGCGGCCGGAGAGAGAAGCCTCCAAAAGACTCCTCCCCTTTCCTTTTAACCAAAACCCAACTTGGTTTACCCTAAAAAACCCCTAAGGCCCTAGATCTAAAATTATACCTCTCGAAAGCTTTGAACTCCGGCGACCACTTGGCTTTCCGGCACTCCTCCGATGAAGGTATTATCCTCTCCTACTCCTCTTTTTTTTCTCGGTTGTGGTTCGAATGGATCTCGGTCCTTTTTCTCCTTTTTTTTTTCTTCTGGAAACCCCAATCGTTTTCCCCTGTCACTGTATGTATGTTTTTTTATGGTCTTTTTTTTCTTTCTTTTCTCTGAACCCGAATGACTCCCCCTTCCTCTGATATCTTTGCTTGATTTATGGTTGATTTTTGCTTCGTTTGGTGAGATGATGATGTCTAGAATAGCCCATGGCTTTTTCTGATTTTGTAAGATATAAATCCCGAATATTTAGGGATTTATTGGTATTTTAATTTGGGGTTTGGTTTTTGGTTGATTTGGTCACTATGGGTGTCACTGTAGGTGGATGTTCGGTCACTATTCATGCAGGAGAACAGTCGGCGGCGACGGGACATCTCGGCTTGGTGGCTCGGTGATTGGCTCACGGCTGGGAAGCTGAGGAGTTGAAGTCGGCGGCTGCCATTAGGGGATTAGGGTTAAAACCCTAATTTGTTTTAGGGTTTGAAACCCTAATCTGATGGGTTGGTTCAGTCTGGGTCAACAGTTGTATATGAATTTGGGCTAGCTTGTACTGGGCCTGTGGATTGGTTGGCCTCCTGGTAGGCTTGAGTTGTATTGGGCTTTGGCCTGTAAAACAAAATGTATTAATAAAATAATAATAATAATACTAATTATAATAATAATAATAATTACAATTAAATAGAAAAGACCCGGACAAAAACGGGTGTCTACACTTACAAAGTTTAGTGGTACACATCTACTCTATTATATTTCATGAGTTTCATAAAAATAAGCTTGCTAGTATGTAATGAACATGTAAGAATCAAGTATTTACTCTTATAATCTTTAATTATTATCATCATGGCTTATCATGTTACTCAAAGTCTGGAGTGTATCTGATTTCATGCCATCATATTATCTTATTCATTTTATAATGATCATCTCTAGTAGTATTCTTAGATTCATTATTCAAAAAGTACGACAAATCACTTGGTTTATGATACAACAATTGTAAAGGTTCACACAACATCATAGAATAAGGACGACTCCATAACCACATAGAATCAGGATATACCACCAATGACATCCTTGATCACATAGCATCAGGATGTACAGCGTGATATGTATTTGAACCATTCAATATAGGATGTACCACACGATATGTATTTAGACAACACAACATTATATACATATCATATGAGGCCTGGAACACACAACATCAAGACATATATCTGATTAATTCATATAGTTTATAGTAGCATCTCGGACCATACAGCATCAAGATTGCTACTAGATAGTATTTGGACCAAACAGTATTAGGTACGCCGTACGCCATGAATGAGGCTTGGGGTTATATAATATTAAAAACGTACATCTAATATTGGGCGAGGCCTGAAGTCACGTAGCATAAAAAAATGTACACCCAACAACTCCTCGTCAATACTGCAACGCGCTTATAGAGTATTCAAGTTCCTATGACGCACAAGTTATACAATAAGCAATACTTACAGTGCCATAACAATAGTCATCGTTCAAGTAAGTTTACCATACATCTCATTATCCTTTTATTAATTTTATTTTCAATTTTAACATAAACTGCTCTCTAATGTCAATTAATAATTTTAGCTTTTAATATAATTCTATTGTTCTCACCTTTAATCATTCAATTTGGAAGACTAATTTTTATAATTTACATCTCTCAAGAGTATTCTAATCATTTATTACACTAAGACTTTCCTTAAGGCTCATCGAGTCATTGCATATCATTTTCAATTTCTCTTGATTTAATTAAAAGTCAACTAGGCTTAACTCAATCTCAGATATTGATACCAAATGAGGATATTGAAACTCACCTTAAGGTATTCTTACTCGCCTTAGGATATAGATACTAAATCCATACATTATAACCAAACATTTTGTCTCAGTATCGATACCGTTAGAACATTATCAATGTCTCAATAATAAGTATCGATTACTCTTTTTACAATTTCCCCAATTTAATAAGTGTCTAACCCTTTTTTATATCCTAAGACCTTGTATCAATTTCACTTAATCATTTCCCCGCTTATAATCATTTATTCTTTCAATCATCATGATATTTTAGTAACTTTTATACTTGAAGCAATTAACCAATTTTAATACATAAGGGTAATTTGGTTATTTGGCCCATAAGGGTATACCGAACATTATTTTATTCACATTGATATTTTAGTTATTTTTTAAGACATGATACCAAAATTAGCTCTCAACGTTTGTCCAAGTGATCACTTTGACTCATTATGTTTTCATGCTAACCTCAAATATTTTAATATTTGGTCAAAATAACTCATTTTGGATGGATATTGTTATTTAACTAGCGATTAATATATGTGTAACATCACTCAAAGTGATAACATGATATGTGTCACATTATTGATTAAATATATATAAAAATATTAAGTCAACAACATGTATTGATCATTAGTTAACTGATAGTTTTCATTCAACATAGGCTAGTTTGACTAAAAACT
This sequence comes from Hibiscus syriacus, assembly GCF_006381635.1. Taxonomy (NCBI): domain Eukaryota; kingdom Viridiplantae; phylum Streptophyta; class Magnoliopsida; order Malvales; family Malvaceae; genus Hibiscus; species Hibiscus syriacus. The sequence continues at coordinate 336,253 of NW_024063349.1, forward strand.
AAAACTAAAACATCTTAGGTTAAAATGCTTAAAAAATAATTAAAACTAAAATGACTGTTTGAACAAATATTAAATTAAAATTCTATGATTAGAAGTAATTTTACCTTTCAAAAGAACAATATATTATATATATTCTAAAAAAACGAAGTGGGCAATTTTGAGCTAATAAATACGTTGAAAGGGTAAAGTAAGGTGGGAAACACAGAATCCACGAGCTTTCAGTTTCGTGGAAGTTGGATGATGGAATTATATAAAATGGAAATTGGAAAAAGTAATGGCATCTGAATCTCCAAATTCAAAATTAATTGGTTGAACCCCCACCTCAAAATTAATTGGCATCTTAAGTATTAATCGACAGCCACGTGTACAATATAGTTCGCATGTTTGCCCTGCCCAGGTGCAGTAGTTTTCATGGATAGGACAGGATGGTTTGATTTAAGATAGATTGAAGGATTGGACGGGAAAATCGTTACTATTAACATTTTATATTTGTTATTAATGATATTAGTATATTTTTTATTAATGATATTAGTATTTTTTTAAAAAAATTATAAATTAATCTTTTTTATAAAATAAGATGAAGTACATACATGATTCTTCGATTACAAGACATTCATTTGTTAATTTTTTATTATTAAAAATTATAAAATGATCTTTCAAAAATAGGACGTTGTTTTATTGTGTTATTCGACTAATAAAAGTTACAAAAATGTCACATGATGTTCATATATTTTAAACTCATCATTTTTTGTTAAAAAATTGATGACAGTCTAAGTTTGACGTTAATCTGTTGACTGAGATGTAATAGTCGTTTTAGATTTTGAGATCAAATTTTATTATATCACAGTCAATTTTTTAACAGAAAATGACGAGTTTATAACATATGAATAGTCGAATGACTATTTTATAACTTTTAATAATTGATGAATTCAACAATAGTATAATTGACGGGTCATTTGTGCATTTTACCCTATAAAATATTGCGTTGGTCTGTAAATTGATTATTAAAGCGTTGGGACAAAAGTAAAATATTGCATAAAGTAATAGCATAAGTTAATTAAGTATAGGAGTCGCGTTGCATGTTCTGTTATTAAAGAAGCCCGAAAGGCTGAAACCAGACTGTCCCTCGTCTTTCACTTGCAACGTCTATACAAATATGAATAAAACATTCATTAGTCATCTGACATTTAAAAATTAATAATGATACGGATTATTTAATAATAAATTCTCAATCATTTTTATAATTATTAGTGTTTGAATCTATAATTTTTAGAAAAAATAATGATTCCTTTAATCACTAAGATAAATTGATTCATGTAGATGATAGACAAATTAAATAGTTTACCTTAAGAGATATTAAGTTTTCTCTAGATGATACATATATTATCATGAAACATACAAAAACATTAAATAATAATAATTAATTAATTGAAGTTATATATTATTGATAAATTAAATAATAATAAATTATTTACACACAAAATATTATTTTTCAGAAGAAAAAAATCTATTAAGAAAATATAATAAAGGAAAACGGAAAAGAATGGGAAGGTGAGATGAGATATCTTTCGGAAAAGTTATTAAAAGAGGAAATTTAAGCATGATGGAGGTAAGTAATGGCAATGCATTTGATTCCAGTGGGAAATCTCACAAAAAAAAAAACAAAAGTGGAGGCATTATTTAAAAGAGAAAAAAGCGTCAGTGACCGAAAATGTCTTATAATATACGATTTTAATCAACTTTTTTTTGATTTGCCAAAATGACCAACAAAATCGTAACGCGATATCAAAACCGCAACGCGATTTAGAAAAGCGCAACGTTGAAAAGAAAATCGCAACGCGATCTTCCAAGAATCGCAATGCGATTCATAAAATCGCAACGCGATCTTCCAAGAATCGCAACGCGATTAAGAAAATCGCAACGCGATTCCAAGAATCGCAACGCGATTCCAAGAATCGCAACGCGATTCCAAGAATCGCAACGCGATTCCAAGAATCGCAACGCGATTAAGAAAATCGCAACGCGATTCCAAGAATCGCAACGCGATTCAGAAAATCGCAACGCGATTCCAAGAATCGCAATGCGATTCAGAAAATGAGTAAATTCTTTCAAAAGCTGTTGCATTTGTTTCTTTCTTAAGAATTTTCTCTAAAAAGATAGTATCCGCGCGGACGTGTCGACGACACGTATTACCACGACCACGACCACGACCACGACCACGACCACGACCACGACCCGACCCGAGACGGCGGCGGCGGCGGCGGCGCGCGAGAGTCCCCCTTGTTCTCTTTCACTCAACAAGGAAATGGGAAATCCAAGCCTTAAATACACTTCCCAATAGTGTTTCCAATACTATGTGGGATTGAGCATTACTCAACACTTCAAAGAAAATATAGCAATTTTTGTAGCATGTTTCCCGCTTAATCCATATTTAAAAATATTAAAACATTTTATCATATTAAAACTATATGTATAAGTTTGAATTGAAATGTAGATATCTACAACTCTTTTAATTATCTTGATAAAATGTTTTAATATTTTTAGATATGGATTAAGTGGGAACATACTACAAAAATTGCTATATTTTCTTTGAAGTGTTGAGTAATGCTCAATCCCACATAGTATTGGAAACACTATTGGGAAGTGTATTTAAGGCTTGGATTTCCCATTTCCTTGTTGAGTGAAAGAGAACAAGGGGGACTCTCGCGCGTCGCCGCCGCCGCCGTCTCGTCTCGGGTCGGGTCGGGTCGGGTCGGGTCGGGTCGGGTCGTGGTCGTGGTCGTGGTCGTGGTCGTGGTCGTGGTCGTGGTCGTGGTCGTGGTCGTGGTCGTGGTCGTGGTAATACGTGTCTTTGACACGTCCACGCGGATACTATCTTTCTTAAGAAAGAAACAAATGCAACAGCTTTTGAAAGAATTTACTCATTTTCTTAATTGCATTGCGATTCTTGGAATATCGCGTTGCGATTTTCTTTTGACCGTTGCGATTTTCTAAATCGCGTTGCGATTTTGTTGGTCATTTTCGCAAATCACGAAAAAAATTGGTTAAAATCGTATATTATAAGTCATTTTCGGTCACTGACGCTTTTTTCTCTATTTAAAAAGAAAACAAAGGGGCAGATCATGAGGGTTATCTTTTTGAAAAGTTTGGACAAAGCTGCCTTTGATAAAAGGAGTGCATAATTTAATAATATATTTTAGTTTTTATATTATTTATTGATTAAATATATTTATATGTATTATATTATTAGTATAGGAAAAAAGAAAATGGAAATAAATAACCAAAATTGAAAACTTAATAAAAGCGGTTATATTTATAGTTAAAAATAAGTATTTAAATTATACCTAAAGTTAACCTTAAGTGTCTAAAAAAAATTTCGCTCAAAATATATGCCTAAAATTTCTAACGTTATTCTTTTAATTGTTTACGCCGTAACGGCCGTTAAAAAAAAAGTAATCTAACACATATATATTTTGAAATCTTTATCTTTAAAAATTAATTTAAAAATATTATTAGTTTTAAAAAGACAATTTGTTTAAATTAAAAAAAAAACCTAAAATTTTAAAATTCTTAATTTCAAACTTTGTTTACAGTCGTCGTCGATCATTTACGGCTACCACCTCCGTTGTCGAATGGCCACTCATTTGTCACTATCCACCCACTAACCGACCAACATTTTTTGGCACCCCAAATATCTAATTCCTTAAACCCTAAAAATTTCAACCCATGAATGGCGATGGTGGATTAGCTGGGATTTAATCCCAACGCAAATCCCACTCAACAAATTGTAATAAATTTGATTACTTTGAGTCGGGGAGGATTTGTTGGATGATTCAAGAACATCCAACAAATTGTGCAAGATCGGCGGGGAGGGGATATTTGCAGGTGATTCAAGATCAACAAGGGGATTTATTGAGATTTGTGACAAAACGATTTGATCTTGCATTGATGAGGGTGCTTTGAAAAAATTAAGAAAAGATATGAGTTTTTTAGAGTTTTTGTTGTTATTTTTTCGCTTATTAAGTTATGAAATTTTTATAGTTATTTTTAAAGTTTTTGAAGTTTCATGTTTTCTGTCCATCTACAGTTTTTTGACGTAATTACTGATAGGTCTACGCAATTACTTAAATATATTATCTTAAAATCAAATTTATTTATCATATTAACCTACAAATAATCATCATTACCCTAAATCTGTCACAAGCACTAACAAGTAACATGTATATAAGTCACCATACAAAGTATGAAGAAAGGGGACTCTCTCACACACGCAATCTCTCAAACGATTGTTCATTATCTTCTCTAGTTCGTTTGTTTTCTCTTTTCCCACAACTAGATAACCGATTGCGACTCTTCGTCCCAACTAAAAGAGGTGAATCATTAAAAATCACCAAAGCATGCTCTCATTTCTCCATTAACAATTGTACGATGAGCATGGAGCATCTCCCAACAAAAAAAACGAATTAGTCAAGATGAACCATAGAAAAATAACCATTATACCTCACATCTTCTTCCTAGAACCCCACAATGTACTTGATTTTCTCAACGTACTACCAAGCTCATCGAAGTATACATATACAATTCTAAGCCTATAAGGCGACCCAACTTCAATAACAAAACCAACAATAGCAGGAGCTAATTCAGAAAACTCTTCAAGAGTTGATGGCCTCTCAACGCTAAGAAAGTATGCGAGAAGAAAATGAAAAAGAAAGATCCCCCAATACCAAGAGATGCATTAATAAGAACAGACTGGTGCTTATCTGAATACTTCAGATGATATAATTTTCCCCTAACTTGACCAAAGAGGAGAAAACATTGAATATGTGTCTCAACATGTTGACCCAATGGAGCAATGATAGAGGAAGGAAGTAGAATTCATGCAAAGGCAAATTGGTGATCTTTGGGCTTTAAATGGCTCTAAAGGAGATAGGGCTACGGAAGAACAGAGTCCTTTCATGCCACACATGCTAACAGCTTCCTATCCTCTATACTTCAAGTTGCCCTAGGAGATTTATGGTGAGACCAGAGACCCTATTGAGCTTCTGTCTTAGTAGATGAACTATATGAATATTATAAGGGCTTTTGACGAGCTAAAATGCAAAGTCTTCCCAGCCACTCTGTGAAAAGGAGCCAAGAATTGGTACAACTCCCTACTCGCGATAACTATGGGGGACTTCAAACAGTTGTTGTTTATGTTCATCGGACTGTTTTTGGCTAACATAGCCATCCTCTGCTTAAAAACCAACATGCTTAGTATGACTCGGACTGGTGAGATTTTAAGAGACTATACAAGGAGATTCTCTATAGCTATACATAATCTCCATGACCTTTTGGATAATTGAGCAGTCTTCGAGTACATCTCCAAACTCCAACACGAGCCTCTAAAGTATGCCTTGGTAGACAATACGCAAACAAAGATCAACCAATTGTATAAAGTAGCCAACAAGTATCCTAAAGCGAATTAAATGGGATTTGTAGCTAGTATTCGCCAGAGTTCAATTCCCCCACAATTTACCTCATAGAATCAGTGGACTAGAAGGCATCAGATGCATCCTTCAAGGTTTCACGCATCCTAGTGAATGTTGTTACATTGGGTGTTCATCATCACACACTGCTATATAGCTTGAAGTAGCTTCCAAAAAGAATAACAAAGATATAACGAGAGAGTTTTCGAAATCATTATAAGGAAACATATTTTAGTAATCGACGTCTAGCATATATGATGACAGGAAGGGATCCCATAATGGCCAATTTAAAATTACCAGACAATTTTATATATTTAATTTGATAAAAAAAAGTTGTAAGTATTTAATTAGCACTGGCATTGTTTAATTTGTATTATTTGTTTTCCTTATTTGTTTTTTTAATTTTGTCCCAAGATTTGAATTAATAAAATTTATATAATGATATAATGCATTTTAATATAAAGAAAGTAAACAATGCTATTAATCATAAAGAAGAAACAAAATTCGCATGTTGAAATATCATCACAAATAATTTTTTAATAATAAATTTGCATTATTGTAATTTAGATTATGTAAAAGTACAATCAATTCCTGAATTATATATAATCAAACAACAACAATAATAATAGTGTCTAAGAATACATGGTCTTCGTTTCAGTGATAGTTCTAAAAAGTGTTTTCACAAAATAAAATAATTATATACATTTTTTATAATAAGGATTAAATGGAGGACTAAGTTGTCTATTCTTGTCATCTAAAGGGGTCTGCAAAAATATTACCATTTATATTATCCTTTTGAACATGTGGAACAATTGTGCCCGCATCCCCCAAATGTTCTTTTAAATCCATTGATTTATCCTCGTATTCTATCTTCTGTTCAAATGGACCCTCAATTTTATTTGTGGTGCCATAAATTAAAGTTGTTCTTAGAATCAATTCCCTTTTTTACATTTATAATGAATTAAATGAATTGACATCGCACTCTCATGTAAACTTCATCTCATAAATAATTATTATCATTAATGAATTTTGGATTTATAAAATCCTTTCACTTTCCCTAACTATATTTTTTTTATAACTATCGATATCCGATCTACTATCAATTAAATGAAATCAGATACTGGTTAAAGAATTATTTCATTCATAAACGTCGAGATTTGTTTAAAGAATCTAATGTCTCAACCCACTAAATTAACCAATTCTTGATAACTGTATTTCTTTATTTTATTATTGACATCCTTCCACTTATTTTATACTTTAAATACTTATCATTTTTATTTTAATTTAGTACCAAAATATAAACAAAAACTGTCACTATTATTCATAAAACAAGTGAAGAGTCGTTACCTTTATTTTTCAATTAATCATTTTAATATATATTTAATTAATATGTCTTACAAAGTTTATGCACATGAAAATAATTTTTTTATTCTAGCTCAAACATTACAATTTACAACCTAAACTAAAATATTTTATTCATATATGAAAAAAATATTAATAGTAACACCAGTTTGTCTACTCTACACTTGTATAATTCATAATTCTGTTCTTCTCTTTTTATGTTTGTAAACTATTTATTTCTTTTTCATTTTACTAGGTAAATTGTCCAGCAAATAAAATAATGAAAAACAAGGCATTATAAATGTAATCTTTATAATCAAATTTACCAAAACCGTAGGGATTTCTTTAACTGGTTAGAGCAATTCTTATGAGATGCAAATAATTTCTTTCTATAATAAAAACGAAGGAAGGTTAGTTGATGATGACAAGCTCTACGCCTTTGTTTTTTCATGAGAAAAAACTAACGGTGGGATCTTAGTCAAAGGTTCTAACTTTGGTGATTTAAGATCAACAAATCTTGTCCCTTTGTTTTGTTTACTTTGTTGATTTGATTCGATCAAAGTCTCCAAAAGAGTCCACTCCATGGGGACCCACAATTTTCTCACCAGTCTGTGATCTCTCTCCCCCTTTCTAAAAAGTAACATCAGAAAAAAATAAAAAATGAAAATTTAATAAGATAAAGTTATATGCTTGAAGTCCATTAGCATAGATCAGCAAGCAGCCAGTAAACAAAAACATACAAAGCTCTTAAGAAAACCAAGAAAAAAAGGGAAAAGAATCATCCTTTTCTTCTTCTTCTTTAAACTCCACTGATTCTCTCTCCAAATGATTCACATTTCCTTGCTCTTTCCTCTTCGTTAGAAGTATATCATACTACGGGTACTTGTGAATTTTGAAATTCACTATTTCTAAACAGAATCTCAAAATCAGATTTTCATTTTTTCTTCTTTTCTGTCTTGTATTTTAATATATACAGTCACAAAGAGTGAAAGAGCTCTTTTTTTTTTAATTTATTCAAGCTGTTGTTTCTTTCTTTTCCTTTTCATGGTCTCTCATGTTACCGTTTGTTGCCTTCACCATGGAGATGGAGAAAAGGCTTCTCTTTTCAATTCTTTTATTCTCCCTGCTTCTTCTTTTGGATTCCTCCTCATCCCAGATGCAAGGTAGTTCCTTTATTTATAGCTATGTGAGTTATTAACAAAATGAATTCTTTTTTGCTCTTTGTTTGCAATTTTGTCCATGTTTTTCTGAAATTTATGCTTTGCTTGTCATATAGGGACATTTCATATAATCTATTGCATGTGTATCAATATAGTGATCATTCTGTTTCAGGGTTTCAGCTATGGGTTATAGTTTGAGTGATATATTTCTTTTCTGTTATCATTTTATCTTTATATGATTACCATAATGATCTAGTAAGATCTGGTTCTTTTATAGTGATTTGAACTTCATCTAGTGCAGCTAATAACATATTATGTTTTTGTGAAAAAAAAGTATTTTTTTTGGTTTTTTTTAAAGATGATGTGTATTGAGAGCAAATTGCCCGTTTATACTGTTAATTTTGGTAAATGAGCAAAAGAGGCAAATTATGATTGACCAGAGGAAGACAGTCAAATTGTAAGAAAACTGATGAAGAGAAGAGGATAATAAAGCCAAGGCCTATACTGCTTAAGTGTAACTGGAAATTAGAAACCTCACATATTAACTCGGTTTCAGTCTTGTTCATAACTTATGAATCAACTTAAAACCCGGGGTAAAAGAATCTTAAAATTGCTAAATTTAGCCTTTTGGTGACCGTTTAAGCAATCTGTATTTTGTTTAATGACCTTATACTTCACGGTTTTAATGATCTCGTGAAGCCTTGTTTACTCTTGGAATTGTTTTAAGCACAATCCCAGGAACTGGGAACATCCTTGCAATATTGCAACTATAAACTGAGTGCATTAGGAGTGAAACATTTGTAAACCACAAAGCATCTTGTTTCCATGCCGATATCTGTGCTTCAAATGTATGTGCATTTGGTGGATGAAGTCTATGGTGTTTTTGTGTGATTTCTAACAATTCTAAGCCATGGAACAGGTTTTATGAGTTTGAATTGTGGTGGTGAAGGAAATTTCACTGATGAACTTGGCCTCGTGTGGTCCTCCGATGATTTTCTTAAATACGGAGAAGCAGCTAGCATATCTGTTTCGAATGAGACAAGAAAGCAGTATATGACACTGAGGCATTTCCCTGCTGATTCTAGCAAGTACTGCTACAAGCTTAACGTTGTAAGCAGGACTAGGTATCTCATAAGAGCAACTTTCTTGTATGGTAATTTTGATAGCAATAATGTTTATCCGAAATTCGACATTTCCCTTGGGGCTACTCATTGGTCTACAATTGTTATATCGGATGCGAATACTATAGAGAAGGCTGAACTTGTATTCCTGGCTACTAGCCCTACTGTTAGTGTCTGTTTATCCAATGCTACAACCGGGCACCCATTCATATCTACCTTAGAGCTACGACAGTTCAATGGTTCGATTTATTACACACCATACGAAGAAAACTTTTATCTCCAAAGCTCTGCTAGAATCAACTTTGGTGCAGAAAGTGAAGCTCCAGTTAGGTATCCTGATGATCCATTTGATAGAATATGGGAATCAGATTCTGTGAAGAGAGCAAACTACCTTGTCGATGTTGCTACTGGCACTATGAAAGTCTCGACGAACAAGTCAATTTTCATTGGTAGCAGTGAAATGCCACCTCAAAAAGTGATGCAGACTGCTGTAGTTGGCACGAACGGATCACTAACTTATCGCTTGAACCTGGATGGTTTTCCTGGTTTTGGCTGGGCATTTACGTACTTTGCTGAAATTGAAGATTTGGCTCCAGATGAGTCCAGAAAATTCAGGCTGGTGCTACCAGGCCAACCTGATTTGAGCAAACCTGTCGTTAATATCCAAGAAAATGCCCAAGGACCATACCGTGTTTATGAACCAGGATATCCTAACATATCCTTCCCTTTTGTATTATCATTTAGATTTGGGAAGACATCTGATTCTTCCAAGGGACCACTTTTGAACGCTATTGAGATATACAGGTATCTGGAGAAAAATGATGGTTCCGTGGACGGTAAGTAAGATTAAGCTTCATTCAGTATATATAGATGATCAGTATGCACTCCTTGCATAGTCTTGATCATAATATCTCTGAAAATATATTTTTGTGAGTTGCAGAAGCGCTTGTTGCTACTGTGGTCACACTCCACCCATCAGCTGACTGGGCGCAGGAAGGTGGTGACCCGTGCTTGCCTGTTCCATGGTCATGGGTGCGGTGTAATCCAGATGGGCAGCCAAAGATAGTGTCAATGTAAAGATTTATACCACCTAATATTCTTTCCCATTTCTGTTAAATCAGTTCTTCATTAATATCTGAAACAAATATGAGTACATTTTAACTTGTTTCATTTGTGTGGTGCTTGGCAGCCTTTTATCCAACAAGAATTTGACCGGGAACATACCTTCTGATTTTACGAAATTAAGCGGTTTGGTTGAGTTGTAAGCTCCGAACTGCATTCTTACCTTTGTTATCTGTTTAATTCAATTGATTGATGCATCCATTTTACCCCCTAAGAAAACTAATTTCTTATATTTTCCTTACAGATGGCTTGATGGGAATTCCTTGACTGGTCCAATACCAGATTTTACTGGATGTGTGGACCTAAAGATCATGTAAACACCAAGTTTGCTTTTCCCAACTGTGGTTTTTTTGTAAAGTATTTACTGACTAAGATTTTGTCTTACGTAGTCATCTTGAGAACAATCGCTTGACGGGTGAGCTGCCTTCATCTTTAATGAACCTACCAAACTTGAGGGAATTGTAAGTCACTCGAATTTGTCTGTTGATTTTATTTGCCTTACAGAACTTTCAATAGTTTAATTGTAAACTTCTATGTTTTTACTGCATTATTCGCTCTTCTTTAGTTAGCATTCGAAAAAATTCATTTTCCATTGTTTTAGTTGTGTTGCTGTTTTCCACGTCGCTTTCTAGAAAAAATATCTGAGATAATTGATACTCTAATTATGCAGGTATGTGCAGAATAATATGTTATCTGGAAGAGTACCATCAGGCCTTCTGAGTAAAAACGTGGCTTTGAAGTGAGTATCCTAGATGCAATTGAAATGCACTAACACATGCTTAATAATTAGTCAATCATATTAACATCTTAGATTCATACAACCTGCATATATTAAGTCAATGCTACAAAGCTCCTTTGTTTAATTTTGACCAAAATACTTCTATTCTCTTAAACACAAATATAGACATACAAACATGTTTACATAAGCACACGAAGCATTGTAGGCATTTCTTTCCATAGATACCTTTTTCGGAAATGGTTATTGTTACAAGAAAGTGTTAGAGAAACATGTGAGACTGTTGTTTGAACTTTGAACAGAGTGAGATGTAGAGTTTGCATTAACTGGATTATAACATTCTAAATTTCCAGTTCACACTCCTTGAGCTGCCATAGAAGTCACTATGGAGTCTGATAAGTAATTAGTATTTTGAATTTGCTCTTTGCATATATATATATATATAGCTTTCATCCTTTGCAATGATTATATAAGGCCTATTCCTAATCTTTTAGGGTATAACAAACATTACCAGATATTTGCCAGTCAAGGAATCTTTTATACAAACCGAAAATACGTAGTATCTGCTACTGTGTTCTCTTTATATTATTTTTTTTATCTATTTTTCCTTTTATGCTAATATATGGCACTTAGTTTGTGCAATATAGTTACAACTAGCTTTTTCTCTCAGCTATGCTGGAAATATTAACCTTCATGATGTGGGTGGAAAATCAAAACACCTTGGTACCATTATTGTTGGTTCATCAGTTGGAGCTGCTTTTCTGCTCATATCTACGATTTTGTCTTGCATTATTTTGCACAAGGGGAAGAAGAAACACAAACAAGGTACAGAACCAGGTTCTTCAAAGCTTTGCTAATAATCTATTGCATATCTGAGTTGTGATATGCTTAATTTCTTTTAATTTATGTCAGAACAACTTAATCATCAGTTGCCTATTCAAGGTCAGAGAATTGCTTCTTCTTTGAATAATGCTTCCACTGAGGCTGCTAATTGCTTTACGGTAGCCGAGATTGAAGATGCTACAAACAATTTCGAGAAGAAAATTGGTTCTGGAGGCTTTGGAGTAGTACACTATGGGAAATTGAAAGATGGGAAGGAAATTGCAGTAAAAGTTCTCACTAGTAATTCCTTCCAAGGAAAGAGGGAGTTTACGAATGAGGTACGTGTAACTTGCTTTTGTAATCTGATCTGACATTTTTTGTTTTCAAAATTCAAACCCTTGTTCATTATGGTGTTAAAGAGTCGCTTTTGTAATTCGAGTCTGCTTTCAGTGACTGTTCTTAAAAGGAAATGATTCGTTTTAAGCCCTTTCTTTTTTAGAGAGTGTTCCGGGGCTTTAAAATGACTTATGTTGCATTGGTTGACATATTTCTAAGAAGCCATTTGAAGCTAAAATCATGTGAAATTTTGATTATGGGGTAGGTGAGTCTCCTTTCAAGGATACATCATAGGAACCTGGTACAGTTTCTTGGATATTGTCAAGAAGATGAGAGGAGTATGCTTGTTTACGAGTTCATGCACTATGGAACTCTCAAAGAACATCTTTATGGTAAGTTCTAGCATTCCTTGTGTTAAACCGATATCGTTGAGTGCTGACCATATGTAAATATTTGTAGGCCCTTTAACAAGGGAACATGGTATCAGTTGGATAAAACGCCTTGAGATTGCTGAAGATGCTGCTAAAGGTTCTTAAGCTGAGGGACTAAATTTTAATTTCTCTGTGCTGAAGCCTTTTGCTTTGTTCAAGTGACTGGAAATTTGATTCTTTATATTCATTCATTCAGGAATCGAATACCTTCACACGGGCTGTGTTCCAGCCATTATCCATAGGGATTTGAAAACTAGCAATATTCTTCTTGACAAGCACATGAAGGCCAAGGTTTCAGATTTCGGACTTTCAAAGCTTGCAGTTGATGGAGTATCACATGTGTCGAGCATAGTTCGAGGAACTGTGGGGTATCTAGATCCTGAGTAAGGCCTTGCTTCTACTAAGTCCTCCCATCTTTAGTTGAAACCATGTTAAATGACTATCTGCAGTGATTTGCCATTGTTGCTGCTTCTGTTCGCAAATGATTAAATTGTTTTCCAATGGTAAAATTACGTGTTTACAGACAGACTAACAATGAAGAAGTAGACTTTGTTTTCTGTTTGCAAGCATACTATCACTCCAAATATACTGTTATTGAGGGAAAATTACTTGCATGCAATTGTCGAATTATGTCTCATCGAGTTTATAATAGTTCTTTTTGTGCACAGATATTATATCTCGCAGCAGTTAACGGATAAAAGTGATGTCTATAGCTTTGGTGTCATTCTTCTAGAACTGATGTCCGGCCAGGAAGCGATATCTAATGAAAGCTTTGGTGTTAATTGTCGGAATATTGTCCAATGGGTAAGTTCATTTAGTTTGCAGATTCAGGAGTAGTGATATAGTTCAAAATATTGGTTCATTTCTTTCCAGATTTCTCTTGTGCACTTTCCTACTGCTTCTCATGGTTTTGAAAACGAATTATGATATATTGTAGGCAAAGTTGCATATCGAGAGTGGGGACCTTCAAGGAATCGTTGATCCTTACCTCCGCGATGACTACGACATTCAATCAATGTGGAAGATAGCAGAGAAAGCTTTAAATTGCGTGCAACCTCACGGACATATGAGGCCATCGATATCAGAAGTTCTCAAGGAGATCCAAGATGCCATCTTAATCGAAAAGGAAGGGATGATGCTTAGAGAAGGTAACTCGGATGAAATGTCTAGGCACTCTGCCATTTCTTCCCTTAACCCTGGTTCCTTGGATATGATCGGTACCGATAATTACCTGTCGTTTGATGAGTCTATCGCACGGCCAGTCGCTCGATAATCTGTTGTTAGTCCATGTACAAAGAAACAATTCCTTCCATTTTCAGTTTCATATATTCTTTTTTTACATTGCCAGAATCTTGAATCATGTTCTAGGTTTTTGGAAATTTCTAATGCATCCCACTCTTGATAGCCAGGAAAGATTAAAAAAAAAAAAGGAAAACAGAGATGGGAAGATGGTCCCATATGACAGAACAGGTTCAAAGTTTTTGAGGCGGTCCTTTTTGAGGTTGTTGCAGGGTATAATTTTATTTCTTTTGCATGAAATTAATGTCCTTCCTTAAGTGAAAGGAAAAAACTTAGACATGGTTATTCTTTATGCTTAGATTTGAATGGGACATGTATGATTTGGCTTCATCAAGAGTGGTGAATGTTAGATTTAAGGTTTGGCACTTTTAGGAAGAACAAACGTATAATTTTATATTATGAGGTAAATTTATAAAATTTCAAACGATAAAAATAAATTATTAATAAAAAAAATATTTAAAATATATAAGAATTTAATTTTTTTAGGGATCATTACTGATCATAAGTGTGTACTAGCATTGTAAGAAGAGTTCAAAATGTTTATGAAATGTTGAGAGAAAATTGTCTAAATTAATATGCATATATGAGATAAGATCTAATTACATTGTGTAAAAATTCTTTTAATTTTACATAAATTTATGACTGTGAAAATAGGATGAAAATATATGAATGAAATTAATAATATGAAATGAGAAGATATTTACTGAAAAAAATTACTAAGAATTAATCTTAATAATTTATTTTCATTCATCTAAAGGTCTTAAATTTATATAAAACTAAAATATTTTTACACAATATAAACGAATCTTAACTCTGTATATATACCGGAACTAATGAACTGTTAGGTTGATGAAATAAATTTTTATTACGTCTAAAATAAGTCATATTATCTTTGTTAGAAATAACTTTTTCATTCTTTAATATTTTAGAGCAGTTATAAAGTAATATTTATTTAATTTTTCTTTGTTACAATTATAGTTGTTTGAATTTAAATTTTTTAAAAAATATTTTTTTACATTTGAAGATCGATTGATGAATTAAAATTAAGGGTAAAGTATTTTTGAAACGGTTATGTTTTAAGGGTTTAGGGTTGTGTCGCAACCGTTTTTCGGTTGGGTCCCGGAATTGGGCTTCGACTTGAAAAATGTGGATTGAAGTCGCCACCGATCATTTATTTAAAACAAATGGGTTGATCGGATACTCTATTTCTTACTTGATCTGCATCTTTCTAAAGATGTGTCGGGTTTGGGAGTCGGTTACGGTCAAGGAAAGATTAGCACCCTTGAACCGTCCTTTCGGTACTACGTAATTTACAGTTGTCTTTGATTAAGAAAATTGCAAGTTAAATTAAAAGGTAAAATTTGATCCGAATTACTTACCCTTAATGAGTTTACGGAAATACCCTTAAAAAATTTAAAAGAAAATAATAATAATAAAAGAAAGTAACAAAACTAAAGAGTCAACCAAAGAAATAAATGAAACTAATAATAATAAACATAAAATAATTGGACGAAAAAAACGAAATTGAATAAAATAAATGAAGATAAAATATATATACAAAAATAATAAAAAGGTAAAGTGTTTTTAAAAAAAAAAATAATAATAAGAGAAAATAAACTAAAAATATAATGAAAATAAATAAATAGTATAAATAAAATAATAAAAAATATATATATAAAAATATAAAAATGTATGTATAATATAATAAAATACTAAATAGTAATAATAATAATAAATAAATGAAAAATAAATATACATATAATATTAACTAAAAAAATAGTAATCATAGAAATATAAAATAAAATAAAGTAAGAATATATATATATAACGTTAGGAAAATATAGTAAAAAAACATAGTAAATAAGTAAACATAGATAAAAAATAATAATATAATATATATATAATAATAGGAAAATAATATAATATAACGCAAAAAAAATGAAAAAAAATTATAATAAATAAATAAATAAAATATAATTAAATATATATATATATATATATATATATATATATAATAAGGGTTAAATTAAAATAAAAAATGAATTAGGGGTCAAAATTAAAAGCTAATAGAAGAAAAAACGAAAAAACACGCGGATCCACACGACCAGTTTATAAAAATCCAAATAGTTTTTCAAAAACACAAGCCTCGGGGACTAGATCTACAAAAATAGATCTCGAAAACCCCCTCGTTCATAGGCCAAAAACATTTCTCTCAGTTTTCTTTCTAAATCAAAACATAGCAAGGGTAAGGAAAAATAACATGCGAAGGTATGAACTTTACCTTTCAAAATATAAATGCTTCGAAAAATGGCTACGAGTTTCTTGTAATTTTTTTCTTGGTATTGCGTATATCCTCCTCCGAATGTGTTACAATAGTGAGTTACAATGACTATTTATAATGCTTGTGGATCCTATCTTTAGGAGTTTAAATAATAGTAGAACTCTATCATATTTTTAGGAGTTTGAATCCTAGAAAAATTCTATCCTATTTTTAGGAGTTTGAATCCTAGTAGGACGAAAAGATGTGTTGACAGTTGCCCCTCTTTGCCCATAGTCGTGTAACGGGAATAGGGCAAAGATTAAAACACACTTTTCGTTCAGTGGAGTTGAAAATTGACTCTGATGTTTCAATAACTCCTTGTCGAATTGAGTTACAGATGACTACTCCATCGTGAAGTCGAGTTCATCTTGAAATGATATGAAATTGAAGCCGTAGTTCGGAATTTGAATCAGCACGTGGCTTCTTGTTGCCCTTCGGTCTTCTTCTCGGTTTAAAGACCTTGGATCGGAATCGAACTCAAAAATCTTCATTGACAAATAGCTTTTTCTTGACTTAAGCTATGCTGCTTGAAAATGGTTGCTTGTCACTCAGGCACGGCTAACCCAGGTCCACTTCTCGACTTGAAAACCTCGACTGCAACCGGAAAGTAGTGCGATTGATGTGTCATCGAGCTGAATGGAATCGAACTTGACAATTTTGATGGCAGATAACCCTTTTAGCCTTGAGTTATGCTATAAATGATGTGCCTTGGAGCTGAGCGTAGTCGAACTCGAAGGTCTTTGTTGACAGATAATCATTCTTTGAGTTGGATATCCCTCGTCGTGAAGTTGAAATCCAATCTAAAGATGGATGATGCTTGTGTGCACGATTCCCTTCGTCGTGAAGTTGAAACCGCGGGTGGCCCCTTCGTCGTGAAGTTGAGCCTGAAATTGGATATCATTCGTCGTGAAGTTGAAATCCAAGTAAGTAGCATTGTTCCGAGTCCAATATCATTCGTCGTGAAGTTCAAATTGGCTCTGGAATCGGGAAATTGTTTGTTAACAACCAGCCGTCCCTTCGTTGTGAAGTTGAACTTGTGTTGTCTCGAGTCCAATATCCTTTGTTGTGAAGTTGAAATTGGCTCCGAAATTGGGAAATTGTTTGTTGACAACCAGCGGTCTTTTCTTCGTGAAGTTGAACTTGCGTTGTCTCGAGTCCAATATCCTTTGCTGTGAAGTTGAAATTGGCTTTGAAATTGGGAAGTTGTTTGTTGACAACCAGCGGTCCCTTCGTCGTGAAGTTGAACTTGCGTTGTCTGGAGTCCAATATCCTTCGTTGTGAAGTTGAAATTGGCTCTGAAATTGAGATGTTGTTTGTTGACAACCAGCGGTCCCTTCGTCGTGAAGTTGAACTTGCGTTGTCTGAAGTCCAATATCCTTCGCTGTGAAGTTGAAATTGGCTCCGAAATTGGGAAATTGTTTGTTGACAACCAGCGGTCCCTTCATCGTGAAGTTTAACTTGCGTTGTCTGGAGTCCAATAACTTTCGCTGTAAAGTTGAAATTGGCTCCGAAATTGGGAAATTGTTTGTTGACAATCAGCGATCCCTTTTTCGTGAAGTTGAACTTGCGTTGTCTCGAGTCCAATATCCTTCGCTGTGAAGTTGAAATTGGCTCTGAAATTGGGAAGTTGTTTGTTGAAAACCAGCGGTCCCTTCTTCGTGAAGTTGAACTTGTGTTGTCTGGAGTCCAATATCCTTCGTTGTGAAGTTGAAATTGGCTCTGAAATTGAGAAGTTGTTTGTTGACAACCAGCGGTCCATTCGTCGTGAAGTTGAACTTGCGTTGTCTGGAGTCCAATATCCTTCGCTGTGAAGTTGAAATTGGCTCTGAAATTGGGAAGTTGTTTATTGACAACCAGCGGTCCCTTCGTCATGAAGTTGAACTTGCGTTGTCTTGAGTCTAATATCCTTCGCTGTGAAGTTGAAATTGGCTCTGAAATTGGGAAGTTGTTTATTGACAACCAGCGGTGCCTTCGTCGTGAAATTGAACTTGTGTTGTCTGAAGTCCAATATCCTTCGTTGTGAAGTTAAAGTTGGCTCTGAAATTGAGAAGTTGTTTGTTGACAACCAGCGGTCCCTTCGTCGTGAAGTTGAACTTGTGTTGTCTGGAGTCCATTATCCTTCGCTGTGAAGTTGAATTTGGCTCTGAATTTGGGAAGTTGTTTGTTGACAACCAGTCGTCCCTTCGTTGTGAAGTTGAACTTGTGTTGTCTCGAGTGGCACGATATCCTCCGTCGTGGAGTTGAAATCGCGGATAGCCACTTCGTTGTGAAGTTGAGCCTTGACTTAAATATCCTTCGTCGTGAAGTTGAAATCCAAGTATTGTATGTTGCGGGTGGACACAATTCCCTTCACCGTGAAGTTGAAACCGTGGAGACCCCTTTATTGTGAAGTTTGGCTTCGAGCTAGATATCCTTCATCGTGAAGTTGAAATCCACTCTCGACGTGAAGTTAAAATCCACTCTCGAGCAAATTTTGTTGTTTCGAGAGAAACGTTCAATCTGTCGAGTTCGTCGAAGTGTAGCTTCTTGCTGTTGAGTTAAGCAACCAACATGAATCTTTAAAGGTGCTTTTGAATCGAGTATCCTTCGTCTTGAAGTTGAAAATTGACTCTAAAAGCTACAAAAAATTATGTATGTGAAAAATGATAAATATGATGCTCTAAAATGTATGCATAAGATCCATGTAACATGAATTGGTTATATTTTATCTCCTGAAAAAGGTCTGATAATTTGCACTAGGATGTTGAATCCCCAAATGATGCCCCAATATCCAAAAATACCCCAATATTTGATGTTAAATCTCCAAAGATGCCCCAAATGTTCCTCAATTCTTGCTTCAGCATTGATTCTGAGCATGAGTTTTGTGTCTAAGAGTCACATGTCATTTACCAAGATCCATTCTAGAGAGACTGTCTTGTTTGAAAAAAATGTTTTTCTTTCTCTTTTATTTTCAAAGTTCTGAAAATATCAATAAAGAGTTTCAAAAAGTGTTTAATCAAAAGTTTTGAAAATATTGTCTCTTTCACGGTTTTACAATTGAGACGAATCATAAAACTAGAGTTCATTGGATATCAAATGTTTAATTACAATGTTAATCCTTCAATAAATTATAGCTATTTGACACGTGCCATGATCAAAGCTATCTTTGGGAAATGGTTAAGGAAAGGATAAAAAGGTCTCAGGTTATTGTGTTTGGTCAAAGGTTTGGCATTTGATGCTCAAAGGTTTGGCATTTGATGCTCAAAGGTTTGATGGGGTAGCTTGCATACTCCTCTACTGGAAGTGTTCTCCGACTCCCAGCTTTCATAGTCATATTTGGATTGTGCGATGCCTTATCAAGGAATTTGTGTGATCACCTCAGTTGCACAATTTTTATATTCGAGCCACCTTTTCAGGTTTTCAACTTCTGGAAGACTAATGGGGTTGCCTACCGCCGATTTAGCACTACGTATTCACCTTTGAGAGAGTTCATCACCATGAAATAGCTTGAAGGCTCTCCGAAGGAAAAATGGATGAAGGTCTTCATACATCTTCAGGACTGGGATATTACTTGGAGAGCCCCCTGGTTGTTCCTCAGTGACGTTCTTTTCTGATTTGGGGATTCTGACATTATGACCTTACTTGGACTTTGGGGTGCAGTTGGGTATGCTCCGTTGTTGACACTTAGATTAGTTTGTCCCAGCAACATACGGATTATCTACATCAGAGTTTTTGTATCACGGTGACAGTTATAAGAAGAAGATAAAAGAGATAGCCGAGTCATGGAAGAAAGTATCCTGAATGGATGTTGTGGTTGCTAGAGATATGCTCACTCTGGATTATATGGAATGGCAAAGATTGAGAAAGAATGATAACATCCCGGTGCCAGACTGTGAGGACACACGGACCATGAAGGAGCATCTCAGGCATGTCCCTTCTGAACTTGAGATAGCTAAGGCAGAGTTTAAAGCTGTGAAAAATGAGTTAAAGCAGAAGGTCAGAGAACTTGAAGCCGAGCGCTATCAGTGGAAGTTAGATGCCGACTCTCAGAAAGATCGAGCAAATAAACTGAAAATAGAGCAGAAAAGAGTCTGTTTTGAGCTCGAAGATTTGAGAAAGGGGTATCAAGATGCTGTCAAGGATAACTCCAAGTTGAAAGTGTCCTCTGAGTACTAGAAAGATGAAGCCCATAGCCTGAAAAGAAAATTCGAGGGGCCTGATGAGAGAACTTGGAAGGAACAGATGAAGACTGCCCAGAGGCGCTTAGCAGACAGTCAGCATCAAAACTAATGCCTGAGAATCCAAATGGCTGATCTGGAGAAACAACATGAGAGAGATGGTAAAACAATAGCTGAGTTAGAAGCTATTGTGGATGGATTCAAAAAGCAAGCGAGCGAGCTTCAGATAATGCCCTTCGACTGGGGTTTGCAGTGACGTTTTCGTTGGGAGCAAGCACAACAAAGGGTGAAGGCCAGAGACGCAGTCATCTGAGACTTCCTGGATCAAGTACAGAAGGCAGCTCGCCATCTACATGGCCTGACAAGGGAAGCTGGAGTGGTTCGACAAGGCATACAACCAGTGACAGATGAAAACAGAAGACTTGTCAACCTGCTGGAAGCTGTTCTGGGTCTAGAGGATTTAGTCCGAATGTACCTTTGATTGTTTTTATGTCTCTTAAAAGATAAAACATTTTTGTCAAAATAAGGATTATTTATAATAATGGACATTTTTCTGGATCAATGCCTCGAACATTTCATGCATTTTTTTCATTTTGTGTTGTGCATCTACATTTCATTTTTTTATAAACATGAAATTTCTTCATGGAGGATTCGATGAAGTGGTATTAACCACATGACACCACATGGAAGCAAGATTGTAACATCAAAAGAAAAAACTGAAAACAATACAGCAGGAGCCTGATCAGCTGATTGTAGGACAAAGCCTGCCAGGATGATCTTAGAAAAGAATCCCCATATCCTAAGAGCTACGATGTTGAAGCTGTTAGCTGTTA
This sequence comes from Hibiscus syriacus, assembly GCF_006381635.1. Lineage (NCBI taxonomy): Eukaryota > Viridiplantae > Streptophyta > Magnoliopsida > Malvales > Malvaceae > Hibiscus > Hibiscus syriacus. Next base: position 357,396 of record NW_024063349.1, read on the forward strand.
CCACATAAGAAGCCTCAAACATTCCTCTGAAAACTGTAAGGCGCTTTCCGAAGAATGGGGCATGGCATATACCATTTGCACTTAGAGGATTGTTTTGTTTGAACACGTCTTTGATCTTTCATGTTTGCTTAATCTTTTAAATGATTGAATTTATGCTGCTTTCTAAGGTGGAACAATTGAACAAATTTTAATCTTTAGTTCTTCGAATATTAAATGAATTAATGATTCTTTTATTTCTTCAAGAATTATAGATTTTTGACATATGGAAAGATTAGACCTTTCTTACCCTGTCTCAAACCCCAGAATAAAATACCTTGATTCTTTGCCCAAAACAACTCGTGGTCATTACCAAAAGACGAAATTTTGACATTACCTCATTTTGAAATTCTTGAACATTGCCTTTATCTTTTTGATACACTTATACCTTTCTTTGAGTCAATAAGATCACTCCACTGTCTTTTTTAGACTCAAAAATAACATTTCTTACCATTAAAACCCAAGGCATTGAGTTGTTCATTTTAACATGAGCATTCTTCTAAAGAACCAACTTGGGGTATCTCGCGGGGAGCCTGAACATTGAGACATCTGGGAAAAAAGAAGAAGAATTCATTCGAAATAATTCTATCATACATTAATTACACTGTTTTCATGTGAATAGAATTAATCTTGAAAATCTATCCCCCTGGGGATACCTTTTCTGTGAAGATTTACATGTATGAAATGATGAACGGCTTTCTTTCTTTATCCCTTCACAACAGGAGAAAAAATATATCCCTTGTGTCCCCTTTTGAGCCTGTAGTATTTTTCTTCTGATTCAACCCTAACCAAGGATCACCCTCCACACTGGGGGGGCAAGGTGGAAGAAATATACTCACATGAGCGAAGACATTGATTCAGATGAGATACCAAAAGGTGAACCAAATGCCAAGTGCGAAGATTCAATCAGACCAAAAAGGGCAAAAACAAAAAAGAAAAGAAGCAAAAAAGAAGAAAACAAAAAAAAAGAAAGAACAAAAATCAAAAAGGACAAAGGACAAAAAAGCACATGCAAAGATTTCCTAAAGACAAATGGTATATCAAGCTTCAAACTATAAGATTGATCAAGCACAATCATTCCCGAATAACTGAATCACTTCACTCGAAGATCATAGAGCATCAAGAGATAGAAACATTTTGAGCAAGATCGAAGGCATCAGAATGAATTGATCATTGGTTCAACACCCTGAAACACTTGTTTGGGCCTATTTATCATTTTCTTTCATAACCATGAACCCTGGCCTACATTACGTGCCTTAAAAGTCCCTTCTAATCATACATGGATTTCTAAACAAAAGAGAATATCTTTAGATTTCATCTCGCCCATCAGGATTAATCTTTGTTTGTAAAAAACAATGTAATTAATGCATGATAGAGAAAAATAACAAAGGGGGTTCAAGACGTAAATCCTGAATAACGTCTTGAAACCAAAGGAGGATTCGAGTTGAAAACCTGAAAAGGCGGCTTGAATATAAAAATCGTGCAACTGAGGCGATCACACAAATTCCTTGATAAGGCATCGCACAATCCAAATGTGACTATGAAAGCTGGGAGTCGGAGAACACTTCCAGTAGAGGAGCATGCAAGATACCCCATCAAACCTTTGAGCATCAAATGCCAAACCTTTGACCAAACATAATAACCTGAGACATTTTTATCCTTTCCTTACTTAATCATTTCCTAAAGATAGCTTTGATCTTGACAGGTATCAAATAGCTATAATTTATTAAAGGATTAACATTGTAATTAAACATTTGATATCCAATGAACTCTAGTTTTATGATTCGTCTCAATTGTAAAACCGTGAAAGAGACAATATTTTCAAAACTTTTGATTAAACATTTTTCGAAACTCTTTATTGATATTTTCAGAACTTTGAAAATAAAAGAGAAAGAAAAATATTTTTTTTCAAACAAGACAGTCTCTCTAGAGTGGATCTTGGTAAATGACATGTGACTCTTAGACACAAAACTCATGCTCAGAATCAATGCAGAAGCAAGAAATGAGGAACATTTGGGGCACCTTTGAATATTCAACATCAAATATTGGGGCATTTTTGGATATTGGGGCATCATTTGGGGATTCAACATCCTAATGCAAATTATCAGACCTTTTTCAGGAGATAAAATATAACCAATTCATGTTAGATGCATCTTATGCATACATTTTAGAGCATTATATTTATCATTTTCCACATACATAATTTTTTGCAGCTTTTAGAGTCAAGTTTCGACTTCAAGACGAAGGATACTTGATTCAAAAGCACCTTTAAAGATTCATGTTGGTTGCTTAACTCAGCAGCAAGAAGCTACACTTTGACCAACTCGACAGATTGAAAGTTTCTCTCGAAACAAAAAAATTTGCTCGAGAGTGGATTTCAACTTCACGACGAAGGATATCTATCTCGAAGCCAAACTTCACAATAAAGGGGTCTCCACAGTTTCAACTTCACGACGAAGGGAATTGTATCCACCCGCAACATACAATACTTGGATTTCAACTTCACGACGAAGGATATTCAAGTCAAGGCTCAACTTGACAACGAAGGGGCCATCCGTAATTTCAACTCCACGACGGAGGATATCGTGCCACTCGAGACAACACAAGTTCAACTTCACAACGAAGGGACGACTGGTTGTCAACAAACAACTTCCCAATTTCAGAGCCAATTTCAACTTCACAGCGAAGGATATTGGACTCCAGACAACGCAAGTTCAACTTCACGACGAAGGGACCGCTGGTTGTCAACAAATAACTTCACAATATCAGAGCCAATTTCAACTTCACAACGAAGGATATTGGACTCCAGACAACGCAAGTTCAACTTCACGACGAATGGACCGCTGGTTGTCAATAAACAACTTCCCAATTTCAGAGCCAATTTCAACTTCACAGCGAAGGATATTGGACTTCAGACAACGCAAGTTCAACTTCATGACAAAGGGACCGCTAGTTGTCAACAAACAACTTCTCAATTTCAGAGCCAATTTCAACTTCACAACGAAGGATATTGGACTCCAGACAACGCAAGTTCAACTTCACGACGAAGGGACCGCTGGTTGTCAATAAACAATTTCCTAATTTCAGAGCCAATTTCAACTTCACAGCGAAGGATATCAACTTCACGACGAAGGGACCACTGGTTGTCAATAAACAACTTCCCAATTTCAGAGCCAATTTCAACTTCACAGCGAAGGATATTGGACTCCAGACAACGCAAGTTCAACTTCACGACGAAGGGACTGCTGGTTGTCAACAAACAACTTCTCAATTTCAGAGCCAATTCCAACTTCACAACGAAGGATATTGGACTCCAGACAACGCAAGTTCAACTTCAAGACGAAGGGACCGCTGGTTGTCAATAAACAATTTCCCAATTTCAGAGCCAATTTCAACTTCACAGCGAATGATATTGGACTCAAGACAACGGAAGTTCAACTTCACGACGAAGGGACCGCTGGTTGTCAATAAACAACTTCCCAATTTCAGAGCCAATTTCAACTTCACAGCGAATGATATTGGACTTAAGACAACGCAAGTTCAACTTCACGAAGAAGGGACTGTTGGTTGTCAATAAACAACTTCCCAATTCCAGAGCCAATTTTAACTTCACGACGGAGGATATTGGACTCGGAACAATGCTACTTACTTGGATTTCAACTTCACGACGAAGGATATCCAATTTTAGGCTCAACTTCACGACAAAGGGGCCACCCGCAGTTTCAACTTCACGACGAAGGGAATCGTGCACACAAGCATAATCCATCTTTAGATTGGATTTCAACTTCACGACGAAGGATATCCAACTCAAAGAAGGAGTATCTGTCAACAAAGACCTTCGAGTTTGACTACACTCAGCTCCAAGGCATATCATTTACAGCATAACTCAAGGGTAGAAGGGTTATCTGCCATCAAAATTGTCGAGTTAGATTCCATTCAGGTCGATGAAACATCAATCACACTACTTTTCGGTTGCAGTCGAGGTTTTCAAGTCGAGAAGAGGACCTGGATTAGCCGTGCCTTAGTGACAAACCATTTTCAAGAAGCATAGCTTAAGTCAAGAAAAAGCTATCTGTTAATGAAGATTTCTAAGTTCGATTCCGATCCAAGGTCTTTAAACCGAGAAGAAGACCGAAGGGCAACGGGAAGCCACGTGCTGATTCAAATTCCGAACTACGGCTTCAATTTCATATCATTTCAGGATGAACTCGACTTCACGATGGAGGAGTCATCTGTAACTCAATTCGATATGGAGTTATTGAAACATCAGAGTCAATTTTCAACTCCATTGAACGAAAAGTGTGTCTTTTAATCTTTGCCCTATCCCCGTTACACGACTATGGGTAAAGATGGGCAGCTGTCAACACACTTTTTCGTCCTACTATGATTCAAACTCCTAAAAATAGGATAAAATTTTGCTAGGATTCAAACTTCTAAAAATAGGATAGAGTTCTACTATTATTTAAACTCCTAAATATAGGATCCACAAGTATTATAAACAGTCATTGTAACTCACTATTGTAACAGGGAAGAGATATACGAAATACCAAGCAAAAAATTACAAGCAACTCGTAGCCATTTTTCGAAGCATTTATATTTTGAAAGGTAAAGTTCATACTTTCGCATGTTATTTTTCCTTACCCTTGCTGTGTTTTGATTCGAAATAAAATCGAGAGAAGTGTTTTTGGCCAATGAACGGGGGCATTTTCGAGGTCTATTTTTGTAGATCTAGCCTCCGAGGCTTGTGTTTTTTTGAAAAACTATTCGGATTTTTATAAACGGGTCGTGTGGATCCGTGTGTTTTGCCTCTACAGTATGCCCATTTCGGTTCCCCTGATTTTAAATACACGCAAATTCATTATTTTCTTCAATTGGCTTTTAATTTCGACCCCTAATTCATTTTTTGTTTTAATTTAACCCTTATTATTATATGTATATATATATATATATATTTAATTATATTTTATTTATTTATTATAGTTCTCTTTTTTTCATTTTTTTTGCGTATATATTATTTTCCTATTATATATATATATATATATTATTATTTTTTTTATATATGTTTACTTATTTACTATTTTTTACTATATTTTCCTAACGTTATATATATATTCTTACTTCATTTTAATTTATATTTCTATGATTACTATTTTTTTAGTTAATATTATATGTATATTTATTTTTCATTTATTTATTATTATTATTTAGTATTTTATTATATTATACATATATTTTTATATTTATATATACATATATTTTTTATTATTTTATTTATACTATTTATTTATTTTCATTATATTTTAAGTTTCTTTGCTCTTATTATTATTATTATTATTTTGAAAAAACACTTTACCTTTTTTATTCTTTTTATATATATATTTTATCTTCATTTATTTTATTTTATTTTATTTTATTCAATTTCATTTTATTTTTTTGTTTCATCCAATTATTTTATGTTTATTATTATTGGTTTCATTTATTTCCTTGGTTTACTCTTTAGTTTTGTTACTTTCTTTTATTATTACTATTTTCTTTTAACATCTTATTTTTTAAGAGTATTTCCGTAAACTCATTAAGGGTAAGTAATCGGGATCAAATTTTACCTTTTTATTTAAAATTACAATTTTCTTAATTTACGACAACTGAAAATTATGTGGTACCGAAAGGGCGGTTCAAGGGTGCTAATCCTTCATTGACCGTAACCGACTCCCGAACTCGACACGTTTTTGGTACAACACAAATTAGGTAAAATGGTGTCCGACCCACCTAAATTCGTTTTAAAGTGGTCGGTGGCGACTCCAATCTATATTTTCCTAAGTCGAAACCCAATTCCGGGATCCAACCAAAAGACGGTTGCAACAGGTTGCTACTTCAAGTTTAGTTTGTTATGGTCGATTTTGAGAATGGATTATGAATTTGGGGTTGGGTATGTAATTGAAGTCTTTTAGAATTTGAGGATTAGAACATAATTGAAGTATTTTGGAATTTGGGGTTTAGAATGTAATTGATGAATGCGTTACAAGTTTTAAAAGTTTGGGGGCCTAAATACGAGTGTCTGAAAAGTTCAATGACCATTTATATAATTACCCTAACGGCAGTGAAACGAACGTTACGTCGGGACCATAATGCAAATGAACTAAATGTTTGGTGACTATATTACAAGTTTTAAACGTTAGGAGACCTAAATGCAAGCATCTGAAAAGTTTAGTGACCATTTATAAACTTTACCCTAAGATTAATCATGTTAAAATGAAGGGTAAATTATATAAATGGTCCCTTGATTATATGATATTGTTTTGTTAAGTCTCCGACTGTTAAAAGTTACAAAATAGTCTCAAAATATGGGGAGTTACTTTATTGAGTCCCTTAACTATTAAAAATTACAAAATGATCTCTTAATTATTCATTATGTTTCAAACTTATCCTTTTTCGTTAAAAAATTAACGATAGTCTGAGTTGGACGTTAACTTGTTGATTAAGATATGATAAAATTTGATCTCATAATCTCAAACGACTATCTTATTTCAGTCAACGTGTTAACATCAAACTCAGACAACCGTTAATTTTTTAACGCAAAAAGATGAGTGTGGAACACAATAAATAGTAAGATGACCATTTTGTAACTTTAATTAATCGAGAGACTCAACAAAGTAACTCCCTATAATTAAGGGACTATTTTGTGTTTTTTAATAGTTTGAGGACTAAAAAGGGTATTATCTTATAGTGAGAGGAACCATTGTGTAGTTTACCCTAAAATGAAATGAAATGGGTAATTTTAAGGAAATGAGATGATTAATTAGCAATAAAGCTAACTGTTAACGAGCGAGTAGTGGATAAAAGAAGAAAACATAATCCAGTCGACGTAGTACTCGTCTTCACCATCCAAAATCATTTTCATCTTCCTCCACCACTTGATATTCATATAATTGTTTCCCTCCTCCTTTTCCCTTCTCCCCCCAATGGACCAGCCATGTCTATGAATATTCCTTCTCCTCCCTCTCCCTCTCCCTCTCCCTCTTCTTCTTCTTCTTCCTCCTTTCCCTCCACTCTCCACTGGCTTTCTCCCCTTCCTCTGTCGCCTTCTTCTCCTCCTTCAACCACATCCACAACAACTTCCTCTAAGCCCACGCGTTCATTCTGCTTGCAAGCTACAGCCCACCAGCCAACTCAACCCGCCGCTACTGATTTATCTCTTCCCTCTAATAAAAACAGTAACGATGATCAAACCCTTCTCTCTCTCCTTCGCCAAAGGAAAACCGAACTAGCTTGGAGTCATTATTCCCAATCCTCTCACCTCCCGACCCCCACTTGCTTAAGTCGCTTAGTTGCTCAACTCTCTTACCAATCCACTCCTCAATCTCTATCACGCGCTCGTTCAATCATCACGCGCCTCCGCAATGAACGCCAGCTTCACCGACTCGACGCCAACTCCCTCGGCCTCCTGGCATCGACTTCTGCGAAATCCGGGCATACCCTTTACGCTTCTTCCCTCATCAAGTCTATGCTTCGCTCTGGTTACCTCCCCCACGTCAAAGCATGGAGCGCTGTCGTTTCGCGACTTTCCACTGAGTCACCCTCTGAGTCGATAAGCCTTTTTGATTCCGTGACTCGCCGCGTTAGACGTTTCGCGGATCCTTCAATTGTTGCTGATTCCAAACCTGACACGGCTGCATATAATGCTGTGCTTAACGCTTGTGCTAATTTGGGTGACAAAAGTAAGTTTCTGAAACTGTTCGATGAAATGCATGAATGGGGTGTTGAAGCTGATGTTTTGACTTATAATGTTATGATAAAGTTGTGTGCTAGAGCTGATAGGAAAGATTTGCTTGTGCTCGTATTGGAGAGGATTATTGAGAAGAGAATACGTTTTTGTATGACTACTCTGCATTCCCTCGTTGCTGCTTATGTTGGATTTGATGATCTTGAAACTGCTGAGAAAATTGTTCAAGCTATGAGGGAGGGAAGGAATGATCTTTGTAAGATTCTCCGAGATGCATTTTTGGAAGACCTAAAACGAGCTAAGGAAGATGATGATGATGACAACTACGACTATGATGTGGAGGATGACGATGAAGAGGAAGATACGAAAGATACAAAAGATTCAAGTCAAAACAAGATAGATGATATAGTGTTTGAGAAGTTGCTTCCTAATTCGATTGACCCGTGCAGTGAACCACCATTATTGCCGAAAGTATATGCACCGAATTCTAGGATTTATACGACACTAATGAAAGGTTATATGAAGGCAGGTAGAGTTACAGACACGGTGAAGACTTTAGAAGCAATGAGGCGTCAAGATGATAAAGCTAGTCATCCTGATAATGTTACATACACAACAGTTGTTTCCGCCTTTGTGAATGCCGGATTGATGGATAGAGCACGAGAAGTTCTAGCCGAAATGACCAGAATTCGTGTGCCAGCAAATCGGATTACTTACAATATTCTTCTCAAGGGTTATTGCCAGCAGTTGCAAATAGACAAGGCAAAGGAATTGCTAAGGGAGATGGCTGATGATGCAAGGATTAAGCCCGATGTGGTTTCATATAATATATTAATTGATGGTTGCATATTGATTGACGACAGTGCTGGCGCTCTTGCGTTTTTCAATGAGATGCGGGAGCAAGGAATCACTCCTACGAAGATCAGTTACACGACATTGATGAAAGCTTTCGCTTTATCAGGTCAACCGAAGTTAGCTAACAAGGTTTTTGACGAGATGCTTAGAGATCCACGGGTGAAAGTTGATTTGGTTGCATGGAATATGTTGGTGGAGGGATATTGTAGACTGGGACTGGTCGAAGAAGCTAAGAAAGTAATCCAAAGAATGAAGGAAAATGGATTTTACCCTAATGTTTCTACTTATGGTAGTCTAGCAAATGGGATTGCATTGGCTAGAAAACCAGGAGAAGCACTCTTGCTCTGGAAAGAGATAAAGGATAGGTGCGAGATGAAAAAGGAAGGCGAGAACCAACACTCCGATTCTCCTGCTCTTCCGCCGTCATTGAAACCAGATGAAGGTCTATTAGATGCTCTAGCTGATATATGTGTGAGGGCTGCTTTCTTCAAGAAGGCATTGGAAATTGTGGCTTGCATGGAAGAGAATGGCATACCACCAAACAAGACCAAATACAAGAAAATCTATGTGGAGATGCATTCGAGGATGTTTACTAGCAAGCATGCTTCACAAGCAAGGCAGGATCGGAGGGTCGAAAAGAAGAGAGCGGCCGAGGCATTCAAGTTCTGGTTGGGTTTGCCGAATTCTTATTATGGAAGCGAGTGGGATTATGGTTCTAATGGCAGATGATCATCATATTTATGCCTCTCTGGTTCAGAGCCAGTAAAAAAACGTCAACAATGTATACTTTTACTAATTTGTAACAAGGTTAGTGTTATGTAATGTAATTGTACTGTATATTACAAATGCAAAATATTCAGTCAAATTGTGCGTTTCATGTAATGAATTGAATGCCTTCTTCGCTGTGTGTGTTAATGCAGAAGAGATGTTGAATATAGAGACAAAAAGATTAGAAATCCCAAAATGCAGTATTACAGGAATAGAGAAGGGCCTCGGATGGGGGTGCAGGATTATTAATGAACTTAGTTTAATACAAATACTGTAAAAATGGAAGAGACTGAGAACATCATACCCATTGCCATTGCTAATATTATATTAATGAAGTTGTTGGTTGTTCGCCGTAGGTGGGTGGAGGATCGGCTCAGTGAAATAAATTGGTTATGAGTTGAAGTAAACTATAGGATGACGGGAGTAAACTGATGGCATAATGTTAAAAAAAAAATTTAAGGTTCGATTAAATAATTAGGTTGGCTCTTATTATATTTTTGGTATATTTCTGTTCTATAACGTTTCATTTTGAAGAAAAATAATTTATCTTTGGATGAAAATCATTAGTCATTTAACGGTAATCATTTTAATGTAGGGTTTTTTTACCTTAAAATGAGATGTTGGTGGTCACAATATAAAAAAAAAAAGAATATAGGTCAAAATAATTATTCAATCTAATATTTAGAGTTATTTTGTTTTAAAATAAAATGATTGAAGATTAAAATACTTTAAAAAAGAATAAGAGTTAAAATAAATATTTAGTCAAATCTTAACAGCATATTTTTACATTATACTTAAAGATAAATGTAAAGAATTAAATTTTTTAGATTTAGATTAAAATAATTAAATTAACAAAAATAAATTAATAACATTTTATTAATATTTTACTATTAAGAAAATAATAAAAAGGGATTACTTTATAATGTTTTTTTTAAATAAGATGATATTTTTATATTTTTTTCATGGTTAATAAAAAGGCGTCCGAATCCGCTGTTATTTTCATATTTTATCCATGTATTTTTTTTTTCTTCTCCTTTAAACAAAAGCGCTCCGATCTACGCCACGTCTCTTCCAGATGGTCGTACTTTGAAACTAAAACAGCAGTTCCGGTACACACACAAAACACGACTTCCATTTATATTCCTTACTACTCCTGAAACTAGGGCACCCCTCGTTTCTATACAGCTCCCGATTCAAGTAAACCACGGTACGCAGCTTTGTCTTTTGTTAATTTTACGTGTTTGCAAAATTAGGTATTCATCAGTACTTTATCTTTAGGGTTCACCAAAATTAGGATTTTGTAGTTTTTAGTGAAATAGAGTTTTGATTGTTGCTTTCTTATTTTGTGTTTAGGGTGCAGTTCAATGTCGAACAAAGTTCCTGAAGAAATTGACTTGAACTGTGATGCTGTTCCGGTTCACCAAGAAAACGAGAGAAGTGTTGTTAATGTTGGACAGCCTGCCTCTGGGTCGGCCACCTCCTGTTTAACCGAAACTGTGTTGGCTGCTGGGGTTGATGAGTTAGGGAAAGAAAGCAAGATTGAGAGTGTGAAGAGTCAAGGGATTGATTTGGAAGCTGATATTGGATCTTTAGGTGAAGCTATCGATGATAAAGTTAGTGCCGGGTTGAGTTCCGGTGGGGTTTCTTTGATGGGGGTTGATGGAGGAACTGGAGATGGAGATGGAGATGGAGATGGAAAGAGTGGTTCCATGGAAGACAAGAAACCCGTGGAGGACTCGTTGATAGAGAGGACTAGTGTCCGGTCGAGCTCACTTGCTGATAATACTGTTCATTCTGGTGATGGGGAGCCTCTTTCTTCAGCTGTTCAAAGTTCTTTACCTGATGAGAACCAGAAATTGAGTTCAAAGGAAAAGGAAGTATCTTCTGGTGGATTAGAAAGTTGTGATATGGAAATTTGCGCACCCGATAGTACCAAAAAGAATCAAACTACTGTGACCCAAGGTGAAAGGGATTCGCAGAATGCAGAAAACTCGAATCAAACTACAAGCAACTATGAGGATGGGTCATCTGATGTTGATACAAAACCTGAAGATGCAGAATTTTGTGTCTCTGATTTAGTGTGGGGTAAAGTAAGGAGTCATCCATGGTGGCCGGGGCAGATATTTGATAGTTCAGCTGCTACAGCAAAGGCAAAGAAGTATTTCAAAAAGGAAAGTTATTTGATTGCATATTATGGTGATCAGACATTTGCTTGGAATGAGGCATCTCAGATCAAACCTTTTAGGTCTCATTTCTCACATATGGCTAAGAAGAACAATATGGAAGAGTTTCACCATGCTGTGGGTTGTGCTCTGGATGAGGTTTCCAGACGGGTAGAGTTTAGTCTGGCCTGTTCTTGCATTTCCGAGGAAGCATATTCCCAGATTAAAACCGAGATAATTGTTAATGCTGGGATCCGGGAAGAATTTAGCAGACGAGATGGTGGGGATAGGTTTTCAAGTGCTTCTTCCTTTGACTCTTTGGAACTTGTTAAAACTATTAAAAAATTGGCTCAATCACCTTCTTGTACCGATATTGATAGAGTGCAATTCACAATATCAAAGGCGCAATTGTTAGCATTCCATCGTTGGAAGGGTTACTCTCAGCTACCGGAGTTTCAAAATCTTTGCGGATCATTGGAGACTGATGCTGAAATCCCTCTGTCTGAGGAAATGAAGAAATATAGCAAACTGATAAAAAATGAAGTTCCTAGTGTCAAAGTTGACAAAAGGGTGTACTCCGAAGAAGAGGAGCTAGACAGCCAAGACGGCTCATCTTCTAAACAAAAGAAAAACCTTACAGTTTCCGGGGAAAAGGAGAAAAGCTTGTCAGAGTTTATAGCTGAAAGGCGCTTGAGTTTGCAAAATGTTAAAAGGAAATTGAATAAAAATGGTGATGACATGCTAATATCTTCATCACCTGCTAAAAAGCTAAAGGCTGTTGACCCTGTGTGTAATGACTTGGCAATGAAACAGAATAAGAGTAATGTGTCAACAGCATCTGTAGATAAGCCTCTACAGTCTAAGCAAACTTTTGGAGTTGGAGCTAGCATTCTTAGGGTTGCAAGCCAACTGAATGGTTCAATATTTTCGACGCCATTACTAAAGCATTCTGATGGGAAATCTCAGAAGGCGACAGTTGGTAATAAAAGTAAAGGAAAATCTTCTTCTGGTAAATCACGAGGGAAGAAGGTTTCTCAAACAGATATCTCCTCCTCTGATAACATGCTTTCACAGCTTCACTTGGCTGCCACAGATCCCTTGAAAGGGTACAATTTCTTGGCCTCTATAATTTTTTTCTTTACTGAGTTGAGGAATTCAATTGCTATGGATATTAACAACTCTGAAATGTCTGAACAATCTTTGGAACAAGGAACTGATGCCATAGTGGGGGAGAAATCAACCAAGTTCAAGCTTACCGGGATGTCTGAGTTCACCTCAATCAAAGACTCTTCTTGTTCTGAAAGGATAATCCAATGCCTTCCTGAAGAGCAGTTAACAGTTGACAAGAACAACCAAACCATGGAGAAGGGTTTTTCGGTTGTTGAATCACACACAGCTGCTAAAGCATGTGCCAATGTGGATTCTGAACAGATGCATGCAACTGTAGATGAAAATCTTGGAATGGAAACAGAGGATCAATCTCCAACTTCTTTGATCCTAAAATTTTCAGACATAGATTCAGTTCCTGCAGTAGAAGAGCTGAATAAGATATTTAGCCGTTACGGTCCTTTGGTAACGAGAGGGACTGAAGTGTTCAGAAAGAGCATCCAGGCCAAGGTGGTTTTTAAAAGGCGAACAGATGCGGAAACAGCTTTCAGCAGTTCTGGAAAATACAGCATTTTCGGACCCTCACTCATTAGTTACCGCCTTAAGCGACTGGCTTCCACACCAAGTAAAGCTTCCCAAGGTGGTGGTAAGAAGAGCAGAGTGGATGAAACAAGTGGAGATTAAAATGCAACTTCATGGCTTGGATTCTAGTCAAGTTGATGTCGAGAGAGAGGTTAGCTTAAGCATTCACAGGTAAAGGATTGAACTTGTAAGTGCTATTGTTTTATGAGGTTATATTGTAACTTCATTTATGGTGGTAGGTTATATCAGTTGAAAATGATGGGATCAAACAGTTGGGCATAGCAATCAAATTGCTAGTGGAAGTGGGTTAATTTATGATTGGCCACTTTGTTATTTTTATTTGCACTAGGTAAGGTTTGAGATTCAAATTTCGATTTTTATGCATTCTTCTCTTATATACCTATCTATCTCTGTGTGGGAAGCATGGTTTCACTTTAATCTAAATTGTTGTTTTACGCATTTTAATATTTTCGCAATCCCAAATTGTATTTCATGCGTATATATTTTATAACTTTCATTTTTCATTTTACAATTCGGTTATTGCAAAACGATGAGCCTCATGGACGTTTCTTCCGAAGATGATTGCCTCATCCATTCGCCTTTCTGCGTTTCTATAAACCCCTTGATCCTCAGGTTTCTTATTAGTTTATGATTCTGTAAACATCCCATCGAAAAAAAAGTACATTTTTCTTTGCATCTTTTCTAATTATGTTTCACAATCGTGGTGACACGATCTCTGTCCTCTGGAAATCATTGGTGTTGAGTTTATTAGTGATGAGTAAAATTTGATTTGATTAAAAAATCGTCTTAATTTGATTCGATTCTTAATTTTATAAATTGATTGGATTAGAAAAAAGTTCAAATAAAATTTGAGTTATAACTCAAAATCTTTAGTAATTATTGAATATAATTCTAAACTCTGAATATATGTTTACATTCAAAAAATATAAAAAATATGATTATGAAAATTTATTTAAATTAAAATAATTTGTACATAATATTATAAATATTTATAATTGAACATAAACAAAAATTAGACAGCTACTCAAATTTCTTAAAATCCAATCGATTCGAAAAAATTCAAATAAGATTTAAATTATAAAATAAAACTCATTAATTCAAAATTTTGACTCCAACTGAATACTCATCTATAAAGATCATTTTCATGTTACGTTGATTTCTATAATGTTTCTTCTATACAAATTGTTTTGAAAAAACTAAATACATTACTTATACAACCTCAAAAGTTATACAATTAATAATAATTAATTTCAGAATCATTGGATACCTTTCTAGATTCTTAGGAATCATTGGACATTGACAATCTTCCTTAATAATACATCTCAGGCTCCTAGTTTCTAATCAACGAGACCACGAAAGAGAGTAAGTAATGAAAGCTTGGGACTTGTCCACGGTTGGTCATACTGAACTACCCATTTGGCCAAATAAGCCCAATCCTAACTAATTTCCGAACTTAGCTAGACTGGACAACAAGCAAAAAAAAGTTCTGGTACAATCTTAAGCAGTTCTATATATATAATGAATCTAAATCAAAGCTAGGAGAAGAAAGAACAGTTTGGAACTGCAATAAAGCAACAGATCCTTTTATGAAATGCAGACACCGAAGTTCAATACAAAGATAGCCATAAGATAACAAAAAGGAGCCGTACTGAAAAGCTACCATGCAATATATGCTCTCAGTTTTAAGTAGAACTACTAAAAGACCAAAGAAATCCACCACATTGCAAAAGTTAGGATCTGGGCTTCTCCTTTTTCTCTTTGAAGAGTGCCAAGAGGGAAACACCAGAGACCTTCACAACCTTGAATCGAACACCGGGAATATCACCAACTGCATGACCCTTTCGTCCAAATCCGGCAATCAACACCTCATCCTACATCAATAAATTATTGATCAGCAGAAGAGTACCACCAAAAACAATACTTAAATGATTTCGGTTGTATACTAATACTCACATTCTCTTCAATGTAGTTTAAGCAACCATCGTTTGGAACGAATGCAGCAATCTTCTTGCCATTCTTGATCAACTGAACTCTAGCACACTTTCTGATAGCAGAGTTTGGCTGCTTGGCCTCAATACCGCTGCAGGTTCCGAAGCCATCAGTAAACTTGCTTGAATTAGAGTTAAAAGAAAACATGAGAATGTAATTAAAAAAAGGATATAGAGTTGCATTACATCTTCTCAAGGACAATTCCCTTGGCATGGGAAGAACCAGCAAATGGCTTCTTCCATTCATTTCCAAGGTTAGACTTCTTGTATGCCTTATCAGCCCACCTCTGCCTCCGGCGGTGAGTCCTCAGCTTACGACCAGCTCCCATACCACGTGTTTTCCTACAAGATTACATAATTAGCCATAAATTAATGATTTTATATTATACTTTCTAATTATCATTTAAAGTATAATTTCAAACAAGCTTTGTTCAATAGTATTTCTCTGGGATTCTCCTAAATCTATAAACAATAGAAAGAAACAGGTATTTTCTTCATGTAATAAGTTAATGTCACTTCTCACAAAAGAAACCAGAAACCCAAATTTATATTCAAATCAAACACTTAAAGTTTAGTTCTATAAACCCTAAAACAGAAATCAAGTTTCAAACTTTCAGAATATATAAAATTAAAGGCAGGACCTGCAAAAAATACATATTTCCCCCCCCCATCTAATTCAACACTCACACCAAACAAATAAAAGAATCAGCAAAAGACTTAAAGATCCAAAACCCACATTTTAGAAACTAAAAATTCTCACAAAGAACCATTCCTTTCATTGAAGAAGCAAGAATAGCTTAGACACTTTAAAAATGGAACATAAGCAGGTGAAGAGAAAACAAAGCAACCCATTTGAGGTGGAAGTAATAACAAGAAAACATACCCCATGTTGGTCGAGAGAGGTTGTTCCGACTGGAATGAAGGATTAGAGAGATTTGGAGGCAACGACAACAAATAAGTAGCAGCAGCAGCGAAATTTAAACCTAGAAGACTGAAAACCCTAGAAATGATGCGGTTGTAACTGGGCTACTGTATTGTCTTTCGTCTTCTTGTCGTAAGCCCAAACGAATGGGGCTTATAGATTATAATTGTAGCTCCGTTTTTTATTAGCTAAATTAAAATATAATAATATTTGTTTATTTTTAATTAACCTAATAAATAAATTTGACACCTTAGAATTAGAATTAGGACAAAAACAAAATTTTATGTTAGGTTCAAAATTATAAGATTTTAAGAGTCAATTTTTTTTGTTAATTTAATAAACAAATTAATACAAATAGAGATGTGTGTAGTTCATTTATGTTTATGAACAAGCTAATTTATTGGCTCATTTATAAGTTCATTTATGAAATTTATTTACCCGTTTTTCAAAATTTTTTTATTTTTATATTTTAAATATTGGTGAAGGTAGAGACCAATTAAACACATGATGAATTTTAGAGTTCAAAATTTGAAGCCTAAAAAGTTCTAAAATTCTTAAGGACTAAGGATATCATTTCACCAATTTTCTAAACATATAAACAAATGCGTTCACAAGCAAATGTTAACCAATCATGTTCACGAATTTTATGAAATTTATTTACCCGTTTTTCAAAATTTTTTTATTTTATATTTTAAATATTGGTGAAGGTAGAGACCAATTAAACACATGATGAATTTAGAGTTCAAAATTTGAAGCCTAAAAAGTTCTAAAATTCTTAAGGACTAAGGATATCATTTCACCAATTTTCTAAACATATAAACAAATGCGTTCACAAGCAAATGTTAACCAATCATGTTCACGAATATTAAATAAAATGTAAAGAACTGAAATAATATTTAATTTTTAAATTTATATTAAGGCTTAAGGATCATTGTTTCCCCTATAGTAAATCTAATTTATCAATTTAGTCCCTATCATTTTTATGCATCAATTTAGCCCTCGAAGTTGTTTAGAGTATTCATCTTAACCCTTGAAGCATGTTGACCATTCTGACTAACAAAACTATGAGGCTTTTTCATATGTAGATTAAGTGATTAGGTTAAAATGTTTTTATTAAACACAGTGATTAGAACAAATTCCTAAAAAAATATTATTTATTTAAGTGAGATTAAGAGATTATGTCAAATTTTTAGAGATTTTTTCTAACCGTTATATTTAGTAAATATTTTATTTTTTTAATACATGTCACATCATCATCAAGTCATGTTTGTAATATTGACTGATTTGAAAATTATTGGTGTTGATAAACGCAGAAGACTAACGAACTATTAGTCAAAATGGACTTTGAGGACTAAGATAAATACCCTAAATAACTTTGAAGACTAAATTGATATTAAAAAAACAATGAGAGCGAAATTAATAAATCAGATTTACTACAAACACATCAATGACCCTTAAATCTTATATTAATTTGTTTTTATTAATTTTTGCCGATAGTATCTAATAAAGACAATCTATAATTTTAATGTGTTTGCACAAATTTCGAATGTGTCTAATACCATTATTGTTTTTGAAAAAAGATTTGTTTACTAATTTAAGCAATTATTAGTTATTTTTTATTATTAATATCTCCACTTTTATAAATTCAAACGAACTTCAAAATCCATTTCCTACGCCACCTTTCATAGATTTTTTCTTGGAAAATTTTGATTAAATAGGATGTACTATTATTTACCAAAATGTTGAAATTGACTTTGTTTCTTAGATATAAGAGACGCAGTTTGATATTCTTCTCATCACCATTGTCATCTTCTTCCATCTCTCCATTTTCTCATTCTCTGCAACTCAAAGCACAATGGATAAAGAGCAAGAAGAGATGCAATTCGTTGGGTGCTTCGGCATCTTCGCTGAATCATACAAAGCCATCTTTGCATGGAGAAAAATCTTCAGCAAAATCACTTTGTCTTTAATCCTGCCCTTATCGTTCATATACCTTGTTCACATGGAAGTCTCGAATCTCTTCTTCAGGGCAATCATCTACGACGAAATAGAACTCCACCGTACTCGATCGGGAACTCCCAGATACGAGAAACTTTCCGACCTTATCTCCGACGAGTGGGTTTACTTTTGGCTTTTCAAAGCCGCTTATTTTACGCTGTATTTCATCTTTTCGCTTATTTCAACCGCTGCCGTCGTCTACACCGTCGCCTGCATATATACAGATCGGGAACTCACGTTCGAAAACGTCATCAACATCGTTCCCAAGGTCTGGAAGCGGCTGATGGTTACTTTCTTATGCATTTTCATCGCCATGTTTTTGTACCACGTCTTGGCCGTCTTGTTCATTTTAGCCATTTCGATCAGCGGAGGAAGAGATTTGGGTTTTGTTTTGTTCATTATTTTCGCCGCCGTGTACGTGGTGGGGATTTTGTATTTGACCGTAATCTGGCACTTGGCTAGCGTTGTTTCCGTTTTAGAAGAGGCCTACGGTTTCAACGCCATGGTGAAGGGCAAAAACCTGATAAAGGGAAACATAATGGTGGCGGTCGTCATTTTTCTTATACTCGGAATCGCCGCCGGCGTCGTCCAGTTTGCATTTCAGAGGTTGGTGCTGCAAGGGAGCAACTCCGACATGTGTGGTAGGGTTGTGTATGCGATAATTTGTTTGTTTTTGCATTCTATGTTGAGTCTGTTTGGATTAGTTATACAGACAGTGATTTACTTTGTCTGCAAATCTTACCACCATGAGAACATCGATAAATCTGCCTTGTCGGATCACCTGGAAGCTTACCTGGGGGAGTATGTTCCGTTGATGGCCAAGGACGTTCAATTAGAGCAATTTGATGTTTGATTTGAATTAAAACAACGTGTGAATGCTTGTAAATTGTAGTTTCTTCTGTTTATATTCATTTTGATAAATGGTGTTTTTTTAACTAATCCACGTATGTGATTCTAGATGAAAGTACTATGTAATAAATCAATTTGTTATTTATATAAACTTTTACATTTGATGCATTATGCATTTGTTATACCTTTATAGATATTTTCGATAAATATTCTTCAAAAATTATATTTTTATTTCTGAATTTAATGATTACAATCTCACTTACAATAATTTTACGTAATCTATTAAAGTAAAATTCAAGATTTGACAATAATGTTTGTCGGAAAAGTCAAGAAAATCATGTTGGCTTTCGGTGATTAAATGCACCGAACGGTGCATTATTGCTTGTTGAAAATAGTTTTTAGCTTAATTACATTTTAGCCATTGCATACTTTAGAGTATTTATAAGATTAGTCCCTAAACTTCAACCATAAATACCCTAGCTCATTTAGCTTCAAAATCATCCCAAAAATCATTTCTTTCTCCCATTACTAGAGAGATTTCTTGTGAGTAATGAGTGTTTTGTAAACACGTGTAAATTTTCTCTCTTAGTAAAAGATCTGCAGCAGTCCGAAAACGTAAGCAAATTGGCTGAACTCCGTTATCAATTTCAGGTATTATTTTTCCGCTTTTATTTCGCATTCTCACTAATCTAGTTATAGGGAAATTACTCGTACTCGTTTTATTTCCCAACAACTAGTAATCAGAGCTTTTGGTTGTGAATTTTGTCAATTTTTTACGAGGTTACTATTCATTACTATTCACGTGAATAATAAAAAAAATTTGTCGGCAATACGAATTTGTCGACGGAGGTATTCTAATACACGATGATTCGCAAGAATTGTCAGAAACGATCCAAACGAAGCCAGATTCGAGTGGGAGCGATGGCTGCAGACGAAGAGAAAGTGAAAATTGAAAAGTTCGATGGTGCGCACTTTGGCTTTTGGAAGATGCAGATTGAAGATTTTCTGTACCAGAAAAATCTATATCAACCTCTCTTAGGAAAGTAACTAGAGGGCATGAAAAATGAAGACTGGGCTCTTCTTGACAGATAAGCCCTCGGAGTTATCCGACTGACGTTATCCCTCAATGTTGCTTTCAACATAGCAAAGGAAAAGACCACGACGGGTCTTATGGCGGCTCTCTCCAGTATGTATGAGAAGTCATCGGCCTCAGACAAAGTTCACTTGATGAGGCGATTATTCAATTTACGGATGACAGAAGGGGCATCAGTGGCTTAACACCTGAATGAACTCAACACAATCACAATCCAGTTGAGTTCCATGGAAATTGAATTTGATGATGAAGTTTGAGCTTTAATTCTCTTATCATCTCTACCAGACAGTTGGAATGCTACTGTTACAGCAGTCAACAGCTCGTCGGGAAAAATCAAATTAAAATTCGACGATGTTCGGGATCTGGTATTGAGTGAAGAAATTCGACGGATAGAATCGAGTGAAGCATCAACCTCATCAGCCTTGCACACGGAGTCTAGAGGGAGAAATTCAGAAAGAAATTCAAATCGTGGAAGATCCAAATCCAGAAGGGGAAAATCAAGAACGGGAAAGAAATATTTTACCTGTTATAATTGTGGCAAGAAGGGTCACTTTAAAAGAGATTGTCGAGCACTGAAGAAAGATACCAGCGCACAAGAGTCTGTCAACATGACAGAAGAGACATGTGATGCCATGATTATAAGCGTCAACAATCCGATTGAATCATGGATCTTAGATTCAAGGGCATCTTTCCACTCCACCCCATGCCAAGAAATCATGGAGAACTATATCAGTGGTGATTTGGAAGGGTTCATCTAGCTGATGATGAAACCTTAAAGATCGTCGGAAAAGGAGACATCTGATTAAAGTTGCCAAACCAGACCACATGGATGCTGAAGGGAGTGAGACATATTCCTGACCTCAAAAGAAATTTTATTTATGTAGGACAGCTTGATGGAGAAGGATATATCACAACATTTTCAGGCTGTGAATGGAAGATTACCAAAGGAGCACTCGTCATTGCTCGTGGTAAGAAGACTGATACTCTCTATGTAACATCAAATTTAGAGAATATTATTGCTGCAGCAGATGCTGATGGAAAATCAAACCTATGGCACCAAAGGCTTGGTCATATGAGCGAGAAAGGGATGGAGACACTTTTGTCAAAAAGGAAGTTGTTGGATCTAAAGAGTGTAGATGTCGGACTATGCGAGGATTGCATCTTTGGCAAACAAAATAAAGTCAGTTTTGTAAAGATTGGAAAGACACCCAAGGCAGAAAAGTTAGAGTTGGTTAACATTGATGTATGGGGATCATCTCCAGTTCCATCTTTTGCAGGCTCAGTATATTATGTCACCTTCATCGATGATTCTACGAGGAAGGTGTGGGTTTATTTTCTGAAGAAGAAATCAGAAGTCTTTGATACCTTCAGAAAATGGAAGGCCATAGTGGAAAATAAGACTGATTTGAAAGTCAAGCGGTTGAGGTATGACAATGGAGGAGAGTACAGAAAGAACATATTCAGAGAATTTTGCGCAAACAATGGGATCAAGATAGAGACAACAGTTCCCATGACACCGCAACAGAATGGCGTAGCAGAGAGCATGAACATAACTCTGAATGAACGTGCCAGAAGCATGAGGATACATGCCGGATTGCCCAAATTTCTATGGGCTGAAGCTATCAATACTGCAACTTACCTGATCAACCGTGGGCCCTCAGTTCCCTTGGATGGTGTAATACCAGAGGAATTTTGGAGCAAGAAAGAAATAAACCTTTCACACTTAAGAGTGTTTGTTTGTATTTCTTATGTACACATAAACTCTGCTGAAAGAAGCAAACTTGATGCCAAGTCCAACAAATGTGTCTTTGTTGGTTATGGTGGTGATGAGTTCGGTTACCGGTTTTGGGACTACGAAAATCGGAAGATTATCAGAAGCAGAGATTTCATTTTCAATGAGAATGTGATTACAAAGACAGGTCAACCATAGAATCAAGTAGCTCCAATACCAAAGCTGAAACAAAGGAATTTACTGAGTTCGAGGAGATTTCTGGAAATGATGTTCAGATCAGTCCTGAAGTAGTTCAATAAGAACCAGACACACCACAACTAAGACGCTCCTCCAGAATTCCTAAACCAACCCAGCGTTATTCACCTTCTTTGCACTACTTGTTGCTGACTGACAATGGTGAACCAGAGTGCTATGATGAAGCAATGCAGGTGGAGGATTTAGTCAAGTGAGAGTCTTCCATGAAAGATGAGATGGACTCGCTTATGTCATATCAGACATGGGAATTAGTTGAATTACCACCAGGCAAGAAATCGCTCCACAACAAGTGGATTTACAAGATCAAAGAATAGCATGATGGGAGAAAATGCTACAAAGCAAGATTGGTTGTCAAAGGTTTTCAGCAAAAAGAAGGTATTGACTACAATGAAATTTTCTCTCCAGTCGTAAAATTGTCTACAATCAGACTGTTGTTGAAAATTGTAGCTGCAGAGAATTTACATCTTGAGCAGTTAGATGTGAAGACAGTTTTCCTTCATGGTGATTTGGAGGAAGAAATCTATATGAGGCAGCCAGAAGGCTTAATAGAGGCAGACAAGAAAAACCTGGTATACAGGTTGAAGAAGAGCTTGTATGGTTTAAAACAAGCTCATAGACAGTGGTACAAGAAGTTCGATAGCTTCATGAGTAGCAGTGGTTTTACCAGATGCCAAACAGATCATTGTTGCTACATCAAGAGGTTTGACAATAGCTTCATTATTTTATTGCTGTACGTTGATGACATGCTCGTTGCAGTCTCAGACATGCAAGAGATTATAAACTTGAAGCAAAAATTGTCGAAGCAGTTTGCTATGAAGGATCTGGGCGCTGCAAAGTAGATTCTTGGGATGAGGATTAAGAGAGACACAAATTCGGGGACTTTGATGTTATCACAGGCTGAGTACATCAACAAAGTACTTTCCAGGTTCAACATGCAAGATGCTAAACCAATAAGTACACCTTTAGGTGTTCATTTTAGACTCTCCAAAGAACAGTCGCCAAAGACGGAGGAAGAACGTGCACACATGGTAAAGGTGTCGTATGCCTCAACATTTGGAAGTCTGATGTATGCCATGGTTTGTACTAGACCAGATATTGCTTATGCAGTAGGAGTTGTTAGTAGGTACATGAATAATTCGGGCAAGGTACATTGGGAAGCAGTCAAATGGATCATCAGATATCTGCGGGGTACTACAAACAAAACACTTTGTTTCAAAAGTGGAGATACAATACTGACAGGCTATGTAGATGCTGACTTAGCCAGAAATGTTGACATCAGAATGAGCACTACAGGGTATGTCTATACTCTAGGAGGTACTGCAGTGAGTTGGGTTTCTCAACTAAAAAAGATAGTTGCTCTCTCCACAACTGAAGCAGAATATGTTGTTGTTACAGAAGCCAGCAAGGAGATGGTTTGGCTCCAAAGTTTCTTGGAAGAGTTAGGCAAGAAACAAGAAAACAATGTCTTGTATTGCGATAGTCAAAGTGATATCCATCTAGCAAAGAATCCGTCTTTTCATTCCAGGATGAAGCACATACAATTGAGATATCATTTTATCCGATCTCTTCTGGAAGACGGGATTTTGAAACTTGAAAAGATTAGTGGAACTCAAAATCCGGCAGACATGTTGACAAAGACGGTGACTACAGACAAACTGAAGTTGTGTTCAACTTCAGTTGGCACGCTAGAGTAACAAGACCATAAATATTGCTGCAGTGATCGAGGTGTGAAAACAAATTAAAATCAATCTTCAAGTGGGAGATTGTTGGAAAAGTAAAGAAAATCTTGTTGAAAATGGTTTTTGGCTTACTTACATTTTAGCCATTGCACACTTTAAGGTATTTACAAGATTAGTCCCTAAGCTTCAACTCTAAATACCCTAGCTCATTTAGCTTCAAAATCATCCCAAAAATAATTTCTTTCTCCCATTACTAGAGATATTTCTTGTGAGTAGTGAGTGTTTTGTAAACACCTGTAAATTTTCTCTCTTAGTAAAAGATTTGCAGCAGTCTGGAGACGTAAGCAAATTGGTTAAACTCCGTTATCAATTTCGGGTATTATTTTTCCGCTTTTATTTCGCATTCTCACTAATCTGGTTATAGGGAAATTACTCGTACTCGTTTTATTTCCCAAAAATGTCTATTTGGCTTGTTTACTTATAAATAATTATAATGACTCTATACATAACACCATTAGCTTAGACTATTAAAAATATTCGTACGCCACAACCGAGAAGAAGATTTTAACCACTTCCTTCTTCTTCACTATCGTTTTCCCTTATTTCTTCATCTCTCTCGTAGAGAAACATCTCTCAACAATCATATCCTTACCGACCACAATTATCTACCCAAATTAAAAAGAGGTGATTGAATCACCAATGCCGTTAAGATCAATTTATTCCCATTAGCATATGTGTAATATTTTTGTACACCAATAATAAATTTATGAAATCAAATAATTACTTTTACTAAAAATAAACAATGAAATTCTTTAATGAATTATTATAATTTAATTTATTAATTGTTTATAAATTCATAGAATATTCTATGAATAGATCAAATATAGTGTTTTATATAAAACAATCTAATATTTATTATCGTGGAAAAGATAGTCAAAAGAGATGATTAAAGAAAGGTTCACTTTCTTTGAATATTTGACGATTTTGATTTTCTCTATTCTATTCACTTCTTGAACATTACAACGCAAAGCCCATTGATTCTTCCTAGCTGGATAATAAATTTCAAATTTAAGTCAACTTTTTAATAATTTATTAATTTTTTAAATAATTTACGATGATTATAAAATAATATTTGTATAAATTTTTCTTATTTATTGTCAACACATATATTTTACAAATATAATTACTCAAATTCATATTTGTAAAAGAATAATATTTTATTTTACTAACGACAACGGATACACTTTACAAGTATAATTACTCAAATTCAGATTCTTAAAAAAATAATATTTAATTTTACCAAGACTATTTAATAAGTTTTATTTTACTAATAATTTTCTTCGAAGAATATACCCCTTTCTTTCACCAATTGATTCGTTCTACACGTTTTCAGCCCACTGGACGGTTCAAACCGAAAGGCAACACTTAATCTTTGTACAAACAAAACCCATGCCAAAAGGTTGATGGCCTACGGATCTCAACTATAATAATGTTTAACATCCAATTTTTCTAATCAATAAATTCCTAAACCATTTTCTTTGTATTACCTAAAATTTTCAGAGACACTTTTGATCTTGAGAAGCCAACTAAAGAGCTGAAAGGATGAGTGTGGAAGTGTTGGACAGTGCCACCATCGTTAGCTTCGTCGAAGATGAAGAAGCGTTCAATGTCACAATACTGAACCGGTTCGCTCACCTGGACGCCGACCATGACGGGCTACTGTCTTACGCGGAGCTGTTGAAGGAATTGCAGAGCTTGAGGGTGTTTGAGACTCATTTCGGCATCGACGTTAAGATGGACCCGAATGAGCTGGCTCATGTTTACGAGTCAATGTTTGTGCAGTTCGATCATGACTCGAACGGGACGGTGGATTTGGAGGAGTTCAAGTCGGAGACAAAGCGAATGATGCTTGCTATGGCGAACGGGATGGGGTTCTTGCCGGTTCAAATGGTGTTGGAAGAAGGCAGCTTCTTGAAGATTGCTGCGGAGCATGAATCTGCTAAACTTGCTGCTTGAATTCTCTTCATTTCCAAACATCTAAATCCTTATCTGTTACAATAACTGATATTTTGTTTTTGTTTTTCATTTGTTTCCAACATTTCCCATGTTTTAGAATAGGATCTAATAGAGTATCAGAGTTTGTGTTTGAATCACGTTAATTAATTTGATTTCCAATCTTTAAACTGTTTGTAGGATTGTTGTTTACAATTTTACTCTTGATTTTGTTTAGCCCAACCATAAGCTAACTCATTGAGGCTTGGGATTACTTTGGATGATATAAAGCCTTGCCTCATATTTTCATCGATCTATTGAAGCCTATAGATATATAGTTCTTTGTCATAGCTTTACCACGACATTCTTTACTGGTTAGAACTGATTCTTTAGCTAATCCAAGCCGTTTAATCAACATTTGAACTTCACTTACATCTTTGTCTTATTATATTTTACAATCTCCTTTATACACTCCAATTTCCATCATTCCATATTCTTTTGTTTTCAATTTACTTTGATTACAACTCGTTCATTTTTAATCCCAACCGTGATGATTTAAGTCAAATTATATTACTTGTTCGACCTGTATATTTACACTAATTACATGCATATCATAGGCAACACTAGTCTAATAACTTGTATTATTTTATAGAACTAAAGCACGACCCCATGAGTCAATCTCAACTGGACTTATCAGTCCTTGATTCATCAAACTAAGACCCTGGTTTTGTCCCATATTTGAAACCGTTCCTTGAGCAAGATTAACTGACATTATACTCTGGCTCAACAAATCATGTTGTCGAGTCTTAGTATCAAGTTTATAAGGCTGTTAACTTGAGGTTCTGACTGCTACTACTGGTTCATACAAAGTATTGCTAGCATATGAATTGTCTCGGTCAATGGATGTCCACAAGTAGCTAGGCAATCACATATAGCATGTATTTCTGCAAGATACTCACGCATGGATTGATCCCTTTTTAGAAGACTCTTTAAGGAGCAATGAAGATAGACCTAGTTGTTGAGTAGGTTAAAAATATGAGTTGCAGGTTATCCAAGATTTCAAAAGCTGACTTACATCGAATTAAATTCGACAAAATCAATGGATGAAAGAAGCCATGATGCAAGAGAATTATCTTCTTGTTTATACCACAAATATTTATCATTAACTTCTTTATTACCTTCACTATCTGTAACAAACTATGAGGGAAATTATAGAGATTAAGAAGATATATTAAACTGATATATGAGAAAGACTTATTACAACTGAAAGAAGAAGTCCAGATGAGAAGTATTATTTGATAACATATCAATTTACAATCTTACCAATGAACTCAACTCTTGATCTACATTTATAGATCCTATACATTCTGTAACAGAAAATTGATAGTTATATCAAACTAACATACTTGTGTTGAGAAGAGAACCATTTACCAACATTAATTAACCTTAATCAATAAAATATATGATTTCTATATTTTATTAAAATACTTTTTGTTCTAGTTAATTTCTTTCGAATGATTATTCGGGCTAAAGATAATAATTAATTATGGTAATCGTTTATATGATTAAAGAAGTGTGAATAATGATAAAAGATAAAGAAATCGGTATGAGGCTATGAGCAATTGAGATAAGAAAAAATGACTATTATTTTGGAATTGTATTTTAAGCTTGAATTTCTGATGATTTGATTAATTTTTTTCGTTGAAGAGAGTGGGTACCCTAGGTACAAATTAACCTGGTATTTCCACCTGTCTCATACAATCAGCCTCTTGAGGCATCTGCTCAAATACGTGTAAACCAGTGGGGAGCTTCCATGCATACTTAGCTAGCTTGTCAGCTTCCTTGTTCTTCTCCCTGGCGGTGTATTCAATTCTGACTGTTCACTCAGCCTTTAGCATATCATCAACGTGTAGCCGAATCGTAAGATGTCTCATTTCCTCTCTTCCTGTTTTGATGACCTTCACTGCATCTTTGTTGTCCGTCTCGAGTATTATTTTTTGTAGCTCCACTTCTCCTAGCACTTTTAAGACCCTCGTAAATGCCCCATAGTTTTGCCTCTAAAATCGAGCAAAAGCCAATCCTTTTTGCAAATCCTTCTCTCCAACCTCCTGTAGAGTCTCTAATTACTCCGCCACAAATAGTTTATCCCGTGCTAATGTTTCGGGCTCCATCTGTATTAATCCTAGTCCACTCGGTAATTTGGTGGTTGCTTCCTTCTTGTTATTGGCTGCACCATCTGGCTTCATGAAAGTTTTGTTTTTGGAATGCTTTGCTAATTTGTTGCGTTAGTCTGACACCTTTCTCCGGTATTGTTTCCCTCTCTATTAGGTTTGGTTCGAAGTTCGAACACTCCTTTATTTCTTCTATCCCAGATCGTCCAAATTAGTCTCCCAAAGAGAATTCCCCATTCATTCTTATTGGTAGCTGGGAATGAGTCTTCTACCAGATTCTTCCTAATCCATTCTCAGATGTTACACGTTAGAAACTCCTCTAACTTGCTTGGTCTGATCAGCTGTCTCCATAAGATAAAGGCAGTAGGGCAAGTTCTTAAAACATTGCTTACGTCCTCCAGTTCCTCTCCACAACTCCGGTTTCTAGTGTCTGTTGTCAGGTGTCTCCGAGCACGTTCTTCATTAGTAAGGAGCTTTTTAATGCTTACCAGCCAAAGGAAGCATTTTATTCTGTGGGGGGGGGGGGGTTTGGCTTTTTGCAATAACCTGCCAGACTTCCTCGTGGATCTCATCGTTTACTCCTTCCATAACTTTGTAGGCAGATTTAACAGTGAAGGTTTTCTTAGTCGTGTTCTTCCAAGCAGGTTTATCCATTCCCATGTTGTTTAAAGGCGGGGGAATGGCTTCGATTCTTTGTACAGTGTCTGCAGGGAGTAGACTTCTTAGTTCCCTTGCCTTCCAGCTGCCTTCATCATCGATGTAATCCTTTACCTTGAGCGTTCTTCCTTCTATAGCTCCGGGATGCAAACAAAATGCTTTCAGGGGACCCGTTTCCGCAATCCATTCATCCTCCCAGAAGTTTACTAGCCTTCCATCTCCCAGCGTCCAGTTTATATTCTTTCTGAAAATTTGCCAGATTTTTTTGAAGAATATTCCCCCCTTTTCCCTATTCATTCTTAATTTCTACACGTTTTCAGCCCACTGGACAGTTCAAACCGAAAGGCAACACCTAATCTTCGTAGTTGCATACAAACAGAACCCATGCTTTCATACACAAGCACAATTTAAAACCCAAACTACAAATCCAATTTCCTATATAAAATGAAACCGTGGCAATACAATTCAACTGGCTACACAGTACTTGCCCTCATATTTGGACTAAGGTTCCTAGAAACAAAAGGTGGATGGCTGATGGATCTCAACTATAAATAATGCTTAACATCCTACTTTTCTAATCAATAAACTCCTCAACCATTTTCTTTGTATTCTCTCTTGTATCACCTGAAATTTTCAGAGACACTTTTGATCTTGAGAAGCCAACTAAAGAGCTGAAAGGATGAGTGTGGAAGTGTTGGACAATGCCACCATTGTTAGCTTCGTCGAAGATGAAGAAGTCTTCAATGTCACAATACTGAACCGGTTCGCTCACTTGGACGCCGACCATGACGGGCTACTGTCTTACGCGGAGCTGTTGAAGGAATTGCAGAGCTTGAGGGTGTTTGAGACTCATTTCGGCATTAATAACTTAACTTTTTTGTCACTCTGCCATTAATTTTAGGGTAAATTACATAATCGATAGCTGGCCTTTCCTCTCCGCCTTATTTTGATTATTGTATTTTAAAAAATTTCAATTTAATAATTAAACTTTACACAATAATTTTTTTAGTCATCCCATTGTTAACCTTTTAACAACATTATGACATAGTTTAGTTTCACCATCCAAGGAAAAAAAACCACAAAAAGTGTTTATTTTCAACAGTTCCATCTCTCTCATGTTATTCTTTTGGCTTGACTTCACTCTCCAAGCTCAACAACAAACTTACATTTTTAATTTCCGTCTCAACACTGTAGTTTTTCCGCCAAACGCCATTTATATGAAGCACAAATTAATATTTTTTTTAGGGTGTACACGTATATATTAATAATTTTTTTCGTATGAAATAGATACAAATAAAATTTTAAAGTAGATATCATCAATAAAATAAACATCTAATATAAAAGAATTTAGATTTCAAGGTAGGCAGGTGACCACCTTGAATCCCAGGTACATCCGCCGTTGCTTATAGAGCCGATCTCCTAGACCGAAGAGAAGATAATGATGGAAAAGCACGTCGTCGTTGGCTGGGACCACCACCACTTACAGAATCGCTGGCTTTTGGCTCTTCTCTTAATGCTTTATGTTTCATTATTGCATTCTTCATGAGAGCCGCCTTCGATTCGTGTGATTGGAACATTTTTATTGAGAAACGAACTCCACATATCGCTGATGTGAAGCCGAGTTCGTTCAGTTTCATGAAGTCGAAGGTCATTCTACTGGTGTCGCACGAGCTCTCTCTTTCTGGTACTCTCCTTGTTCTTATTTCTGTTAATGGCTCTCAATCTTTCCTTTTTGTAGGTGAAGGGGGAGATAACTGCCTTGCTCCAAAGAATGATGCAAGGTCATATTTATTAACCAGCTTACTCGACTATGGTGGTGTGTTTCCCATGGTGGCGCCTGCCTCCTACGAACGCGACCGGATCGAACTTCTTGAGTTGTTCGACTTCTTGGGATTGACCAAGCACTCGTTGTATTTGATTTGGTCATAGCAATAGGAGATTAGGAGTATTCTGCTTCCTCGTAAAGCTATCAATCTTGCTTTTTTACGATGGGGTGATAGCGGTCGTGTGTTGTTCTAGACTTTGAAAGCTGTCGCACTTCTTTGACGAATACTCGATCGGATCAACCGCACAACCATAAAAGATCAATTCGGCAAGGAACCTGAGTCAAGCACTATCACTATGAGAAAAGCTCTGCTAATAATAAACTACGTGATCCCTTCTGTGGTCAAATGTGCGAGTTATGATGCGCCTCTAGTTCATCCATGATGGGAAACGAGTCTGGTTCTCGATTTGGCTTGAGATTGGTGTTTGGCCCATCATCATTCTCCCAATCGCTTATGCTTACTTTCACCGTTCCTGGACACAACCCAGTTCCCAAAACGAGATTTCCTTCATGAAACCACACTTTTTCCTTGATGTCGCCATCATTGGAACCCTCACTGGCCTTAACTACTACAAGACCTTATAATTTTATGTCTTACTGCATGGAGCAGGGGTTGACATCATAAATGAAATTTCATTACTTCAATTTTTTGGCCACATCCCAATAGACATACTAAAACACTTCTTAGGTTGTTGGATAATGAAAACAGGGTTGACATGCATGAGAAGAAAAAAATCATATATTTTTATTTTGGGAGAAAAACTTTTTCTTTTGAATTGTGTTTTTACGTGGTGTGCATGCATATATTAAAACAATATCTCCACATATACAGATGCAACTGGAACTTGACAAAGTGACAAACTAGGGAAGCAAAAACAATATCTCCAGAATCATAATGAAAGGGTTACTCTCATCCAGTGCATGCTTCCAAACATGCCATGTTGACCACATAGACACTATCAATTACAAGTATATGACACACCAGTTAGTTTCAGCCTAATATTATATGTAAAATAACGTAGCCAGAGTTTAGCAATAAAGGACCATACCAAGAAGGTCATATTAAAAAATGTTGCTGTGATGAAACCTATAGGATATGAAGAAGCCGCGACTAATAAAAAAATAGATTACTGCAATGAAACATGTACTTAATTTGATTGGAAAAAGAAATCGATAAAATTTATGATTTCTACAAATTATGGAAATACTTTATGTTCTAATTTACCAATAATTATATCATAATCGTGTTTGGGCATTATTCGGTAGGAATCTGATCTATGGGTCTCATTGTTTTTGATTAACCAATTGCTTTAACTATATTTGCTATAATCGAAGTTTAGACCCCAAGTATTAGATCCTTTGACTTTTGGGTTAAACAAAGGTTCGCTTTCTTTGAATATTTGACCATTTTGTTTTTCTCTACTCTATTAGAATTCTTAAATATTACAATGCACAGCCAATTGATTCTTTATAGCTGAGTAATGAAATTTTATGTTCAAATTAATTTTTAATAATTTTTAATAAATAACACATTAATGATCTTAGTGATAAAAATATTGATTCTTTTAGATTTTAAGTTCGAGCAACAACGTCTGCAAGATGTATTCGAATTGTCAATATATTAAAAAATTCAATAGATATTATATTATAATCACCGCAGACTATTAAAAAATATTCGAGATTAAAATTGAAATTACCTAAATTTGGGTTCTTTTTAAAGAATATTCTCCTTCTCTCCCTATTGATTCTTTCTACACGTTTTCAGCCCACTGGACGGTTGAAACGGAAAGGCAATACCAAATCTTTGTTCAAAACAAAACCCATGCTTTCATACACAAGCTCAATTTAAAACCCAAACAAAAATGAAACCGTGGCAATACAATTCAACTGGCTACACAGTACTTGCCGTCATATTTGGACTAAGGTTCCTTGAAACAAGAAGTGGATGGGCGATGGATCTCAACTATAAATAGTGCTTCACATCCAACCTTTCCAATCAATAAACTCCTAAACCATTTTCTTTGTATTCTCACTTTTGGAACCCAGCTGAAAGTATGAGTGTGGAAGTGTTGGACAGTGCCACCATTGTTAGCTTCGTCGAAGATGAAGAAGCCTTCAATGTCACAATACTGAACCGGTTCGCTCACCTGGATGCCGACCATGATGGGCTACTGTCTTATGCGGAGCTGTTGAACGAATTGCAGAGCTTGAGGGTGTTTGAGACTCATTTCGGCATCGACGTTAAGATGGACCCGAATGAGCTGGCTCATGTTTACAAGTCCCTGTTTGTGCAGTTCGATCATGACTCGAACGGGACGGTGGATTTGGAGGAGTTCAAGTCGGAGACAAAGCGAATGATGCTTGCTATGGCGAATGGGATGGGGTTCTTGCCAGTTCAAATGGTGTTGGAAGAAGGCAGCTTCTTGAAGATCGCTGTGGAGCATGAATCTGCTAAACTTGCTGCTTGAATTCTCTTCATTTCCAAACACCTAAATCCTTATTTGTTACAAGAACCGATATTTTGTTTTTTATTTGTCTCGACCATTTCCCATGTTTTACAATAAGATCTAGTATAGTATCCGAGTTGGTGTTTGAATCAAGACAATCATATTGTTTCTTATAATAAGATTGATAGCCATAGGTACTCCAGGGCAAGTTTCAGATCCGAATCTACCAGATATGTTGGGTGAAGCAGAATTTAACAAAATGGGCAGCTTTTCTCAGAAATAATAGTCTTCTTACAGGAATCAGCCTTTTAACAGGTTTCTAGGGCATTGAAACCATGATCAGAATCACTCCCTCCCAGACATGTTAAGACCAAAATTAAGGTAAACTTTTCAATAAACTGAAAAACATCCTAAACCATTCTATGTTTTAGACCAGAAATAGATGCAACATAGAAACCTGTCGT
Organism: Hibiscus syriacus; assembly: GCF_006381635.1. Classification (NCBI taxonomy): domain Eukaryota; kingdom Viridiplantae; phylum Streptophyta; class Magnoliopsida; order Malvales; family Malvaceae; genus Hibiscus; species Hibiscus syriacus. The sequence goes on from NW_024063349.1 coordinate 390,719, forward strand.
GCATTTACTATTATTTCTGGCCTTTCTTCCATAACACGCCAATCTTTTTCAGCATGTTTCCATTCTTTTTCTTGGATGAATCGTCGTCATCCATTTCTTCCAAGTTCGGCAAACCAGTTCTGGGGTTATAGTTTCTGTCGAGAGATTTTGTCCTGTCCGAATGTTTCCCGCTGTTCCCAGTCGAAAGCATGGCAGTAGCTGCCTCAGCTGCCTTTCTCCATTGATCTAACTGCACCTTCAGTCTCCGCAACTCGGCTTCCATCTCGGTATTTGCTTCTTCTGCTGCATCGAGCTGCTCGGTCGCCCGTGCTGCTCTTCGGCTACTCTTATCTGCTTCCTCAGTTAAATAGCCAAGTTTCATCAGCGCCTCTCGCTCTGCAGTCCGTGCTGCTTCTAACAACGCAACAGACTCTTCAACTTTATTGCTATCCGTTTTCATTTTCTTAATTTCCATTTTGAGCATCTCATTTTGCTTAGTTATGACCTGCAATTCTGTTTCCTTGGCTATCAAATTTGCTTTTAGTTCTGTCAAATCTGCCTCTAATTTCTTCAGCTCTATTGCAAGCTCGGATTCTCTTTGGCCAGACTGGTTTTTCTCAATCTTCAAATTCAGCCCCTTGTTTTCTTCAGAAATACTCTGCTTTTCAGTCTCCTTATCCATTAAGTTACCTCTCAGTTCATCAACATCAGCTTTCATTTTCTTTAATTCTTCCTCCAGTTCTGCTTCCTTCTGGCATGATTGCGCTTTTATGGGCTCCACTTGTTCATATGCACCTCTAATTTGCAGTGTGCTCCGAATATATTCTTCATGGTACCTAACCTCAGCTGCATCTAGTGCTGATCTCAATTGACTCACTTCAAGTTTTGCAAGATTAAGCTCCATGTTAAGCTTTGGTTTGTCCTCATTTTCTACATTCTGCTGTTGTTTATCGTCTTCGGAATCCTCAAAAGTTTTGCTGCTATTACCAATCAATTCAGCCTGGAGCTTGCTCACAAGTCCCTCCAGTGACTTAACTCTAGCTTTTGATTGCTCTAATTCCAGCGTTAATGTGTTGTGAGCTTCAGTTTCTTTAGTCCCTTCAGAGCGCAGTATTGCGACCGTTTTATTTGCTGCTTCGAGTTGTGTTTGAGTTTTTCGAACAACTTCAAGAGCATTGGACTCAGATTCTCTGCAATCAGCGAGCTCAGACTTAAGTTTTTCAACCAAGGAGAGAGTTTTGGTTAGTTCGATCCTCATGTTCTGAATCTCAGCATGTGCGGATTCAGTGTGCTTAATTTGAACAGCCTCAGATTCACATGTCTTTTCCAGCAGAGCTTTAAGCTTTTGAATTTCATTCATGGCAGAAGCCAAGGCAGCAGAATCCATTGAGTGTTGTTTCTGGACTGCCTCAAGTTCAGATTGCCATGCTCGATCTCGTTCTTGAGAAATTTTACGGAGTTCTTGCACACGGTCATCCTCAGAGGCAGAAATTTCCTGCAATTGCTGTTCGGTTTCTTGGAGCTTGGCTGACATTGCTGACTGCTGCTTCTTGGCCTCATCAGCCTCTTGCATGGCTCGCCTCTTCCATGACTCGGAAGCAGTCTGGTCTTTCGTCTTTTTTAAATCCTCTTGAAGTTGAGTGAGTTGCGACTCCAGTTCAGTCACTCTGTTTGGTTGCTTCTTCTAAAACTCACAAGCCAAGTGCAGACATTATGTAAATGGTAATAACTATAAGTTAACAGAAAAAAGTCCTGCAATATCGCAATTTACAATGAATCGAAATATCATCATTTCCGTTGCATCATCCTAGACTTACATAGAAACAATCTACTTTCGAAGTGACAAGAAATACCTCAGGTACTGGGCTTCTCAATACTCTGCGCTCAGCAACATTTGGACTTCTATCTTTGGGTGTCCTACTTTTAGTATTTGGTGAAGACACTGTGTCCGTATCAGATCTTGGTATCTTCAGTTGACGAGCAGTCCGAGGTGTTGCAGGAGATTTTCTCTGAGGCGCTTCTGCAGAGCTTGTTCTACTGTCCAAAACAACAAGAACATCAATAAACCTTATAGATGATGACTCTAAAAGATGCAACACATGACTAAAGAAAACAATTGCATCATAAATTCGGTTCTTCCGAGACGAAGTAACTACTATCGGAACTCGTCGACAGGTTAAATCATATATTGCACATCCGGTGGGACAACCTTGATAGATTACCAACAACTCCAAGATTTTACAGCCAATATCAATTCATCAAGAAAAGTACTTTCTTCTTTTTCTTTTCAAGGAAAATTTAAGACTGATGAAGGATTCAAGGACATCATGTACAATAAACAGCCTACTTTAAGGGGGGCAAAACAAATCATTAGAATGCTATAACACATTGGTGAACGAAGTGTTGGGAAATAAACTCAGTATGAGTAATTTTTCTATAACCAGATTAGTGAGAATGTGAAATAAAAACGAAAAATAATACCCGAGATTGATAACGGAGTTCAACCAATTTGCTTACGTCTCCGGACTGTTACAGATCTTTAACTAAGAGAGAAAATTTACAGGTGTTTACAAAACACTCACTACTCACAAGAAAGCTCTCTAGTATTAGGAGAAAGAAATGATTTTTGGGATGGATTTGAAGCTAAATGAGCTAGGGTATTTATAGTTGAAACCTAAGGACTTAATCATGTAAATACCCTAAAGTCTAGTGACTAATTATGATTATCCCATTACAATCTTTCAACAAACATTTACCAAACTTTGAAAACTATTTTTCAAGGTTGGTTGCCAAACTTTAAACTTTTAATTTGGTGCATTGCTTGACTTTCAACAATCTCCCACTTGAAGACTGATTTTAATCTGTCTTCACACCTCGATCAATGCAGTAACATTTCTGGTTTTGTTACTCCAGCATGCCAACTGAAGTTGAACACAACTTCAGTTTGTCCGTGGTCACCGTCTTTGTCAACATGTCTGTCGGATTTTGAGCTCCACTAATCTTTTCAAGTTTCAAAATCCCATCTTCCAGAAGAGACCGGATAAAATGATACCGTAATTGTATGTGCTTCGTTCTGGAATGAAAAGACGAATTCTTTGCTAGATGGATAGCACTTTGACTGTCGCAATACAAGACATTGTTTTATTGTTTCTTGCCTAACTCTTCCAAGAAACTTTGGAGCCAAACCATCTCCTTGCTGGCTTCTGTAACAACGACATATTTTGCTTCAGTTGTGGAGAGAGCAACTATCTTCTGTACTTGAGAAACCCAACTCACTGCAGTACCTCCTAGAGTATAGACATACCCTGTAGTGCTCCTTCTGATGTCAACATTTCCGGCTAAGTCAACATCTACATAGCCTGTCAGTATCGTATCTCCACTTTTGAAACAAAGTGCTTTGTTTGTGGTACCCCGCAGATATCTGAGGATCCATTTGACTGCTTCCCAATGTACCTTGCCTGGATTATTCATGTACCTGCTAACAGCTCCCACTGCATGAGCAATATCTGGTCTGGTACATACCATAACATACATCAGACTTCCAATTGTTGAGGCATACGACACCTTTACCATGTGTGCACGTTCTTCCTCCGTCTTTGGTGACTGTTCTTTGGAGAGTCTAAAATGAACACCTAAAGGTGTACTTACTGGTTTAGAATCTTGCATTTTGAACCTGGAGAGTACTTTGTTGATGTACTCAGCCTGTGATAACATCAAAGTCCCCGACTTTGAGTCTCTCTTGATCCTCATCCCAAGAATCTGCTTTGCAGCACCCATATCCTTCATAGCAAACTGCTTCGAAAATTTTTGCTTCAAGCGTATAATATCTTGCATGTCTGAGCCTGCAACGAGCATGTCATCAGCGTACAATAATAAAATAATGAAGCTGTTGTCGAAGCTCTTGATGTAGCAACAATGATCTGCTTGGCATCTGGTAAAACCACTGCTACTCATAAAACTATCGAACTTCATTTACCATTGTCTAGGAGCTTGTTTTAAACCATACAAGCTCTTCTTCAACCTGCATACCAGGTTTTTCTTGCCTGCCTCTATGAAACCTTCTGGCTACCTCATATAGATTTCTTCCTCTAAATCACCATGAAGGAAAACTGTCTTTAAATCTAACTGCTCAAGATGTAAATTCTCTGCAGCTACAATTTTCAACACCAGTCTGATTGTGGAAAGTTTTACGACTGGAGAGAAAATTTCATTGTAGTTAATACATTCTTTTTGCTGAAAACCTTTGACAACCAATCTTGCGTTGTAGTGTTTGCTCCTATCATGCTCTTCTTTGATCCTGTAAATCCACTTGTTGTGGAGCGCTTTCTTGTCTGGTGGTAATTCAGCTAATTCCCACGTCTGATTTGACATAAGCGAGTCCATCTCATATTTCATGGAAGACTCCCACTTGATTGAATCCTCCACTTGCATTGCTTCATCATAGCACTCTGGTTCACCATTATCAGTCAGCAACAAGTAGTGCAAAGAAGGAGAATATCGTTGGGTTGGTTTAGGAATTCTGGAGGAGCGTCTTATTTCCGGTGTGCCTGGTTCTTCTTGAACTGCTTCAGGACTGATATGAACATCATTTCCAAAAATCTCCTTGAACTCAGCAAATTCCTTTGTTTCAGCTTCGATGTTTGAGCTACTTGATTCTATGGTTAATCTGTCTTTGTACATCACATTCTCATTGAAAATGACATATCTACTTCTGATGATCTTCCGATTTTCGTAGTCCCAAAACCGGTAACCGAACTCATCACCACCATAACCAACAAAGGCACATTTGTTGGACTTGGCATCAAGTTTACTTCTTTCAGCAGAGTTTATGTGTACATAAGAAATACAACCAAACACTCTTAAGTGTGAAAGGTTTATTTCTTTCTTGCTCCAAACTTCCTCTGGTATTCTGCCATCCAAAGGAACCAAGGGCCCATGGTTGATCAAGTAAGCTGCAGTGTTGATAGCTTCAGCCCATAGAAATTTGGGCAATCCGGCATGTATCCTCATGCTTCTGGCACGTTCATTCAGAGCTCTGTTCATGCGCTCTACTACGCCATTCTGCTGCGGTGTCATGGGAACTGTTGTCTCCATCTTGATCTCATTATTTGCGCATAAATCTTTGAATCTACGATTTCTGTACTCTCCTCCATTGTCAGACATCAACCGCTTGACTTTCAGACCAGTCTCATTTTCCACCATGGCCTTCCATTTTCTGAAGGTATCAAAGACTTCTGATTTCTTCTTCAGAAAATAAACCTACACCTTCCTTGTAGAATCATCGATGAAGGTGACATAATATAATGAGACTGCAAGAGATGGAACTGGAGATGGTCCCCATACATCAGTATGAACCAACTCTAACTTTTCAGCCTTGGGTGTCATACCAATCTTTGCAAAGCTGACTTTCTTTTATTTGCCAAAGATGTAATCCTCGAATAGTCCGACATCTACATTCTTTAGATTCGGTAACTTCCCCTTTGACAAAAGTGTCTTCATCCCTTTCTCGCTCATATGGCAAAGCCTTTGGTGCCATAGGTTTGATTTTCCATCAGCATATGCTACTGCAATGATATCCTCTAAATTTGAGGTTATATAGAGAGTACCAGTTTTCTTACCACGAGCAATGACGAGTACTCCTTTGGTAATCTTCCATTCACAGCCTGAAAAGGTTGTGTTAAATCCTTCACCATCAAGCTGTCCTACAGAAATCAAATTTCTTTTGAGGCCAGGAATATGTCTCACTCCTTTCAGCGTCTAGGTGGTCTGGTTTGGCAACTTTAATCGGATGTCTCATTTTCCTACGATCTTCAAGGTTTCATCATCGGCTAGATAAACCTTTCTAAAATCACCACTGACATAGTTCTCCATGATTTCTCGACATGGGGTGGAGTGGAAAGATGTCCCTGAATCCAAGATCCATTATTCAATCGGACTGTTGACGCTTAGAATTATGACATCACCTGTCTCCTCTATCACGTTGGCAGAATCCTGTACGCCGGTATTTTTCTTCGGTGGTCGACAATCTCTTTTAAAATGACCATTCTTTCCGCAGTTATAACATGTAAAATATTTCTTTCCCGTTCTTGATTTTCCCGTTCTGGATTTCGATATGCCTCGGTTTGAATTTCTTTCTGAAGTTCTCCCTCTAGACTCCGTGTGCAAGGCTGAGGAGGTTGATGCTTCACCCGATTCTCTTCTTCGAATTTCTTCACTCAATACCAGATCCTGAACATCGTCGAATTTTAATTTATTGTTTCCCGACGAGCTGCTGACTGTTGTAACAGTAGCATTCCAACTGTCTGGTAGAGATGATAAGAGAATTAAAGCTCGAACTTCATCATCAAATTCAATTTCCACGGAACTCAACTGGATTGTGATTGTGTTGAGCTCATTTAGGTGTTGACCCACTGATGCCTCTTCCGCCATCCGCAAATTGAATAATCGCCTCATCAAATGAACTTTGTTTGAGGCCGATGGCTTCTCATACATACTGGAGAGAGCCGCCATAAGACCCGTCGTGGTCTTTTCCTTTGCTATGTTGAAAGCAACATTTCGGGACAACGTCAGTCGGATAACTCCGAGGGCTTGTCTGTCAAGAAGAGCCCAATCTTCATTCTTCATGCCCTCTGGTTTCTTTCCTGAGAAAGGTTGATAGAGATTTTTCTGGTACAAAAAATCTTCAATCTGCTTCTTCCAAAAACCAAAGTCCGCACCATCGAACTTTTTAATTTTCACCTTCCCTTCGTCTGCAGCCATCGCTCCCACTCGAATCTGGATTCGTTTGGATCGTTTCCGAAAATTCTTGCGAACCACCGTGTATTAGAACACCTCCGTCGACAAACTCGTATCGCCGACAAAATTTTTACTATTCACGAAATTTACTATTCACGTGAATAGTGATGAATAGTAACCTCACAAAAATTGACAAAATTCATAACCAAAAGCTCTGATTACCAGTTGTTGGGAAATAAACTGAGTACGAGTAATTTCCCTATAACCAGATTAGTGAGAATGCGAAATAAAAGCGAAACATAATACCCTGAGATTGATAACAGAGTTCAGCCAATTTGCTTACGTCTCCGGACTGCTGCAGATCTTTTACTAAGAGAGAAAATTTACAGGTGTTTACAAAACACTAACTACTCACAAGAAAGATCTCTAGTTTTGGGAGAAAGAAATGATTTTTGGGATGGATTTGAAGCTAAATGAGCTAGGGTATTTATAGTTGAAACTTAATGACTTAATCATGTAAATACCCTAAAGTCTAGTGACTAATTATGATTATCCCATTACAATATTTCAACAAACATCTACCAAACTTTAAAAATCATTTTTCAAGGTTGATTCCCAAACTTTGAACTTTTAATTTGGTGCATTGCTTGACTTTCAACACGAAGATCTTACCTTGCTTTAGGCGTCTGCATGATTCGGTGTTCCCGCAGAGTTGAATCAAAGTGATGAAAGGGCAAAATATATGTACTCTGATTTGAAGTTCAAACCCCACAAATGGTCATCTAACCCACACCACCTGCAAATAATTCAAAGAAACCGCAGGCTGAGAAACAACAATGGAAGGGTGAATTAGAACACATAAATATAGAGAAAAGAACAAATGGTTCATGAAAGCAGCTTTCAGTCTCTAATCAGTATACAACAAGGCCTAACAAACAAACAATACAATTACAATGCCTTCAAAGAAACTCCATGGGAGCTCGTTCCAACCTTTTTTTTCATTTTTAGCTTTCTTTTTTGCTAACCTTTTTAGTGAAAAAGATGATGCAAAACCATATTATTATAACCAGTGAACCCGCCCCGCCCCCCCCCCCAAAAAAAAGAGAAAATATTTTCCCTATATTTTCATTTTGGTACAACAAATTTGTGACCAGAGCTCGTTTAACTCCATGAAAAATCTAGTATTTTCATCTTCAAATATGCTTGTCAACTGAGAAAGTAAAGCATGGAAAGCCGACTTAACTAAACAAAGCAAAACTGGAATATAGTGAGTCAAATGAAGAAAAACAGGGTTTCAAGAAAATGCCTCACTTAAGTGTATATATATAGGTAAAAATTGGGTATGCATTGTTCAATCTTCAGCTGTCTAAGCGAAGACCGATAAAAACTGTTTAAATCAAGAGCAAGTTACTGAAAAGAAAGCTTAAGACGCAGAGCTAAAAACAGTGTTCCAAGTTAAGTCCAAAATACTTGAGCAGCTATAACTTTGAGAAAGAAGGGATGGAAACTTGATTGTTCTTCATTTAAAGGGGAAAGGAAGTGAGAGAGAGAGATTTAAACAAGCTTCGACATTTGTGAAGTCACATTTTATTTTCCTAGTATAAAATCAGCAGAGAAAAATGGTATTTTTCTTTAAAAATAAAGAAGCACAAAAGGAGGCATTATTACAAACATAAAAGTTAGCAACAAAAAACCAAGAAAGAATTTGACAATTTCTGACTCACTTTGAGTTTGGTTCACGAAATGTAAGATTATGAAATAAAAGATTATCAGAGAATAGGATTACTGGGAATATTATAATTTGTGTTTGGTTAGTTTAGCAGGAATGCAATATTACCGTGTTTGATTAAATGAATAAAAGATTATTGAAATGTATATTTGGTCAAATAGTCCTTATTATATATTTATTTTTTTAACAAGTTGAATTCTACTATAATATTACTATAAGATATTTATATATTTTCTTTACAAATTTAATTTCATAAAATTTATATAATTTTTTTGACAAAATTAAAAATATAAAAAGATTTAATGAAATGGTAAAATTTTATTTTAACTCCTGAACTTTATATAAAATTTTAATTATAGATTTTTTTTGTAAATCTAAAATATTTTAAAGACAAATTTTTAATTTAACCTTCGTAGAATTTTTATTTTTCAATGATAGAAGAAGGATATTTTTGAGAAAAAAAATTTAAAGGCATTTTACTCCAAAACGTCGGTAATCAAACAATACCTAAAGGAAGGGGTAATGACATTTCCGGTAATATACCAAAAAAAATCCATTGTTGGTAATAAAACATTACTGGGAATGAGATTACCGACCAACCAAACAGGAGAATGTGGATTCTATTCTCATGGTAATCTTACATTCTCCGAACATGTTAGAGAATTATCTTTTTGTTTATACCATAAATATTTATCATTAACTTCTTTATTACCTTCACTATCTGTAACAAACTATGAGGGAACTTATAGAGATTAAGAAGATATATTAGACTGATATATGAGGAAGACTTATTACTACTGAAAGAAGAAGTCCAGATGAGAAGTATTATTTGATAACATATCAATATACAATCTTACCAATGAACTCAACTCTTGATCTACATTTATAGATCCTATACATTCTGTAACAGAAAATTGATAGTTATATCAAACTAACATACTTGTGTTGAGAAGAGAACCATTTACCAACATTAATTAACCTTAATCAATAAAATATATGACTTCTACAAATTATTAAAATACTTTTTGTTCTAGTTAATTTCTTTCGAATGATTATTCGGGCTAAAGATAATAATTAATTATGGTAATCGTTTATATGATTAAGGAATTGTGAATAATGATAAAAAGATAAAGAAATCGGTATGAGCAATTGAGATAAGAAAAAATGACTATTATTTTGGAATTGTATTTTAAGCTTGAATTTATGATGATTTGATTTATTTTTTTCGTTGGAGAGAGTGGGTACCCTAGGTACAAATTAACCTAGTGTTTCCACCTGTCTCATACAATCAGCCTCTTGAGGCATCTGCTCAAATACGTGTAAACCAGTGGGGAGCTTCCATGCATACTTAGCTAGCTTGTCAACTTCCTTGTTCTTCTCCCTGGGGTGTATTCAATTCTGACTGTCCACTCAGCCTTTAGCATATCATCAATGTGTCGCAGAATCGTAAGATGCCTCATTTCCTCTCGTCCTGTTTTGATGACCTCCACTGCATCTCTGCTGTCCGTCTCGAGTAGTATTTTTTAGCTCCACTTCTCCTAGCACTTTTAAGACCCTCGTAAATGCCCCATAGTTTTGCCTCTAAAATCGAGCAAAAGCCAATCCTTTTTGCAAATCCTTCTCTCCAACCTCCTGTAGAGTCTCTAATTACTCCGCCACTAGTAGTTTCTCCCGTGCTACTGTTTCGGGCTCCATCCGTATTAATCCTAGTCCACTCGGTAGTTTGGTGGTTGTTTCCTTCTTGTTCTTGGCTGCACCATCTGGCTTCATGAAAGTTTTGTTTTTGGAATGCTTTGCTAATTTGTTGCGTTAGTCTGAAACCTTTCTCCAATATTGTTTCCCTCTCTATTAGGTTTGGTTCGAAGTTCGAACACTCCTTTATTTCTTCTATCCCAGATCGTCCAAATTAGTGTCCCAAAGAGAATTCCCCATTCATTCTTATTGGTAGCTGGGAATGAGTCTTCCACCAGATTCTTCCTAATCCATTCTCTGATGTTACACGTTAGAAACTCCTCTAACTTGCTTGGTCTGATCAGCTGTCTCCATAACATAAAGGCAGTAGGGCAAGTTCTTAAAACATGGCTTATGTCCTCCAGTTCCGCTCCACAACTCCGGCTGCTAGTGTCTGTTGTCAGGTGTCTCCGAGCACGTTCTTCATTAGTAAGGAGCTTTTTAATGGTTACCAGCCAAAGGAAGCATTTTATTCTGGGGAGGGTTTGGCTTTTTGCAATAACCTGCAAGATTTCTCGTGGATCTCATCGTTTACTCCTTCCATAACTTTGTAGGCAGATTTTCTTCCATGCAGGTTTATCCATTCCCAGGTTGTTTAAAGGCGGGGGAATGGCTCGATTCTTTGTGCAGTGTCTGCAGGGAGTAAACTTATTAGTTCCCTTGCCTTCCAGCTGCCTTCATCATCGATGTAATCCCTTACCTCGAGTGTTCTTCCTTCTATAGCTCCGGGATGCAAACAAAATTCTTTCAGGGGACCCGTTTCCGCAATCCATTCATCCTCCCAGAAGTTTACTAGCCTTCCATCTCCCCGCGTCCAGTTTATATTCTTTCTGAAAATTGGCCAGATTTTTTTCATACCCTTCCAGAGGTGTGAGCAGTTGTCTTGGTTAAGGGAATCAGGGGTCAGTTTTTTGATTCTGTATTTTGCACGTAGAATCTTCACCCTTAAAACATGCAGTCTGGTTACCATTTGATAGGCGATTTTCATGAGAAAAGCCATATTCTGAGTCCTCATATTTTTGAAACCCATGCCTCCTTGTTTGGGTTGGTTGCATAAGATTTCCCAGTTCACAAGGTGTATCCCACGGCTGTTCTGGTTATTGCTCCATATAAATTTTCTTATAATCTTCACAAGGTGTATCCCACGGCTGTTTTCATGCCTCCTTGTTTCTTAGCTTGGTCGGGAGTCCTATGTCTTCAAGGATGTCTTTTATGAAATCCCATTCCTTCATGCGTTTTCTCCAAGATGATTTGATTAATTTAATAGTATGCTTGTCCAGTAGCTCAATTAAATGTCATTTTAGAACCTTGTTTGCTTAATCAAATTTTTTTATTAATCAATTGCTTTAACTGTATTTGTTAGAAGTGGATCTTAGACCCCAAGTTTTTGACCCTTTGACTTTGGGTTAAAGAAAGGCTGACTTTCTTTGAATATTTAACGATTTTGTTTTTCTCTAGTACTCTATTGTCTTCTTGAATATTACACTGTAGAGCCCATTGATTCTTCATAGCTGAAAAATAAATTTTTACTTTAAATTAATATTTATTATTTATTATAAAAAAATTATTCGAGACTAACATCGAAATGTACATATGCTTCGGTTCACGTTTTGTTTTTGAAGAATATTCCCCCTTTTTTCCCTATTCATTCTTAATTTCTACACGTTTTGAGCCCACTGGACAGTTCAAACCGAAAGGCAACACCTAATCTTCGTAGTTGCATACAAACATAACCCATGCTTTCATTCACAAGCACAATTTAAAACCCAAACAACAAATCCAATTTCCTATATAAAATGAAACCGTGGCAAAACAATTCAACTGGCTACACAGTACTTGCCCTCATAATTGGACCAAGGTTCCTAGAAACAAAAGGTGGATGGCTGATGGATCTAAACTATAAATAATGCTTAACATCCTACTTTTCTAATCAATAAACTCCTAAACCATTTCCTTTGTATTCATTCTTGTACTACCCGAAATTTTCAGAGACACTTTTGATCTTGGGAAGCCAACTAAAGAGCTGAAAGGATGAGTGTGGAAGTGTTGGACAGTGCCACCATCGTTAGCTTCGTCGAAGATGAAGAAGCGTTCAATGTCACAATACTGAACCGGTTCGCTCACCTGGACGCCGACCAAGACGGGCTCCTGTCTTACGCGGAGCTGTTGAAGGAATTGCAGAGCCTGAGGGTGTTTGAGACTCATTTCGGCATCGACGTTAAGATGGACCCGAATGAGCTGGCTCATGTTTACGAGTCCCTGTTTGTGCAGTTCGATCATGACTCGAACGGGACGGTGGATTTGGAGGAGTTCAAGTCGGAGACAAAGCGAATGATGCTTGCTATGGCGAACGGGATGGGGTTCTTGCCGGTTCAAATGGTGTTGGAAGAAGGCAGCTTCTTGAAGATTGCTGTGGAGCGTGAATCCGCTAAACTTGCTGCTTGAATTCTCTTCATTTCCAAACACATAAATTCGTATTTGTTACGAGAACTGATATTTATTTTGTTTTTGTTTTTCATTTGTTTCGACGATTCCCATGTTTTAGAATAGGATGTAATATGGTATCAGAGTTTGTGTTTGAATCACGACTACTATTTTGGTTCTTATAATAAGATCGATAGCTGACCTTTCTTCTTACCCTTATTTTGATTATTTTACTTTAAAAAATTTCAATTTAATAATTAAACTTTACACATTAATATTTTTAGTCATCCCATTGTTAACCTTTTAACAACATTATGACATAGTTTAGTTTCACCATCCAAGGGAAAAAAACCACAAAAAATGTTTATTTTCAACAGCTCCATCTCTCTCATGTTATTCTTATGGCTTGACTTCACTCTCCAAGCTCAACAACAAACTTGCATTTTTAATTTCTGTCTCAACACTTTAGTTTTTCCACCAAACGCCTTTTATATGAAGTGACTGATTAATATTTTTTAGGGTGGACATATATATATATATATATATATATATATATATTAATAACAGAATTTTTTTCTTATGAAATAGATACAAATAAAATTTCAAAGTAGATATCAACAATAAAATAAATATTTAATATAAAAGAATTCGGATTTCAGGGAGGTAGGTGCCCACGCCTTAAATCCCAGGTACATCCGCCGCTGCTTATAGAGCCAATCTCCTAGACCGAAGAGAAGAAAATGATGGAAAAGCACGTCGTCGTTGGCTGGGACCACCACCACTTACAGAACCACTGACTTTTGGCTCTTCTCTTAATGCTTTATGTTTCATTATTGCCTTCTTCATGAGAGTCGCTTCGATTCGTGTGATCGGAACATTTTTATTGAGAAACGAACTCCACATATCGCTGATGTGAAGTCGAAGGTCGTTCTACTGGTGTCGCACGAGCTCTCTCTTTCTGGTACTCTCCTTGTTCTTATTTCTGTTAGTAGCTCTCAATCTTTCCTTTTTTGTAGGTGAAGGGGGAGATAACTTCCTTGCTCCATAGAATGATGCAAGGTCATATTTATTAAATTGAATCAGCCTCAGACCAGCTTGCTCGACTATGGTGGTGTGTTTCCCATGGTGGCGCCTGCCTTCTACGAATGTGACCGGATCGTACTTCTTGAGTTGTTCGACTTCTTGGGAATGACCAAGCACTCGTTGTATTTGATTTGGTCATAGCAATAGGAGTATTCTGCTTTCTCGTAAAGCTATCAATCTTGCTTTTTTGCGATGGGGTGATAGCGGTCGTGAGTTGTTCTAGACTTTGAAAGTTGTCGCACTTCGTTGACGAATACTCGATCGGATCAACCGCACAACCATGAAAGATCAATTCGGCAAGGAACCTGAGTCAAGCACTATCACTATGAGAAAAGCTCTGCTAATAATAAACTACATGATCCCTTCTATGGTCAAATGTGCGAATTATGATGCGCCTCTACTTCATCCATGATGGGAAACGAGTCTGGTTCTCGATTTGGCTTGAGATTGGTGTTTGGCCCATCATCATTCTCCCAATAGCTTATGCTTACTTTCACCGTTCCAGGACACAATCCAGTTCCCAAAACAAGCTTTCCTTCATGAAACCACACTTTTTCCTTGATGTCGCCATCATTGGAGTCCTCACTGGCCTTAACGACTACAAGACCTTATAATTTTATGTCTTACTGCATGGAGCAGGGGTTGACATCATAAATGAGATTTCACTACTTCAATTTTTTGGCTACATCCCAATAGACATACTAAAACACTTCTTAGGTTGTTGGATAATGAAAACAGGGTTGACATGCATGGGATGAAAAAAATCATATATTTTTATTTTGGGAGGAAAAGCTTTTTCTTTTGAATTGTGTTTTTACGTGGTGTGCACGCATATATTAAAACAATATCTCCACATATACAGATGCAACTGAAACTCGACAAAGTGACAAACTAGGGGATGCAAAAACAATATCTCCAGAATCATAATGAAAGGGTTACTCTCATCCAGTTCATGCTTCCAAACATGCCATGTTGACCGCATATACACTATCAATTACAAGTATATGACACACCAGTCAGTTTCAGACTAATACTATATGTAAAATAACATAGCCAGAGTTTAGCAATAAAGGACCATACCAAGAAGGTCATATTAAAAAATGTTGCTGTGATGAAACCTATAGGATATGAAGAAGCTGCGACTAATAAAAAATAGATTACTGCAATGAAACATGTACTTAATTTGATTGGAAAAAGAAATCGATAAAATTTATGATTTCTACAAATTATGGAAATACTTTCTGTTCTAATTTACCAATAATTATATCACAATCGTGTTTGGACATTATTTGGTAGGAATCTGATCTATGGGTCTCATTGTTTTTGACTAACCAATTGCTTTAACTATATTTGCTATAATCGAAGTTTAGACCTCAAGTATTAGATCCTTTGACTTTTGGGTTAAACAAAGGCTCGCTTTCTTTGAATATTTGACCATTTTGTTTTCTCTACTCTATTAGAATTCTTAAATATTACAATGCAAAGCCCATTGATTCTTTATAGCTGAGTAATAAAATTTTAAGTTAAAATTAATTTTTAATAAGTTTTTATAAAATAACACATTAATTTGATCTCAGTGATAAAAAAAGTATTGATTCTTTTAGATTTCAAGTTCAAGCAACAACGCCTGCAAGATGTATACCCATTGTCAATATATTAAAAAAATTCAATAGATATTAGATTCTAATCACCGCATTCTATTAAAAAATATTCGAGATTAAAATTGAAATGTACCTAAATTTGGGTTCCTTTTGAAGAATATTCCCCTTCTCTCCCTATTGATTCTTTCTACACGCTTTCAGCCCACTGGACGGTTGAAACGGAAAGGCAATACCAAATCTTTGTACAAAACAAAACCCATGCTTTCATACACAAGCACAATTTAAAACCCAAACAAAAATGAAACCGTGGCAATAGAATTCAACTGGCTACACGGTACTTGCCGTCATATTTGGACTAAGGTTCCTTCAAACAAGAAGTGGATGGCCGATGGATCTCAACTATAAATAGTGCTTCATATCCAGCCTTTCCAATCAATAAACTCCTAAACCATTTTCTCTGTATTCTCATTTTTGGAAGCCAACTGAAAGTATGAGTGTGGTAGTGTTGGACAGTGCCACCATCGTTAGCTTCGTCGAAGATGAAGAAGCGTTCAATGTCACAATACTGAACCGGTTCGCTCACCTGGACGCCGACCATGACGGGCTACTGTCTTACGCGGAGCTGTTGAAGGAATTGCAGAGCTTGAGGGTGTTTGAGACTCATTTCGGCATCGACGTTAAGATGGACCCGAATGAGCTGGCTCATGTTTACGAGTCACTGTTTGTGCAGTTCGATCATGACTCGAACGGGACGGTGGATTTGGAGGAGTTCAAGTCGGAGACAAAGCGAATGATGCTTGCTATGGCGAACGGGATGGGGTTCTTGCCAGTTCAAATGGTGTTGGAAGAAGGCAGCTTCTTGAAGATTGCTGTGGAGCATGAATCTGCTAAACTTGCTGCTTGAATTCTCTTCATTTCCAAACACCTAAAACATTATTTGTTACAAGAACCGATATTTTGTTTTTTTATTTGTCTCGACCATTTCCCATGTTTTACAATAGGATCTAGTATAGTATCCGAGTTGGTGTTTGAATCAAGACAATCATATTGTTTCTTATAATAAGATTGATAGCCATAGGTACTCCAGGGCAAGTTTTAGATCCGAATCTACCAGATATGTTGGGTGAATCAGAATTGAACAATATGGGCAAGTTTTCTCAGAAAAAATATTCTTACAGGAATCAGCCTTTTAGCAGGTTTCTATGGCATTGAAACCATGATCAGAATCACTCCCTACCAGACATGTTAAGACCAAAATTAAGCTAAACTTTTCAATAAACTGAAAAACATCCTAAATCATTCTATGTTTTAGACCAGAAATAGATGCAGCATAGAAACCTGTCGTTCATTTGCTATTACTTCTGGCCTTTCTTCCATAACACGCCAATCTTTTTCAGCATGTTTCCATTCTTTTTCTTGGGCGAATCGTCGTCATCCATTTCTTCCAAGTTCGGCAAACCAGTTCTGGGGTTATTGTTTCTATCGAGAGATTTTGTCCTGTCCGAATGTTTCCCGCTGTTCCCAGTCGAAAGCATGGCAGTAGCTGCCTCAGCTGCCTTTCTCCATTGATCTAACTGCACCTTCAGTCTCCGCAACTCGGCTTCCATTTCGGTATTTGCTTCTTGTGCTGCATCGAGCTGCTCGGTCGCCCGTGATGCTCTTCGGCTACTCTTATCTGCTTCCTCAGTTAAATAGCCAAGTTTCATCAGCGCCTCTCGCTCTGCAGTCCGTGCTGCTTCTAACAACGCAACAGACTCTTCACCAACTTTATTGCTATCCGTTTCCATTTTCTTAATTTCCATTTCGAGCATCTCATTTTGCTTAGTTATGACCTGCAATTCTGTTTCCTTGGCTATCAAATTTGCTTTTAGTTCTGTCAAATCTGCCTCTAATTTCTTCAGCTCTATTGCAAGCTCTGATTCTCTTTGGCCAGACTGGTTTTTCTCAATCTTCAAATTCAGCCCCTTGTTTTCTTCAGAAACTCTGCTTTTCAGTCTCCTTATCCATTAAGTTACCTCTCAGTTCGTCAACATCAGCTTTCATTTTCTTTAATTCTTCCTCCAGTTCTGCTTCCTTCTGGCATGATTGCGCTTTTAAGCGCTCCACTTGTTCATATGCACCTCTAATTTGCAGTGTGCTACGAATATATTCTTCATGGTACCTAAGCTCAGCTGCATCTAGTGCTGATCTCAATTGACTCACTTCAAGTTTTGCAAGATTAAGCTCCGTGTTAAGCTTTGGTTTGTCCTCATTTTCTACATTCTGCTGTAGTTTATCGTCTTGGGGATCCTCAAAACTTTTGCTGCTATTACCAATCAATTCAGACTGGAGCTTGTTCACAAGTCCCTCCAGTGACTTAACTCTAGCTTCTGATTGCTCTAATTTCAGCGTTAATGTATTGTGAGCTTCAGTTTCTTTAGTCCCTTCAGAGCGCAGCATTGCGACGGTTTTATTTGCTGCTTCGAGTTGTGTTTGAGTTTTTCGAACAACTTCAAGAGCATTGGACTCAGATTCTCTGCAATCAGCGAGCTCAGACTTAAGTTTTTCAACCAAGGAGAGAGTTTTGGTTAGTTCGATCCTCATGTTCTGAATCTCAGCATGTGCGGATTCAGTGTGCTTAATTTGAACAGCCTCAGATTCATATGTCTTTTCCAGCAGAGCTTTAAGCTTTTGAATTTCATTCATGGCAGAAGCCAAGGCAGCAGAATCCATTGAGTGCTGTTTCTGGACAGCCTCAAGTTCAGATTGCCATGCTCGATCTCGTTCTTGAGAAATTTTACGGAGTTCTTGCACACGGTCATCCTCAGAGGCAGAAATTTCCTGCAATTGCTTTTCGGTTTCTTGGAGCTTGGCTGACATTGCTGACTGCTGCTTCTTGGCCTCATCAGCCTCTTGCATGGCTCGCCTCTTCCATGACTCGGAAGCAGTCAGTTGGTCTTTCGTCTTTTTTAAATCCTCTTGAAGTTGAGTGAGTTGCGACTCCAGTTCAGTCACTCTGTTTGGTTGCTTCTTCTAAAACTCACAAGACAAGTGCAGACATTATGTAAATGGTAATAACTATAAGTTAACAGAAAAAAAAACCTGCAATATCGCAATTTACAATGAATCCAAATATCATCATTTCCGTTGCATCATCCTAGACTTACATAAAAACAATCTACTTTCGAAGTGACGAAGAAATACCTCAGGTACTGGGCTTCTCAATACTCTGCGCTCAGCAACCTTTGGACTTCTATCTTTGGGTGTCCTACTTTTAGTATTTGGTGAAGACGCTGTGTCCGTATCAGATCTTGGTATCTTCAGTTGACAAGCAGTCCGAGGTGTTGCAGGAGATTTTCTCTGAGGCGCTTCTGCAGAGCTTGTTCTACTGTCCAAAACAACAAGAACGTCAATAAACCTTATAGATGATGACTCTAAAAGATGCAACACATGACTAAAGAAAACAATTGCATCATATATTCGGTTCTTCCGAGACGAAGTAACTACTATCGGAACTCGTCGACAGGTTAAATCATATATTGCACATCCGGTGGGACATCCTTGATAGACTACCAACAACTCCAAGATTTTACAGCCAACCACTACCATGAAGCCGATGTCCCACCCTTTAAATATATCCGAAACCATATAAGCAGGCAACATGTAAAACATCTAAAATTAGGAGACAATCATTTATAGCTAACATCAATTCATCAAGAACAATACTTTTTTCTTTTTCTTTTCAAGGAAAATTTAAGACTGATGAAGGATTCAAGGACATCAAGTACAATAAACATCCTACTTTAAGGGGGCAAAACAAATCATTAGAATGCTATAACACATTGGTGAACGAAGATCTTACCTTGCTTTAGGCGTCTGCATGATTCGGTATTCCCGTAGAGTTGAATCAAAGTGATGAAAGGGCAAAATATACGTACTCTGATTTGAAGTTCAAACCCCACAAATGGCCACCTAACCCACACCACCTGCAAATAATTCAATGAAACTGCAGGCTGAGAAGCAACAATGGAAGGGTGAATTAGAACACATAAATATAGAGAAAAGAACAAATGGTTCATGAAAGCAGCTTTCAGTCTCTAACCAGTATACAAAAAGGCCTAACAAACAAACAATACAATTACAATGCCTTCAAAGAAACTCCATGGGAGCTAATCCCACTATCACCAACCATAACCAAATGACAAGATTTATAAGGAAAGACAAAGGAGATTAAAATAAATAAATAAATAAAAGGTTGCCATCAAATTAATTCATAAAATATGATTACTGAGAATGCCATATTTTCCAACCTTTTTTTTCATTTTTAGCTTTCTTTTTTGCTAACCTTTGTAGTGAAAAATATGATGCAAACCCATATTATTATAACCAGTGAACCCGCCCCCACCCCCACTCCCACCCCGCCAAAAAAAAAAGAGAGATAGAGGAAATATTTTTCCCTATATTTTCAATTTGGTACAGAAAATTTGTGACGAGAGCTCGTTTAACTCCATGAAAAATCTAGTATTTTCATCTTCAAATATGCTTGTCAACTGAGAAAGTAAAGCATGGAAAGCCGACTTAACAAAACAAAGCAAAACTTAGGAATATAGTGAGTCAAATGAAGAAAAACAAGGTTTCAAGGAAAGGCCTCACTTAAGTGTATATATAGGTGTAAAAACTGGGTATGCATTGTTCAATCTTCAACTGTCTAAGCGAAGACCGATAAAAGCTGTTCAAATCAAGAGCAAGTTAGTGAAAAGAAAGCTTAAAACACAGCTAAAAACAGTGTTCCAAGTTAAGTCCAAAGTACTTGAGCAGCTAAAAATTTGAGAAAGCGGGGATGGAAACTTGACTATTCTTCATTTACTGGGGAAAGTGAAAAGGAAGTGAGAGAGAGATTTAAACAAGCTTCGGAATTTCAAAGGTGAAGTCACATTTTCTTTTCCTAGAATAAAATCAGCAGAGACAAATGGTATTTTTCTTGGAAAATAAAGAAGCACAAAAGGAGGCATTATTACAAACATAAAAGTTAGCAACAAAAAAACCCAGAAAGAAATTGACAATTCCTGACTCACTCTTAAACACTTAGGGGAGAAAAAATAAACTTTTTTTTCTTGAGAAAGAAGACTGAAGGAGCACCAACACCAAAGGCAAAAATGAACCTGAAATACACATGCTTAAGACCAACAGTAAAGAGAAAATGGAAAACACAAAGTTGGGTTTTACCTAAAGGTAACTAACTATCTAGCTTTGGTTGATATTTTCAATGGCCAAATAGGGAAAAAAAAAGGTTGCAAACAAAGAACCCTAGAAAACCAAAGCTTGAAAGAATGAAACAGAGGGCTAGAGCTTCTTCTAGAGCTAAGGTTGTGCAGCTGCTGCCCAGTTTGCTAAGACCAAAGCTAAGAGTTTCTCTGTGATTTTTTTACTGTTGTTGTTAAATGTCAGTGGAGACAGTAAGCTGCAGTGCTGCCTTCTTGCGACGTTTTCCTATGTAGGAGAGATTGTTATGCATTAAAGCACCACGCTCATTTCTCACGCGCTCTCCAAATTTTGCATAGGAACTTTCCTTTGCATTGACAGTGGTGAAGATACCCTAATAAAGCAATTCAATCGCTTGATACTTTCACATGTGCAAGGGCTTATTATTTTTCGGTTTAATGGGGTCCCTCGAAAGAACACCCATTTGGGGACCATTTTGTTTTATTTTATATATTTCCGGCCCGAGACATTGCTTGTAGCATTTGGCTATTTCCTCTCAAATGTGAAGCAAAACTAGCCGCCAACATATTGTTGATTGTCATATGTGCAATAAATCAAGTTGTGCTTTGCCAAGGGATTTTAGGAGGGTTGGTTATAATAAGATAAAGAGGTGAATCAAGAAAAATTTTATAGGTTGGATTAATATAAATATAATAAATTTTTATCTAATATAATTATTACAATTTTTAATTTAAAAATATAATAATAATTACATATATATTTAGATTAAATCTAAAAAATATATATTAATTGGAGTAATATATATTAATTTTCTTAACATAATTTATACTTATTTTTATTTAGGGTAAATTGCCTATTTGGTCACTCACCTGTTACTTAATCTATGTTTTTGGTCATTTAACCATTATTTTTTTCAAAATCATACATAATGTTACGTTTTGGTTTTGTTTTGGTCACATGCTGTTAAAATATTAACAATGATACTAACATTACAATTTTTCTAATTATATTTCAACCTTGATGTGGCATTATGATGACACATTAATATCACTGTTAACTTTTTAAAGACAAGTGACCAAAACATAACCAAAATGTATTGTTAGGTATAATTTAAAATAAATACTAGTTAGATGACCAAAACATAAACTAAATAATAAGGGAGTGACTAAAGAGTAATTTACCATATTTTTTGGCATAGAGTGGGCCATGGCCTAGGTAGGCCTAGGCCTAGATATGCCACTATTCAGATATTCGTATTTTCGGAATTAAAATATCGGGTATTAGACTTGTGGGTCTAAAATAATACATAATTTAAATATAAAATTTATAAATCCAAATAATATAATCCAAAAATAAATTTTAAAAATATAAAATAAAATAAAATTTTAAAATACCACTAAAATTTAGAATATTTGAGGTTCAAAGAAATAATTTAGGAAATAGATTAAATGTTAAGGTGAAATAATTTGGACAAATGGGGATTTAGAATATTAGGGTGAAATAATTTTGGAATTATAAATGGAAAATATAATTTTAAAAAAATAGTAATAAAATAAAAAAATGAGAATCGGGTCGTGAGTACTCGATTAAGGGAAATACTATGACACGGGCTCGATCTGAAAACTCTCCAAAAATAGCGAGTCAAATAGCTCGAGTCGAATATTTCTGAACACCCCTAGATCTTAGAATCATTGCCTATAATTAGAGTTTTATTTGTATTCGGGGCATTTTAAATACATAGGTGTAAATAAATAGAGAGTTTGATGAATTGTTTGTGAATCATTCATATAATGTTGTATATAAGTTAAATAAAGGATTATGAATAAATTATTTTACTAATTTGGGGTAAGTACAATGTAGTATTTGTTCAAAGATAACTCTCAACCATTTAACATTGAACGCTGATACTCCTGGCATTCCTGATGCTCGAACCTGGGACCTCAAAAAAATTATGTTCATTTAATAAACGCATGAAAACGAACATATATGTATTCGATTTGTTTATGTTCACGAACAAACTCTTTTATT
Organism: Hibiscus syriacus; assembly: GCF_006381635.1. Lineage (NCBI taxonomy): Eukaryota > Viridiplantae > Streptophyta > Magnoliopsida > Malvales > Malvaceae > Hibiscus > Hibiscus syriacus. Next base: position 413,231 of record NW_024063349.1, read on the forward strand.
AGTTCATTTATAAGCCCATTTACCCTATTTTCGTTTTCCTTTTATTTTTTATTTTTCAAATAGTTGTGAAGTTATGGACTAAACTGAACATAAGGTGAATTTTAGAGTTCAAATTGTGAAGGTTAAGGAGCTTAAGGACTAGTGGCATAATTCCACTTTTTTTCTTTGGGTTGGAAATAAAAGGGTAAAAAGATAATGTTGGTTGTCAAGGGACTCAGATCATATAAGTGAGCATATTTGTTGACGTTAAATGAATATGTTGGTAAATATGTTTGCAAATGCTCAACGAATTGAATACGGACATCTTAAAAAAAACGAACACGAACACGAACATGATATTAAAATTTTAAATGAATAAAAATCAATCATAAATGCTATAAAAAAATAAATAAATGAACATGAATACAAACATTATTATTTCAAATCTGATTTATTTGCACCCTTATTTAAACATCACAAATGCTAAACCCATGACTTAAATTTGTGCCTAATGAATTCCTTCTTTGTGGGCTCATTAGAAAGTAGAAACAAATATTCTTTGTTGGGGTTCCAATTATTAGCCGCAATTCACTATTTGGATGTGAAATTTGTACGTTTAGGGTGCACGCAAGTGGTCACATATGATGGACAAATTTAGTGTGTAAAGCCATGCAAGCAATGAGTGAATGGCAAACTCATGCTTCACCTTCCCCACAACACCAACCTATTAAAAAAAGCTTGCTTACCTTTCCATTGAAGTTAAGTTGTGGCCCTGGGGCCTTCAAATTCAGTATATACATATACATATACATATACATATACATATACATATACATATACATATACATATACATATACATATACATATACATATACATATACATATACATATACATATACATATACATATACATATACATATACATATACATATACATATACATATACATATACATATACATATACATATACATATACATATACATATACATATACATATACATATACATATACATATACATATACATACATATACATATACATATACATATACATATACATATACATATACATATACATATACATATACATATACATATACATATACATATACATATACATATACATATACATATACATATACATATACATATACATATACATATACATATACATATACATATACATATACATATACATATACATATACATATACATATACATATACATATACATATACATATACATATACATATACATATACATATACATATACATATACATATACATATACATATACATATACATATACATATACATACATATACATATACATATACATATACATATACATATACATATACATATACATATACATATACATATACATATACATATACATATACATATACATATACATATACATATACATACATATACATATACATATACATATACATATACATATACATATACATATACATATACATATACATATACATATACATATACATATACATATACATATACATATACATATACATATACATATACATATACATATACATATACATATACATATACATATACATATACATATACATATACATATACATATACATATATGTAGCTTGCCTTACCATTTTTTGCTTCACCTTTTGTTACTGCCAATATAATAATGTAATGTATTATTTTCCTCTCAAATCAGTAACATATGTGGTTGATGTTTTTTTTTAGAGGAGATCAATAGTATTTTGATAATATCAAGAAGTAAAAATATAAGTTACTATATCATTATTTAGTCACTTGACTGTGATTTAAATAAAAAGCTAAAGTGATTAATATTAGTGTACATAAGTAATAACTGTCGGTTGGATCTCACTTTAGCAGTTAGGAAAAATTGAGATGGTGAGATTTATTTAGGTATCTATACTCTTAAATAGTTATCAATATTGAATTTACTTTTAAAAATGATTCATCGTATTGAACAAGAGAGTATCAATATTCGTGCCCTATAATACAAAATTTTATGATTTAGATAAATTAAACTTGTTTCATAATATGCTTAATTATATTAAACATACTTAAATCGATTTGAACACATTTCATATACATATAATTTAATATGTACATACATCAATACAATAGGTATATCAAACTTTCGTGTGTCATGCATTATCATATTAAAATTTGACATATCATATAAAACTACCCTAATATAAAAATTCATATAAAATAATAAATTCATCATTCGAGTAAAATGTCACCAGACATGTTATAGTCCATATACAAACCAGCTAATAGTATCATCTTACTGATATTAGACCCTTTATATACATATAACTGTCAAAAAGAAAATAAGATATACAAGACAGGCGTAGAATTTTATGTTAAACGAAGTGAATTATAAAAATTAGAAAGATGATGAACTTATAAAATTTTATAAAAAACAAAAATATATAAAAATTAAAAAAAAATAAAAATTTTAGGAGACGGTTGCTCTTCATCGATTCATCCTTACTTGAAAGGATATATTGTGATTACTTAACGTAGCTTCTTGACCGATGATCATTTATCTAGTGCCCCTATCTATGCATGAAAACTACACGTTAAAACACCGCAAGTTAGTGATCCCATAATAAACATAATAATACTGATAATACTATATCAAGAAGCATGTATATAAACAGAATAAGCATGCTCATGGTAGCAATTCATTTGACAATTTCATGCATTTGTTTTCAATCATTCTTATTACACAAAGTTCATTTAGGTCATTGTATTCTTAATAGACATATAAGTTCTCGAATAAACTTAAAAAGCACATATAACTTATCATGAGCACATGAAGCGCAAATTTAAAATGTGAATACATAACGTAATATTTGGTAGTGATGGATGTAAGAATAATTCAAGTTGGACAAACGACCGCTCTGAAATTAAATTTTCTTCTATTAATTATCTACTATTTTATTTATCCTAAAATCTGAATTTCTTTCTATTTTTTAAATTTTAAAAAATATATATTTATATGATTACAACTTTATAGAGTCCTGACACTCGAGGGTTTGTATTTTGAGTGGAGATATCAAACATGCTAAGACTTTAACTGCCAATCGAATTTTAAGCATTTTATCTCGTTAAAGAATTTGACTGGACCGTGCATTTGGTATTTAAATTGTAAGCAAATCCTTTTGGAAGCCAAATAATAGAGTGGAGGTGCTTGGGTTTTTGTTCATAAACTTGTTGGTGTGTTGTTCCATAAACACCTGAGATCATGGTTAAGAGCCAACTCCAGAGACATGATCCACGAAAAACGCATATTTATTGGCCGCAAATCGGAGGCAATCAAGCATTTGCAAATTTTCTAAGCTGCCACTTTCTGGGTAAAATATTCTTATCTTATTATTTCCCCTTGAAAATTACGTGTCTGCTCTAGTTCTTTTATTTCACTTCTAATTCCTTTAAAAAAATAAAGAAAAGGAATTATATGTATTTTGAGAATCGAATACGAGATTAAAGGAAATTTAATTTTGAATAAGTAATGTAACTTGAACGATTACATTAAACAAGTTTGAATCTAACATTGATATTTGATAGTTTATTCTTAGTCTCCACATGAACATATTGTTTTGAAAGATCTTAAGGTTTAAGAAAGATATATGTGGAAAGAATTTATCAAAAGACCTGCCCATTTGAAATAGAAATTTGTAAAACGGAATGTTGTTCTTTATAGAGGTCTTAAGTTTAAATTTTTGTATATGTAGTTGTAATAACGGATCCAAAAATTAAAAAGTAGGGGTCCAAAAATTTTAATACTTTTTTAAATAAAATGTGTATGTAATTTTTTTTATTTTTTCTTATATTGAAATATATTTAATAATTTATTCAAAATAATGAGTATACATTTGACACCTTAGAAGGTCAAGTGCATCCGCCCGTGGTAGAGAGTGTATGTGTTGTCAATTATTTAAGAAAATTCAGAATAAATATTATATTGTAATTGTATTAGCTTATTAAAAAAATAGAAAAATATTTGAGGGTAAAAGTGGTTGTTAACATTTTAAGGAGTCTCGTGTTATTTTGCAGAAGTAATGAGGGTATTATAGTTAAAACAGGATAAAATATCGAAACATCCTTTATGGCTCATGTGAGATGTCTAATGTTAGCCCTTGGATTGTCCTTAATCCGACGGTTAAGAATGAAACCCTAGCCAAAACTAAGCTGAGAGCGTGGATACTTAAGCTTCAGTCAGCTGGTTTATTAACCCTACACCTTCGCTTGCGCTTTACGTTCTCTTGTGCTGCTACGAGGCGAGCTTTAGGTCAAGCGAATCTCAAAGACTAAATTCTTTAGTTTACAGGTACAATCCTTTTATTTGTTATCATTTGTAATTTGTTGCTTTGATTTGAAGGAAAATCTGATCTTAATGGTTACTAGCTGATATAGTTGTTCCTTGATTTATGTGATTTGAGTATGCTTTATATGAATTTGTTTTTGCTTTTCTCTGTCTGGTTTGTTCATTTTTAAATGATTCTGATCTGATCCGTTTGCTCACATGATTATATATTTCGTGTAGCATCGGATCGGATCTGATTTTCTTTTCTTTTTGTTTCAATAAATGTGTTTTTAGATTTTGTGCATCTATTTTTGTATAGAATTCTGTGATTTTAAATCTCTAAGATGTATATTTTTGAATCATGTGATAATCATAGATCTATTGAAGCAGATATTGCCGTTGGGAAAATTTGTTCACTTAAGGATAAGATTATTAAAATGGTCAACGATCATCATCTCTCAGGCTTATTTGTTTTAAATCGGAAGGAATTGATAAGATACAGTGGCTGTAGTTCAGTGGAAAGAACTCCATTTTTATGGAGGACCTGGGCTCGAATCCCAACGGCCACTACTATCAAAACTACATTTTTTTTACTAAGTTTTATTATTCCTCGTGAAAGTCGTTTCTGCAATTGGATGTCAGATTTGTTTTGCTTCTGTTTTTCTTGATGTCTAATTCTTGTTGCGGTTAGTGGAGAGGAAATATATTTGAGTTTTGACTTGTTTTATGAATATGTTTATAATATTTAGTTTCTGTCTCCAGTTCTAAAATGGGAAAAGAAAAGGTCCACATCAACATTGTGGTCATTGGCCATGTCGACTCTGGCAAATCCACCACCACTGGTCACTTGATCTACAAGCTTGGTGGTATTGACAAGCGTGTGATTGAGAGGTTTGAGAAGGAAGCTGCTGAGATGAACAAAAGGTCATTCAAGTATGCCTGGGTGCTTGACAAGCTTAAGGCCGAGCGTGAACGTGGTATTACGATTGATATTGCCTTGTGGAAGTTTGAGACCACCAAGTACTACTGCACTGTTATTGATGCCCCTGGACACCGTGACTTTATCAAGAACATGATTACTGGTACCTCACAGGCTGACTGTGCTGTTCTCATTATTGATTCAACCACTGGTGGTTTTGAAGCTGGTATCTCTAAGGATGGTCAGACACGTGAGCATGCTTTGCTTGCTTTTACCCTTGGTGTCAAGCAGTTGATTTGCTGCTGAAACAAGGTGAGCTTTAGAACATTTTTGTTGTGTTCATTTTTTTAATGGAAGTTGTTATCATAACTTGTTTTTGTGACTGCTGAACTGATTTTTCAATTATCATTTGTTGTAGATGGATGCCACAACTCCGAAATACTCCAAGGCAAGGTATGATGAAATTGTAAAGGAAGTCTCTTCTTATCTTAAAAAGGTTGGTTACAACCCTGAGAAGATCCCATTTGTCCCAATCTCTGGTTTTGAGGGTGACAACATGATTGAGAGGTCTACCAACCTTGACTGGTACAAGGGCCCCACTCTGCTTGAGGCTCTTGACCAGATCAATGAGCCCAAGAGGCCCTCGGACAAGCCGCTCCGTCTCCCTCTTCAGGATGTCTACAAGATTGGTGGTATTGGAACTGTTCCCGTTGGTCGTGTTGAGACTGGTGTCCTTAAGCCCGGTATGGTTGTGACTTTTGGTCCTACTGGTCTGACAACTGAAGTCAAGTCTGTTGAGATGCACCATGAATCCCTGCCAGAGGCTCTCCCTGGTGACAATGTTGGGTTCAATGTGAAGAACGTTGCAGTTAAGGATCTCAAGCGTGGTTATGTTGCGTCAAACTCAAAGGATGATCCTGCCAAGGAAGCTGCCAACTTCACCTCTCAGGTCATCATCATGAACCACCCTGGTCAGATTGGAAATGGATATGCCCCAGTCCTTGATTGCCACACCTCCCACATCGCCGTAAAATTTGCTGAACTGTTGACCAAGATCGACAGACGATCTGGTAAGGAGCTTGAGAAGGAGCCTAAGTTCTTGAAGAATGGAGATGCAGGAATGGTGAAGATGGTTCCGACCAAGCCCATGGTTGTGGAAACTTTCTCAGAGTACCCGCCGCTCGGTCGTTTTGCTGTCAGGGACATGCGTCAGACTGTGGCTGTTGGTGTCATCAAGAGTGTTGAGAAGAAGGACCCAACCGGTGCCAAGGTCACCAAGTCTGCTGCCAAGAAGAAGTGAGCTGTCGCGTTGGAGAGCCGGGTTAGCATTTTTGTCGAGCGTTCACTATTTACATGGAAGTTTAACTTTTCAGACCAATTTTAATATGCTTTAGTTCTATGTTGTTCTGGTTGAGACTTTTGTTCAAGGTTTGCTTCATACTTTGCTGTTTATGAAATTGTTATTGAATCGCTTTTAAATCTTAGTTTCTTTTTTGCTAGCCTTTACCTGTTTCCTACTTTAGTTTAGGCCTATTACTTTTAGTTTTTGGAAGACAAGCTTTTATTTCGTGCCCACACCGAAGCTCCTGGCGTTCGTATGCTAATGCTCTCGAAGCCTAATTTTCGAGTGAAAGTTGTTTGGGATGATAGCTCTGCATGATTCTTTGAAAAGACTATGTGTATTTGGGTGGGGGAAGCTATAACTCTGTTATTCAATTCAATACTACAATCCATATTTTTATTTATGTAAGTAACGTATTGAACAAAACCATAAAATTGTGAAGTTGAGAGAAGTTGAGAGAAGCACAAATCCGTTAACCGGTACGTCACTCAAAACATGATATGTTATTTTTATTTTTTCTTAGACATGTTATCAGTATTATCATCGGTTGGTTATTCACCCGTTGTTGAACTCTTATTATTGGTTATTTTCTTATTGTCGTCACAATTCTCTGAAAATTTCTAAATTACCAATACTTAAATCTCTAATCTCTTTCCCCTCCAACAGTCCCATTCCATTATTGTGTCGACAATGAATTTTCGAGAAAAGAGGAAGAGACAATCGGAGAGAGATATAATTAAAGATTCGAGATTTAAGTATCAAGGATTTAGGATTTAAAGAGATTCAAAAATTTAGAAGATTCAGGCGATGGTCAAGGGATTGTTGGTAGTGAGATTACAACAACAAGTGGATAGACAGCAAGACAACGACGAATCAACTGACGATAGAGTTGAAGGTTTAGGATTAAAGATTTTAGAGAATTTAGATTTTTTTTTGAAAAAAAATAATTTCATTTAAAAGAAATAATTTTATCAAAAATTTATAAATACAACATATGTCATGGTTTGAGTGGTTGACAAATTTTTTTTATAATGACCTTGAAGTAATGGACTTTCAAATAACAACAAAGAAAATGTTCGACACCTATGTCGACAAAAAATCTTTAAACTCCTAAAGCGAATAAAGATGTATATTTAAATATTTATTTAGATCGTTGGATGAGTAAAAATAGATGGCTGAGATTGACTAGTGTTTTTTTCAGTGAATATCTTCTCATTTTCAAATGTATCTTAGTCATCTATTTTCACTCATCCAATGGTCCTAAATCTGTATAAAATTAAAAGAATTTTATATTGTGTGTGTATATATATATATATGAGCCGAGGATTCAATTACATAATATAAAACTCTTTTAATTTATACTGATTTAAGATCATTGGATGAATAAAAAAATGACTGAAATTAAAAATAAAAAAACGAGAAGATATTTAGGAAAGAAAATTAATCATTAATTTTTTTCTTTGCCAACAATCTTAAAACCGTAAGTTTTACATAGATCCTAACACTCAGCAGCTCCGGACCCGAGTCTATTACTTCATAGTCCTCTCTATTAATACCAAAAGAAGTGATGATATAACATCCAATCATCTTGTCACCATCTCAAGTTCCTTGTAATGTTAGAAAAGTATGGGCGCTGCTCAACAACTTCTTCCATCAATTAAATCTCATTCTCAACAGTAACCCCCTCCATTAAAATGGCATTATTACCTTTCAGGTCCACCCCTTTCAATGTTTTGTCACTCTTGCACATAATATCTATTTCAGTAACATGAAGATTTTCAAGAAAGTAAGCTTTGGAGTAACCATGCCGCTACACTTGAACAACATGCTGCAACTCAAGGAAGTACTAAAAACATGATAATAAGGCACATTTGGTCAACCCCAGTTATTACAAAAAAGAATCATCGAGTGACAGAAGGGATAAAATAAAGTATGAATTGTTTTTATAACAACATTTAGTTGATGGGTTCCATCTCAACAACTATTTGGTGCATAGACAGCAACTCCAAGCCCCCCTTGTATTTTCCCATGTTTCTTTTACTTCAAGCTATGCTGAACTACCCCCTAACATTACTTAAATATAAAATCAAACCCCCATTACTCCTTTGTCTTTTAAATCCCCCCTCTGTTTTCAAATAATTCACACCTTAAAATCCCATGGGGTCTGCTGAGAGATCAAAGAAGAAAGTTCAGTTATGGAAGAAAGCTATTGGTCATTTCTCTTTATGTTTCGTTATGGGGTTTTTCACAGGCTTTGCTCCAACTGGTAAGGATTCTATTTTTTCCAGCCATGTTGTTGCTGATAATAAATCACTGAGTAGTTCGCCTCAGCATGTGAACCAGTCAGTAACATCAGTGGCACATAGCATTAATGTTAACAGAAGTTTGAGAGCCGAAACTCCGGTGCCGGTGCCGGAGAGTTCGAAACAAGTGGATGATGTTGTTCATGAAACCAATGTGCCAGCCGGGAGACTTCTAATTGTCGTTACACCGACGAGCACGAAAGATGAGTTTCGAGGTGTGTTCTTGAGGAGGCTAGCGAATACTATACGACTGGTTCCTCAACCATTGCTGTGGATCATCGTCGAAGGGCAATCGGATTCGAACGAGGTATCGGCGATACTTCGGAAAACGGGGATCATGTATAGGCATTTGGTGTCCAAGGAGAATTTCACAGACCCTGAAGCAGAACTAAATCATCAACGGAACGTTGCATTGAAGCACATTGAGCAGCACAAGCTGAGTGGGATAGTGCATTTCGCCGGACTTTCCAATGTCTACGATCTCGATTTCTTCCAACAACTCAGACAAATCGAGTACGTTTTAACTCACCTAACTCTTTTTCTCATATAATATTTCTAGTGAAAACGAGTTTCAAACTACCTGTACATAAGATTCTACACATACATACTGTTTAAAATATAGCAGGAAAAAGATGTTTCAGCTGCCAAGTTCCGGGATGAATAATATTTGGGCAATTTGCAGGGTGTTTGGAACTTGGCCAACGGCGTTACTATCAGCAAACAAGAGAAAAGTAGTGATCGAAGGACCTGTTTGCGATTCGTCACAAGTTATAGGATGGCATCTAAGGAAGATGAATAACCAGACAGATGAAGAGATGAAACCTCCCATTCATATTTCAAGCTTTGCATTCAACAGTTCAATCCTATGGGACCCTGAGAGATGGGGTCGTCCCACATCGGGTCAAGGCACTTCCCAGGTAGAACGCATAATTTTATGTTAGGAAGATAAACTTATAAAACTTCTAGGGACGAAAACGAATTATACAAAGAAAATACTAAAACTATAAAATTTTGAATTTTTCAGACAAGCAACCTCCGCCAGCCTTCCTCAGTCAATCCCTGATTGTTACTTCATTCCAATGAAACCCTTTAACAATGTTTTTTTCTTCTTCAGAATTCCCTGAAACTTGTGAAACAAATTGTGCAAGAAGATGAGACAAAGTTAAAGGGTATTCCACCGGAAGAGTGCTCCAAAATCATGCTTTGGCGTCTTCAGTTTGCCATTGGAGTTGTGCCAAGAGATGTTGTCAAAACATATTCATTATCCGATGCAATTAATCAAAGATGAAAAATACGTGCATACATATATATATATATATAAAGAGGAAGAACATGTTGCTTAGAGATTTCAACTTATAGGAGCATAATCTCAAAAATTTTCCATTTCTCTTGTATTTTTTTAACTTTTAAAACATTTTTCATTTTTTTCTCTATGATTAGTGTCCATAATCCAATTAATTTGTTCAATAATTTTGAATGGAATTAATGTCCAATGAATTACTTTCCATATATAAATCATATAGAGACAAATCCACCAACTTGTTGGAAGTGATTATACCAAATTACTTGATTAGACAGCAATCAAACGACATTTATGTAAAAATTAGGATAAACCCCTCAACTTTCTTTTTGAAAAAAAAATCTTTTAAATCTCTAACTTTTAGTCGAATTAAGCTTTTAAATCCAAAAAAAAATAATCGATGTAACTTTTCAATCGATTAAATTTATCGGTGACTGTTCTAGTATTAACGTGATGGATTATGATACTGATGTGGTGATCTACGATATTGACTTAGTGGTCTACATATGTTGATGTGAGGATTTACATGTGAATGATGAAATGATTGATGAACTTAATTAATCTTTTTTTTTTAAATTAAAAGTTTAATTGATTTTTTAATAAAATTTAATGACTCATTTAATCTTTAAGCAACAAAAAGAATAAATTATTTAAAATTTAAAATATAAAAACTATTAAAAATAAAAACACTATTAAGACTTTCAAAAAAATTAAATAAACTTTAAAAATATCAAAAGATATAAAATTATAGATTGTTAAAAAAATATTTATAAATAATTCACAAAATTAAACACTTTCGTCGGAAAACCTTCGACGGTCTCTCATCGATATGAGTCTATTGTTGTTCCTTGAATATATTTTAGTGGAATCAACATTGTATTAGGATAAAAATGACTTTTAAGGTTCATTTTATAGTTTAAAAATAATGAGAAATCAAAATTTAAGATTTAAAATAAGACTAAAAAATGTTGGTTCGATGCAAATATTTTAAGGTCCTTCTATGCAGGGCCGAAAGCTCCTAACATGCATCCAACACGCTCTGAGCATGAACTCATCACTCTGTCTTGTTGACTCAGCCAAAGGCCAGCCCCCTTGTTTCAGTCAAAAATTTTCACTGTCAATTCCACTTCCAGGAACGGGCAGATACCATGTACAACCACCACACTCGGATGCACGTGCAGAAGGTCAGGTTATCATGCCAGTGAAACCGCCGGGGTTGTGCACATGCTGAGCCATAACCAACTTTTCTGGTGAAAGAAAGCTGTCAAAATTCTTTGGAGCTTAGCAATTGTAAAATGCCAAAAGAATTGTTAATAGTTAATACTAATTGATTCTAGTTTTGTGCAAGGTAAATCGTTAAAACCAGTGCCTCCTTGCCTGGTATATATCTCATCTCTATCGTATGTTTTCTTTTAGCCTCACCTCTCAAGTACTTGGTAACATAACTTTTCAGACATCTAAAACTTCTCCCATGAGCTATGAGGTGCAATCTGTGGTTTATTTACACAAAAATTGGGATATAAGGAATGCAAAAAGTGTAAATCTATTGGCGGTGTATCAATTTACGGTAGAACCGGTAGCTATTGGTTGCTCTTCCATCTCTCCTTCGGACGGGATTTCGCCTTCGTCTGTTGACTGGTTAAGAGGACCTTGAGGGCTTCCAAACAGAGTAGAGAATATCTGCCGATGACAGTCGTCACAGAAAAAGAAGGAAAAATGGCCTTCATTTGGGAGCTTATGAATGGTGGCCCCTGGTAGAACACGGCTTATGTGATCTATCATTCCTTGTGGAACAGCTTGATCATCAATCCCCTGTATAGCAAGCGATCAATATATATGTAAGAACTTATTACGTCTTTTTTAGGCTCAACAACCTAAATAAGAACTTATTACGTCTTTTTTAGGCTCAACAACCTAAATAACGACTACAGTACAGATAATAGTTCAAAATTGAAATGCACAAGTTCCATCAGAAACAATCTTATAGGAATGGGTGACCAACTAAATTACAGACACTTGTAGGACTCTTAAATGATTGAAACATCACTGCATCTATGGTTGACTGGCAAAAAACCTATAGATCATGATATTATGGCAAACCACACTCAGGCTAAATTGAGGTGATAAATTTGCAAGGACTACTAAGTTTTATGGTGATATTTATATGGAAGGGAACAAAAGGAAAACAATCTCCAAACCTGCCAAATGAAAACCCCAGTTTGAAACCTATAGGACGGCTTCCTCGATGAATGGTTTGGTATTTCCCTGACGAATGGACTCCTCTACATCTCTATGCCAGAAGTCTTCAAACGTTGCTCCTTCAATTAGAATCTCATCCTGCACATGTCAAGATTAACTAATTCAAATTGGTTCATATCAAAGGCTAGTTTTCAACACAACGCTTTTGCAAAACAGTAGATCTTATCACATAGCACTTCCATACTTTGAACAAACTCCATAAGGTTAAAAAGTTCACCCAATATGGGGTATTACTTTATGCATCAATCCCTCTATTTCTTAGTCTAATATGACCACATGCACTTCATCGTGTTTTCAATTGAAAGAGATTATTGGGTGTCATGAGACCCCAATTAGCAGCTATTCACCCTATAGCCCAAAATGTGAAGAGTAATATAGGAATACATAAGAGATCTTTGAGAAATAATTAAGATGAGAGTTGACTCACCCTCCTTCCAAGTGACACAGACATCCACTTTTCAATTCGGCCATGCTTGCCTGATAGGAAACTCCGGCGGTAAAAGAAGGACAGCAGTTTTGGCAATCTTCGAGCTAAATAATACATTAACTTCCTTCTTGGTAACGACTCTCCCCAAATACTTTGCATTTCTTCCTTAGTCAAGCTAGGTTCATACGGATTGATCATTGGAGCAACCATTGCTGCACCTGTAGAGTTTGTGAAGATGCATCACAATATAAGGTCTTGATGAGTTAAATAATCCATTACGAAACAAATATCTATTCAGGCTTTCTAAGTAACATTATGCAATAATATGTCAGGTACCAAACCAGTAAATTTACAGATGTAACCAGCTCACACCTGCAATTTTGTGAGATACATGTCTAAGAGCAGCCCAAGCATGCATAGTTCCACTCGAGTAGCCCAACACCCAGAACTTATCATTGACTCCAACAGCATCAGCAAGATGTAGCATATCAAATGCTGATGAATTTAAATTTCTACTAGGATGAGGATCACTCTCCCCAAAACCAGGAAGATCATACGTTACCAGCCGAACACCGAACTCTTCAAGCAGTGATGTCTTAACTCCAGGTATACCTGTTTAACAAAAATAATTATACAAGTTCGTACACTAACTTGATTGCGAACATGCATATAAAACTTCTACTAATTGTATATTCTTACCTGCAAGTCGGGAAGAAAGAAAAGAATGCGGCGCAATAAGAGAAAATCTAGTTTTGTCCGCTGGAACACCTATTGCACGATAAGCCAAGTGTCTATCATCAGGGAGCTAGAATCGGCTTGCGCTAGGAGGATGAACAAGCACTTTCTTCACTGGTGGTGCCAATCCATCATGCCCACCATTCAAATTTAGAGCTGCAAAATTTCAAACAATGTGTGAATCCGGTCCTAAAATTGTGTGAATCTAGCGTTCCAGATTTTCAATAACCACTGATAACCGCAAATAATACTTAATTGATAATCATTAGCAATAAAAGATTTAGTACCTGAAAGTGCAAGGATGAAAACGAAGAAGATAACAGGCCAAGCGTGAATAGGATCACGATCCTCAGGCAAGAACTCATTCAAGAAACTCAATCGACCGGAGACCTTAGCCAAGGGTCCACCAAGCTTCTGAACTATAAACGAATCCTCAGTAACTACAGTTTGCTGCAAAATATCTTTATATCCTCTTCCAAGCTCTACAACCATCTCGCACCACGATTTCAAAAATTCCTTAACTTTTTCCTTCAAAGCCTCCGGCGGTTCCGTCTCATGATCACTTTCAGCAACCACCGTCGATTTCTGATCAGTGAACGGCTGTAACGACGGGAAACCGATTTCCTTGGTGTATATTAACCCGGGATCTTCCACCAAACTCGCCAGCTCCTTCCACCATGTGTTCGCTCCTCTCACTTCCGCCATTTTTTCGCTAAAAGAAAAAGAAAAATCTCCCTCTGTCTCTCTTATCTCTCAATCAATCATCAATCTCTATGAAGGAATTGCCGCTTTGCTTTAACCACAAGCCTCGGGAATGTCTCACGACTAGGGCGGTAAATGAGACGAGACAGATTGTAAGCTATTCGAGATCGACTCGATCAAAGTTTGATAAATACTCGGATCGAATGGATTCGACTCGAGTTCAAGCTCGACTCGAGTTCAAGCTCGACTCGAGTTCTTAACGAGCCGAAACGAGCTATTCGATACTCGACTCGAAAAACTCGTGAGCAGTTCGAAAAAATGTTATATTATAATTTTAGATTTTTTAAAATTATATTATTAAAAATACACTATTGATAATTATAAAATTTTAAAAATATATTAAAAATTCTATAATACAACTATCTCAAATTTTTAATAACTAATTTTTAAAATTATTGTTATAATTTGAGGTTTCGAGTTCAAATATCATAAATATTAAAGGTTTGAGCATTTAATATCAAGATATTATATTGTACTTACCTCATAAATTAGTTAATTAATGTCTTTACAATGAACCCTAAACCCTTATCTCTAAATCCTTAACCCGATTATGTGATACGAGTTAAGTTATGCACATGAAGGTAACATACAAATTATGCAAAATGATGTTTTGTGACTCCTAAATAAATCATTTGCATACTTATACATAAACATATCAACATGCAAAATAAATATACATAACTTGGTGATTGAGACATGACTTTATCATATCTTAATGATGACTATCGACACCGTCATTGCTTTCAAGCACTGACTCACCAACATAATATTTCAAGAACTGACTCGACTACATAATGTAAACGGAGATTTGATGTACAAATACAACTAAAACGATGAGATCATATTTTATCATACCCTAGTCAACAGGTTAACATCAATATCAAACAATCACCAATTTTTTAATGAAAAATGATGAGTTTGAATCATATAAATAGTCGAGGTAATACATGATAGGATTATGATATATATAATTATAAACAATTAAAGTGTTTTAGAATGGAAGTAGAATTTGGGATAGTTATAAAGTAATATATGTTTAAAATTTTCTTAATCAATTAACAATGCTCACAAGTCCTATAGATACATTTATTTAAACTCAAAACCTTTATGGAGAACAACATTTCCTTTTGTTACAAAATTATTGATATTTTGAAAAATATACTTGAAATGTGTTATTAATTTTTACCATTTAGTATCCAATGAACTTACCATGACTAGCTGAAAAAACATTTCCCAGATGCTTTTACATACACAAGCAAGAAAATTTCCTAAATGTCTTCTTTGGCAGTGGTTGCTACTTCCAGGTTGGGAACTCAGTAAAGTTTGGAATGTCAATTCCTGCTGCCTATAAAACAACATTAAGTGCTTGGGCATCATGGGTTGAGAACACGATGAGACCCGATTGCCATTGTAACAGACAGAACTGTGGGCATGGCAATAGGAATTCCTCCAATGAGTAGTACCAACAAATTGTCGATTCCGGGACGATATTCACGGTGTTGAATTGGGTACATGACGATGATTTCAGTTATCATTCCGACCGCAATGGAACATATACAGAAATTACCAATGGCAGTCAACACCTGTTTAACAAAATCGGGAACCAAAGCATTTCATGAATGAAACAAATGAAGAACATGCAAAATAATCAAAAATAAGCTGATCTTAGGACCTTTTAAAAATGTCCCTGTTGATTTGTAGAATCAACAAGGTGAGCAGCTTTGCCAAAGAACGTATGAACACCGGTGGCGATCACGACAGCTTCAATCTCTCCTTGTTTGCATGTAGAACCCGAGTAAATAATGTCACCGGGGCCTTTTGTTACTGGAAGAGACTCACTAGTTAACACTGACTGGAACATGGAAAAAGAGAATTAACATCAAGAAAACAAAGTTCAACACGAAAAAGAAAACGAATCACTTCAGGTTTCAAAAGAACCTGATCGATTTTCAGCGGATCACCGTTGAGGATTCTAGCATCAGCCGTAATAATGTCACCGAATTTAACATTGATGATATCACTGGGAACAAGAACAGATGCATCTTCTTCAATCCACTTCCCATCTCGAAACACCTGAAACGATTCATTTATTAGTCAATTTTCAGACACTAGAGCAACATAGACTAGGTTTGCTTGTGTTCATCTTCGATTCTCGACACTATTTTTTTCAACAAAGATAGTGTTGATTCATGGAGTTCCATGCAATCTTGCAATGCTCCTCTTTGTTTCTCGACGATCACGTTTCCATTTCCGCCATTGGAGAATAAACTTGTTAGCTTCGCAGCCTCGGATAATGCAGTGTTGAGGGTTTGAAGGAGGTAGAAAAGCATGTTGGGACTGATGTTTACTGAAATGGAAAGGTTCAGTGAATCGAAACAAGAACCTGGGTATGGAGTTGATTTGCAGAAGCTTCGTATGGAAGTGAGATTTGGGTTCAGAGAATTTGTTGAAGAAACGTTGAGAGAGAAAGTTGAAGAGAAGAAAAAGAAGATGAATATTGGTATAATGATGGAAGCCATTGAAGGCTATTGCAGAAGCTAATATGATTTTTTTCTGTTTTTATAGACCAATGTTAGATCAGATAAGGTAAATTGTTGAGATTGTCAGACTTAGCGTTGAACTTGAGTTGGTTTGATATCCCACATTGTTGGTTGTTGGGGAATAAGAGGTAAAGTGAGTGTATAAAAGTGGATGGGTTTCAATAAAGGAAAATAAAACCCGCTAAGCTCAGAATCGAGCTCAAATCGAGCTCAAATCGAGCTTGAATTGAGCTCAAAATCGAGCTTTAATCGAGCTTGAATCGAGCTCAAAATCGAGCTTTAATCGAGCTCATAATCGAGCTTGAATCGAGCTCAAAATCGAGCTTCAATTGAGTTCGAGTTTCGAGCTTTAGTCGAGCTCTTGAATTTTTTTTAGTTCGAGCTTTTTCGAGTTCGAGTCGAGTTTTAATATTATCTTTCGAGTTCGAGTCGAGCTTGAAAATTTTAGGCTCGCGAGTTTTCGAGTCGAGTCGAGCTGAGATTTATAGTTTTCAAGTTCGAGTCGAGCTCAGTAATACTCGAGCTCGACTCGGCTCGTTTACACCCCTACTCACGACATGTTAATATACTACTAATATACTATGTTACTAGATACCTTATAATATATTTAATAAATTCGGTTTAGCGCTATTAAAAATGTTGAGTAATAATAATATAGTAAATCTAAATCATGAAGAAATATTAAAAAATTTGGCAACCGATAAATTTAGCTTGTCGGTTTATGTCGATTCTTTATAAATATGTATCGATCCATAATGATATAATAGGTAAAAATATGACAAAACCGGTAAAGTGCTACCAGATATATTGCAAGTGTCGCTACTTTAATATAAGTATCGACATATAGTGAATTTAAAGGAGAAACAGTTTTAGCGCCTGTAAAGTGTTGATTCTTTATAAATATGTATCGATCCACAACGATATAACTGGTAAAAATATGACAAAACTGGTAAGGAAAAGACAAAACCGGTAAAGAGATATCAGATATATTGAAAGTTTCGATACTTTAATATAAGTATTGACACAGTGAATTTAAAAGAGAAGCAATTTTAGCGCCTATAAAGTGTCGATTCTTTATAAATATGTATCGATCCACAACGATATAATAGGTAAAAATATGACAGAACCGGTCAGGAAAAGACAAAACCGATAAAGAGATACCAGATATATTGAAAGTGTCGATACTTTAATATAAATATCGACACATTGTGAATTTAAAGGAGAAGCAGTTTTAGCGGCTATAAAGTGTCGATTCTTTATAAAAATGTATCGATCCATAACGATATAAAAGGTAAAATATGATAAAACCGGTCTCTAAATGACAAAATCGGTAAAGTGCTACCGGATATATTGAAAGTGTTGATACTTTAATAAGTACGCATAATAAAGTATCGATACTTTCAAAGAAATATGTAATTATACTATCGAAAGTATCGACACATGACATAAAAGTATCGAAACTTTGTAGTTGTATCGATTAAATAGAAATTACATATCCTATGAAAATATAAAAGGCATAGTTAAATATCCTCTGAAAAATAGATAGAACGAACGAGTTTTTGAAATCGAAGCGTAATTGTTGCTGCATTTCAGAAGTCGTTTCTAAAGCGAAGTTTGTTTATTTGTTGCTGCAGTCGAATCGAAAAGTACGTTGTCGAAACCCTAGTTTTTATTATTACAATAATCAGAAATAGGGTTTTTATGTATTGTTTGGGGTTTTCTAAGTAAAGAAGCATTTGTGATCGATTACAGGTAGAAAGTGATATTCTAGGTAAAATATAAATATCGATACTTTTATTAAATATTATAGGTAGAAAATGATATTATAGGTTGTATAAATGTGCCGATACTTGGAATATTGAGTGTTCCTATTCGTTTGAAGGAAATAGGGATTAAGGTTTTTGGGTTTAGTTTGGGGATTTCGAATTGAAGCAAAGAAGGATTTGAGACCGATTATATAATATTTTAGGTAGAAAATGATATTTTAGGTTGTATAAATGTGCCGACACATTTTGTAGTGACCATACCGTTTTACCACAAGAGTAGTTATATATATTTGTATATTGAATAAAGTGTATGTAACAAGTATTTGATTTGATTTGCATAAACTGATATATGAAGGAAAAATGGAGTCAATGGGTGGAAATATTGTTGGTGGTGCAGATGACTTTGAAATTGAAGTCGAGACTCGAAAGCAACCAAATGGTGGATATATGTACTTCTAGTAAGTATCAATGTCTTTTTGTTATTATTGTTGAAATGGTAATTGGATTAAAGTATTTAAGAACTTTAAATTGATGATAAATTTTAAATGTTGACAGTATGACCGAATGTAAAAGGATGAAGGAAGGTGGCGAACACATCGGTTCAGTATGTAAATTGAAATTGACATTGAGTATTATTTAGCATTAATGTATTGATTAAAAAATGTTTATGCTTAATATTATGTGAGAAATGATGTGTTGGAGAAATGAAATTCGATGAGTGATGATGAGAATGAACCTTACATCGCTCAGTCAAAGATAGATAGTGAAGAATACAAAGAATGGAGGAAAGCACATGAAAAGAAGGTATTCATTAAACTTGTAAATACGTTGATACAAAATATATAAGAACTATAACATTATATATTGTTAAAAAATATAGGAAGTGTCGATAAGGTGTAGCATTAAAAGAGTGAATTCATTAATTATACACCTTAAGGAGAAGGGTCAGTTGAATGTGTTAGGAGAAATAGGGTTTGGATCGTTGGTAGGAGTAAGGGATCGACCTATTCGGAGGGAATTATGTCGATCCTTGATGGCGCAATTTTATGTCAAACAATGTATTGCTAAATATGGTGATTTTTCATTTCCTCTCGGGATCCCATGTGCTGCAGCCGTCTTGGGGGTAGGAAATGAAGGCAAAAGTGTTGTAGAAGTCTCTAAGAGTAAGGACTGGAAAGCACTTGCCTCCAAATATGGTTTGAAGCAGAAGGTGACATACGATGAACTTGAAGAGGAAATCAAAAGTGGATCTTAAGGGGGGGATGAGCCGAAGGCCCGAGTTTTATTGTACCTTGTCGGGATCTTTCTTTGTCCAACGGGTGATATGTCAACGAACAATGACTATATGAAGCTCATTTGCGATGAAGGCTTGAAGGGTGAATTCAAATGGGCTAAATATGTCCATTCGAGATTGATTGAATCAATAATTACCTTTAAAAAGGGCAGCCAGAGATACCTCAAAGTGTGCATATCAATCTTAGAGGTAAATGAGTTGAAGAACATTTTTGTTTTTTTATATAAAATGATAATATAATTATTATATAAAATTATAAATTTTATTATAAATGCAGGTTGCACTATTCGATTTTTGGTCAGGCTGTGAGGCAGTGTCGGCTTATGAAAGAACCGGAGTGGCACACATCTGTTCATGGGGGAAGGAAGATATGGTTAGAGTGATGGCGAAGTTGAAGTTGGATAGACCAAGAAAGTAAGAAAGGGTAATAAATGTAATTAAATAATATTAAGAATATAATCAATGTCTTAATATTGTAATTTAATTTTGAAGGTTATTGGCAAGGATGTAGTGGAGGCAGAGGAGAAGAAAGAATAGATGGTTGTATTGGGGGATGATGGTGAGGGGGATGACAGTGAGGGAAAACAGAGTAAATTCGACATTTTAATGTATGAATTGACTGATATCAAAAAAATCCAATTTGATATCATGCAAAGACAATCAAGAGTCGAAGAAAAACTTGAGATAGTCGAAGAGAAACTTGAGAGAGTCGAAGAGACACTTGAGAGAGTCGAAGAGACACTTGAGAGGCATAAGGGGGAAGTGGAAGGAAAAATAGATGGAGTGGTGAAAGAAGTTGAGGTGTTGAGGGGTGAACTTTAAATGGTGAGGGGTGAAAAAATTGATGGAGTGGTGAAGGAGGTTGTGGAATTGAGGAGTGAACTTACGGGGGTGAAGGGGGTGGTTGATGAATACTTGGATGAAGGGGAAAATTGAAGGGTGAAATAAAAGAGATAAAGAACTATGTAGAGCAAAAATACGATGAACTAAAAAAATATGAAGAAGAAAAGATGGAGGAAGAAGAAAAGACGGAGGAAACGAGGAGGAAGGATGTCGATGTGATCTATACACCAGAGAGTGTTATAGATGCAGATTTGGATTCGGGATGTCCTGCACCCCAGAAGAATAAGCAGAAGGTAAGTTGAATAAAAGAAAACTTAATTTGATCTTTATCATGTTGTTGTGACAAAACTTTGTATGCAAAATTGTAGGTTGAAAAAACAGATATTCCAAGCAGAATTGATGACATCGACGCTGCAATTTGTAATTATTTATGGAATAGTGAGTTAGAATCGGGGTAAATAAAATATATTGTTTTGTGAGTGATATTTAAATATTTCATGATAAGATATTAATCCTAATGATTCATATAGATATTCTGTAATCTCAATGGGAAATCAATTCGCTAATATATCCGATGTTGCAACGTTGAAGCCTACGGAATGGGTAGGCGGTGTGGTAAGTAGAAAGTACAAAATGTTAAAACATATTGAATATGTTATGATTGTGTAATTAATTTTGTTAGGTTATTGATTTGCTCACCTGGACAGTATGCTACGATTCGAAAAAATCACTCTGGATGATTGGCTACCTTCCATACCACTTAGCGGTGAGTTAAATTAATAAATGTTGAAAAGTAGTGTTATAGATGGTAAATTAATAATGATTGTCACGTAATTGCAGCAACAGGCGTTGGATGCTAACAACAAAGTAAGTATTGAGAGTATTGCTACCTTTTGGAGTCCCATATTGGGTAACTATGTGAAATTCACCGACTGTGAGAAGGTAAGACACCATACGAATTGAAAATGATGTTTTCGGATATAGAATGTTGAATTTTGTCAAATTGGGTGTGAAATTTGTTGCAGATCATGATCACAATAAACTACCATAATTCACATTGGTATTTGTTGGTGTTGGATATGGTAGATCATGTTGCAACAATATATGATAGTCTGTTTACATCTGAAGCAGCTAAACAGAGAGTGAATGATGCTAAGAGATTGGTATGTATGAAAGGACATTATGTAAATTATAATGCATATTTTGTTTGGATCATAACTTCATATTTTTTAATGCAGATGGAAATATTAGATAGTTATAATAAGAAACACAATTGGGTAGAAGAATGTGGATCTCTAGAAAAGTTTCCTTTGAAAAAGTTTAAATTTGTGGAGCATAAGAAGAATGAGCAATTGAATGGGTATGAGATGTTATCATAAATAGAAAGCTTAATTTATGTAGGTTTCATAATTGACATGTGTGGTTTTCAAATTTTGTTACAGATATTATTGTGGCATGTATGTGATGATGTGGATGGAATCGATCGGTTCTACAGGGGCAACTGGTGATTTTGTAAGTGGAATTAAAAATTTATTTGCGGTTAACTTGTTAAAAGTCGTAGATTGAATGATGTGGTTTACAATACTTAACGTACTGACAATTTGAATATAAGTTGTTAGAGAGTGGGATCGATCGCGAATATTAAACGATCTCGTAAGCCACAATCAAAATCAACGAAGACAAGAGATAACAAAAGCTGCCATGAGACACAATAATAACAAAAGTAAGCGATGATGTAAATGTAGAGTTAATTTTGTATAAGATTTATAATTTTGTATACGATTTATAATTTTGTATGTGGATGTAATTATGTATGAGATGAGAAAAGTTAGCAGTAGGTTGTTGTACATGTTTCTTATATACAGTAAGAGTCATGTTGATACTTACAATATATGCAGATCGTTGTCTGCATTATTCCAAATGTCATCATAATTGTCATCATGTGTTGGACTTAATGGCCATTCCATATGGAGGATATATACAATAACTACAAAATTCAATAACTTTAAAGTAAAAGATAAATTTACAATGTAGTTGGTAAAAATAGATTTTTTAATGAAAAATTAATAAACACAAAGATTTGTTTCCAACATTTTATCCAGTATGGTTCCCAAACGTTAAGTTTCCAAAACATAGGTAAGCATATGTGTCGATACGTTTATAAAAAATGTCGATCCCAAAAACATCGAAACCCATAATTATAATATAATAGGTAATTTTGTAATATAACCGATATAAATATACGGGTTTTATGTGAGAATATGTCTACATAATGTATCAACACTTTTTCATTATGTGTCGATACTTTTTGTCCAGAATGAATGCCCAAAATGATGAACGCATAACGTGTCGATACATTTATTGAAAGTGTCGATCCTAGAAACATCGAAACCCATAATTATAATGTAATAGGTAATTTTTCAATGTAACTGGTATAACTAAACATGTTTTATGAGAGAATACGTCTACATAATGTATCGACACTTCTAGAATTTGTGTCGATACTGTTTCTCCAGAATGAATACCCAAAAAGGTGCACGTAAAAAGTGTCGATACATTTATAAACAAGTATCGATCCCAGAAACATCGAAACCCATAATTATAATGTAATAGGTAATTTTTCAATGTAATCGGTATACATATATCGATTTTATGAGAGAATATATGTACAATATGTATCGACACTCGAGTAATTTATGTCGATACTTTTGGTCCAAAAGGAATGCCCAAAACGGGTGCACCACTAAGTGTCAATACATTTATAAGAAGTGTCGATCCCAGAAACATCGAAAACCATAATTATAATATAATAGGTAATTTTTCAATGTAACCGGTATACCTATACTAGTTTTATGAGAGAATAGGTGTACAATATGTATCGACACTTGTGTAATTTGTGTCGATACTTTTGGTCCATAATGAATGCCCAAAAAGGGTACACCACTAAGTGTCGATACATTTATACAAAGTGTCGATCCTAAAAATATCAAAACCCATAATTATAATATAATAGATAATTTTATAATATAACCAGTATAAATATACCAGTTTTATATGAGAATAGATCTACATAATGTATCAATACTTTTTTATTTTGTGTCAATACATTTTGTCCAGAATGAATGCCCAAAATGATGAACGCATAAAGTGTCGATATATTTATAAAAAGTATCGATACCAGAAACATCGAAACCCATAAATATAATGTAATAGGTAAATTTACAATGTAACATGTATAACTATACCGATTTTATGTTAAAATAGGTGAACATAATGTATCGACACGTTTTAGATTTGTGTCGATACTGTTTGTCCAAAATGAATGCCAAAATGGTTGCACGCATAACCTGTCGATACATGTTTTAAAACGTATCGATCCCAAAAACATCGAAACATATAATTATAATGTAATAGATAATTTTGTAATATAATCGGTATAAATATATCAGTTTTATGTGAGAATAGGTCTACATAATATGTCGACACTTTTTAATGTTGTGTCGATACTTTTTGTACAGAAAAATGCCCAAAAGGGTGAACACATAAAGTGTCGATACATTTATAAAACGTATCGATCCCAAAAACATCGAAAACGATAATTATAATGTAATAGGTAAATTTACAATATAACCGGTATAAATATACCAGTTTTATGTTAAAATAGGTGAATATAATGTATCGAAACGTTTTAGATTTGTGTCGATACTTTTTGTCCAAAATGAATGCCAAAATTGTTGCACGCATAAAGTGTCGATACATGTTTTAAAAAGTATCGATCCAAAAAATATCGAAACCGATATTTATAATGTAATAGGTAAATTTACAATGTAACCGGTATAAATGTACCGGTTTTATGACAAAATAGGTGAACATAATGTATCGACACGTTTTAGATTTGTGTCGATACTTATAAATAACACGTTTTTTCTACCTTCATTATTTATATGTAACGCTATTAACCCTAAATCGATAAACCCTAAAGACAATTCTCTTCTCTTCCTCTGTGACGAATACCAGTGTTCATAACAGTTACGTCAGTTATTTTTGTAAATTTCTCGATATTATGGTATTGATTTCCATATTGGGTACTTTTTTCCCTTCTTATGTTCGACAGGTATGTTGTCGAAACCTTAATTTTTTAGAAAATCTTTGAAAATAGGGGTTAGGTTTTAAAGTTTGATGTTTGTGAATTGCAAGTTCAATCTTTGTTCGCGAAGATGATGACCTTCAAATGGAGCCCTAGCGTATCAATATTGAAGAAAATCGAAAGCGACCAGTAAGTATCAATGTATTCATGTAATTGTTCTCGAAATGGTAATTGGATTAAAATATTTAATCCAATTTAATTTATTCAAATCTCTATAGTCTTACTGAATGCGAAAGGATAAAGGAAGCTCATAATCATGTTGACAACATAGCCAATAAAACCCCTTGCAGGGTCCAAATGGTAAGCTAGGAATTAGTAAGGCAAGCTTCCTTTGAGGGTTTAGAGCCCTCCAACGTAAGGAGTGCATGATTGAACATTACGTATAATAATTGAATTCAGTTGTTGAAGAATTGTTCTTAATTTTATATAAGGATAGTTGTTATGATATACGTTCACGTTTTGGGACCATTTAGTTATTTTCGTGTAGTAGCCTATATCCTCGAGGTAAAGCACAAGAAATCTGACACTTAAAGATTTACCAAGAGCGCTAGCATTTGCTCTGCATGAAGACCGAACCTAGAATCAACTTTGCAATTATGCCTATCATGCTGAAGAGAACCTGCTGAATAATAGTATTTGCACACAACTGCAAGCATTTTAAACCCTAAACCCAACTACTCTCATTAAAAATTATGCAACAGAGATGTCAATCATTTTATGGAAAATTTTCCATGTGAGGAGTTGGGTTTAGCGTTTAAAATGCTTGCAGTTGTGTGCAAATCCTATTTTTCAGCAGGTTCTCTTCAGCATGATAGGTATAATTGTAAAGTTGATTCTAGGTTCGGTATTCATTCAGAGCAAAAGCTACCGCTCTTGGTAAATCTTTAAGTGCCAAATTTCATATGCTCTGCCTCGAGGATATAGGCTACTATACGCATCTAACTAATTGGTCCCGAAACGTGAACTTATATCATAACAACTATCCTTATATAAAATTAAGAACAATTCTTCAACAACTGAATACAACTATTATATGTAATGTTCAATCATGCACTTCTTACGTTGGAGGGCTCTAAACCCTAAATGCTCAAAGGAATCTTACCTTATCAATTGTTAGCTTACCATTTGGACCCCTAGGTTTTATTGGCTATGCAGTCAACATGATTAACCTGGATAATCCCAGTTACAGAACTGATTCCGGCCATGATTGCGGGAGACTATAGTCTACAGATTGTTTGGCATTTATGTGATGATGCGGATGAAATATTAAACGGTCTCGTAAGCCACAATCAAAATAGACTAAGAGATGAAATTTTGTTAATGTAGGGTTAATTTTGTATAAGTTACATACGATTTATAATTTTGTATGTGAATGTAATCATGTATGAGATGAGAAAAGTTAGCAATAGATTGTTGTACATGTTTCTTATACACAATAGGAGTCATGTTGATACTTACGATATATGGAGATCGTTGTCATCACGTGCGAGACTGAATGGCCATTCCATTTCGTCTTTGAAAAAATCAGTTGATGTAGGCTGTGTGTTTGTATTCAAATTGAGCTTGACTTGAGGACATGCTAGTTTGTTATGTCCATCACCGTTACAGTACCCACATCACCTAATTTTCTTCTCGACCTTGTTCTTCGGTACTTCTTTTTGCTTGCGTTGTTTTCATTGAGGGTCGCAAACGTTGTTTACTACACTGCTCTAATTGACTGAATCATTCAAACCAAACAAGTTTTCAAATTCTTCTATTAGTCTTTTCATCTCATCTCTTGCGGTTTTGAAAGACGTGTCTATCTTTAATGCAATGTAGCATAACCTACTTGACGTTGAACGTAGAGCAGCGAACATTGCCATTTGCATCACTTCTGGAGGCACATTCAAGTCAACATAACTGGGTGCAGAAGCCTTCGCATCCTTAGTCCACCTACTTTGAATCAAACTCTCGGGAAAATATGTGTAATCAAAGTGCTTCAAAATGTGAAGTTGATGGCGACACAGAAGTCCAACGGTCTCGGATTTTTTGTAGGAGCAAATTAGAGTTTTCGTACAAGAATCAAAACTAATTTCAAATGTCCTATTTTTTTATTTTTACTTTGTCAAATTATAATGTTGACATTCATCTGATAATGACTAAATCTCTTCCTCAATCTGGTACAATGTCTCCCGTTGAAGTTCATCTTGGAACGCACGAAAAGATTTGCGGGTAAAAATCTCAGCAGCATGGCTTTCAAGTTCGACCAGTTTTGTGATCTGGAAGGGCTTCGTCTGGGAACTTAAGTAATCCACTTTCAACTCGTTCATACGCATTCTACTAATTCCATATTCAATTGGACGAACAAAATCTAAATATGTCTTATTGTGTTTCAGTGCAATCGTTAGTGAAGCATTCATAGACTCGTACCTTTGTGTTGAGCGAATATTGGCAAAGAAATGACCGGTTAGATATGCTTGTGCCCATACGTGCCGAGTATTTCCCTTCTCAATCACCCATGGATGTTTTTCGACGTTGAATTCTAAAACAACCGAACGCCATTGAATATCGAATTCCTCGGTTGTCCACCAGGAAGCCATGCATTTTGAGAATGCTGCTGTAAATTTTGGGTCACCAATATTAGCTTGTGCATTGGGAGAAATATGCCAAGAACATAGTCTGTGCTTAGCATAAGGGATAACAAATTTGATAGCCCTCTGCATTGCCCTATCCTCATCGGTGACAATTGAAATAGGCGATTTATTCATCATGGCTTCTAAAAAATTCTGTAGCACCCACTCGAAAGATTGGGACGTCTCGTAAGCGATTATGGCAGTGGCAAACACAATTATGTTTTGGTGATGATTGACACCGACAATAGGCATAATTGGCCTACCATACAAATTATCTTTGTACGTTGTGTCGAAAGCAATCACATCACCGAAGCATGTGTAATCTGATCTCGATGTAGAATCCGACCAAATAAGATTATGCAATGCCCCTGATTCGTCTACCGAGTATGTCATAAAAAACTCGGGATCATCATGTTTCTTATAATCAAAGTAAGCAATAAGCTCATTCACATCCCCATCGACGATTTCCTTTGCTTTACCTCTTTGAAGTGTATTATAGATGTCTTTATGTGTAAATCCAACATTATGATAGCCCCATACCTGCTGCGTTAAATAGTTCATTACTTGTGACGTGCCAACATTGACCTCTTTCAATGTTGTTGCCTCATCGATATCAGCCTTACTTACAGCTCTATTAGAACGCATAAATGGTGTCATAGCAGGTGTGCACAATGCATGATTATGTTTATGATAAGACTTACTTATAACCCAGTGATTGTTTGTATTTGTTGCTGTAACTACGACTCTAGCCTTGCATCATGTTCTTGTGACTAACGTATGAGCACGTTGATGATCAACAATATTGCCTTTTGATACTCGAAACCCTTATTTGAAACAAAAAAAATTCTTGTGTCTTCAGATTCTCTTCCATGTCAAGCCGTGTTGTTCCCTTACGTGCACAAAACCCATGTTCCCGTGCGGATCCCTTGTAAAAGTATCAAGCTTGATCACATGAAGAGAAGAGCTGACCAACCAATCTATCAGATTCATCAATATTATCTACTTCATGGCATTCCTCAGTTGGCTTAATATTGTCTGCATCAGTATGATCCATGGCAAAAATTTTGTTGTGCAAGTTTAGTGGTCCCGAAGTTGATGGAGATGAAAGTAAAGGTTCATTCATTCAACATGTTTCAGTCGGGAGTCGTGCTTTCAATAAGATGTGGTATTGGTAGTGGTAGTTGAAGGGTGGGTACAACATTAAATTCGCGTAACATATTTAGGTGTGTACAATAACTACCTAAATATGTGTCGATACATTTTCTAAAAGTATCGACCCAAAAAAATCGAAACCAATAATTATAATGTAATAGGTAAATTAACAATGTAACCAGTATAAATACAACAACAACAATAATAAAACCTTATTCCCATATGCGATGGGGTAAGGGGGAGATAGTATAGTAGGCTACCCCCAACGCCAGGTTGAGAGAAAACAGGTCAACATAATGTATCGACACTTGTGTAATTTGTGTCGATACTTATTATCCAGAATGACTGCCCAAACGAGATGCACGCATAAAGTGTCGATACAATTATTAAAAGTATCGATCCCAATAAAATCAAAACTGATAATTATAATGTAATAGGTAAATTTATAATGTAACTGATATAAATACACTAATTTTATGTTAAAATAGGTGAACATAATGTATCGACACGTTTTATATTTGTGTCGATATTTTTTGTCCAAAATGATTGCCAAAAGGGTTGCACGCATAAAGTGTCGATACATATTTTAAAAAGTATCGATCCAAAAAACATCGAAACCGATAATTATAATGTAATATGTAAATTTACAATATCATCGATATAAATATACCGGTTTTATGAGAAAATAGATCATCATAAAGTATCGACACTTATTAAATTTATGTCGATATATTTTATCCATAATAAATGCCAAACAGGCGCACACATAAAGTATCGATACATTTATTAAAACTATCGATCCCAAAAACATCGAAACCGATAATTACAATGTGTTAGGTAAATTTACAATGTACCCGATAGAAATATATCGGTTTTATGAAAAAAAAATAGGTCTAAATAATGTATCAACACTCTTTAAGTTTATGTCGATATTTGTTTCCAGAATGAATGCCCAACGAGGTGCACGCATAAAGTGTCGATACATTTAAAATTGTATCGATCCAAAAAACATCGAAACCGATAATTATAATGTAATAGGTAAATTTGAAATGTTACCGGTATAAATATATCGGTTTACTTATAAAATAGGTCAATATAAACGCTACATATTACATATATAAGCGCTACCTAATATGTTATTGTACTTGATAATATTTTCGGCTAAATGTCTATTTTATTATATAAACGCTACCTATTACATTATATAAGCGCTACCTATTACATTATATAAACGTTACCTAATATATTATTGTATTTAATAATATTTCCGGTTAAATGTCTATTTTATTATATAAGCGCTACCTAATATATTATTATACCTAATAATATTTCGAGTTAGGCACCGCACAATAAAAATTCCCTGAAGCCTCTCAATTAATCATGGGACCTTTTTCATAAAAAGAAGTTCAAAACCAAATAATGACAGAACTGGAACTGAAACTTTACCAGCGTGATAATGAAGCTTTTCATTTCTTTAATCAAACAAAACTGAAACCGACTACCATTAAAACGGAATCAAAGAAAAGCAGAAAGTCCAAAAGGATTTTTACTCACTCCCATCTTTCTCTTTCTCTTTCTCTTTCTCTTTCCGACACATCACAAACCGTTGCCTCCGACTACAGTCTGACCTAACCCCTTTTTTAATTGCAATTAATAAAATGTTTAGTGATTCAATACTGACCGTCGCATGCTGAGGATCCGTCCACGTTCGCGAGCACTGCGCCGTATCGTTAACGGTGGGACCGGGGGCCTGTCTGGCGCCTATATCCGCTGCTTTCGCACCCGCGTACGTGGAGATGAGAATGAAAGTCGGTGGTGCACGTGGACATGGGAATGCTCGTTTTAACCTTTTCTTTCGATGCTTCTTTAAAATTGTTTAGTTTCAATAATCGTTTTCTTTTTTATAAAGAATTGTCCTTCAAAGAATCTGGGCCGTCCATGAATATCAATGCTGAACTTTGTTAGAATATGAATAAGACGGTGACGGACATTAACCAAGAGGAAATGGGCTACTCGTGAGGATAATGATTACGATTCAAAATTGGCGTCATGCTCACGGTATGATTTCCTTATAATTTCTTTATTTTAGTAAGAGATGGTAATTTAGTTTGAATCGGATACAAGTCCGATTTGATTTGAAAAAGAAATTTTGATCTGATTGGAAAAAAAATCTAGAAAAATTGATTCCTAATAAGAACCGAGTTAGATATAGATCCCGTTACAATTCAATTCGAATTCAATCCTAGTTCCTTTTAGATCCATATTCAATCCAACTCGTAATAAGAGGTGAGTCGGATATATAACTTATATTTTTGGATTAAGATTTTTTCAAATTTCATCAGATATTTTCTTAGATTTCTGAAGGATATCGTTAAATTAATTTGTTTTTTACTGTGTCATGGGATGTAAGGACGATCCCAACAATTTTGGGCCTATAAAAATGGGCTCCGTAATTGAACCGGTTGTAGTGGGTAATTTAGTTGAGTTAGAGGCTGCAATTGAGTAATTTAGGTAAAGGGGTCATGAGTCAGTTTATGTATTTAAATTTTGGGGTTTATATTATAATGGAGTATGTAATTGGTATTGGTCCCCGGACTTGTATCTAGGGCTGGCAATGGATCGGAAATGGGTTGGGTGGAGCTTCATCCGCCCCATCACCCGCGGTCCAAATTTCCATCCACACCATCCATCACGCACAA
Organism: Hibiscus syriacus; assembly: GCF_006381635.1. Classification (NCBI taxonomy): domain Eukaryota; kingdom Viridiplantae; phylum Streptophyta; class Magnoliopsida; order Malvales; family Malvaceae; genus Hibiscus; species Hibiscus syriacus. Next base: position 444,649 of record NW_024063349.1, read on the forward strand.
AAAATTTCATCCATATCCGCTCCATCCATCATCCGCGGGTGGAGCGGATGAGAAATGGATGATAATATGAACAAAACTTATTTTTACATCCTAAGCTCAAATTCTTCTAACATTCATAGAAACCAAACATTGATACTCAAACATTCATAGAAACCAAAACATGAACAACAAATTTTCATCAAATTCGAGCATCAGAGACTACAAAATATTTGAATGTTCAGTGTCAAATGATTGAAAGTCTTTAAAACATATACTACCACTTGTAAATTTATAAATTAGAATATTGAACACGGTAATAAATAATTCCCTAAAATCAATCATAAACACACAATTCCATACTATTACACTACTTTCCAATAAACTATTTATGAACTTTTCTCTTATATATTATTATGTTCTCTTAATAATTATTAATATGAAAAAGTTTTGTATCAAATAGCTATCTACGTTTATAGTCATTTCAATACAACATTATGTATGTTATTCATATAACAATCAAATCATCATTTCGATTCATAACTTATAAGTTTCATGTTTTACTTTTGAAAAAAAAGTACAATAAAAAGTTACTTTTAAAAATCCATAAATATCACAAAAAATAAAAAATAAAAAAAATCAAAACACGTGTTTCTTTATTCCAGAAAATACGAGAAAAATATATATCTACCAAAACCGATAGTAATAAAACAACTAAGCAAGGGTTCACCTCAATTAAAGAAACCGTTTTCCTTAAAACCCCGTTGTTCCTTTTTCCTATTTAAAAACGACAATTTTAATAATAAGCATAAATAAAATGCTATACTATTATAATCACACAAGATAATTGTCAGCCCTACTTATATCAGATTCAAACTAAACTTTACCCTCCATGTTATTTCCAAACTTGGTATTGGTCCCCGGACTTTGTAATTTTGGGGCTATTACACTCCACACCTTTTTTTTTTGAATAAAGTACACGTTTGGTAACTAAATTTCACTCTCTCTCCTATTTTTCTTAGTATACTTTTTATTTTTTTAATTTACTCATTGAACTTTACATATTAATTTTTTTGTCACTTTGTTGTTAAATAATTAAACGACGTTATGACATGACAACTTACATCAAAACACGTCATTTTTTATTCCTAAAAAAATTAAATCTTAGACTTAAACGACATCATTTTGATTAAAATACGGCCATGTTATAACGTCGTTAATTATTTAAAGGCAGAGTGTCAAAAATTTAATCTATAGAATTTAGTGAGTAAATTGAAAATATTGAAAGTACGATAAGTGAAATAAAAGAAAGAATAAAGTTCAGTTACCAAACATGTAGTTTACCCATTCTATAAAACACTTAAAGTCGGTTGTAATTGCATTTGAAAATCAGGAACAATTATTTTCGCAAAATTTTAACAACGTTTTAATGGAACAAGTGTAGACACATGATTTTCGTCATTATAATGTTTATATTATATATATATAATATTATATATATATATATATATATATAATATTATTAAAATTTTTTTTTACATTTACAGGCCTGAACTCGCGCCCTATAATTGTTACACACCCAGACAGCAGCCCAAGACCACACGCGACCCATCTGCTGCAAACTAGGATTTTTGAAACCCAAGTTCATGGTTCCCAGTCGAGCGTCGCATACCCGAGGACTCCCCATGCTCCACGTCTCGTCAGCTGCTCAACAACGCCCGATTCTCTCGGCCACAAGCAACGGTTGTGGGTTCCATGCAACAAACAACCGAAGTGTTAGCATTCTACTAGGAATCAAACACCAAAAATAGGGGTATTCGAACCCTATAAATACATGTAATCAAAACCCATTGTAATACATTCGGTTTTACACGAAATAAAAGCAGAAAATTTCGAGCAAATCCTAGCCAAGAATAGTGATTTTTCAAAGAGAAAAATAAGAAGAAAGGGTAAAAGCTCGAACCTTTATCGCTTTAGAATGTTGCATGTGCGTTTTTTCATCATCTTTGTTTTGAATCTAACCTAAAAAAGGGTTTTGGCTGATGAAAAAGGGGTTATTTTTTTCAAAATTATTTTTTCAGATCTACGTTACCCCGAGGTCATTTAAAAAAAAACGTTTTGATTTTTGAACCGAGGTGGAAAAGAGCTTTTAGAAAAAAAAATATTTTTTTTACCGCCGATAATCGACGCTGGCAAGGCGGCGCACGTTGGCCGTGTTATGGGTTTCCATGACCCTATCGTGGCGTCATCCTTTTGGATGATCAAAGGAGAGAAAAATAAGAAAGGGGGAGAGTTTTGTGTTTTGAGAATGAGAGAAATGAAAAATTAAAGGAGAAAGTTGCTTAAATACTCGGCCCATTGATCAACCCGTAACCCGGCCCAAATGGATTCAGATCCGCGTGTTTTTGAAGAAAATAGGGTAAACTACGCTTTTGGTCCATCGTCGTTTGTAAAGCGTTATTTTGACCCCAAATCGAATTTTCCTTTTTTTTTCTTCGAAATTTGATACCCAACTTTATTATTCTTTCAACCTAGTCCCACGTGTTTCATTTTTTTATTTAAATATTATATTTTATTATTACATATATATATATATTATTCGCATATTATTTTATTTTTACTTTCTTTTTATTACCTTTGTATTATTACTTTTATTATTTTATATTATTACTTTTATTATATATATACATATACGTATTTTTCTATATCTTATTTATACACCTAATATATATATATATATATATATTTTAAATTATTTTTATTCGGTTTTTTAGTATTATATTGTATATTTTTCTATTTATTTTTTATTATTTTTTGTTTTTATTACTATTATAGTATATTATTTTTATTTTCTTTTTTTACTCTTTTGTCTTTACTATTATTATTATATACATACTTTATTATTATTATACTACCTACACACCTACATGCCCCCACCTTTGTCCTCATTCATCACATTTCCCTCCTCAAACTTTCATTGGAATAATTACCTTTTTTTTTATTTTTTTTGTACATATATTTTTTTGTTATTTTTATAACTATTATTATTATTAACATTCTTTTATTTGTGTTTTATGCTTATTCTTATTTGTTTATTTATTTCTTTTGTTTTAGTTTTTAATTTTTCTTGCACATATATATAATATATATATATATATTTAATTTTTAATCTTAATTTTTTTTATTTCCTACTTATTGTTATCATTATTATTATCATAGACTTTTTTATTTATGTAACATCTTGTTTCGATCTTTTAAGGATATTTTCGTAACTTTATTGAAGGTAAGTAATTCAGATCGTTATTTACCCTTTAATTTAAACTTTCAATTTTCTTAATCAAAGACAACTGGAAATTACGTAGTACCGAAAGGACAGCTCAAGGGTGCGAACCCTTCCATGACTGTAACCGACTCCCGAATCCGACACATCTTTGGTAAGACGCAGATCAAGTAAGAAATAAGGTATCTGATCAACCCATTTGCCTTAAAATAAATGATCGGTGGCGACTCCTAATCCATTTTCCTAAGTCGAAGCCCAATTCCGGGCCCAACCGAAAGAAGATTCCGACAGCTTGGCGACTCCGCTGGGGATAGGTAAGTGATTCAGGCTAAGACAATTTCCAGTTGTCTTTTAAGTGAAAAGGGTAAGTTTAAATTTTAAGGTAACATTTTGATCATTATTGCTTACTTTTGATTATATTTTTAGAAGTAAATAGTTGTACTGGCCGTTTTCTAATGATTTCAGCTTTCCAAACTTGTTTTTCACTTAAGGCTCTAAACTCGAGCTCCGAACTCGTTTTAAGTGGGGGTGAAAGCGACGCCTTCGTGTGAATTTATTCACCGTGCGGGCCTAGCAAGTAGCATTCGAGATTCATATACCTTATGTCTTCGTGTGAATTTATTCTCCGCATAGACATAAGGGAATGTGTCCTCTCGAGTTTAACTTAGTCTACACAAGCCTGTGATGGGTTTAGGACTAAGGGTTTAGTAAGCCCAAGGGGGCGTCAGCAAGGAGAACTCGAGTACCGTTTTTTAGAACCTAAATCGGGAGACTACGGAGAATTAGAGCCTACCCCAAAACTCATTCCAAACCCTAGGCTGCTTAAATTATTTCATGCTTTACCTTCTGTTCAAAGCATGCGAACTAGACAAATATGCGGTTAGGATTTGTTTGAAATTAACATGCGGGATATAGATCATGTCCGGATAGGAATAATAAGCTTGTGGGGTAGATATCATGTGGGGTAGGACTTTCATTTTTATGATCGTTTTTGATTATTTTTCACCTCACTAACTCTTTTCATCTTTATTTTATTTTATTTTCATCACTTGCATCATTTAAAAGAGGTGTTGATCAACCAAAAACGTGTTTGTTAAACATGAATAATTTGCATTAATGGAAAAAGGGGTTGTAATACAAGAGGTGAAAAAACTCAGGGGTCCGGCTATGGTTAGAAAAGACTCAGAAAGAAAAAGAGGACAATCTGTAAGGCAACTATGTGTCACAACAATCAAGAAGACGTGGTTCTCATAATCAAGTACATAAAAAGTCAACTTTTTCAAAAAATGGTTTGACGAGAAAAAGGTTACTGACTTGGAGAGTCTCTTCAAAGACAACAATAACAAGATGACAAAACGATAGCTGAATTGGAAGTCATTTCAAGAAGCAATCAAATGAACTTCAGATAATCCCTTTAAAGGAGGATTTCAATGGCGTTTCCGTTAGAGAACATGTTCAGCAAATGATGAAAGCTAGAGATGCAATCATTCGATATTTCTGGGAACAAAAAGTAGCTCGTCACTTGCACGGTTTAGCCAGAGATGCCGGAGCGGTTCGACAGGGCATTCGATCGATGAAAGACGAAGGCAAATGACTAGTCAACCTGTTCCGGGTCTAGAGGATTTAGTCAGAATATACTTTTGATATTTTTGTCTCTTAAAAGATAAAACACTTTTGTCCCCAATAGGGATTATTTATAATAACATGCATGTTTTCGGATCAATGCCTCGAGCATTTCATGCATTTTTGCATCTACATTTCATTTTTAAGCATTTTCATAAACATGAAATTTCTTCATGGAGGATTCGATGCAGTATTCTTAATCACGTGACACCACATGGAAGAAAGATTTTAACAATTAAAGAAAAAACTGAAATCAGTACAGTGGGAGCTTGATCAGCTGATTGTAGGACTAAGCCTGTCAGGATGATCTGAGAAAAGAGTCCCCAGATCCTAAGGGCTACTATGTTGAAGTTGTTTGCAATTACCACATAGGAAGCTCCAAACATTCCTCTGAGAACTGTAAGGTACTGAAGCGCAAGATCCAAAACCTGACGGATTCAGGGGGCATGGACAACCGAAGAAGGGGGCATTGCATATATCATTTGCACATAGAGCATTGTTTTGTTTGAACACGTCTTTGATCTTTCACTTGCTTAATCTTTTAAATGATTGAATTTATGCTACTTTCTAAGGTGGAATAATTGAACAATTTTTAATCTTTTAGTTCTTCGAATATGAATTAAATATTCTTTTAATTCTTCAAGAATTATAGATTTTTGACATATGGCAAGATCAGACCTTTCTTATCCTGTCTCAAACCCAAAATAAAATACCTTGATTCTTTACCCAAAATAATTCATGTTCATTACCAAAAAACCAGATTTTGACATTACCACCCTTTGAAACTTTTGAACCTTTCTTTGAGTCAATAAAGTCACACCACTGTCTTTTTAGACTCAAAATTGACTTTTGAACATGAGCATTCTTCTAACTCGAGGCATTTCGCAGGGATCCTAAACATTAAGACATGTCGAGACCAAGAGGTAGAAAAGAGAATTCATTCGAAATAATTCTATCATGCATTAATTACACTGTTTTCATATGAATAAAATTAATCCTGAAAATCTATCCCCCTGGGGATACATCTTATGTGAAGATTTCCATGTATGAAATGATGAACGACTTTCTTTCTTCATCCATTCACAACAGGAGAAAATATATATCCCTTGTGTTCCTTTTTGAGCCTATAATATTTTCTTCTGATTCAACCCTAACCAAGGATCACCCTCTACACTGGAGGGCAAGCTGGAAGAAATCTTCTCACGTGAGTGAAGATATTAATCCAAAGGAGATACCAAATGCCAAGTGCGAAGATCCAATCAGAACAAAAAAAAAAGAGAAAAAGAGAAGAAAAAGGCAAAGAAAAAATAAAAAAGAGAATCAAAAACAAAGAAAAAATGAAGAAAAAAGACAAGACGCATATGCAAAGATTCACTCGACTCAAATGACGTGTCAAGATTTAAATTATGAGATTGATCAAGCAAAATAATTCCAGATTCACTTCACTCGAAGATCATGGAACATCCAGAGAAAATCAAGAGAAACACATACGAGCATATTCAAATTGAGCAAAACAGGATTAAAGGCATCAGAATGAATTGATCCTTGGTTTAATACCCTGAAACACTTGTTTGGGCCTATTTATCATTTTCTTTCATAACCATGAACCATGGCCTACATTACGTGCCTTAAAAGTCCCTTCTAATCATACATGGATTTCTAAACATAAGAGACTATCTTCAGATTTCATCCCGCCCGTCAGGATTAATCTTTATTTTCAAAAAGTTTTTTAAAATATTTAATGCATGATAGAGAAAAATAACAAAGAGGGGGTTCAAGACGTAAATTCTAAATGACGTCTTGAAACCAAATGAGGATTTGAGTTGAAAACCTGAAAAGGTGGCTCGAATATAAAAATTGGGCAGCTGATGCGATGTCACAAATTCCTTGATAAGGCATCGCACGATCCGAGCGTGACCATGAAAGCTGAGGAGCCAGAGAACACTTATAGTAGAGGAGCATACAAGCTACCCCATCAAACCTTTGAGCATCAAATAAACAAAAATGCCAAACCTTTGACCAAACACAATAACCTGAGACATTTTTATAATTTCCTTACTTAACCTTTGCCAAAGATATCTTTGATCTTGAAACTTGTCAAATAGCTATAATTTATTGAAGGATTAACAATGTAATTAATTCTTTGATATCCAATGAACTCTAGTTTTATGATTCGTCTCAATTGTAAAACTGTGAAAGGGGCAATATTTTCAAAACTTTTGATTAAACATGTTTCGAAACTCTTTTAATTGATATTTTTAAAACATTTTTTTCAAATAAGACAATCTCTCTAGAGTGGATCTTGGTAAATGTCACGTGTCTCCCATACACAAAACTCATGCTTAGAATCAATGCTGAAGCAAGAAATGAGGAACAATGGATGTATATTTGAAGATTCAACATCAAATGTTGGGGCATTTTTTTGAGATTCAACATCGAATATTGGGGCATCTTTGGGAATTCAATATCTTGATGTGAATTATCATATCTTCCGAAGGCCTTTCCTCCACATGCAGGAACCAACAGATAAAAATGAGATTTTTTCAGAGGAATAAAACAAGAACTAAGTTATTATGCATACATTTTAGAGCATCATTTTTTCACACACATAATTTTTACAGCTTTAGAGTCAAGTTTCAACTTCAAGACGAAAGACACTTGATTCAAAAGAGTTTGAAATCAATGGTGGTTGCTTAACTCAGTAGCGAGGAGCTACACCTCAACCAATTTGACATATTGAAAGATCAACAGATCTTAGAATCAACTTCAGACGTGTTCGAAAGCTAATTCAGAATTGATCCAGTTCATATTTTCAAGTCAGATTTCAACTCCACGACAGAGGATATCCGGCTGACAAAATTTGGCGAAAGGGATCATTATTCATTTAAAGGAAATTTACAGTACAACTTAAATCGAGAAAAGTTGTCTGTCAACAAACAATTTCCCAGTTACAGAACCAATTTCAACTTCACGGCGTAGGATATTGGACTCGGAACAATTCAACTTACTTGGATTTTAACCTCACGACGAAGGATATCCAATTACCAGGCTCAACTTCACGACGAAAGGGCCACCCGCGGTTCCAACTTCACGACGAAGGAAATCGTACACACAAGCAGCATCTATCTCTATATTGGGTTTCAACTTCACGACGAAGGATATCCAACTCAGAGAAAAAGTGTCTGTCAATAAACTTTCCAGTTTCAAAGTCAATTTCAACTTCACAACGAATGATATTGGCCTCAAAACAGCACATTGGATTTCAACTTCACGACGAATGATATCCAATTCCAAGGCTCAAATTCACAACGAATGGCCATTCACGGTTTCAACTTCACGACGAATGATATCCAATTCCAAGGCTCAAATTCACAACGAATGGCCATCCACGGTTTCAACTTCATGATGAAGGGAATCGTGCTCACCAGTAACATTCATCTTTAGCTTGGATTTCAACTTCACGATGAAGGATATTCAAGTTAAGGCTCAACTTCACGACGAAGGGGTCATCTACGATTTCAACTTCACGAAGAAGGATATCGTGCCCGATAAAGTGATTTAGCATCATAGCAAACATGTTATCCACAGATTTGACTTTCTTAAGTCAACGATTAAGATCTTCTGAAAGGATTTCTTTAACATATCGCCTTTGAGATTGTTTCTCTCGAAACAAGGGGTTGTCTCGCTTGAGACTAATTTACTCAAAACAAATTTTATCTCTCTTGAGACGGTTTCCCTTGAAACAAAATCTTTGAATCTATTTTCCTTAAAACTAATTGTCTCCCTTGAGGCAGTTTCTGTTGGTACTAAGTTTTGTCTCTCTTGAGACAATTTCTCTTTAAACAAATTTTGTCTCTCTTGAGACAGTTTCCCTTGAAACAAAATCTTTTTTCCTTAAAGACAAGTTTTGTCTCTCTTGAGACAGTTTCTCTTGAAACAAATTTTGTCTCTCTTGAGACAGTTTCCCTTGAAACAAAATTTTTGAATCTATTTTCCTTGAAACTAATTTGTCTCCCTTGAGAGAGTTTCTTTTGGAACTAAGTTTTATCTCTCTTGAGACAGTTTCTCTTGAAACAAATTTTGTCTCTCTTGAGACAGTTTCCCTTGAAACAAAGTTTGTCTCCCTTGAGACAATTTCTCTTGAAACGCCAATCTTTGAATATGTTTTCTCTTGAAACAAAATTTTGCCTACCTTGAGACAGTTTCTCTTGAAACACAAAAAAACTTTTGAAATCGTTTCTCTTGAAACACAAAAAAAAACCTTTGAAAATGTTTCTCTTGAATCACAAAGACCTTCGAGTTTAACTACGCTCATATTTAAGGCATGTTATTTGCAGGCTAGAAGGATTTTCTGCCAAAGACCTTCGAGTTCCATTCCATTCAGCTCAAGGCACATCATTCACAGCATAGCTCAAGGCAAGAAGGGTTATCTGTCAACGAAGACTTTTTCGAGTTTGATTTCATTCAGCTCAAGGGTCTGTCAACCACATGGTGGAGTCAAGGAACTATTTCTCAGTAGAATTTTTGGACCAAGGTCTTTAAATCGATAAGAAGACCGAAGTGGACTACAATTTGGCAACGAGAAGCCACATTCCAATTCAAGTTTCGACTTACGACTTCAAGTCCCCACCATTTCAAGATGGACTCAACCTCACGATGAGGGAGTCATTTCGTGATCCAATCCAAATCGATAAACCAGTTTCAACATCAGATTTCAACTCTACGACAGAGGATATTCGATATGGACGAAATATGTGTCTTTTAATCTTTGCTATATTTTCGTTACACGACAATAAGCAAAGAGGGTCAGCTGTAGACACATGATTTTTGTCATTATAATGTTTATATTATATATATATATATAATATTATTAATTTTTTTTACATTTACAGGCCTGAACACGCGGCCTATAATTGTTACACACCCAGACAGCAGCCCAAGACCACACGCGACCCATCTGCTGCAAACTAGGGTTTTTGAAACACAAGTTCATGGTTCCCAGCCTAGCGCCGCATACCCGAGGACTCCCCATGCTCCACGCCTCATCAGCGGCTCAACAACTCCCGATTCTCTCGGCCACAAGCAACGGTCATGGGTTCCAAGCAATAAACAACCGAAGTGTTAGCATTCTACTAGGAATCAAACACCAAAAATAGGGGTATTCGAACCCTATAAATACATGTAATCAAAACCCATTGTAATACATTCGGTTTTACACGAAATAAAAGCAGAAAATTTTGAGCAAATCGTAGCCAAGAATAGTGATTTTTCTAAGAGAAAAATAAGAATAAAGGGTAAAAGCTCGAACCTTTATCGTTTTAGACCGTTGCATGTGCATTTTTTCATCATATTTGTTTCGAATCTAACCCAAAAAAGGGGTTTTGGCCGATGAAAAAGGGGTTGTTTTTTTCAAAATTATTTTTTCAGATCTACGTTACCCCGAGGTCATTTAAAAAAAACATTTTGATTTTTGAACCGAGGAGGAAAAGGGCTTTTAGAAGAAAAAAATAATTTTTTTGTCGCCGATGACCGGCGACCGACGCAGATCAACGGCGGCGGTGAGGCGGCGCACGTTGGCCGTGTTCTGGGTTTCCATGAACCCCGTGGCGGCGTTCATCCTTTTGGATGATCAAAGGAGAGAAAATAAGAAAGGGTGAGTGTTTTGTGTTGAGAATGAGAGAAATGAAAAATTAAAAGAGAAAGTTGCTTAAATACTCGACCCATGGATTAACCCGTAACCCGGCCCAAATGGATTTAGATTCGCGTGTTTTTGAAGAAAATAGTGTAAACTACGCTTTTGGTCCATCGTCGTTTGTAAAGCGTTATATTAACCCCAAATTGAATTTTCCTTATTTTTTCTTCAAAATTTGACACCCAGCTTTGTTATTCTTTCACCCTAGTCCCATGGTGTTTTGTTTATTCTTTTTTTTATTTAAAATATATTTTATTATTACATATATATATATATATATATATATATATTATTCGCATATTATTTTATTTTTACTTTCTCTCTCTTTTTATTACCTTTGTATTATTACTTTTATTTTATATTTATTTTATTATATATATATATACGTATTTTCTATATTATTTATACACCTAATATATATATATATATAATATTTTAAAATTATTTTTATTCGGTTTTTTAGTATTATATTGTATATTTTTATATATATATTTTTTTTTCTATTTGTTATTATTATTTTTTATTTTTATTACTATTATAGTATTTTATTTTTATTTTATTTTTTTACTTTTTTGTATTTACTATTATTATTATATACATACTTTATTATTATTATACTACCTACACACCTACATGCCCCCACCTTTGTCCTCTTTCATCACATTTCTCTCCTCAAACTTTCGGTGGAATAATTACCTTTTTTATTTTTTTTTAATCTTAATTTTTTTATTTCCTCCTTATTTTTATCATTATTATTATCATAGATTTTGTTTTATTTATATAACATCTTGTTTCGATCTTTTAAGGATATTTTCATAACTTTATTGAAGGTAAGTAATTCAGATCGTTATTTACCCTTTAATTTAAACTTTTAATTTTCTTAATCAAAGACAACTGGAAATTACGTAGTACCGAAAGGGCAGCTCAAGGGTGCTAACCCTTCCTTGACTGTAACCGACTCCCAAATCCGATACATCTTTGGTAAGACGCATATCAGGTAAGAAATAAGGTTTCTGATCAACCTATTTGTCTTAAAATAAATTATTGGTAGCGACTCCTAATCCATTTTCCTAAGTCGAAGCCCAATTCTGAGCCCAACCAAAAGACGGTTCCGAAAACAAGTAATAAAAACTTTTTTTGAGTTGAAGTGCGACTGTTTTCTTCTTTAAAAATTATAATGTACCAAAAAAGTAATTGTAATTGATTTGAGACTTGACTGTGGTAGTGGATTGCATTTAGGGATAGATACGATGCTCGAATTCGATGAGTTTTGATTTTATTTAATTTTATTGAGTCAAATTTTAAAAAAATAGATTCAGATTAGATTCGAGTTTAACCTTGGAAAAATTAGAAAGGTTTTTATCCAAGCCTTGAAAAAGATAATGTTGTAAAGATTAAACATTATCCTTGAAAGGTTCAATTCAAGTGAGTAAATTGAGAAATCCTTAGTTGTGAAAAACTAAGGTTGTGAATGAAGACTTTGGTTGAGAAAGTCGGACCAATCTAAATCGATTGTGCTAAAAATTTTAATTTGTATTCAAAATTCCATCAAATTTTCTACAAATCAATTTATCCCCTCTTAACTGTGGACACTTACATTCGTCCGGGCAAAAAGAATATATATATATTATATTTATTATTATTATTATTATTATTATTATTATTATTATTATTATTATATTAATATTATTAATTTTGTTTACAGGCCCACAAAACAAGTCCCAATAGTACATTTTAAACAGGCAGCCCAAGACCCACGAACCGATCTACTGGAGCAACCCGAACCTACAACCCAAACTAGTCTAGCTAGGGTTTACAACCCTCTCCTCAAGCCACACACCTCTCCTCACGCCAACAACGCCGCTTTTCTCGGCAACCAACACAACGAAGTGGTGTTGTGGGACTCCAACGTTAGTCAACAAGCAACAAAAGCCGGAGTTTTAGTTTACATAGGATGCTAAAAATAGGATTTATAATATTATATATAGACGCATATAAATGAAAGAAAGGGAGGAAATTACACAAGAAATACGACGAAAAAACACGATCGGGAAAGAGAGAAGTTACATACGAAATACAGATGAGAAGCATAGCAAAAAATATAGTTAGAAAAACAGCAAAAAAACCAAAAAGATGAGAAGAGTAAAAAATAATATCGAAGCCTTCCCTTGTATGGAGAGAGCACCGCGCTTCTTTCATCGGGAGAAGAAGGATTTTCGAGCCTTTGAAGATAGCCAAGGTGAGTGGCGACCGATCTCACTCTCCCTTTAACCCGATTTACCTTTTGTAATCTTTACGATTTGGTTACTAAATTTGATTCCTATGTCGATTTGGATTTCCTATTTTATTATGCTTCTGTTTTAGTCACTATTTGGTATTTGGAATTAATTATTGTCTAGTCCTCCTAACCTTTTATTCTTTGTTTTGGTAGCTCATTTTTTAATTCCAGTTTGATCCATTCATTTCAATTGGTTTCAATTTAATCCTCTAAGTTTTTATTTTATTTTCTTTTTTAAATTGTTTTTTACATCGTATTGCTACTTTTAAAATTTAACACTTTTTTTCTTTAATTTATTTAACTTTTTTTAATTTGTTTTATTTATTTATTTATTTATTTATTTATTTTTATTTATTTCTTTTTCCTTGAATTATTATTCTATTTTTTTAATTTTATTTTTTTATTTGATTTATTTAATATTCATTTATTATTATTATTATTTTCTCTAACATTTTTTATTCTTTTTTGAGAAGAATTCCAATCGATCAAAGGTAAGTAATTCGAATCGGGTTTTTGAATTTTATTTTTAATTTTTAATTTTTCGCAATTAAGACAACCGACAAATTAATTGGTACCGAAAGGGCAGTTCAAGGGTTCTAATCCTTCATTGACTGTAATCAACTCCCGAACCCGACACATTTATGGTAAAACGCAGATCAGGTAAGATGGTGTTCGAGCTACCTAAATGTTTTTAAAGTGATCGGTGGAGACTCTACCCCAATTCATTCACGTCGAAGCCCAATTTCGGGCCCACCTGAAATACGACCGCGACAGCTTGGCGAATCTGCTGGAGATAGGTAAGTGAGTCAGGCCGAAATTAATTTCTGGTTGTCTTTTTAAGCCAAAATTGTAAGTTTAAATTTTATTTTATTTATTCGATTACAAATATTTATTCTCCGTATGGGCTAAGCAAGTAACATTCGGGATTCATATACCTTATGTCTTCGTGTGAATTTATTCTCCGTATGGGCATAAGGGAATGTTTCCTCTCGAGTTTAACTTAGTCCACATAAACTTGTAATGGGCTTAGGACTAAGGGTCTGGAAAGCCCAAGGGGGCACCAGCAAGGAGAACTCGAGTACCCTTTTTAGAACCTAAACCGAGAGACTACAGGGAATTAGAGCACAACCCAAAACCTTATTTTAAACCCTAGGCTTCTTTGAGATTATTTCCTGCTTTATTTCATGTTCAAAGCATGTGAACTAGAAATTTATGCGGTTATGACTTGTTTAAAATCAACTTGTGGGATAAAGATCATGTATGATAGGAAAAATAAGCATGTGGGCTAGATATCATGTGGGGTATGACCTTTTATTTTCATTATTGTTTTGATTTACCTCACTAACTCTTTTCATTTTGTTCTCTTCCATTTTACTTTTATCATTCACATCATTCAAAAGAGGTGTTGATCCACCAAAAACGTGTTCGTTAAACGTAAATAATTTATATTAATGGACAAAGGGGTTATAATACAAGAGATGAAAAACTGAGAAGTCTGATTATGGTTAGAAATGATTTAGAACAGACCGGGATTTCATCGAGCACACCAAAAGTCAACTTTTTGAGTTAGCAAAAGTTGCGGGGGTAGATGAAAAGGATGCTGACCAGGAGAGTCCCTTCAAAGACAGCAAGAACAAGATGGAAAAACGACAGCTGAAACCGGAGGTCATTATTGACAAATTAGAGAAGTAAACAGATAAACTTTGGACAGTTCCTATCGATGTAGAGCTCCAATGGTGCTTTCGTTAGGAACAAGCTCAACAGAGAGTGAAAGCCGGAGATGTAGTCATTCGAGACTTTGTTGGAGCAAGCAACTCTTAACTTGTATAATTTAGCCAGAGAAGCCGGAACGGTTCGACAGGTTATTCAATCGGTGAAAGAAAAAAACAGAAGATGAATCAACCTGTCAGAAGTTGTTCGGGGTCTATACTGTTTAAATATTTTTTTGTCTCCTACGACGTAACACTTTTGTCCCCAATAAAGATTATTTATAACAATAGACTCATTTTTGGATCAATGCCTCGAACATTTCATGCATCATGCATTCTTGCACATTTCCCATAATTTTCCTTTTTTCATTGCATTCACATGAACTAACAAAAGATGACTCATAAAAAAGGGTACAAACACTGGACATTCCACCTCAAGCGTTGGATACACCTCATCCCCATAACACTCATTCAAACTGAAAGGAAATGGAAGCTAAGATTGCTCAACTTGAAGAGAACATGCTAAGGTTACAAAAGGAACTGGAAGAAAAATAAGTCAAAGTCAACAATATACCTTGAATTCCTTAGCTAGGAACCAAGACTTGTTGGTTGACCAGATTGTTTCAAGGTTGTTTGGCCTGAATCAAATTCCTAGAGCAAGGGCATTTGAGGGGGTAGCTGTACCACTTACTCCACAGTATGTAAGTTCACTTGGAATCTTACCAGGACGTCAGGGGATTCATCTACCACGAAAGCACAGGCCTTTGTAAACAGCCTTCAAAATGGTTCAGATTATCACCATATTCCGAAATTTGGTGAAGAAGTCAAAGTAAAGATGGTAGAAACAACCATTAAACAATATGGTAGGTCAAGTAGAAAACCTTCCCTGAAGAAGAAAGGAAGAAAGATCATTAACATTTCAAAACCAATTGTAGTTGTATCATCTTCTAGGCAAGATTCGAGAGAACCAAGAAGAGAAAAGGGGTGGTGTCACAGAGACACCTCTAAAGCTCCCATACCCCAGGTGGTATGACAAAAATGCGCACTATAAATATCATGGCGGTGTTCCGGGGCATGCTATTGAAAACTGTCTCGTCTTTAAGAGGACTATCCAAAGAATGCGCAAAAGAATTTGGATTCATTTCAAAAATTCAAAATCACCCAACGCCATACAGAACCCTCTATCTAATCATCAAGAGAAAGAGAAAAATTCAATCACCAAGGAGACGGGTAAAAAAGCCAAAACTAGAGTCTTCGAAGTGAAGCCACCTCTTGCTTGGGTATGGAGGTAAATGATAAATACGGGATTTCTTGCACCACATCATAACACATTAGATTCCAAATGTGGCATTCATTGTTGTTATCATAATGAAGATGGACATGATGTACAAGAATGTGTCAAATTTAGAGCCTTGATCCAGCTAATGATGGACATAAAAGAGCTAGAATTTTACGATAAAAGCAAAGATACTCCCGGAGTAGAAATTCGTGTGTTTGAGGGTATTTTAAAAGAAGCCATGACAAGTAAATCAATTGAGAAATAGGGAACAATTGCAGATTAAGGCCCTAATCCAACTAATGGGGCATCATAATAAGGCCTTATTCCATTTTGCAGTATCTTGTTTGATTTCGTTTTTTTAACTTTATCATATATTTTTTTGTAACTTGCTTTCGAACTCTCATATTTTACTTTTCAAGGATATTTCAATGAATTTATGTTGAGCATTGAATCAAATTTACAACTTGAAATTCTTTGAATATCAACTGAGTTAAGAAACTTTGTAAATGATTCAGAGTTATAGATCTTTGACAAAATAACACGATTAAAAGCCGATAAAACAAAGGACTTTGACCTTACCCAAATGATACGCTCGAACATAAACCCTTTTCTTGCAAAAACCAATAAACAAGAGGTTTGGTATTTGGTATGCATTGGAGCGGATGACATGGGGCATCCCTTGCATATGACATTATTATACTTTTTGTTTAAGACATTCAATGATGATAATGATCTTCACAGATGGAATAGTCGAGTAGGTGAATCTAGTTTAGTTCAGTTGCTTGGAAATTGAACTCTAAAGATGAGGTTTCTTGACTTTCAACAACACCTAGACTATAACAGGTTTGTCATAACCATTTTTCAGGTGGAACAATTATTTATTGTTTAAAAACAGTTACGACTTTAAATTTTAGAAAATTGGCAGTTTTGAATGAATTTGGAATAAATTGGATAGAGTTGCCATCGACCTTTGGGTTAGGTAGGTCGAATACCTAAAAACGTCTTTTAAAAATAATTTAAAAAAAATCATTTTTAAGACAAAAGCTGGTTAATGTTTACCAAAGATTCGATTAAAACGGGTTCGAGAGTCGATTACGTGTGGGGAAGGATTAGCACACCCACAACGTCCAAAATTGGTACTGTGTTGCTTACTCATTGTCGTAATGGTTGAAATTACAAATCAAATTTAAAGTTAAAATACGATCCATTTATTAAAGTGTAATTAATTTACTTTGAATTTATTATTTAAAAGTATTCTTGAAATATATTTAAATAAATAACATTAAAATCAATAAAATAGTGCTTGCTAAAAATTAAAATAGTAAAATATATACATATTAATACATAAGATTCTGAAAATATAATAAGTAATAAATAAACCGATTTACATAATAAATTAAATATCATTAAAGCTTTTATGATAGATAAACTTACTTAGAACAAAATTAAGATTAAATTACTTTATATACTTAGAACAAAATTAAGTAAGTTTAAATTAATATTATATATATATTAAGATTAATATAAATATTACGAAACTTAAACACCAATATATAACGTGAAATAATAAAGACTAAATAATTAAAGGGCTAAAAGCAAAAGAATAATAAATTCTATTATCAAATTTAAATATAAAACATAATATAGGGTAAGTGACTATAATATACTTAAAAAAATATAGTGACCAATGTTAAATATTTACAGAAATACGATACATATAAAAATAAGACTAAAATGTAAATGATGTAATATAATCGCTCAAAATCAAAATAAAAAAAACTTCATTTAATGATTAAAACGGTATGTTACAAAATAAAAGGGACCTAACTCATTAATATTTTATTTTAAAAATACAGTAAAGGTCCCTGCTGAAATGGCGTCGTTTCATCAGGGACATATAAGCCCAAAACACATGTTTTTAATGATTTCCCTTCATTTTTTCGTTTCAATAGAAACTTGAGAGAGAGAGTTAAAACTCTATCAATTTTTCCCTCGCCGGGAAAGAACCCGCGGCGGAGCTCGTGGTGGCGAGCGACGGTGGTTCCGACGACCGGAGATACCCAAACTCCCTCAAATCACTCATCTTTTCTCCCTCAACTTATTTCCCAACCTTACTTGACCTAAAAACACCTCTAAAGTTGTAGATCTAAGATATTACCTTGCGAAAAACTTTAAAACCCGACGACCTTTGAGTTCCTTCCGACGACCTCCGATGTTTGGTAAGTATTTCCTCTGATTTTGCTTGTTCTTCGAATGATTTTCTTTCTTTTTTTTTCTGTTCAATCTCCTCCTCTTTTTCGAAACTGGTTCGAATCCATTTATAATAGATTTTAAGTTATTGTGTAGTGGATTTTCCACTGAATAGTGGTATGACAACATATCAATTTTCTAGATTTGTTTTAGTTTAAAAATCTGTTTAATGGAGCACTAATATTCTGTCGAATTTTTGTTCTTTTGAGTGATGTTTGGCGTAAAGAGTGACGATGGTTGCTTTGGATGGCTAGACGGACGGCTGGAGCATTCGGAGGCGTGCTCGGTGGCTTGGACAGTGGACTGGTCACTTGCGACTGTTGTTGAGTTTTTTAGAGTTAGGGTTTTAAAACCCTAATCTAAACTAGGTCTAGTTACTGGGCCTGTTCGGGTTTGGGCCGAATCCGGGTCTTGATCCAATTTGTTGTGTGGGTTTTGTATCTGGTTAGGCCTGGTTTAACTGCTGGGCTTGCAATGTAATTGGGCTTCTCGTATTGGGCCTGCAATGTAAATAATAATTATTTAATAATAATAATAATAATAAATAATAATAATATAATATTAATGATAATGATAATAATAATAATAATAATAATAATTTTTAAAAACCCGGTCAAAAATGGGTGTCTACAGCTGCCCCTATTTGCACATTCTTGTGTTAACAAGAATAGGGCAAAGATGAAAAAGACAAGTAGTTTTTGACCGATTCTTTTTCTTTTTGGTTTTGAAATTTGTTATTTGATTTTGGAGACGACATGGCTCATACGTGCTAAAGAGTTCTGGTCGTCTAAGGGTGACAAGACTCCTACATAATGAGAAGATCTAGTCAAGGGATGGCACTACTCATACATGATGAAGAGTTCTTGGCCATATTTAGGAAGGATGATAACTCAGTTCCTACGTGATGTGGACGGCTGGTTATCAAAGGTTGACACGACTCCTACATGATGAGGATATCAGGTTGAATGATGACACGACTTATACATGATGAAGAGTTATGGCCATCTAAAGGCGATAACACGGCTCATACGTGATGAATAGTTCTGGTTATCAAGGATTGACACGGTTCCTACGTGATGAGGACGGCTGATTATCTGGAGTAACATAGTTCTTACGCAATGAGGATAGCTAGTCGTCACTGCTCATACTATGATGAATCTTGGTTATCCAGAGTTGACACAGCTCCTACATGATGAGGAGATCTGGTCATAGCTGATGATGATTGATTCGTTGATTCAAAGATGAGATAGGTCTTGAAGATCCTGAAAAAATGCCATATGTTATGATTTCATGCTTTAAAGATGATATAAATGTATATGAGTTGTCATGCATGTTTAAAGGGTTATGCGTAAATCGAAAATGGCAATTGATTTTCTCATGCTCTTTGATCGGAACACATGAAGTTTATGCATTTTCTGATGTCTGGGTTATGATTGTGGTTACTTTATGAACCTTTCATTCATGAACTTGGATTCTATGATTCACCCCGAGAAAGTTTATCTTGCTTTGTTGATTCTTTGGCCACTGGTTGATTTTCTGAGAAATTCAATCAGAATGAATGACCTCTTTTGTTGTTCTTCTTTAAATTGGGACTTCTTTACTTCGGAAAGATAAGATTAAGTTAAAACTGATTTACTCAATTTAACCGTTCTTTATCAATGATCATATTTTTTGTATGTGCCCTCTGATAAACACCCGTTTTGAAATCCCATACTCTGACACTTTTCAGTGTAAAGCATAATAAACAAATTTGTTATTGATCATTGCAATGAGTAATGAATCAAGTTCAAAACATTTCATTTAAAAGAGGCAATGAAAAAGTATAATCCTTTGGAACAAGAAACAAGTAAACATCACAGGAAAAATAAATACATTGGATATCAAATGTTGAATCGTTATATTTCTTCATCTAAATTTCCCTAAAAGTTGACATATGTCTTGAAGATTCAGATCGTACAAAAGATGTGTGAGTATGAGAATCTTTCCCTGAACTGTTAAGCTTCCGAGGGAATCTGTTATCTCAAATCTTGAATATCCGAGCCACCCATTATGGATTTTCAACTTGAATCCTCCTTTGGTTTCAAGACACCCATTTTAGGTTTTCATCTTGAACCATCCTTTTTTTCTTTCTTTTTCTTCTTCTTTAGGTGTAGTATCGTTTGACTAAATCAGAATTCACAGGATTAGGCAAATCTTCTCCATCTATTTCAGTCAAAATCAAAGCTCCTCCTGAAAAGGCATTTTTTACAACATAAAGACCTTCTCAGTTTGGTATCCACTTCCCTCAAAAGTCTTTTTGTATAGGAAGGATATTTTTTAGCATTAAAATCTCCTTCATGAAATTCTCTAGGCCTGACCTTCTTGTCATAAGCTCTCATCATCATTCTCTGGTACATTTGGCCATGACAAATAACTCTCAGTCTTTTCTCTTCAATCAAATTCAACTGATCAAATCTACTTTGTATCCAATCAGCCTCATCAAGTTTTAATTCCATCAATACTCTCAAAGAAGGAATTTCTACTTCAACAGGTAAAACTGTTTCCATCCCATATACCAAAGAAAATGGTATTGCCCCAATTGATGTGTGAACGGAGGTGCGTTAAGCAAGCAGTGCAAAAGGTAACTTCTCATGTCTGTCTCTATATGTTTCAGTTGCTTTTTTGATGATCTTCTTGATGTTTTTATTTGTTGTCTCTACTGCCCCATTCATTTTCGGGTGATAAGAAGTTGAATTGTGATGTTTGATCTTCAATTTTGTGCAGACTTCCTTCATTAAATCATTGTTCAGATTCAACGTATTATTTGTAATGATACTTTATGGTATTCTATATATGCAAATGATTTTTTTAAGAATATGCAAACTGCTCCTTTTGTGACATTAGCATAAGAGGCAGCTTCAACCCATTTGGTAAAGTAATAAATGGCCACTAAAATAAAATGATGTCCATTTGAAGCCTTTGGTGAAATTGCTCCAATGACATCGATGCCCCACATTGAAAATGGCCAAGGTGAATTCATTATATGGAGTGGTGGAGAAGGAACATGTATTTGGTTATCATAGATCTGGCATTTATGACATCTTCGAGCAAATCTGATGCAATCTTCTTCCATAGTGGACCAGTAATATCTAAACCTCATGATTTGCCTAACCATTGTAAATCCGTTTGCATGTGTTCCACAAATTTCTTCATGGACTTCTTCAATTATTTTCTTGGCCTCAATTCTATCCACACATCTCAAAAGCACCTGATCTTTTCTTTTTTGTACAAAATGTCTCCATCGAAAACATACTCCATTGCCAAGCTCCTCAAAGTTCATTTGTCATTCTCCATTGCCTCATCTGGATAAGCTCGATACTTCACATACTGGAGAATATCGTAATACCATGGGAGACCATCTTCCTCTTCTTCCTCAATATTGCAACAATGAGCTAGTATTTCTCTTATAATCATTCGAATAGTCATCATTTGAGACTGATCATCAGCCTTAAACATGGCTGCCAACGTAGCCAAAGCATCTGCCATTTGATTTTCTTCACGAGGAAGATAAGTGAAAGAAATTTCTTCAAACTCTTTGATCAAATTCATTACCAAGTCCTTGTATTCTATCAATTTGGAGTCTCAAGTCATACATTCCCCTCGAAGTTAATAAATAACTAGAGCAGAATCACCATATACTTCCAAGATTTTAATTTTGCGCTTAATTATTGCTTGAATACCCAAGATACATGCTTCATATTCTGCCATGTTGTTTGTTCATTCAAATACGACCCTACTAGTAAAAGGATAATGATCTCATTCTGGTGAAACTAGTATTGCCCCAATTCCTTATCCCACAGCATTTGAGGCACCATCAAAGTTCATTTTCCAAGCCTCATTATTCGGAGCATCTTCTTCCGCCGCAAATATACTCATTAATTCCTCATTTGGAAAATCAAATTTTAATGGCTCATAGTCTTCTAATGCTCTTCTTGCCAGGAAATCAGCAATAACACCTCCTTTTACTGCTTTTTAATTTATATAGATTATGTCAAATTCGGGTAACAACATTTGCCATCTTGCCATTATTCCAGTTAAAGCTGTTGATTCCATCAGATATTTTAATAGATCCAGTCTTGATATTAACCACGTTGTGTGATATAACAAATATTGTCTCAGTCTCTTAGTAGTCCATACCAAAGCACAACACAACTTTTCAATTGAGGAATATCGACTCTCACAGTCAGTGAATTTCTTACTGAGATAGTAAATAGCTCGTTCTCTTCTTCCAGTTTCATCTTGCTGTGCCAGTAGACATCCCATTGACTTCTCAAAGACAGTCAAGTATAAGATCAATGGTTTTTTTTGGGATTAGTGGCATTAAAATCGGAGCATTAGTCAAATAACTCTTAATTTTAGCAAAACATTCTTGGTAACTATTATCTCATTCTCCTGGATTTTTGCTTTCTCAGTAATCGGAATTCTGGATCACACTTCTCAGTTAACTAAGAGATGAATCTGGAAATATAATTTAACCTCCCCAGGAATCATCGTACTTCTTTTTGCGTTTTAAGGATTGTTAATTCCAAGATTGCTTTTACTTTATCAGGATCAATCTCTATCCCATTTTCACTGACTATAAATCCCAATAATTTTCCTGATGTAGCTCCGAAAGTGCACTTGGCTGGATTAAGTTTGAGCTGGTATTTTCTCAATCTTAAAAATAACTTCCTTAAGACCTTCACATGTTGTTCTTCAGTTTGTGATTTGGCAATCATATCGTCTACATATACTTATATTTCTTTATGCATCAAGTCATGGAACAAAGTAACCATGACTCTTTGATGTGTTGCCCCGACATTCTTGAGTCCAAAGGGCATCACTTTGTAACAAAAGGTGCCCCACATCGTCACAAATGTTGTCTTTTCCATATATTTAGGGTTTATTTTGATTTGATTATACCCTAAAAAACGATCCATGAAGGAGAAAAGAGCATGACCAGTTGTATTGTCAACTAAAGTGTCAATATGTGGAAGTGGAAAATTATCTTTGGGACTTGCTCAATTGAGATCACGGTAGTCTACACACATTTGAACTTTTCCATCTTTCTTTGGTGGTACTATGTTTGCTACCCATTCAGGGTTTTTGGATACCTGTAAAAATCCAACATCAAACTGTTTCTTCACTTATTCTTTAATTTTTAATAGCATGTCAGGTCTCATCCTTTGAATTTTTTGCTGAACAGGCTTGTACTCTGGTTTTATTGGTAGCTTATGCACCACAATGTCAATATCTAATCCCAGCATGTCCTAATAAGACCAGGTAAACAGATCTTTATATTCTTGTAATAGGCTTATGAGATCCCCTCTTGTTTTTTGTAAGAGCGAAGTGCCTATTTTGACCTCATTTCTGTCTTCTTCTGCTCCCAAATTTACTATTTATGTTTTCTCTTTATGAGGCAATATTTGCTTGTCCTCTTGCTCCATCATTCTAACAAGTTCAGGATTTAACTCACATTCCTCATCATCCTTATAACCCTCAGATTCTTCAATACATATATCATTTTTAAAATCAATTTATGGTTCAAAATTATCATTATTCAAACATTTGATATCTGTATCATTTTTAAAATCAATTTGTGGTTCAAAAATATCATTATTCAAACATTTGATATTTGAAAACCTGCGAATAGAAAATAAATATATTTGGCTATGGACAAATATTTATTTGATATTTACCAAAAGAATATTTATCAAATAAAAAAATAAAGAATTTAAATAATTGAATATGAAGAGAATGAAGATAAAACATCATTTTATTAAAACCATGACAAATAACAACAATCCCATTATATTTGGTTTAAAAGACAGATTTGTTATTTATACATTACTCTGAAGAGTTCTTATAGAACACAGGGAGTTCTTCAACAATGTAGTTGTTCTTAATATAATCAAGAGGACATGGGAAGATTGATGCCAATGAGCATTCTCCAGTATAATCATTTGTGATGACATTGATACTCAAGCTTCCAATTTCTATTTCTTCACTTTCCCCTGACTGTTACAGTGTGTCAGTCATAAATTCTCCAAACATAAAAGATTTGAAAAGTGGTGGTATAATCATGGGCCCTCAAACAACGTCTTCACTTTGGACTCTCGCCTTCTTTCTTTCCCTAAGCTTTTGTGCATCTCTGACTTTATCATAGTAAGTTGGCTTGTATCCGAGGCCAAAATAATTTCTTTTAAGAATTGGATTCAAACCTTCAATGATGCCTTGTAGTTTCTTACCTATACCTTTCCCTACTTTCGCTCATCTAGCAATTATTTCTTTTAACTGCATATTTGTATTCTTCGAAAGCTGGGGAATGGAAATTCTTTTGCCTTCAGGGATAAAAGTAACGTTAACAAATTCCAAGGATTAGAATGAAGACTCTAGTGCGTTCTCATCTACCCCTACATATGGTGCATCAGTAGTGATAGAGGCAATGATATCTTCTTCTGCCTTGATGGTTACTAGAGTTCCATTAACGATAAATCGAAGCTTTTGGTGAAGGAAAGAAAGAACTGCTCTAACCATGTGAATCCAGGGTCTCCCTAACAAGCAATTGTAACTCGGATGTATGTCCATGACAACAAACTCTATTTCAAATATTGTAGGGCCAACTTTGAGAGGAATAATCATTTTCCCCATTATTTTATGTTCCATCCCATCAAACGCCCTCACAGTATTGCCATAACCCCTCATTTGAGAGGCATATACAGGAAGACTATTCAGAGTGGCAAATGGCATAACATTCAAGGTTGACTCGTTGTCAATTAACACCCCAGAAATTATAACCCCTTTGCAATGAGCAGTAATGTGTAGTGCCTTGCATCTGTCATTTCCTTCCTTGAGTATTTCATCATCATAGAAATAAATGAAATTATATGCATTAATATGGTTCATCATCCTATCCACACGCTCCACTGGAATGTCCTTCCCCATAAAAGTTTCATTTAGTACTTTGATCAAGGTATTTCGATATACCTCAAAATGTAATAAGAGAGATAACATCAAAATTCGTGTTGGGGTCTTATGAAGTTGTTCCACAATATTATACTCGCTGTGTTTCAGAAATTTTAGAAACTCTTGAGCCTCCTCAATCTTGACAAGTTCATTTACTTTTTCCTCAGGATCTTCATTAACCACAGCTATTACTTTATTGGCTTTCCCAGGAGCATAACATCTTCCACTCTTGGTGAAAAGTCCAACTTCATCAATATCTTCCTCCTTGCTTTCTAGAGTATTAATTTGGCATGTATAACTCCAGGGAATGCTCTTGTCACTCTTGTAAGCAAAAGACATCGGGGTTTTAATCACTACCTTGGATGTTGTACTTCCAGCGCTTGCCTTATAACTTGGCTTAGATATGACCAGGACATGTTTCTTTAATTTCTTTTTAATTTTTCCTGAACTTTCTTCAGAAGTGCATATATATCTTTCACTCTCTATCATCATTTCTTCATAGAACTGTAACTCCTTCTTGTTCATTAATTCTTGGAGTATCTGCCTGAATTCCTAACAATCCTGAATTTGATGACCATTTTCATCATGGTACTCACAGAAGTTCTCCGTCCTTTCAATTGAATATTTCTTTATGGGACTCAACAGCCCTCTCTTCTTCATTTGAACATATACCCACTTCAATGGAATTATCACTTCTTCAACCTTCATTTTAATTCTTCGATTCTCTTCAATAGCATTCACTCCCTGATTTTGATGATTCAGAAGTGGGTTTACAATTACACAAGGTGTCTCTGAAGCATTGAATGACATTACTTTTCTCCTAATCAAATCCTCAACCACTCTTTTGAAAGCGAGACATTTTTCAATATTATGTCCTTAGAGGTTTGTATGATATTCGCATGTCTCATTTTCGTTGAACCATTTTGGTTACGGTGGTTTAATTAGATCTAGATATTTTAGTGACACTACATGAGCTTGGGCTAATCCATGGAAAAGCTCACTGTAAGTCATTGGTATAGAAGTGAACGTTATTCTTTCATTGTTATACTCGCACTTAGTTTCTCCAGAAGATGAAAAAATTCCTTTCTTTGTCTTACTCACAGAGAAATTTACGTTATTATCCATTCATTTCTTTTTCATATAAGGTTTCTTTGTAGGATTCTAGCTACCAGCAATCTGTCCATTCTTTAGTGCTATTTCGATCATTTCACCGCACATCACGATATCAGAGAAACTCTTAGTCGCCACTCCTAACATATGATCAATATAGGGAGATTTTAATGTATCAATAAACATCGTTATAAACTCCCTTTCAATAAGTGATGGGTGCACTTGAGTGGTAATGTCCCTCTAGCGCTGAGCATATTGACGAAATATCCCATTGTACTTCATCTCCATATTCTAAAGAGTAACATGATCAGGCATCATATCAGTAACATGTTGGTACTGTTCTTTAAATGCATTGGCCAAATCTTTCCAATACCCTATTTTAGCTCGAGTCAATTGATTATACCATCTGGCAACTGCCCCTGTCAAACTAGCCTGGAAACAGTGAATTAACAGTCCATCATCCTTCCCCAATCCTGTCATTCTTCGACAAAACATGGTCAAATGAGCGACCAGACAAGTTTTCCCATCATACTCTTCAAATTCAGGCATTTTAAACTTTGGTGGTAAAATCAAATCTGGCACTAGACTCAGTTCTTCTTCCTCCATTCCATCTTGAGAACTATGTTTTCCCATCTCTTTATGAAACCCTTTGCATCAATCTTTCAAATGTTTTGGTACTTCGATTTTAGATTTCTCCATTTACTCAGGATCTAAATCTATATATACATGAGGTCTATTTTGAGGATTAGATGTGCCCACCATTTGAAACTTTGTTGTTGAAGACCTCACAGGATGCTCAACTAACTTTTCAGGGGAAATAATTAATCTCGGGTAGACTCATAGCCATAAGCTCCAACCGAAGTAGTACTTGGCTCTTTAGCTGCTTCAGTTTGTAACCCATATATCTTGGTCATCATTTCATTCATCATACTGGCTTGGCTTTGTAATATCTGATCTAGAATTGATTTTTGTGGTTGCTCCATTCTCGAGTGTCATTCTTGTTGTATCTTTTGTAACTCTTCTTGCATATCTTTCTTTAACTGCTCAATCTTAGCGTTTATTGTTATACTTCGTGTGTGATGGGGATTATTGTTTTTACTTGCCAGAATCTCTCTGTCACATAACCCTTCAAAAATTAATTTCTTTGTTTATTTTTTAAAAAAAATTGGATGCATGTTATTGGTAATACTTTATAATGATGCATATAAATAATAAATTTGCAAAATGAATGATGCTAATGCAAAAATACAACCTCAAAGAGTTGACCCAAGCAATAACTATTCGGAACTAACTTTCACTGGATAAAAAGTTTCAACCATTACACAGAGATCCATTACAGATAAGGCTTAGCCCTCAAACTTAGCTCTATAATTTCGTTCATAATAGCAATGATCTCTCTTGCATACTCAGAAACTGGACTTGTTTGTAGTTGGATAATCTCAGCTCTATTGGCCAATTCATTCATGTACTGAGCAACTCCACTCATTTGAGTTATAGCTTCACCCATCATACGCTCTCGTTCTTCTACCAACATCCGATTGTGTTCATATGTGTCCTTTCATCCCTCATTGATTCGAGTAATTTCCCTTTCGAGATTGGTGATGTGTACTCAAAAGCGTTGAAACTCACTCTCTAGTCTTCTTACTTGCTCTCGCAAAGAGTTATTCTCCTCACGAGTAAGCCTTAAGTTCATCCACTCAGGTGGCACTTGCATTTGAAGTAAGGACTCCTCAAGATGCGAAATATAATCTTTGAGTTCACCATTCATAGCTTGATATTGATTTACCTCCTCTTCAAAACTGGTCTGTAAATCTTCCATTTATTCTATTAATTGCTCAATTCTCCTGCTCTTTGTTTAGAATCTTTGCATCCAGGACCAAATTCGGCCTGTTTTCTATCAAGGATATGATTCAATCCCTGTCTTTCAGACCACATCTCCTTATTCTTTCGATCTTTTTCTTCTTCGAGCTCTGAAATTCTTCGATCTTTATCTTTGAAGTCCTCAATTATGCTATTTATCTCAGTTTTCAACCCCTGGACTTGACCTTTTTCTTCCTCTAATTCATTTAGGCTGGTCTCTTTTTCTTCTTGGAGTTTCTAAATTTTACGAGCCTTAACCTTAGATTATTTGACCAATTCTCTTTTATTAACTTCCAATTCTCTTATTTTGTCTTTTCCAGCTTCTATCTTCTTGACTTGACATTTATTCTTGACCTCAAGACTTTTAATTCATCGTTTTGCATCTGCTAGTTCTCTAGCCCATTGATGTGGCGCTTTACTTGACCCAAATCCTCTTCTTGCTCGCTGCATCATTTGATAATCCTTTCTTAGTTCTTCAAGGTTGGCTTCTACTCCCACTTTCTTATTCCTCATCATTTCAAATTGTCTGGCATGAAATTCAACCTCGAGAGTTAACATGAAGTTTTCTCTCTTCATCTCCTTTATTTTCTTAGCATCTTTAGCTTTCTCTATCTCAAACTCGTTTATTTGGATCTCCAAATTTGAAGGGATGTTTATAATTTGTTTCTCCAAAAACCTGGATCCCTCTCCAGATGCTAAAGGAATCTTGTCATTTACTCTTTGGATTCTCCAAGCTTCATAATCATGTGTCAAGATAACATCTGCTCTAACTACTTTGGTCCTGAAAGTCAATCTCTAGTAATCAGCCATATCCTTGACTTTCTTCCTATAATTGGAACAAATTCAGCACCAACTATCCCATGAGTTACTGGAACAAATTTTCGGGCACCATATTGTTTCAGCACCAACAAATGAGAGTATCCGACTCATCCTCACAGTCCTAGTAGTATGATTCAGTCCAAATATCCACATTTGAACAGAATTTGTGTGTGCATCATCCACAGAGCTTGCCATATTATGTTATGACCCTGTAAATTCCTGAAGAATTCAATCCACTGATCCTTTTGTGATGCTTCAGGCCATTCCTTTGTAAGGTACTCAGCAATGGGAGAATAATCTTTCAAAAAGAGATTGTAGTTGACATTTTCTTCTTTCAAAAAATGACTTCTGATCCATATGGTAATTAACTGAGCACGTCCCATAAAACGAAATCCACCCAGCCTTCTACAGATATGCAAAGACCAGAAAGTTTCAGCAAGAATCGCATGGACCGGATTTATTTCTCTTTTTTAACTTATCAACCAAGTTAACTATTGACAGCTCGACAATTCCCAAGCACCTTGGAAAAATTATCAAACCATATATTCCCATAGCAAATACATCCCTCCGTACATTTTTATCTACGTGTGTTGCAACTATATTTTGTAAGTGTGACCATAGTACTCACTCATTTTCTCCATTTTGTCGCAAACGATCATTTATCCATTTATCGCTCGTACATGTGATCTTTACGAACTTTGATTTAAATGAAGACCCTCATATTGACTGAGATTAGATTTGGTCCACTTTAACGCTTGGCAAATTCAGCAAAAAGTGGTATTCTTCAAGGGTCGGAGTCATGTCCTCTCTGTTAAAGGTGAAACAGCTATAAGCCGGATTCTAAAATTGTATCATACTTCTAATGAGCACAAGATCTACCTTAACATATATTAGATGAAATATGTCACCGTAAATTTGTTGAAAAACTTGTCTCTCAGTCGAATTCCAACTTTCCCAAATCGTGTTCAATCCTTGAAGTTCATTCTATTTTAAGGAAATCAGTGTATAATCAGACAGATCTGACATATAATTCCTTGGGAGGCTATCTCCTTGCTCTTTCTGCTTTGCTTTAGACCAATTCCTTACATCTGTTGGATTAACTTATGTATTTAGGAAACTCATTTCCATCATGAAAGTCTTTCCACTTTATAGATACTCACAGATCAACTGCCTTTTCTAATTATATGTGTATGCAGTATGAAAAAAACACAACAAAAAAAATAAACAATTAGTTAAAACAAGTGAATAAATTTAATATAAAAGAAAAGATAAATAACTTGAAGTTTTATATTATCTACCCAAATAAAATTCAAAAAATAAATAAATAAATATGATAATCTATCATCTTTTGTGTACACCTAGTTTGGGTACCTACTGACGGACAGAGATTCGATAGGACTATACCTATGGTGATCATCATACGGTTCACTATATGCATTATTTTGGATCTATGGAAAAGGTACTCGAATTATCCTTGATGTTGGTGCCCCATTGGGCTGCCAAACCCTCGATCCTCACCCATTACAGGTTTCAAGAGGAACGAGTTCAATTCGAGAGGATACATTCCCTTATGCCTATGCGGAGAATAAATTCCCTCGAAGACATAAGGTATATGAATCCCGAAGGTTACTGCTAGGTCTGCACGGAGAATAAATTATCTCGAAGGCGTAGCTTTCACCCCCATTTAGAAAGGGTTTAGAGCTCGAGTATAGAGCTTATGTTATGCAAATTCCTGTGATGTGTGTGAACAGTAACCCATTGACTCGAAAGGAAAATGAAACTACTCGACAAAAACTTGAACAAATCTAAAAACAAAGATTCAAATGTTAGTATGAAAATAAAAAAATAATGAAGCAATTAAAAACTTCAAAAAAAGGATCATAAGTTAACTAAAGACTCGAACTCATAATTTCCACCACATGATAATGTGTAAGCAACTTACAACCTAACTCTCTAAAGGTCCCCAAAGGAGTCGCCAAGCTCTCATAACCATTTTTTCAGGTGAAACAATTATTTATTGTTTAAAAACAGTTGTGACTTTAAATTTTAGAAAATTGACGGTTTTGAATTAATTTGGAATAAATTGGATAGAGTCGTCATCGACCTTTGGGTTAGGTAGGTTGAATACCTAAAAATGTCTTTTAAAAATTATTTTTAAAAAATTATTTTTTAAGACAAAAGTTGGTCAGTGTTTACCAAAGATTTGATTAAAACGGGTTCGGGAGTCGATTACGTGTGGGGAATGATTAGCACCCCACAACGCCCAAAATTGGTATTGTGTTGCTTGCTCATTGTCGTAATAGTGGAAATTACAAATCAAATATAAAGTTAAAATACGATCCATTTATTAAAGTGTGATTAATTTACTTTGAATTTATTATTTAAAAGTGTTCTTGAAATATATTTAAATAAATAACATTAAAATCAATAAAGTAGTGCTTGCTAAAAATTAAAATAGTAAAATATATACATATGAATACATAAGATTCTGAAAATATAATAAGTAATAAATAAACCGATTTACATAATAAATTAAATATCATTAAAGCTTTTATGATAGATAAACTTACTAAGTAAATATAATTGAAATTACTTTATATACTTAGAACAAAATTAAGTAAGTTTAAATTAATATTATATATATATTAAGATTAATATAAATATTACGACTTAAACACCAATTTATAACGTAAAATAATAAAGACTAAATAATTAAAAGGCTAAAAACAAAAGAATAATAAATTCTATTGTCAAATTTAAATATAAAACATAATATAGGGTAAGTGACTATAATATACTTAAAAAATATATAGTGACCAATGTTAAATATTTACAGAAATACGATATATATAAAAATAAGACTAAAATGTAAATGATGTAATATAATCGCTCAAAATCAAAATAAAAAAACTTCATTTAATGATTAAAACGGTATGTTACAAAATAAAAGGGACCTAACTCATTAATATTTTATTTTAAAAATACAGAAAAGGTCCTTGTTGAAACGACCGTTTCATCAGGGACATATAAACCCAAAACATGAGCCTTTAATGCTTCCCCTTCATTTTTTTGTTTCAGCAGAAACTTGAGAGAGAGAGAGAATTAAAACTCTCTCAATTTTTCCCTCGCCTTGAAAGAACCCTCGGCGGAGCTCGCGGTGGTGAGTGACGGCGCACGACGGTTCCGATTACCGGAGATACCCAAACTCCCTCAAATCATTCCTCTTTTCATCCTCAACCTATTTTCCAAGCTTACTTGACCTAAAAACACCTCTAAAGTTGTAGATCTAAGATATTACCTTGCGAAAAACTTTAAAACCCGACGACCTTTGAGTTCCTTCTGACGAGCTTCGATGTTTGGTAAGTATTTCCTCTGATTTTGCTTGTGATTCGAATGATTTCCTTTCTTTTTTTCGATTCAATCTCCTCCTCTTTTTCGAAACTGGTACGAATCCATTTATAATGGATTTTGAGTTATTGCGTAGTGGATTTTCCACTGAATAGTGGTAGGATAGCATATCAATTTTCTAGATTTGTTTTAGTTTAAAAATCTATTTAATGGAGCACTAATATTTGGTCGTATTTTTGTGCTTTTGGGTGATGTTTGGCGTAAGGAGTGAAGATGGTTGCTTTGGATGGCTCGGCGGTCGGCTGGAGCATTCAGCGGTGTGCTCGACAGCATAGGCAGTGGACTAGTCACTGGTAGCTATTGTTGAGTTTTTTAGAGTTAGGATTTTAAAACCCTAATCTAAATTGGGTCGGGTTACTGGTCTGGTTCGGGTTTGGGTCGGATCCGGGTCTTGATCTAATTTGTTGTGTGGGCTTTGTATCTGGGTAGGCCTGTTTAACTGTTGGGCTTGCAATGTAATTGGGTTGCTCGTATTGGGCCTGTAATGTAAATAATAATTATTTATTAATAATAATTATTATTATTGTAAATAATAATAATATAATATTAATTATAATGATGATAATAATAATAACAATAATAATTTTAAAAAAAAAAACCCGATCAAAAACGGGTGTCTACGAGGTTCTTCTTGACAAACTTAAGAAATTGGATCCGTATACCCAAATTATAATATTATATATATACAATAAAGTCTGAGCTGTCCCTCTAAAGCAATTGGTTAAATGCCTCGACTTTATGGATAAGATTCAGCTAACCTGATAAAGATGATTATAATATACAATAAAGCTTGAGTTGTCCCTCTAAAGCAATCGTCTTTATAGATAATATTCAGCTAGCCTGATAAAGGTGTTTATAATATTAAGTTGTCCCTCTAGAGCAATTGGTTAAATGCTCCGACTTTATGGATCCAGCTAGCCAAGCAATGGCAAATTAAATAAGGAGTTTCGGTAAAGATGGACTAAGGGAGTTAAGGAACACCTGTTACATTCAATTTCACACGAGCACTCAAGAATTTCATTTTTAGAACGATATTTTTGCACTTCCTTTGTTAGAAGAATTTACAAGGCTTGAACAAATGAAAGATTTCAGAGAACTGAAATAGAAGGTTTAGTAATTGATTATGCTAGTTGCGTCATTTTGTTCGCATCCGATTGAAATACCAATCCAAGAAAAAGGGGCACATTGCAATATTTTGATGGCCAAAGCCTTAGAAAATAGGAGGCCAACCTGAACCAACTCATCAACTTAGACATTTTTCAAAGAACTATAACTCTGAAAGCATTAAAGAGCTATTGATTCTTTTGATATTCTTCTGAACTCATGTTTATGATTTGATTTGATTATGACCCTGAATTAAGGAGCAATGTTTTACAAAATTCTTCTAAATTAAGAGAAGTGAGAAAAACATTTTCAAACAGGACAGTCTCAAATATGAAAGGTCCTTGAAGCTGAAACCCGAGAAGAAAATGGGGCACAATCGATTCCCAGGACCAGATCGGCAGACGATGAACGGGACTCCATCCAGGAGATAAAATAGAACTAATTCATATTGCATGCATCTTAGACATACTTAAGAGCATCACATTCATTATTTTTCACATACATATTGTTTTGCAACTTTTAGAGTCAAGTTTCGACTCCAAAATAAAAGATATTCAATTCAAAAGCACCTTCAACAAAAGACATTCAAGTTCGATTACACTCAGCTCAAAGGCACATCCAATTTACAGCATAACTCAAGGCGAAAAGAGTTATCTGTCAACCAAGACCTTCGAGTTCTATTACACTCAGCTCAAAGGCGCATCATTTGTAGCATAGCTCAAGGCGAGAAGGGTTATCTGCCAATAAAAGACCTTCGAGTTCAATTACACTCAGCTCAAAGGCACATCATTTACAGCATAGCTCAAGGCGATAAGGGTTATCTATCAACCACGACCTTCATGTTCGATTACACTCAGCTCAAAGGCACATCATTTACAGCATAGCTCAAGGCGAGAAGGGCTATCTGCCAACAAAAGACCTTCGAGTTCGATTACACTCAGCTCAAAGGCGCATCATTTGCAGCATAGCTCAAGGCGAGAAGGGCTATCTGCCAACAAAAGACCTTCGAGTTTGATTACACTAAAGGCACATCATTTGTAGAATAGCTCAAGGCGATAAGGGCTATCTGGCAACACAAGACCTTCGAGTTAGATTACACTCAGCTCAAAGGCATATCATTTACAACATAACTCAAGGCGAGAAGGGTTATCTGTCAACCAAGACCTTCGTGTTCGATTACACTCAACTCAAAGGAGCATCATTTGCGGTATAGCTTAAGGCGAGAAAGGTTATCTGCCAACAAAAGACCTTCGAGTTTGATTACACTCAGCTCAAAGGCACATTATTTATAGCATAACTCAAGGCGAGAAGGGTTATCTGTCAACCAAGACCTTCGAGTTTGACTACGCTCAGCTCAAAGGCACATCATTTGCAGCATAGCTCAAGGCAAGAAGGGTTATCTGCCAACAAAAGACCTTCAAGTTCGATTACACTCAGCTCAAAGGCACATCATTTACAGCATAACTCAAGGCGAGAAGGGTTATCTGTCAACCAAGACCTTCAAGTTCGATTACACTCAGCTCAAAGGCACATCATTTACAGCATAACTCAAGGCGAGAAGGGTTATCTGTCAACCAAGACCTTCGAGTTTGATTACACTCAGCTCAAAGGCACATCAAATTTACAACATAGCTCAAGGCGAGAAGGGCTATCTGTCACCACAAGACCTTCGAGTTTGATTACACTCAGCTCAAAGGCACATCAAATTTACAGCAAGGCTCAAGGCAAGAAGAGATATCTGTCAACAAATACCCTCGAGTTCGATTCCATTCAGCTCAAGGGGATGTCAAATTCATAGCATAGCTTAAGTCGAGAAAAGCTATATGTCAACAAAAACTTTCGAGTTCGATTCCATTCAGCTCGATGACTTATCGACTACTTTCCGGCTAAAGTTTAAATCAAGGTCCTTAAGTCAAGAAGAATACCTCGGTTAGTCGTGCCTTAGTGATAAGAAACCATTTTCCAACAGCATAGATTAAGTCGAGAAAAACTATATGTCAACGAAGACTTTCGAGTTTGATTTCGTTCAGCTCAAGGGCCTATCAACGACATGGTGGAGTCAAGGAACTATTTTCCAGTCGAATTTTTAAACCAATGTCTTTAAATCGAGAAGAAGACCGAAGTTGATTACAATATGGTAACGAGAAGCCACATTCCGATTCAAATTCTGAATTACGGCTTCAATTCCATATCATTTTAAGATGGACTCGACTTCGCGATGGAGGAGTCATTTGCAGCTCAATTCGACAGAGAGTTATTCTTAAATGAAATACCATAATCAATTATCAATTCAATCGGGCGAAAATTTGTGTCCTTTTTATCTTTGTCCTATTTTTCGTTACACGAAAAAGGAAAAAGAGGGGCAACTGTGGACACTTACTTTCGTTCGGGCAAAAAGAATATATATATATATATATATATATATATATATATATTATATTAATATTATTAATTTTGTTTACAAGCCCACAAAATAAGACCCAGCAGTACATTTTAAACAGGCAGCCCAAGACCCACGAACCGGTCCACTGGAGCAACCCGAACCCGTGACTCGAATCAATTTAGATAGGGTTTGCAACCCTCTTCTCACGTCTTTCCTCACGTCACGCGCCTCTCCTCACGCCAACAACGCCGCTTTTCTCGGCAACCAGCACAACGAAGTTGTGTTGTGGGACTCCAAAGTCAGTCAATAAGCAACAAAAGCTGGAGTTTTAGTTTACATAGAATGCTAAAAATAGGATTTGTAATATTATATATAGACACATGTAAACTAAAGAAATGGAGGAAATTACACAAGAAATACGATGAAAAAACATGACCGGGAAAGAGAGAAGTTACATACGAAATACGGAGAAGAAGTATAGCAAAAAATACAGTTAGAAAAACATCAAAAAAAACCAAAAAGAGGAGAAGAGTAAAAAAATAATATCGAAGCCTTCCCTTGTCTGGAGAGAGCACCGCGCTTCTTTCATCGAGAGAAGAAGGATTTTCGAGCCTTTGAAGATAGATAGCCATGGTGAGCGGCGGTCGATCTCACTCTCCCTTTAACCCTGGCATGAACATACTCTTTTATTTAGAGATGAAATCTCTATGTTTTGTTGAAAAAGGTAGAATGAAGTTTGTGTTTCTTAATATCCAAACGTGGAAACAACAAAGATGAAAGGGAAGGGACCTACATGTCTTCATTAGGGGTTATTCGCATCCTAAAGGCTTTATCTTTTGTAATCTTTACGATTTGGTTACTAAATTTGATTCATATGCTGATTTGGATTTCCAATTTTATTATGCTTCTGTTTTAGTCACTATTTGGTATTTGGAATTAATTATTGTCTAGTCCTCCTAACCTTTTATTCTTTGTTTTTGTAGCTCATTTTTTTAATTCCAATTTGATCCATTCATTTCAATTGGTTTCAATTTAATCCTCTAAGTTTTTATTTTCTTTTCTTTTCTTTTTTGAATTGTTTTTTACTTCGTATTGCTACTTTTAAAATTTAACACTTTTTTTCTTTAATTTATTTAACATTTTTTAATTTGTTTTATTTAATTTGTTTTTTAATTAATTTTTTTTGATTTATTTATTTTTATTTCTTTCTTTTTCCTTGAATTATTATTCTATTTATTATTTTATTTTATATTTGGTTTATGTAATATTCATTATTATTATTATTATTATTATTATTATTATTATTATTATTATTATTATTTCCTCTAACATTTTTTATTCTTTTTTTAGAAGAATTCCAATCGATCAAAGGTAAGTAATTCGAATCGAATTTTTAAATTTTATTTTTTTTGCAATTAAGACAACCGACAAGTTAATTGGTACCGAAAGGGTTGTTCAAGGGTGCTAATCCTTCATTGACTGTAACCGACTCCCGAACCCGACACATTTCTGGTAAAACGTAGATCAGGTAAGATGGTGTCCGATCTACTTAAATGTTTTTAAAGTGATCGGTGACAACTCTAATCCAATTCATTCACGTCGAAACCCAATTCCAGGCCTACCCAAAAGACGGTCGTGACATTAACGATTTTCGGTTAATCTATAAAACTGGCAGATTGATCGATAAAGAAGGATATGAATTACTATCCTCTTTTGAGTGGTCATCCTTTTATCAAATTTTTAGTTTTGTCATGTAATATAGATTTTGCCACCATTATACTTTTATAGGGTTTTCTTAAGCAAATTTTGATATATCAAGAGATTTCATTGAAACGCAACATTACCAAAAGTGATTATGCACTCTCTATACGAAAGATGAGAGATGTATGATTTTCGATCTCCATCTTTTTATGAGTGTCAAAATAAATGATGTATTTAACTTAAAACCTCACAACCAACCGAGATACATATAAAAAGTTAACCTGGTTTAAATATCCGATAATGACATTAAGGAATGTTTTCTCGTATGGTAAATAAATAGATTAAAGATACGATCTTTCTCTCGTTAAAATTATATAAATTATTTATTAAAAGTATATTAACAAAATAACAAATAAAAATAACCTTGACAATAAAATTAGTTTGTTTTTCATTTGTGATAAATGTATTGAAATGTGTGTCCTATGCTAATCGTTGTTCTCTATTTTTTACAATCGAATAATAACTAAAACAAACAATATATTCATTATACTCATATAATAAATAAACTAACAATAATTAAATAATTACAAAAATTAAATAAAAATATTTACATCATGTTTTAAAATTTCATGATTTCTATACATCAAATCCATATTAAATAACAAATGTGGAGTATCCACCAAAAATATTATTGAGAGTGCAATTTATATTAATGTTATAATAATTAAAATAAACAATTTATTGATTGTTCGAATTTAATAAATAAATAAATTATACAAAAAATTAAATAATTTATTTTTAAATCAGAATTATGAACATCATATTTAAAAGAGTTCATGTTTTTTGATACACTACAAATGCAGAGCATACACAAAAAAGTATTCGAACTAAAAAATTTATATTTGGCATAAAAATATTAGTATTATATAATTAAAATAATAATAAACTCGTGAAATTATTATATACATTTTTTCAATTTAGTCTTTCAACTTTACACGATTTCCTTATTCCTTCAATTCTTCATTCATTTTAAGTTATTTTTTACCAAATTTGAATCACGTGTCTTAAACTACTGTAGAATAACTACATATCTCAAATTCTTAATTTTATAACAATTTTTATAATTTTCAATTTAGACTCTTAACTTTACATGATTTTCTCATTTCTTCAATTAATTTTTCATTTTAAGTTCATTTCTTCAATTTTTACCAAATTTTTATAATTTTAGATACCTAAATTTTATCTTTTTAAAATCATATTTAATATTTAGTATAGATTTTAATTGGTATTTTATCGTTAAAAAATTAAGAGAATTGTTTATATAATATTTTTTTACTTTTTTTCAAATAATGATGTGACACGTCAATATCATCGCTAAGTTTTTAATGGCAATATATCAAAATAAAACTTAAACTAAACGTTAAGTATGATTTTTGAAAGAACTAAAGTTTGGGTACCAAAATACAAAAAATAATAGTTTAGATACTATACGTGTAATTTTTCCATATCAAATAGAAACATAAAACCAAGCTAAAAGCAGAGAGAAAAAACAAACAAGGAAGGTGAGCAGAGAGCAGTGTCCAGCATTACCCTCTTCACTTTCTTACCAGAAGAAAAGACACTCATTCACACATGCTTTTACACAAAGACGAAATACGCCACTGAACAAAATCTTTTCAATTTCCAAACCCAGAAACCTTCATACAAAAACACTCAAGGAACTTGCATAGATAAAGATACAGAGAAGAAAGGAGAAGTCTTCAAAGAGGAAGAAAGGTTTATTTTTAGCTAAAAATGAAGCTGTCGTCGAAGCCCACATCGAGTCCGTGTGGGCCGGAGAAGTATCCGCCGCAATTGATGCGGTTTTTGAGAAGCAAAAGTGCAAGTAGAAGCAGGGGAAGGTCACGTTCCAGCCCAATGTTCGTTAAAAGAAAGAACGCAGCCAATGAAATCCAAGAGCCTTCTTCTCCTAAAGTTACTTGCATGGGCCAGGTTCGTGTCAAACAAACCCGTTCGAAATCCGGTCCACCGGGCAACGGCCGCTTCAAGTGGATCGCCGATGCTCTGTTTTGCCATAGTTTCACCGGGAAAGTCAAAGTCAAGCCTCTTGTTACACCCCAGGAGAAATGGGGAAGGTTCTTTTTCGGCTCTTGTATAAAACCCAACGCTAGAGAAGATTTATCGAAAATAGAAGGAAATGAAGAGGAAGCTAAGATTTTCACATCTTCTTCTTGTTCATCGCCACCGAAAATTGCTTTGAGTTTAACACATTGTCGATCTGCTCCGTACAGATCTTCTTCTTTAGCTTATAGATTTTGGGAGGCGCCTTTAGCCAGCCATGGAACAAATCAAGAAACAGAGATAGAAAACAGAGTATCTAAAGAAGAAAAACCCGAATCAGAGAAAGAGTCTATGTCTGAAAATTCGAATCATGGAACCCAAATGGATTCGGAAACTGAAGAAAACCCAGATTTTTGCAAAAAGATTGAAGAGAAAAATGGAAACAATGAAGAATCGAAAACAGAGGAAATGGGGAACGTACGGCCTCTAATTCTGACAAGGTGTGTAAATCAGAACCGGCAAGAACAGCTTAGGTGCCCGACTCCATCCTCAAATGAGTTTCTGGAAGAAGAGAACGTTGGGTTCCACGTGATTCATTTTATTTCATTTCGTTACCTTTTAAGTAATTTTCTGAATATTTTTCACCCCGTTACGAAAAAGCATTTGGATGCCTCCACTATGCCGCTTTCTCTGACCTTTCGGTCGCTTCTCTCTTCACGCGCGCGGCCGCCCCGTTACGAAGTAGCATTAGTCTGCATTTGGTATTTTTTAGGGGTAAATTACGTATTTAGTATCTAAGCTATCAGTTATCAGTTTTGATTTATTTTATTACATAAACTTTAATTTTTTCAATATCATACCTAATGTTTAGTTTTTGTTTCATTTTAATACTTATCATTAAAAACTTAATGCGTTTAATATATAAACTATCAGTTTTAGTCTGTTTTACTACATAAATTTTTGCTTAGTTTTTGTTTCATTTTAATACACATTGTTAAAAACTTAATGCATTTAGTATATAAACTATCAGTTTTAGTCTGTTTTACTACATAAACTTTTGTTTTTAAGTATGGTAGAGGTACTAAACATGTTTTGGTATATAAACTTTTGTTTTTCTCAACACTTAAGTTTTGATATTAAAATGAAATAAAAATTAAATTTTAAGTATGATTTTGTAAAAATTAAAAGTTTAGACCATTATAAACCCAAAAAAGAGACCTATGTGGTTTAACTTAAAAGAGATGGAAGTAATTGGTTTCCAAATGATTAGTGGGAGATTATAAAACTAGTTTGTTAAAGGAGTGGTTCATATTAAGCTAGAGATTTTGTGATTTTTTCGGTTTTTTATTTTATTTTTAGTAATATAAAATGATTACAAGATAATATATATTTAGAATTTTTTAAACTATTAATTCATATGGGTATAAAAGTTTATCAAGTAGATATTGTTATTCTATTTTCTAAAATATCCTAAAATAATTTATTGGTTCTAAAAATTTAGTATAATAATATTTCTATCATCAAATTCTATATCTTTTAGTTAATTTGATTTTTATTCTTAATTTAAAATAAATCAAACTCTAAAACAAAAGTTAATATAATTTGGATCATAAACTATAGCTAAAACATCAATTTATTTCTAAATAAAACAAATTAACTCTAAAAAATCTTATCTTCCTCAACTAATTCATTCACAAAATCAACCCTCACCACTCAATCATCGTATGATTCGTATCACCATCAATATTTTTTTAATTTTTTCACTCAAGTATCATTCATTAAAAATTTAATACTTATTTTAACCCTATTTTCTAATTAATTCTCAGATTATCGTTCTTTTTTGTTACATATAGAAAAGGTTCTCTCTGTCAGAAGCACCTTTGAAAGCTGTTTTTCATAGAAAAGGTACTATTTGTTCAACATCGATGTGGTCTATTAAAATAATATATCACATCAAACTCGTCACCTTAAGATGATGAGTTTTAATATGACGATAACATTTGTTGTATTCTTTAAAATAAAAATCTGGTACCTTAATAGGCTAAATAAAAAATCTGGATGGCCTATTCGAAAAAAAACCCCTAAATGTGATATTATCACACAAATATGGAAATCAACCCATACGAATCAAGTCTATTAGACCCGAGTTTAAACCCTGGTCCAATTAGGTTTAACTTCAAACGGCCCATTAGGCGCTCTTCGTCTTCTACTGAATCTCAAAATGCTCTTCGTCTTCTACTGAATCTCAAAATGCTCAAATACTTGACAGTGACCAACAAGAATCCCAATAGCCCCATTAGTCCCGGTCGATCATCGAATTAGTTTAATCGAGGAACAATTAATAATTTTTTAGAATTCAGTTAGCAGTTAATTCGGTTTGAAATTATTTAATTGACCGAATTAACCGAAATTAAATTTAAAATTTAAAATATTTTATATATAATATATAGGCTCAGCCCAAACCATTTAAAACATAATTGATAATTTAAGATCTAGTAACTTTTAAACCTAAATCAATATTAATTAATTAATTAATTAATTAATTAAAGAAAATCCAAAACTAAATGACCTTTTTTTATTTTATAATTAGATGTTATCTAAATTAATTGTAAACTGTTTTTTAATTAAAAAATATTCAATTTTTATATAAATTATAACATTTTAAAAAAAACCGGTTAATTTAAAAATTGACCGAATTAACCGAAATGTGTTCGGTTCGATTAATAATTTTTAAATAAATTTCGGTTCAATTAACGATTAAATAAAAATTTTATTAATTCGATTATGATTAATTCGATTCGATCGATAACCAAATTAACCGTTTGAATACCCTTATATATATATA
Organism: Hibiscus syriacus; assembly: GCF_006381635.1. Taxonomy (NCBI): domain Eukaryota; kingdom Viridiplantae; phylum Streptophyta; class Magnoliopsida; order Malvales; family Malvaceae; genus Hibiscus; species Hibiscus syriacus. The sequence continues at coordinate 487,011 of NW_024063349.1, forward strand.
TATATTTGATTTTTAGTCCAAATCTATTGGGTCAATAAAATTTTTGGACCCACTTCCCATTATATATATATGCCCAAATGTCCCCTTGATCAAACCATCTTATCAATTTGAGGTGTTGATGGCAAATGTATACTCATTAGGGTTGGGTAAAGTTTGACTCAAAAAATTAATTTTTTTGATTAAAAAAATTTAAATTCAAGTCGAATTATAAAATAGAACTCGAATAACATAAAAATTTTAGTAATTAGATGATTAATTTTCAAGTTTGAGTCGAATCCCTCAATTTTATATGATATATGTATATCACATATGAAAAAAATGTGAAGAAATATATATGTATTGTATATGGTTATAGAAATTAAAATCAAACAGTATCATAATATTATAAATATTTACAATTCAATTTAGACATAAACTCAAACAACTCGACTCAAATTTTATAAACTCGATTTGATTAAAAAAAGTTCAAATAAAATTTGAGTTATAAAATAAGATTCATCAACTCAAATAACTCAAAATTTTTTTACTCGACTCGACTTGACTCGATCGAACACATACATATAATACTCATTATATTTTGTCTCCTCATTTGCAAATACTGAGAAAATAATGTTATGCTTTCATTAATTGAAGTCAGAAAAAATTCAAGTCATTAACTTTCTACAATCTCTCAACTTGAATAACTTAGAATTTTTTGACTCGACTTGATTGAACACTCATTACTAATACTCATTATTTTTATCTCCTCATTTGTAAATACTGAGAGAATAAGGTAATGCTTTCATCAATTTAAGTCATAAATATTCAAATCTTAATTTTCTACGATCTCTCAATTTGAATAACTCAAAAAAAAATTATTCGATTCAACTTAATTTGATCAAACACTCACCGCTAATACTCATTATAAGATTTCATGGTATAAAAGCATTTTGAGCCTTATATATACAGACATTTTAACACTTTTTAAAATCGTGAGTTAAATATATTAACAAGTGTGTTTAATTAATTTAGATGTTATCGTCAAATATAGTTTAATATATTTAAACACTATCGATAATAAAAAAATTAATTTGAAAAATGAAAGTAGTAATTAAATATAACTTTTAATTGATGCTAAACATAGTCGTATATGACACTGGGAAGTCCATAAATGCAAATTGTGTCCTGTCCAAGCATTGGTTGGTAGACCAAACTGAAAAGCAATGCCCCTGCCAAAACATGCGACTTGTTTTACATAGCTAGCATGGGACGCCATGTCTAAAGCCTGCCTCACCAAACTGTAAAATGATTGAACATGACAAAAAAACTACTACTTTATTAAAAATAGTAATGAAAACAGATCATGTAAAAGAAAAAAACAACTCATTTTCGTCTCCGATTTGATATGTTAAAACATGTGATTCGGACTGATTTGATTTGTCAAAAACATGAATACTGCAAGTCCGGGAAGACAAAACTGAAGATGGAACACAGAAACTGAGTGGACTCGTGTCATTTGTCTGCTGTTACAACTTACATCCCATCTTTTTTTGTCATTCTGTCTTTTACCCACAACTTGGTAGGACAGTCCTCTTAATGCCTTATCTCTTCTGCAATTCGGATGAACAAAAGATAAAGATCCTATTTTTCCAGTTCAAAAATGGTGACAAAAAGAGCTTTGGCTAATCTTTATTTATATACTCTCTCTCATTACAGTTTCTCTTTTTACAGTTTCATCAGCTAGGCTTAATTTACTCTTAGCATTCTTGCTGTACTACGTACGCAACAGTTTGAGCCCAACACTTGAGATGTTTCTTCATATCAGCAGCTGCAGACACCCTTGGTAATTTCAGATTCAGCAATGGTGAATCAGGTCTTTTGATCAGCCAAGCCTCTGATAAATACGGTCTCATAACACCGTTTTCCTCTTGTTTTCCGATACCATCGGCAGCGAGATTCGAATCGGTTTCGAAAAATCCGAGCCTGAGCAAGCCGGGGACAACGTTAATCATTCTTAAATCTAAATGTTCTTTCTTGAATATGAAACCGAGATCCATGAACCCTTTTACTTCTTCCAGTTCCAACTCTTTCAAGCTCTTACAACTCGTGGATTTCCATAGTTTACCCCCTATTGCACATGAAGTTGAGTGCCTGTGATTCCTTTGATTCTTTTGAGATGATGGAGATGAAGATTGTGAACGGCTTCTGGAGCTAACACTCCCTCTTCTAGCTCTTTTCTCCACTTTCTCTTCTTCACCTTCTTCTTCTTCCTAGAATTAGTCACCATGAAAACAACAGCAAAGTTATCAAAAACCGGTGAAAGCCTAAACTTTGAGAAACATATTTGAACACTGTCGAGGATCTTTATTATTACCGATGGAGTTAATTGTTCATGGTCAGGGATAGGGCAAATAGACGCTGAGAAATTTTCTTCTGCAAGAGATGATTCAGATCGGCTTGATATTGGAGTTGTGCCGCCGGGAGATTCCGAGTAGGGCTGCTGTGGCTTAAGGGTTTTATGGGAAAATAGTGAAAAGGGTTCTGTGTAAAGAACAGTCTGGTGAAACCAAAGACGATCCATGGCTCCTATTATACATGAGAAGTTGTCGGCCATGGCTAGACTCTAGAGAGAAGGGGGAAGAGAATGAGAGAGAAGTTATTTAATAGGAAAAAAATATGAGTGGATATAATTGTATATATATTATTTTGGATTTAGGTAATCTAAATTAGAATAAATTTATTCTAATTTTAAACTTGAATTATATTTTTTTAATATTATATGGTAATTATAACGTAATACATATTCAACACAAACTGATCTTGATGATAAAAGAATTATTATTATTTATCGAGATTTTAGGTTCGAACATCATGAATATTAAGAGTTTAAGCATTTAATATCAAATAATTGAGAGTTATCAACATCAAAACTTAAATGGTTAAATTATGATTATCAAGTGGAAAAAGAATAAGATAAAAGAAGATGCAAAGGAATATAGTAGAAAAAGTTGAAGTGATGGAGAACGGAGGAAATGGATTCCTCATTCCTCCAACTCCTTATCTTTCACAAGCTAAATTAGAGGGAGCATCAGTCCCATATTTGATGTGGATACTATTGGTTATATTCGTATAACTCAATTCCAATATCATATTCAACCATAGGGTAGTGCCAATAATAGTGGACCCAAGCCAAAACAGTCCAAATCCAATTAAGAACAACCGGGTCTTGTAATATGAACTCTCTTAATCCTTGTTTAGGGATCAAATGTTCAAAGTGATAGATGTGCCATACATATATATAATTATCTTTCTTTATGTTATATCGTTGGGTTTTTGAAAATCTCCAAAATCTCCGTCAAATTAGATGTTAAAAATATAAGTTCTTTATTAGTTAAGGTTTTCAAATTTCTCCATTTATTAAAGTCACCAATCAGCATACATACTTGTAATATAGACTTATAGCCAATTATAGTGTATAGATAAGACTTCTAACAAGTTCATAAATATGTCAAAATGAAATTTAAGGTCTAACAACTAGATCTATTTAACTTTTTAATCTACAAATAACAATAATGACCCTACGATCGATGCACGCACTAAAATCATACTTCAACAAAGACTGAAAAGGAACTGGAAACCCTCGCAATCTGAATATCGTCTTTGTCATCCTCGTGATGACTTATTTTCTTCTTCACTCAAATATTGATAAAAGATCGTTCTCTTATCAGTTGAAACTCTTCGCTCATGAATAAACTACCAACTGCTGACGAGACAACCACTTTTAATAGAGAAAATGTCATGTCTTAAGGTGAGATGATCAAGTTTAACAACGGGATTAAACAAGTAGTGTCTGAAGAAACATTTTTGCTCCAAATCCACAGCCATTGGATTGCTGTTTTGTAATGGAAAGTTACAGTGCGGAGCTAAAGTGACATTTCAGTAGCTTGCAAACGTTGTTTGTCTTTGCTAATCTGAACCTTTCAAGATCTATATATAGTAAACACGTGATAGTCATGGGAGATATAACATATGATACGTTGTTTGTGGACCAAAAACATATATTTCATAATTTATTCAGTTGTTGCTTTTGATTATGGAAGTAAGGGAATAGAATAATACAAGACCGAGTTGATGTTACGTGGCTCTTACAACACGTGAAATGGTCTGAGAAGGAAAGAAAAAAAATATATGGAATTTTGAATGCAATTGCAAGCTTTGTTTCACACTTGGGCAATTAGGTTGAACGAAATTGAGAAAATCGAAAAATCGATAGGAACCGAGTAAAACGGTTTGATTTGTTTTGATTTTATACGGTTCGGTTTTCAGGTTGGTTTAAAGTCTTAATTCTATTAATTCGGTTCGGTTCGGGCATATGGAACCCATTTATTCCATATTGAACCGAATAGACAATTTTTTTAAAAAAAATTATAGTTTCAAGTGAATTTTTCATTGAAAAACCGATAAACTGGACTGTTAAAAAAAACCGAACCGAACCGAAAAAATTGATTTCACATAATTCAGTATTTTAACTATTCGATTTCGGTTTAAATTCTAAAAACCCATTTATTTCGGTTCAGTTCAATTTTTAGTAAAAAACCGAATCGAACTGAATACACCCTTATATACAATATGTGATGGCATGTCCCCAAGGTCATGTTGTAAAGTAAATTTTGAGGGATAAAAATTTTCTACAACCCACATTCGTTACCAACCCTTTTAATTAAAAAAAAAACCTTAATATATATTTTGAGTATGTGAAATTTTAGCTTTTATTATTTTTTAGGGTAAAGTATATAAATGGTCACTGAACTTTTCAGATACTTGCATTTAGGTCCCCCAACTTTTAAAACTTGCAAACAGTCACTAAACATTTAGTTCGTTTGCAATATGGTTCCCGATGTAACGGTCATTTCACTACCATTAGGGTAAATTATATAAATGGTCACTAAACTTTTCAGGCGCTTGCATTTAAGTCCCCCAACTTTTAAAACTTGCAACACAATCATCAATTACATTCTAGACCCCAAAATCCAAAATGCTTCAATTACATTCTAAACCTCAAATTCCAAAATACTTCAATTACATGCCCAACCCAAATTCATAATTCATTCTTAAAATCTATCATAACAAATTAAACTTGAAGCAGCAACCTTAAACCCTCAAAACATAACTGTTTCAAAAAATTTAACCAACTATAAGTGAATAATAAGTGATTATGTTTGATTTAGGGTTTAGGGTTATATTAGACCTAAATACTTGTTAGGATTTAAAGAGGCTCAATTTGAACAACCGAAAGAGTTGCAAATCGGGTATATAGATAAAAATGAGTTTAGGGAGAAAGGAGAGCAAAATATAGAAAAAAACAATTGGCACAAGGATTTAAAGTGATTCGTCTTATCAACCAAGTCTACATCCACAACCTTAGCTCATCACTAAGGATTTTCTAAAAAATTCACTATTTTGTTCTTTCTTTTTAAAGGATCAATAGATAACCTTTACAACTCCATATCTTTTGAATTGGCTAAGATAGAACTAAAACCCCTTTACAAAAGGTAAAAAGAAGTAAACAAATAAACCTCTCAAAGGTAGGGTATTTACAAGAATTTAGCTCACACAAACACAATATTTACAAGAGAAATGAAAATAAGAATGAAAAAATCTTCTCTTGTGTTTGATTGTTTGGATAGGTGTTTCTAACCCTTCTTCAAGTGTCCTCAACTTGTATTTATATGTTTGAATGTTGTAGTGACTGTTTCTAGTCGTTGGGAGTGTTTTGGAGCCATTGGGGATCAAATTTCATGCAAAATAAAGCTGTCAAGAACAGAGGGTATCGGTACTCCTAAAGGGAGTATCGGTACTACCTTTGTTATATTTAAATTAACTAGCCATTACTAGTCGTTGGGGCCTGATGGTATCGATACTATGCTCATGGTATCGATACTACTATGTAGAGTAGTATCGGTACCCCTTTGGGTATCAGTACCATTTTTGCATTCTGGAATTTGAGCAATGTTGGTAGTATCGATACTACCTAGTGAGTATCGGTACTTCCCTTACCTTTGGTATCGATACCATATGAACAATATTGGTACTGTTCATGAGGTATCGATACTACTTGTCCAGAAAATCATTTTGTGCTCAATTCCATTTTTAATTGGACTTTGAATTATTTTTGAAAACTTTGAATAAATTCAATTCAAGTCCAAAAACATTTTGCCTTAATTGTTATATCAAAATATAGTTCAACAATCTCTCCCTTTTTGATATAACAAAATATTTGAAAAATTGTTTTTGACAAAACTCCCCCTTAATAAAATGTTTAATGAAAAAGATATCAATTGTTGAAAAATATGTGAAAATGTTCAGCTCTCCCTTTTTCATTAAAAAATTGAATTTTTCAAACCCATACTTCTCCCCTTTTTGTTATATAAAAAATAATTCAACTTTAAAGTTCTAAAATAACTTTGGAGAGTAAGTGTTAAATTTTATCATAAAATCATTTGAAAAATCAAAAGCTCCCCCTCAAAAAGTGCATTCCAAACAAAAATTAGCTTTAAAATCTTGACACTTAAAAAAAATTGAATTTCAAAAAATAGTAACAAACATGTTAGTAACACATGAAATTCAATATATCCAAGTCTAAAATGAGTTGCAAAGGGGGTGAATAGATAAAAATGAGTTTAGGGAGTAAGGAGAGCAAAAGATAGAAAAAAAAATTTGGCACAAGGATTTAAAGTGGTTCGACTTATCAACCAAGTCTACATCCACTACCTTAGCTCCTCACTAAGGATTTTCTAACAAATTCACTAATTTGTTCTTTCTTTTTAAAGGATCAAGAGATAACCTTTAAAACTCCATATTTTTTGAATTGGCTAAGATAGAAACAAAACTCCTTTACAAAAGGTAAAAATAAGTAAACAAATAAACCTCTCAAAGGTAGGATGTTTACAAGAATTTAGTTCGCACAAACACAATATTTACAAGAGAATGAAAATAAGAATGAAAAAAATCTTCCCTTGTGTTTGATTGCTTGGATAGGTGTTTCTAACCCTTCTTCAAGTGTCCTCAACTTGTATTTATATGTTGGAATGTTGTAGTGACCGTTTCTAGCCGTTGAGAGTGTTTTGGAGCTATTGGGGATCAAATGGCGTGCAAAATAAAGCTGCCCAGAACAGAGGGTATCGGTACTCCTAAAGGGAGTATCAGCACTACCTTTGTTATATTTAATTTAACTAGCCGTTATGAGCCGTTGGGGCCTGATGGTATCGATACTATGCTCATGGTATCGATACTACTATGTAGAGTAGTATCGGTACCTCTTTGGGTATCGGTACCATTTTTGCATTCTGAAATTTGAGCAATGTTGGTAATATCGATACTACCTAGTGAGTATCGATATTTCCCTTACCTTTGGTATCGATACCATATGAACAATATCGATAGTATCGAATACTACCTAGTGAGTATCGATATTTCCCTTACCTTTGGTATCGGTACCATATGAACAATATCAGTATTGTTCATGAGGTATTGATACTGTAAGAACAGAATCGGTACTATTTGTCCAGAAAATCATTTTGTGCTCAATTCCACTTTTAAATGGGCTTTGAATTATTTTTGAAAACTTTGAATAAATTCAATTCAAGTCCAAAAACATTTTACCTTAATTGTTATATCAAAATATAGTTCAACAATACTCAATTCAGTTTATAAAATAGTTGACTCGAAATTTTTTCGATTTGAGTTTATAAAATTTAAATCAAGTCGAATTGAATTGAATTTTCGAGTTTCTGTTTAAATTTATTTATAAATATTTATCATATTATAATATTATTTGATTTTAATTCAGTTCAGTTTATAAAATAGTTGGCTCGAAATTTTTTCGATTTGAGTTTATAAAATTTAAATCAAGTCGAATTGAATTGAATTTTTGAGTTTCTACTTAAATTTAATTATAAATATTTATAATACTATAATATTATTTGATTCTAATTTAAATAGATTTTTAACCATATACAATACATATATTTCTTCATATTTTTTTCCATATATGATATACATATATCATACAGAGTTAAGGGATTTGACTCAAACTTAAAAATTAATCCACTAATTACTAAAAATTTTGAGATAATCGAGTTGTATTTTACAACTCGATTTTAACTTGAAATTTTTTAAGTTGAGTTTATGAAATTACAACTCAAAGTCAATTTGTATCAAATTTTTTGAATCAATTCAAGTCGAAAAATAATTTTTTCGAATCGAAATGAGTATTGTTCACTTATAGTTGGTTAAATCTAACTTTTAAATCCTAAACCCAACATAATCACTTATTGTTATGGACCCAAAATGAACTAAATGTTGTTGATTATGTTGGGTTAATTGGTGGGGAAATTTAGCATTTAGGGTTATATTTTGAGGGTTTAAGATTGCTGCTTCAAGTTTAGCTTGTTATGGCAGATTTTGAGAATGTATTATGAATTTGGGGTTGGGCATATAATTGAAGTATTTTGGAATTTGAGGTTTAGAATGTAATTGAAGCATTTTGGAATTTGGGATTTAGAATGTAATTGATGACTGTGTTGCAAGTTTTAAAAGTTGGAGGACCTAAATACAAGTGCCTAAAAAGTTCAGTGACCATTTATATAACTTACCCTAACGGTAGTGAAACGGCCGTTACGTCGGGGATCATATTGCAAACGAACTAAATATTTGGTCACTGTATTGCAAGTTTTAAAAGTTAGGAGACCTAAATGCAAGTATCTAAAAAGTTCAGTGACCATTTATATAAGTTACCTTTTTTTATTCTATTGAGTGGCTAGAGGAGGGTTATTTTTTTTCTTAAGGTCTTAGGTTATAGCAGCTCCATTTATAAGGTGTATATATGTTGTCAATGGTTAAGAAAAATTATGAATATATACTACTTTATATCACTCCAAGACTATTTGAAAAATTATTTTATTTTTTAGTTAAGTTACTATTATATATATATATATATATTTGTCTCGGATCAGGTTAGGTACAGATTTTTACCTTAAAAGTAACATGTGAAGAGATATTATACTTGAATCAAATTCTAGTGAGCTAAAAACATAATTCCACCTTACCCATATTAAATTTGACATAATGATAAAATTATCTCTCAACATTTGCACAATGATTACTTTGACTCTTATTCTTTTTCTTAGAGTATTTTAGCTCATAACATTTCATTTTTGTAAAAATAGCTTGTATTGGATGAAACCTATTAGTTGACTAACAATCAACGTGTGTCGTTGACGTATAATTTCAACATATGTTTAATTGCTGACATGACATATGCAACATTATTAAATAATAGTGTAGAATATATCATGTTTCTCAAAATAATGATGTGTCATATATCATGTCATTCAAAATAATAATGTCTACATCGCCTAAATGATGACATGATATATACCACGTCATCTGAAGTGATGACATAACATAGATAATGTCATCCAAAATAATAACATGACATGTGTCACGTCATATAAAATAATGATGTGTTACATGTCACATCATCAATTAAACAACTGTAAAAATACAACGTTAATAACATTTATCGATTGTTAATCAATTGACAATTTTCATCTAACATATACTCAAGGAATGAGCCAAAATGGAACAAACTATAATTAAAAATAAAAAATTGGAGAGTAAAATCTAAATAATGAAAATTTAAAGATCTAAATAGGTATTTATATATTTTCTATTGATAAAAATTAAGAGGACAATAGTCCCCGGACTTCTATACAACTCTGTCATTGTAAAATTTATTTTAATAAAAAATTAAAACGTTAGAAACTAAAATAATTTAAAAAAATAAAAATATGTGCCCAAAGCGACCAAAGCTAACTTTATGCCATTAAATATTTGAAACTATATTGGATTTTTTATTCACGTATTAAAATAAAGTACCGTGAAAGATTTTACAATGTCGTTTTAGTATTTTGTTCCCACGCTTTCTATCGCCTCATCAATAATTCAACATTTATCATAAGAAATTCCAAAGTGGAAAATATGAATTATTGATTAAATATTTATTGAGATAATTAGTTGTCTTAGTTAATTAACTTGGCCCTTCCAAAAGCCATGGTGAGAAAACAATAAGCATAATTGCACTTAAATATATATTTAGCACCTACGCTAACTATCTATTCTTTTAAGTTAATGTCTAAAATAATTTTACTCTCAAGTTGATCTTTATATTAAACATTTTTTTAAATTAATATTTAAAGAATTTTTTTCTTTCAAACTTTAATCTCATCTAATTTTTTATATATATTTTTTAATTTCTAAGAAAACACACATATAATCTTTTATTTTTAAATTATCAAAAATTAATATTAATAAAAATATTAAACAAAATCAAAGTTTAAGTACCAGTTTAATAGTAAAATTTGTTTAAGAACCAATTTAGATGTCAATTTGAGAGTATAGATTCTTAGTAAAAACTTGAAAATAAATATATAGTCCCAATACTAAATATATATTTAAGCTTTACTAAGAAAGGGTAGAGATGGAACTAGAATGGAATATTAAGAGAGAAAATATTTAGGTGACTAATCTTAAAACAATAATAACTTATTTAGTATTTAATTCAAAAAATTAGAAGAACAAAAGTTTAAATTCACAAGGATTTTAAAATATTATCAAACCACCAACCCATATTATTTTAAGTGATAAGTAATTTGATACCACTAAACATATCTTGAATTCAAATATTTATGTATAAAAAGAACTCGTTAAAAGATTCACCAATCAAAACCAGACGTACAACTTATAAATTGATTCAAATTGATTCGGATTAGTTATTGAGAACCAGAAAGGGAAAAAATACTATCAAACCATCCTTTATTGTCAAAGGGTATTTAGGAGTATTTTATTATCCGATTGCATGCAAAACCAGATTATATCAGAGCATGATTTCAAGTTAATATACGTTAGGGAAGAAGAAGAGGTTAGTATATTTTCTTTTTGTTTAAATTGACTTAGAATTTTTGGAAAAAGTAGAATGTTTAACTTAGAAATTCAAACAATATTAATGGCATTAATCCCCAATTCTTTACATTATAGTTTCAAGAAACCAACCCCAGAAATCAAAACATAAAACAAGCACTTCCCTTATGGCTTATTATCACAAAATCATAATCTTTTAAACATCAAACAACACAGGTTATTAACTTTCTCATACAAAATTTACTGCCCACCACGGAGACGAAGAACAAGGTGAAGGGTGGACTCTTTCTGAATATTATAATCAGCCAAAGTCCTGCCATCTTCCAATTGTTTACCAGCAAAGATGAGCCTCTGCTGATCCGGTGGGATCCCTTCCTTGTCCTGAATCTTAGCCTTAACATTATCAATCGTATCCGAGCTTTCAACTTCCAAAGTAATCGTTTTCCCAGTCAAAGTCTTTACAAAAATCTGCATCCCACCACGCAGCCTCAATACAAGGTGAAGGGTCGATTCCTTTTGGATGTTATAATCGGCTAAGGTCCTCCCGTCTTCGAGCTGCTTCCCGGCGAAGATCAAACGTTGTTGGTCCGGTTGGATCCCTTCCTTGTCTTGGATCTTGGCCTTGACGTTGTCGATGGTATCGGAACTTTCGACTTCAAGGTTATGGTCTTGCCGGTCAAGGTTTTGACGAAGATTTGCATGCCTCCGCGAAGGCGTAAGACAAGGTGGAGAGTGGATTCTTTCTGGATGTTGTAGTCAGCGAGGGTTCGACCGTCTTCGAGCTGTTTTCCGGCGAAGATGAGACGCTGCTGGTCGGGTGGGATACCTTCCTTGTCTTGGATCTTCGCCTTGACGTTGTCGATGGTATCGGAACTCTCGACCTCGAGAGTTATGGTCTTGCCGGTAAGGGTTTTCACAAAGATTTGCATCTTTTGAATGGGGTTTGAGATGTTTGAATGGATTCTATGAATCTAAATGGATTAGGGATGTTTAAATAGGAAGGGAAGGGGTTGGAAATTTGGATTTCTTAGCTATGAAGATGCCAAGGAAAGGTCGGGAGAATGCGAGAAAGTTTCGGGTCGGTTGAGTCCGCCTAACTTTAAATTTTAGCCACTCCTTTGTCCTTCAAAATACTCAACTATTATTATTTTCCTATTTTATTGTCCGCGTAATTTAGAAATCATATCAAGATTTTTTTAAGGAAAAAATTGGGTTTTAAAGTTTTTATTATTAAATATTTTTTAAGATGTAGAGTCAATTTATTTTTTTAAATGTGTCAATATCTTTTTAAAAGTTGTCATTTTTTATTTTATATTATATATATAATTTGTAGGGTAATTTAAAAAATAAAATTTTAGAGTGTCAATTGACACTCCGAGATATATATTGGTTTCGTTGGTATTTGTAGGGAGTGCATTCATTGTTAATTAATTAAGAAAATTTTGAATAAATATTATTTTGTAATCAACTGAAGTTAATAAAAAAATCCAATAAACTAGAAACATATATCGTTATCTTATGAGTGCAAACTCAAGAAAATATGAAACTATTTAAATAAAGTAATTATTATATAGTTGATAAAAAAAACAATTTTTAAGTTAAATTGTTATTCAAAATTTTTATGGATGATTTTTATTTAATTTTAAATAATTAAAATTTATATTCTATTATAAATATTATAAATATAATTTTAGAATAATTTAATATTAAATTTATAAAAATAACTATTTAGTTATTTTTTGTTTTGAAATAATGTTAAAAATAATTTAATTATTTTAATAATTATATATATATATATATATATATATATATAACCATTAACGTTGATGAAATATGAACAAAATCTTAACTTAATGAATAAACACTTGATTATTTTAATGAAAAATTTTAAATTTAAGTGATCAAATAAATAATTTGTCCTTAAAATAAAGTAAAAATAATATATTCAAAAAATTAATTAAAATAAATAAAACCAAAAGTTATCATCTCAAAATCCTTTAGTTGTTGATTAACAACATGAATAAAGTGATTTCAGTAGTTTAAAAATGATTTTTATCCCTAAAAGTTTTGAATTCGAGCATAACGTCTGTAAAGATGTTTGAATATTAATTGTCAAATAATTGAGAGTATTTCTAACAGATACTACCATATAACCACCCTAGATTAATTAAAAAAATGTTGATTAACACGAGTGCAAATGATTGACCTAATGGCCGAGGCAACTTCCGAGAGGACTCCACTGCTTTCCTTTATTCCATCCATTTGTTTCACAGAGGAAGAAGGTCCTAATGTAAGCAATGGAATTAAGTGCATTTTATCTTTTGCAACATATGATATGAACAGAAAATTAGTCCAACATTAGGCTCTAATTAATTGAGAAAGAAACCAAACAAATTGATTGAGAATCAATCTAACATTACAAATTGCCCTAACCAATGTTTGTGATTCTGTTTGAACAAGTCTAACTAACATGTATATACAAGAATGATAAATGATAAACTATAATGAGTTATTATTTATCCTTCGTAACGTCGGCCGCAACTGAAGCTTTGCAGATCGGACATGTGATCTTTATCAACAACCACTTCTTGATACAAGGGGCATGGTATTTATGACCACAAGTCTTTAATGCCCCAACTTCATCCATGTCCTTGTAATCTTCCTGTATATTACCAAAATCGAAGTTTTTAGGCGATACAGTTCGGACAAATGGGATCACTGAAAAGTAGTAGCGAACCATAATCAACGTGTGCTCAATCTGTTCTCGATAATTCCTTGTTGAAACATAATACAAGACATTTATGCTTCAAATAGAATAAAATTCTTACCAGGCAGATCACACAAGAGGTCTCATCCTGGTATTGGTCTGAAGAGTGGTAAATTGTTTCGGCTAAGCACTTAGATATCGAATCTTCTGACAAACCTGTATTAACGCTCCCTATCCTTTCCCCTAATGCAAGTAGTTCCTGCTCGAGAATTCGTCGAAAGTCATTTTAAAGAAAATACTATGAAGAATGAAATAACACCATAATAAAGAGGAGAAACGGGTACATACCTCGTAAGTCATGTTGTCTATGTCTAATCTCATATCTCTATGCTGATCAAACATATTTCTGGATCCATAAAAGGCAGAGTGGTCCGCAATCATAGAACCCTGCAGAGTGAAAATAGATTATAACATACTGCTAATATGCAAGAAATTTTCCAGCATCTCATTGGCAAAACACTTGATCTGAAGTAACAGAGTAAAAAAAGTGCATCAAGATGAAAAATACAACACACTAGAAATACAACGTGCTCAAAGCTAGTCAAATGGGTTTTCGATACATGTAAGTCCACCTCAAGTGCTGATATGAAAGAACATAATTCCTTCATAAGTGGTAAATACCTCAGATGTAAATCGACCATGGAAAACTGCATCATCAGCTAGAGACCGGTATCTATCATGAGATATCCTTGGCCTCCCATTCCGCTCATTATTACGCCATGTTAGAGCTGATGATGACCGAGGGTGCCTGGATGAATAACTTTCAGAAACAACCTGCATCCCCTCTTCTGAGGGTGCTGCATGTCCTAAGCGCATACTGCTGGAAGAAGTCCTGAAAATTGGGCCAGGTCTCTGGGAATAGTTTGTTCGAACACCTCTGACAGATTGTCCTGAGTTTCCATGGAAACCCTGGGGAAGAACAGGATTTCTACCAGAAATGAAATCATGCTGAAGTGCACCGACCTCAAGAGAGGCATTTCTAGCACTACCACCCGGAAAGCGGTTTATCTCATTATTAAAAACATTTGAATCTGCAATTCCACCAGCAACAGACTCAGAAATAATGGGAGGATCAAAATCAAGAAACACAGAAATGTTCAACTAACCATCAGGTAGAATCCTTCCATGAGTAGGAGACATTCTCAAATGGCCCCACTCCCTTGAAATTGCATTAGAGCTCTGACCTGAGATATCCACTGAGCTAGAATGTTCAACTGGGTGGCTTGTAGGGTAAAATGTATGAGAACTATTGCTTGATAAATTGGTCCTAACAAGGTTGGATTCAAGATCAAGTGCTGGACGGCTTCTCACATTCCTCATAGAATCCTCGCCCCTAATTGAGAGGCCATTGCCTCTACAACTCGGAGGAATGCCAACATGATCCCAAAGCATGTGCTGAGGATCTAGATTAGGTTTCTCTTGCCAAACAGAAGGCATGGGAATATCAGATGAACTTCCAGCACTAGCATATCTGCTTGAACCACCCCTCTCACAGACTGAAGGAACTCCCGGGCTTTTTCTCTTGTGAGGTCCTCTACCACTGCCCTTTGTGAGATCAACAAAACCACCCTCAATTCCATGGAAAGTATGCCTATCATAATTGGAAGAAGATGCACGATGCATGTAGTTCTCAGGGGCTGCACCAAATGTTCCAGGCGCCGATGGATGTAGAAAAAAATCATGAGATGGACCTGAAGTGTCAGGTTGGCAGCGTGGAGCATCAACACTGTGGCTTGAGGTAGCAAAACTACTTGACATAGGCACAGGATTCCAGTGGGAGGAATAACGCACTGCATCAAAAGACATATTTTCTACAGGACAGAAGGAACCATGTTCTGTAGTGCTTGACCTAGCTGCAGAAAAAAAAACAAGCAGTAATAACCATCAGGACAATAGCTTTTGTACAAACAAAGGATCCTAATAATGGAAACCCCAAAACCTAGGCCCAACTCTAGATAGGAGAATATGATGAGTTCAAACCCAAACACATTGGGAACATGTTTTCATACTGTAAATCAATATATATTTGTCATCAACATCAACCTTTTCCCCTTAATTAAAATGCAAAAGTAAAGGCAATAAAATAACAATACCTAGATTTGCATAAGGTTGCTCCTCATGCATATGATTCCAGCCCTGCTCATGCTCATTCTCATTCTCAAACATTTGGGATGAGCCAAATAAATGTCTATGCCCCATAACAAAGCCACTTAAGAGCAAAAGATAAATGTCTCAGAAGAAGAGTCAACCTATAAAAAGGGGAAAAAATCAAATTTGTAGAAGAGAATAGAGTTATTAAGAACATTTAATTTCCAATCCCAATAAATAATTAAAACAAAGGATGCATTCACCGTTTCCATGACATTTTTACAAGCAAAACAAACTGGTTATACAGCATTCCATTCCTTATCAAGAACTTCCACAAGTTTGGCACAAATACTATCATTTTTTGGATCTCATAATTTTCAGCAAAAAGAAGAAAAATGCAACATTAAATTAGTTGATACTGGGCAGAGAAATACTCGATACAAAGTTATACTCATTGTGTTCCTACCCATAACTGTTTAATCCATTTAAAAGAGAAGAAAGTCATCATGCTAGTAAAACCCTAATAGGATGAAGTGGCAAACACTACAAAGAACCAGAATACACATACAGCCTTATATATTTCACTCTTCTGATATCAAATAATAGTAAAACTATTCAAGTAAAATTTATAAATATATCATGCAGGCAATTCCAGCAGAATTAAGGTCAGCCACTGCACAGGCACTAGCACAAACTGATAACTGAAAGGGCCATCTAGACTAGATTTTTATGCAACTAAAAAAAACTTACTTTGGCCCACTAAATAAAAAATGTGCATCAAGAACAGTAGTCACATGTGAGTTGATTCTTAGGAGTAGGACAAAATGAGCTGCAACAAAAGCATTAGGGTGCTTTTTGCCGTAGGCTTTTGCACAGGAAGTAGACAACCCTAAAACCAAGTGTAAAAATATGGTCTTAAAAACTGACATGTCAGCCATAGACCATAGTCCTGTCTCTTGTAATTATCTGCTTATACATTGCTCACCATTCCATAAAATTGGAGAGCATCCTTCATATTCTGGGGTAAGAATAAGTGAAGGCAAGATAGAGAACACTAGATTGTAATTAAAAATAGACTTTAATAGGTTGCCAGCACTAATCCATAACCCCGATGCAATAGTACCTCAGATTCAGGAATCAGGCTAGAGGAAGCACTAGAAGCAGGATTACACATCAGGACATCAGCCGGAATTGATTTATAACTCAGCAGACATGAGGGATCAAAATGGTAATAACTTAACCAAGAATGGATACAAAGCTTGTGAAGTCACAGTAACAGCAGAAGAATAAGGCCTCCTACTCCAGTCATGAAATTAGTAACCGAAAAAATATAGAAAAAGACCAGTCCCTCTTTGGTTCAATAAAAGAAAATAAATCAATTTGCATATAAGTAACTTTTGTGATATTGAACTTCCAGTCTGTAAGACAGGACAATAACCTATCTATTATGAAGACAAGTTAGAAGAACAGAAACATTAAGATAGTAAAGAAATGAAGATTTCAAATTCAGAGTATGCTGTAAACTTTTAAGGGGTTACAAGTTGATAAACTGACAGTAACATATAGCAGAAGCAAGCATCCTCAAAGAAATTGAAGAGGCAAAATACAAAACAAACTACAGTTTTGAAATCATTCATCTTCATATGGAACTTAAGTAAAATGCCATGTGTAAGTATAAATTGTTTATTTTTTTTTTTATAGGAATAGAAGGCCTCATTAAAAACCTCCCTCATAGATAGCCCTTTCCCAACAGAAAGGATCCACTATTAGAGGGAGGAAAAGAGTGCCTCGTTTTATTGCTGAACCAAAATTACATAAAACTTAACAATTACACCAAAAATCCTGACATAAAACTTAATAACTCCACCTACTTGAGAAACCTACTGACTGGGAAGGAAAATAACAAGTATCTATAGTCTTACAATCAACCAATCCCCATCTTTGCTAAACTATCTGCCTCCCCATTACAAGCCCTTGGAATCAACCTAATTAACAACACCTTTTCAGAGAAGAGTGATAGAATTTCTTTAACTAGAGGCAATAAGAAAACAGGTGCCAACGCTGGAAAGTGAACCTACTCCACTGCTGACTTGCAATCACTCTCAACAATCAGCCTAGTAACAGAAAACCATCGTGATGCCAAAAAGATTCAATGCCTCTTTTAATAGCCTTTAACTCAGCAACTGGTGGGGAACCTTGACCGATATTCTCTGAAAAAAGTCAACAGAGTGCAACTATTCCAATCCCTAAGGATACCTCCAATACCACCAACTAAGTCACTTAACCTTACAGCTCCATCGACGTTCATCTTCAAAAAATCAACAGGGGGTAGCCAGCAAAGCACAGAGCAATCCTTTAATTCAGAAACCGAAATTCCATCTGCAAGTGAAGGATCCCCAATGAGCAAATCCTCCTGTATAGGAATTTTAGGATACTTGGCTTTAAACCACTTAGATAGCCTAAATCTTGCAATGAAAAACAGAGAAATCCTATCAAGAGATAATCCTTCAAACACAATCTCATTCCTTGCTTTCCAAATAGACCAAAAAATGACTCCCGGGATAAACTTCCAAATCAATGAATTCACCCTCAAATTCCCCCACGAGATAAGTAAAGAAGGAGGGTCCTTAGGTAAAACTACAGATAAATCCCAAAAGCTTATTACCTTATTCCATAATTCCCAAACTACATTACACGTAATAAACAAATGTTGCACTAATTCCTCATGCTTCTTACAAAATGGGCAAAGGATATCTTCCCCTAAGGACATTCCTATGTTAACCAACTCCACTTTTACTGCCACTTTCTGATGGGCTAACTGCCAAAGAAAGGCTTCAACCCTTGGTGGGGACAGTCTTAACCACACCCCTTTTGACCACAGATCCTTGTTCCCAACTTCCAACCCGAGCGCATTCCTGCAAGATTTGACCGAAAATAATCCATCCCCACTAGCTAACCACGAGAGACTATCCTCTACAGAATCTGAAATTTTTATATCCTTCAATTTCAACATCAAATCCATCCATTGATCCAACTCCCAGTCAGACAAATTCCTCCTAGTGCAAATATTCCACACCCAACAATTTGATTCATGACTGCCAAATTCAGCCACCTTGCCCCATTTGTTAGGAGATAATGCATAGATTCTAGGGAAAAGATTTTTAGAGGAACCTCTTCCATCCACGGATCAATCCAAAATAAAATAGACTTTCCATTACCAACTTGCAGCTTCGAATTTGATCTAAGACATAAACCCACCGAATCATTCTTCCAAAAATTGTTGCCAATACTTCCCAAAATCCAAGAAGATCCAGGTGAAATAATCTTGCTGATAGACATCGAGTTGCAACTAATCTTGTGCTTGCTACATATCATTCTTTTCCATACGGAATTCTTTTCATTTGCGAACTTCCACACCCATTTCCCCAATAGTGCTCGATTCGTAAGATTCAAATCAAGAACTCCAAGGCCACCACTGCTCATAGGTTTGCAAACTGAACTCCAATTAACCCAGTGAATCTTCCTCTTATCCTCGTTGTCACCCCATAAAAATTTAGCCATTAAAGAATTTAACTTCTTGCCTACTTTGCAAGGCATTTTAAAAAACGATAAGAAGAATATGGGCAGGGAAGATAACACAGACTTCAACAGGACTGTCCTACCAGCCAAAGAAAGAGAAGAAGCTTTCCACCCGGCTAGTTTAGAATTAAATTTTTTAACGACTGGCTCCCATAAAGCTTCTGAATTCTTCCTAGCACCGATGGGGAGTCCTAATTATTCTGTTGGAAAACGATCAACTGAACAGCCCACTTCCAACGCCCAATCAAATAGGATTTCCTCATCAACGTTAATCCCAAAAAGTTTACTCTTCACTAAATTTAAATGCAACCCCGCCATTATACTGAAAATCCTCAAAATTCTTTTAACGTTTTTAATCTGGGTAAGTGAAGCTTGAGAAAAAATGATGAGATTGTCAGCAAACTGAAGATGTGATAGCCGAAATGAATTTTCAGAATTCCCAATAACAAAACCTTGGAACAGACCTTTATCCATTGCTTTAGAAAGCATCAAATGCAACAGCTCCCCTACTATATTAAATAAAAGCGGCGAGAGACTACATCCTTGTCTAAGCCCTTTAGCCATAGAAAACTCATCCGAGGGGGAGCCATTTACAAGAACCGAAATAGAAGCCGAGGAAAGACACTGTGAGATCCATGAGCACCATTTCATACCAAATCCCATCTCTTTCATTGCTCTGAGTAGAATAGGCCATTCAACAGAATCGTGGGCTCTCCGAAAGTCAACTTTTAGTACCACCCCTTGTAGCCCTTGTTTTCTCTAATAGTCAATCCCTTCATTAGCAATAAAGGCACAATCCAACAACTGTCTTCCCGATATAAAAGCGAACTGGGAAGGACTAATGACATCACCAACACAATAGCTTAGTCTCTTAGATAAGACTTTTGATAGAATCTTGTACAAACTGCCCACAAGGCTAATTGGTCTAAAGTCTTCTATATTTTCCGGATTTAATTTCTGCGGAATTAGAGTAATAAAAGAGTGATTTACCCCATGCTCCCACTTCCTTCCAATATAGAAATCTTTAAAAAATTTCAACACATGCTCCTTTAATGCAGGCCAGAATTTCTTGAAAAAACCCATTGTGAACCCGTCCGGTCCTGGAGATTTAGAGTTGTCCGAAGTAGCAATTGCTTGCCAAATCTCCTGTTCTGAAAACTGCTCCTCTAACTTAGATGCCTGATCCCGTGACAGTTTTGTAAAGTCCAAAAGCAATTCCTCCACTTCCATTGTCAAAATTGAATTAAACTCGGTCTTGAAAAACTCTGAAATATGAGTCTTAATCAAGATATGATCTGAAACAACACTTCCATTGATCTTCAAGCTAGTAATGACATTTCTTCTACTTCTATTTAGAGCACACAAGTGAAAAAAATCTTGTGTTTCTATCCCCATCTTTAATCCATCTTGTTCTTGCTCTTTGAAAACAAATACTTTCCTCAATCCTGTATAACCTCCATAGATCTGATCTAAGTTGCTTGACCTGTTCCCATTCCTGAGTAGAGAGACTACTACCTTGCGCCTTAAATTCCAACTCATTTATTTTCCTTTCGGAATCTTCAATCGACTCAGAAATCCCATTAAATTTCCTGCTTGACCAGATTCTAATTGATTTTTTAGTTCCCTGTAGAATACTGAAGATGCCACTTCTTTTGTTCCTCTCCCTCAAGCCATCCATGGTTGATTTAACCAAGTCCTCAAAACCTTCTTCCTCTAATAGATAATTATAAAATTTAAAAGGTTTAGGGACCCACTCCACAGACGATTCCTCTAAAAAAACTGGATTGTGACTACCCTGGAAAACTGGTAAGACAATTCCCAGAAATTAAGAACCTATCCAGTCTGACCCAAGTTGAATCTTCTCTGTTATTACTCCAAGTAAAACTTCCACCCACCAAAGGAAGATCAATTAGATTCGTTAACTGCAGGAAATTTCTAAGAATATAGACATAATGCAAATTTTGAGACATTCCCAACTTCTCAGCCGGATCAAGATACAAATTGAAGTCCCACCCCCAATGCAAATTGAATTAGTTTGAGCAGAAACAAACTCCACCAACTCCCTGAAAAATTCATCCTTTTCTGATTCAATTGACGGACCATATACATTTATAATCACACTCATCTTCCATAGTCTTAAACTTCCCAAATATAGCTATAAATCTGCCACTTATATGAGTTTCGGAAACTTCAAATTCTTTCTCATTCCACAGTACCAACAGTCCACCTGCAGTCTCATTAGCTGATGAAAAAACTCCTCCCTTAAGAAAATTCCCCCCTATCCTTCTCCTAAGAGCCATAGAACAATTAGCTAGCTTTTTTTCTTGGATGAGTAAGATGCACGGCTTATTCTTTTTCACCAAACGGTACACTGCTCTGGATTTCTCCTTTTTACCCAGCCCCCTAATGTTCCATGAAATAATATTGATAACTGTCGTAAAAACAAAACAATAATAACCCAACAGCCTCTGAACCACGTAGCACCAAATCCCAGACCGCTACTTTCAGCAATTCCTACTATCCCCCAAACCCTCCTCAAGCTTTACTATTTTTTCCAAAAAAGCCTTCTTCCCCTCTTTGAAGGAAATCCCCAGCATCCTACTAACTTCCCACGTAGCCAATGCCTCATCCAAAAACAACGAGAAAGAAGGAGAGTAGGCCGTAGGAGAACTAACTTGCTTCCCTTATTAAAATCCTTCTCTCTCTCCTTCTCTGTTTCCCTGCCCCTGCTCCAGATAAGCAACCTGCTTGAACCTCTTCTCCAATCTCAAAATGCTGGAATTTATCAGCATCTTCTTTTGGAGAAGAACCACCTTCCTCATCTACACAAATGTCCTCCATTAAAATTGGAACCGAATGAGTGTTCACGATATGATTGGATGCTTTTCCATTTTGGTCAATCAACTCAACTGAATGCAATAGCCCTTCTTCTCTACTCGGATTGTACCAAACCTTTCTTACTTTTGTTCTTCTGTAGACTCTATTACAATTACCTCTATTCCACCTTCTAACCGGAACGGTTCTAATAGCCAAACTTCTAGATAAATGAGCCAAAGGACTCCAGCTCCTTAGACCATTTGATAACAAACCCTTAGAAATTTCCAGTGGTTGAATTCCAGCTGGTTCAACCGGTAAAGCTTCCTTTTCCACCTCTATATCTACCACAATCTTAGCCACCTTGTCCAAGTCCACCCCATCCTCCACCACTTCATTCCTTGGCTTATTCAAATCCTGTTTAAATGGGGAATAAATCTTCCTTTAGACCCTTCACTAATCCACTTTAAATTATACGCAGGCCCTGAAGGACACAAAGTCTTCATATTTGACATTGAACTCCAACTATCATCCTCTTGGGCTTGAACATCAAGGCCCATTTCTTCCCTCAACCCAAGACCCACGTGATCCCCTTTATGATATTTTCCTTTTCCAAGAAAATCTGACAACCCAAAAATATAGGTATCAGTATTTGACTTTTCTGGAATAAACTGCTCCACGTCCCCCTCTTTCAGCCAACTACTCTGACCCTGATCAAGCAACCCATCTACCTTATGCCTAGAGTCCTCAGATTTCTTGTGATTGTCAACTTCCTCCAGTGACTGTCGGCGGCTTCTCTCTTCCTCGGAAAAATCATTATCACTGTTCCCAAATTTTGAAATTTCACCAGCCTTCTCCCCTGAGAAATACTCCGATTTTGAATCAATCGAACCCAATATGACTTTGACTTTGTCTGATTTACCGTAGGACCCAACCGTGACCGATTCCGGGACGTCAAATGGACTCGCCACCCTAATCAAAACTCTTGCCAACGATAAGTCTGACCTGTTTTTTGAGGATTCTTTAATGCAAATGAATTTCCCCCATTTCTGAACAAGTTTCTCCATAAACTCCCCGTTCCAGCACAATAACGGCAACCCCACTAATTCCACCAGGCAGAACGCTAATGGCACTCCTTCATTCAGCAATGGAGCCATCCATTCAAACCAGTAAAACAGATCCTCCTGATTTTGTGCCCATACTTCGGAATATTCTTCAATCGAATTAAAAGTAACGACACAGGCATTCCATGAATAACCCCCATCTCGCTATTTTAGCCTGCATACCTTCATTCTCCAAAGCTTTCTGCACAAAATCCTGCTCGAATGGAAGCTTGATTACCCCTGTAAAGGACCTTTTAACCCAGTCCGAATCCTCCTTAGGAATGTGCATCTCCCAAACATTCCTTAACCAATTTGCAGACTTCATTGTTCTGTCTCTAGCTCCCTCAGTAACATTTTCACTCTCCTTTCCATTAATCGTTTCCACCACCTCCTTGTATGATCTACTATCCCTCAAATTACCCAAAAATCCCACATGATTCAGTCCTTTTGTTTTCTCCACCCTTAATGCCTTTGAACCGATCCTCTTAGTCCTACTTTCAGAAGCTTCACCTTCCCGACTTTTTCGATATTTTTCTATCCCTACTGTAACCCTTTTCCCGTCAATCCAAGTTCCATCTACAGACTGTATAGCCCTCCTTCTCCCTTCCTCACTTGCAAACTGAACAAACGCAAAGGTAGAATTTGTATACCTTGGCTTCAGAGTAAACTTTGGTATGAAAATCCTCACAACTTGACCATAATAATGAAATATTTCCCTTAACTTTCCTCTTGAAATCCTCTTACTAAGATTATCAACGAAAATCGTCCACCTCTCCCCAACAGAAGAATGTCCTAACACTCTTTCTCTCTCTACGTTTTTTACTCTCTCACTCATGTTATCAGAGATTTATATCATAGTTGTATAAATTGTTTATTAGACAAGAGGAAAAGTAAAGTAATTAGACCATATATTAATGTACATGAACAAGAGCATGAAGTTCCACCATCTCTAAGAGAGTACAGCCTGCTGTGATCACAGATAGTTACTTTCACCAACAAAACAGAATAGATCAATCTTCACCAAAATAAAGTAGAAGGATCACTTAAAACCAGTAATTTATATTTTCTTGATAAAATCACCAAAAAGAAAGGAAATAAGAAGAAAACATGAATGTCTATAGTTTAATTAAAAAGTAGGTGACGGTCACCATACCCAATATAACATTTCTATCCATCGAAAATAGTTTTTGCTTCAACATGAAAGGTCTAGAGAGATTCCTACATTACCTTCTTATCATGCAACATTTGAATTAGAGATGAAGTGGTTACATGATTGTATCTCTTATATTGTGCGTCATAATGTCTGTCAGAAAATTTTCTAGTTCACACAATTAGGTGAGTATTAACAAATAAAATATTAACTATATATTATGTACATTCATTAAAGAAATCTGCCATCAAATCAAGAGCTTGTTCAACAATCGTGAAATGATTCCCCAGGAAGCTTTAGAAATAGAAATCAAGGGAAAGATATTACGAGAAATAGAAAAGCTTAAGATGTTATTCGAGAAATAAAAAAATTTCAAAATGTGTGAATAAACTCCCCAGAAAGAGGCACATACAAGAAAGCCTAACAAGAAATCAGCAAAACCTTACAAAACCCAACTCCACAACTCCAGTCAAGAAGGTTCAATGCCTTGAATCTTCAGAGTAATAATCGTAAATTTTGGCTTATACTAAGCCACTACATCCAAGTACAAGTCAGCCGTCCGCCTCAATAAAATATGTGAACCAATGTTTGCAGAATTATCCATCCTCTGAGGCAATAAGTCTCCACAAGCATGATTTCAACTGCTAGTCTGCTAGTGTTTTTCCTTAGTTTTTAACTACATTCATTGATAAGCAATACAGAGATGGTCTCCACAAAAAGGATGTAATGGTTTTCCAGCAGACAATACCAGTCACAATGTTCAGCAAAGTCATCACATAGCCACTATAACCAGAAACCAAAGATTGGTTGACTAGGGGAACTGTAAAGGCCACGGAGATGCCCCCAACAACCCCTAGGGGTTTCTCAGGTCATTACGTTCATAGAACTGCACACCAGAAGACAATATTATCATTTCCCTAATCTCAGCACTCCCTAAACCAGTGGTGGATCTTCACACTCAACTCTGGATAAGGGGAGGCAACTAATTTTCTTTTCTGAAGAAAAGGGTATCATATGATGTGTGTATATATAACGCAAAACTTCGACTAGTATTTCTTCAATAGAATGAACTCTTAAGAGTTAAATAAACCAAAATGAATTTGCCTCTATATATAGTAGAAAGGAGCCTAAAACTGTCTAAATACTATGTGAGATTGTATAAAAAATTTCAATTTTCCATCAATTAAAAAAATGCCATGGTTTGAGAAATAATTAAAAACAAAAGACAAAAAACTAGAAAATAACTAGCTTGTAGGATAAGCTAACATTTTGAAAAATAACTTTAACTCACATATTTGTTACTTATCATTACGATAATTTCAGTCAAATATATAAAATTTATATTTTTAGGGTACCAATTTAATTTAATATTAATATATATTAATGGGAGTTTTTTTAATAAGGGGAAATAAAAAATACTTTGAAACATTTTAAGGGGGTCAAATGAAAAAAAATTAAAAATTCAGGGGGCTATTAATAATTTTTCAAAATTCTAGGGGGGCATGGCCCACTCTGGTCCTGCTTACAATCTGTGATTGCCCTAAACCTTCTGTGACATCCTAAACATTAAGGAGGAAGGTCAAATATGATAGATTTAAGATAATGGCATGACTAAATCATCCCCCCCCCTCCAGTCTATGGAGTGAAAAGATCCTGATGTCAAAGCAAATTCCAATTGAACAAGGTCTAAGAATTCTGCATATCGGTAGCTCAAATACCATTTACTTGCTCTCCGTGTATGACAGCAGACTTAAACACTCCAAAATGAGTGCACATGACCCTAATAAAGAAGACACGGGAAGTTTTCCTTCTGTTGCCCAATCCATCAATGCTTTCCTGCAATACCATTTGCAATTCAAAAAAGAGAAACAAGAAAGACCACAACTTAGCTATTTAACAACTCCAGAAAAGTGTCTATGTATGGTTAAGTCAAAGGAATGCTTCATCTACATCAAAACCATTTGCAGCTGAGAAAACATTGATAAAGTGAGGGAACTAGGAAAGGAACTATAAATGAAGTGAAGGCGCTGCAAGACATGATGAGGTAGAGTATGATGGAATGAAGAGAATATAAAAGTTGCTGGAATACTACTTAAAGTTTACAGCTATAAGAAATATTGATGTATAACTTCTAAGCAACTACTTCAAAACAAATTGCGCGGAGACAGGATAATGATGAAACCCATACCTTCAGATGTAGACAGCTATCTTTGCAAAACTGGCATACTAATCAGTGTGCATGCTCAAGGGTAAATTCAAGATGCACTGCAGGAACGAAATGCCAATGACTAACCTGCATAAGGAAACATCTAAACCTAGGTGCTGCTAAAGCAAAGCAAGAGAAAACTATGTCCAATCCTATCCAATATAGCATCTTGTCCAACAAGCAGTTAGTTACCGAACATGATAGAAGGTACAACAAGTTAGTCGACTAAGATTAAAACTCAAATTTCTACCGCTACAGCAGCCCAAGGGGCAATTTATGAAAATTATGTTCTATTTCTTTCCATAAAGTAAATCTTCAAACCAACATTGACAGTGTCAATGTGCTGGACCAAAAAAATGAAATGTCAAGCTTAACACAGATATCATGCAAGGAAACATTTGAGATTCAAAATCAGGAAAATTAGTAACGCAAAATACAGGGTATAATATGCCAAAAAAGCCAAATTCTGTTCCCTTGATTTGCTTCAATGAACTCATTTCATGGCATCAGAAAATAGAATACCCAATGACAAATTGGCTAACAATTTTGTACGTCAAATCATTCCCATTGAAAATATGAAAATGAACTCTTGTATCAGTTTTAAAATTCTTAGCATCAGGATTCTCTGAAAAAAAGGCAGACAAATTTTCAGTTAAGTCTACGAAGACCGAACTTGTAATTACTTCCTACAAATACAGTTTAAATATGATAACACCATTAAAAAAAATCTTTCCTTAAGCTACAACAAGTACAATCACGTCAAATTTAGAAGCAACCGATTATCTTTAAATCAAGCCCAATAACCGATGATCAACAACGAAATATCTCAGCTGATGGTGATGGTCATGGCCACGATAACGAGTTCGGAACTAGGAAACTAATTTTAACGGCAATTTTTTTCTTCAACATCTCAAATCAATACAATATTTTAAGAGGATCTAAGAATTTTAAATAAAAAAAAGCAGAAACCATTACGGATTAATATGTACAATCCAGATAAATAATTCGATTAACGAAACTAATCAAATGATCAATAATCATACCTCAGATAAACAAAATTTCCAGAATCAAAGTAGGTTCAAAACAATTAACAAAATAAAAGACAAGGAAAACCCACCTCGATTTTTTAGGATAAAATTCTGAGAGAAATACTAAAATTATTGCTTATAAAAGAAAAGGGGGAGAAATGGTGAAAGATTATGTTTGGGCCAAGGAAGAAAGCCGAAGGAAATAAAGCGTTTGGGTGCGTTTATCTGGCCTTGTTCAGCATATAGGCAAAAATTACCACCGATTCTTTTTAAAATAATCTGTGCAATTTTTATTGATAAAATAATTCAAAATTCTTTGATTCAAGATTTAATTCTTATTCTAATTTTAATATATTAGATCTAATTACTAATTATGATGTCACCTCGTCACACCGAAGAAAAAAGTATTTTTTTAGAAAACAATTAAACTACATTTTAGTTTTTATTTTATTTTAAAATGGGAAATTTAGTTTACTTTTTCAAAAATAATTTTTTAAAGTGAAAATAAAAAATAAAAAATTTAATTTAATTTAATTTCATATTTAAATAATATAGTGTACTTGCATAAATATATAGTAATTATTACTCAAGTACTTACACTCACTTATAATTATAGAGAATTTTAATTTTTATATTATCTTCAATAACAAAAATTGTAATTATACAAACATTTAAATTTAAATTTTATATTAATTATAAAATTAAAAATATAATTATGCACGTAAATATAAGTGTAAGATAATAAATTATAATTATAATGATTGATGTACTAATAAAATTTTTAAAAATTGGAAGAAAAATAAATTATGTAACTTAAGAAATTAACTCGGATGTAAATCTAATATAAAATGCTAAAATATTTTTTTAATAAATTTTAAATACCAAATCTTTGATCATTGTTTGAATCATTATAACTATAATATTTTTTAGGGTTAGGATCCGTTTACATAATCTAAAATTCTTTTAGTTTTACACAAGACCGTTGAATAAGTGAAAGTATATAGATAAACTCTTTTTTTTATAGTAATATTTTCTCATTTCTTATTGTTAATCTCAGTCATCTATTTTTACTCATCTAACGATCTTAAGTATGACTAAAAATAAAAGATTTTACATTGCATAATAGGGTCTTATCTTTTTTTTATATTACTTTTCATATTTCCATCGTAACAAAATAAATATCATAATATAAGCAAAAAAATTAAATAATGGGGGTGAAAAAAAGAGTGACTCATTTAAAGTGTAGGAAATTTATTTGTTAAAATAAAACATTTGCTATAATATGGGTGAATACAAGTAGACTATTTAATGTCTTTAAAAAAATGTCTGGACCACTAGACGTCTTCTAATTTACTATTTTGTTAAGTTTTATATTTTCACTATATGCAACTTGAAGTAGATGTTATATTTTTCAGACGTCTTTTTAAATTCACTATATTTTTCTATTAATATTGTAGCAAATATCATATTTTAATAAATAAATTTCCCAACACCTTAAATATGGTAATATATTTACCAACACATTATCTAATATTCCCCCAAACATAAGATAAATTTTATAAATATATTGTTACATTTAACTATTTCGTGAAGTTAGATAATACCCAATATGCAAAGAAAATATTAATCATTCAAATGTCAACATCATGTCAAAATACCGTAAACATTACAACATCCACTTGTTTGAAGATTGACTAATTATTAGAAGGGAAAAGTACATATTTAGTATCTTAATTGTTACTTTTGTTCTATCTTGGTCATTCCATTAATTTTTATTTAAAATCATATCTTGGTCAATAATCATACCTCAGATAACAAAATTACTGACATGCTATTTTTAAAAAAAAAATCAATAATAAAATGACATTATCTTATGATGACATGTGAACATCACCGCTAATCAAAATGTAACGTTAGATATGATTTTGAAACAAAAAATAATTGAGTGGCTAAAATAAAACAATAGTTGGGGTACTAACTAGTAATTCACCGTTATTATTAAGATACAAACTGTGTAATACTTTTTATTTAAGAAAATATTGTCATATAATACATAAAGAGAATGGAGATGAAGAATAAACATTATTTTTACTGGTATCTCAATTCATCATCACTTTCTCTTTTCCCAAATCCAATTTTATACTCTTCTATTATATTAGAAAGGAACCCTACCCTTACAAATCTATGGCTAACTTATTGTCCTTAAAAAAATGGAATTTAATGGCCATAGTTATAAGTCATGTGCAACTCATACCATTCCAAAGTTCAATAATTGATACTAATAAAAAATTTATTGAACGGTCGTAAAATAGTATTGTTTTCTCTAAAGGCTCTTAACAAATAGGTCATGTGCAACTCATAATATTCCGAAGCTCAATCATCAATACTAACAAAAAATTTATTGAATGGTCTTACTAGTAAAGAAACGTTAATTTCGAGTCTGAACAACTACATCTGAAATATATGTGTACATTATAAATGGTTTAAAAAGATTCTTAACAGATATTGCATTATAATTACCCTAAACTATTAAAAATAATAACAAAATCAAGCATTATTTAAATTGAAAGTTCAATGCTTCAATTAATAATAAATAAAAAATTGTTGCGAATAAAAAAAATATACAATTCAAATTATATAATATGTTATAAATTCTTGTTTTATTTTATCTTTATTTAATTATTATTGAATTGAAAATTGATGGTTCATCCGCAGCTAAATGAGTAGCTAACGAAGATTTTGGAGCCACATAATAATTGGTCAAAATATGGTTGTTGGGTTAAAGACGAAAATCATCCTTATTCCTTGGGTACTTTTTAACATATAAGAGATTAGAAAGGCAAAATTAGAAAATTATCGTGGGCAGAAAAGAATTTAAGGAAATACGGACGGTGAAAAATTATTTAAGAACTTATAACATTTGTTATGGCGATTTGAAACTCGTCACGAATACATGACGAGTTATATGGTCAAATTTCATAAAATATATTTTTTTAGATAAAATTTATCATGTCCTCGTAATAAATTTTAATAAAAAAATTATATTTATGTAACTCATCATGTCTTTACAATGAATTTTTAAATACTTTAAATCCTTCAATACTTTTTTTTATCAATAGCCTATTTTAGATTATTTTTGACACCAACATAATTGCGCTAAATTTACCGATAAGAAAGGCATGAAAAAGAATATGCCGTGAAGTAATCGAGTCCCACGCAATCCGACCATTGTGTGTTTACGCAACTTAAGTAGAAGTATTCTCATTCCATAAGTTATTGTATTAGAATAAATGGTTCATATTTACCAGAAAACAGTAAAATTTTAATTATTGAGTAATATTATTAAAACTAGATATGGGATATCCATCCTGGCGGTGAAAACTAATAGAAAATGTTAACAATATAAAGTGGAAGATAATTAAGAAATATGGGGAAAATATAAGAGATAAAAGGAGTTTTTTTATTTTTAAAAGCTTAGGGGTTGGAAAATATATGATTGGTTTTTAAATGAAATTAGGATAAATTAAATAATTTATAATTACAATTTTTCACTTTTATTTTGATCATTAAACTTTAAAAAATCTCAATTTTGTTACTTACTTTTTGAATTATTTCTGTTTTGATCACTCTGTTATTAAATATGTGACCACGATATGAAACGATAAACGACACTAAAATGATGTCGTTTTGAAAAGTTAAATCTACAACAAAATGACATCATATTGGATTCCTATATAACTATTTTTCTTCTTCTTTCTTTTTTTCCCACGCCTCTCAATCTACTCATATTTTGACCATCGTTCACCACGAATAGTCATTGCATCGACCACCGTGAGTCATCATCGATGGTGACTGACAAGTTCTAAATTTTTATACCGAACTCATTTCACCTCCTGAATATTAATCAATTTGTTCATTTAATTAAAAAAACCCCCTCAAATCGTCGTGAATCTAACTTTAAACATTTCAATTCTTTATTCTCTAATCTCCATAGTTTAATGGAACCTAAACAAAGATATATTACTCTTTGACTCAATAGGAGTCTATCTATTGTTGGTATCTTCAAATAAAGACTGATAATTGAAGATACACCATAATTGTAACACCCGCTATTTGGTTTAATTATAAAGATCGGTGGTGATTCCATCAATTATATTTTCTTTTTAATCAGGTATAATATCATTTTTTATAATATTAAAAAAAATTACTTTAATTCTCAAAATGTTTTTTTATCATCGGATTCGGAAAAAAATTCAAATAAAAAAATCGAAGATGTTACAGATTATGTTAATGATATCTTCACAAACCATTGGTTGGTTGCTTTGTTGATCTCCAAAGAAAGCTCAATGTTTATGTGTCTGGAGAAATATCAAACACTGGTTTACAAACTCAAGCGGAAGAAGAAAAGTGATGGGGGGAATATTATTGAAGATATTTTCTTCTCATGTTGATTGTTGAACTAACCAAAAAAAAAACTGAAGTTTAGAACTAAGTTGTTAGTTTATTGTATGTAGGGGTGAGCATTTAATCGAGTTGAGTAAAAAAATTTCGAGTTATTTGAGTAGACCCTATTTTATAATTCAAACTTGTTTAAATGTTTTTTGAGTTAATTCGAGTTTATAAAATTCGAGTCAAGTCGAGTCAAGTAGAGTTGTTCGAGTTTCTGTTTAAATTTAATTGTAAATACTTATAATATTATAATACTATTTGATTCTAATTTAACAATTTTCTATAATCATATATATATATATATATATATATATATATATATATATATATATATATATATATATATATATATATATTATATATGTGATACACATATATCATACAAAGTTGAGGGATTCAACTCAAACTTAAAACTAATCTACTAATTACTAAAAATTTTGAGTAATTTGAGTTCTATTTTATAACTCGATTCGAATTTGAAATTTTTTCGAGTTAAGTCGAATTTATGAAATTACAATTAGAAGTCAATTCAAGTTTAAATTTTTTGAATCGAGTTGAAAAGATCAATTTTTCGAGTCGAGTCGAATGTTGTTCACTCCTAAAGATGGTTAGCTTGTTGGGCTTAGGAGTGTTGCTCATGTTTTTATCAAAAAGGCAAATTGCACCCCAAATTCCCCGACTCTCACATGTAATCTAAACCCTTTTTACTCTATTTAGCCCTATTTCTCTCACTTAAAACAAATCTTAACCCAATAATCCTAGTCAAGCCCACCGTTTGATGTAATATGGTTATATGGTTCGGTTTAACTTAGAATTTTGGGTCATTATATGCTCTTACAAGTTTAGTTGTCGTGCGAATTGAACCTTACATATTATGCTAGATGTTAAGTTGAATTTTGCTAGATTGATTATGACGTGAGAAGAATTTTAATTTAATCCTTGTCTAGAGTCTAATTTTGAATCTCTTTAAAAAATCTAGAAAATTATTCAATCGTGATATCAAATTGTTCTGTAATCTCAATATAATATTATTTGTTCTGTAATCTGGTAAAGGAAGTATATGGTGGTTTGGTGAGCATGGCAGGAAAAATGTTTTGATACGAGGGGCTTAAACCACAAGCAAATTGAAAATCTTTGGCAAGACTAACAAATGTATTTGAATTCCTTATTGTCATTCGTATAATAGCTAGTAAATACAGCCCACGTGAGAACCGTGCATGTTTTATTAGTTGTGTATTTTTAAGTTTTATAACTTTATTAATACAAAAAAAAATCAATAAATAATCTTCCTGTTTACTTTTATTTTAAGAATACACGTGAAAAAGAACCTTTCTTGTGAATCACGATGTAACTTCTCACACCATTCAAAGATTTCAACATTTTATGTTTTTCGGCATTGTCTCTATAGTATTCGATCTGAATGAATCGATTAATGAATTTAATATAGTGGTTATATTAATAAAATGAAAAATGTCGTAAATTATGTGGTACACCTAAATATTTTTGCATGTTAACATGATGGGAAATACATATATTTCAATCGATGGGCATTTTAAAGTCTTCATTTAGCTCGAAACATAAGAAAGCAAATATATTTGTCTAAAGCAAACTAATTTTATAATTGAGATGGTGCCATTTACAAATTGGAAATCTTCCAGTCTATGAAAGAAATTCACATTTAAATTTGTTTATGAACCATATTTCAAGTAATATATTAAAAAATTCTTTCCTAAAAAGCATGATTTCTTTTAAATCATAATAATCTCAAAAAATTAAACCCGACTTGAGCTAAAAATAGGGTTGTAAATAGGGATGTTCATTGTTCGATCTTAACTGATCAAACTGAAATTTAATTTAATTAATCGACTGAATAATTTGCGGTTAATGGTTAAGCTTTTTTTTTAAATTCGGTTATTAGTTAATTTAGTTTGAAATCGATTAATTAATCAAAATTATTAAATATTTAATATTTTATATATATTACATATATATTTTAAGTTCAAAACCTTTATGAGTTAAGATCCACAGGTTTTTTTTTCATCACTAGACCTATTAAACTTTCAATACCCAATCAAATTTTAACCTAAATGAAGAAAAAAACACCTCTAATAAATTCAAATTTATAAAAAATTTCAATTAATTCAATTAATTGATTGAATTAACCAAAATTTATTTGATTCGGATAAAAATTTTCAAAAATGTATTTGGTTTGACTAACAGTTAAAGGGAAAAAAAATTTATTAGTGAATTTTGGTTAGTTCGATTCGGTTAGTTAACCGAACCAACCGATTGAACACTTCTAGATGTAAATGAACAAAGTATTTAACGAACTGTTCATTAACTGTTCGTACAACATTCATTTACGTTCATTAAATAAACATATATGAACAAATTTTTTATGTTCATTTAATAAATGAACGAACACGAATACAAGTGTGTTTGATTCGTTTATGTTCATGAAAAAGTTCAATTATTGGCTCATTTATAAGATCGTTTATCGATTCGTTTATGTTCATGAACAAGTTCAATTATTGGCTCATTTATAATGTAACACCCCAACCCGTACCCGACCCGAATACGAGTCCGAGGTGTCACATTGACTTTTAAAACCTTGACACTTAAAGAAAATTCCCGGGAAATTTAAAACTTTATTTAAAACAAAATACTTTAATTTACATAGAAGAGACTACAAAATACAAACTCGATCAGAGTGCTCATAATTAACGACTTATTACATGCCAACACTCTATACACAACAAAATACATACTTTGTCGATTACTTCTGATCTGATCTTCTAGTAAAAATACTATCATTGCCACTTCTATTCTTGCTCTTCACGTTTCTTGGTACCTACGTGTAAATCACTTACACGCTAAGTCATAGACTTAGTGAGGCCATAAATAAACATGTAACAATAGTTTCATGAATATGCATTCTTACCATTTGATCATGATATTTCAATATGCATGGATATATTTCCTATGACATATATAACCAAGTCATGCACACATGAAACTTACCTTCATGCATCACTTTCACTTTAATTTATATTTCAATTGTCGTTGTTGTTGCCCATGTATATTATTGAGAATAGATGTATGTGAGTATATTGAGGTTGTGCACCAATGCTGTCACCACAGCTCGTATAATTTCCCTCATGGGGCACCGAACATTTGTTCAGTATTCGTCCCAAAGGACTGCTATATATGTCCCGTAGGACCACTACAATCCCTCGACTCTTGGCATGCCAACTATACCTATAGCTCTCGTTTCATATACTATGGGCATTTACGATGAATACTTTTCTCATCACTTGTTCTTTCTTTTCTGTCACATACCCCATGTATGTGTAACCATGTATTTCATATCATATCACATGTATCATGTATTGCATATTCATATATCATTTCATATATTCACATAACTTATCTCATTTCACATTGATCATGTCTCATAGCATATATCACATATGTATATAATCATGTATATCATATCATATATTTTATGTTTCATGCTCTTATGTCTATGCATATCATATAACATATATAATAACCTATACCCATTTCATGTATTCATGCATATATAAGAATCACAAATCAATTAATATTTTAAGAGTCACTTTTTACCATAGTAACTCCATCACTAGCTCATCGCAAGCAAATGTTCAATAATATAAGTACAATTAAAATTGCCCTCACCTTAGCCTTGCTTTGATTTGATTATAATCCTTTGATTATTCCGGAACTTGTTTAGGCTCAATATCTACATAAATATAACATTTCAAAACAACTATCAGAAGCCTAAACCTTAAACTTAATGTTAACAACTTAAGCCAGATTCTTGAACCCAATTTCATTTTTCCTTTAGGGGGAATCGATACCCCCCCATGGGGAATCGATACCCCCTGGACATACTGGAAATTTTCTCGTTCTAGAAGGGGAATCGATTCCCTTCATAGGGTATCGGTTCCCTATGCCCAGAAATTGTATTTTAAGCCCGAAAATCATCAATTTTCACTTAATTCTTCTATTTTAAACCCCTATCATGTCATTAAACTCAACTACCATCACTTAAACCAACTTATATCCATGAAAATCATCTATAACTTCAAAATCCTATTTCATATGAAATTCAAGAATCATACTCAAATTTCAATATGTTCTAAATACAATTCTAACACTTCATATTCCTTAATTATCATGATGACAAGTCAAATTTAACTTCAAATTCAACTTATCAACTCTATTTCAAGATTTCATATAAAAACTCGTTTTCTTAAATCTCTTATAACTTCTTCATATTTTGATTATAAGACAACTTAAACTTTCCTTAAGCTTAGTTATCATCTAATGATCAAAACCTAACCTTTAATTTAACAAATAACCAACAAATCAGAAAACCCTTACCTTTGCTATGGCTTTCTCTCGTATGGAAGAAAAAGAGGAGAATAAGATATATTTTTCTTATCCCTTTCCCCCATATATATATCCTCCACATAACACAAATTAATCATTTAATGGTTAAATGGCCATTTTGCCCTTTAATTCTTTGGATAATTACTAAAAACTTTCAAGAAATATTTCCGAACAAATCATCGGACTATACAAATATCCCACTTAAATCACCAAACTCTGAAGTTTTATGATTTAGTCACTAACTCGTATTTTGGGATGTTACAAATCTTTCCCCCTAAAAAAAAAATTCATCCTCGAATTTTCATTGTACAAAGAGATAGGGGTATTGAATCTTCATGTCTTCTTCTCGTTCCCACGTCGCTTCTTCCACCTTGTGATTTCTCCACATCACTTTGACTAATGGAATAGTCTTGTTCCTTAATTGCTTGACTTCGTGAGCCAATATTTGAACAGGTTCTTCCTCATAAGTCAAATCTGATTGAACCTCGATCTCTTCGGTAGTCACTATATGAGATGGATCGGATCGATATTTCCTAAGCATGGAGACATGAAAGACGTTGTGAATTTTCTCCATTTCAAGTGGCAAAGCTAATTGATATGCCACTGTTCCTACTCTCTTAACGATTTCATATGGTCCAATAAACCAAGGACTCAATTTTCCTTTACGTCCAAATCTCAATACTTTCTTCCACGGAGACACTTTCAAGAACACTTTATCTCCGATTTGAAACTCAATTTCTTTCCTTTTTAAATCAGCATATGATTTCTGTCTATCAGCTGCAGCTTTCAGATTATTCTGAATTACTTGGACTTTCTCTTCCATTTCCTGAATCAACTCAGGACCAATAACTTCTCTATCCTTAAGTTCATACCAATTCAAGGGCGTACGACATCTTCTTCCATATAAAGCTTCATAGGGAGCCATTTTGATGCTTGACTGATAACTATTGTTGTATGCAAATTCAGCAAGTGGCAAATATTTTTCCCATGATCCTTTAAATTCAATAAC
This sequence comes from Hibiscus syriacus, assembly GCF_006381635.1. Classification (NCBI taxonomy): domain Eukaryota; kingdom Viridiplantae; phylum Streptophyta; class Magnoliopsida; order Malvales; family Malvaceae; genus Hibiscus; species Hibiscus syriacus. Next base: position 524,579 of record NW_024063349.1, read on the forward strand.
ACAAGCTCTTAACATATCCTCCAGAATTTGGATAGTTCACTCAGACTGACCATCTGTCTGAGGATGAAACGCTGTGCTAAAATTCAGTCTTGTGCCTAATGATCCATGTAAAGACTTCCAAAATCGTGACGTGAATCTAGGATCCCGATCAGAAACTATGGAAACAGGTACACCATGTAACCGTATAATCTCTCTGATATACAACTCAGCATATTTATCCATAGAGAAATCAGTTCGTACCGGAATAAAATGAGCTGACTTAGTCAACCTGTCTACAATCACCCATATTGAATCTCTTTTGTTCGGAGTTAAAGGCAACCCCGTCAAAAAATCCATTGTTACATTCTCCCATTTCCATTGAGGAATTGAAATTGATTGTAACAGTCCCGACGGAACCTGATGCTCAGCTTTAACTTGCTGACAAATCAAACATTTTGATACAAATTCCGTAATGTCTTTCTTCATTCCCGGCCACCAATATCGACACTTGAGATCTATATACATTTTGTTTCCTCCTGAATGCATCGTTAATGGACTACAGTGAGCTTCCATTAATAAATCATTCTTTAATTCATTAACATCTGGAATCACTAGCCTCCCTTGATAATATAGGTTCCCATTAGTTTTCATCTCATAATCTGTATATTCTCCATTCTTTATTTGCTTCAACTTCTTTGAACACTTTTCATCTTTGGCTTGCAATTCTTTAATTCGATCTAACCATGATGGTTTGATAGTTAATTCCGCACAAATTGCACCATCTCCGCCTAATGATAGTTTAGCATCCATAGTTCGTAAGGCTGCAAACGTCTTTCGACTTAAGGCATCAGCTACCACGTTTGCTTTTCCGGGATGAAAATCAATCACAACATCATAATCCTTGAGAAATTCTACCCATCTTCTCTGTCTTAAGTTCAACTCTTTCTGGGTCATCAAGTACTTTAAACTCTTGTGATCTGTATACAAGTAGCATTTTTCACCATACAAGTAGTGACGCCAGATCTTAAGAGCAAACACTACTGCAGCCATCTCCAGATCGTGTGTCAGATAATTCTTCTCATGCGGCTTTAATTGTCGTGAAGCATAGGCCACCACCTTGCCTTCTTGCATTAACACACATCCCAAGCCATTATGAGACGTATCACTATACACTACAAAATCCTTGCCAGACTCAGGTTGAACTAATACTGGAGCTTCTATCAAAATCTTCTTTAACTTTTCAAAACTCTCTTGGCATTCTTGAGTCCAAGTAAATTTTACTTCCTTTCTCAACAGCTTAGTTAGGGGTAATGCTATTATTGAAAAGTTTTTAACAAACCTTCGATAATAACCAACTAACCCCAGAAAACTTCGGACTTCTGACACATTTCTTGGAACTTCCCACTCCAGAAAAGCTCTAATCTTTTGAGGATCCACTCGAACTCCTTCTGCAGAAATTACATGCCCAAGAAATGTCACTTCATTCAACCAGAATTCACATTTAGAGAATTTAGCATAAAGCTTCTTATCTCGTAAATTCTGCAAGACAGTCCTCAAATGAGAACTATGCTCTTCCTCTGACTTTGAATATATTAAAATATCATCAATGAAAACCACTACGAACTGATCCAAATAGGATTGAAAATTTCTGTTCATTAAATCCATGAAAGCAGCCGGTGCATTCGTAACTCCAAACAGCATTACAATAAACTCATAGTGACCATATCTTGTTCTAAACGCCGTCTTTGGAACATCTTTCTCTTGAATCTTTAATTGATGATAACCCGAACGTAGATCGATTTTTGAGAACACTGAAGCTCCTTTTAATTGATCAAATAAGTCATCGATTCGAGGAAGTGGATATTTATTCTTGATAGTCACTTTATTGAGTTGCCTGTAGTCAATGCAGAGACGCATTGAACCGTCCTTCTTCTTAACAAACAAAACTGGAGCTCCCCAAGGTGATACACTTGGTCTAATAAAACCTTTGTCCAGCAATTCTTGTAATTGAATCTTTAACTCTTGCAACTCTTTTGGAGCTATTCTGTATGGCGCCATTGCAATGGGCGCTGTTCCCGGCATTATCTCAATCTGAAATTCTACCTCTCTGTCCGGAGGTAAACCTGGCAATTTTGCAGGGAATATATCAGAGAACTCTCTAACGATAGGAATTTCTTCCATCTCTTTGTCTTTGGCTCTTACATCCAACACACTAGCAATGAACCCTTGACATCCTTGTAACAGTAACTTCTTTGCCGTCATCACTGAGATCACATTCGCCAATGGATTCCACCCTTCACTAAATACAATGATTTCTACCTCTTTTGGACTTCTCAACGTTACTCTTTTCAGTCTACAATCGACATTAGCATAATAACGATATAACCAATCCATTCCCAGTATCACTTCAAATTCTTCAAAAGGTAATTTCATCAAATTAGCAGGGAATTCAATTCCCTGAATTCGTATAGGACACCCTCGACTCACCATATTTACCCGAGCACTGTGTCCTAATGGATTCGTAACTATCATTTCATTACTAGTAGCTTCTAACGGAATGCTCAATTCTCTCACTAACTTACTAGTAATGTATGAATATGTAGACCCCGGATCGATCAATACCGTAACATGTTTATCAAACAGCAGAAAGGTACCTGTTATAATTTTCGAATCATCCCGATCTTCATTGGTCCTGAGATTGTACACTCGAGCAGTGGAACGTATCTCTTGTTGAGCAGAGGACTCTGACTGATTTCTTCCTCTACCTCTACCTCTTCCCCTTTGGCCTGAAGAAATAGACCTCTATGGCTGTGCAGATTCATCGACTACTCTAGGACAATCCCGAACAAAATGTCCGGTCTCCCCACATCTAAAGCAAGCTCCAGAAATCCTTCTACATATCCCAGAATGATTTTTTCCACAATGTGGGCATTGTCTGTCTTGACTCTGGTTAAATCTCCCAGTTCCAGATCCTGCTGACTGAGTTTGTCTTCCTCTTATCGGATTTAATCCTCTAGCTGAGGATACCACTAACTCCGATCTAGCTTGAGGTCGAGAACCAGCATCTCTACCTCTTTTTTACAGTGTGGAACTCGAAGAAGCACCCGTTCTCTTAACTGTTTGAGTCCTTGAATTTTCAAATCTCTCATTCTGAGCTCTTTCCAAAGCTTTGGCATGATTGACTACCTCTTGAAATGAGGATAGATTCAATACAATCAACATCTCCTTCAACCGAGGACGTAACCCCTCTACGAACCACTCACAAGCATCCTTCTCAGTAGGAACAAGCTCGGCAGCAAAGCGGCTCAACTTATTGAATTCACACTCGTACTCATATACAGTACGATTCCATTGTTTCAGATTCATGAACTCTTGCTTCATTTGTCAAACAAATTGATCTCCGATGTACTTATGTTTGAATTCTTCTAAAAACAAAGACCAAGTTACTTGATCATCAGACATTCTCAATGTAACGTTGGTCCACCAAATTCTCGCTTGCCCTCGAAGCAAGGAGACGACTCCATCCAACTTGTCAGCATCGAAACAATGAAGTCCCTCAAGCATGATTTTCACATCATTAAGCCAAAGGTCCGCAGTAACAGAACATTCATCAGCTTCCCCTTTAAACTCTGGAGCTCCTAAACCCTTCAACTCTTTTGCAACATTCATTTTTGTAGTTGAAGTAACAGGAGGTTGAAAACGCGTCAATACCGCGTCTAAAGTTTTAAAGAATACATCTTGATCATTCACAGGCACTCCAGAGGGTGTCTGTTCTTTACCTTGCCTGGCTAGGGCAGGTGAATTACTGCTCTCAGCAGGCCGATCATCTCCCGCTTGACTTCTATAACTATCATGTACGGACATCTATTAAGAATAAACATATCGTTCTATTAGCAAAACAACATACTTATTATTCCATCAGATCAGAAGTTTTAACTATTTTATTGGCATGTATACCTTATAAAATACTCTAGACTCCGGTTTATGCCGAGAATCGACTAAACCTTAGCTTTGATACCATTAACTATAACACCCCAACCCGTACCCGACCCGAATACGAGTCCGAGGTGTCACATTGACTTTTAAAACCTTGACACTTAAAGAAAATTCCCGGGAAATTTAAAACTTTATTTAAAACAAAATACTTTAATTTACATAGAAGAGACTACAAAATACAAACTCGATCAGAGTGCTCATAATTAACGACTTATTACATGCCAACACTCTATACACAACAAAATACATACTTTGTCGATTACTTCTGATCTGATCTTCTAGTAAAAATACTATCATTGCCACTTCTATTCTTGCTCTTCACGTTTCTTGGTACCTACGTGTAAATCACTTACACGCTAAGTCATAGACTTAGTGAGACCATAAATAAACATGTAACAATAGTTTCATGAATATGCATTCTTACCATTTGATCATGATATTTCAATATGCATGGATATATTTCCTATGACATATATAACCAAGTCATGCACACATGAAACTTACCTTTATGCATCACTTTCACTTTAATTTATATTTCAATTGTCGTTGTTGTTGCCCATGTATATTATTGAGAATAGAGGTATGTGAGTATATTGAGGTTGTGCACCAATACTGTCACCACAGCTTGTATAATTTTCCTCATGGGGCACCGAACATTTGTTCAGTATTTGTCCCGAAGGACTGCTATATATGTCCCGTAGGACCACTACGTCCCGAAGGACTACAATACCCTCGACTCTTGGCATGCCAACTATACCTATAGCTCTCGTTTCATATACTATGGGCATTTACGATGAATACTTTTCTCATCACTTGTTCTTTCTTTTCTGTCACATATCACATGTATGTGTAACCATGTATTTCATATCATATCACATGTATCATGTATTGCATATTCATATATCATTTCATATATTCACATAACTTATCTCATTTCACATTGATCATGTCTCATAGCATATATCACATATGCATATAATCATGTATATCATATCATATATTTTATGTTTCATGCTCTTATGTCTATGCATATCATATAACATATATAATAACCTATACCCATTTCATGTATTCATGCATATATAAGAATCACAAATCAATTAATATTTTAAGAGTCACTTTTTACCATAGTAACTCCATCACTAGCTCATCGCAAGCCAATGTTCAATAATATAAGTACAATTAAAATTGCCCTCACCTTAGCCTTGCTTTGATTTGATTATAATCCTTTGATTATTCCGGAACTTGTTTAGGCTCAATATCTACATAAATATAACATTTCAAAACAACTATCAGAAGCCTAAACCTTAAACTTAATGTTAACAACTTAAGCCAGATTCTTGAACCCAATTTCATTTTTCCTTTAGGGGGAATCGATACCCCCCATGGGGAATCGATACCCCCTGGAGATACTGGAAATTTTCTCGTTCTAGAAGGGGAATCGATTCCCTTCATAGGGTATCGATTCCCTATGCCCAGAAATTGTATTTTAAGCCCAAAAATCATCAATTTTCACTTAATTCTTCTATTTTAAACCCCTATCATGTCATTAAACTCAACTACCATTACTTAAACCAACTTATATCCATGAAAATCATCTATAACTTCAAAATCCTATTTCATATGAAATTCAAGAATCATACTCAAATTTCAATATGTTCTAAATACAATTCTAACACTTCATATTCCTTAATTATCATGATGACAAGTCAAATTTAACTTCAAATTCAACTTATCAACTCTATTTCAAGATTTCATATAAAAACTCATTTTCTTAAATCTCTTATAACTTCTTCATCTTTTGATTATAAGACAACTTAAGCTTTCCTTAAGCTTAGTTATCATCTAATGATCAAAACCTAACCTTTAATTTAACAAATAACCAACAAATCAGAAAACCCTTACATTTGCTATGGCTTTCTCTCGTATGGAAGAAAAAGAGGAGAAGAATATATATTCTTCTTATCCCTTTCCTCATATATATATCCTCCACATAACACAAATTAATCATTTAATGGTTAAATGACCATTTTGCCCTTTAATTCTTTGGATAATTACTAAAAACTTTCAGGAAATATTTCCGAACAAATCATCGGACTATACAAATATCCCACTTAAATCACCAAACTCTGAAGTTTTATGATTTAGTCACTAACCCGTATTTTGGGATGTTACATATAAGATCGTTTATCGATTCATTTATAAGCTCGTTTACTCGACTCTCATTTTCCTTTTATTTTTGTACATTTAAATATTGGTGAAATTAAGGACTAAATTGAACATAAGATAAATTTTAAAGTTAAAATTGTGAAGCCCGAGAAACTTAATGACTAATGATGTAATTTCATCATTTTTCAAAAGAGTGTTGGTTGGCTAACATTAAACAAACGGTAAATAAACATGTTCGTAAATATTAAATGAATATGTTCGTGAACATTGAACGAACGAACATTAACACCTTAGAAAATAAACAAACACAATACAAAAAATTTAAATGAACAAGAATTAAACATAACCATGCATCTTAAAAGATAAACAAACGAATACACACAAATTTTATTCATTCAAACTCGATCGCAACATACTTTAATTAGTAATTTGATAATAATAATAAAAAAAAGACAATTATCTATCTTTTCAGATAACAATCTCCACGGTCCTTGGATTTAGACACTGATATGGCCCAATATTTTTATATAACGATATTTTAATTATTTTAATTTTAAATATTAATCAAATAATTTTTTTTTTCAATTTTTAAATTTAAATATATAACAAAATTTTATTCTTTTATTGTAAAGTAATTTAAGTCTTTCTAATATTTTATTTTGGTTCTATCATGATTAGGGATGCACGTAAGATCATACGTTAATGAGGCAAACTTTTAAAATTTTAGAAGATAACGAATTTATAAAATTCTAAGATGAACGAACTTATAAACTTTTAAGAGATAATGAACTTGTAAAATATTGGGGCGAAAACAAATTATCAATTGAAAATAAAAAAATTAAAATATATATTAATTTAAAATTTTCAAGGATGTCACTGATGTCATTCATTTCCCGTCGCTCCATGGTAGAAGGAAAAAAACCTTTCGAACCCGGTCTAAAAAACAAAACGATGCGTTTCAGGGAACAATATCTATTTTTTGAGAATTAAAAAAGTGATTGGATATGATCATATGATGTATTTTTTATTATTATTAATCTAAGGTGATTATAAGTAGTATATGTTCTAAAAATTCTCAACTATTTGACAATGAAAACTCAAATACCTTTATAATCTATGGTGTTTTAATATGGAATTTTTAAGGATAACGATCATTACTTTAACAACTGAGATAATTTGGTTTGTGCAAATATGATGTATTATTACCAAACAAGTTGTTGGGAGAGAATAATAAAGTAAGAGAAATAGGGTATTGATGCTCCGATAAGTAGCAGAGTGGGACAGAGATCGGGAATCTATATGCAATGGATGAATGTGAAGGATGTCGTTTCTGGTCGGATACATTAATATTATTTATGAAAACTCATCCCCCTCCCTTCATAATCTATCGTCTTATAATTAGGGTTTTCTAGATATTTGAAAACAAAACAAATAAAAAAGAAGAAGAAACCCTAAGAAACGGGACATGAGATATTGTTTGTGTGTCGTGTCCCTACGTCTGCATGTGTCTCTACTCATGTTTTTCAAACAAAAATCATAGGATACCAAGGAATGAGGGGCATCATTTTTTTGTGGAAGTAAGCTCCGAATGCATGGTGCCAAATGCTCGAATTATCTATTATTAATATGCCTCAAATTTTGCATCCTATATATATATATCTTATTAAACCTAATACATATCCATGGAATTATAGGTGTGAGGGTAACTCCCTTTCGATAGTTTAATTATTTCTTAAGTCAATAGTAAGTTTAAAATCATTATAATTAAGTCTTTGTCCCTCCTAAAATATTTTTATATAATTATTTTAAAACATTGTCAGTGTTAAAATTAATGGATTTAAGTCTTAATCCTAAATTTGTATGGTTTAATTGCGTTCTAAGACTTCTGAATTTTAAAATTAATGAAATTAAACCCTTAATCTCTTAATTTTTATGATTTAATTATTTTTAAGACTCTACATATTTCAAAATTAAACAACTTACTCTCTCATAGTTCAATCCTGACTCCATTCATGGGTCTGGTTGAAGTCTGCCTAGATAAAGACATTGCTACATGAAAGGCAACTCACCTAATGTAGACGCTCGGTTAATTTATATAGGTTACATATTGATTTAAATTTCGATTAGAAATTTAGTTTAATTCTGTTATAATTATAGTGATCGAAGATTACTTGACAATTAAGTTTATTTAATTAAGAATTCTTATGAAATAAGTATTCTTGGTGATTAAATATTTAGGTGTACAAATAAGAACATGTCTCCTTTAGAATTATGATTGGTAATTATTTTGGAGATATATAATAATCTTTGTAATTTTTGTAAGGATATTGAGAAAATCTTTTAGGATATACCGAATTTTAAGATATATATTGAATTATGAGATACATTTTGAATGTTATGTATTTATACTATTTGATTTCTATATTTATAATAGATTATTTATATCTCTAGTCGGTAGAGATAAACAAATCCAAAGTATATATGATAAATCTTACATTTTGAAATAGTAATATTTTATTCGGCAGTAATGTTTTGACCAGAGTTGTATGATATTTTAAAAGCACACAAGGATAAGAGTAGTATAATAATATTTTTTTTATCTTTTTGTGTGTGTGTATATTTTAAATAAAATAATTAAACAAATATAAAAAGAAATAAATTTAACGATACTGAGTGAATGATGCACTCATTCAGTAACTCAAAAGAGTACTGTTATAGATGCAGAAGTGGAGAGCATGAGTATAGTGATAACAATAGGAAGAAAAAAAACGTCAGTAAACAAATAAAAAACAAAGGCAAGTACAGATATATCAGTGGCACTGGCAGCAACATTGCATGCTGATGCTGGTGCAGCATCGGAATCACACAGTCCAAATCTGGGTCCCTCTCCCCAGACATGTATCACGGACCGTCCTATCATCTCTCTCATTCATTTCTCTTCCTTTTTCTCCCCCTCTCTGCAACTTCTTCCTCAATTTCAATGGCCTTTTACCTTTTAATTATGGTTAAATCATTTCAATCTTGATCGATATCACTGTAAAGGCAACTCACTTTTTAACCTCCACTCAAAGCACTAGACAAAAACAACATATAATAACCCCCACAAGTCAATAAAATATTAAGAAATTTATTGCTGCTACTAGATGGAGCATTGAACTGAAAAAGGCTATCTATACGAGAGAAAGGACACGAAAACCCATACACTTTTTCAACTGGTTACTCAAAAGCATCGGCTTGCTTCTTGCACACACATTTGCCAACTTTCACAATCGTGCGGTTTGTGTATGGAAGATAAAAGAAAGGGTTATTAACTATTGAGATAGAGATGGGTATATATATATATATATTCTCTTTAGTCATCATGTTTTTTTTGGGTGTTTTCTCTTGTAATCAAACGAGATAATTAAAAACCAGATATTTCTGTAAGAACTAAGAAGAGTCCGAAAGGTTTTTTGTTTTAAAGTTGTTTATATTTGTGGGAAGGCCTTTAGATTTAAGCTTGAGTTGTGCTTTTCTTTGTCTCTTTGGGCAGAAACTGAGAGAGTGAATATATATTATTACCAAAGATTTATCTGCTTGTGTTTGGAGAAATCCTTGTTTTCTACTGTGTTTTTCGCCTTTTTGAAAGCTATCACTTTTAGGAATTTAGCTGCAAAATACATTAAAAAAAAGGAGAGGAAGAAAGAAATTATGTCTGGTGAAGCTTTCTCTATCCCTTCTTCTTCAACAGGAGGGTTCATTCAAGACCAAAATAATGCAAACCCTAACCCTAAAGCTAATCCAAATCCTGTTAAGAAGAAGAGAAATCTTCCAGGAAACCCGGGTAAACTTGATTCGATTTTTCTTTCTCTTTTGATAATACCCTTTTCTTAGTTTTTGTTGACGATCCAATCTTCTGTTTCCGGCCTTAATAGATCCAGATGCTGAAGTTATTGCTTTATCCCCCAAAACTCTCATGGCTACAAACAGATTCGTATGCGAAATCTGCAAGAAAGGTTTCCAAAGAGACCAAAATCTGCAGCTTCATCGCAGGGGACATAATCTTCCATGGAAGCTGAGGCAAAGAACCAACAAAGAAGTTCGTAAGAAGGTTTATATTTGCCCCGAGAAAACCTGCGTTCACCACGATCCGTCCAGAGCTCTCGGCGACCTCACCGGGGTAAAGAAACATTACAGCAGGAAACATGGGGAGAAGAAGTGGAAGTGCGATAAATGTTCGAAGAAATACGCTGTTCAATCCGACTGGAAAGCTCACTGTAAAACCTGTGGTACTAGAGAGTACAAGTGTGACTGTGGCACATTATTTTCCAGGTTTCAAAATTTTTTTATACGTTTCTGGGAATTTTCTTACAACGTTGCATCATAAATGCAAACCTAATGATTAGGTAATAAATATAACTGATTGTGTTTCTGAAATTTGGGTCTGTTTTAATCCAAACAGAAAAGACAGCTTCATCACCCATAGAGCCTTTTGTGACGCTTTAGCTGAAGAAAGTGCAAGGCTTACTTCTGTTGCAGCAACAAGTTCAACCTTAAATTTCAGAAACGATGCTATGAATCTGCCTCAAGGATTTTCTGGTTTTCCTCAAGATTTTCCTGGGATGCCTGCAGCAGGTAAACTTCTCAATTTCCTGTAAATGAATCTGTTTGAGTATATTGTGACTAAGTATTTGTGTTTATTGAATTTGTCAGGTTTGACTGAGATGGTTCAAATGGCTCCAAGCAATCTCTTTGGTTCATCTTCACACTTTCCTGGATTCGAAGACGGTGGTGGAACTTCGTCAAATCACAATCTTTCCTGTAAAGAAGAAGGAGGAAATGAAGGCAGTTTAATGGAAAGCCTGTCGTCTCTATGCTCCGATTCTCAAAACAAACAATCCAAGCCTACTGCTTCTCCTATGTCGGCGACCGCACTCTTGCAGAAAGCGGCTCAGATGGGTTCAACGAGAAGCAATCCATTGTTCTTCGGGAACAGTTTCGGTGTAATGAGCAGCAGCTCATCTTCCTCCTCGCACACGGCCACTAATTCGTTCGATCAAAGCTTGACAAGGGACTTCCTTGGAATGAGCAATGATCAATCTGGTCGGCCTTTTTTATCCCAAGAACTAGCCAAATATGCATCATTTGGTTCAACAATGGGTCTCAGTCAATTCACCAGCACCAACCACTGAGTTCAGCTACCTTTCAAATACCGTTACATGATTACAGCTCTGTGTAATAAAAGTGGCAACAAAAATATACGATCGTGATCCTATATATGGAATATATCCATATATGTGTACAAAGGGCAATGCAAAAACCCAACCCCAAGAAAATAAGCACAGTAACTCGGGCTTGTGAATGGTCTGTGAAACTGCCGAGGTGGCCCCGATTCCATGTTTGAAATGACTCAACAATGAGCCAACCCCGGGTCATGCATGTTCCCCCCTTTGTTGTTGTTCTTGTTTTGCTCCAAGTCTTAGGCTCTTAGCTCTCTTATCGTTTTCTATCACTGTTTTATTGCTATTTGTTTCCTTTTGTTTATCTTAATTAATTATAATATATTAGTATTAATTTTCTCTCCATTCCTAAATTGAATGGCTAAAGTGTTTAGTTGACTGCTCGCCAACGTTGGTAGGCAGGCTTATGGATCAGGAGAGAGATCGAAAGGTCCGAAACAGATCAATCAGTAAATTCAATAATTACTGGTATTTATCTGTTACTTAATATGCACCTTGTCAATTGCATTAATTAATATTTTTTCATTAATCTAAGGTGATTACAAGATTAGAGGTGACAATCATGTCATTTGGATTGAATTCGGGTTGAATAGTTTCGGGTCGGATTATTTTGGGTTTAGAGTACTTCGGTTTAGATTCAGTTCGGGTATATGAAAATTCAGTTTGGGTCAGTTATCGAGTCGAGTCAAAATCAGATTGATTGGTTTTTTGGTCGGGTTAATATCGAATCAATTGGCTTCAGGTTGGATCAATATCGGATCAGTTGGTTTCGGTTTGGGTCAACCATTAGATTTTCGCGTCAATTCGGACCGGTTTCAATTCGAGTCAACCTTTAGATTTTTGGGCCAACCTTTAGATTTTCAGGTCAACTGTTGTTGCTCTTTGCCGTCATAATTTTCAGTGCTACTCTTTATTACTTATAATTTAAAAAATTTATGTGAATATATATTGTCACATCCCAAATTCAGAACTATAAGTTTTAGTTTTAATAAATCGAATCAATAAATCTTTAAAATCAAGAATTTTATGTGAATATTTTGTCACAATCCATATTCAGAGTTAGTTTTAATAAATCAAATCAATAAATCTTTAAAATCAAGAATTTTATGTGAATATATTGTCACATTCCATATTCAGAGCTGGAAGTTTTTCATCGGATATAAAAATAGTCTTTTAACTGAGGAAATATTATATTGAACTATTTAACTATTACTATGAGTGATGTTTAACTTGTAGTAGAATATGAAATAAGAATAAAACATACATCATTTTACTATTTATCAATGCTAAAAATAGATAATAATAAATAAATAAATAATTCATTCATTCATTTAGACTCAATTATCGGGTTAAAATCGGGTCAAAGTTTGGTTCAGATTATATATGAGTAAACTAAATTCGGGTCTCTTTCTTTTTGGATTTTTTTGATTCGAGTTACTTTTGGTCCAACTAAAATTCATGTCGGTTCGGTTCGATTTGGGTTATTTTGGGTTTCAAATCAATTTTGGTCATCTTGTTCGAGTCTATATCAAGTCTCGGATCGGGTAAACCGATTCAAGTAAAGGGGTACGAGTTAAATTTTCCAGGTCTATACAAGATAATATATGTTCTAAAGATTCTTAACCATTTTACAAGGAAAGCTCAAACATCCTTGCAATTTTTAGTTCTAAGGATCTAAGAATAATAACCATTCTTTTAAGTTTTAACCACTGAATTAGTTTAATTCGTGTCATTAATTAAAATCTTTAAAGTTTATTTTGAATTGTCATTTTTGTTTATACATTTACGTTTATTATTTTTTTGGTATAAGGAGTATTTAGAAGAAAAAAGTTATTTTGCAAGTCTGTTATATAGTTTGGAGTTGAGTTAATTGCATCACGTGTCCTCAAATTATGATACTCATTCTGAACCAATTCCTAAATTTTAAATATTCCAATTTCTTCCCTAAATTATGACTATCATTCTAAATTAATACTCAAACTTTTGAATATTTTAGTTTCAACCCCAAACTATGATCTTTATTCTAAATTGGTTACTAAACTTTTTTGAAGATTTCAACTTCATCCCAAATTATACATATATACTATTCACATCCATTGTTAATAAAATATTTTGGCCAAGTTATATTATTATATATTTGATAAAAAAAAATTTATGTTAAACTATGGTTGAAACAAATTACATATTTGGATGAATTTGGAGATAAAATTGGAATATTCAAAATTTTAGGGACCAATTTAAAATGAGAGTCATAGTTTGGGGATGAAGCTAGAATGTTCAAAAGTTGAAGGACTAATTTAGATTGATAGTTATTGTAATATCCCAAAATCAGGGCTAGTGACTAAAATGGAAATTTTGAAACTTTGAGGTCTAATTTTGAAAGATTTCAAAGTTCATGGACTAAATTGGAATGTTTAGTGGATGATTGTTTAGTAAATATTAAATGAAGTCAGGGGTAAAATGGTTTTTTCTAAGGAAGGATTTTATTTCTCCCTTTATATAAGAGAGCAACACGTGTAAATGGTGAAAAAAAGGAAAGAAAAGTCTAGAGCTTGGGTTGTCTTCTTCCTCTTCTCTTCCCGTGGCTCTATTGGTAAGATATCGATCGAGAGCAAAGTTCGAACAAGTTACAAGTAATAGTCATCGAGAAGATATAAGGGTTTGGTATTGACTAGTGAGGCCAGGTGAGTGCATATTATTTAGTAGATGATGTTTAATGGAAATAAGACTTGCAACAAGTCTATTTCCAATAGTAAAATGCATGAATTCATAGATAGAAGTATGTGTTTGTTATGATCTATATGTGTGCATGAATATATGTGTTGACATGTTGTTGTGTATGTTACATGATTTATGTACAAATATATGTTAGTGTGATAAGTCATGTGGAATAGTACAAAGGATATATATGATTATATAAGAATATGAAATAAGTTATATGATAGGGACATAAGGAGTTGTATGAACATATGATAGGTGACCATACATGTTACATAATATATGTGATCAATTATAAGAATCAATATAATAGAATTATATAACTAAATGAGAAGGGTGATGAGTTAAATAAGATTAGACTATAAAATAATATGAGAACAATATATTAGTGAGGAGACTTGAGTATAAATGATGATACCAAACTATAAGATAAGAGATATAAGGAAGATTTATATACATGTGTGATAATATGGAAAAGTGAACTAAGTTTAATGATATTGAACCGTATGAGTATAAATATATGTGATATGTGACATATGAATGTGGAATCATATGAAAATAAGTAATGTGCTTACATGGTCACAAGACATGAGATATATGAAAAAGAAAGTAAATGTGATATGTGAAAGTGAATCATTTGTCTATATGAATATGAGAAATGCTATGAAAGAGAATGCCCATGTTATGCGAAATGAGAGCTAGAGGTATAGTTGGCATGCCAAGAATCAAGGGTTACCTATGTCTTTCGAGACATATGGATAGTTTACATATGTCCTTCGAGACATATGGACAGTTACCTATGTTCTTCGGAACATATGGATAGTGGTCATTTGGGACAAATTCATATGCCCCTTGTGGGACCTTATACGAGCTGTGATGACAACATATGTGCACAACCTCTATGTACTCACATATCTATAATTCTCACATGTGTACTTGAGCTAACAAAGAGATAACAATAAATATATTACATGTAATATATAAACTTTTGTGTGATATGGATTGTATTACATGATTTATATGAGAATGTGTGTAATGTTTGATTTAAAATGTTAGATATAAGAGGATATGCTTAAAAGATATAAATGATCATAATGTTGATAGTGAAATAAGGTAAATGATGAAAATAGCGAGTGATATGCATATATATATATTTGATTATATGAAAGCGTATATATATATATATATATGAGTGATTTTATGTGATGTCATAGTATGATATATTCATGCATTGTTAAGTATATTAAGTTTCAATTATATATATGTGTTTTATGCCTCACTAAGTCAACGACTTAGCATGTGATTGTTTCACACGTAGGTTCGAGGAGATTATGGCGTGATGAGGAGCAAGACAAGTTAGCATATCCCTTACAAAGTTCAGATCAGAAAATCAAAGAGATGATTTAGATGTATTTTGTTATTTTGAATATAGTTGGCATGTACAAATTGCTTGAATTGAATATGCTCTGATATATTTTGTAAACCAATTGATTTAATTAATGTAAAATATTTATTTTCTTGAAAGGTTAATTTAAATTTTAATCAGTTTTTAAAGGAAAATGATTTGAAAAGTCAATGTGACACCTCAAACTCAGATTCAGGTCGAATATGGGTTGGGGGTGTTACATTTAATGGCATTAGAGCTAAGGTTTATCCGATTATAGGCTTAAACCAAAGTCAAATGAGTTTTAAAAATGTGTACATGCCAACTCAAAGTGAAAATTTCTGATTTAATAGTGTAAGGAGTATGTTGTCTTGCTAATAGAATAAGATTTGTATGATATAGTAGAAATTGATTATAGGAATTGTCGAAGTGAATCGATAGCTGATAAACCTGATGGTGGAAGTAATTCACCTGCCCTGGCCAGGCAGGATGAAGAGCGAACACCTCAGGAAATGCTTTGAAATAACAAAGGTTGTTTTCTGGAAGTTAAAAACATGTTAGAATAATGTTTTAGGATCTCCACTGTTCTGAAGCGGAGAAGTTAGATGAAGTAGTTTAGCTATTCTACGTATAAGTTGAAGTATAGTGAACATATGCTATCATGAGAATGATAGAAGATTAAGTGATGTGGTTATTAGTTTGGAAAAGTTCGATAATAGTATCTCGGTGATAAGTTCTTCAGAAATATGAAGATATAATTTATGAATTTGAAACAGGAGAATCGTAATGTGTATGGATAAGAGTGCAGTTTGATAAGTTGAATGAATATTAGTCAGATAATTTGAAGGAAAAAGAGGTAGATATGGTTCAGAAGAGTTTAATAATGAATACATTGGTGATTAGTTTATAAGACAGAGGAAGTTGGAATGTTGAGTTGAGCAAAGGAAATTGCATAGTGTATGAGGAATGATATAAATTTGATAAGTTAAGTAAATTATTGCTGGGTTAATTTTGACTGGAAAGAATGTATATGAATGGTTCGATGAAGATTTACGCTTTAGATTAGAAGAACCGGTGTTGATTAATTTAGTAGTGTATTAAAGTTAAAAGATTTGAAAATGATGTCAGTGTAAGTTAACCAAGAATGATGTAGATTTGGATATAGTGGAGTATTCTGAGTATGAAAATGTAAGGTAGTAAACAAGATAAGGATCGTTGTCCGCTCGGTATGAGTACTATAAATGAGTGTGAATATATGTGCAAGTATACACAATCGAACAAGTAATAAAGTAATAAGTAGAGTATCGTCTCCACAGGGAATTAGAGAAGTCAAATAGGTTTGTCAAAGGCACTTTGTCACCTAAGTAAAGTTAGTGATGGTATGTACAAATGATAATGCTGTGGCAAAATGAGATGGATATTGTGGAAATGGAATGGTGGTATGGTGGTAGCAAATGGATATATCGTGGCAAAATAGATTGTGTTTAATGCAAACAAATGAATATGTCAAGGAAAAATAAAATGTAAATACTAGATTTAATTTATAAGACTTTAGCTTTCTTACACGACAAGCAGCAATGGGAATGAGCAATGGGAGTCACTAGGAAAACCTAAGTCTATTTCTCTGAATGGTACTTCCTCTATGCTTAACCTGTCCGACAGAGTCTACTAAAGGTTTCTAAGCTATCTCTATTAAGGGACTCGACAGATTAAAGATGCCCTGGCAAATCCGATTGGCGTAAACTCTTGCAGTGATCTTATTGGTTCATATAATAGGATATATCTCGGTAATACCTTTTTGCGGCAGCATTAACATCTAACCTATCGGTTATGCTCTACTCATTTTATTCGAATAAAAACCTATTCTTATCTCTAAGATGGATTAGGCCTAGTTACTTTCTAGAACCCCTTTATTTATGTAGTTTCTCCCTAGTTTCTCTCGAAGACTAAAGATATTTTGCCTAGGCATTCTCTCGAACCCTAAACACCTTATAAGAAAAGACTACTCTCATAGCTCCTACAACCTTAAAGCATTAAGTTTCACAAACAAAACAGATTAAAACATAATAAAGCAACCATTCATTGAAAATAAAACTTAGAAATCCAAGCGAACTCCCACCAAATAGGATTAGTTCATGGTGGAGTTCGAAATAAACAAGTTCAAGACAAGTTCTATTCGTTCCTTACAACCCAACAACAAAATATGAAAGAAAAGAACTAAGGGAATGAGAGAAAGCCTTCGACATGCACTGCCCAATGCTCATCTCGGCCACCAAGAACTGCTCCCAACGGACTGGGTCCTCTCGAACGCTCAGAACGCCACTCCCTTCTGCTAGTCAAGGAGAAATGCCACGACAAGACGGATTGACTGAGAGAGGTGAGACATTCTCACTATAACTTTTTAAGCTCAAATCTAGGTAGAACTAAAGTCTCTAACAATGTGGCTTCATCCTCTATTTATAGGGGAAAATTAACCCTTGAAATAAGAGTTGACTTTCCCAAACCATGGTTAACTTTGCTTGGGAGTCGGGCAAGATAGGTGATGATACAACCTGGGTAGCTGGCTGAGTGACCGGCATAATCCCGTGGCAGACGCCCAAGGACAGCCAGGATCTGCAGGGCCAGGTGGCGTCATCAGCAGAACCAACGGTTACAGCGCTGATCCCTCAAGGCGTATCTTCGAGGTGGATTTCTCGGGCAGAGCTCTCGGATAGCTGGCTTCCAAAATATCTTCCCGCACTTATAACACTTTCGAAATGTTGGTTGACCACATCAAATTCATTTTGCTCAGCAATCTCCTTATGTCACGACATTTTCTTTCCTCTTCTCCTTACTCTCAATACCTGCACATCATCAGACAAGTAATTTTCCCATAAAGTAGCACTGCTGTAAAAATAAAATGCCACATCAAACTGAAATCCACCACATGCAACTAAATGCTTCTAAATGCATCTACATGGTCCTAAATGAGCCTTTAAACATTCAATAACTTAAGTTAAAAGGCCCTAAAATGTGGCCTTTTACGGATTTATCAATTGTATGTTAAGGGAAATACAAGTACAAGAGATGATAAGGAATGAGGTTCTGTATAAGTAAAGTTAACTATCAAAGTCATGAAAATGTGATAAAGAGTGATAGTTTGGGATAAGTATAAGTGATATAAAAGAGTATTAGAGTATGGACAAAATATATGGTTTAGTTATGTTATAAGAAGATTTTGATTATGAAAGCATAAATGGATAAGGAAAATGCAAAGATGGAGTTTAAAGGATCAAGGGTGACAAAAATTATATGGAGGACTAGATTATAAGTTTGATACAAAAATAAGAAAAGTATGTAATATTGTATAAAGAGATTGTTGATTTTGGTAAAGTGTATGTTTTAATCATATATGATGAAGGTTTAAGGTTGTGTTTCTTGGTCAAGTAGACATAGTCAGAGGAATAATATAATTCAAAAATAAGAAAAATGATTTATAGGCATTAAGCAAGTTCAAAATACAGTTGAATTATTATATACTCTTTTGATCAAGTTATCAAGAACAAGCAGGCTATTTAGATGGATAAAGAATTAAAGGTTGAGTTATTATTGTAAGTCAATTAGAGATTGATGAAGGAAATCAATTGATTTATGATCTTGAGTGATAAGAGTGAATGTTACTGTTTATATAATAAGTTACATGATATGGATTGTCAACGGTTAAAAGTAAGTGCACAATAGAAGAAGAGAAAAGATATAAATAGATTGGATTCTTTGGAAATTGAAGGCAAATCATTGATTGCAATTGCGAAGGAATAAAGTAGAGAAAGAAACATGAGAACATTAGAAGATATGTTCTTATCGATATGTGCAATGAAAATTCGAGGATGAATTTTCTTAAAAATGAGGGGAGATTTGTAATATCCCAAAATCGGGGCTAGTGACCAAAATAGAAATTTTGAAACTTTGAGGTCTGATTTTGAAAGATTTAAAAGTTCAGGGATTAAATTGGAATATTTAGTGGATGATTGTTTAGTAAATATTAAATGAAGTAAGGGGTAAAATGGACTTTTCTAAGGAAGGGTTTTATTTCTCCCTTTATATAGGAGAGCAACACGTGGAAATGGTGAAAAAAGGAAAGAAAAGTCTGGAGCTTGGGTTGTCTTCTTCCTCTTCTCTTCCTGTGGCTCCATTGGTAAGATATCGATCGAGAGCAAAGTCCGAACAAGTTACAAGTAATAGTCATCAAGAAGAGATAAGGGTTTGACATTGACTAGCGAGGCTAAGTGAGTGCATATTATTTAGTATATGATGTTTAATGGAAATAAGACTTGCAACAAGTCTATTTCCAATAGTAAAATGCTTGAATTCATTTATAGAAGTATGTGTTTGTTATGATCTATATATGTTCATGAATATATGTGTTGACATGTTGTTGTGTATGTTACATGATTTATATACAAATATATGTTAGTGTGATAAGTCATGTGGAATAGTACAAAGGATATATATGATTATATAAGAATATGAAATAATTTATATGATAGGGACATAAGGAGTTGTATGAACATATGATAGGTGACCATACATGTTACATAATATATGTGATCAATTATAAGAATCAGTATAATAGATTTATATGACAAAATGAGAAGGGTGATGAGTTAAATAAGATTAGACTATAGAATAATATGAGAACAGTATATTAGTGAGGAGACTTGAGTATAAATGATGATACCAAACTATAAGATAAGAGATATAAGGAAGATTTATATACATGTGTGATAATATGGAAAAGTGAACAAAGTTCAATGATATTGAACCCTATGAGTATAAATATATGAGATATGTGACATATGAATGTGGAATCATATGAAAATAAGTAATGTGCTTACATGATCACAAGACATGAGATATATAAAAAAGAAAGTAAATGTGATACGTGAAAGTGAATCATATGTCTATATGAATATGAGAAATGCTATATAAGAGAATGCCCATGTTATGTGAAATGAGAGCTAGAGGTATAATTGGCATGCCAAGAGTCGAGGGTTACCTATGTCTTTCGAGACATATGGATAGTTTACCTATGTCCTTCGAGACATATGGACAGTTACCTATGTTCTTCGGAACATATGGATAGTGATCATTCGGGACAAATTCATATACCCCTATGGGACCTTATACGAGTTGTGGTGACAGCATATGTGCACAACCTCTAAGTACTCACATATCTATAGTTTTCACATGTGTACATGGGCTAACTAAGAGATAACAATAAATATATTACATGTAATATATAAACTTTTGTGTGATATGGATTATATTACATGATTTATATGAGAATGTGTATAATGTTTGATTTAAAATGTTAGATATAAGAGGATATGCTTAAAAGATATAAATGATCGTAACGTTGATATTGAAATAAGGCAAATGATGAAAATAGCGAGTGATATGCATATATATGTATTTGATTATATGAAAGCGTATATATATATGTATATGAGTGATTTTATGTGATGTCATAGTATGATATATTCATGCATTGTTAAGTATATTAAGTTTCAATTATATATATGTGTTTTATGCCTCACTAAGTCAACGACTTAGCGTGTGATTGTTTCACACGTAGGTTCGAGGAGATTATGACGTGATGAAGAGCAAGACAAGTTAGCATCTCCCTTACAAAGTTCATATCAGAAAATCAAAGAGATGATTTAGATGTATTTTGTTATTTTGAATATAGTTGGCATGTACTAATTGATTGAATTGAATATGCTCTGATATGTTTTGTAAACCAATTGATTTAATTAATGTAAAACATTCATTTTCTTGAAAGGTGAATTTAAATTTTAATCAATTTTAAAGGAAAATGATTTGAAAAGTCAATGTGACACCTTGGACTCGGATCCGGGTCGAATACGGGTTGGGGGTGTTATAGTTATCGTTTGGGGGATGAAATTGAAATATTCAAATGTTTAAGTATCAATTTAAAATGAGAATCATAGTTTGTAGACATATGATACAATTAACTCGTTTGAAGCTTGAATTTTTCCTCTTAATAATTTTAAATTTACGATCTAAAATTGAATTCTTTCTTTATAAATATAGTATATTTTACTATTACGTCCAACATTTATTAATGAAATTGTGCATTATTAATAGATTTATATAAATCTATGAAAAATTTATAAAGTTTTACATTGTGTAATAAAATCTTATCTCATATATAAATATTTAATATGTAATTTAAATATGAGAAATATAATAATGATTATATTATTAATTCAATTGCTTTTTGATTGTACTAATAAATTTTTTTTAAGTGGATTGAAGCTAAGCAATGGCCATGTTCGAAAGAGAGTCCTTAGTGTAACGATAAATGCGCTGAAATTATACATGTATGTATACACTTGCAGATAATTTTTCTTTTCCCCTTTCTTTCTATCATTATTGCAATAAAATCTTTGTTGGTATAATTTTAATCTGTTATATTTTATTACTTATGACACATTAAACATAATTAGTCATTTAATTTTATATTCAACGTATTTTTCATCGAGAAATAATAATCATTACTTTAACTACTAGAATCATTTGGTTCATGCATAAACACAAAACTTTTTAATTTTCCAATGCAAAGACCTGTATATAGGAAACCCAATTTGTAGTCTCTTTCAAGACAATACATGTTTACATATACTAACATAAGTTCATATATGTAACCAAAATTTTACCCCATAATAAAACGAATATGTATAGAATTTTAAAAGTATTAAATTTATTATACCTCTTTTGGAGTTTCACATCTTTTCAAAATATTTGAAGTTTTGTGTATTCCGGACAACTATAATATTTTGATGTGACATACACATGATCTACAATATAGAATATGATAATTAAAATTATTTAATCTGTTAATAAATGAATAGTCACCGTCGATTTATTTCTATTACAGACTTTAAAAGTCACTATAAAATCTTTTAAGCAAGATTAAGAAATGAGTTCTTCTTCTCTTTCATAAGCCATTTTTCACCTTTAAATTTTAAAAACCAAAACGATTTTAATCATCGATTACTATTCTTCATTTAAATAAAAAAGTAACAACCATCACTAGAAGACAATTGTCTCCATCAATTGAATTCATATAACAATGAGGTTTTGAATGTGATTGTATGGGACCAAAATAAACTTTTGGTGGAAAAGGTAAAAAAAATATACAAAATCTCTTGGTTTGGAATACCTAGTCTATGGCAGTGTGGTGTTGTCCCTAACAGCCCGTTGCTTGCCACAATTTGTACGAAGATAGTGTTTTTCTTTTTAATTGTTTTTGAAACTTGGAAATATACTGGGCAATGGATTTAGAGAAGGAACCAACGGTGAGGCCAAGGGCATAGTGTAGACTGAAGAAAAGATCGGTGTGGCCACGAAATACACAAAAGGAGAGATACCCAACATCTTTTAATTCAGATATTATTTATTAATAAAGAAAGTGGAGTTCAATTCTAAATATAAATTCAATGATTTTCACCTTTTTATTGGTACTTGTACTTTTTTTTTAGTCCTCCATGGACACCATCTTTAAGTTTTGTCTTTCAACTTTGATGTTTTGATAAAATTAATGGCAAATGGCGTAGGCTATTGAATTATTGAAGATTTTAGGTTAGGAAAAATGGAGAGAGCGTCAGGAAGGAGAGATAAAGTAGTGAGAGTAGCTCAGTCGTCAAAGATTCATGTTGTCTTTGTCAATAATGTGAGTAAAAAGATTCATCCATTAACACTCAAGGAAGCATTCCAAGAGTATGATGCAGTGATTGATGTGTTCATTGCGTTCAGAAATAGAAAGAGATTCTCAGCTAGCTCGGAATGCGGATAGGAGGTTGATGGATGGATGAATACAAGATTAGAGTTTATCGTGATAAAGCATTGGAAGTAAAAAGTAAGAGACTTGAGTCTGGAAAATTGGTTAAAAAGGTGTGGAAACCTGATTTAAGAGATTCCAGGTCATTTAAGGATGTTCCAGGTCATTTAAGGATGTTCTGAGCAGTCAACATGTTGAAGACGGGTTGTCACAGGAAAAGGATATAGCGAATAAGCAGTTAAGGATAATAGAGTATGGTGTTGTAGTTCATGTCAGTATTTCGGAGGAATGTTCTTCAAACTTAGTTCCGAATAGTCAAACACCTAGTACGAACATCGTTGTTCCAAAGAATGAGTTACGATGGAGAGAGAGTTGTTTGGTCGGTAAAATTAAAAGGATGTATAATGAGGACATTATTCAAATAGCTTTCAAAGCAGAAGGTTTTGATGTAAGGGTTATTTATTGGCACGAGATGATGGTGGTTATCCAATTCAAGGGGGAATCGGCGCGACATGTATACTGGGATAGAAGAGAGGATTGGATTCGAACCTGGTTTGATGAAATGAAATTCTTAGAAGGAGATGAACAAAGAATCAAAATAAAAATTTGGGTTGTTTTGAAAGATGTTCCACTGATATTATGGAGTAATAAGTTCTTTAAGGATTTAGGGAGTTTATGGGGTTCAGTAGTATCGATCCATGAAGAAACCAGTAAAAGAGTTAGATTTGATGAAGCTAGGTTACTTTTGGAAGTCCAGTGTGTATCGGCAGTACCGGAGAAATGTGCTATTATTATTAATGGTAGGGTTTTCACCATTAAAATTCTTACAGAGGTCCAAGAAGAGGGAATAGTGATCATTGATGGCACTTCGGCCGGTGGTGAAGCGTGGCAAACAGACGTTGACGGAGAAGAGATGTTTCCAAGGCTGCAAGAGAAATTTGTTGTAGATGTTGGTCTCAATGTAAGCATTAATTAAGAAAGGATTAATGATTCGCTAAGCCAGAGGAGTGATAATGGTGTTTTGATAGGTAGAAATCTGCATGCAGTTCTTAAAGTGGAAAATATGATGGTGGTGGTTGATGGGTTACACGATGTGTCAATCCTGTCTAATGATGGGCCTATTAATCAGTTGGCTGATGATAGTATTGGATTTGTGGAAATTAATAGAGAGCCAACCCATTTGGGAATGACCCAATCCATTTCTAATAGTTCAAGGCTATTAGAAGTGCTAATAGAAGAAGTCTCATCGTTACAAGCCCGGTGGAGGGTCTTTGGGCAGTAGCACATGTGGTCAGCAAAGATAAAGCTCTAATTTTTTTTAAGGTGTTCCTAAATCTGCTGTGGGAAATTCAGGAAATTATGTTAATAAGGGTTTATACCCGGAGAATGGAAGACTGTCATAGTCAAGAAATAATTCCTTAAGAAAGAAGAAGAGTGCGAAAGGAAGTAGAGTGAGGATAAATTCTGTAAGACCTCAAAATTGGGGCGGTACCTTCAGTGGGGATAATTTCGGCCGGTCTCTGAGGATTGGAAACGAAGCTGAAGAATCCTTAGCGGTGACAGATTCTTTGGGTGTCCAATTTGAAGCTTTAAGGAAGAGGGTGCTTGAGAGATTGGAGTCCATTGCGTTATCCGGTAAGCCTTAATACTTCTATTGAGTAATGGGTAAGTTTTGCTTGTAGGTTTTATCATTACTTTATGGAATTTGGATTATCTATATTAATGTGGAATATTAGAGGGCTGGGGAAGAAGGAAAAAGTTGGAGCGGTGAGTCGGGTTATTGAATCAAATAAAGTTAGCGTGGTGTTGCTACAGGAATCTAAAGCTATGGTTATACCTGTTGCTATAGAGAGAAGGTTAAAAGGTAGGATTGATAGGGAGTTGGTTTTTACTCCGGCGGATGGTGCCTCAGGTGGTTTGATTTCATTGTGGATTGGTAATGTTTTCAATGTTAGTTGCCAAACTATTTTTAGGATATTTATAGTGTTAAAAGGCTTGTTTGTTCTACATAATTTGGAAATCGATATTATTAATGATTATGGTCTGAATGATTATGGAGAAATAGTGAGCTTCTTTGAAAAGTTAAATAATACTAATGCAAATATGAAGGTATCGGTTATTGTGGGTGGGGATTTTAATATCGTGAGGTCGGATTCAAAAAGAACAGGGGACCATGACATTTCGGCTTCAATGATGGTTTTCAAAGAGTTTATTTCTAAATGGGATTTGATAGATGTTTCAATTTTTGGCAGTGTGTTTACATGGTTTAGGGGAGGGTTGAGTATAGCTGCTAGTAGGCTTGATAGATTTTTAATATCAGCCGATATTGCGTGTTTATGTCCAAATCTGATGCAAATTACTCTCCCTAGAGGTCTTTCAGATCATAATTTTGTCTTGTTATGCAAAAGGAAGATATAAAAAGGCTTGCAGGCCCTTCAAATGGTTTAATCATTGGGCGGACGATCCCATTCTTGTGGATAAAATTAAGGTCGTGTGCCGAGCTAACAAGGGTAAAAGTCTGAATCATGTACTGATGTTAGCAAAGTTTGTTACTAAGGAATGAGATAGGGTGAGCAAGGAAATGAAGATTGATTCAATTGAGGAATTGGAGAAAAATTGATTCATTAGAAAACTTGTGTATTTTGAACCCAAGTGACAAGGCAACACAATCTGAACTTGTGTCAGTGAAGGCTAAGTTATGGGTGGTGTTTAGAAAGGAAGAAAGAGAATGGTTGCAAAAAGTCGAGATTAAGGTGGTTTAGAGAAGGTGATAAGAATACTAAATTCTTTCACCTAACTGTTGCGCTAAGAGATCGTAGGAACCAGATTACGAAACTGAATGTGCATAATTTGGTTTATAAAAATCAGTCAGGGATTTAGCAAGCATTCGTTAACCATTTCCGTTCTAGTTATAATGATGTGAAGACTATTCATGTAAAGAGTTTTGATGTCCCGTTTAAGAGACTCAGTGCTGCCACTAGAAGGTTGATCGAAAGCTCATTCTCGGAAGAGGAGATTTGGCTTATAATCAAGTCATCGGATAGATCAAGAGCGTCTGGCCCAGATGGATTTAGTTTAGACTTTTTAAAGAAATTTTGGAATGATATTAAAGACGATGTTTTGAAGTTTATGGAAGACTTTTATTGGGGAAAAATTATAGATTTCTCCTTTAATAAGTTGCTCATTGCTCTCATCCCGAAGAAAATTCAAGTTGTTTATTCCGAAGACTTCAGACCTATTTCGTTGGTGGGTAGTATGTATAAAATTATGGCACACGTTTTGGCGAAGAGAATGACTTCCTGCATAAACGAAGTGATTGGCGAGAACCATTTTGCTTTTATGGCTGGAAAACAGATTTTAGACTGCTCTTTGATTGTGAATGAGGTTATTGATGAACTGATAAAAAGTAAGAGTGAAACAGTTCTGGTAAAAGCAGATTTCAGCAAAGCATACGACACAGTCGACTGAGATTTTTTTGAATATGATTTTAATGAAAATGGGATTTGGTAAAAGATGGAGGAAATGGATCAATATGTGTATTTCTACTCCAAAGATTGTTGTTTTAATCAATGGGTGTCCTTCGAAGTGTTTTTCTATAAAGAGGGGACTTAGGCAAGGCTGCTCGTTGTTGCCATTACTGTTTAATGTTATGGGCGAGGCTCTCAGTGGACTGTTAAAGAAAACGGTTGCATACGGTTTGTGTGGAGGGGTAGATATTGGGCAAAAAGAATAGGTGTTTTCCATATCCAATTCACTGACGATCTAATTCTATTTTCGGAAGCAAAGGAAGAAAATATCAAAAATCTGTATCGTGTCCTAAAATTTTTTGAGGTGGTTGCTGGTTTGAAGTTAAATATGAAGAAGATGAAATTATTTGGTATTAATGTGGATGACTGCAGAGTTAAAGGGTGGGAAAATTTTATTCATTGCGATTGGGCAATGTTGCCTACGACTTACTTGGGGCTTTTGTTAGGTTATAAAAAAATCTTAAGCTGATGTGGCAACCTATTGTGGATAAAGTTAGAACTCATCTCCAAAGCTGGAAAGGTAAATTACTCTCTCTCTTGGGGGAAGGATTACATTGATTAAATCTGTGTTGGTGAATTTACCGGTTTATTACATGTATTTATTTTTTATGCCTAACTCCATAGCAGAGATGCTTAACAAATGTATAGCTAGATTCCTATGGAGCGTTAAGGCTGGTAGAGGTCTTCATTAGATTAAGTGGGATATGGTTTGTGGTCTGATATCTCATGGTGGTCTAGGCATTTTCGATGTTAAGGTTAGAAATCGAGCTTTGATGAATAAATGGATTTGGCGATTTAGTGAGGATAACGAAAGTTTATGGAAAAAGATTATTGTTGTCAAGTATAATTATGATCCGGATACGATTTTACCAAAAGGTGTTAGAACTCGAAATTCGACAGAGGTGTGGCATAGTATAGTGAATCCAGCTGTGTTGAACATTGATGGCTTTTTTTCTGATCTGAGGTGTATTATAGGGAATGGTCCAAAATTGATTTCTGGACTGACCATTAGACCGAAGTTCATTCTTTAAAAGTAGCTTTCCCTAGAATTTAAAGGATTGCTATAAAAAAACAGGGAACGTTAAGTGAGTTTGGGAATTGGGCGAATGGTGTTTGGAAATGGGAGATTGAACTGAGGCGTTGATTGTTTGAATGAGAATTGGCGATTTGGAGTAATTTTAATCAAGTCCTAAATAAAGGTGTTTCTGCATGTCCAGGTTTAGATAGATTAAAATGGTTAGGTTCTTCCGATGGCAAATACAACTCTAAAACTTTCTGCATCAAGCTGGCATCGGTTGGCAAGATAGAAGACCCTATTTGAAAAAAGGTTTAGAATAAGTTCGTTCCTCCTAAAGTGGTTTCTTTTGTCTGGAAAGCTGTTTATAAAAGGCTACCGGTTGCGACTGAACTGGTTAAGAGGGGGGGTTAATGGAAATGTTCATCTTTTGTGCTTGTTTTGCAAAAGTCATCCGGAAGATGTTAATAACGTGCTATGCCACTGTAAAGTTTTTGGCAAGTGTGGAAAATGTGGTGTAACTTATGGAAAGTTAGGATCATTTTCCCCATGAATGTGAAAGATCTAATAAAGATATGGTCTGCACAGAATATAAGAAGAAGAGTAAGGGATTTCTGGCAACTTGGGTTTTTCGGCTTGATTTGGCAAATTTGGTTGTGCAGAAAGAAGTCTAGGTTCAGTGACTTGTCATTTACAATGGAACAAATATACAATATGGTTTTATAGTAGATAGGGGTATGGGCTAATATCTTATGACCATCGTTGGTTCCACATGTTCTAGACTTCGTTCGTATCCCGGATTCTATTATTTTTTATTATGGTCATTGGTGAGTATACTGCTTTTGTGTTGATTTGTCCATTATCCATAGAAAGTCATATGCTTAAAGTTGATATATCTCTAAGGCTGCAACAATGATTTCTTTTCTGTTAGGCTGTGTGATAGGTCATTATGTTTTATCCAACAGGGGGTTGCGTGTAGCTATTGTCTTATTTTGTTCTAGGCGGTTTTACTGGTTTTGTTTCGGTTGGGGCGTGTTATGTTTTGTTGTAATAGGGACTATGTTCATTTGTTATTTTCCATACCAAGGTTCACTCTTTTTCCTCCATATAGGTTCAGGGAGGCTTTTTAATGAGGTCCTTGGAGTGGTTTACTTTGTGATCTTATTAATACGAAGTACCTTTTTTCAAAAAAAAAACTTTGAAGTTTTGAATCACTAGTGAAATAGTCTTATTTTATAAAAAATAGTCTTCAACGTTTATCAAAATAATCACTTTGGTCAATATTTTTTTAAAGTATTTTGTCCCCAAACGTTTCACTTGAAGGCAAAAAGTTCATCTATAAATGAAAACTATTAGTTAACAAATGATTAATGCTCCATAATAGGAGCCCTTTTAACATAAAATGAAATGTTGAGAGATAAAATGTCTCAAAAAAAAAGAATAAGGGACAAAATGATTATTATATCAAATGTTAGGGGGGGTTTTCCCCTAAAATAAAATATCATGAGTCAAAATGCTCCAAAAATATAATATGGGGCAAAGTGACCATTTTGATGAACATTGGGCTAATTTTTGCGTCATGCCTTTAAAAATGATCAATATCTAACAACTTATTTTTTAGTTCAACGTTAAAAATGTAAAATCTATAAAATCAATTAATATTTTAACCCATCAATGGTCTTATTGATAAAAGTAAATATTATTTGCCTAGAGGTTATAGGTTTGAGTAGCTGTGTGTACACATTGTCAATTAGTTAAGAAAATTCTAAATAGATATTAGCTTATAATCATCTCAGACCATTCAAAAAAATAATATTTTTTTAGAAAATATAAGAATTATTACAAAATTAAATGACATTTAAATATACTTTTATAGTTATAATCCTTTTGCATTTATTATATATTTTTTAAAATATTCATACATATAATTATTTTTTAATTAAATTTTATGTTTTATAATATGAATTGTTAGTTTTGAATAAAATAATAAAACGCATATTAGTCAAAATATAAAGTTAATAATAATAATAATAGAAAAAATACACATGTTTATGATTAATTAAAAATATCAATTTTAGTATAACTTATGTTAACGAGAGTATTGAAGTAGGATAATGATGGAAGATGAAGAACAAATAAACTGAGAAAAAAAATAAAGACTAAATTAATAAATTTTTTAAATACATAGAGTTAAATTTATTAAAGTATTTTGAATTAAGAACAAATTAATAGAATGTATATGTTTTAAAGACTATAAATATTATTTAGTAGGGATTTATCATTGTTATATTAGAAGCTGAGGTTACTTTAGAAGTTTAGAATTTGTATTGGTGTTTGTCTTACTTCTTATATGATTTTTCAGAAGAGCTTGAGGTAGCAGGCAAAGAAACCCCTTGTCATTTTACTTATTTGGTTTATCTGTAGAGATGAACCTAAAAGAGATTAGGCGGAGGTAATCGTCTTATGAAAATTTCATATTGTAGAATTTTGTCTACAAAGATGATCATAAATCTTGTGTCCATCATTACTTGTATATGAATGTTTTATCTATATTCTCCCAAGAAACGAAGTTATGCTGGCATAATACAACTTATTCAAACTATTTTGTTTAGTGTTTCTAATTTTTGGTATAAATAACATTTATTTCAGAATAGGTCCATCTTAAAAGATGAGTAGGTCATGTGCTATTTTTAAAAATGAGACCCATAAAATATTTTATAATAAAGATTAATTGGTTAAATTTGAAATTATAAAGGATTTACGAGATATTTTTATTAAAATTCATCATAAAAACGATTAAAGATACTGTTAAACTACGTTTTGATATAACAATTTATGGAAAAATATTTTTGGACTTGAATTGAGTTTATTCAATGTTTTCAAAAGTTTTCAAGGATAATTCAAAGTTCATTTTACTTGGAATTGAGCACAAAATACTTTTTCGTACAAGAAGTATCGATACTATTCATACGATACCGATACCAAGGTAAGGGAAGTATCGACACTCACTAGGTAGTATCTATACTACCAACATTGCTCAAATTTCAGAATGCAAAAATGGTACCGATACCCAAAGGGGTACCGATACTACTTTACATAGTAGTATCGATACCATAGGCTTAGTATCGATATCGTCAGGCCCAACGGCTAGTAACAACTAGTTTTATTTAAAAATAACAAAGGTAGTTCCGATATTCCTATAGGGAATATCGATACCCTCTGTACTAAGCAGTTTTATTTTGCACAGAAAAATATACCCAACTGCTCTAAAAGACACCCAACAGTTAGAAACGACCACAACTTCATTCCAACATATAAATACAAGTTCAAGATATTTGAAAAAGGTTAGAACACCTATCCAAACAATCAAACACAAGAGAAGTATTTTTCATTCTTATTTTTCTATTCTCTTATAAATATTGTGTTTTAGTGAACTTTAATTTATAAACACCCTACCTTTAAGAGGTTTTATTTTTTTTTACTTTTTTTACCTTTAGTAAAGGGGATTGGTTCTAGTTTAGCCAAGTGAAAAACTAGGGAGTTTGTAATGGTTACTCTTGATCCTTGAACAAAAAGAACAAATTAGTGGATTTGTTAGAAAATCCTTAGTGATGAGCTAAGGTAGTGGAGATAGACTTAGTTGAGAAGTCAACCACTATAAATCGTTGTACAAAACTCTTTATGTTTTATTTCTCTTCACTTCCTAAACAATTTTTGACAATTCACCCATTTTGTACACTTTCGGTTGTTCAATTGAGCCTCTTTGAAAATCCCAACAATTGGTATCAGAGCTCGACTCGTTAGAAGGCTTCACATCCTTGAGATGATCATCAAAGAATCTCTACTGATTTCTGAAGCAACCAACAAAGAGATGGATTCGACCTGTGGTGCTTATTACATAGAAGGTTCTTAACCGGTCAACAAACTACCTTACTTCAATAAAGTAAATTATGCTATTGGGAGAATATGATGATGTTCTTCATTCAAGCAGATAATCTAGGAGCTTGGAACTCAATTATGAAGGGTTACTCCACTCCACCCAGTGAGATGAATGATTAGAGCGATGGAGAGAAAAAGAAGTTCCAACTCAATGCTAAGACTATGCACATCCTCTTTTGTGCATTAGGCCCTGATAAATATGAAAGAGTCTCATATTATTCCAATGGCAAGGAGATATGTGATAAGCTCCAAGTCACTCATGAAGGAACCGATGAAGTGAGAGAAACCACGATAAGTCTTTTCAACTATAGCTACGATAATTTCAAAATGAAACCCGATGAAGACATCAAAGCTATGACGGATATATTTTCTGTAATTGTCAACGGTCTAAAGGGATTTGGAGAAGTGATCTCTAATGAGAAGCTTGTGAGAAAGATGATATATTCTCTTCTAAAGTCTTGGCAATCGAAGAAGATGACAATCATCGAAACTAAAAACCTAAAGTCTCTCACTCTCGACAAGCTGAATTGTTCTCTTCTTACTCATGAGTTGATGGTGAAGGAAGAGGAAGAAGGTGAAGAGAAGAAAAACAAGAAAAAAGGATGTAGACATTGCCTTTAAGTCCATTAATGAGAGCTATCAAGATTCAAATAAAGATGTGGATGAAGACGATGATGAAGAAGAAGAGATGACCAAACTCTTCAAAAAGTTTAAGAGATTCATGATTTCCAAGGAAGTGAAGCATGAATCGAGCAAGAAGAAGAACCCCTAGTGTGCTTCAATTGTCAAAGAACGGGGCATGTCAAATATGAATGTCTTCTCCTAAAGAAGAATGGATCAAGAAAGAAAAAGGCATTCATGGCAGTTTTTAGTGATAAATATGACTCCAATGATGAAGATGAAGTAGTCAACCTATGCCTCATGACCATTGGAGAAGATTCAATGGTATATTTTAACTCAAATGAATTAAATTCACATTCTTTTGATGAGTTACGAGATGATTATAATGAGTTGTATTTGGAATTTGAGACCACGAATTCCAAATATAAGAAATTAATTTCAAAACTTAAAGTTGAAAATGATTTGGTTTTGAAAACAAAAGTTGATTTTGAAAATCAAAATGAAATTTTGAAAAATTATTTAGAGCTTTCAAAAGTCAAAATCAATGATTTAGAAAAAGAAAATTTTGATTTGAAAGTTAAGCTTGAAAGCTTAACAAAAGAAAAAAATTAATTTCTAAAAACAACTCATTATGTTTAAAAATGACAAAATGCTCAAATTGTCATTTTCTACTTAAATGTCTATTGTAGGTGTGTGGGAGCAATTGTGATGAAGGTGAAGATATTCAAATGCTCTAGCCACACTTGAAAAGGAATGGATAACCTCTAAGCTTTTTTTATTTTTGATTAATTGGTTGCTCATTTAGGTTTAAGCATGCATGAGTTTTGATTTTAAATAATTTTATGTTTTCTATCTCATGCATGTTAAAAGGAAGTTATGATGAACACTTTAAAGATTCAATGATTTTTCATAATTTTTGTTCATCATAATGATTTTTTTGTCAAAATTGGTTTTAAATGCAAAAGATATCACTCTAACAATTGATATCTACTTTTCAAATACTTTAATTTTACAAATTTTAATTTTTGTATATCTAACAATTGATATCAAAATTTTCAAATGCATAAAAATTTTGGAAAGTTTTATGTATATGCACTTAATTTACACATTTGGTATTGCATAAAGTATTTTAGACTTAGATATATTGAATTTCATGTGTTACTAACATGTTTGTTATTCTTTGTTGAAATTCAATTTTGTTTAAGTGTCAAGCTTTTAAAGTCAAATTTTGTTTGGAATGCTATTTTTGAGGGGAATCTTTGATTTTTTAAATACTTTTAATGACAAATTTACCACTTACTCT
This sequence comes from Hibiscus syriacus, assembly GCF_006381635.1. Classification (NCBI taxonomy): domain Eukaryota; kingdom Viridiplantae; phylum Streptophyta; class Magnoliopsida; order Malvales; family Malvaceae; genus Hibiscus; species Hibiscus syriacus. Next base: position 558,292 of record NW_024063349.1, read on the forward strand.
CCAAAGTTATTTTTTAACTTTAAAGTTGAATTATTTTTATATAACAAAAGGGGGAGAAATATAGTTTGAAAAATTCAATTTCTTAATGAAAAAGGGGGAGCTGAACAATTTTCATACTTTTTCAAACAATTGATATCTTTTTCATTAAATATTTTACTAAGGGAGAGTTTTACCAAAAACAATTTATCAAATGTTTTGTTATATCAAAAAGGGGAAGATTGTTGAACTATGTTTTGATATAATAATTTATGGCAAAATGTTTTTGGACTTGATTTATTCAAAGTTTTCAAAAGTTTTCAAAAATAATTCAAAGTTCATTTTACTTGGAATTGAGCACAAAATACTTTTCTGTTTAAGAATTACCGATATTGTTCTTACAGTATCGATATCTCATGAACGGTACCAATACTATTCATATGGTACCGATACTAAGGTAAGTAAAATATTGATACTCACTAGGTAGTATCGATACTACCAACATTGCTCAAATTCCAGAATGCAAAAATGGTACCGATACCCAAAGGGGTACCGATACTACTTTATATAGTAGTATCGATACCATAGGCTTAGTATCGATACCGTCAGACCCAACGACTAGTAACAACTAGTTTGATTTAAAAATAACAAAGGTAGTACCGATACTCCCTATAGGAGTACTGATACCCTCTCTACTGGTAATTTTATTTTGTAGAGAAAAACATCCCAACGACTCTAAAAGACACCCAACGGCTAAAAACGACCACAACTTCATTCCAACATATAAATACAAGTTCAAGACACTTGAAGAAGGGTTAGAACACCTATCCAAGCAATTAAACACAATAGAAGAATTTTCCATTCTTATTTTTCTATTTTCTTGTAAATATTGTGTTTTAGTGAGCTTTAATTTGTAAACACCCTACCTTTAAGAGGTTTTATTTTTTTTACTTCTTTTTACCTTTTGTAAAGGAGATTGGTTCTAGTTTAGCCAAGTGAAAAATTAGGGAGTTTGTAAAGGTTACTCTTGATCATTGAAAAAGAAATAACAAATTAGTGGATTTGTTAGAAAATCCTTAGTGAGGAGCTAAGGTTGTGGAAGTAGACTTAGTTGAGAAGTCGAACCACTACAAATCGTTGCACAAAACTCTCTATCTTTTATTTCTCCTCACTCCCTAAACAATTTTTTCCAATTCACCCCTCTTGTACACTTTTCGGTTGTTCAATTGAGTCTCTTCGAAAATCCCAACAAATACTATCAAAATCTTCATTTGTAACTTTATATGTCAATTTCCTGAGAATTAAACAAATCTTTTTTCCTTGAACAAAAATATCATTAGGATATAAAAATTATATATAAACGAACTTGAATTACATTTATACGGAAAACCCCAAAATTTGGAACATGTGACTGTCATACATTACACATGCAAATGAACGGTTTGCTTCAAAGGCATGAGTGAATAGAACCATCAACTATGCTCTAGATTTCTATGGAATGAATTGACATTTCTGCACATAGAACCATCAACTATGCTCTAGATTTCTATGGAATGAATTGACATTTCTGCAACATGAACTAAAGTGAGTTGGCAGGAGGTTCTGCTGTGAGGCAGACTAATATACGAGTAAAAAATGGCGCGACTGATTAAATAGGTGATTAGTTAAAAGTGTTACCTAAAATGTTATATGTTTTCACCGAAAATGTTATTTGTGTTAGTAATAATAATGGTAATAACTAGGAATATTATCGTCGTATGTAATATTGGAAACATTATCAACCATAATAACATAACATGTAGCGCTTATGTAACATAATAGGTAGCTCCTTTTTAAAGCTGATGGGCCTATAAAAATTCGACGATAACAAAATATGTTAATTACTTGATTTGTTATCAATGTTATCAATATATTAGGTAGCGCCTAAAATGTTACCAAAGTTTAAGTTGATGAAGCCTTAGAAATACGACAATAACAAAATAGGTTAATTACTAGAAACATTATCAACCATAATAACATAACAAGTAGCGCTTATTTAATGTAATAGGTAGCGCCTTTTTAAAGCTGATGGGGCCTTCAAAATCCGACGATAACCCCCAAATTTGGAACATGTGACTGTCATACAATACACATGCAAATGAACGGTTTGCTTCAAAGGTATGAATGAATAGAACCCATCAACTATGCTCTAGATTCCTTTGGAAGGAATTGACATTTTTGCAACATGAGCTAAAGTGAGTTGGCGGGAGGTTCTGTTGTGAGGCAGACTAATATATGGCTAAAATATGGCGTGACTGGTTAAATATGTGATTAGTTAAAAGCGTTACCGAAAATGTTATATGTTTTCACCGGAAATGTTATTTGTGTTGGTAATAATAATGATAATAATCAGGAATATTATCGTCATATGTAAAATGCGCAAAAAAATATTGACTTCAACATAACCGGTTAATTATTGGAAATATTATCAATCATAATAAAAAAATATGTAGCGCTTATGTAACATAATAGGTAGCTCCTTTTTAAAGCTGATGGGACTTTAGAAATTCGACGATAACAAAATAGGTTAATTGTTTGATTTGTTATCAATATTATCAACATATTAGGTAGAGCCTAAAATGTTACCAAAGTGTAAGCTGATGAAGCCTTAGAAATTTGACGATAAAAAAATATGTTAATTACTGGAAACATTATCAACCATAATAACATAACAAGTATCGCTTATTTAATGTAATAGGTAACGCCTTTTTAAAGCTGATGGGGCCATCGAAATCCGACGATAACAAAATAGGTTAATTACTTAATTTGTTATCAATATTATCAACATATTAGGTAACACCTAAAATATTATCAAAGTTTAAGCTGATGAGACCTTAGAAATTCGATAACAAAATAAGTTAATTATTTATTTTGTTATTAATAATAGCAACATATTAGGTAACACCTAAAATGTTACTAAAATTTAAGTTGATGGGGCATTCAAAATCCTATGACAACAAAATATGTTAATTTCTTATTTTGCTTTAAATAAATATTTGCATACTAGGTTGCACCAAATAATATTTTGAATAAAGAAGTAGGTTGGAATCTGGAATATTAAAGTTATGTTTAATGATATCGGTATGATTTAATAAATTACATATCTTTGGATGACAATTATTTTTAAAATAAATATCGATACTACTATAATTTGATGGTCGATACTTTAGCAAATATCAATACTTTTAGAGTAAGTATGGATACATTATTATTATGGATACATTATTATTAACCTTTAGAGTATCCATACTTTTAGAGTAAATATCCATACTTTTGAATTTTAAAAAAAATATTTCAAACTTTCTCAATTGCATCAGGCTCAAAGTGCTTTGGTAACAGCTTTCAGTCTCGACTCTGGAGATTTTACAAAAGGTTTGGAATACCTAGATAAAGTTGTGCTAGTTTTTTCACCGGCATGCTCAAAGGTATCACCTATTTAAATTTATTTTCCGGAGTTATAACAGTATATAAAATCTAATTTGCTTCATCGTTTGCAGGCTAAGATCCTCAAGGTGGTGGTGTTGTTATCATCTAAAGACTATTCTAGTGTAATATCAGAAACCGGGTTTATTCTCAAGGAAGATGAGAACAATCTTGAGGCCTTACTCCTTCGTGGTCGAGCATACTATTTAGCATATCATGATGTTGCTCAAAGGTTTGTCTTGCAAAAGAGCATTTGTTTCTATTGGACTACATAAAGAATGGGGGTTTAATAGATACATGATCCTTTCAGGCATTACCAGAAAGGTCTACGCCTTGTTCGGCACCAGCCCTACTTTATCGAACAACCTTCAATTTGTTGTTGTTATCATCACATGTCCTTACTTTATTAACATACTTGGATTCATGGAATCTTGTTTAGGCGGAAGATAAACAAGGGCAAGTTGCGCCTTGCAGTTGAGGACTATAAAGCCGCACTTGCATTGGATCCGGATCATCTTGCTCATAATGTGCATCTTGACCTAGGATTATGTAATGTCTTGGTTAAGCTTGGCAGAGGGAAGGATGCTTTAAGTAGTTGCTCTGAGGCGCTTAACATTGATGAGGAACTTCTTGAAGCTTTAGTACAGGTCTGCTGTAGATTTGATTCGCTTTGTACAACTTTTATTACAGTGGGTCAAACATAATGCCATAAATTTTTACTGTGTTTCAATGGTTTAGAGGGGAGAGGCTAAACTTCTAACAGAGGATTGGGAAGGTGCTGTGGAAGATCTGAAATCAGCTGCTCAAAAATCGCCTCAGGTTAGTCAAAAATATTAAATTTGGGTGATAATTCTCCGTATTGAAATTTCTTCTCCCGGATTATAGGCTTTACGAGAGCTAAAAGAATTATTTGTTTTGCAGGATATGAATATCCGTGAAGCACTTACGAGAGCTGAGAAAGCCTTGAAGATGAGCAAACGCAAAGACTGGTACAGAATTTTGGGAGTTTCAAAGACTGCTTTGGTTGCGGAAATAAAACGAGCATACAAGAAGCTTGCTCTGCAATGGCACCCAGATAAGAATGTTGATAATAGGGAAGAAGCTGAGGCACAATTCCGAGAAATTGCTGCTGCATTTGAGGCCTGATCCATTGATATTCAACATTCTTTAACTTCAACTTTTCTGATTAATACTTTTCAATCAATGAAGGGAATACTAACAACGTATTGCATGTTACAGGTTCTTGGGGATGACAAAAAGAGAGCAAAGTACGACAGAGGAGAAGACAGCGAAGACATGGGAATGGGAGGCGGTGGTTTCAATCCGTTTGGTGGAGGTGGACAGCATTTCACATTTACGTTCTACGGAGGCTTTCCAGGTGGTGGATTCGGTGGTTTCCACTTTTGATACCTTCACCAATATGACTTTGCCTGACACCACCAAACCTTGTCTTTCCTTGACAAAGTTTTGCTTCATTAATTCGTTTTTGAATTTGATGATAGGAAATTGAAGAGCTTTGATTTGAGTTATTCATATGTTGCTTCTTTGTTAATTTGTAATTTGTTCTACTTCTTTCCCCACCAAAGCAACAATGATTTTTCTAAACTACACCCACACTATCCTTTCCTTTAAACATTATCGATTAATGATTTAATTGATACTATTTAAATAATGTGATTCATAAAATCAAAGAATTAACGGTGATCATAGGTATGATTTACTGTAGAATATATTATAATATACCAATTTTAACCCAATTCGATCTAGGAACACTTTAAATTATTAATTAAAAATTAATTTCTACTTTTTATTTTTAATACACTATTTTCACTAAATTAAAAGATAAAAGTATAGATTTCAATTATATACCGTATATTAGTTGAAAAATCAACTCGCTACTTGTCCTAAAACCCTCATTCTCTTTTTTTTCTTGTGAGGCGTTGATATTAATTTTAGTATTGATAGTCGATTGTCTGTATTTTTTATTTTCTTTTAATTTTTATATCATATTTTAATTTTTTTATTTTTTATTTTTAATAATCATATATTTATAACACACTTTTATTTGATTTTATTGTATGCTTTCCTCTGTCATTTGGTACATTTTTATTCTTTTATCGGTCGTTTTGTTTTTTTCTTCTTTTGTTTAATTTTTTAGGGTTGAATTTGATGTCGTCACGACTGATCAAGATGACACTTATTTATTATTATGTTGATCTTCGTTGTTTTTGACCCTCCGATTGGACTTGGATACACAGTTTGCGTTCTTAGATAGTTTTCTCACGACGCTTGATTTTGATTTGCGATTGTCGATAGTTTTTCAGTAATTTAATCCCCTGTTGTGGTTCATTCGCGGATGTAATTAGATTTGTTTGTATCTATTTTTTATTCGAATTTTTTATGGATATATTTTAATCTTTTTCTTGTATGATCTTTTTATGATATCGAGTGATTAATTATTTTGTATTATTTATTATAATAAAATATTTTAATTATACGTTTATTTTACGAGTTTCATTATAATTTTAAATATTCTAATTTTGGTTTGTATCTATCTTTATTGGTTCTCAAGGAAAAAAAACATTTTTTATATATAAAAAAGTAGGATTAAGGCTTGGTCTTGAAAGCCCATAAAGTTGAAGTAAAAGAGCAAACATAAAATTGAAGCTAAAATTTCTGAAATATATTTTAATCAAATCTCAAACACTAAAAATCAATGAAAACAGAGAGAACGTCACCCGTTGCCATTTTCTCTGCAATCTCATCTTTTCCGTCTCTCCCAATCCTTTCTCTCTTCTATCATCTATCCCCATCTCCACCGTCCATTGCGTTGATTTTCCTCTGATTTCGCCACAAAGTCAAACTCTTAACTACACCTTATCAAAGCAAATGAAGCAAAAACCCAGGTTACGGACCCCGTTCAGTGCAAACTGAGACACTTATCATAAGCTGCAACCACAGGATCCCCCCTTCTCTTAACTCCGTTCTTTGATCCTTATAGACTATTGCCATTGAAGAACAAAAAGACGAGTCTTTTCATTTTTGGGTTTTATTATTTTCGTCTTGGCAAATAAGAAAGTTTGAACATTGAGAAGGGAAGGACGAAGAAACAAAAAGGAAACCCTAAAGCGTTATGATCAGATTATGTTATCGGCTGTATGACTAAGAAGCGGCATGATCAACACAGCTAACGGCATGATTTCGACATCTTCTTCATCGGCGAACGCTCAGTCGCCGGGTTTGAAGACTTATTTTAAAACCCCAGAAGGTCGATATAAGCTTCACTATGAAAAGACTCACCCTTCTAGCCTTCTTCACTACGCTCATGGAAAGACTGTTACTCAGGTAGCTTCAATTTTCTAGGGTTATAATCAAGATCCATCTTTTTAGTTTCACTTTAAGTAGGTCTTATTTGTAGTGTAGAATTTTAATTTGGTGTTTTTGTACTTGAAATCCATAACTAGATAATAGCATTTCCAACATATTTGTAAAAGTATGGTTTTAACATATAACCATTTGTTGGAAGCAATGAATGGACAGGTTTTGTTAGTTTATTTTTTTATACTCAATTTTAGCATTGTTGATTGGAAGACTTCAAATTAATGCCCTTAAACTTCAAATTTCAAGTGTTCTGTTTCAATATTGATTTTCTAGGTTACCCTCGCACATCTAAAGGAAAAGCCAGCTCCGTCGACTCCAACAGCTTCATCGTCCAGCTTCAGTGCTAGCGCCGGGGTAAAATCAGCAGCAACAAGGTGGCTAGGCTCTGGGAATGGCGGCCGTGCGCTTAGCTTTGTTGGAGGGAATGGTGGGAGTAAAAATATTAGTAGTACTAGTAGGATTGGTGGGCCGTTGGGTGCTTCAAGTTCAAGCAATTCTTTGACTAATACAAATTTTGATGGGAAAGGAACTTATTTAATTTCTAATGTTGGTGATGCTATTTTTATAAGTGATTTGAATTCTCAGGATAAGGTAATTTAGAATTTGACTTGTTAAGATATTTGTGGAATTGGAAATGATTTTACATGGAACTATTTTAAGAATCTTGGTGTTTAACGTAGGAACCGATAAAGTCTATCCATTTCAGCAATTCAAACCCTGTTTGCCATGCATTTGATCAGGATGCCAAAGAGGGGCATGATTTGCTCATTGGGTTGAGCTCTGGGGATGGTAATCATTGTTCTGATTTGCTATTTTGATTCCAAGGTTTAAACTCTGCAAATTTATGAGTTCTGTTTCATTACTGTAGTTTACTCGGTGTCACTTAGACAGCAGTTACAGGATGTTGGAAAGAAGCTTGTTGGGGCACTGCATTACAATAAAGATGGTTCTGTCAATAGCAGGCAAGATTTAGATTGCTATATTGTTTTTATATTTTCCGGCTTATTTTTTAAGTTTTCATGTTCAGCGCGTTCTGTTTTAGGTCTTCCTGCATTGTGATTCTTGTAGATTTTTATGTCCTATTTCTAGGGTTGCTTCAAGATTGGTGTTAATACCCAATTGCTCAGTGGCAGGATAATTTTCAATGACATCTTATATAGCTTAGTTTTTCTTTCAGATGGTGCATGTGTAGCTTACTCCATGAAACCATTATAAAAATTATCTTTGTGGATTACACATTTGTTGTTTTACAAGGGCAATATTGCCTTTTTGGTCAACCATGAATTTAATTTCCATCCACCTTTGAAACCTTGCTTTAGAGTGCTTCATTTGCTTTGTCTTTGACCTTGATATTCAATCTGAATTTATAAGTTGTCAATACCATACTCTTAAATTCAGAAACTGAGTTGGTCTCCGTGAATTGATTGTTATCCTTATTAGCAATATTCAACATATAATTCCTCTTCCAGTTTTTCTTTCCTCTTGGGCTTCCCTTAGGATTATAGAAGGGGACAACCAATTTTTGTCACTAATTGGTGTTTATCTTCAATATTGATGTGTGTGTGTGTGTGTATATATATATTGTGTATGCATGTTTGTGTGTTGGCTCTACCCATTTTTTGATTAATGCTTGTTGTTTCCAGCAGTCGCTGTACTAGTATCACATGGGTTCCTGGGGGTGATGGTGCTTTTGTTGTTGCTCATGCTGATGGAAATATGTATGTATATGAAAAGGCAAGTTTCTATAACTAAAAGGCTCTTTTCAGCTGGGTACAACTTACAAATTACGTGATATTCTATAGTATGTTTTTTTTGAGCTTTTCTTTTTTCCCCCTCTAGAACAAGGATGCTGCTGGTGATACTACATTTTCTGTTATAAAAGACCAAACCCAATTTTCTGTATCGCATGCACGTTACAGTAAGGTACTAGTAAGTGTTCATTTTTAGAATTTTGACTTTCTCATTTGTGTATGCTTCCTGAAATTGGTATTCTTTACCTTAGAACTATTGTCTAAAGCTGGAAGCCATTAATATTATATCATCTGTGTGGTTCTAGTAGATCTTGTCCTGCTTATAACTTTTTTTTTCTCTGAGGTATACATGACCTAGAGTCAAAAACTAGTGATTGACAGTTTGACACCCTAATTTCATAGACAGCTGCAATTAGTCCTAATTTTGCTTTTATTTATCTTTTTTTTTGGGAAAGCTGCAAGTAATTATATAGAAGCCAATATTAATCATGCATGCTCAAAGCCTTTAATCAACTCGTTAACTGCTACTGTAGTATGAGAATGAAAGAAAAAAGGAAAAATGATTTAGTCTTGTGCTTGCCTGCTGGTGTATATATTTATTTTGTTACAGTTAATGCTATGATAGTCTTGGTTTGTGGCAAGATAGAGGACCCACCCTAGCACCATAATTTGGGATTAGTCTGACTGTTGCTTGATATCATTGAGGAAGCAATATATGTATTACTCCAAGCTTCTATGTATTCTTGTCTCTCACTTTGCCGATTTCCATTTTTACTTGCAGAGTAATCCAATTGCTAGATGGCATGTTTGTCAAGGGTCAATTAATAGCGTTGCTTTCTCCTTTGATGGGGCCTACTTGGCTACTGTTGGAAGAGATGGTATTAATTCAAATTCACATAATTTACATTTTCTGGTCGTTTTCTTTGATAGTTTGTTGAACCTTAACTTTCCTTTTTCTCTTTTCATATGCTGAGTGCAGGCTATCTGCGAGTGTTTGATTATTCGAAAGAACAGCTCGTATGTGGAGGAAAAAGTTATTATGGTGCTGTACTATGTTGTGCTTGGAGGTGATTTATTTTTGTTTTAACTTTTTAAAACTGTGGCTATTTATATAGAGTGTACTGTGTTTCCAATTTGTCAAGTTTTGTTCCTTCTATATAAAAAATAAAATTTGTCATTGACGATAACATCCACAAAACAGCATGGATGGGAAATATATTCTGACCGGAGGTGAAGATGACTTGGTTCAAGTTTGGAGTATGGAAGATCGGAAGGTTGTTGCATGGGGTGAGGGGCACAACTCGTGGGTATGATTTTTATCTACTAATGAAGGCTCCAGCTTATTTATTTTAGATGATGATGACCTCTTATGAAATGGTGCTGACAGGTCAGTGGAGTGGCGTTTGATTCATATTGGTCAGCACCTAATACTGATGGCACAGTAGAGAATGTGATGTACCGTTTTGGTTCAGTTGGCCAGGTATATAGTCTGGTCAAAATAATGACTGCCTATCATTGTATTTTCCATCTTGATGCGATGTTTTCCCAATATTCTTCCTGCTCATAAATTCTGCTTGTTTCTTGATTGTGTTTGAGTATTCAACTCTTAAGTTCCACAAATGTCTTGCTTCTGAAAGTTATAGATACTTCAAACTTTTTTTTTATCTATCTAATGCCCCATTTGGCTGCTGTACTCCACCCCAACCACAACTCACAAATGTGCACTGGAAAAGGTTTGAGAGTAAAACATTAGTTCCTTCTTTCCTATTGAAGGGGATCATCTGACAAGTGGTCCTTAGCGTTAATATCTTAGAACTGAAATTCAGACTCCGAAATAGGCTTCTGTGCTTTTATGGTATTATCATAATCTGTATCGTATTTCCTTTTCCTGAAGGGAAAAAAAAAACTATCCTCTCCCTTGCAGCACGTACATAATATCTCATTACTGCCTTCTTCTGTGTAGGACACACAGTTGTTATTGTGGGACCTGGAAATGGATGAAATTGTGGTGCCACTGCGTCGATGCACTGGAGGGTCCCCTACTTACAGCACAGGGAGCCAGTCTTCCCATTGGGACAATGCATCCCCCGTGGGTACCTTGCAACCAGCCTCAAGCATTCGAGATGTCCCAAAAATTTCACCACTGGTTGCTCATCGTGTTCACAACGAACCCCTCTCAGACTTGATTTTTACCCAGGACTCTGTACTTACAGTTTGTCAAGAGGGGCACATAAAAATCTGGATGAGACCGGGTGCTGCGGAAAGCCAATCAAGCAACACTGAAACATTGTTAAGTACCAGCTCCAAGGATAAGCCATTGCTTTCCAGCAAGATTGGCGGTTCTAGCTACAAGCAATGATCAGATTATCATTAAAGATTCAAGGCAAAACAAAAGGCCATTTTTTTTCTGTCGAAGTTGCATTTCTATTTGCTAGCGTGGGCCGTTCATCTCTCTTTAACCTGTTGGTTTTTGCAAGTACAACTGTTTGAACCGAATTGAATTGCGATGAGATGGAGCACCTGAATCCATTGTATATTCAAGGACAAAAATTGCCATTGACAGCACAAAGAGGTGTGGGAGGAGGAAAGAACCTCCATTATAAAAGTACAAACGGCTATTCCTAGAATATTTGACAGACAGGAATAACATGAAGTTGCTCCTCTAAGTTTAGTATTCTTAAGAGGTAAATTTGAGTTATTATTTATTATTGGTGAAGCATCATCGCCGTTAAGATATTATTTTTGTTGGATCATTGAAAAACTAATGTTGAACATGTGGATGGCTTCATGCACATGATAGTTTCATGGGTTAGGTGGTTGGACTTATACAAGTTAATCTTGAAATTTGGGGAAACCATGTTGATTTGATCAAAGAAGAAAAATTAGCATTCAAGCAAATTGTATCGTATGCATTAATTGTTCGAAGTTGCATTTCTATTTGCTAGCGTGGGCCGTTCATCTCTCTTTAACCTGTTGGTTTTTGCAAGTACAACTGTTTGAACCGAATTGAATTGCGATGAGATGGAGCACCTGAATCCATTGTATATTCAAGGACAAAAATTGCCATTGACAGCACAAAGAGGTGTGGGAGGAGGAAAGAACCTCCATTATAAAAGTACAAACGGCTATTCCTAGAATATTTGACAGACAGGAATAACATGAAGTTGCTCCTCTAAGTTTAGTATTCTTAAGAGGTAAATTTGAGTTATTATTTATTATTGGTGAAGCATCATCGCCGTTAAGATATTATTTTTGTTGGATCATTGAAAAACTAATGTTGAACATGTGGATGGCTTCATGCACATGATAGTTTCATGGGTTAGGTGGTTGGACTTATACAAGTTAATCTTGAAATTTGGGGAAACCATGTTGATTTGATCAAAGAAGAAAAATTAGCATTCAAGCAAATTGTATCGTATGCATTAATTGTTACAGCTTCCTGTTTGATTATTACAATGACCTGACAAACATATAGTTTGAGATCAAAAGAGAAAATAAAGGTAAAAAGCCAAATGAAAACCAACAGGGTACTACCACTATACAGGAAGAAACATAATTTCATCTCATTCATCAGTGCCATTGTTGACCTTTATCTCCAAAAGCCTTTCAACTGGTTGCCTACATATGGGGCAGCGATTGCTTTGGCATCTCAAAACCTTTGCACAAGAGCTGCACATGCACTGCATAACCAACAAGAAAGAGAAATTGAATCAGCAACCACTATTTTCTTTACTGACACACAAATAGTTTTGAACTGAAAACTGGTTAAATCGACCACTTATATGAAGACGAGACCCGCTGCAGTAATATCTTTTTTCGATGCCAAATTAAGTTCATAATAACAATTACGAAAGGCGAAAGGCAGATGTTTCTAGTTTTTACCATGTGCCTACAGGGAAGAACGGTTGTGTCCCGGGGCTCTGAAAGGCAAATGACACATTCTTTTCCGGGACCATTCGCATCAACACTGTCATCAACAGAATTTCCAATCCCATATATTTCTTGCAGTTCATATCTTACCCCACTCACCCACAGTATCTGTTTCACTACTCTCGTGTGGTATTCACCCTTTTCCTTCTCAAACACGGCCTGAGTTATCTGAGAATTCATGGCCCCCGACACCTTATTTCCGTCTGACCCATCCTGGTTGACAGGCAATGCCTCTGCTTTCACTGCCAGATGATAGATATCCGCGTCTACTTTCAGTAACTCGGACTCCTCAAACATAGAGAAATCAATCCCTGTTCCAGAGGGTTGTGTGAATTTCTGTCCTAGACCTTCTTCGAAAGGCACAGTAACTGGTGGTAGAATACTTTCCTTCATTGGTGTTAGATTGCAGTTTTCACCTTCTTTCGCGAAGAAAAGAACAGTCATCCTGTTTGTGGAGCAAATCAAAAACTATATATTGTTAAGATCAATATCAGAACACAACAGGATTCAAATAATGGCAACCTTTCAATGAAGATATGCAACATTGAACATCAGATACGATCCTGCATATGAAATAACCTAAATGCATAAAAACAGCTGGTAAGAAGGTGATACTATAAGGCTACATGGATCCACTCCATTAACTAAGTACTGCTTTCTCACGATGAATAAGAAACAGAAGTACCATAAATGACATATTGTTAGAAATATCCAAAGTTTGATACTACCCATATTACGATAAGAATAAAAAAACAAACAAAAAGAGAAGGATGACAAGAAATGTTTCACGACAAATTCTGCCAGATCAACAAACCATTCATGATTATTTTCTGTTATCTGTTGTAATACTTCATTCAAGCAAAGCCATAGAGCTCATCTTTCCATCATTTTACTCTAGTCGAGAAGCTTCTATAATCGATTACTAGGACACACAATATCACCATCATTTTAGTATTCATCATATCTATTAACATTTTCTGTCTAGTAAAACAAGAAAATCAGAGAGCTTGAACTTTGACAAGCAGGGGCGGGGAAGGCCTCAAAACACCTTAACCGTTGTGAAATACCATATTTGGAAGTTTTCTTCCTTTTTCCAGACAATTGGGTTCTTTGATCACTGTCACACCCCATATAAACAAGGAAGCCTTAAGACCCCGAAATATAACTGACAAACAACAAAATCAACACTTAAAGATAACAAAAGCTGTCCAATCTTCAATTGATCTATACCTTAAAAATCACCCGGCAAACCTTAATCCCTCTAAAAATGTCACTTCCTCAAACTGTAATACACTTATCGGTCTAATTCGACATATTTTACATATTGAGCTCTAAAAAAGAAGATAGCCTTTTAACAATAATCACATCACATATATCCATATCGTTAAATTCCAAGTTCGTATTCATAAGTGCAATCAGTGATTCTCAATTACAGCAAAAATTAAAATTTATCTGAAAAAAGAAAATCTATAAAACGCCTTGGCAAACCTTAAACCCTCCAATTGTTTCTCGTGCTAATATGACATAATATACATCTCAAGCTCTAAAAATGAAGACAGTTTTTAACACAATAACCACATCAATTCTATCCATGGATGATCAAAAGTAACCCATTTTCATAGCTGCAAGCAGTGATTCTTATTGACAACAAAAATCGAAACTTTGTCCGAAAAGATTGAATTTTTATACCTTCCTACAAGAGTAGCATCAAAAGCGAAAGAAACCAAAAACTTTCCAGGATTCTCCTCGTCAGGTACCAATTTCAAACTTTCCTTCTTCAAATTAACGTCATTCCTTATAGTAACCGCCTTTTGATGTTCAATATACGGAACCGGTGGTCGCGGCATCATCGGTCCATAACCATACCTACTCCAATTGGCGGATTCCATGTGAGGACCACCTCGATGGTGATGATCGTAAGGCGCCGGAAGAGGCAAGGGCACCGGCGGCTGAGGCGGATAGTAGCCTGGATACTGATAGTATTGGGGTGGGTTCGTGTTGGAATACTGGGGCGGGTAAGGCGTGGCGGCGGCAAAGACATAGCGATTGGCAGCGATTTCGGGTTGAGGTTGTGCTGGAGTAGGCGGCCGTGGCGGGGGAGGGTGGTTTCGGCGAGTGCCGTTTCGCCGCCAGCCATTTCCGCTACTTCCGATGTTTCCCATGAATATTCTTCGGCTGTTGAAGTAGATACGAAGGGAAATGAAGTGGAAGTTGTTATAAATATCTATCTATTAAGAAAAGATTTTTTTTATATGAAGTGAGATCCAAATTCAAGTGAACAAATTTGGGTTTTCCCCCAAAAACAGAAGGAAATTTGGGAGAGGAAGGGAAAGATAAGAAAAGTTTGTTATTTGTTGGGTATTTCGTCAGTAGAAGCGAAGGTTGTGAGAGAAAAGAGAATATTTGGATGGCTGTAATGGGTTGCGTAGACTTCCACTCAAACCACCATTGATGGAGACACACAGTTTGTGTCCTTTTTCTCTCTTTAATTTCAATTACATAACAACTATTTTGGAAAGATGGTAATTGGTGAAAAAGTGACTACTTTTTTAGTGTAAACTACATAAATGATCACTTTAAGTATGAGTAAGTTTTTTTCACCACTAAAATTAAAAAAAAAATGATTATATTGGATGATGTGACACATTTTTCCTTCGCTCAACTCTCTCGATCCCACTCTCTCAAAACTCTATTTTCTGTTCCCGCACCTTTGATCCACTGAATCAATTCCAAAAACCTGTCAAAAAGAAAACCATAAATGGCAGTCGTAACAACAACTCAATCGCGCTCTTCCAAGATGAAGTCTTATGTGACAACAAGCGTAAAAAAGACAGCTTGAGATGTCACCGATGTCTTTCGAACCAGCTTTATAACCAGCAAAGACAACCATTTTGAACAAGATGGAAGTCCTTCAATCCGTCGCCAAGATGCTCATTGACCTATCTAAATCACAAGATGTTGTTGCTGGTGACAGAACCACCACCGTCGTTATCGCACTAGTGCCTTCCTTAAACAATGCTATTGCTTTTTATCAACGATTTCTATCCTACTGTTATGTCTCTGATTCTCTCTATAAGGCTTCAACTAAAGTCGTCGATGTCCACATCGACATGGTCGTCCCTATTAAGCTTTCGGACCATGAACAGTTGCTTCCATTTGTTTAAAAATACTAATGTGAAGATGGAAGAGCATGATTTCTTCAGTAGGACTGCAAATGAAGTTTGCAATTTCTTTGTCAATGAGTAAGCTCCGAATCTTCAATGGTGAGTCTGAATCAAAAGGTATGAAATTATGGAATTTAATATTAACCAGGCCCTATATTATACTAATTGTACCTAGAACTAAACTAATAACTAAAGGTTTATTTTAACACATTATTGAGTTTTAAAAAATTATTTACATTATCAACTTAGCATATATAGCTCACTATCAATGTTAGAGCATTGAATTTGTTAAATTATTCCTAATTAGAATTAGGACCAAAATTGATAGAATTTGTAAGTAGTAAGGAATAAATGTCTTATTATCCTAATTATGACTAAATTGATAGAATGTGTAAGTAATTAGGACCAAATATGTTATTATACAAATATGCTTAACTGCCACATTAGTAATTCCATTAACAGTTAACAGTAGATGACTTGTTTGAAACAAATTAAAAATTTTGTGACCTAATTGACAAAATGTTTTGTTCAATGGCTAAAATAGAATCAACTCTATAGTTTAGTGACCAATAGAGTACTTTTCCCAATTACAAAATAGGTCACAAAATATAAGAAATGCAATTAGTGAGGTTCAAACCCAAGTCTTGGGCAAGGCCAAGATATGATACAACATCATATATATGACTTATACTAGAGCAAATTTAAACCCAAGCTCTTTAGAAATGATGAAACCATCTAAACCACCAAATCAAATTTAGTTCTTAGATTATAATTAGATAAACTTCACATATACTTTAAACTAAAATTAATTCAAGATTAAAAGTAAAAGTAAAAACAGATTTAATTTTTAATTTTTAAATTAAATTTAATATTTTTTAATCTAAATTTAAGTTTTTTTTCTTATTCTTTTGAATATATAAATTGTAATAGATATTAATTTTCATGTTATATTCATCTTGGAGAAATTATTTTATGAACCCTCCTTACCATGTAGGATATGAACCCAACCAATTAAAATTAAACATGTGAGCAATTTTTTTTCTTAATCATTATTAAATTTAGGTTTAATTTTTAATAATTTATTTCTTTCCATATCAGCATTAAATTTCCATCTTCTTCAGCCTCTTAGCTCTCCCTTCCCCTTCCCCTGCCTTCTTTAACCATAGTCACCATAGCTACAACCTCTTTCGCCTTGACAGATTTCAATGGCTTGACTTGAACTCTAACAGCATCGATGGCTCTCTTAGCAGCCTGTTTCACTCGCATGGACTCCAACGCCTCAACCTCGATCGCTTACAACGATTTTAATGGAACAATCCCATTAGAGTTATTTACTCAATTGGTGAGAATAACCTATCTTAATCTATCGTTTCTTGATTCTTTGGACAAACTCCCAGTCTCTTGTAAAGTATGGTTTCACCTGAGCTTTCCTCTTATTCTATGCCCGAACTTATATTTGATGGCCAATGTTTTGGCATGCTTGCAACAAACTTAACCAAATTAAGATACCTTGGGCTTGATTTTGTAGATATGTCTGATGTTGCAGTCACCTCCTGCTAGAATCCGGTATTAGAAAGAAACTCTAATGGTGAAAATGTGATGGAATGACTCAATACTTTATTCATGTGCTTGACAAATATATATAAAGGAGTATCTAAAGGATAATCAAATAAGTTCCTAATATTCAACCACTACCCCACTAAGCAGTAAAACTAGGAATTTGTTAACAACCTCCAGTATTCTAATAATAGCTGGAGACTTATTCAAACGCATCTAACATCCGGTGACCGAAGTAAGACAGTAGCAAGGAAGAAGACATTTACAATGATGAACAAAGCTCAAGAAAGAACTTGAAACAGAATGTTAAAGAGAAAGTGCTGAAAACAATATCATAAAATCTTTATTAAAGAAGCCTAACCCAATATGAAAAATTACAAAAGTATTTCTAAACTTGACTTCGTCCCTGCAAGTTTTGAGTCTCTATGGTTATCAATTGCACGGAGAAATTATTTTAGTGACTGTAGTTATGGTGACTAAGGTTAAAGAAAGCAGGGAAAGGGGGAAGGGAGAGTTAAAATGTTGAAGAAGATGGAAATTTAATGCTATATGGAAAGAAATAAATTATTAAAAATTAAACCTAACTTGAATAATGATTAAAAACAAATTGCTGACATATTTAATTTTTATTGATTGGATTCATAAAATAATTTCTCTTTCATCTTCAATTATATTTTGAATATATAGGTTACAATTTTCCTATTTTATTGGGAGCATCCATAGTTGGCATTCAGGGAGCCAGACAGAATCACTGCCTTACCCTCACCATATCTATCAAACCCAAGGTTTTGTTAGCCCATTTTATGGAAATTTGTGACAGAATTATTGATATACGATCGAATAGTGTTGGAATATTTTGTGTTATGAAAAGAAAAATATGTACAAGTAATTTATAAAAATTAAATTTGAATAGTTTAAATTATAATAAAAATACAATATGAGATGAATATAACATGAAAATTAATATTTATTACAATATATATATATATATATATATATATATATATATATAAAATAAAAAAAAACCTTAAATGTATATTTAAAGAAAAAATATCAAATTCAGTTTTTTATAAAAAAAATATTTTTAATATTAAATTAATTATAGTTTAATATATATATATATATATATATATTTATCCAATCATAAATCAAGATTTGGTTTAGTGATTTAGGTGTTGGCCCAGCGATTGTATCACATATTGGCCTTACCCAAGACTTAGGTTCGAACCTCATTTAAGTGCATATCCTTGTATAACTAATTTATCCCTAAACCTTATTTTAAATAAAATAAAAATAAGAAGAAGAAAAATCTCATTGAATATTAAATCAATTGTGAATAAAATACAATGAGAACTAATTTGATAAAATATATAAATATTAAATATAAAATTATACTAATATTTTCAATAGTTATACTAATTTTTCCATTAAATGTTAACGAGAGAGTAGATATACCTAAAACTCGTCTTACATTCAATTTATATAAACACATTTTCTTCTATATATAAAAGAAAATTTGTACGTAGTTGACACCTAAAATGGGGCCAAATTCCCGAGATATTGTCGTGGGAAAAAAATTCTTGAGATAAGGCACATCGGGATTATCTCCCCATCTAGAGTGAAATCTACAGTAACAACATAAAGACTCCATGACTTCATGTCGCCTTTAGACCAAACGTAAAGACTCTAGGAGCGCACGGTGTCTTCAGGCCAATGGATAAGACTCTAGGAGTGCACGACGTCTTCAGGCCAAACGTAAAGACTCCATGAGTTCACGGTGTCTTCAGGCCATGCAGAAACATGTATGTTGTCTCTCCCCGATCTGAAGACACCGTGCACTCCTGGAGTCTTTAAGTTTGACCTGAAGACGCCAAGCAATCATTGAATCTTTGTGTTGTTATTGTAGATTTCACCCTAGATGGAGAAATAATTTCTGATGTGGCTTATATTGGGAATTTCCCCCCACAAGAATATCTCATCCATTTTCCACCTAAAATGGCTTTTCTCTATAAGGAACTTAAAATAAATCTTTTATACTTGATTGTGTAGGCATACCTATACCTATACATATATATTATAATATTCTTTTCATTATAGAAAATGAAATGATTTTTTCTCAACATGTATTGCATCATTAATTAATCTTAAGAGAAAAAGAGTAAAAGACGTTGAAATCCACTATTTTAATAATGCATTTTGAGCCAAGTTTGGATTTTAGTGAAATATTTGAATAAGTAAAATATTTGAATTCAAAATTTTGCGTTTTGGTTGCTAATAACTAAACCTTGACCTTTTTAATTATAAATAAATAAAGCTCTTATATATGCATATATTTGACACGTTCTAAGTTCAAGAGATCAAGCTCTCCAACCCTTTGCTTTTCACTGAAGTTTGAACACAAATTCAAGTTTATACCTTTACAAATTTAATGATACAATAGATTGGAATTGGAATTCTTTGTTCAAAGAGGAAAAAAAGAAAAATAATAATAATTGGAATTCAATGCCAATGTTGAGGACTTGAGATTAGGGGTAGGGCCTATACATTTACATTGCAATGTTAGAATTAAAAAAAATAATGTCTAATAGATTTTAAGTAGTATCGGTATTTTTTATATAATAATATCACCTCTATATTTAATATTTTATATAAAATTTATAAAGATTTTTTTAAAAAAAAATTAGGATATCCTTTTCTTTAATGGGACTTTACCACTACTTGAGGTATGTGTCCCGGATAGTGGACATTGGGACAAAAGAATATTCAGCAAAATGTAGAAAAAAATGAAACTATTTTCTCATTTACAACTCTTCTGGTTGCAGCTTGGAATTCGATGAAGAAATTAGAATAGTTGGTTATATATATATTGTTATTACATGCGAACCTTCAGTTCGGCGAATTCCTATACATACGAACTTATGGAGATGTGGATGAAAAATTTATGCAAACTTTCAGACATATAGAGCATACTCTACGAACTACCAACAATGACCATGTGTCAATCCATGCTATCCTATAAGTACTCCCACGTATAATTATCATCAACTACGTATTGATATACATGGTCATTTAGTCTAAGCCATCACTTATATGACAATTCTTTATTGACACTCGTCCAGAGTATTACAAATAACCCTACAACAAAGAGTAAAGAGACGTATACATTTCTCCACAATTGTCTCCTATAATTGTTGTCTATTTTATCAGTTACTGTATATGGGAATATTGGGTCAAGCCTTGTTGGCCTTTTGAAATTATTATCCAATGTATCATTAGGTACAAATATAGTTTTAGATTGAGATACTATAATATCTTTTGAAATTAAGATTAAAACTAAAATTACAATTAATACAATTTTATATTTACAATCAAAACAAATATTTTATTATAAACGGACAAATAATTTTGAACACTTATATTTTTTTACGGTAAATTTTGAATATAAAATCTCAAAATTTTATCATTAAATTAATAGGTTTTTATATATATTTGATATTTAAATTAGAAATATTCTCTTAAGTTGGTATTTAAAAAATAGTACTCTTAAATCAATATTCAGACTTTTTAATTCTATAATTATTTGGATACTTTTATAAACGATGTCAACTATTGATGATGTGATAATTAGGAATAACACAAAATTTTATGTTAAGGGAGCGAAATTCTAAATTTTAAGAGGAAACAAATTTATAAAATTTTAATAGGGTCAAAAACAAAATTTTAATAGAAAAAAATTAAAAATAGAAGGTACTTCTAAAATTTTAGGGGACGGGTGATAATATAAAATTATACATATCAATGATGATATCATCATAGTTTATATCTACATATTAAAATCAATAAAAATTTTAATTTATTATCTTACGAATGAAAACATTCGAACACTGAATTTTACAAACTTAGTAGTACACTATTAATCTACGACATTCTATAAAATTCATAAACATAATCACACACATAGTACAAGCAAGGAGAAATAACAATATAATGTTCTATTAACCATATGTATGACATGCTTATAGTCAATCAACTATGAGTCACACATTAATGTTCTCACGTGCATTTAATCCTGGTTTAAGTTCTTATCAATATTAATGGATTATATTGTACCCAAAAAAATATGAATGGATTATTTGATTTATCTAACCTCATATAAGTATATAACAACCGACAATAACCAATGTTAAATCAGTATTTATCATTCAATTAGTATCAACGATAGATATGGTATTCGATTTTACAAAACAATAAAATATTATTCCACCAAATATAATATAAGTATAATTGTCTGATCTCACTAAACAATCAAACAATAAAATCATAGGCATCTAGATAATTTATCTTCCTATGTGACTACACACATACATAAGTACCATAAGTTATACATATCAACCATTGTCCTCGTGACCAAGCAAGGTAGTTTAGTCATACGATCACACCATAATTCCTCATATAAAGCATAAGAGTCCTTACGGGACTTGTTCTCAACTTATTAAAATCAAGTTAAAGAAATATTCTTTCTAATTTAATTAGTTTAGTCATATTATCTTTAATTATTTAGATTAAAATTAAAATTTTAAAAATACAGATTTTAACATGAATTAAATTAGGATGTAGAGACTAAATAAAAAAAATTATACATAATGTCGAAACGGTTTTTTCCTAGGGGAAAAGGGGGTCTCGTTTCGAAAGAATTCTTTGATGACCGGTTAATGAAAAAAATCTGGTTCGAGTTCGAGAGTCGGTTACGTTACCAAAACCGTATTTTTCTTTTTTAATAAAATTTTAATTTTAATTAAAAAGACAAACTTGCGGTCTACGTTACCAAAATTCGAGTTCGAGAGTCGGTTACGTGTGAGGAAGGATTAGCACCCCCACAATGCCCTAAATCGGTACCTAGTCGATTAATTAATTGTCTTTGCAATGAGATTTACAAGTTCGAGTCTAATTTAATTTAAGATCTCCTAAAAATAATATTTTTTGAATTTTTGGATGAAACATAATAATATTTAATCATTTCCTATCGAGAATAATCGATCTCTTATACCTTGAAGCAATTGATTTATTACTCCAATCGAAATAAAGAAATATTAAAATTCCATTATAAAGTTCGCTATTAATTCAAAATAACAACACCCCAAAATAATTTTAATAGACAAAATAATAATATCTAATTATTTTTGATCGAGAATAAACGACCTCTCATACCTTAAAACAATCATTTATTACGCCTACCGAAATGAAAAGATATTACTATTTTCAATTTCGATTCGAATGTTATTATTTTGAAAACCCATTGGAAAACACATGCAAAAGTAAAACAAATTAAAAGCCTATCAAGCAATTAATTAATTATTCATTTTACTAATATTTAATGAGAATAAGTATGTTCAATTATTTAAATATCTCGAGACAATACCTTATATTCAATCTAACAATCTTTTCTCGATGAATTTAATTAAAAGAACATGATCTTTTTCCCAAACCCCAATTTTTAAAATGAATTCGATTTAATTCGTGTCACTAAATGGGATAGACTTTAATTTAAAAATCATCGAAAGTAACTTTCTTATACATTAAGACAGTTACTTTACGACAATATTAAAATGATCGAATATTACCCTTAGTCAATTTATTTCGATTAGAGTCAAGTGATGCTTATGAGGGTATCATGCAAAATTAATTAGGACTAAAATGAACTAACATGCAAGCAACAAGCAAAAATTAAAATAAAAATAGAAATAGGACTAAAACATAAACAATCACACTATCATGCCAAAATTTAAACAAAATAAAGTATACAAGTGACTAAAATGAACATTTTCAATATTAAGTGCTAAAATTACAAAGAATAAAAATAAATAAAACATGGGGGTAAATTAAAATAAACTAAAATTGCATGCCAAATTAAAATAAATAAAAAACATATTTGGGGTTTGAAATATATATATGCAAAAAATTCAGGGACTATTTCCTAAGTATTCCATTTATTTTAGCCTAAATTATGCATTTGAAATAAAAAGGAGAAATTACTAAATCAATCCCTAAGAATTTTTTTTTAAAATAAAACAATCACTATATATGACCAAAATACAAAACACGCATAAACATACAAGGACTAAAAGGCAAATACCCCTAAAAATAAATATCATGCATAAAATTGGGTAAATTACAAAAAAGTCCCTACAGGTTACCAACATACAAAAACACGGCTAAACTATGGGGACTAAATAGAAATTAAACCAAAAATTACAAAGCATAAACATAAATGGGTAAATTATGAAATATGTTCTTACATATGACCTTTTTGTAAAAAACACTAAAAGTAGGGGACTAAACAACAATTTTCCCTGAAACTTCCTCTATAAATACAACTTTAATTTTTTTTAATTCATTTCAACTGATTTTTCTAAAACAAATTCTTTTTTTCTTAAAGCAATCAGTCGGCCCACTGTCGGTCACCCTAATCCTCTTTCGGCCACTGTCCGGCCACCGCACAAGATGGCCGAAAATCCCAAACTTACCCAAAATCCTCCTAAAACGCAGATATACTCTTCTAAATGCCTATTTAAGGCTAAAAATACCTAGAAACTCTAAAAACAACCCTAGACGTCAACCCCGGCCGTTCGACTTTTCATCTCATCGCATGCTCCGGCCACCGTTAAGACGAACTGATGACTTAAGTAAACCACTCAACCCTTCTACTCTCGGCTCTAACCTACGCTTACATGCAAGTAGTTTTTTTTGGCTATATTTTTCTTATTCAAAATTGATAATAAATAAATATAGAAAATATACCTTAAAATTTTCTCTGATTTTATTGCTTTGTGAAATCGAAGGGATCAAACCCTTTTTACATATGTGATTCAGGGTTTATATAAGCCCCCATTTTACATATTTTTTCTCTTTTTCTCAATGAAATGATTACATTGTTGATTGTTTGGGTCTTGTTGCTTGCCTTATTGATTTAGGGTATACTGATATAGTTATTGATTTAGGGTGTACTGATATGGTAGGGGACCCGGTTGGTGGCAGTAATGATAGAAATTTACTGGTAGAGATGGGCAAACGACAGAGGCTCGATCTGGACCATTGGATGGGTACAGATCCGACGGTTCTCGTGAGAGGCGATGCCTGAAGGGTTATAAAACCCTAATGGTGACTAATCTGGACGGTTGGATCTCTCCCAGACCAAACGGCTAGGATGATGCGGAGTTGGGCAATGAAGCAATAAACCTTAGTGAACTGGGCTTTGGGTTTGGGTCGGATTGTAACTTGGGTGTTTAGTACTAGATCAGTTTGTTTTTGGGTCAGATCCGATTGGTGTTTATGTTATATTGGGTTAGACTACCTTTGGGGATCGATTGACCTACTATATTTGTAATTTGGGTATGTTAAAAAATGAAGTAAATTAATAATAATAAAAATAATATAGAACGTCGGGATGAAAAACGAGTGTTGACAACTGCCCCTTTTTGCCCATTCCTATGTCAACAAGAATAGGGCAAAGACTAAGAGACAATGATTTTTCATCCAATCAACTTCATGCTTTGGAATATGATGAGGGATCTGTCCCGTTTCTTCTTGAGGGAAAATCAAATCTGGATTGTTGATTCATTCCACTGTCACTCAGGGAAGATTGAATCGAGGCATACTTGTTTCACTGTTACTCAGAGAATATCAAATCTTGAAAGAGGGGGATCTATTACGCTTCTTCTTGAGGGAAAATCAGATCTGAGGGAGTTGATTCATTCCACTATCACTTAGGGAAGATTGAATCGACGCAGACTTGTTCCACTGTCATTCAGGGAATATCAAATCTTGAAAGAAAATGATTTGTTCCACTTCTTTTTGAGGGAAAATCAGATATGAGGATATTGATTTATTCCACTGTCACTCAGGGAAGATTGAATCGAGGCAGACTTGTTCCACTTTTACTCAAGGAATATCAACTCTTGAAAGAGAGGGTTATGTTTCACTTCTTCTTGAGGGAAAATCAGATCTAGGGACGTTGATTCATTCCACTGTCACTCAAGGAAGATTGAATCAAGGCATACTTGCTCCATTGTTACTTAGGGAATATCAAATTTTGAAAAAGAGGGATTTGTTCTGCTTCTTCTTGAGGGAAAATCAGATCTGAGAACGTTAATTAATAACCCCGTAAAAGGTCACATTTTGAGACATTTTCATTTAAGTTATTGAATGCATAAGAGCTCATTTAGGACCATGTAGATGCATTTAGAAGCATTTCGTTGCATGTGGTGGAATTTGGTTTGCTGTAACATTTTATTTTTAAAGCGGTGTTGTCTTATGGGAAAGGTGCTTGTCTGATGATGTGAAGGAATTGAGAGTAAGAAAAAAGAGGAAATGAAATGCCATGACATATTGAGACTGTTGAGCAGAATGAAAATGTCACGTTGGACTGGCATTTCGAGAGCGAAAAAAGTGAAAGAAGATATTTTTGAGCCAGCTGTCTCCTACTCTCCGAGATCTCTACCTGAGAAATCTACCTCGAAGATCCGCCTAGAGGGATCAGCGCTGCTACAGCCGGTCCTACTGATGATGCCGCGTGCCCTGCAGATCCTGTCTGTCCTTGGGCATCTGCAATGGGATTATGCGGGGTACTCAGCCTGCAACCCAGATTGGATCACAGCCAGCTCGGCTCGACCCCTAAGTAATTTAACCATGGTTTTAGGGTTTCTTAAGATTTTAAACACCAAGTCCTAGGGTTAATTTTCCCCTATAAATAGAGGATGAAGCCACATTGAAGAAGATTTTTGGTTCCACGCTATTTTGAGCTTAAAAGTTAGAGAGAGAATGTCTTACTTTTCTCCGTCAATCCTACTTGCCGTGGAATTTCTCCGTGACAAGCTTGAGGGAGTGGCGTTCTAGACATCCGAGAGGAGCTAGTTCGCTAGGGGCAGTTCGTGGTGGCCGAGGGAAGCTTCGGTAGTGCACGTCAAAGGCTTTTTCTCCTTCCCTTAGTTCTTTGCTTTCATAATTTGTTAGTAAAGAATGGATAAAACTTGCTTTGTGCTTATTTATTTCGAACCCCACCATGAACTAATCCTATTTGGTGGGAGTTCATTTAGATATTTAAGTTTTATTTCAATGAATGGTTGTTTTTCTATGCTATAATATGTTTTGTTTATGAATGAAACTTAGTGCCTTAAGGTTATAGGAGCTACGAGAGTAGCCATTCCTTAGGAGATTTTTTGGGTTCGAGATAATACCGAGATAATACATCCTTAGTGTTCGAGAAAAAATAGGGAGAAACTACATAAACAAGGGGTTCTAAGCAGTAACTAAGCCTAACCCACCTTAGAGATAAGGCTAAGATTTCATTCGACTAAAAGGAGTTGTGCATGAACGAGAGGTTAGATGTTAATGCTGCCGCAAAAAAGGTATTGTCGAGTCCCTTACTAGAGATAGCTTAGGGCACCTCAGTAGACTCTGTCGGGCAGACTAGACATAGAAGAAAGACCATTCGGAGAAGTAGACTTAGATTTTCCTTAGTGACTCCTATCACTCATTCTCGTAGCAGCTTGTCGTGTGAGAAAAATAAAGTCATATCAATTAAATCCAGTATTTACATTTTTTTTGCCTTGACATTTTCATATGTTTGAACTCAACACGATTCAATTTGCCAAGACATATTTATTCGCTACCATATTACCATCATTCCATTTCCACATCAGTCATTCCATTTTGCCACAACATTATCATTTTTACATACCATCACTAACTTTACTTAGGTGACAAAGTAAAGTGCTTTGACAAACTTGTTCAATTTCCTCCAATCCCTATGGAGACGATACTCACTTATCATTGTATTACTTGTTCGATTATGTATACTTGTACATATATTCGCACTCATTTATAGTACTCACAAATAGCGGACATTAATTCATTCCACTATCACTCAGGGAAGATTGAATCGAGGCAGACTTGTTCCACTATTACTCAGGGAATATCAAATCTTGAAATAGAGGGATCTGTTTCGCTTCTTCTTGATGGAAAAACATATCTAGGGACGTTGATTCATTCCACTGTCACTCGGGGAAGATTGAATCGAGGCAGACTTGCTCTACTGTTACTAAGGGAATATCAAATCTTGAAAGAGAGGGATATGTTCTACTTCTTATTGAGGGAAAATCAGATATAGGGACGTTGATTCATTCCACTGTAACTCAGAGAAGATTGAATCGAGTTCGATTCGCTTCTCTTGTCTTCGAGAAAATCAAATTTGAAAATTAAACATTACCCTCTGTTAGTATATGTTTGAAAATCATACTTGAAGATTTGGATTTCAAGATAATATTTGAAAATCAATTTTTCTAGTGGAAACTCGTCTTGCAGCCACCAAATATAGGAGTCTACCTCCCTAAACATGATTATCTACATTTAAGGTTTGAATTCTAGCTTCCACTTGTTGGGATTTTTATATCATATATCTTCTCTTTTCATTGGAAGATATGTAAAAACCATATGTTTATATGAGAAATGCAAATGAAATGTAATGCATTTTTTATACAAATGATGTTCTCGTGTATACATAAATGTTGATTCAGTTTTTCTCTAACTCCAAAATGGAGAACCAAGTTTTCTTCCTCTTGACCACTTCTCTCTAGGGTTTACTCAGATATCAACATAGCACCTTATGATTTCAAGCTTGCAACTTTGAAAAGCCATCTGACCATCTTATCTCTTTGTGTTTTCTTTGCCCCTCATCTGCATGAAAGTATCAGAAGAAATACTTTATTTCTTGTTGCCGTCAGTAATATGATCTTGATGCCCTTTTCTATCCTTGACTCAAAATGCGCTATCAGAGTTTTTCTTCGGGACTCTACCCTTAGTTGATGCTTGACTGGTTTACTTTACAAGGTAAGCTCTGCTCATATTCAAGGTTCACTCATGACACTTCAAAATGTGAGACTCATTCTCAATGTCTTCTTGGTCTGAATCTTGTTATCTCAACATGATCTGGGTTTCTGGTCATGCCCCAAAGTAGGTATTTTTCATGGCTCGTCCCTATTTGAATGCCAAAATTCATCATGGACTGGTTGCACTCTTGCATTTTTTTCTATGCGTTGAGATATGTGCCCCTTTCAAATAAGGTGATCATCTGCTTCCTGATGGGTTATCGACAACTTCAGGAGAAAGTATTATAAGTTCTATCCTCCAATCATTTTGATCTCATTTGCTATCAAGATTGTGGAATGCTTCATTCTTCTGGCATCACTTTTTCTTTTTCTCTAATAGAGGCAGAATGGGCCTCACTTTTCACATTTGAGACTATCCTATTTGAAAATGTTTTTCTCCTTTCTTTTATTTTAGAAATCAAAGAATGAAATTTTTTTGTAAAATATTACCCCTTAATTCAGGCTCACAATCAAACCAAATCAAATCATAAACTTGAGTTCACATAATATCAAAAGAATCATCAGTTCTTTAATATTTTCAAAGTTATAGCTCTTTGTTGGTTTCAGGTTGACTTTCTATTTTCTAAGGTTTCATCCCTCAATTCTTTCTTCTTATCCATGCTCTTCGGAATGTTATACATGCCCCTTATTTCTGTCTTGGCATTTAATTGGGTGCAAAAAAAATGTCGTAACTAATATAATCCATTTCTACATCTTTTATAACACTTATATTTAAGTTCTCTAAAATCTTCTATTTGTTCAAGCTTTGTAGGCTCCTCTAACAAAGGCAGTGCAAAAATATCGATCTAAAAATGAAATTCATGAGTGCTCATGTGAAATTGACTATAACAAGTGTTCCTTAACTCCCTTAGTCCATCTTTACCGAAACTCCTTATTTACTAAATTCGATCTAATTGGCCATTGTTTGGCTAGCTGAATTAAGTTTTATTGTGTGTATATATATATATTATAATCTCCTTTATCAGGCTAGCTGAATCTATCCATAAAGTCAGGACGTTTAACCAATTGCTCTAGAGGGATAGCTCAAGCTTTATTGTATACATATATAATTATATTCTGGGTATACAGATTCAATTTCTTAAGCTTGTCAAGAAGAACCTGTTATAGTCCAGGTGTTGTTGAAAGTAAAAAAATCTCATCCTTAGAGTTCAATTTCCAAGCAACTGACCTAAATTAGATTCAACTACTCAACTATTCCATCTGTGAAGATCATGATCTTATTGAACATCATTAACAAAAGTAGAAACCAATCAACTTTGCAATCTCATGTGCAAGATGCCCTATTTTATCCACATCCTTACATATCTAAATGCCAAGACCCTAATTGTCTCTTCATGCAGAGAGAATGATAGCTTGGTCTATGCAAGAGAATGATATGGTGTTCTAGTGTATCTTCTGGGGTAAGGTCCAAGGTCTTTATTTTGTTAGTTTTCAATATTGTCACTTTGTCAAAGATTTATAACTCTAATCATTTAAAGATTTATAACTCTAAACATTTAAAGAGTTTTTAATTCAGTTGATATTCAAAGAATTTCAAGTTGCAAATTTGATTCAATGCTCACCATCTTTAAAGTAGCATAAATTCATTTATATATCCTTACAAGAAAACTGAAAAAGGACAAAAAATAAAGTTCAAACAAGATGCTGTAAATGGAAAACGACGGATGAAATGATCTCTCCCTAATTAGGATGCCCCCATTACTCATCTAATACAGTGGCACTTGACTTGGTCAAATGCTACATATTGTGCTTTGATACCCCACTCGAGTTTGTCCTCCACTGTTCCACCAATTCTTGTGTCAACATCACATTTTCAACAAACATCTTGATCTCCCTTAACAGCGGCCTACAATTCTCCGTAGAATGCCCAGATTCCCCCAAGGGGAAATCACATACTATTTGTATAATAGTTATGGGTAGAAGGATTTGGTGGAACTTTTGTCGGCCTTGGTACGAGGTATTAACCTTTAATCAAATGGGGGAACATATCTGAGATAGATTGGAACACCTTCAAAGTATTTCTCGATCGTGGGACTTTCTTTGGTCGGTCCGAACGACTAGCTGCTTCTTTTATTTTGCATATGTAGGGGTTGTGGACGTGACATTTATTTACATCATCAGCTTTCGATTTTTGATTAGTTGGGCTCTTGGAAATATCTTGTAAGTTTTTTTTATTACATTTTCAAGTAAATCCCCATTTGTCACAAGGTATTTAAAGTCCTTTGTTGAGCTTGTCGGTGCCCTATTGGGCTACCGAACCTTCAATCCTGACCCATCACAGGCTTTCAGATCGAGTTCAATTCGAGGGGACACGTCTCTTTATGTCCATACGGAGGTGAAAATCATCACGAGGACCTTAAGGCATGAGCCCAGGAGCGATCTACTATCCCATACGGGGGTGAAAACCACACGAGGGAGTAGTTTATTACTCCTACTTAAATAGGATGGAGCAGGGTTTTAGTTCATGTTATGCAAATGCAGCTTGCAGTGTGTGTAAGCACCAATTTTTTACCATATTAAAATAAACAAATAATAAATAAATAAATAAATAAGAAAAAGAGGGACATAAATCCCACAAAATCCAGTTACTGTTCTTGACACCCATCCCTCTGCTCCAACACTCCACGCCACATCTGCCAACACGCAACCTATAGGAAACAAAGGAAAAACAAAATTATCATCATTAGATTTTCTCTATAAAAACGGGTATAAAACTCGAATGGAAAAACAATGTAAGGGGTAGGTTATTTCGAAAAAATTTCCCAAAAAAATTCATTGTACTCTGGTTCAAAGCAATAAAAATGAAGGCTATTTTTTCCTTTTTTTTAATTTTGATTTTTTTGTGTTCTCGGTTGTTCGTTTTGAACAATAGTAGTAAGAAAGAAAAATTTTATTTTTTTAGTTCGAATAAAACCCATTACCTTCAGTTCTCGTAAAAAAAACCAACGATCCCAGTATTTACAACAAATACTACGAAAAAAAATGAAAAAAGGGAATCAGGGTTACCTTGAATCTTCGGAGGAGTCATCGGAGCCCGAAAAGCTGAACGGTCTAAGCCGTTTTTACGGTGATAGAGGTCATTTCGTGCAAAACCGAGCCTAGATCCGTGACGAGGAGCCCGAGACGAGCCTCTTTGTGAATTTTAGTGGCTAACGGCCACTGGGGGCGATGACAACCGGATTCTAGAGAGAGGGGAGAGCCTCTCTCTCCTCTTTTTTTTTAAAAAAATTGGAAAAATGTAAAAAAAGTTGTATTTACAAAATATTTTTGGGGAAATTGCTTTTTAGTCCCCCAATAATTCCTGTGTTTTTATAAAAATGTCACCGTAAGAGACCGATTTTGTGATTTTATCTTTTATGTTTATGCTTTATATTTTTCGTTATAATTTCCTTTTAGTCCCCATACTTTAGCGTGTTTTTACACTTTGGTCATGTGCATTACCTTTTATTTTTTTTAAAAAAAAATTGTGGATTGATTTTGTAAGTTTTCCTTTTTTATTTTTACATAATTTTTAGGCTTAAATAAATGGTTTATTCTCGTTTAGGTTCCTCTAATTTCGTGCTTGTTTTGTATTTTTGTCCCTAATCTGTTTTTATTTTATTTTATTTCGATTTAGACTTTAAATTTTAATTTGTTTTAATTTAGCCCTTTTATGTTTAATTTATTCTCGTTTAGCTTGGTAATTTGACATTTGTGCAATATGGTCTTAATGCATATTTATTTTATTTTATTATTTATGTTTATTTTATTTTTTATAGTTTTTATTGTTTTTTTTTATTATTTTTATTATATTTTTTTGTTTCATTGTTTTAATTCTTAGATTTGATTTAAAATTAGATTAATATTCGAATCGAGGTTATAAGTTAGAATGACACTCTAGTTTAATTAGGGAGCAATTCGAGTCGATTTTTCACATAAAATATCTGATTACTCGAATCGATTGCTCGACCTTTTAAAATTTATTAATAAATTCTAAAAAATACTTTAGGTTTAATAATTTAGATAATAATTAGGTTTTAATTAGTCCTCACCTTATAAATTATTAATTTAGGTCCTTAAGCTTTTAAGTATTTTAGAACTCGATATTTTAGATCTTGACCTTTTAATTCCCGAATTTCGATTAGAGCCTTAAATTGAAATAATTAAATAGGTTAAATAGAGTCTCCACTTTTAATTAGACTTTGAGCTAGTCTTTTAATTTATGGAGTAATTCGAGTTGGCCCTCGCCTAAATGCTCGAGGGATCATCTCGATTATTCGATTCGATAATTGATTAAAATCAAATAAGATTAATATTAGAGCCAACATTTTTATGTATAAGCTTCTAGGTTCCTTTAATTTCATAATTTGACACCTTAAGCTAGAAAAAACCTTTAATTTACCTTAGCTTAATTAGGATTAAATAAAAATTTGTTTGATTCCATTATTTTTTTAAACTTAAGGCAATGTTCACTTATTAGGGAATTAATTGTACATCTCCCGTAAGTATGCTCAGGGGGTGACTATTGGTGAATCCCGAAATAGGTCGACATCATTTTCAAAGACCGCGTCATGATTTTCTAAAAATAAAGCAATATTCGGTTATTAGGCACAATAGCTTATCTCCCGCATTTACGCTTGGGAGCGAATGTTATCGGTCATAATAAACGAATACCCTTTTCAACTTTGCATCCGTAATGATTTTCAAATTAAATAAAGATCAAACTCAAAATTTTCGATTTTAAATATAGGGTAATAAACCAATTACCAATTTTTGGGCGCTTGTGGAGGTGCTAATCCTTCCCCACGCATAACTGACTCCCGAACTTGATTTCTGGATTTTCACAGACCTTAAAACTTGGTATTTTCATAAAAATAAAATGTTTTATTAAAATCAACCAGTTTTTATGGTATCCCAATCTTACCTTAAATGATTGGTGGTGACTCCTCACATTGTGAAACGCTTTTCAAAGAGAAAACCCCCGATTCGGTATCAGTCTTTCCCCGCCCGGGCGAAAAACGGTGTCAACAGCTTGGCGACTCCGCTGAGGACCTTTTTTGTTTTTTAAACAAATTATGAGTCGAGCCACGAGTTGGTTACCCTATATTTACTATTTAAAAATTACGAGTTCGATATTATTTAATTTACAGTTCATTATGTTATTTGAAAAAGGAAAAACATATTTCTCTCTGGTTAATGCTTACACTTTTGAGGAATTATTTAGGATTATTGCATATCATAGCTCTAAACCCGAGCTCAAACCTGATTTACCTAAGTAGGGAGAAACGTCACACCTCACAAGGAGCATTGGGCTTCCTTGTGTAGGTATGATAAAGTATCTCTGGAAAGCATCCTAAGTTGCCTATCCGAATATCAGATCTGAGGTATGGTTTTAGTGGTGTGATCCCCTAAGCTGAACCCAACTTGCAAGTCTATAATGGGTTAGAATCGGTGTCAGCCTTACTAGGTTGTAAAAATTGCTCGGGAACCTTTGCTAGAACTGACCATATGTAAGGAATATAATAAACCTACCTCGCTAGAGCCATGTGGATAACCTAAGAGAATTAGAATGCATGCGGTTAGGACTATTAATTTCCTTTGTATGCTTTATTTTTCAATCTTAACTTTGAGTCATATTTAATTATTTTTACTAATATTACATTTCTTTGACTAATCATTTCAACTGACTTGATTCTTTTTGTCTTGTTTATACTAACATTGATTTTCTTATATCTGGTCTTGTTGCATTTTTTGCATGAACATGACATATCATTCAATGGTATTAATCCCTTAAATAACTGATCATTGAGAAGGTTCTTGAAAAACAATGCCCGCAACAATGCCTTTCACTAGGATCGGTAGAATTTTGAAGATGCTTTACGTAGATCGAGTAGCGTAAAGAGAGAGTCTACCTACAACGGAGACGAGATAGATGTATGTCTGCTGAGGTTATAAGGTGGACTCAAGAAGATTTGATGCCGAAGCCAACAGCTAAAGATCATGAACCAGTTCGAATGAGATAGATAACTTACAGATGAACCAGATTTTCATTCCCCAATATACCGAGACATTATCAATTTTTCGAGAATTGTTCTAGGAACAATTATTTTGGGATTAATGTCTTGTTTATACATTCATTTTGCATGACACTTGCATTCATTAATACATTTCCAAATCATGCATTAAAACATTCATTCATTAAAATAATGATAATAAGATAAGATTTTTTATCAAAGTAATCCGGGTTGACACTAATAGCAAGAACGCTTATCATCTGCGCGACACAAGGAAAATTCCTAAAGAAATAGAGGATAAGTTAGCCAGAATTGAGAGAGAACAAAAAGATATGAAGAAGAAATGAGGAGCAAGTTGATACAAATGGAAGCTAATATCGCAAACTCTCAGCTCGATCTGCTGAACAATGTGGAAGAAATGTTTAGGAGACACTTGACTACTGGAAAAACCACTGTGGAAGACCCCACACATCCTTTGGGTTTCACACCTGTTCACATTCCTGAGCACACCTCTACGCATCAAGGAATCTGATCACCAATTTGATTCACTATTGAGAACCCACAATATCAAGCTGGAGCTTCATTCCCCACTGACTGTCTTGCTGCTTCTAGGCTGAAGCTAGATGAACGTTGTATTAATAATGAGGTCTCTGACCTAAATGAATTAGCTGAAAGTGAAACATTATCCAAAGATATAGAAGAATTGGTAAAATCTAAGGAGATGGTCGAGTCATTCTATGGGTGTGACGCCAATGAGCTAAGTTTGGTTCCCGATCTGATTCTCCCACCAAAGTTCAAAATTACACATTTCGAAAAGTACAATGAGACCATATTTCCTTCATCCCATATCACCATGTACTATCGTCGAATGGCTAGCTACATAGAAAATGAGAAGTTGTTAATTCACTATTTTCATGATAGTTTATCTGGACCTGTTTCCAAATGGTATAACCAGCTAAAACGTACTTAAATCCATTCTTGGAAAGACTTAGTCCAAGCCTTTTGGAGTCAATACAAGCACATGATAGATCTGGCCCCTGATCGAATCACATTGCAAAGCATGGAGATGAGGCGCAACGAGAGCTTCTGACAATATTCACAACGATGGAGGGACGTTGCTTCTCAGGTGCAACATAGGAAGCTCGGGGTATACTACTGAGAATTGTGGGGTATTAAAGTGCAAGGTTCGGAATTTAATCGATTTAGGGGTATGGACATTCGATAAATGACAAGACATTCTACTGTAAACCAAGAAAAATCACTGCAGCCACTACGAACTTTTGATGCACTCGCATATTGTCTTGTTTGAATTTCTTTTCTTTCTCTTTTCGTTAAAAAGTTTGTAAGTCACTTTACAATCAAACATTTTAAATAAAATGCTACCTTCTAAGGTTATGAGCAATGAGTAATTTTTCAGATTCGAAATTCTTTAAATATCCACTGGATTAAAAGCTCTTTTAAGAATCAGAGTTATAGATCCTTAATAAAATGACAAGATTGAAAATTGATATAACAAGGACCCTTGACCTTACCACAGATGATACATTCAAACCTCATACCCTTCCCTTGCAAGGACCACTATAGCCTTCTCCTTTCATGAGGAAATCATCAAAAGGCTTGGCATTCAGGTATGCATAGGAGCAAACAACATGGGGCATCTCTTATGTATGACATTGCAAAACTACCTAGACTACCCTTTTATTGAAGACATTCAGTGATGATACTAATCTTCGTAAATGGAATAGTGGAGTAGAAAAATTTAGTTTAGGTCAGTTGTTTGGGAACTGAACTCTAAATATAGGATTTCCTGACTATTAAAGACACTAAGACTATAACAGGTTCTTCTCGATGAGCTTAAAAAATTCTAAATCTGAATACTCAAAAGGTTTATAAATTATTACTATAGATTATACAATAAATCTGAGTTATTCCACTAGTAATTGGTTATAGAGGCAACTTAAAAATCCTGGCTTTATAAATAGATTACATTCGAACCATGACATTATTCAGATACTCAGTAGTTTGATGTTTGCTCTACTACAATTGTCAAGTCAAAGATCTTGTGATGAGACGAACCCTTCAGCTAACCCAATGAGGGTGATTATAAGGTATATACAATAAAGTTGAATTTAGCTAGCTAAACAATGACAAATTAAATAATGAGTCCTGATGAAAATGGACTAAGGGAATTGAGAAACACATGTTATAGTCAACTTCACACAACCACTCATGAATTTTATATTTTAGACTGATGTCCTGCACGACCTCTGCTAAGGGAAGTCTATGAAGCTTGAACAAATGAAAGATTTCAGAGAACCGAAACAGAAGTTTTCTAGAAAATCTAGTGATTGATTATGATAATTGCGTCATTTTGTCCATATCTATTAAAATGCCAAGCCAAAGAAGAGGGGCATGTCATAAAGTTCACAGGGACTGAAAAAGAAATAACATTTCGATGACTGAAAACTTAGAAACTTTAAGAAACTAACCTGAAACCAACCCATCAATTTTGACACTTGTCAAAGAGGTATAACTTTGAAAGATTAAAAGAGTTGTTTATTCTTTTGATATTTAGTGAACTCATGTTTTGTGATTTGCTCTAATTGTGAGCCTAAAAGAATGACATTTTTCTTAAACAAACTTTCCACATTTTGAAAATAAAAAAAGAAAAGATTTTCAAACATGACAATCTCTTTGGAGAGTTCTAGCCTGGAAAATGACAGAGGTCCCTCAGACCTAGAAGATCAGAATCAAAAAGTGGGGCAAATAATTGGAATGTTAGGGAGCAAGAAAAACATATTTTTGCAAAGAAATACGACGGTACACTATGGCGTGGGAGGAAAATGAAGACTAACATATCAAAAAGAGTACTAAGATTTCTTGATCACCTCTTCACTGCTATTTATCAAGAAAAACATGCATTACACATACATGAATTTGCATCTTTGCATCAAACATCCATCATCAAGTACGATAAAAGCTTTAATTTCCCCCTCTGACGAGGGTACCATTAAGATTTCTATTGAAATCCTGTCTTTTTCAAAGACCTTTTCTCTTCTCACGAAGACATTCAGGATAGTTGCATTCAGCTACATTTTTTATAGATCTTTCAGGAAAGAATAAGATTAAAAGACAACAAGATGTCATCAGCAAGAAGGAGTAATCATTTTCAGATTCAACATTTCCAAACAAATTTTGTCTCGCTTGAGATAGTCTCATTTAATACAGAAGATTCATCTTGCTTGAGATAGTTTCTACTCAAAACAAGACATTTCATTTCACTACAAATTGTTTTTCTTAAAACATAGTTTGTCTCGCTTGAGACAATTTTTACTCGAAAGAAGACATTTCATTTTACTCAAGATTGTTTTTAAAACAAGATTTTATCTCACTTGAGATAGTTTCACTCTAAATAAAAGATTTATCTCGCTTGAGATAGTTTCGCTCGAAACAAAATATTGTAAGAAACTAAACTTGATTTTCAAGGGTTTCTTGATGAGTAAGTCCTTCGGGCCATCAGTAAGTCTTTCGAGCATGATGCTTAAATCTTTCGGGGCATCCATAAGACCTTCGGGTAGGATGTTTTCAACATTTCATTTGCTTGATTCACGATATTTCGAATTAGTGATGCCTCACTTGAGGGATCAACATCTCACTTGAGATAGTTTCACTCGAAAAAATAGATTTTTGTCTCGCTTGAGATAATTTCACTCGAAACAGTAGATTTTTATCTTGCTTGAAATAGTTTCACTCGAAACATATGATTTATCTCACTTGATATTGTTTTTATTAAAACGAACAACGCCTCACTTGAGGGATTAATATTTCTTTGCTCCATTCACGACACTTCGAATCAGCAACGCCCCACCAAAGGGGATGACTTCTCATGTGCTCGATTCACAACACTTTGAATCATCCACGCCTTACATTAAGGACCAACATTTCCAGTAGAGAATTCATAAAGAAGAGTTTGTTTCCTTTGCTCGATGCACGACACTTCGAATCAATCATGCCTCACTAGAGGGACGAACATTTCCAGTGGACAGATCATGATGAGAAGAACTCGCCCCGATGAGAATAACTGGGAGCTCGAAGTTTCACGGATGGGCCGAACTGATAAAAATTGGTGCTTTATATCTTTGATATATTCCTATTTCAGAGCAATGAGCAAAGAGGGGCAGCTGTAAGCACCAATTTTTTACCATATTAAAATAAACAAATAAAAATAAAAAATAAGAAAAAAAGGTAAATAAATCCAACAAAATTGGGCATCCCATGGCTGGTTACTGTTCCTGACACCCATCCCTCTGCTCCAACACTCCACGTCACTTATACCAACACGCAACCTGCAGAAAACAATGGAAAAACAAAATTATCATCATTAGATTTTCTCTGTAAAAAGGGGTATAAAACCCAAATGGAAAAATAATGTAAGGGGCGGGTTATTTCAAAAAAAAATTCCCAAAAAAAAAAGAATACTATACTCTGGTTCAAAGCAAAAAAAGTGAAGGTTATTTTTCCCTTTTCTTTAATTTCGATTCTTTTTTTGTGTGTTATCGGTTTTTCATTTCGAACAACAATAGTAAGAAAGAAAAAATTTCTTTTTTTTAGTTCGAATAAAACCCATTACCTTCAGTTCTCGTAAAAAAATTACAATGATTTTAAAAAAACCATTTGCATGCTCGAATGAAAATAAAACAAATTTCATTTTTTAATCAAATATAATCTAGTCTAATATCAACCAACAATCCCAATATTTACATCAAATACTATGAAAAAATGAAAAAAAGGGAATCAGGGTTACCTTGAATCGTCGGATGAGTCACAGGAGCTCGGAAAGCCAAACGGTCTCGGTCGTTTTTTCGGTCATAGAGGTCATTTCGTGTAAAAACGAGCCTAGATCCGTGACGAGGAGCTCGAGATATGCCTCCCCATGAATTTTGGTAGCCAACAGCCACCAGAGGCGACGACGGTGCGGCGACCAAATTCAAGAGATAGGGGAGAGCCTCTCTCTCTTTTTTTTTTAAAAAAACTGGAAAAATGAAAAAATGTAAAAAAAAAAAAAAGAAAAAGAAAAAAAAATTATATTTATAAAATATTTTCAGGAGAAATTACTTTTTAGTCTCCAATAATTCCAGTGTTTTTACAAAAAGGTCACTGTCAAGAACCAATTTTGTGATTTTACCTTTTCTGTTTATGCTTTATATTTTTTGGTATAATTTTCTTTTAGTCTCCCTACTTTTAGCATATTTTTACACTTTGGTCATGTGTAGTAATCTGTTAATTTTTTTAAACTTTGTGGACTGATTTTGTAATTTTTCCTTTTTTTATTTTAACAGGTTTTAGGCTTAAATAAATGGTTTATTCTCCTTTAGGTCCCTCTAATTTCATACGTGTTTTTTTTATTTTTGTCCCTAATCTGTTTTTATTTTATTTCGATTTAGACTTTAAATTTTAATTTGTTTTAATTTAGCCCTTTTATGTTTAATTTATTCTCTTTTAGCTTGGTAATTTGACATTTGTGCAATCTGGTGCTAATGCATGTTTATTTTATTTTTTTTACTGTTTTTTTTTATTTTTTTTTATTTTTTATTTTTATTTTATTATTTTAATTATGTTTATTAATTGTTTTGTTGTTTTATTGTTTTAATTCTTAGATTTGATTTTAAATTAGATTAATATTTGAATCGAACTTAGAAATTAGGATGACACTCTAGTTTAATTAGGGAGCAATTCGAGTTGATTTTTCACATAAAATGTCTGATTACTCGAATCGATTAATCGACCTTTTAAAATTTATTAATAATTAATATTTTCTAAAAAATACTTTAGGTTTAATAATTTAGATAATAATTAGGATTTAATTAGTCTTCAACCTTAGAAATTATTAATTTAGGTCGTTAAGCTTTTAAGTCTTTTAGAACTCGATATTTTAGATCTTGACCTTTTAGTCCCTGAATTTCGATTAGAGCCTTAATATTGACATAATTAAATAGGTTAAATAGAGCCTCCACTTTTAATTAGACTTCAAACTAGTCTTTTAATTTAGGGAATTATTCGAGTTGGCCCTTGCCTAAATACTCGAGGGACCATCTCGATTATTCGATTCGATTATTCGATTCGATAATTGATTAAAATCAAATAGGATTAATATTAGAGCCTATATTTTTATGTTTGAGCTTCTAGGTTCCTTTAATTTCATAATTTGACACCTTAAGCTAGAAAAACCTTTAATTTACCTTAGCTTAATTAGGATTAAATAAAAAATTATTTGATTCTATTGTTTTTTTTAACTTAAGACAATGTTCACTTATTAGGGAATTAATTGTACATCTCCCACAAGTATGCTCAGGGGGTGATTACTGGTGATTCCCGAAATAGGTCGACATCCTTTTCAAAGACCGCATCATGATTTTCTAAAAACAAGACAATATTCAATTATTAGGCACAATAGATGATCTCCCGCATTTACACTTGGGAGCGAATGTTATCGGTCTCAATAAACGAATATATTTTTCATCTTTGCATCCGTAATGATATTCAAATTAAATAAAGATCAAACTCAAAATTTTCGATTTAAAATGTAGGGTAATCAACTAGGTACCAAATTTTGGGAGCTTGTGGGGGTGTTAATCCTTCCCCACGTGTAACTGACTCCCGAACCTGATTTTTGGATTTTCGCAGACCTTAAAAATTTTATTTTGATAAAAATAAAATGTTTTATTAAAATCATCCGGTTTTTATGGTGTCCCAATCAAACCTTAAATGATTGGTGGCGACTCCTAACATTTCGAAACACTTTTCATAGAGAAAACCCCCGAGTCGATATCAATTTTTCCCGCTTGGGCGAAAAACGATGTCAACAGTGTGTGAGGAAAAGCGAAAATAAAACAAACGGCACCAAACAGAAAACTCAAAACCTTGAATAATTATTTACTCTGAAAACATTAGCAAACGAATCAGTACAAGTATTTAGTGGTTAATCAAATTACAAGTGAAAAATTATTCAAACCACAGAAGGGATCAAAAATCAAATTAGAGCGAACTTTTAATTTTCATTTGCAAAAGCAATTAATTAGTCGACTAATGACCTGACTCTCTAAAAAAAGGTTCCTAGCGGAGTCGCCAAGTTGTCGAAACGATTTTTTTTTAGGGGAAAAAGGGAGTCTCGTTTTAAATTAATTCTTTGATGACCAGTTAATGAAAAAATATGGTTCGAGTAGTTGCCACCAATCCTTGATTAGGGTGTGATTGGGCAACCAAAAACGTATTTGCTATTCTAATAAAATATTAATTTTAATTAAAACGATAAACTTGCGGTATGCGTTACCAAAATTCGAGTTCGGGAGTCGGTTACATGAGGGGAATGATTAGCACCCCCACAACGCCCTTGGTACCTAGTATATTAATTAATTGTCTTTACAATGAGATTTACAAGTTCGAGTCTAATTTTACTTAAGATCCCCTAAAAATAATATTCTTTGAATTTTTGGATAAAACATAATAATATTTAATTATTTCCTATCGAGAAGAATTGATCTCTTATACCTTGAAGCAATCAATTCTTACTCCAATCGAAATAAAGAAATCTTAAAATTCCATTCTAAAGTTCACTATTAATTCAAAATAACAACACCCCAAAATAATTTAAGAGAGAAAATAATAATATCTAATTATTTTCTATCAAGAATAAACGACCTCTCATACCTTAAAACAATCATTTATTACTCCTACCAAAATGAAAAGATATTATTATTCTCAATTTCGATTCGAATGTTATTATTTTGCAAACCCATTGGAAATCACATGCAAAAGTAAAACAAATTAAAAGTCTATCAAGCAATTAATTAATTAATTAATCATTTTACCAATATTTAATGAGACTAAGGATGTTCAATTATTTAAATATCTCGAGACGAGACCTTAGATTCGATCTAAGATTCTTTTCTCGATGAATTTAATTAAAAGAACATGATCTTTTCCCAATCCCCAATTTTTAAAATGAATTCAATTTAATTTGTGTCACTAAATGAGATAGACTTTCATTTTAAAATCATCGAAAGTAACTTTCTTATACATTAAGACAAACATTTTATGATAATATTAAAATGATCGAATATTACCCTTAGTCAATTTATTTCGATTCGAGTCAAGTGATGCTTATGAGGGTATCATGCAAAATTAATTAGGACTAAAATGAACTAACATGCAAGCAAAATGCAAAAATTAAAATTAAAATTAAAATTAAAATAGAAATAGGACTAAAACATAAACAATCAAACCATCATGCCAAAATTGAAACAAAATAAAGTATACAAGTGACAAAAATGAATATTTTCAATATTAAGTGCTAAAATTATAAAGAATAAAAATAAATAAAACATGGGGGTAAATTAAAATAAATTAAAATTGCATGCCAAATTAAAATAAATAAAAAACATATTTGGGGTTTAAAATATACACATACAGAAACTTTAGGGACTATTTCCTAAATATTTCATTTATTTTTGCCTAAATTATACATTCGAAATAAAAAGGGGGAAATTACTAAATCAATCCCTAAGATTTTTTTTAAAAATAAAACAGTCACTGCACATGACAAAAATGCAAAACACGCATAAACATATAGAGAGACTAAAAGGAAAATATCCCTAAAAAATAGCATGCATAAAAGTGGGTAAATTATAAAAATAGTCCCTACAGGCGATCAACATGCAAAAACATGGCTAAACTAGGGGGATTAAATAGAAATTAAACAAAAAATTACAAAGCATAAACATAAATGGGTAAATTATGAAATAGGTCCCTACACATGACCTTTTTACAAAAAAACTAAAAGTAGGGGGGACTAAACAACAAATTTCCCCGAAACTTCCTTTATAAATACAATTTTAATTTTTTTTAATTCATTTCAACCGATTTTCCTAAAAAAATCTTTTTTTTTTCTCTGAAAGCAATCGGCCGGCCCACTGTCGGCCACCCTAATCCTCCTTCGACTGCCACTCCAGCCGTCGCACATGGTGGCCGAAAATCCCAAATTTACCCAAAGTCCTCCTAAAATACATATCTACCCACCTAAATGCCTATTTAAGGCTAAAAATACCTAGAAACTCCCAAAACAACCCTAGAAGCTAACCTCAACCGCTCAACTTTTCATCTCCTCGCATGCTCTGGCCGCCGTTAAAAC
Organism: Hibiscus syriacus; assembly: GCF_006381635.1. Classification (NCBI taxonomy): domain Eukaryota; kingdom Viridiplantae; phylum Streptophyta; class Magnoliopsida; order Malvales; family Malvaceae; genus Hibiscus; species Hibiscus syriacus. Next base: position 601,636 of record NW_024063349.1, read on the forward strand.
GAATCGACGACTTTGGTAACCACTCAACCCTTATACTCTCGGCTCTAACCTACTCTTACATGCAAGCAGTTTTTTTTTTGCTATATTTTTTCTTATTCGAAACTAAGAATAAATAAATATAGAAAATATACCTTAAAATTTCTTTGATTTTATTGCTTTGCGAAATTGAAGGGATCAAACTTTTTTTATAGATGTGGTTTAGGGTTTATATAAGCCCTAATTTTACATATTTTTTTCTCTTTTTTCTCTATGAAATGATTACCCTGTTGCATGTTTGGGTCTTGTTGATTTGGGGTGTACTGATATGGTAGGGGACCCAGTTGGTGGCAACCGACTGGTGGAGATGGACGGTCGGTAGAGGCTCGATATGGATCGTTGGATGGGTCCATTTCTGACGGTTCTCGTGAGAGACAGCACCTAAAGGGTTATGAAATACTAATAGTAACTAATCTGGACCATTGGATCTCTCACAGATCCAACGGCTGGGATGATGCAGCGCTGGGCAATGAAGCAAGAAACCCTAGCGAACTGGGTTTCCAAGCGGGCTTCACTCTTGCTAATGGGTTTCGGGTTTGGGTCAGATTGTAACTTGGGTGTTTGGTACTGGGCCAATTTGCTTCCGGGTCGGGTCAGATTGGTGTTTCTCTTGTACTAGGTCAGGCTGTCATTTGGGCGGCCTACTGTATTTGTAATTTGGGTATGTTAAAAAAAATAAAAATGAAGTCCATATTGGCAGGTTGAGTCAAGTTCACTTTTTCTCAGACTTTTTCTACGTATGAAATGAGATTTAATCCTGGTGAAATCTATTGCCCAACTGATCCTTATTAAATTATTGTTTTGTCATTTATTATTCAACCAATTAGAATGATAAAAATATGGTTTTTTTTCAGATTTTTTTTCCTGGAGATATGAATGAGTCTAAAGTTCTGGTTTTTAAGAAGTCAAAACCCGTAGGCATGTTATGTGTTCTCATTTCTGTACTTGGACTGCTACCCTACTTTCCTTCTTCCAATTTTGCTGATAGTCTTTTTCCCGGCAACCAAACATCTAATCCGAGAAAAAGAAAGGTGGGAATTTGTGGTTTTCACTTTCCAGACAAACCCAAAGACATGAAATTCAGTTCCTGTTTCACAAATTGTTTTTCTCATCCATCAGAGACAACCATCATCAACATAAACATACAGGGTAAATAACAATATCAATCATGTTTTGATTTTCTTCTCTCTCTCTTGCTTGTACCTTTAACTATGTTTTGATTCAAAAGTTTAAGAGGAATTAGTGTTTCCAAGATTGAATTTTTCTTCTGTATATTCAACATTTTCTCTCTTTCTTTCAATGCAGAACCACATGGAGAAAATGATGAGAATTTTACTGTCTTCTCTTATAGTGAGCTCGCGCTTGCCACACGTGGATTCTCAGCTGCAAACAAGATCGGAGAAGGTGCCTTTGGTTGTGTCTACAAGGTTAAAAGTCTTGAATTTTACTAGAAAGTGAAGGAAAAAAAACAGTTTAATTTTTGTCTTGAAACTAATAATGATATTAAATTTGGGGTTCATTCATCTTTGTAGGGTTTGCTTGCAAATGGTTCTATTGTAGCTGTAAAAATGCTTTCTATCGAGCTCGAATCGATGCGTGGGGAAAGGGAGTTTGTATCTGAAATTTCTGCACTTACAACTCTCAAACATGATAATCTTGTTACACTTAAAGGCTGCTGTGTTGACGGAGCTACAAGGCTCTTGGTTTACAATTACATGGAAAATAATAGCCTGGCACAGATATTACTGGGTAAGATATTCTATATGAACAATTTGTGCTATAGAGATTTCATTCAATGAATTACAACAATGTAGAATACCCGAAATTGATCGGATGGTGAACGATATATTAGACAATTTTGGTTGCTCTGTATTCTGGATTTAATAGGTGGAGAGAAAAACAGGATCAAACTTGGTTGGGAAGCAAGGCGAGCGATTTCACTCGGAGTTGCTCGAGGGCTTGCATATCTTCATGAGGAAGTTAAGCCACGCATTGTGCACAGAGATATTAAAGCTAGCAACATTCTTTTGGATCAGAATTTAATACCGAAAGTTTCGGATTTTGGTCTTTCGAGAATTCTGAGGGATAATGCTTCTCATATTAGCACCCATGTTGCAGGCACATTGTAAGTGAGCATTGCTGGTTCTTTACCATAAACTTGATGAATATTTCTCGTGTGTAATTGAATTTATGCTCCTTGAAGTAACCGTGGCTAATGGAATTTCTTGCAAATGGCAAATGAGATAGAGGCTATATCGCCCCAGAGTACGCCTTCAGTGGACGTTTAACAAGAAAAACAGATGTTTACAGTTTTGGGGTCCTACTTTTGGAAATTATTAGCGGCCAGACGGTGGTCGATTTTGACCTAGAGCATGGTGAACATTACCTGGTTCAAAAGGTAGTGGTGCCGTAAATCTAATATTCCCATTCATGTTCCGAAAATATACTTTCGGACTAAATTACTAACCTGTGGACTTGATTATGTGTGGGAAACATGCAGGCATGGGAACTATACAGGGATAATAGGATTCTGCAATTGGTGGACCCTACAGTAGGTTTGAACTACCCCCAAGAAGATGCGATTCGATTCATCAAGGTGGGTCTCCTTTGCGTTCAAGAAAAAGCCCGGCTCCGACCAGAAATGTCGACGGCCCTGAAAATGTTGAGTAATGATGTTGACATTGAAAGAGTTCAGATTTCACAACCAGGTCTTGTTGCTGATCTGATGAATATCAAGTTGGGACAAAAGACAACGTTTCATAGCCTCTACACTAAAGCCTCAAATTTGGAAAACACCCCAAGCCCCCTCAGCTCATGCTCTTGACTTGGCTCTATTCTTTTGGGAGAAACCAATGACTGCTTGTTGACGGCACCGAAACTGTTAGAATACAGCCTGAAAATATTGTACAAAGAAAGAAGGAAAACACAGAGATATAACTCTTTCTCACAACAAATTTTCATTTTTTTCAGATCAAAATAAACATATTACAATTTGCTAGGGAATGAAACATCAAAACTCTCCCTTCTGCAGTGAAAGATGGAGAGAAAAAGGGGCCAGAAGCAAAAATAAGAACTAATACAAGAGTTTTGAGAAATTATTTTACATGTATCCTTCAGCTTATTCGTTAGAAATTAGAATGAAACGCACTTTCCATCTTCCCTGATTAAGGTAGCAGTATGCATGCATGGCTTCTCGCATGCCATTCACGAAGACCACCAGATTCTCGATAGGCTTTAAAAATGGCATATAGGGCACCAGATTCTCGATAGGCTTTACAAATGGCATATAGGGCGCCAGGCATGCAAAATATGCATTTAATATAATGCAAGCATGATGATATATGCATATAAAAATGAGTAGATGCATAAAATATATGTTAAGGCCCAAAACTGAATGATGATGGTGCTGCTTGAATAATGGTGTGTATGACAGTGAAGAAGCACCACATTGCAGGCAGGCATGAATATGTATACACACATAGCTGAGAAATGTCGGAGAAAATGAAAGAAAATTGCATTAGGAAAAGGAGGCAAAGGAGATATATATATAGTGAAAGAAAGAAAGAGGGTGACATCATGGATAAAACATGCAATTAGGCCATAATCAAGTTGGCTTGAAGGTGACTTTACACCCCCTCATAAGTCCCTTTCCTTTTGAGTTGTCAATTTGGGATATAGCTCTAAACACATGCTCAAGCCATATAATTTTCTACCCAAAAGGCCACCTTTTCCCACTTATGTCTCTTTAAACACTTAATAACTTGAGTTTTTTGAAGTGTAAGCTGTTTGGTGGTGTGAAAGAAAAAAAAAAGATGATGGGAAAAGTGAGTAGTTCTCTGAGGCCTTTATTGTTTGGTTTTTTTCTTCTCTTCTATCTTTTCAGTATCATAAAGCAAAGGTTCATTTGCAATTCTGAACAGATTTGTCTGCAAGTGCTTGGATGACATAGATTCCCATACCTGTACACCTGGTTTTCGAAACCTTTGTCACCATCTTCTTCTCTGCAGCTTTCCCTACCCATTCGGTATACCGTGGGGCCAAAATGTAGACCACAAACAATAGTCTGAAAAGGAATATGGTTCCAAATTCTTCAATTTGGTTCCATGATTGATGAACCAAGTTCCACCCCAAATGCTAGTTTTGATAGCTGCTACTAGAAATGCCTTGTTAGTGGCACCCTAACATCTTCTGAGGGTGTTTGAAGAAACTTTCCCTTAGGATCACCTGATAGCTATATATAATATTAATATACGTACATGTTAGTCACAAGTTGGTGCAAAAGGCTGCAAAAGTATCAATTTTGCTTTCCTGAATTGAACAAGAAAACAATGGACAGTAACATAAAGGGATGCATAAACTGTGTGGTCTTTGAAACTTGAAAGCAAGAACAAGTAAAAAAAATAGTATTGTTTTTGGAGTTGGAAGGTACTGCAAGTGCGAGAATCGTTGTGTTTTGTTGTCAGAAGTGGGAGTTGTTGGTTCGGCCCTTTGTGTTTGGCTTCACCTTGGACTCCATATTCTTCTCATTTGCACTCAAAGTTTGGGATTGAATCCACAGGGAAAATTTTTCTGGGGTTTTGGAAAAAGTTATTATTTTTATCAGTCGGTTAATCTTATTACATAGGTAGTAAGTAACTTAAGTATATTCTAAAAAGGAAGGAAATCAATTGAAATAAAATCGTAATCAAAAAATTTAGTCAGAGAATCCGGATTAATGATCTTTTTTAACATGTCTTATCCATAATCAGTTTTTCAATGGAATTACCTTACATGGAACTTGAAATTTAAAATAGCTGATGAAGAAGAAGATGAAAATCCAGTAGTCCCCTTTTATTTGTCCTAGGGGGTTTATTTACTAACCTTTAGGGTCAAATATAAGATCATGAAAACTACTCATAGATCAGATAATAGATTACGCAAATATGAATGCAGCAATTATATAATCAATGTGAGCCAAACAAATATGAATCATTGATCAATGATGACATCGACAGGATGATTCGATATTCATTACTTACTGAAATTACATATGCTGGTTCGCTGTAGCCTGTAGGTTGACAAGTTCAAATGAAACTGAGAATTGAAGAGATAAACAAGGTGATCATTTCATAGTTGATACCAGCTCATCATCATGCACTCTTATTAGGTCAAAAAAATCGATTCTTCTTCACTATGTGCCTATAATTGGGGGGGGGGGTGCAAAGATCACAAGATCAGTCCATCCTTCATGATTTGCTACAACAAAATTACCATTTCCGACATTGTCAGACGCTCACCAGGATCTTCTCTGACAGCCAACTCAGCTATATCCGCCAATTTCAGCGAAGGCTCGACGTTTCAGGGAGTGCAGCGTAACGATCGACAATGACAGCTGCCTTGCCCTGTTTAATTAAGGGAACTGCCCAATCAACTATGCTTGCAGGTGTATAATCTCTATTATAAGCTTTCCTTCCAGTGAGAATCTCCAACAAAACAATCCCAAAGCTGTACACATCACTTTTCATGTCTCCGTTAAGATCGAGATCCCTCTCGCTTGATGTAACAAGTCCGAAAACCGCGATTCGTGCTCCCCAATCCGAGTCCAAGAGAATGTTTGAAGCCTTGACATCGCGGTGGACTATCGGAGGCACAACTTCCTTGTGAAGGTATTTGAGTCCCCTCGCAGCCTTCAACAAGATCTTCAAACGAAGGCTCCAACTCAAAGAAGAAAGCCCTCCATGAAGGTGATCATGAAGTGTACCATGGGGCATATATTCATAAACAAGCAGCCTTTCCCTCTTCTCGGAGCAATAACCTAACAAATTCACAATATTGCAGTGTCTCACACTGCAAAGGATTTCAAGTTCCATCTCGAACTCACGACTGTTGGTGTGGATTATCGTGGCAGCATTCGGCCTCTTGATCGGAACTTGCCTCCCATCCGCTAGCACTGCTTTGTAAACAAAACCATAACTTCCCCTACCAAGCTCATTGAACTCCTTGAACCCGTTAGTGGCATCTTTTAACTCGGAAAGCCGGAAAATTTGAGCTGTTCCAGGACAAGGAGTGATTGAAACAGGAGAGAATGAATCAGCAGTGGTGTCACCATCCAACTGGTCTGGTTTGCCTATGCAAGACTTGAACTTTTTTTTTTTGGTCCCTTCTTCTGTTTTCGTCACAAACATTCGCGGAAGATAACACCAGCTAGGAAGTATCAGAAAAAACACAAATACACAAGCTAAGAAGTATAAAAAAAAACACAAATACACAAGAACCAACTATGATTACAAGCCTCCTCATGTGATGCCAGTGTTCATCTGGAGATGATGGGATCCCACAAACATCCCAACAAGAACTGTTTTGGCAAAGAGAGCAAGCTGTGCATATTCGGTCCGCGTTCTTAGTGCATGGACTAGACAAGAAGAAACCTGCGGAGCAATTCGATGCACAAGGTGAACAAATCTGCAAATCTTTCCCAACACACAAGCTAGTCAAATCTGGCTAGTTTAGGTTACTTGCATTGAAAGCAAACTCCCCTTGGGGCACAAAGTCGAACGACACAGACCAGGGCTGCATAATTCCAGAGGAGGATTATAATCAGGTTGCAAAGTGGTATTTCTAGACCAACGATGCAAAACCAAATCATCTTCCCTTATGCCGCGTGTAGTGAAGTCCGACGAAGCAAGTGCCATAAACCTGGAATGCTTCGGTACTGAAGAATAATTGAAGCTGCCTCAACATTCAACCCCATGATTGTCCTCTCGAATCCCGCAAAAAATATAAGCATCGGCCGTCAATGATATGAAACGGACCCCGATAGGAGGATCGGAAAATGAATCAGAATCACCCCAGCATCTAACTTCACCGGACAACTCCATGATTCCACAGATAGGACCTTTAGCTGAAGCTAAAATTAAAAAAACTCTCCGAAACATTTGAAACACATAAAACATCAGCAGTCGGTCCCCAACAAACAAGCCCTCCTTCTCTGATCCTACCACAACTAAACCCTTCACCAGAAACAATCTTATTGAAAGCAAGGGTATTAATACTCTGATTATAAAACAAAATACTCTGTTTTGAGGCGTTTTCCCCGAAAAATCACCGGTAATCGGTATATTTATCGATCTAACACCGGTCAGATTATATTTCCCGATCTAACACCGGTAGCAGTAAAGCGCGCCTCCTGTCCCGCGCTATATGCTCATTTGGCGCCACGTGGGGTAAGCGCGACCCCTGTACCGCGCTATACACTGACATGGGTTACACGTGTGTATAGCGCGCCCCCTGATCCGCGCTATACGTCACGTAGGGCCTCGCTATACCTGGTTATCTGACACGTGGGGTATAGCACGGTACAGGGAGCGCGCTATACCTTTAATTACCCACCCGTTCACACTCTCATCCTCCCTATAAATACCCCATCCTCAATTACTTTTATCACACCAAATTCTCTCAAATTTTCTCAATTTCTCTCAAATACTCTCTCTGTTTAAGGTATATTTTATAATATTTTTCATATTATGTATTTAATTTATTTAAGTATTTTACTTTATTTAATATTTTACTAATATAATTTTTTTACAGATATATAATGGAAGACAATCTACTTCGCTTGGATGGAAATCATATATCTCGATACTTTGTTGATACGGTAACATTTTAACGTTTTAATTTAATTTAAATTATTAGTAATAATTAGTTTATTTATTTAATGCATGATTATTATATTAAGAATTAATTTTTGTAATTATTTATTTTTAGGAGAAGGACCGTGTATTAGGTCCTTTTATTAGGAATCTTAAGTTAGTGATACCTAGTCGTGTCTTGCCGTATTTAGTAGAGGCTGGATTTGGTTACATAGGTAAATATTAGGGTCACTGTAAGAACCAGACCTTATTTCTGCCTTAGTAGAGCGGTGGAGGCCGGAGACCCACACATTCTATCTTCCGTGCGGAGAGTGCACGATCACGTTTGAGGATGTTTCTATGCACCTGGGGCTTTCGATGGATGGATATGTGATATCAGGGATAGCTTCCGGTTCTTGGACTACTTTGTGCCGGGATAATCTAGGACGTGTCCCGGAAATTTTTATCGGAGGTAGGATACCGTTAAATTGGTTAGATGCCAATTTTCGGGAGTTGAGCGCAGACGCCTCTGAGGATGAGGTTAAGATGTATGCACGGGCATGCATATTGCAATTGATAGGAGGGTTGCTGATGCCAGACAAATCGCGCAACCTAGTTCACTGCATGTGGTTGCGACATCTTAGCGAATTTCATCTCGCCGAATCATTCAGTTGGGGCTCGGCAGTTTTGGCTTTGCTGTACAGGGAGATGTGTGGAGCCATTGACTACAGGCGTAATGCTATCGGCGGATGTCTCCTACTGCTGCAGTCTTGGGCATGGTATCGATTTCCCTTTTTATGTCCCGTTGTGAAGAACTCATTCGTATTTCCACTACTTCTAAGGTAATTATAAAAATGATTTTGTATATTAATAATTTTATACAGCGTATAATAAATTTTTTTCCTTGAATAGGTGGTCTACTGATAGGAAAAATCATCAGGAGCTACCTGATGATTTAGAAAAAATTAGGGTGCTAATCGATCAGAAGGCTGACACACAGGTATGAATTTTAATGTTTAAAAATCGATTTTAGATTATAGTTATATAATTAGATTATTATTTTTATAAAAATTATATATTATTTGTTTTAGTTTGAATGGGTGTCATATTCTACTGATGATGTGATGGCGATGATCCCACCTAAGTTGAGGGGTCCATCAGATATTTGGATGGAGATGGTCCCTCTAATCTGTTATGCGACCGTCGAGTGGCACTCCAATGATCGCGTGCTCTGGCAGTTTGGTTGTTTTCAACCAATTTCGGAAGTACCTCGCAATATGGACGAGTTGCATAGCTTAGATAGACGCGGCAAGACATATACAGATTGGCTGGTGAGGCATCATGAGTGGGTCGTGTTTTGGGAGGATCGACATCGGCGTCTTCCCCGTAGAGAGCCCATTTTTACTAACTTCTTGATGATTGTTGAGGGTTATTATGAGTGGTTCAACAGTAACGGGAAACCGTTTCTACTTCCCGAGGATGCACGAGGGCGGACCTTTCCACGAAGTTGACAGAGAGATTCACCGACACAGCACCATCGTCCCCCGACTCGTGGACGGAGAGCAGGTGCTTCCGGTTCATCCTCAGCTGCACCAGCAGAACCTTCACAGCAGCCACCGTAACCATTTGTGATGCCGCAGCCATATATGATGACGCCATTGCCTTTCCATTACCAGATGTCGCCGCCTTCACCTGGTTTTATGACCCCGCCGCCACCACCTTCACAGATGACCCATCCTGGAGGCTATTATAGGTTTATGTTTATAGATTCGACTTGGGGTTCATATACTACATATTTGGCGGGTTCAGCCTCATCACCCATGGCCGCAGCACAGACACCTCCTGTACAATTTTCACACTCAACGATGTCTGGGTTTTCCCAGTTTTCCAGTTTTTGCAGGCCGGTGGGATAGTCAGTCATACACCTCCAGGGTCCTTATTCTATGGAGGTGCTTCATCGTCATCAGCTCCTTATCAACCTAATGTATCTGCTCAGGACGACGACGACGACGAAGACGGTGATGATGATGACAGCGAGGAGTCAGAACCCGTGATACAAAGAAATCCTCCTCGAGACCAACAGCCACCGCCCTGCGGAACACATTCACGTCGCAGGCATCGGTAGATTTTTTTTATTATATTTGTATTTACTTTATTTTGTTAAATTGTAATTTTTTATTATTTCTCATTTAATGCTTACTTTATTTTGTTAAATTTGTTGGACTTTTTTTAATGTATTTCATTTAATTTTGTTTATTACCATTTAATATCAGTTATTGTAATTTGGTTATCATTTAATACTTATTGTAAGTTTGTTGTATTTAAAATTATATTCAAATACCAATTTGGTTATCATTAACTTGAAGTAAATGCAAATTAAAGTACAAGAATTATTATTTGATAAACAAATACATTATTTCCTCATCAATTGTTACTTGATGACAACAGAAGTGGACATGTTTTTCTCGTGTGTCCTGGGTTTCTACAATGCCCACATCTTCTGTCTTGTCTAGATCTTTCTCGAATATCCATATCGCAATGAATTCGATTGGATTTTGGACGACCACGCTCCCTCAATAAACTCGGATTTGGTACAATCAGAAGACAATCTTGAACCTCATCAGGGTCTTTGTCATTACCTATGGGGGGAAACTCAAATTCATATACCTTAAAAACTTCAGATAGTAGGTATACGGGATCCACAAAATGGTTATAGTATTGACGTATGTGCGAGCAAGTTGCTATCACATGAGAGCATAGATACTTCAGAGCTTGAAAAAACCCGCAGTCGCACGTTCTGTCCCTTAGATTTACTCTTAACGACACAGCTTCAATCTCTTGAAGAGGTCGCGGCAACTTTGTGACACGAAACATTTCATGCCTTCTAGAGAAGCTTGTTACAGACATTCCATTTGATGCAATAATTTTTTTCTGTAGATCTGCAACTAATCTAGGGTGATAATATGTAGTTTTTACCAAAGCCGCTACAGATAAGTGACGTGCACCCTTTAAGGTTGAATTGATTGCCTCAGCCAAGTTGGTCGTCATGTGTCCATATCGATATCCACCATCATATGCGTTCGTCTACATTTCTTTATCGATGAGGCTGATGTAATCGTATCCTTCCTCGTTCTTCGCCCGCAAATCTTGAAGCATTGATTCAAACGTTCGAGGAAGTAGTTCGTAACCTGATCAAAAAATGTATAACTTACTACCTTGTTTTCTTTGCAAAATTAAAATGATAAAAAAATGTATAACTTACTAACTTCCTTTCACTTACCCATGTGCATAATTAATTGACACTCATCATTCTTCTTGTACCTTCCATGATAGTTCGCAACAATGTGTCGGAGACAATACCTATGTTGGACAAAGGGTGGTTGCCACATTGGACCCAAAGACTCCATTGCTTTTTTGATCTCAGCTCCTCGATCTGAAATGACACATATGTTTTCCCTCGTGATAACATGTGCACGTAAATTTCGGAGGAAAAAAGCCCAAGAATATGTATCTTCTCCTTCGACAAAAGCAAAAGCAACTTGAAGAATGTTGCGATTGACATCTTGGACAACTGCCAATAATAAAACTTGCTTGTATTTTCTATACAAGAAAGTCCCGTCGATCTGGACCACAGGCTTGCAGTATTTGGCAGCATTAATGCACTGTGGGTAACTCCAAAAAACCCGATAGAATTGGCTTCGATTGCGAAGAACTCGATCATTATGGTATGGATAGGAGGTTTTGAAGTCCACAATTATTCCAGGATTCAATGTCCGCACCAGCCTAAACCAACCTGGAAGTTCGTTGTAAGATGCATCCCATTCGCCATGAAGTTTGACAATGGCATTTTGTTTTGCCAACCAAGCTTTTTTATAGGAGACAGTGCACCCATACTACGATTGTATAGCTGAAATCAACACTGCAACAGCTATATGAGAGCTTGCTTTTACCATGGGCATGATGGCTTGGCATATCATTTCAGAGTCAAAGTTGGGATGATCTTAGTTGCCCCTCCAGCACAACATGTGTGAGGACCGTTGTATACTGTTAGTTCCCATATATTGTTTTTCCTCTTCATTTTCGATACGTGAACCATCCAATTGCATCCGTTTTCGCGTTGGGCACAATAATATACATATTTTTCGGTCGTCGATCGGTTGACTCTGGACTGAACAGAATTACGTATATTGTAATTTTTGATAGCCATCATCGCTTCTTCTTTGCTTGAAAAATCCATGTCTAAAGATAACTCACCATTATTTATTGATGAGTAATATCCATAGTCACCGAGATGAGGCATATCCACAAATTCTGGCCCGTACATTGCATCATAATCAGCTTCATACATGTGTGCAAGAGGGTCAGTTTGTGTCACATTTCCTGGAACTTCATCTACATCATCATCATCGGAGTTGAATTGCGATAATTCTGGGTGAATGAATAGTCCAGTCTCAGCACCATCCGTACCAGGCTCACGAAGCGGTTCTTCTGGTAGAGATGATGGTTCCTCTATGCGCTCCACATTTAGGTCGAAGAACCTACTACTTGCATGTCTTCCCCTTGAACTAGAAGGCATATCGACATTGAGATCAAAAAAGCTCGTAGTCAAATGCCTCCCCCTGGAGCTTGAAGCCATCGTGTCAAATGGAAACTGCACATATTGTTGCGTCGATGACATCTTCATATTAAGGTCAAAGAAATTTGCAGATGAATGTCTTCCCCTTGAACTGGACGCGGTGTTGCCATACGGATTGTTCGTGGACCCACCTCGGTACATATCGTAAGAAGTTGCGGATGAATTTCTCCCCATTATGGCATTAAAATCATTACACATTACTGTAGTTGGGCTGTCAACTTGATCAACTTGTTCAGCCAGCCCATAGTGGGAGCTTAATGATTGACCTCGAACAGCACGAACTTGAACAAAATGTCCATACATCTCAATAGCGGCGTCTGAATAATTACTTTGAGCTTCAACCATCATTTGAACATCATCATTGTTAAAAAAGTTTGAACGCTGTATAAGTTAATGACAACAATGATGTTCGAAATCTATACTGCAACGACGACATTCTTCTGCTACTTCCAACATGAATCTTCCTCGAAATATTTGTTATCAGATCCTCAAGAGTTATGTTTCTCTTGAATAATATTTTAACACGCTCATTTGATACGAAAACAACGCCGGTTTCATCTTCTCGAATTTCACCATCATAATAAACAATAGCTGAAAGTCGCGTCATTCTTTGAGTTTAAAAGTGCGGCAATATTATATCTGCAAAAAAAAACTGAAACAAACCTGATTAAATAAATTATATATGAACGAAAATATAACACAATAAATTTTTTACACATCAAAGTAAATAATTTAAATAATATAATATTATATTATTACATGCACCGTAAAACTATTTCGACGTATTCTCCCGCTTTTCAATTTTACAAACATAAAAATTAATTGAAAATAATTAGTATAATATTTTTTCAAATAATGATAATAAACAATAAGTATAATTAAAAAATTATAACAAAATTACCTTATAACGAAAAATCGCACGAACTTCTAAATCAAATATGAGAAGATTGCCTGAATTATTACTCGTTGATGGAATTGTTATATTAATTTATAAGTTGAGAGGAGAGATGCGAGGAGATGTGAGAAACTTAACCGGCAGAGGAGGGTATTTATAACCATATAAGGCGCGGTACCTGCACCGAGATATATGTAATTATTCATAAAATATATAGCACGGACCAGGGACCGCGTTAAATATAATTCTGGTATAGCGCGACCGTGTTATACCCCTATGTGGCGTATAGCGCGGCCCCTGATCCGCGCTATACCCCTACGTGGCGTATAGAGCGGATCAGGGGGCGTTATACACACGTGTAACCCATGTCAGCGTATAGCGCGGTACAGGGGGCGAGCTATACCCCACGTGGCGCCAAATCAGCATATAGCGCGGGGAAGGGGGTGCACTTTACTGCTACGGGTGTTAGATCGGGAAATATAATCTGACCGGTGTTAGATCGGTAAATTTACCGATCACCGGTGATTTTTCGAGAAAAAACACCCTGTTTTGAACTTAAAGTATCATTAGAACCTTTTACAATTTCCCAACAATCAACGGTACCAGATCCATGATCAGAATAATAAGCCCCTCTGATTCCAAAAACATGACTCTTTCCAGAAGCTATGTGAGAATAAGCTGTGGTTTTATAATTTGAAAGAACAAGATCAGTACTTGATGCTATCAAGCTCCAACAAAAAGCTTGAGAAGTATTAGCTAATATGCCACAATGAAAACCTTCTCCGTCTGATAGAGCCATCATTGGAGAAACCGGAGAAACAGAGTTCAATGATGATAGTAAAGTTAAAGCAGACGAATCAGCAGTGGTAGTAGTAGAAGAAGAAGAAGAAGAAGAAGAAGAAGAAAAAGTTTCATTTCTCCGTCTGATAGAGCCACCATTGGAGAAGAAGAAGAAGAAGAAGAAGAAGAAGTTTTCTTTCTCCGCTTGATAGAGCCACCATTGGAGGAACCGAAGAGTTCAATGATGATAGTAAAGTTAAAGCAGAAGAAGAAGAAGAAGAAGAAGAAGAAGAAGAAGACAAAGAAGAAGAAGAAGAAGAAGAAGAAGAAGAAGAAAGAAGAAGAAGAAGAGGAAGAAGAAGACGAAGAAGAAGACGAAGAAGGAAGAAGAAGGCAAAGAAGAAGAAGAAGAAGAAGAAGAAAAGAAGAAGAAGAAGAAGAAGAAGAAGAAGAAGAAGAAGAAGAAGACGAAGAAGAAGACGAAGAAGAAGAAGAAGAAGAAGAAGAAGAAGAAGAAGAAGAAGAAGAAGAAGAAGAAGAAGAAAGAAGAAGAAGAAGAAGAGAAGACGAAGAAGAAAGAAGAAGAAGAAGAAGACGAAGAAAGAAGAAAGAAGAAGAAGTTGTTGTTTTTGTTCAAACATATAACTTTCGGTTTCCTACTGGCATCAATGGCACAAAAGAACCCATCGTCGCCGAATGCGACGGAGATGGGACCCATTGATCCGAACCCATACGCGAAAATGGCTGAAATGAGGAGGAGAATGAGGAGGAACATGGTGGTTCAGAGGATTTGCATGACGGCGGGTCTTTGCTGCTATTGTTGTTGTTATGGTCTTCATCTTCATTTTTTTCTCCTTGTTTGTTGACATGGGATTGAAGTGGAAATACAAAATAGAAAAAGGAAGAGATAGAAATAGTTGATGAGGTTGGTTACAAATGACGATGAAGCAATAAAGGGTTCGCCATATTTTCTCTGTTTTGTTTGTATTCCATTTTCACTGAAGTCTCCATATTTACCTGTTGGTTAAAGCTCCAGTTTCACCTACCAACAGTTGTAATCATGAAATCAACTTCTCATCAAATTACTATCTCAAGTAAATCCCATTGTTCATTCAAACATATTTTGGTTTCCTCAATTAGACAGCCTCATATGTGTGGAACTTCAACTGTCCAAGTTAAGTCTTACACACGACAGGAACAGAGTAATCTGACAACAAAGTTATGCTTAGAATTGAATGCAGTATCAAGTTGATTGCAGAGTGATGGAGGGGAGTGTTTCAAATTCTCAAAATAAACAAAAGAACCAATAAAAAAACAATAATTCATTGTCAATTTGTGAAGTAGCTGCCGAAACCCTTTAACCTAGAGATTTTAAACACCCTGATCTCATCACATGTTGGCTCAGTCAGCTTGTCTAGCCTTTTCTTTTGCAACTAAACGTCTCTGTGTAGAGTCAACCTGAATCTTACTTTTTGGGATAAACTACACCAACGGTCACTAAAGTTTAAGTTTCTCATTTCATCACTAAAATTACGAAACAGTCACTAACATTATTGTTTTCTAATCTACCATTAACATCCTGTGTAACAGAAGACTAATGTAAAAGTTAGAGAGCTGAATCGACGCCCTTTGAAACCTTTAAAAAAATTAAAAAACACATAAGTGAAGAAGGGAAGATGAGAAGATTTAAGCTGAGTTGAAAAGAAGAAAAACTTATGTAGAATTTGTGTTTTTTAAAGGGTCAAAAGTGCCAAATCAGCTCTCTAATTTTCACATGCTAATTGGTTAATAGTAGAGTGATTGTTTTATTTGTAACTTTTAAAACTTTAATGGTAAAAAAGAAACTTACTCAAACTTTAGTGACCATTGATATAATTTATCCTTTTTTTGGCAGTCAAAACTACCATGGCTGAATAAATTGGGCGAATGGGGCCAACAAAATCTTCCAAAGATCCAATTCAAATGGTGTGTACATTGTATATAGTGTATAAAATATAAATGTAAGTCCTATCTAGTCTCCCCCGCCCACCATCCCCAAGGTCAGTTATTTGCATGGGATCCATCTTATTCTTTTTGTATTTATCCTTCTCAAATCAAATGCTATTGTTAGAATCCAATGTTATGAAAACGTGAAACCCTAGTGAATAGCTTAATTACAAGATAGAAAGCTTGATTTCCAAGAAGATATTAGGGTTGATGAATGGTCAGTGACTGAACCAGAATCAGGGCCGGTCCAATACATGTGCCACATGGGCGATGGCCCAGGGTAACATGTTTGAGGGGCAGTTTTCTAGGGTTTAATTTCTATGTTACACGGTTTTACTCGCCTAAACCAATTGATTTTTAGTTTGTTTGATCGCCAAAAAGGCTTAAAATCGATCAAATTGTAAGCTATTTATCTTTTTTTGCTTTTTGAACAAATCGATGACAGAGTGTAGTTTGTTTTTGTCATTGTTTGTCTATTGGGAGAGGAAGAGGCAAGGTAATGAAAATTTGATTTTCCCCCCTCAATTTTTATTACTAGTATGGAAACGGTTTCTTTTTATTGATATTCTACTGCGTTTTCATGGGTTATGTTTCTATTCCTCTGTTTCTAGATATGAGGCTGTACAACTTTGCTAAATAGTTTCGATTTTTTTCCTGTTTTGTTCTTATTTACTTAAACGGAAATCTGGGATTTCCATTGTTTCTGTTTCGAGATTGGAGGAAGAGAGAGTGAACTTTCCAGATACACTGATTGGAGTTAAGCTTTGAACTTCCAAATGATAGATCCATTTGAATTTTGAAATGAATAGTGTAAATGAAATATAAACTTAAACTCATTGCAGATTAGTATGGTTGTTTTGCTTCAACTATGGATTGCCACTACCCTCCATCGTGCATTGAGAATATATACATTAATTATATGCTATACCTCTTTTGAAATACTGAATAAGACATTCAGAATGAGAGAATCACTAGTTACTTAGAAATTAAATTGAGCTTGTTTAATAGATGTATGGAATTGGTGGAAGGGAAGAATAGAGTTAAAAGTGATGTCATTTTATTTTATGTTGTTGTTCTGTGTTCTAAGTAGAAGGGAGAATTTTCTCATTGCATGTGATATTTGCTTCTTCTAGTTTAGAGTCCAGCATATAACTTTACATATTTATATCGACTTTCTTTCAAATTGGAAGCTAGAGTTTTCAATTGTCCAAATGTAAGAAGGAAATCATATGTGGCAAACTTAGTTTGATGAAAAAAATAGTGGCTAAATATTTTCGTTCAATACATTTTTTAGAGTTATTCCTTCTAATTATTTTGATTTCATAATTAATTTTCCAGATAAGTTGATTGTGAGAAAGAACAAGTCAATAACATAAACTTCGGTCACCGGTCAGGTTGTATCTTTCCTTGCTAATATATATATTTTATTGTTTACTTGCTACTATATTTATTTTATTGATTACTTTTAAATATGTTACCTCGAAAACAACCATCTGGTGCCCAAAATAGAAAACGAAAAAAACAAGAACAAGAAATGGCTAATTCTTTACATGGGTCTTTAGATAGATTTATTGTTAGACAGGTTAAACCTTCTAGTAATCCGATTGGAAATTCCAATGATTCACCTAATGATTCGATTGATAATTCTAAAGATTGTGAGAATAATGAATTTGTTGATATAGATAAATCAAGTGATTTTAATATTTTTGATCCTAGAGTGTGAGATGACTTAGATTCAAAAATGAAAGATTTACTTATAGAAAAAGGGCCTAATAGAGAAATTGAACCTAATACAAATTTTCCAAAACCTAATGCAATTTTAAGCAGCGAAAGTCAATTTTTACAAAGTCTTGATTATCGTAAAATAATAGAGGTTTTTGCTTCAAAAAATGCATGAAGATATTGTTTTATGTGATATTTGTAGCCTTGTAGGTTTTGGTTTGTATTAGTATTGATATTGTTTGACTATAATTTCTATTACATTTTTGTTTTAAAAAATTATTTATGTTTTGTCTATTATACGGTACAAGTAAGTATATGGGCATAAAATTATTATCTCGCTCAGGGCATTAAAACACATTGGACCGGCCTTGGCCAGAATATTAGTTTAAGGAGATAAAATGTAATTAATCATAGGAAATGAAGAAATAAAATCAAAATTAACTAAAATTAATAGAGTTCTAATTTAATATTTACCCTTATATTCTTTATAATTATAAAAAATAGGGGACAGTTGCTCCTCTGACGAAGCATAGTTTGTCCATGTATATATATATATATATATATATATATATATATATATATATATATATATATATATGCAGGATGAGGGTGGTAGATCCATGGTCCAGGACAACTAATGGACCCAGATAGTCTGGGGGAGAACTCTGAGCAGTGCATGTGGACAGTCGTGGAAGAAGATTTTGCTTGGAACTCCCCCGGGATTTTGTTTGCTTCTTTAAAATATATATATATATATATATATATATATATATATGTATGCATGTATATGTATATATGTATGTATGTATGTATGTCTGTATGTATGTATATTATTTATAAGATAAAGTACATAAATGGTTCCTGATTATAGGACAATGTTTTGATGAGTCCTAAGACTATTAAAAGTTATAAAATGATCCCTCAATTATAGGATATTGCTATGTTGAGTGCCCTGATTATTAAAAGTTACAAAATGGTCACCCTATTATTCATATATTTCAAACTCATCATTTCTTGTTAAAAATCGATGGTCATTTGAGCTTATCATTAACCTATTGACCGGGATATTTCTTATCAAGATCTAAATGGATAACAATTTTTTAACGTTTGTTATGCCGAGACACTTAAAATGGTAACGTTTGTAACATTACATATTTACATTGACCGAAAAAAGTTGAAGTATCTAAATGGGAAGAGGTATAATTATGTATTTTTATATTAAGCCTATATTATTTAAAAATATAAAATAGTGGTATATATATATTAGTTTTTTTTTACATAAGGATAAATATAACCAAACTTATATGTGGGTAAATGTTTAAACCAATATGTATTAATCTATGGTTTCTTTTGTAGTAAAAAAATAATTATAAATTTTAATATGTTTTAATCTCTTCTTATATGTTAAAAGATACAATACTCTTCATATATAAAGCTCACGAACTGTGTTTATAATATGTGTCAATTTTCTCTTCTATTTTTATAAATTAATTTTTCTCTAATGTTTTAATTAGAATTTAACATTTTTATTATTATAATATTTAAATAATTAAAATAGTTAGATATATTTTACTTATTTTGAAAATTTTAAACAATTAATTTTATGAAATTAAACTATATTTATTCAAAGTATAATCAAAATCAGTAAAATCACTAAAGACAATGCAATTATACTTGTATATATGGGGACAAATCACCAAACTACAAGTCTTGAAGAAATCCGCGTGGAAGCCTTCTTCTCCAACTTCATCATACTAGAAGCTGCATATTTCATTGATCGATCCTTCATGTTCTATGCACTCCAAATTCATTATATAGTATAGCAATACAATAGACATAAATGTAAATTGATATAGCTTCACAAAGTTCAAACCCCTTCTTTCTTGCCCAAGCACTGATATTGATATTGTGCTCTAACATTGTCTTTCTTCCTCTTCTGGTACACGAAAGCTCCCACCCCGATAACACAAGCACCAACCAGGACACCAGCCACTGCTCCATTCGCTCTGTTCCAAGAATCCTCCTCTTCTTGGGAAGGTTCGACAGGCTCATCTTCAGCCCTGTAGTTGAAGGGCAAGATTGTATGCTGATTACTTGTTGGTGGAGCTGAATCGTAAGTGTCGTCGTTCGAAGGAGTTGATTGGATGGTGGGGTCTAATTCGGGGTACGAAACTGCCTCCGGCGGTGCAGGAACGACATTGTTGGGTTGGGAGTTGTAGTCATTAAGTTGAGGTACATTTTCGGGATTTTCGGATACCGTGTTAGGAGGAGGAGATTGATTTTCTTGAGTGAAACTTCCGTCATCTGAGGTTTCGAAAGCCGGGGTGTCGATGTATGCGGGGGGAAAAGGAGAAGGAGATGAAGGAACCAATGTATTCTCTTGAGAAACATTGTTTCCTTCCTCTTTGGTTTCAACAGTTGGAGGAAGAGATGTGTTTTCTTGGACAAGATCTTCATTGCTACTCTCTTTGGTTTCAGCAGCTGGAGGATCAGCATTCGAAAGAGGGATTGATGTATTCTCTTGGGAGATACCATCCATGTCTCTGGTGTCGAGGACTGAATTATCATCGATCGAAGGAGAAGGAGAAGTAAGGCTATTGTTATCACCGTTGGTTTCAACAGTTGGAGGAAGAGAGGTGTTTTCTTGGACGGTAACTCCAATGCCCCTCTCTTTGGTTTCAGCGGCTGGAGGATCGGCATTCGATACAGAGACCGATGTATTCTCTCCAGAGAGACTATCCATATCTCCGGTGTCGACGACCGAATTATCAACAACAGAAGAAGAAGGAGAAGTAGGGCTATTGTTATCACCTTTGGTTTCAACAGTTGGAATAAGAGAGGGGTTTTCTTGGGCAATAACTCCAACGCCACTCCCTTTGGCTTCAGCAGCTGGAGGATTAGCATTCGATCGAGAGACCGATGTATTCTCTCTCAAGAGACTATCCATATCTCCGGTGTCGAGGACCGAATTATCAACAATAGAAGGAGAAGGAGAAGCGGGGACATTGTTATCACCTTTGGTTTGAATAGTAGGATCAGCATTGACAGATGGTGAAGATGCAAGCTGTTGGTCTAAGAAATTTTGTTCACCTTTGGTTTGAAGATCAGTTGGCTCAGTAGATTTGTTTTCAGATTCTGATGCTGGTGGAGCATATTTCTCAGTTGAATCTGTAGAAATACTATAGTTTACTAACAATGAGAGCACTATAAACAAAGAGAAACATACTTTGAAGGCTTGTTTAAGCATGGTTGGGATCTTAGAAATTGTATAATTCTTGAGGATTTAATGTCCCAAGTTGTAGAACACATTGCCTTATATAAACTTTTGTCCAGGTACAAGTTCGTTTGATGCTGAAGCCTTTTGAATGAATAGATTATCATCATGAAAAGATTGCCATTAATAATTCCTCAATATCAGGGTTTAATGCATTGGCATTAATGAGGGCTAATAACATTAATGCCTGTCTTGTTACAAGAAATTTCCCGAGAGAGAAAGGTGGCATGAGAGAAATGAGGAAAGCTCGACCTTAAAACATGGAAAAATATGAAATCTTGACATGTAACAGCACCTGTAAGTAGAGATACAATCAGGATGAAATTTTCTAAGAATTACGGGTTAGAACAATTATGTCCGTAAAGTGAACATGCGTTATCAATAGATTAAAAAAAATTAATCTAGAATAATAAAAATTTAAAGAATTATTATTTTTCATTTGATTTTGATAACACAAAAAATGTATTGAATATGGGTAAATAACTAAAAAAATTAAATTAGATAATATGAATTTTAAAATTCTAAACCTTCATCATAGTTTTATAATTTTATATTTGTCAATGTCATCATGTGGTTGTTCGAATGCATTGAATCTTTGAAGAGCTTGTTACGTAATTGAAGTCATCATCGGTCATTTTGAGATAAGTATGACTGAATACTTATAAATCTGATATACATTTTCATTATAATCATAGTTCGATTTGAGAGTCGATTAAATGTTAGGAAGGTTTAAACACACTCATCATGCGCATAAGTTGGTACCTTAAAGAAATTGTGTTGTATTTAAAAAGAGGCTACAAAGACACGATTACTTTAAGAAGAGTTAAGGATGATATAAAACAATTTATAAATATATTGCGAGTTAAATTAGTTTTATTTTATTTTTTTCAGTCACTCATTTTTCTTTTTTTTTTTTATCTTTGTTGGTCAACGGTGACATCAGTCTTGATGTTGGTTACCGACTATTAATATTTTTTAATATTCTTTTATTTTTTATATCATATTTTTCTTTTGTTTTTTACCTTTTATTTGTGAATTATATCATATTTTTTAATAGGGACAAAATTGTGGTCGCTAAGTGGTGGAGCCAGTTAGATTTTATGGATTTTGGTTGATTTTTTGAGGATTTTAGGCAACGAGAGAGAGACGTGGAGAGACTGATTGAGTAGCACAAGATTCTCGAATAAGAGATGCTGACCAGATACATGGTTAGATTCAGGTTCACACACAGGTTTAGGTTGTTTCGGGTTGTAGGTATGGTCTGAGTTTTTCTAGCTTTTGCTTTGTTGGGTCTAAGCCTTGAGCTCAGACAAAATTGGGTGTCGACAGTTATCCTTCTTTACCTATTGCTGAGAAATATAGATAGGGAAGAGACCAATAAGCATCAAATTCTGTCTGATCACATTCTATTCTAAAAACTTGCAATGATAAATTTGTTTCTTCATATTCGAGGACATCACTATAATTTGGGGACCAATTCGTAAGGAAGATGAAATTCTTACATTTGCATAGTAATTATATCATTTCCTCTTGATTGGTGAGTCATTAGCTTAGGTGCCCTTTGATAGAATTTAGCTTAATTTCCTAATTAAAATATTGTAGAAAATATGTGCAAAATGGGGCAAACCCCACGATTTACATGGAGGAAAGATAAAGCACAAAATGAAACCTTCTTCCTCCTAGCTCTCACCATTGCCACCCATTTAAAAGCTCCCTAAGAAATTTCATGACCATAATTGTGTGAAATTTAGTTAGTAAGTGAAAATCATAACACAAATTCATAAAACATTCATCTTAAGATTGTCATTGATTAGTTTTATTTCATAGTTCAAATTACAATCCATTGGAATATCATCTCAACTTTTAACCAAGAGTAAGATCAATCTTTAAACCTCGTTATGTTAGGGTTATTTGTTATTTATAATTAATATTTTATTTAAAATAAGTAACAGAAACTTAAAAATTAAATTACTACCAATCAAAACCATCTTGGTAAATGAATTATCATTATTTTTTAAAATTTTAAATTTAAGACCCAAAAATTACTTATGAGTGTTTAAAGTTACTTAGAATAATTATATCTATGTGTATTATCAATAAATTAAAGAATTAAATAAATATTATTTTATAATCATTTCAAATTAATAAAAAATTATAAAACAGAGTACTTTGATTTTATAAAATTTTCAAGCATAATTTAGTACACCAATACAAAAGAAAACACAAATAAAAAAGGAAAAAACATTCAGAAAAGCACTACATCTTCCATTATAATTTACAAATTCAACAGCCTGAAGCCTCTTCGCCGCATTGATAAAACTTAATTCAACCCCCCATGGCCACTCTTTTCTTCTATTATGAACTTGTGGCTGCAGAATCATAGCTTAAATTACATGGCTGAGCTGCTCCTGAAGGATCCAAGAGCTTTAACAGCACCTGCCCTAAGGATAAACTGGTAATAGATTGCAGCAATGGCAGCACCAATGAATGGACCAACCCAGAAAATCCAGTGGTCATCCCAAGGCTTGTCCTGGTTGAAGATAACAGCTGCTCCAAAACTACGAGCAGGATTGATTCCGGTGCCGGTGATCGGAATAGTTGCCAAGTGAACCATGAACACAGCAAATCCAATGGGAAGGGGTGCCAACACCTTGAATCAAAATAATAAGCAACTGAGAACAAATGACATACTAAGAAGTTAGGAAAATTTTTGAAGAAATTTGCAGACATACAGGAACATGAGAGTCTCTGGCACTCCTCTTGGGATCAGTTGCAGAGAAAACAGTGTAGACAAGAACAAAGGTGCCGATGATTTCAGCTCCCAAACCAGTTCCGGTGGTGTATCCATCGGCAAGGCTGTTGGCTCCTCCTCCATACTGATGGTAATATGATTTTTGGAATGCCTTCACTAGACCACATCCACAAATGGCACCCAAGCATTGAGCCGTCATGTAAAGTATGGCTCGAACCAATGACACTTTCCGAGCCAAGAAAAGCCCGAATGTCACTGCTGGGTTAATGTGTCCTCCTGCATACATATAATTGACCTAAAACTGTTAGAAACATAGAAAAAAACACACCCTTTTTCATCAAACACATGATGATGTGAAGAGTTTTGAAATTTACCAGAGATACCAGCGGTGCAGTAAACAAGGATAAAGATCATGCCACCAAAAGCCCAAGCGATGCCGAGAATGCCAACGCCGCCACAATCGTCACCGCCCTTGGTGGTGTCGACCTGGCTCTTGTATCCGATCACCGTCAAGACGGTGATGTACAAAAACAAGAGCGTGGCTATGAACTCGGCTATCACGGCTCTATAGAATGACCACTTTGTTAACTCCTCGGCGTCCACCAATGGAGCCGGAGGAGGATCATGGTAGTCCTTGGCTTGGACCTCACCACCAACCTCAATGTCCTTTCCCATTACTTTCTTAGGAAATTCAAATGACAAAGATGATTGGAAATTGAAAGAGATGAGAAGAAATTTTATTTGCTTGTGATGGGAAGTATGGAGAAGTGGAGAAGATGTGTGTATATATACTGGGTGAGTGTGTTAATTTAACATATCACTGTGCCGCCCATATTCCTAAAGATATGGTTTATTATATTGTCCGATACCCCACCATGAGACACCACTGTTTGTTCATGGACTTTGATTCTTCATCTCCCTCGTTGTTTATAGTTTAATGTTTTATTTAAGGATAAACAAAAGATCTCTTTAATTTATTTTAATTTTAATTTTTTTAGAGTATTATGATTCTTAACGTTTTATTTTAAGATACAAATATTTTTATTTTAGAGTGTAAATCATTTATTGACTAATGATTACTATCTATAAAGTGAGTTTTTTAAAAAAATCAAATGTTCAGAATTAAAATGTTAAAAAATCTGAGTCAAATTAATTATTTATACAAACATTAAAGATATTTTTAACATTATTCTTTTGTAATATTTACAAAGATAGATCAATGGGTTGATTGGGTGATTGTTTCTTTTAAATATATTAAATTTTATATAATTTAATTTTTTTTATATATTTTATTAATAATATATTTTTACTTTTTAAAATTTTATAGATTTGTTTTCTACCATAAAGTTATATATCTATCTCTGAATATTTATACAATGATGGGTAAAAATCTTTTATCCTAATTTTCCCTTTTTATTAGTTAATAATAATTAAATCATTTGGATAATGTATTTTTTTAATGAGATTGCTTATTAAAATAAATAAATAAATAAATATGGTTCATTAATTAAGTAATTACGAAGAGCGCGGTGCATCTTCCACTATTACACTCACTGTCTGCGTGGCTCCCAATCCGAAAACTTTTATCTTTCACAAATACCAAAATAAAATGTAAAAAATGCAGGACCGTCTGATCTTACAAAAGCAGGAAGAAAGAAAGCCAGTTTCAGCTAATCAGAGCCGTACTTGATAAGTGGTTTATAAGACACCACGTGTCTTGAATATGATGGATAGCTGGAATCACATGGAAAATGGTGCGTGGGATGACTAAAATGAATATACCGGCTAACCACTGTTGAATTCAGCGACACCGACCATTTTTAACACGGACCTACTCACCACCGCCGTTGATAGGTCCAACAACTCTTCTCCTGCCACGTTGAATTTCGGTCCCACAGCGGCCAATTTATTGGTTATATTTGTTTTATATTCTTTTTAAAATGTTAACCGACGTGCAACCAACCCAATGTGTAATTATTACTAAAATTTCATCAAATTCACTTTGTAATTAAAAATATATATTATAATTAAAATAAGAAAATAAATTATATTTATCTACAAATTTTTAATTTATTACACTACTTTTAAAATTAAGTTGGTGTATTGAATTAAACGCCATTTGTTTTTAGTTTTTACGTAAAAACTCAAAGGTTTTTTTTAAGGATTAAGCGACTTAAATAGTTAAGAGATTTGTTATTACTCCTTGAGATGTTGAGTAACACCCTCACACCGATACAGGTGATCCGATCCGATATGAGGTGTCACATTAGTGTCACCAGAGCGTCACAGGCTGAAAATATGGAAAATTTAAAATTTTTGTTAATCCATTTAAAACTATAAAATAATTCATAGATAAAATATAAGTTCATAAAATTATTTGTTTATTAATAATAAAATTCAACAATATCCAGTAATAAAACAAGTTTCAGACTCGTAAACAAAAATATAATACAACATGCATGTCCCCTAATTACATACACCGTACTCTGCAAGCAACACCAGTGGAACTTCTTTACTGATGTCGGTAAAAGCACATGATCAAAGTCTTTAACCTGAAATGGTAAGTAATAGAGTGAACTTTGGAAAGCTCAGAAATATAGAACTATCAAATGAATGCAATAGGTCATCAGGTATATGGTAAAACATAAATTTTTGTTAACGATATATTCATCATCATATTCTAGCGACGAGCTCAGATTTCCTTAATTATTTCTTCAGGTAACCATCAGGAAATCAAAATCTAAAGGGAATATTTAGAGACAGATTCAGGAGATTGAGATAAGGAGTCTAGTGTGTTACAACAAAACCATAGAAAATGTACAGATCTTTTAAAACATCAACAGTTTAAAACATATTTTTATGACCACAATACTACCCTCCAACAGAACATCGATATGCAGTTTCCCAGAACTATATACATAAGGACTTACCCTAGGCCATTGGGCGTAGGTGCAAACATAAGGGAATATCATGGGGCTTGAGAGACTACCCAATAGAGTACCTTAGGGCCTAAGAGCCTACCCAAGGAAGTATATTGGGGCCTCATAGCCTACCCAAGGAAATGCCTTGGGGCCTCAGTGCCTACCCAATGTCACCTTAGGTTCGTAAGGAATTTCCAGCTTGATCAGAGCTGAACCTTCATACTCCAGAATCCTACCCAGATAATATCCCAATAATTAGTTCATACAGTAAATAGTAGATTCTATGATCCATAAATCATGAACGATTATATTTTCCAGTGAAAACATATAACTAAAGAACACATATCATGTATCCATAATTCATAAATAGTAAATCAATACATCAGTAAATCAGAATATTGAACAGTTAAAAGATTCAGTAAATTAGTAACTTCGGTAAATCATATTTTAAAACAGATAAAATAATCATATAGCATATAAGGAACACACTAGAGGATCCAATTATTTTCTGGAGGTACTTAGCAATTATCAATAAGGGGAAACACGAAACTTCTGCAAATTGATTGAACTTCATAAACGAGATCCTTATAAAAAAGGGTTTGATAGCTAGCGAATTCATCAGTCATTCATGAAGTGATTTATCAATATCATAGTATTCAAATATATCAGCAAGGTATTTCGAAATTATTGCATCAAAAATTTATTTAGGATTCGGATATTCCTAAAGTGATTCCATCAATCATGCTTATAAGGGCATTTTAGTCATTTAAATCTTGAGAAATTTGATAAATCATTTTAATAAGGGTATGCAATGATTTATAGAATTCCAAATTTCAAGCATCTTAACATGTTTTCAATTCCAATCGCACTATACAATTCCCAGCAAAGGCAACGCTTGTCAATTAAGCATCTTAACATGTTTTCAATTCCAATCGCACTATACAATTCCCAACAAAGGCAACACTTGTCAATTTTGTAGGTAAAGAAACTTCACGAATATTAATTTCTTAAAACTGACTGCTCTACAGAATCAAATTGATCACCTTCAGAACCATCTTTGTACAAATCATGAGGAGACGAACATGTATTTAAGCAATATTTATTTACTTCATGTATTGTAATAGTATTAGGGATGATCGACCTACTTAGGTCATACTCTAAAAACCTCAAGGGTGTTACAGTATTTAAAGCTTCACCAGTATCTTTAGAAGTTATCCAAAGGCATTTACTTAATCTAAGTCATGAGGGTATTTAGATCATTCTTGTATTTGAGGTAGATTATTTATTCCAGAGCTTAAGGGTATTCAGTTATTCCAGGGCTTGAGGTTATTTTAGGTTATTTCATACTTTAGGGGTATTTTGGTTATTTTACAATACAAGGGTATTTTAGTCCTTTTTCTTACAATCTTTCCATTTAATTCAAAATTTTCATTTATTTCAAACAATTATGACCATAAGAGTACTTTCGATAAGTTAGTCTTTGAGTGTATGCTCATAAATTAGAAATTCTAGGTCTAGTGTCTTCTTAGAGGTTACGAACTATTTATCAGAAATCTTTTAAACAAAATAGGAACTTAACAGTTAAATCAATAATTTATCAAATTAGATACGAATTCTCTAGGTACTTTCTTAATCAAGGTCAATCCAGGTTATTTTTACCTCACAAGGGTAATTCTGTAATTTCTCATCTAGGTATTTTCGATGTTTTAATTTTTAACAAAAGTAATCAAAATTTAAGGGTTATAAGGTTAAATGCTTCACTGGTTAATCGCGAAACTTGAAATTTTTCCTTATCAATCTTATAATTTCTTATACGAGCCATCAGAGTTTTATTCAATTACTTATTTTTTATCGTATTCAAATCGAGTTTAGAAATAATAAACTTGTAACACCCCAAAGTAGGGGTCAAATTATGAGTTCATGAAATTTATAGACAAATATATAAAGTTGCAGGAATATGGTGACCAAACCCATAATTAGACCAATTTCCTTTATCAGTAAAATTTAAACCCTTTCCCTAATCGTGAACCCCGATAACTCAAATCACTAACCGCCCAAACTTATCCCCGCCGACCTATCTTTTTCGCCTCGATTTGTCATTGTCCGACCACCATTGGCTGCTCCGAAGACACTTATGGACTCACCGTCAAACGGTGAACAAAGCCCAAACTCCAATTTGCCATGAAACGGCTGCTAACGCCACGAAATAGTGTCGTAAAGTTTCACGTTTTTCCCTAGATGCGCCTCGATTTTTCAGCGATCCCAACTGAATCGACTAGTGTCGTGCCCCACTGCTTCCACCACCTTACTCACCGACGTCGTGCGACTAAAACCCAATCGACAGGCTACCTTGTTACCTTCGTTTTCATAGATCGTCGATGCGGTGAGTTTTCGATTTATTTTCGGTGAACTTTGGGAGTGTATTTGTTGTGTTTTTGGGTTGCTAATGATTAAATCGAGTATGTGGATGATCAGGGAGTGAATGATCAGCTGAAATGGCCTTTGTCATCGCCGCACGCATCCCACACATCATCGGGTCAACTCGTTGACCGTTGACTTTGACTGAGTCAACCAATTGACTGTTGACTTTGACTTTGACAAAAATGTCAAATTATCTGAAAGACCTTGTTTTATATTTTTCGACGTCCTGAGTCTGATTCTGAAGTTCGTTTTGCCAAATTTGCACCCGGTAAGTTGTTTTTCAATGTTTTATCTTCGGATTCAAGTTGGTTTCTAAATTAAGTTCAGTTTCTGACGTAAATTTGGTTGCTTGGTATCCGAGAAATTATGGGCATTGAATTCAAGTTCGAGGGTGATCGAATGGAGTTAATTAGTCTATCGATATGGTACGAAAATCAAGGTAATACTCTACTACCTTTTGTATGCTTCTCGGACTCATTGATGGATGGTAATTGTATGAATAGAATTAATTGATGCATTATATGTATTTAATTATAAGTGGAATCAAACATAAAATTGGAATAAGGACAAAATGTGGTATATGACTCAGAAGGCTCGATAAAGAGAAATTGGAAGATCAATCGGAAATAATTATAAGTTCAGTGATCCAATAATAAATGAATCTTTTCAAGATACATGAAGTTTGATAATTCTCTTAAAAGGTTAAATATCGGGTCTATTTGAATATGAAATTAACTAAAAGAGTACCATGAGATAAAATTAAGAAAATGCCCTTGTAATGGAAAAATGACCAAGATTTTCCCTGGATGGTGAAAAAAAACTCTGAAATGATATATTTGACTAATTATCTGAGCAACTGCAAATGATTGAATTTAAAGGAATTACTTAAATGTTCTCGAGCTTCGTAATAACTATAATGATAACCTTCAATGATCAAATGATCAAAATACCCTGAACGCTAAAGGAAATATATTGCAATCAAGCCTAATGAATCAAAAGTATCCTACTGACAGAATTGAGCGGGATTATGATGATATGCTTAAAAGGTAAAGTGACCAAAATGCCCTAAAGTGTAAAATAACTCAAGGAATATCTAAGCTCTATAATAAATAATACTCTTAGCTCTGAAAAGAATAAATCAAATGACCTAAGTAATTTCAATGACTTAGGACTAAGTGAGTGACTTGGATAGGTCTGGAAACACTGATGAGCTTACATTATATACTGTCCCCATGGGTTATAAACCACAAATCAAGTATATCAGCCTTTCCTGATAGTGTTGCAGCGTGGGAATGAAGTAAGGACCATTGGAATATATGTTCGTCTCCTTAAGATATATTCAGCGATGATCCTAAAGACGAACTATAGATAAGAATTTTCTGGTATTAAAGGGGGAATACCCTGAAAGGGTAATAAATTGACCGGTCGATATGCATTACTTCTGGGAGTTGTTCAGCTTGAGTTATCTCGATAATCTGATAAATCGACACAAATTGTAAATATCTTGAACATTTATTTCTCCCTTATCAGTTCAAATCACTTTGGTTATATCTGATCACACAAGTAACTCAGAGACAAAGGATTCGGAATACCCCATTGGTTCAATTGGACAAAAATCTTGTTAACTCAATTCATAATCTTGAATACTCCTGATTGTTTAGGTAATGGAATCATTCTCCATAAATCTGAATCTAGAATTTATTCAATATAAAGGTTCCTGAACAGCTTCCTGATGCACCTGAATCATAGCGAGATTCTAAGGTATCAACTCTAAATGTCTGATTAGATTCATTACTAATCGATCATATTCAATATGACCTCGTTCCTGGAATATGATCAAATTACATCAGTTTCATGTTATTCATTCTCATAACTACCTAGTGTCTCAAATAAATACTTGGATATCTAGTGTGTTCCACATGTACAACATGACGATTTTATATGTTTTGAAATGAGTTTTAACGAAAGTATTGATTTACTGGTTTATGAATTATGGTGCCTGAAATGTGTTATCGGGTTTCCTATTTTCACTGGAAAATATGAATTGTTCCTAATATATGGAATCATGAAATTTACAGGTTAATGAACTATGATTTTTTGTTTTCACATGTTATACTCAAATTGTTCTATTGAGACATTATTTGGGTAGACTGTAGTATAGAGGTACAACCCTGATCAAGCTGGTAAATCCTTACAGACTTAAGGTGACCCTTGGGTAGGCTATCGGGCCCTAAGGCATTCCCCTTAAGTTAATCATGGGACTACTTATGGCGTACGGGTGGAGGGCAGTTATATGGTTTACTTTATGGTTACGCTTATGAGATTTACTGGATCACGATTCAGATATTGCGAATTATGGTTAAAAATGCTTTCTACTGGATTTTTATATGGATAGGATTTTGGAGTATGGAGGCACAACCTTGACCCAGCTAGTAAGACCTTACGGACACCTTTGGGTAGGCCTATAAGCCCCAAGACATATCTTAGGTTAGCTTCCTTTGATGTGTGCTTAAGGTAAGCCCATGGACGCAGTTCTGGGGAACTGCATAATGGAGTTTGGTTGGAGGGTTCTTTTATGGTTTTAAAAGATTTATATATTTTCATTGGTTTTAATTGGAATACACTAGACATACTATTCGATCTCCTTAAAACATGATACTATGAATGCTTCCTATAAACTGAGATCTTCATGGCTTATACTCGATGAACTACCAGTGAAACCCTATCTTGTCCTGAGAATATGTATATATCCATTTAAATAAGGAAATTATATGACTTTC
Source organism: Hibiscus syriacus (assembly GCF_006381635.1). Classification (NCBI taxonomy): domain Eukaryota; kingdom Viridiplantae; phylum Streptophyta; class Magnoliopsida; order Malvales; family Malvaceae; genus Hibiscus; species Hibiscus syriacus. Next base: position 633,446 of record NW_024063349.1, read on the forward strand.
CATTTATATGCATATCATGTAGCATCAATAGGTAGTTCTGTATTACTCTATTACTGAGTCTGAAATTTGTTGTATTTTTGAATACTAGTAAACTTTACTTTTGTATTTATAAATAATTTTATGATTTTACATGTTTTAATAAAAAAATTTAATTTTATGAGATTTTCTACGGTGGGTCACTCCGGTGGCCCTAATGTGACACCCCGGATCAGATCGGGCCACCCGCATCGGTCTGAGGGGGTTAATAACTATACATATGAGATTAAACATATTTGTCCATGCACTTAGCAATACCAATATGTATCGTAAAGCATGCATAGAGCACTAAAGCATTACCTCGATTCTCGAACTACACCGGTCGAACATTCAAACTCTATTCGATCGCTCTCAAACTTGAATCCAACGTCCAATAATATATCAGATTCAAGACAAAGAAATTACATCAAATCTATAACTTGATTGTGAAAATCAGAATGAATTGGAAGATCGAACCCTAAAAAATAACTTATCAGGTTCAAAGTTGGCGAAATAGACCTCAAAAATAGGCTCAAAACAATTGAAAAAAAACCCAAAACATATATTTTTCAAAAATAGTCAACTACACTGCCAGAACCTCATTATTTCCATATTCGATCTTACTAACTTTGATTTTGAGCTTACAATCCTTCTCATAAAGCCAGACCATCTCTATTAATAAATCGAATCCAATTAATTCCCCTCGCCATACAAATAACTTTTTATAATCTAATTTAATAATTCGAGAATCCAATTGGTAAAAATGAAAACTTGTAAAGCCACTATAATATTCAATTACTAAAATCAAAGACCAAATTGATCTTATTATAACCACTAAGCCATAATCATAACAATTTGAAAACTAGAAGACAATGTTAAGCTTATACCAAACTTGGATGACTTACCTTGTAATTATCTATTTCTCACTTTATCAACAATTTCCAAAGTCATGTGCACTCTATCATTCCTTCATTTCACACTTCATTTCCACGCAGATTCCATCATTTCTCATTGTTCTTTTCTTTTTCCTTCAAGTTGTGCTCTGAAGGTAAACAAAGAACCTTCATCAGCGACAGATCGAATTCTGGTGACCACCGCGTAGACCGACATCTCCGATTACCATTCGAGACATAAAATACATCTCTATATATATATTATTTTTTTCAATTAAGTCATTGTTTTTATTGAATAAAAATAATATTTTTTATTATTTTTAGTCGAGTTGGGTTTTAAAATTATATATCTGGTCGGGTAAAATCTTGTTTTGGTTGGGTCAGGTCTCGGGTGGAGGATTCGTTGTTCTCATGTTGGGTTGGGTGGACCAAAAGCCCGACCCAACCCGACCCATGCCCATCCCTACTCATGCTACTCGTCACAAATTCGACATCCGATCATCCAAAAACATCGTCGATCGTTGTTAATATAGTGAAAACCATTCAATTTCATTGAAGTAAAACACGTTGATCTGCTTTCGATGAGTGCCAAAACTGATTTATGTTGTTCTTCAAGACCATTCTAACCTTTCCACCATAGATACCTTCCCACCAACACTAGATTATCAGAAATCGAGGGATTTACCCCGAAAACCTTTTTATTTCTCTCATTGTTTTATATCATGTTGTTGAGTTGTTGTTTCGATCATCATTTTTTGTTGTTGCAAGAGACGACGTGGTGCATGAGCAAAGTTGCATCTCCAACCGATCAACACTCTCAATGTAATAACCCAAATTTTGTCTAGTGACTAAAATGTAAGTTTTATAAGTTTAGTGGCTAAAGTATATACTTTGAAAAGTTTAGGGGCTAAATTTTTAATTTTTAAAAGTTGTATATTTTAGCTTGTAAATGAATAGTTTGGATTAAAATAGAAATTTTAGTGGGGAATCAGATTTTCGGTGCGAAATTTGTGTTAAAAGCTATAAAGCGGTAAAGTTCGATATTGAAATCGAATATTCAGATCGAACCAGAATTTTACGAAAATTTGAAGGATGTTATAAAATAGTTGTAAATATTATTTTCATATTTTTATATCAGAGAAATTTGGCTCAGAACAGTGTAATTTTTCATATTTCACCGAAACAGTGGAATATTAGTGACTAAAATGCAATTTTTGAAACTTGCATGGCCAAAGTGAAAAGTAAAAGCCAAGTTGATTCATATTTGACCAAGGAATATTTTAATAGAGAATATGACAATGGCAATTGGTAATTTTTAAGTTTCATTAATGGCAAAAATGGAATTTCCTAATAATTGAAAAAAAATCAATTATATTATTTTTAAGCTATGTGTTAAGGCTAATAGTCCTAGAATAATCAAGAAAGGTTGAGCTTTTTTCAGCAGCAAACTCTCCAAGGGCCAAAAGTTTCAAGTCTTCAAGGTAAGAAATTTTAGTTTGATTTTTGAAGCTATTTTCTTGATTTTTGAGTTTAGCTATTAGATAGAGAATTAATCTACATAAAATTCTCTATCATTTGGTACCAAAATTTCATGGTGAAGATAAATGTGTGATGATATTTGATGATTAGGGTTATGAAGAGTTTAGTGATTTTAAATAGTTTTAAGATTTTTATGTTTTTGATGTTAGTGGTCATTTTTAAAGTATGTATAATAGTTAGAACTAATTGTACATGTGCAAACAAGATTTGGCCATGTTAGGATTTGTGAGAATGATGAGATTTTGATTCAATTTGATGTTGTGATTATTGGAAATGCATGAATTTAATCATAGGAGATTGAATTCATGCTTGAAAATGAACAAAAAGTTCCCCTAAGTGACTTAGAGGTATTCGGCCATAGGGAAGAAAATTGGGGAAATGTTGAAAATTTTCCTATGGATTAAAAATGATATTAGAAGTATTCTATGTTGTTTGGAGATTGATTTGGATCAATTTGGAACATTAAAAGTGAAAAATGATTAGTTTACAAGTTTATGGAATTGCGGGATATTATTGTAAGATTGAGATACTTGAAGGATTCAATGTTGATTTTGATATTTATGCTGGAATTTTAGTTGGAAAGTTGTTTGAAAATCAAAATTGCAAATTTGGTAAATCTTGAGGTGGAATTCGATAGGTCCCAAAAACCTTGGGGACTTGTTTGCAAGTTTTTAAATGTAGAAGTATTATTTGGGTAAATTAGTGAATGCTGGAAAATTTATTAGTATGTTGAATTTTGAATTAAATATTGAGTTGGGGTTGAATTATAAATTTATAAAGTTAGGTGGTTGAAAATCAAAAGTTAGGAAAGTTTGTGTTGAAATTATAAATGTTTGGAATATTGAGGTATTGATTTGAGCATTTTATTTAAGTTCTGGAATTTTTATAACTAATGTGCGATGATCTTAATGGTGAATGACCATTATGAATTAAATGGAAACGGTGAGGTGAATTCTAAAAAGAATTCACAGCTTGTGGCTTATTTGTGTAAATTAGCAAAAGATGAAGGGTTAATGATGAAAATAAATATTCATGGACTTGTATGAGTAATTTGAGAATTTAGAAATTATAGTGGAGATATGATTTAGTGTGATATCGTTTTAATTCTGATTTTTTTTTATAAATTTCTGAATGTTAAAATAAGCTTATATTAGTACGATACTAATATGTAGTTCAAACACTTTGTGTTATCATTTGGTATTGTCAGACCATGACAAATCTAGTAATCTGGACGATTCAAAAGGAAAAGGAAAAGCATGAGATTAGAAATATCACATAAATGATACTATAGTGAGGCAAAGATGAGTGCAATTATTTATTTAATTATTTTGATCGAGGACGACTTGCGATAAGTCAAACTCATTCCAATTTACAGTATGATTTATAAAGTTTATAAAGAATATTTGTATAATACTTTATATCAGTTTTATGAATGATTTAGGATATGAATTGGTCAAACATGATATTTTTTATGATGGATTTTATTATGATACATGAGCTCATTGTATGTTATATTGAGAATTGTTGGCATACTTGGTATGCCATTAGTTGAGTACTTATCAATTATCAGCTTAGGTACATTCATGTACCAATATTATCAGTTATCATATCAACTTTGGTACATTCATGTACCAATGTCCAGCACCGTTCGTGTTCAGGTTATGATGGCACTGTAGTGTATCATATCTCAATATCAATTATAATTTTCACTGAGTTGTGCATAGTGCGCACCTTACTCGCGTATTTTATGTTCTCATAAATATGCACTGTAGTGAATATGAAAGTTGTGAATAATTTTCAGTTGACAGAAAACATGATATGATTATTCTATCAGATATTGTTTATCAGATTTTTCATGAATTCATGACTGAACATAAATTTCAAGTCTCAGTGAAGAAATCAACTTGGATATGTAACACCTCCAACCCATATGCGACATGGATACAAGTCTGAGGTGTCACATTGACATTTCAAATCATCTACTTATATAAAATAGAGGAGAAATTTAGACTTAAATTAAATAAGCTGAATAATTTACATACATTAAATCAAAAGTTTACAAAAACTGATCAAAACATATATAATTTAAACTTTTAGGTACATGCCAACACTATTTACTACAACAAAATAACCTACTGTTAAATTGCTTCTGATCTAATCTCTGATGATGTTATGTTGTCTTTGTTGCCTATCCTTGCTTTTCAGACTTCTGGGATCCTACGTGTGAAACACTCACACGCTAAGTCATAGACTTAGTGAGGCATGTATGCATAAATGACTAATGAAACATACAGTTACATACTTTCATAAAACACATTTACATACTCTCATATCATACAGTTACATATTTTCATCTCTTACCTGAATCATCATATCTCACATAACAAAAACACTTAGGATCATACATTTAACAAATAATAACATATCACCTAATAAAAATGTTATTTCTTTTTATATCTTTTATTAGCTCATGGTACATTACCGAGAACTAAATATATGTGAGTGAATTGAGGTTGTGCACAAATACTGTCACCACAGCTTGTATAATTTGCATTGAGTGCCATATAAAATGTCCCGAATGACCTCGTAGAATTGTCCCGAATGACCTCGTAGAATTGTCCCGAATGATTGTCCAGAAGAACCGTCTAAAACCCTCGACTCTTGGCATGCCAACTATACTCATAGCTCTCATATCACATAACATGGGCATTATCATTTATATTTATCACATTTTCACATAGTCAACCAAATCATCATATATATATGTACTCATAGAGCTTATATAATTTCTCATGTAATCACTTATATCGTATCATATAGCTTATACTTTGTTCTCTGATGTTCACATATATCATGTAGCATATATAGTCACATATTACATAGACATATAATCATATAATTCCTTGGCAAGTAGCTTATATCTCATGTTCATATAATCTCTTATGTCCATATCTTATAACTTGTATCATATTCTCATGTAATCACATAGATCATTTATACTAGTTCACATGGTTTATCACATAAAAATGTTTTCACATAGATCATGTAACATATACAATAACATATAACACATATAATCATATTCAAGTACTCAGGCACACATAATAATCCTATCAAACACATGCTTATAATCATGAATTCACACATTATAATATAGGAAATAGACTCGTCGCAAGTCTTATTTCTATAAAACATCATATACTAACTAGTATGCACTCACCTGGGACTCACTAATCACACCAATCTCTTATCTCTTTCTCGATAAATCTTACTTTGTTGACTTCTCCGGACTTTGCTTTCACTCAATATCTACACGAATATACAATCCATATAAATATAGGAATTCAAATTACTATAAAAGATTCTTACAAATGTAAACTAAGCAAAGCACTAAATTCTAAATTTCAACTTGAGTAGTATCGGTACTACAAGTACAGTATCAATACCTCTATGCTTATAGTATCGATACTATCCCACGGTATTGATACCTATTCTTGATTCTAGAATTTTCATTTTAAAAATAGTATAGATACTTCCACCTTGGTATCCATACCCATGGTACCGATACTACCACTTTAGTATCGATACCCCATGAAGAATTTGTCAACTTTTTACCTTATGGTATCGATATTGTTCATGAAATATCGATACCTACACATAATTCTCACCTATTATTTCCTTGTAGTATCGGTACTGCTCATCCAGTACCGATACCACTAACCCAGAATATACTTCTTTAACCCGAAAATTATAAACACTTCACCTAAACTCCACTTTTAAAACTCTCTTCATGCCATTAAACTCAACTATACATACTTAAACCATCTTTTATCACTATAACACATCATCATCTTCAATATCTCACCATAACTCTTGAAATTAAAAATTTACTAAACTTTCAACATGTTCTAAACTCATTTTTAATACTTTAGACTTCTTGTTCCAACTTATGACAAGTCAAATTTATCAAAAAAAACTCCAAAAACTACATCATATCAACAATTCACTTCTACACCCTTTTTACAAATTCCTTTCTAATTCTATCCTCTTATTGTTTTAATCCTATACAAACTTCCCTTAAGCTTACATAACACCCAAGCCTTCAATATCAACCCTAAAAATTGAAGAAATCAATAAAATTCAGAATCTTACCTTTGAAGTAGAGATCACGGGCATAAGAAGAAAACAAGAATTGTATTTCTAGATATCTCCTCAATTCTACGTGCTTATTTCTTAATAAATAAGATAATACCATTTATTCCTTCCTTCTTTGTTATTTAATCCAACACCAAGATATTCCAATCTAAGTCCCTAAACTTTTTCTAATTTTTTTGAAATTAGACCCAAAATTTCAAAATCTTATAATTTAGTCATTAACTTAGTTTTTTAGAATGTTATAGGATAAGTTGGTTTGCCATTATAATGTTTTATTCGAACTATTTTAATTATGTTTTGATATTTTCAGATTTTTCTCACCTTAGATAATTACTGCCTTACTAAGTTATACTTAGCACGTGATGATTTTCGTGCGTAGGTTATAATAAGGATAAGTTCAAGCAGTAAGGAGCCACTGGAGCATCTTTTTGGAAAGACATGCATATCATCAGTATCAGTAAGACATCTATGATATTACTTTTGACTTTTAGTGACATGTATAATTATGTCAGTAGTTTCTATTTATAGTCTGTAATAGTAAACTAGAACTATTTTAGTTTTTTTACTTAGTTTAGTTTATCAGTATGTATGCATGAAAAGAACATATTATATTATTATGTTTTAGAAAAATTTCACAAAAATACATTAATCGGTAAAATCACTGGTTAACAAATATATTTATTTTTCTATGACAAAGAATGTATTTATAAGTTAAGATATTCATAAAATAGTTTTTAAAGTTAAAATAGAAACATTTTAAAATGAAACAAATTTAAAATGTTTTTAAGTTGATGTGACATTTTTTACTCGTTTATCGAGATGTATACATGTTAAGGGTGTTACAGTCGAAGCGTTGTCTAACCTATTGCTGGATAGGAGAAGATTGTTGTCGATGCCACTAATTCATTTGATTCACCAAGGTTGTCTTTGAGTCCTAACCGATGATGGGTTCGGTTCTTCTTAGAGCCAGGTGAACGAGATAACAAACCGATCGGGTCCGATTTAATGTTTCATGGATGCAAATATTGATGAGTCGGGTTAAAGCTTGTAACAGGTCAAATAGGCAAATCATAAGGTAACCAAATTGTTTCTCTTTTTCTCTGATTTAAAACTAAACTTTGCAACAAAATATATTATCAACTTGTTGTTCTAAACTTTTTTGAATAAATTAATAAAAAATCACATGAAATAGAAGATGAATTTTCCCTGAATTCTAGAATCTCTTAACCCAAAGAATGGTAAATTTTCGCTTAAAGTCCCTTAATCTTCCCAACATTTCGGGAGAACCCACATTTAAACAGACATTTACTTTAAATTCCATATTTATATTAATAGAAAAACTAATCCTATAATAGGGTGTGACATATTGAATTTAAGTATCGTATATGAAAAAAATATAAGCATTCATTATTAAAATAATTGAGTATTTTTTAACAAATATTATTTTATATTCATTCCAGATTTATATTAAAAAATTAAAAAAGTTAGACAAGTTATATATAATAATAATGATAATATTTTTGAATTACTTATATTTTAGTGGTTGAAAGTTAATGGATCTTTTCTTAATGTACCATTGTCCATTGTATAAAAAAAAGTACCATTATTTGTATCGATAAACTAAAAGTGGTGGATCAAAGTATGAATAAAATACATTTCTTCAAGAAAAAACGAAAACAAATACTATAAAAATCATTTGTAGCTTATGCATAGCCACCTCAAGTGATCGGAATTTAAAGGCTTCGACTATATGTTAAACTTGGTCTATTCGATTGTCATCTTCTGTTACTTTTATAGAACATATAATGTATGTTCAAAAAATAAATAGAAAATAGAGCATTATAGTAGCTATTATCTTATTATGAAAAATAGGGTAAATTATGTATTTAATCACTCAATTATCATTTTAATTCTATTTCAGTCACTTAATTCTTATTTTTTTTTTCAAATTTATACATAATATTACGTTTTGATTTCATTCTAGTCACTTGTTATTTAAAAATTAAAGGTGATGTTGATATATCATCATAAAATAATGTCACATCATCATTAAAAAAAGTACAATGTCAACAGTTTTGTTTACTTTTTAATGACAGTGATCAAAATTAAATCAAAGTGATAATTAAATGATTAAATATGTACTTTACCCTGTAATATTATAAATTAGATAGGTGGTAGTAGTTTTTCTTACCTCAATAGCTATTTCCTTAACTATTATGTCAATAATTAATAATTTAATTAAAATAAATTAAAATTTTAATAATTTAGAATACATTATTTTAAAAAATATTTGTCCAATTTTTTCAAAAAGAAATAAGTATCCAAAGCAACCATCCATGTAACACCCTAATCTCACATATTTGAGTGTCAGACAGAATTACTAAAATGACTAATAATTTGTTTTGAAACCATACTTAGCTTTTAAAACATTTGTATCAAGTATGGAAATGTAACAAATTATAAAAGTGGGGCCCTAATTTGAAAAAAAACAATACATAAATAAATAAAATATTACAACTTGACTCGTTTATAAATCATAACCTTTACATGCCTACCAAGTCGAAATCATTGTACTACGGTACTCTGTTAAGATTAATCCGATGATATTGTTGTCCTATCGCACTTCACACAATTTGTAACCTGCGAATAGAAACACTTTTTGAACGCTGAACTTTCAAGCTCCATGTCACACAATACCTCTACTATACTACATGCATTCATAACATACATATATCAACGAGTATAATCAGAGAAGCAATACTATTATGCCATCAATGCTACTAAGTCATTTATCTCAAGTACATCTACAATCACCATGGTATGAGTCTCATGCTTTTCTTAGTCTACTACTAAGAACCTCGCCATGATCATACATATATTAAGTCTCTAATCATAGTATCCTACAATTATGCATCATCATTCACAATACACAATCACCACACAACACAATGGTAGTACTTGGTGTCACTATAGCTATCAAGTATTAGTCATACAAAAAAAAAGTCAGCATCATGATGTAGTCCGAAGTCATATTAACATCTCAGGACTCACACCCTTTTTATTTACGATAAAAGTAATTTGGATAAGATTTGAGTCACGAAACATCAGTATCTTATTTTTAATTGGCACTCATTATTAAGTATCTAAGGTGAGATCTGAATCATCTTACTTAAAATATTTTTTTTCAATACCTTATATAAGCTTTTTTAAAGCATTATCCTAGCATTTTTGCCATATTTTTATTTTTCTTTGTAAAATGTAGTAATGAAGTTAAAACAAGAGAATGGTGCACTGGGTGGTAGCTTTGCTGCCTCTTTACGCTGAAGGCACTTAGTCACGCGCATGGGGCAATAACAGCGTACAAAATGTCCTTTTCCAAAACACACAGGGAAGCCAAATCTACCTTACATGTGGTTGGATTTAAACTTCACACTAAGACCAAAGTACAAAAAAATTCCCGAGTTGAGAGTTTTCACACGCCAAGTTTTCTAACCTAAACAAAATAATGCTCCTCAAACTCCGAATGAGTCTAGCGTATGTCACAAATCGAAAAACATCACTAATATGATATATCAATATATATCATTAATTAAATTATTCTTATTAAATAAATAAGAAAGAATATAATGACTTATCCACAAATGCATCACCCATCAGTGACCATTGTTTATTACCGGAAAATTACCGTCAATGACCATTGTTTATAATCGGAAAATTATTTTCATCAAATATTAAAATTTATTTTTTTTCACATTGCAACTTTCTCTTCTGCAAATTTTCAAATTGAATACATTGTTATCCCTTTAGATTCATTAACACCCAATTTATACTTTTCCCTTGTTACGATTTTTGTTTTTCAGCTTCCCCACTGTCATGGATGATTATGTTTCCACCAACTACATCCTGCTAAGGGCTCTCTATTTTTTTTTCAACATTAATTTTTTTAATTGATACTGTTTGGGGGGCATCTAGAAGCTATCCGGATTTAGTACTTGAAAAATATTTTGAACTGTTGGACGGAATTATGTTTTAACATTGGGCGTTAATGAATCTGAAATGATAATCTTGTTTTCAAGTTGAAAATTTGTTGCAGTGAGAAAAAAATAAATTTACATATTTGAAGAAAATAATTTTTCGGTGACAAACTATCACACCCCAAATTTTAATTTAAAATATATTTAATTTATTTAATTTAATTAAGGGTCCAAAATGGATAGTTTTGATAAATTTTGGGTTGATCTCGAATGTTTGAGAAGTTCAGGGACTTAGTCCCTAAAAATTTTCATTTTTGGGTTGTAGAGAAAATTTAAAAAATAGCAAATATATAGTTAAAGAGGCTTGAACCCGTGACCCATGCCTTAACTATTTAGCTTAGGTCACTGTTGATGTTGTTGATGATGATGATAATGATGATGATGTTGATGTTGATGATAATAATAATAATAATAATAATAATAATAATATGTTTTATTGGTTTAGGCTCGGGTTAAAATACCCAAATCAAATACCCCTAACATGAACCAAACCCCAAAATTTCCCAAATTTCATCCTAAATCCTTAGCCACTCGTCGATCCTCCCCGCTCCAGCCACAATTATAGTGTCCCGTTGCCTCCATTTGAATTGACGTTCTTCTGTGACCCGACCTTGACCCTTAATTTACTCGAAACGACCGTCGGTTACCGCGAGGAAGATAGAAAACCATTCGCGCTCTTCTTCGTCAATCCCTCCTCCGACCGACGGTGCATATCACCGCCCGTTCTAGTGAAGACGTTGTCTCAACCCGAGCAAAACCCCTCTGACCGATCGTTGAAAGGTATCGTCGATCGTTGTGGAGAACCGTTTGAAAGTCGTCGAATGAACCTAGGTCACGCGTCGTTGTTCCTCTATTTCGATCGTCTCAGTTATCAGCTTGCCTCACTGCCACCTTAGCTAGACTCCCCGTCGCTGTCCACTAAAAACCCAACTGGTGGGTCACGTCGACATCGCCATCCTTGCCGTCTGCCTTCGGGGTAAGCTTCTTAGACTTTTTTCGTTCATTCTCGTGGATTATGGTTGAATAATGGGTTGTTGTGGATTGATTTGGGTGAGTTGAAGCTTTTGGAGTATTAGATCGTCGTCCCCGATCATGTCGCTGTCTTCACGATCCACCGCGTTCGCATGGGGCTCTTCGTCAGTCTTGGAAACTCGGACCTAATCGAGTCAACTCGAATCAGTCTGACTCATTGACTTTGATTTTGCCTTTTGACATGTTTGACCATTGATTTTGACCCAAAAAGTTAAAATTTTTGAAAAGTCATATTTTATGTTTTTTGACGTCTTGAGTCTGAAACCGAAGTTCGTTTTGTCAAATTCAAACCCGAAAGCCTCCAAATTAACCGTTAAACACGAACGTGCATATGTAATTTAATTAAGTACTTTTAATTTAAGGGTCAATGAGTAATTTATGTTATCGTATATTTAAGGTACTTGTGGATCTCCTGATCATTTGTCTATTCGACCCAGTTCCTTTGATCTGTTTGGTCGCGAGAGCTCGTGATTACTCATCCGTGTACCACCAGGAGCATAGTGAAACCGGTGCTCAGTAGATTTTCGGACTGATTTTTTTTTGTGATGTGTGTTCCTTGTATGCTATATATATATATATATATATATATATATATATGATTTAAATACTTGTTTGAAATATCATGTACACATTACTGTTTTACCTGATTTGCAATATGGCTAGCTAGTCTGATTTAATTTCGCATGATTTATATGTTTCAAGCCTGATTTCGGATTTACTAAAGTTTTAAGTTTGCTTGTCTGATTCATGTTCCCTGGTTATTGTTTTTATTGAATTGATATATGTCTGAATTATGATTTCCCTGCTACTGTTATTTACTGTCTGAAAACTATTTTCTTCGGGGTACTCTGGGATCTGGTATGAAGTCTCTGCAAGTTTAATTTCGATCAAGCTGGTAATTCCTTATATCGGTTTCAATATGAAACCGATAATACACACACACATATTTTCCATACTTATAATTCTGAAACCACTAATATGTTGATAAAGTTTGATAACAAACCATTTAATTAACAAGTTATGTTATCTTCGGTTCTAAGGCTCTATCAGATTTAACTTTGGTTAATTCCACATAAAGGTTCAAACAATCTACACGTAAAATGTATCGATACGTATATATATATATATATATATATATATATATATATATATATATATATTATAATTATAATTTCGAAACATATTACTTTAAAGTAATCGATTAATTTCCAATGAAAACTGTTAAAGTCAATCAGTATAATGATAATATGCGTAAATAATGTACATAGTAATATGTGGATAAAGCTTGATAACAAATTAAGTAATTAACCGGTTATGTTATCGTCGGATTTCTTAGGCTCCATCAGCTTAAACTTTGTTAACATTTTAGGTGTTACCTAATATATTGATAAAATTGATAGCAACTTAAGTAATTAACCTATTTTGTTATTGTCGGATTTCTAAAACTCCATCAGCTTTAATAATGTGCTACTTATTACGTTACATAAACGCTACCTAATATGTTATTATGCTTGATAATGTTTTCAGTAATTAACCGGTTATGTTATCGTCGGATTTCTAAGGCTTCATCAGCTTAAACTTTGGAAACATTTTTAGGTGTTACCTAATATGTTGATAATACTCATGACAAATTAAGTAATTAACCTATTTTGTTATCGTTGGATTTCTAAGGCCCCATCAGCTTTAAAAAGGCGCTACCTATTACGTTACATAAGCACTACCTAATATTTTATTATGCTTGATAATGTTTCCAGTAATTAACCGGTTATGTTATCTTCGGATTCTTAAAGCTCCATTAGCTTAAACTTTGGTAAGATTTTAGGCGTTACCTAATATGTTGATAATACTGGTAACAAATTAAGTAATTAACCTATTTTGTTATCGTCGGATTTCTAAAGCCCCACCAGCTTTAAAAAAGAGACTACCTATTACGTTACATAAGCGCTACCTAATATATTATTATGTTTGATAATATTTCCAGTAATTAACTGGTTATGTTATCTTCAACATTTTTTGGCGCATTTTACCTAGAACGATAACATAACCGGTTATTACTATTATTATTATCAACTTAAATAATATTTCTTAGTAAAATTATATAATATTTCCGATATTGATTTTAATCGATTACTTATTTAATCAATTACATCATTTTTAACCATATTTTAACCGACTACTAGCAGAACTTAAACGAAAGTGGGGTTGAAAAGTACCGGCTAGCGGTATTTGAGAGCATAAAACATCTCGAGATAACGACGACTCTCACGTGCGGTCGAAATTCGAAACGCGCTTCCAGAAGCCGTACGCCCCAGTCAGTGTCAGTAGCCTCTCCGAGTAAATCTGCCATGTGTATTTGGATCCAACAATGCAAACAAATAAGCATCATTTACTACAAAAAGATACGGTCAAACTAGATAGTGTTAGATTTCTCGAATAATTTCGGGTTTGAATTCAGGTTAATCAAGTTGTTGGGAGCTTACTCTCCACAAGAGCTTAGTTTTAAAAATATCTGAAAGATCAAGATCAAATTATCAAAATTCTATAATAAAATAACTCGTTAAACTATTAAATATTAAAACACAAAGAAAATAATCTTATAATAAACATTCATAATAAAAAAATTGTAATGACATACCGAACTTATGAAATTCAATGAAATATTATCTACTTTTCGAGTACCATCAATATATGTTAACTTCATTATTAATAAAATTCCTTACAATTCTCAAAATATTACAAAATTGAAAAATGATGATTTCAGTAAATAATGCAAGAGCTCTCCGTCGTTTTGAGGCCTTTCGGCAAAGGTTTGGTGTCCTCAAGGGAGACGGCTATCAAAGATTATGACAAGAATGGAGTTCATGAAGTATTGTTTCCAGGATGAACCTTCTTTTTTTTCTATTTGCTGACTTATTCACATTGACGTTGTAATTGTTAACTCCTTAATCACAATGGAGTCTTGAATGACAAAAGTAATGTTAATCGATAACGTGTCATGTTATCATTCCATCATCTAATAATAATTGTTAACATCGAACGATAAATTTATTATAAATTAATATCAATAATTAAATTTTTAATTTTAAAACATCAATAAAAAAACTTACTCATATATTAACAACTATTTATATAGTTTACTGTTATTATAATTATAAAATTTTATTATTTCCAAAATCCGTCTTCCCTCGGATCTTTTCTGTTCATTGTTTTTTCATCAGAGATCTTTACTTTTGTTTTCACCAAAATAGTTTCTCCTTTTAATTCATCGTTGTTTAATCATTTATGCAATTTCCCTTTTCATTGATCTTTTGCACATGTAAACTATACTTATTTGGATTCCTACATGCATATGTTTTTTCCCTAAAATTTCTCACTAACGACTTTTGAATTCTTAATCTTGATCGCTACTTGATTAAATGTTTCTGCACTACAGCCAGGATGAGAATCTCCAGGGCCAGTACAATTGTTTGTAAATCTTGGACTTTTAATCGAAAATGGATCAAGGGCGCAATTAACTATATCCGTCTTCATAAAAATTTTAAATTATCATATATTTTATAAATTTATTTGAATAAAATTTATTATTCGTAACATAGAATAGAATTTTATGTTTTCCGTGATGCCACATTGTTTTTGTATGTTGTTCGTGACTTTGATTGAAGGTCTATAATTAATATGTTTTGGGTACAAGTAATATATTAAGAGAAACCTGCAGTTGAGGAACAAAAAGGTAACAAAAAGATATTAAATGTTCATTATTTCTTTCATTGAAAGATGATATGTACAAAACAGCGAAAGAAGAAATGCATATAATCTACACTACATTGTTGCTTTAAGAATCACTTGGCTTTTACTTTTTCTCTCAAATCTTCATAGATTTTCACCATATTCCGTAGAGTGGTGGAGCGATTTCATGCATCGACGTCACCATATTCCTCGCAAGCATCTTCAACAATGGTCTCCAAACGTGGAGAATTGGAAGGCTTAAGAGGGTAAATAATTGGAGTTGGAGGCATAGCCATCCATGAACATCTTTTTTTACTTTCTTTTGTTATTTTCTTTTTCTTTTCTTTGTTACATTAATTTCTCTTATTCTATCTTTTATGTTTTTTATTGTAATTTCTACACAATAAAATAAAAATTAAACATTATATAATAAATTCAAGTAGATTAAATTGCAAGATAGATAAAAATACATTGAAATTAATTAAATATTGTGAATAAAGTAGAGTTTGTGGTATTGTAGAGATAGTGCTGGAGATGAATTATTGTTTCATCTTTAGAGTAGAGATAGAGATGTTGTAGAGTAGAGATGAAGGTTAGAGATGGTCTAAGGACTTTCAAAAAGGCTTCATTTACAAGACATGAACTGTGATGAATGTTGAGAGTGTGGGGTTGAAGAGGTTTAAATAGAGATGGACTGGAAATATCGCGAGTCAGAGGGCCAATTCATGGCGCACCGTCATCCATGTGTTTTTTTTAGACACCCCTTATTTGCATTTTCATATGGAAGTTTCTAGGATTTATTATTCATCCCAAAATAGGACTACGTGTGAAGATCCTAAGAGGCAGTGCATTCTCTTAAGTGCTGAATTACAGCCCTTTAGGCGTCCACGGTCGGCCCGGGCTGAATTGGTATGAGTTTACGTGTTTTTTAAGGATGTTTAGCTCGCGAAAATGATCATTGATAGGAGAATATTTTTTTCTAAAATCATATATTTACATTTAGTTTAAGAGAAGGATAGGTGATGAAGCATTCATTACATGTAGTATTTTTGGGTATTTTATTGGAAATGTTGTTCCCTATGATTTTTTAAGTATTGGACAATTCCATTCCTTTAGAATAAGAAAACTCTTAAAATAATAGAGCATAAGTTTTAAATTTTTTAATACTTGTTATAAAATAATACGATGCATATAAAATAAAAAGTAAAAATCCAATGGGGTTGATTCAAGTGTTAACCAACTTGATATTACTTAAGCATGTCTTGAGTTTAAGTCTTTGGGTATGCATAAAATGCCAAGAGACTCACCTAACACAGCCAGGTGTGCGACCTGGGTCAGTCTGAATTAGTCAATGTGAAGCCTTGAAAACCGGAATGGCAACAAAAAAAGTAATATATATATATATATATATATATCAATTTTGTATATTATTTTGATTATTTATTATGTATGTGTTTGATTCAAGTTTTATTTTTATTA
This sequence comes from Hibiscus syriacus, assembly GCF_006381635.1. Lineage (NCBI taxonomy): Eukaryota > Viridiplantae > Streptophyta > Magnoliopsida > Malvales > Malvaceae > Hibiscus > Hibiscus syriacus. The sequence goes on from NW_024063349.1 coordinate 650,319, forward strand.
TGTGTTTTTTTACTTTTATTTTTTAGGGTTGATTTTCATAAAAGGTTTTTTATATTTTTTTCAAATAATTTGATGTGATATTTTGTTATACAATTCAAGCATGTAGCATGAATAAATTAATAAAGAATGTAAAAATAAACACATACTTACACTAATGTAAGTATGTACATCTTACAATATCATGGTACCCAAGAAATGAAAACATACTTACATTGGTATAAATATTTTTCTATATTTTCAAATAAATTGAAAAAGTAGAAATAATATTAAATTATATATTAAATTATTTATGTAAAAGTTTTACAAAAAATATATGAATTAGAAACAATGAAAAATTATATATTTTCACTTTACTTTTGAGAATTCAACTTGTTAATAAGAAAATAAACCTCAAGGAATATTTAGTAAAACATACATTATTCTTATCATATTTTTCTTTAACGAAATATTGCAATCTTTCATTCTTGTCAAATAAATTAAATAAGATAATATAACATTCCAATAATATGTCAAGTAAAGATAATTTTATATTTCGTGAACTAAATGACCCCTTACTAACATCGTACAAATTGATTCAAATTGGATCCTTTAAAAGTATACACATGATAACTTGATAAGTCATCATTCTTTCATGTTTAGAAACACAACAGTGGTAAAAAAACGGGTAGTATTGTTATTTTTAAAATTTTTGAATTAGAATAATATTGTTTATAGAATATATATATATTATTAATAATTAATAAAAAATAAACATATATTATCATATTATTATTTTAAATTATTTTTAAAGAAATATAACAATTTGCCCATTTAGTATTGAAATATGAACTTCAAGGCTATTCTATTTTCCATAAATAACGATATAATAGAGTGTGGTTGCACTGTTTAAAATTTTATAATTTTATATAATTTAAATATTTTTTATATTTAAAAGCAACCAGGGAATCTCGGAGATTAAAGGAGTGGGAAATTAGTGTTCTGATGGATTTGGGCTTTAGAAATGACAAAATGTGGTTTATTTAATGAAATTGAAGACTGGTTTCATGCATTTGGCCCAAAGCTAGTCTAACCCCATTCCCCATTTTCCCATATGAAAAGGAGAAAATCAAAGCACATATAAATTATTAAGTGTTTTTTGGATCTAATTTAGTATCCAACATAATTTTAAAATATTAATAATTTAAATGATAATTGTCGATAGTAATATTTAAATTGTGATAGTTATTGATAATTTATTTCTTTTGATTTATATAGAGAATTGTAATCGATAATTTTAAGACAGATAACGTACCAAGTACCGAGGACGGTGGTCATCTCTAATTTAGAGAGAATGAGTAATCAAGAGAGGCCCCTCAATTTTATATGAAGGATTTATATAATGACCCTTAGTGTTGACGTCAGGCGTTGGATCAGATCATTATGATTACTTATAGGTTGACAGGGCGAATGAATATGACTAACTAAGAATATATTTAACTTTGATATATCATGCAGGTCTATGATAAGTCATAGCAAATGTTACTATTCACCAAAAATGTGGGTTTTCGTAGAGTTCAATCAGAAAAAATATTCTTCCAAAAACTTCAATCGACGGAAAATTGAAAGTGAAAATGCTACTTGCAGGGAGATCCAGAAAAAATACAATAATAACAAATCAGATAATAACATATTATCATAAATTTTTAATAATAAATAAAGTAAATTTTAATTTTCATAGTATATTGTTTAAGTTCACCAAATTTAAATCTTAAACGGTATAGAATTTACCGGCATAAAAATAAAACTGTATTTTACATAAAATCAAAGGACAAGGAATAAAAAATCTTTCTCCTTTTGACTTGTGTGTCAAATTACTATGAGCACCATTTTTTTATCTTATAAAACAGACCCAAAAAATCACGGGTCTCAAGCCCGATCCAAACAGTACCCAAACCCGTTTACAAGACCCGACACGAGACCTAACCAAACTCAACTCGAGGCCCCAAAAATAGATCCGACCCGGTCTGACCCTAGCCCTGGGGTAGCCTCCCAATTCCCCCAACCCATGGCCACCATTTCCCTACACAATACCAACAAAGCCGCCCCTACACCCCACTCAGCAGCTGCCCTCCTCTACCCCAATCCCGCAAATACTCCCGTGAACTCCACTATGCCAGCTATTACACACTCCTGCAAAAGACACCAGCAAGCAACCATAGCAATGATTTTGTTTCCATGTAAAATGGGTATAAAAACCCATGCAATACACTGTAAAATCTCTTGACAGTTCAAAAAAATACTGGGAACTTTGTAATCTTTTCACAGCAATAACAACAAGCATTTACAGCTCAGTTGGTAGAGCACAAGGTTCTTAACCTTGAGGTTGTGGGATCGAGTCCCATGGAGGGCATTTCATAATTCGGAGGTCTCTTACGGAAGCTGCTCTCAACCTGGTGTTGGGGGTAGCCTACTATCTTACCTCCCCCTTACCCCATATATATGGGAAAAAGGGACAGCCATTTTTTCTATCATTTTTTCAGTTCAATTAGGTCTTATTTTCCTTAGTTTCAAAAAAATAAAAAAAAGAGGGAAAAGAGACTTACGTTTGGTTGGAGCCTTGCTGGCGTTCAAGGGTCGGTTCACATATCTGAACGGTGAGGAGGAGCGTATCGAGGAGGGGAGCAACATACTCTGACATCGCGACGTTCCGACGGCGGACAGCGGAGATACGAGCAGTGGAAGTCGAGGGGGTCTCAGTCATTTTCACGACGTTGGAGGTCGTTTCGTGTGAAACCGAGCCCATATCGACGACGGGGAGGTCGAGACAAGCCTCTTGGTGAATTTTGGTAGCCAACAGCCACCGATCGCGACGGCGGCGCAGTGCCCGGCAATGACCTGGACGACGACCGACAATGGCATGGTTTCTAGAGAGAGGGGAGAGCCTCTCTCTCTAGTTTTTTTAAACGAAAAAAATGAAAAAACAAAAAAAATGTATTTATAAAACATTTTCGGGGAAATTTCCTTTTGGTCCCCAAACTTTGTCGCGTTTTTGCAAAATAGTCACTGTCAGGGGCCGTTTTCATAATTTTGCCATTTACATGTATGTTCTGTATTTTTTGGTCCCCCTATGTTTGCCGTGTTTTTGCATTTTGGCCACTGGACCTTTCGTTTCTAATTTATTGCAATTTTATCATTCTTTTTTATTTTATTTTAATTTAGTCACCTATTTGCGTTGTTATTTATTTAAAATTAGTCACTGATTTTTTTTGTTTCATTTTAGTCATTAATTAGTTCTCTCTTTATTTAATTTATGAATCTGATGCAACAGTTTTTTAATTTTTGCGTTTTGTTCACTATTTATTTCTTATTTAACTACTAACTTTTATTTTCTTGCATTTTAGTCACTATTATTTTATTTTATGCAATTAGGTCCTTGTATTTATGTTTACTTTATTTTTATTTTATGTTGTTTTTACTTTTTTATTTTAATTATTGTTATTTTAATTTTTTAAATTAGGTTTATTAATTGTTTTGATTATATCATAGTTTAAACCTTTAGACTTAGTTCATAGATTAAATTAACATTCGAATCAGACTTAGAAATTAGGACGACGTTGTAGTTATTAATTAGGGAGTAATTCAAGTCGAGTTTTCTCATAAGATGTCCAATTAATCGAATCGATTACTCAACTCTTTTAAATTTATTAATTATCAATGTTTAAAACACTTTAGGTTTATTCCTTTTAATAGGTTAATTTAGATAATACTTAGGATTTTGGTTTATTAATGTTAGGATTTGCGTAAGCTCGAATTGGCAACCGAAAAAGTTGCAAGATGGTGAATTGGCAATAATTTGATTAGGGAGTAAGGAGAGTAAAAAATAGAGCAATTTGGTACAAGGATTTATAATGGTTCAACTTATCAACCAAGTCTACTTCCACTACCTAAGCTCATCACTTAGGATTTTCTAACAAATTCACTAATTTGTTCTTTCTTTTTAAAGGATCAAGAGATAACATTTACACTCCCTATCTTTTCACTTGGCTTAGATGGAACCAATCCCCTTTTACAAAAGGTAAAAAGAAGTAAACAATAAAACCTCTCAAAGGTAGGGTGTTTACAAATTTAGCTCACTAAAACACTAATATTTTTCAAGAGAGATAAAATAAGATTGGAAAAACTCTTCTCTTGTGTTTGAATGCTTTGATAGGTTTTCTAACCCTTCTTCAAGTGTCTTGATCTTGTATTTATATGTTAGAATGAAGATGTGGTTGTTTCTAGCTGTTGGGGATGATTTCTAGCCGTTTGGGGATGAAATCTCTATAAAATAAAATTGCCCAATACAGAGGGTATTAGTACTCCTAAAGAGGGTATTAGTACTCCTAAAGGGAGTATCGGTACTACCTTTGTTATTTTTAAATTAACTAGTCGTTACTAGCCATTGGAGCCTGATGGTATCGATACTATGCATATGGTATCGATACTACTATACAAAATAGTATCGATATCCCTTTGGGTATCGGTATCATTTTTGCATTCTGGAATTTTAGCATTGTTGTTAGTATCGATACTACCTCGTGAGTATCGATACTTCCCTTACCTTTGGTATCGGTACTATATGAACATTATCGATATTGTTCATAAAATATCGATACTGTAAGAACAGTATCGGTACTTCTTGTACGTGAAAATCATTTTGTGCTCAAATCCACTTTTAAGGACTTTGAATTATTTTTGAAAACTTTGAATAAATTCAATTCAAGCCCAAAAACATTTTGTCTTAAATGTTATATCAAAATATTGTTCAACAATCTCCCCTTTTTGATATAACAAAACATTTGAAAAATTATTTTTGGCAAAACTTCCCCTTAATAACATGTTTAATGAAAAAGATACCAATTGTTGGAAAATATATGAAAATGTTCACCTCCCCCTTTTTCATTAAGAAATTGAATTTTTCAAACCATACTTCTCCCCCTTTTTGTTATATCTAAAATAATTCAACTTTAAAGTTTAAAAATAACATTGGAGAGTAAGTGGTAAATTTGACATTAAAAGAATTTGAAAAATTAAAACTCCCCCTCAAAAAGTGCATTCCAAACAAAATATGACTTTAAAAGCTTGAAAGTTAAACAAAATTGAATTTCAACAAAGAGTAAAAAAATTAGTAACACGTGAAATTCAATATATCCAAGTCTAAAATACTTTATGCAATACCAATTTTTGAAATTAAGTGCATATGGATAAAGCTTTCCAAAAAAGTGTTATGCATTTGAAAATTTTTATATCAATTGTTAGAGATATATCATTTACATTTTAAATCATATGCATAAACATTTAAAAATCAAGGTCAAAAATTTAAAATTTGTAAAATCAAAGCATTTGAAAAGTTGATATCAATTGTTAGAGAGGTATCATTTGCATTGAAAATCAATTTTGACCAAAATTCATTATGATGAACTAAAGATTATAAAAATCATTAAACTTTTAAAATGTTTATCATAAAACATTTTTCAACATACATGAGATTAAAAACAATGCATAATCATTTAAAATCAAAATCCATGCATGCATAAACTAAATGAGCAACAAAAAAACATTAAGGTTAGAGGTTACCCATTCCTTTTTCAAGGGTGACTAGAGCATTTGAATATCTTCACTTTCATCACCATTTCTTCCACACACCTACAAGAGACATTTATTTGGATTTTGGTATCCAAATTTCTTTGGATCCTTGAACGTTAGTTTCAATGCCCTTTGTTCCCTTGGGAACCCATACTTGTCTAATTTTAAAACGTTTTCCTTTCTTCAAAGGACAAGTATGTTCCAAATGACCATGAAAATGGCAATGTGAACATTTTGTCATTTTTAAACATAATGAGTTGTTTTTAGAAATTAATTCTTTTTCTTTTGTTAAGTTTTCAAGCTTAACTTTCAAATCAAAATTTTCTTTTTCTAAATCATTGATTTTGACTTTTGAAAGCTCAAAATCATTTTTCAAAATTTCATTTTGATTCTCAAATTCAACTTTTGCTTTTAAAACCAAATCATTTTCGACTTTAAATTTTGAAATTAATTTCTTATATTTGGAATTCATGGTCTCAAATTCCAAATACAACTCATTATAAGCATCTTGTAACTCATCAAAAGAATGTGAATTTAAATCATTTGAGTTAGAAGATACCATTGAATTTTATTTCATGGCTATGAGGCATAGATTGGCTACTTCATTTTCATCATTGGAGTCATCTTCATCACTCCAAGCTGCCACAAATGTCTTTTTCTTGGATGATCCATTCTTCTTTAGGAGGGGACATTCATACTTGACATGCCTCGTTCTTTGACAATTGAAGTACACCGAGGGACTCTTCTTCTTGGTAGATTGTTGCTTCGCTTCCTTGGAAGACATGAATCTCTTGAACTTTTTAAAGAGTTTGGCCATATCTTCTTCTTTATCATCGTCTTCATCCACCTCTTTATTTGAATCTTGATGGCTCTCATTGGTGGACTTGAAGGCAATGCCTACCTCATTATTCTTTTCTTTCTTCTTCTTGTCATTCTTTTCTTCATCATCTTCCTCTTCCTTCACTATCAACTCATAAGTGAGAAAAGAACCAATAAGCTCATCGAAAGTGAGAGACTTTAAGTTTTTAGCTTCAATAATCGTCGTTGTCTTTGATTGCCAAGACTTTGGAAGAGAGTAGATTATCTTCCTCACAAGCTTTTCATTAGGGATTACTTGTCCAAATCCCTTGAGATCGTTGACAATCACGAAAAATCTATCTGTCATAGCTTTGATGTCTTCATCGGGTTTCATCTTGAAATTTTTGTAGCTATGGTTAAGAAGACTTATCTTGGTTTTCCTCACTTTAACGGTTCCTTCATGAGTGACTTGGAGCTTATCCCATATCTCCTTGTCATTGAAACAAGAGGAGACTCTTCCATATTCATCCGAACCTAATGCACAAAAGAGAATATGTATAGCCTTAGCATTGATTTGGAACTTCTTCTTCTCTCCATCACTCCAATCGTCCAACTCGCCGGTTGGAATGGTGTATCCTTTCATGATAGAGTTCCAAGCTCCTAGATCATTTGCTTGAATGAAGAGCATCGTCCTATTCTTCCAATAGACATAATTTGCTCCATTGAAGTAGGGTGACTTGTTGACCGGTTGTGAATCTTCAATGTAACAGGCACCGGAGGTTGAAGCCATATCTGTGTCAATTTCGTCGCGAATCTATAGAGCTTCTTCAAGGACCGTCTCAAGGTGGTTAAACCTTCTAATGAGTCAAGCTCTGATACCAATTGTTAGGATTTGCGAAAGCTAGAATTAACAACCGAAAAAGTTGAAAGAGGGTGAATTGGCAAGAATTTGTTTAGGGAGTAAGGAAAGTAAAAGATAGAAACTTTTGCACAATGATTTATAGTGATTCGATTTCTCAACGAAGTCTACATCCACTATCTATGCTCCTCACTTAGGATTTTCTAACAAATTCACTAATTTATTCTTTCATTTTCAAAGGCAAAGAGATAACCTTTACACTCCCTAGTTTTTCACTTTGCTAAACTATAACCAAACCCCTTTTACAAAAATATAAAAGAAGTAAACAAAGAAACCTCTCTAAGTTATGTGTTTACAAATTTAAGCTCACTAAAATTGATTAATTTATTAATTATCAATATTTAAAACACTTTAGGTTTATTCCTTTTAATAGGTTAATTTAGATTTTGGTTTATTAATGTTAGGATTTGCGTAAGCTAGAATTGACAACCGAAAAAGTTGTAAGAGGGTGAATTGGCAATAATTAGGCCTGTAAATGAACTGAACGTTCAGCGAACCATTCATGAACCGTGCGGTGGGAAGTTCATGTATGTTTGTTCATTTATTAAATGAACGAACATGAACAAGATTTTGCGTTCGTTTAATTAAATGAACGAACACGAACAAAGGGCTCGTTCGTTCATTTACGTTCGTGAACGTTCGATTATATGTTCGTTTATGTTCGTTCATTTATGTTCATTTATGTTCGAACAGATGGCAAATTGAATATGTTATGAAGATTATTAAAGTTGTTTGGATTTTAAGAAGATTGTTTTGTTGAACAAATTAACTTTAAGACTTTATTATGTTCATATAGCTTATTTATAATTTATGTATGTTTTTGTCATATTCGAACAAATTAACTCTAAAGTTGCAGGTTATATTAATGAATTTTAAGTTGTTATTCTTGTTGTTTACTTTTTTACATTCATTTGTTGTGTTCGAATAAGTTTGTTTTTTGTGTTTGTGTTGTTCGTTTATGTTCATTTATTATGTTCGTTTATGTTCGTTCGTTTGTGTTCGTTTACATTCTTTTATGTTCGTTTATCATTGAAATGAACGAACATGAACAAGCTATATTCCTTAATGAACGAACATGAACAAAAAAAATTATGTTCGTTTATTTATTAAATGAACGAACATGAACATACCTCCATTCGTGTGCGTTCGGTTCGTTTACAGGCCTAGCAATAATTTGATTAGGGAGTAAGGAGAGTAAAATATAGATCAATTTGGCACAAGGGTTTATAGTGGTTCGACTTATCAACCAAGTTTACTTCCATTACCTAAGCTCCTCACTTAGGATTTTCTAACAAATTCACTAATTTGTTCTTTATTTTTAAAGGATCAAGAGATAACCTTTACACTCCCTATCTTTTCACTTGGCTAAGATAAAACCAATCCCCTTTTACAAAAGGTAAAAAGAAGTAAACAATAAAACCTCTCAAAGGTAGGGTGTTTACAAATTTAGATTACTAAAACATTAATATTTGTAAGGGAAATAAAATAATATTGGAAAACTCTTCTCTTGTGTTTGAATGCTTGGATAGGTTTTCTAACCATTCTTCAAGTGTCTTGATCTTGTATTTATATGTTGGAATGAAGATGTGGTCGTTTCTAGCCGTTGGGGATGATTTCTAGCCATTTGGGGATGAAATCTCTGCAAAATAAAATTGCCCAGTACAGAGGGTATCGGTACTCCTAAAGGGAGTATCAGTACTACATTTGTTATTTTTAAATCAACTAGCCGTTGGGGCCTGATGGTATCGATACTACTATACAAAGTAGTATCGGTACCCCTTTGGGTATCGGTACTATTTTTGCATTCTAGAATTTTAGCATTGTTGTTAGTATCAATACTTCCCTTACCTTTGGTATCGATACCATATGAACAGTATCGATACTATTCATGAGGTATCGATACTGTAAGAACAGAATCATTTTGTGCTCAAATCCACTTTTAAGGACTTTGAATTATTTTTGAAAACATTGAAAACTTTGAATAAATTCAATTCAAGTCCAAAAACATTTTTCCTTAATTGTTATATCAAAATATAGTTCAACAATTAATTAGTCCTCAACTTTAGAAATTATCGATTTAGGTCCTTAAACTTTTAAGTCTTTTAGAACTCAATATTTTAGACCTTGACCTTTTAGTCCCCGAACTTCGATTAGAACTTTATTATTAACATAATCAAATAGGTTAAATAAAGCCTCCATTTTTAGATTAGATTTCAAATTAGTCTTTTAATTTAGGGAATAATACGAGTTGGCCCTCTCCTAAATGCTCGAGGGACCATATCGGTTATTTGATATAATAATTGATTAAAAATCAATTAGGGTTAACATTAGAGCCTATATTTTTAGGTTTATACCTCTAGGTCCTTTAATTTCATAATTTGACATCTTAAGCTAGAAAAGCCTTTAATTTACCTTAGCTTAATTAGGATTAATAAAAATTTGTTTGACTGCATTTTATTTCCAAACCTAAGGCAATGTTCACTTATTAAAGAATTAACAGTATATCTCCCGCAAGTATGCTCAGGGGGTGATTACTGGTGATTCCTGAAATAGGTCGACATCTTTTTCAAAACCGCATCATGATTTTTAAAATCAAGGTAATGTTCGGTCATTAGGCACATAGATAATCTCCCGCCTTTATGCTAGGGGCGAATGCTATCTGTCTTAATAAATGGGTACCCTTTTCAACTTTGCATCCGTAATGATTTTCAAATTAAATAAAGATCGAACTCAAAATTTCTGATTTTAAATATATGGTAATCAACTATGTACCAATTTTTGGGCACTTGTGGGGGTGCTAATCCTTCCCCATGCATAATTGACTCTCGAACCTGATTTCTTGATTTTCGCAGACCTTAAAACTTGGTATTTTTATAAAAATAAAATGTTTTATTAAAATTACCCAGTTTTTATGGTGTCTCAATCGCACCTTAAATGATTGGTGACACCCATTGTTATCAAAACCGGACCGGACCGGTCGGTTGAACCGGTTGAACCGGGAACCAATTTCCTGTCCAGTCCGGTCAGCTTCCAAAACCAGTTCTGCAATGAACTGGTTGGGAACTGGTGTGAACCGGCTGGGAACTGGCAAAACCGGTTTGAACCGTCAGTTCTGTTTTAACTATTTTTTTAGCTCCTTTTAATGATTTTTTCACGTTTTTTTCCCTCTTTTTTATTTTAATCAAAATGTGGGACCAACTTGTCTCTTTAGGACCTTGTTGGTCAGGGGTGCACTGGTGCTTGCGTCTAAAAGATCTGACATGGTTCGAGCTTTGAGGGCCGGTGAAGAAACTAAACTATACAAAATGCGGGACAAGCGTGATATTAGGGTGTGAGTTCCAACAATTATTTTAGGTATTTTTTATATTTTAAAATAAAAAATTTGTGGTTTTTAATAAATAAAAAATTAAATCGGGTCGGGTTACGGGTGGAGTACCCTTTCTTCTCAAGTCGGGTCAGGTGGTCCAAAAACCCGACCCATGCCCATCCCTACTTGTGATATTTTTATACCTTTTAATATTGTAAACTTAAAAAAAGTGTTATATATATATTAATATTGCTTTGAATATTATGTAAAATTTTTAAAAAAAATATTATTTTATATAAACCGGTTCAACCCGATTGAACCACGGTTGAACCAGTGAACCAATGAACCTGTACCTTCATCGGTTTAAAGTCCGGTCCGGTTTTAAAAACAACGGTGGCACCTCCTCACATTTCGAAATTCCTTTTCAAAGAGAAAACCTCCGAGTCGGTATCTATCTTTCCCCACCAGGACGAAAAACGGTGTCGACAATTACCATATTTTTTTGGGAGTGTCATTTCCTTTAATTTTTTTAGGGATTCAACAACTTCTTTCTTTTTTAACAAGAAAACTCCTGAAATTATAGAGTTATTTCAAAAATAATCAATTTTTTAAAAAATAATTGCATGATATAAATCTATTTTTTTTAATTTTTATTATAATTCTAAATTTTTAACACTCCTTATAAAATAATATTATGCATATAAAATAAAAAGTAATAAATATATATCAATTTTGTATTTTATTTTGATTATTTATTATGTATGTGTTTGATTCAAGTTTTATTTTTGGTATGTGTTTTATTACTTCTATTTTTTAGGATTAATTTCAATAAAAGGTTTTTCATATTTTATTTTAATGTTTTCATTAATTTTGTCAAATAATTTGATATGATATTTTGTTGTACAACTCATACATGTAGGATGAATAAATTAAGAATGAATGTAGAAATAAACACATAATTACACTGACGTAGTTATATACATCTTACAATATCATGGTACCCTAGAAATAAACACATACTTACATTTGTATAAATATTTTTATATATTTTCAAAGAAATCGAAAAAAGAAGAAATAATATCAAAATATATATTAAATTATTTCTATAAAAGTTTTACAAAATTAAATATGAACTAGAAATAATAAAAAAATTATATTTTCTATGAACTTTCATGTAAATATTTTTACTTTAATTTTGAGAATTTAACTTGTTAATGAGAAAATATATCTCAAAGAATACTTAGTAAAACTTACATTATTTTTATCTTATATTTCTTTAACCAAACATTGTAATTTTATATTCTTATCAAATAAATCATACAAGAAAATATACCATTTTAATAATATGTCAAATAAAAATAATCCTATTTTCAAAGATAATTTTATATTCCGTGAACTAAAATAACCCCTTACTAATATCGTACAAAGTGATTCAAATTGAATCCTCTAAAAGTATATACATGATAACTTGATAAGTCTTAATTCTTTCATATTTAGAAACACAACAGTGATAAAGAAACAGGTAGTATTGTTACTTTTAAAAATTTTGAATTCGAGAATAATATTTGTAAAGTATATATATTATGAATAATTTAAAAAAAATTAAAAAGATATTATTATATAATTATTTTAAATTATTTTTAAAGAAATACAACAATTTGCCCATTCAGTATTGAAATATGAACTTCAAGGCTATTCTGTTTGCCATAAACAACGATATAATAGGGTATGGTTGCTATTTTTTAAAAAAGTATAATTCATATAATTTAAATTTTTTTAATATCTAAAAGCAACTAGGTAATCTCAGAGATTAAAGGAGTGGGAAATTAAGGTTATGAGGGATTTGGGATTTGGAAATGACAAAATTGTGGTTTCTTTGATGAAACTGAAGACTGATTTCATGCATTTCGCCCAAAGCTAGTCTAACCCCATTCCCTATTTTCCCATATTAAAAGGAGAAAATCAAAGCACGTCTAAATTATTTTTTTTATAATCTAGTATTCAACCCTAATTTTAAAATATTAATAAATTAAAATAATAATTATCGTTGATAATATTTAGATTTTGACAATTATTGATAATTTATTTCGTTTGATTTGGATAAAAAATCACAATCAACAATAATTTTAAGAGAGAGAATGTATGATGATGGTAGTCATCTTTCACTTAGAAAGAATGAATATTCGAGATAATATTTAGATTTTGACAATTATTGATAATTTATTTCATTTGATCTGGATAAATAATCGCAATCAACAATAATTTTAAGAGAGATAATGTATGATGGTGGTGGCCATCTTTGACTTAGAAAGAATGAATATTTGAGAGATATCCCTCAGTTTTGTATGAAGGATTATATATTGACCTTTAGTGTTAGTGTCAGGCGTCAGATCATTATAGGTTACTTGTAGGTTGATAGGACGAATGAATATGATTGACTAATAATATATTTGACTTTGACAAATCATAAGTGCCTATCAGAATTTATATCAAATGTTATTTTTGACCGAAGAATGTGGATCTCCAAAGAGTTCAATCAAAGGAAGAATTTTGCCAAAAATTTTCAATCGACGGAGTAGAAGCAAAAAAACTACTTGTAGGGAAAATCCAGAGAAAATATAATAATAACAAATCAGACGACGACATCTTATCATAACTTTTTAATAATAAATACAAGTAAATTTAATTTTCATAGTGTATTGTTTAAGTTCACCAAGTTTAAATCTTAAATGACATAGAATTTACTGGCGTCAAGAGAAAACTATTTTTTATATAAAATCAAAGGAGAAGGAATAAAAAAATCCTTCTCCTTTTGGCTTGTGTGTCAAATTACCATATATTGTGAACCCTACCAATCAATAAAGAATCTCTCGACATGCCACATGCCACATGCACCCTTTAAGTTCTCCAGGGAACTTCATTATGAAACAAAGAACACTTAAACTAAATTTGAAAACAAAAAGAAAGGGGGTCATTTCTTATAATGGGTTTTCGATAAGATAAAGATAGATTCTACTAATATTCAAAAGAAAGATAATCTTGAATAAAATAAAATATATATAATCTAACATCATTATTAGGTTATTGCATGTCTTTATCCCTTTGCAATTAATTTAAAAGAAGATTACCTATAGATTTTATTTTAATGTAATGGCGGATTCACACTTTCTAACAATGGGTATTAAATTTTGAATTTTCTTTGATTAAATATTTATTTTATTGATTATGTCTACTCTAAAATTCTATTTGTGCTCACCTATTCAAAAAAACATATTATTAATATATGTATGTCCCCCGAAAAATATTTTTTGAATATATCATTAGTTCGGTGTATAACATGGAATGCATGCATGCATATATGCATGTCTTGGGTTTTTTCCTTAACTTTTATGGGTTGGATTCATTTGTATTATTGGTTTAAGTTTATATCCCCGAGCATTATTGTCCATTATTTAAGGTATGATTCATTGCAATTTGCAACCTTTGGATGTCCAGCAAAACAGTTTTTTAGAGGCATTTTTTCATTAATATAGTGGTGTTTTTAAGTGTCGCTAACCACAAATGCCACTAAAGGTTATGTTTTTTAGCGACGTGTTTTATAAACGCCGCTAAAGGTAAAGATATTTAGCCCTTTTTTACAAACTTTGCTAAAGGTAATGATATTTAGTGTTTTTTTATAAACGCTGCTAAAGGCTATGATATAACGGCTTTTTTTACAAATGCCGCTAAAAGTTATGATATTTAGTGGCATTTTTCCCAAACGCCGCTAAATTTGACATATATAAGCCAAATTTAGGTCAAATTATAATTTGGGTCCTACGTCCGAATTGAAAACGTTAATTTGACATTATTTAATTCTTCAAATATATATCGATTAAAATATGAACATTTTGAAAACTTCATTTCCAACATAGAAAATGATCGAAATACTACTAAAAAACACTAATTATGTGAGATTAAATCCCAAATCTGAATATAATAAAATGACCAAAATAATTCAACTAAATCCAATTATGAACATAGTTTTTGAGCACAAATTCCATCGATCTGAGAAGTTCAAAGACACAGACATCTCCTTCCCCCAAATTATTCTCCAATGTAAATTCATACCATCCTTGACTGAACTTAGCCCTGCCTCCTCTATAAAGACACCGAACAAGCCACTGTATCCCATCTGGAAGCTGAAGTTTAATGAACCCAGAAACCCTACTTAAATGTTGCTCGGCAAAGTATGATGGTAAATACTGCAATAGAGAAAATCAGAATGTACACTTAGGCAAGGCTATATAGACCGAAACCAAAAGAGCATCTAAATTGTATTCAATGCTTACCATGATACATCCCCTGTATAGATATGATGGTCGCAAGACGACCCAGCAGAAAGGGTTTGTCGGCTCGAATGTTTTGGCTACATTAATTGCCCCCCCTCTTTCTTTAGCAGTCACAATTCTCTTTCTGACTGAGGGCATCTCCAATGCTGCGTTGCATTGGAGATTTTCTCCAAAGTAGAGATGAGAAAGCCCTCCAGCGTTGCGCCACTTTGAAGATAGCTAGCTACATCCATTTTTTTTTAATGATTAAATTAGATTAAATTGTAAGATAGATAAAAATACATTGAAATTAGATAAATAAACATACTAATTTTTTGAAACATAAAAATATTAATTTTCATAATATTATTTATGAATGTTTTATTTATACTTTTTATCTTTATATTTTTTAGAAATAAATATGTTTTATTTTATATTTTCAAAATCAATATTATAATAGTTAAATATTGTGACTAAAGTAGAGATAGTGGTAATATAGAGATAACACTGGAGATGAATTATTGTTTCATCTCTAGAGTAGAGATATAGATGCACTAAAGTAGAGATGAGGGTTGGAGATGTCCAGAAACACTTTCATAAAATCTATTGTGCATTTCCATGTCATCCTCATGTACGAGAGATGGAGTCTCTTCATCTACATTTCATCGAACAATTGATGTGAAATTCCAAAATATTTACACACCGCAAAACAAATGAGGACTCACCAGGCTCAAACTTCATCTTTTTCCTCACCGGTTTCTCCAGTTTTGGTAGCTCTGCACCTGAAGAATGTAATTTTGCTTCATTAGCAGAAAACTACTTTTCGATCCTTTTACCTAATACTTGCATCGAATTGAGAAGATCAAACAAAAGGATATAAATATATACATCCTCACACATAAACATGGTAACTAGAGCGTAATCAACAACCAAATCAATATATCCATTACCAAACAGAAAAAATAGGGTAAGAGATTAAAATTAAACTCCGTACATGTCTGGATGAAATTTCCCATCCTGTACATAAAGCACCGGCATTACGATCCGCACATATTTGGTGCGTATTTGATAAAACTCAGTATCAGCATAAACCAGAAAGAAATGTCAAACAAACAAATGACAAACTATGGATGATACTCACAGATTCCGAAATCAACGTAGCATACGACAAGAATGAAAAATGAAATGCTTAACACAACTAGTAATAACTTGCAGTTTTCTTAATTAATAATGATAATATTTTATTATCTAAAATTATATAAATAAAATCATGCATATGTAATTAATTCCAGCAAGTAACCCCACATCTTCAATCCACCACTTATCTGATAAGGACTCTGTAAGAAGAATTTAGATCTTGTGTTTCTTCCATTTTTATACGTTACCCAGTTCATCCAGTAGCCAAACAAACTACTATTATTTTATTTAAACAACATCATATCACACCAGCTACCAAAATATTAATTTAATTCTCCCTAGCTTTACTCTAATTCCCATCAACCAAACATACTCTTAGCAGGTCTTAACATTCAAATTTAATCTCCAACTCTCAAAAACACAATTCAAAACCCAGAAGAAGAAAAAAATAACAGAAACCCGTAATTGAATAATACATAACAAACAAAGCTCATGATCTATTTCTATAGGCCTCTAGCTTCTCAATACTAAAATATTGAATTAAACAAAATGTTAAAGGAAGGGGAAACTTGGGTTTTGAGTATTTTTACCAGTTTCTTGTCCTGGAGAGTAGCGGAGAGAATAAGCTTATAGAAAGAAGGGAGTGGCATTTGGTGGAAAATTGTCAGACCATATAATGATTTTGCGTTCGCGCGGAGAGAATAAGCTTATGTATATGTATATATGTATTTATCTATCTAATTGTACTCTCACTGAATGAAATCATAATACTGTGTTGAGTTCTTGAATTTATTTATCAAACAAACTGAGAAATTAAAAAGGAGAAAATCTCAACAGACAGAAAGAGAAAGAAAGACTTTTCAGATCTTAGTCTCCCCATTCACTTTTTTGCTTTCCCACTGTTTTTTTTCTCTCTTTTTTTGAGGAAAAAAAACGATTTCAATGTTTGTTAACTCAGTTACTCACTGAGTTCATATCTCGGAATCTTAAACTCGCACTTTTCGTATGACACCACTAGCATAACTTTTCTTTTCAATGGCTTTGTTGCAGAATTGTTTTTGAATTGTTAGAACGGATACCAATTTGGCGTCACTGGCTCCGTGGCTGTCAGATGAGGATGGAAGCTTTGCTCCAAGACTAACAGTGAGGTAAATTTCTTGTTATTAACGACTGAAACAAAGAGAAAGAGATTGAAAATTGAAAATACCTTTCGAGATAGTCTCGGAAGAAGGAGAGGGAAGGATCATTGAGAACAGAGGATTAGATCTGCAGAGCTGGATGAACTTCTTGAGCTCGCTCAATTTCGCCGGATCCATTGGATTTCAATTTCTAGAGAGAGATGCTTCGTTTAGGGGATTATGTTTAACTTCGGTAGGAATGAAAAAATATGTGAAGTGGGAAAAATGAAAAAGGGCGGGATTTAAAAAATGTAAACTTGTGCGCCACTAAATTACGATTCTATAGCGACGTTTATATAAAAACACCACTAAAACACGAGTCTTTAGCGGCGTTTTAACAGAAAACGTTACAGTCTTTAGCGGTGTTTATTTAAAAACGCCACTAACATACGAGTATTTAACGGCGTTTGTTCTAAAAACGTCGCTATAAACTCATTTTGCTGTATTAACTAACAGGGAATTATATCTACATTTTGCTTATAGTATGTTTTTAGTTTTCGAAAACATCAAGCTAATTATAAAAATCATGAAAGTTAAAGCTTTATTTGACTAGTAAAATCTTCTACATGAATATGAATATGATGATGCACATTTATCAAGAGTTCAGGTTTTGATTATTAGATTATACAATTTTAATCTATAAATTCATAACACTTTTTGAATTTAATCGAATGGTGTGTAATAAAATTTGAAAGAATTGAATTTCTATTTATCTGGTAAGGTTACATTAGATTAAGCAGAACTTGACATATACATTAAGGATATTATAAAATATAAATGCGAACCATCTCTTTCTTTCTATATTGTTGGACTTTGTGAAAATTATTTAACACCATTTACTATTTTATAAATGGATTTTGCTTTCATTAAAATAAAAGTTGTTCAAAAAAATAAATGTTGGATAAGTCGATGAGGTGAAGCAAAATTTTCAATAGTATATGATATTAACAACACAGTTCATAATTAAAATAATTAAATTAGAAAATTCAGTTTATAAAAAGCTTAAGTTTTCTCTTTTAAAAAAAACTCTGAAGTCGTCTATCTTATTTTGTATTCTTAGTTGATAGCAAGAACGAAGTAGAATTATATTACGCTTCACGATCTGCGGTGCGGCGCCTAAAAAACGGCTAATATACGGCGTGACCGGTTAAACAAGTGACCGGTTAAAATTTAGACCGGTTATGTTATATTATTTAACCGGAAATATTATAAAGTACAATAACATACTAGGTAGCGCTTATATAATGTAATAGGTAGCGCTTATATTTACCTATTTTATAAGTAAACCGGTATATTTATACCGATAGCATTGCAAATTTACCTATTACATTATATTATATTGAAAGTGTCCATACTTTTTATAAAAAGGATCGATACTTTAACAGTGTTTCATGTTTTCCACCTACAATATTAATTTAATAATTTCATTTGCACAAAAAATTATTTGATTGTTTTGATATTTTATAAAATAATATTTAGAATTTTTAATTTAATAATAATATATATCGTAACGTAAAAAATAAATCATTAGACGCCTATAATTACTAAATTAATATCTTAAAACTCACTCAAAAGATAACCTTAAATTAATGTTTTCCACAGTGAAAAAAGTATGGACACTTTTATAAAAAAGGATAGACACTTTACAATATAACCACTACCTATTACATTATATAAACGATACCTATTACATTATATAAGGGCTACCTATTACATCATATGTTTACCTATTATATTGAAAGTGTCCATACTTTTTATAAAAAGGATCGATACTTTTTTTAAAACTTATGTAATTTATGTTTCAATTTTTTTAACAGTGTTTCATGTTTTCCACCTACAATATTAATTTAATAATTTCATTTGCACAAAAAATTATTTGATTGTTTTTATATTTTATAAAATAATATTTAGAATTTTTAATTTAATAATAATATATATCGTAACGTAAGAAATAAATCATTAGACGCCTATAATTACTAAATTAATATCTTAAAACTCACTCAAAGGATAACCTTAAGAACACTTGAAGAAGCAAGAGAACAACTATCCAAGCAATCAAAAACGAGAAAATCCCAACATGATAACAACTGAACATATCATATCAATGTTCAAACTCAAGTTGTAGATTTTGATTTCCTTTTGCTTGGCATCATATGAGATTTGGATTTTGATTTCCTTTTGCTTGGCACCATATGAGCTTTGGATTTTGATGAGCATCGGATTTTGATGAGCATCGGAAGTATTTCAGACTTATGATTTGGGTGGTACTCAACTTATGATTTTAGTTGCTATTTGTTACATTTCTTGTATACCACCCAGATCATACGCCCGAAACGTTTCTGACGCTTTAAAGTTGACCAAAAAATAAAATGGTCGGGATTTCCCTCGCGTTTATACGTTGGAAAAAAAACAATGGAAATTAGGAATAATCAATGATAACATGCATATTGGCTTGGGCTAATATTTATAGTGGAGCCGAAATATATATTGAAATTCAAACTCAAATTGAAATTTAAATTCAAACTCCAATTACATATGAAATGAATTTGAAATGCAGTGTTAAATTGAACATGAAAATTGCATAATTGATTCATACTGTTCTAGTAACATGCTTTATGAACCATCAAGCTAAAAGACAATATTGATTGAGTTCAAAGCTGAGTTGTGAGTTGATGGAGTTGTCACACTTGTCACATGGTTGGAATAAAGTACTCACATGCGAGATAGATTGTTTTGTTATACATAACCCATCTCAACGAAATTAATCCAAATAATGTACCCATAACAATGTTCAATTAATGTACCCACAACAATGTTTAATTGATTTGTTGTTTAATTTTCAATTTGAATTATTTGATTTAATAATTTCATTTGCACAAAAAATTATTTGATTGTTTTGATATTTTATAAAATAATATTTAGAATTTTTAATTTAATAATATATATCGTAACGTAAAAAATAAATCATTATATGCCTATAATTACTAAATTAATATCTTAAAACTCACTCAAAGATAACCTTAAATTAATGTTTTCCACAGTGAAAAAAGTATGGACACTTTTATAAAAAGGATAGACACTTTACAATATAACCACTACCTATTACATTATATAAACGATACCTATTACATTATATAAGGGCTACCTATTACATCATATGTTTACCTATTATATTGAAAGTGTCCATACTTTTTATAAAAAGGATCGATACTTTTTTTAAAAGTTATGTAATTTATGTTTCAATTTTTTTAACAGTGTTTCATGTTTTCCACCTACAATATTGATTTAATAATTTCATTTGCACAAAAAATTATTTGATTGTTTTTATATTTTATAAAATATTATTTAGAATTTTTAATTTAATAATAATATATACCGTAACGTAAAAAATAAATCATTAGACGCCTATAATTACTAAATTAATATCTTAAAACTCACTCAAAAGATAACCTTAAATTAATGTTTTCCACAGTGAAAAAAGTATGGACACTTTTATAAAAAGGATAGACACTTTACAATATAACCACTACCTATTACATTATATAAACGATACCTATTACATTATATAAGGGCTACCTATTACATCATATGTTTACCTATTATATTGAAAGTGTCCATACTTTTTATAAAAAGGATCGATACTTTTTTTAAAACTTATGTAATTTATGTTTCAATTTTTTTAACAGTGTACTGCGAATTTAAAATGATAATATACTTGTAGTTATTGTACATACCTAAATATGTACTGCGAATTTAATGTTGTACCCACCCTTTAACTACCACTACCAATGCCACATCCTATTGAAAGCAGCACGACAGAAACATGTTCAAAATGAACCTTCGTTTACATATCCATCAACTCCTGGAGCACTGAACTTGCACAACAAAATTTTTGCCATGGATAATACTGATGTAGACAATGTTAAGCCAACCGAGGAATGCCATGAAGTACATAATGTTGATGAATCTGACAGATTGGTTGGTCAGCTCTTCTGTTCACGTGATCAAGCTTGGCACTTTTACAAGGGATTCGCACGGGAACATGGGTTTAGTGCACGTAAGGGAACAACACGGCTTGACGTGGAAGGGAATGTGAAGACACAAGAATTTTGTTGTTCCAAAGAAGGGTTTCGAGTATCAAAAGTCAATACTGTTGATCGTCAACGTGCTCATACGCCAGTCACAAGAACAGGATATAAGGCTAGAGTCGTAGTTACAGCAACAAATACAAACGATCAGTGGGTTATAAGTAAGTCTGATCAGAAACATAATCATGCATTGTGCACATCTGCTATGACACCATTTATGCGTTCTAATCGAGC
Organism: Hibiscus syriacus; assembly: GCF_006381635.1. NCBI lineage: Eukaryota > Viridiplantae > Streptophyta > Magnoliopsida > Malvales > Malvaceae > Hibiscus > Hibiscus syriacus. The sequence goes on from NW_024063349.1 coordinate 671,894, forward strand.
TGTAAGTAAGGCTGATATCGATGAGGCAACAACATTGAAAGAGGTCGGTGTTGGCACGTCACAAGTAATGAACTATTTAACACAGCAGGCAGGGGGCTATCATAATGTTGGATTTACACATAAAGACCTCTACAATGCACTTCAAAGAGGTAAAGCAAAGGAAATCGTCGATGGGGATGTGAATGCGCTTATTGCCTACTTTGATTATAAGAAACATGATGATCCCGGGTTTTTTATGACATACTCGGTAGACGAATCGGGGGCATTGTATAATCTTATTTGGTCGGATTCTACATCGAGATCGGATTACACATGCTTCGGTGATGTAATTGCGTTCGACACAACGTACAAAGATAATTTGTATGGTCGACCAATTATGCCTATTGTTGGTGTCAATCATCACCATAACACAATTGTGTTTGCCACTGCCATAATCGCTGACGAAACGTCTCAATCTTTCGAGTGGGTGCTACAGAATTTTTTAGAAGCCATGATGAATAAATCACCTATTTCTGTTGTAACCGATGGGGATAGGGCAATGCAGAGGGCTATCAAATCTGTTATCCCTTATGCTAAGCACAGATTATGTTCTTGGCATCTTTCTCGCAATGCACAAGCTAACATTGGTGACCCAAAGTTTACAGCAGTATTCTCAAAATGCATGGCTTCCTGGTGGACAACCAAGGAATTTGATATTCAATGGCGTTCGATTATTTCAGAATTCAACGTCCAAAAGCATCCATGGGTGATTGAGAAGGGAAATACACGACACTTATGAGCACAAGCATATCTAACCGGTCATTTCTTTGCCAATATTCGCTCAACACAAAGGTGCGAGTCTATGAATGCTTCACTAGCTATTGCACTGAAACACAATAAGACATATTTAGATGTTGTTCGTGCAATTGAAGATGGAATTAGTAGAATGCGTATGAACGAGTTGAAAGCGGATTACTTAAGTTCCCATACGAAGCCCTTCCAGATCACAAAACTGGTTGACCTTGAAAGCCATGCCGCTGCGATTTTTACCCGCGAATCTTTTCGTGTGTTCCAAGATGAACTTATACGGGAGACATTGTACCGGATTGAGGCAGAGATTAAGTCCTTATCAGATGAATGTCAACATTATATTTTGTCAAAGTACGCAGAAAAAAATAGGAAATTTGAAATTAGTTTTGATTCTCGTACGAAAACTCTAATTTGCTCCTGCAAAAAATTCGAGACCGTTGGACTTCCGTGTCGCCATCAACTTCACATTTTGAAGCAATTGGACTACACATATTTGCCCGGGACTTTGATTCAAAGTAGGTGGACTAATGATGCGAAGGCTTCTGCACCCAGCTATGTTGATTTGAATGTGTCTCCAGAAGTGATGCAAATGGCAAGGTTCGTTGCTCTACGTTCAACGTCAAGTAGGTTATGCTACATTGCATCAAAGACAGACGAGTCTTTCAAAACCGCAAGAGATGAGATGAAAAAACTAATAGAAGAATTAGAAAACTCGTTTGGTTTGAATCATTCAGTCAACCAGAGCATTGTAGTAAACAATGTTCGTGACCCTCAACGAAAACAACGCAAGCGAAAAGAAGTGCCGAAGAACAAGGTCGAGAAGAAAATTAGGCGATGTGGGTACTGCAACGGTGAGGGGCATAACAAACTAACATGTCCTCAAGTCAAGCTTAGTTTGAGTACAAGCACACAGCCTACATCAACTGATTTTTTCGAAGACGGAATGGAATGACAACGATCTCCATATAATATATCGTAAGTATCAACATCACTCCTATTGTATGTACATATAAATATTTTGAATGAATGGAGAAAAACCGCGTTACTTCAAATTACCGACACTTTTTTAAATGGTATCGACACATTTTTATTCCAATCTGGACATAAAGTACCGACACAATATTATAAAGTGTCGATATAGGTTGTAGACCTATTCGCTCATAAAACCGGTATATTTATACCGGTTATATTACAAAATTATCTATTACATTATAATTATGGGTTCCGATGTGTAAAATGTCGACACTTTTTTAAATCGTATCGACACATTTTTCTTCCAATATGGACATAAAGTACCGACACAATATTAAAAAGTGTCGATATAGGTTGTAGACCTATTCGCGCATAAGACCGGTATATTTATACCGGTTATATTGCAAATTTACCTATTTTATTATAATATGTTGAAAGTGTCCATACTTTTTATAAAAAGGATCGATACTTTTTTTAAAGATATGTAATTTATGTTTCAATATTTTTTAAGTATGTTTCATGTTTTCCACCTACAATATTAATTTAATAATTTTATTTGCACAAAAAATTAGTTGATTGTTTTGATATTTTATAAAATAATATTAAGAATTTTTAATTTAACAATAATATATACCGTAATGTAAAAAATTAATCATTAGACGCCTATAATTACTAAATTAATATCTTAAAACTCACTCAAAAGATAACCTTAAATTAATGTTTTCCACAGTGAAAAAAGTATAGACACTTTTATAAAAAGGATAGATACTTTACAATATATTAAAAAAGTATAGACACTCAAATGTATATGTACGCATAGAAGCAAATATGGAATAATTAATGAAAATATACATACAATATAATCACACCAAAATATAAATACACAAGAATGTTCAAATAATGTACCGACAAACAAATTAATCCGATGAAAAAGGGTTGTTTCTAACGAAGTCCGGAACATTAGAGGCCTTCAACAAATTTTCCAAATACTCTCGTATGTTTCCGCCTTTTTCTGAGGACATACATAAATAATTTCAATTATCAAACTAATGAGGTGCAATTTTACTAACAATAAATTAAATTCGCATAAGCATGAATAAATTTGTGTCATACCTAGAGCTTTGTCGTTCGAATGGGAAGCAGCGTCAAAGGTATGTGGACATATGTAATTGTATTTCTATATAAACACATAAGTTGTTAAAATAATCAATGTCTGAACACCTGTTCAACTGATCAGAAACATATTGCATAAATGCAACTTACCGGATTATAAATCATTTTTTCCGCTGAATCATCGACCAAAAGTGTATTTAGCTCGTTAAAATCTGGACACGCGTTCCAAACATCATTGAGATCTTTACAGTAGGTAACAGAATCGTATGTTTTGCATTTTTTTTGATCCTGTTCACAAACAGTCGAACATAAATATGTAGGAATCATAGACAACGAAAAGTCAGCAAACTGTAATGACATTCATCTTACCCACACGAATAGAAAATGCTCGGAAAATACAGGTAGTTTCTCAAGTACACGGTCAACGTTATGCCTGAGATTGTAATCAAGTTTGAATGTTAACATTCAAATGTATATTAACGATTTTGACTACAGTAATTCAATTGCCTCAAACATGTTCTAACCTCATCTTTGAAGACCAAAGGGCAACAACAAAATTGTCGACACAAAATTGCATAAATTCAAATAATCCTCTTCTGAGGACAACATCTACAACATGAAGAAAATGAGATTAAAGTTCTACGCTTATATGTGGATACAAAAGAATAGAATTAAAACCTGCCGGCAGTCTTGGGATGTAGGCAAGGACACCATTGAGATCAAAAATTAAAAGTTTTCTTGAAGGCGGCGTTGCAAACACGATATACTTGTTTGGATCATCATCTTCATCATCATCATCATCATCGTCATCATCTTCATCGCCAGCTTCATCGTCATCATCATCATCATCGTCATCTTCATCGTCAGCTTCATCTTCTGCGACCGCTTGGTTGTCCACATCTGTTAAAAGAAAATAAAATAAAGTTCAGAACGTGTAAATGTTAAGAAACATAGATAATGAATTACCTAACTCGTTTGATGTCGTTGACGTAATTCGTTACGCAACATGGAGACTTCACGTTGCAATGATGAAATATCGGATCGCATTCCACTCACAAGGGAATCAATATGCTCCCGAAAATTGACCATGTATTCCATCACGGTCTTAATTGTGACATCCTCTGCAACTGGAGCTTCTTCCATCATTGCGTCTCCACTTGGTTGCTCTTCTTCATGGCCAACGGGGTCCATTTCCTCCCTCTCTTGATCTAATCCGACCTCCTTGACACGCTTCCAACCGAGTTTTTCAACAAAATCATATCCCGCTTTTTTAATAAATACCATGTCAATCTTGCGGGTTAATCGAACAGGGGCGTCATGCGAAAAATCAACTTCCTTCTTCTTCAACAGATGGGTGATGACACATCCATATGGTAGTGTAGTTGAAATTGTTGCTCCCTTTGTGACCATATATACAATTGTATTAAATATGAGTTTTGCAATGTTTGGAGCCGTTTTGGATTTATACTTTGCTATCCACCAATAATCGCTGTCTCGAAGCGTTGAATGTTTTCCCCCACTAGGCCGGATATACCATGTGAGCATTTTGTGAAACACTCTCAACTCTACATCGAGGTGAATTGGGCTATTTCTAGTAACCCGTTTAATTGTAGACCAATCTACACCATTTTCATCTGAATCCCCTGTATTCGCTACACCTAAACCCTCCGCAATAGTTTCTGGAGATATATATATCCTTCCCCATGACATGTGTATTAATTCCTATTATATTAGTCTTATTAGGCTCGTGCTGTAAGGAAGCATTGTTGTAGAAGACTCTAACTAGGTTGGGATAATATCTTGGTTCTACACCAAGGAATTCAAGCCAACCCCAAGATGTAAATGTGGATTTAAAACTAAATGCATATTTATCATCAAACAAGAAACCCAGGTCAATGACACGTTCGGGACGAATCTTCCTTACTTTAAAACTCGTCTGCCATCTTTGTTTCTCCATGTCGGATCTAAAGTTCAGAGTTTCGAAGGACCTGATTTCCTCAGAAGAATCGTTTATTACAGAAGGAGGTTGTTGAGAAGAACTGGGTTGAGAAGAGCTTTGAGAAAGACCTCGCTTCTGACGCTGACGTTTTGGAGCCATTTTGGTTGGATGCTACCCTTATTACAATGGAACACAAACACATTCAGGATAAAAACTCCAATATAGAAATCAATCAAACCCATAAAATATCGATAAATTTACCTGAATATCTGATCGTCACTTATGATAACGGTAGAAGAAAGAGGAAGATCTGCCTGCTTGCATTTATGTTTAGGGTTTCTCGATTAAGAGTACTATATAAACGGTGGAAAACACTTGATATTTAAATTAGTATCGACACAAACTATATTAGTGTCGACACATTATTTAGACATATTCTCTCATAAAACCGGTATAATTGTACCGGTTAGATTGAAAAATTACATATTACATTATACTTTTGGGTTCGATGATTTTGGGATCGACACTTTTTATATATGGATCGACACTTTATGGGTGCACCCTGTTTTCCATTCATTCTGGAAAAAAATATCGACACAAACTATATTAGTGTCGACACATTATTTAGACATATCCTCTCATAAAACCGGTATAATTGTACCGGTTAGATTGAAAAATTACATATTACATTATACTTTTGGTTTTCGATGATTTTGGGATCGACACTTTTTATATATGGATCGACACTTTATGGGTGCACCTTGTTTTTAATTCATTCTGGAAAAAAAATATCGACACAAACTATATTAGTGTCGACACATTATTTAGACATATTCTCTCATAAAACCGGTATAATTGTACCGGTTAGATTGAAAAATTACATATTACATTATACTTTTGGGTTCGATGATTTTGGGATCGACACTTTTTATATATGGATCGACACTTTATGGGTGCACCTTGTTTTTAATTCATTCTGGAAAAAAAATATCGACACAAACTATATTAGTGTCGACACATTATTTAGACATATTCTCTCATAAAACCGGTATAATTGTACCGGTTAGATTGAAAAATTACATATTACATTATACTTTTGGGTTCGATGATTTTGGGATCGACACTTTTTATATATGGATCGACACTTTATGGGTGCACCTTGTTTTCCATTCATTCTGGGAAAAAAATATCGACACAAACTATATTAGTGTCGACACATTATTTAGACATATTCTCTCATAAAACCGGTATAATTGTACCGGTTAGATTGAAAAATTACATATTACATTATACTTTTGGGTTCGATGATTTTGGGATCGACACTTTTTATATATGGATCGACACTTTATGGGTGCACCCTGTTTTCCATTCATTCTGGAAAAAAATATCGACACAAACTATATTAGTGTCGACACATTATTTAGACATATCCTCTCATAAACCGGTATAATTGTACCAGTTAGATTGAAAAATTACATATTACATTATACTTTTGGGTTTGATGATTTTGGGATCGACACTTTTTATATATGGATCGACACTTTATGGGTGCACCCTGTTTTCCATTCATTCTGGAAAAAAATATCGACACAAACTATATTAGTGTCGACACATTATTTAGACATATCCTCTCATAAACCGGTATAATTGTACCGGTTAGATTGAAAAATTACATATTACATTATTTATATATGGATCGACACTTTATGGGTGCACCTTGTTTTTAATTCATTCTGGAAAAAAAATATCGACACAAACTATATTAGTGTCGACACATTATTTAGACATATTCTCTCATAAAACCGGTATAATTGTACCGGTTAGATTGAAAAATTACATATTACATTATACTTTTGGGTTCGATGATTTTGGGATCGACACTTTTTATATATGGATCGACACTTTATGGGTGCACCCTGTTTTCCATTCATTCTGGAAAAAAATATCGACACAAACTATATTAGTGTCGACACATTATTTAGACATATCCTCTCATAAAACCGGTATAATTGTACCGGTTAGATTGAAAAATTACATATTACATTATACTTTTGGTTTTCGATGTTTTTGGGATTGACACTTTTTTATATATGGATCGACACTTTATGGGTGCACCCTGTTGGCCATATTGTAAATTTGCCTTTTACTTCCAAGTATCGACATGACCCTTAATGTGTATAAGAAACATGTACAACAACATACTGCTAACTTTTCTCATCTCATTCATAATTATATTCACATACAAAAATATAAATCGTATACAAAATTATAAATCTTATACAAAATTAACTCGACATTTACATCATTGCATCCTTTTGTTATTCTTATGTAATATTGCAGCTTTTGTTATCTCCTGTCTTCGTTCATTTTGATTGTGGCTTACGAGATCGTTTAATACTCGCGATCGATCCCAGTCTCCAACAACCTATATTCAAATTGTCAGAACGTTAAGTATTGTCAACTACAGCATTCAATCTACGACTTTTAACAATTTTACCACAAACAATTTTTTCTATCCACTTACAAAATCACCAGTTGCCCCTGTAGAACCGATCGATTCCATCCACATCATCACATACATGCCGCAATCATATCTGTTACAAAATTTGAAAACCACACATGTCAATTATGATGAATACTGCATAAATTAAGCTTTCTATTTGTGATAACATCTCATACCCATTCAATTGCTTATTCTTCTTATGCTCCACAAATTTGAAATTTTTCAAGGGATACTTTCCTAGAGATCCACATGACTCAACCCAAATGCGTTTCTTATTATAAGAATCTAATATTTTAATCTGCATTAAAATAGAAGAAGTTATGCACCAAAAAAATTATGCATTATAATTTACATAATGTCCTTTCATACATACATACATACCAATCTCTTAGCATCCTTCACTCTCTGTTTAGCTGCTTCAGTTGTAAACATACTATCATATATTGTTACAACATGATCTACCATATCCAACACCAACAGATACCAATGTGAATTATGGTAGTTTATTGTGATCATTATCTGCAACAAATTTCACACCCAATTTGACAAAATTCAACATTCTATATCCGAAAACATCATTTGCAATTGGTATGGTGTCTTACCTTCTCACAGTCGGTGAATTTCACATAGTTATCCAATATGACACCCCAGAAGGTAGAAATATTCTCAACACTTTCTTTATTGTTGGCTTCCAACGCCTGTTGCTGTAATTACGCAACAAACATTATTAATTTACCGTCTATAACACTACTTTTCAATATTTATTAATTTAACTCACCACTAAGAGGTATGGAAGGTAGCCAATCCTCCGGTGTGACTTTTGAGAATCGTAGCATATGGTCCAGGCGAGCAAATCGATAACCTAACAAAATTAATTACACAATCAGAACATATTCAATAAGTTTTATTTATTTTCTACTTTCTACTTACCACACCGCCAACCCATTCCGTAGGCTTCAACGTTGCAACGTCGTATACAGTAGCGAATTGATTTCCCATTGATATTACAGAATATCTGTATGAATCATTAGGATTAATATCTTGTCATGAAATATTTAAATATCACTCACAAAACAATATATTTCACTTACCCCGATTCTAACTCGCTATTCCATAAATAATCACAAATTGCAGCTTCGATGTCATCAATTCCGGTTGGAATGTCCGCTTTTTCAACCTACAATTTTGCATACAAATTTTTGTCACAACAACATAATAAAAATCAAATTAAGTATTCTTTTATTAAACTTACCTTCTGCTTCTTCTTCTGGGGTGCAGGACATTCCGAATCCAAAACTGCTGCTATAACACTCTCCGGTGTATAAATGACATCGACTTCCTTCCTCCTCATTTCTTCCATCTCTTCTTCTTCCTCCTCCCTCTTTTCTTCTTCATATTTTTTCAGTTCATCGTACTTTTTTTCTACATAGCTCTTCATATCTTTTATTTCACCCTTCAATTGAGCTCCTTCATCCGAGTATTTATCAACCACCCCCTTCACCCCCGTAAGTTCACTCCTCAAATCAACAACCTCCTTCACCACTCCCTCAAATTTTTCTCCCGTCACCATCTTAATATCACCCCTTAACACTGAAACTTCTTTCACCACTTCACCCCTCAACACCTCTACTTCTTTCACCACTCCATCTATTTTTCCTTCCACTACCCCCTTATGCCTCTCGAGTTTCTCTACGACTTGATCAAGTTTCTCTTCGACTCTTGATTGTCTTTGCATGATTTCAAATTGGATTTTTTTGATATCAGCCAATTCAGACATCAAAATGTCGAAGTTACTCTGTTTTGCTTCACCGTCGTCCCACTCACCTTCATCCCCCAATACAACCATCCCTCCTTTCTTCTCCTCTGCCTCCACTGCCTCCTCTACATCCTTGCCAATAACCTTCAAAAAATTAAATTACAATATTAAGACATTGATTATATTCTTAATATTATTTAATTACATTTATTACCATTTATTGCTTCTTCCCTCTATCCAACTTCAACTTCACCATCACTCTAACCACCTCTTCCTTCCCCCATGCACGGATGCGTGCCACTCCGGTTCTTTCATAAGCCGGCACTGCCTCACAGCCCGACCAAAAATCGAACAGTGCAACCTGCATTTATAATAAAATTTATATTTTTATATAAAAACACAAAAAAGTGATTCAACTCATTTACCTCTAAGATTGCTATGCACCCTTTGAGGTATCTCTGGCTGCCCTTTTTAAAGGTGATAATTGATTCAATCAATCTCGAATGGATATATTCAGCCCAATTGAATTCACCCTTCAAGCCTTCATCGCAAATGAGCTTCATATATTCCTTGTTCGTTGACGTATCACCCGTTGGACAAAGAAATATACCGACAAGGTACAATAGAACTCGGGCCTTCAGCTCATCCCCCAAGTAAGATCCACTTTTGATATCCTCTTCAACTTCAGTATATGTCACCTTATGATTCAAACCATATTTGGAGGCAAGTGCTTTCCAGTTCTTACTCCTACAGACTTCTATAACACTTTTGCCTTTGTTTTGTACCCCCAATACGGCTGCAGCAGTCGATACCCCAGAGGGAATGAATAATCACCATACTTAGCCATACATTGACTGACGTCAAATTGTGCCATCAAGGATCGACACAATTCCCTCCGAATAGGTCGATCCCTTACTCCGATCAACGATCCAAAACCTATTTCTCCCAGCACATTCAACTGACCCTTCTCCTTAAGGTGTTTAATTAATAAATTCACCCTTTTAATGCTGCATCTTGTCGACACTTCCTACATTTTTTAACAATATATAATGTTATAGTTCTTATATATTTTGTATCAACGTATTTACAAGTTTAATGAATACCTTATTTTCATGTGCTTTCCTCCGTTCTTTGTATTCTTTACTATCATTCCTTGACTGTGTGATGTAAGGTTCCTTTTCAGCATCACTCATTGAATTCCATTTGGACCTCACATCTTTTTTCACCTAATATTAAACATAAACGTTTCTTAATCAATACATTAACACTAAATACTAATACTACTCAATGTCAATTTCATTTTACATACCGAACCGCTCTGTGTGCCATCTCCCTTCATCCTTTTGCATTCGGCCATACTGTTAACATTTAAAATTTGTAATCAATTTAAAGTTTATCGATACTTTAATCCAATTACCATTTCAACAATAATAACAAAAAGACATTGATACTTACTAGAAGTACATATATCCACCCTTTGGTTGCTTTCGAGTCTCGGCCTCAATTTCAAAGTCATCTGCTCCACCAACAATTTTCCAACCCATTGACTCCATTTTCCTTCATATATCAGTTTACGCAAATCAAATTATTTTGTTACATACACTTTTCAATATACAAATATAGATAACTACTCTTGTGGTAAAACGGTTTTCTTCAAAGAATTTGAATGGCCACACCAAAATGTATCGGCACATTTATACAACCTATAATATCATTTTCTACCTATAATATTTAATAAAAGTATCGACATTTATATTTTTCCTTGAATATCTATTTCTACCTGCAATCGGTCCCAAATGCTTCCTTACTCCAAAACCCCAAACAACACATAAAAAACCCTATCGCGATTACTGTAATAATAAAAAATTAGGGTTTCGACAACATACTTTTCGATTCGACTGCAGCAACAAACAAACAAACTTCGCTTTAGAAACGCCTTCTGAAATGCAGCAACAATTACTCTTCGATTTCAAAAACTCGTCCGTTCTATCTTTTTTCAGAGGATATTTAGCTATGGCCTTTATATTTTCATCGGATATGTTATTTATATTTAATCGATACAAATACAAAAGTGTCGATACTTTTATGTCAGGTGTCGATACTTTCGAAAGGATAATTACCTATTTCTTTGAAAGTGTCGATAATTTATTACACGTACTTACGAAAGTATCGACACTTTCAATATATCCGGTATCATTTTACCGGTTTTATCATTTTGATACCGGTTTTATCATATTTTTACCTGTTATATCGTTGTGGATCGATATATTTTTTTAAAGTATCGACACATTATAGGCGCTATAACTGCTTCTCTTTTAAATTCACAAAGTGTCGATCCTTATATAACGTATCGACACTTTTAAATTTACCGGTTTTATCATTTTGTTACCGGTTTTATCATATTTTTACCTGGTATATCGTTTTGGATCGATAACGACACTTTTTAGGATTTAAAACTTTTAAAGTTATGTAATTTATGTTTCAATTTATTTAATAGTGTTTCATGTTTTCCACCTACAATATTAATTTAATAATTTAATTTACACAAAATTTTATTTGATTGTTTTGATATTTTATAAAATATTATTTAGAATTTAAATTTAACAATATTAACCAAATATAATAATAAATATGTTTTCAACAGTGAAATAAGTATGGACACTTTTATAAAAATGATATATACTTTTTTGAAAGTTATGTAATTTATGTTTCAATTTATTTAATAGTGTTTCATGTTTTCCACCTACAATATTAATTTAATAATTTAATTTACACAAAATTTTATTTGATTGTTTTGATATTTTATAAAATATTATTTAGAATTTAAATTTAACAATATTAACCAAATATAATAATAAATATGTTTTCAACAGTGAAATAAGTATGGACACTTTTATAAAAATGATATATACTTTTTTGAAAGTTATGTAATTTATGTTTCAATTTTTTTAATAGTGTTTCATGTTTTCCACCTACAATATTAATTTAATAATTTCATTTACACAAAAAATTATTTGATTGTTTTGATATTTTATAAAATATTATTTAGATTTTAAATTTAACAATATTAACTAAAGATAATAATAAATATATTTTCACAGTGAAATAAGTATGGACACTTTTATAAAAAGGATAGATAATTTACAATATAACAGGTAAAAATATGACAAAACCAGATTCATTATGACAAAACCGGTAAAATTTACTTGATATGTTAAACGTATGGACACTTTTATAAAAATGATAGATACTTACCGATAACCAAAGTTTACCGGTTACCAAATTTTTTAATAGTTTTTCATATTTTCTACCTAAAATATTATTAGTTGTCAACATAATAGGTACCGCTAAACCGAATTTATTAAATACATTTTAATGTATCCGGTAATGCTGTATATTAGCCGTATATTAACCCGCCTTTCCTGAGACAATCCCAATTTAAAGAGAAGCCGCTGTACATGACGTGTCAGGATATGGGCGCTCAGGTCATGAAAGGTGGGCCCACACCTTTCAGACTAAGGTTTGTGCAGTTCGCTCGCCGTGTGTAATAAATAGGAACCAGCCGACGAACAAATAATGGAGCTCTCCGGGTTGTCCGATCCAATTGGATAAGTTTTCTTCAACCTTCTTGCGGGTCCCACCCACAAAACATTTAGTATTTCTTTTTACGTGTCGTTTTGCGCGCTCTAAATTATTTAGCAACTTATATTTAAAAAGCAGTGTACAACGTACGGTATTTTTAAGACTTGTTTATTTAATATATTTAAAATAGTATACCACGTGTCATTCTATGGTATTTTAAGAGTTATTTATTTTTAACTGTATTATAAGAATTTTATTGTTTTTATAATTTTAATGATTTGATTAAATTAATATTGTTTTAAATGAATAGATAAAAGATTCATTAAAATTTTAAAGACATTATGTTATGTGCACTTTTACACAGTCAACTTTATCTCTACTTTTAGATAATAACATGATCCAGAAATTTAAGATACAGTGTTAAATTTTAATATATATTTTTTTAAAATAATAAGTACATAAATTATTTTATTTTTAAAATTTAACTAATTTATTAAAATAACATAGATGTATGTAGCTTCTAAGGGATTTAGTGTATTCGCCCTTACATAATAATATAACGAATTAAAGTGGATAAATCTAAAATATAATCGATTAATATAAGTTTTAAAAAATATAAATTAATTATAACAAAAAAAAATAATTAAAATATAATCTTGTAAAGTAAATTAGATAATATTTTAGGTTGAAATCGAAAACATTACGTTTTATATAATAATTCATATAAATTACATAATTATTTTAGCTACAACTTAAAAATTTACCGTTAAAATATTATCGATTAAAACCAAAATCATTATCAATTGTGTAATTTTTAAATAAACATATAACATTTTAGATTAAAATACCTTATCATTTGATATTTTATTGTAATTTTTAGAGTAGACATGTAATTCCCCCACCCCACCCCAAAAAAGAAGAGATCAAAGCAAGGCAAAAATAATACTATAAAGACGAGACATTTCTCCTCTTCTTCTTTAGAATCCCTCATATATAATTGTGTTTATTTCTTTGGTTTTAGGGTTTCGGAAATGGCATCAACGAAGATGTTCTTTGGCTCAAAACCAAGATATATCTACCCAACCAAGGAATTTGATGATGGGAATCTCATCAACAACAACAACCCTTCATCTGGTCATCATCTTAATCTCTTCGAGTTCGACGAGGTTGATGTTTGGAACAATTCAAATGATCAGACAACGACCAACTTGGAACCCAAGAAGCCATTACCCACTTCACGAGCTTCGTCTAAGAAAGTTTCCAAGAAGATGGAGATTCAGATCACTGATAACAATAAACACAGGAGTCCCCAAATGGCAGCAGCTTCAGCTTCATTGCCGGTCAACATCCCGGACTGGTCCAAGATTCTCAAAGCGGAATACAGACAACACGGGAAGATCGATGAAGGCGCCGTCGGCGGCGGCGGCGAGGTTGATAGCGAAGGAAGGGTTCCGCCGCATGAATACTTGGCTAGGACGAGAGGGGCTTCGTTGTCGGTCCATGAAGGAATCGGAAGGACTTTGAAAGGAAGAGATTTGCGTCGTGTTAGAAATGCTGTCTGGAAAAAAACAGGTTTTGAAGATTAACCCCACAAAAATAAAATCCAGGTTTAATTTTGATCTCTCTTTTTTACTTATTTAGAGCAAGAAATGGCAAATTTTTAATCGCCATTTCTATATATATATAATCTGTTCTCTGATTTTCAGTGTTTTGAGATTATCAGAGGATTTCTTACGCTCTGTTTTTTTTTCCTTTCACATAATGTAACGATTCGACTCTGAGTTTGGTAGCAGATCTCAATGATAATATGTTTTTTTTTGGTAAGTTGTACTACTTGATCATTTAATTATTATATTTTTTACTTTTATCATTGATCTTTTAATTTTATTAATAGATTATTTAAATATATTCAATTAAATTACTTATCATTAATATTAACAAAAAAAATTAGTGTGATAAACTACACATTTAATTATTATTATTATTATTTATATAATTTATCAATTTATTTTTAATTTTAATAAATTAAAATAAATTTAACATTCAATTTAGATGATGTCACATGTTACAACACGTATTACTATTTAATTAGATGATTAAACTTATTTTAATTTAATAGTTTATTTCTCATCAATTAGAGTGTAGTGGAAATAAAATGAACAGTGTTAAAATGAAGGGCAAATGACTCAAACTTAAGTTTCTTAAGTGATGAAATAAAAGCTCAACCATTGAGCAAAGTGATTATTTGATTTAAAGTGGACTACATATTGTATATATATTATATATTAATATAAACTTAAATTTTTAATATTTTATATATTTTAACTTAAATTTATATTTTAACATTAATTTTTTTAATTTAAAAATATATTTTATTCTTATCTTAATTTAAAATATATTTTATTCTTATTTTAATTTAAAATATATTTTAGTTTTATCTTAATTTAAAAAATATATTTGGATTTTATCATACCTTAAAAATAAGAATAAAATATGTTTTTTAAGTTAAGATAAAATTAAAATATATTTTTAAGTTAAATTATAAATAAAATATAATTTTAAGTTAAGATAAGAATAAAATATATATTTAATAAATTAAAATAAAAATAAAATATTAAGAATTTAATCATTTTAGTGCTCATAATTTTCTTTCCACTTAATCCTCTAATCAAAGGGTGACACATGTTACGATACTATCTAATTCATGGGTTAAATTTATTTTAATTTATTAAAATTAGAACCAAATTTATAAAATATGTAAGTAACAATGATCAAATGAGTAATTATATCAAGTTTTTAATTGTCACGTCGGCTTCTTCGTTAAATGTTAACGATAAGTGGCTTGATTAAATGCATTTAAGTAGTTGGACGGCCTGATTGACAAAATTGAAAGATCAGTGGTCAAAATGAAAAGGGACAATAATTAGATGGTCAATGGTATAATTTACCTTATTTTGGGATTATTTATAAGAGAAAATCGCCTCAGTGACAAAAAATGCCTTATAATATACGATTTTAACCAACTTTTTCCGGATTTGCCAAAATGACCAACAAAATCGCAATGCGATCGCTAATTCGCAACGCGATCTCCATTATCGCAAATTCGCGTTGCGATAGTTGGAAATCGCGTTGCGATGGTCTATAGTGTCGTTGCGATTTTCCCAATTCGCAATGCGAATAAGTAAATCGCAATGCGAATAAGTAAATCGCAACGCGAATTGGAAAAATCGCAATGCGATACTGACTATCGCAATGCGATACTTACTATCGCAATGCGATAATACAAAATTGCAACGAGATATTGACTTTCGCAACGCGATTCTGACTTTCGCAACGCGATTTACATAGCGCCATTCGTATTAACGCGTATTTTTTTTTCAAATTCCAAATACGAATTTTTTCTTAATAAATCGGAAACTGAACCGTCCACAGTAATCGCAACTCATAACCTCAAACCCAAAATCACAACACTCAGTCCCATCTCCATCTCTCACTCTCTACGGTGAAATCCGTCCTCATCTCCGAAGATTTCCGTCCCCATCGCCGGCGAAATCCCTCACAACCATTCACAGTCAAAAATCCCTCACAATCATTCAGAAATGGAAAATCAACCTCCGAGGGTTAGTTTTTTTTATTTTTATTTTGAAATTTTTGCATTATTTTAGGTTTTTCATATTGAAATTGATGATAAGTTTACTGGTAATTTCAATAATAGATTAACCATTTCACTTAGATTTCTTATTAAATTCATTCGATTGCTGCCAATACTGCTAAACTGTTTAGCCTGTGAAGTTAGTATTTGTCTTTGTTTTGTCTTTTGGTTGAAGTAATGCAGAAGAATAATAGTTTCGAGAATGAAAATCGCAACGCGGAAATAACTATCGCAACGAGAGAATCGCAACGCGAAATAAAAAACGCAACGCGAAACCAAAATCGCATTGCGATTTTCATTTCGCGTTGCGATTCTCTCGTTGCGATAGTCATTTCGCGTTGCGATTCTCTTTATCTCGTTGCGATTTTCATTTCAACCAAAAGACAAAACAGTGTTACAAATTTTAGTTTCAAGAATAAACTACTATTTATGTTTATTGTTTTTGGTATATCTTGACAGTGTAGTTTTTGGTATATCTAACTTGGTATGTTTATTGTTTTTGTAGAAATTTTTTTCGGCTTCATTGACATTGAGGAATAAAGTTAGCCTAGCCACTACAATTGCTTCGAAGCTTTCACCTGCACAAAGAAAATTGTTTGAGGAAACCTGCTTCGGGCCATGGCTGAGAATACAACATCCAGGTGGAGATGCTAATTTGACCCATTTGTGGCTTCAGACCATGACTAGAGATCTACCCGATAGTATACAACGTGGTGAGGAAGAGATATTGTTTCATTTTCCACCGGCGTATACTTGTTTTGGGCGGAAGGAGTTCTGCTTAATCACTGGTCTACGATTCTGACACGATGATGTAGGCCGGTACACTCGTCATATCACCCGCCCATCATGGTTATCCATGGTTTTTCTTGATGAGTCAATAGAGAAGCCGAACTTACACGTCGAAGACATGAAGAAATTGTTTAATAAGAAAGATGGTTTTACTCGGATGAATGACGTCGATGTTGTCCGAGTATGCCTTCTACTACTTTTGTATGCCGGCTTTTTAGGCAGAGAGGCCAGACAACCTATTCCTCAGGAGCTAATATTATTGGTAGAGGACCTAAATGCATGGAATCTGTTTCCGTGGGGTTCGTATATATGGAAAGCTACCTGGACTAAGTTGTCGTCTTCTTTTGATGACCGCAAAAGTTTACGGGGCGATGGGTCGAAATACACTTTGTCAGGCTTTGTTTGGGCCTTTAAGGTAAGAATTTCTATATAATGTTTTCAAAATTATAATTAATTATTTAACAATTACTAATGTTTGTTATTATATTGTTTGTAGATTTGGATATTCGAGGCCTTTTCCGCCATGAAGACATATGCAATAAAAACTTCAAATGATATTCCCAGGGCTATTTCCTGGAAGAGGAAACGTCTGTTGGATTGGGAAGACTTAATACCATATGCGACAATAAATAATGTAAGTTAACACAAATACTATCATATATAAACAAGTTATTAATAGTAGACGTTTAACTTTGTTTGAGTTTTTATATTTTTAGGAGGCCAACATTCAATTAATGAGACTGACACCCACGGAGGCTGAGCTTGCCACTGATTGGTGGCAAGCTAGTCAGCGTTTTCTTGATGGCACGAATGATGAGCAGCCTCCACTTCCTCCACTTCGAGAGCCATCACCTCACCCAGAGCCATCACCTGATCGACCCGACTATACACCTCTACAACGAGAGCCATCACCTATCCCGTCACATCATCGAGCCTATTCTCCACCATCACCTCATGATAGGCGACCGGCAAAGATGCCACGACTTCTATCTCCCTGTTCTCCACCTCCACGGGATGAGTCAAGGGAGTTACGTGATGAGGTCAATGCCTTGCGTGAGGAGATCGGTACTCTACGCGATAACGATGGTGCATGGCGTGTGGAGGTCAATGTCTTGCGTGAAGAGATCGGTACTCTACGCGATAACGATGGTGCATGGCGTGTGGAGGTGTCTACTTTACGTGGTGAGGTTGCCGCTCTAAGTGAGATAGTAGTATCGTTGCAGAATGAGATTCATACTCTACGCAACGAGGTAAGTTTAAGATTTTCCATATTTAACTTGATGATAAATTTACTCGTAATTTCACTTAAATTAACCATTTCACTTAGATTGCTTAGTAAATTTATTCGGTTGCTTCCAATACTGCTAAACTATTTATTAACACTGTGAAGTTAGTATTTATCTTTTTGTTTTGTCTTTTGGTTGAAGTAAATTTATTCGGTTGCTGCCAATTCTGCTAAACTGTGTATTCTTTAACACTGTGAAGTTAATATTTGTCTTTGTTTTGTCTTTTGGTTGAAGTTTTGAAATATATTTGTCTTTGTTTTCACTGTTTAAATATCATGTCCGTTTATTTACTGATATTTGTATTTAATTATTTAGCGGACCGATAAGGTGGATGCTTTACGTCGGGTTTTTCTTGCACGACAGAGTTCACGCAACAGACGGCGTGCACGTGCTATTAAGTCTCCGTATACCCTAATAGTGCGAAGACACCGCAAGAAGAAGCCCGACTCGCCTGTCATCCCTCAAGAGTCCACTCCTATCGTTGAAGAGGCCCCTATCATTCCTCGAGAGTCCCCTCCCACCGTTCAAGAGGCCACTGTCATCGTTGAAGAGGTCCCTCCCACCATTCAAGAGCTCGATTCACATGGCGTCATATGTAGGATTCTTGAGAAACCCTCTGACGTACCGGACATGATGGATTCAAGTTGGCTCTCGTATGAGTTACCGGCCAGTACCATATCGGTATCTGAAGAGGAGAGGAAACAACTACCGGACACAATTCTGGATAACACTCTTTGGGCTAAGACCGCAGTTGATTTTTATCTACATGAGCGAAGCCAGGGGTGTTTCACTGACATATGCAAGCTCAATGATGATATCTATTTGTTGCTTGATCGGTCTTGGTGGGGCGTATTATTAGGGGTCGAAGACAATGGCTATTTCGATGGAGGGGTAAGTCTTATATTTTTCTTATATTTTAATTTGATTATTTTTTTGTAAATTTATGTAAGTTACTAATATATGTCTTTTTTTGTAAAACAGCATATCGATGCGTGGGTGTCACGTCTTCTAATAATTAGGAAACTTAAGGAAAATAAAAGAAATACACGATATACAATTATGCCGACGTCTTTTAACGCCGTTCACTTGAAGAATCAACGAGATGAATCATTTGCGTTGGGCAATGGACAAGCTAAACTTTATCCTGCATGGTGGGAGGTCAATAAGGTTAGTGTTTATTTTAGATTGAGTTTAAAGGTATTCATAAATAAGTGCGCAAATGAATGAATTATTACTTATGATTGCAGGTGTTTATCCCTGTTTTGGAACGTAACCATTGGCTTCTCGTCGAGCTTCAGATCCCATCCCTTAAGGCAATAGTATATGACAGCATGATAAATTACATATCATTGGCTGATTTAAGAGATATTATTAAGGGATGGAGCTCTTATTTGGCTAAATTCTTGGATGAGATAAATTATTGGACTCGTTCTGGAAACAAGAACCCAAAGAAGCTCAATATTACAGTTAGCAGAGACGAGACCGCACCACAACAAACGAAAGGACCCAGAGGGGATTGTGGTCCTCTCGTATGCTTGGCGTTGGACCGTTTGATCACAGGAAGTATAAAGTATCTACCTCCCACCGATATAGATAGAGCTGTAGTAGGCTTGTGGTTTCGACATTATATGGCTAGATCGATATATACGAGACGCTGCCTACCTGGATCCGCGTTATAAAAATGTCCATAAACAATTGGTATTTTTATAGGCTTGTGGTTTGAAAATGTTTGGTTAAGTACCTAGAATTCAATAATTTGCTGTTTGTAGGTTTTAGATGTGTAGAAAGTGTTGTTTGAGCAAATGTTTGGTTTATGCAGGTTAATCTCATAAGTGAGCTGCGTGAAAATGATGTATGGCTACAAAAGTTGATTCAATAGTAGAAGTGTTATTTTCTCTAATAATTATTACTTATTTTTTGATTGTTTAATTGATTTGTAAAAGGTGATTTGTAAAAGTTGATTTGTTTAATTGATGTTAACATAATTCTTATTTGTGCTTGTTTAATTGATTAAAATGTAATGGTTGATTTTGTTGATTTCAATCTGCATTATGTTGAAGGCAAAAAGTACTATCGCAATGCGAAATGAAAATCGTAACGAGAGAATCGCAACGCGAAATTAGCGTTGCGATTTTCATTTCGCATTGCGATTCTCTCGTTGCGATTTTCATTTCGCATTGCGATAGTAATTTCCGCGTTGCGATAGACATTAAGATGATTGCCTATTAAGTGATAACAACTGAACAGATCATAGCAATTTTCAAACTCAAGTTACTAATACATGCCTAACTGAAAATGTTAAAAGGAGTATATATGTTAACAAAACTTGCATTATGTGTATTTTATGTGTGCACTTTTAACATTTTCAGTTAGGCATGTATTAGTAACTTGAGTTTGAACATTGCTATGATCTGTTCAGTTGTTATCACTTATTAGACATTCATTTGACTATCGCAACGTGAAAATGGCTATCGCAACGAGAAAATCGCAATGCGAAATGAAAATCACATTGCGATTTTCTCGTTGCGATTTTCATTTCGCATTGCGATTTTCATTTCGCATTGCGATTTTCTCGTTGCGATAGTCTGTTTTACCTTCAACATAAAGCAGATTGAAAATCAACAAATCAACTATTACATTTCAACACAAATTATGTACACATCAATTAAACAAATCAACATTTACAAATCATCTTTTACAAATCAATTAAACAATAAAAAAATAATAATAATTCTTATTTCTTCATCAATTATTGAATCAATGAATCAACAACTTTGTGACCCCGTACATCCATTTCACGCAGCTCACTTAAAGATTAACCTGCAGAAACCAAACATTTGCTCAAACAAGACTTCCTACACATCTAAAACCTACAAACAACAAATTATTGAATTCTAGGTACTTAACCAAACATTTTCAAACCAAAAGGAGTATATATGTTAACAAAACTTGCATTTGACTTACCAATTAACAATGGACACTTTCATAACGCGGATGCAGGTAGGCAGCGTCTCGAATATATTGCTCTAGCCATATAATGCCGAAACCACAAGCCTACTGCAGCTCTATCTCTATCGGTGGGAGGTAAAAACTCTGTGCTTCCCGTCGTCAAACGCGCCAAGCAAAGGCATACGAGAGGACCACAATCCCCTCTGGCTCCCGACGATTGCTGTGGCGCGGTCTCGTCTCTGACAACTGTGACATTGAACTTCTTTGGCTTCTTGTGTCCAGAATGACTCCAATACTTAATCCCATCCAAGAATTTAGCCAAATGAGAGCTCCATCCCTTGAAAATATCTCTCAAATCAGACAGTGATATGTAATTGATCATGCTGTCATACACTATTATCTTCAGGGATGGGAGCTGAAGTTGGACGAGAAGCCAGTGACGACGTTCCAAAACAGGGATAAACACCTGCGATCATAAGTAATAATTCATTTATTTGCGCACTTATTTATGAACACCTTTAAAAAATTTAAAAAATAAACACTAACCTTATCGACCTCCCACCATGCAGGATAAAGTTTAGCTTGTCCATTGCCCAACAAAAATGATTCATCTCGTTGATTCTTCAAGTGAACTGCGTGAAAAGCCGTCGGCATTATTGTATATAGCGAATTTTTTTTATTTTTCCTAAGCTTCATTATTATTAGTAGACGTGACACCCACGCATCGATATGCTGTTTTACAAAAAAATAGATATATTAGTGAATTACATTAATTTTTAAACAAATTAATCAAAATCATATATAAGACAAATATAAGACTTACCTCCCCATCCAAATAGCCACTGTCTTCAACCCCTAATAGCACACCCCACCAAGACCGATCAAGCAACAAAAACATTTCATCGTTGAGTTTGCTGATGTCAGTGTAACACCCTTGGCTCCGCTCATGTAGATAAAAATCAACTGCGGTCTTAGCCCAAAGGGTATTATCCACAATTGTTTCCGGTAGTTGTCTCCTCTCCACTTCAGATACCGGAAGGGTACTAGCCGGTAACTCATACGAGAGCCAACTCTCATCCATCATGTCCGGAACCGGTGGGGGTTTCTCAATACTTCGATATATTACCCCATGTGAATCGGGCTCTGGAATGGTGGGAGGGACCTCTTCAACGATGACAGTGGCCTCTTGAACGGTGGGGGGGGAATCTTGAGGGAGAATAGGGGCCTCTTGAACGATTAGAGGGGACTCTTGAGGGATGACCCGTGAGTCGGGCTTCTTCTTGCGGAGTCTTCGCACCATTGGGGTGAACGGAGACGTAATAGCACGTCCACGCCGTCTGATGCGTGAACTCCGTCGTGCAAGGAAAACCCGACGTAAAGCATCCACCTTATCGGGCCGCTAAAAAAAATTAATACATAAATTACTAAATAAACAGACATGATATTAAACAAAGACAAATATGTTTCAAACTAGCATTGTATTCACCCAAGTCATTATTCTATCATAGTTCACAAAATGCTCAGATAACATTCCAGAAGTAAGCACTTATATAAACATTTAAAAGGACAACATATATAAACATTCCAGAAGAAGAATAGTTTACTTTCGCAACACGAAACTTAAAATCGCAACGCGAAATGACTATCGCAACGCGGAAATGGCTATCGCAATGCGAAATGAAAATCACAACGACAAAATCGCAACGCGAAATGAAATCGCAACGACAAAATCGCAACGCGAAACACAAATCGCATTGCGATTTTCATTTCGCGTTGCGATTTTGTCGTTGCGATTTCATTTCCAATTGCGATTTTGTCGTTGCGATTTTCATTTTGCATTGCGATAGCCATTTCCGCGTTGCGATAGTCATTTTCGTGTTGCGAAAGTAAACTATTCTTCTTCTGCAAATTGAAACTTGAATGGATTGCATTACTTCAACCAAAAGACAAAAACAAAACCAAAAACAAATACTAACAAAAACAGTTTAGCAGTATTGGCAGCAACCGAATGAATTACGAGTATCAAAAATCTTAAACTTACCTCGTTGCGTAGAGTATGAACCTCATTCTGCAACGATGCTACCATCTCACGTAGAGCGGCTACCTCACCGCGTAATGTAGACACCTCAACACGCCATGCACCATCGTCTTTGCGTAAAGTGCCGACCTCCTCACGCAAGGCATTGACCTCATCACGTAACTCCCCTAACTCATCCCGTTGAGGTGGAGAACAGGGAGATAAACGTCGTGGCATCTTTTCCGGTTGCCTATCTTGCGGTGATGGTGGAGAAGAGGCTCGATGATGTGACAGAATAGGTGATGGTTGTCGTTGTGGAGGTGTATAGCCGGGTCGATCAGATGATGGCTCTGGGTGAGGTGATAGCTCTGGGCGAGGTGATGGCTCCCGAAGTGGAGGCTGCTCATCAACCGTTCCATCAAAAAAACGCTTACTAGCTTGCCACCAATCAGTGGCAAGCTCAGCTTCCGTGGGTGTCAGCCTCTGTAGAGGAGTGTTGGCCTCCTAACAATATAAAAGCTCAAACAAAGTTAAACGTGTACTAGTAATAACTTGTTTATAAACATATGGTAGTATTTATGTTAACTTACATTATTTATTATCGTATACCGTAGTAAATCTTCCCATTGCAAGGTCCGTTTCCTCTTCCAGGAAATAGCCCTGGGAATATCATTTGAAGTTTTTATTGCATATGTCTTCATGGCGGGAGAGGCCTCAAATATCCAAATCTACAAACAATATAATAACAAACATTAGTAATTGTTAAATAATTACTTATAATTTTGGAAACATCATATAAAAATTCTTACCTTAAAGGCCCAAATAAAGCCTGTCAAATTGTATTTGGAACCATCGCCATGCAAACTTTTTCGATCATCCAAGGCAGACGATAACTTATTCCATGTAGCTTTCCATAAATACGAGCCCCACGGAAACAGGTTCCACGCATTTAGGTCTTCTACCAATTTGATTAGATCATTTGGAATAGGTTGTCTGGCCTCTCTGCCTAAAAAGCCGGCATGCAAAAGAATTAGAAGGCATACTCGGACAACGTCGACGTCATCCATCTGAGTAAAACCGTCTTTATTATTCAACAATCTTGTCAGGTCTTCTACGTGTAGACTCGGCCTCTCCAGCTCAGGAAAAACCCGGGATAGCCATGATGGGCGGGTAATGTGTCTAGTGTACCGACCTACATCATCGTGTCCGAAGCATAGACCGGTGATTAAGCAAAACTCCTCCCGCCCAAAACACGTATACGCCGGTAGAAAATCAAACCATATCTCTTCATCACGACGTTGTATAGTCTCTGGTAGATCGCTAGTCATGGTTTGAAGAAATAGGTGTGTCAACATCGCATCTCCACCGGGATGTTGTACTTTCAGCCATGGCTCGAAGCATGTATCCTCAAACATTTTTCTTTGTGCAGGTGAAAGCTTCGACGCAATTGTTTTGGCCAGGCTGACTTTATTTCTCAAGGTCAATTGAGCCGAATAAAAGTTCTACAAAAACAATAAACATACTAAATTAGATATACCAAAAACTACACTGTGAATATATACTAAAAACAATAATAAACATAAAGAGTAGTAGTTTATTCTTCAAACTTAAATTTGCAACACTGTGAATTTCGTATTTGTCTTTGTTTTTTGGTTGAAGTAATGCAATTCATTCAAGTTTCAATTTGCAGAAGAAGAATAGTTTCTGAAAATGAAAATCGCAACACGAAAATGACTATCGCAACGCGAATTTGACTATCGCAACGAGAGAATCGCAACGCGAAACTAAAATCGCGTTGCGATTTGCATTTCGCGTTACGATTTGCATTTCGCGTTGCGATTCTCGGTTGATTTAATAAGCAATCTAAGTGAAATGGTTAATCTATTATTGAAATTACCAGTAAACTTATCATCAATTTCAATATGAAAAACCTAATAATAATGCAAAAATTTCAAAAAAAAAATAATTAAAAAAACTAACCCTCGTTGGTTGATTTGGTTGATTTTCCATTTCTGATTGTGAGGGTGGCTCTGAGAGATGGAGATAGACGGATTTCGCCGGAGATGGGGACGGATTTCGTCGGAGATGGGTGAGAGAGTGAGAGATGGAGATGGGACTGAGTTGTGATTTTAGGTTTTAGGTTATGAGTTGCGATTACGGGATATACTGTGGACGGTTCAGTGTTCCAATATATTAATATTCGTGTTTGGAATTTAAAAATAAAATACTTGGCCAGGATACTAATGGCGCTTTGAAAATCGCATTGCGATTATGTATTATCACGTTGCGAAAGTCAGAATCGCGTTGCGAAAGTCAGTATCGCGTTGCGAAAGTCAGTATCGCGTTGCGAAAGTAAGTATCTCGTTGCGATTTTGTATTATCGCATTGCGATAGTCAGTATCACATTGCGATTTTCCCAATTCGCGTTGCGATTTACTTATTCGCATTGCGATTTTTCCAATTCGCGTTGCGATTTACTTATTCGCATTGCGAATTGGGAAAATCGCAACGACACTGTAGACCATCGCAACGCGATTTTCAACTATCGCATTGCGAAAATGCAACGCGAATTTGCGATAATGGAGATCGCGTTGCGAATTAGCGATCGCATTGCGATTTTGTTGGTCATTTTGGCAAATCCGGAAAAAGTTGGTTAAAATCGTATATTATATGGGATTTTTGGTCACTGAGGTTATTTTCTCTATTTATAATGGGTAAATTACGTATTTAATCACACAATAATTTGTACATTTCTATTTTGATCATTCAATTACTTTTCAAAATCATATTTAACGTTACGTTTTGATTTCATTTTAGTTATTTACCATTAAGAAATTAATGATGATACTAATATATTACCATAAAATAATGTCACATCATCATTAAAAAATCAAATTAACAATTTTATTAAAATTTTAATCATGTGTAACTAAAATAAAAGAAAATGTAATGTTATGTTATGCATAATTTTTTAAAAGAAAATAGTTGGATGATTAAAATGAAACTGCACAAATAGTTAAGCGACTTAATATGTAATTTACCCATTTATAAGATATGGAAAGTGAATATGAAATGGATGATGGTGATTCTAAACTCATTGAAATGGTGGTAGTTGGCAAGATAGCAACAGGGCAGCTAAGAGCAATACTTTAAGTTAAATTTATTTATTGTTCAATTCTATATCAAGCAAATGACAAAGCTAGTTTCTTCTTCTTTTGTTGTTATTATTATTTTCTTGTTGCATAAACCAAAATTGAAAATATTTTTTGTATGATTTGATGTCAACAAATTTTATTTCTTTTATCTGATATTAAAGTATTCACTCATACCTTCCGGTGTGCTAATAAAAAAAATAATGTCAATATCTTTTGACGTGTTTATCAAATATTATATATCTTAAATTTTTAATTTGAATTTATTGAGTGAACTTAGTAATTAAAAGGAATGTTGCTCTTTCTTAAAATATTAAGTCCGAATAATTGTGTTTGCAGAGCGTATATACGTTAATAATTGATTAAGACAATTTTAAACAATTATTTTTCTTAAAATTCGATTATATATAATTTGAAATTATCGATATTTACTTTAATTTGAACATGTATAATTTTCCTGAACCCTCTGTTGTACGTTTGATTCCGGTATTGGATCAGTGAGTTGTCCATGCGTCATGCCATTTACCAAGTTCTCAACAGTTTGGCAAGATTTTAATAATTAATTGAGTTTTGAAATCAAGATAAATTTAAAGCAATGATTTACTTAAGTTTGAAGGGAAAAAGGAAAGAACAAAGGTTATTAACTGTGAGTCCATTAATAGTTCCCCAAATAAAGAATTGTACAGCCTTAAAAACAAAGAAAAAGAAGATGCCTTATCAAGGACTTACTTTTATTTATTATCATTTGGGTTCATCCTAAAAAAATGATAATTGCACCTAATTTTGTTAGCCAATATTAAATCATCAAACCAGCAGTTAGCAATTTTGCACCTAATTTCACTTTCAAAATTTGTGCTTTGTAATCTTCCAAGCTTCAACCATTCAACATGTAAAAGACAGGGTGGAGATTGAAGTTTTGTCCAATTTAAAACGGCAAAAGACAAAATGTTCAATAAGGAACATTCTTCATAGACGATATGTCCATGTCAAAAATGTTCTGTCCAATTGATTCATTAACAATCTATCCCTTCTTTTGTTCAGCCTTGCAATAAGTAGTGGGCAAACATGATCTTTTGCAATCAATTGAGTCCTCTGGCTATGAAGTTTAACCAAATATGTCATTTGGTCGGCGTAAATTAACCCTAAGGAGATGGTATGAGGTTTGAAGGTAGCCTAAAAACTTAGATATTCATGTACTATTAGAATGGATTTAGGAGACACATAATGTAGGATATGGTTTAAGGTTATAAAAAAAATAATAAATAGACTTGTAGAGTGTTTAAGGGTGATTAAATCAATAGTCAATTCTTTTTATGTAACTTTATTCTCACTTTACTCGATTTAAATATACTTTCACATGTTCTCTTTTTCTTGGATCGCTATAGATTATCTATATTTGAGTTTTCATCCTAGAGTTCATTTTCTTCATTTTTTTTCTTGGATCTCTTTAGCTGCTAATTTTGGATTTTCACCACAGTTTATTTTATTTTTCTTTATTTTATTTTTTAGTACGACCTTTCTACAAATGTTACATTTGGAATTCCGAACAAGTTGTAGTAAAATTATTAGTTTGAAGATAATTAGGCTTAAGAGAATCATCTTTAATGAGAGACCTCATATATGCTTCTCGTTCATTTCATGTTCAATCTTTTCTTGCTTTCTTTTTCTTATTCTTTTGTCTTTTACCTTTAGTTTCTTCTTTCTTCTTTTTTGAACTCAAAACTTCAACTTCATTTGAGTAAAATTCATCTCATGTGTTCGAAACTTGTGGTATTATTCTTTGACTCTTTTTCATAAGCTTTCATTCTTGTAGTTCAATCAAAATCATCTTTTTGAAAAGAAAAAATTAAAGAAATGTCATTCAGCGTTTCATACATAAATAATTTCGTAAAACAGATAACTTCAAAAGGTTATATGTTCTGAGTTAACTTCTTTATTTATAGAAAATGTTTAAAAATCTTTCTTAAAAAAAGTCTAAAAATAGTTCAATCTTAATTCTTAATGGGTTTGCGCTTAATATTTTCGGTTAATTAATTGATTTCAAACCGACTTAACCATTAACAGATTGAGTTAATTTGGTGGCAAACTGTTTTAACCGAATTAATTCAATTCAAACGATTAATTTCGAGAAGTGAACACCCTATATATAGGATGGTCAAAATACCTGAACCAGCGGGTCTCGACTTGGACTTTTTGTTTTTTAATTTTGAGGTTCGAAGAGGGGTGGGGCAGGTTATATACTAGGTAGGTTTGGGTCGGGGGCATGTTTAAGGTGGAAAATCACTCGCCTGACCCGACCCGGTAAAAAATGTATAAAATATTTAAGATTTTAAATATTTTTATTTTTATAATGTTAAAATAAATTATTTATTTAATAAAAATATAGTACATTATTCTAAAATATATTATTTTAATAATTTAAAATATTAATATATTCGGGTTGGGATCGGCTTAGGGTTATATTCTAAAAATTAGGACGGATTCAAGACAAGAGAAAACCTAAAATTATTAGATCGGGGAGGGACGAGGTTGAGCATTAATAAATATTTTTGGGTCGGTATCGGGGCGGCCAAAAACCCGCCCCGTGCCCATCCCCACCTATCTGCAATAGTTCAGCTGTTGATATTTTAAAATTTTAGTGAGATTATGTTGGTTATCGTTTTTGGTTGTTAGAAAATCAAAGGCCCCATGAAATGTGGAAATGTCAAGTCAAAGAAACGTGCAGAACGTGAAGTGTAATATATAAACATGAAACTTAAATTAGCTGACTTCTTATACTTATACCACTAACCTTAACCCTCTTTCATGTTCTTACATCAAAATCTAACCGACCAAAAATCATTTTCATGTGAAACAATAACCCATTATTCTTTAAACGTGTAAACTGTGTAATGCTGAAACCTAAACCAAAAGCCACCCACCAAATGGCTACATAAACTTGCTTCTCTCTAAACTTACTAAATATAAGGGTAAAGTACACAAACGGTATTATGACTATATGATATTGTTTTGTCGAGTCTCCGACTATTAAAAGTTACGAAATGATCCATCGATTATAGCTTTGTTGAGTATCTTGACTATTAAAAGTTACAAAATGGTCACCCAACTATTCATTATGTATTGTTATTAATATTATTATGAGAAAAAAGAGTAATTTATTTGTTAAGGTCGTGGGATCGAGTCCCACGGAGGGCATTTCATAATTCGGAGGTCTCTTACGGAAGCTGCTCTCAACCTGGTGTTGGGGGTAGCCTACTATCTTACCTCCCCTTAACCCATACATATAGGAAAAAGGGACAGCCATTTTTTTTTGAGAAGAAAAGAAAAAGGAAATTATCCCAAAAACATAATTCAAAATCAAGGCCTGTCTCTCAAAAAAAAAATCTAGGTCTGATACTGTTTTCCAGTACAGTTTACGGCCCAAAAAGAAAAGTTGAACTATTGTCTGGATTGCCCATTATCCATTTAGTTTTATTAATGGAAATAATCATGACCACCCCATAAAGAATTTCATAAATTTTAAAAAATATATGTATATCATTAGATTTTTCTGAACAAATATATCATTATATTTTTTAAATTTATAAATTTTTTTAATAATATATATATATATTAGAAATTAAAAAATATATGTATATCATTAGATTTTTCTGAACAAATATATATATATATATTTTTTAAATTTATAAAAAAATTTAATAATATATCTTAGTCAACAAGTTAAAGTCCAACTCAGACCATCGTTAATTTTTTTACGGAAAAGGTTGAGTGTGGAACATAACAAATAGTCTGATGATCATTTTGTAACTTTTAACGGTTTTTATCAGATTTTAGTAATTTTAAAATAAAATGTAATTGACACATTTCCTTAAAATTTATATTATACTTTTTTTTCTTTAATTGAAAGAGGAAACAACGCCAAGAAACTTAAGAAACAGCAGCAGGCCCCTCTAGGCGAGTTAGTCCCTCTCCATGCAGAGGAATTCATCAAGTAATTCAAATTCTACATAAAGAAGAGGATTTTCAAAATTCATCATGATCTTAATTCATTTAATCCATATGATCCTACTATAAAATGAAATAAAAAATTAAAATTCAAAATATCATTTTTTTAAATTCTAATATATATATATATACATATATTATTAAAATTATTTATAAATTTTAAAAATATAATGATATATTTGTTCAGAAAAATCTAATGATATACATATATATATTTTTTAAAATTTATGAAATTCTTTATGGGGTGGTCATGATTATGTCCATTAATAAAACTAAATGGATAATGGGCAATCCAGACAATAGTTCAACTTTTCTTTTTGGGCCGTAAACTGTACTGGAAAACAGTATCAGACCTAGATTTTTTTTTGAGAGAGGCCTTGATTTTGAATTATGTTTTTGGGATAATTTCCTTTTTCTTTTCTTCTCCAAGAACAATAGAAATAAATTACTCTTTTTCTCATAATAATATTAATAACAATATTAGGTTTTAGCGACACTATTATCATGCAGTTGCTGTACTTTTTTCCCTAAATTTTTCGATTTTCGAGTATTTTGTATCATTGGATCCAAAAGTAATTAGTATTCTTGGAGCGAGTGTTTTTTGTATTTACATTTTTTTAATGATATATCAAAATGATTGATAAGAGTGATCCATTTTAAAGTGTGCAAGCTACAACTATGGATCTTAAAAGTCATTAAGAAATAGGGGGACCAATATTGGGGTTTTAAAACGTTAGGGGCCTCTGCTACACTGCTCACAGTTGAGTATTGGGGGAATATTGGGTGTGGATAATAATTGTTAAAGCTAGAGCTGCACTGCTAGCTGTTGTTCACACTTTAATAATTGAACTTTAAATTATTTTAGGATAAATTACTCAATATATTATTGAATTTTAGTGCATATTAGTTTTTATCATTAAACTTTAAATCGATATAATTATAGTATTGAATTCTAATTATATCTTCAATTATACAATTGAATTGTTAACTCAAGAATAGTGTGATGACATGAATTTAAATGCGGAACGGTAAATTATAAATGAGTACAAGATGATGTAGTATTGGTATAATGGCCCTTGTTATTTCAAAACGGTCTGATATTTGTCTATGACCCTCCTCCGAGTAGCTTTGGGTGCACTCCAATTCTTTATGAAGCTGTCGTTGCACCCATCATCGCTAATTTAAAGGAATTGTCATTGTATCTGCTATCGTGGTTCAACAAATACATTTATCAGTCATTACTAAAATCGTTACATGTTGCCTCACAATTAACATCTTCTTTTATTTACGGTTATCTTTACACTTCACTACTATCATCGACTTTTCTAAAAAATTGCTATTCTATCGACTTTCATCGTTCAACGAATAAACTTATCAAAGTCAATACATTGAGCCTTGTAGCTCATATTGTTAGTTTTTGTCTTTTTAGATCCATTTGGCTTATAATGTTACAACTGATACTTGGAGGATTGACCACTAGCATATTTTTTCCTAGATATTGTATGGATATTTCCGTACTTTATTTTTCTCAATAACTTATTATTCGATTACTTTTTGTATTTGGAATTATGAGATGTTATGAGTTTATGTGTTTTGGACTATTTATGGCATGCATTATTTTCTTATAAATTCGATTTTATCATTGAAATGTATAAACTTTTTGTTACTGCATCTTATATCTGAAATTGTTTTTAGGATTTGATCGTACCGTCCAGATTAGATTTAGGAGTTACAACCTCACAATTAGTATGCTAATTTGTTTACGGCTATTTTCACACTCACGAGTCAAACGCCACTGCCATCATAATTTTTTTTTTACCGTCAAATTCCTATAATTTTAATCCGACAACAACATCCAATATCAACATTAAACATTAATCCCATAAAATTCACGACAAGAAATCACTAAACATGAATCATGTCATTGCATTCCTTCATCACCATTGTAATCCCTTTAACCTAAAAATTCAATATCAATTATTTTGTTGTTTACGTATTCATTTCACCGTGAAAAAAAATATGAATAGTTAAAGTTGAAAAAGAAGGTGAGAAAATATAGCTTTATAAAGTTTTTATTGTGAAAAAGAATCCATGCATGTGGCTAAAAAGGGAAAAAAAGTTGAGATCTTGAAACACGATCGAGGTTAAGTTGCGGAAGTACTTGATCTCGTGGCATGGGTCAACAACCCCGTTTTTACCGAAATATCATCCATACACCCAATATTTATATGTCAGACACTTTGTTCCTCAATATTACCGATTTAGCACCCTTGCTGACAAAGCGCGAATTGATATCCGTACCTTCACAGGATTATGTCTGAGCCGGCGCCATGTAAGGAAAGGCGCGGATGATGATATGTGCCTTCGCGGGGTTTCTGACATGTATAGAAGGCGTGGATCATGATCTGCGCCTTTCCTTTAAAACCCCAACAATCTGCCACCCACATTTATTACCACCCATCTCCCCCTCTTAAAAACACACAACCCTCAAACCACACTCAAATCTCAAATTCTCTCATTTTTTTCGAGTATCAATATTTTATATTAAGAAAGTAAAATATATTTATTATATTATAATTATTTAATAATTTATTATTTTATTAAATTTTATTGTACTATTTTTATTACTTTTTGCAGTTATAAAATGGAATGCGGGTTTTTACGTTTAGATGGTAATCATATCTCGAGGCATTTTGTCGATACAATAACAATTTTAAATTGTATTGTTAATTTAACTATTGTGAATGTTTTATTTAATTAATTTTTAGTATTAGTTTATATTTAATTTTTATACTATTTATTAAATTAGGAGAGATACCGTATATTAGATTCATTCATTCGTAGCATTAAGTTAGAGATACTTAGTCTTGTATGGCTATATTTAGCCGAGGGTGTATTCGATTACGTAGCGATATATGAAAAACATTGTAACCTTGAATCCAACCTTATTTC
Organism: Hibiscus syriacus; assembly: GCF_006381635.1. Taxonomy (NCBI): domain Eukaryota; kingdom Viridiplantae; phylum Streptophyta; class Magnoliopsida; order Malvales; family Malvaceae; genus Hibiscus; species Hibiscus syriacus. The sequence continues at coordinate 705,350 of NW_024063349.1, forward strand.
TGCACTGGTTGAGAGGTAAAAACTAGAGACACATACATTCCATCTTCCGTGTGGAGAGTGCACAATTACGCTAGAGGATGTTTCTATACATTTAGGGCTTCCGGTAGATGGATATGTGATTTCTGAGTGGCGGATGGTGATTGACATTCCTTGTACGAGGAGTATCTTGGAGGTGTCCCGCCTAATTTTAACGGTGGTCGAATACCATTAAATTGGTTAGATACAACTTTTGAACATTTGAGTCGCGACGCCTCCGAGGAACATGTTAAATTGTATGCACGAGCTTGCATATTACAGCACATAGGAGAGATCCTGATGCCCGACAAATCGTGCAACCAAGTTCATTGTATGTGGTTGCATCACCTCGCATATTTTCACGTTGTCGGCTTATTCAGTTAGGGCTTCGCAATTTTGACATTTTTGTATAGAGAAATGTGTCGAACAACTAATTATAAAAAAATGCTATCGACAGATGTCTCATTCTTCTCTAGTTTTGGGCTTGGTATCGCATGCATTTTTTATGTCCAGCCGTGAAAAACTTGTTGGTCTTCCCACTATTGTTGAGGTAATTTCAATATTGAATTTGTATATAAATAATTATGTTGAATATATAATGAATTTTATTTCATTGAATAGGTGGTCAAGTGCAAGAAAAGATCATCAGGATTTACCGGATAAATTAGAAGAAATTCGACTACTCATTGATCAGAAGGTTGGTACAGAGGTGTGTATTTAAATTTTATTATTTACTTTTAATTATCGTTATGTAATTAGAATATTATTTTGATAAGAATTATATATATTTATTTTTGTTTTAATGGGCTCCTTATTATATTGAAAAAAAATGAGGATTTACATCCCACATCACTTAAGATGCCTATTAGATATATGGATGGAGATGATCTCTCTGATATGTTATGCTATTGTCGAGTGGCATCTTACTGATCGCCTGTTCCGCCAATTTGGTTTTGTACAATCTCTTTCGGAAGCACCTAAGAATCTCAATGATATGCATATCATCGATAGACGGGGTTAAAAAGAAGTCGACTGGCTGCTGAAGTACATCGAGTGGTAATGATATGAGAGGATTGATGTGAATCATTATTCAGTTGTGGATGGTTATTATGAGTGGTTCAACACGAACGGGAAACCATTCTTACTTTCCGAGGAAGCACGAGGCGGGAGCATTCATCGACGCTGACAAAGACGTCAACCGTCACATTATCATCGTCCCTCAACTCGTGGACAGAGAGCATAGGCTTCTGGCTCGTCCTCAACTGCAACACCGAAACCACCATAGCAACCACCCTCTACACCGGTGTACATTCTACAACCGTTTCAAATGACACCGTAGCCATAGCATATGGCACCACATCCATTTAATATGACACTGTAGTTAGGTCAAACGCCACCATTTCCATATCAGATGCCACTATCGTAGGGTTTTATGACCCCTCATACCGGATATTATACTTCCATACTTGTAGATCTAGTATGGGGTTTATATATTAATTATTTGGTAAATGAAGGTTCACCAAATGCAAAGACACCTTTAGCGTAATTTTTTCACTCATCGATGTAGGTGTTTTTGCAGTTTTCATAATTTTCTTTGAGTGGTGAGATAGTCATCCATACACCTCCAGGGTCTTTATTCAATAGAGGAGTTACATCATCATCCGTCCCTCATCAACAAAATGTAGTTGCTCCTGATGATGATGATGAGGGTGAAGAGGAAGAACAAGTTATACAAAGAAATATTTATTGACACAGAGAGCCACCGCTCTGCGGAACACATTCCAGACGCAACATCAATAGACTTGTTTAGTTTGTCATATTTTTATTTAATTTTGTTTTTTTACTAGCAATTGTAATTTTTTTTATTTAATTATGGACTTTTTATTTATTTTGTTTGTTAATGTTTTTATTATTTAATTGTTAGAATTGTTTTTATTATTTAGTTATTTTTATTGTTTGAGTTGTATCATTTTCTTGTATTTAGTTTGTAATTTTTTATTTAATTTTCACTTTAGTAGCCCATTACTCGGTGATGCTCAAATGACATTAATTGAAAGTAAATGAAAATTAAATAACAGAAACTTAGATTTCATAAACAACAACTACATCATCACATCATCAACGGTTACTTGATGACAAAAGAGATGGACATTTTTTCCTATTGTGTCATAGGTTTCTACAATGCCCATATCTTTTGTTTTCTCTAGACGTCTCCCGAATATCAATATCATAATGAATTCGAGTAGATTTTAGATGACTGGGCTCCCTCAATAAGGATGTTTATGGTACAATTGGAATCTAATTTTGAACCTCATCAGGGTCTTTCTCATTACCTATAGGGGGAATTCAAATTCATATACCTTAAATATTTTTTAAAGTCAGTATACGAGATCCATAAAATGGTTATAGACTTGACGGGTATGAGAGCAAACTGCTATGAGATGGGAGCATGGATACTTTAGAGCTTAAAAAAACCCACAGTCACACTATCTGTCTCGTAGATTAACTTTGAACGAGTTAGCTTGAAGCCCTTGAAGAGGTCGCGACATCTCTGTGACATGAAGTAATTTATGGGTTCTAGAGAAAATTGTTACAAATATCCATTTGATGCAGTAAATATTTTTTTGCAGATCTGTAGCTAATCTTGGGTGATAGACATGACCGTTTTGCATCCAAGTTTGAGCCTGTCCCCGAGCTTGGCAAAAAGCGCTCCCAAACGAAAATACATCATTTTAACCAAAGTCGTTATTGTTAAATGGGTTGCCCCCTTTAAAGTCTAATTGACAGCCTCAACCAAGTTAGTCGTCATGTGTCCATATCGATATCCACCATCATATGTATTTGTCCACATTTATTTGTTGATGAGGCTGATGTAATTGTATCATTTCTTGTTTGAAGCATGGACTCAAATGTTTCAGGTAATAGTTCGTAACCTGAGCATCAAATATAGAACTTATTGATAAGTTTCAATAAAAAATGAAAATGATTGAGAAATAAAATTAGGCATTTTGACATACCCATGCACACAAGTAATTGGCGCTCATCATTCTTCTTGAACTTCCCATGATAGTTAGCAGCAATGTGTCGAATACAGTACTGATGTTTGACATAAGATGGTTGCCATATTGGATCCAAATAATCCATTGCTGCTTTGATCCTAGCTCCGCGATCTGAAATGACACAAATTTTTCCCTTGTGACAACATGTAAGCTTAAGTTTCTGAAGAAAAAACCCCAAGAATTTGTATATTCTCCTTCAACAAGGGCAAAAATAATTGGAAGAATGTTGTGGTTATCATCTTGGACAACTGTCAATAGTAAAACTTACTTGTATTTTCCATACAAGAATATCCCATCAATTTGGACCACGGGCCTGTAGTATTTCACAACATTAATGCACTATGAGTAAGTCCAAAAAAACCGGTAGAATTGGCATCGATCGTGAAGTACTCGATCATTGTGGTATGCATGGCAAGTTTCGAAGTCGACAATTATCCCAGGATTCAATATGTGCACTACCCTAAACCAACTTGGTAGTTCGTTGTAAGATGCATCCCACTAGCCGTGAAGTTTTTAATGACATTTTACTTTGCCTTCCATGATTTCTTGTATGAGATGGTGTACCCATATTACGACTATATAGCTGAAATCAGCACCACAATAGCTATATGTGAACTTGCTTTTACCATGGGCATGATGGCTTGGCAGATAATGTTGGAGTCCAAGTTGGGATGATCCTGGTTGATCCCTCAAATACAATATGTGTGAGGACCGTTGTATACCGTTAGTTCTCATATATTATTTTTCTTCTTCCTCTTCGATACACGAACAATCCAGTTGCATCCGTTATCACGTTTAACATAATGGCAAACATAATTTTCAGTGGTGGAACGGTCGACTCTGGATTGAACATAATTATGAATGTTGTAATTCTTAATTACCATCATTGCTTATTCTTTAGATGGAAAACTACATTCCTTTATATAACTCACCATTATTGACTGATGAGTTAAATCCATAATCACCAACAGTATGCATATCCACAAATTCTGGCTCGTATATTACACCATAATCAGCTTCATATATGTATGCTAGAGGTTCAATATGTACCGTATTTGTGGGAACTTCATCTACATCATCATCATCGGAGTCCATGTTGAACTACGGTGATTCTGGTTGAATGAATAATCCAGTCTCAGAAATATCCGCACCTGGCTCATGAAGAGGTTATTCTTATAGAGATGAGGATTTCCCCACGATGTCGATATTTAGGTCGAACAAGATGGTAGTTGAATGTCTTCCCTTTGAACTTGAAGGCATCTCGACATTGAGGTCGAAGAAGCTTACAGTTGAATCCCTCCCCCTGGAACTTGAAGGCATCATGTCAAATGGGTATTGTATAGATTGTTGCGTCGAGGGCATCTCCATATTCAGGTCAAAGAAATTGGCACCTTGAACTGGACTCGATGTTGCTATACGGATTATTTATGGAGCCACCTCGGTACAGATCGTAACAATTTGCTAATGAATATCTCCCCATTGAACTTGATGGGATGGCACCATGATGTGGATTTCCCATTAACGAGTTAAAATCATTACACATTACTTGAGTTGGGCTATCAACTTGATCAGCTTGTTGAGCCAGCTCATAGTGGAAGCATAATGACATACCACTAACAACACACACTTCAACAAATATCTCATACATTTGTATATCGGCGTCTGAATATTAATTCTGAGAATCAACCATCATAACACCATCGTCATCATTGGAGAGTTCGAACGTTATATAAGTAAACAAAAATATTGCGGTTGAAAATATGTACTGAAGTGAGGACAATCTTCTAGTACTTCCAACATGAACCTTCCTTGAAATTTTAGTTATCAGCTCCTCAAGAGTGATGTTTCTCTTGAAGGATATTTTGACATAATGATTTGATGAGAAGATGAACGCCGGTTTCATCTTTCCGAATTTCTCCATCATAGTAAACAATAGCTAAATACGCGTCATTTTGAGAGTTTGAAAGATTGAGAGTCTTATATATGTAAAAACAATAGTTGAAATATGCCTAATTAAATAGATAGTATATGAATTAAGATGTAAACTAATCCAAAAAAATTAAAAATTTTCACAATAATTTAAATAACATAATTTCATATTGTTACCATATCGAAAAAAATATCTCGAGATATGATCCCACTTTCTAATTTTACAACCGTAAAAAATTATACAAAATAATTAGTACAATAAAATTTGTTCAAATAATTATATATAAAATAAATATAATATAATAAAAAATAGTTTTACCTTATAAAAACAATAACAAAATGTACTTAGCTTGCTTGATAGAAAGAATTGATAAAAGTAAGAATAAGCAAGTAATTTTATTGTGGTGATGTTTGCTTTCAGAAGGGTTCTTATTTATAGGGGAGGGGGAGGGTTTAAAAGTCGAGCTTTTAAGCTCGGGTAATAATGAAGTACCAATAATTCAACGTGCATAATGCGTAATCTGTGCCTTTCGTACGTGTTAGAAACCCCGCGAAGGCGTAATTAGTGATCCGCTCATTTTATTACGTGGCGCCAATTCGGACAGAACCCAACGAAGACACGGATCATCAACCGCGCCTTTCCTTACGTGGCTCTTACTCGAATAAAATCATGCAAAAACACAAATGACGATATACACTTTGTCAGAAATGATGCAATAATATCATATGAGAGAATACCTGGCAAGTAATAATTGGGTGTACGGTTGCTATTTCGATAAAAACACCGTCAACATTATCTACACTTTTAACCTGGCTTTTATCACTGGGCTTACAAGAAACTCCAAATTTATGACCGTGACGTGACTCGTGAACTTACCACATGGTTGTAGCTCACGTGTCGATATCATTTCAACAAGTGGAGACTGGAGCCACATGTTTTTCTTTCTTTTTCGGGTAAACTACCTCCAATGTCACTTAATTATGAGTTTAATAATAAATATGTCAATTTTCTTTTAAAAGTTATAAATAAATCACTCAATTAATATATTATTACAAAGGGTAAACTACATGGGAGACCACCAAACTATGGTCATTAATCGATCTTGCCACAGAATTATTTTTTGTCTCAATTCGACCACCAAACTTTTTAATTGATTCAATCAAACCACTCTCCATTAAAAAAAACGGACTTGCTGACGTGTCCGTTAATAAAACTGGCATAATTATATATTTAGTCCTTAATATTTATATATTCTATCAATTTAATCACTATTTTAATTCAATTAAATAAATTTAACTATCCAATTAGAATATGATTGGAAAGTTTTATTTATGAATTTTAAATTATTTAATTAAGTGATTTTATAACCAATCAAGTACACCTATTTGAAATGGAAAATTGAACAAGAAAGATGTGTCCGAAGAGATTCGAACCTGCATCCAAGGGGAGAGAAGAGTAACAAGGCGCCCAAACCACTGGGCCAAAGGACTCCCCAATGGTTCTAACTCACAACAATTTACATTTGACTTGTACGGTTAAACAAATTATTTGGTTAAATAAATTTCAGTTCGATTAATGGTTACAGAAAAAAAATTCGATTCGATTAACAATTAAAGAAAAAATATTTTATTTGAAAATTATTAACCGAACCAAATTAACCAATTTTTTTCTTTAACATTAATCGAACCAAAATTATTTGATCGTTAATCGAACCGAAATTTATTTGAAAATTATTAACCAAACCAAATTAACTGAATTTTTTTCTTTAACATTAATCGAACCGAAATTATTTGACCGTTAATCGAACCGAAATTTATTTGAAAATTATTAACCGAATTTTTTTCTTTAACCATTAATTGAACCAAAATTATTTGACCGTTAATCGAACCCAAATTTATTTGAAAATTATTAACCGAATTTTTTTCTTTAACCAGTAATCGAACCGAAATTATTTGACCGTTAATCGAACCCAAATTTATTTGAAAATTATTAACCGAATAAAATAAATTATTTTTTATTTAACTGTTAATCGAACCGAAATTTATTTGAAAATTATTAACCGAACCAAATCAACCGATTTTTTTTCTTTAACCATTAATCGAACCGAAATTATTTGACCGCTAATCGAATCGAAATTTATTTGAAAATTATTAACCGAATAAAATAAATTATTTTATCCTTAACCGTTAATCGAACCAAAATTTATTTGAAAATTATTAACCAAATAGAATTAACCGAATTTTTTTCTGGAACCATTAATCGAACTGAAATTTATTTAACCAAATAATTTGTTTATCTGTACAAGTCAAATACAAATTGTTGTAAGTTAGAACCATTGGGGAGCTTTGGCCCAACGGTTTGGGCGCTTGGTTACTCTTCTCCCCCTTAGACGTAGGTTCGAATCTCCCTGGACGCATCTTTCTTGTTCAATTTTCCATTTCAATCAGGTGGTGACATGTATTGACGTGTCATGTTCTAATTGGATAGTTAAATTTCTTTAATTAAATTAAAAAATGACTAAATTGATAGAATATGTAAATATTAAGGACCAAATATATAATTATGCCAGTTTTATTAACGGACACGTCAGCAAATCCGTGTTTTTTTAACGGAGAGTGGTCTGATTGAATCAATTAAAAAGTTTGGTGGTCGAATTGAGACAAAAAATAATTCGGTGACAAGATCGATTAATTACCATAATTTGGTGGTCTCCCGTATAATTTACCCTATTACAAACATGTCAATCTGTCGACGTTGAAACGGAAGTCTAATATGACCTAATATAATAATAATTTAGTCTTCAAAACTTATGTATTTTATCAATTTAATTAATTTTAATTCAAAATAATTCAATATATTTAATCCTCTATATTTAAAATTCTATCAATTTAGTTTTTTACGATACTATCAAAGTATGCTAGCCATTCATATCAAAGCAATAATTGTTAATCACATTCTACCACAACAAGTTACTGTTAAACTATTATTATAACATAAAAGTAAAAAAAAAAATGAATATACTATTTCTAAGAAAAGAACAAGTAATTTAGGAAAATAATAAATATTAAAATTTTATATATGAAAGGTTAAATTCATTAACATCAGTTAGATTAGGGCCAAATTGATAAAGGGTAAATTACATATTTAGTACTTAAACTATTAGTTTTATTTCGTTTTAGTACTTAAACTTTCACTTGTTTTAAAATCATATCTAATATTTATTTTTTGTTTCGTTTTGCTACCTCGCCTTTAAAAACTTAGTGGAATTGTTACAACACCTTTATGGTTAAATTACATCATTCATCACTCAATTATATTCTCACTCTTATTTTGGTCACTAAAGTTTAATTTTTTTAATTTAATTACTTAACTTTCAAATCACTCCTAATTTAATCACTTAACTTTCAAAAAAATTTATTTTTAATTTACATTTATAAAATAATAATAATAATGTCATGTCACAAAAATAATTAATAAAATAAATTAGAGTGATTAAAATATGAGCAATTTGAAAGTTGAGTAGTTAAATTAAAAAAAATTAAACTTTAGTGACCAAAATAGGAGTGAGAAGATAGTTAAGTGATGAATGATGTAATTTATACATAAAAATGTCACGTGCAACAGTTTCGCAGAATACTAAAATGAAACAAAAAGTAAACGTTAGGCATGATTTTAAAACAAATGAAAGTTTAAGTACTAAAACGAAATAAAACTGATAGTTTAGGCAATAAAAATGTAGATTACCCATTGACAAATTATACGAATTTTAAGGATTAAAACTATTACTATATTAAGCCATATCACTAATCTAATATTTATTATTTATGTTCTATTTATAATAATATTTTAATTAAATAATATGTTTATAATTTTAAAAGAAAGGTGATTTATTGATTATCAAATCCATAATCAAGTGAGTTGGATATAGTTTAGCCTTCCTTTTTTTTATGGTTTGCGTATGAGCTTATAGCGCTGGAAATGGCTGGAAATTGGAAAAGCGTGGAGCATTTTCTACCATAATTGTAGTCATTAAACCTACTTTTTATTAATTATTTATTTGTTACTTAAAAACTTATATTTAATGCAACTTTCGGTATCTAAAACCATTCATTTATCTCATACCAATAATAACAGACAACATTGATTAATATTTGATCATAAAACTTATAATCTTATCTTGATATTTCTAACAAAAAATCATTACCCAAAATGAGATTTTTCAACATGCATTGATTTTTTTAATGGGAAAATAAATTTTAGGTGGGAAATAGTGAAAATGGGACAAGATTAAGTCTTGACTTGGATGCAAATGACGTAGTTGTTCCATGTCCCCATTTTTCCCGTGACTCGGATCCTTCAATGCAACCATATATTATATTTATTGTTAATGCAGCGGCAGTTTCTTGACGTAATTTGAAAGCCAAAAAAGTAAACAAAGAGTAGACAGCATTAACGTTGTCTAGTGGGGGTTTGTTTATCTTCTTGCTTGAAAACTATGCGCCTTTCTTGGTGGGAAAAAACTGTCTTCTTTTTAATAAATAAAAAGACAACGCTTCGTGTGTGTTTTGACCCATCGCTTTTGCATTGCATGTGTTTACGTATAATCATGCTCAGAGAATGAGCTTCAATTTTTATTTGATATTTTTAACCTAATTTTTGAATTCTAGAGATGAGAAACAAAACACAAGTGGGAAAGAAAAGGAAACGTTAATGAAACGGTTTGGTGTGTTTAAGGAGTTTCACATGATCCAACTAAGGATCTGGTCTGGTCGGTAAAAGGATATGCTTATGTCTAGGCTTTCTCTCCTTGTCTGCCGCTCATTTAAATAAAAAAAATAAATCACTCTACTCGATCATCATTTAAGTTTTGTTATCACACACGAACCAAGTGATATCAATAGTTAAAAAAATAATTATTATATATAGAGATCCTAAGCTAGAGTACATCATTATCTATTGAAATATTTAAACGTTCATTTTTAAATAATTAAAAAATAAAACAAATATTATTTTATAATTAAAACAAATTGTTCTTACACGAGTTAAAAAGGTGGGAGCAGCCCAGACATCGAAACGCCGCAACACGTGCGCACGCTTTGCTTAGCTGACGTTGCCCACACGTGAACCTTCTCTATCATTTTATATTTCATTTCTGTTGAACTAAATAATAAGATTTACCTTTCACGATGATGAATTAGGATAAATAAATAATAAATATGTTTTACTAGGGGCTCCAATGTTTTAAAAAAAAGTACTAAATACACCGTAAATCAATTTAGTAGCTTGATCATAGGATGTTAGAAAGATGAAGCCTTTATTGTTTATTAAATATTAACACGTATCAACTCCTACGTAAAATAATTATGTTTAGGGTAAACTTTATTTTTTTTAAAAATCATATATAACATTAATTTATGTTTTAATTTAATATCTCATTGTTAAAAAATTAACAGAACTGTTGATGTGATATTTTTTATTTTTTCAATAATGATATGATATTATTTTATAGTGACACATCAATATCAACGTTAAATTTTTAACTGTGGGATATCCAAATGAAATTTAAACTAAATTTTAAGTATAATTTAAAAAAGTTAGATACTAAAATAAAATAAAAATTAATATTTAGGTACTAAACTTGTACTTTGCTCTTATATTTATGGGACGTGGGTCCCTCGCTTTCTCTATCATACGTGCGGTCCTGATTCACAATTACTTGTTTTAGCTTTCTGGTTTTCTCTCTCTTGACTTTGTGTTTGACAATTAATCACTTTGCAATCCCAATGTCAGGTTTTTAATTATTTAATCCGACACTTGCTGCATTTGTAAGGTAATTTAATTTAATTTTTAAATAAAACACATTATTTACTTTTTATTTAATCACTTTTTAAATAAAATTATAATTTCATAAATGTTACTCAATTCGATTTTTTTTAAATTCATGTCTAGTTATAAAATAGAACTTAAATAATAATTTTTTGTAGTAATTAGTCAATTGATTTTTAAATTTGAGTAGAATCTCTCGACTATATATATATCACATTTGAAAAAAAAATATGAAGAAATATATATGTATTGTATATAGTTATAAAAAACCGTTTAAATTAAAATCACTTATTATAATAATATTATAAATATTTACAATTAAATTTAAATATAAACTCAAATAACTCAACACGATTTGACTCAAATTTTATAAATTCGGCTCGACTCAAAAAAATTAAAAATAAAACTTAAGTTATAAAATAAGATTCACCAACATAAATAACTCGACTTGACTCATCGGGCAGTCACCCCTAATTAAGAATTTGGTTTATTTAAATAAATAATAAAGAAATAAAGATTCCATAAACTTAATTAAAAAACATTATTTTTTATTATAACTATTAAAATTATCTTCGGTTGTTGACGATTATTAATATCGTCGACATTCTCGGTTAAATTATTGATAATTATTAATAAATTTAGGTGTTATTTATTTATCTAAAAAATAATTTTATTAATAATCATTCAATATACACCAAATTAATTTAGTCAACTCAAATATTTGTTTTAATTTCTAAATCTCATTATCTCTGTTTTGAAAATCGGACCGGATCGGCCGGTTCAATCGGAAATCGTTGCTTAGTCCAATTTAATCTAAACCGGTTGAACCGTTATTAGTGAACCAGCCATAACCGTTGAATCGTTCGAATCGGACCGGCTGAAAACTGGAAAAAACCGGGATTTTTGTTTTTTTTTAAAAAAAAATTAAACCAAACAACGTCGTTTGTTAAACGAGCCAAGTCGAACTCGAGTATTGCTGAGCTCGACTCGAATTTGAAAACTTTAAAAGTAAGCTCAACTCAACTCAAACTCACAAGCTAAAAATTATCAAGTTCAACTCAAACTCGAAATATAATATTGAAACTTGAACTTAAAAAGGCTTGAACTCAAAAAACATTTAGAAGCTCGATTGATTGAAGCCTAAAATTCGAGCTTGATTGAAGTGAAAGAATAGTTCACTCAATGCTAACCAAAAAGCTTCATGATTTTGAATGCCAAATTTCCTCTATTATTTATAGAAGTTAGTTGTGATGTGCTTCTATGTTTCTTAGCAATGTGAAATTGTTTTGTTCTCATATTTTTTCTCTTTAGACTTTTGGGATGCTCTTCTATGTTTCTTAGCCATGTATGATTGTTTTTAAAAAAAAATTAAACCAAACATATCATTTTGTTATGATTTTTTTAACCCCAAATTTATTTTTTAATTATAGTTATAATATATTATTATTTAATATATTTTACCTTAAATATTATGTTGTAGCTAATTTGAATCATTTTGTTTCACTTGATTTTATGATTTTTAACTTATATATGTTATGACTTGCTTTGAATATGACTTGTGATATAAAAAATTATTTTTTATTAAATATTTTTGGTATTTTTATTTAATTTTTTAAATAATTATGACATCTGATTCTTTCGATCGGTCGGACCGGTTGAACCAGTAAACCGGTAGCATGACCAGTTCGCTAACCGGTCCGGTTCTGAAAACCATGCTCATTACACCTAACAACCAAACGAAAATTTCATACACGTAACCATTTTTGTTCATACGCATAAGCTTGTTTCCATTTAGGGTATCTTATTCATATTTTTTTGGTTATTTTCTTAACCTTTTGATGAATGCAAAAGATAAATACAAATTAACAAATTTTCCAAATTTAGCTAATGAAAATTTCATAGAATCGACATTTATGTAAATTCTGTTTCGATTTAATCCGAATTTACAATCATTTTCGGATCATAAACTACCTTATCTTTTGTATAAAAGGAAAAGGTTTATCAAATTTATTTTTTTTCGAAATTGATAAAAGTAGAGGAAAGCCTTTGAATTGTACAGATAATCGTTATACTAAATGAAAGTACAGACAGGGCTGGGATGTTGTTTTGGCTTTTGCTTTTAACAGCCTTCAAATCAGTTCCCCCAAGGGAAAAAGAAAAAAACTGTAAAATGGGTAGGACCCTGTCCTACAGATTGGCTTGGTACTTGTAGGAACAGGTGCCTATGAAACCAAGGAACAAATAAACCAAGAAAAATGTTAAGAAATCCAAATTAACAACTCCGAATAAGCGACGATTTTACCGATTGCAAGTCCACAACATGGACTTGAGTTGCAGTCAGCTATACAAGTTGAAATCAGGTTTTTGAAGTCACTGCAATGAAAGGTCGAGTGTAAGACTGACATCCTCTGACTCCATGAAAACTTTACAGTGACCGGTCTCTAAGTTAGGTTCAGCTTCTTGGCGGTTATCCTTGTACCAGGGGAGACCTCTGCAGGATGCACGCTCTGGAAGGCCTTGTTGATGATGTCCAAATCTGGAACCATCGGTAAAGTTTGCAGTCTTATCCAGGTGTTCCGAAGAACTATTTCCGGTAAGAACAGGAGGGATTGTATCACCAGAACAGCTGAGGGAGATTTGCTGTTCGGTGAGAATTGCCTGGCCAAAAAGTACAAGCTGAGGTGTCTTCGCATCGTCAGTTTTCTTGGAATTCTGTGTAGGATGGGCCATGGTTAGCACACAAGAAACATTGTCACTTGTGCTAGTCTTCCGGACGTTTGGGCCACCAATGGAGGTCCTATTGGGTGTAGCAGTATAATCAAGTGGTGGGAAACTAGACGGAAAGAGACCCGAACGCAGTTTATTGAGGTGGAGATCCGATAGAAATAGACCATAATGAGCATGCCTGGCTCCCTGCATGCCAGCAGGAGAAGTGTTGTGTGAACACCCAAAGGGGTTGCTGGCCCCAAGGAGGTTGCCTGAAAATGTAGGGATCGGAAGTTGACCATCGAAGGGAAAATCCAAGTGCTGCAGCAGTCGCAACTTCTTTCTTGGTGGCGAAAAGGGAGACAGATGGATTGCCGGCATGTTCGAAACCAATTCCACCAGCCAAGGGCTCACTCGTTTTACATTTTGAAGCAAATCTGGCTCATCCCACGTAACCTGCAACGCGAAACTTGATCATATAAGATCATATACCAATTGTCCATTCATGGGATCCAAACATGTATGGTCAATTACAGCTTTTATATCAATTTGTGACACAAGATACGTAAATATAAACAAATCGCCATATACATTTCCGAATAAATTCGCAAATTTATGACGTTCTCAATGAGAGAACACAATAAGCTATCCTTGAAACAACCATTGCTATCAACAACATTCATCAACGGAAAATAATTGAGAAACCATAGAGAAACACACAATTAGAAGCGATGAAAACCGACCTGGAGAAGCCTCCAAGGAGAGTCCGGCCAGCGAAGGGGATCTGCAACGTGAACCGAAGATATAGTGCCCATAAACCAACTAACCCGAGAAGAATCCTCTGTTTCAAATGCCATTTTAAATCTCATTCCCGAACACCACCGGATCTGCAATGCAGCCTTAACTAAAGAGGTCTTCACGCAGAACTCTGGGGTACTCGCCCTTGGGTAGTAAACGACCTCGAATTGTTGGCCATTAGAAGCAAGTGTTGCCGCTTCAATAACCTGTTCAGGCCTAACCTTTCTCTTCCCCATCAAATTACCATTTGAGCTAACCTCATTATTGCTTCCATTACTCATCAACTTGCTTTCATCTTCCCTCATAAAAGCTGAAAACCCTCCATATGGGATCATACAATTCGCGGCGGTAGTATTCCATCCAGATGAACAATCGGGTCCTCCGCTAATTCCCCTCTTCGCCCTTCGAATACCGATGCAAAGATCACCATTTTCCGCCCTCAGAAACACAATGGAATCACCAGCTACAAGCTTCTTATTGTTAACAAAAGTGCTCCAGCCCGTGGTCAGAAGATGTCTCCTTGGGGTACCCCTAAAAATATGCCTAAACTTCCAGGGTTTCCCCGTGGACATCCTTGGCCAAAATTGTCTGAACAGGTGGATCAGCAGAGTAATCCAACCTGGGAAATATGGTTTCGGCGCAATACCTCGGAACCGAAAAGCCGCCACCATTGTTAGCATCCGATTGAGTCAGCGTCTTAGCAAAAGAAGCTGGCTTTTCTTGTGTTTCATTCCCATTAATGCCTCCAGTTCCGTCATCTTCAAAATCAGGGTCATTACCATTAACAGGGGCAAGCTTGATTTTCGCGAAAACCTCGTCGGTTTTGCGGTCGGCCATGAACTTAACGGCGGCAACTCTACAGATTATATAAGCCGGAATTCGAGGACAGTGCCTGAAATCAACAGTGCCACAAGCGTGCTCGGAATGGCCTTGAGGAAAGTAAAAGACTTTGGCGTTAACCGGAGGCATTTGAACCATTCCACCAGCACAAGCATGCCATAATTGAGAATCCAAGCTTTTCTCCATCTCTTTTGGTTTCTCCTCTGAGTCCATAAAAGTAATCATCTCTCAAGAAAAATAAAAAATGATTTCAACTGTGAAATTTCCAGTTTCCCTTTCTATCTTCAAGTAAATGCTGTAACAAAAGAGACTTATTCATCAAATTCAACAACAAAGAGAGAGAGAGAAAGAGAAAACAGGGTATCAGAAATAAAGGGGTTGAATTTGAATTGAAATCACTAACTTGAAAAGCACGTATGATAAAGGAACACTGTAATTGAAGGTGGTTTTTTTGTGCAAAATCCAGCAAAGTATACTTCAGTCCTCACCAGAAAGAGAATCCCAAACAAAAACTTGGAATTCCACAGAATCTCAACATTTTGTTACCAAAAAAGGAGTCAACTTCAGATTCAAATAACATTCAAAGCTTCCCATAACTCCATCTTTCTCCAATCTCAATAGCTTTTGTTGCCTCTCTTTAACAGCTATGATGAACACCAAAATCTGCTCCTAGGATACACTTTTTTTTTCTGGTTTTTCTTATTCTATAAAAAAAACCAGACAAATTCACTATAGACAAAAAGGGAAAACACTGTTCAATTCACCAAGTTTTGAGTTCACCAACAAAACCTTTACTTCCAAAAATTAAGATCCAATACAAGCAAGAAGAAGATAAACCCAGAAACTAAACACACACAAAAGAAACTCTTACACTCTCTTTGATCCCATAAAAAAACCCAAAAATCTCTGAGTAACTAACAAAACACAAAGTTTCTGTAACAAAAAATCTCCCCCAAATTCTCCACCTTTAAAGACCAAAAGAGGATATCCAGGAAAAGAAGAAGGAAAACAGTGATTAATCTTCTTCGAAAGTGTATTTTTTCTTTCTTTCTTTGAAGGATTCAATCAAAGAAATTTACTCGTTGGCCGACACAGAAGCAGATAAAGAAGCCATTAGCGCACAAAGAAGAAGAAGAGAGGCAACTTTTTAGATCATGCAAGTGTCCAAAAAGCATACACTGAAACAACCCAACACCCCTTTTAACAACTATAATAATTATTAAAACCAATAATAAGTAACACCCAAAAGCATAAATATAACTCAAATTTATTTTATTATCAAATTTGTGTTATTACCCTTTTTCTACGGATCTGAGGGAAACTCGGCCAGCAAACCAACAAAGATCTTTAAGAAAACCTATCCATTTTTCATTTTTTATTATGAAACATGCAAATGTTTATCAACTCTCATCTGTCAATAAAAACAATGTATATTAAATATTGTTTGTTTTGTTAATGAAACTGTTGCCTAGCTTTCCTTATATTGGTATGTTTATAAAATTTAAAAAATGCATTAAGAGTATTTCTTTTTTTTCTCTAAAGAGCAGATTCAAGTCCGAAAGCAAAGCTAAGGAAGTGGTTAACCAATAACAAGACAAGTTAACCGTGGTTGATGGGTGTGTTCCAAGTTTTAGTCAACTAGAGTTAAGGGTTTACCTTTGTTTTTGGTTACCTCAATTTGTTTCACTTTTTTATTTTTGGGACTGAAGATACTGTTTTGCTAGTTTTAACAACCATTATCTGAATTACTAATCGATTATTTTAGATTAGATTTTATAAAAATCTATTACGAAGTGATTTTTTTGATTCAGTTTGTTATATTCATAATCGTCAATATTCAAACTCTTAACTTTACGTAAAAAATTTAATATTTCATTTCATTAGACCAACTAATTGTTATATGTGTATTTTCCTACTTTATTTGCTAAAACAATGATTTTTTTCAAGGAAAAATAATATATTTTCTTGTTTACTTTTAAACTAAACATAAACATTTCTATATAATAAAAAACTAAGCAAATTTGTCATTTTTACCAACATTTTTATAAATTGTATTTATTTGGAATTTTAATTATGAATATTTATTTTTAATATTTAAACGGATGAGTCTATCAAATAATAATTGTAAAAAGTGGCGTTCCATTTCTGTTAGGTTAGAGCAGTGAAGCCTAATACATGACCAAATCTAAAACAAAAAAAAATATCTTTTGTTGGGTATTTTTGTCACTCTCCTTTGACAAAAAAGTAGGGAAACCACACTGTTTCCACCCGCAGTGTAAAGCGCGTGAAGTTTGCAGGCGTACTGTCAACAAACCGGAAGAAGAAACAGTTAAGTTGACTTTTTATTGGGTAAACTTAACCAGATTTGGGTGCACAAATGGTACTGAGCGCACCCTACTAATTTGAGTTTTTCAACATACATGGAGTCGCATCAAATTTGAGTAAATTACTTGTGTGATCAATTTTATTTTTATCTTATTTTTAAGTATAATTTTAAAAATATATAATTTAATCACTTGTGTTATCAGTTTATATTATTCTCTAACTAAAACTCTAACCTTAGACTTGTTGTTGTCCTCGCCTTCAGTTATTGCCTTTCCTCCACTAATCATCCGAAACCACCAACCCTAAACCCCCCCCCCAACCATCAAACATTGAAATTTGACTTATACCCATTGTCCTAACTAACATGAAGCCCAAATCAGACACCACTATTCATGTAGCACCCTGAACTTTATCTGGCTATGAATCAGATCGGTAATATTATATAAACTGATCAGATTCAATAATAATATATTTTAACTTAATTCGAATACTGAATAACTTAATTAATCAAACTATGAATTTCGGGATTAAATTGTCATCACAACCTAAATTACAATCACCGTTGACCAAATCATACAATTAAGTATAATTCAGGGTCATATTACAATTATCGGTAACATCATGGTCTAAATTGAATAACTTAAACATTTAATAAAAATGGTATCGATATTATTCATACGGTATTGATACATTCTTAGAACAGTACTAATACATTCTTAGAACATTATTGATACTAGATAAATGATATCAATACTAAATTACTTTTTCAAACTTCGAAGCTCATTTTGGTGTTGATCCCTTTTCTCAGTATTGATATTACACTAATGTAGTACTCATACTAATTACTGATATTGATACCCTTTTAGAATTACTAAATTTGAATCCCTCTAATAAGTATTGATACCTAAGCAGTTGTTGTCGATACTATATGTTTAATATCGATACTCTTTGTCAGTATCGATAATAAATAATCATTTGAAGTTTTATAATTATCCCATGGTATCTATACCCTAGTTCTAGTATCGATATCAAATGCACCATTTGATCAAATTATTTTTTTGATTGTTTGAGGTAATTATAAGATAATATTTGTTCAAAATTATAAATCTTTTAAAAAGAATAACATTCTCTTTTACCGGTGAGACCTCTTACTAAGTTAAAAAATAAATTTTAAATTAAGTTGAATTTAAACAACAACAACAACAACAAAACCATATTCCCACATACAATGGGGTAAGGGGGAGGTAGGGTAGTAGGCTGCCCCCAACGCCAGGTTGAGAGCAGCTTCTGTGGAAGACTTCCGACAGTCTAAGTTGAATTTAAACAATATATGATATTAATAAGGGTAAATTACACGTTTATTACCTTAATTATTACGTTTGCTCTGTTTTGATCATTTTTAAGTTATATCTCATGTAGTTTTAGTTTTATTTCGATCACCTAATATTAAAAAATTAACATTAATACCGGCCAACTTCACCAATAGACACGTCTGACGTTGCCATTTGTTCTTATGATGTGAAAATAGTGGCAAGTGAAAACTATTGATGAACAAAAGGGATGTTTTATGATTTGTTCGGAAACCTCTTTATTCAATATTGCTTCTTCGGCATTAAAGTCCAACCGAATATGTGCTAACAAATGATAACTTTAGACAGCTAACAAGCCCGTTGGCCGTTTGGTAAGAAAGTGAAACTTGTTGATATACAGCAGCAAAAATGATAACTTTAGTCACCTTTATAGTTTTATTCTATTCGATAAAAAGGATAAATTATGTGTTTAATACCTAAATCATTAGTTTTGGTCAATTTTAATACCTAAACTTTCATTTTTTTTCAAAATCATATCTAACGTTTAGTTTTTGTTTCATTTTAGTACTTCGTCTTTAATAACTTAAAGACACTGCATTTTTATTGGTAAATTACATCATTCATCACTCAAATATTTTCTCACTCCTATTTTGGTACTAAAGTTAAAAAAAATTTCAATTCAACTACTCAATTTTCAAATTGCTCCTATTTTAATCACTCTAATTTATTTTATTAATAATTTTGTGACATGACGTTTTTTAATATTATTTTATTAATATATAATTAAAAAATTGAAAGTTAGAGTGATTAAATTAGGAGTAATTAGGCGTGTTAACGAACTGAACGCACACGAACGGAGGTATGTTCATGTTCGTTCATTTAATAAATAAACGAACATAAACGAACACGAACATAAACGTTGGAGACCCTACCTTCCATTGTTCTTTCATGAAAAATAGTCGACAATGCAAATCAACCAAATCTACAGTGATAAATAGCATCACAGCTGATTAGCAGTGATGAAATGTTTGAAGATATTAGATATTTCGATCGATCTTTTAAAGATATTAAATGATTCACACGACTTTAATTTAACGCTATAGCATTTATTTTAGTGGTCCATGATTACATATGAACAATCATTTTCCACTACGTTATTCTAATAAATTCGCCGGCTAAAAGTTTTGTGACATCAATGTCAAACTTTAGTGAGATTTGTTAATAATGATCATTTCCGTTGGCAGAGTAGAAAATTTAACAGCATGAAGATTTCGAACGGTACAAATTGGACTACAAGGCAAAACATAGATCTGAAATCCCTCTGATGCTACATATCGTAACTGATATTATTGCTAAACCACCATTCAAAATTTTAATGTACATAAAGTCTACTCCACAACTAAAGGTTACACAAGAACTATGAAAATAAAAGTTCATTGTCAAAGTGTATTTTCTACTTAGTAATGGTTTCTTCCTGGAAAACCCATTACTTCTGCTATTACACTCTTTTTCAAAAATTGCATAGAAACCTTTGTTTTGTTTTCTGGCAAATTCTATATATTTTTCTCTTTACTGATTCTCATATACTTCCGATTGTTACCTTTATCTTCCCATCTATTTCTAGAAAGAAGTATGATGTTTTCTTGAGTTTTAGATTTGAAGATACCTGCAATAACTTTACATATCAACTATTAAGCCAAATAAAACATAGAAAGAGATGACAACAGACCTGTAAAACTTCAGATTGCACTATAATATAACTTGTTTTGAAGCTTTCACCGATCATCTCCACTCTCTAGTGAATAATAGGGTTTGGGAAAAAGGGGGAAAATGAATATAGGTGCGAGGTGCCTCACGGGTTAACATATTGGA
The DNA here is from genome assembly GCF_006381635.1 of Hibiscus syriacus. Lineage (NCBI taxonomy): Eukaryota > Viridiplantae > Streptophyta > Magnoliopsida > Malvales > Malvaceae > Hibiscus > Hibiscus syriacus. The sequence goes on from NW_024063349.1 coordinate 726,031, forward strand.
TTTAATCTCCAAATAAAATTGGGTTAATTATGGAGTTGGTCATCAGAATATCATATTAATTAATATTTTTAAGATACCTACAAATTGGTCACCAAAATTGATTTAATAAGATTGAGTTAAACATAAATGAACGAACATAACCGAACGTTCACGAACGTAAATGAACGAACAGGACCTATGTTCGTGTTCGCTCATTTAATTAAATGAACACAAAATCTTGTTCATGTTCGTTCATTTAATAAATAAACACATAAACGAACTTCTCGCCGCACAGTTCATGAACGGTTTGCTGAACGTTCAGTTCATTTACAGGCCTAGGAGTAATTTGAATGTTAAGTAATTAAATTAAAAAAATTAAACTATAGTGACCAAAATAGGAGTGAGAAGATAGTTGAGTGATGAATGATGCAATTTACCCATAAAAAAGGTGCAACGTATAAATCACTTTTTAAGTTTTTAACGGTGAGGTACTAAAATGAAATAAAAACTAAACGTTAGGGATGACTATGAAAAAATTGAAAGTTTAGGTACTAAAATGGACCAAATCCGATAGTTTAGATACTAAATGCATAATTTATCCTAAAATTAATTTTTATTTAAACGGTTAAACATATAAGTGAGATACATGAGTAGATAAAATTAAAAATACATAATTGTTTTGGGAAAAATCAAAGTTTGGGTTTTTTATATATACATGGTTGTGATCCACTTAAACAATGTAAAACTTTTTTAATTGTACACATATTGAGGACTGTTGTATGAGTGAAAATAGACGTCTGAGATTAACTCTTTATTTTTTCCAGTGAATATCTTCTCATTTCCTACTGTTAATCTCGGTCGTCTATTTTCACTCATCTAACAATATTAAATCTATATAAAACTAAAAAATTTTACATTGTGTAATTGGATCCTATCACACACACATATATGAGTTAGGATTCATTTACAAAATGCAAAACTCTTTTGATTTTACATAGATTTAGGACCGTTGAATGAGTGAAAATAGAATGAAGAGAATGATCCAATTACACAACATAAAACTTTCTAGTTTTACACCTATTTAGGATTGCTAGATGAGTGGAAATAAACAATTGTTATTAACAGTAGGAAATTAAAAGTTATTCACTGAAAAAAAATAAAGAATTAATCTTAGCCTTCTATTTTCACTCATCCTAAATTTGTATAAGATTAAAAAAGATTTACACGATATATATATATATATATGGGATAAGATTATGTTACACAATGTAAAACCTTTTTAGTTTTACACAGATTTAGGACCGTTGAATGAGTGAAAATAGATGACTGAGATTAATAGTAGAAAATGATAAGATATTCACTGAAAAAAACAAAGAGTCAATCTCATCCATCTATTTTCACTCATCCAACGGTTCTAAATTTGTGTAAAACTAAAGAGTTTTACATTGTGTAAGTGGATCCTAACCCAATATATTTTAGATATTTTCTTTGTATTTTCTATTGAAAATATGATTTCGTCTCTCTAAAATTTTATAAGTTCTCCCATACTTAAAATTTTATAAATTTACCCCTCCTAACGTGAAATCTTACGTTTGTCCCTATGTACAATCATAAATCTATACTAAAAAAACCCCTAAAAACTAAGTTCATAGTCTTAACATATGAAATGCTTTTTCTGTTTTTTTTTATTTTACATAAAATATTCTATTATTTCTGTAACTTGTCATCTCATGTATCATGGTGCGTGTTGTCGACACTGTTTTTTTCCCGGGCGGGGAAAGACTGATATCGACTCGGGGGTTTTCTCTTTTGAATTTTTTTCCTCGAAATGAGGAGTCACCACCAATCATTTAAGGTGCGATTGGAACACCATGAAAACCATGTGATTTTAATAAAATATTTTATTTTTATCAAAATATCGAGTTTTAGGGTCTTCAAAAATCCAGAAACCGGGTTCAGGAGTCAGTTACACGTGGGGAAGGATTAGCACCCCACAAGCACCCAAAAATTAGTACCTAGTTGATTACCCTATATTTAAAATCAAAAGTTTAGAGTTCGATCTTTATTTAATTTGAAAATCATTACGGATGCAAAGTTGAAAAGGGTATTCGTTTATTGAGACCAAAAGCATTCGCTTCCAAGCATAAATGCGGGAGATAAACTATTGTGCCTAATAACCGAATATTGCCTCGTTTTTAAAAAATCATGATGCGGTCTTTGAAAAGGATGTCGACCTTTTTCGGGAATTACTAGTAGTCACCCCCTGAGCATCTTGCGGGATATATACCATTAATTCTCTAATAAGTGAACACTGCCTTAGGTTAAAAAATAATGCAATCAAACAATTTTTTATTTAATCCTAATTAAGCTAAGGTAAATTAAAGGTTTTTTTCTAGCTTAAGGTGTCGAATTATGAAAATTAAAGGACCTAAAGGAACAAACCTAGAAGTTTAGGTTCTAATATTAACCTTATTTGATTTTAAACTAATTATTGAATCGAATAACTGAGATGGTCCCTCGAGTATTTACGCGAGGGCCGACTCGAATTATTCCCTAAATTAAAAGACTAGTTTGAAATCTAACCTAAAGTAGAGGTTCTAACATTAACTTAAATTAATTTTAATAAATATTGCTTCGAATAATTAAATTGGAACCTCGAGCAAAAGCGATGACCAAATTAAGAATTCACCTAATTAAAGGACTAAATGTGAAAGCAAGCCTAATATGGAGGCTCTAATATTAATCTTAATTAATTATGTCAATAATAAAGTTCTAATCGAAGTTCGGGGACTAAAAGTCAAGATCTAAAATACCAAGTTCTAAAAGACTTAAAAGAATAAGGAACTAAATTGATAATTTATAAAGTTGATGACTAAATAAAAACCCAAAAAAAAAAACTAATCATTATCTAAATTATTAAACTTAAGGTTTTTTAGAAAATATTAATTATTGATAAATTTTAAAAGTCGAACAATCGATTCTAGTAATCTGGCATCTTATGCGAAAACTCAACTCGAATTGCTCCCTAATTAAACTAGAGTGTCGTCCTAATTTCTAAGCTTGATTCGATTGTTAACCTAATTTAAAATTAAATCTAAGAAATTAAACTATGAAATATTGAAATATTTAATAAACCTAATAAAAAATGGAATAAAAAAAATAATAAAAAATGAAACAACAGTAAAAAACAACATAAAATAAATTAAAATAAACATAAATAGGGACCTAATTGCATGAATATCTAATTACAAGCTCAAAAACAAATAAACGAAACATATAATAAAGGACTAAATTAAAACAAATCAAAATTTGAAGGCTAAATCGAAACAGAATAAAAATAAATAAATTAGGAACAAAAGACAAAAACACGCTAAACATATAGGGACTAAAAGGAAAATAACCCTAAAAATAAACACCATGCATAAAATGGGTAAATAACAAAAACAATTCCTACAAGAGACTAAAATGCAAAAACATAGCTAAACTAGGGGACTAAATAACAATTATACCAAAATTTTCAAAGCACAAACAAAAAAGGGAAAGTTATAAAAATGTCCCTTTAGTGACCATTTTGTAAAAACACGGGAAAGTTTGGGGGACCTAAAATGAGATTTCCCTTGAAAATTTTCTATAAATACTAACTTTTTTTTCTTTTTCTTTTTTATATTTTTCATTTTTTTTGTTTTTAAGAATTTTATAGAGATAGTGTCTCCCATATCTAGAAATTCGACCAACGCCGGTGGCCGTTGGCCACCAAAATTTCGGGGCTCATTCGTCTTGTCGCGGTGGTCACAGATCGGGTCTCCGTTTCATGAAAATCGACTTTCATCATCGTGAAAGAGGGCTAAGACCCTTCGGATCTTCAATGCTTCTACCACTGCCGTCCGTTGTTGGATCGAGTTGCCTTCGAGATATGTTGCTCTGGGGGATGTTCTGAACCTTCCCACTATTCGGATCCTCAAACTAACCCTCAAAACGCCGGTGACTTGCCCGGCCGAAGGTAACCCTCATTTTTCTCTTTGTTGTTTTTGGAATTAAAGGATAAAAAAAATTTAATCGAACTGGAAAAAAGTCATTGAAATGCCTCTGTTATTACTGTGAAAAGATTACAAAATTTCTGGTATTTTTTTGGAACTGCCCAGAGCTAGTTTTACATTGTTCATGCATGGGTCTTATACCCATTTTTACATAAAATTGAAATTATTGAATTTTGGTTGCTTGTATTTGTTTCTGCAGTGGAGTGCTGGAGCGGTTTTCCCCTAGTTGGTGCACAAACTGGCAGCAGTGGAGTGGGGTGAGAATGGTGGCTTTTGATTGGGGAGTTTGGGTGGCTTGGCTTGGGCCTTAGGTCGGGTCATAGTCCGTGTCAGGTCTTAGTTTGTAAGGGTTATTTGGTTTGGACTGTTTGGTTGTAAAATAAATAAGAAAAATGGTGATTACAGTTGCCCCTCTTTGTTCATTGTTGTGAAACGGGAATGTAGCAAAGATAATAAAACATTATTTTGCATCTTGGTATCTTATTGTCAAGGTGCAAACTCTTCGTTGGGAATGTCAATTCAGTTCTTTCTGCGAAATTGTCGAGTCCTTGTTGCAAATGATGTCATCTTTGCTTCGTTCTCTTGATTGAGTCTCCATTTCTAGCTCTTCAAGTTATGTATTCTTCTCATCATACATTCTCTGTTGGAAATATTGGTCCCTCGAGTGAGGCGTCGCTGATTCGAAGTGTCGTGAATCGAGCCAAAGTTGAATAAGTTCTTCTTATGAATTCTTTACTGGAAATATTGGTCCCTCATGTCAGGCGTCGCTGATTCAAAATGTCGTGAATCTAGCAAAGGAAATGTTAATCCCTCAAGTGAGGCTTAGTTATTTTAAGAAAAACAATCTCAAGTGAGATAAATCTTCTGTTTCGAGTGAAACTATCTCAAGCGACATAAAATCTTCTGTTTCAAGTGAAACTCTCTCAAGCGAGATAAAATCTTCTGTTTCGAGTGAAACCATCTCAAGAGAGATAAAATCTTCTATTTCGAGTGAAACTATCTCAAGCGAGATAAATCTTCTGTTTCGAGTGAAACTATCTCAAGTGAGATAGAATCTTCTGTTTCGAGTAAAACTATCTCAAGCTAGATAAAATCTTCTATTTCGAGTGAAACTATCTCAAGCTTGATAAAATCGTCTATTTCGAGTGAAACTATCTCAAGCGAGATGTTGAACCCTCAAGTGAGGCATCGCTGATTCAAAATATCGTTAATCGAGAAAACAAAATATTGAAAACATCCTCCCCGAAGGTCTTATGGATGGCCCGAAAGACTTATCATCTTGCTCGAAAGACTTATAGATGACCCGAAGGATTTAAGCATCATGCTCAAAAGACTTACTGATGGCCCGAAGGACTTACTCATCAAGAAACCCTTGAAAATCAAGCTTAGTTTCTTAAAATCTTTCATTTTCAGTTATAATCAAGAAACCTCTAAAAATTAGGCTTAGTTTCTAAAAATTCATTTAAAAATATCAAGAAACCCCTAAAAATTAGGCTTAGTTTCTTTTAAAAATTCATTGGAAATCATCATCAAGAAACCCCAGAAAATTAGGCTAGTTTCTAAAAACTCATTTAAAAACATCCAGAAACCCTTAAAAATTATACTTAACTTCTTTTAAAAATTCATTGGAACTTATCATCAACAAACCCTTGAAAATCAGGCTTAGTTTCTAAAAACTCAGTTGAAAACATCAAGAAACCCCTAAAAATTAGGCTTAGCTTCTTTTAAAAGTTCATTTGAAAACATCATATCAAGGAGCCTTTGAAAATCAGACATGGTTTCTTTAAAAATTCTTTTGAAAACATCATGTCGTTTGGGTAACGTGCCCCCACATCAAAGTAATGATTCTTTTTTATTGGACTCCTCAATCCTTGAGGCTTAACCATTTTGAACAAAAATCTCTCCATTCGAGGCTCAAATTATGCGTTTCCTTCGCTCTTTTTTTTTGAACAATCTGTAAAATTGTCTTGATTCATGAAATGTGAATGCAATAGATATATATATCTAAATGCAATGCATGGCTTTCTTATATGCATAAATGTTTATCATTAATCCTCTTTTGACTTCAAAATAGAGATCTCGATTCTCATTCACTTGATCACTCTTATATGAAGTCTGCCCCAATATCAACATGGTCAAACTAATCATCTTGTACAATCACGTCCCTCCTGTCTTTTATATTTTGTCTCTCTTCTTTAACATAATTCTGGAAGAAGTGTTTCCTATCTTGAATTCTTATTGCGATCAGGTGGACGACTAGGCACCTTACATGTCCCCGACTTAATTTTTCAAACAAAATTATTTCTTAGGATAGGTCTTCCAACTAAAGCATGAATGGTTTGTTTCTCAAGGTAAGATCATTTTGTTTTTGTTTTCTGCCCTGGACACTCCAAGTGGTGAGGCTCACCCACCATATCTGCTTGATTTAAATCTTGTAATCTTAATGACATCTAGTTTTGGTAATGCCCCAATGTGGGTACTCATGGCTCTATTTGTGCCAAGACCTTAATCTCGATGACCTCACTCTTATGTCGCTAAATAGTAATGTTAACGAATAACTTGAGGGCTTCACTTCATGATGCCACAACCAGATGGATACATAAGAAGTGATCAATTCTTCTAACATAACTGTCTTTCATTTTTGCTGTGAGCTGGGATATGTACCATCTTCAGCTAAGGCGATCATATACTTCTGACAACGTCACAAGGAACTGTTAGAAGTTCTGTCCTCTAGTCCTTATGATCTCTTGGACTATTTGCTTTTAAGAAATGCTTCATTATTCTGGCATCATTTGTTCTTTTTCTTCGATAGAGGCAGAATGAGCCTCACCAGCCTCAAGGACCTTTTTCACTTGAGATTGTCCTGTTTGAAAATGTTTTTTTTTCTTTTCTTTCATTTTAGAAATGTGAAAAAAATGTTGAATAAAATTCAAAAGTGTTGTCATTTTCATCCGGATCACAATCAAAACAAATTGTAAATCAATAGTTCATTGAATATCAAGTAAGTCAAATTTTCTTGTAACCCTTCAAAAATTATATACATTTGAAAAGAGTAAAGATTAATGCTGATATAAATCTTAGGTTGACTTAGGAATGTAATGTGTTTCAGGGTTGGCTTCTTCAGTTTAAATCTTGTATCCTTGATTCTGGTGTTTATTGATCTGATGAAGTAGTCATTATGCTTAGGGATGGGGATGGGACCCGAACCCGAAGGGTTTCGACCCGACCTGAACCAATAGGGTCAGATTTTAAAAAAATATTTTAGGTTCGGATCGGGTTGGGTTCAGGTTTAGGGTGAAAAATACCTGACCTGTCCCGGAAAAAAATATATATAATTTTCCCTTAAATGTTTAGGAATAATTACAATAATACCCTATATATATATTTTAATTAATTCATTATTTTTATTGAATAAAAATATTTTTTTTTATTTTTTCGGGTCAGATCGGTCGGCTTTTTAAGTTATATATCAAGCCGGGTGAAAACTTATTTTGGTCGGGTTGGGTCTCAGGTGGAGGACTCCTTGTTCTCGGGTCGGGTCAGGTGTACCAAAAACTTGACCCAACCCGTGTAATATCCCAAATATTATACCAGGGACTATATCGAAAAGATTGAAAATTTTAAGATTTAAATTGAATAAGTGGTAAAAGATGAGAAAAAGGATTTGGAATAGTGTTTAGACTAAATTGTATCAATAGATAAGTTAAGAGGGCATTTTAGTCTTTTAAGAGGAAATGAAATTAAAAATAGATGGGGTTTTTAAATAGGAAGAAAGAGGAAAATAAGGTATTTTTTCTACACTTCTTCTTATTCACGTGGGTGCTCTCTCCTCCCTAGCATAAGATCGGAATCAAGCTCCTGAATCAAGTAAAGAAAAAGACAAATGCCAAGTTTCGGAGTAGCAGTTGGTGAGTTTTGGATATCAAAGCAAGGCAAGCCAGGTGAATATATTTATTGTATGCAATCTAGGTGAAAATGATTATAAATTATTCAATATATAATAGTTAAATGTTAATGAATGTTCTACCGTAATTACTATGTTTTATTGAATATATGGAAATCATATTGTGAATGAGTTTTAGATTATGAACTGCTATAAAAAGAATGAAAATAATAATGTATATGGGTGCATTATTGGCATGAAAGTATGCTATAATTGAAATGCATATGAGTGCATTGTCAACAGAAAAGTATGCTATAGTTGAAATGCATATGGGCACATTGTCAACAGAATAGTATGCTATAGTTGAAATGCATATGGGTGCATTGTCGACAGAAAAGTATGCTATAGTTGAAATGCATATGGGTGCATTGTCAACAGAAAAGTATGCTATAGTTGAAATGCATATAGGTACATTGTCAACAGAAAAGTATGCTATAGTTGAAATGCATATAGGTGCATTGTCAACAGAAAAGTATGCGATAGTTGAAATGCATATGGGTGCGTTATCAACAGAAAAATATGCTATAGTTAAAAAATGCATAACGGTGCATTATAAACATGAATGGAGGTTACAAATTAAAAGAAAGAATAATGACCAATGATCATGATAATTGTGAATAAAATGATTATGTACATACAAGTGTTATTTTACAATATTATGACTCACTAAGAAATACTTAACGTGTGTGTTTTCACGCGTAGGTAACAACAGAGAATAATCGAGTAAGGAGTGCAATTGTAGTAGCAGATATCATCCACTAAGGTTGACTCACCAGTAATATTAGGACAATAGTAATCATTTTGGAAACTTGTTTGGTATGTAATTAAATTTAACAAAATATTTTGTAATATGTCTTAATGAATACTTGTTTATTATGTTTATCAATGTGGAATTAAATTTGCAACAAAATTTTAAAGGCTTTTCAAAACGAGTAAACAGTTTTTAAAGTAATGTGACATTTGTATTCGTATACATAAATGTATATAGAATATGGGTGTTACAACCCGACCTATGCCCATCCCTTTATACTTCTCTTCTAGAAATGTTCACTGGTTCCCAGCCCTCGTGAGCGCCTTTGGGTTATGTAGTGTTGTATCAACATGTATAAGATCGTATTCTGTGTAGTGGTTGATAATCTTTGTGTTCAAGCTGCCTTTCATGTTTTCAACTAGAATTCTCATTTGGTTTCAAGACATCATCTAAAATTTTACATCTTGAACCCTCTTTTTATTACTTTTCAGGCACATAACGTAGGCTAGGGCTCACGGTCATGAAATAAAGGGATAAATAGGCCTAAATAAGTGTTTAAGGGTTAGGATCAATTCATTGTGCTGTCTTCAATATTATCTTGCTCGACTTCAATATGCTCGTGTGTCTTTTATTTTCTTTTCTTTTGGTGTTCTCTGATCTTATGGAGAATTGATTCTAGATCTTTGAAACGCTCATCTTGAAGTATTTGATCGGTTTTCTTTATTTTCTTTCTTCTTTCTTTTCTTTCTTTTTTTTATGTTTTTTTGCTATATCATTTCTTCTTTTTTCCTCTTCATGTTATCAACTTGATTTGATTCTTTAGAGCTTGTATTTGGTTCACCTTGTGGTATCTTGTTATTTCTTACTTTATTTTATCATGACTTGCTTCTATAGCAAAATCTGGATTGACGATCTTCACTCATACGAGTAGATGCCCTTCAACTTTTCCCCCATTGTGGAGGGTGATCATTGGTTAGGGTTGAATCAGAAGAAAAAATACTATAGGCTCAAAAGGGGACAACAAGGGATATATATATATATATATATTTGAAACGATAAATGAAACAAAGTCTTTCATCATCTCATACACGTAAGTCTTTGTAAAAGAGGTATCCCGAAGGGGACGAGTATTCAGGATTAACCTTATTTACATGAAAACAATGTAATTAATGCATGATAGAATTATTTCAATGATTCCCTTTATTTCTTATTCTTCTATTCGCTCCTAGTATGCCCCAATTATTCGAATTCTCTTGCTAAAACTTGATGCGTAACACTCCCTCTTGTCTTTCTTGTAGGAATGGTTCTTGTTATGCCTCCATGGTTTATCGAGGTTGGGAAATGAATGTTGTTTCTGTGTCTAGGAAGGGAAATGTGTGACTTTAAAGTCGTAATTATGAAAAAGGTAATGTTATGGAAATGTTATTTATGTCTGGGAAGGTAAAAGTACAAGTTTTGGTGTCTTTGGGGATAAGGGCATGACTTTATTGTTTCGTAGGGATGTGATGTCAAAGTTCAATCTTTTGGAAATAAGCACACTCCGTGTAAAGAAACGAGTAAGGGTGTTCGGCTTTGGAGGGAACACAAAAGGTTTAATCTTGCCCCTTGTCGACGATCTATAATTAATAAAGTTGTAAAAGAACCTTTAATTCATTTGAAATTCAAAGAATTACAAGATTAAAACTTGATTTATTACTCATAACCTAAAAAAAGCCATAAGTTTCAATCAACAAAATATTTATCGAGTATGCAAAGAACAAAAACACGTTCAAACAAGACAAAGCCAGTCCTATAAGGCTTCACGATGGGTGGAAGAACTTCTTTTTAATTGGCCCCAGAGTGTCTCATTGAGAGTTAAAGGACAATACCCTTGGGTCAAACAAAATTTGGGCCTTGGTTTTCAGTGCCCCACAGATCTCGATAACATGCCTCAAACTTCAAACAGTTCTAACATCACGTCCATAGCTCTCAATCCATTTTGATACGAATGGGTTGACTTCTTCTTACCTCAAAACTTTTATCACGAGATTCTCCGCAAGTTAATCCCCAGGTCCATGATTAATGCACGTTGAGATGCAACGTATACCATGTAATGTACAATATATATATACTAATGCAAAAATGCACTTACAAATGCAAAGATACAAAAATGGAAGTGCAAATACGAGATGCAAATGAAACAAAGAATTGATCCCAAAAATAACTATTTCTTGAACAATTCTTGAAAAACTGACAATTTCTCGGTACATCGGGGAAGTGAAAATTTGGTCAATCTGTAATTTGTCTAGCTCCTGCGAGCATCTGGGTACTGCATAGTCTTCAAAGCTTCTACTTCATCTCTTACTTTCATAAATCTTTTGAGTTGGTTCGTGATCTTCAACTGTTGGCTCCAGCGTCGAATCGTCTCAAGTCCAACTTGTTACCTCAGCAGGTATACGTATGACTCATCTCCTTAGTAGGTAGACTATCTCTTGACGCTACTCAATCTAAGTAGAGCATATTCGAAATTCTATTAATCCCAACGAAAGGCATTGATGTGGCATTATTTTTCAAGAACCTTCTAAATGATCGGTTAATTAAGGGATCAATACCTTTGAGTGATATGTAATGTTCATGCAAAAATGCGACAAGACCAGATGAAAGGAAATCATTGTTAGTAGAAAAAAAAGAATCAAGTCAGTTGAAATGATTAGTCAAAGAAATGTAATCTTAGAAAAAATAATTAAATATGACTCAAAGTTGAGACTGAAAAAATAAAGCATACAAAGGAAATTAAGAGTCCTAACATCATGCGTTCTAATTCTCCTAGACTATCCACATGGCTCTAGCGGGTAGGTTTACTAAATTCTCTACATGTGGCGGGGTTCTAGCAAAGGTTCCTAAGCCATCTTTACAACCTGCTAAGGTTTACTTCGATTCTGGCCCATTACAGACTTGCAAATCGGATTCGGCTTAAGGAATCATACCACTAAAAGCGTACCTCAGATTTGATATTCGGATAGGCAACTTAAGATGCTTTCCAGAGATACTTTATCAGGCCCATACAAGGAAGCCTAATGCTCCTCGTGAGGTGTGACATTTCTCCTTAATTAGGTAAACCGAGTTGGAGCTCATGTTTAGAGTTATGATATGCAATAGCCTTAAATATTTTTACGGAAGTGTAAGCATTAACCAGAGAGAAAATCTCTTTTTTTTCTTTTGAAAAAATCGAATGAACTGTAAATTAAAATAAGATCGAACTCATAATTTTCGAAATCCTAAATACAGGGTAACCAACTCGTGGCTCAACTCTCAAGTTGTTCTAAAAATAAAATATTCCCAGTGGAGTCGCCAAGCTGTCGACATCATTTTTCGATCGGGCGGGGAAAGACCGATACCAACTCAGGGGTTTTCTCTTTTGAATTTTTTTCGAAATGTGAAGAGTCGCCACTTATCGTTTAAGTTGCGATTTGAACACCATGAAAACTAGGTATTTTAATAAAATATTTTATTTTCATCAAAACACCAAGTTTTAAGGTATGCGAAAATCCAAAAATCAGGTTCGAGAGTCAGTTATGCGTGGGGAAGGATTAACACCCCAACAAGCGCCCAAAAGTTAGTACCTGGTTGATTACCCTATATTTAAAATCATGCAAAGTTGAAAAGTGTATTCGTTTATTGAGACCGATAGCATTCGCTCTCAAGCGTAAATACGGGAGATCAACTATTGTGCCTAATAACCGAATATTGCCTCGTTTTTAGAAAATCATGATGCAATCTTTGAAAAAGATGTCGACCTATTTCGGGAATCACCAGTAGTCACCCCCTAAGCATACTTGCGGGAGATATATCATTAATTCCCTAATAAGTGAACATTGCCTTAGGTTAAAAACAATGCAATCAAATAATTTTTATTTAATCTTAATTAATCTAAGGTATTTTTAAAGGTTTTTCTAGCTTAAGGTGTCGAATTATGAAAATTAAAAGACCTAAAGGCACAAACTTAAAAGTGTAGGTTCTAATATTAACCTTATTTGATTTTAAACCAATTATTGAATCGAATAACCAAGATGGTCCCTCGAGCATTTACGTGAGGGTCGACTCGAATTATTCCCTAATTTAAAAGACTAGTTTGAAATATAACAAAAAGTATATGTTCTAATATTAACTTAAATTAATTTTAATAAATATTGCTTCGAATAATTAAATTGAAACCTTGAGCAAAAATGATGACCAAATTAAGAATTCACCTAATTAAAGAACTAAATGTGAAATCTAGCCTAAGATGGAGGCTCTAATATTAATCTTAATTAATTATGTCAATAATAAAGTTCTAATTGAAGTTTGGGGACTAAAAGGTCGAGATCTAAAATACCAAGTTCTAAAAGACTTAAAAGAATAAGGATCTAAATCGATAATTTCTAAAGTTGAGGACTAAATAAAAACCCAAAAAAACTAATCATTATCTAAATTATTAAACTTAAGGTTTTTTAGAAAATATTAATTATTGATAAATTTTAAAAGTCGAACAATCGATTCGAGTAATCGACCATCTTATGCGAAAACTCAACTTGAATTGCTTCCTAATTAAACTAGAGTGTCGTCCTAATTTCTAAGCTTGATCCGAATGTTAACCTAATTTAAAATTAAATCTAAGAAATTAAACTATGAAATATTGAAATATTTAATAAACCTAATATAAAAATGGAATAACAAATAATAAAAAAGTAAAAAAACAACAATTATGATAAATGACTAAATTAAATCAATTCAAAATTTGAAGGTTAAATCGAAAAAAAATAGATTAGGGACTAAAATACAAAAATACACTAAACATACATGATTAAAAGGAAAAATAACCCTAATAATAAATCATGCATAAAATGGGTAAGTAATAAAAACAATCCATACAAATGACTAAAATTCAAAAACATGGCTAAACTAGGGTGACTAAACAACAATTATACCAAAATTTTCAAAGCACAAACAGAAAAGGGAAATTATTAAAAAGGTCCCTTTCAATGATCATTTATAAAAACACGGGAAAGTTGGGGGACCTAAAATGCGATTTCCCCTTAAACTTATATAAATACTAATTTTTTTCTTTTTTTATATATTTTTCATTTTTTCGTTTTTAAGAATTTTTTAGAGAGAAATGGTCTCCCATCTTTCTAGAAATACGATCAATGTCGGTGGTCATTCCTCCTTCGGCTGCCGTCTCGTCTGTCGCCAGCCGTCGCGCTATCGCTGTTGTCAGTGGTCGTTGGACAGCAAAATTTCGAGGCTCATTCGTCTCATCGTGGTGGTCACGGTTCGGGGCTCTGTTTCGCGAAAATCGACTTTCATCGTCGTGAAAGAGGATTGAGACCCTTTGGATCTTCGATGCATCTATCGTTGCCATCCGTCGTTGGATCGAGCAGGCTCCGAGATATACTGCTCTGGGGGATGTTTCGAACGCCGACGACTTGCCCGGTTGAAGGTAACCATCTTTTTCATCTTTGTTGTTTTCGAAATTAAAGGATAGAAAAATATAAAAATAAAATTTAATCGAACTGGAAAAAAAGACCTTGAAATGCTTATGGTATTGCTGTGAAAAGATTACAAAATTTCTAGTATTTTTGGAACCGCCCAGAGCTAGTTTTACATTGTTCATACATGGGTCTTATACCCATTTTTACATAAAATTGAAATCATTGAATTTTGGTTTATTGTATTTGTTTCTGCAGTGGAGTGCTTGAGCGGTTTTGTAATACCCCAAATATCGAATCAGGGACTTTATTGAAAGAATTTAAAATTTGAGGATTTATTTAACAAATTGATAAAAGATGAGAATGATTTGAAATAGTAGTTTAGACTAAATTTTAGCAATGGATGATTATGAGGGCATTTTAGTTCTTTAAGGGGAAAATGAATATAAAATTTATGTTAATAAGATATTAAGTAAAGAGGGGAAAGGGAAAATAGGTTATTAAAAGTCATTTTTTTCTCTTCTTTCTTTTCCCATGGAAAAGTTCTCCTCCATAGCTAAAGGTGAGTTTTCAATTTACTAGTTTATTCCTTCGTTTTTTGTTGGTTTTTGAAGCATTAAGTATAATAGAAGCTTAAGAAAGGATTAAATGGGACAAAACTAAGTTATGGATGAGATAATAGAGATTGAAGAAAATGGGTTTTTGAGTGTTATGTTAGAATATGAGTTTTTAATGATGTTTTTAGTATATTTGACTTGTCAAATATGTAAATAAGATATTAGAGACATTGGATGGGTTTAAAAAATGTTAGAAAAAGTGGTATGATTATTAGATTTGAATGTTCTTGGAACATTTTAGATGTTTTAAGAAGTTAAATGAAGGAAAGTCAATATGAATAGGTAGAGAAGAGTTTGATAGTATTGTTGGGGGTAAGCATAAGGAAATTGAACCAAATTTAGGTAAGTTTCGGGCTGAAAAATGTAAAATCTGGGTAATGGTATCGGTACTGATAGAACAATACTGATACTATAGGCTTAAAATCAGTAGAATTCGCTGAATAGTATCGATACCGATTCAAGTGGTATCGATACCAAGAGGGGTGTATCGATACTACGAAGATGGTATCGATACCATTGTTAACAGAATGCAGAAATGGTATTGGTACCATAATAGGGTATCGGTACCATAGTAAATTAGTATCGATACCATGGTAGGGGTATCGATACTATTGAGCCAGAAATGTTAAAATAAGCTAAGATTGTTATAGAAAATATAATAATATGTACTCTTGAGTAATGTTTAAGTATAATTGTTAGGAAATATACTAACAATTGATATTGTACGTGTCTTTATTGGATGCTTGAGTAGATCGAAATCAAGCTCCTGGGTCAAGCAAAACAAAAGGCAAAGGCAAAGTACCTGAGTAATCAACTTTGCATTTTGGTTATAATAGAAAGGCAACCCAGGTGAGTGCATTTATTATGTACGTAGATGTTACGGTAATTATAGATTTATGATTTATTGATATATGTATGACGATTACCCAATGGGCACTTTGTGTGCAAAAAGTTAAGAAATTATATGAATTATCGTATTGGTAGTGAGTGTGCAACCCACGTAAATTATAAGAAGTTTGTAAATTA
Organism: Hibiscus syriacus; assembly: GCF_006381635.1. Taxonomy (NCBI): domain Eukaryota; kingdom Viridiplantae; phylum Streptophyta; class Magnoliopsida; order Malvales; family Malvaceae; genus Hibiscus; species Hibiscus syriacus. Next base: position 741,831 of record NW_024063349.1, read on the forward strand.
CCGTATTGGCATTACGTGTGCAAACTATAGAATTTATAATGAATTAAAAGAGTTAAATGATATTATGAATAATTATTAGAGTAGAAACATTTCCAAAGTAAAAGATTAATGGCCTAACTGTATATTTGGCAGAAATGTGTCAATTATGCTAGTTAGATGAACGGTTAAATACCGTTGAGTAAAAGATTAATGGCCTAGCTGTGCATTTGACAGAAAGATGTCAAATGTGCCAGTTAGATGAACGGTTAAATGTCATTGCGTAAAAGATTAATGGTCTAGCTATGCATTTGGCAGAAATGTGTCAATTATGCCAATCAGATGAACGGTTAAATACCGTTGAGTAAAAGATCAATGGCCTAGCTGTGCATTTGGCAGAAATGTGTCAATTATTCAAGTTAGATGAATGGTTAAATACCGTTGAGTAAAAGATAAATTGCCTAGCTGTTCATTTAGCAGAAAGGTGTCAAGCAGTTAGATGAACGATTAAATACCATTGAGTAAAAGATTAATGGCCTAGCTGTGCATTTGGCAGAAATGTGTCAATTATGACAGTTAGATGAACGGTTAAATATTGTTGAGTAAAATATTAATGGCCTAGTTGTGCATTTGGAAAAAATGTGTCAATTATACTAGTTAAATAAATGGTTAAATATCGTTGAGTAAAAGATTAATGGCCTAATTGTGCATTTGGCATAAAGGTGTCAATTATGCCAGTTAGATGAACGGTTAAATATCGTTGAGTAAAAGATTAATGGCCTAGTTGTGCATTTTGCAAAAAGGTGTCAATTATGCCAGTTAGAAGAACGGTTAAATACTGTTGAGTAAAAGATTAATGGCATAACTGTGCATTTGAAAAAAAGGTGTCAATTATGTCAGTTATATGAACAGTTAAATACCGTTGAGTAAAAGATTAATGGCCTAGTTGTACATTTGGCAAAAATGTGTCAATTATGCCAGTTAGATGAACGGTTAAATACCGTTGAGCATTTCATAGAAAGGCGTCAATTATGCCAGTTAGAAGAACAATTAAATACCGTTGAGTAAAAGATTAATGGCCTAGCTATGCATTTGGGAAAAATGTATCAATTATGCCAGTTAGATGAACGGTTAAATACCGTTGAGTAAAAGATTAAAGGCCTAGGTGTAAATTTGGCAGAAATATATCAATTATGCTAGTTAGATGAACGGTTAAATACCGTTGAGTAAAAGATTAATGGCCTAGTTTTGCATTTGGAAGAAAGGTGTCAATTATGCCAGTTAGATGAATGGTTAAATACCGTTGCTTAAAAGATTAATGCCCTAGCTGTGCATTTGGAAGAAATGTGTCAATTATGCCAGTTAGATGAATGGTTAAATACCGTTGATTAAAATATTAATGGTCTAGTTGTGCATTTGGCAGAAAGGTGTCAATTATGCTAGTTAGATGAACGGTTAAATACCATTGAGTAAAAGATTAATGGTCTAACTGTGTATTTGGCAGAAATGTGTCAATTATGCCAGTTAGATGAACGGTTAAATACCGTTGAGTAAAAGATTAATGACCTAGTTGTGCATTTGGCAGAAAGGTGTCAATTATGTCAGTTAGATGAACGGTTAAATACCTTTGAGTAAAAGATTAATGCCTAGTTGTGCATTTGGTAGAAAGGTGTCAATTATGCCAGTTAAATGAACGGTTAAAACAATTGAGTAAAAGATTAATGGCCTACTTGTGCATTTGGCAAAAAGGTGTCAATTATGCCAGTTAGATGAACGGTTAAATACCGTTGAGTAAAAGATTAATGGCCTAGCTGTGCATTAGGCAGAAAGGTGTCAATTATGCAAGTTAGATGAAAGGCTAAATGTCTTTGGGTAAAAGACTAAAGGAATTATAATGCATTTTTATATAAACAATACATAAGTGGTATGAAATGATGCCATATATATATATATATATAATGTACAACAATGCATAAATGGTATGAATAGTTGTTATAAAGGAAAATGTAAACAGTAAATAATGGGCATGAAAGGATGTCCCAAATAAAAATACAAAACGGTGTATTAACAGTAATTAAGGTGCCACCCATAATGATTATAAAAGATACATGATCGATTGGCACTTTGGTGCAATACATGTATATTACTTTCTCATTTAATGTACACAGGGCAAATAAAGAATAATGGGGGAAAAATACAGAAGGATAAGTATGATGGGCCTACTAAGAATAATTGCAATGATTGTATTAAAGAATTATGATTGAATTGATAATGACTTATCTGGTCCTTAGGGATTATGCAATTTAATTCGTCATTCATTGGTTATAAGATATCTATGTATAAATTGTGATATCTTTACAATATTATGTCTCACTAAGTAAATATTTAACGTGTGTTGATGTCACACGTAGGGAACGATCGAGGTTTTGCTAAGTAAGGAGTGCAGCAGTAATAACTTTCATCAATTAAAGGTTGACTCATCAGTAACATTAGGACGATCTTATTCATTTTGAGAACTTAGTTTGCATGTTATTAAACTATAGCAAATATTTTGTAATGTATTTAAGTGATAGTTTTAGTATTTTGCTTTTATGAATATCATATTTTTGTAGTTGTTCAAATTGAAACAAAATTTTATGGGTTTTCAAATGACACAAATATTTTATAAAGTGGTGTGACTATTGTATCTTGTGTACGAAAAGATATATGGGATATGTGTGTTACAGATTTTCCCTGCAGCAGTGGAGTGGGGTGAGAACAATGGCTTTTGATTAGGGAGTTTGGGTGGCTCGGTTTGAGGCCCGGGTCGGGTATTAGTTTGTAAGGGTTGTTTGGCTTGGGCTATTTGGTTGTAAAATGAATAAGAAAAATGGTGATTACATGTGTGGTAGTTGATTAACAGAAAAGTGATGACAAAGCGCACGAAATAGGCAAAATATGAAGGGAAAAAAAAACTTAGAAAAGCTTCGCCGTCTGTGGGAATTAAAACCACGACCAGATGATTAAAAGCCACGTGCACTACTGATTGAGATAAAAAAAAGCTTTTGATGAGTCAATGAAAAGAAATGTTGCAGACACTAATATCAATATGCAGAGTAATAACTAGATTTGTTTCCGTTTACTGACCAATGTTTGGTCCATGAATAAATTCTTTTTCATGAATAGAAATTGAATAAGCCACTAAATTGTCAATTCTCATATATTAGGCTTCTTTAACTTTTATTTAGCCCACTATTTCTCGATCCTTACTTGGTAAACAAAGTCATAGGCATGTATGTTAAGAATCAGACCAACAAGTCCAAGAGGACTCTTCCATGAACCGATTTGGCACAAATAAGTTTATTTGACTTGATTCGGGTTAAAAACATGGAATGTATACGCATCATCACCATATTCAAGCAAAATATTCTCTCAAGTAGTAGTACCTGAATAGCGCACAGAAAACCCGAGTCCAATACACCACCAACTCCCATCATATGAAATTGGTTCAATGTGGGGTTAAAAACATTGATGATTTGATGTTATAAATATTTTCTCATGCATTCCTCATATTTTATATTGAAATGGATGTTTGTGATGTCTTTTATTTATGTTGCTAAGGAAGCATACAAGAAATAACAGACATGCAACAACTATCCAACTATACAATCATAAACTTATACTGGAAGAAATAGATTTTGTTTAGTGACCAAAATGTAAGTTTTGAAAGTTTAGTAACTAAAGTATAAAAGTGGGAAAAGTTTAGGGACCTAAATGGTAATTTTACCAAAAATAATTTTTATTCCATAAATAGATAGTTTACTCCTGAGAGGGGTTTTATGAAAATCATATTTTTGATGAGGAATTTATGTTGAAAACTAGAAAGGGTTAAATTCGGGTAAGAAATCGATAAATCGGATTCGAATAGAAATTTTGAGAAAAATTGAAGAATGATAAATTAGGCTTAAAAATATTATTTAAACATTTTAAAATGATGGAAAATAATATGGACCGTTGGATTAAAGTTGCAAGATTGAAATTTTTGGAAAGTTGCATAGACAAAATGGTAAAGGGTGAAATAATTTGTTCATATTTAAATTTTGGAGGATGATAAGGTTGATGTGGCTTGGTTTGATAATAATTATGAAGTTTCATTAAGAGTAAATTGACATTTTCACAATAAATGAATATTAAATTCATTAATCTTAAATTAGGATAAATTAACATGAAATTAAGTTTAGAAATTTCATGAAACTTAGCCTAAAATCAGCCACCAAGCCGTGAGTCTCCTCCAAAGGTAAGAAAATATTTCTTTTCAATTTTTAAGTAATTTCCTTTAGTTTTTTGATCATGCTGTGAAATAGAAAGTTGTTATACGCGAAAAACGCTATCATTTGGTACCAATATTGCATATTAATCTTGCTTGTGTTGAAAGATCCCAAATTTTAGGGTTTGTATTCACATTAAGGTTTATAGAATTGATGAAGGATTTTGATTTTTTGAGGTTGTAGAATCATATACAAGCATGATTGATGATTAAAATCACTTGTACATGGCTATATAAATTCAGGTTAAATTCGGCCAAACCCTAGTTTTAGGAGAAAGATGTATTTTGATGAAATTAATTTAGGGTTTTGATTGTAAAGGTATTAAAATGTTGAATAGAGGTTGGTTACATGCTTGAATCAAGTGAAAATCATGAGATTTACACCCTAAAGCATTCAACCTTGAGGAAATAAGTTGGGAAAATTGTAGAAAATCCCCATGGGTTAGAAATGATATTTGAAAGGTTCTACAAGCCTTAGCAAAATTTTTGGGCCAATGTGTAATTTTTCAAAAGTTGAGGGACTTATTTGTCAATTTTGAAAAGTTATAGGATGAATGTATAATTATTTAAAAGATTATGTACATTGCTGTAAATTGTTGTTTGAGGGATGAAATTGAAGTTGGAATGTAAAATTTAGCTATTTTGGAAAGTTGGAAAAGTTTAAGTACAAAATGACAAATATTGAAAAAGTTAGTGACTTAAGTAGTAAATACGACATTGTTGAGGTATTGGGCTGGAAATTAAATGATGGAAATTTATTGGGCTTATTTTGGGTTTGAATTGAAGAATTTATGACAATGCCCATTATGAATAAAAAGGAAAAGTTAAGATGAATTTTAAAAGAATTTAAAAATAATAGTATTTTTTAGTATTATTATTTTGTAGAAAATGTTAGTAAGGATACCAACATTGTAATTTATATTTTTATGTGTGATTATGGATGTCTGTGTAGACCGTGATCAAATTCATGATATAAGCAAACCAAAAGGCAAGGAAAAAGTTCAAGAATAGTCCGATTTTGTTAGTAATGCATAAGAGTGAGACATACCAGGTGAGTGCATTTATTATGTTTATGTTATGATGACGACTTGTAATGAGTCAACCTCAAATGTTTTTATAAAAGCATGTTTTACCGTATTTTGAAATATTTTCATAAATTTATTAAAATGATTTTACGAAAAATTTTAGGGTATGAAATGCAGATGGATGAACTTTTATATTATTTTAACAACTATAGATGTGTCATAATAAATGTTTAATATACGAATTTGATTTAAAGGCCTATTGTGCATTGAGAGTCATAAGTGCATTTCGACATACTTGGAGTATGGTGGTTATCAATCGATTTTGTTTAATGCATATGTTGTATTTTCGTATCAGTACATTTGTGTACTTTTGACACTATATGTGCATTCACAGTATTCATAATGAGTTTGTGAATTACCATTTCGATATATTAGTATAGTGTCGTTGTTACTATAGTACTTATACTTTTGTTTAACACTTATGTGCAACTCATGTACATTGCATTCTCATTTGACATACATTGGACTATGAATAAATACTTTTGAATATATCGATAGATAGGTATGATGGGCATACTAAATATTGTTTCACAGGTTATTTGACGGAAACTTGACTTATCAAGTTAGTTTTAAGAGTTTATGTATTTTATACGATAAATTGTATTTTGATCTTATAATGGTTTACTCATGTTTTTAAAATGTCTTATTTATGTTATTATGTCTCACTAAGTGAATACTTAGCTTGTGATGGTTTCAAGCGTAAGTAATAACGTACAATCGGAGTAAGGAGTGAAACTAACATCTTAAATTAAAGGTTGTCTCATCAGTAGTTGTATGACATCTTTAGATGTTTACTTTTGATATTAGTAGTTGTAATGTATTAGTTATATGATGATGCTCTGGTATGTATTTGACATATGGGTTGTAGTAGTATATTATGTTCGAACTTTAAGGTTATTTTACATACTAGTGATTAATGAACATTTATAATATTATTATAGTAAATTGTTTTACTTAAAGAAGCAAAATTTTACTGGTTTCAAGTACGAAAATATTTTAAAAGTCATGTGACATCTATGACTCGTATACATGAGTGTATACGGGAAATGGGTGTTACATGAACGTTTAGATACTTTAGGCTTTAACCATATAATTATTTTCATTTCATTATTTAAAGTGTGTCTTATTCTCGTAGTTTACGTTCACATAGGGTTTCTTCACGCAGAACCTTTTCACTTAGCACATTATCATATATAACCTTTTCAAGTAGAACACTTCTCACGTAGAACAATTTCATGAAACTTTATCCAAGTTTATCATTTATTCACGTAGAACTTGTTCTCATAATATTTAATTTCACATAGCATTTATTCAATACTTATCATATGCTCATAGCTCATAATTATTTCATATTACACATCATATTCCTCTTATCAATTTACTCATATAAAACATATTCACATATAAAACCCTCACACAGAATATACTTATATAAAACACTTTCATATATAATAACATATACTCAAATAAATCACTTTCATATAACTCAAGAACATTTGGGATTGGCTCATCACAAGCCATCCTCCAATCATTGATAAAATAAGTAAATAGCACTCACGTTTACCTTACTTAAGTCCTAAGCATACATCCTTTTCACTTTAGCTTACTAACTTTACAAGTCCATTTGTTAAGCACTTACTTTCGATCTAATCTACACATTAACATAATCAAAATGAATATCGGAGCTCAATAACATCTATCAATTAACCTTTACTTGAGCGAAATGAAACATCTAAATAACAATTCTGATTGAATAGTATCGATACTCTGCCCATAGTACCGATACCTCTCTTCTATGGTATCGATACCCCATTAGTACCGATATCATTTTGGTATTCTGTAATTTCATCTTTACTTATATTATCGATACCTTACTATTGGTATCGATACCCTTACCAGTATCGATACTACTAACATTCAGTATCGATACTGTTCATCTGATTCATATAATTTCATCGCAGTTAACCTTATAGTATCGATACTGTTCTTTCAGTACTAATACCCTTACCCATAAATCACCTATTTTACTTCAAAATTTACCCAACTTTCACTTAAATCTCTTACCCTTAGATCTATTTATACCTTCAAACTCATTTACACTTATTCCCATTAACTTATCTCCATTAAAACCCCTTTTACATAAAAAAATCTACCATATAACCCTTGAAACTAAAAATCATATCAATTTTTCAAACATGTTTTAAATCCTTCCCAACACTTCTAATCCCTTAATTAAACCCTTGACAAGTCAAATATATCTTTAAAAATCCAAATACAATCAATTTCAATCAATTATCTTAAAAACCCCATTTTACTAAATCACCATTAAATCCTTAATCTCTTAGTTTCAGTTCATCTTTAAACTTTTTTAAGCTTCTATATCACTCATAGAACAAAAACCAAATAAAAAATGAAAGAATTAACCAACTTCAATTAACTTACCTTAGCCATGGAAGAATACGAAGGAAGAGAGGAAGAGAAAGCCAAGCTTCGAGACTTTTCTTTTTCTTTTCCTCTCCCCACATGTTATAACCCTTTAAAATGAATATTAAATTCTTTTCCTACTAAAAGATCCTACTAAAAGATCATAATGCCCTTCCATCTTTCCATCTTTGATAATAAATCATGGACAACAATTTTCCAAATCAGTCCTTGCACCTTTCAATTTATCAAAATGAAACCACCAAATTTTTAATCCTTACACTTAAATCATTGACCCGAAGTTTGGGGTATTACACCATCACCATCTTCAAGCGAAATATTCTCTCAGGTAGTAGTACCATGAATAACTTTAATAACTTTAATTTCAAACCATATTCGTATTTATTATTATTTTTAAAATATTTAAATATTATTTTAATTCGATGAAGAATAAATAAAGTTAAAAAAATCTAGGATTACAATAAGATAAACAAACCTAGTCATATAAATTCTATTATATAATAAATTTACACCCAAAAAGCCCCTAAAAATTAAATTCATTGTTTTCAGCTTTCAATTTTAGTTAATGAAAAGCTCTAAATAACCATTATTAAACAAGAGTTGACATCAATTGGTGAAATAAACGAACAAAACACATAGAAATTACTTCGTAATTAATTAATAACTTTATTGGTGAAATAAACGAACAAAGAACATAGAAATTACTTCGTAATTAAATAATAACTTTAATTTCAAATCATATCCGTGTTCGACACAATTCCAACATGAACCCATCAAGCGACTTCAATGATAAAAAGAAATGTTGTTCATCAAGCAAATTCGTTTTAGCGACAACTATTGATGCCCAACACGATCTCATTTTAGACATTAATTTTTAGGGGTGTATATATTTTATTACTAAACTTCTAAACAATTTACTTTTTGACATTCTACCTTTTCGACCATCGTTCCAACCAATTACTGTCAGTCATCGATCGTCTTTCGTGATAAAATCGATACCAAAATATTTGTACATCATTTCTCTTTTTCTCCTAGGATTGATTTTGCATGAAACTCACTCAAACTAATAAATTGAAAACATGATTAATATGTACTGTTTTGCGAAATATGCCTAATACATTGTAGCCATGCATGGAAGGATCATCATAAGGTGAAAGTAGATGTCAAACTATGATTGAAAACAAGAAATGATACTTAGAAACGAATACAAACATTGATAACTTCATAATGATAATGAGTCAAGCATATGATTTCTAACCAGAGACTACCTATGATTTTAGTATTGTTCAACACGATTTTGGGACATGACGCATGTCCTATGTTTATTAAGTTATGAATTAATCAAAGTGTGAATAATAAAATATACTATGAAATGAACATGATATATTGATATGAACTCATGCGATGTTGGCATGCTTGAGTGTGTTTTATGCCACTAACATTGGTTATTTGTATTATAAGCACTAACGAATTTCAAATTCAACGCGTGGTTTAATTTCACACGTAGGTAACGATAGAAAATTTCGAGGTAGGATCGAGGATGATGCATCATCAAAAGAGTCACAGCTACCCTTAAACGGAAAGTATATGTTCACTTTTGATATAATGAATTTAGTGGCATGTACAAGTCTTACCTAGTCTAGTTTAACATTTGAAGTCGTGTGGTGGTATGAACTTTGATATGCTTGATTATGATAAGATGTGTAATAGTATTGTATAGGACCCACAATGTTTTAGTGCATGTCAACATGTGGTATGTTAATCTGTGAATGCATGAGATAAGAATATCATGGTTTGAGATTGTGATAGCATGCTTAAATATTACTTCTTCTGGGGCATGTATGCATCATATTGCCTGAAATTGCCCTAAAAGAGATCGACTAAATAAATATTACTTGTGGGGCATGAATACATTATTTTTGGACCTCTATTTTTAAATTTTAAGATCTCCTTTTTGGAGCCCTATTTTTAAATTTTTAAATTTTCTTTTAAAACCCTATTTTTAAAATTTTAAATCTGCCATTGGTCGGTAAAGTATCATAACGATTGATATGAAGTAGAATGAAGTTAGGATGTTAAAGTTATGGGGCTTGATCCTACAATGTTTGCTTTTATATTTTGGGCACAAGGGTTACATACCCTATGGTGTTAATTTAATACCAGAGGGATTTTTCTAATTTTTTCAACATCTAACCTAATTTAGTATTGATATCAAAGTCATATATATCGTATCTAAGGCTTAGTATTGATACCTAGTGCATGGTATCGATATTAAGACTTAAATTTCAGTTATTTTTGAAAATAAAAGCTCAAAATAGTATCGATGTCTTAAATAGATATCGATACCTTAATGAGGCAGCAGCATGAAATGAACCCCCTTAAACAAAGGATCTAGGACCAGGTTTTGCTTTAGGTTCAATTCATTCAACAGATATAAAGGTGGTCTTCCATCCCACAAGATTATACAAGGGAGCCAAACATGTAAATCCAATGAGGCAAAACATTAGGCTACATTGTCAGTCACTGAAATCATATGATACTTGGAACATATAATGAAAAATATTTCAATAGATGTTGTCAACTTTTTATAATCTAAAGACTGATGTTGAAAAGAACAAATCGGCCATTGCATCCAAAACAAGAAGCATATTTATAGACTCCCATGAGCAGAAAAGACTGCAGCTGCATATTCTAGGCGTCCCTGATAAAAAGAGAATCCAATCCAAACTTATATTAATATAGGCAATGAACATTAAATTTAAGACCAATTTTTGTATATTCGAGCTTAACATGTCAGTTTGCACATATTCATCCAAAAATGTGTTATAATGTTAGATGAGATAAAGGTCAACAAGAAAGTTCGTGTGTTTTAATATTGAAACGGAAGATCTTTGAGTCATACCCGAGGAATTTAGCAGCACTGGTAGGAAAGATCTGCACTCAAAATTCACGCCTTGGCCTAGACTCTGCCACAGTGACTCGAATTGGTCTGCCATCCAAATCCTGCACCAGACAAAGTCATGCACATGGAAATCAGTACGTGCCCACAGCCCAACATAAAATGAAAGAAGCATGAAAGACATTGAAGGTATTGATTAGCCAAACGACTAATCTTACATATTCTATCACAAAAGATACATTATACAGTAATTGATTCTCGACTTGCAATAGACATTCATGCATGAAAGATCAAGGCAATGATAAACTTACAGAACCATTCAAGGATCTGACAGCCCTGTCAACCTCTTCAGAAGAATTATAAGTTACAAAGCCAAATCCCCTTGATCTACCACTTTCCCTGTCATAAACGACTTTCGCTTCCACAACACTGCCCTGCTCACTGAACAAGTTCTCGAGTGCCATATCATCAACACCCCATGAAAGGTTACCGACATAGACACGATTTGAATTTCCCATAGGAGGACCACCTCTTGCTCCTCTGGGAGAATAGTCTTCCCTGCCTCTTGCTCCTCTAGGAGAAAAGTCTTCCCTGCCTCTTGCTCCTCTAGGAGAAAAGTCTCCCCTACCTCTTGCTCCTCTAGGAGAAAAGTCTTCCCTACCCCTTGCTCCTCTAGGAGAAAAGTCTTCCCTACCCCTTGCTCCTCTAGGAGAAAAGTCTTCCCTACGTGGAGGAGGAGGTCCTGAGTTTACCCTCAATGACCTCCCTTCCAGTTCCTGTAACCAGCAAGTCAAACAGAAGAAAATTCTATGATAACCCAAACACAAGGTTATGATTAAATCTATTGACTTATCATGAATTGTATACTTAATACTTTTATGGAGGTATTAGGTATTCATACAGTAAAAACTTATGCAAACTTGTCAATGCAAACACCCCTTTTCCCAAACAATGCTGCAAAAGGAATGTGGAAGAAAGTATAAAGCATTCACTTCATACGTGGATTGGATTCTTAAGCAACGCTATGTTTTAAAGCCAAAACAAGACATCAGCCTTCAAGTTGTTCTAATAATGAGAAATAAGAATATACTCATGATGTGTATTCTAAACTACTAAATGGAAAATCATATTGTTTCCAATATACATGTAAACAACGCCAAACCAAATAAGAAATGTGCAGAACAATAGGAGTTCATAGCATATTCGCCCCCGAAAAATGACTTACATAGCCATTGAACTGTTGTTCAGCAGCTTCAACTTCCTCAATCGTGGACATGGTTACAAAAGCAAACCCCCTACTTCTACTAGTTACCTTGTCGTAAATCACCTGCCAAAAGCAATAATTTCACCATATTAAACCAACATTTTGATTCGAAATTCACCAAATGATTGAAGGAAAGACATAAGGTCCATGTTGCATCTATTCAAATCCATTCTCAATTAAATCAACAAATGATTACTTACACAACGACCCTTCAATTAGCTAAATGTCTTTTGAGCATTAAGCATTCAAACACACCGAGAAACATAAAATAGGCAAATTAATTAGTAAAATTTGAAAGAGAAAAAAAGTACCTCAACCACCTTAACATTTCCAGCGCTTCCAAACAAGCCAGCAAGCTGAGCACTATCCACACTGAAAGGAAGGTTACCCACAAAAAGTTTCAAGTCGGGGGAGAAATCAGGAGCCTCTTCTCCATCCTCGTCACTACCAAATAAATCTTCTTCCTGACCATACTCGGATGAAACGGCAACGTTCCTAACGAACCTAGAAGAAAAAGAAGACCTTTTGGCCAAAATCTCGAAACTTTGAAGAGCAGAACAGAAGAGAGGCTTTGCATGGGGCTTGTGAGGAAGAGAGAAGAGGGAAAGGGAAATGGGTGTTGAATTTGGTAAAGATAAAGCTTTGGGTTTGAGAGATTGGAGTATAAGAGATGAAGCAGATATTGCAGACATGGCTACTTTGCTTCTTTTTAGCCTTTGTTTTTCTCTATAGCTAAAAAGATAAGGTTTTTGGAATGGAAGAGAGGGTTTAAGCAGAACAGTGTTTAGGTTAGATATTGATAAAGGGGGAAATGGGGATAAAGAAGGCAACCGATCAAGTTGCCTACTTGGTTTCCTTGCTGTCACGTATCATGAGATCTGGACCGTTCGGTTTTGTTGATATTGATTGCAAGTTGGTATTTTTTTTCTCTGACAAAAGCTTTGGCCTTTAGTTATGGCTACCCTTTCTACTCCATGCCTTTGTCATTTGTTGAGTCATTGCATCATTAGGGCATGAGGCCTCAAGCCCCCAGTAGAAATAGCCTACAAATTCAATTGAAATTAGGCTTTATCTTGCCACTTTTCTCTCATTTAAGGTTATTTTTAGTTATGTAACAAAAAAGAAAAAGGTTATTTGTAGTTCAATATATTGATGTGTTTAAGAGAAAAAAGATAATATTATTTTTTCAGAATTTAATTTAAATAATTATTTAGGATATGTAAAAGTTGTCTATAGAATAATTTTTTTAATATATATTATCTTGTAATTATTTTAGATTATTCAAGGATAATTTATTTTTAGTTTTTAGTATTTTTATTATTAATTTAGAAAGTTATTATATCTTTAAATTTAACGTAATTATATAAATTTAATATAAAGTAAACTATACAAATGGTAATTAATCGTTTTCTCCATTGAAGTTTCAAAAGTAATAAATTAGTCACTAACATTTCTTTTCTTGACATCATTAACAAACTGATCGTTCGACGGTTAACAGTTGTCACTGGAGTAACGAAATACTGATGTGGTTCTTAGTTTGATTTTTTTAACATCATTTGACCATGTGAAACTATTTTAACTAGCCCTCACATCCTCCTCTTTTTCTTTAACTCGCCATTTCTTTTCTTTCTCCTAGCTCATCCTTCTCAAATTCTTAAATTTTCCTCATTTTTTCTTCATTTCCTCTAATTACATGGGCGGAACACAAGTTGGACTAGAGGGGTCACGGTCACCCAAAAATTTTAAAAATTCTAATTTTGACTTTTAATTTTTTTTAAAAATTCAATTTGTCCCCCAAATTTTAGAAATTCAAATTAAATTTTATTTTTTTAATATTCTTAATTAAACTCACTCCCATGATTTTTAAAAATTCTCATTAAGCCTCTCAAAATTTCAAAAATTGTAGTAGACCCTAATTTTTTTGGAAAAATATAAATTAAATCCTTCAAAATTTTAAAAAATCTTAATTTAAACCTCTAAAATTTTAAATTGATCCCTCAAACTCTATCACCAAATTTCGCCAATGTCTAATTAGAAGCTCAATTGCACAAATTTTCTTCATTTTTGTTGTCGTTTTTTTATCATTATCGCCGAGCATCGACAAGCTAAACAAAGCTGCTGCCGAGTTCTCTCTCGTCTCCATACTTCCACTTTTCAAGACTTCTATTATTCTTGGAATTACGCGTTCATCAATTATAAGACTCTTGTTAGACTCATCGATATATATAAATTCAATTGAGCTGTAACGGTATGCTCTAGGATTTTAGAATCCGGAGAGGACAATAGATGCAATAATCGTGGGATTGCTCCACTCTTGGTGATCAAACTCCAACCTCCAGATTCTCCGTGGAAAGCAAACAAATATTCTTCATGTTAGTATATAGTATGGAGTTGGTTTCCAGCTGAATGTCATGAGCAGTTGGTTATTGGTTTGTTAGGGTTTCTGTTATGAGTTTAGCTGATGTCAGCTGACTTTATAAATAGTCAGTGCCATCATTTCTTGTATTCAGACTTTGTTGATAAAGATGAAAAGCATACGTATTCTTTCTCTCTTCTTACTTCTTCTTCATTTGTTAGTTTGGTTTATATCTTAACATGGTATCAATCGCCAATTCCTGGTGCTGTGGTTTTCTCTTCCGCTGCTTTCTTTGTGTTTGGAAGAGAAGTTGGTTGGTTTTGCTTTGTGCTTTGTTTCTTTTCCTTTAGATCTCTTGTTTGGTGCTGTTTGTCTCTTGTTGCGTTTTGATTAAAAGAGCGAATTCGGTAATCATGCTGTTTGAGATTCTTGGTTTCAGATCTGCATCTTCTCTTGTTTCTTGAGTTGATTTTATGATGGTTGATCTTATGGATAATCCAGCTCGTGATACTGAGAACGTTTCTCATATCAATTCTCCTATGAGTTGCACTGATGCTAGAGAGAGCTCTATTCAAAATATACCTAAACATGATACGATCAAGCCTACTCAGAATACATATTTGTTACGGAAACATGAGGTGTCTTTGATCATTGATGGTTATGGTTTGTCACTATTTATTTCTACTAACACTGTTGTTCCAAATGAGCTGTTACCAACAGTTCTAGGCAGCTTGAGGAGAATCCGGAGTTCTTGCTCTTCAGGCAGCAAGATAAATTGCTTGCTTCTTGGTTATTAACCACTGTAAGTATAAAGATTCTTCCTCATCTTACTGGTCTTACCTCTTCGGTTGCTATTTGGCATGCTGTGACTCGTCTGTTTAGTGCGATATCTAGTGTAAAGATCCGGAGTTCTTGCTCTTCAGGCAGCAAGATAAATTGCTTGCTTCTTGGTTATTAACCACTGTAAGTATAAAGATTCTTCCTCATCTTACTGGTCTTACCTCTTCGGTTGCTATTTGGCATGCTGTGACTCGTCTGTTTAGTGCGATATCTAGTGTAAAGATTTCTTCTTTCAGACATTCTCTGCATTCTCAAAAGAATCTATTCTAGCTGGCTTGACTATGGAGTTTGAATATGTCATTGCTATAGCCTCTAGAGAGGGGTTGTCGTTGGATACTCTTACTAAAATGTTGCTTGATTGTGAGGCTAGGCAGAAGGTATTTTTGGGAGAAGGAATTTCAGCTAATGTCGTTCAGACTCATTTGAAGTCTATTGATGAGCTGAATGTCAAAGGGTCTTCAGACGGTTCTTCCTCTAAGAAGCGTAGTCAGCAGGGAGGTGGCTATCGAAGTCGAGGTCGTGGACGGAACTATAATTCAAACAGGCCACAATATCAGCTGTGTGGCAAGTTTGCTCATGTTGTTCAGAAATGTTATCATTAGTTTGATCGGGATTATATTGGTGTCGTTGATTCTGGGGCTCAAACAGGTGATTACTCAAAAAGATCGAGTGGTTCAGGGACGGAGCATCGTCCGTCTTCTGCTCGGGTTTATATCACACTATGAATGCAGTCTCACATGCTAGTTTTGTTCCTGCTTCTCCTTCATTCTTGAATTCTACTTGTCGACACGTATTTTCGTCTGACTTCACTCTACGTTAATTTATGTCCTATAATTAATGTATAGCGTATGTGTATTATATTATATAATATATGCATATTATGTTGTATATTATATAGTATAAATATATATATATATATATATATATATATATATATATATATATATATATTATCAATATATTATTACATTATTCATTTTGGGTATTTTATTTTCAGGTCCAACAAATAAACCCATCACCCAATACAAGGCCCAGATACAAATAAGACCACACAAGCAGCCCAAGACCCTCAACCCGGATCCACTGGAACAACCAGAACCGACACGAGACCCGGTTCACGATCCGAACCGGTTAGGATTTCAAAACCCTAACCTTTTGCTTCAACACCGCACAGCCTACCAACTGGTCACCCGCACCAACTGGTCTCTTTCCTCGATCAACCACCCTTTTTTCTCGACCCGGCGACGTGTGGAACACAAACAACCAACAAACGGACATTTTAGTAGAAATCAAACTCTCTAAAAATAGTTTTTCCTAAAGCTATAAATATATATATGTAAACAAATCAAAAAGGAGAGAAAAAAATACGAGTAGAAAATACGGGGAGATTCGAACGAAAATCAGAAAAATATGGAGGAAAAAATAAAGGGAAAATAGCATAAAAGCGAGACGAGAAGCTTACCTTAGTCGGAGAATTTTTTGGGGGTTTGGGTTTACTCCAGTCGATGTGCGCCGCCGTGACGTGATTGACGTCGACGGTGCCTATTTTTTCTTCCCCGACAAAGGGAAGTTGAGAGAACTCTCTCTCTTTGTTTTGAGCAAATGGGAAAATTGAGGGAAAATATGAGAAATTAAGCCTTGCATGTAGGCTTATATGCCCCCCATGAAAAGACGTAGTTTCAAAGGGGGGCCTGTTTGCACTTTAGCTCGTGGGTAAATTCCACTTTGGGTCCCTTTATCATTTGTAATATTTCATTTTAGCCATTGAATGATGCTTTGTTTTCTTTTATTTCGAGTAATGATGTTTTAATATTTTCAATTTAGTCATGTTATTGTACAGTGTGTTATTATTGTTAATTTTTTAATTTGGTTACAATGTTTGCAATTATCTTATTTTGGTCACTATAATTTATATTTTTAATTATTTCGATTTTAATATGTAATTTTGGATAATTTATATTTTAGTTCTAATGGTATGGGTTTATTATGTTTTGGTGTTTGTAATGTGTTGTTTTTACAGTATGTGCTGTATTTTTTTTTATTGTTTTAGGCATTAGTTTTTCGGTTTTATTAATTAGTCCCTTAACCTTTTTATTTTTCTCTTGCAACCCATTTTTTAGCATCAATTTGGTCTGTAAATTTTACATCCCTATTTGATCCTTTAATTTTTTTTATTTTTATCTCACCACCACCGGTGTGCCCATGTCTCCCTGTGATAAGAAAAAGTTGGATAAAGTGTGGGAATATAATTATTTTGTCTCTTCAGCTGGATGGCAATGAAGCCTAAATTATTAACGTTTCATTCAAAAAAATCTCTATATCATTCATTTGATGTATCATCTCGAGTTTAACTTAGTCCACACAAGCTTGTAATGGGCTTATAACTAAGGGTCTGGCAAGCCTAAGGGGGCACCATTAAGGAAAATTCGGATACCTTCTTTAGAACTTAAACCGGGAGACTAAAAAGAATTAGAGCCCACCCCAAAGCTTCATTTCAAAACTTAGGTTGTCTTGAGTTATTTCTTGCTTTATTTTCTGTTCAAAGCAATGTGAACTAGAAATTTATGCGGTTAGGACTGGTTCAAAATTAACATGTGGGATAGAGATCATGTCCGGGTAGGAATAATAAGCATGTGGGGTAGGACTTTTATTTTCATTATTGTTTTGATTATTATCCTTACCTCACTAACTCTTTTTATTTTTGTTCTCTTTCATTTTATTTTCATCATTTGCATCATTCAAAAGAGGTGTTGATCCACAAAAAATGTGTTCGTTAAACGTAAATAATTTACATTAAAGGACAAAGGGGTTATATAATACAAGAGATGAAAAACGTAGAGGTCCAGCTATGGTCAGGGAGACAATCTGCAAGATAATTCAACCAAGAAGACGTGGTACCCGTAATCGAAGAATATGCCACTATGTTTTCCACTCTGTTGCATTGTAAAGGACTCAGAATAGACCGGGTTTACACCAAGAACATCAAAAGTCAACTTTTCCAAAATGGGTTGGCAAAAGTTGTAGAGGCAAGACGAGAAAAAGGTTACTGAGTTGGAGAGTTCCTTCAAAAGCAACAAGAACAAGATGGAAAAGTGATAGCTGAAATTGGAGGCCATCATTGACGAAATCAAGAAACGGGCAAATAAACTTCGTATAGTTCCCTTTTATGGAGGTTGTCAATGGCGTTTTTGTTAGAGAACAAGCTCAGTAGAGAGTGAAAGTCAGAGATGCAGTAATTCGATACTTTTGAACAAGCACACAAAGCAGCTCATTACTTGAACGATTTAGCCCGATAAGCCGGAGCAGTTTGACAAGGTATTCAACTGGTGACAAACGAAGACCGAAGACGAGTCAACCTGTTAGAAGTTGTTCGGGGTCTAAAAGACTTAGTGGTCTTTGTCTCTTACGAAATAACACTTTTGTCCCCAATAAGGATTATTTATAATAACAGACACATTTTTGGATCAATGCCTTGAACATTTCATGTATCATGCATTCTTGCATATTTCGCATAATTTTTCTTTTTTTTCATTACATTCACATTAACTAACAAGAGATGTCTCATAAAAAATGAACAAACACCGGTTTTACCTCTACAAGCTTCAGGCACGTGCCATCCTCACAACACTCTCGCAAATGAAAATGGAAGCCAAGATTGCTCAACTTGAGGAGAACATGCTAAGATTACAGAAGGAACTAGAAGAAAAAATAAGTTAAAATCAACAAAATACCATTGATTCCATCACTAGGAACTAAGACTTATTGGTTGACCAAATTATTTCAAGGTTGTCTGGTTGAATCAAAGGAATGCTCTTGGGGAAGGGGCATTTGAGGGGGTAGTTGTACCACCTACTCCACAGTTGGTAATTTCACTTGGAGTCTTACCATACTTTAAAATAATTCAGATGGTTACCGTATTCTGAAATTTGGTGAAGAAGTCAAAACAAAGATAGTAGAAACAACCATTAAAGAAAGAGGTAGGTCGAGTAGAAAACCTCCCCTAAAGAAGAAAGAATGAGAGATCATCAACATTTTTGACGCTAGGAAAGGCGTTACAATCTCCAAATCAAAACCAATTACAGTTGTACCATCAGGTACTTCTAGGAAAGATTCGAGAGAACCAAGGAAAGAAAAGGAAAATGAGCATTTCGATCTCATTCCCATGACATATAAGGAGCTTTACCAACAGCTGTTTGATGCACATGTGGTGTCTCCATATCCAGAGAAACCTCTAAAGCCCCCATACCCCAAGTGGTATGACGAAAATACGCACTGTGAATATCATGGCGGTGTTCCAGGGCATGCTATTGAAAACTACCTCGCCTTCTAGAGGATTATTCAAAGAATGCGCAACAGGAGCTGGATTTATTTCAACAATTCAAAATCACCCGAAGTGAAGTCACCTCTTGCTTGGGTATGGAGGTAAATGATAAATAAGGGGTTTCATGCACCACATTATAGCACATCAGATTCCAAAGGTGACAGTCATTGCTGTTATCACAATGAAGATGTTCATGATGTACAAGAATGTGCTGAATTTAGAGCCTTGATCCAGCTAATGATGGACAGAAAAGAGCTGGAATGTTACGATGAAAGCAAGGACACTCCCGAAGCAGAAATTTGTGCGTCTGAGGGTATTTCAAAAGAAGTCATGACAAATGAAACAATTGAGAAATGGGGAGCAAGTGCAGATGAAGGCCCTAATCCAACTAACGGGGTATCCTAATGAGGCTTTATTCCATTTTGCACCATCCTATTTGAACTTTGTTTTTTTTACTTTCTCATATTTCTTTTTGTAACTTGCTTTTATTTCATTTTATAAGGATATTTCAATGAATTTATGTAGGCCTGTAAACGAACTGAACGTACACGAACGGAGGTATGTTCATGTTCGTTCATTTAATAAATTAACGAGCATAAACGCACAAGAACATAAACGGATAATTTTTTTGTTCATGTTCGATTCATTAAGGAATATAGCTTGTTCATGTTCGTTCTTTTAAATAATAAACGAACACAATAAACGAACATAAACGAACAACACAAACACAAAAAAACTTATTCGAACACAACAAATGAATGAAAAAAAAGTAAACAACAAGAATGAAAAATTCATTAATATAACCTGCAACTTTAGAGTTATTTTGTTCGAATACGACAAAAACATACATAAATCATAAATAAGCTATATGAACATAATAAAGTCTTAAAGTTAATTTGTTCAACAAAACAATCTTCTTGAAATCCAAACAACTTCAAAAATCTTCGTAACATATTCAACTTGCCCTCTGTTCGAATATAAATGAACGAACATAAACGAACATGTAATCGAATGTTCACGAACGTAAATGAATGAACCCTTTGTTCATGTTCGTTCATTTAATTAAACGAACGCAAAATCTTGTTCATGTTCGTTAATTTAATAAATAAACGAACATAAACAAACTTCCCGTCGCACGGTTCATGAACGGTTCGCTGAACGTTCAGTTCATTTACATGCCTAAATTTATGCTGAGCATTGAATCAAATCTACAACTTGAAATTCTTTGATTATCAACTGAATTAAAAAAAACTTTGTAAATGATTCAGAGTTACAGATCTTTGGCAAAGTAACACGATTAAAAGCCGATAAAACAAAGACTTTGACCTTACCCCAGAAGATAAGCTCAAACACCGTATCATTCTCCTGCAAAGAACTGATATAACACTCTCCTTTCATAAGGGAATGAACAAGAGGATTGGTATTAGATATGCATAGGAGCGGACAACATGAGGCATCTTTTGCATATGACGTTACTATACTTTTGTTTAAGATGTTCAAATATTGATGGCGATCTTCACAGATAGAATAGTCGAGTAGGTGAATCTAATTCAGACCAGTTGCTTGGAAATTGAACTCTAAAGATGAGATTTCTTGACTTTCAACAACACCTAGACTATATCAGGTTCTTCTTGAAAAACTTAAGAAATTGGACCAATATACCCAGATTATAATATTATATATATACAATAAAGCTTGAGTTGTCCCTCTAAAGCAATTGGTTAAACGCCCTGACTTTATGGATAAGATTCAGCTAGCCTGATAAAGGTTATTATAATATACAATAAAGTTTGAGTTGTCCCTCTAAAGTAATTGGTTAAACGCCCCGACTTTATGAATAAGATTCAGCTAACCTGATAAAGGCGATTATAATATTGAGCTGTCCATCTAGAACAATTGGTTAAACACCCCGAGTTTATGGATCATGGTAGCCAGACAATGGAAAAATGAAATCAAATTTATCTAAATAAGGAGTTTCGGTAAATATAGACTAAGGAAGTTAAGGAACACCTGTTATAGTCAACTTCACACGAGCACTCAGGAATTTCATTTTTAGACCGATATTTCTACATTGTCTTTGTTAGAGGAGCCTACGAAGCTTAAACAAATGGAAGGTTTTAGAGAACCAAAATAGAAGGTCTAATAATTGATTATGCTAATTGCGTCATTTTATCCGTATCCGATTAAAATTCCAAGCCGAGAAAGAGAGGCATGTTGCGATGACATTTTGGTGGCCGAAACCTTAAAAATTAGGAAGCTAACCTGAAACCAACTCATCAATTTGAATATTTGTCAAAAAGCTATAACTCTGAAAGCATGAAAGAGCCATTGATTTTTTTGATTTTATATGGACTCATGTGTATGATTTGATTCGATTGTGAGCCTGAATTAAGGGGCAATGTTTTATAAAATTCTTATATCCTTATATTCTTTTTTCCTAAAATAAGAGAAAGGAGAAAAATATTTTCAAACAGGACAATCTCAAATGTAAAAAGCTGAAACCCGAGAAGAAAATAGGGCATGATCGATTCCAAAGACCAGATCGGCAGACAAAGCACGAGACTCCATCCAGGAGATAAAACAGAACTAATTCATATTGCATGCATCTTAGACATACTTAAGAGCATCACATCTATCATTTTTCGCATACATAATTTTGCAGCTTTTAGAATCAAGTCTCGACTTCAAGACGAAAGATATTCGATTCAAAAGCACCCTTTAAGGATCGATGGTGATTGCTTAACTTAGCAGTGAGAAGCTACACCTCAACCAACTTGACATATTGAAAGATCAACAGATCTCAGAATCAACTTCAGACGGGTTCGAGAGCCAATTCAGAACGGATCCAGTTCAGCTTAACTTGACGACGAGTGGCTATTTTCCAGTTAAAATTTTCAAGCCAGATTTCAATTCCAAGACAGATGATATCCAACTGACAGACTACCTCACTTGTCTTTCTCACAAGGAGGAGTCACTCGAAGAACATCCCATGTGGTTTTCCCATTAAAGGGAGTCATCCAAAGATAATCTTACCTGGTTCAGACTTGCTAAGGGGAACCACCTGAGGAATATATCACATGGCTTTCCCATAAAGGAAGTCATCTAAAGATCATCTCACCTGGTTCAAACCCGCTCAGGGGAACCACCTGAGGAATATACCACTTGGCTTTCCCGTGAAGGGGAGTCATTTAAAGAATTATGACTGGCTTAGACCCGTGAAGGGGAGCCATTTTTTACTTAAAGGAATTATTCACAGCATAACTCAAGGCGATAAGGGATATCTGCCAACAAAGACCTTCTAGTTCGATTACATTCAGCTCAAAGGCATATCAAATTTACAACATAACTCAAGGCGAGAAGGGTTATTTATCAGTAAATACCTTCGAGTTCGATTACATTCAGCTCAAAGGCATACCCAATTTACAACATAACTCAAGGAGAGAAGGGTTATATGCAAAAAAAAACCTTCGAGTTTGATTACATTCATCTTAAAGGCATATCCAATTTACAGCATAGCTCAAGGTGAGAAGGGCTATATGTCAACCAAGACCTTCGAGTTCGATTACATTCAGCTCAAAGACATATCAAATTTACAGCATAGCTCAAGGCGAGAAGTACTATCTGTCAACCAAGACCTTTGAGTTCAATTACATTCAGCTCAAAGGCATATCAAATTTACAACATAGCTCAAGGCAAGAAGGGCTATCTATCAACAAATACCTTCGAGTTCGATTCCATTCAGCTCAAGGGCATGTCAAATTTATAGCATATATTAAGTCGATAAAAGCTATCTGTCAATAAAAATTGTCAAGTTCGATTCCATTCAGCTCAATGACACATCAACCACATGGTAGCATCAAGAAATTCCTTTCTGGTTGAAGCCGAGGTCTTCAAGTCAAGAAGAAGATATGGGGCAATCTCTCAGTTTTGTCCAACATAACTCAAGCCGAGAAGGGTTATCTATCAATGAAAACTTTCGAGTTCAACTCCATTCAGCTTGATGACGTATCAACTACTCTCCGGTTAAAGTTTAAACCGAGGTCTTTAAGTTAAGAAGAAGACCTGGGTTAACTGTGTTTTAGTGGCAATAAACTAT
Organism: Hibiscus syriacus; assembly: GCF_006381635.1. Lineage (NCBI taxonomy): Eukaryota > Viridiplantae > Streptophyta > Magnoliopsida > Malvales > Malvaceae > Hibiscus > Hibiscus syriacus. The sequence goes on from NW_024063349.1 coordinate 765,416, forward strand.
CTTCCAACAGCAAAGCTTAAGTCGAGAAAAGCTATTTGTCAAAGAAACCCTTTGAGTTCGATTTTGTTCAGCTTGAGGGCCTATCAACCACATGGTGGAGTCAAGGAACAACCGAGGTCTTTAAGTCAAGAAGAAGACCTGGATTAGCTGTGGTAAGAAACTATCTTTCAACAGCGTAGCTTAAGTCGAGAAAAATAACAAAGAGGGGCAGCCCACTATTTCCAAAATGTCGAGGATTAGGCTGGTCGAACACCATCATACCTGATCTACGTTTTACCAAAAATATGTCGGGTTCGGGAGTCAGTTACAGTCAAGGAATGATTAACACCCATGTACTGCCCTTTTGGTACCAATTAATTTGTCGGTTATATTAATTGCAAAAATTAAAATTTAAATCGAAATTTTAAAAAAAAAATCCAATTCGAATTGCTTACCTTTAGTTCGATTAAGATTATTACTAAGAAAGTTAAAAAGAATATTAAATTGAAAAATAAAAATAAATAGAGAGAAAAAAGGTAAAAAGGTAAATAAATAAAATAAGTAAAAAAAGAAATTATTAAAAGGGATGATAAAATAACAATGGGAAATAATTAGAAAAATAAAAAAAAATAAAAAAATAAAAAAAACATACTAAAATTAAAAAATGAATAACTAAAATGAAAAAATGCTTAAATCAAAAAGAAAAAAGAATGAATAACCAGAAATGTAAAGATCTAAATTGAAATAAATTTAAATTGATGGATTAAATTGGTATTAACAGCAACTGGAAAGGACTGAAAACTAATTACAAAATAAACCAGAGCCCAAATAAAAAATACTAAACAATACATGCACTAAAAATGTAAATAACCCAAATACCAAAAAACCATGGCCCTAACTCTAATTCCACAGCAAAACCACGGGCTCAAAAAGATCATTTAACAATATTTTACTAAAAAAGTAAAACCTGAATTAAACACACTTGGCCATTCTTCTCGCTCACACCGTAACTTTCTCATCTCATTTCTCTTTTATCTTTTCATTTTTTTACAGAAAACCAAACAAATTCCAAAAGGCTCGACTCTAAGCATGGATTAATATAGGAAACGGGGTTACCTTCGACTGTAGAAGGAGTTCCCTCTTCTCCTATGAAGCAACCGAAGCGTTCCGAGCAAAAAGGTAAGTTCTTTCTTCTCTGTTTTTCCTAGAACTCTTTGTTGAGTAAAATGGTTGATGATTTCTCTAGTTTTCATGGATGGTAGAAAAGCTTCTCCCCTTTTGATTGGAAACCCTTGAAATCTCTCTGGTTTTTCTCTTTGTGTTTTTTTCTTTTATGTTCGAATCTGTTGCTCCTCTTCCCCCCAAACGATTTGTGTTGCATGAATTTATAGATTTCCAAACCCTTGATTTTTGGTTTGCTTTAATCTCCTAGTTGGACTAAAAAACTGACTTGTTTTTTCTATTTTTTTTTATCGTGCGCCGAATTTCTTGGGGATGTGGGTGGAGATATTGGCGGCGACAACTCTTGAGTGGGGTACCAAACCACAACTAGCTTTCGATCTGGACCGTTGATGGGTCCAGATCTGATGGTGCATGCTTGGTGGCAGCTGGTGTAAAGAAGAAAAAAGTTCAGGGTTTTGTAACTAGGGATGGTAACGGGACGATTTCGAGCCAGGGATTGGTCCCCCCGTCCTTGTCCCCGTTTTAAAAACCCGTACCCATCCCCGCTTAAAAAACCATATAAATTTAAACAGGGATCCCCATCGGGTAATCAGGGAAAACCGCGAGGAAACGAGTATCCCCGTTTAGCATAAACGGTTATTTAAACGAGTAATTTTCACCGCGGTATCCCCGTGGTGAAAATTACTCGTTTAAATAACTGTTTACCTTAGATGGTTATTTTTCACCGCGGAGATCCCCGTTACCGTTTAAATTTCACACGATGACACGAGTTATTTAAAAAATAATGTCATCATCGGATGTAAACTTACTTGAAACGCCAAACACCACCAAATGCATCCAAAATATAAAAACAAAACAATTCAAATAGACAAATATAATGACAACGACTAATAATATAATGTTTCAACTTTCATAAACGAAATCATTCTTCAAAAGTTCCAACTTCCAAGTCACGTCAACGACACCACCACCGTCATCAAACAGTTGTGACTCCCGATTGCTACAATTACACTTGAGAACAGCCGCAGGGAAAGTGACGAGTAGGTCAAGATGTGTTCTCCTAAATCCTAATCTCCTTTATATATTTTTTATAATTTAAATTAAATTTATTAATATTATATATATGTATATATAATAATTATTTTTAATATTTATCAGGTCGGGTATCGGGCCGGGTATTCGGGTAATCGGGGCAGGGATTACCAAAACCGTCCCCATTTAAAAAATTTGGTTTTTTCTCATCCTTGTCCCCATTTATCATCCCCGACCCCGTTTAATTCAGTTTTTGGTTTTCCCTGACGGGTTCGGCTTTTTTTGCCATCCCTATTCGTAACCCTAGTAGGGTCGAGTCGGTTCTTGATCGGTTCGGGTTACTCCAGCAGGTTCGGGTCAGATTCCAAATTGTATTCGGGTTGCAACTTGGGTCCACTGTTGTGATGGGTCAGAGCCATTTGTACTGGGCTTGTATTTATTGGACATGACCATGTATTGAATGGAACCAAATTAATATATATATGTAATATATAATATATAATTATAATATATAATATAGTATGTATATATTACGTAATATAATACATATATACTATATATATAAAGAATAACACATAACATAAATTAACACGCAAATGTCATATAAGACGATCAGACGAAAATTAGTGTTTACACTACTAATCCGATGTTTTCCACTGTTCTTTTCTATTCTCCATCTGCTCTAGGTTATTATCAGCCATCAGCAGTTCTTGTTGGGTCCTCGAATGATGCTTCAGTTCATTCCACGGTTGATTAAAATCCTTTCTTACCACCCTCGGCACCTGCTGCATTTGTTTCCATGGTCCATTCCTTTGGAGCTCAACTAAAGTCTACGAGTGCTCCTGTTTGGTATCCTGACACCGGGGCCACTCATCATGTAACCAGTGATCCATCTGAATTTCACTCAGGTTAAAATTGCACATGCAGGGCAAAGTGTTTTACATTCCAGTATAAAACCTTTGATTTTACGTAACATGTTATATGTTCCTAATATCATGAAAAATTTGCTCTATGTGTCTTAGTTCACAAGAGATAATGGTGTTTTTCTTGAGTTTCACCCACATGAGTGTGTTGTGAAGGATGCTTAGACATAGCATATTCTTCTTCGCGGGACGCTCACGGATGAAGGTCTCTATTAATTACTTCCTTGTGTTGAGAAAGGTTTGTCTCAGTTGCCTATTGTTTCCGAGACTCAAGATCTTTTGGACTTATGGCACCAACGTCTAGGTCATTCTTCCATTGATGTAGTGAAATCTGTTATGAAGCATTGTAATGTTTCTTCTAATACAAATAAATTATCACATGTATGTACTGCTTGTATGCAAGAGAAGGCTCATAAACTTCCTTGTTGTCATTCTTTAACTGAATATAATGATCTTTCTCGGTTAGTTGTCTTGGATGTATGGGGACCTGCTCTGTTTACTTCTTCTGATGGTTTTTCTTATTACGTTTCGTTTGTTGATGTGTCGAGTAGATATACCTGGGTGTGTTTACTTAAAAGGAAATCTGAGGTGTTACAATGCTTTCTTAATTTTTATAAATTGATAGAAGTGCAGTTTGGGTGTAAAATTAAGATCTTGCAAACGTATGGTGGTGGTGAATATCAATCGCTCAAAAGCTGGTTTCAAAAGAATAGTGTTGAGCATTACATTTCATGTCCAGGTGCCTCTGAGCAAAATGGTAGAGCTGAGCGTAAACACAGGCATATTATCAAAATGGGTTTGGCCATGTTGGCTCAGGCATCGTTACCTTTGAAGTTTTGGAGCTATGCCTTTGTGTCAGCAGTTTATATGATTAACAGTTTACCTACGAGGGTTTTGAATGGCAAGTCACATTTTGAGGTGTTGTATCATAGGTTTCCTGATTACTCCTACATGCGTGTTTTTGGTTGCGCCTGTTTTTCATGTTTGAGGTTTTCTAATCGCCACAAGTTACAGTTCAAGTCGAAAAGATGTGTTTTTTTTATGCAGCCCTTCTCATAAGGGTTATCGATGCTTAGATAATGATGGCAAGGTGGTAATTTCTAGGTATAGGGTTTTCGATGAGCAAATTTTTCCTTTTCAGGTTTATAAGATGGATAGTGCAGATTCTTGCAAAACGGGCGTGACGGAAGGAGTTTTGCCTATTCTTTCTTCTTTGTGTCCTATGGTTTCTGTGTCTAATAATGAAGAGACAGCTCAGCAGATTACTGTGTCACCCGTAGCTCCGCAGCAGGCTGTGTCACCTGTAATTCAGCAGACTGATGTGTCACTCGCTGGTTTTAATAATTCATTTGGAGATGAACGAGTTGACGCCTCTGTCGGTTTAAATGTTGATAGTATTGCTGCATATACTAGAGTAGAGCCTGGGTCGATTCTGTGAGTATTGTTGTATAGTTGTTGCCTCAGCCTTATGTTTGTTAATTTTCTCGAAATTAATTTTATCACTATTAATAATTTTTTAATGAAAAAATAAATAATCATCGTATTAGATTAAAAAAGATATTCAATTATGACAAAAGTTAAAATCGTCATAATAATTTGTCATAATTAATAAATATGTGTAACATATTGTGATAATCACTAATTTTTGTCACAAATGTTTCCCTCCAATTTTTTGATGCCAAATTAAAACATATAGTGACAACTTTTGTAACTAAAAGTTTTAGTAATTATGACAAAAAAAATTATCACAACAAATAATGAGATTTGAATTTGTTGTGACAATTTTTTTTGTTGTAATTATATATTTTAATTATAGTGACAAAATATATAGTCACAAATGATTATCTACAATTTTTAGTAAAAAACATATAGTGACATGTTTTGTAACTATAAACTCTAATTATTGTTACAAAAAATTGTCACAACAAATAATGAGTTTCAAGTTTTTAATAAAAAACAATGTTTGTCGTATATGTTTTAATTATAGTGACAAAATATATTATCACAAATATTTCCCTCCATAGTTTTTTACGCCAAAAAAGTCATATAGTGACAAATTTGTAACTATAAGTGTTAATAATTATTACAAAAAATATTGTCACAAAAAATAATGATATTCACGTTTTAGTGACAACTTATATTTGTAGTTATAAATTTTAACTATAGTGATAACATATATTAATTATCATAACTATTTTTCTCCAATTTTTTGTTTCAAAAGTTATATTGAAATTTTTTATAATTATAATTTATAGTTATTGTTATAGAAAAAATTATCACATCAAATACTAAAATTCAGGTTTTTTGTACTTATATATTTTAATCATTATGAAAAATTATACTATCAGAACCATTATTATAAAAAAACATTATCACAAAAAAAATGATATTCACATTTGTGTGAGAAATTATACTTATATTTATAAATTTTAATTATAGTGATAACATATATTGCGATAAATATTTTTCTCCACTTTTTTTTGTTTCAAAAAGTTATATTGATAAATTTTGTAATTATAATTTATATTTATTGTTATAGAAAAAGTTATCACACCAGATAATAAAATTCAAGTTTTTTCTAATCAATTATTTTTGTAGTTATATATTTTAATCATTATGAAAAATTATAATATAAAAAATTTATCCCTATTTTTTGGCGCCAAGAATGTTATATAGTAAAATTTTTATAGTTATTGTTATAGAAAAATTATAGCAACAAAAAAATTATTTTTTAATTAATAAATGATTTTATTTTTTTATGAAAAAAATATGTTTGTAGTTATACATTTTGATTATAATGAAAAAATATAATAGTAATAATAATTATTATTATAAAAAAAATGTTCATAAAAATCAAATTTATGTGATATGTATAATTCAATGGCATTTTCAAATAAAAGATAATAATAAAATATATTATCAAAATGTTTTCATTTATTTTTCACGAAGCTATTTTCAAATAAAATATAATAATAAAATATATTATCAAAATAGTGGAAATGAAAATTAAATTTCTAAAAAATTGAACAATATATATTAACCAAAGTAGGAAAATTTCCTATTATTTTTTTTTACATTAAGTTTAGGTGAAGTTTACTTCCGTCAATCATGTTATATTTATTACAAAGCTCTTCTTAGTTGTATAACTACTTTTTAATATTTTTTATTACACAGTTTCATAATGGTTAACGATAGAAACCATTGATTAAAGGGTCACGTTAATTTTTTTAAATTCGATGGTTACATTGAATGCAACAATAATTCGATGGCCAAATTGATATTTTCACAAAAGTACAAGAGCCTTAGGTATCTTTTTGTTGAAAATTAAACTAAATTAAAGAAATAAAATAAATATTAATCGGGTATCGATGACCTGAAAATAATGGTACCGAGTTTTATGGTTACTCGACCTACGGGTACCCTCATATTACTGGCTAAGACATGGATCAAGTTTTTGGCACTCGAAAATCTCAAATACTTGAAAAACCGAGTACCTAAATATAAACACTCCTAACTAATTCAGATGATAAAAAATCATGTATTTAATAAAATTATGTAGTTGTTTTTTATTAATGAGAAATAAATATATTTTTATATAAATTTACTTAAATGTTATTATGTTCAACTCTAATTATTTTATTTCAACCCTATGTACCACTAAACTTTATTATTAGGTTTCCTTCTATGACAATACATGTTTAACGGAATTCTAGTTTTCTCCAATGGAGTTTCGTTAATTTATGTTTGCATTCAACAATTAAGACTATTATTATTTACGAACTCATTAAGTGGTTTTAATAGTTAAAGAGAATGTTGTTCCCTTTAAATGTTTCTAGTTCAAGCAATTGCGTCTACAGGTGTTTGAAAATTTTTGAACTAATACTACCTTATAATCACTTTAAATTATTTAAAATATAATTATTATTTACATGTCGACACTAATATATTTATAGGTTCAATTTCGAGTTTCAAAGTTTATAATTTTATTAATTAAAAAACTCAATTTTAAAATTAAAAATGTCAGCCTTGATGATGAAAGTGACTTTGACCTAACCAGATCACTTAGAACCATGAATGAACCGAAATGCAACATTTTCAGTGTTTTGTCAAATTTTAACCGGCAAGTTAGGGCATATGCTTCCTTCTTTTATATTATAAGATAAGATACGATTCAATGATTAATACCTTTGCTATGATAGCATTGTTCTTTTTTCGAGTAATTAGAATATTCGAATAAGTATTTAATTCATAGACTTGGAAAATTTAATAAATAATTGAATAAAGTTGATGTATTTTAATAATAAGTTATGTCACTTGGTGAACAGACTTATTATTTGATATAAAATTGCATCAATTTAATTATACCTATTAGTTTTTCAACAAATCTTTTCATCAAAAGGTCATAACATTTTGATTAATTTCCTCTCCTCTATAAATAGGTTAGTTAAGGCTCAATCTTAGAAATAATTCTCAAAAACATTGAAAAAGGAAAACTCTTAGAAATTCCTTCCAAATTTGTTCTTTCCGGTGATAGAGAAAGGCAAGATTGTGTTCGATTGATCACTACGGTTGTGCTTACTGTTGTGATCGTTTCTTGTTGTATCCTGGGGGACTGACGTCCAACGTTACTCAAAGCACCGAGGAGAGGACGAATCTGTCTTAAGTAAACTGTTCATACATGCCTCAACAAAAATCTTTCTTCTATTTATCTTACTCTGCTCATCCTATTCAGAGTCTACATACAAGTAAACAAATCACGTTCCTCTACTTTAAGTTTTATTTATTTTGTTTTGTTTGATTACGTAACCCTTTTTCATGAAAATCATAGTTGTTTTTCAAAAGCACCTTTGATTTCTTCCGTTTGAAAATTCACTTGGTAACTTTGTTATTTTCTTAAACTCCTTTTGGAAATTCATTTTCCAATTTCTCTGACTTCTTACAAGAGATTTACGACTCACATGTGAAAATTTATTTTATATGTCGATTGAATATTTCGACACAATTACTAGTTTTGTGATGTGAATCCATATTGTTGACAAATCCAAACAACTTACCAATACATAATAATGGAGGAGATTTCACTCTTTATAGAGTTTGTTGCTCGAGTTATTTCTAATAACTAATAATTGTGATTGTTCAAATTACATTAGTTGTATGGAAAGAACATTCACGTGTGAAAGACTCTCAGAAAATCACTGGATAGTTATTTTCGTGCTCCAATCCTTGAGGAATTTGAAGGCGTTTGGACGCAACAGGTAAGGTCCGAATTAATTAACGTAGTGTTATGATTCTAGAATCTTTTACATATTCAATGAGAAGAACCTCTCGTGATAAGATGCGACGCACGCCTAGTCTTCTAATCAACGGTGATTCGAATAATTTAGAACAATAAATTAAATGCGTGTTGGACACGCAATTTTATCTTCGTAAGTTTAGGATGTGTTGAGCGTAAATGCCAATTTACATATCTATAATTTACAGGATTAAGACATGTGTTATCATGCCCACTAACCTTTGTGAAATGAAGAGACACGTTGGTTTGAGTTTGCAGGTTGACATGTCAAAACAAATTCAAAAGTAATTTGCAGGTTCAGCAATTTACATTTGTATGCAAATTTATTATCTTTGATAAAGAGATTACGTTGTAGCATGACGAGGTACTACTGCAAGAAAAAGAAAAGGTTTTCTTACAAGCAATGGTGACTCGATGAAGTAAGAAATCAATTGAGATTTTAGTGTTGAATCGGTAAACCACTGCATTATTTCTCTTTGCAAAACTAATGTGTTAGTTGTTTAATGTTGGTGATGAGATTATATAGCGCACCAAGCCTTGTTGGATTATAAGGCTGCTTGTTGGATTAAATTTCTTCAAATTCAAGTTATGTCTTATCCTTTGTGGTTGCTTTGACCCAAAGATCAATGGTGAAAGTCTGGTTGGCAACGAATTTATAAAAATCGAAAAGGTATAAGTATTTATACATTGAAATTATACTACTATTTCGGGTTTTATTAAATTTCCACCGATCAACAGAAATTAGTTCTGTTTCGAGAATTAATTTATTAAATTCTCGTCGTTTAACAGAAATTTGTTCTATTTTGGGTTTTATTCCCGTTGTCCAACAGAAGTTGGGTTTTGTTTCAGATTTTAATTTTAAATCCTGACATTTAACGGATTCAACAAAACAGTGTTGATTGTACATTTCTGTTTCGGGTTTTAGTTTTACTAAATTCCCGTCGTTTAACAGAAATTACATAATTGTTGGATTTTAGTTTTAATTAAAATTTGTTGCGATAAATAAGGTGCCGAAACGAAATTATGATATGTTTGTGAACAAAATTCATGCCTAGAATTTTGTTTCAGGATTTTAATCCTGTCAACCAACAGAATTTATTTGATTTATTGTTTAAAACAGAAATCATTTGAAAGTAACAACATTGTTACAAAGTTTTTAATAGAATTTTAATTTCTAATTAAATTATGTTGTTTAAACAGAATCAGAGGGTAAAATAAATTGAAATAATTTTTTATTTATTGTTAGAATTTTTACGAATTTTAATTTCGTGTTTTAAACGAAACAATGGTAAACCCACTGATTCCCCTAACTCGTGATTTGAAATATTGATTCATATTTAGACTTTGAATAAAATTCAACGATGTCAGTGGTTGTGAGCCACAACGAGAAGCATGTGAAATTCATGGATAGAATTTCAAGACATAGCGACATAAAATGTTATATTTAATCATGTTGAATATGGTCAAATATAGGATGATACTCCTATTCATAGAGAGGATGAGATAGACATTATCGTCATTAAAGCTTGAAAGCATTATAAATTTCTATGTTGAAATTACATCTTGAATGGATTGTCAGATACACCATATGAAGTGTATAGTATCCATAAGATCGCTAAATAATTATGAATGACATTTGGCTATGTTCTGAGTTGTCACAGAACATGTGAAGGAAGCTATTTTATTAGCAAATAAGGTAATTTACAAGAAAATAGGTGAGACACTGCATGAGTTATGGAAATGTAGAAAATTTTCCTACAACCACATCAAAGTGTGGGGGTACCTTGTATAAGTATAATGGTAAGTCGAGACACATACATCGACGACATAATATCATTAAACAATTGATCTCAACTAGAGTTATCTATATTGATTTTGTAAGATCAAAAGACAACATTGTGGATCAGCTAAACAATGAGTTGAATCGAGATCAAGTTGATAAACATCGAAAGGAATGTGACTAAAGCCCATTTATATTTAAGGCGCTATGTGAATGAAAACCCAACTTAGTTGACTGGAGATCCCAAGATCTAAGTTCAATGGGACAACCTACTTGCATAGACCTTGTGAGGTCACTGTGGGGGTTCTTATCCCCAAATTCATTCCTATGATGAAAATAGTGACTAAAATGTGGAAAAGGTTAAGCAATGCTTTTAATGACTACTATGTGTTTCAGTGAGCCGAACAACATAAGTCACCTATGTGAGAGTGAAGTGGAGCCGCTTCAAAGAGACTTTTAGGTCATAGTTCTCTAAACTCTTGCAGAACCAGGAGATGTCCACGGCTATATGGACATAACCATGAGAACCAAATTCTTGTCAGTGAGATATTTGTGTGAGGTATGTCATCGCTTACACCAACGACATGACAGTTCAAGGACATCACGTCTACTGGACAGCCAGTAAGGTAAACATATTTTCACAAGGGAAGGTTCAAAGGGGGACGCCTACCTATCCTATGCAAATATCGAACGTAGAATCTATCACCATATCGAGTCAGTGTTTGAAATCATCAATCATTCATGTGGGGGATTGTTGGAAAAATTAATAAATAATTGAATAAAATTGATGTCTTTTAATAATAAGTTATGTCACTTGGTGAACAGACTTATTGTTTGGTATAAAATTGCATCAATTCAATTATACCTATTAGCTTTTCAACAAATCTCTTCATCAAAAGGTCATAACCTTTTGATTAATTTCCTCTCCTCTGTAAATAGGTTAGTTAAGGCTCAATCTTAGAAATGATTCTCAAAAACATTGAAAAAAGAAAACTTTTAGAAATTCCTTCCAAATTTGTTCTTTCCGGTGATAGAGAAAGGCAAGATTGTGTTCGACTGATCATTACGGTTGTGCTTACTGTTGTGATCGTTTGTTGTTGTATCCTGGGAGACTGACGTCCAACGTTGCTCAAAGCACCGAGGAGATGAAGAATCTGTCTTAAGGAAACTGTTCATACAGGCCTCAACAAAAATCCTTCTATTTATCTTACTCTACTCATCCTATTCAGAGTCTACATACAAGTAAACAAATCACGTTCCTCTACTTTAAGTTTTATTTATTTTGCTTCGTTCTATTATATAATAATATTTATTATTATTATTATTTTATTTCGAATTAACCAATATTTCTAACATCATCGTCATAAAATTTTAATTTTAATTTATATAGACTTACGTTAATTGACTACTAATAGTTAAATTGAAATCAAATTAAATCCTAATATTTTATTAGACAATTTTTATACTTAAAATAGAATTCATATAATTTAATCACCTAATGTAGCTCACCCTTGATAAAAATAGCTATCCCTATAATCAGATTATGATATATAAATTTAGGGATGAGAAAAATGATTAATTTAAATTTTAAATTAAATCAACTTGATTTATTTAATTATAACAGTTTAGTCGATTAAAGAGTTCTATTTAAATAAATTGGACGATTTTCAATTAATGAGAAATAAATTTCCCTCGATTTTCTTTTAAAGGAAATTGAGTTTTAGAGGAAAACTAGTTTTTAGAGAAATTTATTTTTATTTATTATATAAATAATATTTTAAAAGACTCAGTTTAACCGTTTCAGGCACTATCCCAATTTTATTTCTCATCTCTTTCATCTTGAAGGCAAAAAAAACAATGATTTTTTTTATATTTGATCTAATCTAATATGATGTATCGTTTATGGTTTATACTTGTATTGTTTTTCTAGGCAATCATGTATAAAAGCAAGAGAGTGAGAGGTACATCAAAGACTGTGAGTGATCCTAAACCCTCAAAATCCAATACAAATGATGAGATAATCAACAATCAAGGTAAGAGATGATGTTTTTATTTTATTTTTAGATATTAATTTCAGATTTTTACCATGTTTTTTATAAGTTATTGGCAATCATTTGTTTCATTATGTAGTTTATGGTTTATCTCGACCTTCGGTTCCATTTGTTTGCAAATAATTCGTGTCATTACCGTTTGTTTCCTTGTCATTTGTTTCATTCTGTTGGATTTCGATATTTCGACCCTCGCTAGGTGGCGGATTCCCCTCATATGGGTTATCGACATTATCCTGCTTTCCCTGTTTTGTTCAATCGAACTTATCATTCAATATTGGATTAATACATTTTATAAAATAAAGTTTATAGTGCCGCCCGTAGCCAACCTATATACGCTTTAGGCCTTTATTTTCCTCTGAATTATTTGTGGCTTCTTCATAACAAAGAGCTTCCTGATCTTTGGCAACTACAGGCTTATAGAGGTCCTCTTGTTGGGTTTAGGTCTTGGAACTACATTGAACAAACTATAACGCCTTCAATTGCTTCCTGCATTTGCTAGTTCTTCATTCTCTTCTTGGTTTTGCTGCCAACTGACCAAACACGGGCAACACCTACGAATTACAATCTTCAATTCCATTAGCCCTTTTGGATTCTGACAGGACAAAAATAAATATTCGTAGAAACTGCATTTACTTCTCTTAGTTGAATGATAATACTGTTTTTTTTTCAATGTTCTTATTATTATTTATTTAATAATTTATTTATTATCTTTTCTATCACTCATTTACTATGATATTGATAGTTTTAGGAAATGTTATTTTTGGCAATGAAAGTATTGACACTATGCCCAATCAAAGATTAGTACCATCGAACTTGCAAAATATGCCAAGCGAGACAACACCGAGAATTAGAACTTCAATTACAAAGCCAAAATGCCAAAATTCTTGACCATAATGCAACAATCAATGAGTTGAAGGAAAATCAAAATGTTCTCCAAACTCAGATTCAACAATTGCTTCAAAGATTTGGAGGAAACACATCACTTGAATATTTAAGGTAATATTATAATTTAATTTTTAATATAAAATATATCTCATATGTTATTTTTAAAAAATATTTATTAAAAATGAATAAAATTTAACTTTTTTTTTATTTATAGGTGGTGTGGAAGAATTTATGGACTTTCATGGTGAATTTTAATTTACTTTTATTTATAGGAAGGACTTTATTTTTTAGCAAATTTATTCTAAACATTTTATGTTTATTTTAATGATATTTAATATTAGTTTTATTGTTATATGGTTTTAAAATATATTTTTAGTTATCATAACCAATTATTTTAGTTATAAGAACAAATTTAAATAAAATGTTATTTTTTCATATCAACAAATTATGATAATTTATTTAGAAAAATAACAAATTAAATTTAGTTGAAATAAAAAATTATGTCAAATTTATTTAGTCAAAATATTTTATCAAAATAACAAATTATGACAAATTTAAAAAGTTATAATAACAAATTATAATAAATATTAATTTCTCAATATAAAAAAGTTATGACAAATAATATTTTTCACAATAATCAATTATAAAAAATTTATTTAGTCACAATAACATATTAAATTTAGTCAAAATAAAAATTTATGTTAAATTTATTTCATCACAAAATTTTGTCAAAATAACAACTTTTGACAAATTTATTTAGTCATAATAATAATTTATAACAAATATTAATTCCTCAATATAAAAAATTATGACAAATAATATTATTTCACAATAACATATTGTAACAAATTTATTTAGTTACAATAACATAGTAAATTTAGTCAAAATAAAAATTTATGTCAAATTTATTTTGTCACAATATTTTGTCAAAATAAAAAATTCTGATAAATTTATTTAATCAAAATAATAATTTATAACAAATATTAATTTCTCATCATAAAAAATTGTGACAAGTAATATTCTTTAACAATAACAAATTGCAACAAACTGATTTAGTCACAATAACACGTTAAATTTACTCAAAGTAAACAATTATGTCAAATTTATTTCGTTCCAATATTTTTTCAAAATAAAAAATTATGACAAATTTATTTAATCAAAATAACAATTTATAACAAATATTAATTTCTCATTAAAAAATTGTGACAAATAATATTCTTTCACAATAACAAATTGTAACAAAATTATTTAGTCACAATAAAAAAGTTATAAAAAATATTTATTGTCAAAATAAAAGTAGTGAGAAAATAAATTTTGTTGTAATATATCTTTTTGTCATGAAAACATTTTTTGTTTGATGTTATAATTTAACATAATTGTGACGAAATTTACTTTTTGTGATAAAATAATTATTTTATTTTAACAAATGTTTTGTCTCTATAAGTTACATTTAGTAACGAAATAGCAATTGCGACAAAATAATTTTTGTTGTCTTATGTATTTTCGTCACAAAAATCATTTATATTTGATGTTTAAATATAAGTTAGTTATGACAAAATGTACTTCTCGTGACGAAATGGTTAATTGATTGTGACAAATATTTTATTACGATAAATTAATTATAGTAATGAAATTTCATTATTACAATAAATACTATACTATGGTAATGAACACAATTTTATCACAATATACTTTACATAACAAGATTGTTCTAACAAACATGATAACAAATAAAATTGGTCAGAATAAATATATAGTGATAAATTTAATATTTTTAGGGATAAATAATTTTGTTGAAACAATCTAAATTTCATGGTTACACGAGGTAAGAATGGGATACGGAAATCAAGGGTTCTGCATGTTGCCTTCGATGATAAGGAACCCACGTCTTTTAAAGAAGCCTTTCTCAGTCCTCACTGGAAAGCAGCAGCTCAGGAGGAGTTCGATGCTTTGGTTCGTAATGAAACTTGAACGTTGGCTCCTCTTCCTAAGGATAGACGAGCGGTGAGTTGTAAATGGATTTTTAAAATTAAACGCAACGCAGATGGCTCCATAGCTCGATGTAAGGCTTGACTTGTGGCAAAGGGGTTTCTTCAGCAGCCTGGTGTTGAATTTCAATAAGTTTTCAGTCCCGTGCTCAAGTCGGTTACTGTTCGGGTTATCATCTCTCTTGCTCGGGTGGTCTCTAAGGCAGGTGAATATTAACAACGCCTTCTTGAACGAGCGTTTATTTGAGAAAGTCATATGGTTCAACCCCAGGATATGAACAAGGCGATGGCAGCTTGGTGTGTAAGTTGAATAAAAGTAATTTATGGGCTGAAACAGGCTCCTCGAGCGTGGTTTGAAAGTCTCAAGGGGTATTTGGTTTCTGCTGGTTTTGCTTTGTCTCGGTCTGATGCATCTCTTTTTGTTCGAAAAACTGGTGCTAGTGTGATTTACCTGTTGGTTTATGTGGATGATATCATCCTCACAAGTAGTTGTGTTGCTGAAGTTCAGGGTGTTATTGATAAACTGAATGCGCAATTTGCATTAAAAGATCTTGGTGCTCTTAATTTCTTCATGGGTGTTGAAGTTTGTTATGACTCGGGTGGTCTGGTGTTAAGTCAACAAAAATATATTCTTGAACTCTTACAAAATAGTGGTTTTGCAAGGTCTAAGGATCTTCCTACTCCTATGATAACCAACTGTAAGCTCTCTCTGTCACTGGTGGATCGCCAATTGATGATGTAGCTCAATATAGAAACATCGTTGGTGCTCTTCAATATGTGGTTATCACTCGGCCTGACATCGCGTATGCAGTTAATCACGTATGTCAGTTTATCCAAGCTCCCAGGGATGCTCATTTTCAAGCGGTTAAGCGAATTTTGCAATACTCACAGGGCACTTCGGATTATGGCTTATGCCTTATGGTTCATGCCCTCTTCCCGGTTGTCTTTGGTTGGTTTTGCTTATGCCAACTGGGGCACTGATGTAGATGACAGACGATCGACATTGGGGTATTGCATCTATTTTGGGGGTAACCTTGTCTCCTGGAGCTCTCGAAAACAGCAGGTGGTTGCCAAGTCCACTGCTGAAGCCGAGTAAATGAGTGTTGCTTTAACTGCTTTGGAGGTGGTGTGGATTGAGTCGCTACTCAAGGAGCTGCACTTGTCGTTCCATGGAAAACCGACTGTTCGGTGTGACAACACCAGTACTGTTGCAGTATGTTCTAATCCGGTTCTTCATTCGAAGTTCAAGCACTTTGAGCTTGATTTGTTTTTTGTTCGTGAAATGGTCGCTGCTGGACGGTTGTAGGTTCATGAGGTTCCGACGTACGAGCAAGTTGCTGACGTTTTTACAAGCCCTTGTCTTCTCCGATGTTTCTTCGACACCGGCAACTGCTGGTTTCTCGTGTTCATGGAGAGTTTTCTGTACTGACGAGCAGTTCGACAAGGGATGAAGACTTGAAGAAACATGAACTGCATGGGGAATGTTAGTATATAGTATGGAGTTGGTTTCCAGTTGTATGTCATGAGCAATTGGTAATTTGGTTATTGGTTTGATAGGGTTTCTGTTATGAGTGTTAGCTGGTGTCAGCTGACTTTATAAATAATCAGTGCCATCATTTCTTGTATTCAGACTTTTGTGATAAAGATGAAAAGCATACGTATTCTTTATCTCCTCTTACTTCTTCTTCATTTGTTAGTTTGGTTTATTTCTTAACACTTCACGACCTTTCTCTGCACTTCTAATTGACTAGAAGATAGTTCATAATCAGACATGCTATTTTGTCTTCATGACCAACAGACAATCTTTTGGAAGATGCTTGACCCTCTTTCTCAGGGAGATGAAAGTTGTTCTTCTCACACCATTGTGTTCTAAGGTTCTTGAGGGCATAATTTGGTGCCACTGACAAGTGAGCTAGAGTCTACATGGTTAGATCCAAACCACTTCTCGATGCTCTCCCTTAGAGCTGGGTATACGGGCTACCCGCCCGTTTAGCCCACGGGTTTTGACGGTGCGGGCTTAAATAAAGCGGTTGAAAAAGTCCGCAATCATAAACGGTCTTAAATTTTAAAGCCCGCGGCCCGTCCATTTAACCTGCGGGCTAAACGGGCTTACATGTTTACTATTTATGTGAAAAATGAGAGAAGTTGGAGAGATAGAGAAAAATGGCGAAAAAGGGGGGGAAATGAGACTATGGTTCCTAAAATTTTATAACGGCGTATATATAATACAAGTCACAAAAAAAATGTATTTTAAGAATTTAGGGCAACCATAACAAGTTTTATTGTGCTAATCATATAAGGGCTCCATCCACTTTTGAATTAATGCAATATAATCCTCAAATATAGTTTATTATTTTAATTTCGCATTCTAATTTTATGTATATTTTTTTATCACTGCCTCAAGTTTTATATATTATTTGCATATTTGCATATTATGTTACTTTACCTTTTTAATTTAATTATTATATTTATACATGGTTTAATACTTTGATTTGTTTTTTTCTGTTTTTTTTAACGTATATGTATATAGTTTTTCTTATGATTAATTATTGGAGAATAATAAACGTTTTATGGCTTATTTATATATATATTGATGGTATTAATTATAAATGGTAAATACATATATAAAAAGATAGAAACTTTTTTGCTTATGTTATCATATTACGTTACTATAGGTATAATTAATACGATCAAACTTCAAAATTGGATATCATCAAATAAAACGTGAATTGGGGCTAAACGTGAATTGTTCTCCGTAAAACATAAAATAAATTAAAAAATAATAATTAAATTAAGCGGGCTACCCGCAGACTACCCGCGGGTATACCCATTAAACCCACGGGTTTAACGGTCCGGGCTAATAAGCCCGCAATTTAAACTAACTTTATTTTTTGAAACCCGAAGCCCGCACGGACCGCGAATTATACAGGTAGCCCGCGGGCCTTAGCCCATATACCGAGCTCTACTCTCCCTTTCAAATGTATGGGGATGAATATCATTACTTTTATCATCACCAAAAGACAACTTTGGCACTCATCTCCACACACCAGCCATACAATACCAACACTTTAGCTTCAGCCAACCCAAACACCCAGGATGTTTGATCGTATCCAATGGTATCACCGTCATTGCCCCTGCCATCGCCCGATGTCGAATACAAATCCTACCAACAATGCAAGAAAGGACAGTAAGAATGTCAGAACCGAGATAACTGCAAAGAAATGTCTTCTAGACCCCGACATCGAAGAAATACGTCTTCCCGTTGCTGCTTGTGCTTGCGTTTTAAACGGTATTGATGAAAGCAGAGATGCTATTGTAATTGTTTGTATAACATAAACAAGAAATGACGGCGGCTTACAAGGCCATTTATTTAAGAATGAAGAGAATATTCTGAAGAAAAGCTACGCCTTTGAACAATTTTAATCGGTCACAAAGAGAGAAAATGTCGAACCCCACAAGGAAAGGGAGCTTGCTTGCATCAGAAAGGCATGGTTATGGTCAAAATGGTCTCACGTTAATGATCATTTGTATAGTATATCCTTTAATATAGTTGATCAATCACTATAATTTATAAATAATTGAATATAATTAAAGTTTTCCAATTACATTCTTTTGCTTTTAGCATAATATATATTATAATTTAATATAATTTATAAAGAAGAGAGAATTGATGTAATTACAAGCATAATTATAATTTTAAAATTAATAATATTTTAAAATTTAAACTTAAATGATTATGTAATTCTAATTTAAAATTTCTTAACACATTTTACGATGTAACTGCTTAAACTCATGATACAATACCTCTAAAAAAATAATTTTCTCTTTTACTACTGAAACCGCTTGATGGATAATAAATATAATTACACTTTCTCGATCAAATGTGTATAAAATATTTAAAATATAGTGTATAATAACTAGAAAAATAGTTACATTTCCTGCACTTACACTATGGTGCCTAAGGGAGATCCTGACTTATCAGTCAATTCCAAGTTCTTTGTTCCTCAACGAAATATGTAAATGGATATTGTAACAGATTTAGAAATATTTTTTAAGGTGAATACATATATATTAATAATAAAAAAATTTCGTAAGGGATGAACACAAATAAAATAGAATAAACAGTCAATATAAAAAAATCAAATTTTTTGGCCTCCTAAATCTCATCTTGCATGTCTAACAAGATTGCTCAGTGGGAAAATCCCATTGGATATGGGTCGACAATGGGTCATACAAACTAACATCCATGTATCCAAATATTAGATGGAAGGAGTGTTAGCAATGAACCCACAATTTTTATATTATTGGATAAATTTATAAAATTTTTAAAAATAAAAATAAATTTTTAATAAAAAATATAAATAAAATATTTAAAATATATAAGATTTTAATATAAATGAATTGTATTGCTCTTCTCGAAACTTTAGTAAAAAACAAAGAAAATGAAGAACAATTGCACGAGGACTGTTACAGAGATGTTCTCTATAATGATCAGAAATTATCTCATTCATTAATAGGGGTGTGCAAAAATGCCCGACCCAGTTGACCTTACCCGGTCGACCCGCCGACTTGAACCTAAAAAAGTCGGGCAATTTTCTAAAAAAGATTACTCGGCCGGGTCAAGTACCCGACCCGGGTCACAAAATTGAATTTTTTCGGGTATCCTGTTAGGGATTTTTTAAGGTAAACTGCCTATTTGGTCACTTATATATTATCTAATTTATGTTTTGGTCACTCGATTATTATTTAGGGTAAATTACCTATTTGGTCACTTATATATTATCTAATTTATGTTTTGGTCACTCGATTATTTTTTTTTAAATTATACCTAACGTAAGATTTTGATTCTGTTTTGGTCACCCATATTTAAAAATGAACAATGACACTAACATGACATTTTTTAATTATGTTTGGATGTTGGACTATGTAATTCGAAGTTTCGAACATTAAATTTATTTGTGATTTTTTAATTAATAATTTGAAGAAAAAATCGGGTATCCGAGTACCCGGTACCCACAATATCTGGGTCGGGACACGGGCCGAGAAATCAACCCGTCACTTCGGGTACCTGAAAACTGGGATGGAGCTCCCTTACAGCCTAATAGGCTCCGACCCCTGTTAAAATTTATATATTCGATATAATTTTGGTTTGATAGTATTTTGGTTCATGTAAAAATAAATATTTAAATTTAAAAAATATAAAAATTTATTAAATATTTAATCAAGTAGGGGTCAAACTGAAGAATGATAAGTATGTGTTCTCAAATTTTTGGTCTAATTACAATTTAAGTCATTGTAAGTTTAAATATTAGATAAATTAGAACTTGTCTTTTGAGTTTTGAGGTTTTTTTTTTAATTTAGGGTGAATACAAGGTAATATTTGTATAAAAACTTTCAACTATTTAATAATGAACGCTCATATCTCTACATACGTGCTTGAACTCGGGGCCTCAAGAATAACAACAATCCCTTAATCACTAAGATTGTTTGGTTCATACTGAATTTTGAGTTTAAATATCTAATAAGTCTTTATATTATTCTTAAATAGACTAATATTTCGGCCTCTGCCAATATTTAATTTTGACTCCTTCATTACAATTAATGAATTATCTCTAATCAACTGTCAATCAATTAATTTTAGTAATAGATATTGGAATATTCACATGCATAGACAAAATCAGAATTCCAACTCGAAAGGGATAAAATATAACTTTTTAAAAATACAAGAGCAATTCATAATTATTCTAAAAATATTTAAATTATATAATATATTTAATGTAAAAAAAAAATTTGCCTAGTTGGGAGTCACAGCCCCTCCCATGTATATAGTAGTTTCGTTTCTGTTGACACGTTCAAAGGTAGGCTATAAATATCAGAGAAGGTTTCCTAATAAACCTTAAAAAATCATCCGAATTTTCTATTAAAAAAAACGTGTCGAAGAAATGTAATTACTACGGATCGGTCAACGACAGCATATGCATGCGGAGGACGTGTCTACCAATGTTCAACAAAGAAAGAACAAAGGAATAATATATACTATTACCACTTCCTTCTCTATTCTCACTAGGAATAACCTTTGTAAATTCATTCGTATCTTTATGATGCTGAAGGCTAGGGAAGCAAATTGGGGTTTTTCACGAACACCTGTCATCTGAAAGGTGTTATGGTTCAACACCAAAGCTGGAAGTTTAATTTCAATATATGCGATATATACACATAGGGTAAGAAATCTACTGGATATGTTGTGATTGCAGCAGAACTCGAGTAGGACAAAAACTGGAAATGTATCCATAATAACAAACTTTGTGGCTGAATTGGAATTTGGGGTTTTAAAATATTCCCAGAAGTAGGCAAAATTGAATAAAATAAAGGGACCATAAAAGTCAATTATTATGGAGACACTTGGATGATTACTAACCTTAAAAGTCTAAAACCGTTGGCCCACATCAGTCTTTTATCATCTTCAACCTTTCTCCAGACTTCCCCAGGGCAAGCAACTTAGTTTAATTTCAAAAAGAGATTATAAATTATAAGGTCCTTTCCATTAAGATCTAGATGGGTTTCGTTTTAGTGATATCTTTTCCATTGATCTTGCTCATCTTGATCTTAGCCCTTGCCTTTTATCTTCTTGGTAGAGCTCAGGGTCGAAGTGAAAGAGCTGCTCAATACTTCGGGCCACCTGCACCACCACCTGGTTCAACTCCGGCCTCGCCACCATCTCCACAAGCCAAGTCATCCCAAGTTTAGACAGTTGCTCAGGGTTTGGTTTGTATAAATATTAGTAATAATATTCTAGATTTTGTATATGTTTTTTCTTCGTGATATTTATTATTTATATGAACTTTAGCTGTATTTTATTTTGTATTTTTTATAATTTCCAGGGTTTCCATTGAATTTTGAATGGAACTTAATTATAGTAAGGTCAACATAATTCAAGTAGGAATGGCAACGGGGGCGGGTTTTGCTCGCCCTGTCCCCGAATCCGAAATGAATCCCCATCCCTGACTCCGATCCAATCTCTGTCGGGTTTTTTATCGGGGCGTCCCGTCGAGGATTTTTTTGTCCCGTCCCCGAACCCGACCCGAAATATTATACTCGAACCCGAACCCGAAAATATTATATATATATAGTTAATATAAAAAATATAAAATATTATATATATAATTAATATAAAAAATATAAAATAGTATATATATATATATATATATATATAATCGGGGCGGGGCGGGGATACCTTGCCCAGTCTCCGAACTCGACCCAAAAAAATATATGATACCTGACCCGATATCATTCAAACCCGACCCAACTCGAATTTGACCGGATTTCGGGTTTCCCCGTCGGGTTCGAATCATTCTGCCATCCTTAAATTCAAGCACCCACCATCTCCATCCTGTTGAGAATAAATCATAAAATACATTATAAACTGGAATCGTTATAGTAAAATAGTTTAACGGTATTTTTTTAGTAAACTTCATTAATTTTGTATACCTCATTATAGTTACAGAAACAACGTTACAAAATGACAAAATTTATGGCGTTTACTCAAAAATCGTCGTAATATATATACATACCTTTAGTGGTATTTTTAGTAAAAACTTTGATTTTTTTATGAATAATGTTAAAATACATTATATTTCAGTTTAATGTTTATAAAATTTTGATTTATTTTTGTTGTTATGTATTTCTATTTAATTTTTATTGTAATTAAATGTTAAGTTTATCGTAATACATATATTAAATTGGAGTAATAAAGAGAAACAAAATGATCTTAGATTAGGATAATATAGAGAAGAAAATGATATTTGTCAAATTAGTTAAGTTTCATGGAGTTTGTCAAAGTAACGCAGCTACAAGTCACGCTCTTTTACGGTGCCTTGGGATGAAAACATCACTAATGACGCACACACTAGTAGCGTTGGTAAAAAAAGTCACTATATATATAGTCATTGGTGACGTTTGTGGTAAAAATGCCACTAAATATCACAATATATAACGTTGTTTGGGAGAACAAATGTCATCGTTAGATAACAAATGCCATTATATATCACGACAATTAGTGACGTATTATATTTACCAATGTCGTTAATTGTTTCGGTATTTGATCTAGCGGCACTCTTACTAACGTTGAAAAGGATTTTAACGGGTTTAAAAATGACTCAATAGAACTAAAAAAGCGTCGCTTAAAATATATTCGGCTGAATATGCATATTAGACGCAATGATTCACCCACCCATTTTCATTGATATCAATTTGCAAAGTTGGTGGATTAGTTTTTAGCCCCTCCACTCAAAATCATGTGGCCATAAAGTTTTAATACCTATATATTATTCGAATTTTAAGATAATTATCTTTTACAAATACGTATAGACAACTACTAGCATAGATAAACATAAAATTTTATATTATAGAGTGTAATTTTTTAATAAATCATATAAAATCCATGAGTGTAAAATAAAAAAAAATTAGACTAGTATAGAAAATAAAAATATAAAATACTTAAATTATATAATTAAAAAAAACAGTATAATCCTTCCCTAACTTCCCTGTAACATGAACCACAACATCCAAACCTATCACATTTTGTTATTAATCTAAGATGAATTTGGTAATATTTTTTAAAAAAATCATTTGATAATAAACGTTCAAATAACATTTTTGTTTAAAAAAAAATTGCATGGAAATTACATACAAAAGGATATGACAGCAATGCTGTTAACAACCAGCTAATTTTTCATTAATTGTCGTCATTTTTCTTAATTATATATTTTCTAATTTAATAATTTTAACATTTTAATTTAATAATTTAAATGTTTAATAATACTGTTATAGTGCATTGCGAAGAAATGTTCATGAGAAATAATCCACATGTATGAGAACAGAAATAATCCAAACCGGCACCTTTAAAATGATGACGAGTATTCATTTAATTGTCTTTTAAAAGTTTAAACTATAAATATTTGTCATTATTTCAAGGTTGTTTGTGATTAAAGAGTGAAACTCCTGGAATTAATTCCAAAGTTAATTAAATCTATGTTTTGGGTCTAAAAGATCTTCTAAAGATGTTCTTAAAAAATAACGTTTTCGTTCCTTATTTATTTGAAATCTCGTATTATTTAGATGGTGACAATCTTATGTCTGAATCTTTGACCATTTCATATAATTTATTAGAGATGAAATTTGACACCTATCATCATCATAGATTTAACACTAATCACACCCATTAATAAATGTATTTATACCTCGAGAAAAGATCGAAGAGAGAATCCCCTTCTCTCTCCAGACCTCATATACATCATCTATTTTTTTTAAAATGTTATCCTCTCGTCTATATAAATAAATATCGATCAACGATTGTTATTTTATAGATAGTAAATTTTTATTTAAAAAAAAAAGAATGAACAACCAACCACTAACAAAATTAATTTTCTCCTATCAACAGTTTTAAAACAAATCATGCATGGATGTTGAAAGATTTGTGATTTATATAAATGATGATATCAAAGTTCAATAACCTAAAACACAAATTTCACCTTAATGTTTGATATATGTAAATTTATGATTAGATAACAACTTTTTATTTGGACCGATTGGGGTTGGATCGGTGGGTTTGAAGGCATGCATTTAAGCATTTTCTCATCATTTCTCACCAACCACAGCCTCTGCTCAAATCTTCAGACACCATCACTTTCCTCAGTCAAATCCAATCCACCACCCTTGGATCGTTTCTCAATTAACGGCCTTCCTTTACCTCAACAAACACATAGTCCTTTCTTTTTTCGCGTATCCCATTGCCACCCACTCATGCTTACCTACCAACTCATTAACTCGCTTCCTTCCTCTTTCCCTCCTTTTCTCTCCTCTATTTAAACCACCTTTCTTCTCCGCTTTCTCCTCAGGAAGAGAAAGGAAACTAACTGTCTAACTTCCTCTAAAAAGCATACATTCACAAGCTAAGAACTTCGAATTCTTCTGTGGGTTGTTCTCCTTTTATTCATTTGTTTCTTCTTTTGAACATGGAGACGATCACCCAAAATGATCACCAAAACGGGTCTTTGGAGAACTTTTGCACAGCTTCAAAGGGTGTTGTTGTTGTCGGTGGTGGTGATGCCGTTGATCCTTTGAATTGGGGCGTGGCGGCCGAGTCACTCAAGGGAAGTCATTTGGACGAAGTGAAACGCATGGTGGCTGAATACAGGAACCCATCGGTGAAGCTGGGCGGCGAGACCTTGACGATTTCTCAAGTGGCGGCCATTGCTACACGTGACTTGGGTGTCAAGGTTGAGCTTTCCGAGGACGCAAGGGCTGGCGTTAAGGCCAGTGCTGATTGGGTCCTTGATGGCATGAACAAAGGCACCGACAGCTATGGCGTCACCACTGGTTTTGGTGCTACTTCACATCGTAGAACCAAGCAAGGAGCTGCCCTTCAAAAAGAGCTCATTAGGTGAGTTGAATAACTTTTTACGATTCGACTCAGTACCGTACGTGTAGCATTTGTAGTCCGGGTCTGGAGTACTGCTGAGCTATAACCGAGTTACTTTTATTGATGTCTTGCAGGTTTTTGAATGCTGGGATCTTTGGCAATGGAACTGAGTCGTGTCACACACTTCCACACTCGGCAACCAGAGCAGCCATGCTTGTTAGGATCAATACCCTGCTCCAGGGATACTCCGGTATCAGATTTGAGATTCTTGAGGCTATTACAAAGCTTCTCAACAGCAACATAACTCCATGTTTGCCTCTCCGTGGCACAATTACTGCATCCGGGGATCTTGTTCCTCTTTCCTACATTGCTGGACTGCTCACAGGCAGGCCGAATTCGAAGGCCGTTGGACCAAACGGTGAAGCCCTTGATGCCGAGGAAGCCTTCCGAGCAGCCGGTATCGATTCTGGATTCTTTGTGTTGCAGCCTAAAGAGGGGCTTGCTTTAGTCAACGGCACTGCAGTTGGTTCCGGTATGGCTTCCATGGTTCTTTTCGAAGCTAACATTCTGGCCGTTCTGTCAGAAGTTTTATCGGCGATTTTCGCTGAAGTCATGAATGGTAAACCGGAGTTCACCGACCATTTGACACATAAATTGAAGCACCATCCGGGACAAATTGAGGCCGCAGCTATAATGGAACACATACTTGAGGGGAGTTCTTATGTTAAAGCAGGTAAGATGTTGCATGAAATGGATCCCCTGCAGAAACCGAAACAAGATCGGTATGCTCTTAGGACTTCTCCGCAATGGCTTGGTCCACAGATCGAAGTGATCAGATTCTCGACCAAATCAATTGAAAGAGAGATTAACTCCGTCAATGATAACCCATTGATCGATGTTTCGAGGAACAAGGCGTTACATGGTGGCAACTTCCAAGGTACCCCCATCGGAGTCTCAATGGACAACGCTCGTTTGGCGATTGCAGCAATTGGAAAACTAATGTTTGCTCAATTCTCCGAACTTGTTAACGATTTCTACAACAACGGTCTCCCGTCAAACCTCTCTGGTGGTAGGAACCCCAGTCTGGATTATGGTTTCAAAGGTTCTGAAATCGCAATGGCCTCCTACTGTTCTGAGCTCCAATACCTTGCTAATCCGGTCACTAGCCATGTTCAAAGTGCTGAGCAGCACAATCAAGATGTGAACTCCTTGGGACTAATCTCTTCAAGGAAAACTGCTGAGGCTGTTGATATCTTGAAGCTGATGTCCTCTACATACTTGGTGGCCCTTTGTCAAGCGATCGATTTGAGGCATTTGGAAGAGAATTTGAGGAACACGGTGAAGAACACCGTGAGCCAGATCGCTAAAAAGATCCTCACTACCGGTGCCAACGGTGATCTACACCCTTCACGGTTCTGCGAGAAGGATCTACTCAAAGCCGTGGACCGTGAATATGTTTTCGCCTACATCGACGATCCCTGCAGTGCTACCTATCCGTTGATGCAGAAGCTGAGGCAAGTACTCGTGGAGCATGCATTAACAAATGGAGAAAACGAGAAGAACGCAAGCACTTCGATCTTCCAAAAGATTGCGGCTTTCGAAGAAGAACTAAAGGTTGTCCTGCCGAAGGAAGTCGAGAGCTCGAGGGAATCGTTCGAGAACGGAAATGCTGCAATCCCGAACAAGATCAAGGAATGCAGATCTTATCCATTGTACAAATTTGTGAGGGAAGAGCTCGGAACAGGGTTGCTAAGTGGTGAAAAATTGATCTCACCGGGTGAGGAGTTTGACAAGGTTTTCACAGCAATGTGCCAAGGGAAGATCATTGATCCAATGATGGAATGTCTTGAGGAATGGAATGGTGCCCCTCTTCCAATATGCTAGTTCCTTATTTTTTTCTTTTCATTTTTAATCATTTGAGATTTGTTTACAAATCCTTAATCACTTGAATTTCCTCGTAAAAGAAGTGAAATAATAACATTTTCTTTCACAATTCATCCCTGGGATGCTTTTTATTCCTCTAAATGAACTCGAAAATCATCGTCTTTGTTTATGTTTATTTATTAACTTAAATAAATAAATTCCATTTTTCATTTACAATTTTATATGCAATCTAATATAAAACATTAACAAATCTAAAAATAAATAAATGAATATGATTATAAAAAATAATCTAAATTGGAATCAAATAATATTATAAATATTTATAATTAAATTTAAACAAAAAATTCAAAAACCCGATTCGAAAAAGTTTCAAATCAAGTTTAAGTTACAAAATATGATTTATCAACTCAAATAACTCGAAATTTTGATTCGACTCGACACCTCTAATAATATTACGGAAATTACAAATTTAGCCAACTAGCTCTGGTAAGTGAAACCTTTGACCTTTCGAACTTTGACCAGCCGATAAAAAACTAAAAATAAAATTCTCTAAAAATAATAATAATACATTTTTTAAGAAATAAAATCTCATAATGGAGATAAGGTGGCATTGTTTCATTGGTTGAATATATTATATGCCCTCATTTTCCATATTTCGGAATAAAGCCATTAGCTTTATAATTTTGATTTAAAACAAACTCGAAAAGTATTGACTCAGCCAACCCAGAAGATCAATGGCGACGCAGCTCCTGAGACGACGAGTGACTCAGATCCTTTCACATGGAAGCCCTAAACCTATCTCCTTAGCCAGACCTTTCTCTTCGGCCACCGATACCATCCGAGCCACTCTCTTTCCCGGCGATGGCATCGGCCCCGAGATCGCCGAGTCCGTCAAACAGGTTCCCGCTTTCTCTCCATTTTTTTCTTTTTAGTTTTTTCTAATTTTCAATTGCATCCAATTTTCGCTTGTTAAGTCTCAAATTTTTGATTTTTTTGTATTGGCATCCATGAATTGAATCTCTAGTGTTAATTTTTTTTAAAAATTTGCTTCGAAAAGTTTTTGATTTAGGCACAAACTGTCAATAACTAGCTGTTTCTAATTTTAGTAAGCTGATCTATAGAATAAAAATAGATAAAAGTTTGTACAAGGAAAATTCATTATCAAGACCCTTTTTATTTGCTTTCAGTGAAATTTTGGTGGAAACTGAATAATTTGATTTGATTTAGGTTTTTAGAACTGCTGAAGTGCCAATTGAATGGGAAGAACATTATGTTGGGGACAAAGTTGATTCAAGAACTCAAAGTTTTCTAACTTGGGAAAGTCTAGAATCAGTAAGAAGGAATCGGGTAGGCTTGAAAGGTCCAATGGCTACTCCTATTGGTAAAGGTCATAGGTCCTTGAACCTTACTCTAAGGAAAGAACTTAATCTGTATGCCAATGTCCCGGCCATGTTATAGTCTCCCAGGTTATAAGACTCGCTACGACGATGTAAATCTTGTCACTATTCGTGAAAACACTGAAGGGGAGTACAGTGGACTTGAGCATCAAGTAAGTTTGTTTTTCATAATTGATGTACTGTTTGATAAATGGGGTATTCTCTATAAATATCTTTCTATCTTTTGCTTTTGGATCTAGGTGGTGAGAGGTGTGGTTGAAAGTCTCAAGATTATTACTCGTCAGGCAAGTTTAAGGGTGGCTGAATATGCTTTTCATTATGCTAAGACCCATGGAAGAGAGAGAGTATCTGCTATTCATAAAGCCAATATTATGCAGAAAACAGACGGTCTTTTTCTTAAGGTCTTTCAATTCAAATGCCTAATTTAATAGCTCATTAATTTTTTGGAGCAACCATTTATTAAGTTTGGTTTACTTATCTTTTTCCAGTGTTGTCGTGAAGTTGCAGAGAAATACCCTGAGATAACTTATGAGGAAGTAGTCATTGACAACTGCTGTATGATGGTATGATAAATTTCCTCCTGTAAACATTATAATGCTTTCTTTTTCTCATCAGTGACAGGAGGCTTAGATAACAGATTTTGAATAAGGTACTGTAGGTGCTACCTTTCTGCCTGTATTTCTTTTGACAAATTACAAGATGGAGTGCATTTCATCTTCTTTTTTTTTTTGAATAGTAAGGAGGCCTAAGGCATGGAATTGAGAAACAACAGTTCTATAATAAGGACCAGAAATATCTTTGGCAACCAAGCCTTGAATCTCTTTCGGAGAAGAACCATAGATGGTTGTTTGAAAGTGTTGGGAATTTGCCAATTGGGTCATTCCATTGGTTATCATATTGCCTTGCTTTTGAATTACTGGAACACCTAGATACTTCCCCAATGTGTCTACAGCCTGAAAGCTTAGTCTAGTACTAATCATGTTTCTCAGCTCTAGATTAGTATTTAGTTATAAATAAATTTGAGTTTTTCTCTTACTAACCTTATGTCCGGAGAAGTAACCAAATTCAAATAAAATTGAAGCAATGACTTTCGTCTGAGCCATATCATCCTTTGCATAAAGAATCGACTCATCAGCGAAGAACAAGTGAGAAAGTAGGGATCCATACTAGGTCGAAAAGGTTTCCAAGTACCCACACCAACGGGAGTTACACTACCATCAACAGACTCTGAACCCACACTACATCATCCATCGCAGATATTGCCTATAGCATCTGGTGGCTTCTCATCACGCCTTCGAGGCTGCTTAACTTGCCTATTTTCTTCAAAGCTTTCCATAGGGTTAACCATGGAAGATTAATAGAAAACCAATTGGTGCCTTGCGTCAACTGGGAACAAAATTAACGAAAAAAAAAGAATCGCAAAGATCTAAAGCAGAAGGGATGGTGGCGGCTGCTGATTTTACTCTTGGAAAATCCTTTGTTCTTTTCTGCCTATAATTGGATTTTAGAACAGAAAAAGTTTAACTAGTGCATTTCATCTTTTATTGAAGGTAATACTAATATCCAACAAACTTTTTTTTTGGCCATTGCAGCTTGTGAAAAATCCAGCTCTCTTTGATGTATTGGTGATGCCTAACCTCTATGGTGACATTATCAGTGACCTTTGTGCTGGATTGATTGGGGGCTTGGGCTTAACACCAAGGTAACTACCTCTACCTAATGATCGTAGGGCATATACATCTCGATGGTTTTACAGCATGTAGTCTTTGTGCAGTTGTAATATTGGTGAGGGAGGAATAGCACTTGCTGAAGCTGTTCATGGTTCAGCACCTGATATTGCTGGAAAGGTTAGTCTTCAAAGAGAAAAAAAAACCCCAAAGTAGTGTGCCCGTCATGATCCTTTTATTTTTCGTTGTACAATTTTATTTCCCATGGCTAATTATTTGTATTATTTACTTTGTTTAGAATATGGCAAATCCAACTGCTTTACTATTGAGTTCGGTCTCAATGTTGCGGCACTTGAATTACCATGATAAGGCTGATAGAATTCAGGATGCCATTCTCAACACAATTGCAGAGGGTAAATACCGAACTGCTGATCTTGGTGGCACATCAACAACAACCGATTTTACTAAGGCCATTTGCGATCACCTTTAAAGTTTGTTTCTTTGAAGCATTTCTAGTTTTGCATTGGATTTCTTTGCAATTTCTTTGTTATGTCCCCCACCCCAGCTTATAAATGCTGTCTTCTCTTATTAAGAGGAATAAAATCACATCCATGTTGATGGATATGGAGCTCCATCTTCTTTACTCCCTCTATCTTCAGCCATGATAAACATATGGAATTATTTAAATTTGTTAAACATAGTTCAATCACCTTGTTACTTATATTTTGGCCAATGGCCATTTAGTATTGAATTCAGATCTGTTGGAATGATGATATAAACCGACCAGGTTATATCTTCAACTTTATATTTCTTGACTTCGAGTAATATATATTCTTTCTTTTACATGTCTTCCTACGACTGAGTTGCAACTATTGTCATATATGGAATTATTTGTAGTAAAAAGAGTATTGTTTTGCTTAGAGGACTTGGATTTGAGCAGTTACATTTGCATATTATTTTATGATCACAGTGCTCTATCAAAGTGAAAATTAAAGTTATGAAATATATAATAGCTAGGATATTTTAGAAATGTCAAACGGTTCCTTGTCAACGTTGCCTTCATAGAAGTTCTTTTGAACATGCAATTGGATGGTCAACAATTAAGGTTAAATTTTCATTCAAAGTTTGCATATTATATTTGATCTAAAGAGGAGACCAAATGAGAACATAGATATATACACCATCTCTTTTATTTTCTTTGGGGGATTAAAAAATTGAAATTCAATTTTTTTAGTTTTGTTTTGCCAATAAATTCAACTATATAGTATTTACTTAATATAATCAAAGTGTAGGTTTAAATATTTAATAAATGAACAAAAATGGAGGAGAAAGAGAGAAAAAAATCTTAGTTTGATCGAAGTTAAACAGTGATATCAATAATCACCAACCACAGAGAAGAAGATTTTATATATACATATATATAATTTGAGAAAATAACTTCAGTGACCAAAAATCCCAGATAATATACATATATATAATTTGAAAAAAAAAATCGTGGTCGTGGTCGTGGTCGTGGTAATACGTGTCTTCGACACGTCCGCGCGGATACTATCTTTTTAGAGAAAATTTTTAAGAAACAAAATCTTTTTTTTAACTATCGCAACGAATTTGGAAAATCGCAACGACAACTAGAAAATCGTAACACGAACTGGAAAATCGCAACGCGAAATGGAAAATCGTAACGCGATTTTCAACTATCGCAACGCGATTTTCAACTATCGTAACGCGATTTTCAATTATCGCAACGCCGAATTTGCGATAGTGGAGATCGCAATGCGAATTAGAGATCGCATTGCGATTTTGTTGGTCATTTTCGTAAATCAAAAAAAAGTTGATCAAAATCGTATATTATCTGGGATTTTTAGTCACTGAGATTATTTTCTCATATAATTTTTATAATAATTATTATTTTATTAAAGAGTGGTTCTTGGGGCTTACTGGGTTGGTAAGATGGGGCGCTCTGGGGCCTATAAACATGGAATAACGCGAACCATTTTCGCCACAACCGAGATCTGAATATCACCAACTCTCTCACACTTAGCTTCGCATTTCTTCCTTTTTTTTTCCCCTCTTTCACCAAGCTGCCGCCGACAACCCCTCGAAAAAATGGCGTATGAAGGGATTCTCCTGGGGATGGGTAACCCTCTCCTTGACATTTCGGCTGTCGTGGACGAGGAGTTCTTGAAAAAGTACGTTTTTCAACATTTTGTATTTTTAATTGTTTCTACTTTATGGGATTTTTTTTGGGACTTGGGTTTGGTTCCTTATATGGAATCTGATCTGGGTTTTGTTTTGTTTTCTGGTTTCAGATATGATATCAAGTTGAACAATGCAATTTTAGCTGAGGAGAAGCACCTTCCCATGTAAGCAAAAAAGACAAAACCTATATTATAAATCCATATTAATTTTAACTGCGGTTGTTATTTGTGATACTTTTTGTTTTTTTAACCTATTAGATCTAAGTTCTATTTACTCCCATCCTTTAGATTGATGTGTTCTTTCAATCTTTTTGTCTCCTCTAATTGTTGATTTACTTGTTTAGCTAGTTATTATGCATATAGACTAATTGATGTTTGATCTACATGGAAAAAAAAATTGTTTGTGTTCCTTTGTAGTTTAGTAGTAACTCGGTAAGACTTGAATAGTGGTTCTGAAGGATATAGAATGAATTTGACCCTATGATCAAAAGAGTTGAATGGTGGTTTGGTTGTACATGCTAACAATCCAATCTTTAGGGAGAAGATGACTTTTCTTATGTAGATCTTGAACCACTTCTCTTAAGTAGAGGTCATGTCTTTCATGGTTCTGAAGGATAGAGCTTTTAGTGATTTGCTTGACCTAATTGTTTCAGAATGGTGTGATCTGTTGGTTGAGAAGCTGGTTTTCAAGTATGATGTAGTTGTCAACATTATACAGATTCCACCTTCTGACCATAGATACGTTAATCATTCCTGTTTCCAAGTGCTGCATGATCCGTTTTAATGTCTCTCTGTGACAGGTATGAAGAAATGGCTGCCAAACCCAATGTAGAGTATATTGCTGGAGGTAATGCAGGGATTGCATGAGTCTGAATTTTCTATCAGAGCATAGGGGCCCATTGTGATTTCCTCAATTTTTTTATTTGTGCAGGTGCTACTCAAAATTCAATCAAAGTTGCACAGGTATATCGTGGTGCTTCTTAAAGGTGGTTGGAGCTTTGGGAAAAAGCAGTTTTAACATTTATTGTAACCGTAGACTAAACTTGTTCTATCTTATGTAGTGGATGCTTCAAATTCCTGATGCAACCGGTTACATTGGTTGCATTGGGAAGGACAAGTTTGGGGAGGAAATGAAGAAGAACTCGAAAGCTGCTGGTGTTAATGTGGGCCTTTCTCCTTTCTAAACCATTTTGAGGAACCTTTAAAAATTGAAAAGAGAAGTGGGGAAAGCATTATACATATATTATTTCAGTTCCAAATAACTTCAAGTATGATAGATTATGCTCGTTTGCTGTGTCCAATTACCATCCTACTTCTGGATGCATATTTATTTTGACTTGCAATTTCTTAAGATAGATTTGGAACTGAGAATAAGTATTGTTGTTTTTGTGTTATCAGGTTCAATATCTTCAGGATGAATCTACACCAACAGGAACTTGTGCTGTTTGTGTTGTGGGTGGTGAAAGGTACACATTTGATAATAACCTTGTTTTTCTGTGTTTCTTATTTGCTGCTTCATACTTGTCCTTACGTTTGGTCTGGTTAGTGTGATGTTGGAAAGCATCTGTTTTATATGCTAGAATAGCACGATTTAAACTTGGATCTATATGTAGGTCACTTATTGCAAATCTATCTGCTGCTAACTGCTACAAGTCTGACCATTTGAAGAAGCCAGAGAACTGGGCGTTGGGTACTCATTTTCTTTTATTTCCTTGTTTTGGTTGGACTATAAATTGATTAAACTTGCTCGTTGGAGAAAACTCAATAAGAATAATTGAAATAAAAAGCCATCACTACTAGGGACTAACTTGTTTGTAAATATTTTTGTGCAGTTGAGAAGGCCAAGTACTTCTATATTGCTGGATTTTTTCTTACTGTGTCGCCAGACTCGATACAGGTTGTTGCTGAACATGCAGCTGCAAAGAACAAGGTACATTATATGACGCTCGGCTGAAATCCCTCTTTATGAAAGTTCATCTGCTTGGTGATCTGACTTGTTTATTTTGAATGTAGGTTTTTGCGATGAATCTTTCTGCTCCATTTATTTGCGAGTTCTTCAAGGATGCACAAGAGAAAGCTCTACTGTAAGAACTTTCATGTTTTCCTTCTGTGGAAATTAATTCTCGTGTACAGAAAGTAACTCTCTGGATTTATTGTCTATCAGGTATGTGGACTTTGTCTTTGGAAATGAAACAGAAGCGAGAACCTTCTCAAAGGTTCATGGCTGGGAGGTAATAAGCTGCTCTGAATATAAGATGCTATTATGGATTTGAAGTGGATTATGTTTGTTATTGACCTGTTTGAGCTAGTTCTGTCTTCCAGACTGACGATGTTGCAGAGATAGCCCTTAAAATTTCACAGTGGCCTAAAGCATCTGGAACATACAAGAGGATCACTGTCATTACTCAGGGTGCAGATCCGGTAGTTGTTGCTGAGGATGGGAAAGTGAAGCAGTTCCCTGTTATATTGTTACCCAAGGAAAAACTGGTTGATACAAATGGTGCAGGTATACGACCTTTCCCTTTCACTACCAGGACTTGACAATTTGTAAATCCTAAATGACCTTACCATGTTTGAGACATAACCCGAAAAAGGAAGAGTGGATGAAATTGGCACTATTTAGTTTTCTTATGATTTAATCCAATTTTGCATATTTGGCGAGTCAAAAAGTAAATCACAACGGCATAATGGAGTCGATCTAAACGATTCAATGCAATTTTTGTGTAGGTGATGCATTCGTTGGAGGCTTTCTTTCACAATTGATTCAAGAGAAACCCATTGACGTTTGCGTAAAAGCTGGCTGCTATGCATCCAATGTTATCATCCGAAGGTCTGGCTGCACGTACCCAGAAAAGCCTGAATTTAAATAAGTTATTCCACTTCATTGGTGTCCTCTCCAGTGTGCGTTTTTAAGGTTTTTCGTCGTTGAGAACCTTCTTGCTAGCATTTGATCTTTGAATTTTGCCTTTTTTTTTATGATTTGGTGGCCATTTCCATGGCTGTCCTAAAATGGCATGAGAAAATTGGTGTATGAGACATTTGATCTATATTCATCCATATTTAGAGGAAAGGACATGGTTAAGATGATGAGTTTGTGGTAAATGCTGTTTATGGTTTTGCTTGCATTGGAAGGCATTTCCATGTGCTTGCATTAACGCTTATAAGTTGAAAGACCAAACCCTACTAATCTACTGGGTAGGGATGGCAAACGGGCGGGTCGGGTGCGGATATCCCCTCCCCATCCCATACCCATCTAATATTTTTCAATCCACCACCCGCCCACCACTTATGATGGGTATAAATTTTCAAATCCACACCTGCCCACGCGGGTACATTCTCAAATCTATCTCCACACTCACTATTCACTGGAGACGTATCTGGCTAGACCCGCCTGACAACAAACTTAAGTTATACATAAGAAACAAACATAAAACAAACACATCTATTAAGAAACATAATAAAATAAACCAATGATTATCTGAGTTAAGTGTTAATATAGATCTTAAAGTACATAAAACATCATAATAAAAGACATAATTAAAGTCTAGAAACATAAATGACAAACACATAATGTTTTTGTTCTTTGACACAACATTCTAAAATTTCAAGCAATACTTGTGACATCTGATACTTCAGTATTACAATCATCATTCTCATAAAACACCATAATAAAACACCAATATTGCAAAATATTCGGTTGAAATTTGAATTTGAAAAAGTCTGTTTCAATGGCGTTAAAAATATAGGTTTGAGAAGCACAAGTGAAACACTTAATTCTATTCAGTGGCGTTAAAAATAGAGATTTGAGAAGCAGCGATCTGACTCTGTTAGCAAAAAACGTGGGTGCTCAGTCACAAGATACTGATTTGTAGAACATTAAGAAATTAAGCTTAAAACAAACATTAAGATGAATCTAAAAAATAATTAAAAACAGTACGAGCAAATAAAAATTAAACTCTTAAAACGAAATGCAGAGGAGCTTAAAACGAAATTACTACGGAATTGACTCTTACAAAAATTAAATTTCAAGTAAAAAGGGAAGAAACATACCTGAATAAGCTTGAGAGTGAAGACAAGAGGTTTGAAAGAAAAACAATTATGCATAAACTTATCCCTAATATTTGGTTAAATTACAAGTTATATCTTATACAATATTAGGATTTATAAATTAGCTCTTAAAATTACACCTAAATTCATAATGGTCCAAAATTTAATGGATATTTAGTGGGGCGGGCGGATGTGGGGCGGGCGGATGCGGGGCGGGTGGATGCGGTGCGGATGCGGGGCGGGTAATGTCTCAAACCCATTACCCGCCCACTACCTGCGACGGGTACCACTTTCTAAATCCACATCCGCCCACTACCCACTAAAATTATACCCATCCCCGCCCCAATTGGAGCGGATGCGGTGCGGAATCCACGAAATTGTACCCGCTTGCCATCCCTACTACGGGGAATAATGTGGTTTACGATTTTGATAAGGAAAAAGATTATAGAGTTTGGTATTGAAAATTTCCTCTTATACAATCTTGTTAATTTTGGAGTGAAGTTTTTATGCATGATTTTCATTCATCACAATTTTCAAATATGGATTTTACACATGCATGATAATAATTAATGTTGATGATTATGTTGATGATTATCACAATTTTCAAGTATGTGTTCTACACATGCATAATAATGATTAATGTTGATGATTATGAATTGCCGCAATTAAACCCCCTTAGCCTGATGATTTCGACGAGAAGAGGTATTTCTCGGTTAGCTCAGCATATAATGCACTGGTTGGGTCTAAAGCTGTGGACGAGCCAAATTGACTCGAGTATTGTTCAGTTCGTCTCGACTCAAAATTTTTAAAGTCAAGTTGAACTCGAAAATTCACGAGCTTAAAATTGTCAAGTTTGATTCGAACTTGAAATAAAAAATTAAAGCTCAACTCGAAAGTTCGTGAGCTTTGTGTACATTAAAGTCTTATATAGTATTTTTTTTAATAATATATAAATGTTAATATTATTAATAATTTAATTTTAAAAATCTAAAATTTTAATATGTTCTTTAATTCACGAGTTTTTTTAGTTGAATATCGAATAGCTCTATTCGACTTGTTAAGAATTCGAATCGGATCAATTCGATTTAAATATTAATCAAATTTTAATTGATTGATCTTAAGTAACTCACTTACAGTCTAATATATGGGAAGCAAGCTTTGGATGCGGCTCCTTTGTAAGGGAAGTTGTTTATTTTACTATTTTTAAACTTGTATGTTACTATAAATACCATTATTTTCAACCCAAAACAGTTTTCCCACTTGCTCTCGTCTTTCTCGACAATCACTTCCTCTAAACCCTAAATATTCATGCGCTTTTTATTCCCTGTTTCGATAAAAAAAAGTAGTTGTCAAAACTTCAAATTTATGCGTTTCACAAAATATCCTTAATAATTTCTAACGAGTCTTTAACAAGTCTAAATCCCCATTATTGTTTGCCTTCAAACCCTCCATTTTTATTGTAATCTTAAGGATATTACGAACCTATAAATAGTGAAGGATGACGGATCCACGCCTGATTTAAGATGCATAAGTATTCACTTTGAACTTTGATTTTTCTTCGATTAATTATCTATTTTATCAATTGTGTCTATCTTAAAAATTTATTTATATCCATCATATACAAATATTTTTATATATTATTAATATGTATACTTATACTTAAAAATATTTCTAAATCCGCACGTATAATAACATAAGCTGACCCTCAAACCTCTATCATTGGTTCTCAACAATGCTATTGTCTATCTAAAGCGTTTGTGGGTGATATTCAATTTTATTTGTAGACTCGTGTTATATACACTACTGTTATCTCTCAGGTTATCCGTTTCGTTTTACCATGCATCTGCCGTCTCTACATTACTAATATACCCGCACTTAATATTTAGGGTACGTTTGATATATTGAAATTGATTTTTTGAAATATTATTTAAATAAAATGAATAATATTTTTTGAAAAATTATTTTTAAAAATTATTTTACGATATTTAAATGAAGGTGTATAAACCATTTTCAACTTGCATGGCTAGTGACATCAATTAGCTGGTATTATTATTTTAATTTTCGAAGGTTAGAGGCCAGAGGTAATGAAACTGAGAGTTTTGATCCCACTGTAATCTGTGAGGTGCTGTCAGCTTGTGGGGTCTGGTCCAGCTTCTCTCAGTATTGATGTGGCACCTTACTCTGTGCCTGAGGTTAACTGGTTTCCACTTATACTTTTAAAGGTTCCGATTCACTATTAAGATGTAAGACAGTATTTAAATGTGAACATTTTCCTTATAATGGATCTTGTTATTTCAACGTTTTTATCTATTAGGGACAAATATGTATTAAGCTGCTGTTTTGCCTAATATGGGTAGACAGGTTTGATGGTATAGTTTTTTTATTTTAAAAGTTGTTGGACTTTTAACCCATCTTACCATCAAACATGAAACCATACCATCAATCAGCTGGTTTGAATTAACATTAATAAGCTAAAGAATTTATGTTCATAAAAATCTATTTTGTATACTACATATTGGCGTTCTCAGTTGGAGTCAAACTTGGTGAATATTAATCACATTTCTAGAATGAATTCCTAAAGACGCAGAGATGGTGTTTGATGTGGCGGAAAGCCCGCACGTCGAACAACATCGAGGAAGAGGCTTTCATCACATGGAATGCAGAGTTTGGAATCATTGTTGAAATCATATTCATCCCGAGCTTGATCCAGCAATGCCTTGAATAGTGGGTGCTTAAGCAACGTGATTTTTATCACAAACCTCTTATACTTGTTACCAACATACACCACTAAGTGACCCTTTGGCACATCTTGAGGTATCGAGCTTCCTTCGTGCATGCAACTCGGCCACTTTGCCCACTGATAACAGCACTCGCAACTGCTACAAGGTATGACACTATTCCCCATCTTCCTCCATTTTGTGAAGCATGCATTTAGAAACTTCCCTTTCATCGTCTTCCAAGGAAAATGGATAGTGATCTGCAAATATAGATAAAAAGTAGATATAGGAAAAGAAGTTGCATATAATGATGAAACAGATGAAGT
Source organism: Hibiscus syriacus (assembly GCF_006381635.1). Lineage (NCBI taxonomy): Eukaryota > Viridiplantae > Streptophyta > Magnoliopsida > Malvales > Malvaceae > Hibiscus > Hibiscus syriacus. Next base: position 805,185 of record NW_024063349.1, read on the forward strand.
AAAAGATAGGGTTTTATAGCAGTTGGATAGTAAAAAGAGACAATCTTTGTATGTAGCATTAATGGTTGACAAGACAGGTACTAAGCCTACTCGATGTTGAGTTCGTATTGATCTAAGTCTTGGTAAATTAATGACTGTTGAAATGGTTGCCTTCTTTTTTTCCCCTTACAGTAAGCATTGGAGTTTTGACACGAAGGTGCACTAACATGCATCGCATGATATTAAAGTTCAACAAAATTATTGCTTTTTAAGTCAGTTAGGAAAGTGTGGTGCTTTTTTCAGTGATCTTTCGAAGTTCTCCGAAGTTATGACCTCACATATTATCAATAAAAAAAATATTTAAAATATATGAAAATTTAAAATTTTTAAGAGAGGAGACCGCCTATCTATCCATCACTGACTAGAGTTGAGCTAAGATCCTCCATAGCCCCACTCATTAAAACCCCTGATTTCACATTAGATTGAAGCAGCATATTTCTTGGTTTAGGTGGGTGTTTGGGCACCTTTTGGTTATAAACTTTCTTAGATTTTCAATGGGGGTTTTCCTATAAAGCAAGGCATACGCTTTTGCAGGCTGCCGAGTTCTGCAGTATCTCTGCAAACTGAGGATGGCGTAAACAACTTAGGTTACTGTCTTTGCCAGAGGAAGAATAAACAAAGAGAATGAAGGCCGTTACAATGTGCTGATCTAAAAACATTCCATAACTTGTGTCTTTGGCTCCATATTTACCCACAAAACCACTAGTTTAAAGCCTGTTTTAGCATCGCATAATGCATTCAAGTTTTATTTTTTAGTACATTTATCAAGATAAAAAAATGAAAGGGAAATATGGGGTGATTTGATAGGTAAAAGACAAATAGAAGATAGGCATCGAGGGTTTAAGTTTACAGAGACAGATGACTGAAAAGCCACGGGTTCATCCCCAGAAGACAAAATGTGCTGTAGTGGGTTGTCTGAGAAAAGAGCCTCTGGTTTTTACACATCATTGGAGTTGAAGCTGCCATCAGTTTTGAAGATACTCATTTTATTATTATTATTATTATTATTATTATTATTATTATTATTATATTATTATTATTATTATTATTATTTTATTATTAATAAATATTATTACAGGCCCAAATCAGATTGGACCGGCCCAGTTGCAAAAGACCCAACTGACCCAAACCTATCCGGAAATCCTAAACCCAGATTAGGGTTTGATCTCTAAACCCTAGCCGCCTCATCATCACAGCCGTTGGATCTGAGAGATTCAACGGCCCACACTCATCCAGCACAAACCCTAGGGTGATGATACCCTAGGGACACGTCCCAGCCGCTGCTTCCAGAAGACTCCACCGCCACACCAACGTTCCAGCTTCCACCACGTCTACCGAAGACTCCAGAAGGCCGGCCGTAACCGCACACGTCTTCCCCAAACGGTGAGTCACCACTGGAAGTCTGGTGACTCACCGAAGAACCCCTTTTAGACCAGTCCGAAGCCATCACCGGTGGTGGCTATAAAAGCCACCGAGCCCCTGCCAACAAGAAAAAAAAGAGAGGAAGAACGGAGAACAAAAACGAAAACCAACAGAGAGAACAACCAAAAATTGAGAGCAAAGATACAAAAAAGAGAAACCAACTCACCACAACTAGCAATCAAACCAAGAAGAGAGAAGGAGGAGTTTACCTTACCAGAGAACCCCAAACGGCACTGGAAAACCAAAAATACCGAAGGTATTTTCCTTAGATCTAGGAAAATCCCTAACTTTTTAGGATAAAAGAATGGTGAAATCGGGTTTAGGGTATTTAGATCTTTGGTTTGGGAATTTTTGGTGTTTTCCGACCACCGAAAACGGTGGCCGGCGGTAGTAATCACGGCGGCAGACGGTCGCCGCCCGGTAACCGGCTTCCCTCCGATGAGGGAAGCTAGAGAGAAGCCAGAGAATTCTGGCTCTCTCTCTGTTTGAGAGAGAAGAGAAACTGGGAAATGAGGGCTGGCCCTTCGGGCCAGCCGTTTCAGGCCTTAAATAGCCCTTCCCGAACGACGTCGTTTCGGGGAGGGCTATTTGTGTAATTTTTAATTGTTAAATCCCGTCCGCAGCCAATCTAACTTGTAACTCTTACATTTTAGTCACTAAATCGAGTTTATAATCATTTTAATTAAGATCTTTAATTTTAATTTTATTTATTTTAGTCATTTATATTAAAATAATATATTTAGGGTAAATAACAGATTTAGTCCGTTAATTTTAATAATTAATATTTTAATCTGAATAGTATGTTTTAATTTATTTTAATCTAATATCCGAATTTTATATAATTTTATTTTAGTCACTAAATTAATAAATAAAAAATAGCATGTTTAATCCCTATAATTTTGATTAATTATGAATTAGGTTTTTAATTTTAATTTTACTATAATTTAGTCACTAATTTTAAATGTTTTCATTTATTTTAATGCTTTTAAATATATCGTTCTAATTGTATTTTTATTGTTTTAATTTTACTTGTTTATATATTTAAATATTTTTATTATTATGTAGTCATAAATAAATATAATAAATAATAATTTATATTTTTTTCAATAAATTATTTTAATATTTATTTATCAATATCAAAGAAAATGGTAGTCTTAATACAACTGGATGTCTTATTCTGGTATTTTAAAATTAAATATTATAAAAAAATTATTCAAATTAATATTTATTAATATCAAATAAAAGAGCTGTCTTAAGGCACCTAGAAGTCCTTTTCCGATATTTTTAAATAAATAAATATTTTTTATATAATTTTGAAATAATAGGATTATAAATTAAATATATTTTGAATTTTTAAATTTTAATAATAGAGACAATTTATAATTAAAAAGTACCAATTTTGGGCGTTGTAGGGGTGTTAATCATTCCCTAAACGTAACCGACCACGAATCCCTTTTTATTATTAAAAAGAACAAATTTTTAGTTATAAACGCAGATCAGTTCATTTTTTAATTGATGTTTTCTTAAAACTCTTTTAAAAAATAATTTTTAGGTATTCGACCTACCTGACCCAAAAGGCCGATGGCGACTCCCAAATAATTTTCAAAACCATTTATTCACATCAATTTTCCCGCCAAATAAGTTTTTCGTGCCCGGACGAAAACCGGTTACGACAGCTTGGCGACTCCGCTGGGGACTGGTCAAACTTTAAAACCAATTATTAATTGTCTCTATCAATTAGAAAATTAAAAATTCATATATTTAATTTTTAATTCTTTCTTTCCAAATTTTTACATATATACTTATTTATTTTCATAATATTTATATGTTATTTAATGCTTTATTTTCAAATATTAAATTTTAGAGGTTTGAACATTTCTCCTCACACACAACACTTGCATTGCATAACATAAAGCTCTATAATTGAGTTTGTCCCTTTTAAGTGGGAGTGAAAGCGACGTCTTCGTGAGAATTTATTCTCCGTGTCAGACCTAGCAAGTAACTTTCGGGGTTCATATGCTTTATGTTTTCGTGAGAATTTATTCTCCGTGTCAGGCATAGAGAAATGTATCCCCTCGAATTGAACTCGATCCACTTTAGTCTGTGATGGATTAGGATTGAGGGTTAACAGCCCAAGGGGGCACTAACAAGGACAATTCGGGTACCTTTATTCTTAGATCTAAAACCTTGCATATAATAAACCCTAGAAACTCTTCCGATCTAAAGCCATGCCAAAATTTTGTCCAAAATAGGTATACACACAGGAGAGAAATGAATTCTAAACTTTCCTTTATTTATTTTCTTACTGATTAAATTACATGTAAATTTAAATTATTTAAATTATGAAAAAGCATGTTTAAATAAAGATATTTAGGTAGATATTAATATTAAATTTCTCTTATGTAAACTAATTCATTTCTTTTGTGTGTTCTTTATTTTTCTGTTTACATAGCATCATACAGGATAAAGGCATTGATCCTCGTGTTAATGTCTCATTGGAAAGCTTTCATCCATGGATAAAAAGTGCTCAAATCAAATAATTCTAAACTCAGAAGTAAGACAGTGGGCTGAGGACTTACAAAGACAAGGAGGAGACAGTCTGCAGGATGATTATGTATCTGACTTGGCCAGTTATGCTCCAGTTTCGCTAAAAAGAAATGATATGCAAGATTTGCGAGGCATTTGGGAAAGTTGGGATTCAAACAAAAAATTGCAGTTTTATCAGACTTACGGAGACATCCCATATTTGCTCTATGTCGAAGTGGATGATGAATTACTCAGAGCCCTAATTCAATTCTGGAATCCAGGGTACAATTGCTTCACTCTCAATAAGGAGGACTTGGTCCCTACTATTGAAGAGTACACAACTTTGCTACATATAGAAGGGGCTTTGGAGAATCGAATCTATTCAAAATCAATTAAAACTCAACCCTTTCGAGTTAAATTAGCAAAGATTGCCGGGGTACGAGAAGAATGGGTGGCATCCCGTACAAAACAAAAAGGCGAAAGCGAAGGCATTGCTTGGACCAACATTAAAGAACTTATTCAGAGTCATCCAGACACTAAAGTACGATTCGATCTTTGCTCTGGGTATGTATGTATGGTCATCTTCCAAAAGTATTGGGATATGTTGAAGCTGCAGTGGTAGATTGTTTGAACGCTACAAAAAAAGTAATCCTGTTCTGTAATTCTAGCAGAGACTTTCAGATCATTAAATGTTTGCAGAAAGCTAGGAGGTGGACGATTCTCAGGGTGTACCCAGTTGTTTATTAAGCTGCAGTGGTAGATTGTTTGAACAGCTACAAAAAAAGATTAATCCTGCTTCTGTAATTCTAGCAGAGACTTTCAGATCATTAAATGTTTGCAGAAAGCTAGGAGGTGGACGATTCTCAGGGTGTACCCAGTTGTTATATGTTTGGATCCGTAGCCATTTCTGGAAGACATAAAATGTTTCATACCGACGTTTTAATACGTATTACTCACCATTAAAAGAATTTCTGGAGCAAGAATGGCCGAAAGAAATTAAGAAAGATATGTGGATTAATGCCTTTCGAAATCTGCAAAGCAATGACATTGTTTGGCGAGCCCCGTGGCAAATCCAAAGGGAATTCTTTTACAAATGTGGTGATTACAATTGGATAATGCTGCTCGGATTATGGGGAGGAATTGGATATGCACCACTTCTGGTCATAAGACAGTATGAAGGTCGTCAATTTGTACCTGTTACCGCTGGATTACATTCATCTGAGTTCGCATTCCACAGCAAAAATTATAAAAGAAATATCATGGAAGCTGTTACAGCTTGGAAAACAACTTTTTGTATCCGAGCTAAAGCAGCAAAAGAAATGCTAACTCCTGATTATGAGGAATGGAGATCTGTCAGGAAAAATGAAAATATTCCTGTACCAGATCAAAATGAGGATATCTCTATGGAAGATCGCATTAAGGTGGTTCCATCAGAGATTGAAATCCTGAGAGCTGAGTTTGAAGCAGAAAGAGAAGGCTGGTCAAGAGAATTAGAGCAAATGAGACGATATAAAGCTATGTTGGGTGTTGATATTGACTTTCATTCATCACAATGTGCAATGTTGAGAGAGAAAACAAAGTAAAAGTTGATGGTGAATTTAGAGCATTAAAGAAAAATTACCAAGAGTTATATAAATCCCGGAAAGCATCAGGACCAAGCCAATCAACAGTACAAATGACCAGAGAATTGAACATCGAGAAAAGTCGAGTTGAAGATCTGAAAGGAAAGAATAGCCGTCTACTCAAAAGCCTTGAGAAAGGAAAGCAAAAAATGGAAGATTTTGAGGTTGACAGAAGAGAGCGAATTATAAAACACAAGGCTGAACACCGCGAGATCATGAATGAAATGCAAAGAGAAAATGATCAAGCCAAAGATTTAGAAGAGATGAAGAATGACATCTTTGATAAATTTGAAGATGAGAAAAATATCATGTTCAAGGGATTTGAATCTGAAATGAACCAGCTGATTGCTGAACTTGAAGTCAGGGGCCAAAAGATTGAAGAGTTCAATATTGAAAAAGAAAAATGGGAGCTGGAAAGAAAGAATTTTAACACCAAACTTGAGGTAGAGCAAGAAGTGGCTAGCAATTGGATGCAAAGATGCAGAAACAAGAATGTTCAAATCCAAAAGCTTAATCAAAGAACGCAAGAAGCACGAACAAAACTTGAAGAATATCTGGATCAGTCTAGAAACAAAAACTCAGAGTTTAACGCTTACATTTTGCAACTTGAAGAATCATTATTTCAAGAAAAGGTTCGTCTAGGACCTAATGATCTCAAAGAAAGTAATGAGGAAAGTGCTTCACTGCGAAGACGCATTAGAGATCTTGAAAAAAATTCTGTACAATTGCCAAGTCAGAATCACTGAGTTAGATTAAACTCTTGAAGGAACTAATGAACAATGGCAAAAGTCAACTGATTTCTATGTAGAAAGAAGTGAAGAAAGAAGTAATATGGTATTCGAAGCCATGGTACAAATGAGCGAAGTTGCTAGATATGTTGGGGAACTAGCTGTTGAAGCTAAAATAATTGAGCATCACGTTGATCCAGTTTCTAAGTTTGGAAAGAAGGTGTCATGGTTAGTGAAAGAAATTATAGAGCTTAATAGGAAAGCTATGCCTTATCTGTAGTTATGAACTATTATAAAGAAACTTTTGTATGCCGATGAAAGTTGTTCTATGACAGTTAACTTTTTGGGATCAATACCTTTTTGCATACATGCATTTTGCATACATTCATTATTCATTTCATAATTTTCTTTACGGATATTTTTTATTAAGATAAAATTCATTAATTAAAATTTGGAAAAAATAATATCAAAATATTTTTCAATCGCAGTTATTCTGGCCAAAAGAGAAATACAACATCACTACGGTACTAGACAAGCTACTAAGAGAATTATGGAGGATAAAATACAACATATTGAGGAACAACATAATAAAGAACAAGCAGAAATGAGGATGAAGCTGGAGAAAATTGAAGCCAGTATTGCAAATTCACAAGACAGCATAATGCAAAAAATAGAAGACATGTTTAAAAGGCAGGCTATCATTGGAAAAATGCATGAAAATCCTGTATCTTTCGACCAAGAACCTATGTATCCTCTAGGTTTTCCACCAGAACCAATTTATCACTCTGGTACTACACCTATACAAATTAATGCTCGCACTTCAGTATTTCAAGAAGCCAAATCACATGAAAATTGACAAGTGGATCCTGCATCTTCAAGCAAAAATCCACTTATATCAGATGTGAAAATAGGGGATTTTAATACTGAGCATTTAATCCCAGATTTGAATGAGCTGAATGAAAAAGAAAAATTAAATGAAGAATTGACCAGACAAATCAAGAGCTTAGAAGAATGAATGAAATCTGTGGAAATAACTGAATCATTCTATGGGTTTGACGCTAGTGAGTTGAGTTTGGTTCCAGACTTAATCCTCCCCATCAAGTTCAAAGTTCCCGAATTTGATAGATATGATGGTACCACATGCCCTTCATCCCACATTACTATGTTTTGTCGCAGAATGGCAGGATATGTGAAAGATGAGAAATTGTTAATTCACTGCTTTCAAGATAGTTTGACAGGACCAACTTTAAAATGGTATACTCAATTGACCAAAGCCAACATTAGATCCTTGAAAGATCTGGCTAAAGCATTCCTAGAGCAGTACCGCCACGTAATAGACATGGTCCCTGATAGATGGACTCTCCAAAATTTGGAGAAAAAGAATAACGAAACGTTCAGACAGTATGCTCAGAGATGGCGTGACACAGCAGCCCAAGTTCAACCACCTTTGTCAGAGAAAGAGGCCACAGTAATATTTGTTCATACATTGAAAGCTCCTTATTTAAATCATCTAATGGGGAATGCAACCAGAAATTTTGCAGATTTGGTCATTTCTGGAGAACTCATTGAAAATGTCTTGAAAAGTGGCAAAATTAATCAAATGAGGGTCTAGTTCCAAAGACCTATGTACCGGAAAAAGAGAATGGAGTCAACAATGCAAACTCTTACAACAAGGATTCATCGAAAGTGTTACAATAACCCAGCCAAGGGTTAAGAAAGAGGAAACAAACACTAATCGAGCAGAGTCCAGAGGATCTCGAAAGGAAAATGAAAGGTTGTCTTTTACACCTTTACCAGTACCATATGCTGAGATCTATGATTCACTGTTAAAAGCATATGTCATGCGGCCCTATCCTTTGGTTCCTATGCAACCACCATTCCCTCCATGGTATGATGTAAAGGCACACTGTGTTTACCATGAAGGAATTACGGGTCATTCTATTGAAAACTGTTTAGCATTCAAAAGGGTGGTTCAAAATTTGATCAACACTGGAAAGTTGGAATTCAATTCACCATCTACATCAAATCATCCATTGCCAAATCATGGAGATAAAAACGTGAATGCAATTCAGGAAGAGAACAGAAAGAAAACAAAAACTGACGTTTCTGAAATTAAATCTCCTTTTGTTTGGGTATTTCAACAACTCTCTTTAGCTGGTATAATTCCACAACAATTCAGGCCAAATCATAATGAAGGCAAGAATTATTGTGAATATCATCAAGAGAAGGGGCATGAAATTCAACTATGTCTTGAGTTTAGGGATTTGGTGCAAAAATTGATGAACAACAGAGAAATAGAATTCTTTGAAGAAGAACCAGGGAAAAAAGAAGATGATGTTTGTTCATCAGAGGATTCTAAACCTAGTCAAAGAACAAATGATCATGTGATCATTAATGTGAAATCATCTACGCTGATTCCTACACCAATAAAGCCGAAAGTAGTTATCACCACTCCTCTACCATTTCCATACAAAGATACCCGCATGGTACCTTGGAATTATACTACCAATGTTTCAATGGTAGGAGGATCTGTTTCTCTAGAAAAAACGGAATAGAAAATACAGAGTTTGGGTTCGACGTCTGAAGCAGTGAGTGAAGTCGGATTCTTTACAAGAAGTGGGAGATGTTACTCTCCCGAAACATCCAATGCTTCAGAACAAGTGAAAACAAAAGGAAAACCCATGGTAATACCCCAAAAGGTATTTGATGATGAATCCCCTCCAGCATTCAATGAGCCTGTAACAGAAAAACAAGCTCAAGAATTTTTGAAATTCCTGAAAGATAGTGAGTATAGTGTGGTTGAACAACTACACAAACAACAAGCGAGAATTTATATTCTTGATATATTGATGAATTCAGAAGCACATAGAAATGCTTTGATGAAAATGCTCAATCAAACATTTATCCCTGAGGATATATCTCTCAATAAACTTGACAGAATTATGGGACATATAGCCGCTGACAATTACATAACGTTCACGGATGATGAAATACCTGAAGGCGGAATGGGGTCAGTAAAAGCTTTGAATATCACGACACATTGTCATGGTCATGTGTTGCTAGGAGTATTGATTGACAATGGATCCGCTCTCAACTTGATGCCTCTAGTCACACTTCAAAGAATGTCTGTGGATAAATCACACATGAAGAGTTATCAGAATGTAGTGCGAGCCTTTGATGGTACTCAAAAAGAGGTGCTCGGGAAAATGGAAATACCGTTGTTAATTGGACCAGTCGTGTACAATATTGACTTTGTGGTGATGGACATCCACCCTACATATAATTGTTTATTAGGGAGGCCATGGATTCATTCAGCAGGAGCCGTTCCTTCTTCATTGCATCAGAAATTGAAATTTGTTGTTGATGGACAACTAATATGTGTCGGAGCTGAAGAAAAAATCATTACGTCCGTAACAAGTGATGTTCCATATATTGAAACCAATGATGATGCTCTTGAATGCTCTTTCCGAGCTCTTGAATTTGTAAATGCAACCTTTATTACGGAAGGAAGCAAAATTCCATATCCCAGATTATCTGATTGTACCAAGATGACAGTACGACAAACTTTAGGCATCGGAGCTAAAGCTGGGAAAGGTTTAGGAAAGAATCTTCAAGGGATTTTAGTTCTTGTAAGTATAAAGATGAAGAAAGATCGTTTTGGGCTTGGATTTAAGCCCAATTTTCAGCAAAAGAACAAAGAGATGAAAAGAAGATGTGAAGACAGAAATGCAAGGTTGAAAGGGAAAGAAATCCTTTGGGAACACATGTTTTTCCCACAGTTGAAGACCACATTCAGATCAGGGGGAACAATTAATGTAGAACAACAGCTTGTTGAAGCCTTTAAAGAAGAAAAGTTGACGAAAGATCAAAACATAGTTGAAGAAGCTATGAATGGATTATTTATCAACATGATCATGAATGACAACAAGACTGGCAAATACTTGGATAGGATTTGCCCATGTTTTCCTGGAGAAACACTCAACAATTGGACCACTGAAGATCTTCCTATAGTTTTGAATATTAACGCAGAGTAATATTCAGAACTAATCTTTATGTTTAGCTCAAAAGTATGAAAACTTTTTGTTATCTTGTAAAGGAAATTAGGTTAAATATAAGAAATTTTCTTTAAATTTTTCATATGGCAATCATTCTTTACATTTTCTTATATTTTTACATTTATTTATTTCATAAATTTACTATATTCTTTCGAAAATGTATCCGACTTAAATTTGCAGGTGTCACCATGTTAATAGCATGTTTATTTCTAAATTTAATCAAGAGATAAATTTAGAGCAGCCCATATGTCTGGAAGAAATCAATGGGTGTGAGGATGAACTGGAATGTGATGTTCCTACTGAATTATTAAGATTGGTAGAAAAAGAAGACAAACAAATTCTACCCCACAAAGAAGAGATTGAAACTGTGAATCTGGGAACAGATGAAGAAATAAAAGAGGTGAAAATTGGTACTACTCTGACAATCCAGATAAAACAAGAATTGATAAATCTCCTTTAAGAGTTCAAGGATATCTTCGCCTGGTCTTATCAAGATATGCCTGGTTTGAGCACAGAGATAGTAATGCACAAACTTCCAATCAATCCAGAATATAAACCGGTCCAACAAAAGCTCAGACGAATGAAGCCAGAAATGTTGTTGCATATCAAAGAGGAAGTAATGAAACAGATTAATGCAGGTTTCCTACAGGCAGCCAAATACCCAGAATGGGTAGCCAATATTGTTCCCGTACCAAAGAAAAATAGGAAAGTTCGAATGTGTGTGGATTACAGAGATCTCAACAAAGCTAGTCCGAAAGATAGCTTTCCATTACCCCACATAGACACATTAGTGGACAATACTGCAGGACACGCATGGTTTTCATTCATGGATGGCTTTTCAGGATATAATCAGATAAAAATGAATCCTGAAGACATGGAAAAAACAACATTTGTAACCATGTGGGGCACATTCTGCTATAAAGTGATGCCATTTGGATTGAAAAATGCAGGGGCAACATATCAAAGAGCCATGGTAACTTTGTTTCATGACATGATGCACAAAGAAATTGAAGTATATGTAGATGACATGATTGCCAAATCCCGAACTGAAGAAGAACATATTCAAAATCTGAGAAAGCTTTTCCAGAGATTGAGGAAATATCAATTAAAGCTTAACCCCGCTAAATGCACTTTTGTGGTAATTTCCGGGAAACTTTTGGGATTTGTGGTCAGCAAAAAATGAATCGAGATTGATCCAGATAAAGTAAAAGCAATTCAAAATCTTCTACCACCCAATACAAAAAAAAGAAGTTCGAGGCTTTTTGGGAAGATTAAATTATATATCTCGGTTCATTTCTCAATTAACTGACAAATGTGATCCAGTGTTCAAATTACTTCGAAAAAACAATCCTGAAGTCTGGAATGAAGAATGTCAAGAAACTTTGGATATTATTAAGAAATATTTATCCAATGCCCCAATTTTAGTATCACCAATGCCTGATAGACCATTAATTCTCTACTTGACGGTCTTTGAAAATTCAATGGGATGTGTACTGGGACAGCATGATGAATCTGGAAGAAAAGAAAAAGCTATTTATTATCTGAGCAAGAAATTTACTGATTGTGAAATTCGATATCCACCAATACAAAAATTATGTTGTGCCTTGGTGTGGACTACTCGAAGACTCAGACAATATATGTTATACCATACTACTTGGTTGATATCAAAACTTGATCCTTTGAAATTCTTAATGGAATCACCAGCTTTGACAGGCAGAATGGCTAGATGGAAAATGTTATTATCTGAGTTTGATATTGTATATGTCAATCAAAAAGCAATAAAAGGAAGTGTCATAGCTGATTTTCTAGCCAGTCGCGTATCAAATGATTATCAGCCTTTGAGTTTCAATTTTCCTGATGAAGATTTGTTGTGCATATCCATGAATGAAGAAGTCAGAACAAATGATGCATCTGCATCTTGGAAGCTTTACTTTGACGGAGCATCCAATGCTTTGGGACGAGGAATCGGGGCAGTGTTAATTTCTCCAGAAAATATTTATTTATCCCTTTACAAGTAGACTGGAGTTCTTTTACACCAATAACATGACGGAATACGAAGCTTGTGTCATGGGATTGAAAGCAGCTATAGAAAGAAAAATCAAACGTCTCAAGATATATGAAGATTCATCTTTAGTGGTGTATCAATTACGAGGAGAATGGGAAACAAAAGATCCCAAATTGTTGGAATACCGAAATTTTACCCTCGAATTAGTGAAAGAATTTGAGAGAGTTACCTTTAATTATCTCCCTCGAGAAGAAAATCAAATGGCAGATGCTTTGGCTACATTAGCTGCTATGTTTCAGGCAACTAAGAAAGTTGATATGATGCCAATCAAAATGCAAGTATATGAAATTCCTGCACATTTTTATAGTGTGGAAGAAGAGGTAGATGGTAAACCATGGTATCATGATATCCTGCAATATATCAAAAATCAAAGTTATCCACAAAATGCATCTGAAATTGATAAAAGAACCTTGAGAAGAATGGTTGCTGGATATTTCCTTGATGGAGAGATTATGTATAGAAGAAGCAATGATCAAATGCTATTGAGATGTTTAAATACCAGCGAAGCTAGAAGCATCATTGAAGAAGTACACAGTGGAATATGTGGAACACATGCAAATGGTCTTTCCATGGCCAGAAAAATAATGAGATATGGATACTATTGGGCTACCATGCACACATATTGCATTGATTATGCAAGGAAATGTCATAAATGCCATATATATGCAGACAAGATTCATGTACCCCCATCTCCTTTACATGTAATGACAGCACCCTGGCCATTTTCTATGTGGGGAATAGATGTCATTGGAGCAATCACACCAAAAGCATCGAATGGACATTGCTTCATCCTTGTGGCAATTGATTATTTTACCAAATGGGTTGAAGCTACTTCATATGCCAATATTAAGAGGTCCACAGTCTGCAAATTCATAAAGAAAGAGATAGTTTGCCGGTATGGCCTACCAGAAAGGATCATTACAGATAATGCTCTGAACCTGAACAACAAAATGATGACCGAACTTTGTGCACAGTTTAAGATCAAACATGCAAACTCAGTGGCATATCGTCCAAAGATGAATGGGGCAGTTGAAGCAGCAAATAAGAACATCAAGAGAATCATTACAAAGACCACTGAAACTTACAAAGATTGGCACGAGAAGTTACCTTTTGCTCTATACGCATACCGAACTACTGTTCGAACATCTACTGGGGCAACACCTTTTTCTTTAGTCTATGGGATGAAAGCAGTCTTACCAATTGAAGTTGAGATTCCATCGCTTCGAATTTTGAGAGAAACAAAATTGGATGAATCTGAATGGATCCAAGCTAGATTTGATCAATTGAACCTTATTGAGGAGAAAAGATTGAAAGCTATTTGCCATGGACAGATGTATCAGAAACGGATGATGAAGTCTCATGACAAAAAAGTACATCCAAGAGAATTCCAAGAGGGTGATCTAGTATTAAAAAAGATTTTGCCTATACATAAAGATTTCCGTGGGAAATGGATGCCTAATTGGGAAGGGCCATACGTTGTGAAAAAGGCCTTTTCCGGAGGAGCGTTGATCTTGGCAGAAATGGATGGAAAAATTCTGAGAAATCCAATAAACTCGGATTCTGTCAAGAAATATTATGCTTGAAGAGAAGAAAAAAAAGAAAAAAAAAGGGGTCAAGATGAAAACCCGCAAAGGGCATCTTGTAACCAAAGGAAGGATTTGAGTTGAAAACCTGAAAGGGCGGCTCAAATGCATATCGATATTAGGCATCTGGCAATTGAACCCTCTTAAGATTTTGACAGTTTGGGAGAAATTTCACATCTACAAGCATTTTGACAACGTTTGAGATCTTCCAGACAAAAGCTTACATCATTACTCTAAATTGTGTCAATTTGATTAATTTAGAAGTACTTATGCTAATAATTTGTTGAGACATTTGAATTTTTATCTATCTTATGCTTGTCATAACTTTGAATACAATTCTATCTATTTCAAGTTCAATTTATTTGAGATTCAATTTATTTTCGAAAATTCAATTTATTCTTCTATGAATTAACATAATTTTGAAATAAGTTAAAGATTTCTGAATATCACTTTATGTTAATACTTTTAAATGCATGGAATACAAAATAAGCCAATCATCATCATCATAAATCCATGAACAAGTCATTATTTGCACTCTGGATATATAGGGTAACATTGGTTACAGTATTCCAAAAGTTGAGGATGACCAGTTTTACTGTTAACTAAATTGTTCCATGATTTGAAAAGAATGGGATATATTGGAACAACAGAAGAGACAACTGTCGTAGCAGTCATTGCAAGTAAATGCACCAACAAAAATCTTCAAGCCCATCACAATGATGTTTATTTCTGCCAATAAGGTTGATTACGCTAGATACCACCGACAACAAGGTCGAGTCCGTTAAAACTACTCATCAATTGCTCCAACCGATCATCATTCAGTTCTTGCACATCTGTTTTCAAAAGTATGCCAAGACAGTAAAAGGCAACTTCTGCATCATTAATCCCAGAGAAAAGAGACAGGACATTGATACCACCATGGAACATGTCTCTATACAGATCCTCGTGTATGGTTTTTAGGGAAACCTAGAAGCATTTCCACCTCATCAGGTTCAAGTGGAGCAACTTTATTCCTTCCAACCCATACTAGATTCCATTTTCAGCACTCATCAAGAACATACTTCTAAACACTCGAATGTGGCTCATTGTCATAAGCTTTAAGAGCCTTACAGATCCTTTCTGTCAATTTGACACTTCCTGTACATGTTTATAAACAGTTCAAATTTGTTCTTGGATTCCAGGAAGGCCATCATTTCTTTGTTAATGGAAAAGCATCAGCACATGGAGGAAGCAGAATAAGAGAAAATATGTTCTTAATTGGCAAAATTATGAATATAGCCCTTTTCAGTATAACAACATGAAAACGCTTCGAATCTACAAATTCTGGCTCTACATCGAATAAGTACTGTGATATCCCAGTCCAAACATTAACTGGAACAAGTGCAATGTGCTCATAGCATCTTCTGGAAGTGTTCTTTGAGTTATCTGATCTGGTTTGGTATGGACTACAGAACCAGTTATTGAAATTGGAAGAAGAATGTGCTCATAGTATCTTCTGGAAGTGTTCTTTGAGTTATCTGATTTGGTTTGGTATGGACTACAGAACCAATTATTGAATTTGGAAGATGAATGTGCTAATAGTATCTTCTGGAAGTGTTCTTTGAGTTATCTGATCTGGTTTGGTATGGACTACAGAACCAGTTATTGAATTTGGAAGATGAATGTGCTAATAGTATCTTCTGGAAGTGTTATTTGAGTTATCTGATCTGGTTTGGTATGGACTACAGAACCAGTTATTGAATTTAGAAGATGAATGTGCTCATAGCATCTTCTAGAAGTGTTCTTTGAGTTATCTGATCTGGTTTGGTATGTACTACAGAACCAGTTATTGAATTTGGAAGATGAATGTGCTCATAGCATCTTCTGGAAGTGTTCTTTGAGTTATCTGATCTGGTTTGGTATGTACTACAGAACCAATCATTGAAATTAAAAGATGAACTGCATAATCATCTTCATTAAGAAGATTCTTTTCAAGCTTCTTCTACTTATTTCTTTCCCAAAAATCATAGCCCAAGTTTCGCCTTTTCTTGTAATTGGGATCATCGCATAATGGCTTCCCATCTTTTACCGGAAGAAATGTGTCAGTAACCTTAGCCATTTGAGCAGCACATATAAAATTTGTCAATTCTGCAATTGATGAATATGGACCACATCTCTTCATGGCTATTGAAGTTTCAGCCTCTGAGAATCCCATTTTTGTCAAGTATAACAGTTTATTCTCCTCATCAGAATCTGTGAAATCATCTTGAAAGGTCACTTCATAATCAGATGAGTTGTTATCAGAATCAACATGTTGCATGAATGCAAGCTTTTCAAGAGCCTATACTATTGAGTTTTATTCTCAAGAGATTTTGTGACATTATATCTACATCCACATTTGTCAAAGATGATAGATTCTCTGATTTGAAGAAGAAAGATCTATTGGTTTTTTACAATTGAAGAAATACACAATTCACCAATCTGAAATCAAATAACTTAACATTCATGCATCATATTTAGGTGTTTGCAAAAATAGGTGCATTTTCATTCATTTTCATCCATGTTGAATTTTTAACAGGAATTTCAAAGATTTTAGCAAAAATTCAAATCCATCATTCAATGGATCAACTTTTCCAGTTCGAGTTCATAATGAGAAGAACTCATCTGAAGAAAAAGTTCATAATAAGAAGAATTTGTTCAACTTTTGCTCAAATCCATCATTTGATGGTTCAGCAGCGCCAGAGAAAGTTCATAATGAGAAGAACTCATCTGAAGAAGGAAGAAAAAGTTCATAATGAGAAGAATTTGTTCAACCTTTTGCTCAAATCCATCATTCAATGGATCAGCTTTTCCAGTTAGAGTTCATAATGAGAAGAACTCATCTGAAGAAGGAAGAAGAAGTTCATAATAAGAAGAACTTGCTCAACTTTTGCTTGAATTCATCATTTGATGGATCAGCTTTGCCAGAGAAAGTTCATAATGAAAAGAACTCATCTGAAGAAGGAAGAAAAAGTTCATAATGAGAAGAATTTGTTCAACCTTTTGCTCAAATCCATCATTTGATGGATCAACTTTTCCAGTTAGAGTTCATAATGAGAAGAACTCATCTGAAGAAGGAAGAAGAAGTTCATAATAAGAAGAACTTGTTCAACTTTTTCTTGAATTCATCATTTGATGGATCAACTTTGCCAGAGAAAGTTCATAATGAGAAGAACTCATCTGAAGAAGGAAGAAGAAGTTCATAATAATAAGAACTTGTTTAACCCTTTGCTTGAATTCATCATTTGATGGATCAGCAGCGCCAAAGAAAGTTCATAATGAGAAGAACTCATCTGAAGAAGAGAGAGTTCATAATGAGAAGAACTCATCTGAAGAAGGAAGAAGAAGTTCATAATGAGAAGAATTTGTTCAACCTTTTGCTCAAATCCACCACTTGATGGATCAGCTTTTCCAGTTTGAGTTCATAATGAGAAGGACTCATCTGAAGAAGGAAGAAGAAGTTCATAATGAGAAGAACTTGTTTAACCCTTTGTTCAAATTCATCACTTAATGGATCAACCTTTACAGAGAAAGTTCATAATGAGAAGAACTCATCTGAAGAAGAGAAAGTTCATAATAAGAAGGGCTTATTCAACCTTTTGAATGACTCTATCACAGAAGGAAATAGGTCAACATCATCCCCAGCGAAAAGTTCATAATGAGAAGAACTCATCTGAAGGAAAAGAAGAATTTATTCAACATCTCCATATTAATCAAGTGAAGTCAAATAAAAAAAAACTTATTATCTTTTCGTCTTTGCTCTATTCTTTTTAACACAAGAATAAGCAAAGAGGGGCAGCTGAAGATACTCATTTTTTTATTTATTTATTATTATTATTATTATTATTTTATTATTATTAATAAATATTATTACAGGCCCAAATCAGATTGGATCGGCCCAGTTACAAAGGACCCAACTGGCCCAAACCCATCCGTAAACCCTAAACCCAGATTAGGGTTTAATCTCTAAACCCTAGCCGCATCATCATCACAGCCGTTGGATCTGAGAGATCCAACGACCCACACTCATCCAGCACAAACCCTAGGGTGATGATACCCTAGGGACACGTCCCAGCCGCTGCTGCTGCTTCCAGAAGACTCCACCGCCACACCAACGTTCCAGCTTCCACCACGTCTACCGAAGACTCCAGAAGGCCGGCCGTAACCGCACACGTCTCCCCCAAACGGTGAGTCACCACTGGAAGTCTGGTGACTCACCGAAGAACCCCTTTTGGACCGGTCTGAAGCCATCACCGGTGGTGGCTATAAAAGCCACCGAGCCCCTGCCAACAAGAAAAAAAAAAGAGGAAGAACGGAGAACAAAAATGAAAACCAACAGAGAGAACAACCAAAAATTGAGAGCAAAGATACAAAAAAGAAAAACCAACTCACCACAACTAGCAATCAAACCAAGAAGAGAGAATGAGGAGTTTACCTTACCAGAGAACCCCAAACGACGCTGGAAAACCAAAAATACCGAAGGTATTTTCCTTAGATCTAGGAAAATCCCTAACTTTTTAGGATAAAAGAATGGTGAAATCGGGTTTAGGGTATTTAGATCTTTGGTTTGGGAATTTTTGGTGTTTTTCGACCACCGGAAACGGTGGCCGGCAGTAGTAATCACGGCGGCAGACGGGCGCCGCCCGGTAACCGGCTTCCCTCCGATGAGGGAAGCTAGAGAGAAGCCAGAGAATTCTGGCTCTCTCTCTGTTTGAGAGAGAAGAGAAACTGGGAAATGAGGGCTGGCCCTTCGGGCCAGTCGTTTCAGGCCTTAAATAGCCCTTCCCAAACGACGTCGTTTCGGGGAGGGCTATTTGTGTAATTTTAATTGTTAAATCCCGTCCGCAGCCATTCTAACTTGTAACTCTTACATTTTAGTCACTAAATCGAGTTTATAATCATTTTAATTCAGATCTTTAATTTTAATTTTATTTATTTTAGTCCTTTATATTAAAATAATATATTTAGGGTAAATAACAGATTTAGTCCGTTAATTTTAATAATTAATATTTTAATCTGAATAGTATGTTTTAATTTATTTTAATCTAATATCCGAATTTTATATAATTTTATTTTAATCACTAAATTAATAAATAAAAAATAGCATGTTTAATCCCTATAATTTTGATTAATTATGAATTAGGTTTTTAATTTTAATTTTACTATAATTTAGTCACTAATTTTAAATGTTTTCATTTATTTTAATGCTTTTAAATATATCGTTCTAATTGTATTTTTATTGTTTTAATTTTACTTGTTTATATATTTAAATATTTTTATTATTATGTAGTCATAAATAAATATAATAAATAATAATTTATATTTTTTTCAATAAATTATTTTAATATTTATTTATCAATATCAAAGAAAAGGGCAGTCTTAATACAACTGGATGTCCTATTCTGGTATTTTAAAATTAAATATTATAAAAAAATTATTCAAATTAATATTTATTAATATCAAAGAAAAGAGCTGTCTTAAGGCACCTAGAAGTCAGTTTCCGATATTTTTAAATAAATAAATATTTTTTATATAATTTTGAAATAATAGGATTATAAATTAAATATATTTTGAATTTTTAAATTTTAATAATAGAGACAATTTATAATTAAAAAGTACCAATTTTGGGCGTTGTAGGGATGCTAATCATTCCCTAAACGTAACCGACCACGAATCCATTTTTATTATTAAAAAGAACGAATTTTTGGTTATAAACGCAGATCAGTTCATTTTTTAATTGATGTTTTCTTAAAACTCTTTTAAAAAATAATTTTTAGGTATTCGACCTACCTGACCCAAAAGGCCGATGGCGACTCCCAAATTATTTTCAAAACCATTTATTCATATCAATTTTCCCGCCAAATAACTATTTCGTATCCGGACGAAAACCGATTACGACAAGTTTTGCCGACATGATAATACTAATGGACTTCATTAATACTTACAGTACTCTGTGGACTCCAATTCTCTTCAGCTTTCTATTAAAAGATCACTTATAAACTATAAATCAGACTCAAGCGATGTGAAAATATATATACGAACGCATAAAAGGTATCTAAATCCAATATGAGGGTTCAAAGTAAGGAATATCAACAATATAACAGATAAGTGTCATCTTGATCAATCGTGGCGATGTCAAATCAACATTTAGATAAAGATAAGTGAAAATAACTACAAAAACGATCGAAAAACGTATAAAAAGACATAAGAAAACATGTCATAAAGACAAATGAAAACATGTCATACACGCAAACTTATTGAAAATAAAAAAACAAAAGAGAATAAATATGTAATATAAGAGAATAAAAGAACAATAAAAAATATTGACGGTCTATAATTAAAATTAAAATTAATGTCACATCCGATCAACAAAGATAAAAAAAAGGATAAACAACTTACCAATTTAAAAAAACTATGTATCAAATGAATATTTCCTCATCTTAAATAGGGTGAATTTCGTGTTTTCTTAATTATTGATAATATATATTTTACAAACATCATTATTCAATAGAAATTGAAACGTTGTCTGAAATTGGAATGTAGGTAGTGACAAAAGTGTATAGATAAGGGCGTGGGTGCACATGAGGGTGGGTCAACCCAATCACTTTCCAAGGTGGCTCAATCCTCACTGGCTCACTGGATCACCACTGACACACCCACAAAGCAAACAATTTAGACAGAGTTTGAATTGGAGGAGTCAGTGACTGAGTGGTGACACATGAAACCACGCATGAAGCCGATTGGATGGATGGATGGAGGGGAGTCAACAATGTAATCGTATTCTTTTAAATTTTTATATAATTTAAATTTTTATATTTTTTATTAACAATTTAATTTTATAATTCTTAAAATTTCATAATTTCGTGTCTTTAACTTTTTTTATATAAAATTTTAAATTCACAAATTTTAATATAAAATTATATATTTGTATCGACAAGGAGAGCGAGGGGCCTCCCGTAGCCTTAACAACATGTCCCCAAAACTCCCGAAACGATTTCTCAGCTTGAGTTCCATCCACGCACGTGTAGGCTTGTAAATGAACTGAACGTTCAACAAACAATTCATGAACCGTGCGACGGGAAGTTCGTTTATGTGCGTTTATTTATTAAATGAACGAACATAAACAAGATTTTTTGTTCGTTTAATTAAATGAACAAACATGAACAAAGGTCTCGTTCGTTCATTTACGTTCGTGAACGTTCGGTTATGTTCGTTTGGTTATGTTCGTTTATGTTCGTTCGATTATGTTCGTTTATGTTCATTCATTTATGTTTAACACAATCTTCTTAAATCAATTTTGGTGACCAATTTGTAAGTATCTTAAAAATATTAATCTGATATTCTGATGACCAACTCCATAATTAACCCAATTTTATTTGGAGATTAAATCAAATATGTTAACCTGTGAAGCACCTCGCACTTATATTCATTTTCCCCTTTTTTTCTCCAAACCTTATTGTTCACTGGAGAGTGGAGACGATCTCTGAAAGATTCAAAACAAGTTATATTATAGTGCAATATGAAGTTTTACAGGTCTGTTTTCATCTTTTTCTCTGTTTTATTTGACTTAATAATTGATATGTAAAGTTATTGTGGTATCTTCACATCTAAAACTCAAGAAAATATAATACTTCTTTCTAGAAATAGATGGGAAGATAAATGTAAAAATCGGAAGTATATGAGCATCAGTAAAAAGAAAAATATATAGAATTTGCCAGAAAACAAAACAAAGGTTTCTATGCAATTTCTGAAAAAGAGTGTAATAGCGGAAAATGATTGTTCATATGTAATCATGAAACACTAAGATAAATGTTATAGCGTTAAATTAAAGTCGTGTGAATCATTTAATATCTTTAAAAGATCGATCAGAATATTTGATATCTTCAAACATTTCATCACTACTAATAAGCTCTTACGCTATTTATCACTGTAGATTTGGTTGATTTGCATTGTCGACTATTTTTCATGAAAGAACAATGGAAGATAGGGTCTCCAACGTTTATGTTCGTTTATGTTCGTGTTCATTTATGTTCGTGTTCGTTTATGTTCGTGTTCGTTTATGTTCGTTTATTTATTAAATGAACGAACATGAACAAGTTATATTCCTTAATAAACGAATATGAACAAAAAAAATTTTGTTCGTTTATGTTCGTGTTCGTTTATGTTCGTTTATTTATTAAATGAACGAACATGAACATTTCTTCGTTCGTGTGCGTTCGATTCGTTTACAGGCCTACGCACGTGCATTCTTAGCTGTACTGTCGCACGCCTTGCCCCCCTCGTTTTTTAATCACTTTGTAAAACTGCATTAAAATGAGAGGGCTTACAGAGGCTATTGGTTGAGGTTCTTTCTATTTTCTTCAAAAATGGCCCAAAGGCCTAAATGGTCCAAGAGACATGGGTCATGGATAGAGGCTATTAGCACGAATCTTAGTGAAATTCGGTGGTTAAAAAATTGTTATTCTTTGAGGTCCTAGGTTTAAACACCAAGAATATTAGGGATATGAGCGTTCAATGTTAAAAGGTTGATATTTATCTTTGAACATATACTATATTGTATTTATCCCAAATTAATAAAAAAATCTTATTATTGATTTTCTAGAGGCATAATTATCACATCAATCAACAATAAATCATCTAATATGATAGGATATTATATTATTAGTTAAATAATTCAAATTTAATAATATAAATAGCGAAAATTGAATTGAAAAATTATCTTATAATAAACTTTTATAATATTCAAATTGAATTAATCAGACAATGAATGAAGATGGAATCAACACCAATAAGTATGCATACTCACCATGACAAGCTGAGATGGCAGCGGCCAGTGAAAGGCTGGGTGAAAATCAACACACACACACAACGATGTTTTTTTGTAGTGATAAGGATGCAGTAATAGGGGGAGTATTCAGGGATGCTGAAGGCGGTTGGCTATTTGTTTTTTCCAAGAGCATAAGTAGATGTTTGATATTATTATCGGAGTTTCGTACTCTTAATGAAGCACTCAGGCATGCTAGGAGACTAGGATTCATGAAAATTGATATTGAGGTGGATAACATTGAAGATATTTGGGTGGTGAATAGAACCCCGGATGCATTGCACGATCTTGTTCTTGCAGATACGATTCGTGTGTTGTTTCAAAACGATTGGGAGATCCAAATCCGACGAGTTTCTCGCAAACAAAACTAGGTAGCGGATGTTTTGGCAAAATTGAATTGAGTACAACGTTTGGGTGATACGATATTTGATGTTCCCCCATCTACAATGACTATTATTCTCTCTCATGAAGCTTATGAAGTTGCATTTTAACTAATGTCTAGTTGAAGTAAAAAAAAAATCATTAGTTTTTTTATTAATCTAGAGTTATTATAAGAAAATATTTGTTCTAAAATTAATCATTTGATAATGAAAGTTCAAATACTCTTGCAGTCTCTTATGCTCGAATCTAAGATCTTTGAAGATAACAACCACCCCTTTAACCACTAAGATAATTTGATTTGTACATAGTTAATATAGTATTAATAACAACGCGATCATTGAATCATATGTTATTTTTTAATAAATTGATATTTTCCAATGAGATAAAGACATATATCACATCTTATATATTTATATTCAAAAGGAGATTAAGACATGAGAGAACATTAATTTAAAAAAAGTTTAATATAAAAAAATGTTCAAACTATATTGTTTTTTCCAAAATGGTGTCTAAACATTTTTTCAGTTAATAAATATGTCTAATGTTACAAACATTATCATTTTAGGTGTCTCGACCGTAACAAACGTTAAATTCCTCCGTTAAATTACAAGTGTCATGCTCAGGTAATTTTAAAATTTTCATTAAAAGAACTTAAAAAATATTAGATATATAAAAAACCCTAATTTCTCTAAAATAACAAAAAAAAATCAAATCCCTATAATTAACCCTAAACCTAAACCCTAACCCTAACCCTAACCTTACACAATCCATTGCCGTCCACAATCGCCATCACCCCGCCACTGTTGGCATCTTCCTTGTCCGCCTTTGTCTCTCTTGTCGTCGCGAGTGTCTTCGGGTTGTCTGGGAGTCATTAATTTTGAAAGTTTGGCTCCTCATGTAGCTATTTTGTTCATCGGGTGTTCGTCAGATTTATGGGTTGTAGGTCGTTGTGGTCAGTTGCTCGTTGGGTGGAGGTCCGATCGACAATAACGATGGAAAACAGTGGCAATGGGTGTGAATATATGGATTGAAATGAGGATTTTCAAAGTTTAGGAGATTTTTTTAAATTTTCAAAAAAATTTGGATTTTTAAATATATATATATATATATATTTAATTTTTTTATTTTAAATAAAATTTTTAAAATTATAAAAATGTGACACATGTCACTTAATAGAATATTTTAACGATTGTTACGGCTGAGGCACATAAATTGATAACATTTGTAACGTTAAGCACTTAGATTGCTCGAAAAAATTTAGTCACCACTTAAGAAAAACGATATAGTTTGAATACTTTTTTAATATTAAACCATTAAAAAATAACATATGATATATTGATTCACTTGTCGTCAATTGCTGCGAAATAAATGAAAACGTTATTTTTTTTTAAACAATGAACAAGAATATAAGTTAAGCATTGATGCTCTCCACTTTAAAAAACAATCTTTAATGTCTAGTGGGGGTCTCGAAAATCATTCTTCGTCAATAGGTTTATCACAACTTATCTTGACCAACGCATTCGTAACATCATTTTGCTCCCTTTTGATTAATCGGATTCGTATCTCCCAATTTCCTTAATTTCCTTTGAGAAGTTTTGTTATCATATCAATCTACGTGTGTCCTTGAGGAGGATTGAACATATTACGAGTCACTTTTGCTACTTCATTATTGTTAGTCTCGATTTCAAGCTTTCGGATATCCAATCATCATGTATGTTGAATGTTTCATACATACATTACCCATAGCTCCGCCGATAGAATCGAACAACTTCATAAGCTCTCGGTGAAACCGAAAATCCATTGTCTTTGTTCATCTCTAATGACTCCTCCCGCCAATGCATCTTGATCGTCGTCTTGTACGGCACAATCTGAATTAGCTTTTAACCATCCATCAGCAGGCTGTGACTAATAAAAGTTCTTGATTTCAGTGATCAAATTATAAAATTTCTAAAAGTTCAGTAACCATTAATAAATTTAACCTCAATATATATATAATCATTGCAGCCTAAAGTATACAAAAGTTGGTATTTAAGACCACGTTGACTTGGATGACTCAAACAAACCAATCGTAAGCATCAAGGGAACATGAATTTTCTTCCCTCCTTCCTTATTAAACGCTAAAACAAGTCTCCTTTTGTCTGTAATCTCATCTTCATTTTCAAACTACCCGTTCACACCACCTAGTTTCCCTTCCAATTTGCAATAGATCTTCCCTCGGTTTTTATTCTTCTTTTTGTGATTTTCAAACTAAATTTTGGTTAATCGTATGACTTGTTTCCCCTCCTGCTGCTCAGTTGCCGTGTTCAAACTTCTTTTTATAGAATTCAACACTGCTCTTCCGTAAATTCCAAGCCATTTTTTTCAGTTTTCTTGAGGATTGGATTGATGGGTTTTTCTAAAGTTTGTTAAATTTGGGAGCTTTTTCATGATCGATAGCCAAATTTCTGCCTTTACAAACAGGATAATTGAAGATGAGATCAAAGGCGTGTTTCTTCGATTTTGTCTTGTAGTTCGGATTATTTTGTCTTAATAATGGTCTGTTCCAGCATTGTGAAGCAGAATTTCTGTTTCTTTTGCTTTTATTGTCTTGACTGTTGATTATGATCCAAAAAAGTTGATTTTTGCTTGTCATAAAAGTGTGTTAAAGCCTAGGATGCATGATTCCTTGGAATTGTTAGAATTTAGAACCTTTTTCTTCCCTTTATTTCGTTTACTTGACTTTTCATTATGTATGATATTGATTTTTTTTTTCAACTCTTTGCCATGGATCTTTGTGAATTTGAGATTTCCTTGATATTTGTTGTTCATCGTGTTACGTAGGTTATTGTTTTTCTTCTGCAGAAATGTACTTTTTTCTTATGTACTCAGCTCTTGACTGTGCAGGTTGGGTTGATAATCTTTGTTTTGCATGATCATATCTCTCTCTTTCTTGCATCTGGATTTGCATAGTGGATCTTTTCTGTGTGTCTAATTCTTTGAGACTATGAAGTGTTTTACATTCCCCAATTGGCATAAAAAAGATGAACCAAAGACCCCCAGATCAGTTTCAAATCGGTCTATGAATTCTACATTCACCGATCCTGAAATAGCACGGTCTGGATCCGAACTAAATTCTCAGAATGTCTCAGGCATCAGCACAGAGTCCATGAGACAGTCCTCTTTTCCTAGCATGTCTCAAAGAACCAGCAATCTAAGAGTATTCACAGTTTCTGAGCTTAAATCTTCCACCAAGAACTTTAGTCGCTCTTTCATGCTCGGAGAGGGCGGATTTGGGTGTGTTTACAAAGGTTCTCTCAAGAGTCCTGAAGATCCATCTCAAAAGGTCGAAGTAGCAGTGAAACAGCTTGGCAAAAGGGGGCTGCAGGCAAGGTTCCTTGACTGAAAAACATATTGAAAGTTCCTATCTGAGTTATTCTGTCTTCTATGTATTCAACTTTGGAAATGCCATGAGTAGAGTGGTTTATATTATGAGTCTTTATACAGGAGACTTTCGATATTATATGCATCTTCACGTGTCTCAGTCCTATAGGAAACTGGTTCCATCCTTTTTTTTTATTTCTGGTGATCTTCCTTGTTGAGAAAATCTGCAGGGTTAATCCATATCCACTGATTTCAACTTGATTGCCTGGAACATTATTATGTGACTGGCAATAACGTGGCAGAGATAAATTCTCTAATAACAGGTTGAACTGGAGGCTTCAACTGCTCAATGAATTTGATGATGTACTAATCAAAATTGATGTTTTAGTCCAGTGTCTCAGTAATGTTATTACACAGATATGAGGAAAAGTGTGCGTTTTTCCTGAAAATTTTGATTGCATTAGCTCTGGTATTGCTATTACTGCATTTGGATATATTTTTCCGCGTTTTCTATTTAATGCCTATAATGAATGCATGCAAATTGCTGTAAAAATAAAATGCCTCTTGTGATTTTGAGCTGAGAATCAAGAACTCATACACTTAACGTCCCACCTTTTAATTGGCAGGGGCATAAGGAGTGGGTGACCGAAGTAAACGTGCTTGGTGTGGTTGAGCATCCGAATCTTGTAAAGCTAGTGGGTTACTGTGCTGAAGATGATGAAAGAGGAATCCAAAGGCTTTTGATTTATGAATATATGCCCAATAGAAGTGTGGAAAACCATTTATTTATCCGGTCCGAGACAACTCTTTCCTGGGCGATGAGATTGAAAATAGCCCAAGATGCAGCTCGTGGGTTAGCATACCTACATGAAGGAATGGATTTCCAGGTATGATGGTTTTAAGTTCCCATTTCAGATACTATTGGTATTGCATTGTAGTTATTAAATTCTCCCCCTGAAATCCCCTTCCATGGAGAAGGGCATTTTTACAACCAAAAAATTGTAACAGAAAACTTTCCGGAGTATTTTGTCTGATACTAACATCGGTTTGCTTATCGTATTTCATCGCAGATCATCTTCAGGGATTTTAAATCATCTAATATCCTTCTAGACGAGCAATGGAATGCGAAGCTGTCAGACTTTGGATTAGCCAGGTTGGGTCCTTCAGAAGGATTAACTCATGTCTCGACAGCGGTATGTTCAGGCAAAATGACCAACTTGAAATGTGTCCTGTTAGTCTGTGTTCACTTTGAATTTTCTTTTCATCTCTAGTAGGTTTCTTAATGGTTAAAACCTCCAAAAGTTTAATTTTTCATGGATGTCTGCATCCATTTTAAGATAAAAGAAGGATTCCCTTGGTAATCGAAAACACAACCAGGGTAATCTCAAATTACACGAGGAAAAAATGGTTTTAATTCTTTGTTAGGTGTTTAGTTTATGCAGTCAAATTTACTTGCTAGAGTCATGGTAGTACTTCAACATTTATTTATTCATCAATTCTTACATGCATCAAACTGGTGGTCTTCAATAGGTTGTCGGAACAATGGGCTATGCGGCTCCTGAATACATCCAGACGGGACGTTTGACATCTAAGATTGATGTGTGGAGCTATGGGGTCTTCCTCTACGAACTCATTACCGGCAGGCGTCCCTTCGACAAAAACAAACCCAAGAATGAGCAAAAGCTCTTGGAATGGGTAAAGCCATACCTATCTGATAGGAAATTCCAGTTGATATTGGACCCTAGACTGAACGGGAAATACCAACTCAAGTCGGCGCAAAGGCTTGCAGTTGTGGCCAACAGATGCTTAGCCAGAAACCCAAAGTCACGCCCTAAGATGAGCGAGGTGTTAAAAATCGTGAACCGTATCGTGGAGGCAGCAGGATCCGGCAGTCCAGAACCACCATTGAAGGATGTCTCTACAGAAACTTCAAGAGAACGTAAACGAAGGATTGTGGATTCCAGAAGTGAAAAGTTTGTTTGGCTATGGACT
This sequence comes from Hibiscus syriacus, assembly GCF_006381635.1. Taxonomy (NCBI): domain Eukaryota; kingdom Viridiplantae; phylum Streptophyta; class Magnoliopsida; order Malvales; family Malvaceae; genus Hibiscus; species Hibiscus syriacus. The sequence goes on from NW_024063349.1 coordinate 833,800, forward strand.
CCAAAGCTCATAAGAACATGTTAACAGCAGGTAACTTGTATGTATAACTTGAAAAAAGCCTCAATAGAGCTGTAAAGGTTTGTAGCATGAAACTGACAGAGCAATGCAGCGAAACTTCATATACAAGTACATGGATAAGCAATATATTGTCTCCTTTATTACCATGTATGAGACTGCTCTCGGACAATAGATGTGAACAAGCTCTATGATAGTGCAATTTGTTTGAGAACACATGGACCATTCGAAGTAGAATTCGAACAATGATTATTTTATAATTTTTAATAGATATGAAACTTAACAAATTAATAATCAATAATCGGGTTCATTTGTGTACTTTACCCATTTTAATTTTATATTATAATAACAATACTGTAAATATAGTATATGGAATATACATGTCACATACGATGAATGAATTGTAAGCATTTAAAAATAATGAGAAGCGGTGTATATAATTTGGACGGTCATTAAATGTGTACTGCCACTTGTTGACGTGCCCTAGGCCAAACCATCAAATTCAACACCCTAGTTAATTATATATTTGGTGGCGGCAATTTTAAAGACTATTGTTATTCTTGCCGCTGTTTATATTATTAAATTAATATTTTTGGACTCCTAAACTGATGGTGGAAATTGTTTTCAAAGCCAAGGTCATAACCGTCATTTTCGTAGGAATATAAATCACAGCCGTAGATCTCCTACCTTGTCTCATCTCGAACCCTTCATTTTTCATGCTCTCCTCTTCTCTTCAAGTTAAAAACTTAAATATCCGCCTCAGATTTAAATAAATAATAGAGTAAAATGCATATTTAGTGTCTCAACTATTAATCTTATTCTATTTTGATTATCTAATTATTAATTTCTTAAAACTATTCTTAGGGTTACGTTTATTTTCATTTTGATCATTCGTCTTTAAAAAGTTAATAGATCTATTGATTTGGTATTTTAAAAAAATGAAATGATTATATGACATTGTCTTATAGTGACACGTCATTATTACCGTTAATTTTTTTTATCAGTGGATAATCAAAATGAAATCAAAACGTAACGTTAAATATTATTTTTAAACAAAAATTAGTTAAATGACAAAAACAGAATAAAAGTTATAATTTGAATACTAAATGTGTAATTTACCTTAAAGAATAATAAAAATAATTAAAGGCAAAATCATGTCCGCTCGATTGGCGGATCCAACGGTAATAGGGGCGTCCGTGTACAATGGACGCGTGATTGTGGGTTTAATCAGCATCCGCGGGAAACAGCTTATTCTACAAGTACGTGAGTTTTATTAGTTTTTTTTCTTTTTCTTTTTTGGGTTTTCAAAACATTTCAACGTTTGATCGTTATCTTGTGTCACTCGTGTACTCCATTAATACATCAGTACTTCATTGTTTTCCTTCTTTTTTCTTGGTTTATTCTCTCGAAACCTTGGTTTCAAGCTTTTCTAGTTTTGGTGAGTGCTTATGAATTCCATATTTTTCTACTCTTGTTTTGATCGAATTTGACTTGGGAATGATCATGTATTTCTGGATTTTGATTGCTACTGTTCGTTACTGTTTTCTGAATTCTGGGTGTTTTTTCCTTATTCTTTTTTTGAAGTTGCTTAATGTTAAAGCTTAGGTTTTGAATTTGATCGAATCTTTGTATGCTTTTCACTGCTAAGAATTGGATTTTTGATTCCATGGTTATGTATTTTTGTGGAGAAATGCAAATTATGTCTAGGCATGGATAAGAGAGTTTTTGGAGAATTAACACAAGTTTTAGCCATTAGATTTTCATTATTTTATCGGGAATGAAATTCTATGTGGAAAGGATATTACGATTGAATGAGAATCTAGGTCAAAAGGGTAAATAAAGAAATCGGGTTTATCTAATTTGACTGTTGACAGGTAAGGGTTTTTTTCCCTTTTCCTTTTATTGAACTTTAGGAGATAATACAATTGATTCCTCAAATAAATTTAGATGCCTAAGGCGAGCTTATTCTGTGGCATGATGGAAATCCATTAAAACAAACTTGTCTTTAAAATCTAATATTGGTTTTGGCTTTTGATAAAGTTGATTCCAATTTAGGGTTTAGTCTGAAAAGATAGTAGTATCTTTTTATACTTCTTTTGGGCTTTCTTTTTAGACAAGATTATCTGGATTCTTAACTCATAAGGAATGATGCTCACTTTTGTAATGGTATATTGGTATATGCAAGAGCAAGTATCCTTGGATTGAAGTAAACTGATAACTCATCATTTGTTTATTAAGATCATTTTTAGTTTCTTTTTATACCAATTTTGATCGGTTTTAACTATATTTTTTCAAGGTTTTATTTGATAAACTTCACTTAGTAGCATTAATAATAATAGTTAGTGAAGAACTTGGTGTCATGTAGGTAATTGATTTTCAGGTAGTTTGAAAATTCTTGAACAAGGCGTATATCAACTTGATCAATTACTCAATGTCAGTGAAGATTAAGGTTTTTTTTAATTATTATTTAAAAAATCATTGTTTCCCTAGGATAGTAAACTAACGTGCCATAATAAGGATATATCTCTAGAGTATCTTAATTTGATGCTTGAAGCAGATTCCTTGATTTTCCAGGGTAATTGCAGTTTCTATGAGTTGTTTCTTCATGCATAAAATCTGAAATCTGGATGTTGAATTGATTTTCACGTGTGAACAAAAATCTAATTGAGAGTTGTTTGTACAGGTGGTGATCAAGTTTTTTAAGTAGAATATTACTTGAAGTTGATGACTATGTATCAGCAAGATTCAGATTTTGTGCATTGGGTTCTCGGGGGTGACCCTTTTTACCATTGTGCATATAGTAGTGACATGGTGCAGCATGATGCTGGAGACATCTATCATCACACTCACTATTATAGAGGTCATACTGATACACAAAGCAGCCAGATAGAGAATGACGAGGTCATAGCTCGTACCCTTCAGGAAGAATTCTCACATCTTGCAGTGGCAGAAGCATCAAAATTTTCTCACGCTGGGGAAGAGCAGTCACAATCATCCAGTGAACATCATAATTGGCATACTCCATCAACAACATACTATTATTCAGGTGGCCTGAAGGTTTTCCCTGCCTATTTATTTCTTTTATGATATTTATCTACTTATCATTGTTTAGTAGTTATTTTGCCACAACGTGCAGGCTATGAATATGGCCAAGATGAATCTGATGATTTGGTGCCATATGGTTCCTGCTCTAGCCCCAGTGATTCGGAGGATTTTTCTGGCTCTTTGGAGCTAACCGAGGGTTATTTACTCGATGATGATGAAGTAGGCAAGAGGTTTAATCAAATGATTCCGATCCCTGTAAGTTTACCTTAGAAGTTCCATTTTTGCCTATTATTTATTTTTATGCCCATACATGTGATGTTCTGTTTTGGAGTTATGTTTATTTGTATTGATGCATATGACCCTGCATCTCTGCTATTTTCTTCAGATGTATTTAAATCTGTTTGTTGCAGCATGTCCCTAGAATCAATGGTGAAATACCACCAATTAATGAAGCAATGTCTGATCATGAAAGGTTGTTGAGCAGGTATTATTTTGTACTGTTTTCCTTTTTCATTTCTTAAAAATTAGAATTCATTTTGAGGCTTTGAGCAATGTGACAAAGAAATACATCAAGGTTTTTTTTTCCCTTCATGAAAGGTGTTGTTGGTTGGCTTGTTAATTCGGCTTTATCAGCTACTTAAGGTTAATGCTAGATATATTTCTTTTTCTATCCAGATTGCAGCTATACGGTTTTGATGAGCTCAAGGTTCAAGGAGATGGCAATTGTCAGGTGTGCTCTCTTTTATTTCTGGTTTGAATTCCCCATTTCAGCTGTAATATTTATGGTCCATTTTTTTGCTTTTTCAGTTCCGTGCACTGTCGCATCAGTTATATCATACACCTGATAATCACAAATATGTGAGACTACAAATTGTGAATCAGGTTTGTTATTCCGCAATAAATTGCTGGCTTACACAACATTAAGTTTGTTTATTAAGGTATACTGAATATATTGGTGCTGCCGTAGCCAACTAATAGTAGCTTGTTTTGCCAGCTTAAATCTAACCGAGAGACATATGAAGGATATGTCCCCATGGATTATGCTGACTATTTGAAGAAGATGTCAAAGTATTTAATTTATCTTCTTTTGTTGCTACTGATATTTCAAGCTTTTGGGCAAAGAATAGCTATGTTAACACTCTTTATGAATGATTTCAGGAGCGGCGAGTGGGGTGATCACGTTACATTGCAGGCAGCTGCAGACGCGGTATGCATTATAAAGTTAGCAAATACATATTTCGGAAGAATCTTGTGTTGTGAATATCCAAGTAACCATAAATTTATTTGTAATTGTTGATTTTTGTTTTGTTTATTGGTTCATTTCTTGCAATGGATATTCTCCTCATTTAATATATTTTCATTCACTTTATAAATAAGTGAAGAAATAGAGTAAATATCATGATACAATGTGTTTTTCCTACGTGGAGCGCCTTTTTTTTCTTTTAATTCACTTATGATCAAGGATCCATGCATTTTTCAGTATCTAATACTAGCAGACATTTTACCCTTTTTTGGCAGTATGGCTTGAAAATTTTTGTCATGACTTCCTTTAAGGACACTTGTTACATCGAGATTCTTCCCAACTTCCGGAAGTCGAAAGGCGGTAAGATTTCCGCAAATTTCTTCTCCTGCAACCTACATCTTTTAGGCTTTTCATCTTTCTCTTGTTGAATTTTGGAGGTTTGTTGTAGGTAATAATACTTTCTATTGTTATTTTCTTCCAAATGTATCGTTTCCTTTAGTTTCCAACTGCATTTGTTTCTGATGCAGTCATTTTCTTGAGTTTTTGGGCCGAAGTTCACTACAACTCAATCTATTGCCAAGGAGGTGATCATTTAACTCTTTCCTAATTGTTTAGTGCGTAAAGAGATTTGCAAGTTCCTAGTTTTAGAATCATCTCTTAAAAATTGCTGTGTTCATGGTTGTAGATCCTCCCTCAGCCGAGGTTCCAAGGAAGAAAAAATGGTGGATTTTTGGGAACTAACACAACAAAGATAAGCCAAGCTTCCATGCTGTAGTATCTGATACAACTACTACTTCATAGTTGTATTGTAAAGAGAAATACAAAACATTGCTCAATTTTGTCATGCATGAAATAAAGTGAAAGATAAAACAACTCTTATCAATAACTTTGTTCTTTATTGATTCATTTTTGGTCTGTACAACGATGATTGATAAGAGAAATCCAAGGTGGGTTCAGTTTCTCCTTTTTCAGCATTTTATTTACAACCAAGAAAGCTACCATTCATCATCATCTATTCAAAATACTACTCGATAATATATTATATATTGTAGCTAATGGCTTACTTTGGGATCTCTACTCTTGATTCCTAATCTCTTCATCCTCCTCTTCCTCCTGCTGCTGCTCTTTATCCACCTCCGCCAACGGCGGCTGCAACAGTAATGAAATAAACGGCATGTGTTGATACACATTTCTTTCAACAGTTGAATACTGAAACCCCAGTGGTTGACGCAAGTCCAACCGGCAATTCGGCGGTGCCAGCGCCGTCAAGGCGTACATCCCCGCCACGCCGGCGCCGCTACCAACCCCACCCGGGTGAAGTTGACAAGATTCCGAAGGCGAAGAAGATGTAATGGGTCCGGAAGCACAAGAGATTTCATGAGCTGCAGGGGTGGTGCCGGACCCGGTGGCAGCTATGATAGAAGATTGAGCCTGACGAAGCAACCACTCGATGGTCTCACCATCGGAGCGATGACCGAGTTCTCGAGTCAGTTGAAAGATCCGAGCTGCACAAAGCGCCGGCATCCGAACACGACGGCTACGGCCATTCACTTTGGTGTGTCGATCTTTAGAAGTCAAAGAAATGGGCTTGCGAGTAGGGAGAGAGAGTTGGGTGTTGGGAGGTGAGTCGTCGGCGACTACCGAGTTACCATTGGAGTTGTTCCGATTAGAGGTGGCAGAGTATTTGTGAAACGCCATTTCAGAGCTCATCGGAGAGCTTACAATAGGTTTTGAATCGACCCCACAAAGAGAGAGGAGAGAGTGTTGTTAAACGTGAGATGGGATTTTGATTTAAAAAGAGGGGTGGGATTTGTTTTGACGTTACAGAATCTGCTGACGTGTCGAGATAGGGTTTCATTGGGTTTCGTGAAGTGGTCCAAGCGGAATGTCGGGTCGGTCTTAGTTCGGGTATGGATAGTGGGGCCTACTCACCAGATATTGCTTGGGTGGATCCCACTTTTGGTACCTTGGATTGATACTGTCTTGCCAAAATTTTTGCTTCGGTTACAACTCCGCAGATTTTTTAAAGGAAAATGGGAATGTCCAATATTCTTTTATTCTTGCCAGTAAAATTAGAGATATTTTAGTTTACCTTTTTCATATGATAATTTATATCTTTTATATATTATATTTTATCTTTTTTTAATTTTATATAAAAAAGAAAAATATATATCATGTGAAAATAGTTTATTATTCGTTAATGCTACTGTAGGTCGTGAAATCTTAAAGATTTCGAGAAATTCCAAAAGATGTGAAAGTCAAGAGGTACATTTTAGCATGAGTTGCAGAGGAGATATAACAATTGTCTTCGTTAATTTAGGGAATGTCATAAAGTAGCATAATCTTAAACTCATGACAGAATGCATTCTTTAACTAGTTTTGACATGGACGCCTCTCTATAGACTGCTTGCGATTTTGGTCTAGAGGGCACATAGGGCGATTCAATTTTCATTGATAATTTATTTTAAAATTTGGCAGAGTTATCTCAATGCATGTGCATGTGAACAACGAATGACCATTGAAGCTTTCCGTGAGACGATTGAAGAAAATGACAACATTTCGATATTATACAGGAGTAATGTATATATTCATATTACTATAACAGAGGTATCTCGATTTTTTTGATCGGACAATAGAGAGGTAGCAATTGGGCTTTCAACAAAATGGAGCTGGGTGAAAGGGTCTGAGTTCCAAGTAAAACAAGGCCCAACCTCACCCATTTTCGAGCACTAGACATTTGGGGCGTGGAAATGGAATAAAGATGTTTCTGTGCTGCACACCACTGCTCTGCTGCTTCTTTATCACTTCCACAAGCACGCATGTACCCAGATGAACAACAAAACAAGTAATGTTAAGGTTATCTTGTATATAAAAAGAAATAGTATCATTTCCATCAATGGAAGCTGCAAGGAATTTTCTCTATTCTCCTCCAACCTATTTCACGCGAACCCAACTCAAAAGTTCTATCTTTACATCACCATCTTCTTCAGGTACCATTTACTTCTTCCGTTTTCTGATTATTAGTAAAACACCCAGTTTTCAACTTTTATATCTACTTGTTTTATGCCTACATTATTTGATGTATATATATATATTGTATTGTTGAATTGACTTCCTTGTGCTTTTCTTCTTGAAACAATTTTGTTACTTCGTTGAACTGGAAACTATTGTTACTTTGTTCTTCAATTTGCTTTTAATTTCAATTCATAAATTCTACTATTCTATCCAGAAGTCTTGTAAATCGTTAATATGCTTATATAACATTCGGGTTCCTTGGAAAATTGTCTATGTATATGGAGATATTCATATATGGATAGATAGTAGAATTGTCTATATGTGATCAAGGATGGACAGAGGGGTGCTGGAGTGCAGTCGCGACCCTTAGATGTTTTAAATTCTTAAGTAGTTTAGATATTTTCTTTGTATTTTCCATCGATGATGTTATTCTCCTCCCCAGATTTTGTAATTTCGTATCCCTAAATTTCTAATATAACTTCATAGATTCGCACCTCTGACATAAAATCATGTGTCCGTCTCTGTACGTGGTTATGTATGAAATGTATGTGTTTTTCTCTTAATTTATTAGATATAATGATATTAAGTTCTGAATGACAATATATGCATTTCAATGTTCCATGAGCAAGCAGCTCCTGCTGCTGCAACTTCTATCCCGGTTGCTTCTGTAAGTAGGCATTTTCCTACATCAGTTCTCTCACCGGAGCAGCGTGATGACTGTCAAGCTCCGCCTGTGTTGCGATTCTTTAAAGAAGATAAAGCATATCCAGTAAGACTCTTGTTGATATATTCACACCATATATGTATCATGTAATTTGCAGGCTTGCCTTTTATGTTTGTTTTCTGTTCATTTTGTTGATGTCCTTAAATATTTGCAAATCCTTATTTGATTCATTTGATTCTAGGAAGCAACGAATGAACAGCTGGAGAACGGTACAACACTTCGTGAAAGGAAGCCCTCCAATAACTTCGTCCGGTTGGGGTCTGAACAGCAGTTAATCCAGTGGCATGATTTAAGGAAATTATGAATGAAACAAGTCTCATTCACTGCTTCCTGCATTAAATCATTGCGACTGTAATCCCTTCCCCTTGAATTGCATCCTCAGTCCTCATGTATTGCTTCATTCTTTTTTCTTTCATTACAGATTGTCACTCTTGGAATTAGGGGAGAATCCATCATCTTAATTGAATATCCAGTCTGTTGCAGCTGATACCGAGGAGATTATGTATGTTGAACCAAGTAATATAGTTTTCCTTGCTAAGAAGGCTTTGTCAGCATCTAAACAAGCTGCAGCATTGGCTGAGGACCTCAAGTTAGACCTTGATGATTCACTTTCTAGTAGGTTTGTTTCTCTCTTGTCTTCCTAGTTGCATCAGTGTTCTAGATTAATTATATCCTCTGACAGCTGATATGTAATGCCATTGCAGTTTGGGGTCGGCTAATTCATCTACATTGCCAATTGAGGGGGAAGCAATTACAGTTGGGTCAACCAAACATTTTTGAGAGGCAGTCTAAGCGAATGAGGCAATCTAAATTTACGGTTTCTGAGACCTACAGTTCACGAAAGCTGAATGTAAGAAAAAAGTCGAGTGGAAATTTTAATCCCAATGATCTCCTTCGGTTGTTCTTGAGGGGTTCCGAGACAACACAACTCTTGACTGCTAAAGAAGAGTCTGATTTGATTATTCAAGTTCAGGTGTCTTGCTCAATCTTTACTTTTCCTTTTAAAGCATCATCATCATCATCATCATCATCATCATCATCATCATCATCATTATTATTATTATTATTATTATTATTATTATTACATTTTGCCTATTACAAATCAAAGATGGACCCAAATAAAATAGATACAAATTACAATTGGATCAAGACCCAAGCAGGAGGCCCAAACCCGGATCCGGATTACAACAGCCTGGACCTGGCCCAAAACCAACAGGCCCAACTCAACTAGGGCTTTTTCACCATTAACTCCAACCAACTCTAATCCCAACTGTTAGATCTGGACACATCCAATGGTTTAGATTGTTCAAATTTAGGGTTTGCCTTAAAAACATCTCACCAGCCGTCGTCGCTACCAGCAAAGAATCGGCCACCGCCCAGCACGCGAGAAACACACGCTCAACCCCTTGGTTTCCCTCAGCCACGCGAGCCGCCACTATCTTCTCCTGCCATCGCCGTTTCCACCATCCGTCAACCAAATCAATCAAACAAATCAGAAAACATAATAAAAAAACATCCACTTGCAATCAACAAAATCCTGAGGAAATCTGTTCTGTCACAAGCCGAAATAGGGCAATCATGCCCTATTTCATGACATCCAACATGCAAGATAAAAAAGAGAGCAGAGACCGAGAGAACCGGGGGGAGGGGAGAAAAGAAAAATTAGAGAAGAGAGAGACTTCGAACAAAAAAATCCACCAAAAAGCCATCATATTTGAACCAGATTAAAAAAAAGGATTCAAACAAAAGAGTGAGGAGAGGAAAAATCCCTATTGAAAATAAGAAAAAGGGGAAAGAAACTACCTTTGTTCTTGGCCGGAACCGGATCTTCACCGAGCCAAAGCCCTCGACTTTCGAAGGTAACCACTAGATTTATTTTTAGATTTAGGATAGAGGGTTACATTTTAGGGGATTTTAGGCTTGGTTTTCAAGTAATGGTTTAGAGAGGGTTCATTTGGGATCGATTTTTTCCTCGATCGATGCCCACCCACAGTGGCCCGAGTGGGTTGCCGCGGCAGCAGATGAGGAAAGTTTGGGAGAGCTCTCTCTCTTTTACTTCTTTAGGAAGGCTGAAGGGATAAAATGAAATAGGGTATAAAGAAAGGCCCTTACAACGGGTTATATATTAACCTCCATGCGGCGTTGTTTTGGCAAAGGGGGGAGACCAAGCGCCTAGGTTTAGAGGATATTGGTAGTTTCGGTCCTTTTTTCTTTGTAATATCACCTTTTGGCCATTGAATGAAGCTTAATGTTATTTTGGTTTCGAGCACTTATCTTTCAATGTTTGTATTTAAGTCACCATCCTATATGTTATGTCATTTTGTTAATGTTTGACTCTGATAATAATATTTGCAAATCTTTCATTTCAATCATTACTTTGTATATTGTTGCTTTTAGGTATAATTCTTATTTACCCTTACAAATTTCGTTTTATTTTGGTCCTCTGTACTTACAAATGTTTAAAATTGTGTAATTCATGCTTTGAAGTCTCGTGCTTGGTTATGTATACATTTTGGTCACTAACTTTGACTTGGTGTTAACTTTGATTTAGTCCATGCTGTTTTGACTATTAAGTTTTAATTCCTGTAATTATTACATAATAGGGCTTGTAATTTTTTATTTCATTTTATTTTGGTATTTGCTGTTGCCATATATGATATTTGATTATATTTTTGTTCTAGGTTTTCATTTTGCCATGTTTATATTTTAGTAACTATTTAAATTAAATTTGTTGCTTGATTGGCTTTTGGTTGTAGTTATAATTTATGACATAGTTTATGTTTTACACTTTGTTTAGTTTTTACTTAATCGTTGTTTCGATCTTTGCATCGTCCTATCTTTGTTTTAATTTTTGCTTTATTATTTATTGCTTATATGTCGTGTATGTATATATTTCAATATTGTTGTAAGCATCAATTATAATTCATAGAATGCCCTAATTATTCGATGTCGACATTTTATTAGACTTTATGCTCATATGCTTTCAAGAACACGTTATTGTAGAATGGGTGTGAAAAGTTTGAAGCAGTGCGATTCAATACGATATTCGAACAAAAATCGAACTTGAAATAAGTCGAGTTTTTTTTTATAAAAAATGATAATTAATTCATTTTATTTTTGTATAAATAATAGCCATGCATGTCTATTTAAATAGTACGTTATTTTATGCAATTATTGGTATTCAATTTATGTTTGATTTGTGCTTCTTGATAATGTTGAGAGGAGAATTTTCTCGTATAAAGGAGAAATAAATGGGATGGCCTTCCCATTGGAGGATGTGCAAATCAAGTGATTTCTTCTCAAATTAAGGAATGTTCTCTAATAATTAATTCGAAGCAAATTATTTGATGTTCAATAAATGGATTGTACTTTAAATATTGATGCAAATTCATGATGTTCACCATTTACGATAATGTGTAAGTGATTAAGTATCAAATTTGGGGGTTGTGGAGGTGTTAATCATTCCCTATGTGTAATCGACTTCCGAATCTAAAATTAACCTTTGATAATTGCACAATAGATTTTTGTCTTAAAAATGATTTTTCTTAAAATTGTTTAAAGGACGTTTTAGGTGTTCAGCTTATCTAACCCAAAGGTCGATGGCAGCTTCAATTCAAAATAATTCAAACTAATTCAAAATCTAAAATTTTCAAATAAAGTCATAATTGTTTGTTTTTAAAATAATGAGATTTTTTCAAAAAAAAAATGGTTATGAAAGCATAAATATAGGGAGTGTTTGGTTCATGAAAGGCTATTAAACTATGTTTTCATATAAAAAAATGATGGCAAAATGCTTTTGGACTTGGATTGAATTTATTCAAAGTTTTCAAAAATAATTCAAAGTTTTCAAAAATAATTCAAAGTTTTCAAAAATAATTCAAAGTTCATTTAACTTGGAATTGAGCAGAAAATGCTATTCTGGATAAGAAGTATCGATATTGTTCTTACAATATTGATATCTCATGAACAATATTGATATTGTTCATATGGTACCGATACCAAAGGTAAGGGAAATATCGATTCTCACTAGGTAGTATCGATACTACCAGCATTGCTCAAATTCCAAAATATAAAAATGGTACCGATACCCAAAGGGGTACCAAGATTACTTTATATAGTAGTATCGATACCATAGGCTTAGTATCGATACCGTCAAACGCAACGGCTAGTAACAACTAGTTTTATTTAAAAATAACAAAGGTAGTACTGATACTCCTTATAGGAGTACCGATACCCTCTGTACTGGGCAATTTTATTTTGCAGAGAAAACCATCCCCAATGGCTCCAAATCACTCACAACAGCTAGAAATGGCCACAAACTCATTCCAACATATAAATACAAGTTCAAGACACTTGGAGAAGGGTTAGAACACCTATCCAAGCATTCAATCACAAGAGAAGAGTTTTTCATTTCTATTTTATTTTCTTTTGTAAATATTGTGTTTTTGTGAGCTTTATTTTGTAAACACCCTACCTTTTAGAAGATTTTATTTGTTTACATTTCTTTTCCTTGTAAAGGGTTTTGGTTCTAGCTGGGCCTTTGAAAAGTTAGGGAATTGTGTAAATGTTATCTCTTTGTCCTTGAAAAATAAAGAACAAATTAGTGAATTTGTTGGAAAATCTTTAGTGAGGAGCTAAAGTAGTTGAGGTAGACTTAGTAGAGAAGTCGAACCACTATAAATCATTGTGCCAATTTTTCTATCTTTTATTCTCCTTACTCCTTAAACAATTTTTTTCCCTTTCACCCCTTGTGCAATTTTTGGTTGATCAAACTGAGCTTCTAAAATCCCAACAATTAGTATCAACTTGATTCATTAGAAGGTTTGATCACCTTGAGACGTTCCTTGAAGAAGCTCTACCGATTCTCGACGCAACTGACAAGAAGATAGCTTCGACCTTCGACTCTTACTATATTGAAGATTCTCAATCAATCGACAAGTAATCGTATTTTAATGGAGAAAACTATGTCTATTGGAAGAATATGATGATATTATTCATTCAAGAAAATGATCTAGGAGCTTGGAACTCAATCATAAAGGGTTACATCAATCTGTCCGGTGAGATGGATGATTGGAGTAATGAAGAGAAGAAGAAGTTCCAACTCAATGCTAAGACTATGCACATCCTCTTTTGTACATTATACCCAGATGAATATGGAAGAGTCTCATCCTGCTCCAATGCCAAGAAGATATGAGACAAGCTCCAAGTCACTCGTGAAGGAACCGATGAAGTGAGGGAAACCAAGATAAGTCTTCTCAAGGGATTTGGAGAAGTAATCCCTAATGAGAGGCTTGTGAGGAAGATTATCTACTCTCTTCCAAATTCTTGGCAATCGAAGCAGGCGACGATCATTGAGGCTAAGAATCTAAAGTCTCTCACTTTCGATGAGCTGATTGGTTCTCTTCTCACTCAAAAGTTTATGGTGAAAGAAGAGGAAGAAGATGAAGAGAAGCAAAACAAGAAGAAGAAGAAGGTAGCTATTGCCTTCAAATCCACCAATGAGAGTAATAAAGATTCAAGTGAAGAGGTGGATGAAGACGATGATGAAGAAGAAGAGATGGCCAAGCTCTTCAAAAGATTCAAGAGATTCATGACTTCTAAGGAAGTGAAGCATGGATCGAGCAAGAAGAAGAGTCCCCCAGTCTGCTTCAATTGTCAAAGAACGGGGCATGTCAAGTATGATTATCCCCTTCTAAAGAACAAGGGATCAAGCAATAAAAATGCATTTGTAGCAGCTTGGAGTGACGAATATGACTTCAATGATAAAGATGAAGTAGCCAACTTATGCCTCATGGCCATCCAAGAAGATTCAATGGTAACTTCTAACTCAAATGAATTATAATTAGATTCTTATTCTTTTGATGAGTTACAAGTTTCTTATAATGAGTTGTATTTGGAATTTGAGACCATGAATTCCAAATATAAGAAATTAATTTCAAAACTTAAAGTTGAAAATGATTTGGTTTTGAAAGCAGAAGTTGATTTTGAAAAACAAAATGAAATTTTGAAATATGATTTAGAGCTTTCAAAAGTCAAAATCAATTATTTAGAAAAAGAAAATTTTGATTTGAAAGCTAAGCTTGAGAGCTTAACAAAAGAAAAAGGATTAATTTCTAAAAATAACTCATTATGTTTAAAAATGACAAAATGCTAATATTGGCATTTTCATGGTCACGTGGAACATGCTTGTCCTAAAAAGAAGAAAAAATCTTTTAAAATTAGACAAGTATGAGTTCCTAAGGGAACAAAGGGCATTGAAACTAACGTCCAAGGATCCAAAACAATTTGAATACCAAAATCTACTTAAATGTCTCTTATAGGTGTATGTGAGCAATGGTGATGAAAAATGAAGACATTCAAATGCTCTAGCCACACTTGAAAAGGAATAGATAACCTCTAAGCTTAATGCTTTTGTTTTTTGATTATTGGTTGCTCATTTGATTTAAGCATGCATGAGCTTTTGATTTTAAATCGTTATATTTTTCTATCTCATGTATGTTGAAAAGTGTATTATGATGAACATTTTAAAGTTTTAATGATTTCTCATAATTTTTAGTTCATCATAATGAATTTTAGTCAAAATTGGTTTCAAATGCAAATGATATCTCTCTAACAATTGATATCAAATTTTCAAATGTTTTAATTTTATAAATTTTAATTTTTGACCTAAATTTAAATGTTTATGCATGTGGTTTAAAATGCAAATGATATCTCTCTAACAATTGATATAAAAAAATTTCAAATGCATAACATTTTTTTATAACTTTATGCATATGCACTTAATTTCAACAATTGGTATTACATAAAGTATTTTAGACTTTGATATATTGAATTTCACGTGCTACTAACATATTTGTTATTCTTTGTTGAAATTCAATTTTGTTTAAGTGTCAAGCTTTTAAAGTCAAATTTTTGTTTGGAATAATATTTTTGAGGAGTAGCTTTGATTTTTCAAATGATTTTATGTCAAATTTAACGCTTACTCTCCAATGTTATTGTTGAACTTTAAAGTTGAATTATTTTTGATATAATAAAAAGGGGGAGAAGTATGAATTTGAAAAATTCAATTTCTCAAAGAAAAATGGGTAGTTGAACATTTTCCAACAATTAATATCTTTTTCAATATATATTTTATTAAGGGGGTTTGCCAAAAACAATTTTACAAAATGTTTTGTTATATCAAAAAAGGGGAGATTGTTGAACTATGTTTTGATATAAAAATTTATGGAAAAATGTTTTTAGACTTGAATTAAATTTATTCAAAGTTTTCAAAAAAAATTCAAAGTTCGTTTAACTTGGAATTAAGCACAAAATACTTTTATGGACAAGAAATCCCAATACTATTCTTACAGTATCGATACCTCATGAATAATATCAATATTGTTCATATGGTACCGATACCAAATGTAAGGAAAGTATCGATACTCACTAGGTAGTATCGATATTACCAACATTGCTCAAATTCCAGAATGCAAAAATGGTACCGATACCCAAAGGGGTACCGATATTACTTTACATAGTAGTATCGATACCATAGGCTTAGTATCGATACCGTCAGACCCAATGGCTAGTAACGACTAGTTTTATTTAAAAATAACAAAGGTAGTATCGGTACTTCCTATAGGAGTATTGATACCCTCTGTACTGGGCAATTTTATTTTTATTTTGTAGAGAAAATTACTCCCAACGGCTCCAAATCACTCCCAACGACTAGAAATGACCACAAACTTATTCTAACATATAAATACAAGTTCAAGACACTTGAAAAAGAGTTAGAACACCTATCCAAACATTCAAACACAAGAGAAGAGTTTTTCATTTCTATTTTACTTTCTCTTGTAAATCTTGTGTTTTTGTGAGCTTTATTTTGTAAACACCCTACCTTTTAGAAGATTTTCTTTGTTTACGTTTCTTTTCCTTACGAAGGAGTTTTGGTTCTAGCTGAGCCTTTGAAAAGTTAGAGAGTTGTACAAAGGTTATCTCTTTGTCCTTGAAAAATAAAGAACAAATTAGTGAATTTGTTAGAAAATCCTTAGTGATGAGCAAAGGTAATGGAGGTAGACTTAGTTGAGAAGTCGAACCACTATAAATCATTTTGCCAATTTTTCTATCTTTATTCTCCTCACTCCCTAAACAAATTTTTTCCCTTTCACCCCTTGTGCAATTTTCGGTTAATCAAATTGAGCTTCAAAAATTCCAACAAAGTCCTTATTCTTGGTGCATGTAAATTGTAATAGTACAGGATTTGATCAGATTAATGAATGTGAAGCGTAAGCTTCAATCTCAGTTTGGGCATGAACCAACCTTGGATGAGTGGGCAGAAGTCATGGGTCTTAATTGTTCAGCCTTGCAGGCAGAACTCCGCACTCGAAACAAAAGCCGGGATAAATTGATCTATGCGAATTTTCGCATGGTGGTTCATGTTGCTAAACAATATCAGGGCCGTGGTCTGAACCTTCCAGATCTGCTCCAGGAGGGAAGCATGGGGCTTATTAAAAGTGTCGAGAAGTTCAAACCGGATGTTGGATGCCGGTTTTCCATCTATGCTTACTGGTGGATAAGGCAAACCATTGCAAAGTCTATAATACAACATTCCATAACCATTCATTTGCCGGTAATTACAATTTCTAGTGCTTATGCTTGATATCAAAAGCATATAGTTCTTTACTGACATAATAATATTGGATATGACTGTGTCTCTTCAACTTGCTGGAGATTGTAGAAGTTCATTATACGTTTAAGACACTTGAAGTTTTACGTGTGAGACAAGTTACACCAGCAATGAACCTGTCAACACATTTTTTTGTCCGAATTTACATATTTTTGTCCGACCACTTTTCTCGGTGCAGCCACACACCAACGACAACCTCCGATTTTCCCAGCAACGTATGTTCGTGGGACACAAAACCAACAAGCAACAAAACAACAATTTTAGTCCAAGTAGAACTCTAAAAAAACCAAACTAAAAATAGCTCTTCTAAAACTATAAATATGGTGTAAATCACGAGAAAATGAAAAGAAAAAAAATACACGAGAAACATACAAAGAAAAGCCGAAAGAAAAAGCTAGAAAATCTCTTGTGACTTTCGAAAGGAAAAAGTAAATAAAGAATGTATTTTTTTACCTTACTCGTCCTCTTTTGCTTTGCTTTGGCTTGTTTTCTTTACCTTTTTTTTATTTAGGGTCGAAACGCCGATGATCATAGGGGAGGGGTTCGAAATATCTTTATCAAATCTAGCCCTCCCGAGGCGATTTTCAAAAAACTATTTTGAACAGAGGCGAGGCGGTGGTCGACCATATTCTGGGTTTGTGGTTGAGTACACCCAGAGAGAATTAGGGGTTTCGGTTTTGATCGAAATAAGGGAAGAGAAAAAATGAAAACATGTTTCTAGAATTTGACTTATATAGTCGACCCGTGACCCAGTCCATTTACCCCTGGTATCCGCATGTTTTTATGAAATAAAAGGGGGAATTATGTTTTTAGTCCCTCACACGTTTTAAAGATCTATTTTGCCCCATTTAATTCAATTTCACCCCGACTTCCTTCTAATTTTTCCCTCTGTTTTATGTTTATTTTGATTTAGTCTTTTTTATATTTTTTCCTTTATTTATTTAATTAATACTACATTTTATTTTTATTCTTCTCTTTTTCTTTTATTTTGGTTTTTTTCATTTTTATTTATTTTATTTAAATCCATTATTTTATTTTATCTTTTTTTTAGTTTTTAATTTTTTTATTTCTGATTTTATTTTATTTATTATTATTATTATTTATTTCTTTTTTCTTTTCTTTAAGTAACGTTTTTACTTATATATATATATGTGTGTGTGTGTGTGTTTATTATCATTTTCCCCTTTGTTTGTATGTTTATGGTTTTTTCTTTACCTAATATATTATTATTATTATTATTCTTATTATTATTATACAAAGTCTATACTTTTTGCTTTCAACAAGTACCCACCGAAAATCATCACCAAAGTTAAAAAGTAAAAAAAACAACCTAAATCCCTAAAGTTATTGGATTTTACCAACCCATCAACACACCCACCAAATCCACTAACCACATTAATCCCAGACAATTTAAACTTGTTCTTCCTCTTGTTTATATTTTTTTACTAACATTTTTTATTTATATATATTTTTTTGTTTTTTATTATTTTTCTTTACATAACGTTTTATATATATATATATTTCCTTTTTATTTTTTTTATATACATTGTAGTTTTTTTATATTCTATTTTTTATTTGTTTTTTCTTGTTTTCTTGTTTCTATTTTTATTTGATTTACTCATCTTTTTCTTATTTCATCTTTATTTTATTTTATTTTATTTTATTTTATTTCGTTTCGTTTCGTTTCGTTTCGTTTATTTTATTTTGTTTATTTTATTTTTATTTTAGTTTGTTTATTTTATTGTTTTGCTTTTTGGAGATTAGTCTTTTATTTTTTTTAGGGTTTATGTTTTTATTTATATTTTTAATAGACCTTTTTTTCATTACATTTTTTATTTGTTGTGTGTTTTAATATGAACACTTTATTTTTTTATATTTTATTTCCTTTAATTCCTTAGCATGCATATTGTTACTTAATTCTATTTAGCATTTGTTTTTCTATCTAACACGTTTCTTGACTTCTTAAGGGTACACTTTTAAATTCATCAGAGGTAAGTACTTTGGATCATATTTTACCTTTTAATTTAACTTGTAATTTTTTTAATTAAAGAGAATTGAAAATTAATTAATACCGAAAGGGCAGTTCAAGGGTGTTAATCCTTCATTGACTGTAACCGACTCCCGAATCTGAAATATCTTTGGTAAGATGCAGATCAGAAATCGAGGTATCCGATCAACCCATTTTGTTCTTAAAATAAATGATTGGTGGCGACTCTAACCATTTTATTCAAATCGAAGCCCAATTTCGAGCCCACCCGAAAGACGGTTGCGATACCTTGGCGACTCTGCTGGGGACTTTTTGATCCTTATTACTTACTTTTGATTATATTTTCAAATAAATAGTTGTACTGACGATTTCTTTTCAATGGTTTCAGCTTATCAAACTCGTTTTTCTATCTAAGGCTCTATACCCGAGCTCCAAACCCATTTTTTAAGTAAGGGTAAAAGCGACATTTTCGTCAAAATTTATTCTCCGTATGAGCCTAGCAAGTAACCTTCTAGATTCATATACCTTATGTCTTCGTGTGAATTTATTCTCCGTATGGCATAAGGGAATGTATCCTCTCAAGTTTAACTTAGTCCACATAAGCTTGTAATGAGCTTAAGACTAAAGGTCTGACAGTCCCAAGAGGGCACCGGTAAGGAGAACTCGAGTACCTTCTTTAGAACTTAAACCGAGAGACTACATGGAATTAGAGCCTACCCCAAAACTCCGTTTCAAAACCTAAGACATTTTTACCTTAACCATGCAATTTGTTTTTCCCTAGTTTTTTACTTTCATTATTATTATTCTTATCTTACTAACATTTTTCTTCTATGTTTGTCTTTTTAGCATTTGCATCATAAAAAGAGGATATTGATCCATAAAAAGGTGTTAGTTACACATAAATAATTCGTATTAATGGATAGAGGGGTTGTAATGCAAGAGGTAAAAACCGTCGAGGTACGACTATGGTCCGAAAAGTCTCAGAAAGAAAAATGAGACAGTCTTCAGGGAAGCTATATGTCAAAACTGGTTAGCTACGCCTCTGTCAGCCTAAAGCAGAATGATGTTCAAGAGCTACGGAACATTTGTGACACTTGGAAGAGTGACCGGAAGTAGAAGTTCAGCCAGCGGTATGGTGATATCGCACTCTTACTCTATGTCAAGATAGATGAGCCCATAATCAGAGCCTTAGTTCAATTCTAGAGAATATGGGGTATAACTGTTTCACCTTTAACCAGGAGGACATGATACTCACAATCGAATAGTATACTACACTATTGCATCGTGAGGGCATCAGATTGAAGCGGGTATACATCAAGCACATCAAAAGTCATCATTTCAAAAATGGGTTGCAAAAGTTGCGGGAGTATACGAGAAATTGGTAACTGACCGGACTCAATGCAGAGGTAGCGGGGAAGGAATTCCTTGGACTGACATTAAGCAACTGATGAAAAATCACCCTGATGAATGAAAGACAATAGATCTTTTCGTACTGGGCCTTTATGGTTTGGTTATCTTCTCGAAGACTTTGGGGTGCATCGATACAGCCATGGTGAAACTGTTTGGACAACTCCCGAGGTGAGTAAATCTAACACCAGTAATCTTAGCTGAGACCTTTTGCTCTCTCAACCACTGTAGGAAAATTGGCGAAGGAAGATTCATAGGGTGTGCTCAGCTTCTTCAAGTTTGGATCCACAGTCATTTCTGGAAGACTAACGAGATTGCTTACCTCCGATTCAACACCACTAATTCACCTTTATGGGAATTCTTACTCTGAAGTGGCATAAAGGCGCCTCAAGAAAAGTGGATGAAAGTATTCACACATCTTCATGACAGAGATATTGCTTGGAGAGCTCATTGGTTGACCCACAATGACATTCTCTTCCGATGTGGGGGATTCAGATACTATGACATTACATGGACTATGGAGAGGAGTTAGGTATTCTCCGCTTTTGGTACTTCGACAGTATGGGGCACATCAGTTTGTCCCAGCAACATACAGACTATCTGGATCTGAATTTGTATACCATGGTGATAACTACAAGAAAATGATCAAGGAAGTAGCTGAGTCATGGAAGAAAGTGTTCTGAATGGATGTCATGGCTGCCAAGTACATGCTTACTCCGGACAATTTGGAGTGGTGGAGGTTAAGAAAAAATGACAATATCCAGTGTCAGATCATGAGGGCACCTGGACTATGGAGGAACATCTTAGGCATGTTCCCTCTGAGCTGGAGATAGCAAGGGAAGAATTTGAAGCTGTGAATAATGAACTAAAATAGAGGGTAAGGGAGTTTGAGGCCCAAAGATACCACTGGAAACTAGATGTCGATACTCAGAAATATCGGGCAGACAAGATTGAGAAGGGACAGAATAAAGTCCGTTTTGAGCTAAAGGACTTGAGGAAGGGGTACCAAGAACAAGTCCAGAGCAACTCTAATATGAAAAGGACTTCTGAATACTGGAAAGGCGAGGCTAGTAGCCAGAAAAGAAAGTTTGAAGGGTATGATGAAAGAAAAACTCTGAAAGAACAACTAGAGATTGCTCAGAGGCATTTTATAGACAACCAGTATCAGAACAAGCGTTTGAGAATCCAGGTAGTTGATTTAGAGAAATCTCTTCAGAAACAGCAAGAGCGGGATGGCAAAACCATAGCTGAATTGGAAGCCATTGTGGACGGATTCAAGAAACAAGCAAGCGAGCTTCAGATAGTGCCCTTTGATGGAGGATTACAGTGGTGTTTTCATTGGGAACAAGCTTAGCAAAGGGTGAAGGCTAGAGATGTAGTCATCCATGATTTCTTGGAGCTGGTACAAAAGGCAGATCGTCATTTGCATGGTTTAGCAAGGGAAGCCGGAGTGGTTGGACAAGGAATTCAACCAGTGACAGATGAAGGAAAAAGACTTGTCAACCTATTAGAAGCTATTTGAGGTCTAAAGGATTTAGTCCGGATGTACCTTTGATATATTTTTTGTCTCTTAAAAGATAAAACACTTTTGTTTAAATAAAGATTATTTATAATAACAGACACATTTCTGGATCAATGCATCTAAATCTCATACATCATGCATTTCATACTTTGTATTTTTATTTTTCCATGTTTATTTTTTCTATTTTCAATGTTTTTACATTCATATTAACTAACAGAAAATGTCTCATCAGAAGAAAGAACAAATGCCAAGTTTACCTCCACAAGCTCTAGAGACACATCATCCGCACCCTGGACATAGAGGCCAAAATCACTTAACTCGAGGAGAACATGTTGCGGTTACAGAGAGAGCTGGAAGAAAAGATAACTCAGAATAGTTAGAGCACCCTGGACACAATCACGAAGAGCCAAGAATCCTTGGTCGATCAAATTGTGGCCAAGTTATCTAGTTTACAACAAGTGAGTGCACCAGGGGCAGGTTCGTCTGAGGGGGTAACTATACCACCAACCCCACAAGTGGTTATCTCACCCGGAATCTTACCTGGGCTGCAAGGGGACTTATCTGCAACAAAAAGGAAAGCCTCATCTGCTGTAAAGATATAAACTTCTACAACCAACCCTGATAATAATCCAGATGATTACCACATACCGGATTTTGATGAGGAAGACAAGGCGAAAAAGATGGAAGAGAAAATTAAATTGCTGGAAGACCAAATAAAAGTGGTCAAAGGGGATTATGATTACTATGGAGTGAATGCATTGGAGCTAAGCTTGGTCCCGGATTTGGTACTTCCACCAAAATTTAAAGTCCCTGAGTTCGAGAAATTCGATGAAAATAGTTTACCCTCAGCCCACATCACTATGTTCTGTCAGAAAATGACAGGATATATGGGAAATAATCAACTCCTGATTCATTGCTTCCAGGAGAGCTTGTCCGATTCAGCTATCTTATGGTACAATCAGCTAAACCGATCTCATATCAAGACCTAGAAAGATCTAGCCAAGTCTTTCCTGGAATTGTACAAGCACATTAATAATATGAGGCCAAACCGAGTTATGCTACAAAACATGGAGAAGAAACATAACGAAAGTTTTCGACGGTATGCACAGAGATGAAGGGATTTAGCTGTACAGGTTCATCCACCCTTGGATGAAAAAGAAACCAGGAAGCTCTTTGTGCAAACTCTAAAAGCTCTTTATTTCGGCACTTGGTTGCAATCACATCAAGAAGTTTCTCAAATTTAGTTATGGCTGGAGAGATGATTGAATTGGCCATAAAATAAAGCAAAATTGAGGGAAGAGAATCAAGCAAGAAACCTCCTATGAAGAACAAAGACAGAGAGATCAACAACATCAACACCTACAATGCCAATAAAGGTGTTACGATCTCAAGCACAAAAACAACTACAGCTGTATCGTCAGATACTTCTAGATAAAATCATAGGGAACCTAGGAAAGAAAGAGAGAATGAATAATTCGAACCTATTCCCATTTCGTACAAGGAATTATACTAACAACTTTTTGACACTATGTAGTGCCACCATACCCTGTGGAACCAATGAAGCCCCCTTACCTAGATGGTATGATAAGAACGCTCATTGCGAATACCATGGCGGTGTGCCGGGGCACATGATCGAAAACTGCCTCTCATTCAAAAGGATTTTACGAAGAATGTGCAACAAGAATTGGATCCACTTTAACTCCAGAGCACCAAACGTTGCACAAAATAACTTGCCTAATCATCAGGAGATTGAGATTAACGCAGTCACTATCGAGAAGGGCATGAGAGTCAAAATCGGTGTTTCTGAAGTAAAATCTCCTTTGGCTTAGGTATGAAGCCAAATGGTGAAAGCAGAGCTTCTCACGCCACATTCGAACACATCAAAGAATGAAGATGGTAACCACTGTTGTTACCAGGATGAAGAATGGCATGAGGTGCAAGATTGCCATGAATTCAAAGCTTGGTCCAGCTCATGATGGATAGAAGCAAGTTGGAATTCTATGAAGAAGTCTGAGATTCTTCGGAAATAGAAGTTTGCGCTACCAGAGAGTCATCAGAAAGTAGTATGAATGTTAGGTGAGCACTCCAAGATAAGATGATAGCGAAGCAGGGCAGGTTGCGGGGAAACACTACTCCAAAGAGGCTAAGTCCCTCAGAGACCACTTGAACCCTTCAAGGAAGACATGCTATCAACGAGCCTATAAAGGAAAAAGAAGCTAGAGAGTTTCTCAAATTTCTGAAGCACGGTATATACAACATTGTAGAACTGCTACATAGCCTACCGAAACGTACTTCAATGTTGGCACTACTGTTGAATTCAGAGGCACACTAGGAGGCACTATTGAAGGTCTTGAATCAGACGTTCGTTCCATAAAACATACCAGTCAGCAAGATGGATCGAATGATAAACAACATTCAAGTCGATAATCTCATCTCATATTCAGATGATGAGATTCCATCTGGAGGAAGAGGTCGAGCTAAGGCATTACATATCACCACCCACTGTAAGGGGCATGCTTTATCAAATGTTTTAATCGACAACGGTTCAGCCCTTAATGTGATGCCTTTAGTTACATTGAAGAGGCTCCCAATGGATACCTCTCATATGAGAACCTGCCAGAGCGTGGTCTGAGTCTTTGATGGAACCAAGAGGGAGGTAGTTGGCAAGATTGAGGTGTGTCCCATCATTATATTGAATTTCTAGTGATGGACATCATGCCTTCCTACAACTGTCTTTTGGGAAGGCCTTGGATTCATCAAGCTGGTGCAGTACCATTCACGCTGCATCAAAAAGTCAAGTTTGTTAACGATGGAGCCCTGGTGATTATTAACGCTGAGGAAGATATCATGGTAAGTGTGACCAGGTATACTCCATACATTGAGATAGATGAGGAGGCGGTAGAATATTCATTCCACTCTTTAGAATTTGTGAATGACATATTTATGGCTGAAGGAAGGAATATTTCTAAACCTCGACTTTCCAAGTATACTAGAATGGAGATCAAGTAGACCTTGGAATGAGGTGCCAAGATAAAAAGAGGGTTTGAGAAGTTATTGCAAGGAATGATTAATCTAGTCATTCCTATATCAAAACTAGATTAGATTGATTGGAACTGAATTTCAATAGGAACCTATGATATTCCCACCTCTTTATGACACATTCAAGTCATGTGGTTAGGTGTTTGAGACCACTTCATCAGATTTGGAAGCGACTCTGAAAAATTTGAGTATCAATGTCATAATCACATAAAATGCTGAAGATGCGGAGAAATCCAGAATGTGCCTACTACCACCTAGGTATGTGCTTAGCAACTGGTCGACAGAAGAATTGCCTGTGATTTTCAAATGTCTTTCAGAGTAATATTTAAACTATCCCTATTTGTTTATACCCAAGAAAATAGATGATCTTTTGTACTCTATTTCATTCTCTTTCGAATTTAATTTTCGGCTGTTTCGTGTGGGATATTTTCCTCTCATGCATATACATTTTCTTTCCTTCAGGTCCCCAGATAACGATAATGCAGGCACTGATGATCCTGATCCGGAGGTGGATTTTGAATCAGCCATTTGTCTTGGGGAAATTGATGAATGCGACAATGAAGAGGAGTGCAACTTACCTACCGAATTATTGAGAATGAAAGAAATCGACAATGAAGAGGAGTGCAACTTACCTACCGAATTATTGAGAATGAAAGAAATATAAGACAAACAAATACTGCCACATGAGGAGAAGGTCAAAATCTTGAATCTGGGCACCAAAGAGGAGAGAAATGAGGTTAAAATCGGTACAACTCTTTCGGCTTAAGCAAGACAAAACTTGATAGTCTTACTTCAAGAATATAGAGATGTGTTCGCATGGTTGTATCAAGACATGTCGGGACTAGACACAGATATGGTAGCCCATTAACTACCAATCAAACCAGAATGCAAACCCGTACAACAAATGCTAAGGAGAATGCGACCTGAGAAGCTCCTTAAGATCAAAGAAGAAGTCAAGAAGTAGTTCGATGATGGTTTCCTTCAAGTGGCTAAGTATCCGGAGTGGGTGGCCAACATAGTTTCGATTCTGAAGAAAGGCCACAACAAGATGCATCCCAAAGACATGGAAAAGACCACATTGGTCACAATTTGGGGGGCCTTCTGCTACAAAGTGATGCCCTTTGGATTGAATAATGCTGGGGAAACATATCAGAGAGCTATAGTGACCATGTTCCATGATATTATACATAAATAAATCGAGGTTTATATTAACGACATAATTGTCAAGGCACAAATTGAGAATGAACATGTCGATAACCTGAGAAAGCTCTTCCAGAGATTAAGAAAGTTTCAGTTGAGACTGAACCCTAGTAAATGCACCTTCGGGGTAACATCAGGAAAGCTGTTAGGCTTCATGGTCAGCAGGAAAGATATCGAGGTCGATCCCGATAAAGTTAAGGCTATCCATAATATACCTTACCCATAAACACAAAAAGAGATTTGAGGTTTTCTAGCCAGATTGAATTACATAGCATGATTCATATCTCAGTTAACCAACAAATGTGACCCAATCTTTCTCCTTCTCCGAAATAACAACCCTGGAGCATGGGATGCGAACTGCCAAACTGCATTTGAGAAGATAAATGAGTACTTATCTCACACTCCTATCCTAATGTCCCCCATCCCGGACAAGCCTCTATTCTTGTATCTATCCATATTCGAGAATTCAATGGGGTGTGTCCTGGGTCAACTTGACAAATCCAGAAAGAAGGAAAGAGTCATTTACTACTTGAGCAAGAAGTTCACCGATTGCGAGGTCATATATCCTCCCGTCGAAAAGGTTTGTTGTGCTTTAGTCTGGGCTACAAGAAGACTCAAACAATACATGTTGTATCATACCACATGGCTGATTTCCAATTTAGATCCACTAAAATACATGATGGGTGTGTCTGCTCTCTCTGGAAGGTTAGCCCGATGACAGATGTTGTTATATGAATTTGACATCGAGTATGTGATCCAGAAAGCCATAAAGAGAAGTGCCATATCGGATTTCTTGGCAAGCAGAACCGATGAAAATTAAGAGCCGCTAGATTTTGACTTCCCAGATGAAGACTTGATGGCCATATCCTTAGAGGAAGCAAGTACTTCCACAGACAGTTCTTGGAGAATGCATTTTGATGGTGCATCAAATGCATTAGGACTTGGCATCGGGGTCATACTGGTCTCCCCAGAAGGGAACCATTACCCATTCACTAGCAGACTGAATTTCGATTGCACCAACAACATGGCAGAATATGAGGCTTGTATTATGGGGATTCGAGATGCAATGGGGCAAAATATAAAGACCTTGCGGGTATACGAAGAATTAGCCTTAGTAATATATCAGCTCCGTGGAGAGTGAGAAACCAAGGATGAAAAGCTGGTGGAATACCGAAAACTAATACTGGATATGCTCGAAGAATTCGATGAAGTCACCTTCCATTATGTGCCTAGAGAAAAAATCAAATGATTGATGCTTTAGCTACCTTAGCAGTCGCATTCAAGGCTATCGAGGAGTCTGAAATGATGCTAATTGACATTTAGTTGTATGAGTACCCGACTCATTGTTACCAAATTGAGAAAGTGAAAGATATTAAGCCTTGGTACCACGACATTCTACAATACATCAAGAATCGGAGCTATCCAGAGGAGGCCACCGAAACTAATAAAAGAACCATTAGAAGGATGACAACTGGATATGTCCTTGATGGGGAGGTTTTATACAAGAAAAGCCATGATAAAGTCCTATTAAGGTGTGTAGATACAGAAGAAGCAAATATGATAGTGGAAGAAGTACATAACGGAGTTTGTGGAACACATGTGAATGGACATATGATGTCAAGGCAAATAATGAGATACATATATTTTTGGTCCACACTGGAAAATGACTGCATCAACTATGCTAGAAGATGCCATAAATGTCAAATTTACGGAGATAAAATAAATGTTCCACCTCAACCTCTTCATGTGATGGCATCACCATGACCTTTTTCTATGTGGGGCATAGATGTTATCGGGCAAATCCATCCGAATGCTTCAAATAGTTACAGGTTCATTCTTATGGCAATTGACTACTTCACCAAATGGGTAGTGGCTACATCAAATGCCAGTGTCACTCAGTCCACTATTTACAAGTTTTTGAAGAAATAGATCATATGTCAGTTAGGTTTACCTGAAAGGATCATTACCGATAATGCTACAAACTTGAACAACAAAATCATGGATACTGCTTGTTTGCAATTCAACATAAATCATCACAACTTTACTGCTTATAGACAAAAGATGAACGGAGCAGTAGAAGCAACAAATAAAAAATCAAGAAGATAGTGGAGAAAACGACTGAGACATACAAGGCTTGGCACGAGAAATTGCCTTTTGCTTTGTTTGCTTACCAAACCTCGGTGCGAACTTCGACTGGGGCAACTTCGTTTTCATTGGCATATGGGATGAAAGCAGTTCTGCCCATTGAGGTAGAAATCTTGTCACTCCGGGTCTTGTCAGAAGTCAGACTAGATGATGCAGAATGGATGCAGTCCCAATATGATCAGCTGAACCTAATAGAGGAAAAGAGATTTAAAGCCATTCATCATGATCAAATCTACCAGAAATGAATGATTCAGGCACATAACAAGAAGATGCGCCCGAGAGTATTCCGTGAAGGAGATCTTGTGCTTAAAAGAATTTGGCCAATTCAAAAATACTTCAGAGGAAAATAGATGCCAAATTGGGAGGGACCTTATGTCGTGAAAAAGACCTTCTCTAGAGGAGCACTTGTCCTGGCTGAAATGGACGGGCCAGAACAACCAAATCCCATTAATTCAGATACAATAAAAAATACTTCGTTTAGGATGAAAACCCAAGAGGGCATCCTAAGTTGAAAAAGAAAAAGAAAAAAGAAAAAATGTTTAGGGTGAAAACCCGAAAGGGCGCCCTAAATTGAAAAAAGAAAAAAAGAAAAGAAAATAAGATGGGTTCAAGATGAAAACCCACAAAGGGCGTCTTGAAACCAATTATGAGTCCAAATTAAAAACCTGAAAGGGCGATTTGGATATTGATTCAAGAAAGGTCCCTAATTTAGACAGTGAAGCATCTCGGCATCCGAATCTTCTACAGCCTTAACAAGTCGGAGAAAAGTTGCACTCTCCTGAACGTTGTCGCATCTTCGAAGATCCCTTGACAAAGGTTGCGTTCAAGGTCACTTAACGACTTATTAGTTCAGAAACGCCACATTATTGAGATCTAAGACATCCATTCATACTTCTTCTATGTATTTACTCTTCAGAATGTTTGTCATAAATTGTTTGTTCTTTTTCCCTTATGAATAAAGACGACCATTTCTCTAAATCAATTCTTTTTAAGCATCTTGGGTTGAATTTAAACCTAATGATTTATTAACTTCTAAAAAAGATAATTGCATATTATAGTACAAAGATTTTTTAAAAGTACAGGTACTCGGAAGTCGATCAAGACTCATGCACTATACTTGAGATGGTTGAGAATCATTTCCCAAACCAAGGATAAAAATAAAATATGCATATCATATTTAAACATTTGAAGAATTCAAGATCAGAAATAAGAAATTCAAGATTCCAGAATCAAGAGTCACCAAGACAGGTAACCGAAGATCGAGATTTCTCTCTAGAGCCTAAAATAACATATTTCGCAAATGCATTTTACGCACACCTAAGAGCATTGCATTCATAGCATCGCATATATGCATAATTTTGTAGATTTTTTAGAGTCAATTTCAACTTCACAGCGAAGTATATTGAACTCGAAGTGATCAATTTACAAGAAGGGATTTCAACTTCACAACGAAGGATATCCAATTCAAAAGCTCAACTTCACAACGAAGGATATCCAATTCAAAAGCTCAACTTCACAACGAAGGAGGCATCCACGATTTTAACTTCACGAAGAAGGATATCGTGCCCAACAGATCGACTTAATCTCACAACAAATAAGTCATCTGCAACAACAGGGGTTTATTCCCCAGCCAAGTACAACATAACTCAAAGGCGAGAAGAGTTATTTGTCAACAAACACTGTCGAGTTCAATACCATTCAACTCGAGGACATATTCACCGCAAGGTAGCAGCAATGAACTACTTTCCGATCAAAATTTTCACACCAAGGTCTTTAAGTCGAAAAGAAGACCAAGGTCAAGAATGTCAACAAGAAGCCACTTTTTGATTTTCCTACGATTTCAACTTTGCAAAGAAGGATATCGTACCTAGAATATTGACCCAACTTCACTACAAAGGAATTATCTGTAACACAACAATACCGAAGTCTTCAGGTCAAGTTTCAGCTTCACGACGAAGTGTCTTGGGCTAGAAGACGATCCAAGAGCTACTTGTCAAAGCTTTGAGTTTGGTCTCAACTTCACGACGAAGGATATCGTGCTCGGGATTTTTTTAGTTCAACTCAACCTTACGGCAAGGGAGTCATCCGTAATTCAGTCCAAATAAAATATCATAAATCAATCAAGACATTGAATTTCAACTCTACAACAGAAGGTATTCGATAAGATGAGAATTGATCCATATAATGGATGGTGTTAAATTGGGATACGTTCATATTAAAAGTGTGTTTCTAATCTTTGTCATTTTCCTGTTACACGACTATGGGCAAATAAGGGCAGCTGTCAACACATTTTTTTGTCCGAATTTACATATTTTAATATGTTTCACATATATTATAATATGTATTATTATTTTTATTAAACTAATATTATATTTTTTTTTCTTTTGTTAGGTATAACTCACACAACCCAATTATAGGCCTAAACCCAAAGCAATTACAGACCCGGGCTTTGGAGCAACCCGAACCGACCCACGACCCGGGTCCACTGGAGCCCGACTTGAGCCAGTTAGGGTTTGTAAACCCTAACTCTCGCTTGTATCTTCAACGCTGCAAGGAGAATCCTTACCCCAACCGACCACTTTTCTCGGCGCAGCCACACACCAATGGCAACCTCCGATTTTCCCGGCAACGTATGTTCGTGGGACACAAAACCAACAAGCAACAAAACAACAATTTTAGTCCAATTAGAACTCTAAAAAAACCAAACTAAAAATAGCACTTCTAAAGCTATAAATATGGATGTAAATCACGAGAAAATAAAAAGAAAAAAATACACGAGAAACATACAAAGAAAAACCGAAAGAAAAAGCTAGGAAATCTCTTGTGACTTTCGAAAGGAAAAAGTAAATAAAGAATGTATTTTATTACCTTACTCGTCTTCTTTTGCTTTGAATGTGGCTTGTTTTTTTTTTACCTTTTTTCTATTTGGGGTCGAAACACCGATGATCGAAGGGGAGGGGTTCGAAAGATCTTTATCAGATCTAGCCCTCCCCGAGGCGATTTTCAAAAAACTATTTTGATTTTTGAAAATAGGAGGTGAAATGCTTTTGAAAAAACTAATTTTTTTTCTTTGGCCACCGCCGATAAACGACGGCCGGCATCGATCTACGACGGTCGACGAGACGGTGGTCGATTGGATTTTGGGTTTGTGGT
This sequence comes from Hibiscus syriacus, assembly GCF_006381635.1. NCBI lineage: Eukaryota > Viridiplantae > Streptophyta > Magnoliopsida > Malvales > Malvaceae > Hibiscus > Hibiscus syriacus. The sequence goes on from NW_024063349.1 coordinate 864,966, forward strand.
TGAGTGTTCTTCATTTTATGAAGAAAACCCAGAGAGAATTAGGGGTTTTAGTTTTGATCAAAATAAGGGAAGAGAAAAAATGAAAACATGTTTGTGGAATTTGACTTATATAGTCAACCCGCCGACCTATCAGGTGACCCGTGACCCGATCCATTTTCCCCTGGGATCCACATGTTTTTATGAAACAAAGGGGAGAATTACGTTTTTAGTCCCTCGCACGTTTTAAAGATCTATTTTGCCCCCTTTTAATTCAATCACCCTGATTTCCTTTTAATTTTGCCTTCTGTTTTATGTTTATTTTGATTTAGTCCTTTTTATATTTTATTCCTTATTTATTATTTATTTATTTATTTAATACTACATTTTATTTTTATTCTTTTCTTTTTGTTTTGTTTCTATTTTTTTCATTTTGTATTTATTTTATTTAAATCCATTATTTTATTTTATCTTTTTTTAGTTTTATTTTATTTTATTTCTTTTTTATTTATGATTTTATTTTAATTATTATTTCTTTTTTTTCTTTTCTTTAAGTAACGTTTTTGCTTATATATATATATATATATATATATATGTTTTTATTATCATTTTCCCCTTTATTTGTATGTTTATGGTTTTTTCTTTACGTAAGATTATATTATATTATATTATTATTATAATAATAATTATTATTATTAGTATACAAAATCTATACTTTTTGTTTTCAACAAGCACCCAACGAAAATCATCACCAAAGTCAAAAAGTAAAAAAAAAATACAACCTAAATCCCTAAAGTTATGAAATTTCACCAAACCCATCAACGCCTTTTTTTATATATATTGTAGTTTTTTTCTATCATTTAATTTTTTATTTTATTTGTTTTTTCTTGTTTATTTTTATTTTTATTTGATTTACTCCTCTTTTTCTTATTTCATCTCTACATTATTTTATTTTATTTATTTTATTTTATTTTAGTTTGTTTATTTTATTGTATTGCTTTTGGAGATTAGTCTTTTATTAATTTTTTTAGGGTTTATATTTTTATTTATATTTTTAATAGACCTTTTTTTCATTACATTTTTTATTTGTTGTGTGTTTTAATATGAGCACTTTTTTTATTTCCTTTAATTCCTCAGCATGCATATTGTTACTTAATTCGATTCATCATTTGTTTTTCTATCTAACACATTTCTTAACTTATTAAGGGTACACTTTTAAATCTATCAGAGGTAAGTACTTTAAATCATATTTTACATTTTAATTTAACTTGTAATTTTTTTAATTAAAGACAACTGAAAATTAATTAGTACCGAAATGGCAGTTCAAGGATGCTAATACTTCTTTGACTGTAATCGACTCCCGAATCCAACATATCTTTGGAAAGATGCAGATCAGGTAAGAAATCGAGGTATCCGATCAACCCAATTTGTTCTTAAAATAATTTATCGGTGGCGACTCTAACCATTTCATTCAAGTCGAAGTCCAATTCCAGTCCCACCCGAAAGATGACCGCGAGAGAACCTGCTTATTGATTCTCAGTAGAACGTTTACAGCCTCTTGGGCAAAGTAGTAGATGCAAAGAGATCATACATTCGAGAAGGTAATCACCGTCGTTCCAAAGAAGAACTAGCAAGTCGTGTGGCAAAGTTGGATAAGTTGCTATTCACTGCAAGGACGCCGCTTTCTATGCAACAAACCGTATGGGAAGATCAGGATACCACCTTTCCGGTACCACCTTTATTTAGCTCGATTCCCATATGGTAGCATTTAGTTTCTTTATTAGAATACCAAATATTCATGCAAATGGTTGGAAAAACAGGAATTCTTGAGGGAAGAATGCCTACACGTACAAATTCTAAAGCACAAAGAAGGGGTTGATGGATCAAATTGAAAATAATAAGGATAGCCCTCAATATTATTGATCAAATCGATTATATGCAGTCAACTTCACTACTTTGATTGATATTCACTGCAAAGAAGGGAACGTTGTCGAGGCAAAGAAGCTATTTCGACAGATGCAGAGAAAGGGGGAGAGTCCTAATATTGTTACATATAATGTTCTCATCGATGACATAGCAAGAAAGGGGAACTGAAAGACGCATACATGCTAAGGGATGAGATGGAAGCCAAAGGGATAATTCCAGATATATACACATACACATCACTTGTGCACGATGAATGTAGTTTCGGGAAGGTAGATGAGGCCATGAATATGTTTAATAAAATGAGTTGAAAGGGTCTAGTTCCATATGTAGCAACCTATACGGCGATAATTTCAGGGTTGTCTAAGGAAGGGAGATCAGATGAAGCTTTTAGACTTTGCAATGAGATGATCAGTTTGGGCCATGTGGCTGATAGTCGTATGGTACTTTACCTTGCTTTCCTTTTCTTTGTGGTATTTAATTTAGACTTCACAATATGCAGCTTGATGCTTACATAATCTCAACCCATCTTCAGGATGATGTATATATCATCACTTGATGTTTTATGCTTGTTGATCATGGCTTTGCTTGTGAGTATTTATTTTCTGCTCTAGGCTCTTCACTGAGATGCTTGTTCGTTGCATCTCTCTACGGTTGGTGCTGCATCTGGGAAGAAAATCATGTTAATGGCCGCCAAACGAATTATATGGCTTCTAAATCCACGCAGGCTTGTCTTTCTTATCCTATATCAATAATGAACTTAACATATGTTGAGTTGGATTATATCTGTGAAATCTGCACTCGAAGAAACGTTATCTTTGATTCATCTCGGCGCCGGAGAAAATTTCGGGTCCAGTTTAACTCCACTGTTGTTCTTTATGAGCTTGAACTACTCGACCGTGACTGGGACTTTCTACATGGGGATCATGATCGTGGCTTACTCTTTGCCCTTGACACTAGTATATTTTCCACGGTGGGCGAGCATGTCATTCCCTGCTTCAAAGCATGGCGAGAAATGCAGTGAAGAGCACTATTATGGAGCCGAGTGCAATGAGGAGGAGAAAGAGAAAGGGTTGCACCATGGAAGCCTTTATTTGGCCTTTCAATTTATAGTTTTCTTCTCTTTTGATCAAGCTGACAAGTGAAATAAATGGGGGAATTCAGATATTTCAGCCACTGAAAAATCAATGACAGTTTACAAAGAAGAGGACATGTTCCCCACTGTTATACAAGCATGTTTTGTTATCGTCAATTCATGGCTTTTGTAGCCAAAAAAAAAAATCCACTTTCTTCTGCCACTTTTTTCTATATAAATCACAACATCTATTGCTCATTCAACCTTACATCCTTTCATATTTACTGCTTCTTATGAATATCAGTACCAATAACACCACCACCATAGAAATGTAGTAAAAGAGAAAGAGCTCACGTACATTCATATGGCAGGCCAAGAAAACGAGAGGAGGTTTCTTAGTAACAATGGCCTCGGCTATGAGCCGTGCAGGTCTTTCGGTGAAAAATGCAATCATTTGGTCGAGCAGCGAGCCAAATTCTAAATCCTCCGACATTGCATATATAGCAATGCTCGTCTGCTGGCGTGACCGAGGCGGGCCGTGAAAAAAGGCCGGCTTGGATTCGATTTTGTGGTCTCCACTTGTATAGGAGTACTAGTGTAATTAAAAATGGTATACTTGTATAATTGTAGCTCATTATCAATTTTCAAGGGCAAGGGAAATCTCTATGGTGTTACATAATAAAAGTACGCATCTGCTTGAGTTTTCTTGGAAAATCTGGGTTTCCTCCAAATTCTGTGGACATCACATAGGTGAGTTAAGTTTTGCAGTATCATGTAATTAGCAGTTTCCTTCTGATATTTACACTGTTTCACCATGTAATTTCTTCATTCTTTCTATAAATTGACAAATTTCAAGAGGTGATTAGGTAGCTGTTAACTTTGCTGATCTGATAGTTTTCCTTTCATTTAGCAAAAAAGATAATCTTATATATAAGTTGCAGAGTGTTTCCTTCTTCACCTGAAATCATCATTGGTTGGTGAGAAAAATAATAAAAGGAACAATTTAAATTGACTTTCCCAGATTTCAAAATCTTTTCACTATCAATCATTTAAACAAAATTAAATTAAACTCTCCACGTTATCCTTTCAACAATCTGATAATTAATACTTAAATATTTTTATAGACATATGTTAGAACTTAAAATCTCTAAAAATAAAAACAATTAACCACTGAAATCACTTAATTCGTTAATGTAATATGATTGGATGGATAGAGGATGTTAGGACGCGGTCGTATCTTCTAAAAATTTTAAACTTTTACGTAGTTTAAATAGTTTTTATTAATAATTTAATTTTATAATTTCTAAAATTTTATCCTTTTAAATTTCTAATATAAATTTTTAAATTCATACCCATGACATAAAATTATAATGCTCTCTCCAATAATATCTCTAAGTAATATGTAATTCTCAAATTGACACAATATCCTAAAGAAATTCAAAAGAGAAATATATAGCACTAAGTATAGAAATATATATATTTCATTTGGTATATCGTGGGGTTCCGATTATATGTATTGTGCAGGCAATTGCAAACTGGGCTTCAAAATGTCTAATATATAATTTTTACTGTATAGTTTTTTTGGGGGGAATTTTTGGGAACCAAAATATCAAATTATTAATGATGAATGTTTGAATATTACCCATATTAGCTTAGATATTAATTTAAATATCACCGTTATTGTTATAATATCTGAAAGATTATAAACTTACATATATTTAAATGAAATGATACACAAGATACACAGGGTTTCTCTTCTTTTTCATAATCTAATTTTTTTTCTTAATAATTTGTGTTGTTTTTCTCTTTCTTTTTGATTTTATTTAACCGTTGTCAACATTAATCTTTATATTCAATGATTATTATTTCTCTTATTTTTTTCATGCTATATCATTTGTTTTTCTTTTTTCTTAAATCTTTTTTAATTTTAAATAAGAATATATTTTATTATGACATTCTTTTTTCTACTTTGTGACACGTCCTTTTCTTGCTCTTGTGACACATTCTTTATGGCTTTTGGTGTGTTTTCGCATACATTTACGATCGTGTCAGTGCTTGCACAAAGATCCCAACATTTGTTTTTTAATCAGTTTGTTGATAGTCACATATAGTTCGATACTCTCTTTTATAAAAAGTTATATGACGATATAATCAGAATTACATAGTGAATCAACTTGTCAGATAATTTAGTTTGCGTCGCTCACCACTCTTGTATAACTTCATAAAATGTCTCGTGTGACAGAGACAATGAATTTTTATAAAGATTATTGAATTTTTTTTTTATGTTAGACGTCATTCTCAATATAATGTTTCGTTTTTCTTTGTATCTTTGAGTTTAATATTTTTATTTTATGTATGAATTTTTCTATTGTCCTCATTTTTCTCTATATGCTTGGATACATAATTTTGATTCCTACCATCATTTTTATTAACAAAATTCAGTTGTCATTGTTCAAAAAATATATATATTTAAATGAGATAGGATCTATTTACACAAAATATTTTTTTTTAGTTTTACACATTTAAAAGAGTTTGGTGAATGAAAATAGACGCTTAAAATTAACAATAGTAAATAAGAAGATATTAGCTTAAAAAACAAAGAGTTAATCTCAATCGTCTATTTTTACTCATCCAACGATCCTAAATTTGTATAAAATTAAAAAAGTTATACACTGTATAAGTGAATCCTAATCCAAATTAAATATAGTTATTCCTACTTCAAATTAAATAATTGTGAATAATGCGTGAATCCTAATCCAAATTAAATATAGTTATTCCTACTTTAAACAAAGAGTTAATCTCAATCGTCTATTTTTACTCATCCAACGATCCTAAATTTGTATAAAATTAAAAAAGTTATACACTGTATAAGTGAATCCTAATCCAAATTAAATATAGTTATTCCTACTTTCAAATTTAAATAATTGTGAATAATGCGTGAATCCTAATCCAAATTAAATATAGTTATTCCTACTTTCAAATTTAAATAATTGTGAATAATACTGATAGTATCATTTACACTGTGCAAGTGTGCTACCATGTATCTGCATCTCATCTGATTTCCTGATGAACTTGGGAACACAAAAATGAAGCACGTTGGATTAGCAATATAAGGAAGCATAGGAAAACTTACTTCCATGAAGGGGTAGAACCAGCGCCATATCGGCCCCGAGTTCCTCCCCGAACCATCTTCAAGCAACATGCAGATAGTCCCAGCAAATGCCAAGAACTTAGCCAGTTGATTTGGAAAGCATTAATCTGTACATAGGAGCACCTCGATCCATAACATGTTGCTCCCAGTCCGAACGAATCCCAAATGGGTTATCCTCGAGCCATGTATTTCCATCGATTTTTACACTGTGACAATCATGCGAAAGACGAAGTTTTCCCTTTCCGTATTGCAAAAACTGTTCTTTCATTCTCATGGCAACTGCTTTCACATCAGATTGCAGAAAGACCTGAGAATCACAAAGCCGATTGGTTTAGTTATAATTGAGCATGGCCTTGTCTAAATTGCATTTATTGTCATTTGATTATCGAGTACGAAATCACTGCAATTTCAGAAGTTTCATTCACTCTGATATAAGGTATAACAACTATCGGTTATGTTATAATCAACAAGGGCATAAGAGATCGCAAGGGAAAGCACATCCAATTTGCTGAAACAAGATAGGCCAAAACTGCAAATCAGAGTTGCTCAGTAATTTAATGAACTAACCCTGTTGCAGGTGATAATTTCATAAAAAATGTGGAGCATATTATAACTTGGGGAGGCATACGATGGAAGATGAAGAGTTCATATACCGCAAAAAATGTTACCTTTCCCTTATGCGCAAGAAGATCGGCCACCGCTTCAACTAAAGACCTTTGCAGCATGCTCCACCTATTTTCCGGTTTGTTAAAATCCGGGTTTGGGCACTATATGGAAAAAGTTATCATGCTTAAAGTTTGATATTATAAATTAGCATGAAGGAAGGGAACAAGGCCTATTTCATATTGCCATAAAACTATGACAAAAAGAAATATGGCAATAAAAATAAGAGAATATCATAACAAGAACTCAGCAAACATCGTTGTCTACCTGTATTGAAACAAGAACCAATTCTCCTGGGTAACTGGAAACAATGGAACAGAACGTTGATGTTGCATTTGTACCGATAAAGTACCTAGCACGGATGACCAAAGCAACATGGTGACGATACTGAAGTCATGTCAAAATTTTATATTAGATTAATCTTGATCATAGTCCTGAAGTCAGATTAAAACTGATATAATAATTCTATTAGTCTTTATCATAGTACATCTTTCTTCGTACTACATGCAAAAGCTCTTACGCGTTCATTATACCAGACTGGTGAACTGAATCCAGACACCGCCTCACAAGCTGAAAAGTAACACAATATTAAGATAGACCAACAGATTGGTGAAATAATAACCTCCAAACCCAGAAATAATAAATCAAACCTTTCTATTAATCTCCAAACCAAGAAAATTCAAATCCTTCCTTCTTTCGGCCATTCCCATGATAAAGAGTCCATTGCCTGCCATAGACAATCCAGATGCAAGAATTGATTATAAAGAGCAAAACAAGGCTCAAGGAACACAATCATTCAACTAAGCCAAGTCATTAAACTACAAATTGTGTAAAATAGTAAATAAAATATAGATCACTAAAATACTTTCCAGTCCCTCAAAAAAGCAGTATCTGATTTTGTTATTTCTTTTGGAACTATAATACGAATAATTCGTTTAAGGAAACTATGAGAAGTACCGCTTCCAATATCAACAACCAAAGGTTGGGATGGATCATGGTAGGCAGCACTCCAATCAATTGAAAATGGGTATGCCTGCACAGAGAGTATCCACTTTAAGCATACTCCTAAAATTTGTAACTCTTGGTTCTTTAAATTATAACCATTAGGTCCAATCCTAAGAATCTTATGCATCATTAAATAACGCATCAGCCCCGGAGAATAGGAAAATTGCATTGATGCTACTTTTAGTATCTCATTATTCAATGTCAAGCACATTTCTCTAAGGCCTTTGGAATGAAACGTGAAAACTACAAGCATATGATGCAAAAAACTAATTGTGAGAAGTAAAATTGAACACAGATGAAGTTGGCATACTCTATCTAAGGCCATCACTCCAGGCAGCTTTTGTTCTTTGAGAAATTCCCAAACTACTGAAGCATTTTCTAGCATGGTAAAAGAAGATAAGGAGCTTGCTTCATTTTTTATTACTTCACATGCTGTATTCCCAACAATTGTTATTTCACATTCACATTGACTCTGTTTGTAAAGCATCTGAGCCAATTTAGAAGCTCCACCTGTGTATGGGCTGGAGGAACTGAATTTCCCTGGACCAAACCATATAATTCTCTGTAATATATTGAGCAGAGACATCAGGTAAGTTGGAGCATGATAATCACCGTAATTAGCCTATAGCTGATCAAAATGGTTACTACAAAGAAAGTCCTAAGACACAAATGACACAGCCACATAAAATACCCCCCCCTTCCCCCCACCACACACACAAAAAAAAAAAGGTTTTGAAAATTTCTTCATATATGCTCGTTTTACTACATTAATGTTAAATCAATTAAAAATAATAATTTTAATGTTTAATACCCATAGAAACAATCACCACATAAATTAACATCTAACTAAGGTAGTCAAATATAAAATTCAACATACAACTAGGTAGACAAATTTCACCAATATGTCCCAAAATTTCAAAGTAATGAATGTCTCGAGCATGGAATACTAAAATCAATGATTATCTTGCCAATATGATTTTATCACCATACTATGGATCATACATTACAATTTCATATGAAGGACCTATGTTCAACCAAAAGTAATAGGTACTTATCGGTAGTACTGCAAGTACCTTGGATTTTGTTACCAGAGAGTATATTTCTTCCAATGACCTGGGTCCAAGATCAACAGGCAACCAACCTAAACAGAAAATCTGTAAGAGTACTTTAAAAGAGAAGAATCATTATCAATAAATTAATTTTATTATAAAATTAGAAACTCAAACAGAAAAACTCAAAACCATATATCTACTTTGCTATAATCAAACACACTGGCAAAAGGTTTATGAATAGTAGATGCAGAGTAGCAGCATTTCCATTTCCAGCATAAACATGAATGAGATGGAGAGATAATTCAAAATTATGGTCACTGCATTGCAAAAGTACAGCTACTAGATTGGTGCATAATTTCAAAATTCAGGGTAAGTATGCTTTTAGATGCACAAAGCAATAACTGGAATGGAATACAATATTGAAGGCTATTGACAAAAACTATGGTTTGACTGGGCCTGGGGTCTTTACCCATCTCCTGCTAACCTTGCTTCGAGAGAGTGAGAATGAGAGTGAACAACAACAAAAAGCACAATGTATATCACAATGGATGCAATCCTACCATCAGGAACTCCATGAGCAGGAAAAACCTCCAACTGCTTAGTAAAACGCTGATTCATACACCAAAAATCTTTTGGACATGACATGAGAACATTTTTATCATGTGAAAACTGAACAATGTCTAAAGCTGCTTTATTTGCATCACGTTCCACCAGATTAGTTGGAATAATATGTCCTACAGCATGCATTATCTGAAAGGACATTTGTCCAACAAAGACCAATGCATCACATATAGATTCTAAAAATTGTAAAGCAGCAGCCTTGTTTTTGAGATTGCCCCCTCCAATCTGCATCAACAAGTTACTGACTTGTGAAGAACAGAAATCAATAGAAATATTTGCCCTATAATTACTAGAAAGAAATCCATACAATTGCAATATATGGTTTTTTCTTAGTTTTTGCAATCTTCTGTAGCTGATGAAGGTTTTCTTCAAAGGAAAAACCAGCCACTGAGGCATAGCAGAAACGGGCAATACCAACTGTTGATGCAAGAATTTTATGAGACTGACCAAATGAGTCATTAACAAGAATATCAACTTCTGATGATAAAAGTTCAGCAAACTTTGAACAGTTAGCAACTTCCTCTTTATATTCAGAAAGATTGTCCAGGAGAAGGATGTCTGCTTTCTGCAGGTCTTCCCTCTTCAGTGGCATGTTGCAAGAAATACATCTTAAATCAGTAACTTTGTGCTGGAGAACAGATGATAATATATCTGAAATGCAGAGACAATAATACATTAACTACAGAATAATCCTCAAACTAATGGTTTTAAGACTGGATGAATATTAAATCATACCTAATTATTTAATATCTACATGATCCAAAATCCTTTATTTATAGGTATGCATGAATTTCGAACAAGGATAATGAAATGTTGTACTTTCATTTTGAGATATGACCACTCAACTATGCCAGTATTCCCCATGTTAACAACATAAGTGTAGGTTCTTACTGCTAGCACTCACCAGTTAAAGCTTCTTGTTGCAAACAAAAACCATAAAGAGCTAAAACTAAAATATGGAGTGGCTTAAAATACCTGCAACAGTTTGTGCAGCATGAAGTTTGAAATTGATTTTCCTACTCCATCCACTCACGAGAATCACTTTAGCCCCGCATTCGTGTAAATACTTAATGGTGTAAATTGCTTTTGAAGCAGACTGGGAACTCAAATCCAGATTTTCTCCAAGCAAAATGGTAGAATCAAATCTCACCATAACAACTTTTGCAACAAGCTCCTCCCGAGGAAACTCTCTAAGAGTTTGTATGTATGGCAAGGCCTCTACTTTTCCTTCATCGTAGACACAAGTCTGCAGAAAAACATCCAATTTGAAGAGAAACATTAAACTCACAGCCAACTTAAAAGAATATGATTTTCACCAACTTAAACCATATTAAGCTAATTTAGCCAAGAGGCCATACAAATGCAGCTATAATAGCCATCCATACAACAATAGAATCAATTTAATGAACCTACATTGTAAAATTGTTTCTTTCATAACTTTTCTTCCAAGCACTTGTACATATTAAGTTGTTAACATTCAATGGGACATGCATATGAAGAATTTATTCAGATGATCAATTAGAAACATATTCAGGCTTCTTCAAATTTCACACAGGGTCAAAGCAATCAGCTTACATAGACTTAAACTTCAAAAATATGCTAACATTGTTTGTTCATAACCCGTGATGGACCGAGGGGAGCAGCCGGGGTGGTCCCCTGTTCCCGTATATTTTAGTTATTTTCTTTGTATTTTCTATTGATGATCTGTTCATATATTATATGTTCGCCCCGTAGCATAAGTCCGTTCCTTTTCATAACTACCGATGTTCATATATAATTATGTAATTCCTAGAGAAACATCAACTCAAAACGAAATCCATAGATTAAGGTACCTTTTCCTTATGAGAGCTTTTAACATGATTTACAACCTCCAAACCACTACCAGAAAAGAAAAGAAGCAAGCTTGAGCCATTAGTATCAAAATCCATACCTCGGAAAGATGATTGAACGTTATTTCTGGGGAAAAAGCGTGACCCATGTCGAGCCAACTTCTTTTCTTTCCTGGAAAAATTGTGGGAGCTTAATTTGTTAAATAAAAGAGTTCCCGGAAATGACTTCAAAACTTGACTCATTTTGTCCTGCCAAAAGAACAGGAAGATGAATTAAACATTACAAAAGGAAAAATGCTAAAAGTTCAGCCCGAAGCTGCAACAAATTTCCAATAAACCTGCAATTGAATTCAATGAAAGCCAAGAGCTCTGAGTGCAAATTTCAGGAGCGAAACTTGCTCGTTTGTTTTACTGCATTTTCTCGGCAAACATAGATAAGACTGAAGTAGGGGACGAAAAATGCATTTAATGAAAGGTCTAATTCGAGTTTTGTCCAATTACTATGCTTAAATTTAAAATTTAATCCCTTAACTCTAAGTTGACATAAATTAGACCTTTAATACAACAAAGAGCAAAATCGTTAGAAAAATTGTACTGCAAGCTTGATATTAACCAGCAATGGAGAATCAAACGATCTCAATGATTAAGGGATTTGTCATTATCTCTTGAGGTCTCTCACGTTCAAATACCATATATGTCATAGGTATGAACGTTTGTTGTCAAAGAATTAAAAGTTTTTAAACAAATACCACTTTGTATTCACTCTAAAATTATAAAAAAAGACAAAAAAAAAAGAAAAGAAAAGGACGGAGGAATATAATTATAGCAAGTGAAAATTGATTTGATTAAAAAATATCTTTTATTTTTTTCAAAATTTAAGTTATTCAAGTCAATCTAATTTTTTTCGAATTTTAAGTTCGATTCAAATTTATATTTTAAAGTTTGAATAATCGAAAAATTAAAAAACTAAAAATTAAAACAACATCGTTTTGGTCTTTAGCTAAGTAATTTGATTATTTAGTCTCCCATTTCTTTGTTTCTCCAATTCTTCATTCGTTTTAAATCTGTTTTGGCTCAATTTGAACCACATGCTTCTCAAACATCGTAAAATATTTACGTATCTTCAATTCATCTTTTTGACAATATATTTTCTATTTTTTCAATTTAGTCCTTCAACTTTAAAGATTTTCTTTATTTTTAACTCCTCATTCGATTTAAGTCCATTTTTGAATACATTTGAATCATATGCTCCTCTACCATTGTAGAAAACCTGTGTAACTTCAATTCATGTTTTAAAAAACTAATTTCAACTTTTTGTTATTTGATCCCTTAACATTACATTTTATTCAATTTGATCCTCCTATTGCAACTCTTTGAAAAAAAATCCCCACCAGATCCTTAACTCCTTTATACCAACATCAATATTTTATCCTCGAAACCTTCTCTTAAAAAATAACATTATAAATATATTATATAATTTTAGATGATTTTTGATTTATTAAATAACATTACAAATCTTACATACACATGTGGGGGAAAAATAAAGAAATATATATTATATATGGTTAGAGAGTTGTTTAAATTAGAATCAATTAGCACTATTACATTATAAATAATTATATTTGAATTTGAATATAAATTCAAACAAATATAATTGATTCGACTCAACTCAAATTTTATATACTTGACATGACTCGAAAATTTTCAAATAAAATTTGAATGATAAAATGATACTTATAAACTTGACTAACTCGAATTTCATTCAACTCAACTCGATCGAATGCTCACTCTAAACATAATAAGATTGTATAGGATTTTCTATAGGCTTGTTAGTAAGCTCATAATCAAGTATTATATGTTGTTTCTCATACATAGCATGTTAGCATTTGTTTTTGGCTTTTGAAAATAAGCAATGCATACACATTTTTTATACAAATAAGCCCGTAAACAAAATTGTCATCTTAAGTATACATGCGTATTTGTCTTACTTTCAATTATAATGGACTTGATTAACTTGATTCTTTATAACGTAAGTGACCAGAATGTATTTTTTAAACAGTTGATGACCAAAAGGGAACAAATCTGAAACAAAATTAACCACTCTTGTAGTTTACCCTAAATAAATTAAATACTTTTTAGGGTTAGTACGACGCCGTTTCTTACAGAATCAAGATTTATTTTTGCGGGGGATTCCATTTTCGCGGTGTAGGCTGTGTACTGATAATAAAAAAAAGTACCAAAAAAATTGTGCTTTCTGTTGGCTTTTAGGTCGTGAATCGACATCGTCAACGATGGGATTAGGATTAATAATCGGGGTCTTTGGAGTCCTGTTCCTCTTCCACGCGGCTTATTCCACGATTCAGTGTAAAATTCCCTTTACTTTGTATTCATGTCTGATTTGATTTGATCGGTAAACTTTTAAATTTTCTTTTTTTGTTTGGATTTTTCCAGATAGGGGGCTGTTGAAGATTATGGATGAGGAGTTTTCTGTTCCTTCCATGAATGTAAGTGATTGGATTTGATTTTGTTAATAATTTTGCTCTCAAAATCTAAAATAATAAGTTGATCTGAAAAGTGCAGGTTGTTTTAGAGTTGCTTCTAGGGTTTGTTTTCTGTGTTTCGGCTGCCCTAACCGTGCCCGGGGATTTTCTCTCCATACATCCTGATTCTGAGGAGAATAGGTTTGTGGAAACTATTTATTTGTTTTGGTTCTCATTGATTATAAATATAAAATTTTGGGTAATGTGGAATTCAAAGGCTTAATTTTGTATTGGGAGTAGAATTAGGCTATCGGTAGTTCTTGTTTTCATTCATATAACATTGAAAAAAGGATGCATACCTAGAATAGAAGTTTTGGGTGCTAATAACTGTTATTTGAATTATTAATTTTTTAGGTTTCATTTCCCTCCCTAAAGTATCTATGACTGACATTTGTGTTCCACACATTCCTTCATGCTTGGGTGTTGGGTTGCGATCCTCTTAATATGTGAAAGAACTTGGAATATCGAGTATACATGTGTTGAACATATACCTTTATCTAATATTGACATTTTAGTCCGGGTTGTATGCAAATAAAGCTGTTATGAACTAAAAAGAAGGGAAAACTTCTTATTAGTTCAGTGTTAATCAGCTATATTGAGTGAGGGAGAGAGGGAGTGGCAAATTAAACTGAAATTGATGTCCACGATCATGTTCTGACTGTCTTGGCCTTCTTGTTTAATTGAAACAAGCTAGGTGTCCCCGTGTGATGGGTGTAATAGTATTTCATAAACTACTTTTATCAGTTTTCAGCTTGTAATCTAACATTTGTACCTGGTGATTTTGATTGAATGTCAGTCGGTAATCACCGGGTTGAATCTTCACAAATTTCTCATGGAAAGAAAGGCCTTAGTGTGTTTTAATCTTTGAGTATTCTCTCTTGAGGATTTCACTCAACACTCCCAGTGTGAATCTTCACCAATTTCACATGGACTGATATGCTATATAAGGCCTTAGTGTGTTTAATCTTTGAGTATTCTCTCTTGAAGATTTCACTCAACTCTCCCTTCCTAGGAAATATACAAATTGGTTTTGACTAATCATTCTATTTCGATACTGCAAACTTCTATGGTAATGAAAACACAACACGTGTCTTTGCATTTTAATAACTAGGTAGTGTACTTGCTCTTGTGAACCTCTCAGCTACATGCATACCTACATTATTCTTCTCAATTTTGGTGGCTCTTCATTATTTTGCTTTCTAGAAACATTGTACTTGAAACTTCACATGTTTCGTATGAAACTCAAATTCAGTTTGTGGGAAAGTTAAAAATGCTGAAGGTACTATTGTCTTATTGTTGTACAGTTATTATATGGCTTTCTGAAATGAAGAAGTATAATCTGGAATGCAGGATTGTTTCTTTACCATCAAACTTGGACTTCATGATCTTCAACCACAGAGCCAAAGCGCTACCTTTTGATGTTGACATGAAGCTGCATTAAGATTGAAGAAGCTTCAGGGTGCTTCTATTAAGGAGATAACCATTTTTTGCAAGTGTATTGAACTTTAGAGTAGAGAACCTATGTATCAGGTCATTGTTGGTTGTTTTCCGAAGTGGGTGTTTTTAACCATTCACCACCAGCTAAAATTTGGATTTTGGCTCTCTTCCCCCCCCCCCCCCAAAAAAAAAATTATTTTGCCTGACATGTCATTGAACTTAGTTTTCAGTTCGAATCATCATCGGGGCTTGTAGCACCAGGCCAGCAATTCAATATATTCTTCTTTACATTTTCCTCGTGACTGTTGTTCTAACCTGTTTAGTGTTTGGCATGGAGTAAAATCATGAAATTCCCAATTATATCCAATCCAAGTGGATAGAATCTAATTTCATCTTTGGTTAATTATTGTTTGTTTGATGTTGAATTCAGCTTAGTGCTTTTAGTTATATTAGGCCCTAGATCCATAATTAATGGATTCTTGTCGTTGGTGTATTCTTTTGTTTCCTATTGTCTCATGGTTTTGAATCATGAATTGAGCCCATGACAACACCTCAAAACCGATTCTGACCTCGACCTGGTCCAATCTTATAGGGTGTTATTGTACCCCCTAACCGTTGTCATCTCTATGCCAGATGCATGCGCTGTCGTGGATAAATTAAACATGCATGGACATTTGAGGTTCAACATTTAGTTCAGGCTTCTAATGATCCAATATTATGGTTCAATACAAAAGTCTCAACAATCAACAATCAGACAGCCCCCATCTCAGGTCCTTTTCTCCTTTTCCGCCACCCTTTCTGTTGTCTGGATGCCGTAAGAAAACTAAACAGAGGTGGCAATATCTGCAACACAAATTGGTGGACCTTATCAACACAAAGCTGCACAAGTACAAAGCATATCATCTTATGCAATAATAAAGTTTTGGATTAACCTGTGGCTCCAAAGAGGGATCTAGTTGACTGCCAACTCCATGCAAAAATGCCATAGCTTAGGAACATTCCAAACTCGAAAATATTGTTGACATGATAATTCTACGATGCACGAAACTGAAAATCTGCAAGTTTTGCACGCTATCATAACTAAAATGACGTGGTCTAGTTTACTTCCTGTCCCATGGGGGCTCAGGCATTTCCATTAGAAAATGATATCATACAAATAATAGAAGCTAATCAATACAATCATCAAAGTAAATTTTGGAAGCACAAAATGTGCCAACAAATTCTCTCTCACAGCTTCATTCTGGAAGCTTCTTAACCTCATATTTATCTAATATAGAGGTGAGAGTAAGACCAGATGGATCACAATAAGTAATAATTACCAGGACAGATTCTTCCCCTATTTATATCCAACATATGTTCACATTAAAGACTACAAAATTCCAAATAAGAGACATCTTTAAGGAAGGGGGAGACAAGCTCAATTCACATGGCTAAGATTAAAAAGAATAGCATAATGCATAGTCTCAACTTCATTGCTATAAGTGCAATGAAGCAGCTATAGAGCAGTTTCCTCTCCAATTTTATGTCACAAACCAAGAATGACAGAAGCACTAGACGAGATGAAAATTCAGGATCATTAAAGAAGGGGCACTTTTCAGTTTTTGTGATCGAAAATGGAAAGCCCAAGAAATTCTTTGTTGCTCTAAGATATCTTAGATATCCACCGTTTATCAAGTTACTAGATGAGGCAGAAAAGGAATACAGTTTCAATCAAAAGGTAGCCATTCCCTGTGAAGCAAGTGAACTCGAAAGAATTTTATCGTATGCATGGATGGAAATCAACCATTCCAACAGGTAATGTAAAGACATCATTCTGCATGTTACAAGTCTTTTCTAGAGTTATTATTTGACATTGTTCTCTTGTGAAATATGAATCCAAAGAAACAACCAATCCTTCCACTTTAACAAAAGCAGATGAGAATGTGGATGAAAAGGCATGTGTAGTGTATACAACATAAATCATTCTTATCTGTCTGTCACAGCTTCGATACATTCAAGTCAATGTTCAAACCTGATTTGGCTTCCATCTCCCTTATCTTTTTTCCTTCTATAAAGAAAGTTTTTAATAATTACTTTCCAGCAGCCTAAAATGTTGTGCACAGATGGAAACATCATTTCCTCAACATTAAGTGCATAGAATTTTTTCCCAAATTAAAGAACTTATTAAGAGCATAAATACTTTCAAATTGCAATAATGAACAATATATGGATACGAATTTTCTCATGACATTGAAGGAAAACTTTTGAATCAGTATTCAGCAAAACAAATAAGACGACGAAAATGAAGGATCTCATCAACAAAGAATTACTAGAGAGTAAAGCTATTGATGTCTAAATAATTGTCCCCATACCTCTAAAATCTGTTAAGAGTGGGGTTTTGAACGTGTTTAAGCAAGATCCATGCAAGTGCAATAGTTAGCAATGATCCTATGCTAACGTGCCACAGGCCACTAAAACAATTAATTACTAGAAAATATATTTATGGGATTTGAATAAAGAACAACTTAAAATATACATTTTAAGACTGATTAAGTTCCACCTGATATTCCGTGGTTTGTCTGAAAATAAAACTCAGCTCTTCTGTTCTTGTCATCCCTCTCCTCGTTACGCAAAAATGTTGTTGCCCTCCTCTTACCTTTCTTCTGCAAGCACAACTCTAGTAGCTCACCCAAAATTTTCTTGCCAGTTCTGAAATTGAAACGGACGGAAACTCTCTTTTCAGGAAGAAGCATCTTTTCACCATCTGATTCATTAGATAGCCCACCTTTCATTGCTTCAATGACCGAAGCAAATGCCTGTAGCATGGAAAAATGATTGTACTTGCTTAATTCATCAGAAGGTTTAACTGGTAAAACTAGCTGTGAAACATCTTTCTCCCCTGGTTGCAGTGGGGTAGCAAGAAAGGGGTTATTTCCAACTTTAACAGGCATTTGTTACCAAGGAAGCTGAAGTTCCAGAAGAAACATTACACACCAGCCTCTGTTGCAACCTTAGCAAAGCCCTCTCGGACTTTCTCTGCTGCCGTGCTTGCTCAATCTTATCAGCACATAGCTTCGATTCCCTCTCATTCCACATAGGTGTATGAATATAAGTGCGAGGATCAGGGAAAGCAGGCAACCGAGATGGGATATGCTTGCTAGGGGGGTTCTCATTCATATGCTCAAAACTTGGAATCAACTTCCTATCTCTAACAACCAGAAATTTCGGCACTGGCTGAACAAATGGGATTTCCTCTTTTGAATCCACAAACTCAATTATTTTCCTAACTGTGCCAAAGCCTACAAGACAATTCCCAATCTCGGAAGCACTGGGAAATCCATGTGAAGCTCCCAACTCATCTAAAGGCCTAGTTATATCAAATAGATTGCATTCTGTCCTACCAGCTAAATTTGCCAAAAACTGAGTTAAGAGCATCCAAATTAGACTCTTTAAAACCCTAGGAAATACTTTAACTTTCCAAAAGCTATTAAGTGCTTCCAAAAAAGGGTAAACGAAATGAAGGGAAATTCTAAGAAATTGAAAAGAAAGAAGAAAAACCCTTAAAAGTGGTGGGAATCAAGCAAAATCCAAATTCGAAAGAGGTGAGAGCGGATGGTCGATGCTAAATGAATTTATAAAAAATTCTAAATGCCACTCGCGCGAGTATGGTTTACGCTCTACACTTTTTTGGGCCTAGATGGATGGCCCAAAACTGTATTGCTGTATTAAAAAAACTGTTTGATTTTTTCACCCTAGAAAAGATAATAGCTTCGCTTGTGGACTGGTTGTTGCGAGAGAGGTGAAGAAAAGAGTGAAGCTTTGGAAATGGAGAAGTACTTTGGAAATGCGTATAGAGGTGACCCGGGAGTGCCCCATGCCAGTGCGGACCGGTTCGTGAATATATGGATAGGGTCGGCTGCTTTCTCTGTACTCACTTGGTTCAACCCTTACATGTGGCAGCTCTCAAACCAATTCAAGTAATTTTGGTTCAACACTTTTCTCTCTTTAAACTCTTATGCTTCGTATCTTTTGCTAGTTTTGATTTTTCTTTTTGTTATGTTTGTTTGAAATTTCATCTGCGAGTGGTGATTTTTTTTCTTTTGTGTTTGATGGAACCATGCTTTACATTTAGGGTTTATTTGAATTAAGTTGTCTTTTGAAGTTAATGAAATAAAATTCAAATTCATTACCTTTTAGCAGTTTGGAATTTATTTTTCCCCTTTTTGTTTTAATTTCCATGTTATCTTGAGTGTATATATTGACGGTTCAAGACATATATGATTCACTGTTTTCATTCATCTTATCTTGTTTGAGTGGGACGGGCGTGCTACAGTCAGTGGCGGACTATGTTGCACGGGTACAATTTAGGTACTTACCGGGAACCTTCCATGTTGAAGGGGTACGGCTAGAGTATTTATAGGTTGAGATTTCTTTTTATGTATGAACCGTCTTTCAATTATATTTCTAACACATTTTGGAACGCCTCAATCAGATGTTGTAAACTTAAGATATGTCCGTTTTATCGAATATAGTGCAAGCACAAAACTGGATACAGATTTAATATGTGATTTTGTAGTAATTACGAATTTTAAAATTTATTTATATTCATCCTACTCTTGCCGTATATGTACCATGTAATTTTGGAAATTGCCGCTTCATGTCCCTTTTTCTGTCCCCGTATCTGTATCAGTGCAACATAGGTGGTTGATGCATGTTTAGTTTATGCGCACCTTGAAATCCAAATTTCCTTCTATTAGTTATCTATTTTACTGATTGTGCCTACATAAAGTTTGATTTTTAAATAAATTTTGTGTTAATATATGTGTCCACTCTAAAAAAATATTTCTGGATCACCTGTTGCGGTGGGGTTGCATTGTGGCATTTCTTCCCTTTTGAGTTCTGGTATCTCAACTTCTCAGTTTTTGAGCAGGTTTCAAAATGAACAGCTGCTGGTTGTTGAAGACGTCTATTTCTTTGTTGCCAGCATCCTTTTAGCAAGTTGCCTTTGTGCAAATTACTCTTTCTTTCTGAGTTTATAGCCATTTTCTAACCAAATTGAGTTAGACAAGTTTTGTTTATAGGTGGTTTTTTCGAAAAGATTATTCTGGAATGCCCAAATTCATCTCTCCTTTGCTTAGCATTATCGCATACTTTTCTCAGTAACATTGGTTTGCTTCAGGGCAGTACAAGACACATTTAATCTGTTTATTATGTAGTTTTACCGGAGTCCAGATCCGTTTCATAAAAAAAAATCGTTATATGGATGCAAATGATTCAGTTTTTGTTAAGTAACTTGCTTATATTGTTGTCGATATTAGCCAGCATGAATACTTGATGTTAATCTATATACAGAAACAAGTAGGTCTCTCTGTCATTGTATTTATTACAGTGCATTGCATATTCTGAAAACAGAAAGGTTAAAAATATCTATCTAAGCCACTTCCGCAGTGTGTTCTGCTATTCTTTTTATTCATAGGTGCCAGATTCTGCTTTATACTGACCTAGCATTCATTTATACCTTCATCTTCATCCTCGATATTCTGTGTCCAGCGTTTTCTTTTTACTTAATAATTTTGGATATGTCGATTTGCAGTTGGCATGACAGAGCAATGATATTCGAACACTACCATTGGAAGAAAGCAAAGGCAAAGAATCAACCATACAAATTCAAGGTTCATTATCTGTTATCATTTATGGACCAACTTTCTTAAAATCTATCGGTCATTCTAGACGCCTTTTACGAAATTGACAAACTTTTGTTTATATTTTGTCGTCTTTTCAGTGGAATGAGTACATGGACAAGGATCTCAGAGACTCCTACTACTACAATTGGCCCGTCTACTTCCCTTAGTTCTTCATTTGTGTAGGCATGCTCTTTGATAAGTAGTTTGCACAAATATTACTTCACCTGATGAAAACTTTGTCTATCTTGATTGCTCTGCACCTTCTTCCGGACTCGTGCTATTATATTCTCCCATTTGTATTTTGGTGGACGTTAAATCTTTCGAGTAATAACGATCTTCTGTTAATCTTTCTCGTATTCCTTAAGATGTTGTTAGAGTGAAATGTATCGTAAATCTGCCAGTCGCCGGAAAGATTGTCGTTGAATGCTAGGCTTAGTAAGTTGAAGAAAACTTGGTGAGTCATATTGAGTGATAATACAAGCATTGTGATCCCTGGTTTGAAGCTATTTTGGGGATTGAACATATCAGAATAAGCTAGATTAGGGGTTCTTTTGAAATTGGCATGATATGCTCTTCAAATGGCTAACTTCAATCTCAAGGGATTGTTGTTGAACTCAGAAAAGAGTGAATAGGGGGTTTTAAATGGATAATTCAGTCACCAATCAAACCGAATTAGTCAAATTCAACGAACTGATTTTTCTTCTTTAACAGTTAATCAAATTGAACAAAGTTTCATTAATGTGGTCGATGATTGAATTGATCGTTTTTTTAAAATGTTTTTAGTTAGATTAATTTAAGTTTAATAGAGTTAATTTTTAATGGGTTTGAGCTTAATCGAACAAATTTAGGATCGTTAGAAGAATGAAAATAGTTGGATGAGTGAAAATAGATGACTAAGAGAAGATATTCACTTGAAAATAAACAATCAATTAATCTCAGTCATCTATTTTCACTTATTTAACGGTCTTAAATCTTGTAAAATGAAAATAATTTTACATTGTGTAAATTGATCCAAACTTTATATATATTTATATTCATAGATATATGACAGCTTTAGAACCTACTTACCATATATATATATATATATATTAGTTTTATACAGATTTAATATTGTTGGATGAGTGAAAATAGACGATTGAAATTAATTTTTTGTTTTTTTTCTCAATAAATGTCTCACCTATATATTTCTATTTATCTAATGATTTTTAAATCTGTATAAAATTAAAAAAAAATTACACTGTGTAATATTTTCGATTAATTCAATAATTGAAATTTGAATATTTTATTAACCACCTACCGATTTGACATCTAATTGATTGATTGATTAATTGAATTGAATTTTTATTCCATCAGTTAATTTGATTGAAACTGAACAATGAACACCCCAAACAGTGAAGTCTTGATCTTCATGTTGATATATATCCTTCAAAAGCTGTAAATGAAACTGAAGCAAAAACCCATATTCTAAAATCATCTATCCTCCTGCCTGCTCCGTAGAAAGAGAATGATACAAAGAGGGTTTAATCTAGCCCTACAAATAGGGTGAGATTATAGTGTTCAATTAATATAATAAATTGATATTTGAATTGTCATAAGCAAGGATCATAAATGATTGATATATTATATGAACCAACTAATACAAGTATCCAATAATATGAGAGTGTGGTAATGATTTATTGTTGTTAAAGGGGTGTGCTATTAAAAAAAAATGCCAGATTTTATTCATCAAAATTGATAGTTGTAAGGGTGTGTTTGCTTCAAGGAATGTAAGATTACCAGTCGGAATATAAGATTACCAGTAGGAATGTAAGATTACCAGTGGGAATATAAGATTGCTAAGGAATATGATTATTGGGAAAGTTGTATTTTGTGTTTGGTTGGTTTAGAAGAAATGTAAGATTACCGTGTTTGGTTAAAGGAATAAAATATTATTGAAATGTATATTCGACCAAATTGTCCTTATTATATATTTATTTTTTATCAAGTTGAAAAATATTTATGTATTTTCTTTAAAAAAATAAATTCATAAAATTTATATATAGTTTTTACAAAATTAAAAATATAAAAAGGTTTAATGAAATAGTAAAATTTTATTTTAGCCTCTGAACTTCATACAAAAATTTAATTATAGATTTTTTTTGTAAATCTAAAATAATTTAAGGATGGATTTATAATTTAACCTTCGTATAATTTTTATTATTCAATGACAGAAGAATGATTTTTTTGAAAAAAAAATTAAGGGTATTTTAGTCTAAAAAATCGATAATCCAACAATACCTAATGAAAAAGGAGTTAATGACATTTCTAATAATATACTCTAAAAAATATAATATTGATAATATACTCCAAACATGCCCTAGGAGGATAAGTTGAAATCGTGGGATTTGATAGACAAAAATCTGGGTTAATCTTCTTCATAAATTCCAGAATTCACACAGTTTATAATGCTTACACGTACTTCACCACTTGGTGGAGACCCAAGGAACTATACAGAAACTTCTTTAAATCCTATCCTTGCAACAGCAGCAAAAACTTAAAAAAAAAAAATTCCAATGGCGTTTACGCAATTCCCATCATCATGTTTCAGAACAACTCCAATTCCTACTTTTTCACTGCCCATTAGAGCATCTTCTCGTCTCTGTCTGCCAACCACTCATAGCTTAAACCCAACCGGTTTCCGAAACTGGGTCCAAGATTTTAGAGTCAAGTCCTTGAACTGGGTCTTCTCTGGTGCTATTGCCCTCACATTATCCGTAACAGGCAAGTCAAATTAGCCTGCAATGAATGCGGGCTTGGGTGCTTTCATTGTAATATGATTGTGGTCTAAGTACGAAGAGCTATATCTTACATCATGCAACCTTCAAATGCGGTGATGTTTTCTTTATTCTGGTATTGTTTTAGCTTACTCATGCAAAAGGAGCTTAATTATGAAGCTATGGTTTTAGGGGTTGGATTGGCGGAGGCAAAAGTTGGGGTTAACAAGCCTGAATTATCTGGTGCTATTGCCCTCACATTATCCGTAACAGGCAAGTCAAATTAGCCTGCAATGAATGCGGGCTTGGGTGCTTTCATTGTAATATTGATTGTGGCTCTTAAGTACGAAGAGCTATATCTTTACATCATGCAACCTTCAAATGCTGTGATGTTTTTCTTTATTCTGGTATTGTTTTAGCTTACTCATGCAAAATGGAGCTTAATTATGAAGCTATGGTTTTAGGGGTTGGATTGGCGGAGGCAAAAGTTGGGGTTAACAAGCCTGAATTACTTCCTAGAGAGTTCACTCCGGTGATTGATGTAGCAGGCTTCCTCTCTGATGGCCAGGTTTGATTTCGTTCAATATTTCCACTTCCCCCTGGAAAAAGTATTGTAGGCATATAAACCTCAAGAATGCAATGAAATTCAGTGAATCATTATGTTTTGCATTGATAAAATCAACCTACTAATGTAAAAAAAAATAATTATCTGATTTGGTGATGCAAAACTTATATGCAGGGAGGAATGCATGATTTTAAGCTAGACAAGTGCAAACTTAGGAAATTATATTATAAATTTAGGCGTACAATATGAAATTAGATCATCAATTGAAAATATAAAAAATATTTAAACTATGTGGGAATTTGAAATTTTCAAGGGGTGCGACTGCAACCACCAGCACCCCACTCGATCCATCTCTGCTTATAGGCCTTTCTTTGTTTGTTCCATGCATGAACTTTGTGTCTTGCAAACATGACAGGAGTTTTATATATAAGCAAATATTTACTGACTAAAAATCATGTCTTTTAAGGACATGACATTTGACCATCACATGCATGTAACCCTGCGTTGAAAATGTTCCAATATCAAATGTACTTGAAAAACTTTGGTTGATTTATTTTTCCATGAGATAATTTATATTGATAGAGTACATAGCCCCTTCCATGTTAAATGACCAATGATCATATCTAGTTTGATGCATAATTCCATGCTTTGACCCTCATTCCACATAGTTTTCTCTCTCATGTTTTTAAGCTTAATAAGGGAACGTAAAAAGGGGGTGAAAACAGTTTCTTGAGTATGACTTCCTTATTCGTCGTTTTCTTATTGATTATGAAGTCATGGAGTAACAAGTAGAACTAATTTGAAGAAATGCGAGGAATTTGTTTTGAAGATATACAGACTATTTGCCTGTTTATGATTTTGTTTCACGCCGTAAGATGGAGTCTATTTTGAGTTGTAAACGTTATGGAAGTGTTTATGCCTCTTTTATTTTCTTTTAATAATATTAGCCTATTGCTGAGAAAACAAAAAGGAAGGAAAAAGAGCAAGCCAAAGCCTTGATGTGGAACCAAATACAACTAATGGCAAATAATGCTACTGCCTTCTATGAACGGCAGATTAACACTAACGATGGACTGTTAAATCCCAGGAGAAAAGGATACTGGCTTCAAGTTGAGAGTTTTAGGACAAAATTACCCTGACACGCCTGGTATGAGTACTATATTTTCTGTCATTGGCCTCACTGAAAAAGAAAAGATTTTCTCCCCAACACTTAAGTTATTTCTATTTAATTTAATTTAATTTAATTCTTGAAGTCGTTTGCAAAGTTCAAATTTACTTCTCAAATTGCTACAGGGTTGGCAATCAAAGACTTTTGGCAAGTAGATGATAGAACTATAGTTTTCGTTGCTGATCCCACATTTGGTAAAAAATTTGGATATGGCATTGTCCTTAGACAGTGATATGGTATATGAGATTATGAGTGTTTTTAATTATAGATGGATCTTGGTCCAGGCAATATATTAAATTTCAATGTTGGGGCTACTGTTGACTTAGACATTCCCCGAAACTTTTGGAGCCGTTTGACAGGGAAATACAGAAATATGTTTTACTGGAAAGAGAAGGTAAAGTTTACTTGTTCATCTATGGATAAATGACAGTTTGCGTGTGAAATGTTCAGTTTATGCATTTTTTACCCTGCAAAGTAATTTCGAGATATTTCGGCTGGAACAGGGGGAAGATGCATCTATTGAAGCTGCTGTCATGGCAATATCCAATTGCTTAAGAGAACCTGTCGGGCCAAGCAATTGCTCCGAGGTAAAATAGAAATCTATCAGTACTACAAGCATGATCTCTTTTTTACTTGATCCAGACATTCTCTCTACCAACCATGCAATGTTTGTCACTTTGAATTGAAGAAATGAAATTTGTGTAGCATTAGAAACTTAGAAACAATATATGAACCATGTTAAGAATCTCATATCTTGTCCTCATGTAAGTATCCTTAGGCTTGTTGGATGTATATTTAACAATCTCGGAGGATGAAGTCAATCACCTATTGTATTTTATACAGAATTATGTATAAATATTGGCAAATGCATGAATACAGAGATCAATACACCGACACTCTGGTGTATGTTTATGTTTCTGTGGAAGTTGTAATAGTGTGGAACTTTACATGCAGGTCAAAGCAACAACTGTCTTCATGGTTGAATTGTTAGGACCATTTTTTCTTTTAAATTAGCACGAGATCAAAGGAGAAAAGAAATAACATTAGCTTTAAACAGCCTGTCAGAAAACAGTATAATCAAACTCCACCTAGAGGCTAGTAGTAGTTCTTTTTATTTAGTCTTCTAAGATCTTCTGCAACTCTTCAGGGTGACAAGGGAGTGTTAAAGCTCCCATTTGCTGGAATCCATATTCTTCTTTAGCTTGCTCTAATAACATCAAAAACGCTGGATTCCTCAGATAACTCAGCTCCAAGATAAACCTCTTTGATTTCCCACCATTGACTGCAATCACTGCAAAATGCCCTTCTTTCACATCCTTTGGTATCTTTGTTTCTTCAACATCTTTGTCGAACTCGGTGACATTTCGATCAGGGACTCTTGTCGGTAACTCCGTGAGGAATCTCTTTACCTTTTTCATCCAAAGCCTAACCATTACAAGCCCTGTATGGTGTTGTTCCCAGTTCTGCATTTGCACAAACTTCTCCAAAAATGTGATGATTTTCGTGATTGATCGATAGTGCATCCTGAGAGAGAAAGATTTATACAGGGGGTATTAAGGAAAAATTGGAAGCATATGTGAAATTTCTGAGAGACATTATGGGGGACATTTTCATATGGTTGGAACCAAACTATCATTTAATGCCATCTTTGATATTCTACATATATTTTTCCATGCTTTCTCGGAAACTGGTGGATCTCCTTTGAAACGCGGTATACAGTAGCATCATGCATGCAACAGTGACTCGGCCTCGCTGGACTCGTTGAGCTGTGTTTTTACCATGCAGTACATGTCAGCCCGTGATTAAGGTGTGTAAAATCCAACTCGATTAGAAAAAAAAATATTTTTTTAACTTGACTTAACTCTAAAAGATTTGATTTAACTTAATTTGACTCATAATTTCATAACATGACTTGTAAGTTCAAGTCGAGTTTTTTAATTCTACATTATGTGTGTGTATATATATATATATATATGAAAAATTATAAAGAAATATATGTGTATCTTATATGATTATAGAAAATTGTTTAAATTAAAATGAAAAATATAATAATGTTATAAATATTTATAATTAAATTTAAAGATTTATTAATGCGATTTATTTAAAAAATTATATAACTTGATTGAATATTCATTCTTATCCGTGATAAACTAGGAAGAAATAATGCATAGGAAAATCGGAAAAGATAATATCGTAGAACTTGGATTTGTACTATATTAAGAATTAACTTAGAACCAATTATCAATGAATGAAAATATTCATTTTAAATTCTAAACAATCATAAATTTAACCAATACAGGTTATAGAGTCGGTTCATAGGATGTCGGCATAACTGTCGTATTTAATGAATTAAAATTAACCCTAGTCGTTCCAAGTTTGTTCAACTCAATAAAAACACCGCCATGAGAAAGATATGATATTACTAGTCATGGCTGACACATTCAGAAAGTGAGAAAAAAGTCATGGAAATGAGTAAAGCATTGTCATTTCATCATCAGTGAAAGCCAAAGATGTATATCAGAATATTTTCACTGGGAATTCCATCTGTAAACCAAGTAATCCATAAAGTTGGAATTTTCAAGTAAATGATGTGCTTGAATATTTGTGGAACCGACAACCGAGTAGGTTTGTGTACCTTAGATTCGTTCTCCATCGTTATCGCTAGTCAAGATATGAAAGAAGTCAAGAGAATCCAATAATTGTATTGCACAAATAATACATAAAAGTGGATTTTTTAACCGTGTTCTACGACTACAATCTGCTACGGTTGTCTTGTCTGATGGTTGGGAAACAGATGAGGAATTTTGAGAGTATGAAACAGTAGCGTCTGCTTTGTAGCTTTGAAACAACCATAGCTTAACTCGGCATGGTTCTTGAATATCATCAACCCTCTTTTTCTTCCTGCCTTGTTCTTGAATTTGATAGACAACTTCCCTGTAAATTTATGAGTTACTTTGAAATAAATGCTCCTTTATGCCAGACTTGGAGAGTATTTACATTGTTTTTCCAATAGGTGATTGAAATATCTACGTAGCCCTGTGGAGCCATAAATTGGCTGATGTAGTAGTAGGCCATTAACATAAATTGATTGTTAATAAAGGTCTCTAATTAGCACTTGTTTGCAATTCTCTCGATGTTTGTTATATATGTATGCATGCATGACTTGACTTGACTCATACAGCTGTACAAGAGGATAGCTGGATAGGGCCAATTTGTAGACACCTAGATTTTAAGCCCTGCCACGGATAAGAGGATGTAACTGGAAAAGAATGCCGGCATCGGAGGCCAACAAAGTTGTGCCTTCTGTTTCGGGATCCTTCCTCTTACCGTACTAGATGCATTTTCTCACGAGGGAGAGTTGCATTTCCACAAGCCATTTTCTCTTTAACAGGGAAAAATTGTAGTAATGTTTTTCATTTTTGTTTTGTAAGATGACGCTAACTCTTATGAAAACTGCAGTTCCAGTATTTTCAGTCTAGAAAATAGAAAGTTACATGGTAACTTATGCAATGAAAAATGTTTCCAAGAATGTTCAGCAGTAACTTCTTTCGCTGCCAATTGATTTGTTAATGCTGTGTTTCATTTTTCCTCTTTAAACGTTGAAGTTAGCTCAGGCTTAAATAAAACACATAAATTCAGGTTGAAGGTAAGGCAAAAGAAAGAGACCTTCATATGATATAATATCCATGAAAAAAATAATTACCAACTCTGCAAAATCTTTAAGGGGTTTGCATTAATGAAAATTTACAAACCTGAGATCCAAGTAATATATATTGAGCTGAACAAGAACTCAAAAAAAATTGCAAGAAATATTTTATTTGTATTCCTAGTAGCTTTCTAGTATTGTGTCATTACTTGCGGTCCAACTTTCAGTGCACGCATTTTGCCCTTTGCTGTATTCTAGAATCTCCTGCAGTTCACGAGGTCGACAAGGGAGAGAAAGAACCCCTTTCTGCTGGAATTTATATTCTTCCCAAGCTTGATCGATCAGACTTTTGAAATTCAGGATTTGTTAAGTGGTCTAATACTCTAATTCAATAACAAACCTCTGCGTTTCTTTTCCACTGCAAAGACAGTTAAAAATCCTTCCTTAACATCACCCGGTACTGCTTTACCGACACTCATGTCTGCATCGAATTTGGGATGGTTGTCTTTCCACAGGATATTGCAGATAAAGTGGAACTAAATTTACCGATGTTAAACATAAATTGATTGATTTAGTATTATTCCACTTGCATATATAGTTTGGACATCTTTCAAGTACCTTTCACGCTTGAGCTATCAGAGAAACTTTAAGCTGAAGCTAGAAGTTCATATTCCTCCTTAACATGCATTGTTAATTCACAGTAGTATTTGATTCTCTTGCTTCTGCGATTCTCTCTGTGTTTTCTATACAGGAATGCATGCATGATTCGATTCATAGAGTTCAACGAAAAGAAGTATGATGTAACTGGATAATATGAAGAAGTAGCTACTGTTATCTGATGAGAAACAACAACAAAAATAATGGAATTATATATGAAAACATGGGACCATAGAGAATGAAAGGAGCTCGAATTCTCTTGATTTATCTACATCATTAAATTCCAAGGTCTCTGCATCACTCAACTTGTCATGTGACTTTGTCCATGTTTTCAAAATTCCATTGTCACTTACTGCATACTAACTTGACTATGTCACTTGGTTACACGGATTAACAGACACGGAATACTGATCTGGTAATGAGTTAATCTCACTTTCACTACCTTATTGGAGCTTGTGGGACTAAAGTGCATAATGAATTGTACATTGTTGTTTTTTTTTTCTCCCTTTTTGATGACATTGCACATAAAGCAATGAAGCACTTCCCCTAATATTGGACATTGGTGTTTCACGGAGTAGAAACTGCTGGCAAAATGGCCAACTAGAAATTGATTTGAGGTTGCATGTATACAGTTTGAAGCATATCTGCTACATACAATCTGTATTGACAGCTTGAACAATGGTTTTGAAATGATTTTTATTTAACCTTTTCAATATTAGAGTTGAACTCAAACAAAGCCTGTTAAGAAACTTACATCGTAATTAATATAACTAATGTTACAGAATCTTCTTTAGCAGCAACATCTTTTCTGCAAATTGAATGATCAAATACATGGAACCCTTTTCTTAATGGCTTATGTTTCTGCAAAATTTATAAGTAGTATTAAGGCAAAGCATATAGTCTATTCACAGCTATCCAGTTTGGTGCTTTTTTCCCCTTTCACTTTCTCATACATAGATCAAGAATGGTACATCACTATTAAGTTTGTTTAGCATTGCTTAATATGATTATAATATGCATTTAAAAAGTAATTACCAACTTTGCAAAAACTTTAAGGGATGAAAATCCACAAATCTGAGATCCAAGAAAAATATGTTCAGTCGAATAAGAACTCGAAAAGATCACAAGAAATCTTTTATTTGTTTGTCTTCCTAGTAGCTTTCTAGTGTTGTAGCATTACATATATCCCAAATTTCTGTGTTCTAGAATCTCCTGCAGTTCAAGAGGTTGATAAGGGAGAGAAAGAACCCATTTCTGCTGGAATCCATATTCTTCCCAAGCTTGATCGAGTAGACTTAGAAATTCAGGATTTGTTAAGTGGTCTAATTCAATGACAAACCTCTGCATTTCTTTTCCCTTCATTGAACAGACTATATTCAGTGTTTCTTGGTAGTAATAATTTGAACATGCATTGTGAATAAAGGTCTTAATCAAAACTTTGTTTTCTGATACGTAGAAAACTAGAAGTTACAGAACGGGGCTTGTTTAAATGTATTTAGTTTTTGTTTCTGCAATAATCTCAATGTTTGTTATGTAGGAATGCATGCATTATTCGATTCATAGAGTTCCACAAGGAAAAGAGGATAGGACCATTTTGTAGGTGATTCCTTTTCTCATATTAGATACTAGGCCCTCCCATGCATCTACCAAGAATCTGCAGTCAAATTTTCAGCTCTGCTACAACCTACAGATAAGTGGATGTAATTGGATAAGAACGCCTGACTTTGAGGCCTAGACAGTTGCACCATCTCTTCCAGAAGGGACAGACACAAAATTTTATGTTGAGGGTGAACTTATAAAATTTTAGGAAACGAAAACAGATTATTAATAGAAATACAAAAAAAGTCTAAATTATATAAAAATTTGAACTCCTTCATGAGGCCAGAGCTATCATTGAACACTACAAAGGTAAGGGTGACCCTCCCAACCTAATTTGCTCCATTTGTAAATGTCAAGATTCAAACCCCTGACGTTGCTTAAGGGATCTAGTGCCTTATCCCAATAGACCAACAAGTTGATGGTGGGATACATCGAATTTTGATATATTGAGTTATGGGATACATGAGATATCATGTATTTATACTCTTCGTGATCTCTAGTTGATTATTGTTCTTATAATTTGTGGAGATAGACAAAGTTAAATACGTTAAATCTCGTCTCTTGCGTGTATTCTATTTTCATATTGATTTTGATTTGGTTATTTTTTCAACTTACAAATTAGAAACCGTTTTTATTGAACTTCTTTCAATATTAGAGCCAGAATCAAACAAATCTTTCAAGAAACTTACATTGTTATTAACATAAAAAATGTTACAGAATCTTCTTTAGCAACAAGTTCTCTTACAAATTCTAAAAGGATTAAGAATATTACATCGAGTTTGTTTAGCATTTGAATAGTGATGATTCAAGATGATAATAGTAAAGCAATCAGCTAATACTAAGAAGAAGAATCATTAACCGAATGGCTATCTATTCCAGAGTACAGTAATAGTTTAACATTATGCATAATTGCACCAAGAAACCAGCAATTATGTATACATCAAGATGTTGTGCTGCCTTTTAAAATCTTCTGCAATTCTTCTGGTTGACAAGGGAAGACAAGGACTCCTTCCTTTTGGAATCCATATTCTTCTTTAGCCTGCTCTAACAGCTCCAAGAATTCTGGGTTTCTCAGATTCCTTAGGTCCAAGATAAACCTCTTTTTTTCTCCACCTTTGACAGAAATAACTGCAAAATGCCCTTCCTTCACATCTCTTGGGACCATAGTTGGTTCTTCTAAATCTTCATCGAACTCGAAAACATTGTGATCCGTCCTTGGTGATGGTAACACCAAGATGAGACTTAGCAGCTTTTTGGTTAAAAGTCTAAGCATCATAAGCCTTGCATGGCGTTTTCTCCACTTCTGAAACGCCACAGACATTTCACTATCTGGTTTGGAGTATTGGAACTTAGAAACTTATTAGAATTTTGTTTTGTGATGAAGTTGCAGACCTCTGAAAGAAATTTATAGCAGATTAAAGAAGGTGGAAACTATAATAGGTGAACTTTCCCAGGGACAGTATGGTTTGCAACTTGCTACCAAGCATCATTCAATGCAATTAATCATTGACACCCTTCTAGGACACGGAAAATACCTTTCAAACACGGAAAATAATGGAGGTATTTGATTTCTTAGCTGAAAGCTTTGTACGTATTAGTTTTTGATTCAAAATTTCAGACAGTTTTTTACAACCTAGAGTTTGATGAATTGTAATAACCATTGAGTACATACAACATAATATCATGGGAAGCAGATCTCATCTTTTTACAGAACGAAAAACATTTACATACTTTGGTTTTGTGGACGAAGCCAAAAAGATCAACATTGCAGACATACAGATATGCTAAATGATGATTTGAGCTTGTTAACAACCAAAAATAATGGGGAAAATTATAAAACAGAACTGTTTGATTACAAAATAAAAATATTAATTTAATTTAATTTAATTACAGCAGGTAGCAGAACTGATTTTAACACACAAAACTTGGTCTTGGGCTCTTAGAATATGAATTGAAGTAATAGTTACCTATAAGCTCTTAATAATCTACTTTTTCTTATATGATATGTAAATAAATCGAAGAGAAAGAAAACCCAGAAAGGCCACCTAGTTTACAGTAAGTAGTCTTTTTTCAATAAACTCTTTCTTGTTATTTGCACTTTTCAAGTAACTGATTTATTTGATCAATATTTTGTTGGAGCCGAGGGTTTTTGCTGCTTATGGAACGTGCCCTCAGATTTCTTTCGAAAGACAAGAGTTCAGTGAAGTCATAAGAATCCAATAATTGAATTACACAAATACTGCATAAAAGTTAGAAATTTTCACCGTGTTGTACTACTGCGTACAATTTGCTAAGGTTGTCTTGTCTGATGGTTGGTAGACAAAGAAAATGAATGTTGTTAGTACATGGGACCGTAAACAGTAGCGTCTCGAATCATTCAAAGAACAGTTGCGTCTGGTTTGTAGGTTTGAAATGACACTATGAGTATCTATGGTCTTTTCTTACATGATATTCCTAAGTTTTAGCAAACATGCCCCATTCAGCTTTAGGGTTTAACATAGCAGTTGCAAGGTTTCAGCCTAGAAAATGGAAAGTTACGTGCTAACTTGAAGGCAAAGTTAAAGAAACAAAGCTCACGTTTTGAATTTCACGGGCTAACATAACTTGATATTAATCATACAAGATAACTTGACATTGCACACTAAAGTTCTACAGAGTTTGTCAACTGAACAAGACGATACATTGCGAAAGGACTCGACAAGAAAAACGATGACGACTAACGCAACAGCATAGCACTACTGAAATTTAACAAATCTGAGAACCAAGCAAGACATTTTCCCTCGTACAAAAACTCAAATCTTACAAGACATCTTTTATTTGTCCTCCTGGTAGCTTTCTATTATGGTAGCATTACATATATCCCAACTTTCAACGTTGTTTTCTCTGCTGTGTTCAAGAATCTCCTCTAGTTGATGAGGGGTGACAAGGGAGAGAAAGAAATCCTTTCTGGTGGGATCCATATTCATCCCGAGACTGATCGAGTAGGCTTTGGAATTCCGGGTTTGTTAATAATTCAATAATAAACCTTTGTGCTTCTTTTCCCTCCCCTGTACGGACAGCAAAACACCCTTCTTTAACATCAGCTGGCACTGCTTTAGCGACACTCATGTCGTCGTCGAATCTGGACTGGTCGACCGTGGGAGATGAGCCGTATGCCAAACTCGAGAAACGCTTTCGTAGTTTCTCAAAGAAAGGGAGGAACATCATTAAACCTCTTTTGCTTTCTGCCATGTTCTTGATTGACAAGCTCTATGTAAATTTATGAGTTTCTTTGAAATCTCCACACCATTTTTGTACCAGACTTGAAGGTATTTATACTGGTTTGTAAACACACATTGGAAAAGATTTTTTAAGTAATGCCGTGGAGCCACAAAGGTTTATACTGTTCTCATCGTGAAAATTCATTTTCAAAGCTTTTTTTCTTCTTCTTGAATTCGCCTTATCTTCAGGATATTGCAGATAAAAGGGGACTACGTTTAGTGACTCTTCATGATAAAACCTTAAAGCGTTTCTTCAACTAATGATTCTACAGATATGAACCCGGTGGCATTGCTTCATTTCTGCTTCTGGTTTTTCTTTTGTAAACCTAGTCTTGAAACTTGTATTTCCCAATACTTCCATTATTACTCAGCACTATGCAGAAATATGCAGAAGCACTGTGTGGTAGAGATGAGATCGAGTCTAGTAAAAAAATTTAGTCTCATTTTTTTTGAAATTTTTTAGTTTTTATTTAAATTTAATTGTAAATATTTATAATATATTGACATCATTTGATTCTTATTTAAATGATATTTTATAATCATATATATATATATATATGTGTGTATGTATTTTTTTCATGTGATTTACATATACCATACAAAGTCAAGGGACTCGACTCAATTTTCAACCCAAACTTGAAAATCAATATACTAATTTGTAAAAATTTTGAGTTATTCGAGTTGTAAAATACAACTTGATTTAAACTTAAAATTTTTTAGAATTGAGTCGAATTTCTAAAATTATAACTCAAAATCAATTCAAATTGAGTTTTTTCAAGTAAGCCGAAAAAATTGATTTTTCGTTAAGTCGAGTTTAATTACCCTACTTTGTGGTATTTACAATGTTTGATAGTTGGGAAACAAAGAAATAATGGAGTTACGTGGAGCACAAGGGACCACAGAAAATTGGGTCAGGTTTAAGGATTTAAAATGACAGCACAAGAGCTTAGAATTTCTTGCTTTATCTACATCATTATATTCCCATCTTCATTTTGTCACCTATCTCACTAGTCTGTCCTTGTCTGCAAAATCTTAGCGTCAAAATAAGCAAATCATTGACGTTCCTTTCGGAACACAAATAGTAGTAGTTGATTTCTTAGCTGAAAGCTTTATTTACTGATTTAATCAATTTCAGACAGTTGTAATAGCCATGGTACTACATGATATGATGGGATTCTAACTTTTTTATTAGATATTAATTCAAATTTTAATTAGAAATTAAATTATATTTTATTATAATTTTATTGCTTAAAGATTATTTGGTGATTAAATTTATTTAATAATAATTACTGGTGATCAAATATTTAACTATATAAACAGAGAGTATGTCTTAACCTATAAAATTACGAGATATAATTATTTTAGAGAGATAATTATTTTAGAAATATGTAATCTTTTTTTAGTTTCTACAACTTTTTGAGTTTACGTTGTTATATGAATTTTGTAGAGATATTGGAGGAGTCATATGATATACTCTGAATTTTGATATAAATAACGAATTTTAAGATACATGTGACATTATGTATTTGTATCATTTGTGATTTCTATGTTTATAGATTTTATAGTGGATTATTATTCTTCTTATTAATAAAAGTACGTAAAAATAAAACACATTAAATTTTATCTCTTGTATGTGATTTTTTCCATATCAGTTCAATTATTTTTCGCTTACAAAATCATAACCGCTACTATAGGAAAGTTTAGGAGTATATTGTCCCTTTCCAAAACCAGACAAGTGACATTATTGCTGAGGCAGGAGGATTGAGTTAAGGTAAATCGCGTCAACAGTGAGTAACATTTAATGCGTCAAGGGTTCAACATATGAACTCACCCAGCAACCAATTTTGTTAAAATACAAAGGATTGAGAAATTTTTACTTTATTTCATCAGTAATATATACAATGCATCATATTTATACAACAATGAAACTAAAGTGGCTAATCACTAACAGAAAAGAAAACTAAATCTGCTATAACAAACTCTAATCCCACAACTCCTAACACACCTCAAGTTGATGGGTGAAAAATATCTATAACCCCCAACTTGGAAATAAGATAATTATGTTGCTGTGAACTTAACGCCTTTGTAAAGATACCTGCCAGCTGTTATGTTGTATAAATATATTCAGTACGAATAAGTCCTTCAATCTTCTCTCTAATAAACTGGCAGTCGACTTCTATATGTTTTGTTCGTTCATGATAAACAAGATTTGTTGCTATCTGTAGTGCAGTTTTACTGTCACAATGCAGTCTGATCGGTTGCTTTCTCTAAAAATTGAGTTCTATCAACAGTCTATTAAACCACACTAATTCTGCCGTTAAAACTGTCATGCTCCTATATTCTGCCTTTGCAGATGATCACGCCACAGTTTGCTACTCTTTTTCCCTATGAAATCAGTGAGTTCCCTAGTTTGATGCAAAATCCAGAAATTGATCTTCTTGTAACAGGGCAAGATGCCCAATCCGAATCACAATATGCTACTAGATCACAACCACTATTAGCATGCAGTAATATTCCTTGCCCTGGTAATTTTTTTTATAAGAATAGGATGCCTCGTTATAAACCTCCCTCTTATTGATTCTCTGCCGTTAGGAAGAAACCCATTAGTGGAATGAGGAAAAGAGTGCATCAATTTATTAAAGAAAAACCAGTTTACAAAAAACACAACATTGTTACAAAACAAAAGACTAAAAACTAAACACTCCTACAGAAAACAAAAGATTTAAAACACTCATAAACCAACTCCCTTGTAATACAAACGAACCAACCAAAACAACAATAACAATCACCCAATTCCCTCCTTAGCTAGCTTATCAGCCTCGCTATTACAACACCTAGGAATCCACCTGACAATAGCATATTTTACAGAAACAGTATACACAATGTCCTTAACAACAGAATGCATACAACCAAGAGCTGAAATATGATCTTTGATCCAATCTACTGCTGTCTTCGAATCACATTCGATAATGAGCCTACCCTTCGAAGCCCATGTTGAAGAAACTTTATAGCCATCAATTCTACTAAGATGGGAGTTGCAGGACCGACATTCTGTGAAAAAGAAGTAAGTGTAACCCGATTCCAATCCTGAGAATACCACCAATTCCCGCCAACCTCCCAACAATACTAACTGTCCCATCTACATTCATCTTAAAAAAGTCCACTAGAGGAGGATTCCTTCTTAACATAATTCTTTTCAAATTCTTAGAAGTAGAAATAATGTCAGCCAAAGAAGGATCTCCAATTAAAGAATCAACCTGAATGGAAATATGGGGATACTTAGCTAAAAACCACTTGGCTAATCTAAAACGAACAGTGAAAAACAAAGAAATTATGTTCAACTTTCCTTGATCAAAGATAATCACATTTCTTGTTTTCCAAATAGACCAAAAGACCACCCCTGGAATAAACTGCCAAATCGCAGAATTAGGCCTCAAATCCGCCCATGAACTTAGAAAACTGTGAGGGTGATTAAGAAGCGCTAATCGAACACCCCAAAACCCTATAAGTTTAGTACATAGATCCCAAGAAACCGGGCATGAAATAAAAAGATGCTGGACATATTCCTCCTATAAGTTGCATAAAGGGCAGAGATAGTTGTCCCCTAAATTGACCCCCCTTCTCAACAGTTCCACTCTAACAACAACTTTATGATGAGACAATTACCACAAGAAAGTCTCTACTCTAGGGGGAACCAAACCCTGCCACACACATTTTTTCCACAGAAAAATATTGTCATGAGAAGGAGAAAAAGCTTTCCTACAAGCTTTAACCGAGAACATACCGTTCTCTGAACCATCCCACAACAAAAAATCATCTAATGGTTCAAAAAGTTTAATGAATTTCAGTCTATCCAATAACTCTACCAACTGCTCCACCTCCCAGTCACAAAGGTTCCTCCTAGTCATAATATTCCATTCCCATCCAGTCGATTCAAAACTCCCAAAATCAGCAACGTGGCCCAATTTATTAGAAGAAAGGGAAAAACTTCTCGGGAACAACAGTTTCAAGGGGAGCTCCCCAAGCCAAGAATCACTCCAGAAGGAAATAGACTAACCATTTCCTATTTGAAGTTTTGCATGAGACCTAAGACAACCTCCAATGTCATCGTCCTTCATATAGTTATTCACAATACCCTTCCAAATCCATGAGTCTTTTTGGGAAATAACCTTATTGATATCTATTGAATTGCAACTCACATTGTGTTTTCTGCATAAGAATTTATTCCACACCGAGTTTTTATCATTAGCAAATTTCCAGATCCACTTACCCAATAACGCACGGTTTGTGAGTCTCAAATCAACAACTCCCAAGCCTCCACCACTCAACGGGCTACAAATATTTTCCCAACTCACCCAGTGCATTCTTTTTTTGTCATCCCCTCCCCCTATAGGAAATTCGACAACAGGGAATTTAATCTCTGACAAATGGAATAAGGCATCTTAAAAATAGATAGGAAAACGATTGGTAAAGAAGATAATACCGACTTAATAAGTACCAATCGGCCAGCCATAGACAAAGAAGAGGCTTTCCAACCTATCAATTTCTTATTAAAATTGACCAAAACCGGCTCCCATAGCTTCTCCGAGTTCTTTACCGCCCCTAAAGGAAGGCCTAAATATTATGTGGGAAAAGAACCACTAGAACAGGCAATGATTTTAGCCCAATCCTCAAGGATGTCCTTCTCCACATTAATTCCATAAAGCTTGCTTTTTCCTAAATTTAGTTGGAGCCCCGTCAACAAGCTAAAAATCCTCAATACTCTTTTCACATTCTTAATCTGGGTGATAGAGGCTCCACAAAAGATAATTAAATCATCTGCAAACTGAATATGGGACAAAGTAAAAGATTCATGATACTTGCCGAAAGAGAACCCTTGAAAGAGACCCGATCCACTGCTTTAGACAACATCAAATGAAGTAATTCCCCAACCACATTAAACAGAAGAGCAGAAAGACTACAACCTTGACTCAATCCTTTAGCGATAGAAAACTCCTCAGTAGGAGACCCATTCACTAGAGCCGAAATTGAAGCTGTGGAAATACATTGATCGATCCAAGAATACCACCGTTCTCCAAAACCCATTTCTTTCAATAACCTTTGAAGAATCTTCCATTCTACAACATCGTATGCTCTTCTAAAGTCCACTTTAAATACAACCCCATTAAGACCTTGCTTCCTCCAAGAATCAATTCCTTCATTAGCTAAAAAAGCACAGTCCAACAGTTGCCTTCCCGGAATAAAAACAAACTGTGAAGGACTAATAATATCATTAATGCAGGAAATAAGTCTTTTAGAAAGCACTTTCGAAAGAATTTTATACAGGCTGCCCACAAGACTAATGGGTCTATAGTCTTCAATGCTCTCGAGATTACCTTTCTTTGGAATCAAGGTAATTAAAGCATGATTAACACCGTGAGCCCACTTCTTTCCTTGGTATAAATCTAAAAAAAACAGCATAATCTGCTCCTTTAGAAAGTTCCAATATTTCTTAAAGAAACCCATGGAAAAACTATCCAGACCAGGAGCTTTAGCACTATTCGAAGATGAAACAACTTGCCATACTTCTTGCTCAGAGAATTCCTCCTCCAAAAAAGCACTTTGCGAAACTATTAAGTGTGCAAAGTCAAAATTTAAGCCATTAGCCTCCAATGCTGAATTGGAATTATAAGCAGACTTGAAAAAATTTAGCATACTGCTTTTAATTTTATATTTTTCCGAGGTAGGTTCTCCATCTATTTTCAAAGAAAGAATATTGTTAACTCTATTCCTTTTCAAAGCACTGAGGTGAAAAAACCTCGTATTCCTGTCTCTATTTTTAATCCATCTACTTCTGGATTTCTGACACCAAATACTCTCTTTAATCCTTAACAGCCTCCACAACTAATTCTTTAAAACAACCAACTAATCCCACTCCCCCTTAGATAAAAACCCACCTTGTGACTTAATTTCCAATCCAGAAATCTCCGCTTCGAGCAACGAAATGGAATCTGGAAGCCTAAAATGACTACTTCTAGGCCATCCTCTGATCTGATTTTTTGCAGTTTGTAATAACCTGAAAATACCCCCATTATTCCTTTATTATTTTCAATTGCAAACACGCTTTCAAAAAAAGCATCGAAGCCTTGATCATGTAAAAGATAATTAAAAAAATCTAAAAGATTTAGGGCCCCAATTGAGATTATCCTCCTTCAGCAAAATCGGATTGCGGTCTGAAATAGATTTCGATAAAAGACACTGAGAAATCTTGGGAAAACTATTAAGGAATCTGCCACAAATAAGAAAACGATCATGTCTAACCCAAGTAGAATCTTCTCTATTACTGCACCAAGTATAAGTCCCTCCAGACATGGGTAAATCCAAAAAATTAGCTTGTTGCACGAAAGATCTAAAAATATTTATAGTATGCCAATTCTGAGATTTCCCTATTTTTCTTCCTGATCAAGGTACGCATTAAAATCCCCCCTAAACAAACAGGAAGATTCAACGAAATAACAAAATTCAGCAACTCCCGAAAAAAAATCCTCCTTTTCATCTTCAATAGCAGGACCATAGACATTAATAAAAATGAACACTTTTGGGTCGTGCAGAAAATTCCCCACCAGAGCCAAAAACCTGTTGTGAACATGTTGATTGGAGACTTTGAACTCATTCTCGTTCCACAAAGTGATCAGCCCTCCCTTAGACCCCTGTGCTGGAGACACCAATACACCCTTAAGTATCTTCCCTCCTATCCTCCTGACAATCGACAGCTCACAATGTTGGAGTTTAGATTCTTGAATAAAAATCAGAATAGGTTTGACTTTCTGTACAAGCCTTGCTACAGCAGCTGACTTTTCCCTCTTCCCTAATCCTCTAATGTTCCACGATAGAATACAAAAATTTTCATAAAAAAGCTTCACTCCCAAACACCAACATCGAACCCTTTAACCAACAAAACCACACCGACATATCAACCTTCCAGCACCACCTCTGAACCTTTCTCAAGACACAAAATTTTCTCGATAAATGCCTCCCTCCCCTCCTTAAATGAAATGCCTAACATCTAACATACCTCCCATGTTTCTAATGCTTCCTCCAACAGTTTATTAAAGGTACTAGAATACACTGTTGAAATCTCTGCCAAGCCCAAAGCTTCTGTAATTAAACCCCTT
Organism: Hibiscus syriacus; assembly: GCF_006381635.1. NCBI lineage: Eukaryota > Viridiplantae > Streptophyta > Magnoliopsida > Malvales > Malvaceae > Hibiscus > Hibiscus syriacus. Next base: position 906,703 of record NW_024063349.1, read on the forward strand.
CTTTCCCTTTAGAAATTTCTTCGATAACTAGAAGCAGAGAAGGAGGCCGCTGCCTTACTAGGAGAAACTTTACTACTAATCAAAGGAACCATCGAAGTACTATGCTTATGATTCAAATTACCCTCAGAACGCGTGATTTCCTTATCAGTACCCGAGCATAACCAGACTAGTCTAGCTTTTGACCTTCTATAAACTCTAACAAAGCATCCACAACCCCTCCTACCATCCGGTGCACTTCTTAAAGACATGCTTTTAAAGACTTGGTAACCCAGCTTCAGTCTCCTGGAACTCTTCACTTTCACATTGCTGCAATCACCCTGAAGTGCAGGTCCTTCATTTAGCTCCCCCATACCATTAACTACACCATCCTGAAGACCTTCAAAACACCCATCTGTAATGTTACAACCATCGTCCACCATACAACATGAGTATTCTGAACCTTATTGGGACTGTTAAATCTGTCCGAAAAGTACTCCACAGCAGGCCCCACAGGCAAAATTTTAGAAACAGATGAGTGAACCTCCTAATTAGAAACAGAATGGGCTGAAAAACTCTGACCCACTGCCACTCTCAACCCCAGACCCGCATAGTCCCTAGTGGGATCTAGCTCCATTCCAAAATTCGCTGACACTCCATTACTATTGGATTTCGTGCAAGAATTCTGTTTCAAAGAATGTTTCCCACCTTCAATGTGCATCCCACTATCTTGCCTAATCTCACTCCTCATGCCTACCTTTGACCGACCTCCCTCAACCACCACTCCCCTTATGTCATCTTCAACCCTTAGAATCCCTCCATTAACCTTCTCTGAAAAATCTGCATTGTGTCCATCCACAGAAAAAATCTGCACCTCATCTTCGTTTGCAACAGAAACTTCTGAACACTTGGATCCCATAATAATCTTGACTTTAAATGATCTACCATAAGCTCTAACTAAAATATGTTCAGAAACATCAAAGGGACTAGCTACCCTAATCAGCATTTTTGCCGAAGAAAGGTCCTCCCTATTTCTTGTTTCTTCTGGGATACTAATAAAAGTACCCCACTTTCATACTAAGATATTTAGAAATGATTCACTCCAGGTAAGGAGTGGTAATCCAACCAGCTCGACCAAGCAAAAAGACAAAGGAACACCATATTCACTCAACAGCGGGGCTACCCAGTCGAACCATAAATGAAACACCTCACGAAGATTCGACCAGACATTAACAAACTCTTCGTTTGAATTAAACACTATAGCCATGGCATTCCTTGCATACCCCCACCTAACTATTCTAACCTTGAAACCCTCCTTGCCCTGGTATTTTTTTAATACATCTTACTACCCTCAATGCAGCATCAAATGTGATTTGTTAAGATGTTGCATGAATTGACATAGGTAATGCACAACAAAAGTTATGTCAAGTCTGGTATGCGTTAGATAGATTAATCTTCCTGTAAGTCTTTGGAAGATACTCTTGTCAGACAGCAATTCATCATCCTTCTCACAAATACTATCAAACTCAGTTGTAGTAAGTTTTACATTCATTTCTAGAGGTGTAACTGCAGGTTTGGCTCCCCTACCCCTAATTATTCAAATCAATTCAATGGCATATTTCATTTGATTAATCAAAATCCCCTCTTTCGATCTCATGATTTATAGACCTAGGAAATATTTTAATTCCCCCAAGTCCTTAATTCTACAATTCTAATGAAGTAAACTTTTTAACTCATTAATCATCTCACTGTCATTACTAGTAACTAAAAGATCATCCTCATAAATAAACATAATTACAATTTTTTTGTCTTTCTTCATAGTGAACAGAGAATAGTCATACTTGCTTTGCTTGTAGCCAACACCTAAAAGAGCTTCTGTCAACTTTAAATCCCACTGTCTAGATGCTTGCTTTAACCCATAAAGGGACTTTTGCAATCGACACACCTTATTCTCCCCTACTACAAAACCTCGCTGGTAAATCCATATAAACCTCTTCTACCAGATCACCATGTAGAAAAGCATTGTAAACATCTAACTGTATCAAAGGCCAGTTGAAGATAGATGTCAAAGCAAGTATTGAATGAACAATGACCATTTTCACAACAGGGGAGAACGTATCAACATAGTCCACGCCCTCTAGCTGATTATATCCCTTGGCCACTAAACGAGCCTTAAACCATTCGACATCACTGAAGGCGGTATATTTTATCCTATAAACCTATTTGCAGCTGATTGGAACATTCCCCGGTGGCAATGAGACAACAAACCAAATCTTATTTGACTCAAGGGCTTGAATCTCCTCTTTCATAGCCTAAACCCATTCTGGATGTTGAATAAGCTAACCCCATTTGTAGCTGATTAGAACCTTCCCCAGTGACAACGACACCACATACCAAGTCTTATTTGACTCAAGGGCTTGAATCTCCTTTTTCATAGCCTAAACCCATTCTGGATGTTGAATAGCCTCATGGTAGGTTCTGGGTTCAGAATAAATGACAAATAGAGGATAAAAAAGTTTGAGTAGAAATAGGCAAATGATCATAAAAGATATAGTTGTTAATAGGATAAGCAATGGAAGATTGGGTATTACAAACAAAGTCATTTAACCATTGAGGTTATTTAGACACGTGGGATGACTTCCTAGGAAAAATCGTTTCTCCTGGAACAGAGGATTGAATCTCTTGGGATGTTTGCTCTAAAGTATGAAGAGGATGAGTATGTTGATTTATAGGTGAAAAAAAAGAGAAGAAACTGTAGGTTGAGAATCAAGTGGTAAAATAGATGAACTAGAACCACTTGTGGGTTGTGGAGTTAAAACCAAAAATTTTGAATCATGAACAATAGGATTTGAAGGCAAATTTGTCAAAATGGTGTAAGTTTGTTCCATAACAAATGCATCCAATGACTCTAAGATTTGATAGATCAAGAGTTTTTTATACAAGCTTTCATGGGGGTTTTCCAACCTAAAACAACAATAGGTAATCTGTTTATTAAATAGCAGGTCGTAAGGATGCATTCACCCCAAAATTTAATAGGAACACTGGATTGAAACCTAAGGGCTCGGGTCACCTCTAAGAGATGTATGTGCTTCCTTTCAGCTACGTCATTCTGCTAAGGGGTTCGAACACACGAGCTTTGATGTAATATTAAAATAAAGAAGAACATTCAGACCTGAAAAACTCAGTTCCATTATCACTGCGAACAGTTTGAACTATGGTTGAAAAATGTGTTTACTAAGGAGAAGAAATTTTTAAGAAATAGGACAACATCATTCTTAACCCTTAAAAGATATACCCAAGTATGCTCAAGAAATGCCTATGTCCACTATGAGTATAATACCTATAGGGTTCACATAAGTCGATGTGTATGAGCTCGAAAGGTTTTCAAGACCGTGTACTATTTAAGGAAAAAATCAGTCTAGTTTGTTTGGCTAAAGGGAAAATACTGAAATCATGAATATGATTATGATTAAGATCATCAAGAATGCAAGTAGACATTTTTTTCATAACAGAAGATGAAGCATGCATGCTCCAATCGTGCATTCCAAATATCAGTCTTATTAGGACTTGAAACATGTAATGATAATTGTGCAGAAGAAGCATAACCAACGTATTCAACATTCTTAGAGTTTTGAGAACTATTACAATGTGTACCAGAAAATAAACCAGCAGCTCTTTGATATGACTCAAAGAAATAAAGTCCCCTAAACTCTTTACCAATCCGTATGATCCTGCCATTAAAGTGATCCTGCAAGACACACAGATTAGGATAGAAAGAAATGACACTATTTTGTTCTTGAACTAATTTGGAGACAGAAAGAAGATTATGGGAGAAATTAGGAACACACAAGACATTGGAAATTTTAAGATGACTCGTTAGATAACAAGAACCTAAATATGTTACCAACACAGAACATGAAATATGATATTCTAAGCCCTCGAAATCAGATATGATGTAATCGATAGCCCCTGTATCTAAGATCCAATACAGAGAAGTACCAACAGTAGGTAAATTACAAGCAACATTACCTGCAAGATTCACACTAGAATCTGGAGTAGGAGCCTGGTTTAACAAACTCAAAATCTGGTTGTACTGTTTAGTGGTAAATGTAGGAGCCATTGAAGCAGGAGCAACAAACAACGAACTAGGATCGGCGCTCAACAACTCATTTGACTCAGTATTCACTGCCATGGATACTTGAGGATTTTTCTTCTTGGTGAACTTGAAATCAGAGGGAATCATATCAAACGATAACAGTTCTTGTTAAGAAGTTAGTTAGCAAGATTAGTTAGGAAGTTAGCTAAGCTGTTATGAGCAGTTTAGTTATTAACCAAAGTGTATAAATACAACAATAACTTGTACATAGAACGTATGCAATAAAACAAGTATTACTCAATACTGCTCTCTTTTATTTTCTTTGCTAGAAGAGATGTTAACATGGTATCAGAGGCCATCACCGGCGGTTGTTTTCGGTTAATCTTTTGATGGTGAGCTAGTTTAGTTGATAGCTTTCTGTTCTTGTTTCTGCACAAGCATGGTCCAGCCGGAGACAACTCAGATTGACTACAATCATCCTCCTTATCTTCATCCTTCCGACACTCCGGGAACAATACTCGTTTCTCATCAGCTGACTGGTGTGGAAAACTATAATCTGTGGAGCAGATCTATGCGTATTGCTCTACTTACCAAGAACAAGATTGGGTTCGTGGATGGGACTTGTTCTCGTGAAGGTCTTTCTCTAGATCTTTTGGCACAGTGGGAGCATTGCAATGCGATTGTGCTTTCATGGATCTTGAATACGGTTAGTCAAGAACTTTCTGCGGGAATAGTTTTTTCTTCGAATGCATTACGTGTTTGGGAAGATCTTAAAGAACGCTTTGACAAGATTGATGGAGCACGTGTTTATTTTCTGCATCGAGAAATTGTCTCTCATTCTCAAGGTACGTCCTCCATTTCGGTGTATTATACACGCTTACGGTTGCTATGGGATGAATATGATGCCATTGCCCCTTTCGCTATGTGTAACTGTGAAGTTTCTCGGCAGAATACGGAACATGTTAACCAACAACTACTCTTTCATTTTCTCATGGGATTGAATGATTCCTACTCCATCGTACGCAGTCAAATATTGCTGCTAAAACCTTTACCTTTTGTAAATCAAGCATACTCCATGCTGATTCAAGAGGAAGGTCAGCGTCAAAATGCAGGAAGACTAGCCAGTGTTTTAGAACCTACTGTGTTCTATTCTAGTACTCAAATAAAAAAAAACATTTCAATGGCATGTGCGACTACTGTCACATCAAGGGACACAAGAAGGAAACGTGTTACAAGCTAATTGGTTATCCAGCTGATCACAAGTTCACTAAGCGTAAGGGATCTACTGCTAATAATGTTACCTTGCACAATTAAGGAGAATCAGTACCCTCTTTGACTGAAGATTCTGTTTCTGCTAAGGTTCCTACTTTTACACATGAACAATATCAACAAATCCTTGAGTTGTTAGGGAAAGATCCGCTTGTGCAAGCTGCAACACATATGGCAGGTACTCGTTCTGTTCCCTCGCATCACGACTGGATTCTAGATACTGGTGCCACGAATCACATGACTTTTGATATTGAGAAGCTGAGTTCTCATGTTGCTTGCGACTCCTCTTCTTTTGTTCAGCTGCCAAATGGTAAAACCACCCATATAGCCCAAAAAGGAACCTATGCCTTTTCTCCTAATCACATATTAACCAATGTTTTACATATACCAGACTTTCATTATAATATGCTATCTGTATCCCAATTAACCAAAGAACTTAAGTGTTCATTAACATTTTTTTCCACAATTTTTCCTTATACAGGAACTTTGCAGTGGAGAGATGAAGGGGATTGGTAGATCTTATGATGGTCTTTACATTTTCAAGTCATCATTCAATCCATCGGTTGGTCAGTCTGTTTCCTGTAAAAATTCTTGTCTGTCTTCCACTTTGTTAAAATCAGATAATGGTGTTCTATGGCATGCACGACTTGGCCATACCTCTTTGAGTACCTTGAATAAAATGTCTCAATTACATAGCAGTTTGTCTAATATTGATCATGTTAAGAGTTGTGGTGTTTGTCTACTTGCTAAACAAAACCGTTTACCATTTCCTATGAGTGATTCTCGTGAGTCATCTGCATTCTCTCTTATTCATATTGATCTCTGGGGAGCGTATCGTGTCTCAAAGCATAGTGAACATAGATACTTTTTAACTGTTGTTGATGACCATACGCGTATGACGTGGGCATTTCTACTTAGACTCAAAAGTGATGCATTTATCACCCTTAAACAATTTTTTGCCTATGTTGGCAATCATTTTTCTGCTAAAATCAAAACAGTGAGAAGTGATAATGGTTGGGAATTCTTTAGCACTGAAGGCAACACTTTTTTTTTTCTGATCAAGGGATAGTCCACCAAAGTTCTTGTGTTCATACATCCCAACAAAACGGGGTTGCTGAACGAAAACACCAACATCTACTTAATGTTGCTCGTGCTATTAAATTTCAGTCCTTTGTTCCAATTATGTTCTGGTGGGTGAGTATATTCAAACTGCCTGCTATATAATTAACAGGTTGCCAACCAAGGTTCTTCAATGGAAAACACCATTCGAAGTATTATTGTCGCAACCGTCTTTCGGTTGGGCCCCGGAATTGGGCTTCGACTTGAAAAATGTGGATTGGGAGTCGCCACCAATCATTTACTTTACGAAAAGTGGGTTGATCAGATACCTTATTTCTTACCTGATCTGCGTCTTACCAGTGATATGTCGGATCCGAGAGTCGGCTACGGTCAATGAAGGATTAGCACCCTTGAACCGCCCTTTCGGTACTATGTAATTTCCAGTTGTCTTTAATTAAGAAAGTTGAAAGTTTAAATTGAAAGGTAAAATAACGATCCAAAACTTACATTTGATTGATTGAAAATGTACCCTTAAGAAAGTAAAAAAGCCATGTTAGATAAAATGGTAAGAAATTAATTAATTAATTAAATTAAAATGAAATGAAAAGAAAAGAAAAAAAATTAAGTAAAATGATAAAATGAAGAAAGCAAAGATAAAATAGTAAGTAAAAAAACAAATAAAAAAACATATAAAAAAAGAAAAAGAAAATAAATAAAACAAATAAACTAAATAATAATAACAAAGTACAAATAATATATATATATATAATAAATAAAAAAGTAAATATATATAAATTAATAAATTAAATGACGAAAAGAACATATACACATATAATGGTAAAAACAAAACCAAATAAAAATAATTACAATATATATATATATATATATATATATATATATATATATAGTAACAATACTAATAATGATAATAAGTAGTTAAAAAAGACAATCACACCGAAAAGGGAAGAAAAGAAAGTAAGGTTTGGTGAAGTATAATTGACGGGAAGAAAAAAATGATGAGGGTTGGGGGCAAAGTAGGTAGATATAATTAACTTGTGTAGAATATATATATATATATATATATATAATAATAAATGTATATAACAACAATAATATCGATAAAAAAAGAAAATAAAAATGATAATAAAAAATATAGAAAATTAATAGAAAAATATATGTATAATATTATAAAATATAGCACTTAAAATAAAAAAACCAAATATATATTAATAATAGGTATAAAAACTAAAATATTTAAAAAGAACATACGCATATATATATATATAACAAAATAAATAATATAAAAATAATACAAGTAATAATACAAGAATAATAAAAAGAAAGAGAAAGTAAAAAAATATAATAATAATAAAATATAAAAAATATACATATATAATATAAATAAGTAGAATAAAAAGAAAATATAATAGTAAAAATAATAATAAATATAATAGTAATAATAAAATTGCAAAGAATATATATATATATATATATATATATATATATATATATATATATATATATATGGTAATAACGTATATAAATAGAGAAAAATTAAAAAAGTGATAAATTAAAAATAAAATTAGCAAGTATGTATATATATAAAAAAACTAATTAAGGGGTTAAAATGAAAAGAATGTAAATTAAGTGGGTAAATGTCAAAGAACATTGAAGATTAAAACCGGCAAAAATAAAAAAAGTTTTCATTTTTTGATAGATTTTCGTACTCTCATTCTAAAAATGTAATTTGTTTTTTCGAAATAGCCTCTAAGGAGCGTAGATCTGAAATCAAAGTTTCGAAAAAAACTCCCTCTGGGTCATCAGATAAAATATTTGTCTTTGGGGTTCTCCAAAGAAAACACGATTAACAACGCATGCAAGTGAAGAGTAAAGAGAAACAAACGAAAGATAGAAAAAGCTTTCACCTTTATTACTTCGAATCGTTTACAATAGCCTCGAAATCACTTTTTCTTTGCTCGTATTTTTCTGGCGTTCCTTTTGTGTAACTCCTGTCTATAAATCGTGTGTTACAATAGTGAGTTACAATGGCTATCTATAGTGCTTGTGGATCCTATCTTTAGGAGTTTAAATCATAGTACAACTCTATCCTATTTTTAGGAGTTTGAATCCTAGCAAAATTCTATCCTATTTTTAGGAGTTTGAATCCTAGTAGGACGAAAAGGTGTGTTGACAGCTTTCCCTCTTTGCCCATAGTCGTGTAACGGGGATAGGGCAAAGATTAAAATACACACTTTTTGTTCGATAGAGTTGAAAATTGACTCTAATGTTTCAATAACTCCCTGTCGAATTAAGTTACGGATGACTCCTCCGTCGTGAAGCCGAGTTCATCTTGAAATGATATGAAATTGAAGCCGTAGTTCGGAATTTGAATCAGCACGTGGCTTCTCGTTGCCCTTCGGTCTTCTTCTCAGTTTAAAGACCTTGGATCGAAATTGAACTCAGAAATCTTCATTGACAGATAGCTTTTGCTTGAAAATGGTTGCTTGTCACTAAAGCACGGTTAACCCAGGTCCTCTTCTCAACTTGAAAACCTCAACTGCAACCGGAAAGTAGTGCGATTGATGTGTCATCGAGCTAAATGGAATCGAACTCGACAATTTTGATGGCAGATAACTCTTCTAGCCTTGAGTTATGCTGTAAATGATGTGCCTTGGAGCTGAGCGTAGTCGAACTCGAAGGTCTTTGTTGACAGATACTCCTTCTTTGAGTTGGATATCCTTCGTCGTGAAGTTGAAATCCAATCTAAAGATGGATGATGCTTGTGTGCACGATTCCCTTCGTCGTGAAGTTGAAACCGCGGGTGGCCCCTTCGTCGTGAAGTTGAGCCTGAAATTGGATATCCTTCGTCGTGAAGTTGAAATCCAAGTAAGTAGCATTGTTCTGAGTCCAATATCCTCCGTCGTGAAGTTGAAATTAGCTCTGGAACCGGGAAATTGTTTGTTGACAACCAGCCGTCCCTTCGTTGTGAAGTTGAACTTGTGTTGTCTTGAGTCCAATATCATTCGCTGTGAAGTTGAAATTGACTCTGAATGAAATTTTGTTGACAATCAACCGCCCTTTCGTCGTGAAGTTGAGCTTGTGTTGTCTTGGGGTCTAAGATCCTTCGCTGAGAAGTTGAAATTGGCTCTGAAATTGGGAAGTTATTTATTGACAACCAGCGGCCCCTTCGTTGTGAAGTTGAACTTGCGTTGTCTTGAGTCCAATATCCTACGCTGTGAAGTTGAAATTGGCTCTGAAATTGGGAAATTATTTATTGAAAACCAGCGGTCCCTTCGTCGTGAAGTTGAACTTGCGTTGTCTGGAGTCCAATATCCTTCGTTGTGAAGTTGAAATTGGCTCTAAAATTGAGAAGTTGTTTGTTGACAACCAGCGGTCCCTTCATCGTGAAGTTGAACTTGCGTTGTCTGGAGTCCAATATCCTTCGTTGTGAAGTTGAAATTGGCTCTGAAATTGGGAAGTTGTTTATTGACAACCAACGGTCCCTTCGTTGTGAAGTTGAACTTGCGTTTTCTTGAGTCCAATATCCTACGATGTGAAGTTGAAATTGGCTCTGAAATTGGGAAATTATTTATTAAAAACCAGCGGTCCCTTCGTCGTGAAGTTGAACTTGCGTTGTCTGGAGTCCAATATCCTTCGTTGTGAAGTTGAAATTGGCTCTAAAATTGAGAAGTTGTTTATTGACAACCAGCGGTCCCTTCATCGTGAAGTTGAACTTGCGTTGTCTGGAGTCCAATATCCTTCGCTGTGAAGTTGAAATTGGCTCTGAAATTGGGAAGTTGTTTATTGACAACCAGCGGTCCCTTCGTCGTGAAGTTGAACTTGCATTGTCTTGAGTCCAATATCCTTCGCTGTGAAGTTGAAATTGGCTCTGAAATTGGGAAATTGTTTGTTGACAACCAGCGGTCCCTTCGTCGTGAAGTTGAACTTACGTTGTCTGGAGTCCAATATCCTTCGTTGTGAAGTTGAAATTGGCTCTGAAATTGAGAAGTTGTTTGTTAACAACCAGCGGTCCCTTCATCGTGAAGTTGAACTTGCGTTGTCTGGAGTCCAATATCCTTCGTTGTGAAGTTGAAATTGGCTCTGAAATTGAGAAGTTGTTTGTTGACAACCAGTGGTCCCTTCGTTGTGAAGTTGAACTTGCGTTTTCTGGAGTCCAATATCCTTCGCTGTGAAGTTGAAATTGGCTCTGAAATCGGGAAGTTGTTTATTGACAACCAGCGGTCCCTTCATCGTGATATTGAACTTGCGTTGTCTGGAGTCCAATATCCATCGTTGTGAAGTTGAAATTGGCTCTGAAATTGAGAAGTTGTTTGTTGACAACCAGCAGTCTCTTCGTCGTGAAGTTGAACTTGCGTTGTCTGGAGCCCAATATCCTTCGCTGTGAAGTTGAAATTGGCTCTGAAATTGGAAAGTTGTTTATTGAAAACCAGCGGTCCCTTCGTCGTGAAGTTGAACTTGTGTTATCTGGAGTCCAATATCCTTCGCTGTGAAGTTGAAATTGGCTCTGAAATTGGGAAATTGTTTATTGACAACTAGCGGTCCCTTCGTCGTGAAGTTGAACTTGCGTTGTCTGGAGTCCAATATCCTTCGCTGTGAAGTTGAAATTGGCTCCGAAATTGGAAAATTATTGTTGTCAACCAGCCGTCCCTTCGTTTTGAAGTTGAACTTGTGGGTTCTTGAGTGGCACGATATCCTCCGTCGTGGATTTGAAATCGTGGATGTTTGGCTTCGAGCTAGATATCCTTCGTCATGAAGTTGAAATCCACTCTCGAGCAAATTATGTTGTTTCGAGAGAAACTTTCAATCTGTCGAGTTAGTCGAAGTGTGGCTTCTTGCTGCTGAGTTAAGCAACCAACATGAATCTTTAAAGGTGCTTTTGAATCGAGTATCCTTCATCTTGAAGTTAAAACTTGACTCTAAAAGCTACAAAAAATTATGTATGTAGAAAATGATAAATATGATGCTCTAAAATGTATGCATAAGATGCATGTAACATGAATTGGTTATATTTTATCCCCTGAAAAAGGTCTGATAATTTGCATTAGGATGTTGAATCCCCAAATAATGCCCCAATATCCAAAAATACCCCAATATTTGATGTTGAATCTCCAAAGATACCCCAAATGTTCCTCATTTCTTGCTTCAGCATTGATTCTGAGCATGAGTTTTATGTCTAAGAGTCACATGTCATTTACCAAGATCCACTCTAGAGAGACTGTCTTGTTTGAAAAAAAATGTTTTTCTTTCTCTTTTATTTTCAAAGTTCTGAAAATATCAATAAAGAGTTTCGAAAAATGTTTAATCAAAAGTTTTGAAAATATTGTCTCTTTCACGGTTTTACAATTGAGACGAATCATAAAACTAGAGTTCATTGGATATCAAATGTTTAATTACAATGTTAATCCTTCAATAAATTATAGCTATTTGACACGTGCCAAGATCAAAGCTATCTTTGGGAAATGGTTAATTAAGGAAAGGATAAAAAGGTCTCAGGTTATTGTGTTTGGTCAAAGGTTTGGCATTTGATGCTCAAAGGTTTGATGGGGTAGCTGGCATGCTCCTCTACTGGAAGTGTTCTCCGACTCCCAGCTTTCATAGTCACATTTGGATTGTGTGATGCCTTATCAAGGAATTTGTGTGATCGCCTCAGTTGCACGATTTTTATATTCGAGCCGCCTTTTCAGGTTTTCAACTCGAATCCTCCTTTGGTTTCAATACATTATTCAGGATTTATGTCTTGAACCCCCTTTGTTATTTTTCTCTACCATACATTAATTACATTGTTTTTTGCAAACAAAGATTAATCCTGATGGGCGGGATGAAATCTGAAGATATTCTCTTTTGTTTAGAAATCCATGTATGATTAGAAGGGACTTTTAAGGCACGTAATGTAGGCCAGGGTTCATGGTTATGAAAGAAAAGGATAAATAGGCCCAAACAAGTGTTTCAGGGTGTTGAACCAAGGATCAATTCATTCTGATGCCTTCAATCTTGCTCAAAATGTTTCTATCTCTTGATGCTCTATGATCTTCGAGTAAAGTGATTCAGTGATTCGGGAATGATTATGCTTGATCAATCTCATAGTTTGAAGCTTGATGTACCATTTGTCTTTAGGGAATCTTTGCATGTGTTTTTTTGTCCCTTTTCTTTTTGATTTTTGTTCTTTTTTTTGTTTTCTTCTTTTTTGCTTCTTTTCATTTTTGTTTTTTCCCTTTTTGTTCTGATTGAATCTTCACACTTGGCATTTGGTTCACCTTTTGGTATCTCATCTGAATCAATGTCTTCGCTCATGTGAGCATATTTCTTCCACCTTGCCCCCCCAGTGTGGAGGGTGATCTTTGGTTAGGGTTGAATCAGAAGAAAAATACTACAGGCTCAAAAGGGGACACAAGGGATATATTTTCTCTCCTGTTGTGAAGGGATAAAGAAAGAAAGCCGTTCATCATTTCATACATGTAAATCTTCACAGAAGAGGTATCCCCAGGGGGATAGATTTTCAAAATTAATTTTATTCACATGAAAACAGTGTAATTAATGTATGATAGAATTATTTCGAATGAATTCTTCTTCTTTTTTCCCATATGTCTCAATGTTCAGGCTCCCCACGAGATGCCCCAAGTTGGTTCTTTAGAAGAATGCTCATGTTAAAATGAATAACTCAGTGCCTTGGGTTTTAATGGTAAGAAATGTTATTTTTGAGTCTAAAAAAGACAACGGTGTGATCTTATTGACTCAAAGAAAGGTATGAGTGTATCAAAAAGATAAAGGCAATGTTCAAGAATTTCAAAAGGAGGTAATGTCAAAATTTCATCTTTTGGTAATGACCACGAGTTGTTTTGGGCAAAGAATCAAGGTATTTTATTCTGGGGTTTGAGACATGGTAAGAAAGGTCTAATATTTCCATATGTCAAAAATCTATAATTCTTGAAGAATTAAAAGAATCATTAATTCATTTAATATTCGAAGAACTAAAGATTAAAATTTGTTCAATTGCTCCACCTTAGAAAGCAGCATAAATTCAATCATTTAAAAGATTAAGCAAACATGAAAGATCAAAGACGTGTTCAAACAAAACAATCCTCTAAGTGCAAATGGTATATGCCATGCCCCCTTCTTCGGCAAGCGTCTTACAGTTTTTAGAGGAATGTTTGGGGCTTCTTATGTGCTAACAGCTAACAGCTTCAACATCGTAGCTCTTAGGATATGGGGATTCTTTTCTTAGATCATCCTGGCAGGCTTTGTTCTACAATCAGCTGATCAGGCTCCCACTGTATTGTTTTTAGTTTTTTTCTTTTGATGTTACAATCTTGCTTCCATGTGGTGTCATGTGGTTAAAACCACTTCATCGAATCCTCCATGAAGAAATTTCATGTTTATGAAAATGCTTAAAAATGAAATGTAGATGCACAACACAAAATGAAAAAACTGCATGAAATGTTCGAGGCATTGATCCAGAAAAGTGCCCATTATTATAAATAATCCTTATTTCGACAAAAATGTTTTATCTTGTAAGAGACATAAAAACAATCAAAAGTACATTTGGACTAAATCCTCTAGACCCCGAACAGCTTCCAGCAGGTTGACAAGTCTTCTGTTTTCATCTGTCACTGGTTGTATGCCTTGTTGGACCACTCCAGCTTCCCTTGCCAGGCCGTGTAGATGGCGAGCTACCTTCTGTACTTGATCCAGGAAATCTCGGATGACTGCGTCTCTGGCTTTCACCCTTTGTTGTACTTGCTCCCAACGGAAACGCCACTGCAAACCCCCGTCGAATGGTACTATCTGAAGCTCACTCGCTTGCTTTTTGAAGCTATTGTTTTACCATCTTTCTCATGTTGTTTCTCCAGATCAGCCATTTGGATTCTCAGGCGTTGGATTCTCAGGAGTTATCCTTGACTTTATCTTGGTACCCCTTTCTCAAGTCTTCAAGCTCAAAATAGACTCTTTTCTGCTCCCTTTCCAGTTTGTCTGCTCTATCTTTCTGAGAATCGGCATCTAGTTTCCATTGATAACGTTCAGCTTCAAGTTCCTTAACTCTTTGTTTCAGCTCATTATTCACAGCTTCAAACTCTGCCTTGACTATCTCAAGTTCAGAAGGGACAGGCCTGAGATGTTCCTTCATGGTCCGGGTGTCTTCACAGTCTGGCATCGGGATGCTATCATTGTTTCTCAATCTTCGCCACTCCATATAATTTGGAGTAAGCATATCTCTGGCAGCCACGACATCCATCCGAGATACTTTCTTCCATGACTCGGCTGCCTCTTTGATCCTCTTCTTATAACTGTCACCGTGATACACAAACTCTAATGTAGATAATCCGTATGTTGATAGGATAAACTGACGTGCCCCATACTGTCTAAGTGCCAACAACGGAGCATGCCCAATTGCACCCCAAAGTCCAAGTAAGGTCATAGTGTCAGAATCCCCAAATCAGAAAAAAACATCACTGAGGAACAACCAGGGGGCTCTCCAAGTAATATCCTGGTCCTGAAGATGAGTGAAGACCTTCATCCATTCTTCCTTCGAAGCGCATTCATGCCATTTCATAGTGATGAACTCTCCCAATGGTGAATAGGTAGTGCTGAATTGGCGGTAGGCAACCCCGTTAGTCTTCCAGAAGTGGCTGTGAATCCAGACTTGAAGGAGCTGAACACATCCAATGAACCTTCCTCCACCAGTTCTTCTGCAATGATTAAGAGACCGAAAGGTCTCGGCTAAGATGGTCGGCGCTGAGTTGACTCGCCTTGGAAGTTATTTAAATAGTTCTACTACGGCTGCGTCGATGCGCCCCAAGGTCTTCGGAAAGATAATCAAACCGTACAGACCCAGTGCAAAAAGATCTATAGTCTTCCATTCATCAGGGTGGTTCTTCATTAGTTGCTTTATATGGATCCACTCGATTCCTTCCCCGTTACCTTTGTGTCGAAGTCGATCAGTCACCCATTTTTCATCAACCCCTGCAATCTTAGCTAGTCCGTTCTTGAAAGGCTGACTCTTGATGTGTTTGATATATGCCCTCTCTAGTCTGATGTTTTAGCAGTGCAGTAGGGTAGTATACTCTTCAATTGTGGGCACCATGTCCTCCGGTTAAAGGTGAAACAACTATATCCCGGGTTTCAGAATTGAATTAATGCTCGGAGCAGGGGCTCATCAGTCTTGAAATGGAATAAGAGGGCAATATCACCATATCGTTAGCTGAACTTCTGCTTTCTGTCATTCCCCCAACTGTCCCAAATATTTTGCAGTTCTTGGACATCATTTTGTTTCAGGCTGACAGATGCGTAACTAACAAGCTTTGACACATAATTTCCCTGAAGACTGTCTCCCTTCTCTTTCTGAGTCTTCTTGGACCATAGTCATGCCTCAGCGTTTTTAATCTCTTGTATTACAACACCTTTGTCCATTAATTCGGATTTATTTTGTGTTTAACAAATGTTTTTTAAGGATCAATAACCTCTTGTTATGATGCAAATGCTAGAAAACAAACACAAAGGCAAAATGATTAGTAAAATAAAAATAAAAATAAAATGTCGAAAGAAAAAAACACAAAAAAGAAAATGTTTAGGGTAAAAATATCTTAGGTTTTGGAATGTGATTTCGGGGTAGGCTCTAATTCTCCATGGTTTTCCGGTTTAGGTTCTAAAAACGGTACCCGAGTTCTCCTTGCTGGTGCCCCCTTGGGCTTGCTAGACCCTTAGTCCTAAACCCATCACAGGCTTATGTGGACTAAGTTAAACTCGAGAGGACACATTCCCTTATGCCCGCACGGTGAATAAATTCACACGAAGACATAAGGTATATGAATCCTGAAGGCTACTTGCTAGGCCCGCACGGTGAATAAATTCACACGAAGGCATCGCTTTCACTCCCACTTAAGACAGGGTTTATAGCTCAGGTATAGAGCCTTAAATGAAAAAGATTTGAAGGCTGAAATCACGAGAAAACGATTAGTACAACTATTTACCCGAAAATATAATCAAAAGTAAATAAAAAAAGATCGAAATGTTACCTTAAAATTTAAACTTACCCTTTTCGTTAAAAAGACAACTGAAATTACCTTAGCCTGACTCACTTACCTGTCCCCAGCAGAGTCGCCAAGCTGTCGCAACCGTCTTTCGGTTGGGCCCCGAAATTGGGCTTCGACTTGAAAAATATGGATTGGGAGTCGCCACTGATCATTTACTTTACGAAAAGTGGGTTGATCGGATACCTTATTTCTTACCTGATCTGCGTCTTATCAGTGATATGTCGGATCCGAGAGTCGGTTACAGTCAAGGAAGGATTAGCACCCTTAAACCGCCCTTTCGGTACTATGTAATTTTTAGTTGTCTTTAATTAAGAAAGTTGAAAGTTTAAATTGAAAGGTAAAATAACGATCCAAAACTTACATTTGATTGATTGAAAATGTACCCTTAAGAAAGTAAAAAAGCAATGTTAGATAAAATGGTAAGAAATTAATTAATTAATTAAATTAAAATGAAAAGAAAACAAATTAAGTAAAATGATAAAATGAAGAAAGCAAAGATAAAATAGTAAGTAAAAAAATATATAAAAAAAAGAAAAAGAAAATAAATAAAACAAATAAACAAAATAATAATAACAAAGTACGAATAATATGTATATATAAAATAAATAAAAATGTAAATATATATAAATTAATAAATTAAATGACGAAAAGAACATATACACATATAATGGTAAAAAAACCAAATAAAGATAATTACAATATATATATATAGTAACAATACTAATAATGATAATAAGTAGTTAAAAAAGACAATCACACCGAAAAGGGAAGAAAAGAAAGTAAGGTTTGGTGAAGTATAATTGACGGGAAGAAAAAAATGATGAGGGGTAGGGGAAAAATAGATAGATATCATTAACTTGTGTAGAATATATATATATATAATAATAGTAAAATGTATATATAACAACAATAATATCGATAAAAAAGAAAATAAAAATGATAATAAAAAATATAGAAAATTAATAGAAAAATATATGTATAATATTATAAAATATAGCACTTAAAATAAAAAAAAACCAAATATATATTAATAATAGGTATAAAAACTAAAATATTTAAAAAAAACATACACATATATATATATAACAAAATAAATAATATAAAAATAATACAAGTAATAATACAAGAATAATAAAAAGAAAGAGAAAGTAAAAAAATATAAAAAATATACATATATAATATAAATAAGTAGAATAAAAGGAAAATATAATAGTAAAAATAATAATAAATATAATAGTAATAATAAAAATGCAAAGAAAATAAATATATATATATTGGTAATAACGTATATAAATAGAGAAAAATTAAAAAAGTGATAAATTAAAAATAAAATTAGCAAGTATGTATATATATAAAAAAACTAATTAAGGGATTAAAATGAAAGGAATGTAAATTAAGTGGGTAAATGTCAAAGAACATTGAAGATTAAAACCGGCAAAAATAAAAAAGTTTTTATTTTTTGATAGATTTTCGTACTCTCATTCTAAAAATGTAATTTGTTTTTGCGAAATAGCCTCTAGGGAGCGTAGATATGAAATCAAAGTTTCGAAAAAAAACTCCCTCTGGGTCATCGGCTAAAACATTTGTCTTTGGGGTTCTCCAAAGAAAACACGATTAACAACGCATGCAAGTGAAGAGTAAAGAGAAACAAACGAAAGATAAAAAAATCTTTCACCTTTATTACTTTGAATCGTTTACAATAGCCTCGAAATCACTTTTTCTTTGCTCGTATTTTTCTGGCGTTCCTTTTGTATAACTCCTGTCTGTAAATCGTGTGTTACAATAGTGAGTTACAATGGCTATTTATAGTGCTTGTGGATCCTATCTTTAGGAGTTTAAATCATAGTAGAACTCTATCCTATTTTTAGGAGTTTGAATCCTAGCAAAATTCTATCCTATTTTTAGGAGTTTGAATCCTAGTAGGATGAAAAGGTGTGTTGACAGTTGTATGGGAAGATGCCTAATCTTTCTCACCTTAGAGTATTTGGATGTCTTTGTTATGCTACTATCCCCAACAATCGTGACACATTCTCCTTTAGATCAATCCCTTATGTTTTTATGGGGTATTCCTTGGTTCAAAAAGGTTATGTTCTTTTCAACTTGAGTTCGAAGTCCTTTTTTGTTAATAGGGATGTGGTATTTCATGAATCTATATTTCCTTTTCAGTTTCCAAAAAAAAACTCTCCATTGTTTCCTATTTCAACCCTGCCTAATGACCTTGATCGAGAATTTTTGCATATTCCAGTTGTGACATCAAATAACTCACGTAATAAGCAGTTACCTGTGCATGAGAATTTACCCATACATGAATTTACAAATGACCATACAGATTTTGGTCCAGCATGTCCAGTTTTTGACAATTTATGTCCTTCATCCTCTCGGTTATCGAGTTAGCCAATTGTACCTAGTTCTTCTTATTTGAGGCATTCTACTCGAGTCACTAAACCACCTTCCTGGTTATCTGACTTTATCCATCCTCCGCAATCCTCTTCTACTTCACTGCAAGCAGGTACGACTTCATCCTTCAACCATACCTCCTCCTTTCCTTTATCTTTACCACCTTTTGCTGCTTCTTCCTTATCTTTAGTTGAACCTAAAACCTACCATGAGGCAGCCTGTGATGAACGTTGGGTAGAAGCTATGCAACATGAAATTCATGCTCTAAAGACAAATGGTACTTGGGCAGTGGTTGATCTACCACCAAATAAATGACCCATTGGTTGCAAATGGGTATACCGGATCAAGTACAACTCTGATGGTTCAGTTGAAAGGTTCAAAGCCCGATTAGTTGCTAAGGGTTATAGACAATGTGAAGGTATTGACTTCCATGATACTTTTTCACCTGCGGCAAAACAAGTTACTGTTCGTACTATCATTGCCATGGCTGCTATGTTCGGTGGGAGCTCTATCAAATGGATGTTTTCAATGCCTTCCTACAAGGGGATCTTCATGAAGAAGTCTACATGACGTTGCCAGATGTTTTCGCAACCAGGGGGAGTTTAGAGTATGCAGGTTACTCAAGTCACTATATGGCTTAAAACAGGCGTCTCGACAATGGAATTTAAAATTGACTGAGGCTCTTACTGCAGGTGGTTATGTGCAGAGTCTTTATGATTACTCGCTGTTCACAAAATGAGAAGATGAAAAGTTGGTAATAATGTTGATCTATGTGGATGATCTCTTGATCACGGGCAACGATAGTGGAATGATAGAAGAGTTAAAGACCATCCTGTAAGGGAATTTTAAGATGAAAGATTTGGGGCAGCTCAATTATTTCTTAGGCATTGTAGTTGTACGAAATACAGAAGGAATTATTCTAAGCCAACGAAAATATGCCTTGGAACTCATGACAGATTCTGGTTTGGGGAATGCACGTAGTGTTTCTACTCCTCTTAAAAAGAATCAAAAACTCACATCATCCGAATATGACATGCACATTGAGCATCAATCTGATGAGCTCTTAAAAGATATTGGAATGTATCAAAGGCTAATTGGAAGGCTTCTTTACTTAACACATACTCGCCCGGACATAATGTATGTTGTTCAGCTTTTAAGTCAGTTCATGCAAACTCCAAAGAAAGTCCATTATGAAGCAGCTATGCATGTTGTGAGGTATATATGAAAAAGTCCAGGTGAGGGTATTCTGTTTTCAAGAAAAAGTATACCTAACTTGGTAGCATTTTGTGATTCTGACTGAGCTGCTTGTCCAATGTCAAGATGTTCTGTTACTGGCTATTGCGTTAAGTTGGGAGATTCTCTCATTTTCTGGAAGTCTAAGAAGCAGAATACCATCTCACGATCATCAGTTGAGGCTGAATACAGGTGTATAGCATCTGCAGTAGCGAAATTAGTTTGGTTAAGGGGATTAACTAAGGAACTGGGAATTGAGCACCACGAGCCAACAACGTTGTATTGTGATAACCAGGTTACACTCCACATTGCAGCAAATCCAGTCTACCATGAGAGAACAAAGCATATAGAAATCGATTGTCACTTTGTGCGTGAACATATACAAAAGGGAGTTGTTTGCACCAAACATGTCTCAACTAAAGAACAACAGGCTGATATCTTTACAAAAGGCTTAGGAACAAACCAACATGAGCGTTTGAAGATCAAGTTGAGAATGAAAGACGTGAGTCATTCTCCAACTTGAGGGGGAGTGTTAAGAAGTTAGTTAGCAAGATTAGTTAGGAAGTTAGCTAAGTTGTTATGAGCAGTTTAGTTGTTAACCAAAGTGTATAAATACAACAATAACTTGTACATAGAACATATGCAATAAAACAAGTATTACTCAATACTGCTCTCTTTTATTTTCTTTGCTAGAAAAGATGTTAACAGTTCTTCTTTCGATGTCCCTTGATCTTACAATACTCACAAGCCCCTGAAAAACGCCTTCGATCGTTTCTTTTGAAACATTTGAGAACATGACAGAAGTCTTGATAGATCCCTTAGAGATCTTAATTAACTGTGAGCAACGGTTTCATGATCAAGATTTGACTCCTTATCGTCGAATACGTCTCGTTTAAACCCATCAGAAATTAAAAAAGTTTTTGTTGAACAACACGAGCCAAATTCTATCGCTCAACTTCACAATCGCATGATGAGAAAGGAACTAACGAGCTAAACTCATCCCATAGTTGTTTAAGACGAGTGTAATAAACAGAAACAGACGAATCACCTTGCACCAAAGTAGCTATCGAACAGTGAAGAAATAAAACTCTAAATCCGTCAATTTTATCGAAACGCTCCCTCAAATCTTCCCAAACACCTACAGCACTGGATGCAAAGACCATTCCAGCAGATAAGTCTTCACTCACCGAGTTAAGAATCCACGAGAAAACGATGGCATTACACCTGTCCCACTGCGGATGAAGTAACAGATTACATTGCTCCTTGAGGCAATCTCCATCAACAAAGCCAAGCTTGTTCTTCGCAAGTAAAACGATTCTCATTAAGCAACTCCAAAGACTGTAATTATCAAGACCCAGGAGCTGATGTGATACCAGACGCAGGTATGGATGCAGGTAAAGAGGATGATTACTGTCAATCTCCATCGCTGGACAGAAAAGAAGCAAAAGGAGAAAAAAACGAATGGAAACAAATAGGGATTTTGACAAGGAAGTCAACAATCCAGGAACAACGAGTCAAAAAAACTGAAACCCATCAAATTGGGCCTCAAAACCTTGCTCTCGATACCATGTTAAAATACAAAGGATTGGGAAATTTTCACTGTATTTCATCAGTAATATGTACAAACAATGTATCCTACTTATACAACAATGAAACTAAAGCAATTAACTACTAACAGAAAAGAAAATTAAATCTGTTATGGTAAACTTTAATCCTATAGCTTCTAACAAGTTCTTAAATGATCTTTTCTTGTATGGATTTCTTATTAAATTTTTGCATGCAATATCCTTATAAGCACCTTTGATTCAACAAGTACAGTTAAATGATTTCTGCAACATGTATTTACTTTATAAGATCAACAAACATAATTCAGCTGTAGCTAATTCTTGTCTTGTTCTTTTATATATAGAAAAAAACAATGCAATTTTTACTATTGATAAACATTATGTCTTTGTAACCAATAAACGAGTCGAAGAAAGGATCATTAATGAAAAACAAGTAAACACCGCGTTGTACTTCTGTACAGTGTCGCCACTGTTGTCCGGTGACAGCCGAACAAAGACGTGTTTATCAATTGCATGGGGACTTTTAATAGAGGTATGGTCTGATTTGTAGCCGTGAAATATTTCATTTGTATTAGAAATTTGTAAACCGAAAATAATCATATCCAGATTAACATGAAATAATTCAATTTTATCTACGTTCATATTAAGAGAAGAAAGAATTCATTATAAACATAAAGATGGTAAAGAGTTTAAATATATAAAATTTTATATATCTCATAAACCCAATATAATATCAAAACTATTTCAACATCTTTACAAAATTATATCTTAAAAAGAAACATCTTTACAAAATTATATCTTAAAAAGAAACGTCAAAATATTATATTTACCTAATAATTCTTCTTCTATAATTTTAAAGGTTAAAACATAATTTATATTCATTACAACAACAACAACAACAACAAAACCCAATTCCCATATGTATGGGGTAAGGGGGAGGTAGGGTAGTAGGCTGCCCCCAACGCCAGGTTGAGAGTAACTTCCGAGAAAGACCTCCGGCATTCAGAAAATTAAAAATATAGATAAAATGCAATGCATGTATAAAATAAATACATAAATACATAGCTAAACAGTATTCATATGCAGTCATTAAAATCATATGTGCGTCTGTAATGGGAATTAATCCCTGCAAAATAATCCATGCGAAAGAATTTCTGCATATAGACAGAAACATAAGACCCGGCTAAATTTAAAAGAGGAAACATGAAGAGAATGATACACAGAAGTCAACGATATCAAGCCCAGTTCTAATCCTTCATAAATACCAATAACAGAAACGTATAAAAAGTAGAAGTCATGGAAATTACTACAAAGGCATTAAAAGAAGACAGAGATGATACACCCTATAGATGTGACCCACATTACTCGACTACCCTAGTTTTTAGCCTCCATATTTTCCTATCAGAGGTCATGTCTTCGGTAAGGGCTAAATCCATCAAATCAGATCTCAAGCAGTCTTCCCACTTCCGCCTTGGTCGACCTTTCCTTCTGGCACCGTCGACTGTAATCGACTCTACCCTCCTAACCGCATCCGACGGTAGTCGCCTAAGGACATGCCCAAACCACCGTAGTCTTCACTCCCTCAATTTTTTTGGAAACAGACACCACCCCCAAGGACATCCTAATAGCAGCGTTTGTCGTCATATCCCACAGAGTCCTACCACATGTCCATCGAAGCATTCTCATTTCTGCAGCCTCTATCCTCCTTACGTGATCCTTCTTGGTTGCCCAACATTCTGATCCATACAACAGCGCTGGTCTTATTGCCATTCTATAAAATTTTCCCTTAAGTTTTAGAGGCACCTTCTTGTCACACAAAACTCCAGTAGCGGCCCTCCACTTTAGCCATCCCGCCTTTATACGGTGTGTAACGTCATCATCTACACCCCCATCTTTATGTATCATAGACCCTAGGTACTTGAAACAATCCTTTGAGGGGAGAACGTGTCCTTCTATGCATACTTCTACATCTTCATCGTTTTGGTTCCCATTGAAGTTTGAACATAAATACTCTGTCTTTTCAATATTGATCCTTAAACCTTTTTCTTCCAAAGCAGTCTTCCAGGTAGCCAGTCTACTATTCAACTCAGATTATTAAATAATTAAGTGATTTACACTAAATTATTAATTAAAATTTGAGTCTACATGAAAGTAGAGAATAAACCTAGAGCTCATAGCTTTTACCTACGTGATAGTTATTCATTTGCATGATAGTTAGGGGATTGTAAATGTAAGAAAACGACACAACACGGATCTAAACAAGTTCACTGTTGACGACAGAAAGAGCTGCTTTGTTCACTTCATGACTTTCCTTAAATTTTGGAGAATAATGTTTCAACTGATGTTTATTAGCATCGTTTTCCAATAACCACCGGTTTGAAAATACCACGTACGTATCCTTTAACCTTAACTATCTTCACAATTGCCACCCTATTCCTTATTATTTATAAGGCAAGTTATACTATATAGTCTAGATTCTAGGTTAGTTTCTCAACTTCAAATTATTTTTAATCGAATTTTTCAAATATCAATATGATCAAATTATTCAAACCCAACAGGTCTCGATCCAATCTAAATTTATATGATCATTTTTTTCCTCTTGAAATTCATGTTCAAATATTGGGTGAAAACCCTAACATGACTCGACCGGGATATTATCATTAGTCTTCACTATATATCTAGATATAATTATTATAATATCCCTTTACATATATTCAAATATGAATTTTTATCTCAAAAATCGAGTCAGATTCAAGACGGGCGAAATCTACCTATACTCGGATCGGATCCGGTAAAGGGGTAATAATGATCAGAGTCGGGAGAAACCTCCCTATTCCCACATTCTGGTTCTAGGAATTAATACACATAATAAATAGAGAAGGACCATCACTATATCATACTTTCCTTATTAACCATCAGCAATTTCACAACCACTGACTATTTTATTTTATTCCTCATAGAACAACGCTATACATAATATAGAATGAGCCAACCTCTTTCATATAGAGTGCCCTTCAAACTGTCTGCTTCCTAACAAATCCAGTGCCAGGATCATCACTAGAAGGGAAAACTTCAAGCCCTGTGACCATGGCAGCTGGTGGACCACGGCGGCACCTCTGCTCCATTTCCTGAACGGAGTCGGGGTTACCGGAGAAAAGTGCTTCCACCGAACCATCCTTCCTGTTCCTAACCCAACCTTTCAAGCCTAATTGAGTAGCATTCTCTATTGTCCAGTTCCTATAAAACACACCTTGAACCCTACCCTTTATCACTACCCTTACCTGCATCACACAAATCCTCAATTCATCACAATTAAAACATACAGAGATTGAAACCCCAAATTGCACAAGCAAAGATGAAGAGGCTCATTACTTGCACAAAGTTAAAACTTTCTAAATAGAACATCCAAAAGCCATAACCCTACTTGGAAGTTGAAACATACTAAATTAATTAACCGACACAACATTCCAAAGGTTCTCCCATTATAAATGCCAAGGATGTAAATGAATAAAGCATTTGATGAACATCTCAGTTTTTGCTCGTTTATCTAGCTGAATAAATGAACATGAATAAGATTTTGAGTTTCGTTTAAAACAAGTCATGTATAGTTCATTGTTAGAAATAACCAGAAACGAGTTACAATAGAATTGCAAACTTTCTTGAGGAAATGGGAACCTGGAATGCAGAACATGGAATTCAATATGCAGAAGCTGACAATGTGGATGCATTTGGGAAATTTTCCTTTCCAGCTTCACTCTAGGAAGGGTTGAGTTAAATAGCTAGGGCACTCGGCATTACACTGATAGAAAAACTGCAAACAAGGAGAGATTGGCTTAGGCCAAAATATGTGTTGAAATTAATGTTGACTTAAACATTCCTAGATCAATAGTATTTGAGCTTAGAAATGACACTTGTCTCAATTTAGGAGGAGATTCCGTGGGTTCCACCAAAATGCTTAACATGAAACACTTTAATCAGAGAAAAATTGTCCATGCAAGCCAGCCAAAGTTAAAACTAATGTTTGGGTTCCTAATCGGATGGAGAGGATTGTGGCTGAGCAAGAATAAATGAAAATTAACTATAATCCAGTAATGAAAGCAGCCTCAACTCCCGTCGAATTGGCTTTCCCAGTGGGGACTCCTACTGGATTGGCCTTATCGGTGGGGAATGAGAGGACAACTTGCTTGGAAAGCTTGACCAACAGATTTTCTATGCTGGAGCTAATTGTGGAACATGATGAGGGAATGCCTGTTACGGAACAAGAAGCTTTGGCTGACATTACTGCATATGATTTACGAAGGAAAACCAGAGATGAAGCTACAAGTTTTGACGAATTGATGAAGAAAATGACAAATCAGAAAAAAGTGCCTGACACCAAGAAAGTAAAGGCACGATCTTCAACCTTAGGAGGTATTGGTCTCTCAAACTTATTAATATTCTTGTGTAGAATGTTAGAACATGGGTAGTTAGATTAAAGAATTACATGTTGATATAGCATGCATATTAGAGATTAGATTTAAAGTTTCAAAAGTGCAGCTTATTGTTGCAAAGAATTTCAATCGTTGTCACATAATACTCAAGCTATTAAAGGAAGAATATGGTTCTTATTTAAAGACTCCTTAACTATCGATAAGTTGTCACATGAAGGTGACTCAAGGAACCCATGGTTTCTTCCTTTAAAGCAATATATGGGTCGAATAATGGGATAGATAGAATAAGATTATGGCTGGGTATTAGTTAGGAGTAATCGGTGAGGAAGCGTAGAATCCTGGCTGGGGATTTCAGTTTCATTACTAGTCTACCAGAGAGCTCAAGCTTTGATGGCAGCAAAAGTAGTACTTCTGATATGCGGGACTCCAATGTCACCTAGATCAGATCTCACTGGACGACCACACTTTTGTAGAGCCTTTTAACCAGGTCCAATCATTAAGTTGACCATTTAGCAAAGCAACTTGACTGGGTGCTTGTTAATGGTCGATGGTCAGTATCCTACCTTCATTTTTATCGGGAGATTATAGTGCTAGCTGTTCCAGATCATTGTGCAACACTAATAAAAACTATAATGACCTCAACATGAAATTTATGCAAACTGTGGAGGGCTCTTTGAGGCAGAGAACTTCAAGGAATCCAATGACAATTGTCCATGTCAAGTTGAACGGGTTCAAGCAAGGGTTATGGCAATTTAATCAGATCCTCTTTGAAGTTATTTTTATAGAGTTAAAATTAAAAGGAAGGGGCAGGAAGAAGTTCAGCTTTCTTTACTTAGAAGTCCAGCCAACACGGGGTTGATGAAAGCTCAAATGCAACTCACACAAGAACTTCAAGTTGCTGCTAAAGGGTGAGGAGAGTTTACACCAACAAAAGTCGAGAATAAGATGGCTGCAAAAAGGTGACCTGAATACAGGTTACTTTCATAGGATGGTACAAGTTCAGCAAAGTAGGAATTCAATCGAGGTACTTCTGGATGATGATGGGAATAGGTTGGAATCCTTTGACTAGAGCCCAACTGAAGCAGTTTTGTGGAGTAAGATTAGACCAAGGCAAGAGAAGATAATCTGGCACAAGTTCTTCACCCCCAAACACTCACTAATAGCGTTAAATATAGTTCTTGTCAGACTACCAATAAAGGACAGACTGGTACAAGGGGGATGACAATCGATGAGGACTGTTTGTTGTGCAAGGAGGAGTCTAGGAATCAAATGTTCTTCCACTGCAGATACTCCAAGAAGATATAGCAGCTGGTTTTGACAATATGTGGAATTCAGAGAGAGATAGGGGAATTGGAACAGGAACTACAGTGGGATGTAAGAAATGGCTAGGGGAAATGTTTACTATGTATGGACATAGCATGGAATGTGTTCCTTTACTGTGCATGGAGTGAACGCAACAACGGGCTTTTTCATCAACTTGAACCGGACAAGAATATGCAGCTGGAGAAAATTAGAGAAGTGATTTCCTTGGACAGCAACTTTAAAGAGACCACTGTAAACACAATTCTTTGTAGAACTGGAAGATTAATCTTACAGTACTGCCAATTCTTTTTGTACAGTTGTAAACATTGTCATGCATAGCAGCTTGCTGCATTTTTGGAAAATAGAAATTAAACTGCTTAACCAGAATTAAAAAGGGGGAGTTAGCAGTATATAATAGCATTCAAAAGTTACTAATACCTAAATTGCAGAAACAGCATGTCAATTATTTACAAGAAACAGCCGAAAGAGGTTATCATAACTGTCTAAGAAGAGGCTAAGAAAGTTGGCACAAAATAAACTCTTGTGATATTTAAACGCTGATTCAAAATAGAA
This sequence comes from Hibiscus syriacus, assembly GCF_006381635.1. Taxonomy (NCBI): domain Eukaryota; kingdom Viridiplantae; phylum Streptophyta; class Magnoliopsida; order Malvales; family Malvaceae; genus Hibiscus; species Hibiscus syriacus. Next base: position 934,652 of record NW_024063349.1, read on the forward strand.
CTATAATAGCAACCCACAATTAACAGAAATTTTAAAGGGGACAATCAATCCATTAGTAAAACTTAGACAGTCCAATTAGTTTCATCAATATAGCCATAATCTTGACAACTATGGAAGGATAAAAATGAGTCATTTTTTTTATCAATAACATAATTCCTAAAGTAAATTTCAATGCAAAACAATCAAAACAACGATAATAGATAATCGGACTACCATATAAATTAAAAATTCAACCTTACGACCTGATGTTTGTCAAGGGAACATTTCTTTTTCAAAAAAAAAAAACCCAACATTGAAATCAATTAGAGCACTTCATTACAAGGGAGGTAGAAAAACTCACCGTTTTGGATTGGGAAGGCTGAGAGGAGTCACTGTCAGCTTGAGAAGTGGCCATTGAAGTGAAAAGGGGTCGAAGGGAACGAAAACTGAGAGGGTGAGAAAGAGAAAAGCCAGAGCAAAGCGGAGAAGAAGGCGAGTTAGAACAAGAAAGAAAGGGGAATCTAGTTGCAAATTGGGACCATTTCTTTGGAATTCGATTAAGGTTAATGGTGACCCCATTTTTGGTCTTGAAGTTTTGAAATGTTTGGATTTTATAGGTGGAGAGAATTTGAAGGACTCTTCGATTCTGTTCCAGAAAAACTGTAAAATAGTGAAATCCATCTCCTTGAGCTTGCTTAGCTACAACGATTTTTTTATTTTATTAATTAATAAAATATTTTTCTTATTTGTTAAAACATAAAATAAATAGCATATGAACTTTGTGGTGAAAATTCCAGTCGCCGTAGAAAAAATCGTAAACGGAAAAAAAGGACGGAGTATACCTCTCAAATAAGAGGTGTTTTCGCTAAAAATCACCGGTGATCAGTATATTTTTTGATCTAAAATCGGTTAGATTATATTTTCTGATCTAACACTCATAGCAGTAAATCACGCCCTTTGAACCGTGTTATATGTTGATTTGGCGTCACGTGGAGTATAATGCGCCCCCTGTACCACGCTATACGCTGACTGGGTTACACGTGGGTATAGCGCCCCCTGCTCCGCGCTATACGCCACGTAGGGGTATAGCGCGGATCAAGGGCCGCGCTATACGTCGTACCAAAATTATATTTAACGCGGTCCTTGGTCCGCGCTATATAATAATTACATATAACGCGGTGCAGGTACCGCGGCTTATATGTTTATAAATACACTCCTCCGGTTCTCACATCTCATCGCATCTCTCCTCTCAACTTATAAATTAATACAACAATTTCGTCAACGAGTAATAATTCTGACAATCTTCTCATATTTGATTTAGAAATTCGTGCGATTTTTTGTTATAAGATAATTTTGTTATAATTTTTTAATTATATTTATTGTTTATTATCATTATTTGAAAAAATATTATACTAATTATTTTCAATTAATTTTTATGTTTGTAAATTGAAAAACGGGAGCATACGTCGAAATAGTTTTGCAGTGCAGATAATAATATAAAATTATATTATTTAAATTATTTACGTTGATGTGTAAAAAAAATTTTGTGTTATATTTTCGTTCATATATAATTTATTTAATCATGTTTGTTTCATTTTTTTGCAGATATAATATTGTCGCACTTTTAAACCCAAAGAATGACGCGACTTTCAGCTATTGTTTATTATGATGGTGAAATTCGAGAAGATGAAACCGGCGTTGTTTTCGTATCAAATGAGCGTGTTAAAATATCATTCAAGAGAAACATAACTCTTGAGGAGCTGATAACGAAGATTTCAAGGAAGATTCATGTTGGAAGTAGTAGAAGAATGTCGTCGTTGCAGTATAGATTTCCAATATCATTGTTGCCATTAACCTATACAGCGTTCGAACTTTCGAACAATGATGATGTTCAAATGATGGTTGAAGCTCAAAGTAATTATTCAGACGCCGCTATTGAGATGTATGCACATTTTGTTCAAGTGCGTGTTGTTCGGGGTCAATCTTTAAGCTCACACTATGGGCTGACTGAACAAGTTGATCAAGTTGACAGCCCGACTACAGTAATGTGTAATGATTTTAATGCCATAATGGGGAGACATTCATCCGCAACTCCTTACGATATGTACCAAAGTGGGTCCACGAACAATCTGTATGGCAACACTGCGTCCAGTTCAAGGGGAAGGCATTCATCTACAAATTTCTTTGACCATATGGAGATATCATCGACGCAACCATCTGTGCAGTTTCCATTTGACACGATGGCTTCAAGCTCCAGGGGGAGGCATTCGACTGCGAGCTTTTTCGATCTCAATGTCGATATGCCTTCCAGTTCAAGGGGAAGGCGTGCAAGTAGTAGGTTCTTCGACCTAAATGTGGAGAGCATGGAGGAACCATCATCTCCACCAGAAGAACCGCTTCGTGAGCCTGGTGCGGATGGTGTTGAGACTGGACTATTCATTCACCCAGAATCACCGCAATTCAACTCCGATGATGATGAAGTTCCAGGAAATGTGACACAAACTGACCCTCCTGCACACATGTATGAAGCTGATTATGGTGCAATGTACGGGCCATAATTTGCGGATATGCCTCATCTCGGTGACTATGGATATTACTCATCAATAAATAATGGTGAGTTATCTTTAGGCATGGAGTTCTCAAGCAAAGAAGAAGTGGTGATAGCTATAAAAAATTACAATATATGTAATTCTGTTCAGTCCAGAGTCAACCGATCCACGATCGAAAAATATGTATGCTACTGTGCCCGACACGAAAACGGATGCAATTAGATGGTTCGCGTATCGAAAAGGAAGAGGAAAAACAACATATGGGAACTAACAGTATACAACGGTCCTCACACATGTTGTGCTAGAGAGGTCAACCAAGATCATCCCAACTTGGACTCTGAAGTGATATGCCAAGCCATCATGCCCATGGTAAAAGCAAGCTCTCATATAGTTGTTGCAGTGTTGATTTCAGCTATACAATCGCAGTATGAGTACACTGTCTCCTATAAAAAAGCTTGGTTGGCAAAACAAAATGCCATTGTCAAACTTCATGGTAAATGGGACAGAACGTGCGACTGCGGGTTTTTTCAAGCTCTGAAGTATCCATGCTCTCATGTGATAGCAGCTTGCTCGCATACACGTCAAGACTATAACCATTTTGTGGATCTTGTATACCTACTATCTGAAGTTTTTAAGGTATACGAATTTGAGTTTCCCCCCATAGGTAATGACAAAGACCCTGATGAGGTTCAAGATTGGCTTCCGATTGTACCAAATCCGAGTTTATTGAGGGAGCGTGGTCGTCCAAAATCCAATCGAATTTATTGCGATATGGATATTCAAGAAAGATCTAGACAAGACAGAAGATGTGGCCATTGTAGAAACCCATGACACACTAGAAAAACATGTCCACTTCTGTTGTCATCAAGTAACAATTGATGAGGAAATGATGTATTTGTTTATCAAATAATAATTCTTGTATTTTAATTTGCATTTACTTCAAGTTAATGTCATTCGATAATCTCTGATTAAGATTAAAAAAATAAACACAATCATTAAATTTTATCAAACTAATAACAATTTGGTATTTAAATACAACAAACTTACAATAAGAATTAAACGGTAAATGATAACCAAATTACAATAAATGATATTAAATGGTAATAAACAAAATTAACTGAAATAAATTAAAAAAAATCCAACAAATTTAATAAAATAAAGAAAGTATTAAATGAGAAATAATAAAAAAATTACAATTAAACAAAATAAAGTAAATACAAATATAATAAAAAAATCTATTGACGCCTGCGTCGTGAATGTGTTCCGCAGGGCGGTGGCTGTCGGTCTCGAGGAGGATTTCTTCGTATCACTGGTTCTGACTCCTCGCTGTCATCGTCGTCGTCGTCGTCCTGAGCAGGTACATTAGGTTGATGAGGAGATGATGACGATGAAGCACCTCCATAGAATAAGGACCCTGGAGGTGTATGACTGACTATCCCACCGGCCTGCGAAAACTGGGAAAACCCAGACATCGCTGAGTGTGAAAACTGTACAGGAGGTATCTGTGCTGCGGCCATGGGTGATGAGGCTGAACCCGCCAAATATCCAGCATATGAACCCCAAGTCAGATCTACAAACAAAGACCCATAATAGCCTCCAGGAGGGGTCATCTGTGACGGTGGCGGGGTCATAAAACCATGTGAAGGCGGTGGCGGCGACATCTGGTAATGGAAAGGCGATGGCGTCATCATATATGGCTGCAGTGGCTACTGGGAAGGTCCTGCTGGTGCAGCTGAGGATGAACCGGAAGCACCTGCTCTCCGTCCACGAGTCGGGGGACGATGGTGCTGTGTAGGATCACGTCTCAATCGATGTCGCGGAAAGATCTGCCCTCGTGCATCATCGGAAAGCAGAAACGATTTCCTATTACTGTTGAACCACTCATAATAACCGTCAGCATACATCAAGAGGTCATCAAAAATGGGCTCTCTACGGGGAAGGCGCCGATGTCGATCCTCCCACAACACGACCCACTCATGATGCCTCACCAGCCAATCTGTATTTGTCTTGCCGCGTCTATCTAAGCTATGCAACTAGTCCATATTGCGAGGTGCTTCCGGAATTGGTTCAAAAAACAACCAAACTGCCGGAGCACGCGATCAGTGGAGTGCCACTCGACGGTCGCATAACATATCAGAGGGACCATCGCCATCTAAACATCTGATGGACCCCTCAACTCAGGTGGGATCACCGCACTCACATCATCAGTAGAATATGGCACCCATTAAAACTAAAACAAATAATATATAATTTTTATCAAAATAATAATCTAATTATATAACTATAATCTAAAATCGATTTTTAAACATTAAAATTCATACATGTGTGCCAGCCTTCTGATCGATTAGCACCCTAATTTTTTCTAAATCATCAGGTAGCTCCTGATGATTTTTCCCATCAGTAGACCACCTATTCAAGGAAAAAAATTTGTTATACGTTGTATAAAATTATTAATATACAAAATCAGTCTTATAATTACCTCAGAAGTAGTGGAAATACGAATGGGTTCTTAACAACGGGACATAAAAAGGGCAATCGATATCATGCCCAAGACTGCAGCAGCCGGAGAGATCCGCCGATAGTATTACGCCTGTAGTCAGTGGCTCCACACATCTCCCTGTACAGTAAAGTCAAAACTGTCGAGCCCCAAATGAATGATCTAGCGAGACGAAAGTCGCTAAGATGTCACAACCACATGCAGTGAACTAGGTTGCGCAATTTGTCCGGCATCAGCAACCCTCATATCAGCTGCAATATACATGCTCGTGCATATATCTTAACCTCATCCTCAGAGGCGTCTGCGCTCAACTCCCGAAAATTGGCATCTAACCAATTTAACAGTATCCTACATCCAATAAAATTTTCCGGGACACGTCCTAGACTATCCCGACACAAAGTAGTCCAAGAACCGGAAGCTATCCCCGATATCACATCTCCATCCACCAAGCCCTAGGTGCATAGAAACATCCTCAAGCGTGATCGTGCACTCTCTGCATGGAAGATGAAATGTGTGGGTCTCCGGCCTCCACCGCTCTACTAAGGCAGAAATCAGGTCTGGCTCTATCTTACAGTGACCCTGATATCTACCTATATAACCGAATCCAGCCTCTACTAAATACGACAAGACAAGGTTGGGTATCACTAACTTAAGATTCCTAATAAAAGGATCTAATACACGGTCCTTCTCCTAAAAATAAATAATTACAAAAATTAATTTTTAATTTAATAATCATGCATTAAATAAATCAACTAATTATTACTAATATTTTAAATTAAATTAAAACATTAAAATGTTACCGTATCAGCAAAGTGTCGAGATATTTAATTCTTAATTTAATAATCATGCATTAAATAAATCAACTAATTATTACTAATAATTTAAATTAAATTAAAACGTTAAAATGTTACCGTATTAGCAAAGTGTAGAGATATATGATTTTCATCCGAGCGAAGTAGACTGTCTTCCATTATATATCTGCAAAAGAATTATATTAGTAAAATATTAAATAAAGTAAAATATGTAAATAAATTAAATACATAATAGTAAAAATATTGTAAAATATACCTTAAAAAGAGAGAATATTTGAGAGAATTTGGTGTGATAAAAGTGATTGAGGATGGGGGTATTTATAGGGAGGATTGGGATGTGGAAGGGCGGGTATTTAGGGGTATAGCGCGCTCCCTGCACCGCGCTATACCACACGTGTCAGATACCCAGGTATTAGGGGGCGCTATACCCACGTGGCGTCAAATCAGCGTATAACGCGATTCAGGGGGCGCGCTTTACTACTACGGGTGTTAGATCGAAAAATATAATCTGACCGGTGTTAGATCGATAAATATACCGATCACCAGTGATTTATTGAGAAAAACATCCAAATAAGAAAGTATTACGTGGAAAACAATTGAATAATGTTTGATTTCATTTAAAATTTATTTAATTTAGATTGGAATTAATTTAATACTAGATAAATGTAATAAATTTTACTTGAATTATATTCGTTATTGTTTAATTCATTATTTGACTTAATTTGTTACTCGTTAAGTTCGTCTGAATTTTTTATCTTATTTTTCTAAAATATATATAAAATCTAGTAATATTATATAGAATTTCATACAAACATAAATTAATAAATTTAAAAAGATATGAAAATAGAGGATGAAGTAATTTTTTCTATATTAAACTAAAAGTGATTATAAAATAATATATATTCTAAGTAATCTTAATTATTTGACAATGAAATGTTCAATCACCTTTGAAATGTAGGTGTTTAAACCTATAATCTCAAAGAACAACAATAGTTCCTTTAACCATTGAGGTAAGTTGATTTGTGCAATGATAAAGTAAATCTAAAACTTAATAAGAAATTATGAAAATATATATAATCAATAAATACGCAAAGTAACATATTAAATTAAAATAATTATTCATAAATACATCAAACTAACATATTACAATTATTCTTAAAGGAAAAAAAGTTTAACAATACATACTAAATCCTAAAAGTAATCGCCATCCTAAAAAAATTACAATAAAATTTAAAAACTACTAGCGAATTTATCGAATTGAATTAAACCTTACTCGATTTGATTTGTTATGATCTCAAGTCAAATTCGAAACGGGTATTAACCAAATCAAACTCGAACCGTTCCTAGGTTACTCAACTCAATTAACTCACCAAAAAGCAGCATTAAAGTTGTGGGGAGAGAAGGTCCAAAAGGAGGTAAACTATGTCCGAGCAAATCGCAAAGAGCAAGACGAGGACGAAGAACACAAGCGTTACGCGAAAGAGAAGGATGAATAAGATGAAAGCTGCGATTGTTTGGAAGAAGAAGAAGATTGGTGAATCTGATATCAACATTGTTGTTGCTTTTGGTGAATTCGGAGCTTTTGAATGCTTAAAAAGAGTGGAAAATTACAAGGTTGTAGAGTGTTGTAGGGTTCTCCCTGGGTTGTTGAATAACTCTTTCTCAAAACTTCTGGATCCAAGTGATGTTTATGAAAATCAATTATAGATTACATGTACAAACCCATTCTATATCCGCACGATCATTTTGCAAACGGCTTAATACCCAAATAAGTGTTCAAATTATATTTTTTTCTTAAATAGATACTACAATATTTTTTAGCCCATTTAAGTGTCTAACTTATAAATGTTACTACTTTAGGTGTTTGAATCGTCAATAGTGTTAATTTTTCCCGTTTAGTGACATGTGTCACAATATGATAATTTTGAAAAGTTTTATATAAAATTAAAAAATAAAATTATATATATTTTAAAAAAAGAAAACACATAAATTTTGAAATAATCCCAAAACTTTGAAAATCTTCATTTCAACCCCTAAACTCATGTTGACCGCTGCCCTTTGCCGTCGACGAAGCTCCACCCGACCTCGCCTTCCCCTGGTGACCAAAACCCCTATGAAATCGTGACGAATCGACATTTTATACCCCACGAACCCTAGGATGAAAATCGCGACCCCACACGATTCTGACGGTCAATTGGCAACAACTACGATGACTTATAACTAGGATGATGGCAGGGACTATGTCGGCGGCAGTGGTCGTGGTCAAAAAAGACGACGGCGGTGGGTTAGTGTTAGGATTTGGGGATTTTAGAGATTTTTAAGATTTGTTGTAATTTAAAATAAATTATGGTATTTTTATAAATATAATAATATTTTTAATATTTTTTTAAAAAAAAAATTCAAAATTATCATATTGTGAAATGTGTCACTTAACGGCCATTACTTCTCGGACACCTAAAATGATAATGTTTATAACGTTAGGCGCCTAGATGGGATAAAAAATATTGTAGGCACCAATTTAGGTAAGAAAAGTATAGTTTGAGCACTTATTTAGGTATTAATCCTTTGCAAACATCAATATCTTATGAGCCCAAAAAAGTGATATTTGTGTACTAAAAACCAAAATTTTAAACAACTTGGGCTGACTTAATTTAATAATGAAACCCTACAAACACTCTTCAAACCGCTATCTTATGAACCCAATTTGGATTCTGATTCAAGCCTCTACCCATAGTTTCCAAACATTTTTTATATTAATGTAATAATTTTAATTAAATAAATACTTTAAATTTTTTAATTTTTAGTATTTTGGGATAAAAAAGTTTATTTGTATATGTAAATTGTTAGTCAATAAATAATTAACACTCTAATAATATAGAGACATTTTTGCCCTAAAATAAAATGTTGAGGTTAAAATACTCCAAAAAAAAAAAAAGGAATAAGAGCTAAAATTACTATTCAATCAATTGATAGGAATCTTTTTGTCCTAAAATGAAACGTTGGGACTAAAATGCTCAAAAAATAATATGGGTCAAAATGATTATTTAATCAAATGTTAGGGATGGTTTTGATATTATCTCATTTATATTTTTTTATTAATTTGAGGTAAGTACAAGGTAATATATGTTCAAACATAGCTCTCAATCATTTGACATTATACACTCATATTCCTGACATTTATGATACTTGAACTCAAAATCTAAAAAAATAATAATTCATTTATTACCAAAATCGTTTTGTTCGTGTCCGTTTATATTATATGATTTCCTTATTTTGGGGCTAAAAGTTCAAAGGTGAAGGAAGTCAAAACTAAAATCAACAATCAAGACTTCAACATTTGGCCCCTAAAGTTAGACTAAAGAGAATTTGAAGTTTGAACTGGACTGCACGTGGGTTGCAAATACTACTTATTAAACGTTTCTTTTCTCCACAAACCCACGTTTACATATTCCAAATTCCATGCTCTTTTTTATATGTATATCATTCTTGTTCTTATCTCTAAGAGAGGGTGTACTCAATAAATTTAATATTCAAAATTTAGATAAATCGATCCAATAATTATTTAATTACGAAATGATTTAGTCTGATTATCAATCTTATAACTTTATTAATAAGATCATTTAATTATTTAAATAATATCAATCAAATCATATATTATTAATATTTGACGGAATAAATTTTGTACTAATTATATTTTAAAGTATATATGAGATGTATTCAATTAATAACCAATAATTAAATTTATTTTAGTGGTTTGTGTGTTTCTATACTCCCTTCGTTATTACTTTTATTTCTATTTTTTCTGACATTTAACTATAATATTAAATACATTATACGTAAAATATGTTGTAATTTATATGCAAAGTTGATCTAGTGGTCACAACTGTAGTTTACCTTAAATTTAATAGTTTAAAAGTCTTCGTAATACTATAAAAAGTATTTAAACATTTATTTGATCATTATTAAAATAATATTTTTATATAAATATAAAATATTTCATATTATAATACGATAACATATACAAACATGATATAAAATTAAAAAATATCAAATATTGATTCAAGTAAGAATTCAAAAGAATGACCATGGACTAAAAACCTTTAAATATATAGTAGCAATAAACATTTCTTTTTCTTCTCCATTTTTCTAGAAGAGGATTTTCTGTTAGTTTCGGTCGTAATAGACGTAGTAACAAACTTAGTATTAAAATAAGGAAGCATGAACCTCGATTTTTATGATTATCTTAAGTATGTGTTAACATGGACCATCAACTTTTTTATACGAGAAATAAATATGTTATCTATATAGCAAAAACATGTTTATAAATTTTAAAATAATATATAATAAAAGTCCCACATATATACTTTTTAAATCAGAATATGAATAAATTTACTTAGTTGTCAAATGTGGATTTTGAAAATTATATAAAAAAAATAGAGGAAAAAGGAAAAAAGAAGAGTAGGAAAGTGGGTAGTTGAATGAAGGGAAAGGAAAAAGGAGGGAGTTGGCTTGCAAATTCAAACTCCAGCAGAGCACCACGTTTGAGCGACGTGGAATGGGACCTAATAGTCCCCTTCATGTCTGGTGGCTAATTTTTTCATTTAAGCTCCATCAATGTCAAACCCATGATTACGATATCTAATCATGTAATTATGTATCATCGTTATATTTGAATATTCTAGTAAACCCTAATGAACGGAGAAAATATTCCTTAAATCCAAACCCTTTTCAAACCCATCATGTATGTCATGTATGTATGAGATACACATGCATTGATGCGGAACATGATGATGGTGATGCTCATCATAATGTCCTTTGCCTCCTGCCCAAGTAAATGAAGTAAACAAACTTTTAAAAGGATTATATTATAAATAAGTATTTGAAATATATATTGGTATAATGATACAATTATCTTTCAATTTTTGTATAAATGGTCAATTATCCCATATTATTTTAAAAAACATTTTACCCTTCAATGTTTCAATTCTTTGTCAAAACAACTACATGTTGAATGTAAATAGTTAGTTGACTAATGGTCAACATATGTTGTTGACGTGATATTTTTACATGTGTTTAATAGCTGACATGACACGTGACACGTCTGTAACATATGTTGACAGTTAGTCAACTAATAATTTTCATCAAACAAGAACTATTTTTGCAAAAAGTTGAAACGTTTGATGTAAAATATTCTTTAAAAAAAATAGGGACAAAGTGACTAGTTGTGCAAATGTTTGGGGGTAATTATGTCTTATTCTTATAAGTGCCTATCGGAACCGTCTTTCGGTTGGACCCCGGAATTGGGCTTCGACTTGAAATGAGTGGATTAGAGTCGCCACCGATCATTTATTTTAAAACAAATAGGTTGATCGAATACCTTTCTTTCTTACCAGATCCGCGTTGTACCAAAAACGTGTCAGGTTCGGGAGTCGGTTACGGTCAAGGAAGGATTAGCACCCTTGAACCGCCCTTTCGGTACCAATTAATTTGCTGGTTGTCTTTAATTACGAAAATTAAAAATTAAAATTAAAAATTCGATTCGAATAATTACATTTGATCAGTTGAAATTTATCGACAAAGTAAAAACGTTAGAGAGAATAAATAAATAAATAAATAAAAGAAAAAAACATTAGTATAATAAAAATAAAAAGATAAATAAATAAATTTAGTGAAAAGACAAGGAAAAAAGTTAATAAAGCAATGAAAATAAATGAAATGGAAAAAAAAATTGAACAAAATGAACAGGAAAAAAAAGGTAATAGCAAGGGGTTACATTCTAAAAAAAATGGTAAAAAATAGGGGTTTAGCTGGTAATTACATATTAAATGCACAAGATTGGTAACTAAAATGTAATTACCATGAAACCAAGAGACCAAAAATAAATAAATAAAAAATTAAATAAAAAATAAATTAAATTAAACTAGTGACTAAAATAAGTCATGCGTAAAATTGGAGTTCAGAATTAAAATAATGGGAATTACCATAAGTGATTAAAATGGAAAAAGTATAAGTTATAGGGACTGAGGACAACGTTTACCCGTGCGTGAAAATACACAGTAAGTCCCCAAGCAAAACGGCGCCGTTTTGCTTCTGGTATAACTATGTGATTCTAAGGCCAAACGGCCTAACTCCCCTCATTCTCTCTAGTAGCTCTCTCTCTACAAAAAGAGAGAACCTCTGGTTCTCTCGCTTGTCTCTAGCATGTCCCATCTGAGGGATGGCCGGCCACCGAGCCATTGTCGACGAGCGATGGTCAGGAAAGTCGAAACTCGCCTACCCGGTTCTTCTCAACCCCGAGATCCCAAATCCAAACTCCAAAACATCAAACTTGGACCCCCTCGGCGTAGATCTAACAAAAACCCTTCTGGTTCTTTACCTTTTTCTTCCGATGGCTCCTTGGTTTTGAGACGATGATGATTTTTTTTTTCTTGTTTTCGTCACTGTTTTGCTCTCTGTTGTTTATTGTTTTGGTGTTGTTATGCTTGTATTTTGGCTCGATGATGTTTGGTTGATGTCTTGGTGTTTTTGATACTGTTGGCAGTGTTTGATCTCTCGATGATGATGAGTTTTTCTGTTCGGTGAACTATTTCGCTTGGATTTCTGTATAATGTGGTTGTTTCTGACTGTGGGCTGGTTGCTCTCTGTTTCTCCCCGTTGATGTCACCGTGGTGGGGTATTTATACCCACCCCACTGGTGGCCTGCTCCGATGAAAACGGGGTTATTCCCGTCTATTTCATGTTAACGTTGTTCACGTAGCCGGGAATCCCTGGATGGTGCAGTCCCAGTTTTCCCGGCCGGCCGATGCGCCGTTTGACCGTTTGGCCCCCTATGTGGCGTTGTTGACTGACACAATTTTATTGACAAATAGCCCTTCTTGCCTTGAGCTATGTTGTAAATGATGTGCCTTGGAGCTGAGCGTAGTCGAACTCGAAGGTATTTTGGACACATATAACCCTTCTAGCCTTGAGTTATGCTGTAAATGATATGCCGTCGAAGCTGAGTGTAGTCGAACTCAAAGGTCTTTTGTTGGCAGACAACCCTTCTAGACTTAAGTTGTGCTGCAAATGATATGCCTTGTAGCTGAGCGTAGTCGAACTCGAAGGTCTTTGGTAGATAGCCCTTCTCGACTTAAGCTATGCTGCAAATGATGTGCCTTGGAGCTGAGCGTAGTCGAACTTGAAGGGTCTTTGGTTGGCAGATAACCCTTCTCGACTTAGTTATGCTGCAAATGATATGCCTTGGAGCTGAGCGTTGTCGAACTCGAAGGTCTTTTAGTGACAAATAACCTTTCTAGCCTTGAGTTATACTGTAAATGATGTTCCCTCGAAGCTGAGTGTAATAGAACTCGGGGGGTCTTTGGCAGATAGGCCTTCTTGACTTAAGCTATTCTGCAAATGATGTGCCTTGGAGTTGAGCGTATTCGAACTCGAATATCTTTGGTTGGCAGATAACCCTTCTAGACTTAAGTTATGCTGCAAATTATATGTCTTGGAGCTGAGCTTAGTCAAACTCGAAGGTTTTTTGGTGACAGATAACCCTTCTAGCCTTGAGTTATGTTGTAAATGATGTGCCCTCAAAGCTGAGTGTAATCGAACTCGGGGTCTTTGGCAGATAGCCCTTCTCGACTTAAGCTATGATGCAAATGATGTTCCTTGAAGCTAAGCATAGTCGAACTCGAAGGTCTTTGGTTGGAAGATAACCCTTCTCAACTTAAGTTATGCTGCAAATGATATGCCTTGGAGCTGAGCGTAGTCAAACTCGAAGGTCTTTTGGTGACAGATAACCCTTTTAGCCTTGAGTTATGCTGTAAATGATGTGCCCTCGAAGCTGAGTGTAATCGAACTCGGGGGTCTTTGGCAGATAGGCCTTCTCGACTTAAGCTATGCTGCAAATGATGTGCCCTGGAGCTGAGCATAGTCGAACTCGAAGGTCTTTGTTGGCAGATAACCCTTCTAGCCTTGAGTTATGTTGCGGATAGTTTGTTTAAAAAAATGGCTTCCCTTCACGGGTCGAAGCCGGTCATCATTCTTCAGGTGGTTCCTTTGAGTGAGTCCAAACTAAATAAGACGATCTTTGAATTACTCCCCTTTTACGGGAAAGCCTACTGATGAATTCTAACAACCGGATATCTTCCGTTGTGGAATTAAAATCTGGCTTGAAGACATTAACTTGAAATATGTTGCTCGTTGTTTAGTTGAGCTGAACTGGATTTGTTCTGAATTGGTTCTCGAACTCATCTGTAGTTGACTTTGAGATCTGTAGATATGTCAAGTCGGTTGAGGTGAAGCCTCTCACTGCTGAGTTAAGCAACCACCATCGTTCTTTAAAGGTGCTTGTGAATCGAGTATCATTCATCCTGAAGTCGAAACTTGACTCTAAAAGCTGCAAAAATCATGTATGCTAAAATGATGAATGTGATGCACCTAAGTATGTCTAAGATGCATGCAATATGAATGAATTATGTGTTATTTCTTGGATGGAGTCTCGTGTTTTGTCTGCCAATCTGGTCCATGGAATTGATCGTGCCCCCATCCACTTTTCAAGCTTGGGCTTTATAGACCTTTCATATATGAGAATGTTCTTGTTGAAAATGTTTTTCTCCTTTTTTCTTGTTTTATGAGGGAAAATGATAAAAATGATGTGAAATATTGTTCGCAATTGCATCAAATTATAAACGTGAATTCAAGGAATATCAAAGGAATCAAGAGCTCTTTTAACGCTTTTAGAGTTACAGCTCTTTGACAAACGTTCAAATGGATGAGTTGGCTTTAGGTTGGCCTCCTTTTTAAGGATTCGGTAACCCAAAATGTCATTTTTTTAAATATCGCAACATGCTTTGGCATTTCAATTGGGTGCGGAAAAAATGACGCGACTAGTATAATCAATTATTAGACTTTTTATTTTGGAAATCTTCCATTTGTTCAAGTTTTGTAAGCTCCTCTAATAAAGGTAGTGCAGAAATATCGGTCTAACAATGAAATTCTTGAGTGCTCGTGTGAAATTGACTATAACAGGTGTTCCTTAACTCCCTTAGTCCATCATTACCAAAAATTTCTTGCTTAGATAAATTTGTCGTTATCTGGCTAGTTGAATCCATAAAGCATGGGCGTTTAACTAATTACTTTAGAGGGACAACTTAACATTATAATCACTTTTATCAAGTTAACTGAATGGTTCATCTCATCACAAAGTCTTCGGTCGGACAATAGTAGTGGAGCAAACACCGAATTGCCAAGTGTTCGAGCAATGTCATGGTTAGAATGTATATTCATAAGGCCAGGGCTTTCAAGTTTCCTTTATAACTAATTGCCTTAGTGGAATAGCTCAGCTTTACGGATTTAATTTCTTAAGATTATCAAGAAGAATCTGTTATAGTCTAGGTGTTGTTAAAAGTCAAAAATTTCATCTTTAGAGTTCAATTTTCAAACAACTGACCTAAACTAGATTTACTTACTCGACTATTTCATCTGTAAAGATAATGATCATCATTGAACGTCTTAAATGAAAATTATAGTAATTCTCATATGCAAATGATGCCCCATGTTGTCCCCACATTATGAAAGGAAAAAGGTTAAATTTCAAGAACAGGGTACGGTGTTTGAGTATATATTCTGGGTAAGGCCAAAGTCCTTGTTTTAAATCATGCGATTTTATCAAAGATCTGTAACTTTGAACCATTTACAGATTTTCTTAATTCAAATGACATTCAAAGAATTGCAAGTTTGCAAATGTGATTCATTGCTTAACATCTTTAAAGTAACTTAAATTTATTCGAATGTCCTTACACAAACTTGAGATGAAAGAAAAAAAACAAATTCAAACAAAATGTCTCAAATGATGAAATGGTTTTCCTCACTTGGATGCCCCCAAGTTGCTGAAGTCGATCCAGTTCTGGTTACGCATCTTCTGTACGACTCTTTTGAAAGCGTAACAGTTCTCAATTCTGTGCCCTGGGCACCGCCGTGATATTCACAATGAGAATTTTCATCATACCACTTGGAGTACGAGGGCTTCATGGGTTCCACCGGATATGGTGACACTACGTGGGTGTCAAGAAGTTGCTGGTAAAGCTCCTTATAGGTCATGGGAATAGGGTCGAAATGCTCTCTTTCCTTCTGGGGTTATCTGAAATCTTGTTTAGAAGTACCTGATGGTACAACTGTAGTTGATTTTGGGCCGGAGATTGTAACACTTTTATTGACGTGTTTGATGTTGTTAATTTCTCTATACCTCTCTTTCGTAAGAGGTTTCTTATTGGTTTCCCCATCCTTAATCTAGCCCTGCTTTATGGTCGACTCGACCATTTCTACGGCCATAACCAAGTATGAAAAGCTTCCTGATGTGATCGCAACCAGGTGTTTGAAGTATGGAGTCTTCAGGGTCTGTACGAAAATTTTTCGGGTTTCATATTTCATCCAAAGGTGGATGCACTTGTACAGCCAAATCTCTCCATTTTTACGCGTATTGCCTGAAACTCTCGTTATGCTTATTTCCCATGCTTTGTAGCATAACTTGATCTGGCCTTATGTCATTGACATGCTTGTATTGTTCGAGAAATGACTTGGTCAGGTCCTTCCAGGTCTTGATATTTGATCGGCTTAATTGGTTGTACCACCGAATGGCTGAGCCCGACAGACTCTCCTAGAAGCAGTGGATCATGAGTTGGTCATTTCCTCCATATCCTATCATCTTTCGGCAAAACATGGTGATGTGAGTGGATGAGCAACTACTCCCGTCAAACTTCTTGAATTCCGAGGACTTGAATTTCGGAGGAAGAACCAAATCATAGACCAGATTGAGCTCCGCGACATCGACTCCAGGGTAGTCATGGTCCTCTATAACTACCGTCATTTGGTGCTCCAATTGCTTGATTTTCTCCTCCATCTTCTTTGATTTGTCTTCTTCGTCTGAATCTGGTATATGGTAGTAACCTGGATTGTTCTCAGGGTTAAATACAGAGGACGAGGGCTTCATTTTCGCAACAGATGAGTCCCCTCGAAGTTCCAGTAAGATTTCAGGTAAGACAACCACTTATGGGGTAGGTGGTATAGTTACCCCTTCCGGTGAACCTGCCCCAGGCGCACTAGTCTGTTGTAGGCCAACTAACATGGAAATGATCTGATCAACCAAAGACTCTTGGTTCTTCATGATTGTATTCAGAGTATTCAGACTACTCTGTTTTATCTTGTCTTCAAGTTCTTTCTATAATTTTGCCATGTTCTCCTCGATTTTCTCCATTCTTGCTTTCATCTTCTTCTTTTTCAGGCGGGTGTTATGCGGATGGTGCGTGTCCTGAGCTTGAGGTGGTACCTCCAGTATTTGTTCCTTTTCGATGAGACATGTTTTCGTTAGTTAATGTGAATGCAAAGAAAATAACAAAATGTCTAAATGCATGATGCATGAAATGTCTGAGGCATTGATCCAAAAAATGTGCATGTTATTTTGAATAATCCTTATTGTGGGGAAAAGTGTTACGTCTGAAGAGACAAAAAAAAATTTGATGGTATAGATCCCGCACAGCTTCTGACAAGTTGGTTCGTCTTCTGCCTTTTTTCATCGGTTGAATATCCTATCGAACCATTCCGACTCCTTTGGCTAAACTTGTGCAGGTGATGGGCTTCTTGCCCCAAAAAAGGTCTCGAATGACTGCATCCTCGGCTTTCACTCTATGTCGAGCTTGCTCCAAACGAAAGCACCATTAGAGCCCTCCATCCGAAGTTTACCGACTTGTTTCTAGAATTCGTTAATAATGGCATCCATCTTGTTCTCGTAGTCTTCAAAAGAAGCGTCTCAGTCCGTAGCATTTTCCTCATCTTGCCCCTGCAATCTTTGCCTCTGAGTATTCTTTGACCACGGCTGGACTTATGAGCTTTTTATCTCTTTGTATTATAACCCCTTTGTCCATTAATGCAGCTTATTCATATTAACAAACATGTTTTTAGTGGATCAACACCTCGTTTTAAATGATGCAAGTGATGAAAATAAAATGAAAGAGAGAAAAAAGAGTTAGTGAGGTAAAATAATAAAAAAATAATCATGAAAAATAAAAGTCATACCTCACATGATATCTACCTGAACATGCTTAGTATTCCTACCCGGACATGATTTCTATCCCGCATGCTAAATCCTATCCGCATATTTTTCTAATTTGCATGCTTTGAATAGAAAATAAAGCAGGAAATAAAGCAACTTAGGGTTTAGAATGAGATTTTGGGATGGGCTCTAATTCCCTATACTCTCGCAGTTTAGGTTCTAAATAGGGTACTCGAGTTCTCCTTATTGGTGCCCCCTTAGTCTTGCCAGACCCTTAGTCCTAAGCTCATTACAAGCTTGTGTGGACTAACTTAAACTCGAGAGGAAACATTCCCTTAAGCCCATACGGAGAATAAATTCACACGAAGACATAAGATATATGAATCCCGAAGGTTACTTGCTAGGCCCATACGGTGAATAAATTCACACGAATGCGTCGCTTTCGCCCCCACTTAAAAGGGTTTGGAGCTCGGGTATAGAGCTAGAGATGACAGTTTTGAAAAATCTGAAATCATTAAAAAACGTCAGTACAACTATTTATTTGAAAAATAATCAAAGATAAATAATTTGAATCAAATAAATAAATTAAAATTAAAATTTACCATTTTCGCATAAAAAGACAACCGAAAATTAATTTCGGCCTGACTCACTTACCTTTCCCCAATAGAGTCGTCAAGCTGTCGGAAACATATTTCGGTTGGACCCCGGAATTGGGCTTCGACTTGAAATGAGTGGGTTAGAGTCGCCACCGATCATTTATTTTAAAACATATAGGTTGATCGGATACCTTTCTTTCTTACTTGATCCGCGTTGTACCAGAAACGTGTCGGGTTCGGGAGTCGGTTACGGTCAATGAAGGATTAGCACCCTTGAACCGCCCTTTCGGTACCAATTAATTTGCCGATTGCCTTTAATTACGAAAATTAAAATTTTAAATTTAAATTTAAAAATTCGATTCGAATAATTACCTTTGATCAGTTAAAATTTATCTACAAAGTAAAAACGTTAGCGAAAATAAATAAATAAATAAAAGAAAAAAAGAAAAAAAACATTATTATAATAAAAATAAAAAGATAAACAAACAAATAAATAAATAAATAAATTTTGTGAAAAGACAAGGAAAAAAGTTAATAAAGCAATGAAAAAAAATGAATTGAAAAGGAAAAAAAGGTAATAGCAAGGGGTTACATTCCAAAAAAAATGGTAAAAAAATAGAGGTTTAGCTAGTAATTACATATTAAATGCATAAGATTGGTGACTAAAATATAATTACCATGAAATCAAGAGACCAAAAATAAATAAATAATAAATTAAATAAAAAATAAATTAAATTAAGCTAGTGACTAAAATAAGTCATGCGTAAAATTGGAGTTCAGAATTAAAATAATGGGAATTACCATCAGTGATTAAAATGGAAAAAAGTATAAGTTACAGGGACTGAGGACAACGTTTACCCGTGCCTGAAAATACACAGTAAGTCCCCAAGCAAAACGGCGTCGTTTTGGTTCTGGTATAACTATGTGATTCTAAGGCCAAACGACCTAACTCCCCTCATTCTCTCTAATAGCTCTCTCCCTCTACAAAAAGAGAGGATTCTCTCTAGCATATCCCATCTGAGGGATGGCCGGCCACCGGGCCATTGCCGACGAGCGACTGTCGGGAAAGCCGAAACTCGCCTACCCGATTCTTCTCAACCTCGAGATCCCAAATCCAAACTCCAAAACATCAAATTTGGACCCCCTCGGCGTAGATCTAACAAAAACCCTTCGGGTTCTTTACATTTTTCTTCCGATGGCTCCTTGGTTTTGAGACGATGATGATGTTTTTTCTTGTTTTCGTCACTGTGTTGCTCTCTGTTGTTTATTGTTTTGGTGTTGTTATGCTTGTATTTTGGCTCGATGATGTTTGGTTGATGTCTTGGTGTTTTTGATACTGTTGGCATTGTTCGATCTCTCGATGATGATGAGTTTTTCTGTTCGATGAACTGTTTCGCTTGGATTTCTCTCTGTATATTATGGTTGTTTCTGACTGTGGGCTGGTTGCTCTCTGTTTCTCCCGTTGATAATGTCCCCCCGTTGATGTCACCGTGGTGGGGTATTTATACCCACCCCACCGGTGGCCTGCTCCAATGATAATGGGGTTGTTCTCGTGTATTTCGTGTTAACGTTGTTCACGTAGCCGGGAATCCCGGGATGGTGCAGTCCCGATTTTCCTGGCCGGCCGGTGCGTTGTTTGACCGTTTGGCCCCCTATGCGGTGCTATTGACTGATACCATCTTAGGGTTCCTAAATCCTAAACTTTGATAGGCTAGATCAGGCCCATTCATTTGGACTAGATTTGGACCTTAACAAAAATAAAATAAAATAAATTAAATTAAATTAGATTAATAAAATGAAATGAAATAAAATAAAAAAATAAATATTAATAATAATATATATTATATAATAAATGTTTCAAAAAAATTATTTTTTAAACTATATATTATATTTAAAAACGTTTTCAAAACTATATATCATATAATTTTCAAAAATGATTTTAAAAATACTATATAAGTTTTCCAAAATGTTTTTTTAACTATTTATTATATAAATTTTCAAAAAATGTTTTTTTAAAAACTATATATTATATTTTCAAAATGATTTCAAAACTATATATTATATAATTTTCAAAATATTTTTAAAACTTATGTATTGTATATAAGTTTTCAAAAACGATTTAAAAACTATATAATATATATTTCAAAAACTATTTTTTGAAAACTATATATTATATTTTTCAAAAACATTTTAAAAAATTATACTATATTACTATAATAAAAAATAAATAAATAAAAAGCTCAAATTCGGACGGAAATGAGTGTCTATAGTACCCAAAGTATTTTTTTGTCAAAGTGCCTAAAGTTACAAGTTTTGTCAAAATATTTATCTAAAGTATTCTTTTGTCAAAATAAGTATTAAAATATCCAATCTTTTTTATATAAGTTCTAAAAATTTTGACATGTGACTTTATCTAAATAATACTTTAGGTATTTAGATAAAAATGATTGAATACTTTAAGTACATATTTTGACTAAAAAATACTTTAGGTATTCATTTTGAACAAAACAAATAATTTTAATTACTTATTTTTAAAAACAATACTTCAGGTACCTAGAAGAAAAAGATTATATATTTTAGATACTTATTTATAATATAAGCCATTTAAAAATAATAGGACAATTTGTGCATTATAAAATGGCTGACTTGGAGATCAGATCACTAATTAGTTGAAACCTCAGCTGCATCAACTGTTAATATGTCATTAACGTAGGATTAATAAAATAATCCGCCAGCATGAACCCATCCATCAGATTCAACTGATATGTATTTTAATGTAATTTGAATTAGAATACAAACTAATTTTTCTAATTAGAAAACTATCGACTTATTCCCATAAATAGTAAAAAAATACACATTTAATCAAGTAATTTAGTAAATTAATATTTTTTTTTAATATTATTATATAATCACCTCAAACTATTTAAAAATAACGATGAAATTTTTTTCAATTATTTCATCATCTCTAATCGCTCATTTGCCGCTGGAATTAAAAGTTTGATTTGATTTCATATATTTATTATTATCGTTGTCATACCACATTATATTATTATTTAATAGTATCTTTTTCGGAGTAGGAAAAAGGAAGAAGGAATATTTATAATACTCATTATTATATTAAATAAGGTTTATGTAAGCTGATGGTTTCTCTTTTTTAAAAATTAATTAATTAATTAACTGTTAGGTCTCACCATTTTTGTCATGTTTAACAAGGTCAAATTTGATTAAATCAGCTTATCTCCGGCCTGCTTAACACCATTTTCTGCCATGTTTGCTTGCTTCCTTCTTCACTAATATAAAACATTTATTCTGCATGTAAGACTCGTAGAACGGTACAAGTTTTGGTTTGGTACGTTGTAACAAAAAAACATTGGCCATGCTACAAATTGAGATTATTTAAGGTTAAATTTTGGTTTTAGTTTACTCAGTTTGGAAATATAGTACATGAATATTAATCATAATTTTACTATTATTTAAATGGAATCATATGAAAATATATTATGAGTGTTATATTTAAGAATTTACAAAAGGTGGTAGGGCTGTGGATTTTAAATTATCATATATATATTATAGATTTTTATTTTTGTACTTTCTATTGATAAAATATTTTCTCATTTTAGAATTTTATAAGTTGATCCCCTAAACATAAAATCATGTGTTTGTTCATGGTTGTACCTCCTTTGAATCTCCTCCTTAAATCACGTCTTCATTGTCATTCTATGTCTATCGATGCCTCAAAAAGAACTATTCCGCTAGTCAAGACCTTCGAGATCCATATCCTTCGAGCAACCATTATTATTTGACATTATCTCTGACAATCCCATGTACAAATCTATTTGTAGTTGTCATGACTCTAAATTTAATATCAACATTTAAGGTCAATATATAAACCTTCATACAAGATTGAGAGATAGATTGAAACTATCTTTCTCTCAACATCACATAATTTGTTATCCATCCTTCATAAAATTATCAATTGCAACTCGCCACTCAAATCATAGAGAATGAATATTCCTAAACCTTCGCACTCCATGTCTTACCATCAACTATGAGTATTTTCTAATGATGTTGAATTAATTCAACTAGTTTTCCATCCCAAGATTACAAAATAATTTAGGTATAAAATATAGGAATGGTGGCGTAAGGGTTGCAAAATTTTAATAGGTTCATTAATTGTGGGATTATGTGTGAGAAAAACAAAGAAGAGTGTGGGTGCAGTTAGGTAGGTGACCTCATTTGTGCTAATCCTACCAAAACCAATATTATTGCCACGATTCATAATTTCATATAGAGTCAAGACTCATGAGCCATGACATATTGGCTTACGTGCCTTCCCACTTATAACAGCCACTCCATGTTGTGTTCCTCCGGTTAAATTTGATCCCACATAATATAATAATTAATCATTATATATTTAAAAATAATTACAATAATATCCCTTTCTATTTTATTTTTCAATTAGATCTTTATTTTACATAATAAAATTAATTATATATATGTAAGTTGAGTCGGGTTAAGTGTGAGTTATGACCTAAAAGATCAAGTCAAATTTCGAGTCAGATACAATTTTTCTAAATCTAAGTTAGATCAAGTACAAATAAAAAAAAATTAAATTTCAAATAAGATTCAGATAAATTAAAAATTTGACCCGAAGTCATGAACATCTTAATCTTGAATGATGGGTTACATTAAATTCAAGAAAAGAATATGGTGCGTTTATATATATTTAGAAGGAAACTTGGGTTGTTTCCATGCTCAACATGCTATCCATCAATGGAAACAAATTGGAAACGATGATTGGAAAAAGGAGAGATTCTTTCATCGTTCGTACTGATATATATGCGATAGAAGCTGCCTGGAAAATCTAGTATTTAACACCGTTTCATTGATTTATACTGTTACAGTCACTGAATTGCATGCATAATGTCACATAGTAAGAATTTTTTAACGATTCGTACGCTCTTAGATGTTTTTTTATTGATGTAAACATATTTGTGGGCATGCATCATGTAACATCGCATGTGTCACTAGCAGTGATAGATTTAGAAATATTTTATACGGTGAACACACATATGTTAAAAATATAAAAAAATTTAATAGAGTGAACATAAATAAAATTTCAAGATGAACATCGATAATAAAATAATTAATTAATTGAAAAAAATTCAAATTTTAAGATAAATGCATGTCTATCCCCATGACAATAATATCAAATTAATCATCTTATATTCAAATTAAACTTTACTTAAACTATTAAATATATTTCAAAAATTAAATTTAGTTTTATGTGATTATCTTTTAACAAACGAATAAAATCAAAATTATGAAATTAATAAGAAGATTAAATAAAATTACGACCCCCAATCGTAATCTGAAAATAAGAAAGAATAATAAGGATGATGGAAGCCAAGGCGTGAGCTTCTTATCCTCTAAATGATTGGCGGTCCTGTGTTGTCCCATTTCCAGCAATAATATATATAAACATAAATGTGAATACGTCGCCGTTCCAAATAGAAACAAAACTCTAGTATCATCGTTCAGCATTCATGCTTTTATATTATATATGCCTTTTGAAACTTAAAAGGTTGAGCAAGTTTTAATCACATTTGACAATATCTATGCTCCTTGTCACTTGCTTCCATTGCTTAAACAATTTGCTTTTTTAATATGTAAAAAAAACACATTATTGATTTTAGAAAAAGAAAAGAGAAATCGACCGAGATAAATGTATAATTTTATATTATGGAAGAATTTATAAAGGAATAAAATTGATTATTCGATTAAAATATAAAAAAAAATATTTAAAATTTTAAAATTTTCAGAGAGAGATTATCTCCACCAATTTTTCTCTATCTATTTCTGACAAAGATCGAAGTCAAAAGAGAAAAGAGATCTATTTAATTATTTCAATTCAGCATTAATGCATTATTGGCATCAATGTGAAGATGGAAGAAGCGTTATGATTACAAATTAAGAACTGAGAGATATTAATAACCAGTTAATTTATTAAGATGAGACATTAGATTTTTTAAATAATATAAAGAGCTTGAATCATGGCGTTTAGAAACAGTGTAAATTGAGTTAAAAGAGTGGTCCTATAATGATTCTATATAAACTTGAATCTGAATTAATCGATTAATAAATAAAATATAAATGATCAATTAAAAAAAAGACAGAGAGTTGACAAAGGGTTTCATTTCTTTCTTAATCACGAATTATAATGCTTGGTTTATTATCATTTTCAAATAATTTATAAATTAAAATCAGGCTTGAAAGAATGGTGCAATAATATATAAACGTAACAATGACGACAACGAGTGTTAAAATTTTGCTTAAATAGCCTTTCTATTGCCATGAAAAGGTAAACCTGCCCTCTTTTATCACGGTCTCTTCGCTAAAATTAAACGGTTTATTTTATTTTATTCTGAATTTCTGATAGCGCAGGCGTTTGCAGCTCGTAAAGGTCAGAAATTTTACCATGCCGTATCTTTAATATATAATTAAAAAAATATGTTATCAGTTTTATTATTATTTAAATAATAAAATTGATAAAAAAAATTATCTAAAACACTATAATTTTTTTACCTAAAACATTAATATTTTTTAATATTTTCGGTAAAATATCAAACAATAACAAAATCGATAGAAAAAAATAATAAAACCGATAGAAATAATAATATTTTCGATAATTTTTTATCAATTTCATTATTTAAATAATAACAAAATCAATAACGTTTTTTTAACCGTATATTAAAGTTGTTGTATGTAATCATTTCCCCGTAAATGTTATTGTTGAAGTTAAACCACAATAACCAAACTAATTAAATTAATTAAAACTTCTTCTAGAAACAATCTTATACAAATTAATAATATTTTAATTAATTTCACTCCCTTTCGTACCGTCCCAGGATGAAATAAAATATGTACTACACAAAACCAATTTTGTACCACGCAAGAACCCAAACCTTCTCCCTATCACTATCGTCAAAACCAGAAGATTATATAAATATTAAATTAATGGGTAAAGTACATAAATGGTCCCTAACTATAAGGTGTTATTTTGTTAAGTCTTTCAATTATTAAAAGTTATAAAATAGTATTCCGACTATAGAGTTTTATTTTGTTGAGTCTCTTGACTATAAGCTATAAAATGATTATTTGACTATTTATATGTTCCAAACTCGTCATTTTCTGTTAAAAATTGGAGGTCATCTGAGTTTAACGTCAACTTGTTGAATGATATATGATAAAATATGATTATAAAAATGTTTGAGTGTTATAGTAAATTGACTCTCCATTCAAATTATATCGTTGAGCCAATGTTTGAATTATTATATCATCGAGCCTATGGGGGAAACTTCATGGGGACCAAGAGGAGCCTTGGCACCCGTCAATTTTTTTAAATATTAATTAATATTGAAAAATATATGTATATTTGAAAAATAAATAAAAAAATCTACCGGGCCCCTTCAATTAAAAAAGTTTTATTTATGAAAAATAAAAAAATTACTTTAACCTTGCCTTAATAAATTCCTAGTTCCACACCTGGTCGAGTCAGTGCTTGAAAGCAACAACGATACTAGTAGACATCACCAAAAATGATTTTATCATATATCAATCAATATATTAACGTCCAAATCAGACGATCGTTAAATTTTTAATCAAAAAAGATAAGTTTAGAAGATATAAACAGTCATGTGACCATTTTGTAACTTTTAATAGTTGGAGGACTAATAAAAAAACATCCTATAATCTGAGTATTATTTTATAATTTTTAATAATAAGAAGACTCAACAAAATAACGTCTTATAATCGAGGACCATTTGTAATGTGATATTTTAATAAATCTTAAATTAATTAAAATAAAGGGTAAATTACATATTTGATCACTTTTGTTTAAGTTTTATAAACATATAGTCACTGGATTCGAAAAACATAAATTTTGGTTACTTATGTTACCGTTTTATTAAGATTTGGTCACTTAGATGTTAGTTGCCGTGAGTTTGATGACGTGGCACGTTAGCAAAAAGGTTTATTTTTTATTTTAACACTTGAACTTTAGTTAAATTACTAATTATGGATCTTTTTATAAATCCAAAATAGTTTAGGATAAAATATCAATTTACCCATTTTTTCCATATGTTTTCTTCCTTCTCAGCCGCTTCCTCCGCTTTCGCGTTTCAACTCATCAGATATGTAAGCATGGAGCAACACTCTTCACCTGCGGCATTGCCTTCCCCTTGGGGTTGCCTTTTGCATTTCAACATTTTTTTATACAGTTGATTTCTTCTCCATTTTTAATTTTGTTAGGTATGGCTCATAAATATACCAATAAAGTACATGGTTATTTTTGTAAATATATAGCAGAGTTTATTTATTATAAAAGGAGATGTAACCAAAACTTATGAGATATTGAATAAAAATTCTAGCGTCGCCTAGGGCATCGAGGACGTAAGCACATTGCTGAACCTCGTTAAAATTCTTATGTTCTTTCCGTTTTCTTTACTCAATTATTCAACAAATTCCCAACAATATATACATATATTCACAGACGATTGAAGGGTGTTTTATTCTCACACAAACCCAGGTCTATCTTCCAAAACGATAGAGTAATAGTGTATTGATAATAGGGCTTAGTTTGTTACTGTGTTTGGTTTGAGTTTTCATCGATGTTGAGGTCATCAGAAAAGATGGTTGTTGAGATTGTCAGAGTCGAACAGTCAAATCTTTTGAGTGGGTTAAAGGGCTGTTCAATTTTTTGGAGTTAATTTTCAATATTTAGAAAAGAAAAAGAGGGTTCATGCCTCTGGATAACCCAACCACCGCTATGGTGGTCGGAAAAGAGTAAAATAATGTCGATCTACGATGGTGTGAGTTTAGGTATGTGAGTGTAACATCCTCAATACCGGGTTAGTGATCAAATTATAAAGTTTTAGAATTTGGTGACTAGAATAGAACAATGGATTAGTTTAATGATTTATTTGGAAATAAATCATAAAAGTTGTTAGTAATTATTAGATTAAGTAAAGGGCAAAATAGTCATTTGACATGAAAGATTTTTTACTTTCCCTTATAAGATAAGGAAATCACGTGGGAAGAGGGAAAAGAAGTTCTAGAGTTCTCTTCATATCTCTTCTTCCTTCACGCGTGAAAATCAAGATCCAAAGGTGAGTTTTCTGATTATTAGGTTTTTGGTTAAATTTAAGATTGGTTTTTGATTATTAGATGATAACTAAGCTTAAGGAAAGCTTAAGTTATCTTAAAATCAAAGTATGATGGACTTAGGAGGGATTAAAGATTTGAGGTTCTTAGAAGAAATCTTGGAATAGAGTTCATAACTTGAATTGGAAGTTAAATTTGACTTGTCATCAATCTAATTAAGAGCTATAAAGTAATAAAATTGAACTTGGAACATGTTAGAAATTGAGTATGATTCTTGAATTTCATTAGGAGGATAAGATTTTGAAGTTAAAGATGGTTTATATGGATATAAATTGGTTTAAGCATGTGTATATGAATTAAGAACATGAAAGGGGATGAAAGATGAAGAATTTGAGTTGATTTGAGTGGATTTTTGGGCTTAAAAATGAATTCTAGGCTATGTGCATCGATGCACATTCAATGTGCACCAATGCATCAAGGGTACATTTCCAGAAATTGTTCAGTATGTATCGATGCACCCCTTAAAAATGGAAACATTGAATGCAATTAATGCATCGATGCACATGTTAAGGGATGCATCGATACGCTATAGAATGCATCGATGCACTTCAAGGGAAATTGAAATAGATATTTCTTTTGGTCTAAGAAATGATAGATTAGAGTATATCAATGGGATACTGATATGTATCAATGTATGATTATGTAGATATCGAACATGAACAAGGTCCGGAATGATCCTCAAGTTAAGATTCAATCGAAAGAAAAGAAATAATAAAAGTGGATTGGAACTTATTGAGGCCAAGGTGAGTGCATATTATTAGATTGTGCATATTATTATATGGAAATTAGACTTGTGATAAGTCTGTTTCCAATATTTTATATGTTTGCATGAATAGAAGCATGATTAAGTTTGTATTATGTGTATATGCTTTGTTCATATTATATGTTATGAGGTGTGAATTTATATGATATGGGTTATATGGAAACGAAATATGTAAACTTGAATTAAGAGAATATAAGAAATTTGTATATAAATGAATTTATATAAGTGATATATGTTAGTGTGCTACAATATATGTTATAGGATCTATGTAAGCATAAGAGAACAAAATATGAGCTAGGGGTTATGAATATAAATGATGATATGATTATGTACAATAAATTAGGGAATTATGATCTAGGTGTTTATATGTCTATAAAATGATATAAGAATAATATATATAAGCTACGAAATAGAAACTGTGGGATTTTAGTGCTATATAACATTATCTATGTTATTAAGTACAAATATGATATCCATATATGACAATGATTTGTGAAATTGTATGAAAATGTGATTTGATCTACGAGATAATAAATCATGTGAATTATATGGAAGTGATTTGTGTGTACATGTATGATATGTCTTACATGATATGTATGATTTCATAAGAAATGACATGAGCTATGTGATTACATGATTATAAGAGATCAGACATGCAATAAGAGATAAGTGTTATGAATGTGTGAATATGAAATGACATAGATAATAATGCCCATGTTATGTGTCAAGAGAGCTAGGGGTATAGTTGGCATGCCAAGAGTCGAGGGTTTACGCGGTCCTTCGGGACATATATGTATTCCTTGGAACATGTGTGATGTCTTTTGAGACACATACTTGATCCTTTGTATATGTATATGATTCTTAAGGAATTTTTTACGTGGTCCTTAGGGACATTTTATATGGCACTTCGGTACAATTCTACGTGGCACTACGGTTCATTTCTATGCGGCACTTCGGTGCATTTATACGAGCTGTGGTGACAATATTTGTGCAAAACCTCTATAGACTCACATATATATAGTTCTCACATGTGTACATAGGCTAATAAAGAGATAATATTAATAAACTTGATATGATGATATGTTTGTTTCCTTGTGAAATGTTATGTGTGATATATGATTGTACAAATGGTAATTACAGAATCAATGATAGTGATAAGCATGAAGATGATGATATAGTTGCTTCTGTGTATGTGTTTTATGATAGGACATATATGAGTACATGTTAAAGTATATGTGAATGATTATAATTGATTTACATGATGATATAGTAACAAGTTTACAAGATAAATGATATGAATATAAGAGATCATAGGAAGTTGAGATAAAAGATATGAATAATAATGACATATGTGGATATATGTATTTATTACCTGTAAAAGATTATGAATGGTATGAATGATAGTAGTAATTGTTTATGTATGATTAGTAGTTAAAGTTTGCATTATATGTTTAGTTGCCTCACTAAGTCATAGACTTAGCGTGTGATTGTTTCACACGTAGGTTACAGAAGCAAGAAGATAAGCGAAGAAGAGCAAGACAGGTCAGTATCTCCCTTACAAAATTTCAGATCATAAAATAGATGATTTAAATGTTTTTGGTTAATTTGAATACAGTTGGCATGTACTAAGTGATTGAGTTGAATATGCTCTGATCCATTTTGGTTATTTTGGTCAATTTATGTAGATAAATCGCTTTTATTTTAATGGAAGTTTTAAAAATCCAATTTGAATTTTGGTCAAGAGTCAAAGTTTGAAAAGTCAATGTGACACCTCAGACTCCTAATCGGGTCGTGTACGGGTCTGAGGGTGTTACATTTAATGGTATCAAAGCTACGGTTTAGTCGATTCTCGGCATAAACCGGAGTCTAGAGTGTTGTATAATGTATACATGCCAACAAAATAGCAAATATTTCTAATATGAAATTGTAAGGAATATGATGTCTTGCTGATAGAATAAGTTAAATAGAATACAATAGAAATGTGATTATAAGAAATGACAAAGTGAATCGATAGCTGACAAATCTGATGGTGATTGTAATTCACCTGCCCTAGCCAGGCAGGATGAAGAGCGGAACCTCAGAAAGTGTCTTATAAGATTAAAGGTTGATTTCAGAAATTGAAATCATATCTGAATAGTGATAAAAGGTTTTCACTGTTTCGAATTGAAAAAGTGATATGGAGAAGTTTTGTTATAAAGTTAATAAGATAGAATATGGTGAACCAGTGTCACCATAAGGACGTTAAGTGCATCAGCGACAAGTGTATAAGGTATATGAAGCCAGAGTTTATGAATTTGATACAGAGGGAAATCGTAATGTGTATGGACAAGAGTACAATTTGATGAGTAGAGTGAAAGGTTGTAAAGATAATTTAAATGAAAATGATGCATACAAGTGATGTGTAGAGAGCTGGTGCCTAGATTAAAAGAAGTGTTATATGTAATATCCCAAAAGTCGGATCAATGACCAAAATGGAATTTTTGGTAATTTAGTGGCCAATCTCAGAAAGATTAAAAGTTTAGGGATTTTAATGAAAAATATTGGTGTTGGATTTTATAACAAAGTTTGGAAGTAATAAGGGTATTATGGTCATTTCTCATAAAAGATTTTATTTCCCTTTATAAAGGATAATAAGCACATGGGAAAGGAGAGAATTCTCCAGAGCTTTTTTTCTTTCTTCTTCTTCTCCAGCCGTGAGCTTCAAGAGAAATGTGAGTTTTATGAATTCTTGATTATTTGTGGAATTAAAGGTTGGGTTTTGATCATTAGATAATAACTAAGCTTAAGGAAGCTTAAGTTATCTTAGAAATCAAAACATAAAGGAGTTACAAAAGATTAAAGAAAATGAGTTTCAAAGCGAATTTCTGAAAAAGAGTTAATAAATGAATGTGGTGATGGAATTTGACTTGTCACAGGTGTGAATAAGAAGTTATAAGTGTTAAATCAAAGTTTGGATAACATGGAAAATTGGGAATGATTCTTAATTTTAAGAATCATGAAGAGTTATGAAAGATAAAGATAGCTTATATGGATATAAGTTGGTTTGTAAAGTGGTAGTTGAGTTTAATGACATGTTAGGGGCTTAAAATAGAAGAATTGAGTGAACAGTTGATGATTTTCGGGCTTGAATACAATTTCTGGGCATGATGCATCGGTACACATTCAATATGTATCGATGTACTCTTAAAAGAAGAACACTGAATGCCTGGAATGCATCGATGCAGTTTGAGTGTGCACCGATGCACCAAGATAAATTTTGAAGGTGCATCGATGCGTTAAGGGGATGCATCGATGCATAAAAAAATTCGAAGCCATTTTGTGTATCGATGCACCTATAGTGCATCGATGCACCCCTAAGGAAAATGTGAATATGGGTTTATTAAGTTCGTTTAAGTTGCTAGTATCAAATTACAAGGTGTATGTATCTAATAATCTTGAAAATGTATAATTATGTAGATTCAGAGCCTGAACGAGTTCCAGAATCATTGTCAAGTAAGATCGATCAAAGGGAAATATAAGAGATTGGAATTGACTAGTGAGGCCAGGTGAGTGCATATTCAATAGTATATGATAGGTGATGGGAAGAAGACTTGCGATGAGTCTATTTCCTGAAGAGTTACATATGAATTCATGATTAAAGGCATGAGTTGAATATGAGTGTATGTATGCTTGATTATATGAATTGATATGTTTTGTATATGCTATGTGGTTTATGTACACACCCTATTAAGTGTTAATGAGAGAATATCAAATAAGTTATGAAATTATATGAATATAGAAGATAAGTCAAGAGATGTAGGGAAATGGAAATAGAGGTTTATGAAGAATCATAGGAGAATAAATATAATAATAAGATAATGAAATATAAGACTATGTGAAATACATGGTTATGAGAATTAGTAAAATAGAGTTATTTGATTTAATGAGAATTGAGGAAACTAAATAAGATTGAATTATAGAATGGAATGAGAATAATATATCTATTAGGGAACTGGAATACAAAGCGCTGATATGTATATATATATGACAAATTATATGCTAAAGATCTATGGGGTTATATGAAAAGGTTATAAGGAATGTATGAAATTGAATTAATTAAATGGATTAAAGTATTATATAAATAAAATATGATTAAGTGTAATATATATATGTTTAGAAATACGACATTAGTTATATAATCTAAGGGAATATAAAGAAATAAAGCATAAAGTAGACGAAATGAGATAAGTTATTATATAACTATATGATATACGTTATCAGGTAATATGAGAGGATTCAGGAAACTTATATAAGCTATGTGAAAGTGATCTAGGTGTTTATATGTGAATTATTCGGTAATAAGTTATATGAAATAAGTGTAGTGATTACCAGATCATAAGAGATAAGTCAGAGAATGTGAATAATATGACTAGAAACTATGATCCTGTGTGATGAAATGAATATATGAAGACATGACTATGGGATATCTGTGAATTACATGAAAAATGTGCTACGTGTAAGTGAATTATGTGATTATATGAATATGAAATCATATGAGAATTTACATGAACTACGTGATTACATGTATGTGTGAATGAAGCTACGAGCTTATATGAATATGTGATATGTTACATGAATATGTGCAAGGATATAAAAGATAGTTCACATGTTATGTCTCTTGAGAGCTAGGGGTATAGTTGGCATGCCAAGAGTCGAGGGTCTACGCGATCCTTCGGGATATATATATATTCTTTGAAACATGTGTGAAGTCTTGTGAGACATATACTTGATCCCTAGTATATGTATATGATTCTTAAGGAATGATATGTGGTCCTTATGGACATTATTATATGGCACTACGGTGCAATTCTACGTGGCACTCCGGTGTAATTCTACGTGGCACTTCGGTGCAATTATACGAGCTGTGGTGACAGCATTAGTGCAAAACCTCTATAGACTCACATATCTATGGTTCTCACATGTGTACATGGGCTAATAAAGGA
Organism: Hibiscus syriacus; assembly: GCF_006381635.1. Classification (NCBI taxonomy): domain Eukaryota; kingdom Viridiplantae; phylum Streptophyta; class Magnoliopsida; order Malvales; family Malvaceae; genus Hibiscus; species Hibiscus syriacus. The sequence goes on from NW_024063349.1 coordinate 968,086, forward strand.
AATAATATAAAAGAACCTTGCATGATAGTATGTGATTGGTTTGTAATCTTTATGGTATGAAGTGATATATGTGATATGATGATGTGAATATAGCTTGGTTAAGAGGAATTGATGCAAAAACATATGACAAAAAGATAAAGAACGAAAATAAGACTAATAAAGAGATAATAATAAATACCTTACATATGATTTACATGTTTTGTGCTAGGAAACCTGTTATAAGAATATGTGAATGATGTGTGTGTACAAGTGGATAGTGGTTGCATGGCATAATGTATGATTTTGTATGATATAATAAGTATAGATTATGAATGCATTAGTAGTGGTTATATGTTTTTATGCCTCACTAAGTCATCGACTTAGCGTGTGAGTATTTCACACGTAGGTTTCGGAAAGCTAGAAGAAAAGTGAAGAGGAGCAAGACCGGTCAGTTACTTCTTACCTAAGATCAGATCAGAAAAGATGTCTTGAATTAGATGTATTCTGTATATTGAATATAGTTGGCATGTACTAATTGATTGAGTTAAACAAACTGCTGTGACTTTAATGAAAGTTTTAAATTTTCTCGAGTTTTTGTCATGAGTCAAAGTTTGAAAAGTCAATGTGACACCTCGGACTCGTATCCGGGTCGGGTACGGGTTGGGGGTGTTACAATATAGGTGTTGAAATGGTTCCCTTTTCAAAAAGTGGTTATTGTGTTAAGGATCTGGAGAGAACTCAGAATGATTAAAGGAACTAGTATTTCATAAATCAATACTATCGAAGAGAGATAGAGATTATGATTTTCAACTACAAACTTGGTTGAAATTGGTTGTATTCTAAGTTAAAAGATCAAATTGGAGGAATGACTTCAGAGTTTTGCTAGAAATTATACAAAGTGAAGAATAAGAAGTATTTTAAATGGATCAAGTGATGTGGATACTGTTTTGCATTCTAGAAGGAAAAAGTTAGTGTTGGCTAACAAGAACATGTGATGGGAATATACTGGAAGTATAAGATTATAGATATTTTCAGGATATGATAACCAAATATAAAATGGATCTGGATACAATTGTATATTTGGACCATAGTAAGGTGATATAGTAAAGGAAATAAGGATTTGTATATTTGAGTAAAGCTGAGGATTGATAAGAAGAGTTCAAGAATGAGTATATCGATGATCAGATTATAAGACAAAGGAAGTCAGAATGTTGAGTTTGAGCAACGAAAATTTCAGGATGTATGAGAATAGAGGTGAAATTGACAAGATAAATAAACTAATTTTGAGATAATTTCATTTGGAAAGGATATATATGATTGGTTGACTAGGGTTTGTGCCCTAGATTGAATATATATTATTGATTAGCTATCAGAGTAAAGGTAATAGATTTATAAGATTGAAGGAAAATATAAAGTTGAGTTAATCAATTCTGATGTGGATTTGAATATAGTTGTGTATTCTGATAGGATAACTATGATGTAGACAAAGAGAAAAGTAATTGTATGGAGCTTTAAGGAAGGAAATACAAGTATAAGAGATAGTAGAGAATGAAGTTCTGTATAAGAATGGGTTATCAAAGTTATGAAGATGCAATGAAGATTGATACACAGAGATGAGTATAGGTGATAGGACAAGAGTATATGAATATGAAAGGAAATATATGATTTATGTATAAGGAGATTTCAATTTGGAATGAATAAAGGAATAATGGAATAAAGAAATGAAAAGGATTGAGTTTAAGGGAGCATATATGATGAAGGTTATATGGAAGTGTAGATGATAAGTTTGATATAGAAGTACGAAAAGTGTGCAAGGTGATGTGAAAATATTCTTTAAAGTGTATGTTAATCATATTTGTAGAAGATTTAATATTGGGTTCTTGGTCAAATGATGATGGAAAATGAGTTTGGTTATTGTTATAAGGTAATTAAAGATGGATTTACGAGGTTAAGTGATGAAAATGGATGTTTCTGTCTACGTGATTAGTGACATTATATGAAATTTTAGAAATGGTTAAAGGAAAATGCACAATGGAAGGAGAGAAAAGGCATAAATGGATTAAAGTTACTAGTTGCTGTTTATATGATAAGTGATAGTAGATGAACATATAAGGGGAAAAGATAGTTGAAAAGAATAAAGGAATGAAAGATTAAATAAAGGAGGTAGCATGAGAACATTAGAAGATATGTTCTTATGGATATGTTCAATGAAAATTCGAGGACGAATTTTCTTAAAAGAAGGGGAGATTTGTAACATCCTCAATACCGGGTTAGTGATCAAATTATAAAGTTTCAGAATTTGGTGACTAGAGTAAAACAATGGATTAGTTCAATGATTTATTTAGAAATAAATCATAAAAGTTGTTAGTAATTATTAGATTAAGTAAAGGGCAAAATGGTCATTTGACATAAAATATTTTTATTTTCCCTTATAAGATAAGGAAACCACGTGGGAAGAGGGAAAAGAAGTTCCAGAGTTCTCTTCATCTTTCTTCTTCCTTCACGCGTGAAAACCAAGAGCCAAAGGTGAGTTTTCTGATTATTGGGTTTTTGGTTAAATTTAAGATTGGTTTTTGATTATTAGATGATAACTATGCTTAAGGAAAGCTCAAGTTATCTTAAAATCAAAGTATGGTGGACTTAGGAGGGATTAAAGATTTGAGGTTCTTAGAAGAAATATTGGAATAGAGTTCATAACTTGAATTGGAAGTTAAATTTGACTTGTCATCAATCTAATTAAGAGATATGAAGTAATAAAATTGAATTTGGAACATGCTAGAAATTGAGTATGATTCTTGAATTTCATAAGGAGGATAAGATTTTGAAGTTAAAGATGGCTTATATGGATATACATTGGTTTAAGCATGTGTATATGAATTAAGAACATGAAAGGGGATGAAAGATGAAGTATTTGAGTTGATTTGAGTGGATTTTCAGGCTTAAAATGAATTCTGGGCTATGTGCATCGATGCACATTCAATGTGCACCGATGCATCAAGGGTAAATTTCCAGAAATTGTTCAGTGTGTATCGATGCACAGTATGTGCGTCGATGCACCCCTTGAAAATGGAAACATTGAATGCAATTAATGCATCGATGTATAAGGAGTGCATCGATGCACATGTTAAGGGATGCATCGATACACTGTAGAATGCATCGATGCACTTCAAGGGAAATTGAAATAGACATTTCTTTTGGCCTAAGAAATGATAGATTAGTGTATATCAATGGGATACTGATATGTATCAATGTATGATTATGTAGATATCGAACACGAACAAGGTCCGGAACGATCCTCAAGTTAAGATTCGATCGAAAGAAAGGAAATCATAAAAGTGAATTGGAACTTAGTGAGGCCAAGGTGAGTGCATATTATTATATTGTGCATATTATTATATAAAAATTAGACTTGTGATAAGTCTGTTTCCAATATTTTATATGTTTGCATGAATAGAAGCATGATTAAGTTTGTATTATGTGTATATGCCTTATTCATATTATATGTTATGAGGTGAGAATTTATATGATATGGGTTATATGGAAACGAAATATGTAAACTTGAATTAAGAGAATATAAGAAATTTGTATATAAATGAATTTATATAAGTGATATATGTTAGTATGCTATAATATATGTTATAGGATCTATGTAAGCATAAGAGAACAAAATATGAGCTAGGGGTTATGAATATAAATGATGATATGATTATGTACAATAAATTAGGGAATTATGATCTAGGTGTTTATATGTCTATAAAAAAATATAAGAACAATATATATAAGCTACGAAATAGGAACTGTGGGATTTTAGTGTTATATAACATTATCTATGTTATTAAGTACAAATATGATATCCATATATGACAATGATTTGTGAAATTGTATGAAAATGTGATATGATCTACGGGATAATAAATCATGTGAATTATATGGAAGTGATTTGTGTGTACATGTCTGATATGTCTTACATGATATGTATGATTTCACAAGAAATGACATGAGCTATGTGATTACATGATTATAAGAGATCAGACATGCAATAAGAGATAAGTGTTATGAATGTGTGAATATAAAATGACATAGATATTAATGCCCATGATATGTGTCATGAGAGCTAGGGGTATAGTTGACATGCCAAGAGTCGAGGGTCTACGCGGTCCTTCGGGACATATATGTATTCCTTGGAACATGTGTGATGTCTTTTGAGACACATACTTGATCCTTTGTATATGTATATGATTCTTAAGGAATGTTTTACGTGGTCCTTAGGGACATTTTATATGGCACTTCGGTACAATTCTACGTGGCACTACGGTTCATTTCTACGCGGAACTTCGGTGCATTTATACGAGCTGTGGTGACAACATTTGTGCACAACCTCTATAGACTCACATATGTATAGTTCTCACATGTGTACATAGGCTAATAAAGAGATAATATTAATAAACTTGATATGATGATATGTTTGTTTCCTTGTGAAATGTTATGTGTGATATATGATTGTACAAATGGTAATTACAGAATCAATGATAGTGATAAGCATGAAGATGATGATATAGTTGCTTCTGTGTATGTGTTTTATGATAGGACATATATGAGTACATGTTAAAGTATATGTGAATGATTATAATTGATTTACATGATGATATAGTAACAAGTTTACAAGATAAATGATATGAATATAAGAGATCATATGAAGTTGAGATAAAATATATGAATAATAATGACATATGTGGATATATGTATTTGTTACCTGTAAAAGTGTATGAATGGTATGAATGATAGTAGTAATTGTTTATGTATGATTATTAGTTAAAGTTTGCATTATATGTGTAGTTGCCTCACTAAGTCATAGACTTAGCGTGTGATTGTTTCACACGTAGGTTACTGAAGCAAGAAGAGAAGCGAAGAAGATCAAGACAGGTCAGCATCTCCCTTACAAAATTTCATATCAGAAAATAGATGATTTATATGTTTTTGGTTAATTTGAATACAGTTGGCATGTACTAAGTGATTGAGTTGAATATGCTCTGATCGATTTTGGTTATTTTTGTCAATTTATGTAGATAAATCGCTTTTATTTTAATGGAAGTTTTAAAAATCCAATTTGAATTTTGGTCAAGAGTCAAAGTTTGAAAAGTCAATGTGACACCTCAGACTCGTAATCGGGTCGGGTACGGGTCTAAGGGTGTTACAGTGAGGGTCACGACTTGGGATTTAAATAGCGTTTGCGGTCGCTTCGAGTTTATCGCGGTTGCATACATAATGGATGTCATTGAGGTCACTGCGGGTGCCGCGGTCATAATTTTTTTAAAATTTCGCACAACTTATCCTTAAATATAATAGTTATGATTATAATTACAATTATCCATTTTTAATGATTTTTAAAATATTTTAAAGCAAAAAACATATATATATAATATAGTTTAACCAAATATAATACTAAATTAAAATAAAATTGAACGTCGAAATATTGAATGAAATTTAAAAAACAAAAAATGACTAAATTAAATATAATTAAAATAAAAGTGTAAAATTTGAATTACATAAATTTTTATTTACCTTCTAAAATGGAAGTCTATTGGCTGTTACCGGTCAACTTCTTCACCGGCAGCGAATATAAATGAACGCAAGATTTCTCTCAAAACAGTTATGTTTTGTCGGTTTATTCTCTTCCCGATTTAATCTTTGGTGAGTCTTGAGTCTTAACTTTTGATATGCTCTATTTTTTAAAAAACAAATTAGAGTTTAGAGATATATTTTTTATAATACATGTTTGAAACTTTGTTGCTGGATTTAATTTAGTGTCATTTAAACCGAGTTTGGATTTTGGATTGATATTTCTTTCTTTCTTTCTTTCTTTTTTTACTTTTGCAGTGTCATTCCTTGCATTTTTCGGATGAAAATTTTAGTTTTTCTATTTTTAAGTAGCAGTCGATTAACGTTAATAGTACCCCGTTACCGACGCTACACACTGGTACCCGTTAAATTGCGGACGCGACAGACCGTTATTGATGTGAATCCGCTACCCACCGCTAAATTTATCAATATCGGTTTCGATCGGTGATATTACCACTGTTTCGCAGATGCTATTGCATTTTCGTTCGGCTATTTGAATCCTTGGTCATGTCTGTAGAGGAGCTGTAGAGAGGAGTAAAAAGAGGTAAATTGATGTTTTATCCATGAATTATTTTGGGTTTATAAAAGATCCATTATTAGAATTTATCTATAGTTCAAGGGTTAAAATAAAAATTAAATCTTTTTAGTAATATGCCATGTCATCTAACTTACAGTAACTAACGTCTTAGTGGTTAAATATTAATAAAACGTTAATATAAGTGACCAAAACTTATTTTTTTTAGATCCAGTAACCATAAGTTTATAAAACTTAAATAAAAATGATCAAATCTGTAATTTTACCTAAAATAAAAAAAATTGCTAATCTAATTACCAGTCCCCACTGATAAACCAAACCAGGCAACCGGGCAGGCATTAATAATGTAAGCAACAAATGAAACAACATTAAATTAAACCAACGAAGGCACCACGTGGCATCCTCCATTGCCACTCGCTAATCACCACCAATGTTATTTTATCACATATAAAATGAAATTCAATTTCTATTTCATAATTCCATTTAGAAAAAATACAACAAACAAAAGAACCGACGACCCTCTCAACATCAACCCGCTCTAAGCCAAGCCGGCTTCGGCCGGTTTGATGGTTCCAAAATTCTACTATTTCCGATTAATTCGCCATTTTCATGAGCTTCCATATTTACAATTTTTTCCCTCGAAAATATTTCTATTTTACATTTGGTCCCCTCCTTTTTGTTGATCGTCCACCGTCTTACATGACGGAGCAGGCGTTTGGATTCTCGTCGCTGAACATCTGAGGTGCGTGAAGGGGATGCCGCGGGTCCATCAAATACCCTTGATTAACATACCCGGGATGAGACATGTACCCTTGATTCATGTATCCGTACTCGTTATGGTGGTGATTATGATACCCTTCCGCCACATAACTCGAACTCGGACCGTCATACACGTGTCCCTCCGACCAATACATTGGCTGTGGAGGATACCCGTACCCATGATACTCCATCTTGTTCACTTCCATCTTCGTTTCACCTCCTTCTTTCTTCTCTCCGCCGCTGCCTTCCTTCTTCTTCTCTCCGCCTTCTTTTTTCTCGCCTCCGGCAGCAGCAGGGGCTTCTTTTCCTTTCTCTTTAGTATCACTGCCGGCATCTTTCTTCTCCCCGCCGTCTTTTTTCTTCTCACCGTCGTCGTCTTTCTTAGGCGGAACCACTTCGACATTGCGTTTCAACTTATTCTTAAGATAAGGAACGAGGTCTTTCACGTCCATTGTGCCTTTTACTGTTACTAAATCTTTAGCTCCATCAACGTTCACTGATTCAACTCCTGTTTTTAATTAAAAATAAAACCACATCAACGTTGCCACATATTTAATTAAATTAATTAATCTATTAATTAACACCATCACATCATCAAACACTATTAATTTAAGCTTAAATAAATCATAATTAATTAACTTACCATGTACTTTCAAGATAATTTTTCGCATCTTGTGAATGCAGCCGTCGCAATGTGTTCTAATCTTCAAAACCACCGTACTCTGTAAATCAAACATAATTTAATTATGGTAAACTCAAACTGGTCAAAATCTAAGTTAAAATTTTCAAACATTCGCATGTAAATTCTTTTTTTGTGTAAATTTACCTCTTTTGGAGTATTTTTCTCTTCTTTCTTCGCTTCTTTTTTCTCCTCAGGTTTCTTCTCAGCGTCGGGTTTCTTATCACCACCGCCAGAGGCGGCAGGGGCGGCATCTTTCTTAGGCTGAGGAGAAATTAGGTCGACTTTCTTCTTGGTTTTCTCGGCCAACATATTCCCGACTTTGGCAGGATCCACGTTGCCAATCACCGTTAACTTGTTGGCTCCACAATCAGTCTTCACATCTTCCACACCTTCAACCAACGACAACAACAGCAACGTCCGTGTTAGGAAATTTCATTTGGATTATTTATTTATTCAAATTTCTAATTAAGATTGAAAAAAATTAGTACTCAAGTCCGATCCTTATTCAATTCGCCGATTATTCCTTAGGCGAACCATTCACAGGGACTAACTAAATCGATTTTTCAATTCAAATTTGAAAATTTCCAAAAATCAATTGTCATTATTTAATCAATCAATCAACACCAATTACCTTCGTAATGTTTAATAGAGCGTTTAATCTTTTTGGCACAACCTTCACAATGCATATCAATCTTGTAAACGAAGATAATCTTGCCGTCGTCTTTCTTAGCGCCGGCATCGGCGGCGGGCTTCTTCTCAGCTTCTGGCTTAGCTCCTTTTTGCTGGAAAACAAGAAACAAAACTATAAATTAAAACCCAAAAAAAATCTCAAATCATTGAAGATTAGAAATAGAAAGAACAAAGGGAATGTAGAAGAAAAGAACGAGTAACTAACCTCACCCATTACTTGACTAAATTTTTAAAATTAATTAAAGAAGATTTGGTTAATGAGAGATCTGTGAGGAAAAGCGAATAGCTGTTTGAACTTAGAAGTGGTAAACTCAAGGCAAAAGAAGCGTATATATAGGGAGGGAGAGGCAGTTTATGGTAATGTATGTATGATGGCGGATGGATGTTATGTATGGTTGTTGGAGAAATATATTATGGCTTCCCCCGTTATATGAGTGATGGAGTCAGGAAGGGTGGGCTAAGGGGCGTTTCTATATATAAAAAAAAAAATCATCTAAATATTATAATATTATTTATCAATCATCGTTTACTCAAATTTTTCCAATCTAGCACTAGAGTGTTTACATATGCATATTAAAGTGTTTAAGTTATGTTTCTTGACAATATGAGATAAAAGTTAAAAGGTGTACACCTTAATTTTTTATCTCTATATCTAATGAATCTACTTATACACTATTATTAAATTACATTATGTTAATATTTATTATTAAGGTTTATATTAATTAAGATTAGATATTTTTTATTTTTTAATATATTTAAATACTTAATTTTTTAATTATGAGTTCAAAAGTTTTATGTAACACAATTTAAAAATCTTGATTATCATAACGTGAAAAAATACTTCTAGGCATTACTTACATATGTGTTAGACTCTTAAGCTCGCCAATTTTCAGAAGAAAGAACATATTGTAGCTTATTCCATCTCAAATTACTACAACAAAAACATATAATTAAATAAATTACATGAAATTACTCATTATCTCATAATTTATATTTAAAACAAAAGAACATACAATATTTTACGATGTTTGAGGCGCCCGAATATAATTAATCTTATATATTATCTTACATGAGTATATTGTTTCCCCTTTGATATATATTAGTTTCAAAAGTTAATTTAGTATAAACCTTAATAATAAATATTAACATAATGTAATTATTTAAATATATTAACATATAAAAATGATCTTATCTTAATTAATATAAACTTTAATAATAAATATTAACCTAATGTAATTTAATAATAGTGTATAAATAGATTCATTAGATATAAAGATAAAAAAATTAAGGAATACACCTTTTAGCTTTTATCTCACATTGTCAATAAACATAACCTAAACATTACAATATGTGTATATAAACTAACCCCATTAAGCTCTTCAACTCATAGAATTAATATGTATTAAATTACGATATTAGTCCTTATAGTTTTGTTTTCAATTTTTAAAGTATATTTTTTTAAATGCTTTTAGGGAATCTCCTGGAAGGCGCTTCTTCACATGCGATGCCATGCCAATATTTTTCTTAGAAGACGCGCTTAAGGGAACGCTCCTTCGGTCCACTTAAGCAAATGTGTATTTCACGTAACGCGTCTTATCAGAAAGGGTGCTAGATCGATAAAATTTGGTGAATCAGTGTCTGACATGTAATATTATAATATTTGGGTGATTTTTAGGTAAAAAAGTCGGGCTAAGGTGGTTTTGGTTTTTTTATATATAATTAATTTGAAGGATAATTGTATTTGTTATTAGGTCCGTAAATTGACATGAGACAGATAGTGAGCTACTCGAGATCAATTCGATTAAAGTTCGATAAATAGTCAATTCAAATAGATTCGAACTCGAGTTTTTAACGAGCCAAAACAAATTACTTGATACTCAACTCGAAAAGCTCGTGAGTAACTCGAAAAAATATATTTAAAAAAATAAATTATTAATAATATTAACATTTATGTATTGATTTTTTTATTAAAAATAATACAATATAAGGTTTTCATGTACTTAAGGTTCAGCTCAGATCGTTTATAGTCCTATTTGTAGTCTCTGAATTTTTACAAACTAAAAATTTAATGATCACAATACAAATATTCTAAAAATTTAAAGGATATAAGTGCAATTTACTCTAATTTGAAATATATTTTTTGTTTTGCCGTCGTATTAGACTAATGGTTGTGGAGAAAACACCAACCCGTACTCCACATTTTTTCAGCTTGATCAAGGCCGTAGATTGAAAAGACTTTATTACCCCTATACAATTATATTAAATTAATTGTGTTGTGGGTAATATTGGGATTCAGCAATGAGTTCCACGTTTGGGAACGAGACTGGACTGTTGGTGGGTGATTTCAAATTTTGAAAGTCCGGCTTGTAACGTTTTACCGAGTCCGTACTGTATTCAAAACTCGAGGTTTTTTTTATATAACTATTTATATTAGATCTATTGATTTATTAATTCAGATCGAGTATTATAGAAGTGAGAGAGATCATCTTAATATAATTTGTTTCATTCGTAAACTTCAAGATTTGAATATCTAATTTTGTTTAAAAAATACTGATTGTTAATATTCAAAATTTGAGGGTTGGTTTTAGTACACTGCGGATTAATTTTTAATTAATTTTCTTATAAAGTTCATTAACTATCCGGATATAGAATTTCGTTTTACCTCACGTCTAGAAATAGCGTTTATATTAATATCTTTTAATATTAAATAAAATAATTAATGTGAAAAATTTATTATTAGCTTGTATATTAAATTATTTCCATAATATCTCTCTTATTTAATACAAATTTATAGTATAACACCTTCCCAATTTGTGATGATTTTTTAGAAAAAGAACTGATATGATAAATAAATATATATATAATACTCAAAACTTTGATTATCATCAAAATGCTAATAAATATTCAATTAATAAGTATGCACCTAATCAAATATATTCATATTGACAGGTAATATAGATATCAAGTGTGTCATTTCTTATAAACGAAGTTGTAGTATGCATTAATTGAACTATATTGATCGTAGCATTGTATATTTTCACCCTTTTCTTCTAGATAATTCGTGATTTAGTGGTCCTTTTCTTCTAGATAATTCGTGATTTAGTGGTTTACTTTTGGATTTTCCTTTATGGAGCTGGGTGGAAAACCTAAACCCTAAAAATGTGATATATAAACAAAATAAAATCATTGATCAAATTAGGGACGAGTATTTGATTCGAATTCGATGAGTTTCGATCTAATTTGATTGAGCTGATTTTATATATTAAAATTTTGAATTTGGTTCAGCACTGGTTTTTCAAAGGATGAGGGGTTCGAGTTTAGGTTGAAAAAAACTTTATTCAACCCAATCTGACTCGAGTTAATATTATAATTATCTCTTATATGTTTATGGATAATTACAATAATATCTCTTTATATTTTCTTAATTAAATCATTATTTTATCTAATAAAAATAAATTATATATATATATATATTTGGATCGAGTGGAATTGGATGTAAGTTTTATGTCAAAAATCAGGTCGAATCTTAGATTTGGTGGGATTTTCCTATATTCGAGCCGAATTTGTTACGAATGAAAATATTAAATTTTTAGATCAGATCTATCCTAACTAGATTTAACCAACCACAATGGTGAGGAACCGGAGAAGCCTAAATCCCCCGGCGTTGAGCTGGGGAACGCCAATCGCAGAAGATAGACGTTGGTTGAAGGCTTGAAATTTTGGAACGCGACTGACATTGAGATAGACAATCACCGGTCTTATTTTGTACATCTCAATGTTACCAATCCAACCAAACCCTGCCATTTGTTTTACAAGACAAGCCAAGGAAAAAGAGTCCCCCCCATTCCCCGATGATGGAATTTGTCCATTTTAAGCCGAAAACCACGGCCCACAAAGAAATTTCCCTCGAAACATCCTACGCCAAACACTTCTGCTTTTGCAACAAGGAATTCCCAGAACAACAACAACAACAAACAAGGAAACAAAAATTAGGTGTTTTTTTGTGGAACATGTTTGCCTTTGTTGATTCATGCATCCTTCTTTAATTATTGGGCTCGCACTTCGTTTTCAAGGAAATAGACAATTTTTTTCCCATTAAGGAGTTTTATTTATTTGGAATTATGATTGGTAAGCATGGAAGTTATCGCCTAAGCTTTATGATATTGACTCTTTGGTCTCGATAAACAAAACAAAGTAAATTTAACACAGTAAGTATCATACGCTATGATATACGTATCGTGATGAATTTAAAAATATTTTTTAAGATTAATGCATATATATTAATAAATAATTTTTCATATAAATAAATATAAATAAAATTTTAAGATAAATATTATTAATAAAATATATAATTAATATAAAAAAAATTGGATTACATGCACACCCTATATTCTACTTACATCCTCCACTGCTGAGATTTATCGTCCAATAGGAGACAACTCAGGACCTTCCACTGAACTTTTTCCAGGAATGTGCAGCAAGCAGCACTTCCAAACGTTCTGCACTTGCTTAACTTTTAGTTTAAATAGTAATATTTTTGGCTCATTTAATTTAGTTATACGATATTAACATTTAAACTATTATACTGATAAATATATATTTTTGAACGAAAAATATGATAAATATATATTAAATAAAGAGGTCTTAGTAATTTAAGAATGATTTATTTTTTCAATGTGTTTGATAATTTAAAATAAAAATATTCTATAAATATTTTTTAAGTTTATTTTAAAAATAGTTACTTAAAGTATATGACATTTTTATTTATGTATCTAACATAATTTTTTATCAAAGTAATTATTTGAAGTATACTGCATTTTCATTTAGGTGTCAAAATATCTTTTTTTATATATATATATATATATATATATATATATAATATCATCTTTTGTATCTAAAGTTGACACATGACATTGATTAAAAGAAATTTTAGGTACCTAGATGAAAAATGTGGTATATTTTAGGTACCCACTTTGATAAAAAAAATATTTTAGGTACCTAAATGCAAAGGACAACATACTTTGACTAAAATACATTAGATATTTAGATAAAAAAAGATGATATTCTTTAAATTAAGTCATTTTTTATAGGGTGAACTATACTTAAGGTCATTTTTACTTTTGGTCACCAATTTTGAAAAATTTATTTTTCAGTTATTTATATATGATTATTAATTCATTATGTTTTGATCGTTGATCCTCAACGTCCATTAATTTGATGATGTGACATATTAAAAATAGTAAAATTTTAATTTGACCCATAAACTGAAGAAAATGGATCAACTTTACAGTGAAGCCAAGGGGCCAAAGGTGTGCTAAGATCAGTTCAGTTCACAGCGTAAGAACTTGAAATTCAGCTGTGCTGAAGTGATTACAAATAGTTGCAGACACTTGTTTCTGTTTTCTAGTACTCCTATAAACTTAAAAGGAAAGGTTGAAAATTGATACATGTTAGAAGAAAAAGAGATTATTGTAAGATTTTTTATATTACTTGTCACTGTCATTATTCCATCATCATCTGTGGATTTTCATGGAGACTCAAAACTCAGTTTAGAAATAATAAAACAGAGAGAATTACGTTAACAGAAAACATCAGTTTGTAAGGAAAAACTCTTTGAACAATTGAGTTGATATAATGTCATTTCAGAAAAGTAATTTGATTATGCATCTCTCTCTTGCTTTTAATTAACAAGTTGTATCATCACCATCTACCATATTAATATATGTAACTGATACAAGGAAAGAAGAAGAAGAAATCAATAAACATACTTTTCGTTTATCTGCATGTAATACATTTAAAATTGCAGAAAGTTGGAAGAAGTGAACAAAATGGTTAAGCAAATGAACTGAAGCATTAAAGAATACAAATAAAGGAAATATTAAAATATCATTCTAAGTGGATCAATCGGTTAATAGATCGAATATCGGAGAATAATTAAAAAATACCATTCTAAGTTGCAATAAGCACTAGAAACCGAAGACAAAAGCTCTTCTTATCCTTTCTTCTGGAGCTAAGCAGGGAAATTTGTGAAGAGGTACGGGTGAAAGGGGAAAAAGTATCATGGCATAAACTGATTTGATTCTCTCTACACATTCCGAAACATATTATGATTGCTTGGATGGCTCTCTTGAACAGACTTCCAACAAGGGGCAGACTTCAAAGAATGGGGATTGTAACTAATGGTAATTGTGTTATCTGCAGCAAAGCACAAGAGACAAGGGACCACTTGTTCTTACAGTGCCCCTTGGATGTTTCTTTATGGGATTCCATTTTGTTCCTTAACGGGTTGAGGAGTACCACTTTGTCATGGGGATATGTTATCATGGGCTTGTGGTGCTTGGAACGGTAAGTCCCTTCTCACAACTATTTTGAAGTTAGTTTGGGTGTGCAAATATATATACCCTGTGGAGCAAAGCACAAGAGACAAGGGACCACTTGTTCTTACAGTGCCCCTTGGATGTTTCTTTATGGGATTCCATTTTGTTCCTTAACGGGTTGAGGAGTACCACTTTGTCATGGGGATATGTTATCATGGGCTTGTGGTGCTTGGAAAGGTAAGTCCCTTCTCACAACTATTTTGAAGTTAGTTTGGTGTGCAAATATATATACCCTGTGGGAGGAAAGAAATCGAAGAATGCTCCAAGGATACTCCAGAACAACTGAAGAGATTCTTAAAGTTATTAAGGAGATTGCAGGTATTCAATTAAGGGAAAGAAATATTAACAGATTAGATAGTGTTAATATTAATCTTTTGTAATATTTGGGTATAGTCTTACCGATCATTTGATTTTTTAAGTAGTTTGTTCATATGGGTTTAGGTTGGTGATTGGTTTTTTTTAGCAGAACTTTGGGTAATAAAATTTGAATTATTAAAAAAAAACCACTAGAAACCGCATGCACAAAGACTATTATTGGTAGGAAATACCGAGTGGGAGATGGGTATCGTCATGCCTCCAATTGTAAAGTAGGATTTGTGTATGATGTTAAACCAGGCTAAATTCAAACGTATTTATAAACAAAGTTGCTTAAATTCTGATCATTTAAGAGAAATTTCATTCTTTTTATCACTGAATTTACTCTTTAGATTCTTAGATTTGATAATATTAAAAGCATAAAACAGTACATAAAATTATCAATATGTATATACCATGAATTATTGACGTACAATATTAACAAACAAAAGAGTTACACCGCCTAGGGCGAGTAAAACTCGATTCAACTTGAAAAATCATATTTTTTACTTGATTCAATTCGAATCGAATTGACTTTGAGTTGTAATTTTATAAACTCGGCTCGACTCGAAAAATTTCAAGTTCAAATCAAATTATAAAATATAACTCGAATAACCCTAATAACTCAAAACTTTTAGTAATGAGTGGATTGATTTTTAAGCTTCTGCATGATATGCGTATATCACATATGAAAAAATATGAAGATATATATATATATATATATTATACGGTTATAAAAAATTATTTAAATTGAAATAAAATAATAATATAATATTATAAATATTTACAATCAAAATTTAAAAAAAACTTGAAATTTTAACTTGTCTCGAAAATTTTTTAAGTCTACTTTAAATTATAAAATAAAATTTATCAACTTAAATAACTTAAAATAATTTTACTCGATTAGATCGGATGCTTACTAAAGCTTCAGCCTTTCGCACCTGTCTCCGTGTCTTGTGAAAAATCAAAAAGAAAATTGGTTAATATTGGAAAATGTAGGTGCCCCACTTTCATGTTTCAATCATGGTTAGTCCACAGTGTAAAAGTACTCTCTGTTACAATAATTTCTCTCAGCACTACGCATTTCGTGAAGTCGAAGTTTCCTACAAGCTTCAACACTTTTGTCTGAAGTTCTATTAGCATAGCCATGTCACAACACGAGTCATTGCTAATGCCAGATTCTTACAAGGACTTTGTGTTGGATCAAACAAGTAATAAGACACTCAAGCTCATGCTTTTATTGATGTAATGAAAAGCCATTATGTTTTTTTTTGTGTTAACATGAATTTACTAACTGCCTTTTGAACTTTCAAACACGTGAAATACTCAAAGATGATATAAATTACAGATGGTTAAGCTTAGGATCCCCTTTAGTCTCTTCGGGCACATGAAGAAAAAGCTTTGGTTAGGTCAACTTTTGATGAAGAATACTAAGTAAAAATTTAGACCTGTTTAGGATTAGTTAAAAGTTGTGTTTTAGTTTATCATAGAAAAAAAAATGTTGTGCCTGATCTTAATGGTTAATAAAATATTGTTCTCTCTTGAGATTTTATATTCGAATAGTTGTATCTGTAGGATATGTACACGTTACCAATGATTTGAAAAGATCATTAACATATATTTTATAATCACATAAACCTATTAAAAAAAAGGAAGTATTTTACTATACTTATAAATTAAAATTTGTTGGATGCATCATTCTTTGATTGGAATCAGGGAGAATGTATTATTATTGTGTTCATGTATGATATTATTTTCTAGTAGATTCATTTATTATGGATTTGATTAATTTATATAACACTATTTTCTAGGACACACGATAATGTTAAAATTTCGCTTCTGGTGTATCCGTTTTCACTGAAAATATATGGAATAATAACCCATAAAATTATTTATTTTTATTTTAATAATAAATAGCACAATATTTTTTTTTGGTGTTCTTCTTAATTTTAAGATTTCGTTTTAACTAATTTAAATTATTTTGTATCGTACATCTAATTTTAATGGATAAATCTTTTAATAAAATTATTTTGCGTACACAATTACTCGATTACTCGTTGCTTAAGCGATAGCACAAGATTTTAAAGTAACAAAATTATTATTCTATACATGGGAAGTGGAAAAAAATAACTCACTAGCGTGATTTTAAGGTTGCTATGTATTTTATTTAGGATTTAAGTATTAGAACTTTAGATTTTAAGATTTATGATTTTTTAAATTTAAAATCTAAAATTTAAGATAAACTATACATTTAGTATATAAACTATTATTTTTATCTCGTTTTGATATCTAAACTTTCATTTTTTTTAAATCATACCTAACGTACATCTTTTGTTTCGTTTTGGAACGAAACTGTTGTATGTGACACTTTTTTATGAGTAAATTACATCATTCATTACTAAACTATATTCTAAGTCTTATTTTGGTCATTGAATTTTAATTTTTTAATTTAATTACTTAATTTTTAAATTACTCCTAATTTAATCTTCTAACTTTTAAAATTATTTTTTATATTTTATATATTAATAAAATAATAGTTAAAAAATGTCATGTCATAAAAATTATTAATAAAATAAATTAGAGTGATTAGAACAAACACAATTTTTGAAAAAAAAATAAACGACAAGATACCAGAATGAAACCTAAACTAAACGTTAGGTATGGTTTTGCAAAAAAATTAAAGTTTAGGTATTAAAATGGAATATAAATAATTGTTTAAATACTAAATGTGTATTTACTTTAAAATTTAATATATATATTTTTTGAATAGAATAGAGTTTAATATTATGTTTCAATGATTAAAATATTTAAGTAGAACACATAAAATTATTAAAATCTCGCTTATGAAATGTTTTGTTTTCGCTGTTATTACATAGAATAATAACCTATTAACATATATCTCATTCAAGAGTTGATTTCTTTTTATAGTATATATGTACACAAATCTTTTGAATATCCATGTTCAAATTGTTTGAATTTTCAAGATGAGATTATAAGAAAAATAATTTAAATTCTAATATAAATAGTAAAATAAATATTTAAAAATAAAAAATAATAACGAAAAGGTATTGAATTGGGTGAAATTATTAATAACATCTTTGATTTTGGCTGGTGTAGTACAACAATTTTAGTTCGTAGAAGTAAAATTGATATCTAATCCTTAAACTCAAATTTTGGGCTTAAGAATGAACAGTCCAATCGAATTTTAGAGATCTTAAGTTCGAATAATTATATATAGGTAAAAAATATGTGTATCGTCAATTGTAATCACTTCAAACTATTGAAAAAACGAATAAAATAACATAAATAAAATAATTATAATGAAAAAGATAAATTACGATATTCACCAAATTATCATTTTAATTTCATTTGTCTCTTAACTATTTTTTAAATTATATCTAATATCATGTCTTAATTTTATTTTAATCATTTACCATTAAAAATAAACAAAACTACTTACCATATATATATATATATATATATATATTAATGATGACAAGTTAATATCACTATTAATTTTTTAATGATAAATGATTAAAATATAATCAAAACATAACATTAAATATAATTTAAAAAAATTAATAGTTTGGTGAAAAAATTAAATTGATAATTCAACTATTTATCTTAAAAAAAACCTGAACCAAAACCAAACCCTTACAAAAATAATTTTTCCCTCTTTTCCACCATCTTCACTGAAAGCACTTGAAGACTCGAACCTCCCTCTCTCCTGTGGCTCCATTTTTCACAGTAAAAATCCCATCTTTACTCACTTTCAAAGTTCCATTTTCGATTATTTTATTAAATAATAGATTCGAACATAGTTTAGAAGCTACTGATTCAGATACTGATTATCCTCATTTAACTTTTCTTAATGTCCAGTACCCATTTTTCATCAAGGCCAGTTATCTTCTGGGTTTCTCTCAAATTCCTCAAAATCGCTGAATTTTTAATTTTAATTTTTGGGTTTGGTATGTTTAGGTATGGTAAGTGGTAGTAACCATAACCACCATGAAAATGGGGATAAAAAACCTACTATGGGAGAAGCTTCTAGGTCGTGGGGCACCACTGTCACGGGTCAATCCGTTTCGACCAGTAGTAGTGTTGGCTCTCCCTCCAGCCGGGGCGAGCAAGCTATGGCTACACCAGCTAGTGAGAATACTTTCTTAAGATTGAACCATCTCGAAATTCATGGAGATGATGCTGGATCTCAAGGTGCTATAGGGTGAGTGTTTCTTTCTTTCTATTGACACCCTTTTAGCTTGAATTTTATGATAATTCTGTTTAATGCTTGATTCAATTATTGGGTTTTTGTAAAAAGGGTTAGGGTCTATAGTATATTGAAGTAATCTGTCGAATATTGCTTTCGTTTATACTTGAATTGGTAAATTTCATCACATTATGCTATAATTCAGTATTGTTTGTGTGGTAGACGGCAAAGATTGCTTGAATTGGTGAATGTTAAGATTAATTAGTAGATGCTAGCATTTAGGTTGTCCATGGCACTTTACCTTGGACTACTAACAAAATATTCTGATGTTGCCCGGTCATACTATATTACTATGCTATTATAATGCTAGGGTATTCCGTGAATTTAATTGATTGCGAATTTCACTTGCAGTAGTAAAAAGAAGAAGAGAGGTCAACGTGCAGTGGGAGGCGATAGGAGTGGCAGAGGGCTCCGCCAATTTAGCATGAAAGGTTTTGTTTTCTTTTTTCTATTTCCTTTACCTTTGAAAGCACGCTGATGTTTTTATTTCTTCATATTTCTCATCATAATGTCATTGGTTTCATCCAGTTTGTGAAAAAGTGGAAAGCAAGGGAAGAACCACATACAATGAGGTCAGGTGGTTTCAGAAAGTTATTCTTTTGTTCATGTTTGTTTTTTATATTAAATTTATTAATGGTTAATGCATTAGTGCTTATCACTGCGTTTATATAATCTATATTAGTTTTGGCTAAGTGACCTGAATTTATCTGAATTCATTATTTCTGTTTTGTGACGTGCAAAAACTAAATATTTGTTCTTTGGTACTGCATCAAGGGACTATGTATATTGATTGATGGGTAACCATGATCCAAACTAATTGTGTTTTGATAGTTTCTTACTGCGGGCCAGTGTTGCATGCCATAGCTCTTCATTGCAAGACTATGGCATTAAGATATAGAACTTTTTCAATAGCACCCAAAAATCACCCTGTAGAATGCTCTTAATGCATACATGATACATCAGTGAAGATTAGACCTGGCAAATTGATGTCATGCTGGTTCCTTTCTCGTCAAGCCATTGTTCTATTCTGATTCCATACGATCTATAGTGGCAAGCATACCTCTTGATTAAGTAACTTTTGTCATTTTTAAGCACCAACCAAGCTCCCATTGTGATGCATAATTCGTCTACTCTTTCTAACTTTCAAGCAGAATGGTATTGTCTCTTTACATCATACAGAAATCTGATTCATAAATGCAAGTTTCCCTTATCATGCGATTGAGCTTGCACATGTGCAGGAAGTTGGACCTTTCTTTCATAACATTTCGATGGTTTGGAGAATTACTACTTTGTCTGCTTAAGGGAGTTGCAAGTTTCACTGCTTCTCTCCTGACCTGGCAACAGTCATTGGTTGCTCTATCTTTTGCCTGTTAATTGTTTATTTTACAAGCACATATCTTTATCTGAGAGGAAGTGATTCCAGGTAGCAGATGAACTTGTCGCTGAATTTGCTGATCCTGGCAATAGTGTAGCATCACCGGATCAGGTTTGCAATTGTTTGTTCAAAGCTTTCATCTTTTACCCTAAGAGTATGAAATTAATGATATTGGCCCTCTATTTTTCTTTTAATCTAACAGCAGCATTATGATGAGAAAAACATCCGTCGAAGGGTTTACGATGCCCTGAATGTGCTAATGGCAATGGATATAATATCTAAGGACAAAAAAGAAATACAGTGGAAGGGACTTCCTCGTACTAGCGTTAGTGATATCGAAGAATTAAAGGTAGCAATACAGCTCCATTTTTGTGTCTTTTTATGTGGGTTTGATATGCCATTTTATTAAGGATCTAATATTGAGCTTAACAAGTTCTTCAAATGTAAAAACAGACTGAACGTGTTGGACTGAGAAGTAGGATTGATAAAAAGGCTGCCTATTTGCATGAATTGGAGGAGCAGGTAAGAATAGCCCACGTTTCACATTCCACATGTTTGTAAAATTGCTTTCTGCATGCAATTAGGTTTAGAGTTCTATTTTTTTCTATTCATCATGTACTTGTTTTGCTTCTCAGTTTGTAGGTCTTCAGAATTTGATACAACGAAATGAGCAACTGTACAGCTCAGGGAATGCTCCCAGCGGGGGTGTGGCCTTACCTTTTATACTGGTGCAGGTTCGTTATCTTCTCAAGGAATTAAAAAAAGGAAGTTAATTAGAACCTTTAGTGATCGGCTTATATGCTATCATGTGGAATCAACATACTCAACAGATACAAAGTGCTTTTTTTAGTTATTTGGAATCTTCCATTAATCGTATGACGTCCTAATTCTCTTCTCTTGTCATCTTAATATTGTAGACACACCCTCATGCAACTGTTGAGGTTGAAATTTCGGAAGATATGCAGCTGGTGCATTTTGACTTTAATAGGTAAGATTTTTTAGCAATAATCATAACTTAGCAACATCCAACAGCATTTGGTGGGAATTTTGAGTGATTACCGTATAGAGTAGGACATCTCATGTTTTGATGATAAACCGCGGAATGCCAAATACAGGGAAAGGACGTAGTCTGGGTACAGGGGTAAATTCTACAGTTTGATAGCAGCCTATTGACCAAATGCTAAAATAATCTTTTTGATTCTTTGCTTACCTTATTTTTCTTCCTTTTCATACTTATTGATATTCTATTTTACAGCACTCCATTTGAGCTCCATGATGATAATTATGTTCTCAAGGCGATGAAATTCTGCGAGAGAACACAGAATGATGAAAAGACACACAATTTTTCTGCAGATGGTGAAGGTTCTAGCATGTCTGCAATGTACAAACAACAGATCCTTCCTCCCCCAAGGACAAGCACACTGGGTAGGCTTCCTATATCCCCGCCTCTTCCCGGAATACTGAAAGCACATGTTAAGCATGAACATTGATAATTCGGTTTCATGTTAAACACCAAGAGCGATTTATTTGTACATTGTGTAAAGTAATTTGCCAGGAAAGTGGTGTGTAAGATCATCGTCACCAAGAGCGGTCTATATGCTAACCCCACGATATGCCCTAGTAGCGTCCTTGCTTCAAGGGGCATCTTTCCCGGCAAGTCTTGAGCTTTTACAGCTTCATAATTTGCTCATGTATTTGTTTTATTCTATCTCTCCTCTTTTTATCCCCCCCTATGTAGCAGAAATCAGCTTTATTTGTATTAGACTATAGAGAGATTGTAACACCTCAATTTAGGGGCTAAATATTAAGAAATTATAAAGTGGCAGATTTAATTGGTATTTTGAAAGAAACAGTGGGTTAAATTATAAGATTTCAAAGTTGACAGACCGTTATAAGAAGTGAAGGAAGTTCAGTGGCTAAACTTTTGGTTTAACCATTTTTATTTATGAGATGATATATACCCTTATTCCCGTATGTTTCTGATTTTTTTTTTCATATTTTTCTCTTCATCAACCCCTCTTTAAACTCCGATCTACTCGTCGTCTGACCTCCGATCGACGAGTCGAAACCACCATCGTGTTCGTTGTCGAGCGAGAAACAAAACCCTTCAAACTTTTTGTCGTGAATTGTCGCCGTTCGTCGTTAATTTCAATCGGAAGTATCGTCGGTAATAACTCAATTTTAATTGGTTTTTCGTTGATTCACGACGATCCGATGATCCGTTTACGACACCTCTCGCACCATCGTGTTCCTTGCATCATTACGAGTTTGCCGGTGTCATCCTTGGTCTCCGTCGACGGCGGCGCGTGAGGAGGTGAAGTGGTCAAAGTTTACGATTTGTTGAAATCGAGCTCTCCGCCGTTCAAAATTGTGAACTGAGCTTTGTAAGTATCTCGAAATCGCTCAAAATAATTTTTAGAATTTTTTCCGAAAATTTAGCACATGCGCCCCCACGCGCCGCCACTGCGCGTGGGGAACGAAAAAGTGATTGGTTTGACCGGTTTTGGAATTGTTTTGACCGGTCACAACCCGACCCGACCCGACCCGTTGACATGACCCATTGACCCGACCCGACCCGTTGACCCGACCCGTTAACCGTTGATCGACGTTGACCACTGTTGACCAAAACTTTGACTAGCTTTGACCGGGCATTAAACGACCTTTGACTTTGACCGAGTATACCTATCCTGACATTTTTCTACGTTCTAAATCCGATTCCTCTGTCCGTTTTTCGAAATTCGAACCCGAAGGCCTCAAAATTGCTGGTCAAATCCGTTGACTTTGATTTTGACCGAAAATTCCAAATTTCCGAAAAGTCATATTTTATGCTTTCGACGTCCTGAATTTGAATCCGAAGTCCGTTTCGCCAAATTCGAACCCGGTAAGCTGTTTTTCACTGATTTATCACCTGATTTGATCCGTTTATCGCAATTAAGCTTCGTTTCTAATATAATTTATGTTGATATGTATCTGAGGAATTATTGGAAGTTGAATTTATGATCAAAGGCGTTCAAATGAAATTTTTATGGTCGATTAGTATTGTACGGAAATCGAGGTAATACTTTACTACCTCTTTATGCTTTATAGAACATGCTGGTATTGGTAAATGCATGAATGAAAATGTTTGGTCTCATATGTGTAATTAATGAAGATCTACATTTGATACGAATACGGTAGCAAGTAGGTAACTGAATATGGCTCAGATGACTATTTTAAGAGATTGAGGAATTGTTAGAATTAAATTACAAGTTTGTTATTGGTGATAAAGAAATCAACCCTGAATTTGTAACTTATATTTTATATCATCAAAGGTTAAATGTTAAAGGTACTTGGATGAGAAATTATGCGAATACTCCGATAGGGTAAAATTACAAAAATACCCTTAAGTTGTAAGATGTCAAAAATTGTCCCTGGAAGTTGATTAGAAACTCTGAAAGGATATATTGATATGATATAATTACAGATGTGCATAAGAAATAATAGTTTTGTTTATAAAATTCGGATAACGGGTTTTAACGCCAAAAACGGTTTGTGCAAGATACTAAAAGTTTATTAAGGAATAATTTCAAGATCGGAGAATGTTAAGGAAAGCAATTGACCATAGGAACTTTAAATTATAATTATTTTCGTTAAGAGTTAATATCGAAGTTATCTGGTTAAGAAATTACGGAAATGCTCTTGAGATGTAAAATAGTCCGAGTTGACCCTGAATTAGAAAGTACTTTAAGGATTTGTACTTGATTTGATTAAGTACGAATTTGATTGTTAAGATCCTGACTTACTGTAGAAAAATTCTTGATATTTCGTGGGTGAAAATATGAGAAGGCACTTGACCCGAAAATATCCGGGTTATGAGTAAATACTTGAAGAATAATTTATTGGGGGTATTATGCTATCAGAATTGTTCGAAAGAACTGAAATAAATGATAAGATTGAATTTAATAGTAAGATCAGACGTAATAAAAGGATTAAAATACACTGAATATGTAAAATGACCAAAATACCCCTGTAATAGAAATGTCCCAAGAATATCACCAAGCTCAGGAATGATTGGATATACTCGAGCTCTAAAATGAATGGAATAAAACTGAACATCAAAATTACCAAAATACCCTTATGGCCTATATTAAGTAAATGTCTTGGATTAATTAAGGAATCTAAATAAGCATAGGTGTTTTATTATCTTTAGAAGTTATGGAATAACTTAAGTGAGTAGATCAACCCTAAAGCTATATCAATACCTAAACGACATAGATGTTACTTGAATGTGTGTTCGTCTTCTCAAGTTTGGCTCGATGATAAATTTTGGAAGTATTCAGCTCAGCTCAACTCTAGATAGCATTCAGTAATAAGAATTGGACATTTGTTCGACAAATCAACCAAGAAGACCAAATTGAATGGAACGGAAGTACAATATGTATCTGAAATTCAGGAACGTTTGAATTACTCTGGAAAATCCCGAAGTAACTGGAATATACTTGAATGCTAAATGAATTAAGTAACCTAAATGACTAAGGATTAAGTAAGTGATTAGGATAAGCTTGGAAATTCGGATGAACTTACATGATGTATCATCCCTATGGATTATGAACCATAAATCAAGTACGTCAATATTTCATGGTATCGTGGAAGCATGAAAAGGAAATAAAGACCATTAGGATATCTGTTCGTCTCCTTAAGATATGTCCAGTGATGACTCAAAAGTTGATTTATGGACAATAATTGTTGGTATTAAAGAGTGAATACCTGGTAGGACAACGAATGGACCGATCAACATGCATTAGTTTTGGGAGTTGTTAAACTTGAGTTATTTCAATAATACGATAAATCAACGCCGACTGTAAATGTACTGAATCTTCATTTCTTCCTTATCAACTCAAGTTATATTCTGAATAACTGATGATTCCGTTAGTTATTGAACTATTCCTATAGTGGTTCTAAATTCCGACATTCTATCGGTAAACTGAAGATCATTGTTTCTCTGCCCAACAAGATTATTCAGTATCTCTGAAGAATATCTGATAAATATTTTGATCCTCTAGTGTGTTCCACATGTACTACATGACAGTTTTATATGTTTCAAATGAGTTTAACGAAAGTATTGATTTACTGGTTTATGAACCATGGCAACATGGTATGTGATCTCCGATTACGGTTTTCATCGAAAAGTATGAATTGTTCATGATTTATGAAATAATGGAATTTAATGGTTTATGATTTATGGTTAACTGAAATGTGTTATTTGGTTTCCTGTTTTCACTGGAAAATATGAATTGTTCCTGATTTATGGAATCATGGAATTTACTTGGTGTGTAGGTGGGTGTAAGGTTCTGTGGAACCTACACATTATGGAGTGTTGGTTGGAGGGAATAATATATTTTTTTATAAACGTTTTATGAGAGGGTGTTGTTGGAGGAAGTTACTGTTACAACAGACTTCTCTGCTTTGTGCTCAGGGTAAGTCCTTACTTGGTATGTAGGTGGGTGTATGGTTATGGGAAACCTATACATTATGGAGTGTTTGGTTGGAGGGATTAATATGGTTCTTGAATAAAAATATGTTTTTAAACTACTATTGTTTAAAAGAAAAGATATGTATCTCTTCACTGGTTTTATGGGAACACACTAGATAACCTATTCTGATCTCCTGAACTTAGTCTTTTGAAATACTTATCTGAATTGAAAGCCCATTGTCCGTTATCATCTGAAACATCAGTAGGATCTCCAATCAGCATAAATATCTGTAGATGTTCGGAAATAATAAGAAAATATATGTTTATCTGTATCTGCATGTTCATCAGCATCATCTGGTAGTTCTGTATTACTGAGCTTTTCGAAGCTACTCATTACTCAACATTGCAGGTTAAAAGAATTGTACCAGTGCAGCTATCGACTTCAGTAAGAGAGTTTTTCCGGCGTTGCTTGCTGAGTATGGTACATGTGATTAGGGGGCATGTAATTGTAATTTGTTTTACATGAGTCTGAAAATCTATTTTATTTCTTCATACTGATAAATCATTTTAAAGTTACATGTTTTAATAAAAGTTTTAAAATTTTCTACTATTTTTACAGTGGGTCGCTCCAGTGGCCCTAATGTGACACTCCAGATCGGATCGGGTTATCCGTATCGGTCTGAGGGGGTTACAGAGATTGTTCTCTGCATAAAGAATCTCCATATAGAATGAACTAGTTTCTAAAATTCTTTTTATTTTGCTATATTATTTTGTTGTGAATTTCAAGTACTTAATCCAAAACTTGCTAATTTATTGTAATAAGGCACATATGTGGTCCATGATTTCCTAGTAAAGTAGGATTGAAAATTCAGGAGAATAAAATATTAATAGAAATATTTCTTAAATGATATTTATTTCAGCTATTTAGCAGAGAAGGATCATAAAGAGTTTGATTCGAAATTCGAAATTTGTTGACTTTAGTTTTTATTTGTTCATATTATTGAGCTTTCAATTGATTCAACGTTAATATTAAATTTTAATTTCAATTTCAATTATATTATTGGATTGTTAATTTAACAAGGGTACAATGACATGAATGTTAAACAAAACAACGTGATTATTCTGATGTCCAAAACAATATTATTTTATTAGAGGACTAGGCCAAAGGTTCTTAAGAAGAAAAGGTCGACACCTAATTATTATACCAACTTAAAATTTGGGTACGATTTTAACTAAAATAATATATATGTTAAATTGTAGTTGAAATTAATTTAATTTATTAATGATATAACTTTATAATATTTATAATTTAATTTTATAAATTAATTGATTTTATAAATAATATTTATAATGTATTTTAAAAATAAAAGTTCATTCATAATATAATATTTGTATATATTGATTTTATAAATATCATAACAAATTTATATATAATGTTTTTCATGGTGATTTTCTTATAAAGGATTTCTGTATAAATATTTGCTCTTTCGATCACAAACCACGAAAGCAAACTTCACAAAAGGAGGGAAAATTGATTTTTTTTCAATGAATTTTGATTGAATATATTTTAGGTTTATTTGGTTTCTTCGATCTTTGTTTCTTAATGAATTTAAAAAAATATTATTAGGTTTATTTTATTATACATTTATATATCGAGTGTTTAAGAAACTGAAGATCGTTTCAATTTAGAAGGTGAGTTATTTGCTTATTGCATCATAAATTTCTGATTTTTTTTTGTTCTTAAATTGTTGGGTTTCTTCATTTTTATGTTATTTTTATTAAATTATGAGACGTGTCAACTTTTAAATTAGTGAATTTTCATTTCATTTGTGGTTTGGGTCGAATCTGGTTTGAGTTTTTTCTTTTTTATTCAGAAGTTTAAATAAAAAATTTAAGGATTTTGATTTAGTTTATATTTCTTATAAAAGTCATGCATATTTAGAAATTAATATATATTTATATTGTAAATAGTATTTTTTTTATAGAGGTGGCTGAACTTGAACAGGTTGGATTGCCCTAGTTGAGGGATTTTGACGTCGGATTAAGCCCTTGCAAGGGGGGGAGTGGCTTTGGCATATCCTTCGTCTATACGTGCTGATCAATTACTAGACATCAAAAGTGGTCCTATATTTTTTGGAATTTATAAAGGGAAAAATCCAAGAGATCCTTCCAGATTTGTATCTTGTATGTATGCATCACACTCTAATTATTCAAGTATGGGAAGCAAAGCATCATATTCAACAAGTATGAGAATCGAATGTTACTCCAAAAAACCACCACTTTTAACCCTAAAAACTCAACGGCGTCCCTACTGACCACCAAGGGTCGGTGGCGAGTGATTATTATCAGGTCAGGTGGTGAAACAGACGCATGCATGGTCCAGAAGCAGCGTCACTAATTGGCTCGTTTCTATAAAGTCCCACGTGCTTTACCCTTACATAATCACATGGATCACAGTCTACTTAGCATTTCTCCAAGTAGGAGCTAGTTCATTCAAACTCGTGCTATTATTTCTTTGCTTTGCTCGTTGATCTTCTAGCAGGAGCTGGTCTTCATAATTATATCCAAAAGGCTTTCATTTATCTGCTTTTGCACCTGCACCTCCCCTAGGCTTCGGATCTCCATGGAATGGTACCATTTGGTGACATTTTTTTGTTGGTTGGGCGGAGAGTTAGGTGCTGGTGCAGACAAATGGCCTCTTGGTCCTTGGTTTCAGTACTTTGATGCACATTCAAGTTACCTTGATTTACCATATACATGTTCCCCATATGAGGTAAGTTTATTGTCTATATACATATTGTATATATGTATGTATTGAAGGAGGATTTTATTCTTTAAGTACTGCTCATTGCATATGGATGTATGTATGTGACAAACGTCGTAATTGTCAAATAAATAAACTTAATTATCAATTTAAATAAATAAAATAAATAAAACAATATAGAGAAATAGGGTCGATCCACGGGGACTAATGAATTTCTAATTAAATCTGATTTGATCTCTAACCAGAAAATCTGCAAAACAAAATAAAAAGGGGGTTTATCGAATTTAATTGAATAAACTAAAATTAAATAAAAATAACAAATCAATAAAAATAAAAAAATTGAAAGAGATAATGATAGGAGATAGCCTCTAGCTCCACCTTGACTCGACTCACCTCAATTTAATTCTTGTTTGGATTTAACTTCGACTATCGATGTTAACGCCAATATCTTCTTCAATGCTGGAAAAGCCCGTGCTAGGATTATACGTCTCAATGAGAATCAAACTCGATCTTGATTTCCCTTATTGAATTGTGGCTAAGTTTGTTCTTAGGGATTTGAATTTGGTACAAGCTGATTCTGATCCCCAACGGTAAATCAAAACAACATTCAAGCCAAGGTGCAATCTTTGAATTAAAAGCGTAAAGAATTTAAAGATTAAGTCGTTTACCTAACATTGTTTGCCGAAAATTAAGAAAGATACCTGAAGGTATGAAGCGCTTTTCAATTCTCACAAGACGGATTGACTCATCACTCAGCTATCGGCTAAAAGATATTTAGCTAAGCACGGATTGAATCATGCTTAGCATTGTGAAAAGAAAATAATGAAAGAAAAGTAAAAAGAGGAAAGAAAAGTAGAACTTCAATAAATAACCAATGAAATATAAATTCCAATATGAGTTCAAAAGTTGAACCTAAGGAGTATTTATAACCCAAAAGTTCTAAGTAAATAAAATGACTAATTCGTAATCAAACTAAAAATCCTACCAAGAGTTCTAATAAAATAGCTAATTCCTAAATAAAATAATTAAACTAAAAATCTTAAATCTAAAAGGTTTATCACAAAAGATAAAAATAAATATTTAAGTCTTATACTTCTGGTTGAATTCTACTTCATCTTATGGATAACCTTAAACTCCAATTAAATATTCAAGACATTGACTGGACCATCGAAATTTGTTACTTTTTGGGCTAATTAATCCAATAAGGCTTCTGTTCAAAATAAATCCAAAATAAAGATAAATTTACAATATCCAATTAAAAAATAAGGAGTAAATAACAATAAATATATGCAATATAAAACACTCATCAGCATGCATGCGGTTGAATTGAAATCTGTACGTAAGGCAACAGTTTTCTTAATTTGCATGTTAGTAATTAAGAGAGAGATTACGAAGAAAAAATCAGTAACACCGAGCGCAACGACAAGTAATGATCGGTAAGGTGGTGGACAGGTGAAAAATGTTGAATGTGGTTAAGAACAAGTCTGAACAAAGGAAAATTGTTGAGCTCTTCTCAATATCATTATTCTTAGTAGAGTTGTTCTTTTGAAAGAAATCAGCTGACCCTATTCCCATATATAATGGGGTGAGGGGAGGTAAGATAATAGGCTACCCCAAAGCCAGGTTGAGTACAATTTAGTAGATCATGGAACTCTAAACTTTGAGACATGTCTACACTACCCTTAGCACTAAATAGTTAGATAAAAGAGTAAGTTTTTTGAAAACATATGTGATGACCTTGTATAGATTATTATATGTATAAATCTTTCATAAATGAGTTTTTAATCTTGTTTGAAGCCTTCAAATTTATAAAA
This sequence comes from Hibiscus syriacus, assembly GCF_006381635.1. NCBI lineage: Eukaryota > Viridiplantae > Streptophyta > Magnoliopsida > Malvales > Malvaceae > Hibiscus > Hibiscus syriacus. The sequence goes on from NW_024063349.1 coordinate 998,753, forward strand.
CAACAAGAATATCTTCATGTCATTAAAAGATTAAAATACCCTTAAGGTTTAATAAGTGAATTTGGAGCCCTAAGCTTTGGGTAGAAGATCAAAATACCTCTATTACTTATTAGGTGAGCTTAAGGCTCTTATAAATTTTAAAATAATTGAAATACCCTTATATGTTAAAATGATAGAATTACCCTTGAGTATAATAAAAATGACTAAAATATTATTATGTTATGAAAATGACTAAAATCACCCTTAGACTAATAAAGTTGATTATGAGTACTTTATTTGATTCGATAGGTGTGTTTTAATTTGTTTTGATGGTATTTATAATTGTGTGTGAACATTCAGTGATTATTTTATAATGTTAACAACCATGTGTCGTATTGGTGGCATTTCAAACAAATAACAATTCGACCAACTACAATTAACTTAATGTTTGGACCTCGTGGTACGAGACTATTCAAATACCTAAATTTTAATATTTGATCTAGATCGAGGCTATGAGTGTATGAATATTCGATATTTTATCTGGATTAAGACTTTGTGTAAGTGCATATACTCAATATTTTATTTGGATTCAGTCAATGAGAGTGAGTACTCAGCTTCTAATGCGCACATGCACATATTTATCGATTAAAATGCATGCTTCAATGTATGTGTCAAATCATATAATACATTGTTGATATTTCATGTTATGTTTATGTGTTGAGTCAATCGAACTAATGGAATGTTAAAGAGGAGGGTGAATTAGGAATTAAAAGATCTATGGAAGCTTTTTGCAAGAACATAAAAAATTGACACAAATAATTTTAGAGTGGTTCAACTTTCTCAATAAAGTTTACATCCACTACCTTGGCTTTCACACTAAGGATTTCAACAATTTTAGAGTGATTCAACTTTCTCAATAAAGTTTACATACACTACCTTGGCTTCTACACTAAGGATTTCAACAAATTCACTAATTTGTTCAAACCTTTTAGGACAATATATAACCTTACAACACACTTAGACTTATACCCCAAAGTCTCAAGTGTAAAATCCTTCCCGCAAGAAATTACAAATAGCAAACTATGAGAAATCCCTTACAAGAAATGTGTTTGCACAATTCAAAAAAAAAAAACACACACGTAGGAGAATGAAACAAAGAATTACACAAGTGTTATTGAAAACAAAATGAATATTTAAGAATGTTGACTTGATTTTTGACTCTATGTGATTGTTTTTGCTTTCTCGATATCTTGTCTTCACCTATGACTTGAAATCTTGTTTTTATACTCCCTCTATTAATTCTACATGTTTGGGTTATTGTGGGAGTTAATAGAGCTGTTGGAGGTATTTTACCACAATAAATGTTGCCCAAACGCTTGCTTGCAATATCGGTACTCGGTCTTTAGGTATCGGTATTCCCTGCATTAAATATAAAAATATAGTCGTTGGGGGACAGAGGGTATCAATACTATAGTTAAAAGTAGTATCGATATTGAGACTAGTATCGGTACCAAAAGTCTATATTGGATTTTGACATTTTTAAAACAAAAAAGGCTAGTATCAGTACTACTATGCGGGTTATCGATACTACTGTTAAAAGTAGTATCGGTACTGAAATAGTATCGGTACCAAAATAACATTATGTTTTCTCAAACCTACATGCAGTATTGGTACTACTGTGTTATTTTAGGCTTTAGCATCGATATGGTATCGATACTTCATGAGCAGTATCAATACTATTCTTGTAGTATCGATACTACTATGCTTAAAATGAGTTTTTAACTCGATTGAAGTTCGAAACCATTAGGAAAATTATTTCAAAAATATTTCCAGTATATGACTCAATTTTTCAATAGAGTAAGGAGTAAAAAAAATTTGACCTTAAAAACAATTTATATATTCCAAATCGAATCTAATATAATCTTAAAATTTATTAAAAATATTTATCAATTTTTGATATATCAAAATATCAAAATATGTTCAACATTATGCTTAACCTGATAACATTGCTTATTTCATGTTGTATCACTTGAGTGGTATGTATTATTGAGCTTTGTAAGCTAAACTTTCGAAGTTATTTCTATTTGCAAGTATTTAAATCTCAATATTTGCTATTTAAGGTATCAATATCTTTAAGGGAGTTCCATCAATCTATATCTTATAGTATAATAGTTAATTACTTTACTTTAGCATTTATTATTTGTAGGACCCTTGGTGTTTTGTATATGTTATCTCATTTGGTTATTCTTTGTATTTTTGTATAATTGTTTATTCGCGGAATTTCACTTTTGGAAACTATTTTTAATTCGTAAGTTTTATTAATAAATCAGTTTTTTATTTCGTAAATTATTCGAGTTTGAAGAAATTTTGTGAGTTTCTCTGGTGATCCGAATATAATATTTATAGGCTCATAAGATATTTCGGATCAAATTTAGAAGGTTATATATCAACCCTTTTTACAATGCATAACATAAGAATTTTTTTTAAAAAAAATTGTATGTTATTTTGTTTCTCTTAGAAAATATAATAAAATGTTATTTATTCATAAAATTTATATTCAAGATAATAAGTAGTTAATATTGTTCTCTTGAACTAAAGGATCGATCCCTCATATTTAAAAAGCTTGAAAATATTTTGAAATACTAAATTAAGGGCCTGTGAGTTTGGTTTTGACTCGGGTTATAAATAAGTTTTATATTTTTGTAAATTAGTCCCGAATTTTCAAATATGCAATTGAGGATCGATTTTAAGTCAAATGGTTTCGGAATTTCAACAATAGAGTTTTAATGACTTTGATTTCTTAAAACCACTGGAAATTTTAGGTTTCAAAGTAATTATTAAAAATTGTTTAGAGTATTTAATTTAGTTCTTAAAAGACATTTTTGGAATTCACTTGATAATACACCCCGTTTTGCTGAATTTTTTTGTGCTATTTTAAATAGGTATAAACTAATCGGTGAAATGAAAATGTAAATTTAAAACGTTTTCAAATATGGTGTGTAAAATGATATTTTTACCTCTATTTATACGATTAGTTTTTTTATACAAATAGAGCCATTAATTTTATTAAAAAGATGAAATATTCAAAATTACAATAAAATTCATAAACTAAACATATAATTAGAATATTTTTCTATTACCAATAACTCAAGATAATTAGTCACTCAAGATCATAGAAGGATCACACAAAGAAATGTTAAAATTAATCCAAAAACTCGAACAAAAGAAAGATATAAAGAAATCTGACTGCATCGAAAAATGGACTACGACAAATGATTAAACTACTGAAAGACCACCGATAACTGTAAATCAGAATCGAGCGTCGTGAGAAAACTATCTACGAACACAAATCGTGTATCCAAGTCTAATTCGAGGGTCCAGAGTAGGGAAGATCAACATAATAATAAATAAGCATCATCTTAATCAATCGTGGCGATGTCAAATTCAACCATGAAAAAATTAAAAGAACGAAAAAAAGACCAAACGACTGATAAAGAAAATAACACGTACCAAAAGTCAGATGAAAGTGTGTCATAAAGACAGAGAAAAGAGTGATATATAAATATAGAAAAAATAAGGTATACATGTGGTCGACAACCAACACTAAGGTTGATATCGTCGTCTACAAGCGAAAAAGAAAAATAAGGGTGTCGCGACCGTCTTTCGGGTGGGCCTTGGAATTGGGCTTCGACTGGAATTGATTGGGTTAGAGTCGCCACCGACCACTTTAAAATGAATTTAGGTGGGTCGGATACCATCTTACCTGATCTGCGTTGTACCAGAAACATGTCGAGTTCGGGAGTCGGTTACGGTCAAGGAGGATTAGCACCCTTGAACCGCCCTTTCGGTACCAATTAATTTGTTGGTTGCCTTTAATTGCGAATATTAAAAATTTAAATTAAAATTTATAAATCCGATTCGAATTACTTACCCTTTGATCAGTTGGAATTCCGACTGAAAGAATATGTTAGATAAAAATGTTAGATGATAAATAAAAATATCGAGTAAAAATTAACTAAATAATAAGGGGAAAAATAAAATAAATAAAATATAAAAGAAATGAAAAAAAGGCTAAGGTTTGAAATTAAAAAATGTTAGGAAGATAAAATAAAAATTAAAAAAAGTAAATAAATAAATAAAAGGGCCAAAATGAATTAAATTGGACTTTGTGGACTGAAATTGATACTAAAAAATGAACTGCAAAAAAACAAAATTAGAGGGTTAATTCACAAAGTATAAACAGAGACCAAATTGAAAGAAATAAAAAAATAACTCCAAAACTACAAATTAGGAACTCTTAATGACTTGTGTTTAATTAACCCAAAAATTATATTAAACTAAATAAAACCCTTGATTTTCACGTGAATTCATTTGGCCTTTTGTTCTTTTTTTTCATTTTCAGACACCAAATTCTTATCATGAACTTTTGATGGAAATGACGTAAAGCAAAGCAAAAAAAAAAAACTTAGATCACAGTCATACATCTCACTAAAAAGCTAAAATATTTTATGAATTGAAACAACAGCATTGAAGCAGTAAATATAAAAAACAATCCTCCTCAATACAAGCACTCGGTATCAAAGGGCATTACAGGCATTTGTCTATGAGGGGAGATTAGAGAATTACTCAATTATGAAGCAAATAGACAAAGTAATCAATCATCTCCGCTGAGGACCCAACTTTTTTCGACAAGCCGTATAGGACCCGACTCGGCTGCCATTGAAGAATGCTAAAATCTTCAACCCTAAAAGGTTTAGAGGCAGTGAAGCATTTTTCTGGTTTTCCATGGGATTTTGAAGCACCCCTCCTTCCGCGAGCCTCCAAGAGAGCCGAGCCCACCCTCCCATTTTATAATGTGTGCAAGGACTATAAATGGAGAAGAATTGATGGAATCCAGAGTGAAGCGGGAAAAATGGCAGCAGTTTTAGTTAGTGGGGTAGTGGTATAGTTGTGATACGTGGGGTTAAAATGGTTGTTGGGTATTGATTGAGTGAGTGAGGTAACAGTGGGGGTAGTATGGGACCTATAAAAGAAATAATAATAATAATACAATAAATAATACAATAAAATATTTTTATAGACCCGGACAAAAATGGGTGTCTACAGCTGCCCCGCTTTGCACATTTTTGTATTAACAAGAATAGGGCAAAGAAAAAAAACAATCAGTTTTTGTCCGGTTCTCTCAAATGTGATTGGGCTTCCTGGAATTGGGCCTTTGTCTTCTTCTCGGTTTAAAGATTTCGGCTTGAAATTCTTCCAGAAAGTAGTTCCTCTCTGTCATCGAGCTTAATGAAATCAAACTCGTCAGTTAACATATAGCCCTTATCGCCTTGAGCTATGTTGTATGTTTGATTTGCCTCTGAGTTGAATATAATCGAACTCGAAGGTCTTTGGTTGGCAGATAGCCTTTTTTTCCTTGAGCTATGTTGCAAATGATGTGCCTTGGAGCTAAGCGTAGTCGAACTCGAAGGTCTTTGGTTGGCAAATAACCCTTCTTGCCTTGAGCTATGTTGCAAATGAACACGATATCCTTCGTCGTGAAATTGATATCGTGGATGGCCCCTTCGTCGTGAAATTGAGCCTGGAATTGGATATCATTCGTCGTGAAGTTGAAATCCAATCTAAAGGTTAATGTTTCTGGTGAGCATGATTCCCTTCGTCGTGAAGTTGAACCTTGGAGTTGAATATCCTTCATCGTGAAGTTGAAATCCAATATAAATTGTGCTGTTTCGAGTCCAATATCCTTTGCCGTGAAGTTGAAATTGACTCTGAATGAAATTGGAAAGTTTATTGACATACACTCCTTCTTTGAGTTGGATATCCTTCTTCTAGAGATGGATGCTGCTTATGTGTACGATTCCCTTCGTCGTGAAGTTGAAACCGCGGGTGGCCCCTTCCTCGTGAAGTTGAGCCTGGTAATTGGATATTATTCGTCATGAAGTTGAAATCCAAGTATTGTTCCGAGTCCAATATCCTCCGTCGTGAAGTTGAAATTGGCTCTGGAACCAGGAAATTGTTTATTGACAACCAGCCGTCATTTCGTTATGAAGTTGAACTTGTGTTGTCTCGAGTCCAATATCCTTCGCTGTGAAGTTGAAATTGGCTCTGAAATTGGGAAATTGTTTGTTGACAACCAGTGGTCCCTTCGTCGTGAAGTTGAACTTGCGTTGTCTGGAGTCCAATATCCTTCGTCGTGAAGTTGAAATTGGCTCTAAAATTGAGAAGTTGTTTGTTGACAACCAGCGGTCCCTTCGTCGTGAAGTTGAACTTGCATTGTCTGGAGTCCAATATCCTTCGCTGTGAAGTTGAAATTGGCTCTGAAATTGGGAAGTTGTTTATTGACTACCAGCGGTCCCTTCGTCGTGAAGTTGAACTTGCGTTGTCTAGAGTCCAATATCATTCGCTATGAAATTGGGAAGTTGTTTATTGACAACCAGCGGTCCCTTCGTCGTGAAGTTGAACTTGCGTTGTCTTGAGTCCAATATCCTTCGCTGTGAAGTTGAAATTGGCTTTGAAATTGAGAAGTTATTTATTGACAACCAGCGGTCCCTTCGTCGTGAAGTTGAACTTGCATTGTCTGGAGTGGCACGATATCCTCCGTCGTGGAGTTGAAATCGCGGATGGCCCCTTCGTCGTGAAGTTAAGCCTTGACTTGAATATCCTTCGTCGTGAAGTTGAAATCCAAGTATTGTATGTTGCGGGTAAACACAATTCTCTTCGCCGTGAAGTTGAAACCGTGGAGACCCCTTTATTGTGAAGTTTGGCTTCGAGCTAGATATCCTTCGTCGTGAAGTTGAAATCTACTCTCGAGCAAATTATGTCGCTTCGAGTCCAATTTCCTTCGCTGCGAAGTTGAAATTGACTCTAGCTAAAACCTGAAAAAGTTATGCATATATGTGATGAGATGGATGCAATGCTCTTAGGTATGCCTCAAATGCATATGCAACATATGTTATTTTTGGGCACAAGAGAGAAATCTCAATCTCCGGTTGCTTTTATGAAATCTTAGTTCTGGAATCTTCAAGTTCTGATCCCTGATCTCAAATTCTTCAAATGTTCAAATCTGATGTGCACATTCTATTTTTGATTTGAGAAATGCTTCTCGATCATCCCAAGTATGTGCCTGAGCTGAGTGTAACGATTCAGATGATGCTTCAAGAGAAGTTGTCTTGAAAGAGATAGGATTCGTTTCAAGGGAAACTGTCTCAAGAGAGACAATGGTGAGCACGATTCCCTTCGTTGTGAAGTTGAAACCGTGGGTGGCCCCTTCGCCATGAAGTTAAGCCAGGAATTGGATATCCTTCATCGTGAAGTTGACATCCAACTTGAAAATGTGAACTGGATTTGTTCTGAATTAGCTCTCGAACTCACCTGAAGTTGATTCTAAGATCTGTCGATCTTTCAATATGTCAAATTGGTTGAAGTGTAGCTTCTTGCTGCTGAGTTAAGCAACCAACATCAATCTTTAAAGGTGCTTTTGAATCGAGTATCATTCATCTTGAAGTCAAAACTTGACTGTAAAAGCTGCAAAAATTATGTATGTGGGAAAAAATGATAAATATGATGTTCTAAAATGTATGCATAATATGCATATAACATAAATTGGTTATATTTTATCTCCTGAAAAAGGTCTGATAATTTGCATTAGGATGTTGAATCCCCAAATGATGCCCCAATATCAAAAATGCCCCAATATTTGATGTTGAATCTTCAAAGATGCCCCAAATGTTCCTCATTTCTTACTTCAACATTGATTCTGAGCATGAGTTTTATATCTAAGAGTCACATGTCATTTACCAAGATCCACTCTAGAGAGACTGTCTTGTTTGAAAATGTTTTTTTCTTTTTCTTTTATTTTTAAAGTTCTGAAAATATCAAAAAAAGAGTTTTGAAAGATGTTTTGTCCAAAATTTTGAAAATATTGTCACTTTCACGGTTTTACAATTGAGACGAATCATAAAACTAGAGTTCATCAGATATCAAAGAATTAATTACAATGTTAATCCTTCAATGAATTATAGCTATTTGACAAGTGCTAAGATCAAAGCTATCTTTGGGAAATGGTCAAGCAAAGAAAGGATAAAAAGTCTCAGGTTATTGTGTTTGGTCAAAGATTTGGCATTTTTGTCCATTTGATGCTCAATGGTTTGACATTTGATGTTCAAAGGTTTGATGGGGTAGCTTGCATGCTTCTCTTTTGGAAGTGTTCTCTGACTCCCAACCTTCGTTGTCACACTCGGATTGTACGATGCCTAATCAAGGAATTAGCGTGAACGCCTCAGTTTGCACAATTTTATATTCGAGCCGCCTTTTTAGGTTTTCAACTCGAACCCTCCTTTAGTTTCAAGATGTTATTCAGGATTTACGTCTTGAACCCCCTTTTGTTATTTTTCTCTACCATACATTAATTACATTGTTTTTTGCAAACAAAGATTAATCCTGATGGGCGGGATGAAATCTGAAAATAGCCCATTCTGTTTAGAAATCCATGTATGATTAGAAGGGACTTTTAAGGCACGTAATGTAGGCCAGGGTTCATGGTTATGAAAGAAAAGGATAAATAGGCTCAAACAAGTGTTTCAGGGTGTTGAACCAAGGATCAATTCATTCTGATGCCTTTAATCTTGCTCAAAATGTTTCTCTTTCTTGATGCTCTATGATCTTCGAGTGAAGTGATTCAGTGATTCGGGAATGATTGTGCTTGATCAATCTCAGAGTTTGAAGCTTGATGTGCCATTTGTCTTTAGGGAATCTTTGCATGTGCTTTTTGTCCCCTTTTCTTTTTGATCTTTGTTCTTTGTTCTTTCTTTTGTTTTTTTTCCTTTTTCCTTTTTTGTTTTTTTCCTTTTTTCCTTTTTTCTTTTTTCTTTTCTTTTTTCCTTTTTTGCTTCTTATTGAATCTTCGCACTTGGCATTTGGTTCACCTTTCGGTATCTCATCTAAATCAATGTCTTCACTCATGCGAGCATGTTTTCTCCACCTTGCCCCCCAGTGTGGAGGGTGATCCTTGGTTAGGGTTGAATCAGAAGAAAAATACTATAGGCTCAAAAGGGGACATAAGGGATATATATTTTCTCCTGTTGTGAAGGGATAAAGAAAGAAATTCGTTCATCATTTCATACATGGAAGTCTTCACAGAAGAGGTATCCCCAGGGGGACATATTTTCAGGATTAATTATATTCACATGAAAACAGTGCAATTAATGCATGATAGAATTATTTCGAATGAATTGTTTTTTCTGCTCCTTGCTCCCAACATGTCTCAATGTTCAGGCTCCCGGTGAGATGCCCCAAATTGTGTCTTGGAAGAATGCTCATGTTCAAATGAACAACTCAATGCCTTGGGTTTTAATGGTAGAAAAAGGTTAAAGACAGTTGTGTGATCTTATTGACTCAAAGAAAGGTGTGGGTGTATCAAAAAGATAAAGGTAATGTTCAAGAATTTTAAAGGGAGGTAATGTCAAAATTTGGTCTTTTTGGTAATGACCATGAGTTATTTTGGGTAAAGAATCAAGGTGTTTTATTCTAGGGTTTGAGACAGGGTAAGAAAGGTCTAATCTTGCCATATGTCAAAAATCTATAATTCTTGAAGAATTAAAAGAATCCTTAATTCATTTAATATTCAAAGAACTAAAGATTAAAATTTGTTCAATTGCTCCACCTTAGAAAGTAACATGAATTCAATCGTTTAAAAGATGTGTTCAAACAAAACAGTCCTCTAAGTGCAAATGGTATATGCCATGCCCCCTTCTTCGGCAAGCGCCTTACAGTTTTCCAGAAGAATGTTTGGGAATCCTTATGTGGCAACAACTTCAACATCGTAGCCCTTAGGAGATGGGTACTCTTTTCTCAGATCATCCTGGCAGGCTTAGTCCTACAATCAGCTGATCCAGCTCCCCCTGTACTGATTTCAGTTTTTCTTTAATTGTTAAAATCTTGCTTCCATGTGGTGTAATGTGGTTAAGACCACTTCATCGAATCCTCCATGATTTAATTTCATGTTTATGAAAATGCTTAAAAATATAGATGAAGATGCAAAAAATGCAAGAATGCATGAAATGTTCGAGGCATTGATCCAAGAAATATGATTGTTATTATGAATAATCCTTATTGGGGACAAAAATGTTTTATCTTTTAAGAGATAAAAATATCCTGACAGCTTCTGACATGTTGACTAGTCTTCTGCTTTCGTCTTTCATCGGTTGAATAACCTGTCGAATCGCTCCGGCCTCTCTGGATGAACAGTGAAAATGTTGAGTTGTTTTTTGTACTGGTCCAAGAAGTCTCGAATGATCGCATCTCGAGCATTTACTTTTGTTGAGCCTGTTCCCAACGAATTCGTCATTGGAGCCCTTAATTGATAGGAACTATGTGAAGTTCATTAATCTGTTTCTTGAATTCGCCAGCAATGGTCTCCAATTTCAGCTATCATTTTGACATTGTTGTGTTCAAAGGGACTTCCGAGATACATAACCCTTCATCTTGCCCCTGCAACCTCTGTCAGTCAGTTCTTCAAAGATAAGCTTTCATTATGCTTGATGTAGACCCGGTTCATTCTGAGTTCTTTATAATGCAGCAGAGTGATATACTCTTCAATTGTGGGCACCACGTCTTTTGGATTGAATGTGACACATAGTCGCCTTGTAGACTATCCTCTGTATTTTCATCTCTTGTATTACAACACCTTTGTCCATGGATTCAGACTATTCGAGTTTTAACAAACACGTTTTAGTGGATCAATGACCTCTTTTGAATAATGCAAGTGATGAAAATAAATAAAATAGAAGAAAGATGAAAAGAGTTAGTGATGTGAAAAATAATAAAAAATGATCATAAAAATGAAAGTCCTACCCCACATGATATCTACCTCACATGCTTATTATTCCCTACCCGAACATGATCTCTATCCCACAAGTTGATTTTGAACAAGTCCTAACCGCATAAATTTCTAGTTCACATGCTTTGAACAGAAAGTAAAGTAGGAAATAATTCTGGCATCCTAGGGTTTAGAATGAGGTTTTGGGGTGGGCTCTAACTCCTTGTAGTCTCCCGGTTTAGGTTCTAAAAAAAAGGTACCCGAGTTATCCTTTCCGGTGCCCCCTTGGGCTTACCAGACCCTTAGTCCTAAACCCATCACAGGCTTGTGTGGACTAAGTTAAACTCGGGAGGATACATTCCCTTATGCCCATACGGAGAATAAATTAACACGAATGCATAAGGTATATGAATCCCGAAGGTTACTTGCTAGGCCCATACGGAGAATAAATTCACACGAAGGCGTCGCTTTCACCCCCACTTAAATAGGGTTCGGGGCTCGGGTATAGAGCCAGAGATAGAAACTTTTCAAAAATCTGAAATCATTGAACAAAATGTCAGTACAACTATTTATTTGAAAAATGATCAAAGATAAATAATTGGAATCGAATAAATAAATTTAAAATTAAAATTAAAATTTTCGCATAAAAAGATAACCGAAAATTAATTTTGGCCTGACTCACTTACCTGTCCCCAGCAGAGTCGCCAAGCTGTCGCGACCCGTCTTTCGGGTGTGCCTCAGAATTGGGCTTCGACTGGAATTGATTGGGTTAGAGTCGCCACCGACCACTTTAAAATGAATTTAGGTGGGTCGGATACCATCTTACCTGATCTGCGTTGTACCAGAAACATGTCGAGTTCGGGAGTCGGTTACGGTCAAGGAAGGATTAGCACCCTTGAACCACCCTTTCGGTACCAATTAATTTGTTGGTTGCCTTTAATTGCGAATATTAAAAATTTAAATTAAAATTTATAAATCCGATTCGAATTACTTACCCTTTGATCAGTTGGAATTACGACTGAAAGAATATGTTAGATAAAAATGTTAGGTGATAAATAAAAATATCGAGTAAAAATTAACTAAATAATAAGGGGAAAAATAAAATAAATAAAATATAAAAGAAATGAAAAAAAGGCTAAGGTTTGAAATTAAAAAATGTTAGGAAGATAAAATAAAAATTAAAAAAAGTAAATAAATAAATAAAAGGGCCAAAATGAATTAAATTGGACTTTGTGGACTGAAATTGATACTAAAAAATGAACTGCAAAAAACAAAATTAGAGGGTTAATTCACAAAGTATAAACAGAGACCAAATTGAAAGAAATAAAAACATAACTCCAAAACTACAAATTAGGAACTCTTAAATGACTTGTGTTCTAATTAACCCAAAAATTATATTAAACTAAATAAAACCCTTGATTTTCATGTGAATTCATTTGGCCTTTTGTTCTTTCTTTTCATTTTCGGACACCAAATTCTTATCATGAACTTTTGATGGAAATGACGTAAAGCAAAGCAAAAAAAAAACTTAGATCACAGTCATACATTCTCACTAAAAAGCTGAAATATTTTATGAATTGAAACAACAGCATTGAAGCAGTAAATATAAAAAAACAATCCTCCTCAATACAAGCACTCGGTATCAAAGGGCATTACAGGCATTTGTCTATGAGGGGGAGATTAGAGAATTACTCAATTATGAAGCAAATAAACAAAGTAATCAATCATCTCCGCTGAGGACCCGAACTTTTTTCGACCAAGCCGTATAGGACCCGACTCGGGTAAGTCCGACTTGTTCTCAAGAATTTCGTCCTCTACGGACTTTTCCAGCTTCTATATTTTGGATGCATTGTCGGTTTCTTCGCCATCTTCTTCTCTCGCGCGCTTGAATTTGGAGTCCCAGTTGGCGTCGGCCTTGGCATTGGGGTTTTGGTCGGATGAATTGATGGTTTCAAGATCCATGTCTTCAATTGGTGGGTGGGCTCCGACGATGGCTCTTTCTCTGCCATTGAAGAATGCTAAAATCTTCAACCCTAAAAGGTTTAGAGGCAGTGAAGCATTTTTCTGGTTTTCCATGGGATTTTGAAGCACCCCTCCTTCCGCGAGCCTCCAAGAGAGCCGAGCCCACCCTCCCCTTTTATAATGTGTGCAAGGACTATAAATGGAGAAGAATTGATGGAATCCAGAGTGAAGCGGGAAAAATGGCAGCAGTTTTAGTTAGTGGGGTAGTGGTATAGTTGTGATACGTGGGGTTAAACATGGTTGTTGGGTATTGATTGAGTGAGTGAGGTAACAATGGGGTAGTATATGGGACCTATAAAAGAAATAATAATAATAATAAAATAAATAATACAATAAAATATTTTTATAGACCCGGACAAAAATGGGTGTCTACAAAGGGCAAGTGGCTAAGGTTGAAGGCTGAGAATATTAGGATTAGTCTAATAGCCTAAGTGCATTTTTTTATGATGTATTTATTTATATTGACTTGTAACATGCATGTTCCTGATGTTATTTGTATACTATTAACCATAGGAAAGGATTACATATGAATTTAGATTGATTTATTCTGAGTAACTTTGGTGATTAATGTGGAATCGAATATGAGAACTTGTTCCATCCTCTATAAAATATTGTTGGTTTTTAGTGGCTTTTTCGTATTAAACGACTTGTTGATAGTTCTATTGACATATACAAAATCAGACTTGTAATCAAGGGTTTTTATCGGCGACCTGATATGAATTATGATGACACCATTAGCTCACTTTTCAAACTTACATTCTATATAAAGATCAAAGGAATTTCTTTTTACTGTCTATATAATATAATGCTAAGTTTTAATTTGTCTGCAGTGTTGAAGGCTTTGGTTGGTGTACAAAGAGCCCGTTTTGCCTCCATACCTTGATGCTGTCTATATAGATATAGTTAATAGTTTTTCACATGTTGGGCTGTCATCAAACACAATTTTGTTGGATGGAAAATGATAGTGGGAAACTTCAAGCCCTCTTTCCTTGTTAGTGGAGCCATTATCTGATCTCAACAACTTGTTAAATCCATTCCATGGCTCTAAATTTAGCAAAACAATGTGTTCCTCTCATGTCATATATAATCATCATCTTCACCACCAACAAATTAGAAATTTGAACAACTCCTTTGGCCTCTCCTGTTTGTAATCATCCTCTCCTCTTGTTTTTTGTCGTTACCATTTCCAATGCAGACAAAGGAACAAGGCTTGCCAGTTCAGTACTTTGCTTTGCAGTGTGTCATCTTCAAATATTTTCCCAAAAGGAAAAAAGAGAAGAAAAGATCTCAGGCTCAGCACTTGAAAACAAAGACCCTCATCAGAAGTCCCATTCCATCAGTGGATCTATGGCCATTGCCCACTAACATAACATCCTTATATATATATATATATATATATATATATATATATATATATATATATATACTTTTAAGAAAAACAAAAGAGATTAGGTTGAAGGCTCCACAATGCTCTCATGGAATCACATGTTGAGATGAAGATGGCATGAACCCACACCATCATCTCTCTGTCATTTCCATTCCCCCTTTTGGTTCTCTGTCTATTCCTTCTTTTTTCACTCTTTGTTTCTCTTCCAACTTGCTTTCTGCACATGTGAGCTTCTCTATTATTTCTTGTTCTCCACTGCCTCCATCAATAATGTGGTTTGAGTACCAGGATAGTATGAAGGAACTAAAGATCCTTGAAAGATTAACATATATGGTTAAAAGGAAGACAAGAAGAAGAAAAGATAATGCACATATATTATATTATATCAAAACATTAAATCCAGAATAAACAGCCAAAAAATCTTAGGGGTATTTGGGATTATACTCCTTTTTCTACTATAATTCTTCAAGTTTTCGCTAAGCTTCTCTCTCATTGTCATCTTTTGGTTTTGCCGAAGAACTTGAGCCTGATGTCATTCCAACAACTTGACTATGTGTAAACCTTTGTAACTGTATCATGCGGGCGTAACACCCGTCGGGATAATTTTTAAGCAAGTGTGAATGGGATCCTTGCTCTGCAACTTTCCCGTCATCGATCACTGCAATGACATGAGCATTACGGATTGTTGACAACCGATGAGCAACCACGATTGTAGTTTTCCCGGAGGATGCACGGTCTAGAGCCTCTTGGACGGATCTCTCGGATTCGGCATCAAGGGCACTTGTTGCCTCATCGAGCAGCATAAGCTCTGCCTTCCTCACGAGAGCCCTTGCGATGGCAATTCTTTGTTTTTGGCCACCGGAGAGTTGAACTCCTCTCTCCCCGACAAATGTTTTGTAACCGTCGGGCAACGAGGATATGAACTTGTGGGCATTGGCTAGTGTAGCTGCCTCGATGATTTCGGCCTCAGTTGCTGACTCATGTCCATAAGCAATGTTTTCATAGATGGTAGAAGCAAAGAGGCATGGCTCTTGTGGAACAATTGCAATGTGTTTTCTCAAGGATTTGAGGTTGTATTTTCTAATGTCCTTTCCGTCGATCATAACACGACCAGATGATGGCTCATAGAATCTCTGAATAAGTGCAATGACCGAGCTCTTACCACATCCACTCGGACCAACAAGGGCAAGAGTTTTTCCAGCACGGGCACGAAGATTAAGGTCACGGAAGATTGGGACATCAGGACGTGAGGGATAAGAAAAGTCAACATGCTTGAGTTCTACTTCCCCACGGAGGCGGTTAGGAACTTGTGTGGCATCAGTGTCATCAGGCTCTATCTCAGTTTTACGGTCAAGAAGATCAAAGACGGATCGCATGGCTCGACCTCCCTTAATGAAGTCAGGAGCCAAGGTCAATGTTTCAGCCGCACCATTGGCGGAGACCATGAGAACCATAAATACTCGGATTGTCTTCGAAAAATCAGAGATCCCATGCTTCACAAGCCAGGAAGCATACCAAAGACCAAGGGCATAAGAAGCGTATAGTGAAAACTGAGCTACCCCGAATCCGCTTCCTGCAATTTGTCCCTTCCAGAAGCAGCGCTTCAACGGAGTTTGAAGGCTCGAAGAGAATAGGCCAACAATTTTGTTCTCCGAATTGAAGGCAGCAACAGTTCTTACATTGGCTATGGCCTCTCCAGCTAGTTGTGTAGCCTTGGCATGAGCCGCTTCTAAATCTCCTGAGAAACCTTTCATAAACATTTTCTGATGAAAATCCAACAAATTCAGTTAATGACTTGATAGGAACTAGTTTAATATACAATTCAAATAACTCAAAAACCTTTCATAACCATTTTTAATTGTTTAGAAGCATACTTTGATGTCAGCATGCATGTGCATGGGATCAGTTTTAGAACGAACCTGCAAAACTGTTGCTGCTACAACCACAGGGAAGACGGCAATGAGGATAAGGGCAAGGCGCCACTGCAAAACAAAGCCGGCAGTGCAAGCGACTAACATCAGAGCTGTGTTCTGCACAATCACTGAAATACGGTCTCCTATAGCTGATCGGACATTGTTCGCATCAAGAGCCAGCCTTGCGGAAATCCGAGCGCTCTCGTTTTCCTCTTGATCAAACCATGCAATTTCATTTTTCAGCACTGCTGTCAGCATCTTCTCTCTCACTCGTTTTGTGAGATTTTCTCCCACAATATCCCAAAAGGAATGCTGTAGTGTGTTAAAGAGAAGGGCAGCTGATGAAAGTCCAATCAATAAATAGCAGTATTTCCCAATTTCTCTTCTCATGTAAGCATGATCCGGGTTGTAGTAGACACTGAGAACAGCACTTAGAACATATGCAAAGAAAGCACTCAGGGATCCGCAAACGACGGAACCTATAGAACCAACCAAAGCATAAACCCATTCAGGAGAATTCATTTTCGCAAGGCGCCAAAAGGAACTAGCTTGCTCCTTGAAGGCAAGCTTTTCCATTCGGTAATTAGGGTGTGAGGCCTCAAGGGAAAGGCTAAAATCAGAAGTGGAAAAGTCAGAAAGCCTCCGTGAATATGGTGACCGGCCATATGATGAATTCCGGGTTATAATTGGTGAGCTTACTGAGTTCCTGGCACTAGAAGGCCTGCAGATGAACCATTACAACAGATCTCAAATTAACAGGTAGCTCTTTAGGTTTAAAAAATGTCTTAACTGTTTTTCAAGATATTAACGAACACATGCAGACTTGTGGAAACTACCTTGCACTACTTTTTCTAGCATTGTTAAGGGCAGTTTCGTGTGCCGCTTCTTGCATTCGGATGAGCTTGGCATAGGTACCATTTTCTCCTTTGGAAATGAGCTCATCATGTGTTCCAATTTCAGAAACACTCCCCCGCTGGATTACAGCTACGAGATCGGCCTTGCGAATAGTGGAAAGTCGATGCGCAATTACGAGAGTTGTCCTTCCAATCATGAAACGATCAAGAGCCTCTTGAACCAGCTTTTCTGACTCGGAGTCTAGTGCACTAGTTGCTTCGTCCAATAGAAGGATTGCTGGGTTCTTCAACATTGCCCTGGCTATAGCAATTCTCTGCTTCTGCCCACCCGAGAGTTGAAGTCCTCTCTCCCCAACCTGCCATTTCCAAATTATTACCACCAATTGGTTTATGCTTTCATGTTAAATTTGTCTTAAAATAAAAGCATGGAAATTTTTATCAGCTTGATTAGATTTCTTTGCACCAAGCTCACAATGGCATTCACATTAACATAAACAAAGCATAATTTCACCATCATTTTATGTTTTAATTAAATACATTTAACTCTGTGATTTCTGTTTTTTCTTAAGATAAATAAATAAAGGGTTTTATGCCTAATTATTAATGCATCAAGCAATAAAATATTTTGTAATTTAAAACCAATTGTTCTTACTAAATTAGAACATTCAGAAATTATTGATTTCGAGGCCTTCTATATTTTATTGTCCTTTCCTCTCTGACTGGTCGTCTCCCCCCCCTAAGTAATTTGGTCTTATTCCTGCACATGCATTGCTGACTGAACCGTGTTACCTTCTGATAAATGCATGCATAGCCAAGGACTTCCCTTGTTTGAGGGTAGTTTTGTTGTACGGCAACCAAATATAAGGTTAAGCAAAAGTATTACCGGAAGTACTAATATTTTTTTAACATTTCTGGTAGATCGCTACCTAAAATGTTAATTTTTTAACTGAAAATGTTAATTTCGCTAACTAAAATGAATATTTCCGATATTAACATTTCCGGTAGTAAAAATAACATTTTAAGTAGCGCCCGATATAAATATTTCCAGTAGAAAAAATAATATTTTAGGTAGCGCTCTACCAGAAATGTTAAAAAAAATATTAACATATCCACGCCTTTTCTTAACCTTATATTAGGTCGACTTTCCTTAGACATCCCTTATTTGACTTCAAAATATTTTACAAATTTAAATACAAGTTGGGTTCTGTTTGTTGACCAAATGAAACAACCATATGGCATTAAAATCAAACCAAATAAGGTCCCCCTATGGTCAAGATCCATGATTAAATGTCACCTTCCTTAGTGCCTACTTTACTCATTCCCTCACCTTCTCCAACTGCCATAAAGTCAACAGCCCAACTGGTATATATAATTATACAATTATAGTTCAGCATTTAATTAGTTTCATCTTATGATCTAATAGTTTTATGGCGTTGCCGACCATTTAATGTTTCGAGTGCTGCGGACGGTAGATAATCCTCGTATACAGCTTGGTAACAATTATTAGAACCGATATAAAAATGAACCGTATGAGATTAGCTAACCTGAGTGTTGAAACCATCAGGAAGCTTTACGATGAATGAATGTGCATTGGCCACTCTGGCAGCTTCTTCGATCTCGATTTGGTTCGCATCGGGCCTACCCAGAAGAATGTTTTCTCTAATGGTGGTGGCAAAGAGGGCAGGCTCTTGGCTCACGAGTCCGATTTGTTGCCTTAACCATCTCAGCTTTAACGTCTTTATGTCATGCCCGTCGAGCAGAACTTCTCCTACAGAAGAACATTAATTAATGAGATTCACAGCCTACAAACAATCACTGCAAATATGTTTATCCACATAGACTAAATGAACTCTAACAGCATAGAGATATTTACTTCAAGTGGGATAAGATTCAATGTTGTTTGTTACAGAGGTTGAAACTTAAATAGTTTAGTACGTTACCTGAGGTGGGATCGTAGAATCTCTCAATGAGGGAGACGACTGTACTTTTACCCGAACCACTGCTTCCCACCAAAGCTATAGTTTTTCCAGCAGGAACTGTTAGGGAGAAATTGTTAAGGATCCTTACATCTAGCCTTGATGGGTATGCAAAATCCACATTTTTCAGTTCAACTAAACCAGTAACCGACTCCAACTCCAAACCAGACTCGCTGTTTCTATCGATCCCTGGCTTGTGATCAATTATACGGAAGATTTTCGCCGCTGCCACTTTGGCCTTGGCAAATGCAGACATGCTTGGTGCAGACTGGCCCAAACCCCTAACAATTAAAGAGAGAATTTTTAGCAATCAGATACTTTACCAACATCAAAGAAATATAGAAAACAGAGGCAAAAACAGAGTACTTACAATCCACCAATCATAACAGCAAACATGGTGGCAATGGCAAGTCCTCCATTGGTGTAATGATGCCTAACCAGATAACCTCCATACCAAAGAAGAAGAGCATAACAACAAAAGACAACAAAGTAAGTTGCTCCCAATCCCATTCCCTTTGCGAATCCGGTTTTGTAACCGAGCTTTTGAGCAACCTTCAACGCCGAAGAGTAGGCTTGTAATGCTCTTGACTCACCAACAAAAGCCATAACAACCCGAATTTGAACGACCGTCTGCGATTAGCAAATACCCAGATGAGAAAACAGAAGGAAATCTGGGAATAAAACGATGGAAATTCAAAATTTGCACCCCTTTTTTTCTACCTGTTCTACAATATTTCCTCCTTGAGATAAAGCTTCTTGGCTTTTTGCAGAGAGCTTGGCTAATGTGGTGGTATGGATTGCTCCAATCACAGCAATGAGAGGAACCACTGCAAGTGTAACCAAAGCCAATTGCCATACCGCTGTAAAACCCACCACAAAACCAGACACGAAGGTTGCCATGTAGTGAATGAAATTGCCCAACTGCAAAAAACAAGCCAAAAGTTTCATTTTTGACACCAAAGAAGGGATGAAAAGGAATGTTTTTTTGAAGACTATATTTCAGTTTCTTTGTTACCTTCTCACTAATGGCGTCCTGTACCATCACTGCATCAGTGTTGATGGCAAACACAACATCAGATGTTCTAACCTCAGTGTCAAAGTATTGAATGTCCTGATTCAAAGCTGCTTCTAAATACTTGATCCTCATCTTTGTTGTTTGCCTCTCTCCAGTCCACATCCAACACGATATTTCTGCAAAACAATTCAGGCTTTAAACAACCCAGAATTGTTAACTTTGTTTTCTCAGCGAATTCAACTGACCTGCCCATGAAGATGCCCAAATTGCAGCACCCACCACAAGGAAGTAAAATGCATACTGCAAATCAAGAAAAAGAAAGAGCAAACGTTTATTTTTTGAGTGAAAATTCATTAGGCTTAAACAAAAGTAAAAAATAAAATTTGAAAAAAGTAATAACCTTTAAAACTTCTTGCATCATCTTGTCTATGTTATTAGCATTAGAACCAAAAGAATTGACAAGATCGGCAAAGAAACGGAGGAATATAGGCAAAGAACAGCCGTGTACAAGAGCACCTAGTGACCCAATTCCCATCAATACATAATCCAAACCATCAGCAAATCTAAAGAGTTCACAAAAACCAACTGAAGGAACATCCCCTACTTTCTCTCCATTCCCACCACCACCACCATTACTGCTCCCATCCTTTATGGCCTCCGATGAAGAAGAAGCTGCAGAGCTTTCCATTTCTCTTCTCTCTCCTGCACTTCCCTGATAAGCTTGAGCTTCAACTTGAGTTTTCTCCGGTTGTTTATCTAAAGGTTCAGATGGAGGAGACACAAGTTCAAGGCCTTGCATTTCGGACCATTTCCATTGCTCGATCGTCTTTGTCTCTTCCAAATCTTGTGACATTTGCAAAAAAGAAAAGAAAGAAGGAACAAATCCTAAGCTTTATTAACTGAAGCAGAACACCCCCACCCACCCCCCCAAGAACCAAAGACTCTTCTTTATTATCTCTTTCCCCCCACTATTTATCTGGTTTTTTCAACTCATTGTTTCCCACTATTTAACCTTGCTAATCGGTTTGTTTCTTTCTCAGTTTTTACTCCTATGTTTTGCTGTTGTTTTTAAAAACATCATCAACCATTAGCGGTTGAATGGGATTTTTATTTTCAGTTTGCTTGCAGTGTAAAAAACATGGAAAGTGACAAAACATGCAAAAGAAAGGGATTTCCACCCGACATATCCACACTGTGTGAATACTTAGTGATGGCAGTTCGACCAAAACAGCTTCAAATCTGTGGAGAACAACAAAAAGTAAAGAAAACCCAAATACCAATTAACAATCCATTAATCTTATGACTGTTAATGTTTTTTATGAGGATTTGGCTTATTTATCAAGTTAAGCAGGTTTTGCTGAAATGCTTTGTTTACAAAGTTGAAACCTTTAAATAATCTTTTTAACCTTCTTGTATGATTTTGTGTGCCAATCTCCATTAATCTCGCTGTCCTTTCCTAACCATACGTTAAAAAAACACATCCATTCACATTCATAGATGGATTGAAGGGGTGGGTACAAACAGTCATGAAAATTTAAAATTATAATATATTTTATAATTTTTTTTATAATTTTTATTAAAAATTATTTTTCTTTAAATTTTATAAATTTATCCTCTTACGTGTACAACCAAGCACCAAAACATTTTTCTTGTCAATCAGTAACACAAAATAAATTTAGTTATCCATTTACTGTCGTATTTTCGTTTTATTCATTTAATTATTTTTTTAAAATTATACATAATAATGTATTTTGATTCTATTTCAGTCACCCATTAAAAAATAAATAGAAATGTTGATAATTTTTTTTATTTTTTAATGATGATATGACATTTTTTTTATGATAACAAGTCAATATTACTGTTATTTTTTTTATCAACAATGACCAAAACGAAATCAAAACATAACATTAGGTAAGCTTTTGAAGAAAAAAATACTGAGTGATTAAAACAGAAGCACATAAATAAGCATGTGACTAAATACATAGTTTACCCGATTATTAATGGTGTCGAAATAAATGAGCTCACTCACCAACCGAATCGATCACTTAATTCAAAGTAAAGTGAAATGGAAAGGCACTTTAATGGAAGATTAAGTAGTAAACACTAATTTTTAGTATTAATTAAGTGCAATAATAGTATTTTGTCCACTAAGCAAGATTGGTTCAATAGTACAAGACACCTTATTATTTAAGGAATAAGGAGTAATCTCGACGCTTAATAAAAACGGGGTTTAAAGAGTTTAGGTATCTTGTCCTGACAACCCTATTTCAATTCAGGTTGGAAGGTCAGTAAGCAATAATAAATTTGATATTTTTGGATTTAATAATTGACTCTCAAATCTTAGTTTTTGTTTTTAACCTTTAATCCTGTATTAAACCTGGATATAAAACACGAAACTTAATACAAATTTTCACCCTAAAATATTAATGGTTGTTGAGGAAAGAAATGAGATGGGCTTTTACAATTCATTCTTTTTAATTTGGATAGAAAGTTTTAAATGACAATTTTATAGAAAGAATATATAAATTGAAGAAGATTGTTGAAGATAGAGATCATCTAATCTTACATGATGATTTATGTATATTTTTACCGTCACCATCAGACTTTGAATAATGATAGTTATTTGTAGGTGTGCAGAGTAAATAGATATGATAATTAGATAGTAGATTTAGACATCTAATTGATGAATCATATATATCTGTTAATAGATTATATCAGAATATTATTATTGATGGAAGATATAAAATTCTGTAATTTCAAAATTCGATAAAGCGAATGAATAATATAAAAATCTAATTAAATTTTGAAAGATAAACCAGGAAATTAACTTGTCGGAATAGTCTTCAAGTTTTTTTGGTTATGGCGGGGAGCGATCCAATTTATTAAAATAATTGCACAAATAAATAGATTCGGAGTCGCCATTGACCTTTGGGTTTGATAGATCGAATATCTAAAAAATATCTTTTAAAATAATTAAAAATAATAATTTTAAAAGATAAAAAGTGGTATGCATTTAACCAGAAATTCATTTTGAAAAGGGTTCGGGAGTAGATTACGCGTGAGGAAGGATGCACCCCGAAGCGCCCAAAATCAGTACCTAAGCAATTATACGTCATCTAAATATTGAAAAGTTACAAATTTGAATATACATTTAAATTGTGATCCTAATTAAAAAAATAAATTGGGTATTATTTTGTACGAACAATTCTCGAAAATACCTCCATTGTCAGTTGAGGGGCATTTCCATGGATTCTCTATACGAGATAATATTACCCTAATTTTAATGAATTACATACATTAAATAAATATATTAAAAAATCTTCGAGATGTAGGAAAGTATATATATATATCGTTTTGTACAAAAAATTCTCGGAGACGAACTCTTTGTTAGTTAAGGTACGATTCTATAAATTCATCGTACAACATGTTATCCCAACACAATATGCGTTTGCAGTAAAGAGAAACCAACGAGGGCTTAAACAAATTACCATAAATATAGGAAACTTAAATGCAATTAATATAAAATTAATCGAGTGTATGAATGAATAACCGGAGTGAAAAGATAATAACTTTATGGATTAAATAGCAAAACCAACAAAAATTGTAACACCCATCTCCCGTATACCTTTTCGTACACGAGATATAGATGTCACATCGCTTTTAAAACAATTCTTCCTTTGAAAATCCGTAAAAATTTGTTTCTTTTTATTAAACATTTTAATTAAAACTAATATAAAACATTCATTAAATTTAATTACATAACAAAAAGAAATGTTCGCACTTCATCATGGTGCATCAGTTTAAATAAAAGGCTTTTCAGAGCGTGTTTACTGAATCTAATACATGTCAGCTAAATACATCAAAAGTAGAAATGAATGTCATACTGCTACTGATGAGGCGACACTTGCTTTATGATGTCCAAAGATCACCTTACTCCGCTGCTAGTAAAACCTACGCGTGAAATTAACACACTTTAAGAGATTTCTTAGTGAGTCACGAAGAGTCATAAGTAAAATTCAAAACACAAATTATTTTATTACAATTCACATTTCAAGGGATTCTTTCAATTCATTAAACATTCTATGGTTTACATCGGTAGTGCTAATACCGTTATTTCTCAACCATTACTATAATCTATGTGGTTTGCATACCCATTACCAATATAAAAATCTACCTCCTTATTATAAATTTCTTATGTCCATACACATATTTCCCATACGGAAATTCATACACTTAGTATGAATTTCTTAACTTTTTACACACAAAGTGCCCAATACGGAAATTCATAAACTTAGTATGAATTTCTTAACTTTTTGCAGACATAGTGCCCAATACGGAAATTCATACACATAGTATGTATTTCTTAACTTTTTGCACACAAAGTGCCCAATACGGAAATTTATACACTTAGTATGAATTTCTTAGCTTTTTGCACACAAAGTGCCGAATTCGGAAATTCATACGCATAGTATGAATTTCTTAACTTTTTGCACACAAAGTGCCCAATACGAAAATTCATACACTTAGTATGAATTTCTTAACTTTTTACACACAAAGTGCCCAATACGGAAATTCATACACTTATTATGAATTTCTTAACTTTTTGCACACAAAGTGCCTAATACAGAAATTCATACACTTAGTATGAATTTCTTAACTTTTTGCACACTTAGTGTCATTTGGTAATCGACATACATACATCAATAATTCCTACAGCTATGACTATCATAGCATATACGTACATAATTAAATGCACTCACCTGGCTTGCCTCGCTTAGGTATCCAAGCGTAAAGCTGACTACTCTAGAACTTGGCCTTTGCCTTTTGATTTGCTTGATTCGAGAGCTTGATTCCGATCTTAAGCTATGGAGGGACACTCTCACCCACGGGAAGAAGAAGAAGAAGAAGAGAAATAAGTTTTTCACTTTACTCTTTTTCATAAATCTCTAATTTAAATGGGTTTTAAATTCATTTCACCTCAAAGACCAAAATACCCTTTCAATAAACTATCTCTTACTAATTGGTCTTACTTAAGTCATTTCTTATACTTTACCAATTACTCAATTTAGTCCTCCAAATTTTTAATTCCTTTAAAAAAAATCACTAACCTATTATTTGGGGTATTACAAAAATAGTGGCCATAACAAAAAATACCGCACAAACTAGGTACTAGAATCGTAATAAAACCATCATCAACATTCATGACTAAATTAAAAGTTATTAAAATAGGATACTCAAACTAAAATAAGCATAAAAATAAAATAACTAGTGCAAATGGACTAAAACAGAACGCGGGTAAAATTTAAAGTGCAAATTAAAACAAATAAGAATCTATTTCAGTGACAAAATCAGAATTTTACAAAGTTAGAGGGGCCCGGGGAGGGGTTTACCCACGTGCTGAAGCACATACTCTCCCTCTCTAAAATGGTGTCGTCCTGGAGTGGGTATATATACCCAAGCCCAAGCCGAAAATGGCATAAGTCATTCATTTTCCTCTTTTTTGTTTTTACTAAAAAAAGAAAACTCTCTTGCTCTCTTACCTCCCTCTTCTTCTCCCCGTTGAGGGAGGCCAACAACCACCGTTCGTCGGAGCTCTCCGTCGCCGCACACAGTGGTCGGGGCTCATAAAAACTAGCTCAAAACAACCATTTCTTTTCCCTAAGCCAAGATCTGAACACCCCTAAATATAAAGAACCATCGAACGCCCTAGATCTAGGGATATACCTTCAAAAAAATGAAACTTTTCGGCAAAGTTTGGAAGCTCCGATGCACAACCAAGGTTCATGGTTCTCTTCGATCTCTTGTCCCTTTTTTTCTTTACGAAAAACCCTCTATATTTCTTTGGTTGCTCTTTTTTTGGTTCCAAAAATTCTCTTGCTTTCTCCGATTTTTTGTTATTGTTGTCCCTTTTTCTCCTTTTCAATTTCCTTTTATTCTCGTTCGAAGTCTTTATTTTCTCTTTTGGTGGTATGTTGAAAGTTTTAACCTTTTGTTTGTTTTCCTCTTTTTTTTTTGTTTTTGATGCTCTGGTCGAGGAGTGAAATCTTACAATAACTACATCAATACATGGGGTAAAAATTTTAACCCTGAGGACTTTCGTCTTCTTTCAGTGACCAACGTAAAATCCGGTTGCGATGGCAGACTTCGGGAGTCAGTGAGTCACGGGCTAGTGGATCAGAACCACGGGCGCGTGGGGTAGCCAGAGAGGCGCACGTATGATGCACGCGTGAATCCGAACAGTCTGATGTCCTTGGGAGAAAGCTGGGCCGTTGGATCGCTGATCGGATCCAACGGTTGTGATGCATTGGCGGCGTCGGTTGATGTAACATTAGGGTAAAAACCCTAGTTGATCCAAATCTGATGGTCAAGATCGAGCGACGATTGGGTAGAGGGGGAAAACTAGTGTTTCCTCTAAACCCTAGCAGCTTAGGCTGTATCCGGGTTTGGGTCATGGCTATTGGGTTTGGGTCTCCTATTTTGGGCTTCTTGTAAAATTTTTATTTTTGGGCCTATAATAGTTAAATTATATTTTAGTGCATTATATATATTCGTATAATAATAATATACATATTAAATAATTAACCTAATATTCAAACTAATTAATAATATATAATTATATATAAACCCAATCAAAGCTCGAAATGAATCCCCCAACAAAATAATCATCTACATAACTCAAACATTCTTAGAAAAAAAACAAAAGTAAGTAAAATCCCAACTATCGGATCGGGTAAAATCATCCTATATATATGTAGTAAGAAGAAAAAAACAGGGGGTTTTGTTTAGATGGAGAAAAAATAACACTCTCCAACCACTCTCCTGATGATATGGTCAAATTCATATATATGATATTTTATAATTTAAAATAAGTGTTTTATAATATAAATTTGTGAAAATTTATTTGAGTAAAATAGACCAATTGAATAAATTTAAATCATTAAAATTCGATTTGTTAAAAAAAAAACTAAACATTTACTTTATTAGATGTACTTATCAAGTGAGTCGATCACGAGTTGAGTAGTGCTAGTATCGACCCGAAAACTGTTCAGTTCGTATTTGGTTTGATTCGTTGCTCGATAAAAATTTGCTCGACTTGACTAGATTCGTTGCTCGTTAAAATTTTTGTCTCGTATTTTTAAAAATAAATGTAAAGTTTAGTAATACTATATAGAACTTAATATAACCTTAAATAAACAAAGTTAACAAAAAAAATCAAAATAGTGTGCAAAGTAATTTTAAACTAATTTCTAAACTAACAATCCACAAATTAACATATTACAACCAACGTAACAATATGCACATACACAAAATTGACATATTACAACAATTCTTGGGGGAAAAAGAAGTTTAACCATTCATAATCAATCCTAAAAATAAGGCAATAATATCCTAAAAAATATTAAAAAATAAAGAGTTACAAGCGAACTTATCGAATCGAATTAAGTCTTGTTCCACTAGACTCTTTAAAATTTCGAACCGAATTCAAATTCAAGTCAAATTAACCCAAATCTAACCTTAAATCAAATTTTAATCGAATTGAACTTAAACTGCTCAACTTAGTTAGCACCCCTAAACTATATTTGTTTTGAAAATTAAATTGTCTTCAGTTTGCTAGGGCCAAGAACTCCCATGATCCATCTATTAATCTCAACCTTTTAAGATATTGTTCTTAATTATGGTAGTTTAATCTTAATTCATAGATAATTTTCTGCTAATTTATATACTACACCTGCATGTAATGAATTTCATGTTCAACATTTTCTTCTAAAAATAGTTTATTATCTTTCGAAAAAATAATGTCGTGATTTTAAATAATAGTTATCGACTCAATATATATATATATACGTGTCCAGGATTCGCATTGACTAATCTGGACCAATCCGGGTCGCACACTTGGCTGTGATGGATGAGTTTTCTAGTAAAAATTTTCTTCAAACATAAGAACTCAAACTCGAGACTTGCTTAAACGATATCAATCTACTTACCATTTCCTTTATCTTAATGATTTAATTTAGTTCCTTACATTATCATATTGTCAACACACCTTTTCGTCCTACTAGAATTCAAACTCCTAAAGATATGATAGAATTTTGCTAGGATTCAAAAAATAGGATAGAGTTCTACTATGATTTAAACTCCTAAAGATAGGATCCACAAGCACTATAAATAGCCATTGTAACTCACTATTGTAAGACACGATTTATACACAAAACATAGAGGAAAGCACGGGAAGATACAAAGGCAAAGCTATTGTAAAGGATTCGAAAAGGAAATAAAAGGTAGTATTTTCTTTTTTCTTTCTTTTGCATGTGCACGTTATTTTTTTGAGATTTGGTTCGAATAACCCAAAACGTGGGTTGCGCCGATGACCAAAATGGGTGGGGTTTCGAAGTTTCGAACCTAGATCTACCCTGAGGCTTATTTTTAAAAACCGGTTTGATTTTCGGTTAAAGGAGGGAAAGAGCTTTTTAAAAATCTATATTAGTCCCTTTATTTATTATATGGATATTTTATTCATTTATTTTATTTGATTTTTTACTATATTTTATTATTATTATTATTATATATTTCTTTAATATTTTACTTATAAGTCTAATATTACTATATATATATTAAATTATCTTTATCTAGTCGTATATATTTTTTATACTTTTAATAGTTTATTATATACATATTATTAAATATATATATCTTAATTATTTTTATTTGATTATTTCTTTATTTATGTAATATATCTTATAACTTTATATTTATATTATTTTTTATTATTTTCGTTTTTTTATTCATTATTATATATTATTATTTTTTTAAAAACCTTGTGTCTTTATCATTATCATTATTAAACATTATATTATACTACTAACCTAGAGGGCCCATTTTTTTGTCTTATTTCTTACTAGAGCCCCCATTTTCGGTGAATTGGGAGGGTAGCTTTTCTATTTTTAAGTATTTGGTGTACATATAGCTTATTTTTTTATTAATACTTTGATATATATATATATTTATATTTTTTCCTTTTTCAAATATTACTATATATAATTATTACTTTACTATTTTTTCTTATCTTACTTACTTATTTTATTTATTTTATTTTTCCCTTGTATCTTATTTGTTTTCTTTACCTTGTTTATCTAACACATTTCTCGATTTTTTTTCAAATCAATCAAGGGTAAGTAATTAGGATCGAAACTTTACCTTTTAATTTAACTTGTTATTTTTCTTAATTAAGACAACTGGAAATTACGTAGTACCGAAAGGGCGGTTCAAGGGTGCTAATCCTTCCTTGACCGTAACCGACTCCCGAACCCGACATATTTCTGGTAAGACGCAGATCAGGTAAGAAATAGGGTATCCGGTCAACCCATTTATTTTTAAATAAATGATCGGTGGCGACTCCAATCCACATTTTTCAAGTCGAAGCCCAATTCCGGGGCCCAACCGAAAGACGGTTGCGACAGCTTGGCGACTCCGCTGGGGACCGTAAGTGAGTCAGGCTAAGGTAATTTCCAGTTGTTTTTTTAATGAAAATGGTAAGTTTAAATTTTAAGGTAACATTTCGATCCTTATTGCTTACTTTTGATTATATTTTCGAAGTAAATAGTTGTACTGACCGTTTTTTAATGATTTCAGCCCTTAAAGATTTTTCATCTAAAGGCTCTATACCCGAGCTCCGAACCCTATTTAAGTGGGGGTAAAAGCGATGCCTTCGTGTGAATTTATTCTCCGTATGGGCCTAGCAAGTAACCTTCGGGATTCATATACCTTATGCCTTAGTGTGAATTTATTCTCCGTATGGGAATAAGGGAATGTTTCCTCTCGAGTTTACTTAGTCCACAAGCCTGTGATGGGTTTAGGACTAAGGGTATGGCAAGCCCAAGGGGGCACCAGCAAGGAGAACTCGGGTACCATTTTTTAACACCTAAATCGGGAGACCATGGAGAATTAGAGCCCACCCCAAAACCTCATTCCAAACCCTAGGCTGCTTTGTTTCCTGCTTTAGTTTCTGTTCAAAGCATGCGAACTAGACAAATATGCGGTTAGGATTTGTTTGAAAGTAGCATGCAGGATAGAGATCATGTCCGGGTAGGAATAATAAGCATGTGGGGTAGATATCATGTGGGGTAGGACTTTCGTTTTTATGATCGTTTTTTATTATTTTTTTCACCTCACTAACTCTTTTCATCTTTCTTTTATTTTATTTTATTTTATTTTCATCACTTGCATCATAAAAGAGGTCATTGATCCACTAAAACGTGTTTGTTAAAATTCGAATAATCTGAATCCATGGACAAAGGTGTTGTAATACAAGAGATTAAAAACCCCGAGGTACGACTATGGTCCGAGAAGACTCAGAAGAAAAAGGGAGACAGTCTTCAAGGAAGCTATGTGTCAGAGCTGGTTAGCTACGCCTATATCAGCCTAAAACAGAATAATGTGCAAAGAACTTCGAGACATCTGAGATAGTTGGAAGAATGATCGGAAACAAAAGTTCAGTCAGCGGTATGGTGACATTGTATTTTTGCTTCATGTTAAGACCGATGAGCCCTTAATCAGAGTCTTGGTTCAATTTTGGAACCTGGGATACAGTTGCTTCACTTTTAACCAGGAGGACATGGTACCTACCATCGAGGAGTATACTACATTATTGCACTGTGAAAGCATTAAACTGGAGCGAGCCTACATCAAACACATCAAGAGTGAGCCTTTCAAGAACGGGCTGGCTAAGATTGCAGGAGTTGATGAAAAATGGGTGACTGACCGACTCCGAAACAAAGGTAACGGGCAAGGAATTGAGTGGATCCACATAAGGGAACTAATGAAGGACCACCTTGATGAATGGAAGACTATAGACCTTTTTGCACTAGGTCTGGATGGCTTGATCATCTTTCCAAAGGTTTTGGGATGCATTGACGCAGCCGTGGTGGAACTGTTTGAGCAACTTCCGAAACGAGTCAACCCAGCACCGACCATCTCAGCCGAGACCTTTTGGTCTCTCAACCATTACCGAAGAGCTGGCGGAGGTAGATTCATTGGATGTGTTCAGTTCCTTCAAGTCTGGATTCACATCCACTTCTGGAAGACTAATGGGGTTGCCTACTGTAGATTTAGCACTACGTATTCACCTTTGAGAGAGTTCATCACCATGACATGACATGAAGGCGCTTTAAAAGAGAAATGGATGAAAGTCTTCACTCATCTTCAGGACCGGGATATTACCTGGAGAGCCCCCTGGTTGTTCCTCAGTGATGTTCTTTTCAAGTGTGGTAATTCTGACACTATGACCCTATTTGGACTTTGAGGTGCAGTTGGGTATGCTCCGTTGTTGGCACTTAGACAGTATGGGGCACATCAGTTTGTCCCAGCAACATATGGATTATCTATATCAGAGTTTATGTATCACAGTGACAGTTATAAGAAGATGATCAAAGAAGCAGTCGAGTCATGGAAGAAAGTATCTCGGATGGATGTCTAGAAGATTTAGTCCGAACATACCTTTTATTGTTTTTATATCTCTTACAAGATAAAACATTTTGTCTGAATAAGGATTATTTATAATAATGGACACTTTTCTGGATCAATGCCTCGAACATTTCATGCATTCTTGCATTTTGCATTTTTGCCTTTTTGCATTTTCATCTACAATTTTAAGCATTTTCACAAACATGAAATTAAGTCATGAAGGACTCGATGAAGCGAATTTAACCACATGGAAGCAAGATTGTAACATTAAAGAGCCTAATTAGCTGATGATAGGACAAAGCCGGCCATGATGATCTAAGAAAAGAATCCTCGTATCCTAAGGACTACGATGTTGAAGCTGTTAGCTGTTACCACATAAGAAGCCCCAAACATTCCTCTGAGAACTATAAGGCATTGAAGCGCAAGATCCAAAACCTGATGGATTCAGGGGCATAAAAAGCCGAAGAAGGGGACATGACATACCATTTGCACTTAGAGGATTGTTTTGTTTGAACACGTCTCTGATCTTTCATGTTTGCTTAATCTGTTAAACGATTGAATTTATGCTACTTTCTAAGGTGGAGCAATTGAACGAGTTTTAATCTTTAGTTCTTCGAATATTAAATGAATTAAGGATTCTTTTAATTCTTCAAGAATTATAGATTTTTGACATATGACAAGATTAGACATTTCTTATCCTGTCTCAAACCCCAGAATAAAATACCTTGATTCTTTGCCCAAAATAACTCATGGTCATTACCAAAAAGACCAAATTTTGACATTACCTCCCTTTGAAATTCTTGAACATTGCCTTTATCTTTTTTGATACACCCATACTTTTCTTTGAGTCAATAAGATCACACCACTGCCTTTTTAGACTCAAAATTGACATTTTAACCCAAGGCATTGAGTTGTTCATCTGAACATGAGCTTTATTCTAAAGACACAACTTGGGGCATCTTGCGGGGAGCTTGAACATTGAGACATCTGGGGAAAAAAGAAGAATTCATCCGAAATAATTCTATCACGCGTTAATTACACTGTTTTCATGTGAATAGAATTAATCCTGAAAATCTATGCCCCTGGGGATACCTTTTCTGTGAGGACTTCCATGTATGAAATGATGAACGACTTTCTTTCTTTATCCCTTCACAACAGGAGAAAATATATATCCCTTGTGTCCCCTTTTGAGCCTATAGTATTTTTCTTCTGATTCAACCCTAACCAAGGATCACCCTCCACACTGAGGGGCAATGTGGAAGAAATCTGCTCACATGAGTGAAGACATCAATCCAAAGGAGTTACCAAAAGGTGAACCAGATGCCAAGTGCAAATATTTAATCAGAATAAAAAGGGCAAAAAGAAAAAAAAAGCAAAAAAAAAAGCAAAAAAAAGAACAAAAAGAAAAAAGAAAAAGGGACAAAAAACACATGCAAAGATTCCCTAAACACAAATGGCACATCAAGCTTCAAACTACGAGATTGATCAAGCACAATCATTCCCGAATCACTTCACTCGAAGATCATAGAGCATCAAAAGAAAGAGACATTTTGAGCAAGATAAGATTAAAGGCATCAGAATGAATTGATCCTTGGTTCAACACCCTGAAACACTTGTTTGGGCCTATTTATCCTTTTCTTTCATAACCATGAACCCTGGCCTACATTACGTGCCTTAAAAGTCCTTTCTAATCATACATGGATTTCTAAACATGAGAGACTATCTTCAGATTTCATCCCGCCCATCAGGATTAATCTTTGTTTGCAAAAAACAATGTAATTAATGTATGATAGAGAAAAATAACAAAGGGGGGTTCAAGACGTAAATCCTGAATAACGTCTTGAAACCAAAGGAGTGTTCGAGTTGAAAACCTGAAAAGGCGGCTCGAATATAAAATTGTGCAACTGAGGCGATCACACAAATTCCTCGATAAGGCATCACACAATCCGAGTGTGACCATAAAAGCTGGGAGTCGGAGAACACTTCTAGTAGATGAGCATGCAAGCTACCCCATCAAACCTTTGAGCATCAAATGTCAACCATTTAGCATCAAATGAACAAAAATGCCAAACCTTTGACCAATACAATAACCTGAGACTTTTTATCCTTTCTTTGCTTGACCATTTCCCAAAAATAGCTTTGATCTTGGCACATGTCAAATAGCTATAATTTATTGAAGGATTAACATTGTAATTAATTCTTTGATATCCGATGACTCTAGTTTATGATTGTCTCAATTGTAAAACCGTGAAAGTGACAATATTTTCAAAACTTTGGATCAAACATCTTTCAAAACTCTTTTAATTGATATTTTCAGAACTTTGAAAATAAAAGAGAAAGAAAAACATTTTTTTCAAACAAGACAGTCTCTCTAGAGTGGATCTTGGTAAATGACATGTGACTCTTAGACATAAAGCTCGTGCTTAGAATCAATGATGAAGCAAGAAATGAGGAACATTTGGGGCATCTTTAAAGATTTAACATCAATATTGGGGATTTTTTGATATTGGGGCATCTTTGGGGATTCAAACATCCTAATGCAATTATCAGACCTTTTTCAGGAGATAAATATAACCAATTCATGTTACATGCATCTTATGCATACATTTTAGAGCATCATATCTATCATTCTTTCCACGTACATAAGTTTTATAGCTTTAGAGTCAAGTTTGACTTCAAGACGAAGGATACTCGATTCAAAAGCACCTTTACAGATTGATGTCGGTTGTTTAGCTCAGCAGCAAGAAGCTACACTTCAACCAACTCGACAGATAGAAAGATCGACATTCATTTTCAGATTCGACATTTCCAATATAAATTCTGTCTCGCTTGAGACAGTGTCATTTAATGCAGATGATTATCATTTGAGATTGCTTTTTTAAAACAGACTTTGTCTCCTTGGGACTGTTTTACTCGAAAGAATATTTATTTCACTCATGATTATTTTTCTTAAAACAAGATTTGTCTCTCTTGAGACAGTTTCTCTTGAAACATAAACATTGAAAACATTTCCCTTGAAATAAATTTCGTCTCTCTTGAGATAGTTTCCCTTGGAACTAAGTTTTGTCTCTCTTAAGACAGTTTCTCTTGAAACAATTTTCGTCTATCTTGAGACAGTTTCCCTTGAAACAAAACCTTTGAATTTATTTTCCCTAAAACAAATTTTTTCTCCCTTGAGACAGTTACTCTTGAAACACAAAATCTTCAAATTTATTTCCCTTAAAACATAATTTTGTTTCCCTTGAGACCGTTTCTCATGAAACAACAGATATCTTTGAGATTGTTTCCCTTGAAACGAATTCTATCTCTTTCAAGACAACTTCTTTTGAAGCATCATCTGAACCGTTACACTCAGCTCAGGCACATACTTGAGATGGTCGAGAAGCATTTCTCAAATCAAAAATAGAATGTGCACATCAGATTTGAACATTTGAAGAATTCAAGATCAGGGATCAAAATTTGAAGATTCAAGAATCAAGATTCCAGACAGGCAACTAGAGATCGAGATTTCTCTCCAGAGCCCCAAGATAACATATGTTGCATATGCATTTTAGGCACACCTAAGAGCATTGCATCCATAGCATCACATATATGCATAACTTTTTCAGGTTTTAGCTAGAGTCAATTTCAAACTTCGCGGCGAAGGATATTGAACTCAAAGCGACACGATTTGCTCGAGAGTGGATTTTAACTTCACGACGAAGGATATCTAGCTCGAAGCCAAACTTCACAATAAAGGGGTCTCCACGGTTTCAACTTCACGGTGAAGGGAATTGTGTCCACCGCAACACAATACTTGGAATTCAACTTCACGACGAAGGATATTCAAGTCAAGTCTCAACTTCACAACGAAGGGGCCATCTGTGATTTCAACTCCACGAAGGAGGATATCGTGGCACTCGAGGCAACACAAGTTCAACTTCACAACGAAGGGACAACTGGTTGTCAACAAACAACTTCTCAATTTCAGAGCCAATTTCAACTTCACACGAAGGATATTGTACTCCAGACAACGCAAGTTCAACTTCACGACGAAGGGACCGCTGCCTGTCAACACAACTTCTCAATTTCAGAGCCAATTTCAACTTCATAATGAAGGATATTGGACTTCAGACAACGCAAGTTCAACTTCACGACGAAGGGACCGCTGCCTGTCAACACTTCTCAATTTCAGAACCAATTTCAACTTCAATGAAGGATATTGGACTTCAGACAACGCAAGTTCAACTTCACGACGAAGGGACCGCTGCTTGTCCAACACAACTTCTCAATTTCAGAGCCAATTTCAACTTCACAACGAAGGATATTGGACTTCAGACAACGCAAGTTCAACTTCACGACGAAGGGACCTGCTTGTCAACAACAACTTCCCAATCGCAGAGCCAATTTCAACTTCACAACGAAGGATATTGGACTCCAGACAACGCAAGTTCAACTTCACGACGAAGGGACCGCTGCTTGTCAGCAACAACTTCCCAATCTCAGAGCCAATTTCAACTTCACAACGAAGGATATTGGACTCCAGACAACGCAAGTTCAACTTCACGACGAAGGGACCGCTGCTTGTCAACAAAATTTCATTCAGATTCAATTTCAACTTCACGACAGAGGATATTGGACTCTGAACAATGCTACTTACTTGGATTTCAACTTCACGACGAAGGATATCCAATTTCAGGCTCAACTTCACGACGAAGGGAATCGTGCACACAAGCATCATCCATCTTTAGATTGGATTCAACTTCACGGCGAAGGATATCCAACTCAAAAAGGAGTATATGTCAACAAAGACCTTCGAGTTCGACTACGCTCAGCTCCAAGGCACATCATTTACAGCGTAACTCAATGCTAGAAGGGTTATCTGCCATCAAAATTGTCGAGTTCGATTCCATTCAGCTCGATGACACATCAATCGCACTACTTTCCGGTTGCAGTCGATGTTTTCAAGTCGAGAAGAGGACCTGGGTTAACCGTGCCTTAGTGACAAGCAACCATTTTCAAACAAAAGCTATATGTCAATGAAGATTTCTGAGTTCGATTCCGATCCAAGGTCTTTAAACCGAGAAGAAGACCGAAGGGCAACGAGAAGCCACGTTCTGATTCAAATTCCGAACTATGGCTTCAATTTCATATCATTCCAAGATGAACTCGGCTTCACGATGGAGGAGTCATCCGTAACTCAATTCGACAGGGAGTTATTGAAACATCAGAGTCATTTTCAACTCCACCGAACGAAAAGTGTGTCTTTTAATCTTTGCCCTCCCCGTTACACGACTATGGGCAAAGAGGGGCACTGTCAACACACCTTCGTCCTACTAGAATTCAAACTCCTAAAGATGGGATAGAATTTGCTAGGATTCAAAAATAGGATAGAGTTCTACTATGATTTAAACTCCTAAAGATAGGATCCACAAGCACTATAAATAGCCATTGTAACTCACTATTGTAAGACACGATTTATACACAAAACATAGAGGAAAGCACGGGAAGATACAAAGGCAAAGCTATTGTAAAGGATTCGAAAAGGAAATAAAAGGTAGTATTTTCTTTTTTCTTTCTTTTGCATGTGCACGTTATTTTTTTGAGATTTGGTTCGAATAACCCAAAACGTGGGTTGCGCCGATGACCAAAAGGGTGGGGTTTCGAAGTTTCGAACCTAGATCTACCCGAGGTTATTTAAAAACCGGTTTGATTTTCGGTTAAAGGAGGGAAAGAGCTTTTTAAAATCTATATTAGTCCTTATTTATTATGGATTTTATTCTTTATTTTTATTATTCATGTTATTATTATTATATGTATATATATATATTAAATTATTTTCATTTGATATTTTACTATATTTTATTATTATTATTATATATATTTCTTTAATATTTACTTATAAGTCTAATATTACTATATATATATATTAAATTCTTTATCTAGTCGTATATATTTTTATACTTTTAATAGTTTATTTATATACATATTATTAAATATATATATTCTTAATTATTTTTATTTGATTATTTCTTTATTTATGTAATATATCTTATAACTTTATAACTTTATATTTTTTTATTATTTTCGTTTTTTTTATTCATATTATTATATTATTATTTTTTTAAAAAACCTTGTGTCTTATCATTATCATTATTAAACATTATTATATACTACTACCTAGAGGGCCCATTTTTTTGTATTTCTTACTAGAGCCCCCATTTTCGGTGAATTGGGAGGGTAGCTTTTCTATTTTTAAGTATTTGGTGTACATATATAGCTTATTTATTTTATTAATACTTTGATATATATATATTTATTTTTCCTTTTTCAAATACTATATAATTATTACTTTACTATTTTTCTTATCTTACTTACTTATTTTATTTATTTTTTTTTCCCTTGTATCTTATTTGTTTTTACCTTGTTTATCTAACACATTTCTCGATTTTTTTTCAAATCAATCAAGGTAAGTAATTAGGATCGAAACTTTACCTTTTAATTTAACTTGTTATTTTTCTTAATTAAGACAACTGGAAATTACGTAGTACCGAAAGGGCGGTTCAAGGGTGCTAATCCTTCCTTGACCGTAACCGACTCCCGAACCCGACATATTTCTGGTAAGACGCAGATCATGTAAGAAATAGGGTATCCGATCAACCCATTTATTTTTAAATAAATGATTTGTGGCGACTCCAATCCACATTTTCAAGTCGAAGCCCAATTCTGAGGCCCAACCGAAAGACGGTTGCGACACATATAAATTAAAATTACACAAATAGTCAAGAGATTTGATCATTTGATAGGGAATATAATAAGAGAAAACATGTAAAAACCAACAAGGTCGTTAAAAATTAGGTGTCAAGCAAGTGAGTCGGTGGTCGAACTTCCAATAAAATTGAATTATTATAAAAAAAATACCTGCCAAAGTATACTATTATTAATCCCAATTATTTAATTGGCAAGTGAACTGCGAATTTAGAGGGGAAGAGAGGCTAATATTGAAGTCAAAAAGGGAAACTCACCTCTCTCTTTCTTTGATTGTCTTTTGGGAGATTATTTAAATTTATTATTAATATAAGGGGATGGTACATTTTCAACCCTCGTAATATATATTTGATCCAATAGGAAAAATTAGCAAAATTCAAGGGGAAATTTCTATTACAAGTTTCTATGTTATATTTAGGGTAAAGTACATTAGGTGATGCTTTGTTGAGTGACTTGACTATTAAAAGTTACAAAATGATCCTCAATTATATGACTTAAACTCGTCATTTTATGTTAAAAAATGACGATCGTCTGTCAACAATCTCTAGAGCAAGTGGTTAAAGTTCTCAATTAACATATCATCTTTCCCCTAGGTTGTGGATTCAATACCCATTAGGAGCAAAATTCCCCTTCCCCCTCCCCTAAGTAGAAATTGTTCAAAAAACAATTGATAGTCGTCTGAACTGGACGTTAACTTGTTGATCGGGATATGATAAAATATGATCTCAAAATCATTTGAGTTGTATTTTATGGATTAACTCTCCATTTACGTTACGTCATCGAGCCCATGCTTAAAACATTATGTCACCGAGTCAGTACTTGAAAGTAATGATGGTGCTAGTAACCATTATTAAAATATGATTTTATCATATTCCAGTTAGCATATTAACGCCCAACTTAGACGACCGTCAATTTTTTACCGAAAAAGGACGAGTTTGGAACATATGAATAGTCAGATGATGATTTTGTAACTTTTAATAGTTGAGGACTCAATAAAATAGCACCCTACAGTCGGGGATTATTTTGTAACTTTTGATAGTCGGAGGACTCAACAAAGCAACACCCTATAATTGGGGAACCATTTGTATACTTTACCCTAATATTTAAAAGTTTATTTTAGTCAAAATATACATTAATTAAATTACTCTTCTTTATTTGAAGAGTGATTAATTTGCTCAATTTCAA
The DNA here is from genome assembly GCF_006381635.1 of Hibiscus syriacus. Classification (NCBI taxonomy): domain Eukaryota; kingdom Viridiplantae; phylum Streptophyta; class Magnoliopsida; order Malvales; family Malvaceae; genus Hibiscus; species Hibiscus syriacus. The sequence continues at coordinate 1,038,107 of NW_024063349.1, forward strand.
AATTGATATAAAATCAAAGGATGTTTAACAAAAATATTTAAACTAATTAACTATAACTTTCACATTTTAAATAAAAATATTCACTTTTTTAAATGTACAAAGATTAAAATGTCCCTTTTTAGAATAGAGAGACTACAATAATCTTTTTATATAATATAGGGATTTGTAATAGAGTTTAACCAAATCCCGCTCACATATAATTCTCAAAATTGATGCATGTGATGGTCATCATGCCATCCCATTGTCTTTACTGTGATTAAGTGTGGATAAATCATTGTTAAATTATTTTATTATGTTAATCTATTAGATGCATATTAAATTAAACTGATTAATCTTTGATATATTATTAAAGTAATGAATAGTGATCATGGTTCAATGGGAGTGTGAAATCAGAGTTGAATACCTAAAAAGTGTTCAATATCAAATTAATCCAAATAAAATGATAAAACTTTTATTTGTTTAAATATATTTTTAATAAAAATATTTGTATTTAAAATGTTGAAAAATAAATTGACTGAGATCCATTAATTAATTAAATGGAAAAAGATACTCATATTATCTCATCTTATATAAGTTGGAATCTGACATTTATCTTGTAAAAATAATACCTCTCCATCTAATAAAAAAATATTAATTACTTTTAGAAAATTTATAATTAAATTGGTTCAAATCTAAATGAATTATATGAACTATCTCAAAAGTTATTTGATAAATTAAAAAATAATTATTATTAAAAAAGTAAGTATTTTATTTATATTAAGTTATTCTTTGATATATTAGTAAAATTTAAGAATGAAATATAATTATATTCTGTTAATTAAATATGTGATCGGCTGAAAAATATTATTTTATTTCATTGATATTAGGTCTTGGATTCAGTCCTAAACAATACCTCCTTCTCGTTATAAAAAAAACGACAATTATGTTCTTCGATAATAATAAATCTCTACCTTGAAAATCTTTTATTTCGTAATTTTAATCTTATTAATATGAATACCATGTTGAATAGTTTTGAATAAAGTTTAAATATAATAATTTGAATATTTATTTTTTGAAAAAAATAAAGAGATAATTTAATTTTTATATAAGTTTTTAAAAATAAAATGAACTTGTTATTTTTAATTAATATTAAGTGATACATAATTTTATACTTACATATTTTATTTAATATTTTTTGAGTAAATATCTTTAATAGCAACTCCATCTTCTCAAATAAAATAAAAAGGAAATTGATGAAGACCCCATCGTTATTATATACAATATCTTTCTTTATGATTTTCATATTGAAGAATTAATATATGGATGAATGTGTGTGGTGGTTTAATTTTATTTAGTTAATAATAAACATTAATTAATTCGATTCATTAAATTATTACATATTGTAATATTTGTTTAATAAAAAAAGCTTTGCATGATCCATTTCTCGAGCAGCGGAAACCAAGTAAAAGAGATGGTAGGGCACTTGATAGACATGTGATCCAAAAAGTTTAACAAATTTATTTATTTAGTAAATATTAGAGTAGAAGCATTAAACTTTTTGAAATCCAAAATATTTATAGAATGCAGCCTTTGGACTCTCACTTCCAAGCTTAAACTATAAGTACATTGTTCCTTTATACTTAATTACATCTGCACTTATTCCCAAAAAAAACACACACATACGTCTACACATTGCAACAAAAAGCAAACTAAAATTTACCGATTTATTAAATCAGTTTTTACGAGAACCGTTAATGATAAAAGCTAGTTGACAATGGCTATGCATTAGATGTGATGCCATTGATAACCTTGAAGAAATTGCTTGTCGACAGTACGCATTTGAGAAACTGCCAGAGAGTCGTTTGGGCGTTTGATGGAACAAAGAGAGAAGTGTTGGTATGATAGATGTCCCCTAACAATTGGGCCATCTACCTATGAGGTCGAGTTCTTTGTCATGAACATAATGCCTACCTACAACTGCCTATTAGGAAGGCCGTGGATCCACCAGGCAGGGGCAGTGTCATCCACGCTGCATCAAAAGCTTAAGTTTGTGATCGAAGGGAGGATGATATGTATCAATTCCGAAAAGGACATTATTGCTTCTATTTCCACTATTGATCCTTACGTGGAGGTAGATGAGGATAGCATCGAATGCTCCTTCAGATCTTTGGAATTTTTCAATGCCACATTCGTCGTTGAGGGGAGAAGGATATATAAGCGCAGGTTGTCCAACTGCACCTGAATAGGATTAAAGTTGACTTTAGGAAGAGAGGATAAGGCTGGAAAGGGGCTACGAAGCCGTTTATAGGGAGCTATTAACCATGTTTTCTCCACTACCAAGAAAGATCGCTTCGATTTGAGATATTAGCCGACTCTGAGAGAGAAATTAAAGGGCATCAAGAAAAGCCAGGAGAGGAGTAAAGCGAGGTTAGCTGGAGAAGAACTTAGTTGGGAGCCTATGACCTTCCCGCCATTGCATGACACCTTTATGTTTGGAGGACATATGTTTCAAGCGAGGTTAGCTGGAGAAGAACTTAGTTGGGAGCCTATGACCTTCCCGCCATTGCATGACACCTTTATGTTTGGAGGACATATGTTTCAAGGGAGTCAGCAAGACAAGGAGTCAATCTTTGAGAATGCCCTGGAAGACCTAGGTATTAATGTCATAATAGGCAATGAATCGAAAGAATGAATGGCTTTAGGATTTTATCCCACTCCGCCAAGCTTTGTGCTGAACAATTGGACCGTCGAAAAATTACCTGTATTTTACAAATCTATTTCAGAGTAATACACGAAAACTCTCCCTGTTGTTTAAACTCGGGGCAGTAGGCGATCTTATGTAAAGGGTTAACCTATATGTTTTTAACCTTTCAATGAAATATGCATTATGCTAATTCACAAAGTGGCAAACATTCTCCCATGCATTTCTTCATTCTTTATTATTTATATTATTATTTCCTTCTATTTATTTATCTTGATATGGGATAGATTCTCCTGTATGTGTATATATATCTTCTCGTTCGTTATTCTTTCAAGACCTCAAATATCAATAACATGAATACTGATGACACTGACCCCGAGATTGATTTCGAGCTGCTCATATGTTAGGGGAAAGTCGAGGGTTGTGATAATGATGAGGAATGTTACTTACCTTCTGAACAGCTAAAAATGGTGGAAAATGAGAATAAGCATATTATGCCTCATGAAGATCCTACTGAAATTTTAAACCTAGGATCAGATGAAGACAAGAAAGAAATAAAAATCGGTACCACTCTATCTGCTGAGCGATGAAAGAATTTGATTGAACTACTCTGAGAATATAAAGATATATTTGCTTGGTCATATGAAGACATGCCAGGTTTAGACACATAATTGGTGGTACAAAAGTTGCAGATAAAGCCGGAATGTAAACATGTGTAACAAAAGCTTAGAAATATGAGGCCCGAGATGCTGTTGAAAATCAAAGAAGAAGTAAAAAACCAATTCGATGTTGGATTCTTCAAAGTAGCCAAATATCCTAAGTGGGTGGAAAATATCATCCTAGTACCAAAGAATGATGGGAAGGTCCGTATGTGTGTTGACTATAAAGATCTTTATAGAGCCAGTTCGGATGATAATTTCCCTTTGCCACATATAGACACCCTGGTGGACAATAATGTTGGTAATGTCTTGTTTTCATTCTTGGATGAGTTCTCTGGCTATAATCAAATAAAGATACACCTTGAGGACATGGAGAATACTATGTTTATCACCATGTGGGGAACATTTTGCTACAAGATGATGCCATTTGGGCTAGAAATTCAGGGACAACCTACTAGAGAGCCATGGTGACATTGTTTCTTGACATGATGCATAAAGAAATAGAAGTTTATGTCGATGACAAGATCGTAAATGCTAAAAAAGAGGAAGAACACGTTGGAAATTTATGAAAACTCTTCTAGAGACTAAGGAAATGCCAGCTGAAACTCAACCCAAATAAGTGTACATTCGGGGTGACATTTGGGAAGGTTTTGGGGTTTATAGTGAGCAAAAATAGAATCGAAATAGATATAGACAAGGTCAAGGCCATTCAAAATTTGACACCCCTGCAAACACAAAAAGAAGTTCGAGGATTTCTAAGGAGGTTAAATTATATTTCTCGGTTTATCTCACAATTGACTAAGAAAATGACCCCATTTTCACCTTCTCCCCAAAAATAACTCAGAGGTATGGAGTGATGATTATCAAGAAGCTTTTGAAGTAGTCAAATAATATTTGTCAAAAACTACACTGAGAAGAAAGAGACATCAATTTACTATCTCAACAAGAAGTTCACTTATTGTTAGGCAAGTTACTCGCCAATCGAGAAGTTGTGTTGTGCTTTAGTTTGGGCTACTTGGAGGTTCAGGCAATATATGTTGTATCACACCACTTGGTTGATCTCCAAACTTGACCTTTTGAAATATCTGATGGGTGTACCTACTCTATCTGGAAGATTGACTAGTTGGCAAATTCTGTTGTTAGAGTTTGACATCCAATATGTGAGCCAAAAAGCAATTAATGGGAGTGTTATAGCATATCGCAAGAATGGCTTCTAAAGAATATGAGCCACTGAGTTTCGATTTCCCAATGAAGACTTAATGGTTATTTCGATAGAAGAAATGATTACTTTCAGCAGTGGACATTGGAAGTTGAACTTCGATGGTACTTTAAATGCCTAGGGCATTGAATCAAGGTAATTTTGGTCTCACCTAGTAGAGAACAATATCCTTTCACCAACCGACTGAATTTTGATTGCACAAACAACATGGTTGAGTATGAAGCTTGTGTTTAATCAAACATTACCAATCACTAGTGTATGTTTGAGAATTTGAAAAAAATCCTAACTGAAGGTTTAGAATTTGAGAGAATCTTTGAGAATAAATTTCTCTTATGGGAACACGTCTCGCAGCCACCAGATATGATAATCTGCCTTGACTCGAGTGTCACTTGAACCTTTCCCTTTTTGGGACTTTGAATTGGTTACTTTTATCTTGAGATTTCAGCATCTTCAACCTTCAGCTTTCTTTTGGTTTACTGATGCTTACTTACATCTGTTATCATGTATTTATGAATGTCATGATCTTATTTATGCCTAAAATGCAATTTTAGAATATTTCTTTTTTTTAATGGGGAACCCTGTTGTTAGTCATATTGTGACTCGATCCAATCTTGGGTACATGCATCACGATTGATTCACCCCAACTGACAATCTTGATCAGATACTATGTGGCTGGATATGAACTTGGTTTTATTCTTTATTAAAACCTAATAGTATTCGTGGCCAGCTACTTAATCAGTAACAATCGTTTTGGATTAGCCCCATCTTGTGGAAACTTTCTATGTACTCCAAGGTTTCAGTTTCATGTAACCCATTATCATGTAAGCCTCGTGCTAAAACCATTGTCAACTTTAGAACACCTGTACTTTTCCAAAACTTCTTTTCACAATAATACATGATGATCTCATGTTTTTCAAGTTAAACTACGTGTTTTTTAACTTTCAAAGTAGGATGCTTACAACATGGTGTTAATCGAAAAAGACCTATTTTTATTTATATAAATGTAGAGATTTTTTGGGGGTAAATACATGGCAAACTTTTAACTGGAAAAGAAAATAGAAGAAAATGAAGCATGCGTCTTCAGAAATAAAAAAACACAAATGCTTTTGAACTGGCACACCGTAGAGTGACTCAAGTCTAACTTCTGTTAAAAGGACATCGAGAATTGTGACAAGGCGTAAGGGTGTGAAGTTCCCACCAAATCTCTAGATACTAAATGCCATGAACCGGTACTGAATCTCGTCTACATTCAATTTCTTTTTTGGTTGTTTCACACAGGACATTTTCAGTCTTAAGTCCCAACTCTGACCATCATTTGATGTTACTGCTCAAGTTAGGAGCTCTTTCGACTTCAAAATCAATTCAGAACCTCCATCATGCATGAATCCTAAATTTGAATGATACCCAAACCACATTTTACGGGTTTTAAACTTGAGGCCTCATTTGGTTTCAAGACGCCCTTTACGGATTTTCATCTGTAATATGTTTGAAGGGTTCAAAATGGAGGTGAATAACATGCTGAGTGAGCTTGAAATTAGAGGAAAAAGAATAGATGAATTTGAAGCTGAAAAGAGGTAAAATGATGAGGAGTTGAAATTAGAAAAACAATATCGAGATCATGTACTCCAAGGCAAGTAGGATGAGGTATTCCTTTGGATGCAACGATGTGGGGCTAAGAATGAGCAAATTAAGGTCCTCACTCAATAGAGACAAGAGATGGAAGAAAGGCACGAGAAAGAGTTAGCTTAAGTTCAAGCCAAGAATGAAGAGTATAGTGCTTACATTTTGCAGCTAAAAAATTCCTTATTTTTAGAGAATGCTTAGTGTGGGCCGACAGATTTAAGGGTAAGCCTCAATGAGAATACCACCTTGCAAAGAAAGGTTCATGACTTATAGGATACTCTATGAAGTTTTCAAGTGCAGATCACTGGTCTTGAGCGTACTATCTGAAGCACCAGGCAGTAATGGTAGAAAGAAAATGATTATTATAAGGACTGGAAAACAAATATGAATCATGTGATAATCGAAACCACGAATCAGTTAAGTGGTATTGTAAGGAAGCTAGGGGAGATAGATATTCAAGCAAGAGTCATCCAGAGCTACACAAATCCAACATCAAATTTGGGAAAAGGGTCACTTGGCTTGTCAACGAGATAATTAAGCTGAGTATTAGAGCTAGGTCTTTTCTATAATGGATTCATCTCGTAATGATGATTTTTTCCTTAAGCAAAAGTTATTCTAAGGCTGATCTTTTTTTATGAATCAATGCCTTTCTACATACATTTGTAATTTATTTACCATTCAAGTTGTTTTCTGTATTTTATTTGTACTTTTACAGTCATTTGTTTAGCATTTCATTTCCATACAATTTATATTCATCATTAAACCATCGAAATTAACAATAAAGGATACACTACAGAATACTAAAAAACTTATAAGCACATATATAATAACCGAAAAAAGCCAATGGACGAGAGAATCGCTTAAATTGAGAGAGCCAGCTCAAAATACAGGAGAGTTTCAGGAAAACTCAAGAGGAGATACGTGAACTTTTATGAAAAGACTTTAACTATTGGTGTTACTACTAAAAAAACCCCTATACCTTCCAGGCTTTACACCACCTCTTATTAGAATACAACAAGGAGTGACTGCTCAGGTAGGAAGAGTATATATAAACTTATATGGCACTTCTGTAAGCCAACAACAAGCTGAAGAGGTCCCAGATTTTGATGAGGGGGCAGAAAGGAGCCGAACAAACAATTAGAAGAAAAATGGAAATAATTGGACAAAGAAATTAGGGTTATGAAGGAGGACAATAGCATGTATGAGATTAATACTAAAGAGTTGAGTATGGTTCCTGATTTGGTGTTACCTCCCAAACTCAAATATCTAGAGTTTGAAAAATTCGATGGCACGAAATGCCTCTCTGCTCACATAATTATGTTTTGTAGAAAAATGACTGCTATGTAGGGGATGATCAACTATTTATTCAATACTTCCAAGAGAGCTTAGCATTGAGCAGGGCTCACATCAGGTCGTGAAAGGATTTGGCTAAAGCTTTTCTAGAACAATATAATCATGTGAATGATGTGAGGCCTAATCGAATCATCATGCAAAGATGGAAAAAATATAATGAGAGCTTTAGACAGTATGTTCAAAAGTGAAGGGATGTGGTTGTACAAGTGCATCCGCCGTTGGAGGAAGAGGAAACCAATATACTTTTTATCAACGCTTTGAGAGCTCCATTTATTGGCCACCTCGTAGGGAATTTATCAAGAGGTTTTTCTGATGTGGTTAATGCATGAGAGATTATCGAAATGACAGTTAAAAATAGGAGACTCGATGGAGTTGAGTCTTACAAAAACCACTAATGAGAAAGAAGGATAACGAGGTCATCAATGTGAGGAAATATGAATCCAATAACATTACTATGTCTCGACCTCAAGCAGCAAGTTCATCCATACAAGGTCCTGCTAGGTAGGGAGCAAGGGAGCCAAGGCAAGAAAAAAAGAAACCTCAATTTGACCTGATCCCTATGTCTTACAAAGAATTATTCCAGGTCATGTATAATAGACACGTGGTGTCTCCTTGCCATGTGTGGCCTCTACAACCCCCATATCCCAAATGGTATGACGTCAATATCTAATACGAGTATCACGTAGAGGTCCCTAGACTTTCAATAGAGAACTACATTGCCTTTAAAAAGATTATCCAGAGATTGAAGCAAATGAATTTCATAGATTTCGGTGATAATGAGAAATCGAACGTGGCTCAGAACCCCCTACCAAGCAATACAGGTTCATGAGTCAATGCCATTGCTGAGGAAAAGATAAATAAGATTATGAAAAGCGTTAGTGAGGTGCAATCTCCAATGCGCTGGGTATGAGGTCAAATAATCAAGGTGGGCCTATTGTTCCCTAACCTAGCAACTGAACAAATTAAGAATGATGATGTATGCCAATATAACAACTGCGATGGACACACCCTACAACATTGTCCTGAATTTCGAGCTCTAGTACGAAGAATGATGGATGATAAAGAAATGGAGTTTTACTAAGAAGCCAATGAAGGAGAAGAATGAGAGATTTGTGCATCTAAAGGTTCATCTAGGGGAGTTTACAATGTTAGATGTCCTCTAGTCATCACACCAAAAATTCATCCGACAGAGAAAGTAACTCCAAAGGTGATAATCACGGCCCCGTCTCCATTTCCTTACAAGGACAACAAACAAGTCCCCTAGAGTTTGAGTGTAAAATTGATAATGTGTGAGCATCAAAGATTGTTGAAGAAGAAGTAAGTGAAGTATGCCATTTTACCAGGAGTGGGAGGTGTTACTCTCTGGATCAGCCTAAAGAGTCTGAAAAAAATATCTACCGTCAATAAAGGGAAGAATGTTGACCTACTGCTGAAAGAGGATGCGCCAATCATTAACGAACTTGTGACTGAGAAAGATGTTGTGGAGTTCTTGAAATTCTTGAATCACATCGAATTTAGCATTGTTAAATAGTTGTACAAACTACTTGCTCGTATCTCAGTCCTTGCCCTTCTATTGAGCTCCGAGGCACACTGAAATGTCCTGCCGAAGGTTTTGAATCATACTTTTATGCCTAAGGATGTACCTGTTGACAAGCTGGAAGAAAATCAAATAGAATATGCTCTAGCCACTTTGGCAGTCACCTTCAAAGTGAATGAACAATCAAACATGATGCCCATTGAGATGCATGCTTATGAATATTCAGCCCATTGCTATAGTATCAAAGAAAAGAATGAGGAAATTCCCTGGTATTATGATATCTTACAATACATCAGATATCGAAGTTATCCTGAGTAAGCAACCGAGAATGACAAGAGAACTATTACAATGATAGCTGCAGGGTATATGCTTGATGATGATATATTGTATAAAAATGTCCAGATCATGTTCTATTGAGGTGTGTGGATGTTAAATAAGCTAAAACAATTATCGAGAAAGTGCATGAGGGATTGTGTAGTACCCGACATGCAATGACTAGATAAATAATGAGATTCGATTATTATTGGTCAACAATGGAAACTAATTGCATAAATTATGCCATAAAATGTCACAAGTGCTAGATTTATAGAGATAGGATTTATACCCCTCCTCACCCATTGCACGTGATGATAGCTCCATGGCCATTTTTTACGTAGGGTACGGACGTCATTGGACAAATTTCGCCTAAGGCTTCAAATGGTCATCGTTTCATCTTGGTGATAATAGATTACTTCACTAAATGGGTAGAAGCAATTTCCTATGCTAACATCACTCAATTAACAGTCTACAACTTCTTAAAAAAGGATATCATATGTCGATATGGCTTACCAGAGAGAATCATCTCCGACAATGCCTTGAACTTGAACAATAACATGATGAAATTAGTCTATGAGCAATTCAAGATAAAACATCATAATTCCACTACTTACATACCAAAGATGAATGGGTAGTAGAGGAAGCTAATAAGAACATCAAGAGGCTTATAGAGAAGATAACTCAGACTTTTAGGACTGGCATAAGAAGTTGTCATTTTCTCTGTTTGCTTATCGAACTTCAGTACAGACGTCAACTGGAGCAACTCCATTATCTTTAGTTATGGGATGGAAGTTGTGTTACCTATTGAGGTAGAAATCCCCTCGCTTTGAGTTTTGTCAAAAGTGAAACTAGATGAGACAGAATGGGTACAAACCATATACGGCCAATTGAATTTGATCGAAGAAAAGAGATTGAAAGCCATTTGTCATGGTCCGATGTCCAGAAGTGCATGATACAAGCACACAATAAGAAAGTCCATCCCCGAGAGTTTCATGAGGGAGATATGGTGCTTAGAAGGATCCTACCAATTCAAAAAGATTTTCAAGGAAAATGAATGCAAAATTGGGAAGGACTTTATGTTGTGAAAAAAACTTTTTCTGGAAGAGATCTGATCCTTACTGATATGGATAGGCCAAAATTACCCAACCCAGTGAACTTCGATGCGGTCAAAATATACTTTGCCTGAAAAAGAAAGAAACAGGGGGGAAGAAAAACAAAAGAAAATACAAAAAAGGAAAAAAAAAAAAGGAAAAAAAAGGAAAAAAATAAAAGAAAAACAAAAGAATAAAAAAAGGGTTCAAGATGAAAATACATAAAGGGAATCTTGAAACTAAAGGAGGCCTCAAGTTGAAAACCCGTAAAGGGAGGCTTGAGTATCATTCAAATTCAGGATTCGTGCATGGTGGAGGTTCTGAAATTATTTTAAAGTCGAAAGAGCTTATGAATTGCGCAATAACATCAAATGATGGTCAGAGTTAGGACCGAAGACTAAAAAGGTCATGTGTAAAATAACCGAAAAAGAAATTGAATGCAGACGAGATTCAATACTGATTTATGGCATTTAGTATCTGGAGATTTGGTATTCTAAAGGGAACTTCACATCCTTACTCCTTGTCACAATTCTCAATTTCCTTTTAACAGAAGCTACACTTGAGTCACTTTGCAGCGTGCCAGTTCAAAAGCATTTGTATTATTGATTTCTGAAGTGCGTGCTTCATTTTCTTCTATTTTTCCCAGTTAAAAGTTTATCATGTATTTACCCAAAAAATATCTTTCATTTATATAAATAAAAATAGGTCTTTTCCGATTAGCATCTTGTTGGCATAAATAAGATCATGACATTCATAAATGCGTGATAACATGTAACATCCTCAATACTGGGTTAGTGACTAAATTATAAAGTCTCAGAATTTGGTGATTAAAATAGAATGATTGAATAGTATAAAGATTTATATGTAAATTATTGTATAGGATTGAATTGAAAGAAAGAAGGAATGGAAGGGCAAAGATGTCATTTATAAGGAAATAAGTAAAGAAGGGTTATATATTAATCCACGTGGGTTGAAGAGGGGAGAACACAAAGGCTTCCAGAGTTCTCTTCTTCTTCTTTCTTCCTTGTGCGTGTGAACCAAAACAAAGGTGAGTTTTCTGATTATTGAGTTTCTTGTTAAATTTAAGATTGGTTTTTGATTATTAGATGATAACTAAGCTTAAGGAAAGTTTAAGTTATCTTAAAATCAAAGGATGATGGAGTTAGGAGAGATTAAAGATTAGAGGTTCTTGAATGAAATATTGAAATAGAGTTCATATCTAGAATTGGAAGTTAAATTTGACTTGACGTTGATCTAGTTAAGACATACTAAGTGTTAGAAGTAGAATTAAATCATGTTGCAAAGTTGGTATAATTCTTGAATTTCATGAGGAGGATAGGATTTTGAGGTTTAAGATGAAATAAATGAGTATAGATTGGTTTAAGCATGTGTACTGGAGTTAAGAATATAAAAGGGGATGAAACATGAAGGATTTAAGCTAAAATGGATGAGTTTTCAGGTTCAAGAAGTGAATTCTGGGCAGAGTGAATCGGTACACATTCAATATGTAACGATGCGTCAAGGGTAAAATCTCAGAAATTTTTCAAGGTGTATCGATGCACATGAAGTATATCGATGTACTCCTTTAAAATAAAAACATCGAATGCCATAAGTGTATCGATGCACAAGTAGTGCATCGATGCACCCCCTTAAAATTAAAACATCGAAGGTGATTTGTGTACCGATGCACAAGTAGTGCATCGATGCACACGTTATGGAATGCATCGATACACTGTAGAGTGCATCGATGCATACCTTCATTAAAAGATGAATATAGCTTTCTTTTTAGCCTAAGGAGTAATAGTTTAGAATATATCAATTAGTATACTGATATGTATCAATGTATTACTATGTAGATATAGAACGTAATCTTGTTCCGGAACAATCAAAGGATTAGAATCGAATCAAAGCAAGACTAAGGTGAGTACATTTTATAGTTAAAGTGTATAGAGATAAGACTTGTGATAAGTCTATCTCTGATAGTTGAATTCATGATTATATACTCATGTACATGCATACATATATTATTGTTATAGTGATTGTATGCATAATTCATTATGTTTTAATATGATATTAACTGAACGAATGTCATTGCCAGAGAATACAATCCATGTATGTGGAATAATGGAAATGATTATATGTGTTTATATGAAAAGTGATGAAATAGATATAAAATGAGAAATGTATTCATATTTAATCCCATGTTATATGATATGAGAGCTGTAGGTATAGTTGGCATGCCAAGAGTCGAGGGTTATAGTGGTCCTTCGGGACATATCCAGTGGTCCTTTGGGACGTAGTGGTCCTTCGGGAAATATTTAGTGCCCCTTGAGGGAATTATACGAGTTGTGGCGACAGCATAATGCACAACCTCTATGTACTCAATACCTCTGTTCTCAATAATGTACATGGGCAAATGAAAAATAAATTAAAGTGAAAGTGGCACAAGAAAGTGAGTTTTATATGTGCATGATATGATTATATATGTTTAGTGCAATAGATACATGCATATTGAAATATCATGATCAAATGGTAAGAATGCATATCCATGAATCTATTGTTACATATTTATTTATTGCCTCACTAAGTCTATGACTTAGCATGTAAGTGATTTACACGTAGGTACCAAGAAACAAGAAGAGCAGGAATAGAAGTGGCAAGGACAACATCACTACTAATAGATCAGATCAGAAGTAATTGACAAAGTAGGTATTTTGGTTGTGTATAGAGTGTTGGCATGTAATAAGTTGTTAATTACGAATGCTTTGATCGATTTTGTATTTGGTGGCCTCTTTTATGTAAATTAATGTATTTTGTTTTAATAAAAGTTTAAAATTTCCCTGGTTTTCTTTAAGTCTCAAAGTTTGAAAAGTCAATGTGACACCTCGTAATCATATTCGGGTCGAATACGGGTTAGGGGTGTTACATAACAGATGTAAGTAAGCATCTACAGGTAAACTGAAAGAAAGTTGAATGTTGAAGATGCTAAAATCTCAAGAACCTATTCAATGTCCCAAAAAGTGAAAAGTTCAAGTGACACTCGAGTCAAGGCATATTCTCATATCCGGTGGCTGCGAGACGTGTTCCCACAAGAAAATTGATTCTCAAAGATTCTATCAAATTCTAAACCTTCATGTAGGATTTTTTCAAATTCTCAAACATAAACTAATTATTGGTAACGTATGATTTTCAGGTTCGATTTTCGTGAGGATAAGAAGAACAAATCGATCCTGATTCGGTTCAATCTTCCATGAAGAACAATGAAGTGAATCAAGTTCGGTTCAACATTCCTTGAATTTCATTCCTCCTTCTTTTAGATTTGGTCTTCCTGAAGAGCAGTGAAGCAAATCAAGTTCGGTTCAACATTCCTTGAAGAGCAGCGAAGTGAATCAAATCTTTCAGATATGATTACCCAAAAAGTGGAGCAGATCAAGTTCGACCTACCCTGAAGTTACAGTGGAGCAGATAACCCTTTAATTTCCTCATAACCGGACAAATATTAACATCCTTTGATCTTCGCTCTATTCTCATTGCTCGATAATGAGCAAAGAAGGGCAGCTGTAGATGCTCGTTTTGTCTAGGGGATTTCATTCGATTCTCGCTCGTGTGTATATATATATATATATTATTAATTAGTTTGATTATTAGGTGAATTATTTAAATAATATATATATATATATATTATACAAATATACATATATATATACGCTGAAATTTATAACAAAATTTAACATTTTGTTTTTACAGGCCCAAGCAGTAGCCACGACCCAAACCGAAAGTGGCCCAACTAAAGCAGACCTGAACCCATAGTAGCCCAAGATGTTAGGTTTTGGAAAACCCTAGTTATACCAAGCCTCCGATGCCGCCCCAAATCACCACCGTTGAATTGAACAAGATCTGATGAACCAGATCAAAGTAGATTAGAGTTAACCCTTAATCCATACGCAATTGAATACCGATCATTGGATATGATTTTAGATCTAAAGGCTAAGATATTAAAGATATTAAGGTTTACACTAATGCACCCATTAGCAGCCACCACCATCAAAATCCGACCGTTGATCTGCACCGCATCTAAGATTCACGCTCAACTCGATATACGCGTACATCGATCTGGAAACCATCACGTGTTGATCGTTACTACACGCGCCTGACCAAGAGGGTTGACTGTGACTTGCTAGTTCTTGAGACCTGTCTCTTGTCGAAACGATTTTTAAAACGTGTGAGATTTTGGAAACCACACCAATTTTTAATTATTCTCTTTACGATTGAATTTTAATTAAAAACAATGTGATTTTAGAAAACCTCTCGTTTCGAAAATTTGGGAATTCATTCACGATAAAAATACGGGTTCGAAGAGTCGCCACCAATCTTTGATTAGGGTGTGATTGGGCACCCAAAAATGTTTTGCCATTTTAAATAAAAATAATAATTTTAATTAAAACAACAAATTTAGGTCTGCGTTACCAGAAAATGAGTTCGGGAGTCGGTTACGCGTGGGGAAGGATTAGCACCCCCACAACGCCCTAAATCGGTACCTCATCGATTAATTAATGTCTTTGCAATGAAATTTACAAATTCGAGTTTAATTTAGTTTATGATCCCCGACAACGACGTGCAAACTTTACAATATTTCAAAGCACCAAAATTGATTAAATTAAAATTACCAAGCCTTTTAGAAAGATAAAGAATATTCGATTATTTATAAATATCGAGACGAGATCTTAGATAAGTTCTAACTACCTTTTCTCGATAAATTTAAATAACCGAATATTTCTTTTTCTTCCGTTCCCAAATTTTAAAATGATGGATCAAAATTTTTTTTAAAAGTGTCAATAATAGGATATACTTTTAATTTAAAATCGTCAAAAGCGGATATCTAATCAGTTAAGACAACCCACTTACAACAATTTTAAATTAAAATGATATTACCCTTAATTAAATTATGTAAATACGTCGATTTATACATATGAGGTTACCATGCGTAAATTAATAGAAATAATCATCCAATTAACAAATAATATATACAAAATATTCCTACAATGCGACACTTTAATATAAAAATTATATACATATATTACAACTAAAAAATATATACTATATTCATAGTAATATTTAATGAACAAATATGACTCCAACATAATAAAAAAAACATAACACCACAAATCATAAATTTAAGAAAATAATTATGTACTAAAACGAGGACTAAATAATATTAAAATAAAACTTTGTTATCTTAACTATAAACGGAAAAATAATTAATGTAGACATGCTAATATTATACCACATTGAATGCTGGAAACTAAAATGAAAATCTTATTATTTTAACAAACTAAAACTAACATAAACCCAAAACATATTAAGGACTAAAAAGTAGTATGCAAAACTTTAGAATTCTAATATCTAAATTAACAATAATTAAATACAATCGCAACTTGGACCGGAATTAAATGTGCGTAAAATATAAAGAACAAATTGAAAATATGAAACTAAACCTTGTGTGGCCCAAATGGTAAATAACCCATGCACACAACATGACACACCCTGGACCCCAATTATACTGCAGCGTTTTAACCAAACTATAGCTTTGAATTTAAAATTTAACTTAAAAACAAAACAACAATATGTTAAACCTAAACATTTCCCCCTTTTAGTGCATCGTTTCTCTTCTTCTTCTTCATTCTTTCACCAGTACACTAACCAGAGACCAAGATTTTCCATGGCCAACATACCTTCAGCCGAAACCTTATCCCCCAAAGCCTCTATCACCATCGAGTGACTACTAAAAACCATAGGAGACCTAGATCTTCACCATAACTTAAACTCTTCATTTCTATTTTAAAACCTAAACTAAACTTAGATATCAATTGAAATGACCCTTTAACAGATCCAACAAACCATAGAAAGCTCTCAGCTTTTCTAATTTTTCACCGAGAAACTCAACCCCTTCTTGTGAGGTAACTCCGACTCCTCTCTTCCTATTTACATTTTATTGTTGTTTAATTTCTGATTTATTCAGTTTACTAACCACAATCCTCTAATTCTAGAAATTGAAACCCGAACGCATAGTATAGCCACCAAACTCTACTGTTGTTCATAACTAAGGTAAATTTATAATCCCTTTCTACTTTATTTTATTTTTAGGAATTGCATTTAATTTAGAAATTATTAAAACAAATTAAGAAAAATATTAAAGTAAATAATAATCAAGAACAACCTCGTATGGACTGAATTTCTCTTTGTATTGCTTTGATTCGCTGAAATGAGAACTTCTCTGCTTCTTTGTTCTTCGAATAAAAGGAAAAAAAAAATCCAGTACAATATTTTTTTGGTTAAAATACAACGGGAAAGGGTATTTTCTGGCTTCCGTCCCCTGTTCGAATCCTCCCTTCTTTTTTTCCTCCCCTTTCTGCTCGTATAATTGCCCCCATATTTATGGTTGCTTTGAATTCACCATTTTCCTTTGTCGTTGGATTAGTGCTGAAGCAGGTACGTTTAATCCCATAATTTTCGGGATTTATTTCCATTTCAAAGGTTTAGGTAAAGGTTTGTCAAATCTCTTTGACCTTGGTGACTGATTTGTTTATTGATTTTGCTTATGTTTTCCATATATCAGCTTCAATGGATGGCATGATTGGTGGCAGTGACTTGCTTGGTGATTGGCTCATGCATTGATGGAAACCGGTAACTGGGGTAATGGTCACTGGGTTGAGCTTGAGTTATAGGAAATTTGTAATCTGGGTCTTGAGCCTGTAAAAAAAATATGTAACATTAATAATAATATTAATAATAATAATAATATAATTTTAATATAATATTTATAATCCGGACAAAAACGGGTGTCTACAGCTGCCCCTCTTTGCCCATTCTTATGTTAACAAGAATAGGGCAAAGATAAAAAAGACAGTGCGTTTTTGTCCAGTTCTTTCTTCATGCTTTGAAACTTGATGAGGGATCTGCTCCCTTTTGTTTGATCAAAATTCGACCAGCGGGTTCGCTCCCTATTGCTTCAGGGGGTATAGAACTCAAGAAATCTTTTGAAAATGTGTTCGCTCCCGAAGTATGGAACTCGAACAGTATTTTGCCAATGGGTTCGTTCCCTCTTTTTTCAGGGAGTATAGAACTCAAACATCTTCAACACTCGTGTCTGTTCCCTATTCCTTCAGAGAGTATAAGACTTGAACAATCTTCAACAATCGTGTCTTCTCCCTATTCCTTTAGAGAGTATAAGACTCGAACAATCTTCAACTATCATGTCTGCTCCCTATTCCTTCAGAGAGTATAAGACTCGAACAATCTTCTTCTTATGGGTTCGCTCCCTCTTTCTTCAGAGAGTATAGAACTTGAATATCTTCTTCAAACGGGTTTGCTCCCTCTTTCTCTAGGGAGTATAAAACTCGGACATCTTCTTCAAACGGGTTCGCTCCCTCTTTCTCTAGGGAGTATAGAACTCGAACATCTTCTTCTGCTTCACTACTTTCTTGTGAAGGCTTATGTTTGATTTTCTTCAAAGGTTAAACCCTCATCTTCATGCTTCAATATCTTCAATCTTCAACTATCATTGGGAAATCTGTAGACATTTTAAATCATCATGTAATGTTATGATCCTATTCATGTCTAAAATGTATGCAAGTATGCAATTTAATGCATTTTCTTCTTCGAATGAAGACCATCTCCTTTGATTTCAATGGAACTCGGTTTCTTTTCGGGCATAGAGTATTTGACCATTTCACCCCAGTTGACACTCTCAATACCACAACTTTCGGCTTGACAGGACTTTGACTTCTTTCTTTCTTGAAACCTACCGGTACCCCTGACCACTCTTCTTGATAAATGACAATCTTTGGGTCCTCCCTTAATGGCAGTAATTTTCTATGAACCCCAAGGTTTTTGTTTCTCATAATCATACAAACATACATGTTAAAACCAATGTCAACTTCAGAATACCTGCATTTTCCAAAACCTTTTGCATAATGATACAAAATGATCTCATGTACCACAAGTTAAGCTATATGTTTTAACTTTTTCAAAATTAGATGTTTGTAAAATAGGAGTTGAAAAGGAAAAATATCTCTTTATTTATGTAAATGCAGAGAATTTTTAGGCAACTACATGGCAAACTTTGAATTGGAAAAAGAACAAAAGGATAGGCGTCTTCACATATCAATAACACAAATGCTTTTGAACTGGCACGCCGTTAGAGTGACTCGAGTGTAGCTTCTGTCAAAAGGATCTCCAAAATTGTGATGACACCTAAGAGTGCAAGCTCTTTTTGAGCCCCCAAATCTCCTATTACTGGACACCATAAACCAGTATTGAATCTCATGTGCATTCAATTTCTCCCTGATTGTTTTCATTGAGACTCATTAATCTTCAGTCTCACTCCTGATCTTCAACTGTCATTGTCGTTACCCATGTCAGAAGCTCTTTCTACTTCCAAAATAATTCAGATCCTCATCCATGCACGAACTCTGAATTTAAAACTCAAGCCGCCCTTTACGGGTTTTCAGCTTGAGATCTCCTTTGGCTTCAAGATGCTTTTCTCGAGTTTTCATCTTGAACCCTCCCTTTTTCTTTTCTTCCTTTTTTTCATTTTTTTAAGCAAAATACTTCTTAACCGCGTCAGAGTTCACTGGATAAGGTAATTCAGACCCATCCATCTCAGTTAAGACTAGAGCTCCTCCGGAAAAGGCTTTCTTGACAACATAGGGTCCTTCCCACTTGGGCATCCATTTCCCTCGAAAATCTTTTTGAGTGGGCAATATCCTCCTGAGCACCAGATCTCCTTCGTGTATTTCTCGAGGGCAAACTTTCTTATCATGTGCTCGTATCATCCGCTTTTGGTACATCTGACCGTGACAAATAGCTTTCAATCTCTTTTCTTCAATCAAATTCAATTGGTCATATCTGGCCTGCACCCATTCTGCCTCACTTAGCTTCAACTCTGATAAAACCCGGAGCGAGGGAATCTCTACTTCAATAGGGAGGACAGCTTCCATCCCATAAACTAGAGAAAACGGAGTTGCCCCAGTTGACGTCCGTACAGATGTCCGATAGGCAAACAGAGCAAATGGCAACTTCTCATGCCAATCTTTATAAGTTTCAGTCATCTTCTCTATAAGTCTCTTAATGTTCTTATTAGCCGCCTCCACTGCCCCATTCATCTTTGGGCGATAAACCGTGGAATTATGATGCTTTATTTTGAATTGCTCACATACAGATTTCATCATCTTGTTGTTTAAGTTCAATGCATTGTCGGAGATAATCCTTTCCGGTGAGCCATATCTACAGATGATTTCCTTCTTCAAGAACTTACATATCGTTGACTGGGTAACACTGGCATAGGAAGCTGCTTCTACCCATTTGGTGAAGTAATCTATCGCTACCAGAATGAAGCGATGGCCATTTGATGCTCTCGGAAAAATTTGCCCAATAACATCCATGCCCCACATAGAAAATGGCCACAGAGCTGTCATCACATGCAACGGATGAGGAGGGGTGTGCATTCTATCCCCATAAATCTGGCATTTGTGACACTTTCGGGCATAATTGATGCAATCAGTCTCCATAGTCGACCAATAATACCCAAATCTCATAATCTGTTTGGCCATTACATGCCCATTAGCATGGGTGCCACATATCCCTTCATGTACTTCTTCAAGGATCATTTTAGCTTCTTTAGTATCCACACACCTTAATAAGACCCGGTCCATGCTTTTCTTATATAGGGTCTCACCATTAAGCACATACCCCGCTGCCATTCTTCTAATGGTCCTTTTGTCATTCTCAGTTGCTTGTTCAGGGTAACTTTGATATCGTATATATTGGGAGATATCATAGTACCAAGGTCTTCCATCCTCTTCTTCTTCAATGTTAAAACAGTGGGCGGGATACTCATAAGCCTTCATCTCAATAGGCATCATATTGGAATGCTCGTTCCTCTTAAAGGTCGCTGCCAAAGTAGCCAAGGCGTCCGCCATTTGATTTTCTTCTCTGGGGAGATAATTAAAAGTCACTTCTTCGAATTCTTCAATAAGTCTTAGAACTAATTTACGATATTCCACCAATTTCGAATCTTTCGTTTCCCATTCTCCTCGGAGCTGGTAAATTACCAAAGCTGAATCCCCATATACCTTCAACATTTTTGCTTTGAGTTCAATAGCTGCTCTAAGACCCATAACACAAGCCTCATATTCAGCCATATTGTTTGTACAATCAAAATTGAGTCGACTGGTAAAAGGATAATGTTCTTCATTTGGTGAGACCAAGACTGCCCCAATCCCATGCCCCAAGGCGTTTGAAGCACCATCAAAGTTCATCTTCCAGTATTTACTGGTGAGCGCAACTGTTTCTTCCTCCGAGATAGCCATTAAATCCTCATCTGGAAAATCGAAGTTCAATGGTTCATATTCCTCTGAAGCCCTACTTGCAATAAATTCTGCTATGGCGCTCCCTTTAACTGCTTTCTGGCTTACATACTGGATGTCAAATTCGGACAACAAGATTTGCCAACGAGCTAATCTCCCAGACAATGCAGGCACACCCATTAGATATTTCAAGGGGTCCAGCTTGGATATGAGCCAAGTAGTATGATACAACATATACTGTCTAAGTCTTCTGGTAGCCCACACTAAAGCGCAACACAACTTTTCAATTGGTGGGTATATGGCCTCACACTCAGTGAACTTCTTATTGAGATAATAGATAGCCCTCTCCCTCTTCTCAGTTTGATCATGTTGCCCCAACACACAACCCATTGAATTGTCATAAACTGACAAATAAAGAATTAAAGGCTTGCCTGAGATAGGTGGCACTAGGATTGGAGTATTCGAAAGATATCTCTTTACCGCCTCAAAAGCCTCTTGACAATCCTCACTCCATTCTCCTGAATCATTCTTACGAAGAAGGCGGAATATAGGATCACATTTTTCGGTCAGCTGTGAGATAAACCGAGCGATGTAATTTAATCTCCCTAAAAATCCTCGAACCTCTTTCTGTGTTCTTGGGGCTGGCAAATCTTGAATGGCTTTTACTTTATCGGGATCTATTTCAATTCCCTTTCGGCTCACTACGAATCCCAATAGCTTTCCCGATGTCACCCCAAAAGTACACTTATTTGGGTTAAGTTTGAGTTGGCACTTCTTTAACCTTTGGAAGAGCTTCCTCAAATTCTCGATATGTTCCTCCTCTGTCTTGGCTTTGACAATCATATCATCAACATATACTTCAATTTCTTTATGCATCATGTCATGAAACAATGTCACCATAGCCCTCTGATAGGTTGCCCCTGCATTCTTCAATCCAAACGGCATAACTTTATAACAGAACGTCCCCCACATAGTGACAAACGTTGTTTTTTCCATATCTTCAGGGTGCATTTTAATTTGATTGTAGCCAGAGAAACCATCCATAAATGAGAATAAGGAGTTTCCGGCAGTATTGTCCACCAATGTGTCTATGTGCGGCAAAGGAAAATTGTCTTTCGGACTAGCTCTATTAAGATCTCTATAGTCGACACACATTCGAACTTTCCCATCCTTCTTTGGTACCGGAACAATATTTGCTACCCACTCAGGATATTTGGCCACTGTAAGAAACCCGGCATCAAATTGTTTCTTCACTTCTTCTTTAATTTTGAGCAGCATCTCAGGTCTCATTCTTCTCAGCTTCTGTTGTACAGGCTTACAATCAGGCTTTATTGGCAGTTTATGGACCACCAATTCTGTATCCAAACCTGGCATATCTTCGTACGACCAAGCAAATACATCCTTGAAAATTTGAAGTAATTCTATCAAACTCTGTCTTCCTTCAATAGACAAGGTAGTGCCAATCTTAACTTCTTTTCTATCCTCATCCGTTCCCAAATTCAAAATCTCAGTATGCTCTTCGTGAGGCAGAATCTGTTTATCCTCCTGTTCTACTATCCTTAGCAATTCAGAAGGTAATTCACATCCCTCATCATCATCACACCCTTCGACTTCCCCTTGACATATGGGCATCTCGAAATCAATCTCCGGGTCAGAGTCATTAGCATTTGTATCATTGATATCTGAGCTCCTGAAAGGATAACGGAAGAGAAGATATATACATATATGCATACGGGAGAATCTTTTCCCATATAAATAAATAGAAAGAAATAATATATATGTATACAACCAAGAATGATATGCATGAAAAATGTTTGTCATTTGGGAATCAAAACACATCTTTTATTGAAAGCAAGTAAAAACACACAACTTAACCCTTTACATCAAATCACCTATTGTCCTAGGGTATGAACAATAGTGAAGAGTTCTAGTGTATTACTCTGCAAAAGATTTGTAAACTACAGGCAGTTCCTCCGCAGTCCAGTTGTTCAACATAAATCCCGGTGGCGCAGGGTAAATGCCCGTAGCTCTCATTTCTTTGAATTCCTCATCGGTTATGACATTAATGCCCAAGTCTTCCAAGGCATCCTCAACTATCACTTTACTGCTTTCCAAAGTCCCTTGAAACATATATCCTCCTGATACGAAAATGCTACTCAATGGCGGGAATGTCATGGGCTCCCAGATTGGGTGCTCACCAGTCAATCTTGCCTTCCTCAATTCCTGACTCTTCTTGATGCTTCTCAATTTTTCTTTTAAAGTCGGCTGATACCCTAAACCGAACCTATCTCTTTTAGTTATAGGGTAGATTGGACTCACCAGTCCTTGCAATTGACGTCCAAGCCCTTTGCCAGCTCTCGCTCCCCTTCCAAGAGTTAGTTTAAGCCCCATTTTGGTGCAGTTTGACAATCTAGGCTTCGGGATCTTCTTTCCTTCCGCCACGAACGTGGCATTGACATATTCTAAAGATCTGAAAGAACATTCAACAGCTTTTTCTTCCACTTCAATGTATGGAGCCGTAGTCGAAACTGAAGCGATAATGTCTTCTTCAGCATGAATGCATATAAGCCTCCCATCAATTGCAAATTTTATTCTCTGGTGCAAAGTTGATGGAACCGCACCGGCCTGATGAATCCAGGGCCTTCCCAACAAGCAGTTGTATGTAGGCATGATGTCCATCACTAGAAACTCCACTTCATATATCGTAGGACCAATAGTCAGAGGAATATCAATCTTGCCTAGAACTTCTCTTTTTGTTCCATCAAAAGCTCGAACCACACTTTGACAGTTTCTCATCAGGGTACTATCAACTGGCAGTTTTTTCAAGGTCACCAAGGGCATCATATTTAGTGCTGAACCATTATCTATCAGTACTCTGGATAAAACATGCCCTTTGCACTTAACTGTAATGTGCAAAGCCTTATGATTGCCAATCATCCCTGAAGGGATCTCGTCCTCAGAAAAATATAAAAAATTATCGGCCTGTATGTTGGCAACTAGTCGGTCCAGTTTTTCTGTGGGTATCTCCTTCGGGACAAAGGTTTGGTTCAAAACTTTTAACAAGGCGTTACGATGAGCCTCTGAACTCAGAAGAAGTGATAGGACAGAAATACGGGCAGGCAGCTTATGCAGTTGCTCAACAATACTATATTCACTATGTTTCAAAAATTTTAAAAATTCCACTGCTTCATTCTCCGTTACTGGCTCATTGACGACGAGCTCATCTTCTTTTATCTGCACTTCAATACCTTTTCCTTTCTCGACAGCAACCTTCTTCTCAGACTCTTTGTGATAACATCTACCACTCCTGGTCATATGTCCCACTTCGTCTACTTCTTCTTGTTGCTTTGCTACCTCTCCTATTTGACAAGTATATCTCCAGGGCACCTGTTTATTATCTTTGTACGGGAACGGAGAGGGAGGTGTAATAATCACTTTTGGAGCTACCTTCTCAGCCACTCGATTCTTGGGAGTAATGACGAGGGGATAACTAGAACCATAGACCCTTTTGGATGATCCCTCAGAGGCGTAAACTTCTGCCTCTTCTTTCTCAGCCACTTCTCTGAAGAACTCGATTTCTTTACTATCCATCATTTCTTGCACCAGCTCTAAGAAATCAGGACACTGTTGTATATTGTGTCCTGTGCAGTTATGGTAATGGCACATCTCTTCATTGTTGAACTGTTCACATGGCAGATTGGCCTTTAATAGTCCTACTTTGACCATTTGGCACCATACCCAAAACATGGGTGACATCACCTCACTAACATTCTTTATAGTCATTCTTCCTTTCCCTTCAGTAACTGCGTTAATCCCAGCTCCTGCATGGTTTGGCAAGGGATTCTGGGCTATGTTTGGTTGTTCGCTGTCACCAAAATTGATGACATTTCTTCTTCTCAGAGCTTGGACGACTTTTTTGAACGCAGGACAATTTTCAATAGAATGTCCTGAAACCCCCGCATGGTATTCACATTTAGCATTAGCATCATACCATTTGGGATAAGGGGGTTGTATGGGGTCCACATGATAAGGTGAGACTACATGTCGATCGTATAATTCGTGGAATAACTCCTTATAAGTCATAGGAATCGGATCAAATTGAGGCCTCTCTCTCCTTGGATCCCTTACCCCTTGTCTATTGTCCATTTGTGGTGGTGTCACCGTACCTTGAGGTCGAGACACTGTGATGTTATGGGAATCATACTGCCTTGCATTGCTGACTTCGTTTTCCTTCTTCCTCATCGGTGGTTTCTTGTTGGACTCTCCTCCCTCGAGCTTCCCACTTTTAATTGCCATTTCAATCATTTCTCCCGCCGTAACTATATCAACAAAACTTCGAGAAGGATTACCAATAAAGTGTGAGAAGAAGGGAGCCTTCAAGGTATTAACAAAAAGTAGGTTCGTTTCCTCCTCTACCAACGGTGGGTGGACTTGTACTGCTACTTCCCTCCATCTTTGAGCATATTGTCTAAAACTTTCATTATGCTTCTTTTCCATTGCTTGCAACACCATTCTGTTAGGCCTGACATCCTTTACATGTTTATACTGGTCAAGAAATAATTTGGCCAAATCTTTCCAGGACTTAACATCAACCCTTCTTAGTTGATTATACCACCGCAGTGCTGAACCTACTAAGCTTTCCTGGAAACAGTGAATCAATAGCTGGTCGTGCCCTACATAACCAGTCATTTTCCTGCAAAACATTGTGATATGGGCAGAAGGGCATTGGGTACCGTCGTATTTCTCGAAGTCGGGAGTTTTGAACTTGGGAGGTAGGACCAGATCAGGAACTAAACTTAGTTCCTTAGCATCGAGACCATACAAGCTGGTGTCTTCTTTCATAGCTTGTACTTCATTTGCTAGCTGCTTATACTGCTCCTGCAACAACTTGTTTTCCTTCTTCTCTGCTTCCTCATCAAGGTCCGGGACCTGGTGATATGGACTTTCTTCGGGATGCGAGCAAGATCCAGGTTGCGGATTAACAGCAATGCCAATAGGATTTATGTGTACTTTAGTAGGGACTGACGTTCCTTGGATATTTGGAGACTGCGCTGGGGTAAACCCTGGAGGATAAAGTGGTTCTTCAATTATTTGCTCAGGGGCCTTTCCATGTTCTGAATTTCTCCCTCCCAGCATACTTGTCAACTTAGACAACATATCCTCTTGAGCCTTAAGCATATCTTCTTGCATTTTCCTTAGATCATCTTGTAACTGCAGTTGAGTTTTTTCAATTTGAGCGATTTTATCATCCATGGCCTTCCTTGTGTTATAGTGATGCTTAGAATTTCCCAGTATTTCTCTGTTACACAGTTCCTTTTGTTAATGTTTACATCTTATTTAATGAATATGAAGTATATGATTATGAATGAATAAAGTGCGATGTAAGAAAAATAAAGATGCATTGCAAAAAACAATAAAATGATGCATATGCAAAATGCAGGGTGTTGATCCTGGAGCGATTCCTTAGAACAACTCTTTATATTAGAGACGACGTTCAAGTACAAGGTTAAAACATATCACAGATAAATCTGTACTGTTTCCCCTATCTGTTGCACATGGGCTAGCAATTCCAAGATCTTCTCGTTTTCTTCCGCCTCAGGATCCAATTCTCCGCCTATAGCAGTAGCTTCTTGAGATAGATCGACCAAATACTGTGCGATCCCCCGAGCATGCCCCAGGTAACAAGCGATGAGGTCTTCTCCTCGTTTGGCTCTCGCCTGAGCTCGCTCCCATCGAACACGCCACTGGACATCCCCTTCATAAGGAACTATCGATAATTCACTTGATTGCCTTTGGAACTCCTGAACCATGGCTTCGAGCTCTCTCACTCTTCTTTTCAGACTTTCGACTTCTCCACGACTCGAGCTACCTTCCCGACTCTTGTATCGTCGTACCGCAGCCTCCATACTCGAGATCTTCCCCTTCAGTTTCTCGCTATAAGCTTGACCTTCTTGTAATTGATGCTCTAAACAACTTTTTTCTTTCGACAAAATCCTTACCTGGTGTCTGCTTTGCTTGAGCTCTTCCTGACTCTCCCCGGCTGCCCTTTTCAAGCTTGCCACTTCATGTCTCCACTCAACCGATAACTTGCTTGAACTAGAAGATGTCTGATCTTTCACCATTCGCTGGTAATTTGATTGAAGATCATCAAAATCTAACCGAAGTTGCTTCTCTACTTTTTCAGCTCGGTCCGCTTTACTTTTTTGAATATCGATCTCCAACCCCTTCTGAAACACCTCATCTTCTAGCTTTTGCAGAGTAGTTCTCCATTGTCTCCTTTCCGCCTCAAAATCGCTCTTAGCTAGCTCTAATGGAGATGGCACTATCCTCAAATGCTCTTTCACGGGTTGAATGTTTTCAGGATTTGCCATCGGAATATTATCGTTTACTCGATTGCTTCTCCACTGCTCGTACTCTTGTGATAGTTCGAGACCATAGGTGAAAAGATTCATACGATGAGTCTGCTTCCAAGCTTCGGCAACCCCTCTGACTTTGCTCTTGTATTGATCTCCCTTGAATGCAAAATCTGATCCTGACAAGTCCCGCGTAGCCGGAATGAACTGCCTTGACCCATATTGTCTGGAAACCAGCAGAGGTGCATACCCAACAGAGCCCCATATACCCGGTAAAGGTACCCAATCTCGCTCTCCACACTTGTAAAGTATATCTGAAGTGACATTCCAAGAAGCTCGCCATAAAACATCACCGTCTCGGATATCCCTGAAGATGACCATCCACTTTTCTTCGGTAAAACCTCTAGGCCAATCTTTTGAAAGGAAATCTTTCAAAGGTGAAAACCCGTCCAAAAACACTCGACCCGGTGCCCTTTCGACGTGTTTGAAATGACTGAGGATCCAAACTAGCAATAGGGGTGCACATCCTATAAAGCGTCCTTCTCCCTCTCGCCTGCAAGAACTCAAAGAACGAAACGTCTCTGCTAGAATAGCGGGAATAGGATCCACATGCTTGTCTAATCTTTCGAACAGGTCAACAACAGATACATCTACGTATCCTAACACCTTTGGGAAGATAACGAGCCCATAAATCCCTAAAGCAAGTAAATCAAGCTTCTTTCTCTGATCGGGATGCCGATTGATTACTTCCTTCAAAGCGGACCAAGGAAAACATTCATTGTCTCCTTTCTTCTTAATATTTTTTACAACCCAATCCTCGCTCATTCCAGTGATCAATAGCAATTTCTTTTTGAACGAAGGAGTGACTGGGGGCTTGGTATAGACTCTGTCAACTTGAGCTCTCGGACACCGGATCAAAGCTCGATATTCTTCTATTGTTGGCGTCAAATCCACTCTTCCAAACGTGAAACAACTGTAACCGGGATTCCAGAACTGCGCCAGGGCCCTAAACAGATTTCGATCGATCAAAACATCGAGAAGGTAATGTATATCACCATACAACTGATAAAACATCTCTTGGTCGGCTGTTTCACATCCTTCCCAAATCTCTTTAAGCTCGTTCAAATCATTCTGACGCACATTGATGTGAGTGTAACTAAACATCTCCGACACATAATCAAGCTTTAAACTGTCTCCATTGGACAACTGGGATTGCATCGACCATCTCAAAACATCTGCATTGTCATCAACCTCTTTTTGAACCTTTCGTTCCATATTCTGGCCTTCTAATGGACATCGATCCCAAATCAACACCATGAAATGGATAGTGCAATGCAAAACAAAAGGAATAAAACATAGACAAAAGAAAACCAGTTAGTAAACATTAGTCAATTAATCACGGATAATAATTTGTTAAAGAATTCTACCCTCACATGCTGACTACCCAGTCATTCTTTATCGTTTCCAACCCAACAAGATATCTACCCCTTATGCTTTATCTGAACATTAAAACCCTAACCGCATGATACCTAATTCAACCTAACCACATGATCTCTAGTTCGCATGCATTTGCTCAGAAAACGCAATTAAATGACTCAAAAAGCTTTTCCTCGTGTACCCTCCTCACGGGACTCCTAAGGTTCGGGTCAGGCTCGACCTAAGTTTGGGCTCTATGTTCACTATATGCTGGGTTAGGTTCTAAAGTATTAGGTTCTCGAATTATCCTTGCCGGTGCCCCTTTGGGCTGCCGAACCCTCAATCCTGGCCCATCACAGGCTTTAGTAGATCGAGTTCAATTTCGAGGGAACACACCTCCTTATGTCCATGCGGAGGTGAATACCATCACGAGGACCATAAGGCGTGAGCTCCAGGAGCGATCCACTATCCCATGCGGAGGTGAAAACCACACGAGGGAGTAGTCTCTCACTCCTACTTAAATAGGACAGAGCGGGGTTTTAGCTCATGTTATGCAAATGCAGCTGTGCAATGTGTGAGGAAAAGCAAAAATAAAACAACACATATTCACTTAAACACTCAAAAGATCAAACTTCTTTAAACACGTAATTAATCTGAAACCATTAACAAACAGATCAGTACAACTATTTATTGGTTAATCAAATTCTGAACAAACACATTAAAACCAAATAGGGGATCAAAAACCAAATTAAAAAGAATTTCTAACTTTCATTTGCAAAGATAATTAATTAACCGACTATAGGCCTGACTCTCTAAAAGAAGGTCCCCAGTGGAGTCGCCAAGCTGTCGAAACGATTTTTAAAACGTGTGAGATTTTGGAAACCACACCAATTTTTAATTATTCTCTTTACGATTGAATTTTAATTAAAAACAATGTGATTTTAGAAAACCTCTCGTTTCGAAAATTTGGGAATTCATTCACGATAAAAATACGGGTTCGAAGAGTCGCCACCAATCTTTGATTAGGGTGTGATTGGGCACCCAAAAATGTTTTGCCATTTTAAATAAAAATAATAATTTTAATTAAAACAACAAATTTAGGTCTGCGTTACCAGAAAATGAGTTCGGGAGTCGGTTACGCGTGGGGAAGGATTAGCACCCCCACAACGCCCTAAATCGGTACCTCATCGATTAATTAATGTCTTTGCAATGAAATTTACAAATTCGAGTTTAATTTAGTTTATGATCCCCGACAACGACGTGCAAACTTTACAATATTTCAAAGCACCAAAATTGATTAAATTAAAATTACCAAGCCTTTAGAAAGATAAAGAATATTCGATTATTTATAAATATCGAGACGAGATCTTAGATAAGTTCTAACTACCTTTTCTCGATAAATTTAAATAACCGAATATTTCTTTTTCTTCCGTTCCCAAATTTTAAAATGATGGATCAAAATTTTTTTTAAAAGTGTCAATAATAGGATATACTTTTAATTTAAAATCGTCAAAAGCGGATATCTAATCAGTTAAGACAACCCACTTACAACAATTTTAAATTAAAATGATATTACCCTTAATTAAATTATGTAAATACGTCGATTTATACATATGAGGTTACCATGCGTAAATTAATAGAAATAATCATCCAATTAACAAATAATATATACAAAATATTCCTACAATGCGACACTTTAATATAAAAATTATATACATATATTACAACTAAAAAATATATACTATATTCATAGTAATATTTAATGAACAAATATGACTCCAACATAATAAAAAAACATAACACCACAAATCATAAATTTAAGAAAATAATTATGTACTAAAACGAGGACTAAATAATATTAAAATAAAACTTTGTTATCTTAACTATAAACGGAAAAATAATTAATGTAGACATGCTAATATTATACCACATTGAATGCTGGAAACTAAAATGAAAATCTTATTATTTTAACAAACTAAAACTAACATAAACCCAAAACATATTAAGGACTAAAAAGTAGTATGCAAAACTTTAGAATTCTAATATCTAAATTAACAATAATTAAATACAATCGCAACTTGGACCGGAATTAAATGTGCGTAAAATATAAAGAACAAATTGAAAATATGAAACTAAACCTTGTGTGGCCCAAATGGTAAATAACCCATGCACACAACATGACACACCCTGGACCCCAATTATACTGCAGCGTTTTAACCAAACTATAGCTTTGAATTTAAAATTTAACTTAAAAACAAAAACAACAATATGTTAAACCTAAACATTTCCCCCTTTTAGTGCATCGTTTCTCTTCTTCTTCTTCATTCTTTCACCAGTACACTAACCAGAGACCAAGATTTTCCATGGCCAACATACCTTCAGCCGAAACCTTATCCCCCAAAGCCTCTATCACCATCGAGTGACTACTAAAAACCATAGGAGACCTAGATCTTCACCATAACTTAAACTCTTCATTTCTATTTTAAAACCTAAACTAAACTTAGATATCAATTGAAATGACCCTTTAACAGATCCAACAAACCATAGAAAGCTCTCAGCTTTTCTAATTTTTCACCGAGAAACTCAACCCCTTCTTGTGAGGTAACTCCGACTCCTCTCTTCCTATTTACATTTTATTGTTGTTTAATTTCTGATTTATTCAGTTTACTAACCACAATCCTCTAATTCTAGAAATTGAAACCCGAACGCATAGTATAGCCACCAAACTCTACTGTTGTTCATAACTAAGGTAAATTTATAATCCCTTTCTACTTTATTTTATTTTTAGGAATTGCATTTAATTTAGAAATTATTAAAACAAATTAAGAAAAATATTAAAGTAAATAATAATCAAGAACAACCTCGTATGGACTGAATTTCTCTTTGTATTGCTTTGATTCGCTGAAATGAGAACTTCTCTGCTTCTTTGTTCTTCGAATAAAAGGAAAAAAAAATCCAGTACAGTATTATTTTTGGTTAAAATACAACGGGAAAGGGTATTTTCTGGCTTCCGTCCCCCTGTTCGAATCCTCCCTTCTTTTTTTCCTCCCCTTTCTGCTCGTATAATTGCCCCCATATTTATGGTTGCTTTGAATTCACCATTTTCCTTTGTCGTTGGATTAGTGCTGAAGCAGGTACGTTTAATCCCATAATTTTCGGGATTTATTTCCATTTCAAAGGTTTAGGTAAAGGTTTGTCAAATCTCTTTGACCTTGGTGACTGATTTGTTTATTGATTTTGCTTATGTTTTCCATTATATCAGCTTCAATGGATGGCATGATTGGTGGCAGTGACTTGCTTGGTGATTGGCTCATGCATTGATGGAAACCGGTAACTGGGGTAATGGTCACTGGGTTGAGCTTGAGTTATAGGAAATTTGTAATCTGGGTCTTGAGCCTGTAAAAAAATAATATGTAACATTAATAATAATATTAATAATAATAATAATATAATTTTAATATAATATTTATAATCCGGACAAAAACGGGTGTCTACATCTCTACTGCTAGATTTGTCGCTGGTTGCCTCGATACAAACGAAAAGTCCTCGGGGTAAACGTTTTTACCCCGTCATTTGATCGAATCATGGCTACCTACTAGGTGCTCTCCTCGTCGTGTCCCCTCATTGGTTAAGGCATTCAAAGCCAAAAAGAGAAAAAAACAAAGGGAGAGACAGGAAATCCATTTTTCACTGGCATGCAAGACCAAAAACCATAAAAAAAAAACCCAATGCTCTATATATAACACAACCATCAACACAGAGAAAAAAGATCAGAAAGAGATTTCAGGATCCAGAGACTTTTTTAAATCTAAGAAAAAAGATAGATTGGCCAAAAAAGAAAGATCCACAACCATTTTTGAAGAAATAAACATAAAAGAAAAAAAAAATAAGGAGTCTTACCATCGTTCATCGAAGTCTCGCTTGTCATCGGAAAGTCCAAATGTCATCAGAATATGGTGTTTTGTCGAAGGTACATCCCTAGATCTATAATGATTCGCTCGTGTTTAAGTGAAAATGGCTTTAGATATGATTTTAGGAGAGATAGAGGGTTGTTTTAGGGTAAGTTTTCAAACTCCGATCGCCGTGGGCGGTGGCAGGGTGCTTCGGTGAGTAGTGGCCAGAGGCTGATGGCCTCTCCCAGACAAGGAAAGAAAGAGAGAAGGCAAAGAGTTTCTTTTTTTAAAAAAAGAGAGAGTTTTGATGAAATGATGCATTTGTCCATTTTAGGCCGATTTTTGGGTATTTATACCCAATCTGAAACGACGTCGTTTCGAGGGGCAGAACGGTGCGTTTTGGGTGTATGGGAGAATCATTCCCGCAGCCCTCGAATCTTGTAATTTTACATTTTAGTCACTAAATGGAATTTTGAATCCTTTTATTTCGAGTGTCCTATTTTAGTAGTTTCCATTTTAGTCTTGAATGTTGATGTTGGTTTATTTACAATTCCAGTGCCTAGTTTGTAAAATATTTGCAATGGTTGCCCTAGTTCTTGCTAGTTTTGTTGTTTGATCCTAAAAGTTGACACCTTTTTTTTTTATTTTTGGTCACATATTTGTTGTGTCTTTTAGTTTATGCACTTTGCATTATGATTTCCCATGCATTCACACCGTTGTCCATATTAATAAACGTCATATGTGTAAGTAGCTTATTTTATGTACACTTATTTAATCAATTATTGTACACGTATGACATGAGAGTCTTTTTTATATATTATTTTGGCTCAAATATTATACACGGATTATATAGTTGTTATTCTTAAATATGCTTGAGTTAGATTAATAAACGTATATTAGTATTTTTAAAAAAAAATATTTATAAATATTATTTTGTGCGAATAATTTATGAAGATGCACCTTAACTAGCAAGGAGCGTGTCTCATCCAAATTGTTCATAAAAATGGTATGATCTTATTCGAGTAAGTATTAAATGTATGGCAATGTCACTTCGTGAGGGGGATCATGGAAACACGTCTTAACTGGCAAGGAGTGTGCCTCCAAATGATTGTTTGTACGAAATGACATCCTTTTGTTACTTGATTATTTTTTGAACATATCAAATATATATTCAATCTATTACAATGATCAAGGCAATGGTTGAATTAGAAGGAGATTCGGGATCCAGAGAGACTTTAAAAAAGCTAGAAAGAGAGAAAGAGATAAAGAGCGGCCAAAAAGGAAAGATCTAGAGCCACTTTTGAAGAGATAAACACAAAGGAAAAAAGGAAGAGCCTTACCCTCATTCATCGAAGTCTCTCTTGTCATCGAAAAGTCCAAACGTCGTCGGGAGGAAGTGTTTTATTGAATGTGCATCCTTAGATATAGAAAGATTCGCTCATTTTTAAGTGAAAAGGGGTTTAGATATGGTTTTAGGAGAGATAGAGGGTTGTTTTATGGTATGTTTTTGAACTCCGGCCACCGTGAGCGGCGACGGAGTGCTTGGGTGAACGGTGACTGGAGGTTGTCGGCCTCTCCCCCGACAAGGAAAGGAACAAAGAATGCAGAGAGTTTCTCTCTTTAGAAAAAGAGGGAGTTTTGATGAAATGAAGCATTTGGCCATTTTAGGTCGGTTTTTAGTTATTTATACCCAATCTGAAACGACGTTGTTTTGAGGGGTAGAGTGGTGTGTTTTAGGTGCATGGGAGAATCATTCCCGTAGCCCTCGAATCTTGTAATTTTACATTTTTTCACTAAATGGAATTTTGAATCCTAGTTTATATTGATTTATTTACGATTCCAATGCCTAGTTTGTAAAATATTTGCAATTGTTGCTCTAGTTCTTGCTGGTTTTGTTGTTTGATCATAAAAGTTGACACTTTTTTTTTTATTTTTGTCACATATTTATCGTGTCTTTTAGTTTATGCACTTTGTATTCCAATTTCCCATGTATTCACATCGTAGTCCATATTAATAAGCGTCATATGTGTAAGTAGCATGTTTTATGTACGTTATTTGATCAAGTATTGTATATGTATACAATGCGAGTATTTTTATATATTGTTTTGGCTCAAATATTTTACGCGGATTATATAATCGTTATTCTTAAATATGCATGGGTTAGATTAATATATGTATATTAGTATTTAAAAATATATATTTATAAATATTATTTTGTGCGAATAATTTATGAAGATGCGCCTTAACTAGCAAGGAGTGTGTCTCATCCAAATTGTTCATACAAAATGGTATGATCTTATTCGAGTAAGTAATAAATGTATGGGAATGTCACTTCGTAAAGGGAATCATGGAAACGCGCCTTAACTGGCAAGGAGTATGTCTCCAAAGGATTGTTCGTACGAAATGACATCCTTTTGTCACTTGATTATTTTTCGAACATATCAAATATATAACAATCTATTACAAATATCAAGGCAGTGGTCTTTTATATGGGAAATTAATGGAAATGTGCCTTAACTGGCAAATAGTGTGTTTCCGGTGATTGTTTCTATAAAAGAATATTTTCGAAAGAAATATTTAAAGAAGATGATCATAATTTAAATATACCATTCGAATTTATAATTTTCAATATCTATATGACGTATAATCGCTTAGGTATCGATTTCAGGCGTTGTGGGGTGCTAATCCTTCCCCACGCATAATCGACTCCCGAACCCTTTTCAAAACGAGTTTCTGGTTAAACGCAAATCACTTTTTATCTTTTAAAATTATTTTTCTTAAAATATTTTAGGTATTCGACATACCTAACCCAAAAGTCGATGGCAACTCCGAACATATTTATTTGTTCTTTATTTTAAAACCCAATATTTTCTAAAATTAAGTTGGATCGCTCCCCGCCATAACACCAAAAAAGCTTAAGGATCGTTCCGACAACGACAATTATATACAATTCAATTTTTTTTTTGGTTTAGATGAAGAATTATAACCAATTATTTTTAAGAAAAATAAAATATATAAGAAAAAAGAGGAGAAAGAAAAAGAATTAGTTTAAGGGCTACTTTTATCCCTGTAGTAGACACAATTTATCATTTTCGTCCATATGATATTTTCACATCGATTTAGCCCTCGGAGTTGTTTAGGCGGATTATTCAAGCCCTCAAAGTCTGTTGACTATTTTGACTAACAGAACCGTAAGTCTTTTGCATCTGTGGGTTAATGGATTTGTTAAAATATTTATTAAACACAAAGTTAGAAAAAAATCCTAAAATATTATTATTTATTTCAATGAGATTAAGGGATTGGGTTAAGATTTTTGGAATTTTTTCTAGCCGTTGTTTTTAGTAAATATTTTATTATTTTTAAATAAATGTCACGTCATCATCAAGCCACGACAACAATATTGATTGACGTGAAAATTGTTGACGACCACAAACATAAAAGACAAATGGTTCTGTTAGTCAGTATGGACTTCGAGAGATATGATGATGCCCTAAACAACTTCGATGACTAAATTGATGTGGAAATACTATAGGGACGAAAATGATAAATTAGGTCTACTACATGAACAAAAGTAGCCTTTAAGCTAAAAGAATTCATGAGAAATTGCGTTCCATTAGTTGGGTCATGAGGTTTACAAATTAATCCTTAATACGCGTGGAAGTTAGGCTTAGAATCATAATTATTATTTATAGTTCAACAAAATGAATTGACATTAACATTATGTAATAGCGTTTGTCGGTTGTAAATTTTTCAACAGTCGAATCAAAAAATTATAACTATCTGAATAATATAAAACTAAAAAAACATAGATAAACGGAAGATATTCAGAGGTGTCACGGAAACTAAACGATTGAAAATGGAGTAGAAACTAATTTCCCCCAACTATTTACAAAAAGAAGTCCATAGTGAATCACATTTCACATGGTGAAATTAGTTGCCTTTAATCACTACCCTACAAAATATCTGCCATTTTTATGGGTTCTAATTTAATCCTATCTTAATTGGAAATCTACCCCATATCACATTCATATAACTTTTGGTGCTTTAATAATTAGATTAGAGTAGCACTCATTTGTTTCTTAGTTTGATTACAGCTAGAATTCATCTGCACAAACCAAGTTTTAATTTGTAATCACAGTTAGGTTAATCATGCAATTTATTTTCAAATTTTCAAACTCCAATAATCCATTATCACACTTTTATTACTAAAATTTATCTATGTTCTATCACATGTTCATTTGATAAACATGTTTTTAGATTCTCATTAGCAGAATCCCATAGGCATGGGAACGCATTGTAGCATTTTGATGCGATACACTGAACCAAATTGGTGAGATTGAAAGCACACAATTTCTTGAAAATATACTTTCGGTTTGACTAATAAATCAATATCCTATAGTTTATTCGTTTCCCCCCATAATTTAGAACTTTTATCTTTAATGATTCTATATTATCTTTTCCAAAAAACTATTTTTAGCCAACAAATATATTTGGGTTAATATCTTTTATTTATATAGTGTCTGAATAGTTTTATCCATGGTTATTAAAACCGGACCAGACCGGCCGGTTCGACCGGTTGAACCGGGAACCGGTTACCTGCCCGGTCCGATCAACATGCAAAACCAATTGTGCACAGAACCGGTAAAACCGTCTGTGAATCGGCGGTTCTACCGGTTCAAGCGATTCTATTTTTTTTAATTAAACAAAACGTCGCCGTTTTATGATTTTTTTTCAACCCATATTTATTTTCTGATTTTGCAGGGTTAAGCCATTTTCAATTTTTCTTTTCCTTTCACGAACGTTTAAGCAGTAAACCCTATCCCTTTTCGGCTTTTCCACTTTGGTTTCCTTCATCACCACTCCCTCACCGACGTTTCATTGAGTTCCAGTTCCTTATTCTCGTAAGATGGTAATGTTTAAGCTTCCCATTTCTTTATATTTTTAATTCATCTTTTAATTGAATTTAAATCTTTGAGTTTGTAGTTTATTATAAATCCTTGCGGATCTTCACTCGTTGTGTGATTTTTATGGCCCGATTTTACATATATGGAATTTGATGAACTGTAGCCGATCTTGATTCTAGTGTGATTTGCAGCTTGATTCTGCATGATTTGGTTTTTAATATAGTACGTTTTGATATTCATTCTTTGGTAGAAATTCAACTTGATCTTTCTGTTCTTTCTACTTCGAAAACTGGCGCAAAATTTGTGATACTATTAAAAGCTGCCGCTGCTTCTTTGCTTTCTGCAAGAGAAAAACGAAACGGTCTGCCCGTGCCTGTGCTCCATTTCTGCTATAGTGCAGCTCCATCTGGTTCTGGTTCTGGTTTTGCTTGAACCATGTTTTTTGACCTGTTGGTTTTGAAACATAATATTAAAGGAACCTTAGAACTAATACCTTTGTTAGCGTACTGTTTTAGCCTCTGTTCAATGCAGAACTTATAAAACTTTCAATTTTATGTCGAGTTTTGTGGAAATGGAACCGTCTCTGCACACTTTTTTCTTCAAAAAAAAAAATTGTGATACTGTTCATTCAATGTATGTAGTTAATTTGAATCATTTTGTTTCACTTGATATTATGATATTTAACTTATATATGTTATGATTTGTGATATTTGTATACATTTTAATATTGTGAACTTAAAAAGAGTGTTATATATATATATATTAATATTGCTTTAAATATTATGTAAAATTTTAAAAAATATTATTTTATATAAACCAGTTCAACCGCGGTTGAACCGCGGTTGAACCCGGTTGAACCAGTGAACCAGTACCTTCACTGGTTTAAGATCTGATCCGGTTTTAAAAACATTGGTTTTATCATATTAATATTAGGGTAAAGTACACAAATGGTCCACCGACTTTAGGGCGTTGCTTTGTCGAGTCTCTCGATTATCAAAAGTTACAAAATAATCCTCCGATTATAGGGTATTGCTTTGTTGAGTCCCTCGACTATTAAAAGTTACAAAATGGTCACTTGACTGTTCACATGTTCCAAACTCGTCATTTTTCATTAAAAATTGACGGTCGTCTGAGATGGACGTTAACATGGTGACTGAGATATGATAGTCGTTTGAGATTCTATGATAAGATTTTATCATAACTCAGTCAAGACATTAGCATCCATCTTAGATTATTGTCAATTTTTTAACAGAAAATGATGTGTTTGGAATATATGAATAGTCGGATAATCATTTTATAACTTTTAATAGTTGGAAGACTCAACAAAGAAACGCTCTATAACCGAGTGACAATTTTAGAACTTTTACTAATCAGTGGACTTAACAAAACATCCTATAGTCGGAAGATCATTTGTGTGTTTCACCCTAAATATTATGTTTAAGATATTATATATAAAAATATATTATAATGTCTAAACTATTCAGATTCTTTTTCATCTATAAATTCATTGATATTACATGTAGAGGGGGAATATTTGGTTGAATCATATCATATATTTCGAGTTAGTTGAGTTGAAGGTCTTATTTCTCGATTTTACTTGAATTTTTTTTTAATGAAGTTAAGAATTTTTTTTTTTTTTGTAAACTTTTTTACTTGCATAGGTGAATTCCAAAGACTGGGATATATGTCTTATGCACTCTCAATGTTCGTCAATGACAATATAAGATTAGAGTCTGATTTTTTCCTTCTATTTTACAATCGTAAACTAAATTGAACAGAAGAAAAGAGAAAAACGATAAAGTTCAAACATGAAACGATATCATTTCATTTGATAAATGGTGAAAAATATAATATAATATTTAAAACAACACTGTTTTGCAATTTGGTTTAATCAAGTAAGTTGGGGTTCAACTCAATTTAAATTCCAAAAATTGAATATTAATTCGAGTTGATTGATTCAGACTCGGTTTTTAATAGAATAGAGATTTACTCCCCCTAGATTTAAGTGTGCTCTAACTTCTATCCTCATGTATGTTAAAATAACAATAATCTCAATCGAAGTAAGACTCAGTTAACAATATAAATAAGTTTTGATAAATTACTGGGCATAAACACTAGGAAGTGGGAAATCTTTGCAAGATTTGGGTTTGATAGAGAAATTATACCAGTTAGTGTCTCTACAAATAAACAACGACAGCCTACATCTATAAGCCTAAGAAATATAGTATTTAGTTTTTCAAAGAAAATTGATTTACCCGTAAAGGAGAACATTTCTACCCAATTGACGATTAAAAATCAATATATGGTTGTGTGGAAAAGGGACAGCAGGGAGAGAAAAAAATGGTGCAACTTTGGAACTAGACCCTATAAAAAGTCGAGATCTGATAATCTTACTCTACGAACGAAGTATTTTATGTTAAGATGAATAAACTTATAAAATTTTAAGTAGAAAATAACTTATAAAATTTTAAGAGTTGAAAACATATTTTTAATAAAAAAAATACAAAGAAAATATTTAAGATATATAAGAATTTGAAATTTTTAAATAGTACGGCCAATTCTACCCGCCGCCCTCCTACTTTCGTTTGATGTAAACAAAACTTGACTTTCTTGGCACCAATTTTGAATAATTAATTAGTGTTTGAAAACATATCTTCGTTTTCTATTAGGGTTTATTTAAGTTAAATTTAGTTTATTTGAATATCAAATATGATTATGTTTATCAGTGATGGGTCCCAAATAAAGAGCTAACAATTAAAAAACTTTAATCTTTTGTTCAAATTTTGAAAATGAGAGATGAAATTACAAAAATATCTTATATGACAAGCATAAGAAAAGTTGTATAAAAGAAATCTGACACTGAATTTGTAGCGATTGTTAATATAAGTATCTAAACTTTCAAAATAATCAAATAAAGGTATGCCATTTTTAATATACTCAAGTAAGGACTTAATCTTTCAATACGGTCAAATAAGGGCCTAGAGTTTTTGAATTCATTCAAATAAGGGTCTAACATTTTCGAATAAGCTCGAATCATAAAGGGAAATTTTTGTTGAAAATGTTAGGCCCTTATTTAAGCTAAAAAAACATACTTTGTATATTGATGTGGTGACAAGTTTAGGTTCAATGACAAATCACTTTACCATAATGTAAATTAATGCTTTCTTTCTCTCTTTTTTGCCAAAAGATGGCATCTGATCTGAGGGGGGAAAAGTTATTCTCCCCAGAAGCTGCTTATGAAAATTCTGATTCTTTGGATTGTAAATGAGGGAGGGAATATTTCATACTTTTTCCAGGTTTGCACTTCAAGCTTTTGAGCTGCTACAATGGCTGCATTTTTTTTATATAAAATTATAGCCAAATCAGGATCTTCTTAGTGGGATATATTAATAATTAGCACTTCCAATAATTCAAATTTAAACCATAACTTCCCCTCTATAATTCGTGCCAAATAATGAATCGATTTGTCTTCAATGCCCAAAAGTTGATCATATCATATTCAATACAATCCAGCTTAACCAATAAATAATAAGTATATCATTATTGTACGGCATGATTTTTTTGTTTAATTCTATAATGATTCGATGCCAACGGGATTTTAGTAGTTAAAAGAAATGTTGTTTTTCCTAAAGGTTTTAGATTTGAAGAGCGGTATCTACAAGGTGTATGCGTTTTATTCAACGACTAAAAAAAATTCTAAACATATACTATTATTTTTGTTTACCTTATTGATTAATTAAGATATTATTTACAAAAAATATATTCAGTAATGCATTATGGATGTGATGGGTGAAGTTGGAATCCAATTAGGAAATCTCTTTGAAAAGTCTTTGAGTTTATTTAAAACATGTATCCTTAAAGCAAACCAACAAAAAATTAAATTAATTAAATGTTATAATGAATAAAAAAAATCTTTAATAAGTGGTAGTGGCTTCCACAACATCTTAACATGGTTGAAGAAACCATATTTAAAGGGATTGAAAACGTTCATCACACATGCTTTAACATGTTAAATCAATCTTTCTAAATCTTATTTATTATTTTCGGGTTATATTTCAATTTTTGTAGAGCATTTAATTTGTGGAGAGGATGAACTAAGACCCATCTATTAGTAAGTATAACTTGTGACACATTACAAGGGTTTGTAAATTTAGAGGTCCTAGGCTTTGAAAAATATCTGTTAATCCGAAAAGATTATTTTTCCTACCATACGTACGGGTGAAGAAAGCTTAATTTCGTATGTTTGTAATTTTTTATTTTGTTAGAAACAATCATAATATGTTAAATTTTGATATTTTATAATCTGGTCTTATTATAACATAATTTAGGGATCTCATTTTAAAAAGTAGCATAGGATCTTAACATCTTTTGGGATGGGCCTGATTGTATTTATAAAGTGGTTCAAGTAGTTAAAAGAAGTTTTATTTTTTAGAGATTTTGAATTAAAACAATTATATATGTAGCGTGTGTGAATTGTCAATGACTAATTTTTTTAAACAGTAATTTTTTAAAAAAAAAAACAGATACGACTATTCAAAAAAATTTTGTTGAGAAGTTTCGTACGTAACTGCCCAACTATACATGCAAAGATTTTTGCTTTTTCTCTTCTTACTAATAAGCCTATTTTAACCTTATAATACACGGGCCATATATTTTTTTTAAAAGAATTTTTAGGGTAAATAACATTAATGATTCCTTTATTGTTGGGTATGTTTGATTTTGATCATCAAATTTAAAAAATTTGGTGTAGATCACTTTTTGTTTTCGGGCCATTTTATTTTGATCGTTGGACTGTTAACTGTCGTTATTTTTTTGATGTGACATATTAGTAAAATGATGAAATTTTAACTTCACTCATAAATTCTAGATAGAATACTAGTTTGACCTTAAATTTACATGAAATACTAATTTAACCCCTAAATTTTATATAAAATATCAATTTGACCCCAAATCAAGTCAAAATTCACGTCGCTAGCACCCTTAAACTTTATATGAATTCATTATATTTAGTTTGAATTTTAAACGTGTGTATTTTAAACACACTCTAATTTCTATTAAGCCATTATCAAACACGAAATCATTGAATAATTTATTGCTTCCTCTATTATGTATGCTTCCTCCACATCGATCCTTATTCTTTAGGTTGCAATTAAAATCACCTCCAAGGATTCATACTTCTTTATCTCTAGGATTTAATTTACGAAAGGATATTGTCATACATGTTTTCTTTCGGTGATATGAGGGTTGGCATATACTGCAATAAAGAACAGCCATCTTATTTCACCCATATCTTTAAATTTTTCATGAATGAATTGGTTGGAGATTTGCATGATTCCTACCTCAACTGAGTTATCTCAAAGAGTCTAAATGCCACCAATATACCCTTGAGTTTCAACCTGAAAGGAATTTTTTAAAACTGAGAGAAGCTATAACTTTATCGGTTTTATGTCCGCTCTTATATGTTTCTAAAAGATCCACGATTCTAGGCTTTTGAGCCTTCACAAAAATCTTGAAATGTCTTCGGAAGGTATGGTGTACCACACCCTGGGTGTTCTAGAACATCAACTCTACCATGGAAAAGCATGATTCAAGTTATTCTAGTTGCGTTATTAGAGTCAATTCGAATTTTGAGTTTGATTCGTGTTAGAAATAAGATTAGTGGTTAGTTTGTTTTGGGTAGTTTAACGATTTGAATTTGAATTGAAAAGTTCAAGTCAATCCAAAAGAAAAAAAAGCTAAGAAATTTGACAGTTTTGTGATTTGGTCCATGATTTCCTTGTTCGATCAATTTCCCCTTCATTTTAAGTTTATTTTTTTATCAAATTTGAACCACATGTTCCTCTAACACTATAGAATACCTATTTAATATTAATTTTAAAAAAATGTACACTTTTTGCAATTTAGTTGCTTAACTTTGTGTTTTATTCAATTTAGTCTTGAATATATATGTCAATAGTTTATTATCAAAATACCTTCTTTAAAAAATAATATTATAAATATATTTTGTAATTTTATATTATATTTGATTTATTAAATAATACCACAATGTAAAAAAATATGAAAAATATATATGTATATCATATATGGTCAGAGCAAATCAATAAATTGGCACCAAAATGTATCATAATATTATAAATAATTACAATTCAATTTTAATAAAAACTTGATTGGCTCAGATCAATTCAATTAGAAGAAAATTAAATGAAATTTAAATGTTAAAATAGAACTCATCAACTCGACTAACTATAATTTTTTTACTTAAACCTTACCGTGCGTAAATTTAATATATTTGTAGGTTCTTCTGCCACCTTATACGTTCCAGTTTAAATATCTTTAGTTTAGGTTAGGATCTATTTCAATTCGGTTTTCAGTATAATTATATTTACTTTTAATTGCGTATAAACCTAGATTTCAATCTCAATATACTTTATAATGTGAAATACTAATTATATTTATTCAGAGTGAAGAGTAAGATACGATGGAACAAAGATGTTTTAAATTCATCAAGAGCACACTTTTTTACACGTGTAATTAAGACCAGTTGGGGGTGTGAGGGACAAAATTATTTGAAGCGGGTTAATTCATTATTATTCTGCTGTCCATTCGTTGATTTTTTTTTCTTTTTGGTCTTTTTATATA
Organism: Hibiscus syriacus; assembly: GCF_006381635.1. Taxonomy (NCBI): domain Eukaryota; kingdom Viridiplantae; phylum Streptophyta; class Magnoliopsida; order Malvales; family Malvaceae; genus Hibiscus; species Hibiscus syriacus. Next base: position 1,082,156 of record NW_024063349.1, read on the forward strand.
CAAATTGAAAATAAAAGGAGCTGATGGGGTAGATGAAAGTTGACCTTCAATGACCAAATGATAAAAGGACATGTTTGTGTTTTTAATCATGAATTATTATTATTACTATTTATAGTGGTATTTGGTCTTCCATCTAGGCCTGTAAATGAACTGAACGTTCAGCGAACCGTTCATTAACCGTGCGGCGGGAGGTTCGTTTATGTGCGTTTATTTATTAAATGAACGAACATAAACAAGATTTTGTGTTCGTTTAATTAAATGAACGAACATGAACATAGGTCTCGTTCGTTCATTTACGTTCGTGAACGTTCGGTTATGTTCGTTTATATGCATTTAGTTATGTTCGTTTATGTGCGTTCATTTATGTTTAACCTAATATTCTTAAATCAATTTTGGTGACCAATTTGTATGTATCTTAAAAATATTAATTAATATGATATTTTGATGACCAACTTCATAATTAACCCAATTTTACAGCCTGATTAATCGGTAATACAAAAAACCCTAAATCTAAAAACAATATTTTCTCAACTCTTCTCCAACCCGTCATTTAGCTGTTCTTGATTCTCAACTCTCCCCACCCTCCACAATTTTCATTTCTGCAACGATTCGACGGAGCTTCAAGTCTTCAACTGCAACGATTCGACAGAGCTTCATCTCTTTCCCTTCTTGAACGTGATTTCATAAGGTAAATAATTTGAATTTTTTTTTGGTCTGTTAATTTTGGGGTGTGAATTTAGGGATTTTTTGTGGCATCTTGAACGATGTGGAACCCCTTGTACGCCGCTATGAACGGTGCATTCGACCAGTCGGTCTTCTCCAACCCACCCCTCGTTGCCCAGTCATCCGCGTTAGAGTTACCCTTAGGGAGTCCCAGTCAGATTTGCGCTTATATCCTCTAGTGGGGGAAGAAAGTGGCGTGGTCAGTGGAGCGCTGCTGGATATGGCTGCAATGTTGCGGAGGAATGGAAGGAGGTGAACCGAGGTATTTGAATTGAAACGAGTCAGACTCGGGCATAAGGAAGATGAGGGACTCGTATGGTAGGAAGGTTCGGGGCTTGGGAAAGATGAAGACTGTGGACTGGGACTGGTATGGGAGGGTTATTGATCCGCATCGATCCTCTTTAGGAACTAAGATGGTAGATATGCTTGTTTGTGGAGCTGATTGGTATCGTCAATACTATGGGTTGGAGAAAAATAAAAACAAGGTATTTTTATGTTTTAAGTTTTATTGAATTTAGTTTTACAATGACTAATATATTTTTGGTTTTTTGATTTGTTGTAGCAAAACGAAGATATCATACATTTTGAGATTCCTTGAAAATGAGGATGAATGAATTGGTATAACCTCGCTAATTTAGTATATTTTTCATCTTTTGTTATAACTCCTTTAATTTAATATAATTTTATTTGTTTGATTTTGATCAGGATGGATGATGAATTAACGACTGATTATGAATGCAAGTTGAATATGTTACGAATATTATTGAAGTTGTTTGGATTTCAAGAAGATTGTTTTGTTGAACAAATTAACTTTAAGACTTTATTATATTCATATAGCTTACTTATGATTTATGTATGTTTTTGTCGTGTTCGAACAAATTAACTCTAAAGTTGTGTGAATCATTTAATATCTTTAAAAGATTGATCGAAATATCTGATATCTTCAAACATTTCATCACTGCTAATCAGCTCTTACGCTATTATCACTGTAGATTTGGTTGATTTGCATTGTCGACTATTTTTCATGAAAGAACAATGGAAGGTAGGGTCTCCAACGTTTATGTTCGTTTATGTTCGTGTTCATTTATATTCGTGTTCGTTTATGTTTGTGTTCGTTTATGTTCGTTTATTTATTAAATGAACGAACATGAACAAGCTATATTCCTTAATGAACGAACATGAACAAAAAAAAATTTGTTCGTTTATGTTCGTGTTCGTTTATGTTCGCTTATTTATTAAATGAACGAACATGAATATACATCCGTTCGTGTGCGTTCGGTTCGTTTACAGGCCTACTTCCATCCCTACATGATTCTCATCATATCCCATTATATGTGATTTCCTATTATCCATCAATTGCTTATATATTTGTATAAATTAAATTTATTGAATGGTATTAATAAAAAGAAGAAAGTATCATTTTTTTAATAATTTTGAGTTAAAACAGTTGTATTTGTATAATATATGTACATTATCAATTATTAAAAAATTATAAACCGATATTTTATTGTAACCACATTAGATATTCATATATATATATATATATATATATATCAATTGCTGCTCCTCACAGTACGAAATCACTTTTCTTTTTGTCGAAGCATCAGCCTTCGACCGAAGCTTTGATTATACGGACCATTTGTGTTGTGTACGAAATCAATTTTGTAATTCGATTTAACCTAAACTTATTCGAAATTATAATTTAATAATTAAATATAAATTCTAATTTTACTTATAAATTAATTTTATAGAAGTTCCAGGATTTAGAAACTTTCTAGAAAGTTCCAAAACTCTTGTAGATGTTTCGATACTCATAGCTCCAATGGTAAAATATTTTTGTAATCCGCCTTAAGAATTTCAAATATTCTTTGAAAGTTTTGAAGCTTTCTATGCATATGAGCATTAAACGTACAAATGGAAGACTTAAAATTCTCTTCATCGTCTCCAAACAACTAAAAATTCATTAAAATTTATACAAAAGGGTCTTCAAAACAACTTAGGATCAGTAAGAAAGCTATTGCAAATATTCTACAGCTAAAAAAGTCACCATTATGTACTCAATTTTCTTTCTTTCTTATTGAACACCAGCTTTTTCTTTGATGTAATCTTTTATTTCAGTGTATTTTGATGCGTGAGAATAGAAATTATGTAAATTAATTGCCTTGTGAGATTTTTTTTTTGAATTAATCACTAGTATCCGATCTATTGACCGACTAATCCAGATCCGGTACTGCAGAGGCGAGGTCGACCCTCCCAACCCAGTTTGTTCCATTCGTAAATGTCATGTTTTCTTTAATTGTATTTTCAAAATAACTATGATCTACAATTTTTACCTTATGATCAAGATAAAAGTAGAATATACGACACTTTCTTCGTATCATTACTGTTTTTGTTTTGGGGAAATATGATGCATTGTTAGGAAATCTGAAAACCAGTTTTTTCACAAAGACAAAAAAATGTTTTAGAGTTATTTTATAACTTTTAAAAGAAAATTACCATGTTATAATATCATTAAATATTTAATGGCAAAATGATCAAAATAAAAATAATTTAAAAAATTCAATGATTAAATTAAAAATATCAAAGTTTAATGAATAAAATAAAAATGAAATTATAATTGAATGATGGAATTTATAGTTTATTCTTTAAATTATTAGGATGATACCAGTAATGATACAACAAACGGTACTACAAATAATTAATAAATAAAATCACATGATTATTAAAAGAAATTATACAAAGGATATATATATATATATATATATATATATATATATATGCGCTTGGCGAACGACCATAATTCGCACCCAAAAAACACACACACACACAATGTTTAGTAGTGTCAAAATTAGGGATGGTAACGGGTTGGATTGAGTTAGGATTTTGGTGAATCTGACTCGACTCAAAATATATATACTCTATATCCGACTTGAAACGAATATACTCTTCATCCGATATGACTCGACTTGAATAGCACATTTTCTCTACTTGAACCCGATCGAATATGAAATTTTGGAATAAAAACCCGACCCGACATAAAATAATGACCTACTTAAAAAATATAGAGAGAGGGGTATTAATACAAATATCCATAAATTTATATGATAAATTATAATATTACCCTCATATCAGGCCGAATCGAAAGTTTTTCAGCCTTCACCCGAACACGAACTGACCTCACGCTATATAGAACTCGACCCAAGCTTGTTTCTTTTATTTAAAAAAACAACCCTATCAGGTCAGAATTATCAATTTCGGTTTAAATTGTTATCCTTAGTCAAAATAATTTGACAAAATGGGTAAATTACACTCATAGTCATTAAGGTTTAAGAAGATTATATTTTAGTCATTAAAGTTTTAAAACAATTCAGTCATTAAAATTATCGATAGATAAAATTTTAATCACTCAAATATTAACTCTCGTTAAATTGATGATGTGAATTTTTAACACATAAATCTTAGTGGTGGTATGTGGTTGAGTGATTACGGTTGATGATGTATTAGTAGAATAAGATGAAAATTTTAATTATTTTTTAGTTAATTTCGTTTCGTTTTGGTTGAAAAAATTGATGTATTAGCTATAGTTAAATTAGATATTAATCATCGTTGTTGATAAGTCAAATAATTAATCTAAAGAAAATTAATGTGAAGTGATTATTTTGGAGAAATTCAAATGGATTTTTTCTAATTGAAATTAGATTCTGATTGATTTTTAAATTGAAATTAGATGTAGGTTGCAATGATGTTCCCCACTCAATAGCTACAGTTAGTGATTAAATTGTAATAATTTTATTAAATTATATTTGAATAGGAGAGTTTTGACTAAATTGTAACATATATTATCAACTTGACTTTATTCAATGGTAAGCAGCTTAGTATCATTTGAGCAAATATCGATTTCGAAACTTTATATATAAAAATCTCTGTTGGAAGACATATCCATTAAAACTAAATGTGTGACGCAAATTGATTTAAATTAATCGAGACAAAACCTTAAAATTTAAAGCGCAACAAAAGAGAATTTTCAACCTATATTAATCCCGGAAGCAAGGCAGATGTAGAGTTTTCAAGGATGTTCCCCACTTATAGCCTACTATATCTATCTATTCCTATCGCTTTCGATTTTCATCTAACAACCAGGGTTATTTAGATGGTGAATTTCCCGAAAAATCACCCTTAACCTCATTTATTTCTTGTCATACACCATTTAGATATTATTTCCCGATCTAACACCCTTTGCAGGAAGGCACGCCCCCTGAAACGCGCCTTACGTTGATCTGGCGCTACGTGGGGTAAGGCACGCCCCTGAAGCGCGCCTTACGCTGACATGGATACACGTTGGCAAAGGCGCGGCCCCTGGGGCACGCCTTATGCCATGTAGGGGTATAGCGCGGTGCAGGGGTCGCGTCTTTGCTTTAAGTCTGACACAATTATGCAAGGCGCGGTGCAGAGACCGCGCCTTTGCTTTAACTCTGAGACAATTATGCAAGGCGCGGTGCATTGGTCGCGACTTGTATAATTACAGTAACTCCTCTTGGCTATAAATACCCCTCTCCCTCGTAAACTCTCTCACAACTTCCTCTCAACCGAAAAACTAATACAACAATCCTCTCAACCAGTAAATAACACCCGACAATCCTCTTATATTTGATTTAGAAGTTCATTCGATCTTTCATTATAAGGTAATTTTGTTATAATATTTTTATAATTATATATGATTATTTGAAAAAAAAATATATTATACTAATTGTTTTCAATTAATTTTTTGTGTTTTTAAAATTGGAAAGCGGGAGTATATGTCGAAATATTTTTGTCTATAAAGTAATAATATAAAATTATATTATTTAAATTATTTACGTTATTGTGTAAAAATTTTATTTCCTTATATTTTAATTCATATATTATTTATTTAGTTAGGCTTGTTTCATGTTTATTTTTTTGCAGATATAAGATTGTCTCACTTTCAAACTCTAAGAATGGCGCGAATTTCAGCTATTGTTTATTATGATGGAGAAATTCGAGAAGATGAAACCGACGTTGTTTTCGTATCAAATCATTATGTTAAAATGTCCTTCAAGAGAAACATAACTCTTGAGGAACCAATAACGAAGATTTCAAGGAAGGTTCATGTTGGAAGTACTAGAAGAATGTCGTCGCTTCAGTACAGATTTCCAGCATCATTGTTGCCATTAACTTATACAGCGTTCAAACTATCGAACAATGATGATGTTGAAATGATGGTTAATTCTCAAAATAATTATTCAGACGCATTACGGAGATGTATGCAAAGATTATTGAAGTGTGTGTTGTTCGGGGTCTGTCATTAAGCTCCCACTATGGGCTAGCTGAACAAGTTGATCAAGTTGACAGCCCGGCTACAGTAATGTGTAATGATTTTAATGCTACAATGGGAAATCCGCATCATGGTGCCGTCCCATCAACTTCAATGGGGAGACATTCATCAGCAACTCCTTACAATATGTACCGAGGTGGGTCCACGAACAATCTGTATGGCAACATCACGTCCAGTTTAAGGGGAAGGCAATCATCTGCCAATTTCTTTGACCTTAATATGGAGATGCCCTTGACGCAACAATTTGTGCAGTTTCCATTTGACACGATGGCTTCAAGCTCTAGAGGGAGGCATTCGACTGCGAGCTTTTTTGATCTCAATGTCGATATGCCTTCTAGTTCAAGGGGAAGACATGCAAATAGTAGGTTCTTCGACCTAAATGTGGAGAGCATGGAGGAACCATCATCTCCACCAGAAGAACCGATTTGTGAGCCAGGTGTGGATGGTGCTGAGACTGGACTATTCATTCACCCAGAATCACCGCAGTTCAACTCCGATGATGATGATGATGCAGATGAAGTTCCCTCAAATGTGGCACAAACTGAACTTCCAACACACACATGTATAAAGTTGACTATGGGGCAATGTACAGGTCAGAATTTCTGGATATACCTCATCTCGGTGGCTATGGATTTTACTCATAAGTATCATTTTATTGAATGGTATTAATAAAAAGAAGAAAGTATCATTTTTTTAATAATTTTGAGTTAAAACAGTTGTATTTGTATAATATATGTACATTATCAATTATTAAAAAATTATAAACCGATATTTTATTGTAACCACATTAGATATTCATATATATATATATATATATATATATCAATTGCTGCTCCTCACAGTACGAAATCACTTTTCTTTTTGTCGAAGCATCAGCCTTCGACCGAAGCTTTGATTATACGGACCATTTGTGTTGTGTACGAAATCAATTTTGTAATTCGATTTAACCTAAACTTATTCGAAATTATAATTTAATAATTAAATATAAATTCTAATTTTACTTATAAATTAATTTTATAGAAGTTCCAGGATTTAGAAACTTTCTAGAAAGTTCCAAAACTCTTGTAGATGTTTCGATACTCATAGCTCCAATGGTAAAATATTTTTGTAATCCGCCTTAAGAATTTCAAATATTCTTTGAAAGTTTTGAAGCTTTCTATGCATATGAGCATTAAACGTACAAATGGAAGACTTAAAATTCTCTTCATCGTCTCCAAACAACTAAAAATTCATTAAAATTTATACAAAAGGGTCTTCAAAACAACTTAGGATCAGTAAGAAAGCTATTGCAAATATTCTACAGCTAAAAAAGTCACCATTATGTACTCAATTTTCTTTCTTTCTTATTGAACACCAGCTTTTTCTTTGATGTAATCTTTTATTTCAGTGTATTTTGATGCGTGAGAATAGAAATTATGTAAATTAATTGCCTTGTGAGATTTTTTTTTTGAATTAATCACTAGTATCCGATCTATTGACCGACTAATCCAGATCCGGTACTGCAGAGGCGAGGTCGACCCTCCCAACCCAGTTTGTTCCATTCGTAAATGTCATGTTTCTTTAATTGTATTTTCAAAATAACTATGATCTACAATTTTTACCTTATGATCAAGATAAAAGTAGAATATACGACACTTTCTTCGTATCATTACTGTTTTTGTTTTGGGGAAATATGATGCATTGTTAGGAAATCTGAAAACCAGTTTTTTCACAAAGACAAAAAATGTTTTAGAGTTATTTTATAACTTTTAAAAGAAAATTACCATGTTATAATATCATTAAATATTTAATGGCAAAATGATCAAAATAAAAATAATTTAAAAAATTCAATGATTAAATTAAAAATATCAAAGTTTAATGAATAAAATAAAAATGAAATTATAATTGAATGATGGAATTTATAGTTTATTCTTTAAATTATTAGGATGATACCAGTAATGATACAACAAACGGTACTACAAATAATTAATAAATAAAATCACATGATTATTAAAAGAAATTATACAAAGGATATATATATATATATATATATATATATATATGCGCTTGGCGAACGACCATAATTCGCACCCAAAAAACACACACACACACAATGTTTAGTAGTGTCAAAATTAGGGATGGTAACGGGTTGGATTGAGTTAGGATTTTGGTGAATCTGACTCGACTCAAAATATATATACTCTATATCCGACTTGAAACGAATATACTCTTCATCCGATATGACTCGACTTGAATAGCACATTTTCTCTACTTGAACCCGATCGAATATGAAATTTTGGAATAAAAACCCGACCCGACATAAAATAATGACCTACTTAAAAAATATAGAGAGAGGGGTATTAATACAAATATCCATAAATTTATATGATAAATTATAATATTACCCTCATATCAGGCCGAATCGAAAGTTTTTCAGCCTTCACCCGAACACGAACTGACCTCACGCTATATAGAACTCGACCCAAGCTTGTTTCTTTTATTTAAAAAAACAACCCTATCAGGTCAGAATTATCAATTTCGGTTTAAATTGTTATCCTTAGTCAAAATAATTTGACAAAATGGGTAAATTACACTCATAGTCATTAAGGTTTAAGAAGATTATATTTTAGTCATTAAAGTTTTAAAACAATTCAGTCATTAAAATTATCGATAGATAAAATTTTAATCACTCAAATATTAACTCTCGTTAAATTGATGATGTGAATTTTTAACACATAAATCTTAGTGGTGGTATGTGGTTGAGTGATTACGGTTGATGATGTATTAGTAGAATAAGATGAAAATTTTTAATTATTTTTTAGTTAATTTCGTTTCGTTTTGGTTGAAAAAATTGATGTATTAGCTATAGTTAAATTAGATATTAATCATCGTTGTTGATAAGTCAAATAATTAATCTAAAGAAAATTAATGTGAAGTGATTATTTTGGAGAAATTCAAATGGATTTTTTCTAATTGAAATTAGATTCTGATTGATTTTTAAATTGAAATTAGATGTAGGTTGCAATGATGTTCCCCACTCAATAGCTACAGTTAGTGATTAAATTGTAATAATTTTATTAAATTATATTTGAATAGGAGAGTTTTGACTAAATTGTAACATATATTATCAACTTGACTTTATTCAATGGTAAGCAGCTTAGTATCATTTGAGCAAATATCGATTTCGAAACTTTATATATAAAAATCTCTGGAAGACATATCCATTAAAACTAAATGTGTGACGCAAATTGATTTAAATTAATCGAGACAAAACCTTAAAATTTAAAGCGCAACAAAAGAGAATTTTCAACCTATATTAATCCCGGAAGCAAGGCAGATGTAGAGTTTTCAAGGATGTTCCCCACTTATAGCCTACTATATCTATCTATTCCTATCGCTTTCGATTTTCATCTAACAACCAGGGTTATTTAGATGGTGAATTTCCCGAAAAATCACCCTTAACCTCATTTATTTCTTGTCATACACCATTTAGATATTATTTCCCGATCTAACACCCTTTGCAGGAAGGCACGCCCCCTGAAACGCGCCTTACGTTGATCTGGCGCTACGTGGGGTAAGGCACGCCCCTGAAGCGCGCCTTACGCTGACATGGATACACGTTGGCAAAGGCGCGGCCCCTGGGGCACGCCTTATGCCATGTAGGGGTATAGCGCGGTGCAGGGGTCGCGTCTTTGCTTTAAGTCTGACACAATTATGCAAGGCGCGGTGCAGAGACCGCGCCTTTGCTTTAACTCTGAGACAATTATGCAAGGCGCGGTGCATTGGTCGCGACTTGTATAATTACAGTAACTCCTCTTGGCTATAAATACCCCTCTCCCTCGTAAACTCTCTCACAACTTCCTCTCAACCGAAAAACTAATACAACAATCCTCTCAACCAGTAAATAACACCCGACAATCCTCTTATATTTGATTTAGAAGTTCATTCGATCTTTCATTATAAGGTAATTTTGTTATAATATTTTTAATTATATATGATTATTTGAAAAAAAATATATTATACTAATTGTTTTCAATTAATTTTTGTGTTTTTAAAATTGGAAAGCGGGAGTATATGTCGAAATATTTTTGTCTATAAAGTAATAATATAAAATTATATTATTTAAATTATTTACGTTATTGTGTAAAAATTTTATTTCCTTATATTTTAATTCATATATTATTTATTTAGTTAGGCTTGTTTCATGTTTATTTTTTGCAGATATAAGATTGTCTCACTTTCAAACTCTAAGAATGGCGCGAATTTCAGCTATTGTTTATTATGATGGAGAAATTCGAGAAGATGAAACCGACGTTGTTTTCGTATCAAATCATTATGTTAAAATGTCCTTCAAGAGAAACATAACTCTTGAGGAACCAATAACGAAGATTTCAAGGAAGGTTCATGTTGGAAGTACTAGAAGAATGTCGTCGCTTCAGTACAGATTTCCAGCATCATTGTTGCCATTAACTTATACAGCGTTCAAACTATCGAACAATGATGATGTTGAAATGATGGTTAATTCTCAAAATAATTATTCAGACGCATTACGGAGATGTATGCAAAGATTATTGAAGTGTGTGTTGTTCGGGGTCTGTCATTAAGCTCCCACTATGGGCTAGCTGAACAAGTTGATCAAGTTGACAGCCCGGCTACAGTAATGTGTAATGATTTTAATGCTACAATGGGAAATCCGCATCATGGTGCCGTCCCATCAACTTCAATGGGGAGACATTCATCAGCAACTCCTTACAATATGTACCGAGGTGGGTCCACGAACAATCTGTATGGCAACATCACGTCCAGTTTAAGGGGAAGGCAATCATCTGCCAATTTCTTTGACCTTAATATGGAGATGCCCTTGACGCAACAATTTGTGCAGTTTTCCATTTGACACGATGGCTTCAAGCTCTAGAGGGAGGCATTCGACTGCGAGCTTTTTTGATCTCAATGTCGATATGCCTTCTAGTTCAAGGGGAAGACATGCAAATAGTAGGTTCTTCGACCTAAATGTGGAGAGCATGGAGGAACCATCATCTCCACCAGAAGAACCGATTTGTGAGCCAGGTGTGGATGGTGCTGAGACTGGACTATTCATTCACCCAGAATCACCGCAGTTCAACTCCGATGATGATGATGATGCAGATGAAGTTCCCTCAAATGTGGCACAAACTGAACTTCCAACACACATGTATAAAGTTGACTATGGGGCAATGTACAGGTCAGAATTTCTGGATATACCTCATCTCGGTGGCTATGGATTTTACTCATAAGTAAATAATGGTGAGTTATCTTTAGGCATGGAGTTTTCAAGCAAAGAAGAAAAGATGATGGCTATAAAAAAATACAATATTCATAATTCTGTTCAATCCAGAGTCGATCACTCTACGACAGAAAAATATGTATGTCACTGTGCCCGACATGAAAACATATGCAATTGGATGGTTCGCGTATCGAAGAGGAAGAGGAAGAGAAAAAATAATAGATAGGAACTAACGGTATACAACGGTCCTCACACATGTTGTGCTGGAGGGATCAACCAAGATCATCCCAACTTGGACTCTGAAGTGATCTGCCAAGCCATCATGTCCATGGTAAAAGCAAGCTCCCATATAGCTATTACAGTGTTGATTTCTGCTATACAATCACAATATGGGTACACTGTCTCCTATAAAAAAGCTTGGTTGGCAAAACAAAATATCATTGTCAAACTTCATATGGGATGCATCTTACAACGAACTTCCAAGTTGGTTTAGGGTGGTGCGGATGTTGAATCCTGGGATAATTGAAACCTCCCATGCATACCATAATGATTGAGTTCTTCACGATCGATACCAATTCTACCGAGTTTTTTGGGCTTACCCACAGTGCGTTAATGCTATCAAATACTGCAAGCCTGTGGTCCAGATCGACGAGACTTTCTTGTATGGAAAATATAAGCAAGTTTTACTATTGGCAGTTATCCAATATGGTAATCACAACATTCATCCAATTGCTTTTTCTCTTGTTGAAGGAGAAGATATAGATTCTTGGGCTTTTTTCCTCCGAAACTTACTTTCACATGTTATCAAGAGGGAAAAAATATCTGTCATTTCAGATCGTGGAGCTGGGATCAAAGCAGCAATGGAGTCTTTGGGTCCAATATGGAAACCACCCTTAGTCCAACATAGGTATTGTATCCGACACATTGTTACGAACTACCATGGAAGGTACAAGAAGAATGATGAGTGTCAATTACTTGTGCGCATGGGTAAGTGAAACTGATGTAGTTTGTTTTCTTTCGATCATTTTCATTTTTTAAAGAATCAAATTTAGTGATTTATACATTTTATGCTCAGGTTACGAACTACTACCTCAAACATTTGAATCCATGCTTCACAATTTGTGGGCGAATAACGAGGAAGGATATGATTACATCAGCCTCATCGATAAAGAAATGTGGACAAACGCATCTAATTGTAGATATCGATATGGACATATGACGACCAACTTGGTTGAGGCAATCAATTTGACCTTAAAGGGTGCACGTCACTTACCTGTAGCGGCTTTGGTAAAAACTATATATTTTTGTTTAGGGGAGCTTTTTACGAAGCTCGAGGGACAAGCTCAAACATGGATGCAAAGAGGCCATGTCTATCACCCTAAATTAGTTACAAATCTACAAAAAAAATTGATGCATCAAATGGAATGTCTGTAACAAGCTTCTCTAGAACGCATGAATTGTTTCGTGTCACAGAGTTGTCGCGACCTCTTCAAAGGATTGAAGTTGTGTCATTAAGAGTAAATCTACGGGACAGATGGTGCCACTGCGGGTTTTTCAAGCTCTGAAGTATCCATGCTCTCATGTGATAGCAACTTGCTAGCATACCCGTCAAGACTATAACCGTTTTATGGATCCCGTATACCTACTATCAGAAGTTTTTAAGCTATACGAATTTGAATTCCCCCCATAGGTAATGACAAATACCCTGATGAGGTTCAGAATTGGGTTACGATTATACCAGATCCGAGTTTATTGAGGGAGTGTGGTCGTCCAAAATCCACTCGAATTCATTGTGATATGGATATTCGAGAAACATATAGACATGACAAAAAATGTGGGCATTGTAGAAACTCGGGACACACTAGAATAACATGTCCACTTCTTTTGTCATCAAGTAACCATTGATGAGGAACTGATGTAGTTGTTGTTTATCAAATAATATTTACTTGAAGTTAATGTCATTTGATAACCACTAATGATGATTAAAAAAACAATTCAATGAAAATGGGATTCGACGTTGGCGTTATATGTGATTATAATAAAAGAGATAATAAGTGACAAACTTAAGAAAGTTATCGAACACAATTATTAAATATTATTCAACTAATAGCAATTTAGTATTTAAATATAATTTTAAATACAACAAACTTACAATAAGTATAAATGGTAAATAAAAAAATTACAATAACTGGTTTTAAATGGTAATAAACAAAATTAACAAAAATAAATTAAAAAAAGTCCAACCAAATTAACAAAATAAAGTAAGTATTAAATGATAAATAATAAAAAAAAAATTACAATAAAAAAAGTCCAATAAACAACTAAATACAAATAAAATAAAATATCAAAATCTATCGATATCTGCGGTGCGAATATGTTCCGCAGGGCGGTGGATGTCTGTCTCGAGGAGGATTTATTCGTATAACTGGTTCTGACTCCTCACTGTCATCATCATCACCATCATCGTCGTCGTTAGGAGCAGATACATTTTGTTGATGAGGAACTGATGATGATGTAGCGCCTCCATAGAATAAGGACCATGGAGGTGTATGACTGACTATCCCACCGCTCATAGAAAACTGGGAAAACTCAGAAAACACATACATCAAAGAGTGTGAAAACTGTACAGGAGGTGTCTGTGCGGCGACCATCGGTGATGAGGCTGCAGCTGCCAAATAACCAATATATGAACCCTAAGTCAGATTTGTAAACATAAGCCCATAATATCCTCTAGGAGGAGTCATATATCTCTGTGACGGTGGCGGCGATGAGGTCATAAAACCCTGTGACAGTGATGGTGGCGGCGGCGATATCTGGTAAGGGAAAGGCGGTGGCAGCATCAGATATGGCTGTGGGGGTGTAGGTCGCTGCAGACGGTGGCTGCTGTGAAGGTCCTGCTGGTGCAGCTGGGGATGAACCAAAAGTACTTGCTCTCCGTCCACGAGTCGGGGGACGATAAGGTTGTGACAGTGCACGTCTCTGTCGACATCGATGAAAGCTTCGCCCTCGTGCATCCTCGGAAAGCAGAAATGGTTTCCTATTACTGTTGAACCACTCATAATAATCATCTGCAACCGTCAAGAGATCATAATAAATGAGCTCTCTATGGGGAAGGTGCCGATGTCGATCCTCCCATATCACGACCCACTCATGATGCTTCCCCAACCAATATACATCCGACTTGCCACATCGATCTGTGCTATGTAACTCGTCCATATTGCGAGGTACTTCCGGAATTGGTTGTACAAAACCAAATTACCGGAGCACGCGATCAGTGGAGTGTCACTCGACGATCGCATAACAGATCAAATAGACCACCGCCATCCAGACATCTGATGGGCCCCTCAACTCAGGTGGGATGCACATCCTCACATCATCATTACAATATGGAACGCATTCAAACTAAAACAAATATATATAATTTTTTGTCAAAATAATAATCTAATTATATAACTATAATACAAAATCGATTTTTAAACATTAAAATGCATACCTCTGTGTCACCCTTCTGATCGATTAACACCCTCATTTTTTTCTAAATCATCAGGTAGCTCCCGATGATTTTTCCTGTCAGTAGACCACCTATTCAAGGAAACTTTTTTATTATTCACTTGATAAAATGATTATTATACGAAATCGGTTTTATAATTACCTCAATAGTAGCGGAAATATGAACGAGTTCTTCACAACAGGACATAAAAAGGGTAATCGATACCATGCCCAAGACTGCAGCAGAAGGAGACATCTGCCAATAGCATTTTTCTTGTAGTCAGTCGCTCGACACATCTCCCTATACAGGAAAGCAAAAAAATGCTGAACCCCAACTCAGTGATCCGGCCAAATGAAACTCGCCAAGATGTCGCAACCACATACAGTAAACTTGGTTGCGTGATTTGTCCGGCATCAACAACCCTCCTATCAGCTGCAGTATGCATGCCTGTGCATACATTTTAACTTCATCATCAAAGGCGTCCTCGCTCAACTCCCAAAAATTTGCATCTAACCATTTAACGGTATCCAACCACCTTTAAAATTTCGCGGGACACCTACTAGATAATCCTGGCACAAAGTAGTCCAGTTACCGTGCGCCATTCCTGAAATCACATCTCCATCCACCGGAAGCCCCAAGTGCATAGAAACATCCTCAAGCGTAATCGTGCACTCTCCGCACCGAAGATGGAATGTGTGGGTCTCCAGCCTCCACCGCTCCAGTAATGCATAAATTAAGTTTGGTTCTATCTTACAATGACCTTCATATCTAGCTATGTGATTGAATCCAGCCTCCACTAAATACGGCCAGACACGAGTAGGTATCGCTAACTTAAGGTTCATAATAAAAGGATCTAATATACGGTCGCTCTCATAAAATATTAATAATTACAAAAATTAATTTATAAACTAATAATCATGCATTAAATAAATAAATGGTTACTAATAATTTAAATTAAATTAAAATGTAAAATTGTTACCGTATCAGCATAATGACTCGATATATGATTTCCATCCAAACGAAGCAGACCACCTTCCATTTTATAACTACAAAAAAATTAATTAAATAAAATAATAAAATAATTAAAACAATTAAATAAAATACTAATAAAATATTAAAAAAAATAAAATATACCTTAAGTTGAGAGAAGTTGAGAGGATTTGAGACTATTTGGTGTGATGAAAATGATTGAGAATGAAGGTATTTATAGGGGTGGGAAAGGGGTGTGAACGGTATGAAATTAAAGCAAAGGTGCAGCCCCTACACCGCGCCTTTCTGAAATGTGTCAGAATTAAAGCAAAGGCGCGGCTCATGCACCGCGCTATACACCTACGTGGCATAAGGTGCTCCCCAAGGGCCGCGCCTTTTCCAGCGTGTATCCATGTCAACTTAAGGCGCGCTTCAAGAGCGCACCTTCCTACAAAGGGTGTTAAATCAGGAAATAAAGTCTAAACAATGTCTCACAGGGAATAAATGATGTTAAGGGTGATTTTTCGGGAAATTCGCCTATTTAGATTGTATTTTTAAATTTACTAATATATTTTATTTCCAATTTAATAATATAAAAAATTATTATATAAATAATTTTTAATTTAATATATTTAGTTTACCTTATAAAATTAATATTCTTTCATTAATGTCTCAGATAAACTTAAAATCTTTTGAGAAGGTAAGAGATGACATTATTCTATTTGATTTGAAGATATATTTTAAAGTAGCGTCTGTTCGAAAATTATTTTTAAGATTGAGTGCATGTATATTAATAACACAAAATTTATGTACGAGAGGAATGTAAATACTATTTTAAGAAGAATAAAATAAATAAAAATAATAATTAATAAAAAAAATTAAACTTTATTGTTCACACAAAATTAAAGGTGGATCCGTTACTGGTTGAAAGGATATTTTTTAGGCGGTGGGTTGACGTGAGTTATTTCATTTTCCAACTGAGTAAGACATTGAGAACCTAAATTATTTTTTGTGAACATAAGTTGAGACTCATCAGACAAGTCCCAATCTACCAGAAGGATGTGAAGACTGATATTCAGAGGCAATTGAAGTATATAAAAAGGAGCATGGCTGAGAAGTTAGTTAAGATGTCTGATTAATCCGACATGAAATGATTTGTGGACAATGTTTTCAACGACAAAGTACTGTGTCTAGAAAAGGAGTTTGTGGTGCATGTTACCCTTTTTCAATTATTGTACATTTAGCTTACCATCTTTATGTCAATAATCACTCTAGGAAAGTGAAAATGTCCACTCAATTTTTTTATTTTAATTGGACCGTATATTTCAAAAGTTGTACCAAACATACGCATTTAGCTTCTAGTTTTCATGGTCCTTCTCTTTACGCATCAAGATTTAACACATTATATTCTGGTCACTAAAATTGAAGATGTCATTATGAGTGATGTTAGATTTTGTTGAATGTTAATATCGTTTATGTAAGAGAACTTGGTGAACGTAATGTGCTATTAATTAATATTAAAACTATAACGCACATACAAAATATTTAATCAATTAAATTTTGTAATGTAATAAATTTAAGGGTAAAGTATATTATTTTGTTGAGCCCCTGATTATTAAAAAGCAAAAAATGATCCCTCAACTATAGGGAGTTACTTTATTGAGTTATTCGACTATTAAAAGTTGCAAAATAGTCACTCTACTATTCATTATGTTTCAAACTCGTCCTTTTCCGTTAAAAAATTGACGGTAGTCCAAGCTAGATGTTAACATGTTGAGAGAGATATGGTAAAATTTGATCTCATACTCACAAATGACTATTATATCTCAGTTAGTAGCTTAACGTTTAACTCAGACGACCGTTAATTTTTAACGAAAAATGATAAGTTTGAAACATAATGAATAGTCGGTGACCATTTTATAACTTTTATTAATCGATTGACTCAACAAAGTAATTTATTATAGTCGAGAGACCATTTTATAACTTTTAATATCAAAGAACTTAACAAAATAATATCATATAGTCAGAGTATCATTTATATATTTTACCTTAAATTTAATTTCGAATAATCGTTACTCCTTTTCCTAAAAGAATTCAAAGCCATGCATTTCTCTTGGATTTCTCAAAACCATTTATACTCATTCAAGGCATATCAATCAACAATTTATATCAATGGAACCTTTATTTTATTTTTCCTGAGAAATCAGACAATCGTAATAAATCATTCGATTGCGTACACTCAATGACATGATTTTTTTACATATAATAATAATGATATTATTATTAACTGCAGGATTCAACCATTTGCTTGTGATATGAGAAATATCTTGTCCTCCATTGAATTTTGAAGTGATGGAAAAGATTGGAGTTAAATCAAACAATAAATGGTGAAATAATTGATGGAAACATGGGGTTTTGCTGGTGCATTCGATTTTATTTTGGGCCCTTAGAGCAAAAACCCACACTGTTATAAACAAGAATTAACCCAAATCTGAAACAGAAAAATAGAAAGATGAATGATGTAATGCAAACGCAAAAAATAAAAGGAAAAGAAAAGCAAATTGTGAGTGAAAAAGTGAGTCAGTCCAAAGAAGCATTTGAACTTGAAAAAGAGCCACACCTGTATCAAAGCATGCACTTCTTTTAAAAAAAGAAAAAGAAAATTGTGTTGCTTGGTGTAGTGTAATGCACTTGGGAATTAATGCAAAGAAAATTGTCATACGAAGGTAGCATTCCAGAGAGGCCGAGGTTGCAAGTATTGTCAGTGTATTATTAGCTGTGCATGCTTAAAGAATAGGCCACCCTCGTTATAAATTTAAATTACAGTTACAATCATATTTTTAATTATGAACATAATAAATACTATTATGATTATTATAAATATCGTAATCGTGTAATAATAATTTCGTACAATATTATTATAATTGTATTATAACTATTTTCTAATAACAAATCACTATTTAAATCTCGTTCCGTTTGTTTATTATTTTCTTTGTTTTCAGGTTTTATAGTCCAACATCCACCAGCTTTTTATCTAAACTCATAATTATATTTATTTTCCTTTTGACTCTCTATTTCAATACATGCTTTGTCTCCAAGGCTATGACATTTTCTCTTTTGTCTCTTATTTCCTGCCATCCATTTGAACACCATTATCCAACGAAGCAGTGCTGACTTATAGATGTACTGATTTTTTTACAGTAATCAAACCACCTGCTTCTTCGATGCCAGTGCGCATGTTCCATTCCCATTACCTTAAAAGAAAAAGATTCCGTGATGTAAGAATTCCAATGATCAATTGAGTTTTGAGTTTCATTATTGCTGAATTTCAGTTATTTTCTAACATGGACAATTATACGTTAGCAGTTTGTTACATTATAATCTCATATTATGAAGTTATATATATAGGATAAGATCTACTGCACATGTAAAATTCTTTTAGTTTACACAAATTTAAGAAATTAGAAGATATTCATTGTAAAAAAATAAGGTGTTAGTCTCATTCATCTATTTTCACTCATTCAACAATCTAAATCTCTGTAAAATTAAAAGAATTTTACGTTATGTAATTAGATCATAATCCTATAATATATATTAAACATTAACTGAGTTCAAAGGATACTTATGTATGACCAAGGATAGATATTTAACTTTTTGAAGTATTTAGTGTGAAGTGAAATTGTTTTAAGTTTTATGATTAATTATTATAATTATTTAATGTTAACATAACAATTATCACAACCTATTTGATTTATCAAAAAGTAAAATAAAACGAAATAAAAATGTATTTGTTGGTTGTAACACTTAGGTTGTGGCGTCTATAGACGATTCATTCTTTTGATATATATATAGAGTAACAGTCGGTGGTTGAACGATGATTTATTGGCGATGTAAATAAATAAAAGATGAAGAAGAATTGCTAAAGAGAGATAGAGCGAATGGACCATATCCTTCCTTTTTGACGGACATATAAGTTTATATATTGATTCCTTATGCATCCTGATGTCAAATTTAATATCATGATTATTGTCCATAAATCGACAGAGTGAATAAATGTAACCAACAATCAATAGATTTGAATCTTGTCAAATTTCTTAAGTTCGTCGTTAGTTTTTTCAAATTTATTAGATTTATCGATGATCTTATCAAAAAGTGATAACTCGTCGAATGACATAAATAACTCTGGAAAAATAACACTCGACTCATTAAATTTGACATTTGTAATAAAAGTGGAAAGCAATGGAAAGGAAGTGAGGCCTTGCTGGAGATCTTTTGGGCCTTTACCATAGACAATTTTAGGCTTTTGAATTAAAAGTTTTTGCCATAGAGTTTTTTTCCTTTATTTTTTATGGGTGTAAAATTAGGTTTCTTTCGGCTTCTTTTAGAATTACCGTGTAAGACCATTCTAAAGCGAAGAGTGGTCCAAGTCTTTCATGTAAGGGTAAACTATATGTGTAATATTTTAACTATCATTTTTGTTCTGTTTTATTCATCTAATTATCTTTTTAAAATTATACCTAGTGTTATATTTTGGTTTCAATTTGATTATATACTTTTAAAAGATTAACAGAATAGCTGACGTGATATTTTTTTTTAAATTTTTAATGATATCATGATATTACTTTATGGTGACAAGTTAAAGCAATGTGATCGTTGCTGTTATTTTGATACCAAATCTTCATCCAAAATTTAAGCTAGTTTACTTAGTAATATGTTTGTTAGTTGTTTATATTTTATTGCCTAAATTTTCTCATGTATTTCTTTTATTTTCTATCAAGTTGTTTGTATCTTTCTATATAAATACAAGAGTGCGATAGCAGTATGTGTGTGCTACATTATTCCATCACCGTTGCTTTCATATTTATTTTCTATCTTGGTATCCAGAGTCAAATTCCTGAGCAAATTCTTTCACTCAAACTCCAATCATGGTATCTTCTCCAGGAACTCCAAGCTCAAGTAAACCACATATTTTTATCTAATTTTCAAAGCAAAAGTTTACCCACTCAATATAACGCAATTAAACTTGATCGTGAAAATTATTTTCTATGGAAACCATGATTATGCCGGTCATCAGAGGCTACAACTAGATGGCTATGTTCTTGGCACCAAGTTATGTCATCCCGAATGCATGCCAATAACAACACCAGGGAGTACAATTCGAATACCAAATCCCGAGTACGAAGAATGACTCGCGAATGATCAATTACTATTGGGGTGGCTTTATAGCACCATTACTGTAGATATAATCTCTCAACTAATACAGAAATCAACATCGAAAGAATTTTGGGACGCAACGAAAGAATTGTCTAGTGCACATACAAGAGCAAGAGTTGTCTACTACAAAGCTGTGTTACATAAAACAAGGAAATGATGAATAAAGATGGAGGAATATCTTACAACCATGAAACCCATTGTTAACAATCTTTCCCTGGCAGGTAATCCAATACCTTTACCTGAACTAATTGTTCAAATTTTGAGTGTTCTAGATACATAATACACTTCGGTTGTCACTCTTCTTACTGATAAAGGTCAATATACTGGATTGAATTACAAACCACCTTGCTAACATATGAAAGTAGATTAGAGCAGCTTAATACCCATCAAACAGAAGGTATTAATTTGAATTATGCCACTGCTCACTTTGCAAAGAACAACACCAACAACAAACCATTTAATTTCAACAATGAAAGAAGGCGATATCGATCAAACTACAACAACAATCGTGTTAGAGGTAGATCCTGCAGAAGAGGAGGCATAAGCAATGGAAACAAACTCATATGTCAACTTTGTGATAAATAAGGTCACATTGCAAAGCATGAATTATTTCCAAATACATTTGTCCCTACACTTTCGTTAAAAATGGTAGAGCAAAAGAAAACATCGCCACATCGTCGAAATGGGCCTAGCTTTGTTGGAGCAATCTAAAATACTGTTAAAATACTGGTGGCAAGCTTTTGAAAGTGTTGTCTATCTAATTAATAGATTACCAACTCATGTTCTTCATAATATTTCCTCGTTACAAAAGTAATTTGACAAAATTCTAGATTATTATTTTTAAAAGTTTTTGGATGTAGTTGTTTACCGTGCCTTAGACCATATCAAAATCATAAATTTCAATTTCACTCCACTAAATATGTGTTTTTAGGATACAATGAATTTTTCAAAGGGTACAAATGACTTAGTTCTACATGAAATATCTATATTTCAAGGCATGTGGTGTTTAATGAAAAATAATTTCCTTTTGTTAAAGGTTTTCTCAATACCAAAAGTGTTTCGACTCCAGTTCTTGTTTCTTCACCTTTTTCATGGCACATGATGCCAAATAATTTGAGTAACAATGCAACTTCTTCTTGTAGAGATCAACAAGAAGTCTCTCTTTTAACTTCACCAAATCCTGAAAGTTCTACTTCACATTCATCAAGAGAGTCAAGACAAGTCGAAGTTACATCAGGTTATGACACTGTTGAACTCGATCACTCCACAAGTGACGCTGGAAATGAAAGACTAGAAAAAAAGTAGTGAAATTCCTTCAAATGATCACCCCATGGTCACTGTTAGAGTGTTACGTGTAACAAGTAGGCAGTTAATCTGTTAGTATGGTTAGCTAGGTTGTTAGTCAGTTAATGGAAGTTGATGAGCTTAGCTTTTCACTATAAATGTGATGTACATGCTGAGATGAATAACACACATAATTGTTGTTTGCAGTAGATTCTCAATATGGTATCTTTCGCCGAGTATTCTGGGGATCGTTTATAAACTTTCACTACTGATTGATCTTGATATTGGCTATGGAGTCGTCTAAGAGTTTCACACACAAGAAAGTAAATGTTGTTCTTGATGAAATGAACTTTCTGCTGTGGAAGAAGCAGATTTTGCTCACTGTTCGGAGCCACCGTCTAGAACGATTATTGACTGGTGCCTTGAAGCCGCCACCAGAGACGGTTCTTGATGACAATGGCGAGATGACTATCAATGATGCCTTTGAAGAATTCATGGCACAGGAAATGCGCTGGCGTCATGGATTCTTTCCACCATCAGTCCTCATTTTTACCATAATTTATAGGAGCAGATTTGGCTGCCACAGTATGGAGCATGGTACAACAACTATTTGCTAGCAGATCGACTACTGGAGCTATGGGATTGCACTGTAAGTTGCAATCTCTTAAGAAGGGAAACAATATTATGGGAGTTTATCTTACGTGAGTTAAGGAAGTATGTGATGCACTCGTTTCTTGTGGAAGTGAAATATCACATGTTGGTCATATAACCAGTGTCTTGAAAGGACTGCACATGGAGTATCAATCGTTTATGACGGTTATTATAATGATGAAAGAAACTCTCTCCTTAGATAACCTCTATACAATGTTGTTAGATGTTGAAGTTCAACTAGCCGGTTTTGATGAGTCATTGGACTATTGCCTATGAGTGCCAATATTTCTCAGCATGAGGTGAAGTTTTCTGATGATAGTCATCGTGACTCCAGATCTTCACGACCACCCTTAGGGAATCGGTCTGCTGGTCGTGGTCGAGGAAGAACCAGAGCACAGTGTCAACTGTGTGGCAAACTTGGTCACCTGATTTACTACTGCTGGCATCGGTTTGATGAAGACTTCATGTGTGTTACGTCTGATTCTTGATCTCACAAAGGTCACATGTTAATGTCCATTATTCATTGCTGAAACGCCTAATTTGGAGTGTGAATGTTGCAAAGGTTGGTCTCAAACAATAGCATGTACAACACAAGTCAATATGGATTCTAAGTCAGCAGATCTCTGGGTAGTGGATTCGGGTTCAACACACCACGTTACCCTTGATGTTAATAACATTTCCAACCCTGCTGAATTTAGAGGCCTAGGTAAACTTATTGTGGGAAATGGAGTTTCCCTTGATATTACCAATATCAGTAATTCAATTGTGGATTCTTCAAGAACTTTCTTTTGAATGATTTATTGCATGTGCCCTATATAACAAAAAATTTACTTTTGTTCTCCAAGCTTGCTAGGGATAATGTAGTTTACTTTGAGTTTCATGCTGGAAAATGTTATGTTCGAGATGAATCAACTAGAGATATTCTCCTGCGAGGTGAAGAAAATGATGGTCTTATACATTTGCTTTTGGTCGTGACATAGAAAATAACCTAGTGTTGTTGTTCATGTTGTGGTTGCAGATGATTCTCAAGTTCAATCTGAACTTTTTCATCGTAGGTTAGGACATCCAGCTCAGTATACCTTAGATAGAGTAGCTAAGGAAATCAATGTAAATATTGACTCTGAGATTAATAAAACATGTGTGGCATGTCTCATGGGCAAGAGTCACAAGCTCCCTTTTTTTGGATAAGCAGAATTTATATCCAAAGAAGAAGTACATCAAAAACATGTCTCAAATGGGAGTATAAACACTATTTACAAAAAAAATGTTAATATATACCCCAATAATTACAAAGATTAATGTTAACTCTGTCAATTCTACTAAAATTTCTGTCACTAAGTTTGATTCGAACAAAGTCTTTTATGATCTTTAGAACTTGATCAGGCGATCTTGACTCTCCTCTGAATATTATTCTGTTCATTTCTTCCCATATCAAATAGATAAAAGCAATCCATGCTAATTTCAATATGGTGATAAGAAGGGATTTACCTTTCCATTCTAGAGCAGCCCAATTAATCCTTGTTTCCCAAGTATTGTGCGTGTTACTCAATAAAGAAATACTCAAGATAGATTTCCACAGTGAAGCAGCATATGAGCAGTTAACAAAAAAATAATTTCTTGTTTCAAGAGACTCATTACATAAAATACATAACTCATCAGAAACAATCCCCATTCTAGCAAGCCTATCCCATGTTGGAAGTCTGTCAAGTATGACCCTCCATGAAATAATACTGAGCTTAGGAATATGGAGTGGAAACAAGATAATTCTGTGCCATGGAACCTTAGTTTTGTGAACTCTCAGTTCCTCCCATAAATCTCTTGTCATCGCAATACCAGAATTAAGAAGGGGAAGGGCTTCACTCCTTAATCTAATAAGTTTCCTGAAACACCACCTATAAGATGAACATTCACTAATGTCAGTGAAGTTACTATTTTTAATAACATAACAGTGGATCCATGCTACCCAAAGAAATCCCTGAACAACAAGTAATTTTCGAATAAGATGAACCATGCAAGTTTTGTTCCAAGAGCTAATATCTTTTAAACCTAGTCCACCTTCAGATTTGGGACAACATATTTTATCCCAACTGATCTTTGCACCAGATGCTGCCTTATCAGAACCTTTCCAAAGAAACCTAGAGCAGAGTTGATCAAGTCATTTAACAACTTTCCGGGGAAGGATAAATTGCCTACACCAGAAGTTAACAACACTGTATAAAACTGTTTTAATAAGCTCTAGTCTTCCTGCATAGCTCAAGAATTTCCTAGCCCAGTGATGAAGCCTATGCTTAATATTGTCAACAAGTGGCAAACAATCTTTTTCAGTTAACTTCCTAGTGACAAGAGGAATACCAAGATATCTAACTGGTAAGAAACCTTGCTTGAACCAGTAGCAAATTTAATAAGTTCCAGATTTCTAGAAGAGATACCAGCATAATACAATTCTGTCTTGCTAACATTTATCTTAAGGCCGGACAAATCATAAAAATGATTAAGCACAGTCATGACTCCAACAATAGATTCAAGATTACCTTTGAAAAAAATTAAAAGGTCATATACGAAAGATAAATGGGTAATGCCAATTTTTTTTGCATTTAGGATGGTACCCAAATATTCCTCTAGTAGCAGCAATGTTGAGTAATTTTGAAAGAATGTTCATTGCTATCACAAATAAAATTGGTGATAATGGATCTCCTTGTCTAATACTTCTCTGACCTTTAAAATATCCTATTAAACTTCCATTAAAGGATATAGAGTATCTAGCTTCTCTAAAACAAGCTTTAGTCCACTTTAAGAAGGTGATTGACAGTCCTATAGCTTGAAGAACAGTAGATAAGAAATCCCAATGGAGAGAGTCAAAGGCTTTTTAAAGGTCAATCTTAAGAGCACATCTTGGAGAAATAATTTTCCTACCATAGCCTTTCACTAATTCTTGTGCAAGGTGTTATCAATAATGGACCTTCCCTTCACAAAAGTTGTTTGGCTAAGGGATATAAGATTTGGCAGCAGAACAATGAATCTTTTGACAAGAATTTTTGTGATAGTTTTGTACACCACAGAAAAACAAGAGATAGGTCTATAATCCTTGACTTTGCTGGGGGTTTTAGTTTTTGGAATTAAGGCTATTATAGTGGAGTTGAAACCTAGAGTAATGTGAGACTCTTGGAAGAAAAATTTGACAGCATTAGTAACATCTTCACCAACCACAGACCATGATTTCTTGAAAAACAGTGGGTATAACCATCAGGGCCAGGGGATTTGTCATTCCATTGATTAAATAAAGCCTTTTGATCTCTTCATTTGTAACAGTTTTGATAAGGTCAAAAGTAGCTTCATTAGGTAAGTTGAAGTTCAATAGTCTCTTTAGGTAAGCAGGTTTAGAGAATAACCTTAGGATCAGAAAAACCTAGTTGAATCTTGAAATAATCAATGATTTAGAAGTCAAATTGTAACATCCCAAACTACGGGTTAGTGACTAAATTGTAAAATTTCAGAATTTATTGATTAAAGTGGAAAAGTTGAATAGTTCAATGATTTATTTGGAAATATTTCCTGAAAGTTTTTAGTAATTATTAAAAATTAAAGGGAAAAATGGTTATTTGACAGGAAAAATATTTTCTCCCCTTGATAAGCATGAATTATGTGGGGGTGGGGGAGAGTATATGGAAAACTCTCTTCTCTTCTTCATCTTCTTCTCCACCGTGAAACACCCCAAGCAAGGTAAGATTTCTTCGTTGTTGATTATTAGCTGAAATTTAAGTTGGGTTTTGATCATTATATGATAATTAAGCTTAATTTGTTCTAAAACAATAAGATGAAAGGTATAGAAGAGATTAAAGAAAATGTGTTTTTAGATGAATTTCTGGAAAAGAGTTAATAAGTTGAATTTGAAGTTAAATTTGACTTGTCATCAGCTTAATTAAGTGATATTAAGTGATAGAATGGAAATTAGAACATATTGAAAATTGGGTATGATTCTTGAAGTTCATAAAAGAAGAGAATTTGAGGTTTAAGATGAGATAAATGGATATAAATGACTTTAAGCATGTATATGTAAGTTAAGAATATGAAAGGGGATGAAATATGAAGTATTTGAGTTGAATTGAGTGAATTTTCCTACTTAAAATGTGATTTCTGGGCAAAGGGAACCGATACCCCCTTGAACGAAAAAATCCAGATTATGCAGGGGGAACAGATACCCTATGGGGGGGTATCGATTCCCCTAAAGGAAAAATGGAATTATGTTTATTAATTAGTTTAAGTTATTGGAACTGAGTTATAATGTTTAGGATTCTGATAATTGTCTCGGAAATTATGTTTATGCCGATATTGAGCCTAAACAAGTTCCAAAACAATCAAAGAATTAGGATCGAATCAAAGCAAGGCTAAGGTGAGTGCAATTTAATTTGTACTTAGGTTATTGAACAAACATTGGCTTGCGATAAGCCAGTGATGGAGTTATTGTGGTAAGAAGTGACTCCTAAAATGTTATTCGATTTGTGATTGATATGATGCTTATGTGGCATGAGTGTATGTGATATATATTATTGTATATGTTACATGAATTGTGTGAATACATGTTAGTGTGATAAGCTATGTGAACTGGTATAAATAGTGTATGTGAATACATAAGTTATATGATATAAACATGTGATATAACATAAGCTAACAAATTATATGATATGAGATAAGACAGACATATGTGGTTATATGTTACATGATATGACATGCGAGTTTACATGAAAAATGAGAAATGATATAAGTCATATGAAACTATATACGTGAATACATGAACTTGTGATACATGTGATATGATATGAGATATACGATTACACATACATGTGGTATGTGACAGAAGAGAAAGAACAAGTGATATGAAATGTATAAATGATAATGCCCATGTTATATGATATGAGAGCTAGTGGTATAGTTGGCATGCCAAGAGTCGATGGTTTACCTATGTCTTTCGGGACATATGGGCAGTTATAGTTTACCTATGTTCTTCGGAACATATGGACAGTTACATAGGTCCTTCGGGACAAATTTCATATGCCACTCAGTGGGACTTATACGAGTTGTTGTGATAGCATTAGTGCACAACCTCAATGTACTCACATGCCTTAAGTGCTCACAGATGTACATGGGCTAATAAAGAGATTAAATGAATATACTGAATGTGATATGTATATGTGATTTGTTATATGAAATAAATTATATGATTCATGTATTGGTTTTATGAAAAGATATATGTTTTTAGTTATATGAACTGTATTACATGAATTATATGATGTTAAGTGTATTTCTTTATGAAATGGTATATGATGTGTATATATGATAAGTATATGATTATATGATAAAATGTATTAATGATAATAATTGGATAATGATAAGAAAGAAGATAATCATATATATACATGTGTGGATTTGATATATGAAATGTTTTATGGTTTTTATTATATGTTTTATATGCATCACTAAGTCAACGACTTAGCGTGTGATTGTTTCACACGTAGGTTCCGAGAATAAGAAGATTGATAAAAGTTATGCAAGACATGTCATTTTCTCCTTTCCAAAGATTAGATCAGAAAAGAAGTTAATAGTATATATTTTGTAATACTTATAGTGGTTGGAATATAAATAAATATTTGGATCCGATATGTTTTAATCGGTTTTGTAAAATCATATGTTTGAATTTTGTAATGTTTTAAATGTGTATATATAAATAGTAATTTTATACGGATGAAACCTTAGATTTTTATGAATTTATATGTATTTTACGAAAATATTATAGCAATACTGTAGTAGTACTGTAGTAGGGTATCAGTTCCCTATAGCAGGGGAAACGGTTCCCTGACAGCAATTTGGAAAATTTTAACATTTGGTACTGTAGCAGGGCATTTGTTCTCGGTATTGTTCATTACTGTTCACATTATTGTTCATTCTATATTTTACTGTTCATAAATACGTTTTTGCCTCAAAATTTTATAACGAACACAATTCAACAATATATGATCGTATTTTCTTAATATAAGTTCAAATGTTATGTTATTTTGCAAGAATAAAGATTTTGAAATGTCAATGTGACATCTCGGATTCGTATCCGGGTCGGATACAGGTTAGGGTGTTACACAAATCATCATAAGACTCTAGCCTTTTACCTTCATTGTTAACAAGAATTCTGATAGTATCTCTTTTATTTTTGGAAGCAATGGCAGAATGGAAAAGTTTAGAACATTTATCACCTTCTTTAATCCACTGAATTTGTGCTTTCTGTTTTAGAAACAGATGCTCAGAGTTTTCTAAATCATTCAACTCCTTCTGAGTTATGTATTCTTTTTCCATAGAGGTTGTGTCATTTAGAGTGTCAATTTGAATTGCTCTAACTCGGTCTTCGTTTGTCTAACCCTAGCAGAAATATCACTAAAGTGGCCTTTGTTTAAGTTCTTTAGACTAGTTTTTAGACGTTAAAGCTTAATGAATAATTTATGCATAGGATTACCATAACAGGACTGCTGCCAAGAGAATTTGAAACTTGAAGAAACTTGAGTGAGTGGCCCAGAAGTTGAAAATTTTAAAAGGTTTTGGTCTGTTGGTATGAGTCTCTTTATTGATCCATACAAGTGGTCAAAAGGTCCAAGGGCAGTGAATTCAACAAAAGATTTTTGAAAAGTGGTAGCCCAAGAAGAATTTATTAGAATTCTATCAAGTTCTCTAGCAAGGAAAGAATCATCGTGTTTGTTGCTCCAAGTGAAAGTTGGGCCAAAATAAGGATGATCTTGCAGGAAAAGATCTTGAATAACATTTTGGAAATCCATCATATCAGAAGAGAGATAAGAGCCTAGGAGATCAAAATCAGAGCTTTCTTTAGAGTCAAGGAAAATGTTAAAATCCCCTCCTAGGATCCAAACAAAGAACGAAAAAGAGGATCAAGATCTTTGAGAGTATGCCAAAGAAGTCTTCTAGTAGAACCATAATTACTGTCATAGATAGCAGTGATGAAAAAAAGGGAATCATTAAAAGAACACTTAGCAGAGATATATTGAGCTGAAGAATGACAGAAAGAAAGATCAATTCATTTCTTACAAAGAAACCATATTCTGCCATTGAGGGTATATCATAGTTTGTGATAATATTCTAATCCCCAAATTTAGAGTTCATAATTTTTTTAGAGTTTTAGTTTTGACCCGAGTTTCCAACAAGCACAAGTCATCAATATTATACAGTGTAGCTCTGTTTAAGACTTTATTATGTTTATGACGATTATTAACTCCTATGATATTCCAGAAGCAATAATCATTGAGAAAGTGAGGAGGATGAATCCTCTGAAGCTCTGTCTGAGGTACTAGTGAACTTAGATAATTGATCTTTCTTTTTTGACTTAAGTTCCTTGATCAATTTAGAAACTCCTGAAGCAGCAGACCTAGGTTTTTTTTATTAAACCTCAAATGATGGGGAATCCTCATCAACTTTGGTTAACATTTCAAAACGATTAGTTGAGCCTCTCATCACTATTTTAGTTTTAGCCTTGAGTGGTTTGTCCCTGCCTGTTTCGGAAAAGGAGGGGTCCCATTATCATTAGTAGCTTGGGATAGAACAAATATGTTTCCTTTATCAGAATTTTCACAATGAGCTAAGTTCTGATTCTTAGAGATTTCCTCAGTATTAAGGATGTGAAGGTGATTTAAAGGTTCACCTTTATAAGAATGGCCTAAAGTGTAAAAATTTTACTGAAAGCTAAGATCTGGTCCTTATTGTTAGCATCATTATTAATGGTGGAGAGGTTATTTGAAGGATCACCTTCAAAAGAGTGGCCTAATGTGGATTCAGGAATTAAAGCAACTCATATTTCAGTCTCTAAGTCTTTGGGATTAATGCTATCTTTAGAGGAAGAAGCTTCAGGCAATGGAGCTTCTAAAACTTCAATAGCTTTAGCCTCAGAGTTATCATTAGAGGAAGTCTTCTTTCTCCAAATTTTTGAAGTTTGTGGAGCAGTTGAAGAATTAATAAAACAAGCTTTATCAATATGGCCAAAAGATTGGCATTTGTTACATCTAGGAGGATACCATAGAACTTCAACATAAATAGTAGTGGAGATGCCATTTGCCAGAATAACTTCAATGGATTCAGGGATTTTCTCTTTAGCTCCTATCTCTATGCAGACTTTAGCAAATTGGAGTCTAGTTTTAGCAGCATTATAAGATTCTATAGTTAGTGGTATTCCTATGGCACTAGCTATGTAGCTAAGTCCCTCTTTAAAAATAATTCTAAAGGTACATTAAACAAGTGAACCCAGATAGGCAGGCAAGATAAATCAAACTCAAGTCTTTGCATGTTTGGTTCCTACTTTTTGAGTATTAGAGTTTGTTAACAATATGCCATGGTTCGTTTTCAAGGATCCAGTCACGAGTAGAATCAATATTGAAAGAGAAAATGTACAAGTTGTTGCCTGTGAGACTTACATGAACCCTAGCCCCTTTCGAAGGTTAATTCCAAAGGTTCTCGATGATTCTTTGCATAGTGCTAAAATTTGGAGCAGCCCCTAAGAACTGACCAACGAGGGAAGATTTATATTCTGCAAATCCAGCCTCGAAGACTTCAGAAGGAGATTGTGCAACTGGGATTTTCTCGCTCGATTTTGGGGGAAAGTATGTGAGTTCTTGCCCATATTGACACCCAAGCAGCTCTTTTTCTTCATCTAAAACGTAATATAAAGTTCCTTTTGAGCTTATTTTCTCAGACTTATGGGGACCCCCACACGTTACATCTAATGGATTTCGATATTACATCTTGTTTATAGATGCATGTACTCAGTTTACTGGGTTTACTTCCTAAAAGAAAAGGCTCAAGCCCTGCCAACCTTTCAGTTATTTCATAAGCTTGTCTTGAACCAGTTTGGCATATCGATAAAGGTGGTTCAAACCGATTAGGAATGAGAGTATCACTCATTTTCTATGATGCTAGCCAAAGCAGCATAGTGCATCGACTATCCTGTCCTATACATCGAGCAAAACGAAGTTATCGAGCGTAAACATCGCCACATAGTTGAGCTCGGACTGGTTTTGCTAGCTCAAGCATCTCTACCTATTCAATATTGGTCATATGCTATGGTAGTAGCTGTTATCTCATTAATCGCTTACCAACTAAGGTGCTTGAAGGGTTATCACCCTTTGAAAAATTGTTCAGCAAGAAACCCGAGTATTCTACACTAAAGTATTCGGGTGTCAATGCTTCCCTCACCTACGACCGTTCCAAAACCATAAATTGTCCTTTCAGTCACAACCTTGCACATACTTGGGTTTCAGTCCTCAGCATAAGGGTTACCAGTGTCTTGAGAGTAATAGAAGGGTTTATATATAACGTCATGTGGTATTTAATGAAATGGTCTTTCTTTTGTAGGAAAACATGCAGACAGTTCACAACACAAACATGCTAATTTTCAGCCACAAGATATTTCAATTGTTGTTGATGTTAATAAGTGGCACATAGTGGTTGCTCCAGCTAATGTTGAGGATGGTGTGCCTGAAGAATTGGTTAATACTTTTGCAGGAGAAGTTCAACAACAAATGATACCTGAGGTTGCTGCTGAGGTTACACTTCCCCTAGAACAGTCGATGAGGCCATACCTGTCTTAGATACAACCACGACTTCCAACTCAGATATAGGTTTTAATGCAGCTGGCACAGACTAACATGCTAGCACGGGAGTAGATGTGTCTGATAATGTTTCAAATGATTTCGAAAATGCTACTATAAACTTGGAGTAGCAAAACCGTCATCCCATGCTGACACGTAGCAAGTGTGGGATATTCAAACTCAAGTCGTATGCCAGTTACTTTGAGAATAAAATACTTGCCTCAGTTCATGAGGCACTACAGTCTTTTAACTGGAGAGAAGCAGTTCAAGTCGATATTGATACATTATAAAGAAATAACACGTGGTTAATAGTGAAACTTCCAGCAGGACACATACTTGTAGGTTGCAAGTGGTTGTTCAAACTCAAACGAAACCCGGATGACACCATTCATCGATATAAAGAGAGATTGGCTGCAAAGGGATTCTCTCAGGTGCCAGGATATGACTTCACTGACACTTTCAGTCCAGTTGTAAAGTTTTTCACCTTCAACATTGTGTTAGTTTTAGCTGTGACAAAGGGATTAGAATTGAGACATGTGGATATTAATAATGCATTCCTCAATGGGGACTTAGGTGAAGATGTTTTTATGCAGCAACCACCAAGGTTTGAGCAAGTGGTCGAGAATGGAATTCCCCTTGTTTGTAAATTACAAAAGGCTCTCTATGGTCTTCGACAAACACCTAGAAACTGGCATACAAAGCTCAAAGATAGTCTTGTGGAGATGGGATTTACTACATCTCGAGTAGATTTTTCGTTGTTTATCAGTATGGGACATGACAGTGACACTTATGTATTAGTGTATGTTGATGATATTATCATTACCGGGCACTCATCGAGCAGAATTCAAGAGGACTTGGGTCTGCTTAGTTACTTCTTGGGAATAGAAGTACATTGATCACAGGGAAACATTGTGTTAAGCAAAAAAAGGTTCATATTGGAGTTGTTAGATAAGTCTGGAATGAAAGATGCAACTAGTGTTGGAACGCCAATGGTCTTGTCTCCTAAATTGTCAGCAAATGAAGGGGAATTATTGTCTGATGCTACAGAATACCGTAGTATAGTTGGTTCTTTACTGTATGTGTATCATACGTCTTGATTTAGCTTATAATGTTGGGAAAGTGGCGCAGTTTATGCATGCACCATGTGTAACGCATATGATTATGGTCAAAAGGATATTAAGATACTTGGCGTGGTCAGTTGATTATGGTCTGTTGTTTCAACCGGCAGATGACTGGCTGGCGGTTGCAGCGTTTGCTGATGCAGACTGGGGAGGAAATATTAATGATCGACATTCCATGTCTGGTTATGGAGTCTTTGCTGGTAAGTGCCTTTTTGCTTAGAGTTTCAAGAAGCAGAAAACAATATCAAGGTGACGATGGAAGCTGAGTACAAGTGTGTAGCAGATAGTGCAGCTGAGGTAACCTGGGTAGGTGCTCTATTTGCTGATCTCAGATTGCAGCAACGTCAGGAACTAGTGATCTGGTATGACAATACAGGGGCTATTGTATGAGTGTAAACCTATTTATCACTCTCAATCTGAGCATATCGATATGGACGTACATTTTGTTCGATAGAAAGTTGATGCTAGACAGATGTTAGTAAACTACATATCGGCTACGCACTAGATTGCTGATGGATTCACCAAGGTGTTGTCTAAAATGGCGTTTGAGGAGTTTCACAAAAATGTGTGTGTGGTGTCTACGATCTAAGTAAAAAAATAACAAGATAAGGAAGAGTTGGGGGAATGTTATGATGCATTGAAGAGGAAGTAAGAAGAGTAGGGGTAATGTTAGAGTGTCGTTAAAGGAGTAATACACGTGTAACAAGTAGACAATTAGTCTGTTAGTATGGTTAGCTAGGTTGCTAGTCAGTTGATGAGCTTAGATTTTCATTATAAATGTAATGTAGATGCTGAGATGAATAACACACATTCTTTCCTGTGTATAATTATTGTTTGCAGTAGATTCTCAATAGTCACAAGGGAAAAAGTGGCATTTTCAAGCCAAAAATTTCATTTATCGATGTTTTCAAAGTTGTTGAATTTCCTTAAAACCTAGATGGAGCCTCAATTTGTTCCAGCGGCTTTTAAAAATTATAACTGAAAAAAGGCAATGTAAGTTGAGTATCAAGCCCTAGTTCAGAATAAGTTATGTCACTTAGTTCCTCCATCTTCAAAGCATTCTTTGGTTAAAAGTAAGTGGGTTTTGAAGATCAAATATAGTCTAAGTGGAAACATTGATCGTTACAAAGCGAGATTGGTTGCCAAGGGATTTCACCAAACTCCTATAGTTAATTTTTTTGAGACGTTCAGTCCGTCATCAAGCCCACTATGATAAGGATTGTGTTGACTATTGTTGTCTCAAAAGGATGGGCGATTCGAAAACTAGATACTAACAATGCATTTTTGAATGGATTATTGGTTGAAGATGTGTACATGGTGCAACAATAGGGGTTCATTGATCCTAAAAAACAGATTTTGTGTGCAAGCTTGACAAGGCCATCTATGGCCTCAAAAAATCTCCTCGTGTTTGGTTTGACAGGTTGAAATACACATTTAAAGTCTGATACATCTCTTCTTCTTCAAGTCTAACAACAAAATCTTATTTATACTTGTTTATGTTAACGACATTTTGATCACAGTCAATGACAATGAACTCGTATAAACTTTCATTAAGAGGTTAAATAATATTTTTGCTTTAAAAGACATGGGGTCTCTACATAATTTTCTCGACATTGAAGTTCATAGATATGAGTCTAGTATGTTTCTCATGTAATCTAAATATATTAAAGATTTGCTACAAAAACTGATATGGAAAGTGTTAAAGCTTGTTCAACACCTCTTACTGCTAGGAAAAATATGTCTAAAGAAGAATGAGAAGTCATGAGGAATCCAATTTCTTATAGACATATTATAGGAGCTCTTCAATATCTCACACACACTCGGCCATATATAGCGTATGATGTCAATAAATTGAGTCAGTTTCTTCAACAACCAACTATGGTTTATTGGCAAGCAGTCAAAAGGGTTCTTCGTTACTGAGTGGTACAATTTCAGTTGGGTTACATATCAAATACAATGACAGACTTTGTTTAAGTGGTTTTCAGATGTTGATTTGGCGAGTTGCCCAAATGATCATCGTTCAGTTACGGGGTATTGGGTTTACTTTGGTGACACTTTGATTTCTTGGTCTTCTAAGAAACATGTTGGTGCCAGATCAAGCACAGAGTCTGAGTACAGGTCCTTAGCAAATCTTGTTGTAGAAATGTCGTGGATTACTTCACTTCTCAAAGTGTTTTCATTCCCTCTACCTTCCAAACCCATATTATGGGTTGATAACTTAAGTGCAGCTGCTCTCACTGCTAATCTTGTGCACCATGCTCAAACAAAGCATATCGAAATAGATGTTCACTTTGTTATTAATATGGTTTTAAGGAAAGATATAGAAATTCGATATGTTCCATCACATGATCAGATACTGACTATCTTACGAAGGCGCTAACAAATTCTCAGTTTCAATTCTAGCGTGACAAACTTGGTGTGATTGAATCACCCTTTCGTTTGAGGGGGAGAGTTAAAGCAACGCAATTGTTGCTGTTATTTTGATGCCAAGTCTTCAGCCTAAATTTCAGCTAGTTTACTTAGTAATATTGGTTAGTTGTTTCTATTTTATTGCCAAATTTTTTCCATGTATTTCCTTTATTTTCTGTCAAGTAGTTTGTATTTTACTATACAAATACAAGAGTACAGTAGCAATATGTGTGTGATGCATTATTCTATCACCGTTGCTTTCATATTTATTTTCTATCTTGACACGTCAATATTACCATTACTTTTTAGCAGCAAACGACCAAAATAAAACCATAACTAATCATTAAGTATAATTTTGAAGAAAAAAAAACAATTAGATAACCAAAACATAGTAAAAATGATATTAAGATACTAAATGTGTAGTTTACCCTTCATATAGTTACACAGTTTTTGTTTTAGCCCAAAAGATGTTAGCCTAGTCATAAAAAGACTTGTAAGACACCAAAGTCCAAGATGAAGCCCTTTTTGGAATGAAAAAAAAAACTTTTTTTAACCTCAAAAGGCGAGGAAAAATAAAATAAATAAAAGTGAGGAATAATATCCAATTGTTTTTTTTCATCTTTATAATTCTCACAATCTGAATATTTACAAAGTAAATATTTCCCTTTATATCAATATATCACAGCCACAAAGATTAAATTCCATTAAATCGTAATTAGCATAATAAAAAATTAATTAAAATTGTAGCATTTGCTTTAGATGCGAGAAAATTTCAATGATTCATTGACCACTTCAAGGAAGAATACTCTCCACCAAAGTCCCGCCAAATTTTCTATTTTTTATTTTCAATGTTTTACAACTCAAAATTATTTATTCAAAATTCACGTATATTTTAATAATATCATCTCTACAATTTAAATATAAATATAAATAATACAATAATAGTTTTAAAATATTAATTATTTAAAAATTAAGAATAACTTTAACCTTTTCTGAAGATAAATTCATCATCTTATACTTTGGATCGAATTTTCTGAATGAGTTCTCTTCTCAGAATCTTTCCAGAAATGGACCTGGGGACACTTTCCACAAAAGTAACAGATCGCAGTCTTTTAAAATGTGCAACCTATAAACAGATTAAGATGATATGCATTACAACGATTAGTCTTATTACAAGCCTACCAAAACATTATTAAAGTAGCAAAGGAAAATACAACAACCTCTCACCTTGTTTCCACAAACTGTTTAACATCTTCTTCCGTTAGTGAGCTGTAGGAAGCTCGAACAACGTATGCAATCGGAACCTCTCCAGCTTTAACATCAGGGAATCTAAAAACAAATGTAAAGAAAATTGAAAATACGAAAAAAAAAATTGAAAAAGAAATAAGAGATCAAACTATACTTACGGAATAACAACGGCGTCAACGATGTTGGGATGAGAAAGAAGTAACCCTTCTAGCTCTGCCGGTGCGACCTAACAGATTAGCTTACAAATACATTAAGTGAAACAAATAGGGATGCACACTTTTAACACAATCACAGTTGAAGAAGGAAAAAGTTTAGGGACGAATATAAAATTTTATGTTTAAAGATCAAATTATAAAATTTTAGAAAAAAATAAATTTATAAAATTTTAAGAAACGAGATGTCTGAAAGTTTTACCTGAAAACCATAACATTTGATGAGCTCCTTTATACGATCTACAACAAATAATTGTCCTTGTTCATCGAAATATCCTAGATCGCCTGTATGCAGCCACCCTTCTTCATCTATACCGACCTTCGTAGCCTCTGGATTGTTATAATAACCTGACAATAATAATACATATGAATATTTAATGTATAAATAAATATATAATTTTATATACTATCAATAAATTGAATATTTATCCAAAAAATAATTCATAAATCATTTTAACAATTAGTTTAGCTTATATATAGTCATAACCTATGTTTTATCAAACACTAAATAATAATAAAAAGTATGGATATATATATAAAAAAAGTTATATTAAACATATAAAATTTTATAAGTTATATTAAAAAAAAATTAAAAAAAACAAAATTAAATTATTGATAAAGATATAACTTAAATTTTAGGGTAAATTACACGTTTAATATTTAAACTATTACTTTTATTCCATTTTGATATCTTTTTTTTTAAAAAACGATATCTAATTTTTAGTTTATATTTCAATTTGATAACCCACCACTAAAAAGTTAACAAAACTGTTGACGTGACCTTTTTTCAATGATAATGTGACATTACTTTATTATGACATATTAACATCACGTTAAATTTTTACAGTGGAGTATTAAATTGAAACATAAACTAAATATTAAGTATGATTTAAAAAAAGATTTAAGTACTAAAATGCAATAAAAATAATAGTTTAAGTATTAAATGTGTAACTTACCTTAACTTTTATGAAAAAATTATTTTTTTATTAAAGATGTGACGTGTACCAACATCCATCTCTCTCCATTTTATACCATAAAAAACCAGCAATTAATGCTTTTAATACGTTAGGCACGTTTTTTTACAGGCCACGTTAATAGAAACAATCAGGTAATCCTTAAATACTAAAGTTACACTACGTTCACCTGAAAACCTTAACAACTTCCACCAGGTTCACTTAAGAATTCTAACAACCTCAAATTATTCATCATCTTTCATCATACTTCTGAAAAGATAGGTAACTATCATGCATGTTTGATCTTGGAACGGAGTCAAAATAAAATATTTAGAGTCGAATATAAATAATAATAAATTATATAATATAATTAAATTATTAAGTAATCAATTAAAATTAATAAAGGTTTAAAATTAAAACACTTGATTTAATCTACCTAATTTTAAAATCAATATAAACCTCAAAAGTTGGGGGAGTGGCAGCCCCACAAAATACATGGCTTCGTCTCCGGTCTTGTCACTAAAGCAGCCAGCAAACTTATTTAATTTCCGACAACTATAATATTGTTGGATAAAAAGGACAGTAGTTCATGCATGTTTTGTAACTGAAGTATTAAGCAAAGTAGCAAACAAATATCATGCGGGATGTATACGTTATTGATGATTAAAAAAGAATTATAATAAGACACTATCTTTTTAATCAGCTTGTACAATTAAAAAAGCAGTATTACCTGATGTAACAGTAGGTCCTCGAATCCATATTTCTCCTATCTGATTTGGTGGAAGGGAATTCATTGTGTTTACACCCACAATTTTGGACTGTATAAGAGGCATCAGAGTTCCGGTTGAACCCGAAAAACGACGGCCTTCCTTCGGATCCTCTAGTGAAATTTTCCCACAAGCTTCTGTCATACCATACCCCTGCACCACGAGTGTGTTTGTTTCAAATTAACACGATAATTTGTTAACATAGTTCACTGATAATATATAAAATTATACACCGTCGATACATCAAGTATTCGAAACCGTCGATAATTATATAAGATGAATGGGAAAAAGAACCAAGTATTCTACAATCTCAAGACAGTATTCCAACATGTTGTGTAATAGATCTGAAACACTTGTCACCCATTTCATTATATGCGATTGTAAAAAGTACCTGGAAAATTTGAACGTGGGGCAAAATATCGGCACATGTCTCGATTAAATCTCTGCTCAGTGGGGCTGCACTGGAGATAATCTGCTTCAACGACGATAGATCATACTTATCTTTTACCATCGTCCATTGCTTTGCTAAAGAAACCATGACCGGCGGGACGACAAACATGTGCGTGACCTTTTGTTTTTCGATGGCACCCAACACCTTTTCTAGCCCAAACTTGGCCATCGAAACCAACACATTTCCTCTTCTCAGTTGTGCCAACGACAAGACAGTACCGAACCCATGAGACATCGGCAAGAAACATAAACAAACGTTCCTTCCTTCCCTATACCTGTCTTGATCGGCCGTGAAATTCAACGTCGAAGCGATGAAATTTCTATGTGTCAGCATTACCCCTTTACTTGTTCCGGTCGTTCCGGACGAGTACATCAATGCCGCCACATCGTCTTGCTTCACATCATCATCTGGATTCGAAGATTGTTCGGCGTAGCTCTTTATAATATCCGTGTAGTAAGAGAATTTCGGAGTAGCCGAGAATTCGGGGGAACTTGGTGATTGGAACAAGAACACCAAGGGAACATTGAACCGGTTAACTTTGTTGTAAAGCTCAGGGATTGTGATGATCACCTTAGGATTGCAGTCTTTGACTTGTTTGGATAACTCATCGAAAGTGAATGAAGGGTTGGCAGTGGTGGCAATGGCACCGATAGAGACAATAGCAAGGAAAGAGACGGGAAAACGTATCGAGTTGGAAGCGACGATAAGGACGACGTCGTTTTTATCGACGTGAAACCGGTGGCGCAAACCATAAGCAAGAGCTGAAACATGATCTTTGAGTTGATGAAAAGTTATGGTATGGTCGGAATCGGCGTCAACGAGAGCGGTACGATGAGGGAAGGAGGAAGTGGACCGGAATATGAAGGAAGTGAGCGAGAGATCAGAGCTTGTTGGGAGCTGGATAGGGGGCCTTGGCGAATTGTACGTTTGAGTTTCTGGATTGAAAGAAGAATTTGCCATCGGTGTGGGATTGTTGTTGAAAGCTTATGTTTTTCGCAAAGTTTAAATAGATTATAATTACAGTTGGTGGATGAAAATATAAAAAAATTAATGATGAATTATTAAGTTTGAATTCGTTATAATACACAATGTTGTACATCAATTGGCCATCTTGTTGAATTGGAGGTCGTGGTCTTTGGTCTGCTCATTCGGCTGATTTCAGTATTTGTTGAATTGGTGTTTGTAATGTAAATATTGGATCGGGTTGTAAAATTCAATGAGTTGAATTGAGAGTTGCTAGAACTAGAGAATCAGTCTTAACTGGAACCAAAATAAATCGATTAAATATCAGTAATAACCGAATTTTGTGTTAAAAGACTAAACTTAATACTTACTTATATCATTATTAAATTAAAATATTCTATTAACTATTTACTTTAAAATAAATATTATAATATTATGAATAATAAATTAGTCTTTTAATTTAATAATGATATAAGTAAGTATTAAGTTGAATATAATAAATAAATAAATAAATATTTTTAAAATTATGTAATATTATTTCATTTAAATAAATAATATAACTTTAAAAATTAAATAAATATTTTAAAATATTTTAAAAATTAAATAATATTATTTTAAAAACTATTGGTTGCCGACCGTCGATATTCATTATTTTTCCTTTGCTTTATTAGATCGTATTCTTTATTTTTTTATTCTTTATAGTTATGCCAGTTTGACACATATTCTTCTGTCTTTATGATATATTTTTCTCTGTCTCTATGACACGTTTTCGATTGCTTGATCATTGTTTTCGTTAATTTTTTCATGGTTGGGTTTGACATCACCACGACTAATCAATATGTCGCTTATTTGTTATCATGATGATCTTCCTTGCTTTGGACCCTCGGATTGAATTTAGATATGCGATTTGCGTTAGTGGATAGTATTTTCACATCGCACAATTCTGATTTGCCGTATGTGGTGGTCTTTCAATAACTTTATTCCCTTTTGTAGTTCATTTGCCAATGCAGTTAAATCTATTCGTATTTATCTCTTGTTCGAGTTTATTTGGTTGAGTTTTTTAACATTTTCCTTGTATAGTCCTTGTATAATCTTAGGTGGCTAATTTTATTGTGGTTAGGAAAATATTCTTACTATATGTTTAATTTACAGCTGTGTTGTAAACCTTCATTGTAATTTGAATATTTTCTACTTTTAATAAAATTAGTGGCTTCTATAAAAAATAAAATTAAAT
This sequence comes from Hibiscus syriacus, assembly GCF_006381635.1. NCBI lineage: Eukaryota > Viridiplantae > Streptophyta > Magnoliopsida > Malvales > Malvaceae > Hibiscus > Hibiscus syriacus. The sequence continues at coordinate 1,124,072 of NW_024063349.1, forward strand.
AAATAATTTTAAAATATTATAAATATAATTTTTTAAAAGGATTCGATTCAAATCTTATAAAAATACATAAATTATTTAATTAATTTTTATTTCTAAATAAAGTGCAAATTTAGTGTTTTAATTTAATAATGATATAAGTATCAAGTTTAGTATAATAGATAAAGATTCACACTACAGTATGGCTAAGTTTTCGATCATTAATTTAAAGTGTCTTATATTTAAATCTTATAATCATCAGAAAATATTTATTTTATGGTGATACTGTTATATAAGTTAAATACAAAATGTGATGAAATTAACTTAATTGACTAGCTTAACTCAATGATTGAGTGTCTTGCGTCTAATGCAAGTATCACCATATAATTGGTGGTACCATTATATAAATAATGTTTTCTTTCATTTTATCCTCATAGGTGATGACATGTGTCACTACCTAATTGGTTGAATAAAATTAATGAAAAATTATTGACGTAGAAAAAAAAAGATGATGTGAAAATTAAAAATACTAAAAATCGACATGTCATGCCACATCAACATTGCCGTTAAGTTTTTAACGACATAATATCAATTGAAACTTAAACTATAAGTTAGGTATATTTTTTTAAAATAAAATAAAATTTAGGTACTAAAACAAAATAAAAGTGATAATTTAGGCGGTAAACATGTTATTTACCCTTTTAATATTTACTTAATAAAGACAAATTAGTTAATGGTGTGTTTCGGTGTGCAATGATGTGGTATTTCACGTTCAATGTAGACTCATCCTTAATGAAAGATATGTATATATTTATTATTTATAATTATAATAATAAAATATCATTTTGTTTTTAAGTTTTCACGACAATAAATGTGTCTAGGCTTTTAGAGTAGATCAAAGCTTGTTGGGAGCTGATTGGGGATGAATTGAATGAATTTAAATTTGGTTTGGTAAAGTTTAAATAGATTATATGTAAAGTACTTGGGGTACTTAAAAATATAATTAATTAACGATGAATTATCAAGTTTGAATTTGTTATCGTTCAAAAATAAACAATCTTGTACGTCAATTGCCCATCTTGTTGAAGTGGCGGTCCTGGTCTTTGGTCTGCTCATTCGGCTGCTTTCAGAATTCGTTAAAGATTTATTGATTTATTTATTTTTAGATTAATGAGCGCCATAAGCTTCATAGGTGATCGTTTTAGTAATGTATTTCAGTATGCGATATTTACTGTAGAATTTTTCAGACAAAATACGATAAATTTTATATTTATTACCGATTACACTTTTATTATTTATATATGTAGTTTTGTTAGATAGTGATTAATGTAGTGTCTCTTTCTTCAAATACTTTTAATAGAACAAAAAAACTACATATAATTGTAGAATTATTGTCAATTAATCAAAATAAACTGTTCTAAGATTATAGAATAATGTTATAAAATAATTGTTGAAAAATATATTGATGATGGTTCGAATATGCTGAGTATTCGAAAAGCTCATCATGTAATTGAAGTCGTCATCAATCCTTTTTTGCTAGATACAACTGAATACTTAAATATAATAGTTTATATCTGTCGAAACCGTTTTTTGCACGGGTTAGGAAAAATTTTGTACGACTTGGGGTTTTTCTTTAAAAAGATTTTGAAATGTTTTGGAGTCGCCATCAACCTTTTTAGGTTAGATAGGTCGAATATCTAAAAATTTTCTTTTAAAATAGTTTTTTTAAGAAAACATCATTTTAAAAGATAAATTAGTCTATGTGTAACCATATATTCATTCTTTTTTGAAATAAAAAAGAGTTTTGTGGATCGATTACGTGTGGGGAAGGATAAACTCTCTCACAACGCCCAAAATTAGTACCCCAATCGATTATAAATTGTCTATAATAGTGAAAATCTAATAATTCAAATATAAATTTAAGTTACTATCCCATTATTCTAAATTCAACCATGCAATTTTTATTTAATGAAAAATTCTTAGGAGAAATAGAAAATATTCCGATATTTCCAATCGAAGAGAAAATAATCCCTAAAATACTTTGGAATGAATATTTCTCTTTCCAACTGAAATAAAATGAATATAATAATTTTTCCTAAGAATTCAAGGTTAAAATAATTTTATTCGACAAAAAAAGAGAAATTAAGCCAATTTATCCAAATTATATACGATTAGAAAAGATAAGGGACATTCAATTATTTAAAAATATCGAGACTTAATCCCTAATAAAATTAAGCGAATTGTCTCGATAAGTTTAAATAAGCGAATATTTCCTTTTCCCTTCAAACTTTATTAATTTTAATGTAATCATTTTTTTGTTTTTCTAATGGATTATTTATTTATTTTAAAACATCGAAAAATGACATCTAATTACTTTAAGACAATAACTTTTTAATATTTTAAAATAAATAAATACCACCCATAATCCAATTATGTAATCGGTTAAGTTATGCACATGAGGGTATTATACCGTGTAATTAGAGGATGACCTAGAGACTATATAAATATACCATAGATACATATACATTAAATGTAATAACATATAAATCTCCTATGAAGGTAAATATAATATAACATAACCCGTAAAAACAAAGTATATATAATTATATACATTACCTATATGGGTAATTATGGTGACGACAAAATAAAAATATACATCAATTACCTTAATAGGTAAATATAATAATATAATATAAAACATAACAACAGAATATATGTATTCTTATAAATTATCATATAGGTAAATAATATAAAGACACAATAGACTATATGAAAGAAAAACACATATATAAATATGAACATATAAGTATATATATAAATTACCTACATAAGTAAATATAACACAATAAAAACATAATATTGCAAAATATATATATCCGTAGATTACCTATATAAGTAAAGATAACATAAAAAAAGAACTAAAATGTAAATAAATAAATCAACATATCCAAAATAAAAATAAAATAAAGTGAAAGAGTGACCAAAATATAAACGAAATGAAATTAATATGCAAACTCGAACTAATAAAACTGGGAGAACTAAATGAAAATTCATGGCAAAAGTGTGGGGAACTAAGTGGTGGTTAAACTAAATGTATTGACCATAACACAAAAGGTACTAAAATAGGGGGCCTAGGCGTGATTTACCCATGCGGTATTTGGAGGGAACATTAACCTCCAAAACTACGTAGTTTTGGTTCTATAATATATATATATATATGCTATTATAAGGTTTTGGCTAAACTTAGCCCTCATTTTCTTTCCAGTGGCCGACCCTCCCCTTGTTTTTCTCTCAACTTTCATTTCCTTTACCTTTAAACCTTTAAAAATAAACGAAAAATACCTTAAATGTTAGATCTACCTCCCCTCGTCGTCGGTGAGAAGTCTTAAAACCGAGGTAAGGTCTTTAATTTTTTTCTTTATTTTCTAGAACTGATCCTTTTCTTTTCCTTTTTTTTTTGGGTTTTTGAAACTAAAAAAGAAAGTTTTTGTTTTTGTTTTTTTAACATGCAAGGCTTTTTTTCAAACTAGAAAAATAAATAAAAATATACCTCCAACAAAAACGTCCTAATCTCGGCTTTTTATTGCTTTCTTGTAGATCTGAAAAAACCTCCTCTATTACAGTTTTTGTTCGGGTTTATATAGCCCGATTTGTACATTTTTTATTAGTTTTTCCTTTTCTTTTTGCTAGTTTTTTCAAAAATAAAATGGTGTTCTGTGTGGATCCAGCTGGAGAAAGCGGTGGTAGTGGCAAAGAGTTGGCTGGTTCGATCTGGACCGTTGGATGGGTCCAGATCGAACGGTCTTCGTGGGGCGTCGGCAGCATCCAAGGGAGAAACGTTGAGGCAGAAGGTTGCCTAGGGTTAGATGAGTCGGGTCGGACTGGCTGGGTCTCGGGTCGAATCCGGGTTGAACCTTGGGCTTGGTACTGCTGTTGGGCTCCGGGTTTGGGTAGATGACCCCTTGTAATTGGGCTCAATTTGGGCTGAAGGGGCTTGGATTTTTAAGGTTTGCGGTTATGAAAAAATGGTGATTGCAATATCTAGCATTAAGATGAGTGTCAGTTCGTGAGTCGGTTAAAAAATTGAAGACCCCACAATACGTAAAATTGATACCTAAAAGAATATTTTTTATCATCTTTTGAAATGAGAATTTAAATAACACTTTGAAAAACATATATTAATGAAATAATAAACATTAGCATAAAAAAATAAAACTAAGAATAAAAATACTTACATCCTAAATATGACACTACAAAAGGGAAAAATGTTAATGAAAAAACAACAATAATAATAAATAACTAAAAAGCAAGTTCTTAAACAGATGAAGATAACAGACATGTTGAGGGACAAATCCAAAAAAAAGTTAAGTGGGTCAAAATATCAAAAAGAAGAAAAAGAAAAAAGAACTTAATTAAAATAAAAACAAAATCGAAAGGACTAGAACATAAATAGCCCCAAAGAGTGCAAAAGGCGCAAGTCATGGGTTACTGGTTGGATCAGGTGTATGTCATGGGCACTCAGCCATCCGAGTCAAGTGTGAGCGCGCAGGTTACATTCCTATTCTAGTCCCTTGGGCTGAGCCTAGTTGGCTGGGATAGATGATGTTGGTTGTGAAGTCACTTTTGGAGTGTTTGTGCTTAGGGATGACCGATGGATAAGGTGGGAGCAATTGGCTCCTATCATATATTTTCTATTAAAAAAAATTCACCCTAAATTTTTATAAATTCATTCTCCTAACAAAAATATTGTGGCTGTCATTATTTGTGCTTGTGGACAAAAGCTTTGGGTTGTATCAAATGGTTTAGGTATAGGGTTGGTTGTGGCTTCGATTAGGCATATGTATGTAATGGCATCAAGGGGTTTAGGGTAACAAAGTCCATAGCCATAGGTGTTTTGTTGAGACTGTTATGGGGATATGGTCAAGAGGCCATAATCCACTCTCTCCCCATTAGTTCTTTTTCTTTTCTCTTTACTTTTTGTGTTGCTTATTGTTTTCTTTTTTTTTCATTTGTTGTAGCTAACCTTCGTTATTTTCTTATTTTTCTTTACAGATTAAATCAAGTTTGAATAACCCAAAATTGGAGCGATTTACATGAGGGAATTAAATCTGTTGAAAGTTTAGGGGATAAAAGTAAGTGTCGTGCAAGCTCTTGAAGAAGGGTTCAAATGGGTTTGATTGGCTTATTTTGTGGGTTGGGTTATTGGATACGTGTCAATGAATAGTACGAATTAGGTGTGCCAATGAATTAATTTGTCACGTGCCACAATAAACTATCAGTGATGATGATAATGACGATGATAGTTCTATTGAAGACCGCCTATTATGAAGAAATTCGAAGCGTAACCGCTGACGACCACATTGCGGAATCAGTTCACATAGAGGTGGTCTGTGAGTGGGAGGATATATATATATATATATATTGCTTTCTTTATAAATATCAATCTCAACATTTCTCATGTAAAAAATTATATTTCTATTGTATATAACACAATCCTTTCAAGTATTTATCAAACAAAAACGTAGATATTAATTACTAGAATAAATATTATTTATTTAAAAATGAATTTCACAAATACATATTATTTAAATAAACTAAAATTATAAAATAAATGAGTCTATTCGATTACGAGAAAAATAAAAATAATACTTAAATATCAATCTATTCAATTAAACTAATAAAAAGTAAATAAATTATTGCAATATAATTTAAATAATATAAATTAATTAAAAAATAAAACTGATTAAAATAATATATATTGATTTTTTTATAGAAGCTGTTAATTTAGAAAATATCCAAATTATAATAAAGGTTTATGACTAAAATCGTAAACTAAACACATAATAAAGATATTTTATTAGAAAAAATTATTCACTTAAGATCATAAGGACTATACAAAAATATTAAAAATCTAATCAAATATACTCGAACAAAAGGTAGATACGAAAATATCTGACTACATCGGTAAACGAACCACAAAAGGGGATAAAACAATTGAAAAATAAGACAAACTACAAATCAGAATCGAGCGACGTGAAAATAATATCCACGAATGCAAATCACATATCCAAATTCAATATGAGGGTCAAAGCAGGGAAGATCATCATGATAACAAATAACATCATCTTGATCAGTCGCATCGAAGTTAAATCCAACCCTAAAAAATAAAAAACAAAAAAAACGACCAACCAACCGAAAACATGTCATAAAGATAAAATTATTAAAAATAAAAACAAGAAAAAATAATAAATAAACACTATAATAAAGTAGATGAAAAATAATAAATACCGATAGTCGACGATCAACATTAAAATTAATGTCGTCGTCGATAACAAAAAAAAAAAAACTAACAACATCTAAAGAAAAAGAAAAAAATAGGACAAACTCCGAAGAGTGTGAGTTTGGTTTAATAATATACATTGATTTAAATAATTTAGACTAATTAAAATAATATATATTTTTAATGAGAGACAATTAGTAATTTGCGCCTCTTCTAAAGAGCCAATAAAAAAACTAATGCTTTGATACGCCTTGTTACATAGAGGAAAGACGTCCAACAAAGAACGCTTTTGGTAAGGTACAACCAACTAGATGTATTTTCGTCCTAAGTGGCAAAAAAATATAATATTTCTAGAATAATATTATTTAAGTGCTAGTTTAAAAATTTTATTTGAACTGAATTTTATTCCAACAAATTTGCCTAGTATTACCCAACATAGAAAACGGATAATATTACTTTGCACAAAGTACTATTTCCTTTTCTAACAAAATACTATAAAGCTTAGTGGAAATTTTATTAAAAAATTATAGCATTTTCTTTGGATGCAAGCATATAAAATTCTAATAGAGTTTGGTTTATATTCAATTAATTTGACAAATAGAAATTATGAACTGAACATCAATCTTCCATAATCCAAAATTTCATGGAAATTTGAGAATGGAAGCAAAAGACTATTGCAAGGAAGCAAACTGGGTGCTGGTTTGAATATAGAGGTGGTGGTGTGAAGGTCTTGTCCACGTCCGTCCGTGTACGCGTATAGCCTGTAATATGTTACAGGGCCTCAAAAAATGGGGACTCATATGAATGTCATTTAGGTCAATTCATATATAACTTTGTGACCTAGTGACATTTTCGTTCGAAGAAAAAATAAATTTTTCGGTTTGAAGGAAAGTGACAGAGAAAGTTACAAATAAATATGTTGACAGTATCTTTAATTATTTTTCATGGTGAACTTTGGTAAAAAGACTTCGTATATCCCTCATAATTTTAAATTTGACAAATTAATCTTTATTATAAAATTTTTAGGGTCTCACATTAGAAAATAACACAAAATCTATATATTTTTAAGACGGGCCTGATCTTAGTGGAGGTCCACGGGGAGTTGGGCTTTTCAGTTGAAAGCCTTTAGCATGGGTCCGGTGTTTGTAGGAAAGATTGAAATCAAACATTGTTTAGAAATTTGATTAAATATTTATCCTTATAACTGTCGAAACAATTTTTTCTTAATGGTGAGAAAAAGTGAGATTTTGATATAACCACATCAATTTTTAATTATCTCTTTTAATTAATTTTTAATTTAAAAACCTATTGTTTCAAAAAAATTTGGATTTCCTTTATGATCGGAAAAAAATACGGTTCAAAGAGTCGCCACCAATCTTTGATTAGGTGTGATTGGGCACCCAAAAATGTTTTGTTATTTTAAATAAAAAATAAAATTGATTTTAATTAAAACAACAAATTAAGGTATGCGTTACAAAAATGAATTCGAGAGTCGATTACGTGTGGGGAAGGATTAGCACCCCCACAACGCCCTAAAACGATACCTAGTCGAGTAATTAACGTCTTTGCAATGAACTTTAGAAATTCGAACTTAATTTGACTATTGATCCCATAAAACAAAGATGTAAATTTAAAAACATTCAAAAGCACTCAAATAAATTAAATTAAAATTACCAAGTCGTTTTAGAAAGATAAAGAGTGTTCGATTATTTACAAATATCGAGACCAGATCTTAAAAGCTATAACAACCTTTTCTAAATAAATTTAAATAAACGAACATTTCCTTTTCTTTCGTTCCCAAATTTTAGGTGAAGAATCAATTTTTAGACGTCACTAATGGGATACACTTTTATTTTAAAATCATTAAAAGCGGACCTCAAATGCGTTATGACAACCCACTTAAAACAATTTTAAATTAAAAGTGTATTACCCTTAATCCAATTTGTAATATGTCGAGTTATGCAAATGAGGTTACCATGCGAATCGTGCAAAAAAGGATGTCATGCCAAAATTAATTAAACAAAATTAAAAATATCATACAACGTGACATACAAAAAATTATATACGTATATTTTAATTAAAAATCATAAATTATGCATATTAACATATTATGTACAAATATAACTCAAATATAAAAACAAAAACATAACGTGCTAAACTAAAAATTTAAAAAGTGTATATATACATAAATGTAATGACTAAATTTAAATGTACGTAAAATTAAATTTATAAATAAGAAATAAATCAGTGACCTAAATATAAAATACACATAAATTACAGGGTATAGATAAAATTTATTCTATTTGGCTCAAGCTAAAATAATATGAAAAATTACATAAATAGTGCCTACACATTCGAAAAAATTAGAAAATTAAAATAAATAAAGAACTTCTTTAAAAGAATGCACCCAAATTTAGAGGACCTAAGCATAATTTACCCTAACAAATACGGTGACTAAATCATAATTTAACCAAAAAAGTTTACTATATAAGTTAACTAAAAAAAAACCTATGTAATTTGTTAAAACTAAGAACATAGTTGCTCTCTCTCCACTCATCTCACGCTACTGTGAACCTCTCTCCCTCACTACTCATGCGGCGCATCTCACAACCGTTAACCCCGACCACCGTAAACGACGAACGACCTTCGACCCCAATATGCAAAGCCGAAAAAAACACTCCGATAGACCATTCTACATGACCAAGCATCAGGTAAAACACTAAACTTTCCCTTTATTTCATACCTCAAAAGAAAACCCACTGTTTGCTAATAACTTTAAACAAGCTTTGTAAATTTAAAATTATTTTCCAATATTCTGATTTTTCAATCTCCCAAGCCCTCACTTACGCTCTCGACCAACACTACTGTGCGATGAAACTACGACCAGATGAGCCACTCTTAAAACAAATTTCAATCTAGACCTGAAGTATAACAGGTAAATCGAGACTAACTTAATATTTCTACTTGCTTCGAATAAGAGCGATAAATATGTGCGCTTAGTATTTATAAAGTATCAAGAAGACAACCTGCTTGTATTGATTCTACTGCTTTTCGGAAGAGAAAGCCGAATCCTTTGTTACACTGATTGATCTTTGAATATGTGGCAAAAAATATCTTACACACACTGTTTTTTTGGTTCATGCTCTATTGTGTTAAAAAACAAATAAAATGGTCTTTCGTCCCTCTCGTAATGGTGATGAATTATTGATATCTCTCTAGTTCTTTTTTTTTCTGTTTGTGTAATTTTTTTGAAAAAACTCCTATCTCTCTCTCGTATTTTTTTTTTATGATCATCCCTCTCTTGATAGTTTCCAGTAGTTAATTTTTTATTTCAAAACAGTTTCCTCATTCTCATGTATGCACCCCATTTCCCGTTTCTTAACTTCCCATAACCATTTTTATTTTACAGGGAATCTTCACGTGGCCTACTCTGTTGGATCATTGGATCGGGCCTCCAACTGGTTTGGATTCTTCTTTAAGCCCACCGTTGCTTCGGGTCTACTCCGACTCAGCCTCGGACAAATAGAGTATCTACACCTGCCCCTCTTTGCTCATTGTCGTATAAAGATAATAGAGCAAAGATAAAAAGATGATCGAATTTGTCCGATCATGAGAACTTCAAAAGGTTAAACCACTCACTGTTACTTCGGGATAAATGACTTGAAAAAAATCTTCAAATTACGCTCCCCATTCTTTCAAGGAGTATAAGACTCGAACAATCTTCAACAAATGGGTCCGCTCTCTATTCCTTGAAAGAGTATAGGACTTGAATAATCTTCAACAAACGGGTCCGCTCTCTATTCCTTGAGAGAGTATAGGACTCAAACAATCTTCATAAAACGGGTCCGCTCTCTATTCCTTCAGAGAGTATAGAACTCGAACAATCTTCAACAAACGGGTCCGCTCCCTATTCCATCAGAGAGTATAGAACTCGAACAATCTTCAACAAACGAGTTTGCTCCCTATTCCATCAGAGAGTATAGAACTCGATCTTCATAAAATGAGTTTGCTTCACTACTCTTCCGTGAAGGCTTAAGATTGACTTGTTTCGAAGGTCAAACCTGAAAATCAAACATTATCAATCATGAACATATGCTTGAAAATATTATATTCTAAAATTTAGAATTGAGAAATTTTTGAAAATCCATCTCCATCGTGAAAACTTGTCTGGAAGCCATTGGATATGTGAATCTATTTTGGCTCAGTTTTCGTCTAAACATCATTCTTTTCAAGATCTAAAACTAGTTATCCTCATCTTGATGTTTCCATATCTTCAATCTTCAACTATCCTTGAGAAACCTGTAGATATTTAAGCCATCATGCAATTATGAATGCCATGATCCTATTCGTGCCTAAAATGTATGCTATTATGCAATTTGATGCGTTTTCTTCTTCTAAGGAACACCATCTCCTTTGGTCTTGATGGAACTCGTTTCATCTTGGGCACAAAACATTTGACCAGTTCACCCCAGTTAACAATCTCAATTCCATATCTCGGCTTAACAGGACCTTGACTTCTTTCTTTCTTGGAACCCACTAGTACCCATGACCAACTTCTTGATAAATGACAATCTCCTTGGGTCATCTTTTAATGGCTGAGATTTTCTATGAACTCCAAGGTTTTAGTTTCCCGTAGCCACACAAGTTTACATGTTTAAACCATTGTCAGCTTCAGAATACCTGTATTTTCCAAAACCTTTTGCACAATAATACAAAATGATCTTATGTACTTCAAGTTAAGCTATATGTTTTAACTTTTCAAAATAAGATGTTTGCAAAAGGGAAATTAACAAGAAAAGACATCTCTTTATTTATATAAATGCAGAGAATTTTTAGGTAACTACATGGCAAACTTTTAACTGGAAAAAGTAAAAGAACAAAAGAGTAGGCGTCTTCAAATATCAATAATGCAAATGCTTTTGAACTGGCATGCCGTTAGAATGATTCGAGTGTAGCTTCTGTCGAAAGGATCTCCAACATTGTGATGATGCTTAAGAGTGTGAAGCTCTTTCTAAACCCCCAAATCTCCCATTATTAGATGCCCTAAACCAGAATTGAATCTCATGTGCATTCAATTTCTCTCATGATTATTTCAATCGAGACTCGTTAATATTTAGTCTCAACCCTAATCACTAACTGTCATTATTACTATCCATATCAGGAGCTCTTTCTACTTTCAAAATCAATTCAGAACCTCCATCATACACGAATTCTGAATTTAAACAAAACTCAAGTCGCCCTTTGCGGGTTTTCAACTTGAGATCTCCTTTGTTTCAAGACGCCTTTTTTCGGGTTTTCATCTTGAACCCTTCTTTTATTTTTCTCTATTTTTTCATTTTTCATTTTTCATTTTTCTCTTTCATTTTTCATTTTTCATTTTTTTCATTTTTCATTTTTTTCTCATTTTTCATTTTTTTTTTTCCTTTTTATTTTTTTTTTATTTTTTTATTTTTATTTTTTCATCAGGCGAAATATCTTTTAACAGCGTGAATTCACTGGATAGGGTAATTTCGATCCATCCATTTCAGTTAAGACTAGAGCTCCTCCGGAAAAGGCTTTCTTGACAACATAAGGTCCTTCCCAGTTGGACATCCATTTTCTCGGAAATCCTTCTGAACATGAAAAATCCTTTTAAGCACCAAATTTCCTTCATGGAATTCTCGAAGGTGAACTTTCTTACCATTTGCCGTATCATACGTTTTTGGTACATCTGACCATGACAAATAGCTTTCAATCTCTTTTCTTCAATCAGATTCAATTGGTCATACCTAGCCTGTACCCATTCTGCCTCATTGAGCTTTACCTCTGACAAAATCCGAAGTGAGGGGATTTCCACCTCAATAGGTAAGACAACTTCCATCCCATATACAGAGAAAATGGAGTTGCCCAGTTGACGTCCGTACAGAAGTTAGATAGGAAACAGAGCAAATGGCAACTTTTCATGCCAATCCTTATAGGTCTCAGTCATCTTCTCTATGAGCCTTTTGATATTCTTATTAGCCGCCTCTACTGCCCCATTCATCTTTGGGCGATAAGTGGTGGAATTATGATGCTTTATTTTGAACTGTTTACAGATTGAATCCATCATCTTATTGTTTAAATTCAATGTATTATCGGAGATAATCCTCTCTGGAAAACCATATCTACAAATGATCTCATTCTTTAAGAATTTGCATATTGTCAATTGGGTAACAAGCGTAAGAAGCTGCTTCTACCCACTTGGTGAAGTAACTATGGCTATCAGGATGAAGCGATGACCATTTGAAGCTTTAGGCGAAATTTTCCAATAACATCCATGCCCCACATTGAGAATGGCCACGACGCTGTCATTATATGCAATGGATGAGGAGGAGTATGTATTTTATCTCCATAAATCTGACATTTGTGACATTTTCGGGCATAATTGATACAATCTGTTTCCATAGTTGACCAATAATACCCAAATCTCATAATCTGCCTAGCCATAGCATGCCCATTAGCATGGGTACCACATATTCCCTCATGCACTTATTCAAGAATCAACTTGGCTTCTTTCGTGTCAACACACCTTAACAAGACCTTATCTAGACTTTTCTTGTATAGAGTCTCACCATCAAGCACATACCCTGATACTATTCTTCTAATGGTTCTCTTATCATTCTCAGTGGCTTGTTCCAGATAACTCTGATACCTTATATATTGCAAGATATCATAATACCAGGGGTTTCCATCTTCTTCCTCTTCAATATTAAAACAATGGGCTGGATACTCATAAGCTTTCATTTCAATGGGCATCATATTTGAATGCTCGTTCATCTTAAATGCTGTGCCAGTGTGGCCAAGGCATCTTCCATTTGATTCTCTTATCTGGGGAGATAATTGAAAGTTACTTCTTCAAATTCTTCAACAAGTTCCATAACCAACTTACGATATTCTACAAGCTTAGGATCTTTTGTCTCCTATTCTCCTATGAGCTGGTAAACTACCAAAGTTGAATCCCCATACACGTTGAGCATTTTTACTTTGCATTCAACAGTAACTCTAAGACCCATAACACAAGTTTCATACTCGGCCATATTGTTTGTACACTCAAAATTAAGCCGACTGGTGAAAGGATAATGTTCTCACTCTGGTGAGACAAAAATTGCCCCGATTCCATGTCCCATGGCATTTGAAGCACCATCTAAGTTTAACTTCCAATATTTACTAGTGGATGCCACTGCTTCTTCTACTGAAATAGCCATTAAATCTTCATCTGGGAAATCAAAGCTCAATGGCTCATATTCTTCCGAAGCCCTACTTGTAATGAATTCCGCTATAGCACTTCCTTTAATTGTTGTTTGGTTTACTTACTGGATGTCAAATTCAGACAATAGGATCTGCCAACGAGCTAATCTTCTAGATAATGCAGGCACACCCATTAGATATTTCAAGGGATCAAGCTTGGATATATGCCAAGTAGTATGATACAACATATATTGCCTAAGCCTTCGGGTAGCCCATACTAAAGCGTAACACAACTTTTCAATGGGTGGGTATCTAGTCTCACATTCAGTGAACTTCTTGCTGAGATAATAATAGCCCTTTCTTTCTTCTCAGTTTGGTCACGTTGCCCCAGCACACACCCCATTGAATTTTCATAAACTGACAAATACAAAATCAATAGTTTGCCTGAGATGGGTGGCGCCAAGATTGGAGTACTTGACAAATATCTTTTCATTGCTTCAAAAGCTCTTTGACAATCTCACTCCATTCTCCTGAGTTATTCTTGTGAAGAAGGCAAAATATGGGATCACACTTTTTAGTCAACTACGAAATAAACCGAGCTATATAATTTAACCTCCCCAAAAATCCTCTGACTTCTTTTTGTGTTCATGGGGGTGGAAAGTCTTGATTAGCTTTTACTTTATCTGGGTCTATTTCAATTCCTTTTTGGCTTACTACGAATCCCAACAGCTTCCTAGATGTCACCCCAAAAGTACATTTATTTGGGTTGAGTTTTAGCTGGCATCTTCTTAGTCTTTTAAAGAGTTTTCTTATATTCCCAATATGTTCTTCCTCTGTCTTAGCTTTGACAATCATATCATTGACATAAACTTCTATTTCTTTATGCATCATGTCATGAAATAACGTCACCATGGCGCTTTGATATGTTGCCCCTGTATTCTTCAATCCAATTGGCATTACTTTATAACAAAACATTCCCCACATGGTAACGAACGTCATTTTTTCCATATCTTCAGGGTTCATCTTAATTTGATTGTAGCCAGAGAAACCATCCATAAAAGAGAACAAATAATTTCAGCAGTGTTATTCACTAGAGTGTCTATATGTGGCAAAGGAAAATTATCTTTTGGACTAGCTCGGTTGAAATCTCTATAGTCGACACACATTCGAACTTTCCCACCCTTCTTCGGTACTGGGATGATATTCGCCACCCATTCAGGATACTTAGCCACTTTAAGAAACCCAACATCAAATTGTTTCTTCACTCTCATTCTTCTCAGTTTTTGTTGTATCGGCTTACATTTAGGCTTTATTGGTAGTTTGTGAACAACCAACTCTGTATCTAAACCAGACATATCTTCGTATGACCAAGCAAACACATTCTTGTATTCTTGAAGCAATTCTATCAAATCTTGTCGACCTCCAACTGACAGAGTGGTTCCAATCTTTACTTCTCTCTTATTCTCATCTGTCCCCAAATTCAAAATCTCAGTAGGCTCTTTATGAGGAAGAATATGCTTATCTTCATTCTCCATCATTTTCAGCAATTCAGAAGGCAGAATCTGCTTATCTTTTCCCATATAAATAAATAGAAAGAAATAAATACATACATATATACAACAAAGAAAGAATGAATAAAATGCATGGGAGAAGTTTTCCATTTGGAACTAACAAATGCATCTTTTATGAAAGCAAGAAAAAACAAACAGCTTAACGCTTTACATAAAATCACCTATTGCCCCAGGGTATGAACAACAGGGAGAAAGTTCCAGTGCATTACTCTGTAACAAATTTGTAAACTACAGGCAGTTCTTCCACGGTCCAATTGTTCAACATGAAGCCGGCGGTGCATGATAAATGCCCATAGCTCTCATTTCCTCAAACTCACCATCAGTTATAACATTAATGCCTAAATCTCCCAAGGCATTCTCAACCATCACCTCATTACCCTTTGAATTCCCTTGAACATATGCCCCTATATGAAAATGCTGTTCAAAGACGGGAAGGTCATGGGTTCCCAACTAAGGTCTTCACCAGCAATCTGGCCTTTCTCATTTCCTGACCCTTCTTAATTCTCTTAGCTTATCCCTTGAAGTTGGTTGATACCCCAAACCAAATTGATATCTTTTAGTAACATGGCATATTGGATTCACTTATAACGACTTCTTAACCCTTTCCCAACTTTTTCTTCTCTTTCAAGGGTCAGTTTGAGTCCCATTTTGGTACAATTTGACAGTCTAGGCTTTGGTATCTTCCTGCCTTCAGCCACAAACGTAGCATTGACAAACTCCAACGATCTGAAAGAACACTCGACCGCTTGCTCATCCACTTCAATATGCGGAACAATAGTAGAAACATAAGCAATAATGTCTCTTCAGCGTGAATACATATCAACCTTCCATCAATCACAAATTTTAGTCTCTGGTGCAATGTGGACGGAACTGCACCGGCCTGATGAATCCAAGGCCTTCCCAAAAATAATTGTACGTAGGCATAATGTCCATTATGAGAAATTCCACTTATAATTTACTGGACCAATAGTCAGAGGAACATCAATCTTGCCCAACACTTCTCTTTTAGTCCCATCGAAAGCTCGAACCACACTTTGGCAGGTTCTCATAAGCGTACTATCTAATGGAAGATTCTTTAGAGTCACTAAGGGCATCACATTTAAAGCCGAACCATTATCAACCAAAACCTGGGATAACACATGCCCTTTACACTTAACTGTGATATGCAAAGCATTCTGACTACCAATCATCCCAGAAGGGATCTCATCCTCAGAAAAAGATAAAAAATTATCAGCTTGTATATTGGAAACTAACCGGTCCAACTTTTCAATGGCAACTCTTTCGGAACAAAAGTCTGGTTCAAAACCTTTAACAGAGCATTCCTATGGCCCTCTGAACTCAAAAGTAATGATAAAACAGAAATACAGGCAGGCAACTTGTGTAACTGTTCCATAATACTGTACTCACTGTGCTTCAGAAACTTCAAAAATTCTACTGCTTCACTCTCGGTTACTGGTTCATTGATAACAAGCTCATCTTTTTTTATCTGAATATCAACCTTTTTCCCCTTATCAACCGCAACCTTTTTCTCAGGCTCTTTAGGTGGATTAAGAGAATAACACCTACCACTTCTGGTAAAGTGTCTAACCTCATCTACTTCCTCATTCTCTTTTGTTACATCTCTCATTTGGCAATCATATCTCCAAGGCACTTGTTTATTATCCCGATATGGGAATGGAGATAGAGGTGTAATAACCACTTTCGGAGCTACATTTTTAGGCAATTGATTCTTGGGAGTAATGATTAGGGGACAACTAGCATTCTATACCCCTTTAGACGATCATTCTGAAGCACAAACTTCCGCTTCCTCTTCTTCAGCAATCTCTTTCAAAAAACTCAATTTCTTTACTGTCCATCATGTCTTGTACCAAAGATAGGAAGTCAGGACATTGCTGAATACTGTGTCCTTCACTGTTATGATATTGGCATACCTCTTCATGTTAAACTGTTCACCCATCAAACTGGGCTTCAACAATCCTACCTTAACCATCTGACACCACACCCAACTCATGGGTGATACCACATCACTAACATTCCTTACAATTCTCTTTCTTTTCTCTTCAATAATTGCGTTAACTCCTACCCTTGCATGGCCTGACAATGGATTCTGAGCTATAATCGGCTGCTCACTGTCACCAAAGTTGATGACATTCCTCGTTCTCAAAGCTTGGACAACCTTCTTAAACGCAGTACAATTCTCGATGGAATGCCCGGGATTCCTCGCTTGGTACTCACACTAAACACTAGCATCATACCATTTGGGAAAAGGAGGTTGTATTAGTGTCACATGATATGATGAAACTACATGTCGATCATACAAAATCTGAAACAATTCCTTATAAGTCATCGAGATGGGGTCAAATTGAGGCCTCTCTCTCCTCTGGTCCCTTGCCCCTTGCCTATTGTCATTTTGTGTTGATGAACCTGCTCCTTGAGGATGGGAAACATTGATGTTATTAGAATCATACTATCTCACGTTATTGACTTCGTTTTCCTTTTTTCTCATTGGTGGTCTCTTACTAGATTCTCCTCCCTCGAGCTTTCCACTCTTAACTACCATTTCAATCCTTTCTCCCGCCATAACTACATCAGCAAAACTTCGATAAGGATTACCGATAAGATGCGAGAAAAAAGGAGCTCTTAAGGTATTGACAAAAAACATATTTGTTTCCTCCTCTTCCAATGGTGGATGGACTTGCACCGCTACATCTCTCCATCTTTGAGCATATTATCTAAAACTCTCGTTAGACTTCTTTTCCATTCCTTGCAACATCATCCTGTTGGGCCTGACATCTTTCACATGTTTGTATTGCTCAAGAAAGGACTTGGCCAAGTCTTTCCACGATTTAATATTAGCTATACTCAGCTGGTTATACCACCGGATTGCCGAACCAGTTAAGCTTTCATGAAAACAGTGTGTCAACAATTGATCATCCCCTATGTATCCGATCATCTTCCTACAAAACATCGTGATATGCGCAGACGGACACCTAGTACCATCAAACTTCTTAAAGTCAGGAACCTTGAACTTTGGAGGCAAAACCAAATCCGGAACTAGACTTAATTCCTTTGCGTCAAATCCATAAACACTGTTATCTTCCTTCATGGCTGACTTCTCTTTCTAACTGTTTCCATTTCTCTTCCAGCGGATTGTTTTAGTCCTTATTGGCTTCTTCATCAAGGTCTGAAACTTGACGATATTGATGTTCTTCCTGAACAAACTAGATCCAGGTTGTACGTTAATAGAAGCACCGACTGGATTAATGTGCACCTTCCCGACATGAACAGGGGTCCCTTGAACGTTCTGAGATTGTTCTGGGGTGAACCCTGGAGGATAAAGTGGGTCCTCAGTTACAGCTCCCGACATAGGACCTTTCCCATGCTCCGGATTTATTCCTTCCAACATACTCGCAAACTTAGAAAACATTTTCTTTTGGGTATTTATCATATCTTCTTGCATTTTCTTCATATTCTCTTGTAACTCCAACTGAGTTTTCTCAAATTGAGCAATTTTATCCTCTATGACCTTCTTTCGGGTATTATAGGGATGCTTAGAAGTTCCCAGTATTACTCTGTCACATAGTCCTTTTGTTAACGTTGATGTTTATTAATGAATATAAAATATATAATTATGAATGAATAAAATGCGATGCAAAATTTAAATGCATTAAAAAATGTATATGCAAAATGCATGGTGTTGATCCTGGAACGACTCCTTAGAACAACTCTTTATATTAGAACGATGTTCAATTACAAAGTTGGAACATATCACAAATAAATCTGCACCATCTCTCCTATTTGTTGTACATGTGCTAACAGCTCCACAATCTTTAGTTTTCTTCAGCCTCGGGATCTAGTTCTTCAGTCACATCAGCAGCTTCCTTAGATAGAATGACCAAATATTGAGCTATTCTCCGCGCGTTTCCTAGGTAACAAGCAATAAGGTCTTCTCTTTGCTTAATCTCGCCTGAGCTCGCTCCCATCGAAAAGCCACTGTATATCCCCCTTATAAGGAACTATCGATAGCTCACTTGCTGCCTATGAAAATATTGAACCATGGCTTCAAGCTCACTCACTTGTTTTTTCAGACTCTCAACTTCCCTGCTTCGGTATTGTCGTAATGCAGTCTCTAAACTGGAAATCTTCCCCTTCAACTTCTCATTCTGGGCCTGACTCTCTTGTAACCGCTGCCCTAAAGAATCATTTTCTTTTGATAAAATCTTTACTTGGTGTTTGCTTTGCTTGAGCTCTTCTTGACTCTCTCCGGCTACTCTTTTGAGGCTCGCCACCTCTTACCTTAATTCGACAGACTTACTCGAGCTAGAACCTGTTTGAGCTTTTACCTTTCGCTGATAAGTTGATCGAAGATCGTCAAAGTCTAGCTGAAGTTGCTTCTCCACTTTTTAATTCGATATGCTTTACTCTTCTGAATGTCGATCTCCAATCCCTTTTGATGCACTTCATCTTCCAGCTTCTGTAAAGTCATTCTCCATTGTCTCGTTCTGCTTAGAAATCGCGCTTAGCTAACTCTAATGGAGATGGCACCACTCTCAATTGTTCTTCTAGAGGCTGAATGTTTTCAGGATTCACCATCGGAATGTTATCATTTACTTGACCGCTTCTCCACTGCTCGTACTCTTGAGATAACTCGAGATCATAAGTAAACAGATTCACACGATGAGTTTGCTTCCAGGCCTCAGTAACCCCTTTAACTTTACCCTTATATTGATCTCATTTGAATGCAAAATTCGACCCTACCAAGTCCCATGTGGCTGGAATGAACTGCTTTGACCCATATTGTCTGGAAACTAGTAGCGGTGTATACCCATATTGTCTCGCTCTCCACATCGGTAAAGTATATCCGAAGAGACATTCCACGAAGCTCGCCACAAAATATCACCATCTCTGATATCCTTGAAGATGACCATCCAATTTTCTTCTGTTAAACCCCCAGTCCATTCTTTAGAAAGAAAATCCTTCAAAGGAGAAAACCCATCTAGAAACACTCGTCCTGGTGCCCTTTCAACATGTTTGAAATGGCTTAGAATCCATACAAGTAACAAAGGCGCACACCCTATAAAGCGTCATTCTCCTTCACGCCTACAAGAACTCAAAGACCGAAATGTCTCAGCTAGAATGGCTGTAACAGGATCCACATGCTTGTCTAATCTTTCAAACAGGTCAACGACTGATACGTCTACATATCTTATTACCTTTGGAAAAATAACGAGCCCATAAATCCCTAAAGCAAACAAGTCAAGTTTCTTTCTCTTATCAGGGTGATGATTAATTACTTTATTCAAAGCAGCCCAAGAGATGCACTCACTATCTCCCTTTTTCTTAATGTTTTTAACTACCCAATCTTCACTCATTCCGGTCATCAATAGTAATTTCTTCTTAAATGAAGGAGTGACTGACAGGTTGGTATATACTCTATCCATCTGGGACCTCGAACAACAGACCAAAGCTTGATACTCCTCTATTGTTGGTGTTAGATCCACTCTACCAAATGTGAAACAACTATAAGCCGGATTCCAGAACTACGCCAATGCTCTAAACAGATTTCGATCAATAGGAACATCCAGAAGATAAGGAATATCGCTATACAACTGATAAAACATCTCCTTATCGGCTGCTTCTCATCTTCCCCACACCTCTCTTAGCTCACTCAGATCATTCTGACGTATATTGATGTGAGTATAACCAAATAACTTCGACACGTATCCAGGCATCACACTGTCCCCGTTGGTCAGTTAGGACTATTTCGACCACCTCAAAACATCTACATTATCCTCAACCTCTTTCTGAACCATTCGTTCCATATTACTGGCCTTCTATATGGACATCGATTCCAAATCAACACCATGTAATGGATAGTGCAATGCAAAACAAAAAAGAAACAAGGTAAAGACAACAAAAGATCGGTTATAAAACATAAAGAAATTAAGTCGGGATAATAATTTGTTAAAGAATCCTACCCACATGCTGACTACCCAATCATGCTTTATCAGATCCTACCCAACATGATATCTACCCCCATGCTTTGTTATTCACAAAAAAAATCCTAAACGCATGATATCTAATTCGCATACTTGTTCGAAAAATAAACCTAACCGCATGATATCTAGTTCGAATGCATTTATTCGAAAAATGAAAATAAATGACTCAAAAAAGCTTTTTCTGTGTACCCTCCTCACAGGATTCTTAAGGTTCGGGTTTGGTTCAACCTAGTTCAGGCTCTATGTTCACTATATGTTGGGTTCGGTTCTAAAGTAATAGGTTCTCGAATTGTCCTTGCCGGTGCCCCTTAGGCTGTCGAACCCTAATCCTGGCCCATTACAGGCTTTAGGGGATCGAGTTCAATTTCGAGGAACACACCTCCTTATGTCCATGTGGAGGTGAGTACCATCACGAGGACCATAAGGCGTGAGCTCCAGGAGCGATCCACTATCCCATGCGGAGGTGAAAACCACACGAGGGCATAGTCTCTCACTCCTACTTAAATAGGACGGAGCGGGTTTTAGCTCATGTTATGATAATGCAGCTGTGCAGTGTGTGAGGAAAAGCGAAAAAACACACAATAAAAACACTCAAAATTTCCAAAATTCACACAATTAATCTGAAATAATTAGCAAACAAATCAATACAACTATTTAATTGTTAATCGAATTAAATCAAAATATAAACAAAACTTATTAAAAACCAAACAAGGGATCAAAAATCAAATTAAAACGAATTTATAACTTTCAATTACAAAGACAATTAATTAATTGACTATCGGTTTGACTCTCTTAAAAAAGTCACCAAGATGTCGAAACAATTTTTTCTTAATGGTGAGAAAAAGTGAGATTTTGAAATAGCCACATCAATTTTTAATTATCTCTTTCAATTGATTTTTAATTTAAAAAATAAATGTGATTTAAAAACATCTTGTTTCGAAAAAATTTGGATTTCCTTTACGATCAGAAAAAAATAAGGTTCAAAGAGTCGCCACCAATCTTTGATTAGGGTGTGATTGGGCACCCAAAAATGTTTTGTTATTTTAAATAAAAATAAAATTAATTTTAATTAAAACAAAAATTAAGGTCTGCGTTACCAAAAATGAATTCGGAAGTCGATTACGTGTGGGGAAGGATTAGCACCCCCACAACGCCCTAAAACGGTACCTAGTCGAGTAATTAACGTCTTTGCAATGAACTTTAGAAATTTGAACTTAATTTGACTATTGATCCCATAAAACAAAGATGTAAATTTAAAAACATTCAAAAGCACTCAAATAAATTAAATTAAAATTACCAAGTCGTTTTAGAAAGATAAAGAGTGTTCAATTATTTACAAATATCGAGACCAGATCTTAAAAGCTATAACAACCTTTTCTCGATAAATTTAAATAAACGACATTTCCTTTTCTTTCGTTCCCAAATTTTAGGTGAAGAATCAATTTTTAGGCGTCACTAATGGGATACACTTTTATTTTAAAATCATTAAAAGCGGATCTCAAATGCGTTATGACAACCCACTTAAAACAATTTTAAATTAAAAGTGTATTACCCTTAATCCAATTATGTAATATGTCGAGTTATGCAAATGAGGTTACCATGCGAATCGTGCAAAAAAGGATGTCATGCCAAAATTAATTAAACAAAATTAAAAATATCATACAACGTGACATACAAAAAATTATATACGTATATTTTAATTAAAAATCATAAATTATGCATATTAACATATTATATACAAATATGACTCAAATATAAAAACAAAAACATAACGTGCTAAACTAAAAATTTAAAAAGTATATATATGCAAAAATGTAATGACTAAATTTAAATGGACGTAAAATTAAATTTATAAATCAGAAATAAATCAGTGACCTAAATATAAAATACGTATAAATTACAGGGTCTGATATAAAATTTATTCTATTTGGCTCAAGCTAAAATAATATGAAAAATTACATAAATAGTGCCTACACATTCGAAAAAATTAGAAAATTAAAACAAATAAAGAACTTCTTTAAAAGAATGCACCCAAATTTAGAGGACCTAAGCATAATTTACCCTAACAAATACAGTGACTAAATCATAATTTAACCAAAAAAGTTTACTATATAAGTTAACTAAAAAAAACCTATGTAATTTGTTAAAACTAAGAACACAGCTGCTCCCTCTCCACTCATCTCACGCTACTGTGAACCTCTCTCCCTCACTACTCATACGGCACATCTCACAACCGCTAACCACGACCACCGTAAACGACGAACGACCTTCGACCCCAACATGCAAAGCCGAAAAAAAACCTCCGATGGACCATTCTACACGACCAAGCATTAGGTAAAACACTAAACTTTCCCTTTATTTCATACCTCAAAAGAAAACTCACTATTTGCTAATAAATTTGAACAAGCTTTGTAAATTTAAAATTATTTTCCAATATTCTGATTTTTCAATCTCCCAAGCCCTCACTTACGCTCTCGACCAACACTACTGTGCAATGAAACTACGACCAGACGAGCCACTCCTAAAACAAATTTAAATCTAGACCCGAAGTATAACAGGTAAATCGAGACTAACTTAATATTTCTACTTGCTTTGAATAAAAGCGATAAATATGTGCGCTTAGTATTTATAAAGTATAAAGGAAATAACCTGCTTGTATTGATTCTACTGCTTTTCGGAAGAGAAAGCTGAATCCTTTGTTACACCCGATTGATCTTTGAATATGTGGCAAAGAAATATCTTACTCACACTGTTTTTTGGTTCATGCTTTATTGTGTAAAAAAACAAATAAAATGGTCTTTCGTCCCTCTCGTAATGGTGAAGAATTATTGATATCTCTCTAGTTCTTTTTTTTCTGTCTGTGTAATTTTTTTGAAAAAACTCCTCTCTCTCTCTCTCTCTCGTATTTTTCTGTTTTTTGTGATCATCCCCCTCTTGATAGTTTCCAGTAGTTAATTTTTTTTTATTTCAAAACAGTTTCCTCATTCTCATGTATGCACGCCCATTTCCCGTTTCTTAACTTCCCATAACCATTTTTATTTTACAGGGAATCTTCACGTGGCCTACTCTGTTGGATCATTGGATCGGGCCTCCAGCTGGTTTGGATTCTTCTTTAAGCCCACCGTTGCTTCGGGTCTACTCCGACTCAGCCTCGGACAAATCGAGTATCTACAATAACAAGTAAAACATAAGGATATTTCACTGCCCCTTAACTGAAGTGGAGCAGATCGTGTAAGGGGAGAAGCAGATGGAGATGGACCTCAAAAATTTTATTTATAATCATTTGTATATGATATATTAATCTATTAATTCGGATTGGATACTGTAGAGGTAAGGGTGACCTTCCCAATTCAATTTCTTCTTGGATAAACGATTTCTTAAAAACAGATTTAATTTTTAAGTGATTTAAAAATCTCATTTTGATTAATTTAGGGTTTTTTTTTAAAAAAAATAAAAATAAAACATGGTTTGAGGAGTCACCACCAATCTTTGATTAGGGTGTGATTGAGCACCCAAAATGGTTTGTCATTTTAATAAAATTTAATTTAAAAATTATTAAAACAAAACATTTTAAGGTATGCGTACCAAAAATTGAGTTCGGGAGTCGATTACGCGCGGGGAAGGATTAATACCCCCAAAGCGCCCTAAATCGGTACCTAGCCGATTAATTAGTTTTCTTGCAATGAATCTTACAAATTCAAATTTAATTTAATTTAATTTAAGATCCCCTCAAATATTTTTTTGAATTTTGGGATGAAAAATGACGATATTTAATTATTTCCTATCGAGAAGAAAATATATCTCATGCCTTAAAGCAATAATTCTCACTCCAATCGAAATAATTATTTCATTCTAAAATTCATTATTAATTTTAATTCATGAATGCTAATAAAATAAAACAAATTAAATAAAAAAATTACCAATCTTTTAGAAAGAAGAAGGATATTCAATTATTTAAAGATGTCGAGATCGAACCTTTTATATGATCTAATGATCTTTTCTCGAAGAATTTAAATAGACAAATATTTTCTTTTCTCTCGTTTCCAAATTTTAGGTGTGGTCACGTTTTAGAGGTCCAATTAACGGGATACGCTTTCATCTTAAGATTATCATAATTGACTTTCTTGTACATTAAGATAGTCACTCCACGACGACCTTAAAATGAAAGGGTATTACCCTTAGTCCAATTATTTGAATCGAGTCCAAGTAATTCTTATGAGGATATCATGCAAATTAATTCAAATTAAACCCTAAAGTTATATGTACAAACAAAGTATATTTACATACATATCTAGTTTAATGAGAGAATATATCTAGTTTGAAATGTAATCATAATTAAAAAAACTTGATGTTAATAAATCTAATGAACGGGGAAAATTGAATAATTGAAAGGAAATAATAAAAAGAGGAATTTATAGGAGTTCCCTAAAATAACCTTTCTTGCTTAATTTAAATATAAAATAATAAAAAGAACGATGAAATATTTGTGTTTAAGTATAATAATATGATGATAAAAAACATTCAATAAAGTATGTAGACAATATGTTGGTACATATGCGCAATATATAAGGCATATTTAAGGAAATTACAAAAATAATTATTAAAATATATGGTAACAAAGAAATGAACCTAATCAAATTTATATACAATAAATATAATATATGGATACACCAAACGCTTAAATATGTATGGAAAACAAATCCAAAGAATCAATCACATGCAAATGTAAAGGAATTGGAGACAAATATATGGTAACCAAAAAAACGAACCTAATCAAATTTATATAAAATAAATATAATATATGAATACACCAAATACTTAAATATGTACGGAAAAGAAATCCAAAGAATCAATCACATGCAAATATAAAGGAATATGGAGACTAAACAAATGAAATTAGAAAATAGGCAATAAAATTAAGAAATTTAACCAAAAGATGCATAGGGTATGAAGATTGCGTTAATATTAAAAGGGAGAGGCACTTAAGAGCGAATAACCTCCAACCCGTTGGACTAAAATGAACATGTGAAAAATAAAAATTCAAATAAGAAGGTTAACAAAGTCTCGAAAAGTGACTAAATTGCATTAAAGTGAAATAAGAGGGATCCTTACAGTGATTAACCCACAAGAACCAATCATGGATGCCCTAGACTCTAAAATGATGTCGTTTTAAAGGGATTTAAATACCCCAATAAATATTATAGAAACCCTAGCCTCATTTCTTTTCTCCTTCAACCGCATCTCTCTCTTCTCAAACTCTCTCTGTAACACCTTCAACCCGAATACAAGTTCGAGATGTCACCTCAACCTTTCAAATCATTTACTTCTATAAAATAGAGGAAAAATTTAGATTAAATTTAAACATACTGAATAATTTACATATATCAACTCAAAAAGATTACAAAAACTGTTTAGAGCTTATACAATTTAATACTTTAAATACATGCCAACACTATATAATACAATAGGGAACCTACTGTTAATTTTTCTGATCTGATCTTTACTGAAGTTACGCTGTCTCCGCTGCCTATCTCTCTTTTAAACTTCTCGGATCCTACATGTGAAACACTCACACGCTAAGTCTATGACTTAGTGAGACATATAAATGAATAATGGAAACTCTCACTATTGAAAAATGCATGTACATTAAATACAATAATATATACCAAATCATATACACATTCATACATACTCATGTATAATCATTTTCATTATTACCAATCTTATCATTAGTCCTTATAATTATATACTCTTATACATAACTTTCGTAATCATCATATCATATAGTAACCAAGTAATACACACAACATCATATATATATCACATTCAGTTATTTGTTTTATTTCTTTATTAGCCCACATATACTTCTGAGAACTAAAGATATGTGAGTATATTGAGGTTGTTCACATATGTTGTCACCACAGCTTGGATAAATTCCCACTAGGGGCACATAGATTTTGTCCCGAAGGACCACATATATGTCCCGAAGGACCACATAGATGTCCGAAGGACCACTCCTTAAGGATCACATATATATTCCAAAAGATAGAATATGTGTCCAAAGAACCCCATATATGTTCCAAAGAATTAAATATATATCCCGAAGGACCACATAGAACCCTCGACTCTTGGAATGCCAACTATACCCATAGCTCTCATATCACATAACGTGAGCATTATCATTTATGTTTGTCACATATACACATTCATATCACATAGGCATATAAGCTCATGGCTTCATATCACATATATCATGTAATATTCTCGTATAATCTCATATCTCATTATCATATATACCATATCATATATTCTTGTATTCATATAGACATATATTCACATAGATCAATTTCACATATCTCTTGTCATATTTCTTATCTCTTATGATCATATAATCATATAACTTATTATCAAACTTAGCTCATAGTTACATAATTTATCACATATATGCATTCACATAGATCACATATAGAGATGCATTTATCATTTAATCATATACATATACTTATGTACACATCAACATCATATCACTATATGGTTTTATTCGGATACTCAAATAATCTAATATCAGAATTAGACTCATCACAAGTCTTAATTCCCTAACATAACCTATACTTAATATTATGTACTCACCTTGATCTCACTTGCCAATACCAATAACTTATCTCTCTCTCGTAAATCTTACTCTGAGGGCCTGTCCAAACTATGCTTTCGATCAATATCTACACGAATATACAATCCAATGAATATCGGGATTCGAACTACTCGAAAAGATTCTTACCAATTCAGACTAAATAAAACACTAATTCCAAATTTCCAACTTAAGTAGTATCGATATTACAAGCAAAGTACCGATACTTATATGCTTATAGTATCGATACCCTTCCACGGTATCAATACCCATTCTCGATTCTATAATTTCCTTACAAGAATCGTACCGATACCTCCATATTAGTATCGATACCCATGGTACCGATACTATCCCTTCAGTATCGATACCCCATGAAAATTTATCCCATTTATTCCTTATGGTTTATATACTGTTCATGCAGTATCGATGCCCTACGCATAAATATCACATAATTTGCCTTGTAGTATCGATACTTACTCAACCACTACCGATACTACTAACCCATAATATATATTTCTTTAACCTGAAATTACCACCACTTAACCCAAACACTACTTATTTAACTCTCTTCTTGCCTTTAAACTCAACTATACATACTTAAACCATCTTTTAGCACTATAATACCTCATCATCTTCAATATCTCACTATAACTCTTGAATTTAAGAATTTTTATTGAACTTTCAATGTGTTCTAAACTCATTTCTATACTTTAGACTTCTTAATCCTTCTTATGACAAGTCAAATTTATAAACAAAACTTCAAAAACTATATCATATTAACAATTCACTTCTACACCCTTGTTACAATTTCCTTTCTAATTCTCTTCTCTTGATGTTTTAATCTTATATAAGTTCTCCTTAAGCTTATATAACACCCAAAGAACAAAAACCAACTTTAAAATCCAAGAAATAAACAGCTAGAACTTAACTCTCCTTTGAGATGGAGCTAACGAAAGAAGAAGACCAGAGAAAATAAGTTTCCAGATAACTATCTCAACCCCACATGCTTATCTCTTAAAAAGGAGATAAATATCCTTTAAATGAAAAGACCACATTACCTTTCATTCTTTCCATCTTTACTATTTAATCCAATACCTAGATATTTACTTTAAATCCCCGAACTTATCAAATTTTCCCAAATTGATAACCAAATTTTAAAAACTTTCATTTTAGTCACATCCCTATTTTTGGGAGGTTACACTCTCCCCTTTCATTTTTCTCAACCGAGAGATAGGGAGAAACAACATTCCAACTGGCCATTGCGAAAGCTCTCTCTGGTGACTGGGAATCCATATCAACCAAGGGCAAATCAGTTCAAACGAACCCTTGTCTCCCCCTAATCCAAATCTAAAACCCCTTTCTATAGAAACCAACAACCAAGCCTAGATCTAGGAGTTTATCTTCAGAGATAACTTGGATTCCGGTGATGCTCGAGTTTTTCGGAAACCCAAGATGAAGGCGAGTTCTCATTTTTTTTCCAGTTCTCTTTTTTCTTTTTCCCCGTTTTTTTCTTCAAACTCCCTTTTTCTTTTTTGGTTATGACATCTCTTCATTTTTTCCTTTTTTAACCAAATTCTCCCTCCAGAAGCCCACTGAATATGTAGTTGCATCTCCATTTTATGGGTCTTGGATCGATAATGTTTGGTGTGATTTGGTGGCACAATGAAGCTACGGTAGAGGGAATGACTCGGTTGGTGGGGATCCCAGATTTTCTGGGATTAATTTTTTTATTTGATTTTTTTTAGTGTTTTTAATTGATTTTTTGGGATTTTTTGTTTTTTTGGTTGTTAGAACAGTGATATCTATCTGGTGAGGTGGTTGGCGGCGAGAATGACGATGGCTTCATTGGTGACGGCGGGCTCCTCGATAGTGAGCGGTGACAGCTACTATTGATGGCGTAGGGTTAGCCAAACTAGTTTAGGTTGTGGGCCGTTAGGGTTTTGTGTTTTGAGCCCGCTGTTAGGCTTGTTGTTGGGCTTCGAGTCATTGGGCCTTATAATATGTAAAATAATAATAATAATAATAATAATAATAATAATAATAATAATAATAATAATAATAATAATAAAATGGTTTCGACCCGGATAAAAATGGGTGTCAACAGCTACATCTCTTTAGTCATTCTTATGTTAACAAGAATAGGGCAAAGACAAAAAGACAATAAGTTTTTGTCCGGTTGAATCTATGCTTTGAAGTTTGATATTGTCTCAAGTGAGACTGGAAATGAACAATATCTCAAGAGAGATTTTTGAAGACCAAATCTGAGAAGAGATATGATCTACTGCTCTTCAGGGTAGATCAGATCTGGAAATGTTGATTCACTTCACTACTCTCCAGGGAAGATTGAATCGAGGTTGATTTGCTTAACTGCTCTTTAGAGAAGATCGAATATGTAGATCAAAATTACAACTTGTCAGTGTATATTCAAGAATTTGAAAATACCATACCCGAAGGTCAATATTCAAGAAACCTTCGAAAATCAATATTTCGTATGAAACTTCATCTCCAATTCAACAAACATCAAGCTCTGTCTTGAATCTCATAACCTTTCCCCTTCTCCATCTTGAAGGTTTTAAACTAGTTAATGAGTTCTTCTTGTCATAAATCTTAAGTTTTCTAGAAAAACATGTAAATATTCATCTTGAAATTGCAACGTATATGCCATATATATAATGCTCTCATGAATATAGTGATGCGATTCATTTATCTTTACTCTTTGAAAAATGTGGAAAGGTCCTTAAGAAAGACGAAATTAGAACTTTCAAAGAAATGATCCACAATAGACAAAGTTAGTTTCTAGAGACACAGTCTTATGTGTCAAAATGATTTTTTTTCTTTAAAACAACAAATTTAATTATTTAAGTGTGATTTAAAAAATCGTCTCGATTAATTTGGTGTTTTTTTTAAAGTTAAAAAATGGTTCGAGCCACCAATAATTGATTAGGGTGTGATTGGGCACCCAAAAGGGTTGTCATTTTAATAAAAATAATTTTGATTTTATTAAAACATCTTAGATCTGTGTACCAAAAATTGAGTTTGGGAGTCGATTATGCGTGGATAAGGATTAGCACCCCCACAACGCCCTAAATCGGTACCTAGTCGATTAATTAGTTGTCTTTGCAATGAGATTTACATGTTCGAATTTAATTTAAGATCCCCTCATATAATATTCTTTGAATTTTAGGATGAAAAACAATAATATTTAATTATTCCCTATCAAGAAGAAAAGACATCTCATGCCTTAAAGCAGTCAATTCTCACTCTAGTTGAAATAAAGAAATAATACTATTTCATTCTAAAATTAATTATTAATTTAAATTGCATGAATAACGATGAAATAAAGTAAAACCAAATTAAATAAAATTACAAATCCTTTTAGAAAGAAGAAGTATATTCGATTATTTAAAGACATCGAGATTAGACCTTTTATCAGTTCTAACGATCTTTTCTTGAATAATTTAAATAGACAAACATTCCTTATTACCTCGTCCCAAATTTTAAGTGTGGTCAGGATTTTTAGGGTTTCATTTGACAGGATACACTTTTGTTTTAAAATTATTGGAAGTGATTTTTTTATAAGTTAAGGCAGTCACTTCACAACAACCTTAAAATAAAAGGGTATTACCCTTAGTCCAATTATTTGGATCGAGTCTAGTTATACCTATGAGGCTCATGCTTATTATGTAAGAAAAATAATGTTATATACCTAAATTTATACAAATAAATATATTAAAGAAGATACCTTTATACACATATTAAGTTATTAATAATTATAAAATACGTGTAGCCCGTTAATACATACATAAATATAGAAAACAATAAATATAAATGGGCACTAGGGAGACACATATATATACATTATAATACATGCACGTAAGATACAAAATCATATAATATATATATTGTAATACATAGCGTATAATTTGAAAAATAAGGGACTTATAACATGCTTACATGCATTGTGCGTATAACCGTATATTTATATAATATAAAGGTACACGTACTCATACATGGACCCAAGAAACAAAACACGATGCCCCCAAATGCATAAACAGTGAATGATCAACCCTGGAATGTAAATCTAAAATAAATACAAGGACCATAGTCTAACAGCAGCAAAATCATAAATTCCAGTGAACAAGTTCATCTAAAGGACTAAATAATAAACGTGTAAGATACAAGGGTTAAAGAAAGTAACGCAGAAAACAAATAGTTGAACATAAAATACTGAAAGTAAATGGATAAGGATGCAAAAAGAACAAGGAAGCTATGACTAAATTAAAATGAAATAAAACACAGTGGCTAAGGCATAAACAAAGGAATGACCGAAACAAAACAAAACAAAACAAAACAGAGTGTTGAAATCCGAAATAATTAAAACCAAAAAGGGAGATGGTAACTTAAATGCAATAATACGCGAGAAGTGCAGTGACTTAAGAATAATTAAGCCCTAAATTTTAATATATGACCTATTCATTTACTACTTCAGGTGAAAACCTAATCCTAAAACCTAATCCCACTTTTGTTTAGAAAACTTCTCCCCTTTTCCCACGCAAAGCCTCATCTTCCCACAAAGATAGACAATCGGCCACAGGTGGCCTTAGTTCTTCCGACTACCCTCACCGGAATGGCCACCGCTCCATTCTGACGAGGGTTCTAACAGCAAAGGTAAAAATTAGGTGCTACTCTCATTCTCCCCATTTTTACTGCTATTGACTTGGTTCGAATAAAACAAATCTGGAAAATAATGAATAAAGTTGAGACCTTTGAAAACTTTCTCTCTTTACTGTGAATTTGCTTGGTTATGTTCGAATGAGGGAGGATATCCCCGTTACAAAGCTGCCCTTTTTTTGAATGGGGAATAGGAGAAGAAAATCCCCCTAAAAAAAAGAAAAAGCCCTTTTTTTGATATTTGAGTTCGGATTATATATCCCGAATGCATGGATGAAAAACAAAAAAAGTAGAATCATTTTCTTTCTTTTTTGCTTGCTTTTTCCTTTTTTTCCCCACTGTTTTTTTGACATTTTTTGCATTGCTCTCATTTCCATGCATGTGATTTTGACTAGGTAAAGAGAGCCTTGGTTGGAGACAAACATTGGCGGGTTCGACGTTGGTAAAGCTGGTGGCCGCAGTCAGGACATTTAATACCTCAAATCTCTTGTAATTTTTGTATCGACACGGCTAAACAATGTGAAGATAGCGGGAGTGACGACTAGGGTCAGCGGCAGTTTGAAGCATGGCCCATTAGGGTGAAACCCTGACTCATGACATTTTTAGACCGTAGATCATCTCTAGATCTAACTGTGTGAGACGAGGTTGCTCAAGGGCAACATAAGGAAACTCTAATTGCTTTTGGTGTCTATGTGTGGGCCTATTTTCTTGTAATTGCTTTGGGTTTTATGTTGTTAATTTTGGGCTCGAATGAATCCCCAGACAAAATAAGCATTTACAGTTGGCATCTTTGCTCATTGTCGCACAACGATAATAGAGAAAAGATCAAACGATGATAATATTTGTCCGGTTATGAGGAATTCGAAAGGTTAATCTGCTCCATTGTAAATTCAGGATAGGTCGAATTTGATATGCTCCACTATTTTTTCGGGCAATCAGATCTGAAAATTTTTGATTCATTTCCCTGCTTTTTAAGGAAGGTTGAATCAAAATCGATTTGTTTCACTGCTCTTAGGAAGATCAAATTTGAAAAAAAGGATATGCTCCGCTACTCTTCAGGGTATATCAGATATAAAAATGTTGATTCAATTCACTGCTCTTCAGGAAGATTGAATCGAACTTGATTTTCTTCGTTGCTCTTCAGGCAGAACAAATCTGAAAGAAGAAGAATTTGCTCCACTTTTTTCGGTAATTAGATCGCGAAAATTTTTGACTCATTTTGTTGCTCGTCAGGAAGATTGAACCGAACTTGATTTGCATCACTGCTCTTCAGGAAGATCGAATCTGAAAATTAAACATTACCACTTGTTAGTGTATATTTTAGAATTTGAAAACGTCATACCTGAAGGTTTGGAATTCAAGAGATTATTTGAAAATCAATTTCTTTTGTGGAAACTTGGATCGTATCCACCAATTATGGGAATTTGCCTTGACTTGATTGCCATTTGAACCTCTCCTTTTTTGGGACTTTGAATTGGTCACATTTGTCTTGGGGTTCAGCATCTTCAACCTTCAGCTTTCTTTTAGGAGACTTGTAAGTACTCAATTGCATTTATCATCATACATTTTATGAATGTCATGATCCTATTAATGCCTAACATGTATGCAATGATGCAACTTTTGATATATTTTCATCTTCAAATGAGGACTCTCTCTTGTTCACCGCCTTGTGATCCAGTCAAATATTGGGCATGGAAATCACACCAGTTCACCCCAACTGACAATCCTGATCACATATAATTTGGTTGAGTATGATATTGTTTTTTTTCTTGAAACTAGACAATATTCATGACCAGTTGCTTGATTAGTGAAAAAAGTCTTGGATTATCCCCAACTTGTTGAAACTTTCTATGTACTCCAAGGTTTCAGTTTCTTGTAGCCCAATATCATGGAAACCTCATGCTAAAACTATTATCAGTTTCAGAGCAACTGCACTTTTCCAAAACTTTTTGCACAATAATACACGATGATCTCATGTTTTTCAAGCTAAATTACTTGTATTTAATTTCAAAGTAGGATGCTTGCAAAAGGGTGTTAACAAGAAAAAAACCTCTTTTTATTTATATAAATGTAAAGATTTGTTGGGTAAATACATGACAAACTTTTAACTGGAAAAAGTAAAAGAAATGAAATAGGTTCCCCAAATATCAATAATATGAATACTTTTGAACATACACGCCATAGAGTGACTCAAATGTAGCTTATGTTAAAGGGATATCAAGAATTGTGACAATGCGTAAGGGTGTGAAGTTTCCTCTAGACTACTAAATCTCCAGATGTTGGATGCTATAACCAGTATTGAATCACGTGCATTTAATTTTTTTTCTAGTTGATCACCATTTGATGTTACCGCTCAAATCAGAAGCTATTTCAACTTCAAAATCATTTCATAACCTTCACCATGCATGAATACTGAATTTAAATGACACTCAAGCCGTCCTTTGTGGGTTTTCAACTTGATACCTCCTTTGGTTTTAAGACTCCTTTTAAGGATTTTCATATTGAACCCCCTTTTATTTATTTATATTTATTTTCTTTTCTTTTCTTTTCTTTTTCCTTTTTTGGTTTGTTTTATATTTTTCTTTTCTTTTTCATGCAAAGTATTTTTTGATAGCATCGGAGTTCAGTGGGTTCGGTAATTCTAGTCCATCTATCTCAGTAAGGATCAAAACTCCTCCAGAAAAGGCTTTCTTCACAACATAAGGTCACTCCTAGTTTGGTATCCACTTTTCTCGAAAATCTTTTTGAATGGTAGGATCTTTCTAAGCACCAAATCTCCCTTGTGAAACTCTCGGAGGCAAACTTTCTTATCATGTACTCGTATTATGCACTTCTGGTACATCTAACCATGACAAATGGCTTTCAATCTTTTTTCCTCGATTAGATTCAATTAGTCATATCTGGCTTGTACCTATTCTTCCTTATTTAACTTTACCTTTGATAAAACTTGAAGTGAAGAAATTTTTACCTTGATAGGTAACACAACTTCCATCTAGGCCAAAGAAAATGGAGTTGCCCCAGCTGAAGTACATAATGAAGTTAGATAACAAACAAAGCAAATGAAAACTTCCATTCTATAAGCCTATTGATATTATTATTAAATGCTTCTATTTCCCTATTCATCTTTGGGCTATAAGTGGTGGAATTATGATGTTTTATCTTGAACTGCTTACAGAATGATTCCATCATCTTATTGTTTAAGTTCAAGGCATTGTCAGTGATGATTCTTTCTGGTAAACCATAAAGATAGATGATCTCTTTCTTTAAGAACTTCAAGACTATTGATTGAGTGACATTTGTATAGGAAGTCTCTTCTACCCATTTAGTAAAGTAGTAAATTGCCACCAAGATAAAACGATGACCATTTAAAGCTTTGGGTGTAATTTATCCAATGACTTCCATGCCCCACATAGAGAACGACCACGGAGCTGTCATCATGTAATGGATGAGAAGGGGTATGGATATTGTCTCCATATATCTGGTACTTGTGACATTTCCTGGCATAATTTATGCAATCGTTCTTCATTTTTGACCAATAATACCCAAATCTCATTATTTGTCTATCCATTACATGTCCATTGGCATGGGTACCGCACCCTCTCATCCACTTCTTCAATTATTCTAGCTTCATTGGCATCCACACACCTCAATAGAACCTGATCTGGACTTTTCTTGTACAAGATCTCACCATCAAGTACATACCCTACATTCATCCTTCTAATAGTTCTCTTGTCAGTCTCGGTTGCCTGCTTAGGATAAATTTGATATCTGATGTATTGGAAGATATCATAATACCAAGGATTTTCATCTTCTTCTTATTCAATGTTAAAGCAATGAGCTGGATACTCATAAGACCGCATCTCAATGGGCATCATATTTGAATGCTCATTTACTTTAAAGGCTTTTGCCAAAGTGGTCAGGGCATCTGTCATTTGATTTTCTTCTATGGGGAGGTAATTGAATGTCACTTCTTAAATTCTTCAATAAGTTTCATGACCAATTTACAGTATTCCATCAACTTGGGATCTTTTGTTTCCCATTCACCTATGGGTTGATAAATAACTGGAGTTGAATCCCTATATACTTTGAGCATTTTTACTTTACGCTCAATGGCAACTCCGAGACCTAATACACAAGCTTCATACTCAACCATGTTGTTTGTACAATCAAAATTTAGTCGATTAGTGAAATGATAATTTCTCTACTAGGCGAGACCAAAATTACCCCAATTTCATGCCCCAGGGCATTTGAAGCACCATCAAAGTTCAACTTCCAATGTTAGCTGGTGGAAGTAACCGTTCTTCTATTGAAATACTATCAAATCTTCATATGGGAAATCAAAATTCAGTGTCTCATATTCTTTAGAAGCCCTGCCTGTGATGAAATTTTTTATGGCACTCCCCTTAACTACTTTTTGGCTTACATATTGGATGTCAAACTCCGACAATAAAATATGCGAACGAGCTAATCTTCCAGATAAAGCTTATACACCTATCAGATATTTCAAAGGATCAAGTTTGGAGATCAACCAAGTGGTATGATACAACATATATTGCCTGAGCCTTCGCGTAGCCCAAACCAAAGTACAACACAACTTTCGATCAGTGAGTACCTTGGCTCGCAATCAGTTAACTTTTTGTTGAGATAGTAAATTACTCTCTCTTTCTTCTCAGTTTGGTTATGCTGCCCTAACACACACCCTATTGAGTTCTCAAAGACTGACAAATAGATAATTAATGGTTTGCCTGAGATAAGTGGCATTAAGACTGGTGTATTTGAAAAATATTGCTTGACTGCTTCAAAAGCTTCTTGACAATCATTACTCCATATCCCTGAGTTATTTTTGCGTAGAAGGCAAAAAATAGGATCACCTTTTTCAGTCAACTATGAAATAAACCGAGCAATGTAATTTATCCTCCCAATATATCCTCGAACTTTTTTTTTGTGGTTGTAAATTTTGAATGGCTTTGACTTTTTCTAGATCTATTTCAATCTCTTTTTTGCTTACTAAAAAACCCAAGAGCTTCCCAGATGTTACCCCAAAGGTACACTTATTTGGGTTGAGTTTTAGTTGGCACTTTCTCAACCTCTGAAGAGTTTCTTCAAATTCTCAACATATTCTTCCTCTATCTTGGCCTTTACAATCATATCATCGACATAAAATTCTATTTCTCTATGCATCATGCCATGAAACAATATTACCATGGCTCTCTGGTATGTTCCCCTGTATTATTTAGCCCAAATAGCATCACCTTGTAAAAAAACATGCCCCACATGATGACAAATGTAGTCTTTTCCATATCTTCAGGGTACATCTTTATTTGGTTGTAACTAGAGAACCCATCTATGAATGAAAATAGGGAATTTGCAGCAGTATTGTCCACCAAGGTGTCTATGCATGGTAAAGGGAAATTATCATCGGACTGGATCTATTGAGATCTATATAGTCAACACACATACAAACTTTCCCATCATTCTTTGGTACTGGGACAATATTTTCCACCCACTCAGGGTATTTGGACACCTTAAAGAAACCAACATCGAATTGTTTATTTAATTTTCTTTAATTTTTAGCAACATCTCATGTCTCATCCTTCTAAGCTTTTGTTGCACAAGTTTACATTCTAGCTTTATTGACAACTTATGTACTATAAATTAGTATATAAGCCCAACATGTCTTTATGTGACCAATAAAATACATCCTTGTACCCTCGAAGCAGTTAGTCAGACTTTGACGTCCCTCGGCAGATAATGTGGTGCCAATATTTATCTCTTTTTTATCTTTATTTGATCCTATATTCAAAGTTTTAGTGGAATCTTAATGAGGCTGAATCTATTTATCCTCTTTTCCACTATTTTCAATATTTCAGAAGGTAAGTCACATTCTTATCGTTATCATAACCCTCGATTTCCCCTTGACATATGGGTAGCTCGAAATCAATCTTCAGTCAGTGTCATCGGTATTCATGCTATTGATATCTGAGGTCCCGAAAGAATAACGACCGAGAAGATATATATTCGTATACACATATAGGAGAATATATCCCATATCAAAATATATAGAATAAAATAATATATACATAAATAATAAAGAATGAAAAAATGCATGGGAGAATATTTGCTACTTTGTGAATTAATGGAAATGTTTTTTTCATTGAAAATTAAAAGCATATAGATTAACCCATTACATGAGATCACTACTATCCCGGGTTTAGACAATAGGAAAGTTTTCGTGTATTTCTCTGAAACAGATTTGTAAAACACATAGAAATCTTCAGTAGTCCAATTATCTAACACGAAGACTGACGGGTATAGGGTTTCTTCGGTGGGAACAATAACAGTTGTAACATTTCCATGATCAACATGTGGTACAAAGCCCAAGGGTACAAAGGTTCTTCGGTGGTAGCACCGAAAGCTGGAGTCTCTTCTCAATATATATTTCTCCTTTGTAGCATACTTGCAAGTTTCTCCATCATATCATTTTGGGATTTTAACATTTTTTCACGTATCTCTTCTTGAGCTTTCTTCATTTTCTCCTGTATTTCTAGCTGAGTTTTCTCAATTTGGGCGATTCTTTGTTCATTACCTTTTTCCTAGTATTACACGGATTCTTGGAAGTTCTCAGTATTCTGCCACACAATATTTTTATTAGGGTTGATATTTTATTAATGAATATGGAAAACATTACTATGAATATGGAAAACATTACTATGAATGAAAAGAATGTAATGCGAAAGGTAAAATGCAATGTGAAAAGTATAATACAAATGCAAAATGCAAGGTGTTGCTTCTGGAACGATTCCTTAGAACAACTTTTTATATTAGAAACAAATTTTGATTACAAGACTTAAACATATCACAGATAGATTTGAGTTATCTCACCTAATTGTATGTGCATAAGTAAATCCAAAATCCTCTGAGCTTCTTTAGTCTCGGGTTCCAATCCTTCGCTCACAATATCAGCTTCATGTGCTATGTCGACTAAGTATTGAGCTACTCTTTGAGCATGTTCCAGGAATCTAAATGAGGACATCCCTTTACTTAACTCTCCACTGAGCCTGTTCCCAACGATACCGCCACTGCATAGCTCCTTCAGAAAAGACTATCAGAAGTTCACTTGCCCTTCTCTGAAAATATTAGACCTTAGTCTCAAGTTTATTCGCATGCTTCCTTAGGATTTCAATCTCCCCATGACTCAAGCTTCATTCTCAACTTTGGTATCGTCATAATGTTGCCTCTAAAATCAAGATCTGGCTTTTTAGTTTCTCATTTTGGGTTTGACTCTCTTGCAGTTGTTGCTCTAATGCACTCTTTTCTTTTGAAAGTATATGGCCTAATGTCTACTCTGCTTGAGCTATTCCTTGCTTTCCCTAACTTCTCATTTAGCTCACTCATATCATTTTGACGGACATTGATGTGGGTGTAACCAATCAAATCTGACACGTATCTAGGCTGTAAGCTATCTCCATTGGTAAGTTGGGACTGCTTGGCCCATCTCAAAACATCCACATTGTCTTCTACCTCTTTTTGGACCCTTCGTTTCATATTACTAACCTTCTTTTGTACATCGATCACATATCAACACCATGGAATAAAAAGTACAATACAAAAATTGAAAAAAAAAAAAGAAAAAGAAAATTAGTCAGTAATCGTAAAGAAATCAATCGTGCATAATATAATTTGTCAATAAAACCTACCTTCACATGTTGGCTACCCAATCATGCTTTAGCAAATCCTATCCAAACATGATTTCTAGCCTCATGCTTTGTTTAACATAAAAATCCTAACCTCATGTTGTCTAGTTCTCATATATTTATTAGGGAAGCAAAATTATACTAAAAAAATTAAAAGACTCAAGAGATATTTTCCTTGTGTACTATTCTTATGGGATTCTTAAGGTTTAGGGTTAGGATCTACATAGGTTTGGGTTCTAGGTTTACTATATGCTGGGTTCGGCTCTAAAGTAAAAGGTTATAGAATTGTTGTTGTTAGTGCCCCCTTGGGCTGCCAGACCCTCAATCCTGGCCCATTACAGGCTTTTGGATCAAGTTCAATAAGAAGGAACACACCTTCTTATGTCCATACGGAGGTGAAAACCATCACGAGGACTATAAGGCGTGAGCCCCAAGAGCGATCCACTATCCCATATGGAGGTGAAAACCACACGAGGGAGTAGTTTCTCACTCCTACTTAAATAGGAAAGAGCGGGGTTTTAACTCATGTTATTATAATATAAGTACACAGTGTGTGAGGAAAAATGAAAAAAACACACAACACACAAAACTCATTTCAATTCCCTTTAAGATACATATAATCTGAAAACATTAACAAACAAATCCGCCTAACTATCTAGTGGTTAATCAATTTGCAAACAAAATTTTACTTAAACCAAACAAGGGATAAAAAACTAAATTAGAACAAACTTGTAATTTTCATTGCAAAGATAATTAATTAATTGACTATCAGCCTGACTCTCTAAAATGTCCCCAGTGGAGTTGCCAAGATGTCGAAATGATTTTTTTCTTAAAATCAACAAATTTAATTATTTTAAGTGTTATTTAAAAAACTAGTCTCGATTAATTTGGTGTTTCCTTTTTAAAGTTAAAACGATTCAAGGAGTTGCTACCAATATTTGATTAGGGTGTGATTGGGCACCCAAAACGGTTGTCATTTTAATAAAAATAAATTTAATTTTATTAAAATAACGTCTTAGATTTGCGTACCAAAAATTGAGTTGGGAGTCGATTACGCGTGGGAATGATTAGCACTCCCACAGTGCCTTAAATCAGTATCTAGTCGATTAATTAGTTGTCTTTGCAATGAGATTTACGAGTTCAAATTTAATTTAATTTAAGATCCCTTTAGATCATATTCTTTGAATTTTATGACGAAAAACGATAATATTTAATTATTTCCTATCGAGAAGAAAAGACCTCTTATGCCTTAAAGAGTCAATTCTCACTCCAATCGAAATAAAAAAATATTACTATTTCATTCTAAAATTCATTATTAATTTAAATTGCATGAATAATGATGAAATAAAGAAAAACCAAATTAAATAAAATTACCAATCCTTTTAGAAAGAAGAAGGATATTCGATTATTTAAAGACATCGAGATCAGACCTTTTATAAGTTCTAACGATTTTTTCTTGAGGAATTTAAATAGATGAACATTCCTTATTCTCTCGTTCCCAAATTTTAAGTGTGGTCAGATTTTTTAGGGTTTCATTTGACATGATACACTTTTATTTTAAAATTATCGGAAGCGACTTTCTTATAAGTTAAGTCAGTCACTTCGCAACAACCTTAAAATAAAAGGGTATTACCATTAGTCCAATTATTTGAATCGAATCTAGTTATACCTATGAGGCTCATGCTTATTATGTAAGAAAAATAATGTTATATACCTAAATTTATACAAATAAATATATTAAAGAAGATACCTTTATACACATATTAAGTTATTAATAATTATAAAATACCTATAGCCCGTTAATACATACATCAATATAGAAAACAATAAATATAAATGGGCACTAGGGAGACACATATATATACATTATAATACATGCACGTAAGACACAAAATCATATAATATATATATTGTAATACATAGCGTATAATTTGAAAAATAAGGGACTTATAACATGCTTACATGCATTGTGCGTATAACCGTATATTTATATAATGTAAAGGCACACATACTCATACATGGACCCAAGAAACAAAACACAATGCCCCCAAATACATAAACAGTGAATGCTCAACCTTGGAATGTAAATCTAAAATAAATACGAGGACCATAGTCTAACAGCAGCAAAATCATAAATTCCAGTGAACAAGTTCATCTAAAGGACTAAATAATAAACGTGTAAGATACAAAGGTTAAAGAAAATAACGCAGAAAATAAATAGCTTCAACATAAAATACTGAAAGTAAATGGATAAGGATGCAAAAAGAACAAGGAAGCTATGACTAAATTAAAATGAAATAAAACTCAGTGGCTAAGGCATAAACAGAGGAATGACCGAAATAAAACGAAACAAAGCATAGTGTTGAAATCTGAAATAATTAAAACCAAAAAGAAGGATGGTGACTTAAATGCAATAATATGCGAGAAGTGCAGTGACTTAAGAATAATTAACCCCTAAAATTTAATATATGATCTATTCGTTTACTACT
This sequence comes from Hibiscus syriacus, assembly GCF_006381635.1. Classification (NCBI taxonomy): domain Eukaryota; kingdom Viridiplantae; phylum Streptophyta; class Magnoliopsida; order Malvales; family Malvaceae; genus Hibiscus; species Hibiscus syriacus. Next base: position 1,166,586 of record NW_024063349.1, read on the forward strand.
TCAGGTAAAAAACTAATCCTAAAACCTAATCCCACTTTTGTTTAGAAAGCTTCTTCCTTTTCTCATGCAAAGCCGCTTCTTCCCACAAAGCTAGACAATCGGCCACCAACCTATGGTGGCCTTAGTTCTTCCGACTACCCCCACCGGAATGACCACCGCTCCATTCCGACGAGGGGTTCTAACAGCGAAGGTAAAAACTAGTCCTTACTCTCATTCTCTCCATTTTTACTACTATTGACTATGTTCGAATAAAAAGATTCTAGAAAATAATGAATAAAGTTGAGACATTTGAAGGCCTTCTCTTTACTGTGAATTTGCTTGGTTCTGTTCGAATGAGGGAGGAGATCGTTGTTACTAAGTTGCCTTTTTTTTAATGGGGAATAGGAGAAGAAAAATCCCCCCCGAAAAAGAAGAAGAAACCCCTTTTTTGATGTTTGAGTTCGGGTTATATATCCCGATTGCATGGATGAAAAAAAATAGAATCATTTTCTTTCTTATTTGCTTTTTTTCCACCAATTTTCTGAGTTTTTTTTTGTGTTGCTATCATTTTCTTGCATGTAATTTTGACGAGGTGAAGAGAGCCTTTGTTGGAGACAAGCGTCGATGGGTTCGACGTTGGTAAAGCTGGTGGTCTTAGTTGGGGCATTTAATGTCCTGGATCTCTTGCAATTTTGTCTCGACACGGCTAGACAATGTGAAGATAGCGGGAGCAGCGGCTTGGAGCATTGTCCATTAGGGTGAAACCCTGGTTGATGACGTTTATAGGCCATAGATCATATCCAGATCTAACAGTGTGAGACGAGGTGGCTCAAGGGCAATATGAGGAAACCCTAACTACTTTTTGGTTTCTATGCATGGGCCTATTTCCTTGTAATTGCTTTGGGTTTGATGTAGTTAATTTTGGCTCGAATGAAACCTCCCGGACAAAATGAACATCTACAATTGCCTCTCTTTGTTCATTGTCGTGCAACGAGAATAGTGCAAAGATTAAAGGATGGTCATATTTGTCTTGTTATGAGGAATTCAAAAGGTTAATTCGCTCTATTGACCCTTCAGGGTAGGTCGGATTTGATCTACTCTGCAGTTTTTTCAGGTAATCAAATCTGAAATTTTTTATTCATCTTCTAGAGATACTCACCGGTTCCAAGCATGCAGGAGCACATTTGGGATATACATTCTTCATCAAGAGATTTGTAAGATCGCCTCTTATGTCATGATTATACAATTTAATATTCGAGTTGTCCTTTCAGGTTTCAGCTCGAATCCTCATTTGGCTTCAAGACGTCTTCCAAAATTTTATGTCTTGAACCCCTTTTATCATTTTTCCTTATCATGCATTAAAGATTTTAGAAAACCTTTTGCAAATAAAAAAAATTAATCCTAAGAGGCGAAATTAAATTTGAAAAAAGTCTCTTCTATTTAGAACTCAATGTATGATCAAAAGGGACTTTTTAGGCACGTAACGTAGGCCACGGTTAACGGTATGAAAGAAAGACATAAATAGGCCCAAACAAATGTTTAAAGGTGATTGAACTAAAGACCAATTCATTCTGATGTCTTAAATCTTGCCTTGCTCTATTTGAATATGCTTGCAATATCTCTTTTATTTTCTTTTACTTTCCTTTGGTGTTACATAATCTTCTTGTGAATTGGATCTTTGAAACGATTGTACTTGGTCAACCTTGTGGCTTGAGGCTTGATGAGTCACTCATCTTGATGTACTTGATTTGTTTTCTTTGTTATTTTTCTCTTTCTTCTTTTATTTTCTCTTTTTATTTTATTTTTCTTTCTTTTTTTCTTTTTTATATATTTTTTCTTTTATTTTTTTGTCCTGAATATGAATTTATTGGATGAGTTTAGGACTTCAATTGCTTTGATCACCTTATTGTCCTCTTTATTTGAAGAATTTTACACTTTTATATGAGTACACATTGTTTCTTGTATTCGGGCATCTTTTGTAGTTCTCGACTTGACTTGATCTTTGAGCACTTGTACTTGCTCTACCTTGCAATGTCTTGTTATTTCTCACTTGATTTCACCAAGACTTACCCCTGTAATAAAACCTGGATTGATGGTCTTCACTCATGCGAGCATATTTCCTTCACCTTGCCCCTAATATGGCGGGACTCAAATAGGGGCAACAAGGGATATATTTTCTTTTTTTTTGTGAAGGGAAAAATGAAAGAAGGTCGTTCATCATTTCATACACAAGTTTCTTTGCAGAAATAGGTATCCACCGGGGGATAAATACTCATGATTAACTTTTATTTACTTGAAAACAATGTAATTAATACATGATATGATTATTTCAATCATTCTCTTTATTTCCTCCTCTTCTTCTTGCTTATGGTATGCTCCAATTATTCAAGCTTATCTTCAAAAACTTGATCTAGGATGTCCTATCTCGTCTCTTCTTGCAAGAAGATTCACGGACAAATGAAAGTTTTGCACTTAAAGCCTTCAGGTTTTATTAACATAAAATAAATGAGGGTTTTGTGTCTGAGAAGACGATGATGTGACTTTATTGTCTTAAAGAAAGGTGAGAGTATGAATTTGGCGCCTCAAAGAGAGGTAATGGTATGACTTTGAAGTCTCAAATATAGGTAATGTCAAGGTAAATAATCAAGTGATTGTACTTTTGACTTTGGAGGAAATATGAAATGTCTAATCTTGCCATTTGCCAAAGATCTATAATTATTAAAAAATTAAGAGAATCTTTAATTCATCAATATTCAAAGAACTTCAAGATTAAAACTAATTTCATTGCTTATAACCCTAGAAGAAAGTATAAGTTCAATCACCAAACATTTTTACAAAATATTTAAGTAAATAAAGAGAGAAATAACAAAACAAGTTCAAACAAAATAATACAAATGCAACAAAGCATCATGATGGATGGAATGGATTTCTTCTTATTAGGATCAGAATACCCTATTACTCATTGAAGGTCCATGCCTCTGAATCGATCAAATTCTAAACCTTGTTTTTCAGTGCCCCATAATTCTTAGTGGCATGCCCCAAGCTTCATATCCATGGCTCTCAATTCTTCCCTAGGTACAAACGGGGTGGCTTCAATTAACCTTTAATATTTTCGTCACAGAGTCCTTCACAAATTACCCCATACTCAAGGATTGATGCATGTAAAAATACTTAAATTAAAGCAGTGCGAATGCAAATGCAAAAGGTGTTAATTCCATACGTGACCACCATAACACACCCTTCATTTAGACAACAAGGTTTCATAACAGAAGGTAGTCAAAATAAAATTGTGATTCTTCATTTCCTTGAGTTGTACTCTTCATGGGATCTAACATTGCACCCAAAGTTTTCAGTGTACTTTATCGCATTTGATGATGCTTGGTGTCCTTAAATTGTTTGTGATTGAATCATGAGATCTGTATTTCTACTTCCAATATGAAGTGTCTTCATGCCTTTGTGAAGGGCCTTATCGTCCTAGGTCTAACTGCATCTATCTCTTGAGGAAACATCTTGGCCTTTGTGCCTTCAAAGGAAGTCTTCAATCAGCTTCAAATTTATTCATTCATCGGTTATCTTTCTTCATGGATCATTAGAACATCTTTGGATCTCCTAGTTTTGACTGCATGGCTAGATTTCTTGTCTTATTATGAACAACCTTCTATTTAGTCAATCACTTTCGAAATAACACATTTGGATGACATGAAGATGCAAATGCAAGAAAATAAAACCAAAATAAAATAAACATAAAACAATAACGAGTTAGTACACATAAGATAAATAATAAGATATTAAGTACTGTAAGTATCGAATAAAACCTACCCTCACAGGCTAACTACCCATACATGGTATAATAAATTCTACCCAAACATACTTTCTACTCACATGCTTTCTACCCACATGCTTTGTTATTCACAGAAAATCCTAACCGCATGATATCTAATTCATATGCTTGTTTGAAAAATAAACCTAATCGCTTGATATCTAATTTCAGGTATTTATTCAAAACATCAAATTATTCTACCAAAGTCTCATAGAAGCTTTTCCTTGTGTACACTCCTCATGATGGGTTTATCTCTAGGGAAAGAGGTACTCAAATTATCCTTGTCGGTGCCCCCTTGGGCTTCCAAATCCTCAATCCTGACCCATGACAGGTTTACATGGATCAAGTTCAATTCGAGGAGGTACACCTCCCTATATTCGTAAGGAGGCGAATATCATCACGATGACCATAAGGAGTGTGCCCCGGGAGCGATTAACTATCTCATGCGGAGATAAAAACCATCACAAGAGAGTAGTTTCTCACTCCCACTTAAGTGGGACGTAGCGGGGTTTTAGCTCATGTTATACAAATGTAGTTGTGCAGTGTGTGAGGAAAAGCGAAAACAATACAAACCACACAAAATATAGTGTTCAAATCCTTGAACATTTATTTAATATGAAAATATTAGCAAACAAATCAATACAACTATTTAGTGATTATTCAAATTATAAACATAAAACAAATCAAAACACCCAAGGGATCTCAATTTAAATTACGGTAAATTTACAATTTTTATTACAAATACAATTAATTCATTAATGGCCTGACTCTCGAATGTCCCCAACGGAGTCGCCAAGCTCTCGAAACGATTTCTTAAAAAAATTAATTTTCAAGTGATTTAAAAAATCGTCTCGATTAATTTGGGTTTTTTTAAAAATCAAAATAAAACATGGTTCGAGTAGTAGCCACCAATCTTTGATTAGGATGTGATTGAGCACCCAAAATGTTTTGTTATTTTAATAAAATTTAATTTAAAATTTATTAAAACGACATTTTAAGGTATGCGTACCAAAAATTGAGTTCGGGAGTTGATTACGCGTGGGGAATGATTATCACCCCCACACGCCCTATATTGGTACCTACTCGATTAATTAGTTGTCTTTGCATTTAATTTAATTTAATTTAATTAAAGTTCAAATTTAATTTAATTCAATATCCCCTCAAATAATTTGTTTTTGAATTTTAGAACGAAAAATGACGATATTTAATTATTTCCTATCGAGAAGAAAAGACCTCTCATGCCTTAAAGCAGTCAATTCTCACTCCTATCGAAATAAATAAATATTACTATTTCATTATAAAATTCATTATTAATTTAAATGCATGAATGATAATAAAATAAAACAAATTAAATAAAAAAATTATCAATCATTTTAGAAAGAAGAAGGATATTTGATTATTTAAAGAGGTCGAGATCGAACCTTTTATAAGTTCTAACATTATTTTCTCGAAAAATTTAAATAAATAAACATTTCTTTTTCTCTCGTTTCCGAATTTTAGGTGTGATCACTTTTTAGTTAACGAGATATGCTTTCATCTTAAGATTATTAGAAATGACTTTATTATATGTTAAGACAGTCACTCCACGACAACCTTAAAATGAAATGTATTATCCTTAGTCCAATTATTTGAATCGAGTCCAAGTAATGCTTATGAGGATATTATGCAAATTAATTCAAATTAAACCCTAAAGCTATATGTACAAACAAAATATATTTCATACATATCTAGTTTAATGAGAGAATATGTATAGTTTGAAATGTAATCATAATTAATAAAAAAAAAACCCTTGATGATGAATAAATCTAATGAACCAAAAAAAATTGAATAATTGAAAGGAAATAATAAAAGAGGGATTTTTACAAGTTCCCTAAAATAACGTTGTCTTGCTTTATTTAAATATAAAATAATCAAAAGAACGAGAAAAAATTTGTGTTTAAGTATAGTGATATGTGTTGGGAAATATAACCGAGAACGAGTAATTTCCCTATAACCAGATTAGTGAGAATGCAAAATAAAAGCGGAAAAATAATACCCGAAATTGATAACGGAGTTCAGCCAATTGTGCTTACGTCTCCGGACTGCTGCAGATCTTTTACTTAGAGAGAAAATTTACAGGTGTTTACAAAACACTCACTACTCACAAGAAAGCTCTCTAGTATTGGGAGAAAGAAATTATTTTTGGGATGGTTTTGAAGCTAAATGAGCTAGGGTATTTATAGTTGAAACTTAGGGACTAATCTTTGAAAATACCCTAAAGTCTAGTGACTAAAAATAATTAACCCTATACTAATTTTCAACCAAAGTTAGGCAGCCCACCCTTTGAATTCCTTCAGCTGCCCATGTTATTTACTTTCCAACTTTAAAAATCAAGCCAAATATTGTTGAAAATGCATCACCTCCTTTGTTTAAATTTCAGCCTCTTTCTTTGACTTTAACAATCTCCCACTTGAAGATTGATTTTAATCTGTCTTCACACCTCGATCAATGCAGCATCATTTCTAGTCTTGTTATTCTAGCATGCCAACTGAAGCTGAACACAACTTCAGTTTGTCTGTGGTCACCGTCTTTGTCAACATGTATGCCGGATTTTGAGCTCCACTGACCTTTTCAAGTTTCAAAATCCCATCTTCCAGAAGAGACCGGATAAAATGATATCGCAGTTGTATGTGCTTCGTTCTGGAATGAAAAGACGGATTCTTTGCTAGATGGATAGCACTTTGACTGTCGCAATACAAGACATTGTTTTCTTGTTTCTTGCCTAACTCTTCCAAGAAACTTTGGAGCCAGACCATCACCTTGCTGGCTTCCGTAACAACGACATATTCTGCTTCAGTTGTGGATAGAGCAACTATCTTCTGTAGTTGAGAAACCCAACTCACTGCGGTTCCTCCTAGAGTATAGACATACCCTGTAGTGCTCATTCTGATGTCAACATTTCCGGCTAAGTCAGCATCTACAAAGCCTGTCAGTATTGTATCTCCACCTTTAAAACAAAGTTCTTTGTTTGTAGTACCCCGCAGATATATGAGGATCCATTTGACTGCTTCCCAGTGTAACTTGCCCGGATTATTCATGTACCTGCTAACAGCTCCCACTACTTGAGCAATATCTGGTCTGGTACAAACCATGGCATACATCAGACTTCCAATTGCTGAGGCGTACGACACCTTCACCATGTGTGCACGTTCTTCCTCCGTCTTTGGTGACTGTTCTTTGGAGAGTATGAAATGAACACCTAAAGGTGTACTTACTGGTTTAGCATCTTGCATGTTAAACCTGGAGAGTACTTTGTTGATGTACTCAGCCTGTGATAATATCAAAGTCCCCGGATTTGTGTCTCTCTTGATCCTCATCCCAAGAATATACTTTGCAGCGTCCAGATCCTTCATAGTAAACTGCTTCGACAATTTTTGCTTCAAGTTTATAATCTCTTGCATGTCTGAGCCTGCAACGAGCATGTCATCAACGTACAATAATAAAATAATGAAGCTGTTATCGAACCTCTTGATGTAGCAACAATGATCTGGTTGGCATCTGGTAAAACCACTACTACTCATGAAGCTATCGAACTTCTTGTACCACTGTCTAGGAGCTTGTTTTAAACCATACAAGCTCTTCTTCAACCTGCATACCAGGTTTTTCCTACCTGCTTCTATGAAGCCTTCTGGTTGCCTCATATAGATTTCTTCCTCCAAATCACCATGAAGGAAAGCTGTCTTTACATCTAACTGCTCAAGATGTAAATTCTCTACAGCTACAATTTTCAACACCAATCTGATTATGGACAGTTTCACGACTGGAGAGAAAATTTCATTGTAGTAAATACCTTCTTTTTACTGAAAACCTTTGACTACCAATTTTTTCTTTGTAGCATTTTCTCCCATCGTGCTCTTCCTTTGATCCTGTAAATCCACTTGTTGTGAAGCGCTTTCTTGCCTGGTGGTAATTCAGCTAATTCCCACGTCTGATTTGACATAAGCGAGTCCATCTCATCTTTCATGGAAGACTCCCACTTGACTGAATCCTCCACTTGCGTTGCTTCATCATAGCACTCTGGTTCACCATTGTCAGTCAACAACAAGTAGTGCAAAGAAGGAGAATATCGCTGGGTTGGTTTAGGAATTCTGGAGGAGCGTCTTAGTTCTGGTGTGCCTGGTTCTTCTTGAACTGCTTCAGGACTGATCTGAACATCATTTCCAAAAATCTCCTCAAACTCAGCAAATTCCTTTGTTTCAACTTTGGTATTGGAGCTGCTTGATTCTACAGTTGACCTGTTTTTGTACATCACATTCTCATTGAAAATGACATCTCTGCTTCTAATGATCTTCCGATTTTCATAGTCCCAAAACCGGTAACCGAACTCATCACCGTCGTAACCAACAAAGGCACATTTATTGGACTTAGCATCAAGTTTACTTCTTTCAGCAGAGTCTATGTGTACATAAGAAATACAACCAAACACTCTTAAGTGTGAAAGGTTTATTTCTTTCTTGCTCCAAGCTTCCTCTGGTATTCCGCCATCCAAAGGAACTGAGGGCCCACGGTTGATCAGGTAAGCTACAGTGTTGATAGCTTCAGCCCATGGAAATTTGGGCAATCTGGCATGTATCCTCATGTTTCTGGCATGTTCATTCAGAGTTCTGTTCATGCGCTCTGATATGCCATTCTGATGCGATGTTATGGGAACTGTTGTCTCTATCTTGATCCCATTGTTTACGCAGAAATCTTTGAATCTACTGTCTTTGTACTCTCCTCCATTGTCAGACCTCAACCGCTTGACTTTCAAACCAGTCTCATTTTCCACCATGGCCTTCCATTTTCTGAAGGTATCGAAGACTTCTGATTTCTTCTTCAGAAAATAAACCCACACCTTCCTTGTTGAATCATCGATGAAGGTGACATAATATAGTGAGCCTGTAAGAGATAGAACTAGGGATGGTCCCCATACATCAGTATGAACCAATTCTAACCTTTCTGCCTTGGGTGTCTTGCCAATCTTTGCAAAACTGACTTTCTTTTGTTTGCCAAAGATGCAATCCTCGCATAGTCCGACATCTACATTCTTTAGATCCGGCAGCTTCCCTTTTGACAGAAGTATCTTCATTCCTTTCTCGCTCATATGACCAAGCCTTTGGTGCCATAGGTTTGATTTTCCATCAACATCTACTACTGCAATGATATTCTCTAAATTTGAGGTTACATAGAGAGTACCAGTCTTCTTACCACGAGCAATGACGAGTGCTCCTTTGGTAATCTTCCATTCACAGCCTGAAAAAGTTGTACTGTATCTTTCTCCATCAAGCTGTCCTACAAAAATCAAATTTCTTTTGAGACCAGGAATATGTCTCACTCCTGTCAGCTTCCAGGTGGTCTGGTTTGGCAGCTTTAGTCGGATGTCTCCTTTTCCGACGATCTTCAAGGTTTCATCATCAACAAGATGAACCTTTCCAAAATCACCACTGACATAGTTCTCCATGATTTCTTGGCATGGTGTGGAGTGGAAAGATGCCCCTGAATCCAAAATCCATGATTCAATCGGACTGTTGACGCTTAAAATTATGACATCACCTGTCTTCTCTGTCATATTGGCAGATTCCTGTGCGCCGATATTTTTCTTTGGTGCTTGGTAAATTTCTTTTGAAGTGACCCTTCTTACCGTAATTATAACAGGTAAAATCTTTATTTCCTGTTCTTGATTTTCCTCTTCTGGATTTTGATCTGCTACGATATGAATTCCTTTCTGAAGTTCTCCCTCTGGACTCCGTGTGCAAGGCTGAGGAGGTTGATGCTTCACCCGATTCTCTCCGTCGAATTTCTTCGCTCAGTACCAGATCCTGAACATCATCAAATTTCAATTTACTATTTTCCAACGAGCTACTAACTGCTGTAACAGTAGCATTCCAATTTTCTGGTAGAGATGATAATAGAATTAAAGCTCGATCTTCATCATCGAATTCAATTTCCACGGAACTCAACTGGGTTGTGATTGTGTTGAGTTCATTCAGGTGTTGAGCCACTGATGCCCCTTCCGTCATCCGCAAATTGAATAATTGCCTCATCAAATGAACTTTGTTTGAGGCTGGTGGCTTCTCATACATACTGGAGAGAGCAGCCATAAGACCCGCCGTGGTCTTTTCCTTTGCTATGTTGAAAGCAACATTTCGGGACAATGTTAGTCGGATAACTCCGAGGGCTTGTCGGTCGAGAAGAGCCCAGTCTTCATTCTTCATGCCCTCTGGTTGTTTTCTTGAGAGGGGTTGATATAGATTTTTCTGGTACAGAAAATCTTCGATCTGCATCTTCCAAAAGCCAAAGTCCGCATAATCAAACTTTTCAATTTTCACATTCTCTTCGTCTGCAGCCATTGCTCCCACTCGAATCTGGCTTCTTCGGATCGTTTCTGACAATTTGTGCGAACCACCGTGTATTAGAACACCTCCGTCGATAAACTCGTATCGCCGATCGAATTTCACTATTCACAAAATTCACTATTCATATGAATAGTAACCTGAATAGTAACCTCGCAAAAAATTTGACAGAATTCACAACCAAAAGCTCTGATACCAGTTGTTGGGAAATATAACCGAGAACGAGTAATTTTCCTATAACCAGATTAGTGAGAATGCAAAATAAAAGCGGAAAAATAAAACCCGAAATTGATAACGGAGTTCAGCCAATTGTGCTTACGTCTCCGGACTGCTGCAGATCTTTTACTAAGAGAGAAAATTTACAGGTGTTTACAAAATACTCACTACTCACAAGAAAGCTCTCTAGTATTGGGAGAAAGAAATGATTTTTGGGATGGTTTTGAAGCTAAATGAGCTAGGGTATTTATAGTTGAAACTTAGGGACTAATCTTTGAAAATACCCTAAAGTCTAGTGACTAAAAATAATTAACCCTATACTAATTTTCAACCAAAGTTAGGCAGCCCACCCTTTGAATTCCTTCAGCCGCGCATGTTATTTACTTTCTAACTTTGAAAATCAAGCCAAACATTGTTGAAAATGCAGCCCCTCCTTTGTTGAAATTTCAGCCTCTTTCTTTGACTTTAACAATATGATGATAAAAAGCATTCAATAAAGTTTGTAGACAATATATTGGTACATATGCGCAATATATAAAGCATATTTAAGGAAATTACAAAAAGAATTATTAAAATATATGGTAAACAAAGAAATGAACCTAATCAAATGTATATACAATAAATATAATATATGGATACACCAAATGCTTAAATATGTATGGAAAACAAATCCAAAGAATCAATCACATGCAAATGTAAAGGAATATGGAGACAAATATATGGTAAACAAAGAAACGAACCTAATCAAATTTATATACAATAAATATAATATATAAATACACCAAATGATTAAATATGTATGGAAAACAAATCCAAAGAATCAATCACATGCAAATATAAAGGAATATGGAGACTAAACAAATGAAATTAGAAAATAGGCAATAAAAATAAGAAATTTAGCAAAAAATGCCTAGGGTATGAAGATTGTGTTAATATTAGAAGGTCAATAAAGTCTCAAAAAGTGACTAAATTGCATTAAAGTGAAATAAGAGGGTTCCTTACAATGATTAACCCACAAAAACCAAAGTATGGATGCCCTAGACCCTAAAATGACACCATTTTAAAGGGGATTTATGTACCCCAATAAACATTATAGAAACCCTAGCCTCATTTGTTTTCTCCTTCAGCCACATCTTTCTCTTCTCAAACACTCCCCTTTTCATTTTTCTCTACCGAGAGATAGGTAGAAACAATATTCCATCTGCCACTACGAAAGCTCACTCATGTGATTGGGAATCCATACCAAGCAAGGGCAAATCGGTTCACATGAACCCTTGTCTCCCCCTAATTCAAATCTAAAACCCTTTCTCTAGAAACCAACAACCAAGCCTAGATCTAGGAGTTTATCTTCGGAGATAACTTGGATTCCAACGATGCTCGAGTTTTTTGGCAACCCATGATGAAGGTGAGTTCTCCTCTTTTTCCGTTTTTGTTTTCCTGTTCTTTTTTTTCTTTTTCCCCATTTCTATTTTTTCTACAAACTCCCTTTTTTCTTTTGCGGTTATGATCTCTCATCCTTTTTTTTAACCGAATGCTCCTCATCCCTCCAAAACCCCTTGAATATGCTGTCGCATGTCTATTTTATGGGTCTTTGATCGATAATGTTTAGTGTGATTTGGTGATACAGTGAAACTATGGCAGAGGGAATGACTCAGTTGGTGGGGATCTTGGATTTTTCGAGATCAAAATTTTTATTTAATTTTTAATTTTTTAATGTTTTAATTGATTTTTTAGGATTTAATTTTTTTGATTATTGGAACAGTGATTTTTTTATAGTGAGGTGATCGACGGCGAGAACGACAAAGGCTTCATCGACGATGGGCTCCTCGATAGTGAGCGGCGACGACTACTGTTGATGGCTTTAGGTTTTGGACCATTAGTGTTTTGTGTTTTGAACATGTTGTTAGGCTTGTTGTTGGGCTTCGGATCATTGGGCCTATTAATAGGTAAAATAAAATAAAATTAATAATAATAATAATTTTCATACTCCAATTTAGGGGTTAGATTTTAATAATTTTAAGTATCGAATTAAAGTTGTAACAAGGGAGAAATTGATGACCAAATTATAAATTTTTAAAAGTTATATCTTAGTTTTGAAGCCTTGAGAAGTTCAGGGACTTAGTCTTGAATTTTCCCAATTTATCCTAATAAATTAAAACCCGACTAAACCCCTAATTTTCCCTAAATTTTCCCAACCCGACCCTAACTGAGTCAACCTAACCTGAACTGAGTCAACCTGACTCGAACCAAGTTAACCCGTTAACTTTGACATGACCCGTTGACCGGTCTGACCGTTGACTTTGACCGACTTGACAGTTGACCATTGACTTTGACAAAAAAAAGTCAAAATTTCCAGAAAGTACTATTTTATATTTTTCTACGTCTTGAGTTCAAATCTGGAGTCCGTTTTGCCAAATCCACACCCGGTAAGCCATTTTTTTAGTGTTTTATCTTCGGATTTACTTTGGTTTTTTGATTAAGTTCAGTTTCTTACGTAAATTCGTTTGCTATGTATCCGATACATTATGGGATGTGGAATTAAAGTTTGATGGCAATTGAATGGAGTTTAAATGTTCGATCAGTGGATCAAGAAAATCGAGGTAATACTCTATTACCTTTTGTATGCTTTCCGGAACACATTGATAATTGGTAAATGCATGAATAGAAATAATTGGTCCATGAGGTGTATTTAATTATCAATTGGACTTAAATTGAATATGGAATAACAATAGAACACTGTAAAAGACTCAGAGTGCTCGCAAAAGAAATTGGTAGAACGATTGGAATTAATTTTAAGTCCATGAATTATGTAATAATAAATTGATCTCAGAATCAAAAATTGTGATTTATTTCTTTAAAGGTTAATTGCATGGAATATGTGATTAAGAAATTAATAAAATACCCTTATGAGGTAAAAATGACTAAAATATCCTCGAAGTGTAAAATGACTATATTATATGACCAAGTTGAACTAAATGGAAGTATCGTAGGTTTCTGAATTATGGAAATGACTGAATTACTCTGGAAACTCCGAAGTGACTAGGATAACTTGACTACTAAATAACCTAAGTACCCTCAATGACCTAGAATTAAGCGAGTGATTTGGATAAGTCTGGAAATGCTGATGAACTTACATGATGTACCGTCTATAAGGGTTATGAACCACAATTCAAGCACGTCGACATTTCTTGATATCGTTGCGATACAAAAGTGAAATAAATACCATTGTAATATCTGTTCGTATCCCTAAGATCAATTCAGCGATTATTCTGAAGATAATCAGTTCACCAAGAGTTGTCAGTATTAAAGTGTGAATACCCTTGGAGTGCAACAATTTGACCCGTTGACAGGTATCATGGTGCTGGGATTTGTTCAGTTTGAGTTAACGCAATATCCTAATAAATCGACACAAATTGTAAATACCTTGAATCATCATTTCTCCTTTATTGGATCAAATTACTAAGAATCCTCCAAGAACCTAATGTCCAAATTACCTTTGATTTCCTTAATAATGGAAACACTCCTATTAGATCTGAAATCATAAGGAACTCTGATGCAAAGGATTTTGAATACCTTTCTAATTACATAGTGCCTCCGAAAAATATTCGAATACTTTATGATCATGATAAATCATGTCCCGAATAACTGATGAATCCGTCGGCTATCAAACCCTTTTATAGGGATCTCATTTCTGAATTTAACCACTTTACAGAAGCTTCATGGCTCCCTACCTGATAAATATCAGTACCTTCAGAAAATAATTGGATCCGCTAGTGTGTTCCGTATGTGTTATCTGATTGTTTTATCTGTTCTGAAATGTGTTTTACCATGAGTTACTGAACTTTTATGTCCGTCTATCTAATTCATGATCTCTGGATACCATTTCTACTGAAATGATATGTATGAACACTGATTTCCTGTTACCACTGGTTACTGTCTGAAAAATATTTTTCTTCAGGATACTCTGGGATCTGATATGAAGTTTCTGCAGGTTCAGTTCTGATCAAGCTGATAATTTCTTATATAGGTTCAACACCGATCAACTGGTAACTCCTTATGGTAGGTTTAACTCGGTCAAACTAGTAATTCCTTATATAGGTTCAGACCGATCGAACTGGTAATTCCTTACAGATCTAAGGTGTCCTTTGGGTGGGCTCCTAGGCCTAATGGGCCTAGTGGCAAGACCTTATGGACCCTAAGGTACTCTCTTAGGGTGGAACCTTTGCTATGTGCTTTGGGTAAGTCCTTAAGGACCTGATGGCACTCCTTTTAGGTAGGAACCTACGCTTCGGCTAGGATAAGACCTTATGGACCCAAGGTGTTCCCTTAGATTGACACCTATTCCCAATGGGCCTAGGGTAAGTCCTTATGAATGCAGTTCTGGGGAACTGCATATTGGCATTCGGTTGGAGGATTTTACTACGGTTTAAAAAAATATGTTTTAAATTATTACTGTTTTAAAAAGATATATACCTTTTCACTAGTTTTATGGGAAACACACTGGACACTCTATTCTGATCTCCTGAACCTAGACCTCTGAACGTTTCCTCTGAACTGTAAGCTTCCTGTCTTTTATTACCTGAAATATCAATGGGATCTCAGCTCATCACAAAAATCTGTAGATGTCTGAATCAATAAGGAAATTTTGCTTGCCTATTATCTGCTTGTCCTTCAGCATCACTTGTAGTTATGTATTACTAAGCTTCCCAAAGCTCACTCTGTTACTTACTATTTCAGGTTAAATTGATCCAATTCATCTATCGACATAAGTATTGGAGTTCCACCGGCGTTACTTGCAGAGTACGGTGCATGTGATTAGGGGGCATGTAGGTTGTATTTTGTTTTTATATTCGAGTCTGAAATATATTTTATTTCTGAATATTGTTAAATTCTACTTTTGTATTTATAAATTGTTTTACGGTTTTACATGTTTTAACAAAAAATTTATTTTTTCTTGGATTTTTAATTGCGGGTCGCTACGGTGGCCCTAATGTGACAGCTCAGATCGGATCGGGTCACCCGCATCGATCTGTGAGTGTTACAATAATAATAATAATAATAATAATAATAAAATAGTTTTGACCCGGATAAAAACGGGTGTCAACAGTTTTATTCGTAAACGCTAGAATTCGAATCTATAACATTGTTTAAAAAATTTAGTGTCTGATCCTACTAGACCAACTAATTGTCGGTAATTTTGATTTTTTTTTATTACACGTGAATTCACTCAAATTATACATTGTCAGCTGTATTCAATGTAAGTTGTATATAAGAGCCAAATTAAATAGACACAACAGCCTAAGAAAGAAATTTGGTAATCCTAGTTAATTGTCGGTAGTCGGCACTTTTTAATGGTTTAAACTGTTTGTCTCTTCTAATAATTGTGAATTTGTGATAGTTGTTAGAAAAAAAGGTAGATGTCTTTGTCGTCCATTGAAGATTTCAATGATATTCTTACTTTTTGGTGGTTTCTTACTATTTGTCTTTTCATTTAATATAAAAATAAATGTTCATAATTTAAAAATATATATACTCGAAAGATTCAAAATTGAATGTGAAAAGCATTAAGAACGATAATCATGTATAGCCTGCATATGCATGTTCTTTATGTTCAGACAAATTGGAAAAGCAAGGTTACATCGAACTCAATCTTTTGATTTACCGACAAAGATTAAAACGTATGATTCTTACCCACAAAAAGGCTATGACATGCTTTGTTAGATCATTTCTTGTAAATTTGCTTGATTGATAATTATTAGCTATGGGTTATCACCTCTTCTATGCAAAAGGAAAAAGAAATGAGTAATACTTGTATATTTAAATATTTGTAAGGAACTCATCAATTGATTTTAATGATTAAAGAGAGTGTTGTTTTCCCTAGAGGTCTTAGATTTAAACAATTATATTTATAAATGTGTATGTGTTATTAATGATTAAGAAATATTATGAACAAATACTACATTTAATCACTCTAAACTATTATATATATATTTCAGTCTCGTATATTTTCATTGAATCATAATTTTATATCATCAAACATAATAAAAATGTTGAAAAATGTATAAATAATATAATAACTTTATTTACATAAAATTAAAAATTAATTTCAATTATTATTTTCTTTTCTCCTACTATATCATGACTAAGAATGGGGTTTTTAGCATCCAATTTCTCTATTTTAACAAATCCTCTTTTTCTCTCTGACTATCAATGCTCTTTTCGCCATTAAACTTCTTATTTTACCTGTTTAGGATTTACGAGAAAAAATATAAGTAAAAATGAGATCAACATAGAATAAATCATGCACAATAGATGATATTAATGTATTTTGACTTTATCAAAATCTACATATGAGAGAAAAAATTACAAAATCACGAAGAGTACAAATACATAAAATCCTATGTATCTCATAACTCATATATATTCTAAAATCTAATTTATCTCAAAATACTATCCCAACATCCCTACGAAACTCATCTATGCAACATAAAGCCTAATAGTTGTAAATATCACTCCAAAAAATGATATCTAAATTCTCTCTCAGAATTTTAAAGGTTAAGACTTACTTTATACTTATAGAGAAATGAACTTGATGACCAAGAATACTTACTTCATAAGAATTCTTACCTAAATAAACTTAATCACCAACTAATCTTCAACTTCTAGAATTACAATAAAATCTAAATTAATTACGAATTAAAATTTGATTCAATTTGTAACAATCACTCCTTTCACAAAAAATTCATCAAAATATTAACTTTAAGTCTTCAACAATTTCAATTCATATGTAATATCCGTTAGAGCACTATTAGAACAATTGAGAATTAATCTCCTACAATTGAAAATTCGTTGCAGCAAAACTCCTCTTAAATATATCTAATATTACTTAAAAAATTAGTAGCGACAAATTCATTTGAAAATCTATAATTTGAATTTGTAAGGAAAAAAAATCAACATGAAATAGATCATACATAAAAAATGAGATCAAACGTGTTTTAATATTAATTCAAAATTTTGGATCGTTACATGGTTTTAGATAGAGATGGCAAAAAAACCCGAATCCGACGGGGAAAACCGAAAATCGAATTAAACGGGTCGGGTTCGGGGATGATAAATGGGGACGGGGAAAACCCATTTATTTTAAACGGGGACGGGGACGGGTTTGGTAATCCCCGCCCCGATTACCCGATTACCCGCCCCGATACCCGACCCGATAAATATTAAAAATAATTATTTTTATATATATATAATATTAATAAATTTAATTTAAATAAAAATATATATTTATATATTTAATTTATATATATATATATATACCCGGCCCGATTCTCGGCCCAATACCCGACCCAATACCCGGCCTAATACCCGTTTAAATAACCGTTTATGCTAAACGGGGATACCCGTTTCCCCGCGGTTTCCCCGATTACCCGGCGGGGATCCCCGTTTAAATCTCCACGATTTTTAAACGGGGACGGGTATCGATTTTTAAACGGGGACGAGGACGGGGGGACCAATACCCGGCCTGAACCCGGCCCGTTGCCATCCCTAGTTTTAGAGTGTTTTCCTCTTTTTCCCGTAATGCTGACTCTCAAAGGATAGAGAAGTAACTTTTTACTTATTTCGTAAGATTAATCTAATTGTTGTAAAAAATATAGGATAAATTACAAGATGATCACTTTTATTTAAATTTTGTTCACTTTTCCTCACTAAATTAAAAAACGTAATATTTCAGCACTTTCACTTTTATTTTTATTTAATTAAGATGTGGTCAATAAGGTGGTGTTTGTTTTTGCATAGGTAAATGTATGCAGTCTGCGGACCACATCTGTAGGCATCTGCAGCAGAAGAGGTGGACCAAAAGTCTGTAGTATGCAAGAAGAAGACTGTTTGTTTTTTAACGTCCGCAGACTGCTAAAATAAACTGAAATAAATAAACTGATTTTTTAAACTTAAAAGAGTTTTGTAATATTGAGATTTAAATAATTTACAATACTGAAATTTAAATAATTCATACAACTACAATAATAATTTTTGTAGAAAAACAAACACCACCTTATTAATTCTATTATAAGTCTCACATAATCACATGTATTATTAGTTTTATAATTATAGAATAAATTTTATAAATGATCATTAAATTATATGATTTTTTTAAATATGCAATTATGTAATACTTTTAATTTTTTTAAATATATATTCATAATTTATTTTTATAATTATATGATATTTTTAGAAAATATTTTAATTTATCAAATTATTTAATGATTATTTTTATTTAATTGTGATTATATTTTAAAATTTTAAAAACATTATTTATAATTTTTTATATTTTAAAATCTTAATTATCAAACAATGAAATCATTTTTTATTAAGAAATGTGGTTTAAATACTTACATTTGTATAAAAAGTTAAATATAATTTAAAAATAACAAATCCAAAAAAATATTATATTTAAACTTAAATCAAAATAATTAAAATAAATATAAAATTTAATAATATATAAAATAATTTATATGATATAAAATTAAATATCTATAATATAATATTAAAAAATTAATATTTAATTTATTTAAAAAATTAATATAAAAATTAATATCTATAATAAAATATTAAAAATTTAATATTTAATTTATTTAAAAAATTAATATTAATATTAAAATCAAATATAATATAAATTAAATATAAAACCTCTTTGCGCCGCGCAGACCACGCGCAAACGTTAGAAGAAATTTTGTCTTCTAAAAAACAAACGGTCTGCGAAGCCCAATATCTACGCGTGGTCTGTGCGGCGCAGACATAAGAGCTTTGCAGACCTTACACACTAAAAACAAACGCCACCTATGAGTTAACTTCAATTATACATTTAACAGATTGCTGACAAGATACAAGAAAATCATAAAATTTAAAAGGATAAACTACACAAATAGTTACTAATGTTTGAATAAGTTTTCATTTTTCCACTAAAGTTTCAAAAGTAACAATTGGTCACTAAAACATCAAATAGGTCCTTGAACAATAATTTATATCTAATTTACTTCAAAAGCTTTCTAATTTTTTCTTTTTCTCTCTCCATGTTTTATATATACTTTTTAAATTTTAAAAATAAAATTAGAAATTAACTTTTTTGGACATGAAGCAATCAAATATTTCGAATGATAAACAAAAAGTAGAATTTTTTTAATTAAATTAGATATAAAATCATTTTTCAAGGACCTATTTGATGTTTTAGTGACAAATTTGCTACTTTTGAAACTTCAATGAGGAAAACGAAAACTTACTCAAACATTGGTGATCATTTGTGTCATTTAGCCTTTTAATTTTATAAATTTATTGGGGCACATAAGCAATCCGTTAAAGATCTAACAAAAGTTAATCTTCAATGACTACATCTTAATTAAATAAAAACGAAAGTAATCAAATATTATATTTTATGGAATTCAATAAAAAAAGTGTACGAAAGTAATGAATACTATAGTTTATCCAAGAATATATTACAAGGGGGTGTGGTGGATACTGCATCAGTTCACACTACTGAAGGGTGCAGAATGCCGCTGAAGTTCAGGATTCGAGTAGTCCACATGGTTAAGGAGTGCCACTATGAGGGAAACAAGCATAGTTTAGATGCAATTTGGTGAATTAATTTTCTTTTTCATCTTCTTGAACCAATAATTATTTGCATGGTCAATCATCTTGAAGCTCTAGTACAACATGGATGATTTAATAATTAAACTTTATGAATGGAATTAAATAACCTATGCTTTAATCACAATAAATTAAAGGAGTCTAAAATTTGATGCTCACTCGCTAACAAACATCCAAAAGCAAATAATGAATCACATATAATATAATAATCGTTGAATCTAAAAATCTCCGACCAACATGGATTGATTCAAATGGCAATTAATTTGATATCACTTAAGTAAGGTCTCAAGTTCGTGTTTTGTGGATGGAGAAAATCTCTGCTGAAAGACTCATCCATCAAAATTAGGTGTACAACGTGATTAGACTGGATTAGTCAAGATGTAACCTTAGAACCAGGAGATTAACAAAAAAAAAAAAAAAAAGTCTTCGGTGGATGCATCAAAATTCCATGGATGGTTAGGTGCCACTGCCAGACCTTTTGACATTTTTCACGCACCACTATAAACAAACATTCCCAGAAACTCTTCAGAACTCCAATTCATTTATTTAATTTTATAATGGAATAAACAATGCCTATAGATGACAAACAAAACCAATTAATCAAAACCAATTAATCTAAGCTAATTGGCATAAAAGAAAATGGAGAAAAAGGTCAATGGATTCATCTTTTTCCATAATATATATTTTTGCTATTTTGTTTTCTCATGGGGGAGGAGAATAAAAAATACAACCAAACGCATTAGCCAATACAATTTTATAAACCTTAAAGGCATCGTTATCTTGATCAGGTCATATAATTTTGGAGCTCATTATACACATATATAATATATATTATATGCGAAACTTTGAATTTTTGCCTTCATCATGTTGCTATGAGCTTAGCTAGTTGGATTTATTTATCATTTTCCCTCACTTTCAAATTTCAAAGGGTTTTTTCCCTCTCAAATACTGGATCAATCCTAATCAAATGTGGATAATCAATAATTGAAACGTTCTCACATGCTTCTTGCTGCTGATTGTCAACTCAATTAAGAAATTAAAATATATATTTGATTACTTATTCATCAATATTAGGTATGTGACGCGAGATGATTTAGATTAATCAAGGCGAAACCACGAAAACCGGGAGGGCAACAAAAAAAAATTAAAACTTTAAAAGAATTCAACGTCTCGTTTGCTAACCAGGAAAATCTAGTTTTGATGAAACAAAATTTCGCTCTTTTGTTATATGTAATTGAGATTGTTTTGATTTCTCTTGGAGGAGAACATGAAGGCTAAAGAAATTTCCACTTTTAATACACTACAATTATACAATCACAGTCAACCATTATGTACAAATATATTTAGACAAATCTATGTATAATAAAATTTAAATGTAAAATTTCAATCAAATCAGTCTTAATTTGATTTGTACCATTATCATCATCATCATGACACATAAGAATACATATAGGTCTGTAAATGAAATAAGAGAGATTACAAGTTATTCAAGATTGATTTAATTCAAATTTGGTTAATACTCGAATTGAATAGACTCAATTTGAATTCTTAACGAGCTGAAACAAGGTGTATGATATCCGACTTAAAAAGAAACCAAGCAGTACTGGAACCAAATAGGAAAAAAGAATAATTAATTTGTTTTACTCTTCAATCATTCAAAAAACATGGCCTAAATCATCATGGCCAGTAGCCTGGGTGTATCATCTTCTTTTTAACTTATTCTACGAAAAAGAAATAGTATTTATTAAATTCACAAAATAATTCTAAAAATATTGTTTAAATAAAGTTAGTTATCTTATTTCTATTTTAAAATTTTTAAATATATTTAAAAATACATTTGACATCATTTAATATCCTTCTACAAAAACTCATCAAACAAGTAGTAAAAGAGAATATTGTTATTCCTAAAATTTCAGATTTATGCAGTTGCGTGTGGACGATATGTACATCTTCTAATGACTATAAAATTATGAACATATAGAAATAATAATAACATTTAATTTGGTATAAGACTGCGATTATGAATAACATCAAGTAATTTTGGATCTTGAGATAAAAGTCTTTATTAACAATGACGGAGCCACATCATATATTAGGGTATTAATTGATACTTCAAAATTTCTAATTTTTTAATAAATTTATATAAAATATATTGAAAATAAATTTAATATTATTTTCTAAAAATATTAAGATCCTTGAAAAGATGATGAATTCCCCCTAGTTTCCATGAAATTTAATGTTTTATCTCTAAACATTGCAGTCAAAATCTATGGGTACCAGCAAATTACTTCATTTCCCAAAGAGAAACGTACAAAGTAAATTTGAAAAAAAAAATCTAAATCTCTGAGCCCCTTACCCTTCAAATCCATATGATTTTACACAGTCAGATCAATAGTACATAACTTTTTCATCTGCCTTGTTTTCATAAAAAATGAAGCTGTTACAACTACTGGTAGTACTAATTAGCTGCTTAATTTCCTCAATCACATAATCTAGTGGTGTTTCAGTTGGCCATCCATGATCATGATTTGATGCCATGATAAGCTTCTGGCTTTCATCGGCAACTTCACTGTAGAAATTATTATAACTGTGCATCCTATTTGTTGATGATGATCACCATTGCTATACTCTAATTCTTTTTGATGCTACAACTCCCATCAGAAGAGCGGCAACTAGCTTCACCTGCAAGCATCTGGACACCATTATCATGCAGCTGATGAAGCTGGATTGGACCGAATAAACTCTCCTGGGGTTGAAGAATTGATACATCAGTAAGACAAGAAGCACTGGTGTTTGAGAAGCTTGAGGAATTTGATGGTTCAAAGCATGAAAAAGATGTAGGTGCTGTGTGGTAAGTGTTGCTGCTGCAATTATAGAGTACTGTAGATGATGGTGAAGATGAAATCTGATGAGGTTTCCTTTG
This sequence comes from Hibiscus syriacus, assembly GCF_006381635.1. Classification (NCBI taxonomy): domain Eukaryota; kingdom Viridiplantae; phylum Streptophyta; class Magnoliopsida; order Malvales; family Malvaceae; genus Hibiscus; species Hibiscus syriacus. Next base: position 1,189,537 of record NW_024063349.1, read on the forward strand.
AGACTGGGGAGCCCTTCCAAATAGTTTCTTCTTCAGCTTTGTGTTCCAGTAGTTCTTGATATCATTATCAGTCCTGCCTGGCAACTGAGCTGCTATAATTGACCACCTGTTGCAGCTGATGATGTGAGTGCATGGACAAAATCAGAGAAAAATAGACATTAATTTGGTAATTAATACCTGCTACCAATGCTTGCAAACAGTGTGCAGATGATCTTATCTTCATCATCAGAGAATTCTCCATGTTTGATATTAGGCCTGAGATAGTTAAGCCATCTTAATCTGCAACTTTTCCCACATCTCCTGAGACCTAAATACAAAAACCAAACACATTCAACATCTACTGAAAAAACACATTCAACATTACAGGGTTGATTGATAACATATGATCAAAGCTTCCATGTACCTTCAAACTCACCAGCTTTTTGAGGAAGAGTAATCCAGTTTCCTCCGGTTCCTGTTGCTCTATGTAATCCTTGAGCTTTGCATCTTCTTCAGGTGACCAAGGTCCTTTCTTCACTTAGCCTTGTCACAACAAGGAGCCCTTCCCATGATCTTTTAATTGTTTTGTTCAGAGCTTCTTTTCACTGTTAACACACAAGAAACTTTGTTGCAGAACTATGGTGCCTGTAGCTTTTCTTCTTTTTCCCCCCAGAGAGACTTTGCTGCAAGTTGGTTTTGAGGGAGCATTAATATAGAGAGATATAGACAACAGAAGTCAAAAGACAGGCCTTCTAATTTCAATCATCTTGTGAGACCGTCCATCTTACAGGAAAGAATCCAAAGTCTTCTGGATTTTATTCAGATTAAAATATGGATGATATATTTGTTTTCTTAAAACATCCATTTTTATCATATAAAAAAGTATTAAAGGAATTTACAAGTATAATTACAAATGTAACATAATCATAAATAAAAAAATTAAAAATGAATTTATTAGAGGGTCTTAATGAAAAAGAAAATATTATCTTAAAGATTTTAGTTCGAACAATTATTTTTATAAGGTGTGTATATTACCAATAAACTAAATTTTTTTTGAATAAATATTATTTATAATTATTCTATTTTATTAAAAATTAAATATAATTAAAATCGAACTTAATATAAAATATAATCAAAATACATCTAAATAAAAACTACATGATAAGACTTTAAATCTACAATAAATAAAAGCGAGAATCCACACACAAACAAGTCACTAATGCATGATTCAAATATTTATATTTTATTATAAATTACATGCATAAATTAAAATAATATAAAATAATATATATAACCGACACTTTATAATCTATAATATATACATGGTTTAAGAAGAATTTTTAAATTAAAAATATTTTTATTGTATTATCAAATTGGTTTTAGAACATTACTATTAATTATTATTTTATATTATTATTATTTATACTATATTATTTAAATTTTAAATATTTGAGAGAAAAACATAATAATTCTAAAATTGTGCTTTTATCTTATTAAATTATATAATTCATTGAAGATTAATCATTATAAAATAGATGTAGTAATATTCAACTTAAGTATTTTCATTTAATTGTTAAAAAAGGTATTTTCATTAATTAGTAAATAAAAACTGACAAAGAAGTTCGAATTGCGCTATCATCTTCATTCAAAGTTTAATTATAAGTTGAAGTTTTTATGTCATACTTAATTATCAAAATTTTAATATATTTTAATCATATTTAATATAATTTGAATAATATTATTTTTTAATTCAAAAATAAATCATACTTTCTCAGTCCTATAACTTTTGTCTCATGTGGACCAAATACATAATTTTAGGAGATAAATTTGAGTTATATAAAACGATGAGAATGGCAAAATTATCTCAAAAATTGATTGATAGATTTGAAAATTTTTTTTTGGTGTAAGGATAAAATAGAAAATATAAGTATTGTACTATGTTGACTTTTTTAATAATACATTTTGAACTAGACAATTTTAAAGAAAAATACACAAATGGTCTATTGACTATAAGGTGCTACATTTTGTGTACTTCAACTATTAAAAGTTATAAAATGATCCCTCGACTATCGCACGTTATTTTTGTTGAATACAGCGACTATTAAAAGTTATAAAATGGTCACCCGACTATTCAATATGTTTAAAACTCGTCCTTTTCCATTAAAAATTTAATGATCGTCCTAACTAGACATTAACATACTGACTGGGATATGATAGTCATTTGAGATTATAAGGTCAAATTTTATCATATCTCGGTCAACAGTTTAATGTCCAACTCAGATTGCCGTCAATTTTCTAACGGAAAAATATGAGTTTGGAACATATTAATAGTCGGGTGACCATTTTGTAACTCTTAATAGTTTGAGTACTCAACAATCAACACCTTATAGTCAGAGGACCATTTTATAACTTTTAATAGTTGAAGTGTTGAGTTAATCGATTGGTGGAATCGGCCAAGAGGGGGGTGAATTGGCAATTAGAAAGTTAGTGGAAGCTTTTGCAGAAAATTGAAAGAAGTGCACAACGATTTAGAGTGGTTCGACTTTCTCAACCAAAGTCTATGTCCATACCTTAGCTATCCACACTAAGGTTTTTCCAACAAATTCACTAATTTGTTCTTTCTATTGAGGCCAAAGAGATAACCTTACAACTCTCTCAAGAATATACCCCAATTCTTGAGAACATTCTTTCTCAAAGAGAAGATTACAAATTCGCAAACTTAATGAAAAACCTCACGAGGCAAATGTGTTTGCACAATTCTAGAACAAAGAAAAGAACACTAAAAATGAATACAATTGAGTACAAGTAGTGTTCTTGAAAGCAAAATGAATATTGAATGAAAAATAGGCTTGAATTGCTCAAACAATGAGTTTGATGCTTTCTTTGATTCTCTCTTGATTCTAGTTGCTTTTTGTTTCTTGTTATTGATCAATGGCTTCTAAGCTTGTTTAAATACTCATTCAATTGATTCTGAACGTTGGGGATGATTAGTGGAGTCAATAGAGTCGTTTAAGTGTGAAAACAATTAATAAAACTGGTTGGGAGCGTGTATGCATCGATGCATACACAAGGTGCATCAATGCATCAAGTGTAAAATTCAAATATTTTGACCGTTGGAACACTTAGTGCATCGGTGCACTAAGTGTGCATCGATGCATCAAATGCATTCGAAGTTTTGAAAAAGCCTGAGTGCATCGATGCATGGTATGTGCATCGATGCATCAAATACATTCGATGTTTTCATTAAAACCAGAGTGCATCGATGCATGGAGAGTGCATCGATGCATGAAATGCATTCAATGTTCAATTTATTCCATGGTGCATCGATGCATGGATTGGTGCATCGGTGCATCACTTAAAAAATTGATTTTAGGCTTGATTTTGTTTCAAAATACTTTGTGCAAATTGTTTCAAAAATATATTAAGTATAAATCACAATTTTACACATTTAGTAAGGTTTGAAATTGATCTTGAAAGACTTGGAGTAATAATTTGATATTCGAGTAATTAAATCGAATATACATAGAAAATCATTTGTAAATTCTTAAAATTCATTTATACTTAATTTCTTATATCGAAACATCAAAATGCTTTCAACAATCTCCCCCTTTTTGATATAATAAAACATTTGTGTAATTTTAAGATTTGTTTAAGAAAATTATTTTTGAAATCAATTTTAAAAAATTACTCCCCCCTTACTATAACACTTTTCTCCCCCTTTTTGTTAAATCAAAAAAACTCTAAAAAGTTATTAAACAAGGTTTGAAAAATATAAGCCAATTGAGTTATTACTTTAACGTTTAAGCTGCTAAGATCACAATCAAAAGAGAGACTAGCCATTAGTTTTCATAAACAATATTCATAAACATGTAAAGGATAATTGGTCAAATATGTCTAATGATGCAAAAATTAATAAACATTAAGCTCAAATTGAATGTTAAAACCAAACCAAATATAGATAATAGCTTAAATATCCAAACATAAAATCATAAATCCAAACAAACGACAAACTAAAGAAAACAATCCCAAAGCATTCAAAATGTTTTAACAATTAAAGTTCTAAGTTGTTCCAAAACAAAACAAGGTCTACCTGTCCATAGAAGGATCGGGAGGATGATGATGAAATCGTGCTTGCATCTCAAGAGTAAGAGTATCCATACGTGTAAGCATCTCCCTTTGAAACTCTATCTGTCGAGCTTCCAAAGTGTCTAAGCGATGATTTACCGCTTCATGAGTAGCAGTCAAGTGGGATTCGATGGAAGCATATCGTAGATCAAATGTCTCTAAAAACGAACGAAAATATGGAGGCACTTGATCCTCTTGTGGAGCTGGTTCCGGTGTAGGCTCATTATCTGGTACGTGATCATCGATATCTTGCATAAGCTGTTGAAGTTCGGGATCATCGTCAGCAGCCGAAGCCGGAGGAGGAGGAGGAGTACGAGAGGAGCTAAGAACAACTCTTGAAGAACTCGCTCCCGGAGTTTGCTTACCGGGTTGAAAGACCCAAAGACCGGTTTCCTCATTTTGTTCCAATTCATTTTCTTCAACGAGGTGAGATTGATTTGATTTTGGAGAGGGATGAGATTGTCTAGAGAGTTTAGACCGAGTTTGATAAAAAGGTTACTAAGAACATCCATAAACTAATGTTTCGACATGTTTTGAAGGAACAATGTTTATGATATCCACTAGTTGACTAAATAATATGGGGCAGATTTATTTTGTTCTTATTATTGATACAGTGCATCCACCATAAATCCCTAGTACGAAGAGTTGAGTACCTACCTCCGGATGGTCTAAACCACCAAGAGATCATCAAATGAAGAAAACGATCGTGATGAGATCGTAGAGTACTAACACTAGAGTTTGGAACATAGGGATATTCCACAGTTTCATTCTCATTATATAACCCATCATCATCTAGCCTAAAACGAAAAGCTATAGTCTCGGGGTCAATATTAATATATTGGCCTAAAAGATATGATCTAATTGCTATAGTTCCACATTGAGTTTGGTTTTGAATGCATACCGCATTGGAGTAGAAAATGCGGACTAACTGATAGACGATAGGTTTGAGGTGAAACATTTTATCAAACTTCCATGTTTTAAGAATCAGAAGGTATTCGAAGTCAATATCTATCATGGCTTGAAGAGAAGGAATACGCTCTTCCTGGATTCTATAGGATTGGAAAAAAATTATGTACCTAGAGTATAATTCTTCTCTACGACGTTCATGTATATTAAAACAGGATCCTATAAGACTATTAGGTAGAGGAGGAACGGGATTAAGAGGTCGGGTTGAAAAACTCGATGAAGTCCTAAGATGTTTGGGGTTGGACATGGTTTAAGGAATCAGAATAAGGAAAGAAACCTGTAATTTAAAACACATGTATGCACAATAATCAATCCCAAAACTCAATTGAGTCCTCAATAATTCAAGGTTCTCTAAACTAAATCCTAATGGGCATGATTTTGAAAACTATTGAAAATATTATAATATATGTATAGTTTTCATGCAAACAATACAATTAAGTCAAAAACATCAATAAATTTCGAAAATAACAATTTTTTTAAATTTTGAAAATTTAGAAAAATCTTGAAAAATTGTTTATTTTTGATGAAATTGATTATAAAATCTAGTTTAGAATCATAATATAATCCAAGCCCGATATAATGTTCATCCTAGAACTAATTAAAACGAGTCCTAAGATCAAAAATCAATAAAAGATAGGGTTTTTAAAAAAATACCTTGAAAATTTCGGATTGAGAGGAATGTAGTGATGTTTTGCATGATTTGATGATAAAAGCAGGATATGGAGATGAAATATGAATGAATTCCGATAAAAAACGAAGGTTATGGAGCAATTTTTGAGAGAGAGGAGAGGAAGAGGAACAACGGCAGTTTGAGAGAGTTTAAGAGAGTATGAGAAAATAAAGAGAAAATAGGGTTTTTAACCAAAATCCCGACGGATGCATCGATGCACATTCAAGGAGTGCATCGGTGCACATTCAAGGAGTGCATCGGTGCACCTTCATGGTGTATCGATGCACATTCAAGGATGCATCGATGCATTGTTAAGTGTATCGATGCATTAAGCACAAAATGTCAAAAATCCATTTTAAACAATCAAAATGCTAAATTAATTGGCTCTAGTGGTATTGGCAACTCATATAATGAAAATTAATCATGTTCAATCAATCAAATTAATCCTTAAACTACATTGAACATAAAGTTAATTTTCACCAAAGAACATAAACTCCCCCTAACTATAAGCAAAGAATACAATAAAAAATTATTATTATAAGTATTTTTCATTTATTCTTAAAAATGCTAAAATTATTTTAAAACTAAGTGAAGATAGGTCAGTTAAACCTAATTCTCTCCTAAGTGTCCAAAATCTTTCTTTGTCTAAAGGTTTTGTAAAGATATCCGCTAATTGGTGTAAAGTATCAACAAATTCTAGAACTACATCTTCCTTAACGACATGGTCTCTAATGAAGTGATGTCTTATTTCAATGTGCTTAGTTCTAAAGTGTTGGATGGGATTTTTAGTGAGACAAATAGAACTAGTATTGTCACACTTGATAGGAGTGGTACCTACTTCAATTCCATAATAAAAAAGTTGTTGTTTCATCCATAAAACTTGTGCACAACAACTACCAGCTGAAATGCATTCTGCTTCAGTGGTAGATAATGCTACACAATTTTGTTCTTTGAAAACCAAGAAATCAGCATATTTCCAAGGAATTGGAAAGTAACGAAGGAGCTTTTCCTATCTAATTTGCAACCTCCATAATCCGCATCAGAAAAGGCATGCAAGCTAAAAGTAGAGTCTCTAGGATACCAAAGTCATAAACTAGGAGTGTCCTTAAGGTATCTAAAGATTCTCTTAACAATTAGTAAATGTGATTCCATAAGGCATGATTGAAATCTAGTACATAAGAAAACACTAAACATAATATCCGGTCTACTTGCAGTTAGATAAAGCAAAGAACCAATCATTGACCTATATAATTTAACATCCACACATTTACCTCCTTTTCTATGTCACGCTTTGTTGATGAGTTCATTGGAGTGTCACGAGGTTTCCCATTTCCAGTCCAAACTCTTGAGCATATCTCTTTGACGTACTTAGATTGATTGGTGAAGATACCTCTTTTCTTGCTTGATTGGAGTCCCAAGAAAAATGAGAGCTCCCCCATCATGCTCATCTCGAATTCACTTTGCATTAGCTTAGAAAATTCTTGGCAAAGAGCCTCATTAGTATAACCAAATATTATATCATCAACATAAATTTGAACTACTAATAAATCTTTACTTTTATGCTTTAAAAACAATGTAGTGTCACCTTCCCTTTGGAAAAACCTTTTTTCAATTAAAAAGTTTGACAATCTTCATACCAAGCTCTAGGAGATTGTTTTAAGCCTTAAAGCGCTTTTGTCATTTAAGAACATGATTTGGAAATTTTAATCTTCAAAACCAGAGGTTGTTCCACATACACTTCTTCCTTTATAAAACCATATAAAAATGCACTTTTAACATCCATTTGATATAATTTAAATTCATGAAACATGCAAATGCTAATAACATTCTAATTGCTTGTATCCTTGCTACGGGAGCGTATGTTTCATCATAGTCTATGCACTCTTCTTGAGTATACCCTTGAGCAACAAGTTTAGCCTTGTTTCTCATTATGTTACCACTCTCATCAAGCTTATTCCTAAATACCCATCTAGTACCTACAATAGATTTATACTAGGCCTTCAACTAATGTCCATACTTTACTTATCTCAAATTAATTTAACTCTTCTTGCTAGCCATATCCATGTTCATCATTTAATGCTTCTTTAATATTCTTAGGCTCTATGCATGAGATAAATGCAACATATTACAATATTTCTAAGAGATTGAGTTTTACCCTTTGGATGGATTACCTATAATCTCACCATCCTTGACATAGTTGTTCTCTCTGGGTAGATACTTCCCTTTCTTCAATGGTTGGATTCTCGAGAGGATCTTGAGTTTCCTCATCTTTCGTTTCTTCCTTTGATGGTAGTTCTCCAACGTCATGTTCAACTTCATTTATATTTATAATACCTACATCATCATTCAAACAAGAATCCTTCATCAGAAGGGGATTATCTTCGAAACAACATGTAACACTTCTACAACTAAAGCTCTTTTATTAATACTCATAAGCTTTAGAATTTAAGGAATAACCTAGAAAAATTCCTTCATCACTTTAGCATCAAATTTGCAAGATTGTCTTTACCGTTGTTTAAAACAAACATTTAAATCAAAAGGATGAAAATACTATTAGACTTTTATATTTTAAAAAGTTATATGGATTTTTCTTCAAAATAGGCCTAATCATTACTCGATTAATAACATAACAAGCGGTATTTGTGGCTTCTGCCCAAAAATGTTTTGGCAAATTGTTTTCACAAAGCATGGTTCTAGCCATTTCTTCTAAAGTTTGATTTTTCCTCTCAACAACTCCATTTTGATGTGGGGTTCTAGGTGCTAAAAAATTATGGCTAATACCATTTGAATTACAAAAATCAGTAAATCCAAGATTTTCAAATTCTGTTCCATGATCACTCTTAACACTAGTTATAGAGTAACCTTTTTCGTTTGGATTACTTTGAAACGTGATGAATTTTTCTAATGCTTCATCTTTAGTACTTAAGAATAGAACCCAAGTATATCTAGAATAGTCATCTACCAAGACAAATGCATATTATTTCCACCCAAGCTAGTAGTCCTAGTTGGTCCAAAAACTATATGGATCAATTATAATCTCTACTAGTTGATACGTCTTATGGATTTAAAAGAAACTCGCTTTTGTTTTCCTTTAGAACAAGCATCACAGATTTTATCATTATCAAATTTTAGTTTAGGCAACCCTCGAACTAAATCTCCTTGAATTAGCCGTTGCAAAACAGTCATACTAGCATTTCCTAGCCTCATATGCCATAACCAACTATCATGCTCATCCTTAGCAACTAGGCACAAATTAGTCATATCAATATAGTCTAAATGCACCATGTAAATGTTTCCTATTCTATGACCAACAAGCATAATCCGATTAGATGCAATGTCAATAACTTTGCAACCATTAGTTTCAAACATGACATTGAATTTCTTATCACATAATTGATTAATACTCAAAAGATTATGCTTTAATCCATTCACATATAAAACATTTTTTAATTTTTATGGAAAATGTATTACCTATTGTACCTATACCTTCAATGTGACCTTTTGAATTATCACCAAAAGTCACTTCTCCTCCATTTTTGGCATTAAGCTCTATGAACCGGCTTTTGGTTCCAGTCATGTGTCTTGAGCATCCACTATCAAGGTACCATGAGTTTGGATTTGTTTCTCGTGCCTTGTAGCAATGCTCATTTTCCTACAAACATAGATTAATTTTTGATTTTTGGTACCCAAATTCTTTTGGGTCCATATTAATTAGTTTCCAAAATCCTAGTCCCCTTAGGTATCCATTTGTGTAGGATATATCCTTATCTTTAGTAGTAACGAGTCCTTTAGGAACCCATATAGTTCTAACGATTTTTTCATTAGAGGTTCTTCGGGGACCTCTATGATTGTAGTTTTTAACACTTTTTCTAACAAAGTTGGATTTTGAATTTTCTCTATTTTCAAAACGTTTTGTTCTAACTTTATCAAAAGAAGCTTTAAGATCATCAATTTTCTTTTGATGATCATCATTGACCTTTGAAAGTAAATTCTGCAAATCTGAATTTTTCTTTTCAAACTCTTCTAGTTTAATTTGCAAATCTTTGATTTTACTTTCAAGATCTTTTTTGGTTTTGGATATGAGTTTATTTTCATTTTTCAATTTTGAAATATCATTTTTATATTTTAAAAACAATTTCTCATAATCCGAAGCCAACCCATTATATTTCTCTAATAACTCATCATAAGATAAATCATCTAAATCAAATGAGTTAGAGGTTACCTTAGAATCTTCCCCGAATGCCATCAAGCACAAGTTTTCTACTTCTTGTTCCTCTTCATCGGAACCTTCTTCATCACTCCATGTAGCTACGTGAGCCTTGTGCTTATTCTTTGATTAACCATATCTTTTCAATTGTGGGCAATCATATTTGACATGCCCCAGTTTTTTGTATTCATAGCAAATGATCGGGTCCTTCTCTTTTGGTTCATGTTTGAAGCCTTCATTTTGTTTTAATTTTCTTCCTCGGTTAGGCCTCATCATTTTTCTGGACCGTTTGGCAAACAATGGCATTTCCTCATCATCGTCATCTTCATCCGAATCACTCTCATCTTTTGTTGATTTAAGAGCAACTCCCACGTTCTTCTTCTTCTCTGTCTCCTTCTTTGGCTCGTCTCTTCTCTCAAGGTCTTCCTCTTCTTTAAGCATCATTTCATGCGTGAGGAGAGAGCCAATAAGTTCATCGAGGGTTAAGGATTTCAAATTCTTAGGCTCGATGTTCGCCGTCTTCTTTGATTGCCAAGCTTTTGGAAGAAAGTAAACTAACTTTCTTACAAGCTTATCATTTGGAATGATTTCTCCATATGATTTGAGGCTATTGACAATCGTGGAGAATCTATCCGTCATAGCTTTGACATCTTCATCCGGTTTTATCCTGAAATTTTCATAGCTATGAGTTAGAAGACTAATTTTAGATTTTTTTTTTACCTCGTTTGTGCCTTCATGAGTGACTTGTAGTTTGTCCCATATCTCCTTGGCGGTTGTTCAAGATGAAACTCTCCCTTATTTATCCGGTCTAAGAGCACAAAAGATGATATAGATAGCTTTGGAGTTGAGCTGGAATAATCTTGTCTCTCCTTCACTCCACAACCTTGATGTATCCATCTTCTATGATGTTCCATGCTCCATGTCCCTTGCTTGAACGAAATACATCATCATATTCTTCCAATAAGCATAATTAGCTCCATTGAAGAAAGAATGCTTGTTAACAGGCAATGAATCGAGACCGAAGTCGGAGTTTGAAGTGCCAACCATTGATGACTTTGAAAATCGATGTAACTCTTCCCGAATCGACTCAAGAGGCGATTAAAACTTCAAATGAGTGAGGCTCTGATACCAATTGTTGATTTAATCGATTGACGGAATCGGCCAAGAGGGGGGTGAATTGGCAATTAAAAAGTTGGTGGCAACTTTTGCAGAGAATTGAAAGAAGTTGCACAACGATTTAGAGTTGTTCGAATTTCTCAACCAAAGTTTACGTCCACTACCTTAGCTATCCACACTAAGGATTTTCCAACAAATTCACCAATTTGTTCTTTCTTTTGAGGCCAAAGAGATAACCTTACAACTCTCTCAAGAATATACCTCAATTCTTGAGAACACTCTTTCTCAAAGAGAATATTACAAATTCGCAAACTTAATGAAAAACCTCACGAGGAAAATGTGTTTGCACAATTCTAGAACAAAGAAAATAACACTAAAAAATGAATACAATTGAGTACAAGTAGTGTTTTTGAAAGCAAAATGAATATTGAATGAAAAATAGGCTTGAATTGCTCAAACAATGAGTTTGATGCTTTCTCTTTTGATTCTCTCTTGATTCTAGTTGATTGTTGTTTCTTGTTATTGATCAATGGCTTCTAAGCTTGTTTAATACTCCTTCAATTGATTCTGAACGTTGGGGATGATTAGTGGAGTCAATAGAGCCGTTTAAGTGTGAAAACAATCAATAAAACTGGTTGGGAGTGTGTATGCATCGATGCATACACAAGGTGCATCGGTGCATCAAGTGTAAAATTCAAATATTTTGACCGTTGGAACACTTAGTGCATCGGTGCACTAAGTGTGCATTGATGCATCAAATGCATTCGATGTTTTCATTAAAACCCAAGTGCATCGATGCATGGAGAGTGCATCGATGCATGAAATGCATTTGATGTTCAATTTATTTCATGGTGCATCGATGCATGGATTGGTGCATCAATGCATCACTTAAAAAAATGATTTTAGGTTTGATTTTGGTTCAAAATACTTTGTGAAAATTGTTTCAAAAATATATTAAGTATAAAACACAATTTTACACATTTAGTAAGGTTTGAAATTGATCTTGAAAGACTTGGAGTAATAATTTGATATTTGAGTAATTAAATCGAATATACTTAGAAAATCATTTGTAAAATCTTAAAATTCATTTATACTTAATTTGTTATATCGAAACATTAAAATGTTTTCAACACGAAGGACTAAACAAAGCAACACCTTATAGTTAGGGGACCATTTTGTAAATTTTAATAGTCAAAAAACTCAACAAAATAGCGCACTATAATCAAGGGACTATGTGTGTACTTTACCCATAAATTTAGTGAGACCAAGTGAGTATTATTTAATAAATTTTAAAATAAACGTGTAAAGTAACCTACAAAACATATGAAATTAAAAATTAAAACCATTAAAAAATGATAACGTATTAATATTATTAGTAGTAGTAGGCTTAGTCGTAGGGGTGTCATTATCATTTATCAAATATGGCCACCCCCTATTAATTTCCGTCCATATGTTACATGATTTTTCATGGGCTTATTTATCATATGTGTACCTTTCAAACTCAGAGACTAAATTTATTTAACTTTTCATTTTTTATTGTTAACGAGATTTGGACCTCTCTAAATATAAGTAAATTATCATATTGTGATTATATATTTTATTCATAAGATCACGTTCGGAGTTAGATATTATACATAAAATCTAAATGCAATATTTATTAACGTGTAAGTTTCTTGGTATTGCATGGTTCTATATAATAATAAAAGCTTTAAAAGTACTAATTAGACCAAGGCCACAATAGAAAGAAGACAAGGGAAGGTATAGTTTGGGGTAAATTTCAAATTTAGTACCTCAACTATCATTTTTGGTTCATTTAGTCACTTAATGATTTTTTCTTTCAAAATCATACCTATTGTTTAGTTTTAGTTTCATTTTGGTTACTCGCTACTAAAAAATTAACAGAACTACTGCTGTGATATTTTTTTTAGTTTTTTCAGTAGTGACATGGTATTATCTTATGATGACACATCAATATCATCGTTAGTTTTTTTAACAATGGGTGACCAAAATATAACTAAAACTAATTGCCAGGTATGATTTTGAAATAAAAAATAGTAAGATTACCAAAACGAAACAAAAGTGATAGTTAGGATACCAAACGTGTAGTTTTACCCTATAATTTATGTGAGCTTTTCATTTCACTTGTTGTTTTATGATGAATTTCAATTCAATTGATATTTTGATAAAATAAAATAAAAGTATGTTATGAAAGTATAGGATTTATTAAAAAAGAAAAAAAGAAAATGTGGAATTGGGTCAAACACAAATTTTGACTAAGTAGGGGTTAGTGAAATTAAACCTTTATGAATGTCGAAAAGTTTCCTTAGTCTTGGACGGGTCTAAAGTTAAATTTATATGGGCACAAAAAAAAGTTAGCTTTTTATGGTCTAAGCCATTGATATTATATATATATAGAATTATGTAAATATAAACTTTGGTATTCGAAATTTGAGAATATTATCAAATTAATATTAAAATTTTGATTTGATTTGTATGAACTGTGACTACCGTTTTATTTTTCCATTGACGGGCGTTATTGTTGCTGGTATTATTGTGAGTTAAATATATGATTGAAAATATCAAAATTAATAATTAAAATAATTAAGGTCTGCTTAAAAATAAAAAAGTTGGAGGCATTATGTTTAAATATCAATACGCATTTTGATATATATTTTTGGTATAAGTCCTTTTCAAAATCAAATATCCTTTTCAACGATTTTTGTTGGGGAAAACTGGTTATTTTCCACACAAACGTAATTTTAAATTGACCTAAAATGTCAAGATTAAAACCACCAAAGGTTGCACAGCGGATAAACCTGTCAAACTATTGAATATTGAAACACAATGGAAAAGAACCGAATAAAAACAATAAAGGAGAGAACACACCAAATTTACGAGGTTCGACGAGAATATCGTCTACTCCTCGGGCACCACACCGGATGATAACTTCACTATATCGCCAATATTACAACAAATGGAATTCTTTAGAATTCCCAAAGTAGGAGAATGAATAATACAAGAGGAAGAGAGAACTTGGTTTTGGGATGATTTCTAATGGAAATACTTAGGCCTATTTATAGTTGAGTTTTAAGAACAATATGTTCAAAGTTTGGCCATCTACCAAAGAATTTTCTGTTGAGTTAATCGATTGACGGAATCGGCCAAGAGGGGGGTGAATTGGTAATTAAAATTTTTGTGGAAGCTTTTGCAGAAAATTGAAAGTAATTGCACAGCGATTTACAGTGGTTCGACTTTCTCAAATAAAGTCTACGTCCACTACCTTAGCTATCCCACTAAGGATTTTCCAACAAATTCACTAATTTGTTCTTTCTTTGAGGCCAAAGATAACCTTACAATTCCCTCAGAGTATACCCAACTCTTGAGAACACTCTTTTTCTCAAAGAGAAGATTACAAATTTGCAAACTTACAAGAAAACCTCACAAGGTAAGATGTTTGCACAATTCTAGAACAAAGAAAGAACACTCAAAGATGAATACAATGAGCACAAAAAGTGTTCTTGAAAGCAAAATGAATATTGAATGAAATAGGCTTGAAATGCTCAAACTTGAGGTTTGATGCTTTCTCTTTGATTCTCTCTTGATTCTAGTTGCTTGATGTTTTGTTGTTGTTGATAAATGGCTTCTAAGCTTGCTTAAATACACCTTGGATCACTTCTGAACGTTGGGGATGATTAGAAGATATTATAGCCGTTTTAGTGTGAAAACATTTAATAAAACAGCTTGGAGCGTGGGGGGAATCGTTCCCCCTTGAAGGGAATCGTTCCTAAGTGTAAAATTCAAATATTTCGACCGTTGTACAAGGGGGGAATCGTACCCCCTTGGGGGGAATCGGTTCCCTCTGAGCAATCTGTAATTTTTGGCTTTGAATTGGTTCGAAATACTTTGTAAGATATTTTGAAATTTTTTATGATTAAAACTTAATTTTACACTTAAGTAAGGATTAAAAATGATTTTGAAATATTTAGAGTAATGTTTTGATATTCGATAGTTATATCGAATATACTTAGAAAATCATTTGGCAAATCTTAAAATCCATTTAACTTAATTGTTATATCGAAATATCAAAATGTTTCAACAATCTCCCCCTTTTTGATATAACAAAACATTTTTAGTAATTTTAAGATTTTGAAATCAAGTTTTGAAATTACTCCCCCTTACTTTAACACTTCTTCAATTTATTATGTAAATCATTTAACCTATTCTTCTCCCCCTTTTTGTTAAATCAAAAAGACATTGTAAAACAAGGTTTTGAAATCATTTAGCCAATGATTATTATTATAAGCTTAAGCTGCTAAGATCATAATCAAAAGAGAGATTAGCCATTAGTTTCATAAATCATATTCATAATAATGTGATATGGCAAAATTGGTCATATTGCTAATGATGATGCAAAAATGAATAAAACATATAAGTTCACACTATTCATAAATCCAAAATCCAACAATCCACAAAATCAAACATCCAAAATATCAAAAGTGTTGAAACATATTCTTTTAGTTCAAAGTCTTAAAACTAAACAACAAATCAAACATCGGATCGGTAGGAGGAAAACGGGCTTGCATAGCAGCCATTTCATGAGTTAGTTCATTAATACGAGCATTGGTTGCTTCATTGTTTGCACGCATCTCCTGAAGAATCTCTAATTGTTGAGCTCCCATTGTGGATAAATGAGACTCTATAGAGGAAAAGCGCGAATCCATTGTCGCATAACGGAAATCAAATGTCCATAAAGATTGAAAATATGGAGGCATTTGAGTCGATTGTTGTGCGTGCTCCTCGGGTTGTTCAGTTCTTCTTCAGCTTCATCAATATCCCTCATTAGTTGTTCAAACTCGGGATCTTCGTCAACTTCGGGTGGAGCTTGTGAAGAACTAGCTCCTGGAGTAGAAGATCGAACCCATGCACCGGTTTCCTTATTTTTGACCCATCCGCTCTTGTTAAAGAAAGAGATGATTTGTTTCTTAAGAGGAAATGAGGCATCTAGACCAACTCGTAGTTCAGCTTTAGAAAAGAGATTACTAAGGATACAACCGTAAACTAGTGAAGAACAGAGTTTCTTATTGGCACTAGGTTAACGGTTTCACAATTTCAGCAAAGATAATCTCGGAGAGGTTATTTTATATTGTTTTCAAAACAGTGCAACCACCAAATATCTAAAGCTCTAAGAGTTGAATATCGACCCCCGGATGGTCGAAACCACCAAGTGATCATGAGATGAAGGAAACGCTCATGGAGATCTAAAACACTTGCACTATCATTCCGTTTATATCGTGAGCCTAAAACTTGTTTTCGTTGATAAACCTTCATTGTCCAAGCCTAAGGCATTGGCTATGTAATCGAATCAAGATGGAAATATTGACCTAGGAGGTAGGAACGCACTCCTATGGTCTTGGTTTTGTCACGATTCTTGATACAACGGCATTACAGTAGAAGATACGAACAAGTTGATGATAGACAATGGGTTCAAGTTCGAAAGTTTATCAAATTTCCTTCGTGCAAGATAGGGAGATATTTAAAGTTATATCAACCATAGTTTGAAGAGATGGGATACGTTCTTCCCTAATCTTATACGAGTCAAAATATTGGTAAAACCAATAACGATAATCTTTAGGACCCGGTTGATTGAAACAAGAATTTTGGATAGTCAAGTTAGGATCAGATTTGGAATAGGATTTTGAGGAATAGGAGGAGGATTTGGTTGACGACTAGAACGACTAGATGAAGACCTAGGACGTTTAGGATTTGACATGGTTTAGGAAATCGGAATTGAATTGATAACCTGCAATTTTAAAAACAAATGTATGCAATTCAATTAATCCCAAAACTCAAATGAGTCCTCAATATTTCAAGATTCTCTAAATCAATCCTAATGGGCAAAGTTTTTGAAAACTTTTGAAAAATGGTTTTGAGAAACAATATATGTATAGTTTCTCATAACAACAAAATTTAATCAAAACACAATAATTGAAAATAACATTTTTTTATTTCGAAATTTAAAAATTTTTGAAAATTCTTGTGTTTTGATGAAATTAGTTGTAACATCTAGTTTCTAATCCCTAAATAATCAATGCCGATCACTATTTCAACCTAGAACTAATTAAAACTAATCATATGTTCAAAATCAATGAAATAGAGAGTTTAGAAAAATTTACCTTGAAAGATGAAGATTGAGGGGATTTAGATGTTGTTTGCACGATTTTAATGATGATTGCAAGTTTAGGAGATGATATTTGAAGTGATTTCCGATTAAAATCAATGATTTGAGGCAAGAATGAAGATTTGAGTGCTTATAGGGTGATAAACGGCGGAAGAAGAAAAATGAGGATTTTGGGGTTTTTGGGGTGTTCTGCCCGATTTACAGAACCCCAGGGGGGTATCGATTCCCCTGTGGGGGGGAATCGGTTCCCCTTCAAAGGGGGAATCGGTTCCCTCAAGGGGGGATCGATTCCCTCTGCACCAAAATGCTAAAATCCGTTTTTTTTTAAGCACAAAATGCTAAATTAATCTTTTCTAGTGGGATTGGCAACTCATATATCAAAAATTAATTATGTTCAAACAATTAAATTAATCTTTAATCGATTTTTGAACATAAAATTAATTTTCACTAAGAATCACAAACTCCCCCTAACTAATAGCAAGAATTCAATCAAAAATTATTATTATAAGCATTTTTCAAGATTTATTAAAAGTGCTAAAATTATTTTAAACACTAAGTGAAGATAGGTTGGTCAAACCTAATTCTCTCCTAAGTGTCCAAAATCTTTCCTTGTCTAAGGGTTTTGTAAAGATATCCGCTAATTGGTGCAAAGTATCAACAAATTCTAGAACACATCTTCCTTAGTGACTGGTCTCTAATGAGTGATGTCTTATTTCAATGTGCTTAGTTCTAGAGTGTTGGATGGGATTTTTAGTGAGACAAATAGCACTAGTATTGTCACACTTGATAGGAATGATACCTACTTCAATTCCATAATCAAAAAGTTGTTGTTTCATCCATAAAACTTGTACACAGCAACTACCGGCTGAAATGTATTCCGCTTCAGTGGTGGATAATGCAACACAATTTTGTTTCTTTGAAAACCAAGAAATCAACATATTTCCAAGGAATTGACAAGTACCGGAGGTGCTTTTCCTATCTAATTGCATCCTCCATAATCCGCATCAGAAAAGGCATGCAAGCTAAAGCTAGAGTCTCTAGGATACCAAAGTCCTAAACTAGGAGTGTCCTTAAGGTATCTAAAGATTCTCTTAACAGCTAGTAAATGTGATTCCTTAGGACATGATTGAAATCTAGCACATAAGCAAACACTAAACATAATGTCCGATCTACTTGCAGTTAGATAAAGCAAAGAGCCAATCATTGACCTATAATTTAACATCTACACATTTACCTCCTTCATCTAAGTCAAGCTTAGTTGAAGAGCTCATTGGAGTGTTATGAGCCCATTTCCAGTCCAAATTTCTTGAGCATATCTTTGACGTACTTAGCTTGATAATGAAGATGCCATCTTTTCTTTGCTTGATTTGGAGTCCCAAGAAAAATGAGATCTCCCCATCATGCTCATCTCAAACTCACTTTGCATTAGCTTAGAAATTCTTGGCAAAGAACATCATTAGTAGAACCAAATATTATATCATCAACATAAATTTGAACTACTAATAAATCTTTACCTTTTCTCTTTAAAAAACAATGTAGTGTCAACCTTTCCTTTTAAAAAATCTTTTTCAATTAAAAAATTTGACTATCTTTCATACCAAGCTCTAGGATTTGTTTTAAACCATAAAGAGCTTTTGTCAATTTAAAACATGATCCGGAAAATTTGAATCTTCAAAACCTGGAGGTTGTTCCACGTACACTTCTTCTTTTATAAAACCATTAAAATGCACTTTTAACATCCATTTGATATAATTTAATTCATTGAAACATGCAAATGCCAATAACATTCTAATTGCTTCCATCCTAGCTACGGGAGCGTATGTTTCATCATAGTCTATGCCTTCTTCTTGAGTATAGCCTTGAGCAACAAGTCTAGCCTTGTTCCTCACATATTACCACTTTCATCAAGTTTATTTCTAAAAACCCATCTAGTACCTACAGTAGATTTATTACTAGGCCTTTCAACTAATGTCCATACTTTACTTCTCTCAAATTGATTTAATTCTTCTTGCATAGCCATAATCCAATGTTCATCTTTTAATGCTTCTTTGATGTTCTTAGGCTCTGCATGAAATAAATGCAACATAATTACAGATATTTCTAAGAGAAGATCGAGTAGTTACCCCTTTTGATGGATCACCTATAATTTCACCATCCTTGACATAGTTGTACTCTCTTGGAAAAGATACTTCCCTTTCTTCAATGGTGGATTCTCGAGGGGATCATGAGTTTCTTCATCTTTTGTTTCTTCCTTTGATGATGACTCTCCAACGTCATGTCTAACGTCATTTGCTTGTACAATACCTACATCATCATTAACAGAAGAATCCCTCCTTGGAAGGGGATATCATCGAAAACACATGTATAGACTCTTCTACAACTAAAGTTCTTTATTAAATACACGATAAGCTTTAGAATTTAAGGAATATCCCAGAAAAATTCCTTCATCACTTTTAGCATAAAATTTGCCAAGATTCTCTTTACCGTTGTTTAAAACAAAACATTTACATCCAAAAGGATGAAATAACTAATGTTAGGCTTTTATTTTTGAGAATTTCATATGGAGTTTTCTTTAAAAATGGCCTAATCATTACTCGATTTACAACATAACAAGCGGTATTTGTGGCTTCCGCCCAAAAATATTTTGGCAAATTATTTTCACAAAGCATGGTTCTAGCCATTCTTCTAAAGTTCGATTTTTCCTCTCAACAACCATTTTGTTGAGGGGTTCTAGGTGCTGAAAAATTATGGCTAATACCATTAGAATTACAAAACTCAATAAATCCAAGATTTTCAAATTCAGTTCCATGATCACTTAGTGATAGAGTAACCTTTTTCATTTTGGATTATTTTTGAAAATGTGATGAAATTTTCTAATGCTTCATCTTTAGTACTTAAGAATAGAACCAAGTGTATCTAGAATAGTCATCTACCAAGACAAATGCATATTGTTTTCCTCCCAGCTAGTAGTTCTAGTTGGCCCAAAAGATCTAAATGGATCAATTGTAATACTCTACTAGTGATACATCATTAATAGATTTAAAAGAAACTCGTTTTTGTTTTCCTTTAGCACAAGCATCACAGATTTATCATTATCAAATTTAAGCTTAGGCAACCCTCTTACTAAGTCTCCTTGAATTAACCGTTGCAAAACACTCATACTAGCATGACCTAGTCTCCTATGCCATAACCAACTATCATGCTCATCCTTAGCAACTAGGCATAAATTAGTCTATCAATAGAATCTAAATGCACCATGTAAATGTTTCCTATTCTATGACCAACAGCATAATCCGATTAGATGCAATGTCAATGACTTTACAACCATAATTTCAAATAAGACATTGAATCCTCTATCGCATAATTGACTAATACTCAATAGATTATGCTTTAATCCATTCACATATAAAACATTCTTAATTTGTATGGAAGAGGTATTACCTATTGTACCAATACCTTCAATGTGACCTTTTGAATTGTCTCCAAAAGTCACTTCTCCTCCATTTTGGCGTTAAGCTCAATGAACCGACTTTTGTCTCCGGTCATATGTCTTGAGCATCCACTATCAAGGTACCATGAATTTGAATTTGTTTCCCGTGCCTTGTAGCAATGCTCCTTTCCCTACAAACATAGATTAATTTTTATTTTTGGTACCCAAATTCTTTTGGGTCCATATTCATTAGTTTCCAAAATCCTAGTCCCTTAGGTATCCATTTGTGTAGGATATTTTATCTTCAGTAGTAATGAGTTCTTTAGGAACCCACATACTTCTAATGATTTTTCCATTAGAGGTTCTTTGGGGACCTCTATGATTGTAGTTTCTAAAACTTTTTCTAACAAAGTTGGATTTTGAATTTCCACCTTTTTCAAAATGTTTTGTTCCAACTTATCAAAAGAAGTTTTAAGATCATCATTTTTTTTGATGATCATCATTGATCTTTGAAAGTAAATTTTGCAAATCTAAATTTTTCTTTTCAAACTCTTCTAGTTTGATTTGTAAATCTTTGATTTTACTTTCAAGATCGTTGTTGGTTTTGGATATGAGTTTGTTTTCATTTTTCAATTTGAAACATCATTTTTATTTTAAAAACAATTTCTCATAATCCGACAACCCATTGTATTCCTCAAATAACTCATCATAAGAAATCATCAAAATCGGATGAGTTAGAGGTTACCTTAGAATCTTCCCTGAATGCCATCAAGCACAAGTTGCTACTTCTGTTCTTTCATCGGAACCTTCTTCATCGCTCCATGTAGCCACATGAGCCTTGTGCTTATTCTTTGATTAACCCTTTTTCTTCAATTGTGGGCAATCATATTTGACATGCCCAGCTTTTTGCATCATAGCAAATGATTGGGTCCTTCTCTTTTGGTTCATTTTTGAGGCCTTCGTTTCGTTTGAATTTCTTCCTTGGTAAGGTCTCATTTTTCTGAACCGTTGGCAAACAATGCCATTTCCTCGTCATCATCATCATTATTAGAATCACTCTCATCTTTTGTGGATTTGAGAGCAACTCCAATATTTTCTTCTTCTCCTTTTCCTTTGGTGTCTCTTCAACTTTATCAAGGTCCACCTCATCTTCGAGCATCATCTCATGAGTGAGGAGTGAACCGATAAGTTCTTCAAGAGTTAAGGACGATAGGTCCTTAGACTCGATGATTGCCGTCTTCTTTGATTGCCATGATTTAGGAGGGAGTAGACTAACTTCCTCACAAGCTTTTCATTTGAGATGATCTCTCCATATGATTGAGACCATTGACAATCGTTGAAAATCTATCCGTCATAGCTTTGATGTCTTCATTTGGTTTCATCCTGAAATTTTCATAGCTATGCGTTAGAATACTAATTTTTGATTTCTTTACCTCATATGTACCTTCATGTGTGACTTGAAGCTTGTCCCATATTTCTTTGGCGGTTGTACACGATGAAACGCTTCCGTATTCATCTGGTCCAAGAGCACAAAAAAATAATAGGATGGCTTTGGAGTTGAGCTGGAACATTCTTGTCTCTCCTTCACTCCACAACCTTGGATGAGTGATAGGCTTGATGTATCCTTCTTCTATGGCATTCCATGCTCCCATGTCACTTGCTTGAATGAAGTACATCATTCTATTCTTCCAATAGGCGTAATTAGCTCCATTGAAGAAAGGAGGCTTGTTGACGGGCATCGAATCAAGACCGGAGTCGAAGTTTGAAGCGGAGGCCATTAATGACTTTAATAATCGATATAACTCTTCCCGAATCGACTCAAGAGGCGATAAAACCTTCAAATGAGTTAGGCTCTGATACCAATTGTTGAGTTAATCGATTGACGGAATCGGCCAAGAGGGGGGTGAATTGGCAATTAAAATTTTTGTGGAAGCTTTTGCAGAAAATTAAAAGTAATTGCACAGCGATTTACAGTGGTTCGACTTTCTCAAATAAAGTCTACGTCCACTACCTTAGCTATCCACACTAAGGATTTTCCAACAAATTCACTAATTTGTTCTTTCTTTTGAGGCCAAAGAGATAACCTTACAATTCCCTCAAGAGTATACCCCAATCTTGAGAACACTTTTTCCCAAAGAGAAGATTACAAATTTGCAAACTTACAAGAAAACCTCACAAGGTAAGATGTTTGCACAATTCTAGAACAAAGAAAAGAACACTCAAAGATGAATACAATTGAGCACAAAAAGTATTCTTGAAAGCAAAATGAATATTGAATGAAAATAGGCTTGAAATGCTCAAACTTGAGGTTTGATGCTTTCTCTTTGATTCTCTCTTGATTCTAGTTGCTTGATGTTTTTTTGTTGTTGATCAATGGCTTCTAAGCTTGCTTAAATACACCTTGGATCACTTCTGAACGTTGGGGATGATTAGAGAAGATATTATAGCCGTTTTAGTGTGAAAACATTTAATAAAATAGCTTGGAGCGTGGGGGGAATCCGTTCCCCCTTGAAGGGAATCGGTTCCTAAGTGTAAAATTCAAATATTTCGACCGTTGTACAAGGGGGGAATCGGTACCCCCTTGGGGGGGATCGGTTCCCTCCAAGCATACTGGAATTCTCAGAGCAAAACTGTTTAGGGGGGAATCGGTTCCTCCTATGGGGGGAATCGGTTCCCTCCGAGCATTCTGGAAATCTAGGGGCCAAAACCATTTAGGGGGAATCGGTTCCTCCTATGGGGGGGAATCGGTTCCCTCTGAGCAATCTGTAATTTTTGGCTTTGAATTTGTTCGAAATACTTTGTAAGATTATTTTGAAATTGTTTTATGATTAAAACTTAATTTTACACTTAAGTAAGGATTAAAAAATGATTTTTGAAATATTTGGATTAATTTTTTGATATTCGAATAGTTATATCGAATATACTTAGAAAATCATTTGGAAAATCTTAAAATCCATTTAACTTAATTTGTTATATCGAAATATCAAAATGTTTCAACATTTTCCAATGTGTACAAGTTAGCCACCAAATATGAAAGAGAAAATAACCTCAGTGACCAAAAATGTCTTATAATATACGATTTTAACCAACTTTTTTTGGATTTTTCAAAATGACCAACTAAATCGCAATGCGATCGATAATTCGCAACGCAATCTCCGATATCGCAAATCAGTTTCCAGATTCGCAATGCGAACTTCAACTATCGCATTGCGATTTACATATTCGCATTGCGATAGTCCAAGTTCACGTTGCGATAGTCGAAGTTCGCATTGCGATTTTCCAAATTCGTTGCGATAGTCGAAGTTCGCGTTGCGATTTATTCCAAGTTCGTTGTGATAGTCGAAGTTAGTCCAAAATCTCAACGACCGGTGGTATTGCATTTGTTTCTTAAGAATTTTCTCTAAAAATATAGTATTCGCGCGGACGTGTCGAAGACACGTATTACCACGACCACGACCCGGACCACGACCACGACCCGAGACGAGACGAGACAGCGGTGGCGGCGGCGCGCGAGAGTCCCCCTTGTTCTCTATCACTCAACAAGGAAGTGGGAAAGCCAAGCCTTAAATACCATTCCCAATAGTGTTTCTAATACTATGTGGGATTGAGCATTACCAACACTTGTTCCCAATACTATGTGGGATTGAGCCTTAAATAGTGATATTATTTTTGAATGTTTTGCTTAAAATTACAATAATCGTGATTGATTGTAGATTGACTTTTAATTATGACATATTTAATCGTATAATACTAATGCAATTGGTTGCGGATTCAGTTGTTTTAAGGTGCATGATTGTTAATTATTTCCTGAATAATCACATTGTATTGGAAACAAGTGTTGGTAATGCTCAGTCCCACATAGTATTGGAAACACTATTGGGAATGGTATTTAAGGCTTGGCTTTCCCACTTCCTTGTTGAGTGATAAAGAACAAGGGGGACTCTCGCGCGCTGTCGTCGTCGCAGTCCGTCTCGTCTCATCTCGCCTCGTCTCATCTCGTCTCGTCTCGTGGTCATGGTCGTGGTAATACGTGTCTTCAACACGTCCGCGCGAATACTATCTTTTTAGAGAAAATTCTTAAAAAACAAATGCAATACCACCAGTCGTTGCAATTTTGGACTATCGCAACGAATTTGGAATAAATCGCAACGCGAACTTCGACTATCGCAACGAATTTGGAATAAATCACAACGCGAACTTTGACTATCGTAACGAATTTGGAATAAATCGCAACGCGAACTTCGACTATCGCAACAAATTTGGAAAATCGCAACGCGAACTTCGACTATCGCAACGAATTTGGAATAAATCACAATGCGAACTTCGACTATCGCAACGAATTTGGAAAATCGCAATGCGAACTTCGACTATCGCAACGCGAACTTGGACTATCGCAATGCGAATATGTAAATCGCATTGCGATAGTCCAAGTTCGCGTTGCGATAGTCGAAGTTCGCGTTGTGAATCTGGAAACTGATTTACGATACCGGAGATCGCGTTGTGAATTATCGATCGCATTGCGATTTAGTTGGTCATTTTGGAAAATCCATAAAAAGTTGGTTAAAAGCGTATATTATAAGGCATTTTGGTCACTGAGGTTATTTTCTCAATATGAAATTCACATGTTCAAAGTTTGGCCACCAACCAAGATGAAATTTCCAATAAGTTGGCCACCAACCAAGATGAAATTTCCATCTTGTTAACTTAATTTCTAGACAAATCTAACAAATCTCCACCTTGGCTTAAAATTACCAAGCCTACTCAACTTCTTCAACTCCCCAAATTTGTAGTGCCTCTAATTGCGCTCACAAGAGCCACATACCCGAAGGTGTTCATACTTTCAGGATGTTAATCAAGTTCAAACAATGATTGAACTTGATTACTGTTACCACCTTGGTCATCATATCTGCAGGATTTTCTGATATCGCAATTTTCTGAAGTAGAATCTTTCATTATTCAAAGATCTCCCGCACAAAGTGATACCTCACGTCGATATGCTTAGTCCTTGAATGGTAGACTTGTTTTTTCGCTAAGTGAATAGCACTCTGACTATCACAATAGAGACTAATGTGACTTTGAACAACTCCCAAGTCTTCCATCAACCCGTTAAGCCAAATTGCTTCCATTACAGCCTCTGAAACTACCATGTATTCTACCTCTGTAGTAGACAAGGCCACCGTAGATTGCAATGTAGACTTCCAACTTACTGGGGCTTTAGCAAGAGTAAACAAATACCCAGTAGTTGATCGACGCTTATCCAAATCACCAACATAATCAGAATCAACATATCCAACCACACACTTACCAAGTGTTTCATCCTGTTCAAAAACTAAACCAACATCCACGGTTTGTTGGAGATACCGTAGAATCCATTTCACAGCTTGCCAATGTCCTTCTCCAGGATCATGCATGTACCTGTTCACAACTCCAACTGCTTGTGAAATGTCAGGACGCGTACACACCATTGCATACATCAAGCTCCCAACTGCATTAGCATATGGAACTTTTGCCATATACACTCGTTCTTCGTTAGTTTTAGGAGATAATTGAGAACTAAGTTTCAAATGAGAAGCCAATGGGATACTTACATGTTTGGTATTTTCATTCATGCCAAAACATTGTAATACCTTTCTCAGATACTGCTTCTGTGTTAAACAAAGCTTCCATCTCTGTCTATCTCTGCTTATCTCCATACCAAGAATCTTCTTGGCCTCACCTAAATCTTTTATCTCAAACTCTTTATTCAACTGAGCCTTTAATTTGTCTATCTCCTTTTGACTCTTCGAAGCGATCAACATATCGTCAACGTACAAGAGAAGATAAATGAAAGATCCATCTTTGAGCTTTTGCAAATACACATAATGATCATATTTTCTTCTAGTATACTTTTGCCTTCTCAAAAAGCTATCAAATCGCTTATACCACTGCCTCGGAGATTGCTTCAATCCATATAGCAATTTGTTCAGATTACAAACCCATTTCTCACAACCACCATCTTTTTATCCTTCTGACTGAGTCATATAGATCTCCTCTTCTAAATCACCGTGCAAGAAAGCCATCTTTACATCAAGTTGAGCTAGCTCCAAATTCAACTGTGCTACCAAGGCCAACAATATTCTAATGTAAGAATGCTTCACAACAGGGGAAAATACTTCATTGTAGTTGATTCCCTCCTTTTGAGCGTAGCCTTTAGCTACCAACCGTGCCTTGTAGCAAACATCTTTCTTGCTATGAGATCCATCTTTCTTTACAAATACCCACTTGCATCCAATGGCTCTTTTACCTTTCGGTAATTGTGCCAGTTTCCAAGTGTTGTTCTTTTGGAGAGATTGCATTTCTTCATCCATGACACTTTTCCACTTATCACTTTCCAAGCTTTGTATTGCTTCTTAGTAAGTGATAGGGATATCATCATCAACAACTGGAAGAGCATAGGCCACCATATCAACAAATCGAGCAGGTCTACGAATTTCTCTCCTTGGCCTTGTAACTGCAAGTGGTTCTGGTGTCTCCAATGGTTTTTGGGTTTGAACCTCTTCATATTCTGATTCTTCTATTGGAGTTGAAGAATCAACTGCATCAACTTCTGGGATTATCGTCTGCTGAAACTCCACCTGTTTTGGAGTATGCTCCACATGCTGCGGAGTACTACTTGTCTGGACAGCTTCACTTGTTACCTTCTTTACTAGGGTAGATTCATCAAAGGTAACATCTCTGTTACAAATTATCTTCTTGGTGTCTAAACACCAAAGGCGGAATCCCTTCACTCCATTGGTGATTCCCATAAATAGAGCCTTCTTTGCTCTCGGATCAAGCTTGGATTCCTTTACATGACAATAAGCAGTGGATCCAAATACATGTAAGGAATCATAATCAGTAGCAGGTTTTCCATACCATACCTCCAATGGTGTTTTTCCTCCTATCGCTGATGACGGCAGACGATTGATGAGATGGCCATCATATGTCACAGCCTTAGCCCAAAATGCTTTGCCTAACCCAGCATTAGACAACATACATCAAACTTTCTCCAATAGTGTTCGATTCATACACTCTGCCACCCCCATTCTATTATGGTGTATGTCTAACAGTGAAGTGTCGAATAATACCATACTCATGGAAAACGTCAAAGAATGGGTCACTTTTATATTCCCCTCCATTGTCCGTCCTAAGACGTTTGATCTTTCTAACAGTCTGGTTCTCGATCATATTTTTTCATTTCAGGAAAATTTGAAGCACTTCATCTTTAGACTTCATCGGATACACCAAACTCTTCTGGAAAAGTCATCTAAAAAAGTTACAAAATAATGGTTTCCTCCCAAATACGATGTCTTTGAAGGACCCCATACATCTGAGTAAATATAATCTACAATACCTTTTGTATTATGTATAGTGGTGCCAAACTTCACTCTCTTCTGTTTTCCCAGAACACAATCCTCGTAAAAGTTCAATTTGCAAGCCTTTGCACCTTTCAACAATCCTTTCTTTGCTAGAATTTGCAAGGATTTCTCTCCAGTATGTCCCAACCGCATATGCCACAATTGGGTTGCGTCCAAATCATCACCTCCGGAAGCTGCTGCAACTACTTCAATAATTGTACTACCTTGGTAGTAATACAAATTATTTTTCCTGATGCCCTTCATCATCACAAGTGCGTCATATGTGACTTTTAAAACTCCATCTCTCATAGTGACTACTGAGCCTTTGAATTCCAAGGCTCCCAACGAGATGAGATTTTTGTTCAAACTGGGCACGTATCAGACATCCGTCAGGACTCTGGTTGATCCATCTTGATTCTTCAATCGAATTGAACCTATCTCAACAGTTTTACAGGCATTGTCATTGCCCATATAAAAAACTCATGCATTTAGTTCCACTAAATCAGAGAACCACTCCCGATTAGGGGACATATGATAGGTGCAACCCGAATCTAATATCCACTCATCGGAATGGAATGTTGATGATGAAGCAACCAATGATATGTCAGAGTCATGTGCATCATGCTCTGGAACACATGCATCTGGAGCAGCTTTTCCTTTCTTCTTCAGCTTCGGACAATCTTTCTTCCAATGGCCTTTCTCATGACAAAAGGCACATTCATCTTTTCCCAGTCTGGACTTTGAATTTGATCTCCCTCTCCACTTTGGCTTTTGACTTTTTGAGTGACCTCTTGCCACCATGGCCTCTGCTTCTTCGTACTTGCTCTCCTTCTTGGTTTTCTTCCTGAGTTCATAACTATACAAAACAGCAGTTACATCTTTAAGGGTAATATTATCCTTACCATGAAGTAACGTTGTCTCAAGGTGCTCAAATTCATCTGGAAGAGATGAAAACAACATCAAAGCCAAATCTTCATCTTTGAAGGTTTCATCCATGCCCAATAAGTCTTCCACTAGCTCATTGAACGCAGTGATGTGTTCATTCATACTGGTGCCTGGTTGATAATCAAATCTGAAAAATCTTTTCTTCATGTAGAGATGATTCTGATAGCTTTTATTCAGGAATTTTTCCTCCAAAACTTTCCACATCTTACTTGCAGAAGTCTCGTTCTTGTAGCCATACTCCTGCTCCCTGGAAAGACAAGATCGAATCGTGCTACACGCCAAACAATTGATTGTTCCCCATTCTTTCTCCTCCATATATTCGGGCTTTTCTTCCTCAATGCCGATGTCTAGACCTTGTTGGAATAAAGCGTCTAACACCTCGCCTTGCCACATGCCAAAATGATCGGATCCATCGAATAACTCCACCGAGAAATTTGGATTTGACATCACCCTCCTCACCGGTCCAGATGAAGAGCTTGATGTCTCAACTGATCCGTATTTTGGCATTTTAATTCTAACGAACAATATTCAATATCACGAACTGTATCTTTTCAGCAACGGAACCACCAGGATAACCTCAACCAAAACTCTGATACCAATTATTGGGGAAACCTGGTTATTTCCCACACGAACATAATTTTAAATTGACCTAAAATGTCAAGATTAAAACCACCAAAGGTTGCACAGCGGATAAACCTGTCAAACTATTGAATATTGAAAAACAATGGAAAAGAATCGAATAAAAACAATAAAGGAGAGAACACACCAAATTTACGAGGTTGGACGAGAATATCGTCTACTCCTCGGGCACCACACCAGATGATAACTTTACTATATCGCTAATATTACAACAAATGGAATTCTTTAGAATTCCCAAAGTAGGAGAATGAAGAATACAAGAGGAAGAGAGAACTTGTTTTTGGGATGATTTCTAATGGAAATACTTAAGCCTATTTATAATTGAGTTTTAAGAACAATATGTTCAAAGTTTGGCCACCTACCAAAGAATTTTCCAATGTGTACAAGTTAGCCATCAAATATGAAATTCACATGTTCAAAGTTTGGCCACCAACCAAGATGAAATTTCCAATAAGTTGACCACCAACCAAGATGAAATTTCCAACTTGTCAACTTAATTTCTAGACAAATCTAACAATCTTGAACAGCGATTCCGCTCAACTTTTACTGCCACATTTTAATTAGCGACAAGAATTCAGATAATGCTCTTAATTTTGCCGGATAAATGAAGGTTTATTGTTTTGTATTCAAATTTATATTTTTCTCAAACAATATATATTTGATATTTAAATCATTTTTATAAATATGGTACTTTATTGAATTTTTCTTTCACTAATTTGATATTTTTATTTATAAAAATGTACATATTTGACAGTTGTATTTGTTAAACAATGTACAATATCCCTATTCAGTTTTTCAAAAGTAAAATTAATTTAATTTTAAATTGAATTAGTTAATTTATTTTAATTTATAACAAATTGTAACATTGACTCCATACCATATTATTTGAACATTTTACATTGATTTTATAAATACAAATATCACATGTATAAAAATTGATAAATATAAGTACCAAATCGGCTAAAAAGAAAACTCGTTTACAACATTTTGTATAGAGTTTATTAATTTACATTCTAGGTACTAATTGGCTAAAAGTTGTCACCGTAATTGTGTAAATGTACATTTGTCACCACAAGTATAATGGATAGCTTTAAGGCTATCCGATATCAATCCCACGAAGAACGATAGTTAAATGCTTAATATTATCAATGTAAAATGAGCTGTAAAATGATATTTGTCGGTGCACTTTCAGCCAAAGTAAGCATACTAGCACATTAAGACATGTTGATTGTCAGCAATGAAGTACATTTATATCTTAATAAATCGACTTCCTTCAGTCAACCAATGACTCACACTTAACCTAAACACATACACCTTCCAGTGAATGCATTTAAACTATGGTGAGGACATAGATTCCAACTTTCGATGGAACAATTGTGACTTCCATCAACAATAACGAATCAAATTGATTTGTCACAGAATCATTAGATAGATGTGACTGCAATAACACTTCCGTGTTAAACACAACCAACTCCAAAGAATAAACACAAAGGAAGCTAAATTAAACAAAACAACATTCAAACAAGTTTATCAAGCATTTTTGTGTCAAGAAAAATTAAAGTACTCAATAAATTTTTAGAACGAAACATAACCGAAGGAAAAACAAGAGGTTATCCCTAACTACTTGGCTCGCCCTCAATAATAATGCTTATTGCTCGCACTGTCGCTTCCACAGTCAGGAGGCTTCCAGACTGCTTTCAAAAACCTAGGGTGGTCTAAGCTGCAATGACCGTAGCCTGAAAGGATTTTACAAAAGAAGAAGATGAAATGCGTGAAGGAGAGAGAGTGTAAATCTTCTTTCTCTTTGACTTATTTGAGTATAACTTCAAAATTAAAGCAACGACATCAAACACAAGTTGTAAAATCATTTATCATGCAACAAGTTCATTGAGTTGATTTATTTATGAAAATGATGTCATGCGAATGCAATGACAATAAAACTAAAATGTAATGCAACTATGTGCAATGCAGTGACAATAATACTGAAACAAACATAAAAGGGGACAAAATACTCCATAAGATAGGGTGAAACACATGTCTTTACAAGTACTATCAAGTACCTATGCAAAAATCTTATTAATTCCATTCATATTAAAATTAAGGGTAAATTAGCTAAAACTAACATCAGTTACTAATTACTCACTTAGAAGGAATTCGAGTTTATGAAGGCTTTTAATATAACATATCATCTAAGCAGTCTATTTCCACTATCCAATGATCCTAGAAAATATAAAACTAGAAGTTTTACATTAGATGTAAGTAGATATTAATCTATATATGTTATCTTATTACACTTCCACAAGTGTAATAATAGCTTGTGGTTTATTTTTCAAGGGAAAATGAAATTTGGGTTTCCCATCTTACAGCTAAAACTCTAAGACTGAAGTTAAGCATACCATAATTGACCAAAGAGTAATGCATGTACATATGCATGCTACAACTAGGGATGATAATAACACATTAACTTTTTTTAATAGTACAACCAAATTCAAACGAAAGACTAAAGTTATAAATTTAAAAAAACTACAACCCATGTGAATCGAATACCATGGGTTATAGTTTTGATGCTGTATCTATCATTTGAAAGATTGGTCCCTATAGTTTTAAAAGCTGTATCTATCATTTGAAGGATTGGTATTCGATTAAGGTCCAATTTATACATAAAAATAAGAAGATTTTGATGCTGTAGCCTGACCCGTCCATTAATCCCAAGTATTGGTTTAGTCAACAAAAGTTTATTCAAACCCTTGTCTTCTTTGTATTTGATTATGACACTTGAAGGTTGAAACATGTGGTAATTTAATTTAATAAGCAAACTCATTTAGTCTCCATACAATGCATTACATGCATCTGTCACGTCAAACTACACTATGTAATTTGTTATTATAATTTGATGGAGAAAATGCTAAATATTGGAGGCAGACTTATCACCAATATTTATAACTCAAATATATGTCCCATTCCCTTTAATATCTTAAAACAAATCCGGCCTTGATTGATTCCCATACTTTTTTCCAGCTTAATATAATTTATTAATTTGTGGGCCGATCTCATCAATTTTGGAAGGAAAAAATTAATCATATTATTTTTTTGGGTAAAGTACATAAATGATCCCTTGGCTATAGGGTGTTGTTTTATTGAGTCTCCCGACTATTAAAAGTTACAAAATAGTCCCTTGACTATAGGACATTGCTTTGTTGAGTCCCTTGATTATTAAAAGCTACAAAATTGTCACCCGACTATTCATATGTTCTAAACTCGTCATTCTCTGTTAAAAAGTTGATAGCATTCTGAGTTGGACATTAACATGCTGACTGTGATATGATAAAATATGATCCTAAAATCTTAAAACGACTATCATATTTCAGTCAACATGTTAACGTCCATCTCAGACTGTCATCAATTTTTTAACAAAAATGGATGAGTTTGGAACATATGAATAATCGGGTGACCATTTTGTAACTTTTAATAGTCGGGGGACTCAACAAAGCCGTGCCCCATATAGGGATGGCATGAGACCCAAACCCGACGGGTTTCGACCCGACCCGATCGAGTCGGATTTTAAAAAAAAAATCGAGTTTGGTTCGGGTCTGGTCGGGTTTTTTTAAAGGTGGTGCTCAGGTCGGGTAGGATTTGGGTTTAGGGTGAAAAATACCCAATCTCGAAAAAAAATATAATTTTAACTTATATATTTAGGAATAATTACAATAATATCCCTATATATATTATTATTTTTCAATTAAATCATTGTTTTTATTGAATAAAAATAATATTTTTTTATTATTTCGGGTTGGGTAGGATCGGGTTTGGATTTTATTTCAAAAAGTCAGGTCGGGTGGAGGGTATATATTATGCAGGTCGAATTTCCGGGTGGAGGAGTCATTGTTCTAGGGTCGGGTTGGGTGGACCAAAAATCCGACCCAACCCAACCCGACCCATGCCCATCCCTAGCCCCATATAGTCGGAGGACCATGTTATAGAATAAGAGAAAAGCGTAGAC
Organism: Hibiscus syriacus; assembly: GCF_006381635.1. NCBI lineage: Eukaryota > Viridiplantae > Streptophyta > Magnoliopsida > Malvales > Malvaceae > Hibiscus > Hibiscus syriacus. The sequence goes on from NW_024063349.1 coordinate 1,223,168, forward strand.
ACGAGAAAAGAATTTAGAGAAGATAGATAGTAGAAAAGAAATTCACCATTCATTGCATAATGGAAAATGTGATTACACAACAGTTTTATTTAGTTACAGGTTGTACAGAGAATCTAACAATGCCAGTTGGCATTCTCTGTTAACAACTTCCTAACAGATTGATTCTTATCCCTCTTTGGTTATTACAGGTACTGGGCCATCCGGTTGGGCCACTCCACTTTGCCTTGGACCTCCTCAGCCCGCTTCAACCCATCAGGTAATTTCAACTTCTTTTCTCCTCGTGCTTCAATTCCCTCTTCTAATTCAATTCCCAAATTACTCTCCAAAATCCCTAACCCTCATTTGTCTCTTCCTAATTCCTCTTCGCTCCTTCGTTCCTCCTCTTCTCTTCCGATTTCTTCCTCTTCTCCTCCGACTCTAACAATACCCACCCCACGAGATGAGCCTTGTCCCCAAGGATCAAAAGTAGGAAACTACCATTTGATAACCGAGTAGTCCTCCCATGTATCATTCAAGGCATTCAGATTCATCCATTGAACTAAAAGTTGAGTTACTGGTCGATTGTGTCTATTTATTATACGCCGTCCCATAATCTTCAAGGGTTTAATACTTAACTCTCCCTCCTCATCAACTGCAGGAGGATCTGTGGCAGCAGTGGAAGAGTCCCCGATGAACTTCTTCAAGAGACTTACATGGAACACTGGGTGGAGCTTCGAGGAATTTGGTAAGTCTAATCGATAAGCCACCTCTCCAATTTTCTCCAAAATCATATATGGACCATAATACTTGGCTGCTAACTTGAGGTTTTTTCGTAGAGCAATCGAGGTTTGCCTATAAGGATGCAGTTTTAGGTAAACCCTATCTCTAATAGTAAAAACCTTTTATGACCTTTTTTTTATCTGCCTGATGTTTCATACGATTACTAGCCACTTCTAACTGTTGTTTGACCAATTGTCTAATTTGATCTCTGATTGTGACAATATTCTGTACTGTTTGTAATGTTGTATCAGTAGACCAAACCATAATAGGTGGTTTGTATCCATATAAAGCTTGAAAAGGAGTAAGCTTAATATTAGTGTGATAAGTGGTATTGTACCACCACTCTGCATGTGATAGCCATTTAGCCAATTTCTTAGGTTGATAGAAACAAAACCCCCTTAAATACTGCTCCAAACATTGATTAACTCGTTCTGTTTGACCATTTGTTTCTGGATGGTAAGCAGTGCTGAAAACTTTCTGAGTACCCAACTGCTTCATCAGTTCTTTCCAAAAAGAACTGGTAAAAGTCTTATCTTTGTCTGAAATGGCCATCTTAGGCTGGCCATGTAACTTGTAAACATTGTCTAAATACAATTTAGCAACATCAGCTACTGAATAAGGATGAGAGAGGGCCAAAAATGGCTATACTTTGTAAATTTATCCACTATAACAAAGATGCAATTCTTCTTGAATGATGTAGGCAGTCCTTCTATGAAATCCATAGTAATGACCTCCCAAGCTTGATTAGGGACATGCAAAGGTTATAATAAACCAGGCTTAGAAATATGCTCCACTTTTATTTGCTGACAAACTGTACAACCTCTCACATAAGTAGCAACCATCTCTTTAAGTTTAGGCCAATAAAAATTAGACCTAACTCTGTAATAAGTAACCTGTACTCCTGAATGACCACCCTGTGGAGAGTCATGTAAGGTTTGAATAATTTTCAACCTAAGACTTCCATGAACTCCAATATAGACCCTTCCATTGTATCTCAGAACAACATTAGAAATTTTCCATTTACTATCTGCAGTAGGATTTATAACCAGAATTGAAATCCAATTCTGAGTTAAAGTATCACCTTGATAACTGTGCTCCACTTCCTGCACCCAAGTAGGAATTAAAACAGTCACCCCTAGAGTAAAAGACTGAGCTTGATTCTCCCATCTTCTAGATAAAGCATCAACAACACCATTTAATTTCCCTTTTCTATATTGTATAGTATAGTCCAACCCTAATAGCTTTGTTAATCCCTTTTTCTAAATAGTGGTAGTCAATTTCTGTTCCAACAGAAATTTTAAAGGCTCATGATCAGTTTTAATAACAAAGGGTCCACTCTCCAAATAATGCCTCCATTTAGAAACAGCCAAGAGAATAACAAGATATTCCCTTTCATAAATAGACAATGTTGAATGTCTAAGGCTTAGAGCCTTACTCATATAAGTAATAGGTCTACATTCCTGTGAAAGAACAAACCCAACACCTCCAGAACTTGCATCTGTTTCCAGATAAAAAATCTTAGAGAAATCATGCAATGTTAAAACTGGAGCAGAGCACATAGCTCTTTTAAGGTTTTCAAAAGCAATGAAAGCATCAGAATTCCAATGAAACCCCTCATTCTTTAAGAGTTGTGTTAAAGGTCTGCTAATAATACAATAATGTCTGATAAATCTCCTGTAATACCCTATCAATCCAATAAATCCCCTAAAAGATTTAATGGTTTTAGGTCTTGGCCAAGTCTACATTGCTTCAACCTTGCTAGGGTCAGTAGACACCCCTGCAGCAGAAATTATGTGACCTAAATACTTCACCTTTTGTTGTCCAAAAAAACACTTGGATAATTTTGCAAATAATTTATTAGCTTTTAAAACCTCCAAAACCATTTGCAAATGCCTCATATGATCCTGTATACTACTGCTGTAAACCAAAACGTCATCAAAGAAAACCAAAACAAATTTCATGAGGAAGGAATTAAATAAATCATTCATAAGAGCATGAAATGTAGCAGGAGCAATAGTAAGGCCAAAAGGCATCACCTTAAATTCATAATGGCCTTGGTGTGTTATGAAGGTTGTCTTATAAATATCCTATGGTCTGATTCTAATCTGCCAGTAACCAGACCTCAAATCAATCTTGGAAAAATAGACTTCCCCATGAAACTCATCCAATAAATCTTCCACTATAGGAATAGGAAATTTATCCTTGATTGTCATGCTATTTAAATGTCTATAATCCACACAAAATCTCCAAGTGCCATCCTTATTTTTAATAAGAAGGAAGGGTGATGCAAAAGGACTTTTTCTAGGCTGAATAACAGAAGAAGAAAACATACTGGCAATATGTTTTTCCACCTCAATCTTCTGATTATAAGGAAACCTGTAGGGTCTTAGATTAACAGGAGTAGCATTAGACTTTAAAGGAATAGCATGATCATGAGTCCTCTGAGGTGGTAATCCTTTTGGTTCATCAAAAACAATGTTGTACCTGTCCAATAATTGTTGTATTTCAGTAGGAATAGGATGAGAATTTCCTGACATAGTCAATAAAACAATGTGGCCCATAATATCTGAATCCCAAGCAGTCATTTTAAGTAAGGTAGCCCCAGAAATCTACTGTAATTCTGATGAAGGCTGTTGTCATTGAATACATATCTTTTCTCCTTGATGGTCAAAACTCAAAGTCATATTATTGAAATCCATCAATATAGGGCTAAACAATTTCATCCAATCAACTCCCAATACCATATCACTACCACCCAATTTAAGCAATCTAAAATCATGTACAAAAGTATGTCCCTGCATTTGCCATTCAACCTTGTTGCATCTAGTAGAACTAAATAATTGTTGGCCATTAGCCACAGTTATGGCCAAAGGATGAGGGGTAGTAACTTGTATGCCAGCATCAGCCCACTTTGGAGTAAAAAAACTATGTGTACTCCCACTATCAATTAAGATATTCAATGATCTGCCCTGAATAGATCCTTGAATTCTCAATGTAGTATGTCCAATAGAGCCCGTAATCGCATTCATAGAAATTTCTAGAGTTTCCTCTTCTACTTGTGGAAATTGTTCTGAATCAGTAGGAAAAATTTCCAAAGATGGATTTTCACAATCTTTAGTAATCATATTCAATTGTCTATTCTTACATAGGTGACCTGGAATAAATTTATCACCACACTTAAAACAAAGATTATTCTGCCTCCTGTAATCAATAATATTTTGCCTTGGATTCTGCACTGCTGTAGGTTTTGAATTAACTGGCAGTGAAGCAGATTTAGAACTAATAATGGGGCTTGGGTAGGGTGGGGATTTAAAATTAGGCCTCAACCTTCTATTTTCAAACTCAACAAATAACTCATAAAGTTTTGCCTGTTTACTTGCTTCAGACAAATTCTTAGGATCCAAATCCTTGACCCTATGTTTGATATCATCTCTTAGCCCACTAATAAAGAGTGAAACAAAAAATTCCTCAGTTAAAGTGGGGTTTTGTAACAACATATGAGGTTGTAATTCCTCAAATATTTATTGATAATCCTCAACAGACCCTTTTTAATTCAATTTAGTAAATTCCTCCACAATATTATAAAAGGTTCTATCACTAAATCTGTGACACAAATCAGCTTCAAACTCATTCCATGTTACATGGTGTTTTTGCATAATATACCCATCAAACCAAATTTCAGCCTTGCCTGTTAAATACATTGTAGCTACTTCTACCCTCTGCTCAACAGGAACATTACAAATAGAAAAATATTTCAGGCATTTCTGAATCCATCCTCTAGGATTAACCTCTTCAAAGAAAGGCAGTTCTATTTTAGGTCTATGCCACATAGTTCCTGCACTATTAAATGAACCCCCTGACCCCCTTTTTTCATCTTCTAATCCCAACATAATAGGCCTAGATTCACTGTTTTCACCCATTTGATTCATAGGCTTAGAACTGCTTTTAATGGCTAAACAAGCATCATGTTTACTCTTTAATATCCCATGTTCATCCATTTTATAAGTAAATATAGACTTGTCATTCACCACAGTCACCAAAATAGGGATTTTCTCCTTATTTTTATAAGTATCAGGAGATTGTACCTGGTCTCCAGCAGACTGTTCTTGCTCTCCTGTTCTGCCTGTCAAAATTCAAAGCATTTCCTCAACATAGCCTTGATTAGTAGCCATTATGGACTCCAAAGTAGTGATTCTATTCTCCTGGTTTTCCTACCATTTGGGTGGATAAGTTTCATCGTGGCATTTCTTCACCAACGCAGCTAGATCCTCAATTTGTTTTTGAATCCCAGATAAATCAGTTTCTGCCATAGCTTGATTCTTCTTTGGCATACCCACTAAACTTTGCTAGAATCGAGGCTCTGATTACCAATTGTTATAGAATAAAAGAAAAGAGTAGACACGCGAGAAGAATTTAGAGAAGATAGATAGTAGAAAAAAATTCATAATTCATTGCATAATAGAAAATGTGATTACACAACAGTTTTATTTAGTTACAGGCTGTACAGAGAATCTAACAATGCCAGCTGGCATTCTCTGTTAACAACTTCCTAACAGATTGATTCTTATCCCTCTTTGGCTATTACAGGTACTGGGCCATCCGGTTGGGCCACTCCACTTTGCCTTGGACCTCCTCAGCCCGCTTCAACCTATCAGGTAACTTCAACTCCTTTTCTCCTCATGTTTCAATTCCCTCTTCTAATTCAATTCCCAAATTGCTCTCCAAAATCCCTAACCCCCGTTCCTCTCTTCCCAATTCCTCTTCGCTCCTTCATTCCTCCTCTTCTCCTCCGATTTCTTCCTCTTCTCCTCCGACTCTAACAGACCATTTGTGTACTTTACCCTTATTTTTTTATTAAGTAGAGAGATATTATATTTTTAATACAAATATTAGGATTCAAACTTACATAAAGTAAGACATTATGAGCCTCCTTGATGACAATATCATGATGGTATGTTGTTGTCACTTTTGCTTCCTTAACGTGATATAGGAAATTTTGACTTTTGTCTATTTAAGATGATACCATTTTTCTCCTTAATAAATATATTTATGTGACTTTATGAGCATGGATTTCTAAGCTCTAAGTTCAACAATTTGTTGATCTTCCTTTTCTACAGGGTAGTTCTGCTTTACGACAACCTTAATATATGGTTAAGAAAAGATGCTACTGGAAATGTTAATATTTTTTAACATTTTCGGTAAAACACTACCTAAAACATTATTTTTTTACCGAAAATATTAATTTTGCTACCTAATTTCCGGTAGAAAAAATAATATTATAGGTAGCGCTCAATATTAACATTTTGGGTATAAAAAACAATATTTTAGGTAGCGCTTTACTGAAAATGTTAAACATTATAGGTAGCGCCCAATATTAACATTCCCGGTAGAAAAAAATAATGTTTTAGGTAGTGTTTTACAAGAAATTTTAAAAAACATTAACATTCCTGGTAGCGCATTTCCTTAGCCGTATTTTAAAAATTGGCGTACCTTAGACATCCCTTGCTTTACAAGGAAATTAGAATTGTCAAATCTTTTTTCCCTAAAAAGAATGGGTTTTCTAGAAGAAATATCAACTTCATGAAAGGAAATAAATAACATCTTATTCTATTTTTGATGGGGGAAATGTTACATATCTTTTCTATCCATGACATCTCTTAAAATCGATTAGATTAAACTTCGACTATTTTTATTTCAAGTAATTTAAACTTTTTTGGGAACGTGAAAAAGTATACACTATCAAAGTTCAACTGATTCTCTGAGCTATGATTGTAGGTTTCGATGTAGCAATAAATTTACAAGACATTTTAGGTCAAGAAAATGGCCGAGATATTTATCAAATGCACATTGCCTAATGCATAAGCTTTTCATGGCAACTTAGCTGATAGATTAAGGTTTATACACTATAGGGTTTTGACTCAACTTGTAACACCCTCAGACTGATGCTGGAGACCCGATCCAATCTGAGGTGTCGCATTAGGTCTACTAGAGCGACCCACAATAAAAATCCGGGAAAAAATAATTTTTTTGTTAAAACGTATAAAATCATAAAACAATTTATAAATAAAATACAAGTTCAGAAAATCATCCATATATTACAAATAGAATTAAAATCATACAAGTTTCAAACTCAATATATATAAAAAGAATCAAATGTGACCTATATGCCCCCTAATTACACATTGTACCGTACTCTGCAAGCAAAGTTGAAGGAACTCCCAAAACTGAAGTTAATAACTGCATTGGATCAATTCTTTTAACCTGAAATAGTGAGTAAAAAGTGAGCTTTGGGAAGATCAGTAATACAGAACTACCAGATGAATGCAATAAGCTATCGGGTATAAGGTAAAGCATAAATTCCTTAACGGGACAGTCATCATCAGATTCTAGCGGTGAATTCAGATTCCATTAGCTAAGTCTTCAGTTACAAACATGAATTTACGGCCTGAAGGAAGTATTCAGAGAGAGACAGATTCAGAAGATTGAATTGAGAAGTCTAGTGTGTTCCAACAAAACAGAAAAATGTGTGCAAATCATTTAAAAACATTAGTAGTTTAAAACATTTTTTTAAAACCACAGTAATATCATCCAACCGAACATCGATATGCAGTTTCCCCATAACAGTATCCATAAGGACTTACCCTAAGCACACAACAAAAGAGCCACCCTAAGGGAGTACCTTGGGGCCTATAGGCCTACCCAATGGTATCCTTAGGTTCGTAAGGATTTACCAGCTTGATTATAACTAAACCTCTATACTCCAGACTCCTACTCATACAGTATCCGATTGACCAGTAACTTTAATATCAAAATCATGATCTAGTAGAATGTTGTAAAAATGACAATGTAGTTATTTAAATCACATGAATGCCCTCTATCCATACACCAAAAGTACAGTTCCCATACTAGGGGAGTGCCTTGGGACCTTTGAGCCTACCGAAGGAATACCTTAGGTCCATAAGGAATTACCAACTTGATCAGAGCTAAACTTCTATACTCCAGAAGCCTACCCAGATAGTATCCCAAAAATTGGTTCATATAGTAAATAGTAGATTCCATGATCCATAGATTAGGAACAATTATATTTTCTAGTGAAAATATGTAACCAGATAGCACATTTCATGTAGCCAAAGTTCATAATCAGTAAATCAATACATCAGTAAATCAGAATATTGAACAATTAAAAGATTCAATAAAACAGTAACTTTGGTAAATCACATTTCAGGACAGATAAAATAATCATATAGAACATAGGGAACACACTAGAGGATCCATTTATTTTTCGGGGGTACTTGGTATTTATCAGGTAGGGAGCCACAAAATTTCTACAAACTGATTTAATGTCATTACAAGATCCATATAAAAAGGTTGTTTGATAGCTAACAAATTCATCAGGCTTTCAGGAAGTGATTTATCAAGATCATATAGTATTCATATATTTTTTAGAGGCACTAAGTAATCAGGAAGGTATTCAGAATCTTTTACATCAGAGTTACTTGAGATTTCAGATATGACAGGAGTGATTCCATTATTTAGGCAATCAGAGGCATTTCATTTAATTTTGACATATACATTACTTCTAGAAATTTAGTCTTTAGGAGTTTATTCAAGAATCAGAATTTTAAGTCTTTTACCAACTCAAAGGTTAGGATGTATTAACAGAGTTATTTTCACTTTCAGGGACAATCCTTTCCTTTTACATCATACGAGTATTTTCGTAGCTTCTTATCCAATTATTTTCAACATTTAACATTTAACGAGATTAATCAGAATTTTATGAGTCCTGAGATTTATTGATTTACTTATTATATCACTGAACTTAGATTTATCTTTTATCAATCTTCTAGTTTTTTACACGATTTAATTGAGTCTTATTGGGTTTACTATCTTTTTAACGTATTCAATTCGATTCCATCAATAATTAACTCCATGTATTTGACCAATAACTTCAATCATGCATTAACAAATCACCAACATGCACCATAAAGAATACATAAGGTAGTAAAGTATTACCTCGATTTTAGAACCACATCAATTAATCATTTTAATTCCATTCGATCATTCTCGAACTTTAATTTCACATCTCATAATGTCTCAGATGCATGAAAAAAATTACATCAAAAATAGATCATAATCGATAAAAATGGATCAAATCATAAGATAAAATACTAAAAAAACTTATTGGGTTTGAATTTGGTGAAACATACTTCAGATTTGGACTCAGGATGTCGAAAAACATAAAATATGACTTTTCAGAAAATTTAACTTTTTGGTCAAAGTCAACGTTCAACGGTCAAAGTCAATGAGTTGACTTAACCGGATTGACTCAGTGAGTTGACTCAGCTTGACCGGTTCAGGTTGACTTAATCGGGTCAAACAGACCCGGTTCAGACCAGGTTGGGCCGGTTTAGTTCACATGGATCGTTTCTAGAAGATTTTTTGGGTGAGAACGAGCCCCACGCGCACGCGATGGTGTGCAGTGGCACATGACGGTGGCGACGAGGTCGAGTCGGTTAGCTGAGCACTCTGGGAGCATCCAACATAAAAAACATCCACACATTCAACCCAATAATCAACTAAATCAATTTAAATCAACCCAAAAAAAGAATTTGAACCTTACCATAATCAGTGATCAATGACGAGATAGTTTCGGATGACGAACTCAGTCGGGTTTTGAGAGTACGGAGATGTGGAGTCCAATGGTGGTGGTACTGACGTGAACTGATGAGTGAGGTGGCTAAAATTGAAGCAAAACAGAGCAACGACGGGGATTTTGATTAATTTTTATCGGCTTCTCCATGACGAACGACGACAACTAGCACAAATCGGCCATAGGGGTTTTGGTCAGGCTTCAATGGCGCTTCTATTGAGATGGTTGGAGTCGATCACCCACGAGCAATGACGGGGGAGGGGCGATGAGATCTTTGAAAGCCTTTTCTCTCAATTTGGGCCAAACAGTGGTCGATTCGGGTCATTAATAATTAGGGACGGGTCATGGAAGGACATCGGTTCATCTATTGGTGTTAGAGCACCACAACGGCGGCCCGGGGTGGATAAATAGATGGTTGAAGGCTTGAGGATGAGGGGTTTGTTTTATGAAAATTGTTTTGGGGCTAGGGATTTCACTAACATATCCGGGGGTCTAGAAAATGGGTTAAAAGCAATATATTAAACATAAAATAAATATTTATTATTTCAAATCATCAATAGTGACATAGCCCGGTTGGTAGGGTGATGCCGACCATACCTTAGGTTACGGGTTTAAGCTCCCAACCACCCCTTTATTTTATTTTATTATGGGAAAATTATGGGACTAGTCCTTGAACTTTCTTGTTATTCTAACTTAACCCAAAATTTTTCAAAACTGTACATTTTGGTCCCTCACTAAAATTAAATAAATGAATACATAATAAAGCTCAAGAATTTTCAAGTGAGACAATTTTCTTCCCCTTAAAAGAATTTCGTCCTCGAAATTCACTTAAGTCACAGAAATTCAGAAGTGAAGCTTTCATCAATTCTTCAATATCTTTAGGTAGCTTTTACAAAAGTACGAGTTTTCTACTAATCCTTAACCGACTGAATATAAATTATCCTTGTAAAAACAATTTAACCTTGGCTCTGAGGTTAGGTTCATAGAGCGGTAACATATTCCAATTTCATTTATGGAGTCGGGTTATAATTTATCGGATAAGTAACTCTCACGTTACTTGTGAGGCACGTTACAGAATTTGGACAAACATTATTGTTATTCCTTTTATGCATAGGTCGAGCCTTAATTGGTAAAAAACTTAGGTTAGCTTATTACGGAGAGAAACTCGTCCTTGGAGTTTCGGCTTAGAGAAGTACGATTATAGTCTAGGGGAATGTACTGACCAGTCATCCTATGAAAGTCGACCGACTGATCTACCCAGAAAAAATTGACTTAACCTAAGCGCTGATACAATTAAATGTAACACCGTCAGACCAATTCGGGTGACCTGATCCGATCTGAAGTGTTGCATTAGGGCCACCAAAATGAGCCACTGATCCGAACACCGATATGTAGTTTCCCTAGAATTGCATCTATAAGGAGTCACCCTAAGCATAAAGCAAAGTAGCCACCCTAAAGGAGTATCTTGGGGCCTATGGGCCTACCCAAGGGTCTCATTAGGTCCTTAAAGATTTACCAACTTGATCAGAGCTGAACCTTCGTACTCTAGACTCCTACTCATATAGTATCCAGTAGAAATCAGATTGAGAAATAACTTTAATATCAAAATCATGATCTAGTAGAATGTTGTAAAAATTACAATGTAGTTATTTAAATCACATGAATGCCCTCTATCCATACACCAAAATACAGTCCCCATGCTAAGGGAGTTCCTTGGAGCCTTTGAGCCTACCCAAAGAATACCTTAGGTCCGTAAGGAATTACCAATTTGGTTAGAGCTAAACCTCAAAACTCCAGAATCCTACCCAATCAGTATCCCAAAAATCAGTTCATATAATAAATAGCAGATTTCATGATCCATAAATTAGGAATAATTATATTTTCCAGTGAAGACAAATAACCAAAGAGCATATTTTTTGTAGCCATAGTTCATAATCAGTAAATCAATACATCAGTAAATAAGAATATCGAACATTTAAAAGATTCAATAAAACAATAACTTTGGTAAAGCATATTTCAGGACAAATAAAATAATAATATAGCACATAGAGAACATACTAGAGGATCCAATTATTTTTTATGGGTACTTAGTATTTATCAGGTGGTGATCCACAAAATTTTTGCAAACTGATTGAAATTCAGTACAATAACCCTATAAAAAAGGGGTTTGATAGCTAACAGATTCATCATTCATTCAGGAAGAGATTTATCAAGATCATATAGTATTCATATATTTTTCAGAGGCACTAAGTAATCATGAAGATATTCAGAATCTTTTACATCAGAGTTACTTGAGATTTCAGATATGACAAAAGTGATTCCATTATTCAGGCAATCAGAGGCATTTTATTTAATTTTGACATATACATTACTTCTAGAAATTTAGTCTTTAGGAGTTTATTCAAGAATCAAAATTCTACGTCTTTTACCATATAAAAGATTAGGATGAATTATCTGGGTTATTTTTAATTTTAGGGACAATCCTTGTCTTTTATATCATATGAGTATTTTCGTAGTTTCTTATCCAAGTATTTTCGACATTTAACCTTTAACGAGATTAATCAGAATGTACGAGTCCTGAGATTAATTGATTTTCTGATTAAATCACTAAACTTATATTTATCTCTTATCAATCTTCTAGTTCCTTACACGATTCATTTGAGTCTTATTGGGTTTACTATCTTTATAACATATTCAATTCGAGTCCATTAATAATTAACTCTATGTAATTGACAAATAAATCCAATCATGCATTAACAAGTCACAAACATGTACCATAAAGAATGCATAAGGTAGTAAAGTATTACCTCAATTTTAGAACCACATTAGTCGATCATTTTAATTCCATTCGATCATTCTCGAACTTTAATTCCACATCTCATAATGTCTCAGATACATGACAAAATAAATGACATCAAAACATATCTTAATTTAAAAATGGATCAAATCACAAGATAAAATGTTGAAAACTAGCTCATCGGTTCGAATTTAGTGAAACAGACTTTGGATTCGGACTCAGGACGTCGAAAAACATAAAATATGACTTTGCAAACAATTTGACTTTTTGGTCAAAGTGTACAGTCAAAATTAAAGTCATCTCTGGTCAAAGTTAACGAGTTAACCCAACCGGATTGACTTAGTGAGTTGACTTAGACAGGTCAAACATATATGGTTCAGACTGAATTTGGCCGGTTCTGTTGATCTGTATTGTTTATAGAAGATTTTCTGTGCGAGGACGAGCCCACGCGCACGCGACAGCGCATGGTGGTACGTGACTCTAATGACAAGGTTGGGTCGGTCGACCGAGCACTTTGGGAGCATCTAACATAAAAAAATCCATACATTCATCCCAATAATCAACCAAATCAATTTAAATCTACCCAAAAAAACATTCAAACATTACCCAAATCGGTGATCGGCGAAGGGATAATTTCGGATAACGAACCCAGTCAGGTTTGAGTGCACAGGGACATGGAGTCCAATGGTAGTGGCGGTGAGGTGGCTGGAATTGAAGCAAAACCGAGCGACGATGGGGGTTTCAACAAAGTTTTATCGGCTTCTCCACGGTGAACAGCGACAACTAGCACAAATTGGCTATAAAGGTTTTGGTCGGGCTTCAGTGGCACTTCTATTGAGAAATTTGAAATCGCTCACCCACGAGCGATGACGGTGGAGGGGCGGTGAGGTCTTCGAAAGCTGTTTCTCTCAATTCGAGCCAAACAGTGATCGATTTAGGTCATTGACGATTGGGTACGGGTCGTAGGAGGACACCTGTTCGTCTGGTGGTGTTGGAACACTATAACGGCGGCCCGACGCGGGCAAAACAATGATCAAAGGCTTAAGGATGAGGGGTTTATTTTATGAAAATCGGTTTGGGGCTAGAAATTTCACGAACACCCGGGGGGTCTGGAAAATGGGTTAGAACCAAATATATTAAACATAAAATAAATATTTATTATTTCATATCACCAATAGTGACCTAGCTTGGTTGGTAGGGTGATGGTATGCCATACCCTAGGTCACGAGTTTAAGCCTCCCAATCACCTATTTATTTTATTTTATTATGGGTAAATTATGGGGCTAGTCCTTAAACTTTCTAGATATTTAAACTTAACCCAAAATTTTTCAAATCTATACATTTTTGTCCCTTACTAAAATTAAATAAATTAATACTTAATAAAGATGAAGAATATTCAGGTGTAACAATTCTCCTCCCCTTAAAAGAATTTCGTCATCGAAATTCACTCAAGTCACAAAAATTCAGAAGTGAAGCTTTCATCAAATCTTTAATATCTTCAGTTAGCTTTTACAGAAGTACGGGTCTCCTACTAATCCTTAATTGACTTAATATATATTCTCGTCAGAACTCTCCCTCATAATAATAAAAGAATATGAAAAAAATATCCTTGTGGAAACGATTCGACCTTGGCTATGAGGTTAGGTTCATAGAGCGATAACATATTCCAATTTCGCTTCTAGAGTCGGGTTATAATTTCTCGGATAAGTAACTCTCATATTACTCGTGAGTCACTTTACAAAATTTTGACAAACATTACTGGTATTCCTTTTATGCATAGGTCGAGCCCTAACGGATATAAAACTTAGGTTAGCTTATTATAGAGAGGAACTCGACCTTAGAGTTTTGGCTTAGAGAAGTACGATTATAGTCTATGTGCATGTACTGACCAGACATCCTATGACAGTCGACCGATCGGTCTACCCAAAAAAACTTGACTCAACCTAAGCTTTGATACCACTAAATGTAAGACCGTCAGAACGATGCGAGTGACCCGATCTGATCCGAAGTGTCGCATTAGGGCCACCGGAGCGAGCCACAATAAAAATTCAGGAAAATTTAAATTTTTTGTTAAAGCGTATAAAATCACAAAAGAATTTATAAATAAAATACAAGTTCACAAAACCATCCATATATTACAAGCAAAAATAAAATCATATAAGTTTCAGACTCGGTATATATAAAAAGAATCAAATGTGACATACATGTCCCCTATTTACACATTGTACCGTACTATGCAAGCAAAGCAGAAGGAACTCCTAAAATTGAAGTTGATAGCTGCACTTGATCGATTCTTTTAACCTGAAATGGTGAGTAAAAAGTGAGCTTTGGGAAGCTCAGTAATACAGAACTACCAAATGAATGCAATAGGCCATCGGGTATAAGGTAAAACATAAATTCCTTAGCGGGGCAATCATCATCAGATTCTAGCGGAGAATTCAAATTTCATTAGCTAAGTCTTTAGTTACAAACACGAATTTACAGTCTGAAGGATATATTCAGATGATACAGATTCAGAAAATTGATTGGGGAGTCTAGTGTGTTCCAACAAAGCAGAGAAATGTGTACAAATCCTTTAAAAACATTAGTAGTCTAAAGCATATTTTAAAACTATAGTAATACCCTCCAACCGAACATCAATATGTAATTGCCCTAGAACTGCATCCATAAGGACTTACCCGAAGTACACAATAAATGAGCCACCTAAGGGAGTACTTCGGGGCATATGGGCCTACCCAAAGGTCTCATTAGGTCCGTAAGGATTTACCAGCTTGATCAGAGTTGAACCTCTGTACTTCAGACTCCTACTCATACAGTATCCAGTAGAAATTAGATTGTGCAGTAACTTTAATATCAAAATCAAGATCTAGTAGAATGTTGTAAAATGACAATGTAGTTATTTCAATCATATGAATACCCTCCATCTATACACCAAAATATAATCCCTATACTAAGGGAGTGCCTCGGGGCCTTTGAGCCTACACAAGGAATACCTTAGGTCCGTAGGGAATTACCAGCTTGATCAGAGATGAAACTCTATACTCCAAAAGCCTACCCAAACAGTATCTCAAAAATTAGGTATTACATTAAATAATAGATTCCATGATCCATAAATCAGGAATATTAATATTTTCTAGTGAAAATAGGTAACCAGAGAGCACATTTCATGTAGCCATAGTTCATAATCAGTAAATTAGAATATTGAACAGTTAAAAGATTCAATAAAATAGTAACTTCGATAAATCACTTTCAGGATAGATAAAATAATCATATAGCACATTGGGAACACACTAGAGAATCCATTTATTTTCCGGGGGTACTTGGTATTTATCAGGTAGGGAGCCACAAAATTTCTACAAACTGATTGAATTTTAGTGTGACATCCCTATAAAAAGGGGGTTTGATAGCTAACAAATTCATCAATCATTCAGGAAGTGATTTATCAAGATCATATATTATTCAGATATTTTTTGGAGGCACTAAGTAATCAGGAATGTATTTAGAATCTTTTACATCAGAGTTATTTGAGATTTCAGATATGACAGGAGTGATTCCATTATTCAGACAATCAAAGGTATTTCATTTAATTTTGACATATACATTACTTCTAGCAATTTAGTCTTTAGGAGTTTATTCAAGAATCAGAATTCTAAGTCTTTTACCATATCAAAGGTTAGGATGAATTAACAGAGTTATTTTCACTTTCATGGTCAATCATTGTCTTTTACATCATACGAGTATTTTCGTAGTTTCTTATCAAAGTATTTTTGACATTTAACCTTTAACGAGATTAATCAAAATTTACGAGTCCTAAGATTAATTAATTTACTGATTAAATAGCTGAACTTAGATTTATCTCTTATCAATCTTCTAGTTCCTTACACAAGTCAATTGAGTCTTATTGGGTTTACTGTCTTTATAATGTATTTAATTCGAGTCCATCAATAATTAACTCCATGTAATTGACCAATAACTCCAATCATGCATTAACAAATCATCAACATGTACCTTAAAACATGCATAGGGCAGTAAAGTATTACCTCGATTTTATAACCACATCGATCAATCATTTTAATTACATTCGATCATTCTAAAACATTAATTCCACGTCCCATAATGTCTCGAACGCATGAAAAAATAAATTACATCAAAAACATATCTTAATCGGGAAAAATAATCGAATCTCAAGATAACATGCTGAAAAACAACTTACCGGGTTCAAATTTGGTGAAATGAACTTCAAATTCATACTTGGGACATCGAAAAGCATAAAAGATGACTTTTTAGAAAATTTAACTTTTTAGTCAAAGTTCACAGTCAACGATCAAAGTCAAAGTCAACTCTGGTCAAAGTCAAAGAGTTGACTCAACCGAATTGACTCAGTGAGTTGACTCAGCTTGATCAGTTTGGGTTAGCTCAGTTGGGTCAAACAGACCCAATTCAGGCCGGGTTGGGCCAGTTCAGTCCTTATGGACCGTTTCTAGAAGATTTTATGGGTGAGAATAAGCCCCACGCGCACGCGGTGATGTGTGGCGGTGCGTGACGATGGTGATGGGTTCAGTTCAGTCGGTCGACATTCTGGGAGAATCCAACATAAAAAACAACCATATATTCATCCCAATAATCAACTAAATCGAAGCGATGTGGAGTCCAATTATGGTGGTGGCGAGGCGAACGGATGAGAGAGATGGCCAAAATCAAAGCAAAATAGAGCAGCGATGAGGGTTTCGACGAAGCTTTACCGGCTTCTCTACGAAGAACAGCGGTGGCTAGCACAAATCGACCATATGGGTTTTGGTCGGGCTTCAATGGCGCTTCTATTGAAATGATCGGTGCCGCTCACCCACGAGCGATGACGGAGGAGGGGCGATGAGGGATTCGAAAGCCTTTGCTTTCAATTAGGGCCAAACAGTGGTCGATTTGGGTCGTTGATGGCTGGGGACGGGTCGCAGCAAGACGTCGGTTCTTCTGGTGGTGTCGGAACACCACAACGGCGCCCCGGGGTAGGCAAATCGATGGTCAAAGGCTTTAGGATGAGGGGTTTGTTTTATGAAATTTGGGTTGGGGCTAGGGATTTCACAAACACCACGAGGTATGGAAAATGGGTTAAAACCCAATATATTAAATATAAAACAAATATTTATTATTTCATATCACCAACAGTGACCTAGCCTAGTTAGTAGGGTGATGGTCGACCATACCCTAGGTTATGGGTTCAAGCCTCCTAACCACCCATTTATTTTATTTTATTATGGGTAAATTGTGGGGCTAGTTCCTGAACTTTCTAGATATTCGAACTTAACCCAAAATTTTTCAAAACTGTACATTTTGGTCCCTTACTAAAATTAAATAAATTAATACTTAATAAAGCTCAAGAATTTTCGGGTGTGACACAACTTTTTTGTTGGAGTTTAATCAAAAATAAAAATAAACAGAATGTTACAAAAATATTGGGTAAAGTATATAAATGGTCCTCCGACTATAAAAAGTTGCTTTGTTGAGTCCCTCGACTATTAAAAGTTACAAAATGGTCACCCGACTATTCATTATGTTCCTAACTCGCCTTTTTCTGTTAAAAAACTTAATGACAGTCTGAGTTAGGCGTTAACCTGTTGACTGAGATATGATAAAATATAATCTCATAATCTCAAACAACTTTCATATCTTAGTCAACATGTTACGTCCTATTGAGACGATTGTTAATTTTTTAACAGAAAAATACGAGTTTGGAATATAATGAATAGTCGGGTGACCGTTTTGTAACTTTTAATAGTCGAGGGACTCAACAAAGCAACTCCATATAGTCGAGAGACTACATTATAACTTTGAATAGTCAGGGGACTCAACAAAATAATAACTTATAGTTGGGGACCATTTGTATACTTATCCAAAATTGTAATAAATATAATAAGATAAAATATATAACTCTTAATTTGAATCCAACACCTGCGTATCAATGAAGATAGAATTGTTATAATATATGCAATGTAACAACCCGATTTTCAAAATAATATTTAATTAAAATTGGAGGGTTTAATTGTGAAAATTTGGCGAAAATTTGGGACTGAATTGAAAGATTTTAAAACTTGGAGCTTGTTTTAAAGTTAAAGAAAATTCAGGGACCAAGCCCTGAATTTAACCTTGGAGTGTCGGCAGGCAATTGTTATATGCGTGATTTCTGTTTTGAAAAACAGAAATCAATTTCACAAATCCTTTCCTCACGCACACAACTTCCAAACTCGATTCCGACGCCGTCCGAATTCCGATCGTTGTTTTGAAACCACCGTTGTGTTCATCATCGAGCGAGGAGCAAACCCTTCAAATTAATTGAAGCGAAACGTGGCCAAACGTCGGGAATTTCCAGTCAAAGTAGCGACGGTTTTGTTAGCTCTATCGCCGAGAAAATCTTAAATTCACCGCTGATCGTTGCTCCGTTTACGACACCTCCCGCACCATCGTGTTCCTTGTGCCGTTCCGAGTTCACCGGTGTCAACCTTGTCCGCCGTAGACGGCGGCGCATGAGGAGGTGGTGCAGTCAAAGATTCGGCCGATTTGAAATCGAGCTCTCCGCCGTTCAAAATTTTGAACCGATCGTTGTAAGTATCTCGAAATCGCTCAAAATAATTTTTAGAAATTTTTCTGGGATTTTTAGGGCCCCGGAGGACGCCTCACGCGCCACACGCGCCGCCGCAGGGCGAGTGGCTGCTGGAAACCGGTTTAACCGGTTTTCAACCGGTTCTGACCGGTTTCAACCGGTTCGAACCGGTTTGACCGGTCTGAACCGGTTTGACCGGTCTGACCCGACCCGACCCGATCGTTGACCCGACCCGACCGTTGACCCGACCCGACCGTTGACCGTTGACCGTTGACTTTCTTTGACCAAAACTTAAAATGGCTTTGACCGAGCATTAAACGACCGTTAATCTTTTCCGAGTATACCTATCCTGATAGTTTTCGACGTCCCGAATCCGTTTCCATGGTCCGTTTTGTCAAATTCGAATACGAAGATCTCCAAATCTACAGTCAAAGTGGTTGACTTTGACTTTGACCAAGAATTTGAATTTTCGGAAAGTCATACTTTATGTTTTTCGACGCCCTGATTCCGATTCCGCAATCTGTTTGGCCAAATTCAGACTCAAAATACCTCAAATTGATAGTCAAAGCCGAAAAATGCTTATATACTTAAGAAGTTTAGCTTTGAACAATTAAATAGGATTTGGGACTGATAAATATTATTGTTTGAAGGTACAAGAGACTCTCTGGATCGTTCGACAGCTCAACCCAGCTCTTCTAGATCAGTTAAACCACGTGTGCCAGTATTCACCCGTTCGAAAACTGTAGCAGAGCGTGGTGAAACCAGCAATCAGTAGATTTGTTATTTGAATCTATTGTCGAGGTGTGTTCTCTACTTATTATTGAACTGTTTATTGGTTTTAATATGTGGTACACCGAATTCATTGGTTATTGTTTTATGGATGCACCAATTTAATGTGACAATTTATGGAATATGGCTACTATCTAATTTTTGTTTTGAAATGGTATATGATTACCATGTTTTTGGATTTATGGAATTTATGTCACGGTGCAATTGAATTTTGGAATTGAATTACGATGGAATAGCTCTGATCAAGCTAACTGGGCCTAATGTGACTCTTGAGGGCCCCAAGATGTTTCATTAGGTCGGCTTTCCTTTGCTGTGTGCTTAGGGTAAGCTATATGGACTTATTGACTTGGGCTTAAGGATACAAGCTTTAGAGCCTATCCTTAAGTCGGCTTTCTTTTTGCTATGTGCATAAAGTAAGCTATATGGAAAATAATTTTGAGAACTACTGATGGTGTACCAGAAAAAGGGTTTAAACTATGATTTTCAAAAGTTAAACTCTTTTACGAATTTGTGAGATTACTGGACTATGATTTGTACCTATTGACATTTAATGGAAATGTTGGGACACACTGAGCCTAGCTCACCTTTTGAAAATATTTTCTCCCTTTCAGATACTGTTGGTTAGATACCTCGGTTCAAGCACTTGGAGGATCAACATATCTCTTGAAGTAAATCAGATTGTAATGTTTCTATCTTGCAAGTTGACTTTATTTTGGTGACATGGACCTTATTTTAAATATCGGATTTTATAATGATGACTCTTTTGCTAGTACTGCTCGGTTTATTGTGATTTTGAATTTGAAGACATGTTTTAAATTAAATTATTATTTATTGGTACTATATTTACGAGTTGGATTTTGATAGTATAATTTGTTTATAATTTCATGTTATTTATAATGTGATTTTATATTGATAGAATAACGATTTCGGAAAATGTCTTTAATAATCATAATGTGATCCACTAGACTTAGTCGAAACGCATAGGTCGGGTCTAGGGGGTTACATTTATTGGTATCAGAGCTTTTGGTTTTTAACCCTCGGACTGTGTATGAGTCCACATTGAAAATACGGTTTTGAAATATTTTACAAAACGAGTTACTAAGGCCATGTCACAAAGTTATTAAGATTTTAACTATGTTTGAGACTCCAAGTGCTTATCTAACCCTAAGTTTATCTTCTGTAGTAAACTTGAGATCCATCAAAATGAGTGCTAGACGTGGTCGTCGAACTAGCCGTGGACGAGGTCGAGTGGCTAGATTCGCAGATCCGATCGATGAGATACGGGTAGATCCCCCACCTCCGATAGGTGATCATGCTCCTACGACCCCAACGGATCTGCCTCCTGCCGCTGGTATTGACATGACTACACCGATAATAGGAGCGACCGATATTGAGTCAGAGTCTACCGAAGTTGCTTTGGATGAGAATTTTGGTAGACAATTTCTGTAGTTAATACAGGGAGCAGTCAGAGCTACTGGTGTTGTATATGAGGTTCCTATTTCGCAGACTTTGATTGCCAATGGAGTTAGAACTTTTGGGGGACAGATAGGTGGAGCTCCTACTGAAGCTGAGGATTGGCTCCAGGATACAGAGAGACGCATGGATCAGTTGGGTTTGGACTCAACTAAGAGATATCAGGGTACTGTGGCGATGTTAGATGGCAATGCCTATACTTGGTGGGAGTCAGTGACCAGTAGTGTTCCTACCGATCGTTTGACCTGGAATTTCTTTAAGGATCGCTTTCAGAGCCGTTTTCTGGGAGAGCGCTACTTAGCTCAGAGACGACAACAGTTTCAAGACCTGGTTCAGGGAGACATGACTGTTTCTGAATATGAGATCGAGTTCCTGAAGTTGCTGAAGTATGGATTCAGTATGGTACCTACGGAGAGAGATCGATGTCGTAAATTTGCCCTTGGACTCAGATACGAGCTGCATAGGCAAGTTATAACCCATCAGGATGAGATATTTGATGTGCTGGTGGGCAGAGCCAAAGATGCGGAAGAGGTGGAGGTTTTAGCTTCTGGTAGAGAGCATGTTGATCAAGATCGATCTAAGAAATTTTCAAGCCCGATGGAGTCATCAGCACAGTCCGGGAAGAGGACTCGTACTTCAGCCCCTCAGAGAAGCAATACACGTTTCAGGCCTGCAGTATCCTCACCTTTAGCTGTCAGTCGAGGCGGTTCCTCGTCGTATTATAATGGGCCCCTTTGTGAGTATTGTGGTAAACAGCACTCAGGAGAGTGTCGTAAGAAGATGGGTCTTTGCTATCAGTGTGGATCTAGTGGTCATTATCGGAGGGATTGTCCTTAGTTAGTTTCGTTTGAGCAGACCACTACCCAAACTCCTGTGCGTTCGCAGACTACAGTACAGACCCCAATTAGAGATCGTAGTCAAGGAAAGACTCAAGGATCAGCGTCCAGGACAGACAGTAGATCCTGACCTCAGCAAAATAGAGGGCCAACAGCTTCTGAGGCTAGACAGCCAGCTTTAGTTTATGCAACTAGACGTCGTGATGACAGAGATGAGCCTGAGGTTATTGCATGTACATTTACTATATATTCTACCCCATACTTTGCATTATTGGACAATGGCTCCACTCACTCCTATGTATCGAGCTTAGTATCTCGAAACCTTCAGATTCTGATAGAGAACACTGAAAATACTGTTACAGTTACAAGTCCAGTAGGACAAGCGATATTAGTGAATAAAGTATTCCGGCGTTGTCCTCTCGAGGTTCAAGGAGAAATTTTTCTCGCTGATCTTATGGAACTTCCTTTAGGGGAGTTCGATCTAATTCTTGGAATGGATTGGTTAAATAAACACAAGGTAAAGCTGGATTGCGAATACAAGCGGGCTACTCTGAAGACTTCAGATGGTCGGACTGTTGTGTTAATTGGTGAACGGCGTGGTTATCTCTCCAATATAGTTTCAGCGATGGAAATTGATCATATGATCCGGAAGGGATATGAGACCTTCATTGCTTGTATTTTGAACACCAAAGGTGCATTGTCCACGATCGAGGAGATTCGTACAGTTAGCGAGTTTCCTGATGTTTTTCCGGAGGAGTTGCCTGGGTTACCTCCTGATAGAGAGGTAGAGTTCGAGATTGAGACTTATCCGGGATCTTCACCTATTTCTCTGACACCTTATCGTATGGCTCCAAAGGAACTTAAGGAGTTGAAAGTCCAATTGCAAGAATTATTCGATCGAGGATTTATCCGACATAGTACTTCACCATGGGGAGCTCCAGTTTTATTCGTGAAAAAGAAGGATGGGTCGTTAAGATTATGTATTGACTATCGGAAATTGAACAAGATGACGGTCAAGAATAAATACCCATTACCAGGATTGATGACTTATTTGATCAATTGCGAGGAGCTACTGTATTCTCTAAGATTGATCTTCGTTCGGGGTATTATCAATTGAAAGTTAAAGGATCTGATGTTGCAAAAACGGCCATTCGCACTAGATATGGTCATTATGAATTTTTAGTGATGCCTTTTGGTTTGACGAACGCTCCTGCAGCTTTTATGGATTTGATGAATCGGGTGTTCTGACCATATTTGGATCAATTTGTGGTGGTCTTCATTGACGATATTCTGATCTATTCTCGTACTGAGGCAGAGCATGACGAGCATTTGAAGATCGTTCTGCGGACTTTGAGAGAGCATCGCCTATATGCAAAACTAAGCAAATGTGAGTTTTGGCTTCAAGAAGTGTCATTTCTGGGGCATATTATCTATGCGCGAGGTGTTCAGGTGGATCCCAGCAAGATAGAGGCTATTATGAATTGGAAACGACCTAAGAACGTATCTGAAATCCGCAGTTTCTTGGGCTTGGCTGGTTATTATCGACGTTTTGTTGAGGGCTTCTCGATCATTGCTTCTCCTTTGACAAAGTTGTTAAGGAAGAATGTGTTGTTTGACTGGGGCGAGGCACAACAGGAGAGCTTTGAGAAATTAAAGGCGGTTTTGACTCAAGCACCGGTGTTGATTCAACCAGAGTCCGGGAAGGATTTTACAGTGTATAGTGATGCTTCACATTCAGGACTTGGTTGTGTTTTAATGCAGGAAAGTAAGGTGGTGGCTTATGCATCCCGTCAGCTACGGCCGCATGAGAGTAACTATCCTACTCACGATTTAGAGTTGGCAGCAGTAATTTTTGCCTTGAAGATTTGGAGACACTATCTTTATGGAGAGAAGTGTTACATTTTCACAGATCATAAGAGCTTAAAGTATCTTCTGACTCAGAAGGAACTTAATTTGAGACAGCGTCGCTGGTTAGAGCTTCTAAAGGATTATGATTGCGTGATTGATTAACACCCTGGTAAAGCTAACATTGTAGCAGATGCTTTGAGTCGAAAGACGGTATCGGAGTTGAGGTCTTTAATGGCCAAGATGAATTTATATGACGATGGCACTTTGTTAGCAGAATTGCAAGTTAAGCCGACCTTGGTTGATGAGATCAAAGCTAAGCAGCCCCTTGATAGCTTCTTGCTTTCTATCTTTGAGCAAGTAGAGCAGGGGACAAACTCAGATTACGCAATTGATCAGGATGAAGTTTTATGCTTTAAAGGTAGATATTGTGTGTCTGATGATGCTGAGTTGAGGCAGACTATCCTTACTGAGGCTCATAGTAGTCCATATGCTATGCACCCCGGAGGAGATAAGATGTACCGGAATTTGAGAGAGAGGTATTATTGGATCGGTATGAAGAAAGACATATCTGACTTTGTGGCTAGGTGTTTGACTTGTCAGCAAGTTAAGGCAGAACATCAACATCCATCAGGTTTGTTACAGCCTATCAAGATTTCTGAATGGAAATGGGAGCGTATTACTATGGATTTTGTTACTGGCTTGCCTATGACTCCTTTGAAAAAAGATTCGGTTTGGGTGATTGTTGACAGACTTACAAAGTCAGCTCACTTCATTCCTGTGCGAGTAAATTATACTTTGGATAAGCTGGCAAGATTGTATATTTCAGAGATTGTCAGATTGCATGGTGTTCCATTGTCTATTATTTCTGATCGAGATCCGAGATTTACTTCGAGATTTTGGAAGGCGTTACATACGGCTTTGGGAACAAGATTGGATTATAGTACATCATTTCATCCACAAACTGATGGTCAATCTGAGAGAGTAATTCAGATTCTGGAGGATATGTTGCGGGGTTGCGTAATCGATTTTCATGGTAGTTGGGAAAAATTTTTGCCGTTAGCTGAATTTGCTTACAATAACAGTTATCAGACCAGCATTCGTATGGCACCCTATGAAGTGCTCTATGGGCGTAAATGTCGCACTCCGATCTGCTGGACTGAATTGCGTGATAGGAAAACGTTGGGACCTGAGTTAGTGCGAGAGACGGAGGACACAGTCAGATTAATCCGTGACCGTCTGAAAGAGGCATTTGATAGGAAGAAATCTTATGCAAATCAAAGAAGGAAGGATATACAGTTTGAAGTGGGAGATCGGGTCTTTTTGAAAGTTTCACCCTGGAAGAAAGTATTGAGATTCGGGCGTAAGGGTAAATTGAGTCAAAGATTTATTGGACCATTTCGTATCTTGAAGAGGGTAGGACCTGTTGCATATCAGCTTGAGTTGCCTTCTGAGCTAAGTCGTATTCATGATGTCTTTCATGTATCAATGTTGAGGAGATACCGTCCAGATCCAGGTCACATTATTCAGGTTGAAGAAGTAGAGCTGAGACCTGATTTGTCATATGAAGAGGAGCCCATTCAGATCTTGGAGAGAGATGAACGAGTTCTTCGGAATAGACGAATTCCAATGGTCAAAGTTCAGTGGAGTAATTGAGGCCCATCAGAAGCTACTTGGGAGACATTGGAGTCAATGGAGGCTCAATTTCCTCAACTATTCTCATAAGGTAAATTTCGAGGACGAAATTTCTTGTAGAGGGGGAGAATTGTAACAACCCGATTTTCAAAATAATATTTAATTAAAATTGGAAGGTTTAATTGTGAAAATTTGGCGAAAATTTGGGACTGAATTGAAAGATTTTAAAACTTGGAGCTTGTTTTAAAGTTAAAGAAAATTCAGGGACCAAGCCCTGAATTTAACCTTGGAGTGTCGGCAGGCAATTGTTATATGCGTGATTTATGTTTTGAAAAACAGAAATCAATTTCACAAATCCTTTCCTCACGCACACAACTTCCAAACTCGATTCCGACGCCGTCCGAACTCCGATCGTTGTTTTGAAACCACCGTTGTGTTCATCATCGAGCGAGGAGCAAACCCTTCAAATTAATTGAAGCGAAACGCGGCCAAACGTCGGGAATTTCCAGTCAAAGTAGCGACGGTTTTGTTAGCTCTATCGCCGAGAAAATCTTAAATTCACCGCTGATCGTTGCTCCGTTTACGACACCTCCCGCACCATCGTGTTCCTTGTGCCATTCCGAGTTCACCGGTGTCAACCTTTTCCGCCGTAGACGGCGGCGCGTGAGGAGGTGGTGCAGTCAAAGATTCGGCCGATTTGAAATCGAGCTCTCCGCCGTTCAAAAATTTGAACCGATCGTTGTAAGTATCTCGAAATCGCTCAAAATAATTTTTAGAAATTTTTCCGGGATTTTTAGGGCCCCGGAGGACGCCTCACGCGCCACACGCGCCGCCGCAGGGCGAGTGGCTGCTGGAAACCGGTTTAACCGGTTTTCAACCGGTTCTGACCGGTTTGACCGGTTCGAACCGGTTTGACCTGTCTGACCCGACCTGACCGTTGACCCGACCCGACCCGATCGTTGACCCGACCCGACCCGACCGTTGACCCGACCCGACCCGACCGTTGACCGTTTACCGTTGACCGTTGACTTTCTTTGACCAAAACTTAAAATGGCTTTGACCGAGCATTAAACGACCGTTAATCTTTTCCGAGTATACCTATCCTGATAGTTTTCGACGTGCCGAATCCGTTTCCATGGTCCGTTTTGTCAAATTCGAATCCGAAGGTCTCCAAATCTACGGTCAAAGTGGTTGACTTTGACTTTGACCAAGAATTTAAATTTTCGGAAAGTCATACTTTATGTTTTTCGACGCCCTGATTCCGATTCCGCAATCTGTTTGGCCAAATTCAGACTCAAAATACCTCAAATTGATAGTCAAACCTGAAAAATGCTTATATACTTAAGAAGTTTAGTTTTGAACAATTAAATAGGATTTGGGACTGATAAATATTATTGTTTGAAGGTACAAGAGATTCTCCGGATCGTTCGACAGCTCGACCCAGCTCTTCTAGATCAGTTAAACCATGTGTGCCAGTATTCACCCGTTCGAAAACTGTAGCAGAGCGTGGTGAAACCAGCAATCAGTAGATTTGTTATTTGAATCTATTGTCGAGGTGTGTTCCCTACTTATTATTGAACTGTTTATTGGTTTTAATATGTGGTACACCGAATTCATTGGTTATTGTTTTATGGATGCACCAATTTAATGTGACAATTTATGGAATATGGCTACTATCTAATTTTTGTTTTGAAATGGTATATGATTACCATGTTTTTGGATTTATGGAATTTATGTCACGGTGCAATTGAATTTTGGAATTGAATTACGATGGAATAGCTCTGATCAAGCTAACTGGGCCTAATGTGACTCTTGAGGGCCCCAAGATGTTTCATTAGGTCGGCTTTCCTTTGCTGTGTGCTTAGGGTAAGCTATATGGACTTATTGACTTGGGCTTAAGGATACAAGCTTCAGAGCCTATCCTTAAGTCGGCTTTCTTTTTGCTATGTGCATAAAGTAAGCTATATGGAAAATAATTTTGAGAACTACTGATGGTGTACCAGAAAAAGGGTTTAAACTATGATTTTCAAAAGTTAAACTCTTTTACGAATTTGTGAGATTACTGGACTATGATTTGTACCTATTGACATTTTATGGAAATGTTGGGACACACTGAGCCTAGCTCACCTTTTGAAAATATTTTCTCCCTTTCAGATACTGTTGGTTAGATACCTCGGTTCAAGCACTTGGAGGATCAACATATCTCTTGAAGTAAATCAGATTGTAATGTTTCTATCTTGCAAGTTGACTTTATTTGGTGACATGGACCTTATTTTAAATATCGGATTTATTGTGATTTTGAATTTGAAGACATGTTTTAAATTAAATTATTATTTATTGGTACTATATTTACGAGTTGGATTTGATAGTATAATTTGTTTATAATTTCATGTTATTTATAATGTGATTTTATATTGATAGAATAACGATTTCGGAAAATGTCTTTAATAATCATAATGTGATCCACTAGACTTAGTCGAAACGCATAGGCCGTTTTGTAACTTTTAATAGTCGAGGGACTCAACAAAGCAACTCAACAAAGCAACTCCATATAGTCGAGAGACTACATTATAACTTTGAATAGTCAGGGGACTCAACAAAATAATAACTTATAGTTGGGGACCATTTGTATACTTATCCAAAATTGTAATAAATATAATAAGATAAAATATATAACTCTTAATTTGAATCCAACACCTGCGTATCAATGAAGGTAGAATTGTTATAATATATGCAACTTGAATTCCTTTGAAATAATGTGTTTATTTTCAAGGTAAAATTGGTATAATTAAGTGTTAAGCTCCTCTATTATAGGGATTGGTTCAATTTAATTTATCTGTTAGTAAAAAGAGTTAAATAAGATAAGGATCCATTTATATAACTGTAGTTTTATACACTATCGTAATTTTTCATCTGATTAATAAAAATATGACTATAAAAATTATCAATATAATTGCACTTGCCTTGTGTGTAAAAATTCAAATTAATTTGATACTTATATTTGTAGACCTCGAACTTTATTAGGGACTGAACCGATGTTTTCAAAATGATTTAGACTTCGTTTGAAAATGTTTCTCCAAATGAGCTTTTCCGATGCAAAAGTATTATTTTTCCAGTTTCTTGATTTGAGTCAGTGAACTCGTTTGAAATATGAATTTTTGGGTGAAAATAAAATGTTTGGGATTACTTTTGCTTTTCAAACGGATTCTTAAACAGAAAAAAAAAACACTTCCATAAACATTTCCAAATGATCCATCAGTTTTAGTAAAATAAATCGATGTTCATTTTTAACCCAAAAATTAAATAAAATTATTGTTTATGAATATGATTTTGGCATTTGAATTAAACTTGAATTTGAATTTAGATTTGGGTTGTGTTTTCAAATTCGGGCATTGAACCCAATTATAGACTTTTTAATTTGAATTATGTTATTGGGTCCTTTTACATTTTGGGCTTTAATATATACAATATAATAATAATACATTAAAAATTATTGTATATATAAGAAGAATAATAAAATAATAAAAACATCTTAAAATATTCTGGACATTAAATGAGACCACTGTTAACTCGTATGATTTTGAAAAAAAAAACAAAAATTAAATATCAAAATGAAATAAAAATAACAATTTAAAAATAAATTAATCCTAAATAATATTTATTTATAATCAAACTGATAATTAAATAATTTAAAATACTTTTATCATTTTTTCACATTTATTTTTTCAATTTATCAATTATCACCTCAATTAATCTATTCGTACAACAATGGGAAATGCCAATTAATTCCACCGTGCCCAGAGATGCGTACATGTCCGAATCTGATGAGTTCCATCTTAATTCAATTCAATTCAAAATTATTAGATCGATTTTTTTAAAAAAATTAGGGTTCAAATTGGGTCGAATTGGGTTTTTGTAGATGTTATATTCGGGTTAGGTTAGGTTAGGATTTAATGTGAAAAATATATAACTCAAAAAAAAATTTTACTTTATTTATTATGAATAATTACAATAATATTCATATATATTGTTTTAATTAACTAGGGATTTTTTATTAAATAAAACTAATATTTTTTTCATAAACATATTATTTCGGATCAAATCAGATCATTTTCAAGTTTATCCGGAAGAGATGGGTCAAATTCAGATAGTATAAAATGTGTATATTTTAAAATTTTAATTCGGATTGAATAATTTTAAAAAGGATCAAGTTGATTGAAAATTTGATCTAACCTGACCTATGCTCATCGTGTCAGACCTAATCTCATATGTTTCAAACTCCCAGTACACATTACCCACTTCATCTCATCTGATCCTCAATTCCCCTCATCAAAATCGTGTCATAATATCAGCAGTTGAAATGTCTCAAAAACTGTGATGAGAAGCAGGAGATTATATCTTATGAGGATATAAATGAAAAGCATAAAACAGATCAAAGCAGAGAAGAGACCGGAGAATGGAGAGAAACAGAGCGAATCAAACGACTGTTATTCGGCTCTATAAATACAATCTCATTTCATTTCCTCTTCCACCTTATCGTTTCCATCTCATTTTCTCTTCTTTCACATCTCATAGAAGGCACTCTACATCTTGCTTTCTTTCTTTTCATTCTTAATTGTTAAAATTCTCGCTGATTATTTTTTTTTATTTCAATTTGTTCTACAATTTGTTTTTAGATTTGTTATCGATATAGTTTTTGCAATCGAATTTGCGTTATGTTTAAAGATAATGACTTAATATATGAATGTTGTAGATTTGGAATGCTGATGATGGTAATGTGTTTTTAGTTCGATCAATTGCTTGATTTCCAATTCTTAGGTAATATGGTTCTTTGACTTTTGGCTTTTCCGGGAAAAGTATGATTTGAATTCAAAAGCAAATAGTTTGTTTGTGATTTTTTTTATAGTGATGAAGAAAATAGCTTGATTTGAATCCATTGAAATTACACTAGCTTTTAATTGGTTAGATGTGAATTTACACTAGGCATTTAACAATTTCATTACTGATTTGCTTAATTTGCTTATTGAAAATTATTTCTATTTATATCTAATTAAAAAAGTACTAAAAATGTGAATTTATATGTGTATAGAAAATTAACGAAGCAAAAAGCAAGTATAGCCACAATGAATAGAATATTATCATGTCAAGTGCAAATATGGATTTTTTCATTTCTCTATCATAGTCCAATACATATGTCCATAAAATTTTCTATTTAGAGATTATTAGTTTATTACTATGGTTTTGTGTTGCATCACTTTTTTTGTTTGTCAACTTGATTTTTCATCGTAGTTGAGTCGATCTAATGCATTATGATGTGAAGTGCAGATATGGATACCTTCTTATTTACTTCCGAATCTGTCAATGAAGGTCACCCCGACAAGATCTGTGACCTGATTTCAGATGCTATCCTTGATGCCTGCCTGGAACAAGACCCAGAAAGCAAAGTGGCTTGTGAGACTTGCACCAAGACTAACATGGTTATGGTCTTCGGCGAGATCACGACCAAGGCCAACGTTAACTATGAGAAAATTGTTCGGGATACTTGTAGAGGTATAGGGTTCACATCAGCTGATGTTGGCCTTGATGCTGACAACTGCAAAGTACTAGTGAACATTGAGCAACAGAGCCCTGATATTGCTCAAGGAGTACATGGCCACCTCTCCAAGAAACCTGAGGAAATTGGGGCTGGTGACCAGGGTCACATGTTTGGTTAGGCCACGGACGAAACCCCTGAGTTAATGCCTCTAACCCATGTGCTTGCAACTAGGCTTGGTGCCAGGCTCACTGAAGTGAGAAAGAACAAGACATGCCCATGGTTGAGGCCTGATGGTAAGACCCAAGTGACTGTTGAGTATAGAAATGATGGTGGAGCCATGGTCCCCATTCGTGTTCATACTGTTCTTATTTCAACCCAACATGATGAGACCGTCACCAATGAGAAGATTGCAGCCGACTTGAAAGAACATGTCATTATGCCTGTTATTCCTGCAAAGTATCTAGATGACAAAACTATTTTCCACCTCAATCCATCGGTAGGTTTGTTATCGGGGACCACATGGGGATGCAGGACTTACTGGCCGAAAGATTATCATTGATACCTATGGGGGCTGGGGTGCTCATGGTGGTGGTGCTTTCTCGGGTAAGGATCCAACCAAGGTGGATCGCAGTGGTGCATACATTGTGAGACAAGCAGCAAAGAGCGTGGTGGCCTCAGGCCTTGCACGTCGCTGCATCGTTCAAGTATCCTACGCAATCGGTGTGCCAGAGCCCTTGTCAGTTTTCTTAGACTCATACAAGACAGGCAAGATCCCCGAAAGGATATATTGGCATTGATTAAGGAAGCTTTCGACTTCAGGCTGGGAATGATCTCTATAAATATTGACTTAAAGAGAGGAGGAAACTTTAGGTACCAAAAGACTGCTGCTTATGGTCATTTCGGCCGTGATGATCCTGATTTCACTTGGGAGATCGTTAAGCCTCTTAAGGCCAAGGCCTAAGTTACCATAATATCATGTGGTAGGTATCTGTCAATTTTTTCCATTTTACATTCTTTACTTTGGATTTCCTTTTCAGGGCATGATTGGTTTCATCAACCATTTCTCTGGTCTGCCATGGATTTTTTTTATTCCATTGTTTAATCATTCAATTCAATTTGTTTTTTCTATTATTCAAATATTGTTGAGGTACAAATACTGTCGCTATCTCTACCTCTACCTCATGGGTAATGGATGATTTGAAATTGTTTCGTATTCCCAAATATTAGTGCAAAGCAATTACAGCTTATCTATATTTATATTTTCTTTTAACTCAAGTTCAACGTCTACATTAAGTAGAACTTATTAAAGTCGAACTTATTAAGTGTCATCAGTGGTTATAGGGAGTATTGTTTTTCTTTAAAAGTCTTGGGTTCGATTAATTACGTCTATAAAGTGTGTATTTGTTTATTGTCATTTAACTAAGAAAATTCCGAACAAATATTATCTTATAATCACTTTTATTCTAATAAAATATTGTACATTCAGTTTATTTATACTAGATCTAATACGATTATGTATTGCATATAACGGTTGGCATACAACATAAGCTGAAAGCTTAATTGTTACATAAAATTTAAAATATAATATTAATGAAAAAATACATCATCACATTCGAAATACGAACTATTAAAATATAATATTAATGAAAAAAATACATCATCACATTAGAAATACGAACTATTACTCAACAATCTCTAAACTACTAGCTTAACAGCTTTTAGTTGACACCTCTCCTTTCTTCTAAGTTATAAGTAGGGACGGGTATGGGTCGGGTCGAATAGAATTTTTGACTAATCCAACCTGACCAGAAAATTATACATCCTCCACCCGGACCCGATCCAACCAAAAAAATATACACCCTCAATCCGACCAGAACCCGACCCGACCAGAAATAATATATTTATTAAAAAAATTAATTTTTATTCAATAAAAATTGGGATTTAATTGAAAAAAATAATATATAGAGGGGCATTATTATAATTATCCTTAAATATAAAGGTAAAATTATATATTTTTCTTGGGTCCGGTCGGGTAGAGTATTTTTCACCCTGAACCCAAACTCGACCCGACCCAAACACAACCTCTAAAAAAAACCTACCCGAACCGACTTGAACCCAATTTTTTTAAAAAAGTCCGACCCAATAGGGTCGAAACCCATCAGATTCGGGTCTCATGCCCATCCCTAATTATAAGTTTAATATATATTAAGAGTAAAATTCCTCTTTTCTCTCCCATAACCAGGAATTGTTCAAAAAATACGAATTATCACATTTGATGTACATGTACATTTATAATCATAAAGGTCGGATATTCATCCAAGCATATCACTAAATTCTAAATTGAGAACATTTTAAGATTTTCTTTTTTGTATTTTGATTAGTTTGTTTTTTAGTTTTCTTCCTTTTTGAAATTTTTATTTTTATTACGCAAAGATATTTGATTATATCATATTCTTTTTCTTAACCATAGTGGAGGTGGAGCAAAATAATTGACATAATGATAGTATATGAATGAATTGGAAAAGAGAGAGAGAGAGACTAAACTAAGAGCTACACTAAAACATGTTGGGAAAAGAACTATTGTATAAAAAAGAAATAACAAAATAAAATTATGATGTTAACGTGAATTTAACTTTGGTGGTTAAAAGAAGTGTTATTCCTTTAAGAGATTCTGAGTTAAGATAACTGTGTCTGAGGTATATGTGCATTGTTAATGATTAAGAAAATTTTGAATAATTATTATTTTATAATCACCCTAAACTATTGAAAAAAGAAATAATGAGATGCGGATAACACCAAATAAGATTTATATTCGGGAACTAATTACTCAACTGAGAAAACGCATGAAGAATCTGGCTACAAACACCACACTTGAAATGGTTCAAAGATTATTAAAATCATTTCTAATCTATACGTTTCTGTACCTATATAATTCATGGCATAACGTATCTTTAAACTTTACCTCAATCATGCCCAAGAGGGGGTCCTTTCACAAGGGAAAAATTATGGCCACTTAAGGACACTCGACCCTTATTTTTTATGGGTAATCTAAGATATCGTACCCCAAAAATAGTAGTAGTTAAGGGACAGAGTTAGCCCTAGCTAATTATGTGAACTAACTTTCAGTCTATAATTATAAATCTTTGTCTAATTTATTATTTTAGTCCAAGTTGTCTCTTTGCAGCAACTTTAAAGTTGCCAAAAGCAAAAATATTTGTGTCGGCTAAGGCATTTCTTGAGGACATGTTTCACAAAAGCCATATCATAAAGCTTTCAATCATTTATCATGTGCCAGTATGACAATATTGCTTGATTATCATGTGCCAGTATGACAATATCTTCTTTCTTGCACTATTCATCAGGGTTCAACATGCTATATTTTATACAATATAACTTGATTAACTAAGATTTGGTTCGTACTTCTATTTTTTATATATAGTTGAAGTAGTTTGTTTTAGTAATGTTTTGTTATAAGAAAATTTAAATCAACATTGGGTTTAAAGAAAAAAATGCTTTTAGATATGACAATACATGAATTAGATTAAATCCAAGTTATATAAATTGATATTTCCATTAAGTTATATATCAATATGTTTGTTGTACCGTGTTAAAGATTCTCCGTATACACTATTTATGAGCCTCATAATTATATGAGGACCTCAAACCATACTTAATCTTCCAACATCAAGGGAATGTCTTTGGAAAAAAGACCTCAAAAAGTCAAACCTCGAGAAACTAAGACAAGTAGACATAACTTCTGGTAGACTCGTGTGACCTATCATACCAAATTCACAGTCTCTTGATCATATCCACTTAACCTATCTACTTATGGGTAGCCATTATAACCCTACGACTAACACACGCTGTCGACCTCCATTTTTTCCCGGACATTCCATTAATATTATTATCAATTATCAATTATCAATTATCAATTATTATTATTATTATTATTATTATTATTATTATTTGTTTTATTTTTATTTTTATTTTATTTCTTTTGTATGCCTTTACAACAAACCCAAAGTGGGCCCAAATACAAATCATGAGGCCCAATTGAGACCCGAATCCCAATTACAACAGACCCGGGCCCAACCAATGAATGCCCAATTAACCCAAGAAAATTAGGGTTTCCAAACCTAACCCCTATTCTACCACTATAACCTAGTTGCCCAGCCTCCAAGCATCGTCGTCGCTGCCGCACACTTTGTCCATTGCCAGTCAAAACCCCATTGTCGAAAAGCCGAGCCAAGCCTCCAATCGTGCCGATCGAGCCGTCCCTGTTAAATCATCATCAAAAAAAAAAAGAAATCAGAAGAGAAGAGAAGAGAAGAGAAGAGTAAGCAAGCAATCGATCTCGTAAAATCCGGGATCTCCACCAACCGAGTCATCATCCCTCTGCCAAACTTCACTAAACACGCAAGAAAAGAAAACAAAAGCATGCAACAAATCAAACATAAGGGAAATCATCTTCCTATGGTTCTAGACCCACCGAACACGCAAAGAGGAGATAAAAATAGAAAAAAAATGAAAGGGGGAAGGGGAAAAGAAAAATAAAACGAAAAAATGAGGCAGGGAGGAACCATTCAGGTTTTGAGAAAAAAAGAGAGAAAGTAAAAGGAAAAAAGAAGGAAAAGAAAAACTTTACCTCGAGTTTAAAGCACTTCACCGGCGGCGAAAGGGGCGAGTCAGTCGTCAAAAGGTAGTTCTTTTGATTTTAGGTTTATGTTGGGGAAGTTTTAGGTTTCAAAAAGCTCAGTTTAAGGGTTAAGATAGTTAGGGACGGTGTTTAGGGTGTTTCAAAGGGTTTTGGCCTTTGTTAAGGCGGTGTGTGATGGTGGCCACGATGGTTTGTGGCCACATATTGGTTTTCTTTCATGAAAAAAAGAAGAAGAAAAAAATAAGAAAGGAAATTGAGAGAAAAACAAAGGGGGTCGACTGAATATGAGAGGAAATGAGGCTAGGGTTAGCCAAAATCCTATAATAGGATATATATATGAGTCAAAACTATGTCGTTTTAGGGGGATTTAGGGTTGCACCTGTTTCGTGTGTGGGTAAAATACTCAAGTGGGGTCTCTGGGTTCACGAGTTTTCATTTTAATCCCCTAGTAAACTTTCATAAGTTTATGATTCCACCTTTCTTATTTATGCATGTTATAATTTGGTCACTTTAAGCAAGGTGTTTTTGCTTGTTTCGATTTCTAATGTATAATATTGAATTATTTCATTTTGGTCATAAATATATAAGTTTATTACACTTCCAGTGCTTGCAATGTTTGATTCTTGTATTATGTGTTATGTTATTTATTGGACTTGGAGTTGTGGCACTTAAATTTTTCAGTTTTATTATTTAGTCCTATAATCGTGTAATGTTAATAATACATGCTTTAAATATTATCCATGTATAAAATACATATTGGTAGTGTAAAATAAAATATTTATGTGTTGTATTGCATAAGTTTAGGTTTTTAGTTTTAATTAATTCGCATGATAACCTTATGAGCATAACTCAACTTGAATCGAAATAATTTGACTAAGGGTAATATTCGTTAATTTTAAGATTATTGTGAAGTGATTGTCTTAACGTATAAGAAAGTCACTTTCAATAATTTTAAAATGAAAGTATATCCCATTAGATGACACGAATAAAATTAGTTACTTAAAATTTGGGGACAAAGAAAAATATCATGTTTTTTAAATTAAATTCATCGAGAAAAGATGGTTAGATTGAATCTATGTATTTAAATAATTGAACATCCTTATTCCCATTAATGGTTGGTAAAATAATTAATTAATCATATTTATTTGACATGTGTGTTTAATTTTCATTTTATTTTTGTATATGTTTTAATATGATTTCAAAAATAAATAAGAATTGAATTAATATCAAATTTTATGATGAAATAGTAATATCTTTTTATTTCAATTGGAGTAATAAATGACTGCTTTAGGGCATGAGATGTTATTTATTCTCGATTGAAAATAATTAGATATTATGATTTTTCCTCTTAAAATTCAAAGAATATTTTTAAAACAAGGTGGTCTTAAAATTAATTTGTTTTATCTTATTGCTTTTCCGCACTTAAATTTTGAATTAATAATGAACTCTAGGATGAAATTGTAATATTTCTTTATTTCGATTGGAGTAAGAATTGACTGCTTTAAGGCATGAGATGTCAATTCTTCTCGATAAGAAATAATTAAATATTATTATGTTTTGTTCTAAAATTCAAAGAATATTGTTTGTAGGGGATCATAAATTAAATTACACTCGAATTCATAAATTTCATTGCAAAGACAACTAATTAATCGACTAGGTACCGATTTAGGGCGTTGTGGGGGGTGCTAATCCTTCTCCACATGTAACCGACTCCCGAAATCAACTTTTTGGTAACGGACACCGCAAATTTGTTGTTTTAATTAAAATGAATATTTTTATTAAAATGTCATATATGTTTTTGGGTGCCCAATCACACCACAGTCAAAGATTGGTGACGACTCCTTGAATCACGTTTTTATTATTAATTGGTCATCAAATTATTCGAGATGAGATATTTTAAAAATCACTTTAAAAATTTTAATTTGTTTTTTAAGGAAAAAATCGTTTCGACAGCTTGGCGACTCCGCTGGGGACCTTTTTCTTTTAGAGAGTCAGGACATTTCGATTAATTAATTAATTGTCTTTGCAATGAGAATTTTGAATTTGTTTTAATTGAACTTTTGATCCCTTGTTTGGTTAAAATAATTTTTATGTTTATAGTTTGAACAACCAATAAATAGTTGTACTGATTTGTTTGTTGGTGTTTTCAGAGTAAATACATATTCAAGATTTTGAGATTTCTGTTTTGTGTTGTTTGTTTGTTCTGTTTTCACTTTTCCTCACACACTGCAAAGCTGTATTTGTATAACATAAGCTAAAACCATGCTCCATCCTATTTAAGGAAAAGTGAGAAACTACTCTCCCGTGTGGTTTTCACCTCCGTACGGGATAGTGAATCTCTCTTGGGGATCAGTCGTTATGGTCCTCGTGATGGTTTTCACCTCCTTATGGACATAAGGAGGTGTGTCCCCTCGAATTGAACTCGATTTGAAAGCCTGTGATGGGTCAGAATTGAGGGTATGGTAGCCCAAGGGGGCATCAACAAGGACAATTCGAATACCTCTTGCCCTAGAGACGAACCCGACATATAGTGAGCCTACAACTATAGAGCTTGACCTACTCGAACTTTAAGAATCCCGTGAGGAGAGTACACAAGGAACGCTTTTTCGAGTCTTTTAATTTTTGTAGTTTAATTTTGTTTTTGAGTAAATGTATGAGAACTAGAGATCATGTGATTAGGTTTATTTTTTTTTCAAACAAACATGCGAACTAGATGACATGAGGTTAAGATTTATATGTTGAACAAAGCATGTAGGTAGAAAACATGTCTGGGTAGAACTGTTATAAAAGCATATCTGGGTAGATACCATGTTGGGTAGGATTTTTTCTTTTCATAAATATTTTTTCTTTTTTTATTAAGTGGTACTAACAATTTCTTTTGTTTTATCTTATTTTTATTTCTCTTTTGTTTGCCTTTGCATTTTCACATCATAACCAAACAAGGTGTTAATTCACAAGTGATTGACCAAATTAGAAAGTTTTTATATCGATATAAGAGTTTCATAACTAGATAGTCAAATTCAAAAGGGCAATGACTTACAAACAAAGTTGATCTATGAGAGAAGAGCTAAAAGTTGATCGAAGACTCCTATTAAACGAACAAAGATCAAGATGGTACTAAATAGTCATATGCTAGTTGAGTCAAGAGTGAGAAGTTCATTCGTGAGATATCAAGTCCGCTTTCCTCTTGGAGAATCTCACGGAAATGGAGGCCTAGAGATCCAACAATCACAATAGGTGAATTAAAATGAAAATAGGTGGATCAACACTTTGAGAAGTCTAACAATGACTATAAAGACAATACCAAATCGTGAGGAAGGCCTAGATCACTTAAATGAAGAAAATTAAGCTCGTCTATCTAGTGTAATGAGCACTTATGGTCTGATGAAGGTTGTTCTATGGTGGTCGCTTTTGGAATTAACACCTTGTGCATTTGCATTATGGTTTTGCATTAGCTTATTAATTTATTTTGATTGTTTTTATAGTAATTCTTATCATTTTGTTATCTTATTTGTACTAACTTGTTTTTATGTTGCTTTTCTTTTTTGCTTGTATCGTATGATTATGATATAATCAAAAGGTGTTGATTTGTGAGTGGTCACCAGAGTAAAAGGTTTTCATGATAGACAAAGAGTTTCATGATCAAGTAGACTATAACACAACTAGGGAATGACATCTTGAAGAAACCCCGAGAATAACGGAGGGCTATGCACTCAAAAATCGTATGTCCGACGAAGAGCAAAAAGAGATAAGAGAGATGAGAGAGCAAATGTCCAAGATGATGGATAAAATAACTGCTTTGGCCAAAGGAAAATATACTTCTACAAAAGAAAGTAAAGAACTCGATGAAAACAATCTCGTGATGTCAAATACACAAGGGACCACTTTAGATTAAGCTGTTCCTAGCCAATCTGAGAAATTACACACAATCACCATTCGTATCAACAAGTTTTCTAGAGTCCCAAGGAAATGGTGACAACTGTAGAAGTTCAGAAAAATGAAAAGAAGTCTTGCAATCAAAACTCGTGGGTATTTAAGAGTATACTCCCAACATCACGGGAAATAAACCTGAAGACTCCAGTTCAATCCAAGCCGAAAGGTGTCTCTCATTTTGATTATATCCCTATTTCATATAAGGAGTTCTCTGATAAGCTTTTAGAAGCCCAAGAGGTGGCCCCGCATTATGTGAAGCCTTGGCAACCTCCATATCCAAATTGGTATGACGTCAATGTTTTTTTAATATCATGCCGGAGCTCAAGGACATTTCATTGAGAATTGCACCGTCTTCAAGCATCGAGCCCAACATCTTTTAGATCATGGAGTATTGGAGTTCGAGATGAAAGGTTGACCTAATTTGGTAATTATTTGTCCTGTTAGGTTGGAGCCAAAAATGTTCAAAGGTAAGGGTATCAATGGGGGCATCCAGGAGGAAGATTGTTTACTAAAGTACGAAACTCAAGTTCGACATTTGAGGAGTGAAAATAATAAACTGAATAGAGAGATAGAAGCCATGCATGATGGTTTTCAAAGGATCAGTCAAGCCTTTAAAAATGATGGTATAGGAAATGCCCTAGAGGAGTAGGCAAAAGGGGTCACAAAACTAATAAACAATGGAGAACAATGGAGAAATAATTGCAAGATACATGACGGTCGAGCCAAGAAGTTATCTTATGATTTACAAATTGCAAAAAAAAGGTGAAATACAACTGTTAATGACTTGGGAAGATATCAAGCCGAAAATAAGATATTGAATATGTCCATAGCCAATATGGAAGCTTCATATCAGCGCCAGAAGGGTGAGAATGATGTTGAGCTAGAAGCCACTAGAGCCAAGAACAAGACATAGATGAAGATTGTAGATGATTAAGGAGATCTTGCATGAGAACTTCGTAACCACAAAGACTTTCTTACAAGGAAAAATGAACAACAATGTCTACAACTCCAAGAATTGACACATAATATTGAGGAAAAAGATAACGTCATGAAAAAAACTATTATTCAAGCAAGCAACGTGGCTCACAAATTGGTTGATTTAATTGGCTTTGCAAGAGAATTGAAGCATATTAACAACTCAACCGAACATGAGTGGAAGTTAACTTGGCTTTTGAGAGAGATAAAGAAGTTAAGAGTTAAAGCTATCCATTATATGTAAAGTTTATTTGATGTACCGAAACCTTTGTGTTCAATGAAAGTTGTTTTAAGATGGCCACTCTGGAATGACACCTTTTGCATATATGTATTTACATCGTATTTTTTTATTTAAGCATTTTGTATGCATTAGTTTTAAAACATGAAAATAATTTATGGAGGGTTATGTGAAAATAATACCAAGATCATTCATTCATACTACTTCCTCATCATCATGAACAAACAAATGCAAACAATGGAGCAATCTCATGAGGGGTCACAAGATCAGTTGCAAGAACAGTCAATCAGGTTACAACAAGATATGAGGAATCAAACATCAAGTTCTCTATAAGATTTATCGAACCAAATAGACCAGACAGATAGAGAGAAAATAGCTAATAAAGGATATTATTGTTATTAGACTAAAACGTCAAAAATGATAACCTACCATGGAGCATCCCACTCAAACCTAGGGAAGAGCCTCATTAATCATAATAAATTTGAAGATAAATTCAAGTGGTTGAAGGAAACAATTGGAGTTATGAAAAATGTTAATGCCTCGCACAAAGAGCTAGAAGTGAGAGAACTCAGCCTAGTCCCTGATTTGGTCTCCCACATGAATTTAGGGTGCCTAATTTTGAGAAATATGATGGCACCAGTTTTCCCCTAATTCATCTGAAAATGTTTTATAGAAAGATGAAAGGGTACTTAAATGATGATAATCTGATGATTCATTACTTCCATGATAGTCTTGTTGGGATAGCTATATTATGGTTTAACCATTTGAATAGAGTACAGATCAAGACTTGGGTCGATCTAGCTGACGCCTTTGTGGGGAAATATCAATATATTAAAAGATTAGCCCTAAAACGTCAAGATCTTAAAAGAAAAATGATGAAAACTACTGAAAGCTTTAAAGAATATGCCCTAAGATGGAGAGGGGTGGTAGCACAAGTTTAACATCCCATGTTAGAAGAGGAAATATCATACATGTTCCATAATTCTCTCCCATCTCCTTTGAGTTAATGTTGGCAAATTCAACAAAGGACTTCGAGGATCTTGTGACAGATGGGGAGTTAATTGAAAATGTAATCAACAAAGAAAACTTGAAAGTCACTTCCAAAAGCCTAACTGATCAAGAAGTGAAAGTTGTTGATGTAAAGGAATGTCATGTCTAGAGCCCCCACAGTCACAAAAGAAAGAACAACTAGCCATTCAAACCGACCAAATAAAGTCCCACGTTCAAGAAGTACTTTGAAGGTGTTCCAAACATCTATCTCTGATATGTACCCCATTTGATTAAAGGTAATACCTCACACCAAGGCCAACGAAAGTGCCACCAAACCCTTCTTCCCATAGCTATGATCAAGATAGTGTATGTGATTTCCACTTGGGGGCATCTGCCATTCTACGGGAAATTATAGGCCGCTGTTAAAGGAGATAGAAATGCTTGTTGAAAATGGAACGTTGACACAAGAATTGGTGGAGCAGTGAATGACGAACTCGAGTGGGTATCAAAGAACAATATGTAGCTTCCGATCGAGTCAAGTGTCACTGTGTTAGATGAGTAATGGGGTATCATAATTAGGAATAAATCATTTCATCCATCATTAAGCTTTATTCCATTTACAACATCTTGTTTGAATTTGTTTTTTGTCCTTTGTCAACTTTTTTATAAGGATATTTAAATGAACTTATATTACTTTAAATATGGTGAGCATTGAATCAAATTTGCAGTCTTGAAATTCTCTGAATATCAACAGAATTAAAGGTTTTTTAAAATAAATAGAGTTATAAATATTTGACAAAGTGACAAGACTGAACCTTGATAAAATAAGGATCCTTGACCTTACCACAGAAGATACACTCAAACACTATACCCTTCTCTTGTAAGGACCAATATAACCTTCTCCTCTCAGGAGGAAATGATCTAGAGGCTTGTTATTTAGGTATCCATAGGAGCAGACAACATGGGGCATCTTTTGTGTATGACATTGCAAAACTGACTAGACTACACTTCTGTTGAGGACGTTCAATGATGATCCTAATCTTCACAAATGGAATGATGGAGTGAATAAATTTAGTATATGTCAGATGTTTGGGAACTGAACTCTAAATATTGGATTTTCTGACCATCAATGACACATAGACTATAACTGGTTCTTCTAGATGAGCTTATGAAATTCGAAATCTGAATACTCAAAAGGTTCATAAATTATTATTATTATAGAATATACAATAAAACTGAGCTATTCTAATAAATCAATTGGTCATAGAGGAAACTCAAAAGTCCTAGATTTATGAATAGATTGCATTCAAACCAAGACATTGCTTGGGTACTTGGCAGTTCGATGTTTGCTCCACTACGATTGTCAAGTCAAAGACTTTGTGATGAGATGAACCCTTCAGCTAGGCCGATAAAGGTGATTATAATATATATATATATATATATATATATATATATATATATATACAT
This sequence comes from Hibiscus syriacus, assembly GCF_006381635.1. Lineage (NCBI taxonomy): Eukaryota > Viridiplantae > Streptophyta > Magnoliopsida > Malvales > Malvaceae > Hibiscus > Hibiscus syriacus. Next base: position 1,266,343 of record NW_024063349.1, read on the forward strand.
ACAATAAAGCTGAATTCAGCTAGCCAAATAATGAAAAATTAAATCAAATTTATCTAATAACAAGTTTCAGTAAAATAGACAAAGGGAGTTGAGGAACACATGTTAGAGTCGACCTCACACAAGCACTCATGAATTTTATATTTAGATTGATGTCTCTGTACTACATCTGCTAAGGAAGTCTATGAAGCTTGAACAAATAGAAGATTTTAGAGAATCGAAATAGAAGTGTTCTAGAAAGTCTAGTAATTGACTATGCTAGTTACATCATTTTGTCCACATCCGATTAAAATACCAAGCCAACAGAGAGGGTCATATTATAATGTTCACAAGGACCGAGAAAGAAAGGACATTTTTTATGACTGAAACCTTAAAAAATAGGAAGCTAACCTGAAGCTAATCCATCAATTTTGACACTTGTAAAAGAGCTATAACTTTGAAAATATTAAAAGAGTTGTTGATTCTTTTTATATTCTGTGAACCCACGTTTATGATTTGCTTCAATTGTGAGCCTGAATTAAAGGGTAACACTTTAAAAATTCTTTCGTTCTTTGATTTCTAAAATAAAAGAAAGGAGAAAAACATTTTTAAATAGGAAAATCTCAAATGCAAAAGGTCCTTGAAGCTGATGAGGCCCATTTTGCCTATATTGGAGAAAAAAATAAATGATGTCAAAATAATGAAGCATTCCATATTCTTGAAAGAAAATAGTATGAGGGATCAGAAAAACTGGAGGATAGAACTTGTAACACTTCTTTATGACATTTTCGTTAACCCATCAAGAAGAAGATGAACGCCTTATTTGAAAAGGGCACATATCCCAGTTCATAGAAAAAAATGCAAGAGTGAAACCAGTTAAGGATAAAATTTTGGCACCAAAATAGGGATGAGTCATTAAAGTACCCACATTGGGGCATTACCAAAAACCAAGATCATGTTGAGATAACAAGGTTTAGACTGAAAAGACATTGAGAATGACTCTCACAACTTGGGGTGTCAGGGGAAGACCATGAATTTGAGAAGAGCTTGCATTATAAAGCAAATCGGTCGAGCATCAATTAACGGTAGAGTCCTGGAAAAACAACTCTGATAGCGTAATTAAGTCAATGACAAAAAAGGGCATCAAGGTCATATTATTGACCGCAACAATAATTCAAGAAACATTTCTTCTGAGATTTTATTACAGATAAGAGGTAAAAAAGACGCAAAGACATAAGATGATCAGATAACTCTTCAAAAATGCAAGCTTGAAATTATAAGTTGCTACACTGATATCTGAGTAAACCCTGGAGAAGAGTGATCAAGGGGAATAATACCAAGTTCTCTACTTTAGAGTCAAAGGATTTAAATCAACATTTATGTATTCATGAGAACATCGTTTGCATAAAATAAAATGCAATACATTGATACATCTAATTGTATTCACGTTTTATACATAAACACATGGTTTTTACAGATATTCTAATGAAAAGAGAAGGTACATGATAAGTGAAAGCTAGAATTCAAACCTCAAAGTCAGGCAATCTTGTTTAGAGAAGCAAACCAAAAGAAAAAAGGACCCCAATCCACAGAAAAAACATTACTTTAAAGTAGGGATGTTACCTGACCATTAAGTTATTTCACATGTTTTTCAAAAAATGAAAAAAACGATTTCCAAAGTTACTCATTTAAATCTTTCTTGAAAATTGAAATTTTTGAAAAGTAAGAAAATGATTTTCAAAGTTTCTTACCTAGTAAACTATTTCCAAAATTGGTAAGTCCTTCGGGCCATCAGTAAATCTTTCAAGAATGATGATTAAATCCTTCGGGTCTTCTATAAGCCTTTCGAGCAAGATGATAAGTCCTTCAGGCTATCCATAAGTCCTTCGGGCAGGATGTTTTCACATGTTTTTCGAAAAAAATGAGAAAACAATTTCCAAAGTTTCTCATTTAGATCTAAAAAATGAAATTTTTGAAAAGTAAGGAAACGATTTCCAAAGTTTCTTACCTAGTAAACTATTTCCAAAATTGGTAAGTCCTTTGGGCCATCAGTAAGTCTTTCGAGCATGATGATTACATCCTTCGGGTCATTTATAAGTCTTTGAAGCAAGATGATAAGTTCTTCGGGCCATCCATAAGACCTTTGGGCAGGATGTTTTCACTTGTATTTCGAAAAAAATAAGAAAATGATTTCCAAAGTTTCTCATTTAAATTTGAAAATTGAAATTTTTGAAAAGTAAAAAATAGTTTCCAAAGTTTTTTACCTAGTAAACTATTTCCAAAATTGGTAAGTCCTTCTGGCCATCAGTAAGTCTTTCGAGCATGATGATTAAATCCTTCGGTTCATTTATAAGTCTTTCGACCAAGATGATAAGTCTTTCGGGACATCCATAAGACCTTCGAGCAAGATGTTTTTTTACATGTTTTTCGAAAAAAATGAGAAAATGATTTCTAAAGTTTCTTACCTAGTAAACTATTTCCAAAATTGGTAAGTCCTTCGGGCAATCAGTAAGTCTTTCGAGCATGATAATTATATCCTTCGGGTCATCTATAAGCCTTTTGACCATGATGAGTAAATCTTTCGAGTCATCTGGTAGTCTCACTTGAGACAACATCAAGATGGAACTGGACAAAAATGCGTTGTCTTTTTATCTTTGCCCTATTCTTGTTAACACAAGCATGAGCAAAGTGAGGCAGCTGTCTAAACCCATTTTTGATTGGACATTCTATTAATATTATTATCAATTATTATTATTATTATTATTATTATTATTTTTTATTTTATTTCTTTTGCAAGCCTTTACAACAAACTCAAAGTGTGCCTAAATACAAATCAGGAGGCCCAACCAAGACCCAAAGCCCAATTACAATAGACCCAAGAACAACCAATGAAGGCCTAATTAACCCAAAAAAATTAGGGTTTCCAAACCCTAACCTCTAATTTACCTCCGCCACATTAGTTGCCTACCCTCCAACCGCCATCACCGTCGCTATCGCTCACTTTGTCCACTGCCAGTCAAAACCCCACTGTCAAAAAGCCAAGCCTCTAATCATGCTGATCGAGTCATCCATGTTCAATTATCAGCAAACCAAAAAAATAAGAAAAAAAGAGAAGAGTAAGAAAATAATAAATCCTAGGAAATCTGGGATCTCCACCAACCGAGTCATCATCCCTCTGCCCTAAACACAGAAGAAGAGAAAATAAAAGCATGCAACAAATCAAAAAAAGAAGGGAAATCATTTCCCTATGGTTGTATACCCACCAAACACACAAAGATGAGATAAAAACAGGAAAAAATCGAAAGGGGGAGGGTAAAAGAAAAATAAAACGAAAAACGAGGCATGGAGGAACCATTCGGGTTTTGAGAAAAAGAGAGAGAAGGAAAACGAAAAAAAAAGAAAAGAAAAACTTTACCTCAAGTTTAAATCACTTTACCAGCTGCGAAAAGGGGCGAGTGCAAAGGTAGTTCTTTTGATTCTGGGTGTATGGTGGGGAAGTTTTAGGTTTCAAAAAGCTCGGTTTAAGGGTTAAGAGAGTTAGGGGTGGTGTTTAGGTTGTTTTCAAGGGGGTTTTGGCCTTTGTTAATGTAGTGTGCGGTGGTGGCCACGGTGGTTCGTGGCCATTGATTGGTTTTCTTGTATGAAAAATAAAACAAGAAAGGAAGTTGAGAGAAAAACAAAGGGGGTCGGTCGAATATGTGAGGAAATGAGGCTACGGTTAGCCAAAATCCTATAATAGTATATATATATGAGTCAAAACTATGTCATTTTGGGGGATTTAGGGCTGCACCTGTTTCACGTGTGGGTAAAAATACTCGGGTGGGGTCTCTAGGTTCACGAGTTTGCATTTTAGTCCCCTAGTAAACTTTCATAAGTTTATGATTCCACCTTCCTTATTTTCGCATGTTATAATTTGGTCACTTTAAGATAAGTGTTTATTATTGTTTCGATTTCCAGCTTTTGGTCATAAATATGTGCGTTTATTACACTGACAGTGCTTGTAATGTTTGATTCTTGTATTATGTGCTATGGTATTTATTGGACTTGTTGTTGGGGGACTTAAATTTTTCAGTTTTATTATTTAGTCCCATATTCGTGTAATGTGAATAATACATGCTTTAAATATTATCAATGTATAAAATACATATTGGTTGTGTAAAATGAAATATTTATGTGATGTATTGCGTAAGTTTAGGTTTTTAGTTTTAATTAATTCACATGATAGCCTTATGAGCATAACTCGACTTGAATCGAAATAATTTGACTAAGAGTAATATTCGTTCATTTTAAGATGATTGTGAAGTAACTGTCTTAACGTATAAGAAAGTCACTTTCGATAATTTTAAAATAAAAGTGTATCCCATTAGATGACACGAATAAAATTGGTTACTTAAAATTTTGGGACCGAGAAAAAGATCATGTTCTTTTAAACAAATTCATCAAGAAAAGATTGTTAGATCGAATCTATGTATTTAAATAATTGAACATCCTTATTCTCATTAATGGTTGGTAAAATAATTAATTAATCGTATTTGTTTGACATGTGTGTTGAATTTTCTTTTATTTTTTTATATGTTTTAATATGATTTCATAATAAATAACATTCAAATTAATATCAAAGGATGAATTAGTAATATCTTTTTATTTCAATTGGAGTAATAAATGATTGCTTTAAGGCATGAGAGGTCATTTATTCTCCATTGGAAATAATTAGATATTATCATTTTCTCTTTTAAAATTCAAAGAATATGTTTAAAACAAGATGGTCTTAAATTTAATTAGTTTTATCTTATTGTTATTTCTGCACTTAAATTTTGAATTAATAATGAACTCTAGGATGAAATTTTAATATTTCTTTATTTTGATTGGAGTAAGAATCGACTGCTTTAAGGCATGCGAGGTTGATTCTTTTCGATAGGAAATAATTAAATATTATTATGTTTTTTTCTAAAATTCAAAGAATATTGTTTGTAGGGGATTGTAAATTAAATCCGAATTCGTAAATTTCATTGCAAAGACAACTAATTAATTGACTATGTACCAATTTAGGGCGATGTGGGGGTGTTAATCATTCCTCACACGTAACCGACTCCCGAACTCAACTTTTTGGTAACACAAACCGCAAATTTATTGTTTTAATTAAAATTAATATTTTACTAAAATGACAAATACGTTTTGGGTGCCCAATCACATCTTAATCAAATATTGGTGGTGACTTCTCAAATCACGTTTTATTATTAACTGGTTATCAAATTATTCGAGACGAGATCTTTTAAAAATTACTTTTAAAAATTTAAATTTGTTTCAAGAAAAAATTGTTTCGACACACGTGCTAATAAGACCCTATAAAACATCTTGAACATGACCTAGAGATGGAATACAATCTCAATAAAATCACCTTACATTAACTTTTCTCTTCTCGACCTCTTCATGAAGACAAAATACTCTGACACTATCCAACGATCAATCTATCATCAATGGCTCTCCATTCAAATTAAAAATGATGAATCGCTAATACATGGTATAACCAACCCATTTGATCTTATAGACAAAAATATCCCTCTTTAATGTTGTCAATTCACAGAGCACTTTGATGTATAAAATCAATTAAAAAAATATTAACAATATTTATTGGGTTATATCTTTCGGTGCTCTAAGCATCTAACAACTCTGGCCCAATAATTGGTTGTCCTTATATTGCATCTCTTTCTATTTCACCTTTATTTTTATTTATAATAAGGAAATGTTAACAATTTTTTTCCTAAAAAATTAAATTATCTTATTATTATACTAAATGTCATATGATGTTATAAGATAATATAATATATGCAAATATATCTGTTACAATAATTTTGTTATGGTCAAAACTTTTAAGCAAATTTAGTTCTCAAAATAGGAAAAGGAGTGTTATAGTGTAAAAGTCATTAAAATTGTCATGACTTCCTAAAGTGAAATAAATAAATAAGCTTGACTTTATGCCTTAAATCATTTACAATTGGGAGAGACTAAGTTTTCTTTATGATAAAAATTTCCAAAATCGTACATAAGAATCCTATATTTGTCGGTACAATAAATCTCGATCTTAATCCTATCACCTTCATATTTCCTTCCTTTATTCACATTTTTATTGATCAAATAAATTTATTTTGATTGAAATGGAATTAAATTAAATTTATTGAACCGATTTAATTTTATATGAATGATTTTTTTAAATAATTAAATTATTTAATAAATTAAATATATTCTTTTTAAATTATTATAACTGAATTCCAACAATCATGATCACTTCTAATCCATGCATTGTCTTGTTTGTTTCCTCTAGTTATATTTATTACCGACAAAATAGTGGTTGTGTGGTTTTGTCAAAATTTTCTCCTACGAAGGAAGAGGCCCTCGAGCAATTAGAATTTTGAGGAGCCTTATGTTTTTTTTTTTTTATGTAGGGTAAGTATAAGGTAATATTTATTTAAAGATATCTCTCAACGATGTGATATTGAACGTTCATATCTTTGACATTCATGATGATTGAATCATGAACCTCAAGGAATAACAATTATTATTTTACCACCGAATTCACTTGGTTCGTACCGAAAATCTTTATGTTAACCTAAGAATTAGGTGCTTTTCTTATCATTTCAGGGATGACCACAAATACGAAGATTTAGACAGCACAGAAGAGACAGAAGTAACTCATTGTTTTGTTTGCAATTATGGGGGAAATGGTCCATTTTTTAAGTCATAAGTTGGCAACAAAGAGAGCTCTATTTGTCTTCGATCGGGTGAGGATTGTTATGACCATGTTGCATGGAGTTCAAATAGCTTTAGAATGATGTCATTCAAAGAACCTTAGAATGATGCCAATCATGAGTCTTGATTAATCTTGAAAGTGAACTGCAGTTACAGTCTGAACAACTCCTTGATCATGAGGAATAATTATGGTACCAATAATATCGTTCTAAATGGATTACGATGATCGTAACACCAAATATCTTCACAGGAAAATAATACATAAAAAACAATGTAATCAAAATGTTGCTTTTAAACTTAGTAATGGATACTGGACTCATGATGATGACACCTTACAAGAAGAGGCAGTTTGCTTTTTTCAAGCTATACACTTAAATGAAGATGTTGTTCAAGATCAACGAACTCTCTAAATAGTATATCGTCTTTTAATAAGACATGAGATTCTCTTTTTGATATTGTTTTATTGAAATCTCCTGATCACAACGGGTTTTCTGTGAAATTATTTCAAAACTAGTGGAACGTGATAGAAGATTCCATTATTAAGATAATACTATGAACAACTCTTTGACGTTGGTTTCACTTCAGGCAACACCCATGTTATTATGCATCATATCATAATGCCAATGAAATATGTTCAAGGGATTGATAATTATTCTACTCCTTTTATACATAAGGGATTTCATTATTTTCTAAAAGTTTCAATGAAACAAATGCAAGGGAACATATTAGTGCAATAAAGTTACTGTTTCTTTTATTAGTATACTTAGCCGAAAGCCTGTCAGTATGAAGAAGCCAATCAGAAATTTTCAGAAATAATAGCATCGGAGATGACCAATCAATAACAAGTTTAATCAAAATCTAACACAAGGCCCCAGAAAAGATAGCTGATGTCCCACACTATTTAACCACTTTTAGATGTTAATTTTTTTTTACACCATTACTCTCACATTTTGGTTCACAAATGTGACTTGAAATAAGGTGTTGTCCCACGTTGAAAAAGAACCCTCTTTCAGCCGAGGAATGGTTAGAAAAACACACCATCCATTTGTGTTTATGTTGCTTTCAATGAGAAGAAAATAGCACAAGAATGATCCTGTTGGAGATTGTTGGGGGCGGGGGGCGGGGGGCGGAAGAAAACACATTTAAGAGATACCCATCTACCCTTTTCTATATCTCATCTTCTGTTCTTAGCTTGTCTCCAACCATGTAAAGCCAAGAAAAATAGTTGGAGTTTAAGAGCAAACAAATATGTATTTACTTAGTAATTGTTACAGAGGAATTTAATTCATTTTGACCATACATTGTCCTATCTAGAATAGCACTAATTTGAGCCTATTTTGTTTAGTGTTATTAAGCCTTTGATTCTTCTTCCTCCTTGTCCCAATGTGACCCCACTATCTTTGTTTTCATTTTTTAATTAATCAAAACTGTACTGCCAATGCCAGACTCTTCCTTCATTTACACCTTGTCCCGTTGCTTTCTCTCACAAGTCACAAATCACACACCACCATTTATACACTCCCAATCATTCCACCTTCCCCCCCTGAAACTTTCTTTTGCTTTCATTTTTCACCATGACTGTCTTCCTCTCATTTCTTCTCACTCTATTGTTTCCTTCAGCCAATGCTGGCTGGCCACCTTCTCCTGGTTACTGGCCAAGCTCTAAGTTTAGGCCTATGAGCTTTTATAAAGGGTTTCGAAATCTTTGGGGTCCTGGTCATCAAAGTGTAGACCAAAGTGCATTAACAATCTGGCTTGACAGAACTTCAGGTCCTTACTTTATACTAGTTGCTCATATCAATCTGGTATTTTGTTCCCTTATTTGATTGCTTTGTGTTTGGCTTTTTCAGGGAGTGGGTTCAAGTCAGTTAAGCCTTTTCGTTCTGGTTACTTTGGGGCATCCATTAAAGTGCAACCTGGTTATACTGCAGGAGTCATAACAGCTTTCTATGTGAGAAATTGAAGTAACTTATCTAATTTCTAGCTTCAAATTATTTGTTAAAGCACAGTTATTTAATTAGAAATCAAACAAATGGCAGCTATCAAACAATGAAGCTCATCCAGGGTTCCATGATGAAGTGGACATAGAGTTCCTTGGAACTACATTTGGGAAGCCTTACACTTTACAAACAAATGTGTATATCAGAGGGAGTGGGGATGGAAAAATCATTGGCAGGGAAATGAAGTTTCTTCTTTGGTTTGATCCTACCAAAGACTTCCACCACTATGCCATTCTTTGGAGTCCTAGAGAGATCATGTAAGTATATTGAAATAAGAATGAACATGAATAGTATTTGTATTCATTTGCACATTTCATTTTGTCTAAAATGTATTCTGTGTATTGATTCATATGATATTTGTATCAGATTCTTAGTAGATGATGTGCCCATAAGGAGGTATCCGAGGAAGAGTGCTGCAACATTTCCTTTAAGGCCAATGTGGGTGTATGGTTCAATATGGGATGCCTCATCATGGGCAACTGAAGATGGAAAATACAAAGCTGATTACAGATACCAACCATTTGTTGCAAAGTACACCAACTTCAAAGCAGGAGGTTGCAGCGCCTATGCGCCCACTTGGTGCCGGCCTGTCTCAGCCTCGCCTTTCCGATCCGGTGGGCTAACAATACAGCAACGTAGAGCAATGAGATGGGTTCAAAGATACCATATGGTCTATAACTATTGCATGGACCCCAAAAGGAACCATGCCTTAACCCCAGAGTGTTGGACCAAGTGAATGAACTTAATAACAGTTCAATCAAAATTCTTCTTTTTTTCCTTTTTACATCTCCATGTCAAAGAATTTTACTATTTGTCCGCTTGTTTTCTCGGTTTTGAGAGATGGATCCCACTTTGCCAACAATACTAATGCAAGGTTCCAAAAGAGAAAAAAGATGAAATAAATATGTATCTTTGTTTTGGTTGCTCTAATAAAATGGGAGAATGGGATGATGAAGCCATTGATATGGGGTCATGGGAGTATTGAATGTGTTGTTTCAGTAATCATTTCTTAATAAAAAGTAGAATTTAACTATATATTTTTTGTTATTTTTTATTTTTGATCAAATATGGATGACCATCACTCAACAAGTCATGGGCGTTTTTACCGAAATATCACCCGTACCACTAATAATTACCTGTCAGACACCATTTCCCCTAATATTACCGATCTAGCACCCTTTTTGACACGGTAGTAATAAAGCGTGGATCGTCATCCGCGCCTTCAAGGGGTTCTGTCCGAGTTGGCACCATGTAAGGAAAGGCGTGAATCGTAATCCGTGCCTTCGCGGAGTTCTATCCGAGCTGACGTCACGTAAAGAAAGGAGCGGATGACGATCCGCACCTTCGCGGGGTTTCTGACACGTACGGAAGGCGCAAATCATGATTCGCGCCTTTCCTTCAATATCCAACCATCCGCCTCCCACATTTATGGGAGCTCGTCTCCCTCCCTCCTCTTCCTATAAGTACCACACCCAAACACAACCTTCAAGCCACACCCAAACTACACTAAAATCTCAAATTCTCTCATTCTTCCGAGCATCAATATTTCTATTAAGAAGGTAAAATATTTTTGTTGTATTATAATTATTCAATAATTTATTATTTTATTCAATTTTATTATACTAATTTTCATTACTTTTGCAGTTATAAAATGGAAGGTGGTTTGCTACGTTTTTGATGGGAATCATATCTCGAGGCATTTCACCGATACGGTAACAATTTTAAATTCTGTTGTAATTTTAATTATTGTGAATTTTTTATTTATTTAATTTTTTAGTATTAGTTTATATTTTAATTTGTATAATATTTATTAAATTGGGAGAGAGACCGTATATTAGATCCATTCATTCGCAACCTTAAGTTAGAGATACCTACTAGTGTGTGGCCGTATTTAGTCAAGGTTGGATTCGGTTACGTAGCGAAATATGAAAGGCAATATAACCTTGAATCCAACCTTATTTCTACATTTGCTGAGAGGTGGAAACCAGAGACACACACATTCCATCTTTCGTGTGGAGAGTGCACAATTACGTTGGAGGATATTTCTATATATTTGGGGTTTTCGGTAGATGGAGATGTGATTTCTGGGGTGGCGGATGGTGACTGACATTCCTTGTGCGAGGAGTATCTTAGAGGTGTCCCGCCTAATTTCAATGGTGGTCGAATATCGTTAAATTGGTTGGATATAAATTTTAGACATTTGAGTTACGACGCCTCCGAGGAGTAGGCTAAAATTATGCACGAGCTTGCATATTACAGCTCATAGGAGGGATCCTGATGCCCAACAAATCGTGCAACCAAGTTCATTGTATGTGGATGCGTCACCTCGCAGATTTTCATCATGCTAGCACACTAATTTGGGGCTCGATAGTTTTGGCATTTCCGTATAGGGAAATGTGTCAAGCTACTAACTATTGAAAAAAAATGCTATTAGTGGATGTCCCCTTTTTCTTCAGTCTTGGGTGTGGTATTGCATGGTTTTCCCACTATTATTGAGGTAATTTCAATATTGATTTCGTATATAAATAATTTTGTTGAGTATATAATGAATTTTTTCATTTAATAGGTGGTCAAGTGCAAGAAAAGATCATCGTGATTTACTTGATGAATTGGAAGAAATTAGGCTACTCATTGATCAGAAGGTTGGTACAGAGGTATGTATTTAAATATTATTATCTACTTTTAATTATCGTTATATAATTAGAATGGTATTTTCATAAGAATTATATATATTTGTTTTAGTTTTAATGGGCTCCTTATTCTACTGAAGAAATGATGATTTGCATCCTACATCACTTGAGAGGCCTATTAAATGTCTGGATAGTGGTGGTCCCTTTGATATGTTATGTTATTTTTTAGTGGTATCCTATTAATTGCATGCTCCACCAATTTGGTTTTATACAATATATTTCGGAAGCACCTAAGAATCTTGACATGTGCATATCATCGATAGACGGGGCAAAAAAGAAGTCGACTGGCTGCTGAAGTACATTGAGTGGGTAATGTTATGAGAGGATCGACGTAAGCGCATTCCCCATTCGAAACCCATTTATGTGGATCATTACTCGATTATAGATGATTATTATGAGTAATTCAATACAAATGGGAAGCCGTTCTTACTTTTCGAGGAAGCACGAGGTGAGAGCATTCATCTAAGTTGACAAAGACATCCACCGTCACATAATCATCATCCCCCGAATAGTGGATAGAGAGCAGACGCTTCCGGTTCGTCCTCAGCTGTAGTAGCCAAACTATCATAGCAGCCATCGTCTACACCGATATATATTTTGCAACCATTTCAGATGGCACCACAGCCGTATCAGATGACATCGTAGCCATTTCATATGCCACTGCATCTGGGTTAGATGCCACCGCTTCCATACCAAATGTCACCACCATCGTAGAGTTTTATGACCCCTCATTGCAGATATTATACTTCCATGCTTGTAGATATAGTTTGGGGTTCATATTTTATGGGTGAAGGTTCACCACATACACATACACCTCTGGTGCATTTTTTGCACTCATCTATGTCAGTGTTTTCGTAATTTTCATAGTTTTTTGTGAGCAGTGGGATAGTGAGCCATACACTTCCAGGGTCCTTATTATTAAAAGGTGTTACATCATCATTTGTCCCTCACAACAAAATGTATCTTCTCTTGATTATGATGAGAGTGAGGAGGAAAAAAGTTATATGAAGAAATCCTCATCGACATAGACAACCACCACCCTATGGAACACATTCAAGGTACATGCATCCATAGAGTTTTTTAGTTTATCATATTTTTATTTAATTTTGTTTGTTTACCAGAAATTGTAAAGTTTTTATTTAATTATGGACTTTTTTATTTATTTGGTTTGTTAGTGTTTTTATTATTTAATTGTTTGAATTATTTTTATTATTTAGTTGTTTTTATTATTTGAGTTGTTTTTTTTCTTGTATTTAGTTTGTAATGTTTTTATTTAATTTCCACTTGAGTAGCCCATTACTCGGTGATGCTTAAATGACATTAACGGAAAGTAAATGAAAATTAAATAACAAAAACTTAGATTTCATAAACAACTACATCATCACAACATCAACGGTTACTTGATAACAAAAGAGATGAACATTTTTTCCTATTGTGTCCTACGTTTCTACAATGCCCACATCTTTTGTTTTCTCTGGACGTCTCCCAAATATCCATATCACAATGAATTCGAGTGGATTTTGGACGACCGACATCCCTTAATAAGGACAAATATGGTACAATCAGAAGCCAATACTGAACCTCATCAGGGTCTTTCTAATTACCCATGTCATAGTAGTTTGCTCTCATACCCATATGGGATTCCATAAAATGGTTATAGTCCTTATGGGTATGAGAGCAAACTACTATGACATGGGAGCATGGATACTTCATAGCATGAAAAAACCCACAATCACACCATCTGTCTTGTAGATTAACTCTAAATGAGTTAGCTTGAATCCCTTGAAGAGGTTGCAACATCTCTGTGACACGAAATAATTCATGGGTTCTAGAGAATATTGTTACAGATATTCTATTTGATGCAGTAGTTCTTTTTTGTAGATTTGTAACTAATCTTGAGTAATAGTCATGACCGTTTTGCATCCAAGTTTGAGCATGTCCCCCGAGATTGGAAAAAACGCTCCCAAATGAAAATAAGTCATTTTGACCAAAGTTGTTACTGGTAAATGGTGTGCCCCCTTTATGGTCGAATTGATAGCCTCAGCCAAGTTGGTCATCATGTGTCCATATCAATATCCACTATCATATGCATTTCTCCACATTTCTTTGTTGATAAGGCTGATGTAATTATATCATTCCTTGTTCTTTCATCGCAAATCTTGAATCATGTATTCAAATGTTTCAGGTAATAGTTCGTAACCTGAGCATCAAATGTAGAACTTACTGTTAATTTTCCATAAAAAATGAAAATGATTGAGAAATAAAAAGCAGTATTTTGACATACATGCGCACAAGTAATTGGCGCTCATCATTCTTCTTGAACTTTCCATGATAGTTAGAAGCAATGTGTCGGATACAGTGCCGATCTTGGACATTGGATGGTTTCCACATTGGACCCAAATAATCCATTTCTTCTTTGATACCAACTCCACGATATGAAATGACGTATGTCTTTTCCCTCGTGACAACATGTAAGCGTAAATTTCTAAGGAAAAAAGCTCAAGAATTTGTATCTTCTCCTTCAACAAGGCCAAAATCAGCATGAAGAATGTTACAATTACCATCTTGGACAATTTTCAATAGTAAAATTGCTTGTATTTTCCATACAAGAATGTCCCATCAATTTGGACCACGGGCTTGCAGTATTTCATAGCATTAATGCAATGTGGGTAAGTCCAAAAAAGCCTGTAGAATTGGTATCGATCGCGAAGAACTCGATCATTATGGTATGCATGACAAGTTTTGAAGTCAACAATTATCTCTGGATTCAATTTGTGCACTATCCTAAACCAACTTTGTATTTCGTTGTAATGCATCCCACTCGCCTTGAAGTTTTTAATGGCATTCTGCTTTGTCTTCCATGTTTTCATGTATGGGGCAGTATACCCATATTACAACTGTATAGCTAAAACCAGCACCACAATAGCTATATTAGAGCTTGCTTTGACCATGGGCATGATGGCTTGAAAAATAATGCCAGAGTCCAAGTTGGGATGATACTGGTTGATTCCACTAGCACGGCATGTGTGAGGACCGTTGTTTACTGTTAGATCCTATATTGTTTTTCCTCTTCTTTTTTGATACACAAACCATCCAGTTGCATCTGTTATCACATTGGACACAGCGAAACACATACTTTTCAGTGGTGGAACAGTCCACTCTTAATTGTCATATTTATTTCTTCTTTGCATGGAAACTCCATTCCTTTATATAACTCACTATCATTGACTGCTGAGTTAAATACGTAGTCACCGATATTAAGCATATCCTCAAATTCTAGCCCATACATTGCACCATAGTTAGCTTCATACATGTGTGCTAGAGGTTTGGTGTGTACCGTATTTATGGGAACTTCATCTACATCATCATTATTGGAGTCTATGTTGAATTGTGGTGATTCTAGTTGAACGAATAGTCTAGTCTCAACACCATCTGCACCTGGCTCATGAAGAGGTTCTTCTAATAGAGATGAGGGTTCCTTCACGATGCCGACATTTAGATCGAACAAGATAGTAGTTGAATGTCTTCCCCTTGAACTTGAAGGCATCTCGATATTGAGGTCGAATAATCTTGTAGTTGAATGCCTCCTCCCGGAACTTAAAGGCATCTTGTCAAATGGATACTGCACAGATTGATGCGTCGAGGGCATCTCCATATTCAGGTCAAAGAAATTGGCAGATGAATGCCTTTCCCTTGAACTGGAAGTGATGTTGTCACACAAATTGTTTGTGGAGCCACCTCGATACAGTTTATAACAAGTTGCTAATGAATATCCTCATTGAACTTGATAGGATTGCACCATGATGTGGATTTCCTATTAACGAGTTAAAATCATTACACATTACTTGAGTTCGGTTGTCAACTTGATCAACTTGTTGAGCCGACCCATAGTGGGAGCATAATGGCATACCATAAATAGAATACACTTCAATAAATGTCATATACATTTATGTATCGTCATCTGAATATTGATTCTAAGAATCAACCATCATAGCAGCATCATCATTGTTGGAGAGTTCGAATGTTGTATAATTTAACGGAAATAATGCTGTTGAAAATCTGTACTGAAGTGAAGATAGTCTTCTAGTATTTTCAGCATGAACCTTCCTTGAAATTTTAGTTATCAGCTTATCAAGAATGATGTTTCTCTTGAAGGATATTCTGACAGAATAATTTGACGGGAAGACGACGCCAGTTTCATCTTCCCAAATTTCTCGATCATAGTAAACAATAGTTGAAATATGCGTCATTTTGAGAGTTTTAAAGACTGTGAGTCTTATATCTGTAAAAAAAAATAGTTGAAATACGCCTAAATAAATAAATAATATATGAATTAATCTAAATAAATTTAAAATTTTCCACAATAATTTAAATAACATAATATTATATTGTTACTGTATCGACAAAATGTCTCGAGGTATTATCTTGTTTTCCAATTTTACAACTGCAAAAAATTATTTAAATAATTAGTACAATAAAATTTATTCAAATAATTAAATATAAAATAAATATAATATATTAAAAAATAATTTTACCTTATAAAAATAATAACAAAATCTACTTAGATTGATAAAAAAGGAATTGATAGAAGCGATAATAACAAGTCATTTTGGTTTGTTGAAGTTTGTATTCAGAGGGGTTCTTATTTATAGAGGAGAGGGAGGGTTTAAAAGTCGAGCTTTCAAGTTCGGGTAATTATGGATTATCAATAATTCAACGTGCATACATGATATGCACCTTTCGTACGTGTCAGAAACCCCGCGAATGCGCGGATCGCCATCCGTGCCTTTCCTTATGTGGCTAGCTCGGACTAAACCCAGCGAAGCATGAATGATAATCCGCTCCTTTCTTTACTTGCACCAGCTCAGATACAACCCTCGAAGGCATGGATGGCGATTCGTGCTTTATTTCCACCATGTCAGAAAGGGTGCTAGACCTGTAATATTAGGGGTGAAGGTGCCTGATAGGTAATATTGGTGGTACGAGTGATATTTTGGTAAAAATGCCACAAGTCATGTGGTATCCAAGAAGTTGATGTAAGAAGAAAAATTTTCCACAAAATAAATTTTTGGTTGTAATAATGCAGGCGCACATGATAAATGGATGAACATCAAGTCAAATCTTATTTAGACTTTTAGTTCCATCAACCTGACTGTTTCTTTTCTCCACTTAGTCCATTTCATTGGGTGGGAAAAGTAGTGATATCCAGAGCTTGTTTATGAAAACTGCAATTGCCAGAATCACATATGTCATAGTTTACCTTTTATTACAACAACTTCAATGCCAGTAAGGATTATGTTTATGGATACTTGTTACCATTCTTTTTTTATTCCTTTTCGAATTCTAATTCTGATGATTAAACACAAGCTTCTTATATCTATTTTCACGGACCACCAACCCATGACTGAGCCTAATTTGTTCAAGGTTGCCAAAGACTATCTTTGCCATGTTTCGGGCCTTCTAGAGGACTTTACAAAAGACTTTCCAGAAGACCTAGGAGATTTGGCCCATCCACCTTGGAGAATAAGATTAGGCATGATAATTATCAGTAATTATTTGTAGATAAATCCTACAATTATCACTTGTTTTTATCTTATAGATAAAGTAGGGCTCAAATCTTGGACATTGATGTAATTAAATCTTAACAATTGATTGTAGGGACTCCAACTATAAAAGAAGGCTCACTCCCACCTCATTTACATACTTCAGATTGAGGAATACAAGTTAGCATTCACTCAAAACTCTCTTTTCCTTTGAACGCCCATCTCATTTTTCCTTTGAGAGCCTATCTCATTGTTCTTCATTACTTTCTTTGTTTTTGCAATGTTCTAAACTTTCTTGTTTAGAGAATGTTTGGGAAAGCCTTGTGTGACATCCCTAAGCAGGATAAGTTCAAAAGGATAAAGTTCATCCATGATGTAGAGAATTTTCTTTGGGGGTTAGACCAATACTTTACAGCCATGGGCATCACGGAGGATGCCAAGAAAGTAAGCATCACTAGTGTTTATGATGTGATCTAGTTTAGCATCATGTTATTCCTTGCATCTCTAACCTTTCATAAGATTCAAGGAAGGAAACTTCCTATTTTTCTACACAATGATTCATATTTCGTTTATTATAACATAGTTATATTATATATATATATATATATATTACATTTATAGCTATAATGATAATAACTTACTCATTACTATGTGAGGCATAAGTTATCATTATATTCTATAGTCCACATCTTTATCATATACACATTTTTATTACTTTATAATAATTCATATACTTAGTTTTTATGTTTTGAATGTAGGTACATTCGGCCACAACTATGGGAGCTATTTTGAGCTAAATGGTGAAAACAACAATGAAACTTATATGAGGACACTTAGTAGAGCATAAGGAACATTTAGTGAAAATTTTTCTGGAGACCAATGAGCTCATAGCTGGGTTGAGCTGAAGATTTGAGCTAGAATATGACTTCAATTCAGTTGGGGAGCTGCACCAACATCATCACCATACAGGACACTTCAAATAAGTCCTAAGTCAATTTTTGTGAAATCGTACCTTTTCGTGAGTAGTTGTCATTCCAAGAGGTGCCTTTCGACAAGGAGCTACCATAACGTTCATCATGTTGCAACTCACCTATGGCCAACTCACCTCTAGCTCATTCACCTTAGAACTAGAACAAACATGAAAGGTTACCTTCCAATAATTGTGACCTTTCCTGAATGTTATTGTCCATGAAGATGCCATTTCATCAAGGTGCACGTTGGTGAAGACATCTCATCAAATGGAGGCTTAAATCATGAAGAGACATGAGGCAAGCAACATGTCTATTTGTCCACCACACACATTTCTTGCACATGAAAACTTTGGAGTCAAGATGAACAAACACATCATTATTCGGCCAAGGAATATAACTTTGGAGCCAAGATGAACAAACATATCACCTTCGCCAAGGGGATCTTAATTCATGCATGGTCGAAACATCATGACTCATTTGAAGAGATAGTCAAACCATCACCATGCCAAGTACTCATCCTTGAATTGAAGTATTATGTACTTTTATTAAAATTTTGTACTTAGTCGAAACATTAGGTGCCTATTCGGCCAAGCCCTCTCATTTCTATAAATTGAGAGGTTGCTTTCAATTTTACTCATCTCATTCATAATTATAAACAACTTGTTTGTGAGTTAATCTCTCTTCCAAGTTCCTTAAGAACTTTATCGATTAAGCAAGTATATTTTTATACTTGTGCGTCAACCTTTTCATCTTGATTCTTATAATTCCTAGATTTCATATCTAGTGGGTTTAAGACACCATTACCATCCCTCAAGCAAGTTTGTGAAGACCAGGGTTGTGCTCTAGCATAGCTTCTTCTTTGGTGTGTTTGGGATACACTTTCATCAACACTATCAACCATCTTCCATTGAAGACCATCAACATCATCATACTCAATTCCGTAACCAACTCTTTCTTATCTTTATTTTATCTTTTATTTTACTTATCCATTCCTTTATATCATTACTAATCCTCTTTATTTAATTTCATTGTTGCAGCCATACTTACAATTCAAGGGCATTATTTTTTTTCATTCTTAGATCGGGACAACAGTAAGGCTATCTATTCACTTCCATTGAAGAGTGTAGATTTGTCTTACATCAAGCGGTATTTAGAGCATAGTTGGATTGACACAAAAGTGCCATTGGCGTGCAACAAACAAAAATAAAAGAGAAAGAAGTTTAAAAGGAAATCAAAAACTCCTACATCAAACAAAGGAGTGCAAAACAAAAAGAAATATCAAAATGGAATAAAAGAAATTTCTAGAAAAAAAGTTAAAGCCAAGGAAAGTGCATTACCATTTCAAGTCAATCAAGGAGGCATATGTATAATGAGGAAGATAACGTTATTGTGTCTCGTGAAAGAGTACAATAAGTGTTTTTCTTGGGTTATAGTCACCCATTCCTTCTTCGCTTTCATTTTCTTGTTCTTAAATCATTTCATTCTTTTTATTTCCTTAAATCATTTATTCTATCTTTCCAAATCTTCTTTTCCTTTCTACCTTAACCTATATTGCATCCGACGCAAAAAGAGGAATAACTTGCTTTAATCTTGAGTTAGTTCTTAAAATGACCTAACAAGAGAGATAGAGTGGAAAAAAGGCATATTGAGTGAGTGAGATCAGAAGGGGAATCGTTAAAAGCCAAATTATATTCCCGAGTGTAAACACGAGCGTTGAGTTGAGTGACTTCTTATCTTTTCTTTGGAGTGAAGATTATGAGGCTTTCTGAGTGTGCTAGTAAGGTTTATTTTTTGTTTAGTAACCATATTTCAAATCATAGAGAAAATACAGGTCAACCAAACTTGCAAATGCAAGAATTAATTAGAAAAATGATGAGAATGTTTCGTGAAGAGTTTGATGCACTTCATGACAAGATAGATCAATGTCGAGATCTACCACCAGCTCGAAACAATGATACCCCTCAGAGATAACAACCTCTCCAAGAAGATGATGTCTTAGAAAATTATGATGGAGTAGAACCAGCAATGTTACAAGGACCTTGACGTGCCAATGTTGATGATAACATGAGTAACATAAAGATCAAGATTCCTCAATTCCAAGGGAAAACTGATCCCGAAGCCTATCTTGAATGGGAAATCAAGGTAGAACATGTTTTTAGTTGCCACAACTATTCCAAACTTAAGAAACTAAGATTGGCGGCCATGGAGTTAATAGATAATGCTTTGATATGGCGGGATTAACTTACTCTACCAAAAGGAGGAATGGAGAAAGGCCAATCTCAACTTGGCCTGAAATGAAAGGTATTATGCGAAAATGTTTCATTCATGTTCATTATCACTAAGACTTGTTTCAAATTTACAGAATCTTAAACAAGGCCAACGGAGTGTGGAGGATTACTATAAGGAGATGGAAGTGGCAATGATCCGAGTCAATATTGAGGAGGATCATGAAACAAGCATGCTAGATTTCTTGCCGGACTAAATCCAAAAATTGCCAACACTTTGGAGTTATACCCTTACATTGAAATAAATGAAATGGTGTAAATGGAGATGAAGATAGAAAGCCAACTACAGAGAAGATCTACATCTCGCAATACCATGCCTACACCTTCAAAATGGAGTCTAAACAACTTGAAGAAATCTTCTCCTACTCTTAGAAAAGAGCAAGCCGAACCTTTCAAGGCTCAACAATTGAACAAAGATAACCGAAGAAAGCAAACAACTGAATAATCAAGGGACATTTGGTGCTTTCAATATCTTGGGATGGGGCATGTCTCTATACATTGTCTCCACCGGAACACAATGCTTTTACTGGAAATGGTGACATTGAATTCGAGCCTGAAGAATAAGAAGAAGTACCAGCAGATGTCAATGAAGAAGAAAAAATTGAGGCTCTCGTTGAAGGAAAGATTCTGGTGGTTAAAAGAAGTTTGAGTACATAAGTAACAAAGGACAATGCATAACAAGAAAATATCTTTCATACATGATGCCATGTGAATGACAAGGTATGTTTCATGATCATAGATGGCGGGAGTTGTACCAACGTAGCTAGTTCAATCATGGTAGAAACATGGGGTTAAAAACCATAAAGCATCCAAGTTCATATAAGCTACAATGGCTCAACGAACGAGGAGAACTCAACGTCAACAAATAGCTGATAGTTCTTTTTCGATTGGCAAATACAAGGATGAGGTTATGTGTGATGTCGTTCATATGCATGCTAGTCATCTACTTCTTGGAGGCCATGGCAATATACAAAATGACTATCCATGATTGTTTCACAAACTAATACTCGTTTAACCATGGAGGAAAAGGAAATCGTCATCAAGCACGGAGGAAACTATTCAGAAACAAGTGCTTATGCATCTAAGTTCTTGATACAAAAATGCTTATTGTCAAACGCAAGATCGAAGAAGATTTTTCTAACTTTGAAAATGCAAAAAATTTCTTTGATTTGCAGGATGTTACAAGAGGCACAACTTGTGAAATTGGAAGACTAGGAGATACGACCTTTAAATATCCAAGAGATACGTCTAATGAAGGGTAAAAGAATCCATTTGATCATTCAAATGACGTGACTTATGAGGATTCAGGAAACATTTCCATTCCAAGAGTGATAACCATTAATGATTCATTGAACATATCTAATGGAAAGCCATGGAACATAACTTTTGGGATGCCAAAGGAAAATGTTCGAAGTAATATGTTTTCAACAGACATGACCTTTGACCATCCATAAAAACAAACAAGAGTACATTTTGCTTTTAATTATGTTTAATCATATTTTTACTTATGAAAGTTTTTTTCCTTTCAGATCATGGACATTCAAAGCATTTATTCAAAGGACATGAACCTTTTATAAAGGTATTTGTTGCATCTATTAGATGGAAGGAAACTAGGAAGAGACCACCTTTCGATTTGAGGAAAAAATGCTTAAAAGAAGGGGATGATGTGATCCAATTCAGTATCATGTTCTTCCTTACATCTCCAACCTTTCATAAGATTCAAGGGAGGAAACTTTCTATGTTTCTACATATTTATTTATTATCGTTATTATAACATATATATACATTTATAGCTATAATGATAATAACTCACTCATTACTATGTGAGGCATAAGTTATCATTATATTCTATAGTCCACATCTTTATCATATACACATCTTCATTACTTTATATAGTTCATATACTTATCTTAGTTTTTATGTTTTGAATGTAAGTACATTCGGCCATAATTATGGGAGCTATTTTAAGCTAAATGGTGAAAGTAACAATAAGGAAACTTATATGGGGACGCTAGGAGAGCATAAGGAACATTTTGATGAAAAAGTTGTCCGGAGACCAGTGAGCTCATAGCTGGGTTGAGCTGAAGATCGAGCTAGAAGATGAATTCAATTTAACTAAGGAGCTGCAAAACATCACCACTCAGGACACTTCAAATAAGTCCTAAGTCAATTTTTGTGAAATCGTACCTTTTCATGAATAGTTATTATTCCAAGGTGCCTTTCCACAAGGAGCTACCATAACGTTCATCATGTTGCACTCAACTATGGCCAGTTCACCTCCAGCTTATTTACCTTAGAACTAGTTAAACATGAAAGGTTACCTTTCAACAATTGTGACCTTTCATGAATGTTACTGGCCATGAAGATGCCCTTTCATCAAGGTGCACGTTAGTGTAGAGATCTCATCAAATGGAGGATTAAATCATGAGATATGAGGCAAGCATCATGCCTATTCGCCACCACACACATGCCTTGCACATGAAGACTTTGGCGCCAAGATGAACAAACACATCATCATTCGGCCAAGGAAGATAACTTTGGCGCTAGATGAACAAATATATCATCATTCGGCCAAGGGGAGGTTGATTCATGCATGGCCGAAACATTATGACTCCCTTAAGAGATAGTCGATCCATCCATACTAAGGGACTCATCCTTTAATTGAAGCATTCTATACTTTTATTAAAATTATGTACTTAGCCGAAACATTAGCCTATTCGACCAAGCCCTCTCATTTCCTATAAATTGAGAGGTTGCTTTCATTTGTACTCATCTCATTCATAATTATAAACAACTTCTTTGTGAGTTAATCTATCTTTCAACTTCTTAAGAACTTTATTGATTCAGCAAGTATATTTCTATACTTGTGGCGTCAACCTTTTCATCTTGATTCCTATATTCCTAGATTTCATATCTAGCGGGTTTAAGACACCATTATCATCCCCCAAGCAAGTTTGTGAAGACCGGGGTTGTTCTCTCTAGTATAGCTTCTTCTTTACATGTTTGGGATATACTTTGATCACCATCAAAACCATCAACCATCTTCCATTGAAGACCATCAACATCATCATACTCAATTCTGCATCCAAGTCTATCTTATCTTTATTTCATCTTTTATTTTACTTATCCATTCCTTTATCATTACTAATCCTCTTTATTTATTTTTTTTGTTTTAACCATACTTACAATTCAAGGTTATTGCTTTTGTCATTCCTAGATTGGGACAACAATATCTATTCACTTCCATTGAAGAGTGTAGATTCGTCTTACATCAGTTTACTTGTCTGAATTGCACTCATGTGGTCGCGACGTAGGTGCAATGATGTAAAGCATGAGAATGTGCTATCGAGACCTGGACATAGTATTAAGTTGAGTTCAAAGAATAGTTCTACCCGGAGTATACTGAAGAGGGCGCTGTCTAAGTTAAGGTCTCACGCCGGAAGGGTCATTAAGGGATCATGTTCGAAAGTTTGTCAAACTAAGTCTCTAAGTCCAAGTTTGAGTGAATATGATTGGTTCTTCATCTTCATGGATGGATTAAGCCATGGGTAAAGAATAAGCTAAGTAGACCAAGTGTCAATGAGTTCTTAGTTTCATTGACAACACCCAAGTCAATCATTGAGCTTGGTGTCAAATAGGTGGACTCCAACCCAAGCCAAAATTCAGGGCGATGGTGGTGATAGGAAAGGCATCCAAATCTGATAATGATTCGAGTGGCACCAATAATCCATTGAATGGTAAACACTTGGATAAGAAATACAATCAGACTATCCAACGTTACAACTGCAAAGGCTAAGGGCACTTGGTGAGAGAGTGTCTACAAAATAATAAACTCTCGGCCATCGAGGAGAAAGATTGGAGGACAGTAAGACTCTTAAGCTTGGCTCCATTCTCAACTATAAGGTAATGAAGGATCAAAGAAGGGTTGTTCGTGGACACTAACGTTGTTGGCCAAAAGTTAGTGCACTAGTGGACACATGTGCCTCAAGTTATTCATGTTATATAAGTTGTCAAGAAACTTGGCCTTTATGTGGAAAAGGCAAGTGGTTCCATCAAAACTGTGAATGCTAAAGAAGTTTTTGATTACGGGGATCACAAAGGAAGTTGAGTTAAACTTTGGTGGTTGGTCCAGTAATGAAGCTATCAAGGTGATTCCTCTTGATGACTTTGATTTTGTGCTTCAGTTCAGTTTCTTGGACCGAATCAACATTTTCCCTATTTCTTTTGCTGATTGTCTGTGAATTTTGGATCCAAAGTAGCAGTTCATTGTTATAGTGAATCGAGGTTGTAGAGTAGGGGCCAAAGTTTTATTCGTAATTCAGTTCTCAAAGACGATGTGTAAAGAGGAGCTAACCTTCTTAGCTATCTTGGTGTGCGATGAGCCAGCCACAACCGAGGAAGTTCCCAACGTAGTGAGTTGAGTTTTGACATAATTCAAAGATGTGATGTTTGCTGAGTTGCTTAAGAAGTTGCCTCTAAAAAAAGAGCTAGATCATAATATTAAGTTTGTGTCGAATACGGAGCCACCTGCTCAAGCCCCGTACCGAATGGCTCGTCAGAGTTAGAGGAGATCCGCAGATGTTGAAGGATCTCCTTAATGCTGATACATCCAACCATCCAATTCCCCTATGGTGCACTAATAACTCTGTAAAAATGCTACTTTTAAGGCCTTTTAACTTAAGTTATTATTTTTTAAGGGTTTATATAGTTCATTTAAATTCATGTAGCTGCATATAATTACATTTGTGGTGGTTGTTATTTATTTTATTAAGGTGTTGTATGAGGAGGAAGGTTTGGTTTTTAGTGATGTGCAGGAAATAACAAGCAAAAAGGGTGAGCTGGGAAGGAATATCATGACATCACACGTTACTGAAGCATATTGAAATGCCTTGGCATTTCTTGCACAAAAAATGACAAAAAGATATTTTCACAATAGGACAACTGGCACATCACGTGCTGATGTTGTAACTGCTGTTGGGGACCACTACCTGTAAAGATATACCTCACACACAAAAGATGACTCTAAGGGTATGATGGGTATTTGAGTGCAAAATCCCAAGAATACCTTAGATATTTTTATTATTAAAGGACACCTCACAAGAGAGAAAGAGGGATACGCACTCCAGCAGAAAAATCTTCATATTCTTCATCTTATTCAATTTTTCCTTCCTCCATTTTTATTGGTGTTCCTCCATTAACGAGCTCTAAGGATGGCGAGCTAGACGTCCGAGATGAGCTAACGAGCTAAGGTGGTTTGTGGTGGTCGAGATGAGCTCCGGCACACATTGAAAGCTTTTTTCTCCTTTCCCTTTGTTGGTATTTCTCATTTGATTTCAATTGAAAAGAAGAATGGATTTATTGATTTATTTCATGGATTATTCGAACCACCATTAACTGGCTTTATTTGGTGGGAGTTCACAATTGATGCTTAAGTTTTTTCTTTAATGGATGATTGTTCTTTTCTATGATTTTATTTGTTTTATTTATGTGTTTAATGTCTTAAGGTTGTAGGAGCTATGAGAGCAGCCATTCCTTAGGAACTTAGTGTTCGAGAGAAACTAAGTAGCTCATCTTTAGTATTCGAGAGAAACTAAGGATGATCAACATAAGCATGAGTTTTATAGTAACTAAGCTTAATCCACTTTTAAAATAAGGCTAGAATTTTAATTAACTAAAGGAGTGCTCGGTCGAGAGGGTAGACGTTAGTGCGAATACTTAATGGTATTGTCATGACATATTATGTTAGACTGATGAGATCATACATGCTAGCCAATAGGTATTGTATGGCATTCTCAACCTGTCAGTCCCTTGACTAGAAAATAGATGGGGCATATTTAGTAAACTATGTTAGGAAAGTAAAATATAGTGAAATCATCTTCAGAAGTTAGACTTAAGTTTCCTAAGCGATTCCTACCATTCATTCCCATAGTAGCTTGTTGTGCGAGGATTATCAAATCATTCTAGTCAAATCCAGTATTTACCTTTTTTTTCTTTTACATTTTTCATTTGATTTCACTACCAGTCCGTTCTCGGTGGGTTAGGGGAACATCTGAATGATTGCCTTCGTATATCACACTATCATTCCAATCCCCACAATAAGTATTGCCTTGACATTTTTATTGGTACATACCATTACACTAACTATACTTAGATAAAGTAATCATTTTCTTTGGTTAAACTCATAAAATTCCACCAATCCCTATGGAGATGATCTCACTCATCATTATATTACTTGTTTTGATTGGTATACTTGCACATTAATTACGTATAATTTTATAGGCCTCACAACATGAAACAAGTTTTTGGCGTCATTGTCGGGGATTGGCAACGTGAAGTTAATTAGTTTTACCTGAGCATTTTGTTTTTTCTTCTTTATTTTTGTATAGTTTACTTTTATTTTACTTTATTCTTTTTCAACTTATTTAGTGTATGCCTAGAAAATTTGATGATCCATTGGAGCCAATTGAACTTGAGATTGATAGCTTTTAGGCAAAGGAGATGTACTCAACGTACTCAAGAAAATATGTATCAAATTGGGAAAGCTCAAATCAATCATCTTTAACTTGATGAATTCTATAGGGTAGTTTGGGGTCATGCTAATTGAAGATGCTAGGCAACATATTCATAACTTTTGGTTTGTGATTCTTTCCTCCAACAAGGAGTGCATGAGGATGTGCTGAAAGTTATTTCCATACTATTTGCGTGACTGAGCAAGGGCTTGATTGAGTGGTGTTCCATCTGGTTCGATGGAATCATGGGCTTATCTTTACAAAAGTTTCTATTATGCTATAACCCACTAAACATGAACATTCAACTAAGGAATGACATAGCATCCTTTCTCTAGGGCGATGATGAATCTATTATGAAATTGGGATCGTTAAAAGAGTTTGCTTCGAAAGTGTTCAATCATTTTTAATACTATACTCAAGCAGTTATGTTTTATAATGGAATCAATGCACCCACGAGGATAATGATTGATGACTCGGTAAATGGGATATTATGGATAAATCACATACTAAGGCATTTTCAATTGGATAGAATTGCCAACAATGACTATCAATTCCCTTCCTCAAGGCTTAAAACTGGGAGAAAAACACCTGGGCATTCGAGTTAGACCATGGACTCGTTGCTTAACTCTCTATCACTAATATGTTGAAAAATTCCAACACTCCATTGAGGTAAAGGAAGTGAAAGTAGCTAGCTCGGCATGTCTGTTATGCCAAGGCAATCATCACGAGAACGAATGCCCAACCAATCATGAGTCCATAAACTTGTAGGTAATTTCAATAGAAATAATAGCAATCCCTATCTAACACTTATAATACAGGAACATCAATACCCTAACTTCTCATGGGGTAATCAAGGAACCCATAATGCTAGTCAACTACTCGTCAGCAGAATTACACTAAATCTCAAGGCTACCAAAATACTATGCCATGGCAAAATGCTAACAAGGGAGCCTCATCTTAAGCAGGCATTAGTCTTTGAAGCTACGATTCAAGATTTCATATACCACAAAGATAATACTACAAGACCATTCTACTTCAATTAGAAATCAAGGAGCTTTGCTTCATAGTCAAGGCGCCTTACTTTAAAGCCATAACTCATCTTTGAGAGCTTTGAAGGACAAGTTGGTCAGTTTTTGTGGCATTGCAAGAGCATCAGCAAGGACAATTGCCAAGTGATAGTGAAGTCACTAAATCTCTTGGAAATGAGCAATGTAACGTATTGAATCTTAGGAGTGGAATGAAACTTAATCAACAAGTCAAGTTTGGGGGAATAGAACTTGATGATCTTACCCCCACTGCTGAACAAGTTAATATGAATTACATGATAAAATCATTACCGAGAAGGTTAAGGAGAAGGGTTCCACTATTGAGACTATCAAAGCACTAAATTCTAATGCCAAGGCAAAATAATTATGACTCCCGCAGTTAAGGAAGTTAGACCCCACCACCCTTCCCGCAAAGACTAAAAAAGCACAACGATGAAATTCAATTCAAAAAGTTCGTGGACATTCTTGATTGGCTCCATATTAATGTACATTTCCTAGAAGCTATTGAAAAATGTCGACTTATGCCAAATTTCTTAAGGAAATTTGCACCAAGAATATGATAGTTGAGAAGTATGAGACAGTTTCCATGACAAAGAATATTGCTCCTCATTAAATAAGTTTCCAAAGCAAAATGATACGGACATCTTCATTATTCCTGTTCTATAGGAGCTAATTTTGTTTAAAAGGAACTATGTGATCTTGGTTCAAGTGTGAACATAATGTCGAAATCTATATTCTTGAGCTTGACATAGAAGATGCGAGACCCACCTCTGTGATTCTATAACTTGTCGACTGATCCCATGTTAGACCTGAAGGAAGAGTCGAAGATGTTATAGCGAAGGTGGATAAATTCGTGTTTCCAGTCGACTTCCTTATCCTTGATTGTGAAGTTGATTCCAAGGCACCAATAGTTCAAGGTAGGCCCCTACTAGCCACTGGTTGTATTCTAATTTATTACGAAAATGGTGAACTTACCATGAGACTGTGACTGTCAATGTTTTTTTTACTCTCAAGTATGTTTTTGACCCTGAAGAATGTCAAGGTATTTTTTAAATGAACTAATTGCTTGAAGAAGAAATCGAACAGCTTTTCCAGAACAATTTTATTCAGCTAGCAGACAAGGAATGTTCAATTGATGATGAAAGCATTAAGGAGAATGAAAAAAATCCAGCTGTGGTTGAACAATCTAACTACTACTAGATCAGGTATGAACTTCAAACCTCCTGAATTTGATGGATTTATTCCTCCTAAACCATCGTTATTGCATGCACCTACCCTATAGTTTAAACCTTTTCTAGGGCATCTTAAACATGTTTATTTGGGTAGTGATAATACTTTACCTGTGATTATTTTCTCTAACCTTACTACTAACTAGAGAAAAGTTTGTTAAGTGTGTTTGTCGCGACATAAGAAAGTGCTTGGTTGGACTATGATTGATTTAAAGGGGATTAGTCCTACAATTTGCATCATAAGATCATGCTAGAAGAATGCCATGGAAACTCAATAGAACCACAACGAAGACTCAAGCCCGTTATGAAAAAAAAATAGTAATGAAATAAATTCTTACATGGCTTGATGCTGGAGTGATTTACCCTATATCTAATAGCTCAAGGGTGAGCCCTATCCAATATGTGCCAAAGAAAGATGGCACGATATAGTTACCAATGAGGATAATGAGCTATTACCCGCGTACTGTCACTGGATGAAGATATGTATGGATTATCATAAGCTCAACAAAGCTACAAAGACTGACTATTTTATACTATTTATCGATCAAATGTTGAATGGCAGGTAAAGCATTCTATTGTGTCATAGATGGATATTCTAGGTACAATTAAATTGTCATAGCAACAGAGAACGGGGAATACTACATTTACTTGTCCCTATGGCACTTTACCTTCAGGATGATGCCTTTTGACTTGTAATGCTCAATAACTTTTCAGAGTTACATGCATGCTATGTTTTCTCCTTGAGATATTCATGGATGATTTCTCTGTTTCTGGGGATGTCGAGCAATGCCTTGGAAATTTGGCAAAAGTCTCAAGAGATGTGAGAAGGTTGATTTGGTTTTAAACTAGGAGAAATGTTACTTCACGGTGACTGAAAGCATTGTTTTAGGGCACAAGATATCTCACAATGGCATTGAGGTAATAAATAAAAAATTAAAGTAATTAAAAAATTGCTACCGCCTACCTGTCAAGGGCATAAGAGTTTTCTTGGACATGCTGGCTTTTATAGAAGATTATCAAGGACTTCTCTAAATCACTAAGCCCTTATACACCTTGCTTCAACAAAAAAACCCTTTGTGTTTGAGGAGTTATGCCTTAGGCGCATTCACTGAGCTAAAGCAACAATTGATCTCAGCACCCATTTTAGTTCCTCCCAACTGGACATCACATTTGAGCTAATGTGTGATGTAAGCGTTATGCCATAGGAGTTGTTTTGGGGCAACGCCAATGTAAAACGTTTCATGTTATATATTATGCAAGCGTACATTGAATGAGGCACAAATGAATTACACAACCACCGAGGAAAGATTACTTTCCTTTGCTTTTGCATTTGATAATTTAGACTATACCTAATAGGCACTAAAGTTATTACTCACACTGGTCACTCGGCTATAAAATACTTAGTTAACAAAAAGGATTCCAAGCCTAGACTAATTAGGTGGATCTTACTTTTGCATAATTCGATTTAGAGGTTGTAGATAGAAAAGGAACTGAAAACCAATTTACCAATCATTTATCTAGGCTAGAGAACAATTCTGAATGCCATGACACTTAGATATGCAAAAGGAATTCCCTGATGAGAAATTTTTATATGCCACAGTAATTACGTGGTACGCTTACCTTGTTAATTTTCTTGTTAGTTGTATACTGCCTTTTGATTTGAACAACCAGGGCAATAAAAAATTCAAGCACGATGCAAGGTTCTACTTTTGGGATGAGCCATATTTATTTAAACATTTTGTGCTGACCAACTCATTTGATGATGCATACCTGAAGAAGAGCAACGAGACATTCTATATCATTATCATACGACCCCAAGTGGAGGCCATTTTAGAGGAGAAAGGACCGTTGCGAAGGTTCTGCAGTCAGGTTTTCATTAGCCAACTCTGTTAAAAGATGCTCAAGCATTTACAAGTTCTATCGATATCATGCACTGGGAAAATATCCAGGCGACATGAAATGCCACTGCAAGGCATTTTGTAAATTGAGATGTTGACATTTGGGGTCGTTCCCATCTTCAGGTGGTGATTATACATTTTTCTTGTCGTGGATTACGTATCCAAGTGGAATGAGGTAATTGCGACATCAAAGAATGATTCCAAAATCGTGCTTAAGTTTTTGCATAAACACATCTTCACTCAATTTAAAGTATCTCGAGCCATCATTAGCGACGAAGGAACCCAATTTGATAACAACTTTGAGAAGATATGGAGTCTGTCACAAGATTGCCATGGTATACCTCCACATACGAATGCCCAAGCTGAAATATCAACCGCGAGATAATAGAACCTAGAAAAGGGTGAATCCGGGGTGGAAGGATTTGTCAACAAAGTTAGATGAGCACTTTGAGCATATGGAAAAAACTTTTAAGACTCTTCTGGGCAAGTTGGTGTATGGGAAGGCCTGTAAACCTCCTTGTTGAGCTATAACATAAAGCATATTGGGCCATTAAGAGGTTAAATTTGATGCTCAATTAATGGAGAGTAAGGATATACAAGGAAAAAAACTAAAAGTGGCATGAACCAAAAGCCGATAACAACATTTTCATGTGGCCAACAAGTATTACTTTATCCAGACTTAAGCTTTTCCCTGTAAAGTTCAAATCTCGATGGTCAAGACCATTTGAGGTGCATCATGTTTTCCCCATGGAGCAGTTGATTGATAAAAAATGTAGACGATGGGACAATCTTTAAGGTCAAGTAGCGGTTGAAATTTTACAACGGAGCTCTGATGTTATGTGACAAGTTGGTGTTATATATGCACGACGTCTGAGTGTGCCTGAACCATGAACAAAACTTCAATGCCATGGTATTGATCTGTTGATTGTGCATAAATAACAAATTTATTTTTCTTTTATATTTATATTTATTTTATTTTTATTATTCGTGGATATTGACAATTTGTTTTGTACTATAGGGACCCACCAGTATCCAAGGATATAAGAAGGAGCGGTTACCAAGAGGGAAAGGAAAAAGACAAAGCAATTAAAGGGGAAAATATTCTTTTATACCTTCTTCTTTAAATTATTTTATTTTATCTTTATTTCTCTCTCTGTCATTTCATTTCACGTCACATTTATTTTTACAGTTTACTTTTTTTTTTCTCACCTACTCATGTACCCATTCCACTCATTTTTAAACCATGCACTCACTCCATCTCTCCCATTATTCTTTTAACTTTTCCTTTTTGTATTCCTCTATCTCATTTTCATCCATAACTGACGCCATTGAGCAAAACAAGCTCTCAACGTTTGTTTTTTTCCTTCAAATGGTACAAAAATTCATATCTTTATTTCTCTCTCTGCATTGTCATTTCACGTCACATTTATTTTTACAGTTTACTTTTTTTTTTCTCACCTACTCATTTACCCATTCCACTCATTTTTTTCAACCATGCACTCACTCCATCTCTCCCATTATTTCTTTTAACTTTTCCTTTTTGTATTCCTCTTATCTCATTTTCATCCATAACTGACGCCATTGAAGCAAAACAAGCTCTCAACGTTTTGTTTTTTTTCCTTCAAACTGGTACAAAAATAGTGCATATGAGATCCACAAAAGTTGAAACTACGATTCCTCAGCAATTTGTAGACGATATAGCAAATGAATGATTTTAAAAGTTCAAGAATTATAAGCTTATATTCGAGTTGGGGTTCATCTTCACCAATGAACAGGACGTCAGTTTTGGGCCAGATGTGATGGACATTGTTTAGCCACTGAAATGATACAAGTTTGCAAGGTGTTGAAGATCATCATACAAACTTTGCGAAAGATGGTGACAATGCAACTTACGATAGAGTCCTGGAGAATTTCTTGGAATGGGTGACAGACTAACCGTTACTCCGTTAATCGGGAACAACTTCAACGATACGCAAAGCCTTGGAACCATTTCATGAAGTATAAGCTCATGCCGACCGCCCATAATACAACAGTAACCCTTCCACATTTAATGCTTTTACACTTCATTATGGTTACGCGTCCTATTGATGTGGGGAGCATAATTGTTGAAAAAATATATGAATGCTTGAGTAAGAAAATTAGCGTTATGGTCTTTCTGAATCTTATTACCGCACTCTGTCGAAAAAAATGTTTCTGAAACTAGTTTTGATGAGGTCTTTTCTGGGGTCTCGGGGATAACAAGAACCCGGTTACCAATGTTATTGGGTTTTTTTAACCCTAAATCTAAGGCAGCTACAACTAAAGAGTCTAAGGATGACAAATCATCTAATAACGAGGCAAGAATGTCTGCTCTTGAGGAAACTATCCAACAGACATGGACCCTTTTTTATGCTCTACACGGTGATTTATAAAAAAAATTGGGTATGTAAAGCACAAGGATATTGTAGTGGAATTCATGTTTCAAGAAATACTTCCCCACATCGAACATAATTTCTCGGGTTTCCCGGATGAAATTCTATTGGCATTTGATACCGAGGAATCTCTTGAGCCCGATGATGCTGATCCTGCCATTGCTGAGCCAGTCCCAAATTCTTCCCACCAGTCCCCTACTCTGAAGTCTCCTGTGGAACCATCCAAACCAACCCCTAGTTCAATTGCTGCATATGCACCTCCTTCCGCCCGACCAGCTGTCGCACTAAGATATCGGTAGGGTGTGTTAATATTGCTCACTATCATTCAACTTCTTTCGATTCTAGCCCTGCACCCCTCTGAATGAAAACAAGACGTGGAGAGACAAGCACTTCCACCGCAACACCGCCACCACCATAAAAAAGTGGAGGTACCTCACTTTGCACTCATTTTGCATTCTATAGCATTGCATTTAGTTTCATTTCTTAATTTTTTTTTATTAAGCATTGAGGGCAATGCTTATTCAAGTTTGGGGAGGTAGTGATCTTTGTAGAATATATGCATGATAATGTTAACATAATATTTTTCCATGGCATTAGTAAATGGTAGGACAGTTAGGCAAATTTTTTTGGTGATACCAGATGATGATGAACTTTTTAGACTAGAATTTGAATGTAAATGACTGTTGAGAATGATAGAATTGACTCTAAGGTTTGATGCTTTGTGAATTATTGTTGCACGATTGTATGTCCTCTATACTTAAGGAATTTAGGAAATTTTTATGAAAGAACTCAAGTTAGCCTTAGGATTGAAATTTGGAATTATATTAAAATGATAAATCAATGAAAAATCTCTTATGTATAAAATTGTGAATAAATGTTTCGGCATAGCTGTAGAGGGACACTCCTCTTTTCCGTGGTAGTGCTTGGAAATTTTCTTTAATAAATGGCAGCCATATGCATACAAGGGAATGAAAGCAGTCACGGGATGCCTCTACTTGATTAGCTTGGGGGTGGAAGGTATGCACACTTTCAACTATAGTGTGGGATGAAAGGTGTGATTGGCTGACTCTTCTCGTAACAGCGTTAAAAAAAGTAAGTAAAAGTAAAAGGGAGTATAAATGTGCTTAATGAATAAGTAAATGTCAGGACAAAACTAAGGAGGTTAATTAGAAATTACTTAAATTTGTAAGTATAGATTAGATACACTTACGCACACATACAACTACAAGAATCTTGACCTAGGGAAAAGTGCTTATTTTTTATATGTCTAGCTTGTTGAAGCCAACTTTTCTGAGGGTTGAAATTCTATTTTTGTCTTGACTATCTTGTTGTTGAAAATTGTCATGACATTTTATTTGTGTTAATTGTTATCCATTGCTTGAGGATAAGCAATAACTTAAGTTTGGGAGTGTGATAACTCCTTAAAAAGGCTACTTTTAAGGCCTTTTTAACTTAAGTTATTATTTTTAAGGGCTCATATATTTCAATTTATATGCATGTAGCTGTATATAATTGCATTTGTGGTGGTTGTGTTATTTATTTTATTAAGGTGTTGTGTGAGGGGAAAGGTGTGGTTTTCAGTGATGTGCAGGAAATAACAAACAAAAAGGGTGAGCTAGGAAAGAATGCCACGACATCACACGTTGCTAAAGCATATTGAAATGCCTTGGCATTTCTGGCGTTGGAAGGGACAAAAAGATATTTTCACAATAAGACAGTTGGTAAGGCGCGTGTCTGATGGTTGTAACCGCCTGATGGGGACCACTGCCACCATTAAAGAAAGACCTCAAGCACAAAAGATACTCGAGGAGTATGATGGGTATTTTGTGTGCAAAATCCCAGAATATTTTCACAATAAGACAGTTGGTAAGGCGCGTGTCTGATGGTTGTAACCGCCTGATGGGGACCACTGCCACCATTAAAGAAAGACCTCAAGCACAAAAGATACTCGAGGAGTATGATGGGTATTTTGTGTGCAAAATCCCAAGAATACCCTTAGATATTTTTATTATTAAAGGACACCTCACAAAAGAGATAAAGGGGATACGTGGTCGAGGAAAACTTTGGCAGCACGCGTCGAATGATTTTTCCTCATTCCTCCTTGTTATTATTTCTCATTTGATTTGGGTTGCAAGGAATAAATGGATTTATTGATTTATTTCACGATTATTCAAACCCACCATGAACTAGCTTTATTTGGCGGGAGTTCACGATGGATGCTTACGTTCTTTCTTTAATGGATAATTGTTATTTTCGAGTCCTTTGACTAGAGATAACATAGGGCACATTTAGTAAACTATGTTGGGCAAGTAAAACATAGAAGTGAAATCATCTTGAGAAATTAGACTTAAGTTTCCTAAGTGATTCCTATCTTTCATTCCCTAGTTCATTGTGTGCGAGGATTATCAAATCATTCTAGTCAAATCCAGTATATTACCTTTTTGTTTGCCTTTACATTTTTCATTTGATTTCACTACACACACTTTATTTTGCCACAATATCTCAATTGCTACCACATCACACTATCATTTCATCCCCACCAATACTATTGCCTTGACATTTTTCATTGGTACATATCATCACACTAACTATACTTAAAGTAATCCTTTGCTTTGGTTTAAACTCATAAATTTCCACCAATCCCTATGAGATGATACTCACTTATCATTATATTACTTGTTCGATTGTGTATACTTGCACATTAATTGCGTATAATTTTATAGTACTCATAACACGCAATATGCACCAATGTTGTTTCAGAAAAAGTATGATGGTTCTTTGCAGATGTGCATCAATTAACAGACTTTGAATAAGCTCACATGTCGAACAAGTACCCAACTCCTCTCATTGCGGACTTGTTTGATCAGCTTAGAGGTGCAAGTGGTTCACCAAGTTGGATTTTTATCGGGCAATTACCAAGTCAAGATAGCCGATGGAGATAAATCAAAGATAGCCTGTATGACGAGGTATGATTCATATGAATATCTTGTGATTCCTTTCGGCCTTACAAATGCTCCTGCCACTTTCTAGACCATGATGAATAAGGTGCTACAACTCTTTCTGGATCGATTCATTGTAATATACCTCGACGACATCGTTATCTATAGCAAGACGTTAGAAGAGCATGTTGAAAACTTTTGGTAATTGTTCTTAGTTTTATGATAGAATGAACTCTTTGTTAAATAAGAGAAGTGTTCATTTACCCAGAAGGAGGTTCCTTTCATTGGCCACATTGTTGGAGGTGGCAGGATCTAGATGGACAGGGACAAGATTCGAGCCATTGAAGAATGGGAGGTGCCAACCAGGGTGAATGAGCTGAGGTCATTCTTGGGGTTGGCAAACTATTATAAGAGGTTTATCAAAGTTTTCTCAAAAATCACTGCCCCGTTGACCGAGTTATTTAAGAAAGACAAGGTGTGGGATTGGGACCCGAAGTGTCAAAGTATCTTTGACGAGATTAAGCCTTCTATGGTAAGTTAGCCAATTTTGGTGTTGCCATGTCACACCAAGCCATTTGAGGTATTCATCGATGCATCTGACGTTGCCATTGGTGGGTTCTTGATGCAAGAAGAACATCCGATTTCTTATGAAAATTGAAAGCTCAATGAAACGA
The DNA here is from genome assembly GCF_006381635.1 of Hibiscus syriacus. NCBI lineage: Eukaryota > Viridiplantae > Streptophyta > Magnoliopsida > Malvales > Malvaceae > Hibiscus > Hibiscus syriacus. The sequence continues at coordinate 1,303,261 of NW_024063349.1, forward strand.
GATGATATGAGATACACGAACCATGAGAAAGAGATGACTGCAGTTGTGCACTATTTATGCACATGTCAATATTATTTGCTTGGGTCCAAGTTTGTGGTGTTTATAGACAATGTTGCAAATAATTACTTCTTAACCCAGAAAAAGTTGTCACCGAAGCGTGCTCATTGGCAAGAGTTTCTTACTGAGTTTGATTTTTCCTTGGAGCACAAACTAGGTAAAGTGAATTTCGTGGATAATGCCTTAAGTCAAAGGTATGATATGGAACTTGTAAGTTTACCGACGGGACGGATACGGAAACGCATCTAGGAGGGGTTATCACATGATTCGATGGCCACTTAACTGATTGAACTTTCCAATGAGGGCAAGACTTGAAAGTTTTGGCTTGATAGGGGCTTGTTGTATGCTCGAGGGCACAACCTCTATGTTCCACAGTTTGAAGGATTACGAAAAGAACTCATGAAGGAATATCATGATTCCAAGTGGGCGGGACATCCGGGGATCCACCAAACTTTGGCCTTGATAACAGAGCACTATTATTAGCCACACATGGGCAATGATGTTGAGGCCTATATGAAGACTTATCTTGTGTGCCAACAAGACAAGGTAGAGCAGAGGAGACCTGTTGGGTTGTTGCAGCCTCTACCAATCCCAGAAAGACCATGGGAAAGTGTTTCCATGGATTTCATTATCAGTTTTCCTATTTCTGACAGATTTTCTAGCATCATGGTCGTGATTGATAGATTTTCCAAGTATGGAAAATTTATTCCAGCATCCAAAGTGTGCCCAGCTGAGGAGGCAGCCTGCCTTTTTCTCATGTACGTGGTGAAGTACTAGGGTATTTCAAAGACGATTATCAGTGATTGGGACACAAGGTTTACTGGAAGGTTTTGGAAGGATTTGTTCAAGTTGATGGGATCAAGCTTGAACTTCTTGATGAGTGTCCATTCATAGACTGATGGGCAAACAGGGATAGTGAATGTACTCGTAGAGATCTACTTGAGGCACTATGTGAGTGTCACGCAACATGACTGGTCAAAGTTGTTGGATATAGACAAGTTTTCCTACAATTTGTAGAGGAGTGAAGTGACAAATCAGAGTCCATTTGAGATTGTTATCGGGAAGAAGTTGCTCACACCAAATCCAGTTGTGATCGGGCACAAGGGGTTGAATCCAACAACATACCAATTTGCCAAGGAGTGGCAAGAACATCATGACTTAGCCGGAGCTTGTTTGCACAAGACGGGGAAGCTGACTAAGAAGTGGGCGAATCAAAAGCGTTGTGATGTAAATTTCGAGGTGACGACCTAGTCCTTTCCAAATTAAGTGAGATCTTGTGTAACCCATACCACAAAGGGCTTTCGAGAAGATACGAGGGGTCGTTTAAAGTTATAGAGCGAGTAGGCACTATGGCCTATAGATTGGAGTTACCATCAACCATCCGAGCTCATCATGTCTTCCATGTGAGTTTATTGAAACTCTACCATCAAGATGAGGAGGATCTAGATCGAGGCAAGTCACACCGAGCGTCAGACGGGGTAATGATCTCTTACGAGAAAGAAACAGAAGCCATCCAGGCCGAGAGAGTCGTTCACTGAGTGGGATATCAACCAAGGCATGAATACCTTGTTTAGTGGAAAGGACTTCCCGAGAGTGTGGGAAGTTGGGAACCTGCTAAAGCCCTATGGCAATTTCGAGATAAGATAGACTAGTTTCACTCTAGCCGCACAACGAGGGCGTTGCTAGAACTAGTGGGGGAGAATGTCACGGACCGCCAGCCCATGATCGAAAATTCATGAATGACATTTTATAATCAAATCAAAAGTTTAATGATCATTTTATAATTTGTAAAAGTTCAAAGACTAAAATTCATTTCAACATAATTTAATCATCATTTATTTAATTCAACCTTATTTTTTAAAAAGATTACATGAATGCATATATATTAATATTAAGCCTTGTCAAATGTAGCTGAATGCTCAGTGTTTTTAGATGAAGGAAAAAGATTCCATGATAGTTGTGACACTGTAATGAATGGTTTTAATATAATTTTGAACTCACTATCTAATCAAGAAATTTGAGTAGCAACCTCCTAGAAAAGAATCTAAAACATGCGTGAAGTAACACTTAAATAATAGCAAAGACTTCGTTGTGTAAGTTATGGCAATTATATTGATTGGAATAATGAAAGAGATTTAGGCAACAATAATTCAAAAGAAAAACCCCATGATGATGAATGAAAAGGAATGGGGTCGTTGGTAAGGAGCTTTACAACTCTTATAAGAAAACCTTTTTCTTTTTTTTCCAAAACCCAAATCTACTTTTTCTCTGGGTCTTGCTTCTTTTGACATTTCGTGATAATTTTAATTCACTGTGACTTCTATCTTTTGGAGGTCTAGCTTTGAGGATCAACGATGATGGCCTCAAAAATTGCTGAGAAATACTGTTTCTTCTACGACAGACGGATCAGAATCCAACGTCTCTTAGATGCTGGAATTTCAAGCTTAACCACATCTGGACGTTACCAGCTACATATTTATGAAAATTCATCCCATGTAAACCTTATTTTTATTAATATTCAACGTTTAGAAAGGAAAATTGAAATTATCAAAACTTGATAACAATTTTACCATTTCAACCGATACAATGCAAGGCAGCACTCCATATGAAAACTTTTGATTCCGCTACCAATTATGATAAGATGATAGCATCCCCTTCTATATATAAAATGGTTGTCCCTTGTTCCCATATGTAATGGGATAAGGGGGAGGTAAGATAGTAGACTACCACCAACACTAGGTTGAGAGCAGCTTCCGTAGGAGACCTCCAAATTATAAAATACTCTCCATAAAACTCGATCTCACGACCTCAAGGTTAAGAACCTTGTGCTCTACCATGTGTATTGTTAATAATTAAGAACGATTCTAAACAAATACTACATTATAATCACCACATACTATTATATATATATATATGCATGATACAATTTAACTAAATCAATCAAATAGATTGCAAACCATAGCTATAATACAATAGTAGCAAGTGGAGCCGACACAAAAAACAATGCTCACCCTTGCTCTATAGTCAATATCATCCTGAAAGATAAAATATAATAAGCTACTTAAAAACTGACATTAAATCCTATTATTCAGGGAACAAACAAGCAATCTAGGTTGATCTCCTCTGGGAACATTTAGAAGCCTGCAATAACGTTCAAGGCACTCGTACAATATCAACAAAAGTTAGTGCAACCTTCATTGCAATAACTCTCAACCATCAGATGGCCCTAAATCTGGTTAATATATATTCAGGATCATCATTGTTAGAAAAGGAATTTTTTCGGACAGATGTCCATGTAGAATCCAAATCTAGTTTAGAGCATGAATACTGTAAAGCAACAAAATACCCTCACTTAAACAACCTAGCAAACCTCCTTCACAGGCATGTGCATACTTTACATCATAAATAGGCTGCTTTGGTGATTTAAGGCGCTGAACAACAGTAAAAGATGGCAACTCTTGCAAGAAATTCAGGGAAGAAGCCCAGGTTGCTTAAACAGAGATGGCTTCGGCTTCGGCTTCAACTTCAAATCAGGTTACCTCACCTAACTAACTATAATGTGTTTTCTCTTTTTATTATTAAATACCCTTACAAGATCCAAGGATCAAGCTTGAACTTGTAAGAGCTTATGAAGGAGTACTTGACCCTTGCCCACATTAATGGTTTATAAGATAACATTTATGATATTTAGATAGAGGTGTAGATCAACCTAATGTTCGATTAATTGTTTGTATAATGTCCATTTATGTTTGTTTATTAAGTTAAATAAATGAGTATTAATAAAATATTTATATTCATTTAATAAACGAACAAACACGAACAAATGTATATTCGGTTCATTTTTATGTTCACGAACAAACTCGTTTATGAACTCGTTTATAAGCTCATTCACTTTATATATATTAAAATGAACAGATGGTGACATTTGGAGTTCAAATTGTGAAGCCTAAGAAGCTTAAGGATTAGTGGCGTAATTTCACAATTTTTCAGAGTATATGAACAAACATGTTCGCGGACACTAAACAAACATATTGGTGAATATATAAACGAACATATTGGTGAATATATAAACGAACATGTTCATAGACGTTAAACAAATCAAACACAAACACCTTAAAAATAAACAAACGAACATGAATCAAACATGAACTTAACCTTATTTGTTCAAGTCCCATTTACACTCCTATACTTAGATTCAAAATTTTACATTGAAATATTTATTTATCTTTATATATTTTCAAGAAGAGATCCTGATGTAATTTGCACAGTCGATCTCTAATAGGTTTTGCAAGAGTTAGAAAGCTAAAATATGTTAATTTTTTCATTGAGGTTTTATATTTTAACAAATATATTTATAGGATGTATGTATTGTTAATAATTAAAAAAATTCTAAACAAAAACTATCTTATAATCACTACGTACTAATAAAAAAAGGTATAATGCTAAAAATAGCCTCCAATGCTTATCAAAACGGTCATTTTGGCCAATATTCTTTTTATTAGAGCATTTTTGCCCCAAACGTTTCACTTTGGGACAAAAAGCTCCCTCTATAGATGAAAACTATTAATTAACACACGACTAATGCTTCAAAATAGGAGCCTTTTTAACATAAAATGAAACGTTGAGGGCTAAAATGCTTAAAAAATAATAAGAGACAAAGTGATTATTCTGTCAAATGTTAGGAGTCTTTTTGCCCTAAAATGAAATGTTGGGGGCCAAAATGCTCCAAAAAATTGAATAAGGGACAAAATAACCATTTTGAAAAATGTTGGAGACTAATTTTAGCATTATGCCTAATTTTAACAAATGACCAGATGTAAAACAAAACAAATACTTAGGACAAAATATAAGACAAGACAATAACTACATGGTATATCTTGCATTCCCCCCCCCCCAAAAAAAAACCCTTTGCATTTATTTTTGAAAATTAAGATTAATTTAACATTACTTGTTAAAAGGTTTTTTTCCTGAAAAATGTTTTTCGAAAAAGAGTTTAATAATGTTTAATATTGATATTAAAAAGTAAGGCCAGTGTTCAAATCCTGGCGTTTGCGAATGGAGCAAATTGGATTGGAATGGTCACCCTTGCTTATGCGTACTCGATCTGGATTAGTCAGTCAATAGATCGGATACCGATTATTAATTCAATATTGATATTAAAAAGTATTTCTAAATATATAAAATATTTATTTTAGACTTGATATTGTAAAATAAAAATAACATAATTTGAGTATGGTTCAAATTCATTAATATAATGATATAGGAAATAGATCAATCTAAATTACAATAAAAATTATAAAAATTTATGACAGCTCATTTGCAATAGTTTAGTATATAAAATATAAATTTTAATTTTTTAAATATTTAATATAAATTATTGGTAAAATTTAGTTTAAATATATAAATTATATTTTAGATATTAAAATTAGATATGAACATAATCATTGTAAACTAATATTATGTCAAAAATATATAGTTTGAGTATTTTTTTTATTAAACCAAAAATAAAAATAGAAATGGATATCATTACATCTATCTTAAATATATAAAAGATACTTATAATATTATGTCAAGCCAGATCGCATTAATTTTGTTACTTTAAATTTAAAACTGACTCGACCCTTAAAAATTTGACTTGAATAGATCCAAACCTGATTTTTAAAATAAAAAATTATTATGACCTAGTCAAGTCGAATTAAAGCATGTCGGTGTTGATGAAAATCCCATCCATAAGTATAGCAGGCCAACAATAGAGCCGCGATGAATTTGACATGATATGTCACCACCACTCCATTTTTTTTATAATAAGCTAAACGTAATTACAAAATAGTATCTGTTCTAGATACTCTCAACCATTTGACAATAAACACTCAATCACTCTTACAATCACTGGTGCTCGAACCCATGACCTCTAGGAATAACAATGATTCCTTTTAACCACTAAGATAAGTTGGTTCATGCACCATCACTCCATTGTTAAATGTTAGTTTTCAAACATTGTGACATTTTTTTAATAATATATGGTGTTTATAAGTAGTATATATTTATAATCTTACTTAGTTATTGACAATGTACATATACTCTGTAGATGTAGTTGTTCGTACTAAGAATTTCAAGCGAGAACAATACTCTTTTTACCCTTGAGCTCACTCAATGAATTTAAACATACTTCATTATTATAATACATTAGTTTTCAAACATAGTAACTTTAATAAGGTAGGAATGGGAAATTATTATATAGGTCCATTCATAGTTTTCCTTTGATAAATTTTAAATATAATCATAATCCTACTTGAGGAAGAGGAAAGGGGAAGGGTAGATTCTAGATAAAGGAATGAGAATATTTCTAACGAGTCTAAAACCCATGATATAAGGAAATATAAAAGAACAAAGAGGAATATCTTGCTACTTAAGTTTTCTCTCCTAGTTTTTTCTTCTAGTTTTCTCTCATTGGTAAGTCGTTCATCCTTTTTTCTTTTTGTCTTTGTTAATCAACGATGTCACCAACTTTAATTGTCACACCCCAAATTTCTAAATTAAAATTTATTTAAATTATTTAATTTAATTAAGGGACCAAAATGGATAATTCTGGAAATTTTTTTTATCAAGTTTGAATATATAGGAAGTTTGGGGACTAGCCCTATAAATAACCAATTTTTTTAGTCAGTTGAAAAAAAAGGTTTAGGTAAGGCTAAGGGGTGTTGAACACGTGGCCCTAAGGTCATGGGCACCCACACCTTAGCCATTAGGCTAGGGCATTGTTTGTGATTATTCTTATTAAATATATATTTTATAAGTTTGGCCCGGGTTATAATACCCCAAATCCCTAAACATTTCAACCCCATCCATCGCCTCTTCATCTCTGATCATTGTTCGATCAGACGTGGCTTACACCACCACCATCAGTGTGCTCGCCATCGTCCAGTGACCGTAACCCAACCCTTTCTTAGCCATGAAGATCAACCGTTTGTCTTGGAGGGAGCTATGAAGTCTCATCAAGAAACTAATTGACCCACTATTTTCCTCATTATTTGGTCGATTTCATCGCCGTTGCATTGCACGATCACCGCTGTTGGACTCCCTGGGTAGTTCCAATCAAAACCCCCTATCCTTTCACCGAGTGGTCATGACATTCGTGGGAATTGATCGGTTGAAGCTTTGATGAAAAGAACCTCAACCATTTGGTTATTCACAATTTTTGGCCGCCTCACTCTTCAGTTCGACTCACTGACACTACCATGGAACTCTTCATCATCGTGTAACACCCCCAACCCGTATCCGACCCGGATACGAATCCAAAGTGTTACATTAACTTTTCAAATCATTTACTTTTAAAAGATAGTTAAAAACTTAAACTTTTATTTACATAAACGTAATGGACCCTTGATCAAAGTAAACAAATAGAATTCAATTAAATTCGAAAAATAAAATTTATTAATGTGCATAAATATGGAAAGGTTTGTTTACAAAGCTGTTCAGAGCATATACGATTCAAACTTTGAATTACATGTCAACTAGTTTAATAATACAAAATAATATACTGTGTAAATTTTTTCTGATATGATCTTCTTGTATGTATATGATTTCTTGTCTGATCTTAGCTTTGCTCTTCCTACTTCTCTGAACCTACGTCTGAAACACTCACACGCTAAGTCGTTGACTTAGTGAGGCATATAAAATGTATAATCAAATATTACATTACTTAATCATACTCTAAACATTCTATGCAATCATGTAAAGAAACTATAAAACATATCATATTCAAAAGCATAAGTACATATATATACATATCCTCATCATCATCAACATCATTATCATTTTCACTATCATTATCATTATCACTGTTCAAAACCATTAAACCATTTAAAATATATAATCTTTTACTTAACAATTATAAAACATCATATAATATATTTCACAAAGCAAAACACATCATCACACACTGTTTATTTATGTTATCTCTTTTAATAGCCCATGGCACACTTCTGAGAACTTAAGGTATGAGAGTGCATTGAGGTTGTGCACAAATATTGTCACACAACTCGTATAAATTGCAACGAAGTACCGCGTAGAATTTGCACCGAAGTGCCACATAGAAATATCCCGAAGGACCACGTAGAACCCTCGACTCTTGGCATGCCAATTATACCTTCAGCTCTTATATCACATACTGTGGGCTTCACCTTTTATACCATTTCATATAGTTTATCACAAAGGCATGTATTCACATATACCATTTTCACATATTCATATAATCACGTAGTTCACTTACACGTAGGGCATTTTTATATGATTCATATTCACATAGACATATAATCACATAAATCCTTGTCAAGTAGCTTATATCACATTCTCATGTAATCACATAGGTCAATGTTATTTAGCTTATCTCACTTTTCCATTTAATCAAATAGGTTAATTATACCAGTTCACACAGGTTATCACATAAGTAAATGTCACATGACTTATTTTACCTTTTTATGAAATCACATAACTCATATCACATTTTCATATAGTCACATATATCATTACCATATAACTTACATCACAAATACATATCACATAACATATAATATCAACAATGCATATTCATATAATACAAAGTCATAACTATACTTTTATTCATGCATTCATATATTCAAAACAGTGAAAATAGACTTATCACATGTAGCACCCATAACCCGTATAATTATACCTATACAGATTATAGATGTCACTCAAATTTCTTAAAACCATTCCAATTTTACAAGTGATTTAAAATTTATTTTCTTAAAATGGTAATTGATATTATAAAAATATCATATCATATAAATTATGTTTCATTATAACAAATTTAATTCAAAAGAATTTTTTATGAATAGTGATGAACAGTACCGTGAACAGTGGTGAACAGTGCACCGATGAACCAAAATTTCGAATTATATTTGTGCATCGATGCACTGCTACAGTGACTGTTACAGTAAATTCAACATTATACATATAATTTCATTAAAATTAACCTTTCATCAATATCAATTTATCAATTTGTTTCCAAATTAATTCACCAAAACAAATTTAACATTTTCAAATTACATGCCACTATCTAAATCAAATTTCATCGTAGGATGTCTTACTGATATTGAAATATACTCCTCGATGCTTGATGTCAATTTGAACTCTTTATTCCACTACTGGCTTTTTACCTACGCATGAAAATCATCACAAGCTAAGTATATACTTAGTGAGACAATTAAAACAATAAACAATGCAATACAATTCATGCATGATTTTCAATGTCAAAATCAAATTTCCATAAAATCATTTTACTAATATATCCAATATTTACCATGATCAATATAATATAAAATCTTTTACCATTTATCCCATAAGCTCGTAAGCTTATTTTACCAAAATACTTACTATTTAAATTCCATAAGCTCGTAAGCTTATTTTATCAATATACTTTCCATTATTCATAAGCTCGTAAGCTTATTTACATACTTACCATTCATTAACCAATAAACCATAACTCATAGCCCATAGTATAATTGTATGAGGAACCCGATATAGGAGTCAAATATTACACCGAAGTGCTGAGGTCGAGCTTTGCTCACCTAATAATGCACCGTAGTGCTTGTACCGTGTCTTCGCTAGACACTTTGAGGCCTGCACTATGTGTCTTCTCTAGACACTCTAGTACTATCTAATATTGCAGCTGCTAGACTCTATGGCATGTCATTAATACCACTGATCCTCAATAACATACTTGGGCATATAGTCAATTTTATTTGATCCATCCATGGCAAAGTATAATATCAATATTTAACATTGGGCAGTTCATACCCGAAAACATTCATGATAAATATTACATTTTTCATAATCTATGCATTTTGATTTCATCCCGTGACATTTCAATGTCATGTCAAAGTTATAAAAATGACATATATCATGCTGATATAAATAAGGTCGACTTATCGCAAGTCTTCGTGATGATGTATAAAACATCTATGTATAGTTTCATGCATGTAATGCACTCACCTTGACACTTTATAAAATCCACAATATGTGCCTCACTATGTTCCACAATAAACCCTTTTTATACTTGACTTGCTTCAATCACAAATCAATCATGATCTGTATATAAATCACAAATTCACAATGATACATATGTTAGTATTATACTAACATAAACATATCACATAATAACTCCATAATATATTTGAAAATCGTTATCTATCAAAATACTTATATCTTAATAATTCCTTTAACATTGGAATCAATTATTCCAATTTATTCCAAAATGGTCCTTCACCATTTTATTACTTAGATTCTTAATACCAATATTCCAGCATTGAAATTATTTCCATTCAAATGCTTTTACAAAAGCATAATTACATTTAAGTACACCAACTATACAATTGTTATACTTAAATCACTAATCTTTTCAAACTTCAAAAATAATCATAGTTCACATCTAACACTCATTTCAATTCCCAAACAACCATTTCCAGCATAGTACATCAATTATATAACACTTACACAACAACCCATCAATTTTCCAGAATTCAGACAACTCACACTACCTTTAAGGAATCGGTATTTTGTATTGATATACACACTGGAATTTAACTCCGTTTATTCCATTGAAAACTAGACTTGAATATGAATCTATCCATATAAAGAACTCCTTCTAATTCATTCTGTACAACTTATGGTGAATTTTCAAAGTTGATCAACAGAATCTGTTTTGTAGAATCTGCTGTCTGAATTTTCTGACCTTTACTCGGTTAAAAATTCATATCTTTTTGTATATACCTTCAAATTGACCCCCGTTTGTTTTAAACGAAACTAGATCGATATATAAACAGAAAAATATAAAAATAACCTCGAAATTAATTTTATATAATTTCTAGTGAATTTTCGAACCTACTGCCAGATTCAAAATCCAAACTGTTTTCTTTAATTTTATTCTTAGGTTCTTCATCAATTCTTACAACCAATTCTTTCAAATCACTTAACTCTTAAAAACCCATAAAACACAAGAAATCAACCATTTAACATCTCTACAATCCAATCCTTAATTAACTCCCATCAAAACACAAATTTCTCCAACTTATAATTTGGCCGAATTTTGAAGAATTAATTCTAGGAAGATTGAACATGTTATAACCATCGATCAAACTTGAAAATGAATCTACAACCTCTAAAACATCAAGATTCGTCATCAATTTCATGATCACTTATATGAACACAAAGCCTTAGATTTAGGATCTTTGAAATCCAACAAAATTAGAAAGCAATATTGGTACCAAATGATAGCATTTTTCGCTTAGATAACTTTCCTATCTCACGACATAACTCAAATTCCAAAGGAATTAGCTCAAAAATTGAAAATGAAATATTCTCTTACCTTCAAGTTTTCGCGAGAAGATGAATATTTAGCATGATATTTTAGATTGATATCATGCTTATCATCTTTTAAAATCATATTTAAATCATTAACTTGAGAAAATACCAATATACCCTTAACATAACTTTATAATTACCAAAGTACCTAGACACTTATTCTTATCACCATCCAAATCAGAGAAATATCAGCCTTATCATCTTATAATAGTCAAATATTTAACAAATAATATCTTAGTTTACCGATTTACCCATGCAATTTTCCAAAAATTGCAATTCAATCACTTTAATCAACAATTCAAATTAAACATAGAATTTAAACCATAAAATATTATTTTCCAACATTTTAAAAATGTGAAAATAATATTTTTATTTCTTATTTTCGTGACAAATTTGTAATTTTTCCAAAATTAAATTTTGGTCCCTGAACTTTTTAAAGTTTATACTTTGGTCACCAAACTTGACCAAATATATAATTTGATCACTAAATAAATCCATTTATGAAATAACATTATTTTTTTGTAAAATCACCACTTAATTCCTTAAATTTTCCCCAAATTTTCTACTTTAACCTTCAAACTTTCAAAATTTTCATTTTGGTCATTATCTAAATTTTTGGGGTTTTACATCTCAAGTCTACTTTCCATATAGAAATATACATAGTAATAGTATGCACTCACCTTGGCCTCACTTAGTCAAAGCAAAACACTTATAACTCTTGTACGTTTTTATAATCTCGAATCATCTGGATCTTGTCTTCGTTCAAAATATACACAATAATACGATCTAAATGAATATCGGAGTTCATATTACTATTAATCAATTATCATTTACTTAGGCTAAACAAAGCTCTTAATTTAAAATTTTTGAACTGAATAGTATATGTACTCTAATTCCAGTACAAATACTTCCTCACTAGTATGATACTATACTTCAGTATCGATACCCATTCGGTATTATGGAATTTAGTTTCTAAAAATAGTAATGATATTTTCCCATTGGTATCGATACCCTTGAATTGATGCTACTCCTTCGGTATCGATATTGTTCTTTTAATTCATATAATTTCATCTTATGGTATCGATATTGTTCTTCCAGTATCGATACTCAAACCCAGAATTCACATATTTTTGCTTTGAAGTATCGGTACTGTTCATTCGATACCAATTCACATATTTTTGCTTTGGAGTATCGGTACTGTTCATCTGATAACAATACCCTTGCCCAGAACTTACTCTTTTCAACCCAAAAATTTACCATAACTTATTTAAATCTTTCACTTTAACCTCCTTTCAAGCTTTTAAACTCAACTACACTTATTAAAACCAACTTAAAATACTTTAATACTCATTAATATCCAAAATCTCACTAGAACACTTGAAACCAAAAATCATACCAATTAATCAACTTTGTTCTTAATCCTTTCTAACACTTTAGATTGCTTATTCCTACTTATGACAAGTCAAATATAATTCCTAAATCCACTTACTAACCCTTTCTCATCAATTTAATCAAAAACCCTTTTTACTTAATCATTCATAACTTGTTCATCTTTTTGTTTTTACTTCTCTTTCAGCTTCCTTAAGCTTTCCTAACACCACCCTCAATGACCTAGAATTAAGTGGATGACTTGGATAAGTCTGAAAAAGTTGATGAACTTATATGTTGTACCGTCTATAAGGGTTAGAAACCCCGAATCAAGCACGTCGACATTTCTTGATATCGTTGCAATACAAAAATGAAATAAATACCATTGGACTACTTGTTCGTCTCCCTAAGATCCATTCAACGATGATTATGAAGGTGATTAGTTCAAATAGAGCAATCAATATTAAGAAGTGAATAATGGTGAAGTACCTCAGTCTAAATGCTTGGCAAGTATCGCAGTGTTGGGATTGGATAATTTAATTGGACTCGAAATCCTGATAATTCGATATAAATCCTAAATACTATAAATTGTTGTTTCACTCTCATTGGTTTAAATTACTAAGAATTCTTCAAGAAACCAAAATGTCTAAAATGCCTCTGATTGCCTGAATAATGGAATCGTTCTTGTCATATCTGAAATCTCAAGTAACTCTGATGTAAAAGATTCTGAATACCTTCCTGATTACTTAGTGCATCCAATAAATATCTGAATACTATATGATCTTGATAAATCACTTCTCGAATGACTGATGAATCTGTTAGTTATCAAACCCCATTCTTATAGGGATATTTGTTTCTGAAATCCTATCAATTTACAAAAGTTTTGTGGTTCTATACCTTATAAATAGCAAGTGCCTCCGGAAAATAAATGGATCATCTAATGTGTTCCATATGTACTATATGATTGTTTTATCTATTCTGAAATGTGATTTACCAAAGTTTATGGTTTATTGTATCTTTTAACTATTGATATTTTGATTTACTGATGTATTGATTTACTGTTTACAAACTATGGCTACATGATATGTGTTATCTGGTTACCTGTTTTCGCTGGAAAATATAATCGTCCTTGATTTATGGATCATGAAATCTACTATTTACTGTACGAACCATTTATTTGGATATTGTTGGCAGGATTATGGAGTATGGAGGTTCAGCTCTGATCAAGCTGGTAATTCCTTATGGACCTAAGGTATTCCTTGGGTAGACTCTAAGGCCCCAAGGCACTCCCTTAGTATGGGGACTGTATTTTGGTGTACGGATGGAGGACATTCATGTGATTTAAATAACTACATTGTCATTTTTACAACATTCTATTGGATCATGATTTTGATATTAAAATTACTGCTCAATCTTATTTCTACTAGATAATGTACGGGTAGGAGTCTGAAGTACGGAGGTTCAACTCTGATCAAGCTGGTAAATCCTTATGGACCTAAGGAGACCCTTAGGTAAGCCATAGGCCCCAAGGTACTCCCTTAGGGTGGATCCTTTGCTGTGTGCTTAGGGTAAGTCCTTATGGATGCAGCTCTAGGGAAACTGCATATCGGTGTTCGATTAGATGGTATTATTGTGGTTTTAAAATATATTTTAAACTACTAATGGTTTTAAAGGATCTGTATACATTTCTCTATTTTGTTGGAACACACTAGGCTCTCCAATTCAATATTCTGAATATGTCTCTCTCTGAATACTTCCTTCAGACTGTAAATTCCTATTTTGTAACTGAAGGCTTAACTAATGGAATATGAATTCACCGCTAGATTCTGATGATGACTATCCCGCTAAGGAATTTATGTTTTACCTTACACCTGATGGCCTATTGCATTCATCTAGTAGTTCTGTATTACTGAGCTTCCAAAAGCTCACTCTTTACTCACCATTTCAGGTTAAAAGAATCACTCCAGTGCAGCTATCAACTTCATTTTTGGGAGTTCCTTCGGCTTTGCTTGTAGAGTACGATACAATGTGTATTTAGGGGGCATGTAGGTTACATTTGGTTTTTTATATACCAAGTCTGAAACTTGTATGATCTTAATTATGTTTGTAATATATGAATGATTTTCTGAACTTGTAATTTTTTTATAAATTGTTGTAGTCTGAAACTTGTATGATTTAGAGATTTTCTCGGATTTGAGGGGTTTAAGTAAGTTATTCATTCAAAAACTTGAATTATGAGAAGTATTTTTCCAAAAAAAAATACATCGAAATTAGGCTCAATAAACGATTGATGTAAGCTATCTGAGAATTAAAGGTCGAAGTTTTAGATTGATTCTTGTTAACTTTAAGTGGGTTTCGTGGAAAATCAATTCAATTAGAAGAAATGAATGGGAAAAACATTTTAATATTGTTATTACTATGAATAACGACCAATGACATACGCGATTAACCGCGATAGTTGTCAAAGGAGTTGACAGATTTTTACTGAAAATGAAAAAATAATGATCACATTATCACTTCATTAATGATTTAATAGTTCAATAATAAAAATAATTCAAAAATACTAGTGACAAAATTGAAATAAGATATAGTTTAGTGACCAAAATTTCAATGCCTAATATTAAATTTTACCCTTAAAGTTATAAAGAATATCTATTGTTAATTGATATATTTGATATCAAATTCCAATCTATGCGTGATACACTTGGCAATTATTAGGTTACATTTAACAACGAAAACAAAACAATCCCAAAAAGGACAAAAACCTTCCTCTTTCACTATAGTCATTGAGTCCATTCACTCTATCTATCTGAAAACAGACACCACTTTTTTTTCTTTATAATCATCTATATTTGATTTATTAATCTACTAATCAAATCAAATATTGCAGAAGCGAAGACGACCCTTCAAATCTAGATTACTCCATTCACAAATGTTAGAATTCGAACCTCTAATTTTATTTAAAAATATAATATTTTATCTTACCAGACAAACTGATTGTTAATAACTTACGTAATTTTCGTATAGAACTCCCACCCTCTTTACACCATTATTGAAAACCCTAGCCCCTCCAGGCCACTAACAAGAGTCCTAAATCTCTGTCATTTTGCTAAGGTTGGGTTTGATTCACAAATGGGTATTTGGAAAGCTATATTATTCCGACGCCAGAGAGTGTTAAATCCGTATACGCACGCAATAAAAGTATACCCAATAATTAGTAAGGTCCTTTTCCAGATCATCATTCTTTCCTGTTTGAATACTGAAATTTGAGGTCAGATTTCAAACCCCAAAAGATAATGGTGTTGGGGGCTTGCAGTGGGGAATCGAAAGATATGATTAAGAGGGGATAAAAAAATACACCAATCAATAACGAATCTAAAAATATTTTTTTAAAATGAGCACATATATATTGATAATATAAATTTTTTAAAAATAAAATATATGCAAATAAAATTTCGAATAGATATAATGATAATCTAAAATTATAATTTAAAAAAAAAAATCAAATCTTAGAATAGATACTTGCCTACTCTAAATAAGTAGTGGATCAGCCACTGATGCTAGTAGATATCAAACGGTTATGAGTTGAATTGGGTAGGTACATATTGTTCCACATTACACGTGAATACGTGTTTCATATTTTCCACCTTAGGCCATTTGATTCAATCTCTTTAACTTGCCATTCAATTTTGTCGGTCCAAAAGTCATTGATAATCCTCATCACCGTATATAATCGCCAGATTTCATATGCAAACTATCAATGTATGTGACTTCGATTGTTGTTGTGTTTTCTTATAATTTATTTGATTAAATATAATAACAATTAAATTAAAACTAATATTTACGTGAAATGTTTGAAAACTTATCAAATAAATATAAAAAATATATATATATATATATGTATTTTCAGAATATAAAAAAATATTATGAAAGAAAAACCAAAACCAAAGTAATCTAAACTAAAATTAATTATCTAAAAATTTCAACAACAAAAAGTTGATCGAAGGAACTGATATCAGCTCAAAATCCATGGTAAAGGTGACATTGAGGTTTTAAGTTTCAGCTTCAAGATTAAAGCCCAACAATGATATGGATTCAACCCCATTACTTTATTTTATTCAGAGTTCAGTTTAATTTCCTTTTCCTCTTAATCAAATAATAAATGATAAAGTTTCAAAATAATTACTAAATTATCTTAAACTATTTTTTTAGATATTAATAGATATTAGTTTTTCTTATTTTATTATAAAATAAGTATCATATCAGTATAATCATTAATTTGTATGATATGACAAATTAAAATAAATATTATATATGAATTATTTTATTATATCAAAATATTAAATTCAAGTTTAATAAAATTTTGATCATGAAGTTTTATATCTAAGTGTTATTGGTGAATCTTGTTAGTCATATGACATATCATTTGTTGTCAATATATTAGTAAAATTTTAACTCTCGTCTAACTCAAAAATATTGGAATGAGGTTAAACATATTTAGTTATATTCAAGGCACAAAAGACAAGAAGGACACTCTATGAAATAAACTATTGTTGTCACTTCTTCTAATCGTAGTAAGATTTTGGCTATTAATGAGTACTCGTGAATGTGTGCGGTTAAGATTTGTAATTCATCATATACAAAAAGATTATGATTTATACTATAAAAAGAAATTTCAAAAGTCTTATATGAAAATAATACAATTTTCATTACACATATTAAGGAAGGATGCATAGAGGGTGATAAAACAAAACAATCTCATTGAAAATTTTCTTCACTCATTATCTACAAAAAAATAATGAAAATATTAATGTTCAACATATTCGTTAAATGAGAATTTGACAAATCTTAAGTGATACCCGAAAATTACTTACATGTGCTCATATTTTGTGTGTAGGAAGACTAATCTGAGAAAATATTATTGGAGAATGCATACTTCTCTAGTCTTAGACATGGTATCATATGTCTTTTTCATGTTTACATGTTAATGAGTCATTTGTGTTCCCTCTCGTAATTAGATAATTTAATTTCTTATTTGACGCGTAAATATATAATTATTTGAATGACATATTTTCTTAAATTAAATCGATGGCCAACAACTTTAAGTTGTCACGATATTCTGGACAAGCTTTAAGATATCGAGTTATTGATTGAGTAGAAATGAGGATTAGGGGTATATTTTTAGTAATTAGAATTTTCATATTTTTAGCGTGATAACTAGAATTTTATTTATTAATTTGTGTTTTGGTAATAAAAATATTGTTTTTAGTTCTAATAGATATCCTATTTAAATATAAAATTGATAGCTTGCATCCCACCCAAGTTGAGTGGTTCACTAGATGTATGACATGCGATTGTGCCTCATATCTGTTACGCTATTGTTGAGTAATAGGTTTCACACAATATGTTCCAGTATCAATCATTTACTTAAACAATTTACAAAATGTTAACACATGGGGAAGTCAAATGTTGATTGAGGGAAGAAGTATAGCGAGTGGCTAGAGATGTGGGAGACACGATATGATCGTATTATCGATCACAATTTTTTTAAACCTTGATATGATAATTTTGAGCAACTACATAAGATGGGTCATGCAACACGAGAAGCCATATCTATTGTTTGATGAGTAACGAATTGAGTTTATTCATCATCGTAGGAATATACGTCCACCGACACAATATCATCTTCTCCTAACTAATCAGGGAATAACGAACTTTTCTGACTTGTCCTTAACAGTGCCTTTCAAAACAACACAACATACACCATCGTCGGCACTAATGCAATATTCATCATATTATGTTCCATTAATGCCTAGTTCACCACAAGATTATTATACACTCGTAATATTTGACTCGATATTTGCCTCACATGCATCGTATTTTAAGAGTGTTACTCCTTTATTGCCACCACATTCGGTCCAACCAATACAATCGATCACATCATTTTTCCCAATTTTTTGTAGCTCTCATTGAGTAATAGGATAGTTGATCATACACCTCTGCGATCGTTATTCTATACATATCATTCATCATCAGCAACACACATTGAAGATGCCAATATTAGACATAACACCAATCAAGATGATAAAAATAGTGAGGATGACAATCATGTTGAAGAACGACTAATACAAAAAGATCCCAAATAAAATAGACGACCACCGCCTTGTAAAATTCATTCGCAAAAACTCATTGCTAGACAATACAATTTTTTTCTTCAATTTTATAATTTATCAATATTATTATTATTTTCTTTTTATAATGTCATATTTTTTAGTTATTATAAATATCTTATCAATGTTATAAAGATTTTGGTTTTATTTTGTATCCCCTATTTTGATTTTTTTTAAATTTTATCCCTTATTTTAATTTTATGCTTTCGTCTTTCATTTAATACATGCAAGTTGTTGACTGATTTCCACATTAAGGGAAAGTGTGTTTTATGAAATGCACATTCCAAAACAGTGTTTTGAAAATTGGATCGGATCGGCCGGTTCAAACGTGAACCGCTGCTTTGTCCGATCAATTCTACCCCGGTTGAATCGATTCTAGTGAACCGTAAGGAACCGTTCGAACCGGCTTTGAACCGCTCGAATCGGACCGGACCGTGAACCGGTTCAACCTAATTTTTTTTTTATTAAATGTTTTTAGTATTTTTATTTAATATTTAAAATAATTATGACTTCGTCCGGTTCTTACGACCGGTCTGACCGGTTGAACCAGTGAACCGGTAGCACGGCCGGTTCGCTGCCCGGTCTGGTTCTGAAAACCATGTTCCAAAATATTTAAATATAAATATAATTTTTATGCTTAATTTTAACATGGATAAACAACATTGATAGTCTTTTATTTTATTGGTTCATTCGATTTTAGTCATCACTTTAAAGAAAGTTTAGTTTTAATCACTTGCGCTATTGATTCAATACAATTTGATCACTCAACCATTAACTCTCGTGATCCTAATAATTGATGTCGAAGTTGATATTAAAAATATATAAAATCTCAACAATGATCATATAGAAACATTATCCATGATATCACCACACGACTTTACTAGAAACTGAAGTTCATTGTGAATGCCAACAACTTGTCTTACACGGTTGGTCACATAGATGGATTTTATATCTTTTCCTAGTGTCAAGTGAGACTTTTGTACTAGGGTAAATGGAGTAAACGGTAGAAGAATAAAATCGTATTAAACCGATAACATAAAGGATTAGAATCCAACTTTTATTTTTAATTCACAACTAAAATCAAACGAATCAAAAACATAATGGATCACCAAAGTTGTTTACCCTTTTAACATTCATGTACTATATGATGTTAAATATATATATATATATATATATATATATATATATATATATATATATATATATACAATTAGGTATTTAATTTTTTTTCTAATGGTATAGTAAGATACTTAACTTTCTTTAATTTTACAATTATGAATCTAATTTATTTTTGGTTCATATTTGTATTCAATTTTTATTTTAAAATGCAATTAGGTCCTTACTATTTTTTAATTATGTGTCTATACTTAAATTTTAATATCCTTCTTTTGAATATATAACATATATTATATATTTAATAAAACATATTAAAATTACAAGTATAGGCCAATCAAAATTAAGCATATATAATTGAAAACATTTGATACCTAATTTTATCAAATAAAAAAATAATTACTTAATTACATAAAAAAAATTATATAGTTAATTACATTTAAAAAAATAAGTACCATATTACACATAAATATCAAAATTGATACCAAAAGTTATATTTACCCTTTATTTAAAGATACTGTTTATAAAGGAATTTATTGCAATAACTTCCTCTTATTTTTCTAGGCTTCTTTGTCACTCGCTTCTCTCGCTCTTTCTCTGTCTTTCGACTCTTATATTTTCCCCTTTGGATTGGTTCGTCCATTTGATCGCCGGAACTTCACCGCCGTTATACGAGCTGCCCGCATTCCGGCGATCTGCCTTTTCTGACGACTCTTTTCGAATTTTCGATCAATTAATGGTGACAAGAATCCAACCATTTCTCGAGAAACAAACAGAAGAATCTAATGGAAATCCCCATTTTTGAATTTAGTTTCTTAGGGGCAATTATGTCATGTATTCCGATCTATTGAAACCTCAAAATCACCGATGTCGACTTCCTAATCCCTAGCTCCATCAGTCAACCTGATCGTTGTTATGTTTTTATTTTTTGGGGGTCAAAATGTTCAAGAAAATTATCAAAGGAAGCAAGAAGTATTCCAAATCGAATTCAACGGTAACGGATACTGGTTCCCGTCCACCAGGTTCCGGTAATCTCGTGTCGGGTCCAATCACAAATGTTGTCGTCAACCATGCTTCCAGACCCGGCCAGGGAGCACCAACCACGAATTCCAGCAGCCCTGTGGTCCAACTCCCACCCCCAATGACCACCATCGAACCCTTGCCGTTATTACGAGACACCCCCGTTTCGGAAAGACAAACCCTATTCTTGCGAAAGCTACAGATTTGTTGCTTCCTATTCGATTTCAACGATGTCTTAAAATCGGCCCGAGAAAAAGAATTCAAGCGGCAAACGTTGCTGGAACTTGTCGATTTTATTCAATCTGGGTCTAGCAAAATCACGGAGATATGCCAGGAAGAGATGATTAAAATGATTGGAGTCAACATTTTTCGGTCCCTCCCTCCAGCGTCTCACGAAAATACGGGGCAAGTAGCCTCGGATCCTGAAGAAGAGGAACATTATTTGGATCCCTCGTGGCCACATTTACAGATTGTATACGAGCTTCTTTTGAGATATGTTGTGTGCACGGATACGGATACTAGGGTTGCAAAGAAATTCATTGGTCATTCGTTCGTTTTGAAGTTGCTTGATTTGTTTGAATCGGAGGATATCAGGGAAAGAGAGCTTTTGAAAACGATTCTTCATAGGATTTATGGTAAATTCATGGTGCATCGACCCTTCATTAGGAAGGCTATAAATAATATTTTCTATAGGTTTATATATGAAACAGAGAGGCATAGTGGGATCGGGGAGCTTTTGGAGATTCTAGGGAGTATTATTAATGGTTTCGCTTTGCCTATGAAAGAGGAACATAAGTTGTTCCTTGTGAGAGGGTTGATTCCTTTGCATAAGCCGAAACCTATTGTCATGTATCATCAGCAGTTGTCATATTGTATAACACAGTTTGTTGAGAAGGACTATAAGCTGGCTGATACGGTTATCAGAGGGTTGTTGAAGTATTGGCCTATGACTAATTGTCAGAAGGAAGTTCTCTTCCTCGGGGAACTTGAGGAAGTACTTGAAGCAACGCAGTCTGCAGAGTTCAAACGATGTATGGTTCCTCTTTTCAGACAGATTGCACGTTGCCTCAATAGCTTACATTTCCAGGTAACTTTTAAGGGCTTTTATCTTTTGAATACTTTGCTATGTGTCTGCAAATTCCAATAGCTTGAGTTGTCAATCACCTTTAGGAACCAATGGTATTTTGAATAGTTATATCTTGAATTGTTTCTAGGATGTGATGATAAATCGTATGAACTTTTAAGACCTTTTTCTTCTAAACATCACTCCGAGTATGCTAATTCCAATAGCTCAAGTAGTCAATCCCCTTTCGAAATCAGTACTATTCTGAATTGTGGATTGTTAAAATGTTGCTAGCATGTGAAAGATAAATCATATGAACTTTTAAGGGCTTTTGTCTTTTGGATGTCACTCTGAGTATGCTAATTCTCCAATAGCTTTAGTAGTCAATCACTTTTAGGTACCACTGATATTCTGAATTATGGAATGTTGAAATGTTGTTACTTGCTAGATGTGAAGTTAAATCATATGATAGTAATTAATTTCGATCCCAAGTTGGGAGCTTATGCTATTTCTCCTTTATAAATTTATCATCCTCCAATGTAATTTCTTCTAATTCTGAATGTTGAATGGATATTGATTCATGAAAATTAATCTTTGGTTTCTTGGGAAGGTGCTGCAATGTGATGCATATACCCTTTTTTCCCTCATTCCTGATTTCTTTTCGGAAAGTTGTGCAAACTGTTGCCTAGTTTTAAGCATTATATTTGCATCTGGTTGGTTTCATTCTTTCTGTACCCAGAAGAAATAACTGTAGAGTAGGTCAATTCCCAATTATGTAACCTAGTCTCTACTTTCTCCCACAGTGTAGTTTATCTCAGCTTGTTCGAGTGTGCTACTGTGTCCTGGATTTATGCTGGTTGAGATTCAATCAAGCATCAATTGTTTCTTCTTTGTGTAATGTCTTGCATCATTGATTTTTCTATCCTCTTTGTTTGTAGATAATGTTTTATTTCTATGCTTTCAATTATTTTTAGATCTTATGAATAAATGATGATCCAAATTTCAACTTGTGGTTGCTTAGAAGTTCTTTCTGTTGTTTCATTAAGTGCGTTCTTTATGCTGGTTTCCAGATATCATACTACTCATTGCTTGGTTCCATAAATTGCCTTGCAACCCATTGCCTGTGAATTCTAGATGTTGTGCCCTCTTCATAACTCTCTTTATTATAAATCTTCAGTCTGGTGTTCCTTTATTGATTTACCTACATCTTTTTGCTGATTCATTTCTCTTCCATAATATGTTTGGTAGGAGAGAAAAAGTAAGGAAAAACTACTTTTTTTCCATCTTTTCCTTTGGTAGGAGGCAGTAGAAAGGGAAGGAAAATGGTGCATGTGTACCTTTCTCTTCAAATCCGAGCTGTCAAATGAACAAGTTTATTTAAAACTTTGCTCTTTATCTATTTCTTTCCTTCTATTTTCCGCCCTTGACTTCAAACTCAGTGATGGTTAACTGTACTTCATCTGCAGTTTTCTCTCACCCATTTCCCTTTACTTTATAACCGTTCCTATCATACATATTAAGTCTTGTAGTCTGCATTTTGTCTCTAATACCATATGGTTGGATAATGGATAGTTCTTAATTGATAAGTTTCACCGGACACCTGTGAGGGATCACCTTTTGTCAAGAAGGATAGGGTAAAATATGCCATATGGTTGGATAGTTCAAAGTTGGTCTTGTTCAGCTAAGTTTCTCCTGTGATGGTTACCATCTGGTGAGGATAGAATTTTTGGACTCCTTTTGGTTCACTTTATTAATAAGCTTTCTACTGTGCTAGTTACAATTTAGAATTGTTGGAGGGAGCCGGTTATAAGTATATTGGTTTGTTAACTTGCTTTTGATCTTTGTAGTAAGATAGAACTTTCTTCAGAGTTTTTACTAAGACCCTGTTGTGTTGCAGGTTGCTGAGAGAGCTCTCTTCTTATGGAATAATGAACACATTGTGAGCTTAATTTCCCTGAACCGGCAGGTGATATTACCAATCATATTTGAGGCATTGGAGAGGAATACCCGAAGTCATTGGAATCAGGCAGTTCATGGGTTGACCCTGAATGTGCGGAAGATGTTCATGGAAATGGATGTTGAGTTGTTTGACGAGTGTCAGAGAGAGTTTGCAGAGAAAGAAGCCAGAGCACAAGAGGTGGAAGAGAAAAGACAAATGACATGGAAAAAACTGGCAGATTTGACAGCGGAGAGAGGATGACGTGACATGGTAACAGTCTAATATTACTGTTGGTTTCTTCAGTGTGAGAAGTGATTCGTTTCGTGACGATGGCTCTGCTGAATTTCTCCGTTTTGGTGGTATTATTTTCCTTTTGCCCCCAACTTTTCATCTTTTTAATTGTTATTGTCAATCTGATCAATGAAGATACATTTCAAATGCATGGAATTTGTTAGTATCACACTGAAGATTAAGAATGATATGTGAGGAACGACTTGTATTTTTTTTGTCACCTTATTTGTTCTTCCAACAAAAAGAAAAAGTATCGGATATTTTTGTTTGTATCCTTGGTTCATGAGATTTTCTATAGTTGAGATAAAATTAGGATCAAATCATTGGAATTCAGGCAGTTGGATATCTCAACATCCTTGCCTTGGTTGGTTCATTTATTATTGTTATTGAAAACAGACAGACAGTATTCCCATTGCAAGTGTGCGACCTATATTGCTCGGATTCGGTTGTGGATGCAAGTATTGTGTATGAATATATGTTTGAAGTTGGTATGTTTAATTCTTTTTAACTTTTTATGCAAGAAAGTCCTTAGAGGATCATATCTTCATATTTATGTTAAAATACATGTTGTACACAAGTACTTAAAGAAAAATTGAAGTATTTCAAGAAGGGTGTAATATTATTTAAGAACTGTTAATGTTATCATTTGGAAGACAGGTTGGATCGATTCAGAGATGTTAGATTTTTTATATGTTAGATATTCAGATTACATAATGTGAGAAAACTGTCTTCAAGCCTGATGGAGGTTTAAAGAAAAAGAAGACTTATATTTTAAAACAAGATGTAAAATAAAGAAATTTATTGTGAAGTCTAATTTTATTGAACTAATGATGATTTTAAATACAACTAAAAATTAATTTTTTTCTTGGTAAAGCTTTTGTAAGTATCACCTACGGTTCAAATCAATCAACCCTTCATTATGTCTTCTCTAAGAGAAAATAATTTGATATTGAACATTTTGTTTTTCATGAAAAACAGGAACACTAGCTGCAATAAATTCAGCTTCTACCATAGATTGTGCCATCATATATATATTTTGCAGCACCATAATGTGAATCTTTTAAATTCCTAATTTGTACAAAATATGATTTCATACTCCAGTGTCCCTCCCATACATCTAAGGACTTTTTTAGCATTTATAAGATGTGTTTCAATTGCACAATTCATAAATATGGATAATCTACTTTCATAATATAAGATATCAGGCTTCTATAGAAGGTTTGTTGACTTTTTCTCTGCTTCGTCTTCTTTGTTCAGGTTCTTTTGACACATTAGAGTGTCTATATTCTTGCATTCATCCATTCTGAGGTTTTTTTTTCTCTTCAAATTTTGTTTAACATACTTCTTGTAATATCCTTAACTTAGTCTAGTCGTAAATTGGATCGACAATATTATACAGCTCATCTAAAGGTTCAAAGAAAACAAATTTGCAACATAAAAAACAATTTAAAGTAGCTAGGCGAGAGAGGCATTACAATAATAGATGTGCCAATATCACACATGTCTCGTTTTATCTCAACCTTACCAATTTTTCAATGTATTACGAACATGCCTTGGTCTTTTAATTTAGGTGGAAGTCTTCGTTGGAAAACAGCTGAGACGTGTTCTCCCAAATTCACCTTCTCATTCCAACAAGTCTTCTTTTTGTCATGCAGAGGTCCTTTAAAATTTTAGCATACCTTGGTACTTTTCGGATTACTTCAAGGAGAGATATATTGATTTTCATCTTCTGAAATACTTTCAATATTTACTTTTCCTTGACTTGTTTATCTGTTTTTACTAACCTTTATGGAAAAGGAGGTGGAACAACATAGAGAGATGACACGAGATCGAATTGTGATTCATCTATTTTTTTCTTTAGGGTCATGTGTCAATTGTTTTTTCTTCTTTATGGGATCCCGACTCTTCTTTTTCTTCTAAATTTTCATGTCTTCATCCTCTAGGACTAGTTGTGTGACAACTGTACCACTCCAAAGAGTGACGGCGCTAACATTTTCCCGTGGGTTCACCTCGGTTTGTGATGGAAGTTTACCTTGTGATTCTAAGCGTCCTACGGTCTGAGCTAGTTGACCAATCTGCTTGTCTATTTCTTGTTAATGGACTTCAGTGCGATTCTGGAATTTTTCTTGAAAAAGAGCCAACCTCTCAACGATTGATTCCAATGATGCCTTATGCGGTTGATGGGGTGGTAGAGGTGGCCTTCATTTATATGCTTGCTTAGGCCTCGAGTTTTGTGCATAACTGAAGGTTGGGTGATCTCTCCACCCTGGGTTGTAAGGCCTTTGGGGAGGTCCCAGAAAATTGCCCATTGTGTTCATTTGTGCGCCAACTTCTTCCTATAACATCGGACAATAACTTGTTGGATGATATGGCACTATGCATATTCTGCATAGCCTTGTTGTTCCGATTTTTTCCATAACAAGTAAATTAACTGATCAGTTAATTTATCGATTTTACTTTCAAGAGAAATAAAACTTATCTCATGAACCCGTCAATGAGTTCATTAGAGGGGTGAAACTGTTGAGAATTGGAAGTCAATGTAGAAAATTAAGCTTTTAGCTGCATTAAGAGTCATGTTCACCAGATCTCATTCACTGGTAACATCTATCATCTTCATTTTTAGAGGAGTTAAACCTTCGTAGAAATATTGAAGAAGGGTTTTCTCAATCAACACATGTTGCGGGCAACTAGCACAGAGCTTTTTAAATATCTCCCAGTAGTCGTAGAGTGACTCTCCATCTTTCTGTATGATTCCAAGAATGCTTCTTCTTAGCTCACTCACCCTCATCGCAGGGAAGAATCTGTCAAGAAAAATGCGAGTCATGTTAGCCTATGTGGTAACAGAATATGGAGGTAAATAAAATAAAAATCACTTAGCCAAATCGACTAAGGAAAAAGGAAAAGCTCAAAGTTTGATATGATCCTCATATACTTCTTGTTGTTTCATGCTGGAGCAGACCATGTGAAATTCCGTGAGGTGTTTATGTGGATTTTCATTTGGTAATCCATGGAAGGTAGAGAGAAGATGAATGAGACCAGTTTTTAACTGAAACGAAGTTTCGCCATGAGGGAAGACGATGCAAAAAGGTTTGATGCAAAAATGGGATTGACAATTGGAATGGGTTTTGTGTTATCGAACTTGAAGTTTCTCTCAACATCTGAACTTGATTCTGAATTCGAGTCTGGATCTGTTTGTTGATAATGCTCTTTTTATTGTCTCATTCTTTTTCGAAGCATCTGTGCGTGAGTTCTACGAGCTCGTGCTTCGATCTCCTAGTCAAAATCTACTAATTGACCCGAGTTCTTCTTGGTCATAAATCAAACAAACTTAAATTAATAATTTTGGTTAAGTCCCCAACAATGATGTCAATTCAACAAGCGTCGTTTTACTGTCAAATAAAATTCTTTCTTCTCAAAAATAAATAAGGAAAGAGCATAGTAAAGAGAAATAAGGATAATCCACAAGGACTTAGAAAATTTCCAAATTCGAGTTTGTGTTAACTATTTATCTAGATAATTTGCAGTGAAATAAAACAAGGGGGATTTGGTGGAATAAGGATTAAATAAGAGAAATAGTAAAGAGTGAAAATAAAGAATATTAAAAGCGTAAAGTTAAAAATAGCAGTGGTAAAAACTAGTCTCAAACCTCGCTTTGACTCAATTCATTTATGATCATCAAAATGGATTTTACTTTGAGATTCACGCTGACTACAGTCTACAAGGCCCA
Organism: Hibiscus syriacus; assembly: GCF_006381635.1. Classification (NCBI taxonomy): domain Eukaryota; kingdom Viridiplantae; phylum Streptophyta; class Magnoliopsida; order Malvales; family Malvaceae; genus Hibiscus; species Hibiscus syriacus. Next base: position 1,331,394 of record NW_024063349.1, read on the forward strand.
ACCCTTATAACTTGCTTTTCACTTTGGTAACCAATTTTCCCAAGGTCAATATTTAAATTTCGACTTTTAATTGAACCAACTACAACCATCTTCGTTAGCACAAAATAATTTTAAGTTTTAGAAAAGCCCGACTTAGATCATGTTGTCTCACTGAGTATCGAATCCGATCTCAGTTTCCCTTAGCGGACCGTCGCTAAGTGTGTTCACAGGAAGTTAGATGTGCTACGAGCCGATCCTTCCTCCCAACTTTAAATCAGAACAACATCCCGACCAACATCGATATTTTAAAATGAAAGAATTTTTATTTTCAAAGGTTAGGTCGATTACTTATCCAAATTTCCAGAAAAATGAGAATGACATCCTGAAGATGTTAAGTGCTTTTCAATTCTCACATTTTGAATTGAGTCATCGCTTAGCCTTTGACTTATGAGAAAATTAGCTAAGCATGACGGAAGTGATACTTAGCATGTTTTAAATAAAACTTAAAGTAAAATAGAAATGAAAGCAAAATAAAAAAACTTCTATAAAGCAAAGTAACCAAAACTAAAAAAATAAAGTCTAAGCAAGTGTGTTCAAAGCTTTACCCCAAGGGGTATTTATAGCTTTCTAAAACCCTAAAGATAATATGAAAATTAAAAGATAAATAAATCCTAAAAATAAATCCCAAAATTTTCAAATTCAAACTTAAATTTAAAAAATAACTCCTCCTAAGATAACTATGTTCGTCCTCCTTCTAGGAGGTACTGACTGGATCTTTTAGAAACTGTTGTTGATTGGATCTTCTAGAAACTGCCACGTCGGACCGTACCATGTCTAGTGTTGTGCCCATGCCTCCAACCATAATCGAAAAATAAAAAATGTAGATTGCGCCCTTCTTACTTCTAATTTTGGAAAACATGCTTCTATATGAACATAAGCACAATAAAACCAAATCAGTAGTAATAAATTCATAACACGAAAGAATTAACAAGTAAATATCTTCAATTTAGAACACTCATGGGTGAGCCCAAAGGCTCAAAACCCTTTGTAAATCTCTTTCCTATTTGGATTCAATCCTTCACAAATCAAACCCAAACTTGGTCCATCAATTCTAATTACTCAATTATTCCACTCCATAGATCTCTCGGGTCAATTCATCTTCGTTGACCCAAAATCTGAAAATATTACATATTGAGTCTCAGATCAAATAAATAGATTCAGGTAATTATATTATGATCAAATTTACCATATCTAATTACACTTTTAAAAATGCATATTAAAAATTCTAAAAAGAAAAAAGAGCATAGAAAAACAAGAAAAGAGCATAGGAAAGCAAAGAACAAATTTAAAGAGAAGAAATTCCGTTTATTTTGAAGTAAATCACCAAACAACTCCACAAATGCATGAAAAGAAAATGGATGTGAGTTGTTGTGATGCTTTACTTTAGGTCATAAACTGTGTATATACACAGTGCTGATGGTGGCGTTTGCTCAAACGTGACACTCACAATCCCACAATAATTCCTCACGCCAAGAATCTCTCCTCCAACTCCACCGCCGTCATCGGATTTTCCCTCACATTATTTCTTTTATAGATTATTGGTGCTCGGTCGGTTCATGCTTACAGGTTGCTTCCTTCACTCTTACATATACCAGCTGCTTTTATTCATTAATTAAATATGTTTCTTATCTGTTATTCAATTATTATACTCATTTTTAATTTCTCTACTATAAAGAAAAATTAATATAACTCTAAATTTTTTTTGGTTGTACTTCCGGCTATTAAGGTTTTGTTTTGATTATTCTGGATCGACTCGGGTCGTACACCTGATGTTGTGGGTGAGTCTCCCAATAGATATTTTTTACATACACAAAGACTCGAACTCAAAATTTTGTTTACCTCTTGAACTAACCCTCGTTGATAATATAACTCTAAATTTTAATTGAACAAAAAGAATTAACAAATGATGAATGCATAATGCATGATGTTTTATTCATATAAAGAATTCTGTTCATATATATTGCTGAAGTCAACTGGTCCGTTTTAGACAAATGAGTCATGCCGATTCACACTATATTATTGTATTACCAAAACAAATCTCAGGTTCTACACTAAACTCCAAAGCTGTTTAAATAACAAATAATGACTTTTTTTTTTTTTTACATTTTTAGAATGTAATGTTACTTTGCTTCTGCATGTGCTTCGATGGCAAGGCTTTACCCACTCCTAATTATTGGAGTCTAAAAAAACGAGTAATTCATCAAATTATTGGTTATGATATAACCGGTATGTTTTTGGGTGGTTTACGTAAACATGATATTATATTAGAGATGAACTTATAACATTTTAAAAAAATAAAAACATATTAATAATAAAAGATATAAAAGAATATTTAAATTATATGAAAATTTAAAATTTTAGAAACAATCGATTTATCTGTGAAGCTGCTTAACGCAATACCCTAATTAGTGTAAACCCTATACATAATGAACAAAATTCTTAGCGTAAACCCTATACATAATGAACAAAAATATTATTATTTGATCACTATTTGTGTTTTCTGAAGAAAGAAAAACTCATCTAAATCCAATATAGACTGAACTACGATTAAGCTTGATAGTAAAAACGTTTTTTTTTTTTTTTAAATTTCACAAAATAGATTAACCATAAGTTTACTTTTCAAAATATTATTGAACCTTATTTCTATAGATTTGCTTCCTAATGTTATTAAAAATATTGACCTTATACTAATTACCTTTTATTTTAGTAATACAAGATGTTAGACTCCTTAAAAAAATCAATAGTTTAAATCTTAATATTATGATGAAATAAATTTAGTTAAAAACGTCACCCTATAATAAATCTTTATAATAATGGATCCAAATTAACCGATCAATTAATTAGATATAATTGATCTATGAATTACTTAATGACTAATTTAAAGGGAGATCTAAATGGGTTAGACACCAATAATATATTAACATCAGGGATGGATTAGGGGAAAGCTAATAGGGGTGGTCGTCCTATGAAATTTTCAAATTCTCGTATAAAGTTTTTTTTATCTCCTATTGATAATTTATTTTTGCTCCCTAATTTTTTTTGGATAATTAAGCTTTATTAACCAAAATAACAGATCCTTGCTACAAAACGATACAATCAGAGTATCAAAAGAATGGGGAACCTATGTACAAACAAAATTAAACTATACCCCAATTGCTACATAAAACTAAATTTATGCTATCATTTCTATTAATGTTCCTATTACTTAGAACAGTCCTTACAATCATCTTAACGTTGTTGATGATTTCTTCAGCACTTCGGCTTTTCCCTGTAAAAATCCTTCGATTTCTTTCCTCCCAAATAGTGTAATTAAAATCGCACCACGAGAGCCTAAAAATAGTAGAAATCATGGACTTGCCCTTCCATGAATTTGCTGCTCACTCCAACAGACTGGACCAGGAGGTGAAATGCATGTTCAAACTGGACAGATGGAGCAGAGAACTCCAAATAGAAGCTGTATACCTGCAAGTGGCAAAAAGATGGTCTCTAGTTTCAATTTCATCATGGCATAATATACAAGCAGCATTAGAAATAATACTGAAATGTTGTAATTTGTCCTTGGTTGGGAGACGATCCAGTATGATCATCCAAGAAATTATGCTATGCTTCGGGACATGGAGAGAAAACCAGATCAGATTATGCCAAAAGACTTTGTTATTTTTGGGCCGAATCTCTTCCCAAATTATTTTAGTGTTAGTTGCAGAAGACAACATCAATGATCTGGCTATGGTTCGTATTTTCAAAATACGCTTAAAAATCTAGCTTGAATTATGTGGTTCTGTCATGGTCCAGAAATCCTGGTTCTTGATAATACTAATTTGAGTCCAGGATACCTAAAGTGAACCTTCACCAGCAAGAAGTTTTCTGGTAAAGTGAATCAAGCGCGCACTATTCCAGGATTTAATATCCATATGACCTAAACCACCTTCAAACTTTGGATTACAGATTTTCCCCCAACTCACTCTTGTTCCTACAGCTTTTGTGTCCGAGCCTTTCCGAAAGAATCTTGAACACAGTTGTTCAATTTTCTTGATAATAGAAAGAGGTAAGAAAGTTGCCTACACCAATAGTTTGCAACGCTACAAAGAACAGTCTTGATGAGCTCCACCCTTCCTGCATAACTCATCTTCTTTCTTGACCATTGGTGAAGCATGTTCTTGATGTTGTCTATAAGGGCTTGACAATCCTTTTCAGTTAGTTTCTTGGTGACCAAAGGGACACCCAAATAACGAACAAGAAGTCTTCCTTGTTTAAAGCCAATAGAACTTATGATAGTTTCAAGGGTGTGGAGAGAAATGCCAGCTGGTAACTCCATAAAAAGGTCATATTTGGGACCTTTTCACTTAAGTTATTGACTGTCTTAGAGCTCATATAGGATCATATAGAGGCATTTAGGAGCATATAGTTGCATGTGGTGAAATTCTGTTTGTCGCGGCATTTTATTTTGTAATCAGTGCTGCTTTATTGGGAAAGTGTTTGTCTGGTGATGTGAAGGATTTGGGAGTAAGGAAAAGCAAAAGGGAAATGCCATGACATAAGGAGACCGTTGAGCAGAATGCAAATTCCGAACTAGTTGGTATTTCGAGAGCGATCAGAACGAAAGAAGAATATTTTTAGTAAGAGCCAATTGTCATGGCATAAAAAGTGCTTTCTGCAATCAGCCATAATGGAGGGGCCAGTTACCATCTTTGCACCGACTCTCACATAAAAGGAATGAACTTTAGGGTACTAGTGTAATTTTAACACAAAACCCTAGGTTCATTCTCTCCTATAAATAGAAGATGAAGCCTGACTTTTTGCAGGGACTTTGGAGAATTTTAGACAGCCGCCAAGAGCCTAAAAATTCAGAGAAAAATATCTCTCTTTTTTCCGTCAATCGTTTTATTTGTGGCATTCCTCCGTTGACAAGCTATAGGGAGTGGCGAACTAGGTGTCCGAGAGGAGCTAGATCACTGGGACTATTCGTGGTGGTCGAGGGAACCTCCAAAAGTGCACGTCAAAGGCTTTTCCTCCTTCCCTTTGCTCTTTTCTTTCGTTATTTGTTATTTGGGTTGTAAGGAACGTATTAACTTGCTTTGTGTTTGGTTATTTCGAACCCCACCATGAAATGATCTTATTTGGTGGGAGTTTATTTTGGATATTTAAGTTTTGCTTTAATGAATGATTGTTTTTCTATGTTATAATCTGTTTTGCTTATGAATTTTAATGCCTTAAGGTTGTAGGAGCTATGAGAGTAGCCATTCCTTAGGTGATTACTTTACCTATGTAGTATATCCTTAGATTCGAGAGAAACTAGGAGGAACCACATAAGCAAGGGGTTCTAGATAGTAACTAGGCCTAATCCACATTAGAGATAAGACTAGGATTTCATTCGACTAAAAGGAGTTGTGCATGAGCGATAGGTTAGATGTTAATGCTGCCGCAAAAAGGTATTGCCAAGACATATCCTGTTATTGGACCAATAGGATCCCTGCAGTAGCTAACGCCAATCGGTTTTTCCAAGGCATCCTTAATTTGTCGAGTCCCTTGACTAGAGATAACATAGGGCACCCTTAGTAAACTCTGTCGGGCAGATAAAGCATAGAAGTAAAACCATTCTGAGAAGTGAACTTAGATTTTCCTAGGTAACTCCTATCATTCATTCCCATAGTAGCTTGTCGTGTGAGGAGTCTAAAGTCCTTATAATCAAATCCAATATTTACAGTTTATTTTGCCTTTACATTTTTATTTGATTGCAGTACACACAATTCCTTTGCCACAACATATCCATTTGCTACCACATTGTCATCGTTCCATTTCCATACCATCCATTCATTTTGACACAACATTATCATTTGTATATATACCATCTCTAACTTTACTTAGGTGACAGAGTAAAGTGTCGTGACAAACTTATTTGATTTCCTCCAATCCCTATGGAGAATAATACTCACTCATCACTTTATTACTTGTTCGATTGTGTATACTTGCACACATATCCGCACCATTTATAGTACTCACAAACAACAGACAAGTTTTTGGCGTCGTTGTCGGGGATTAGCATCTGGAAGTTAATTTGTTTTGTCATAGCATTATTATTTTACTTGTTTATTTATTTATTTTAGATAGTTTTACTTTTTATTTTCCTTATCTTTTTCAGGTTTTTCGCGGTGTATGACCCGAAGACATTCGGATGAGCCATTAGAACGGTTGAACCTGAGATCGAGAGGCTTTTTAGACAAAGAAGACGTGCTCAACGTGCATATATATCAAATCGGAAATCAAGGCATTGGTCATGAGGATGATCAAAATGCCGAGGTAAATCTAAATACTGAGAATGCAGCCCGACCTCATGCCATTCGTGATCACTTAAACCCGATCTTAGATGACTTAAATCCTAGAATAGTGGCACCAGAAATTCAGGCAGCCCACTTCGAGCTCAAACCTGTCATGTTCAATATGCTGAATTCCATAGGGCAATTCGGGGGCATGCCAAATGAATATGTCAAGCAGCATATTCATAACTTCATGGAGGTGTGCGATTCTTTTTGCCAACAAGGAGTGAACGAAGATGTTCTGAAATTAAAGCTATTTCCATATTCCTGTGTGACCGAGCAAGAGATTGGTTGAGTGGCGTTCCAACGGGTTCAATGGAGTCGTGGATTGATCTGTGCAAAAATATTTTGCTACGGTATAATCTTCCGAACATGAAAACCCAACTAAGGAACGACATTGCTTCTTTTCATCATTCGTCAAGCTGATGACGAGTCGATGTATGAGTGCTGGGATCGATACAAACCATTGCTTTGCAAATGTTTAAATCATGGTTTTGAAGATTGGACGCAAGTGGTGATGTTCTACAATGGAGTTAATGCACCCACGAGGATGATGTTAGATGCCTCGGCAAATGGGACATTACTTGATAAATCACCAGCATAAGCATTTGACATTTGGACAGGATTGCCACCTACGATTATTTGTTCCCATCCATAAGGCTTGGACTTGGGCATAAATCATATGGAGCTTTCGAGCTAGACTCTAAGGATAACGTGTCCACCCAACTTGCTACTATCACCAACATGTTGAAGAATCTGCAAAGGCCAAGTGAGGTGAGAGAAGTGAAGGTAGCTCATTTAGCATGTTTATTATGCCACGACAATCACAATAAGAGTGACCGCCCGACTAATCAAGAATCCATCAATTATGTAGACACTTCAGCCGAGGCAACAACAATCCTATTCTAACACATATAATCATGGATGGCGTCAACATCCAAACTTTTCGTGGGGAAACCAAGGAACCAACAATGCTCATCAACCAACTCGACATCAGAATTTCAATGACTCCCAGGGATTTCAATCGAATATGCCATGGCATAATTCCAACAAGGGAGGGCCATCTTCATCTAACACCAGTTCTTTGGAGGCCACAATGCAAGAGTTCATAGCAACAAAGACAATGCTGTAAGACCATGAAACTCCATAAAAAACCAAGGGCTCTGCTTCAGAGCTATAGTTCGTTGTTGAGGACATTGGAGAATCAGGTTGGTCAAATTGTCGTGGCATTACAAGAACGACGACCAAGACATCTATCGAGTGACACTGAAGTCACAAAACCTCATGGAAAAGAGCACTGTAGTGTGCTAACTCTACGAAGTGGTACATGAATTAATGTCGAAGACAAGTTTGGGGAAGATCGAAGGATAATTCACCCCCTAAGACTGTACAAGGTGATCAAGAAGTGCTAGAAGAAGCACCAGAGAAAGAGGATAAAGATGAGAGTTCATCAAGTAAAGTGACTGAGGGAGCAAACAAAAATGCCAAAGCAAATTTTGTTCCCACCCCGTCAGTACAGAAAGTCAGACCCTACCTCCTTTTCCGCAAAGACAAAAAAGCATAACGAGGATATTCAATTCAAAAAATTTGTTGACATTCTGAGTCAACTTCAAACCAATGTTCCTTTTCTAGAGGCTATGGAACAAATGCCTACATATGTTAAGTTCCTCAAGGAGATTGTGACAAGAAAAGAAAGGCTGAGTAGTGCGAGATAATTGCCACGACAAAAGAATTTTACTCATCCTTAAGCAAGCTGCCACCTAAGAGACATTATCTGGGCAGTTTTATCATCCCATGTTCGATAGGAGACAAATTTATTGGGAAGGCACTATGTGACCTTGGCTTAATCGTGAACTTGATGCCTAAGTAATTTTCATGAAGCTTGGGATAGGAAATGCGAGACCCACATCTGTCATCTTGTAATTAGCTGATCGATCACTTGTGCATCTTGAAGGGCGAATTGAAGATGTCATCGTGTGGGTCGACAAGTTCGTTTTTTCCTATTGATTTTCTGATTCTGGACTGTGAGGTAGATGCCACAGCACCCATCATCTTGGGGAGACCCTTCCTAGCTACCAGGCGTATTCTCATTGACTGCGAGAGGAGCGAGCTGACCATGAGAGTGGCCGATCAACATGTCACTGTGAATGTCTTTCGATCCCTCAAGTACATGGATGATTCTGAAGAACGCCAAAGCATTTTAGAAGTGGATACAGTAATCACGAAATAAGCAGATCAATTTTGTCAGGACAACTTCATTCAGCTGGGACCTGATGAGGGGTTATTCGAAGACTTAAAGGCTGGAGAGCCTAATGATTTTTCTATCGAGGAACAATAGGCTAGCTTCCTCAAAGCTAGCCTAGGTACGCATTTTGAACCTTTGAATTTTGAAGAGTTTGTTCCTCCTAAGCCCTCATTACAGCATGCTCCTACCCTAGAACTTAAGAATTTGCCACAACATCTTAAATGTGCTTATCTGGGTAGTAATGAAACTTTTCCTGTGATTATTTCCTCTGCCCTTACTCCTAACCAAGAATCTAGTTTGTTAAGTGTTTTGTCACAGCATAAAAGAGCGTTAGGATGGACGATGGCAGATCTGAAGGGAATAAGTCCAACTATCTGCATGCACAAAATCCTGTTGGAAGAATGACATGGCAAATCCATAGAGCCACAGCGAAGATTAAATCCAATCATGAAGCAAGTCGTGATGAAAGAGATTCTCAAATGGCTTGACACTGGAGTGATTTACCCCATTTCAGATAGTTCTTGGGTGAGTCCCATCTAATGTGTGCCAAAGAAGGGAGGCACGACCGTGGTGGCAAGCGAAGACAACGAGTTGCTACCTACACGCACAGTCACCGGGTGGCGAATGTGCATGGACTACCGCAAACTCAACAAGGCCACCAAGAAGGATCATTTACCTTTGTCGTTCATTGATAAAATGTTGTATCGACTTGCTGGCAAGGCATTTTATTGTTTCTTGGACGGATACTCGGGGTATAATAAAGTTTCCATCGCACTGGAAGACCAAGAGAAGACAGCGTTCACGTGTCCCTATGACATTTATGCTTTTCGAAGAATGCCTTTTGGACTCTGTAATGCCCCAAAAACTTTTCAGCGTTGCATGCAAGCCATATTTTCAGACATGGTTGAGGATTTTCTGGAAATTTTTATGGATGATTTTTCTGTTTCTGGAGATGATTTTCAAAAATGCCTCGGTAATTTGCCGAAGGTACTGAAGCGATACGAGGAGGCTGATCTCGTGTTGAACTGGGAAAAATGCCACTTTATGGTGACCGAAGGCATTGTTATAGGCCATAAGATTTCTGCAAAGGGCATTGAGGTTGACAAGGCCAAGATCGAGGTGATCGAGAAGCTACCGCCACCAACTTCTGTCAAGGGCATTCGGAGTTTCCTTGGACATGCTGGATTTTATAGACGATTCATCAAGGACTTCTCCATAATATCCAAGCCCTTGTGCACCTTGCTGCAATAGAACCAACCGTTTGTATTCGATCAGAAATGCCATGGCGCATTCGAAGAGCTGAAGCAAAGACTTATCTCTGCACCGATCATAGTTCCCCCAGATTAGACGACACCGTTCGAACTAATGTGTGATGCAAGTGATTTTGCCGTGGGAGCTGTGCTTGGGCAACGTAGAGGTAAAATCTTTCATGTTATATATTATGCCAGTCGTACCTTGAATGAGGCACAATTAAACTATACCACCACTAAGAAAGAATTACTTGTCGTGGTATTTGCATTTGACAAGTTTAGGCCATACTTGATAGGCACCAAAGTCATAGTTCACACTGATCACTCAGCTATAAAATACTTAGTGAACAAGAAAGATGCCAAGCCTAGACTCATTAGGTGGATATTACTATTGCAAGAGTTTGACTTAGAGGTAGTTGATAGGAAAGGTACAGAGAACCAGGTTACAGACCATTTATCTAGCTAGAAAACATTTATGAATGCCATGACATTTTTTATATTAAAGAATAATTCCCTGACGAGAAAATTTTATATGCCATGGCAATTCCAAGGTACGCTGACCTCGTTAATTTTCTTGTTAGTGGTCTTTTTCCATATGAATTGAACAGTCAGGGCAAAAGAGGTTTCTGCATGATGTCAAGTTCTATTTTTGGGACGAGCCGTACTTTTTCAAGCAATGTGCTGATCAAATGATTCGACGGTGTATCCCCGAAGAGGAGCAACGCGATATCTTACACCATTCCATATAATACCCTGTGAAGGGCATTTTGGAGGTGCGAGGACTGCTGCCAAGGTCCTCTAATCTGGCTTCTACTGGCCATCGCTATTTAATGATGCCTATGAATTTTGCAAGGCCTGCGACAGATGCCAGTGTACTGGAACATTTCCAGACGATATGAAATACCGCTACAAAATATTTAAAGATAGAGCTATTCGATGTTTGGGGCATCGATTTTATGGGATCGTTCCCATCTTCTTTTGGAAATTTATACATTTTACTCGCGGTGGACTACGTATCCAACTGGGTTTAAGCGATTGCAACACCAAGGAATGACTCGAAGACGGTGCTCAAGTTCCTTTACAAGAACATTTTACTCGATTTGGAGCACCAAGAGACATTATCAGTGACAAAGGCACCCACTTTGACAACAAGCTAATTACCAAGGCATTACAGAAATACGGAGTGCGGCATAAAATTGCCACGGCATATCACCCACAAACAATTAGGCAAGATGAAGTGTCTAATCGTAAAGTCAAGCAGATTTTTGAGAAGATGGTGAACCCCTAAAGGAAAGACTGGTCCCCAAAACTCGATGAAGCGCTCTAGGCATACCAGACGACATTTAAAACACCTTTGGGAATATCGCCCTTTAAGATGGTATATGGAAAAGCCTATCACCTGCCAGTTGAGCTAGAACATAAGGCATACTGGGCAATCAAGAAGCTGAACTTCGACGCACAACTAGCTGGGGAGAAACTATTGCTCGATCTGAATGAGATGGAAGAGTTTCGAGAACACGCATATGAAAATGCCAAGCTCTACAAGGAAAAAACGAAGAAGTGGCACGACAAAATTATTTTGCCACGACATTTTCATGTTGGACAGAAAGTGCTCCTGTTTAACTCTAGGCTCAAACTCTTCCCTGGCAAACTGAAGTCACGATGGTCGAGACCATTCGAAGTCCACCATGTTTACCCGTATGGCACTATGGATATCAAGAACATAGACAATGGGTCCGTCTTTAAAGTCAATGGCCAGCGCCTGAAGGCATACCAAAGAGTCCTACCATTGCATGACAGACTGCACTTTTCTTGCATGAAGTTGATACTGGCCCAACATCTTAAGATGCCGTGACATTTTTGATTTACTCTTGTTCATAAATAAATGTTTATTTTTTTACTGTTTATTCAGTTTCCTTTTATTTTACTATTTTATTTTTCTTTGCAAGGTTAGGGTCCATCCATATTTCAACTGTACCAGCATCATATTCTGAACATTCCAGCCCCACACAATTACAAAAGTGCACACCTCGCACGATCGCCGCACCACCACAAGCATGAAGTCAAGGTACCTTGCATTGCATTGAATTTCATAGCATGTAGTTTAGATTTTTTCTTAGTTTTTATTTAGCATTGAGGATAATGCTTCTCTCAAGTTTGGGGGAGGTAGGGTTCTTAAATCATTGCATGACAGTATTAGTAGAATGAACATGCCATGACATTAGTAAGTTGTTGAATTGGTTTTCTGGAATAAATTAAGGATGCCCGATGATGATGAACTCTTGATGGCTAGGATTAAATGTACATGACTGTTGAGGATAATAGAACCAACTCTATGGCTTGCTTCTTTGAAACCCTTGAATACATGATTGTATGCTTTTTCATGCTTAAGGAACTTAGAAATTTTTTATAAGAGAATTCTTTATGTCTTGTCATAAACGATGAAAACCCCACTTTGTAAAAAAAATTGAAGTTGTGAATAAATGCTTCGACATATCTGTAGAGGGACACTCCGCTATACATGGAATTTCCTAGAAACTCCAAATAAATAAATGGTAGCTATGGTATATGAGTGAATGAAAGTAGTCATGGATGACTCTACTTGACTAGCTCGGGGGTGAAAGGTATGCTCCCTTTCACCTAGAGTGTGGGATGGTAGGTGTGATGGGCTGACTCCCCTCGTAGCAGTGTTAAAAAAAGCAAAAAGGAAAAGAAAACAATGTGGGAGTAAAAATTGTAAATGTCGTGGCAAAACAAGAAAACTTGTGTAGAAAATTTTTAGGTTTGTTAAGCATGGACTTGATACAAACACGCATACACCCACACAAAGAATCTTGCCGTAGGGACAATACTTGATTTCTAAAACCAGTCTAGCATCTTGAAGACAAATGTTCTAAGGGCTAAAATTCTATCCCATATAACTATTATGCTTCTGAATTTGCTTAATACTATCCATTGCTTGAGGACAAACAATAGCTTAAGTTTAGGGGTGTGATAACTCCGTAAAAAGGTCATATTTGGGACCTTTTCACTTAAGTTATTGACTGTCTTAGAGCTCATATAGGATCATATAGATGCATTTAAGAGCATATAGTTGCATGTGGTAAAATTCTGTTTGTCACGACATTTTTTTTTGTAATCAGTATTGCTTTATGGGGAAGGTGTTTATCTGGTGATGTGCAGGATTTGGAAGCAAGGAAAAGCAAAAGGGAAATGCCATGACATAAGGAGACTGTTGAGCAGAATACAAATATCGAACCAGTTGGCATTTCGAGAGCGATTAGAACGAAAGAGGAATATTTTTAGTAAGAGCCAACTGTCATGGCATAAAAAGTACTTTCTGCAATCATCCATAATGGAGGGGCCAGTTACCATCTTTGCACCGACTCTCACATAAAAGGAATGAACTTTAGAGTGCTAGTGTAATTTTAACACAAAATCCTAGGTTAATTCTCTCATATAAATAGAAGATAAAGCCTAACTTTTTGCAGGGACTTTGGAGAATTTTAGACAGCCGCCAAGAGCTAAAATTCAGAGAAAAATATCTCTCTTTTTTCCATCAATCATTTTTGCCGCGGCATTCCTCTGTTGACAAGCTATACGGAGTGCTGAACTAGCCGTCCGAGAGGAGCTAGATCACTGGGACTGTTTGTGGTGGCCGAGGGAAGCTCCGGCAGTGCACGTCGAAGTCTTTTCCTCCTTCCCTTTTCTCTTTGCTTTCGTTATTTATTATTTGGGTTGTAAGGAACAGATTAACTTGCTTTGTGCTTGCTTATTTCGAACCCCACCATGAACTAATCCTATTTGGTGGGAGTTTATTTTGGATATTTAAGTTTTGCTTTAATGAATGATTGTTTTTCTATGTTATAATCTATTTTGCTTATGAATTTTAATGTCTTAAGGTTGTAGGAGCTATGAGAGTAGCCATTCCTTAGGTGATTACTTAGTGTTCTAGAGAATGCCTAAGTAGCATATCCTTAGTATTCGAGAGAAACTAGGGAGGAACCACATAATCAAGGGGTTCTAGATAGTAACTAGGCCTAATCCACATTAGATATAAGGCTAGGATTTCATTCGACTAAAAGGAGTTATGCATGAGCGATATGTTAGATGTTAATTCTGCTACAAAAAGGTATTGCCAAGACATATCATGTTATCTGGACCAATAGGATCCTGCAGTAGCTAACGCCAATCGATTTTTCCAAGGCATCTTCAATTTGTCAAGTCCCTTGACTAGAGATAGCATAGGCACCCTTAGTAAACTCTATCGGGCAGATAAAGCATAGAACTAAACCATTCTGATAAGTGGACTTAGATTTTCCTAGGTAACTTCTATCATTCATTCCCATAGTAGCTTGTCGTGTGAGGAGTCTAAAGTCCTTATAATCAAATAGTATTTATAGTTTATTTCATTACAGTACACACAATTCCTTTGCCACAACATATCCATTTGCTACCACATTGTCATCGTTCCATTTCCATACCATCCATTCATTTTGCCACAGCATTATCATTTGTATGTATACGATCTCTAACTTTACTTAGGTGACAGAGTAAAGTGTCGTGACAAACTTATTTGATTTCCCCCAATCCCTGTGGAGAACGATACTCACTCATCACTTTATTACTTGTTCGATTGTGTATACTTGCACACATATCCGCACCATTTATAGTACTTACAAACAGCGGACACCAACCGTGAAGAGTTCACATTTTCCTACATTAAGTTTCAGTCCAGAAAACTCGTAGAAGCAGTCCAAGACTGTAATGACACCCAAACAGACTGAAGGTTACCTTTGTAGAAGATTAGTAAGTTGTCAGCAAAAGACAAGTGAGTGAGTCCAAGATTCTTGAATTTAGGATGAAAAAAATATCCCTTTATAAGCAGCAGTGTTGAGAAGTTTGGACAGAACATTCATAATCAGAACAAATAAAATAGGGGAAGTGGATCTCCTTGTCTTATCCCCTTAGCACCCTTGAAATAACCAATCAAGCTTCCATTGAAGGCAATTGAGTATCGAGCATTCAAATAGCAAGCAGTAATCCAGTCAATGACTTTAGTTGGAATTTCCAGAGCTTTAAGAACTGCCGAAATGAAATCCAATTTATGGAGTCAAAAGCTTTTTGAAGATCAATTTTCAAAGCACACCTTGGTAAAATAGATTTCCTCCCATACCCTTTGACAATCTCTTGAGCAAGAAGGGTATTGTCAACTAAACTTGTTCCCTTGACAAATGCAGATTGATTTGGAGCTATAATCCCTGGAAGCAAAGGAGTTATCCTATTTACAAGGATCTTAGTAATTGCTTTGTAAATCACTGAACATCATGATATAGGATGGAAATCAGAAACTTTGCTTGGGTTTGGAATTTTAGGAATTAACGCAATAGTGGTCGAGTTAAAAGCTGGGTAAATAAAATATTCATGGAAGAAGTATTTGACAGCCTTAAGAACATCATTACCAACCACCAACCAAGTTTTTTTGAAGAATAAGGAGGATTACCCATCGGGGCCTGGAGCCTTGTCATTGCCTTGATTGAAGATGGCTTCTTTATCTCCTCATTGGTAACTTCTTTAGCAAGCATTTCTTTGTCTTCCAAGGAGGAAATTGGGTGGCCAAATCTTTAAGGAGAGAAGAAAGGCATACTTTGGTATTAGGATCTTGAGAGCCTAATAAATATTTGAAGTAATCGATAATTTCCACTGACATATCTTCAAAAAAATCAAGTCTATCCCCCTTATTGTTGACCAGGACTCTTATAGTCTGTCTTTTGTTCTTAGTAGCAATGATTGAATGAAAAAAATTTGTACATCTATCACCTTCTTTAATCCAATGTACTTTAGCTTTTTGTTTTAAAAACATCGATTCAACTACTTCTAACTAGTTGAATTCTCTCTGCAGTTCAAGTTCTTTCTCCAAGGGACCATCACCTTTTAAGGTAAGAAGTTGTTGCAATTCAAGTTCAACTCTATTTTGAATGACTCAAGCAGAAATGTTACTAAAACAGTCCTTGTTGAGATTTTTAAGACTAGTTTTGAGACGTTTAAGCTTTGTGAATAAGATCTTCATTGGGTTGCCTTCAGTCTCCAAATTCCAGAGTAACTCACAGTTTCAAGAAATTTTGGGTGGAGTGTCCAACAATTAAAAACTTTGAAAGGTTTGGGTCTATTAGCATGGACCTCCTTACTTAAGTTCACCAAAGCCATGCAGTGATCAGAAGGACCCGGAGCCATGAATTCTACATAAGAATGTGATACATGCACCAGAGTCCATAATACATGCTTCTTTGGACTAATGTTTCTACTCGAACCTATTAGAAGAACAAAGTCTCGAAGATTCAAAGCATATCTATTCGGTAAGTATAATGTGAATGAATCATTAAACTGTTCTAATGTTGCTCCCTTTAATGTTTTAGATTCGAGGTCGAATCTTTTTGAAGAAAGGGAGGATGATACATGCATCACAAGGCTCACATCAAAGGAAGAAGTAATAACTCTTCCAAATGATCCACTCGTCCAAGCATTGGAAAAGAAGATCAGAATAGAAACAGACTTACGACGACTTTTGAATGGGATCCTGATCTTATTTAGTCAAGATGTCTTCTGGAGATACGACCTTCTGTCTCTTATCTTTCCAACGGTTCTTGAATCGCATCAATCCAATATTGGTAACTCAATATATGGCTATTTTATTGAAGACGGTGCATGCAGAAAATCCTATACGGGATTAATACGGATTTTGTAAATATTACGAATTTTCAATATTTTTATTGATTATTTGTAATATAACTTAATATAGGATGATGCATTATCTTTTAGGATTAGATTTATTATTTTATTATGAATTAAGGTCGGGTTAAAAGTATTATCTTTAGTTATTATTATTTTATTAGGAATTAGAGTTAAGATATGTTTAGTTTATTATTATTTTATTCATTAGTTATTTAGGACCTTTAGAATTCAGCCCCTATATAAAGGAGACTTCATTAAACTTTGTAATTGAAGATTTCTTTGATTAATAATACAACGAGAGTTCGTTTTTGCAAGTGCTGATTGCCTTGTGCCTTCGAAGCTTCTTCTCCTGGAGTTCTTTCAAGTTCTTGTGAGGGAGATTAATCTTCACACTCCAATTTGCCTTTTCATCGCGACTAGGAGGGTTGGTTAGAGCCATTTATCGTGTTTTCCTTTTCATTGCGACTAGGAGGGCTCGATAGAACACTTATCCATCTATTTTTCCACAAATCCATCCACACCATCAATCATCTTTACCGTTCACCTTCATAAGGGAGATCTTTTGATTTCTTTATTATCTTATTTCATCTTTCATTTATTTATCTTTTGTTTATTTTATTCTAATCGTGTTGTCTTGATTCCATCACATAAAAGAAACCCTAAACAATCCTAGCAACTGCCGCCATCTCCCCATATTCATCACCTTTGTTCTTCATCGAGTCTAGATCTTTCTAGGTTTGATTCTTCAACAAGAGCAACGTTCATCAATCCGCCACCGCTTCCCTATCAGAATGGGGGAAAGATTCAAACCATGAAGGGTTGATTAAAACTCTATCTAATTTCTGAGCCAAGTAGTTTTCACTTTGCTTGTTACTCCATGAAAAGGTAGGACCAAAATAAGGATGATCTTGTAATTGGAGGTCTTGAGTTTTTTCTTGAAACTCTAGCATATCTGAAGAGTTGATCAATACCCATTAGATCACAGTCTGAGCTCTCGTAATTGTGCAGAATCACATTGAAATCACCTCCCAAGATCTATGTGAGGTTACTAAAATTGGATTCAATATGCCTAAGATCATGCCATAGCTGTCTTCTAAAAATTCCATTATTACCACCATAGATTGCAGTAATAATGAAAGGATGTTCCTTAAACATTCCTTTAACAGTGATGGTTTGAGCCGAAACATAGCATAAAGAGAGATCGAAATCTTTTCTCCACAGTAACCAAATTCTTCAATTCTCAGCAAAATCGTAGTTGGTAATACAATTCCAATTTTCAAAGGAAGTAGCAAGAATATTAGTAGATTTATCCACTTTCAATCGAATTTCCATCAAACAGAGTATTGCAACATTATTTTTGTCAGCCCTTTTAAGGACATTACCTTGTTTAAGAGAGTTGTTTAACCCTCTTACATTCCAAAAGCTAGAATCATTTCCCATGTGACGAGGAGCCCATGTCTCCTCCCTTACTATATATTGTAGATACTTTGTGTTTTTCTATGTGAGCCTTTTTCTTTAATTTGAGATCTTTAATCACCTCAGCAACCCAGAAGCAGCAGCTCTAGATTTTTTAACTTGGTTATCAATCGAGCTAAGTAATTCAAATCTATTGGAAGATCCTGTAAAGGCTTTTTTACTTTAGATGGTCTATCCTGCCCCTCTTAGCTTGCGTTGTAGGATTAGAAGAGGAATCAATTTTCTTGTCAAACTCAGGATACTTAATTATACCTTTTTCTCTAAGTTCAAGAGGAGTTTCTGGATCTTTAACAGTGAGAGAAGAATCATTGGGAAGATTATGAATACCAGAATCGACCAAATTAATAACTTGAATGTGCGAGTCAGAGCCTAATTTAATACCTTCTTCATTATCCTTACAGGGAATAACGAAAGATATATCATGATTAGAAGAATTTAAAATTTGATTATCATCAGCACTATTAACTTTGGAGAAAGATAGGAAGAAATGGCATATTCTTTTTTCCTCAAGACAAGTGATAGAGCTTGAGAAGAGCTAGGGAATTGATTGCATCCTTTTGTACTGTGACCAAACACGTTACATTTCTTACAACAAGAAAGAATCCACGTCACTTCAACAATAATTAAAGATGTTTGGCCATTGTTTAGTATAACATCAATATACCTAGGAATATAATCATTTACCCCAATCTCTATACAGACTTTAGCGAATTCAAGCCTAGTTTTGGATGCTGTGACAGAATCCATAAAAAGAGGAAATCCAACAGTGCTAGCTATGTAGCTCAGACCTTCATTTGAGAACAATTCAAGAGGGACATTATATAAATGTACCCATAAAGGAATTCTAGAAAGATCAAAATCTAACTTAGACATGTTTGGCTCCCATTTCCTAAGAATCAAGGGTTTGTTGAAAATATGCCAAGGTCAATTCTCCATAACCCAATCCCTAGCTTTCTCTGAATTAAAAGAGAAAAGGTAAAGGTTATTACCTGCATAATTGATCTGCACCGAAGCACCCTGTAAGGGTTTTTTTCCACAGATTTTCAATAATCTGTTGCAACGCAGAACATTTAGGTGTTGCTCCGAGGAAGTGTCCAACTAGTGAGAGTCTCCATTTAGAAATTCCATCTTCGAAAACTTCAGGAGGTGGGTGAACGGTCGGCGTTCCATCGTGCAAATTAGGAGGAAAATACTGAAGCTGATTCCCAACAAAGCACGAAAATAGTTTTTTCCAATCCATCAGAAACCCGAGGCAACCTTTGAACACTGATGAAGAAGAGATAGATGATGAAAAACGGAGAAGGAATGATCGAATCGCTGGGAACGCAAGGTCTTGAGTTGTTTCTTGAAACTCTAGCATATCTGAAGAGGTGATCATACCCATTAGATCCGCTCCCTGAAATTTTAATTCATCCCCTAAAATTTTATAAGTTCACAATCTAACATAAAATCACGCTTCTATCTCCTATTAGCATGATTGTATTCGATTTGCTTACGAAGATAATATTATTAAATAATTAACTAACAAATTGATGAGTATTATTAGTAAAATTTAGTTAAAGGAGAGGTTTATTAATTCCCAACAAGTGACAACAACCATTCAAAAATGTAAACTTTGGGCAGATCTTAGCAACCTCTAAATAA
This sequence comes from Hibiscus syriacus, assembly GCF_006381635.1. Taxonomy (NCBI): domain Eukaryota; kingdom Viridiplantae; phylum Streptophyta; class Magnoliopsida; order Malvales; family Malvaceae; genus Hibiscus; species Hibiscus syriacus. The sequence goes on from NW_024063349.1 coordinate 1,351,094, forward strand.
AGTGTGTATGCAGTGTTAAAAAAACAGATTACTAAAACTATGAAGAGATAAAAAGAGTTCAGAGAAATATAAGTTTGGTCCAAGCAAGGAAAAGGCAAAATAAAGGTGGAGAAGCGCAAATTATGTGGTTCCAGTCTTGCAAACCAATTCTTCAAGTAGGAATCGTTGGGAAAAAGTAATGGGTTTGCTTCAAAGCCAACCGAATCTCACTCCTTTCCTCGCCTTCTCATTGCATCTTCTCTTTCCTCCTTTCTTCTCTCTATATATAATATTTGTTTATATATGATTTGTAGCTTTCTGGGTTGGGGAACATAATATATTTGTTTACAGGAGTGCTTTCCTTCTCTTATCTGATATTTCCTCTTGTTTTCATCACCCCGTATTGGAGTTGAATTGGAGATGATTATGATGATGATGGAGAGTCAAGAGGAAACTGTTGTTTGTAACGATCAGTTGCAGATTAACAAAGGGAAACATAGTAAGCGCTCGAGGCAGCTGTCTCCTCTGAGTTTGGCGATGGCTTCGAGCCCGACGACAACGGTGACGACTTCTAGTGGAGGGGAGAGTGGGAGGAACAGTGATGATTCGAGAGGGTTTGCATCTCCGGTAACATCTGTTGCGTTTGCAGAAAGCACTGAGGAAGACGAAGACATGGCTAATTGTTTGATACTTTTGGCTCGAGGTCAAACAAGAAAATCAACACCCCAACTGGTTTCTTTGGCGACGACGAGCAAGACAATGACCGGGGTGTATGTTCACCAGTGCAAGACGTGTAACCGGTGTTTCCCTTCGTTCCAGGCGCTTGGTGGACATAGGGCAAGCCACAAGAAACCCAAAGTTGTTAACGATGAAGAGGACAATAAAGGGTTGATGTTTGTGAAAGAGGATGTTCATCAGCCATTCAATAACATGAATACAACACTTTCACTTCAGATAACGAATAAGCCTGTTTTAGGCGATAGCATCAAACCCAAAGTTCACGAGTGTTCGATCTGTGGAGCCGAGTTCTCATCCGGACAAGCTCTTGGGGGCCATATGAGGAGGCATAGGTCATTAAATAATGTTCCAATTCCGACTCCGACAACAACGACGACGACGAGTGTTGGAACAAGGATTGTGAGATCTGAATCAGAAGATAAGTCCAAGAAACCAAGAACTGTTCTGCAATTAGATCTTAACCTTCCAGCACCAGAAGATGATCATCAAAGGGAAACCAAACTTCCATTAGTTTCCAAGCAGGAAAAGCTACTGCTCTTTCCGGTTTCTTCTATGGTTGATTGCCATTACTAGAAGTGCAAACTCCAAGTGTTTAGTCAATGTTGTATCATTAACTTGGATTATTTTTCTCATAAAATATCATTCATAATTGTTCATTAATTTAACTGGTTTCATGTCGGTCAAAATTGAAAAATTCTTAATTTGGTGAAGTATGTTAACTTTTTATTTTCTTTTCCATGGTAGCATTTGATCCATAGAAAGATAATTTTCATTTCTTCCTCTTTTGGCCATGAGTTCTCCACCACCAATTCCACAAATCGAAAGTGGTGGATTAGGTTCTCTTGTTTGGTTTGCAAGAAAGTTAAAGCTCCATACTTGTCTTTATCATTAACATGACAAAAATATTTAAACAGATGGTAACCAACCCACCTAGATTAAGTAATCTACACTACATATACTCCCACACTTGGCTTTAGAATCATAGTTGTTAATATAGTGACCCATGTGAAGGAAGGGGAAAAGTTGGCCACTTGATTTAGCTTATTAATAAGACAAAGCCTAATCTCATAGCTAAACTTTTAATTAAGAAACCTGATCATGTTGTGTTGTCAACATGGATGGATCAAGGGGCGGTTAGGGCAGTCGCTTCCCTTGAAAATTTTAAATTATAGTATATTTTAGATTTTTTTATTTGCAATAGGCAATTCGTCCCACTACTTTAAAAATTAGAAGGTTGAGAAACCAACCATGATGGCATTAATTACAATAGTTTGAGATTGGATAACAGGTTTTTCACTGCAAAAAAGATCCTTTATCTCTCAGTCTTATCAATCCATATTCATATACTGATCTTCAAGTGAACATGTGAACGTGTGCTGCCATAAATATGTATATAAGAACTCCATGAATAAGAACAAAAAAGGGACAAGAAACTCATACAAATATACCTAGTTTTTCCTTTTTTGTCTTGATCCACTTGCCATGCAAATAGCAACCCTCTACTAAAATGGAACTAATGAACATATTTGGTGGGCACTGAGAGGCCACGCCATGTGAACCACTTTGCTTCACGACTTTCAAATCCATGAGAGAGAGAGAACATCATATGTATGGTGGTCTCACTGACATCAAAGAAAACAAAAATCCAATCCAAATCCTCTAAACTCTTCAGTATTCACTACTTTACAAATTAGATTGGTTCAAAGTATTTGCTGGTTGTTGAAAGCAAAAGGCCTGGCCAGGCCAGGGACCACTCAACTGATAAGAGGAGCAAATACAAAGTGTAGACCTTGAAGTGGAGATGAGTTTTTTTTCCAGACGTGACAAGCATGCAAAGATCAGTCATCCAGGTATATTATGCCTGCGTGAATAAAGCAGAAAATGCCTGAATCAGTGAATCTTCTCGCCCGCACTTTCCCTGTCCCACCAAGTTGGCCCCTGGAGCCACTAGTAGTGGCAATGTCACTATAGTTAGTAAAATTTTACGAATCTTTTTCTATGGTTTGCTGCTCAAACATGCCCACACATGGTTTCAAGGAAATATGACCAGTGTGGGGTAGAGAAAAATCCCAGTTATGCCTTGTTCCTACTTTTCCCTTTCAGGCACCAGTGAAAGAAGGCTAATTTTAATGTATGATGCTGATATATACACTCCATCGTGATAATATTCTTTGATGTTTTCTGTGGTTTGCAATTAAAAAAAAGGTGTTCATGCATAATTAGTATTTCCTTTTTAAATTTCAATTTTTTGATGAGACTAAATAGGTTACCATGTTATAGGCAGTTCACCTCTTCTCATTTGGATGGAGTGTCATAATCGGTGAGAAATTGACCATTAGTTGGTGTTGATGTACTCTGTCTCTATGAGGAGGGAGAGAAGTAAGTGAAGTTGAGTTGGCTTCAGGCTATTTGACATAACTGACACCCTTTTTTTTAAATTTTCCCTTTCTGACACCGTTTGACCAATATTTCCAGAAGTAGCACCCTTTCTGTTGAGTTGGCAAAGGCGCGTCCCCGGGGACGCGCTTTACCTGTGTTTTCGCTGAGTTGGATGCCACGTGTGGAAGGCGCGTCCCCGGGGATGCGCTTTGCCAACTCAGCAGACACGTGTGGAAAGCGCATCCCCGGGGACGCGCCTTCCATTAAATGTCATAAATGCCCCCATCCGTTTTTCCTAACTACCCCTCCTCCTCCCCTATATAAACCCCCTCAACCCTCCCTCATTCTTCACACCAAAATCATCTTCTCCTCTCTTATATAACTCAAATTCTCCAACTATTTGAGTTTTAAATTTGTTATTAGTGGTAAGAAATTTATTTTTATGTTAGTATTTTTTTAAATAGTTATTATTTTTTATATTAATATATTATGTAATATTATATTTTTATTAAAATAATTTATATAATTATTATTTATTTAGAATTATTAATTTTTTTTCTAATTATATTGTTTTGTCTACATTATGATGGAAAACGAAATGCTGTTGCGATTGGATATTGATCATATCTCCAGACATTTTAGCGATATGGTAATATTTTTTATAATTAATGTTAATATTTAAATTTATTTTTATTTTAAAGTTATTATGAATTTATATTAATTTTTATTTTTATAATGTATATTATTTAGGATGCTGATCGTATTTTAGAGACTTTTATTAAAAATTCACGTATACCGACACCGGAACGTATTTTTCCATATTTGGCTTCTGCCGGGTTCTGGTATATTGCAACAATTATAGGCGGTTGCAAACTCGAACCTGTCCTAATTTCTGCACTGATTGAGAGGTGGAGGCTCGAGACACACACTTTTCACCTTTCATGTGGAGAGGCGACAATTACATTGGAGGATGTCTCTATGCATATGGGGCTTCCCGTCGACGGAAATATGATGTGTGGTATGGCGGATGGTGATTGGCAATCAATGTGCATTGATTATCTTGGAGCTGCTCCGCCAGAGTTTAATGGAGGTAGAATAGCTTTATCTTGGTTGAAAGCTAATTTTGAGGTTTTAAATGAAAATGCTTCAGAGGATCAAGCAAAGGCATGTGCTCGGGCATATATTCTACGAATAATTGGAGGAATATTGATGCCCGACAAATCTCGCAACCAGGTGCATTGTATGTGGTTGCGGCATCTGATCGATTTTGATGAAGCTGGAAGAATAGTTGGGGTGCTGCAGTTTTGGCATTTCTCTTTAGAGAAATGTGTCGGGCGACGAATTATAAGAAAACTGCTATCGGTGGATGTCTTCTGCTTCTACAATCATGGGCATGGTTCCGCATGCCTTTCTTATGCTCGATCGTGAATGAACCATACGTATTCCCCTTATTGTTGAGGTAATTTTCGAACTAAATTTTGATTTAAATATTTTCAATTAAATAGGGTGATATTTAGTTTATATTATATTTCATAGGTGGTCGATGAAAAGAAAGGACCATAAAAGTATACCTACTGGTTAGAGGAAATTCGTTTACTTATTGATACGAAAGCTGGGTCTGAGGTATGTTTTTAAATTTGTTTAATTATTAATATTTTAATTTAAAATGTTAGATATAATTAGAATATTTTATTTATTTGAATTGTATATTTATATTTCAGTTTTAGTGGATACCTTATGCGAGAGATGAAGTGAAAGCTTGTATCCCACCCCACCTTAGTGGGTCATTAGAGGTATGGATATCGGTTATACCTCTTATATGTTATGCTATTATTGAGTGGCATCCAGTTGATCGCGTGCTCCGTCAGTATGGTTGTACGCAATATATTCCTGGAGCTCCTAGGAATTTAGACGACGTGCATAACATAGATAGACGAGGGAAGAAAGATGTTAACTGGGTGGTGAGACACAGAGATTGGATTGCGCTTTGGGAGAACCGATATACACTGGTGGCCCCTCGACAATATTACGCTGAAACTGGTCATATGGTTACGGATAACTATATGGACTGGTTTAATGAAAATGGGAAGCCGTTTCTACTTTCGGCGGAAGCACGAGGGGTTAACATTCCTAGGCGCCGAGAAAGACGTCAACCGTCTCAATATCATCGTCCCCCAACGCGTGGACGGAGAGAAGGCGCTACCGGTTCTGCATCAGTCCCACCACAACATCCTTATTCGTCGATGCCGCAGGGGTACATGCCTAGCCCTCCACTTCATATGCCAAGCCCATCAGTTTATATGCCATCTCCGCAGGGTTACATTTCGAGCCCGCAGGGTTACATTCCGAGCCCGCAGGGTTACATTCCTAGCCCGCCAGGTTACATGCCTAGCCCGCAGGGTTTTATACCATATGGAGGTGCATATACGACTATGTTTAATGATCCAGCATATGGTTCATATGCATCTTATTTGGCTGGTGGTGCTTCTCCGCAGACACCTCAATCTCCATCTGGATCACATACATCGATGCCAATGTTTCCACAGTTTTCACAGTTCCCGGGGAGCGGTGGGATTGTTACTAGCACTCCTCCAGGGTCGTTATTTTATACAGGCCCTTCAGCCCCTTCAGCGTCATCTACACCAAATGAAGAAAATGTTGCTGATAATGATAGTGAAGATGAGGAGACTGAAGAACAAGTTCCACGAAGAAATCCTCCACGAAATAGACAACCACCGCCATGTGGAACTCATTCGAGAAGACGACATCGGTGATCCAGTTATATTTAATGTTATTTAAATAATTATATTTCAGAATTTTATGTAATTTGGTTATGTTATTTAAATGTTTCATGGTTGTTACATACATATTTTTTAATGTTATTTTTTATTCACATTTAACATTAAATGTTTGATAAATGTTTTTAAAATACAAATTATATTATTCAAAATTTAAAATAAAAATAAAAATAATATTATTCAAATTTAAATTTAAAATATAAATTATAGTATTCGAAATTTAACATTAAATTTCAACTTAATATTCCAATTGTATTCGAAATTAAAAGTTATATTCCAATTATAGTTCACAATACTTAAATTGAAATTAAATTTATCCATACATATGATTTTATCATTAACATATATATTAAAACGTATACATTAAAATCAACTTATGTTGAGTTCATCGATCGACGGAATCGGCCAAGAGGGGGTGAATTGGCAATTTATTCAATGTCACATTTCAATGCTCATTCCATACAATTTCAATGTCACAATCAACTTATCACTTCACATTTATTCAATTTATCCATAACATTTTATCTAATTTATTCAAACTTCACATAACGTTTTAATTTAAGTTATTCTTAACTTGCTGAACTTTCAAAAGAAGTTAAATTTTGGTTATAATTTACCTGATTTACTGATATATCTAGTATCCCCGAGGGACATGAGTGACATAATAGGGCAATGATAACATATTCTATGACAAAATAATGGAAGGCGCGCCCCCGGGAACGCGCCTTCATGTCCCTTGAGAAATAATAGGTACTGATATATCTAGTGTCCCCAAGGGACATGAGTGACATAATAGGGCAATGATAACATATTCTCTGATGAAATAATGGAAGGCGCGCCCCCGGGAACGCGCCTTCATGTGAATAGTGAAATAATAGGTACTGATATATCTAGTGTCCCCGAGGGACATAAGTGACATAATAGGGCAATGATAACATATTCTCTGATGAAATAATGGAAGGCGCGCCCCCGGGAACGCGCTTTCATGTGAATAGTGAAATAATAGGTACTGATATATCTAGTGTCCCTGAGGGACATGAGTGACATAATAGGGCAATGATAACATATTCTCTGACGAAATAATGGAAGGCGCGCCCCCGGGAACGCGCCTTCATGTGAATAATACTCCGATTATAGACATTATTATATGCAACGTATTATAAACTTTCAAAACAAACTTCAGTTCACAATCTTTCAAATTCTCAAATTCCCAAACTATAAATTCTCAAATTCTCTGAAAATGAGTCGTCTTTCTGTGTTGTTTTGTATGATGGAGAAATTAAGGAAGCTGAAGAGGGGGTTGTTTTTGAGTCAGATCATTATATCCCCTTAACCTTGAAGAGAAACATCACAATTGAGGAGTTAATCACAAAAATTTCGTACTAAATTTCGTGTAGCAGGCCAGAGAAGACTATCTTCACTTTAGTACAGATTTCCTACTGAACTTTTTCCGCTCACGTATACATCATTTCAGCTTTCAAACGATGATGATGTTTCTATGATGGTTGATACTCATATGGGGAGTTCACAATCTCTTATTGAAATGTATGCCACTTTTATTGAGGTTCGTGCAACTCGTGGTCTCTCATATTCCTCTCACTTTGGCATTGCATATCAAACTGATCAAGTTGATAGCCCGACACAACTGATCTGTAATGATTTCACATCATTAATGGCGGATCCAACGCCATATACCATGCCATCAAGTTCAATAGGAAGGCATTCATCTGCAACTGCTTATGATCTCAACCCACGTGGCTTCACCAATAATCCATATGGCAACATCTCTTCTACTTCAAGGGGCAGACATTCATCTGCCAATGTTTTCGACTTACATATGGAAATGCCAACGAGACGACAGTCTATTCACATCCCACATGATACAATGGCGTCAAGTTCAAGGGGAGGACACGCAAGCGGGAACTTATTTGACCTCAACATTGGATTATCGGAGTAACCCTCATCTCCACCAGAAGAACCTCTTCGGGAGCCAGGTGCAGATGATGCTGAAACGGGATTATTCGTTGAACCTGACTCACCACAGTTTAACGTACATTCTGATGATGACGAGGATGACGTTCCGATAAATACAACACCAGCCGAACTTCCTGCACATATGTATGAGGCTGATTATGATGCAATGTATGAGCCTGAATTTCCAGATCTTCCTGATGTTGGCAACTATGGACTTCAATCATCAGTCAATGACGGTAATTTACATATTGGAATGGAGTTCGCATCGAAGGAGGAAGCAATGATGGCAATAAAGATTACAATATTCGTAACTCAGTTCAGTCCCGAGTTGATCGATCTAACACGGAGAAATATGTCTGCTACTGCGTCCAACGTGACAACGGATGTCAATGGATGGTCCGTGTATCAAAGAGGAAGAGGAAGAACAACTTATGGGAACTAACCAGATACAACAGTCCTCATACATGTTGTGCAACAGGTATAAACCAGGATCATCCCAACTTGGACTCCAACATTATTTGTCAAGCAATCATGCCCATTGTGAAGCAAAGCTCTCATATAGCTGTTGCAGTGTTGATTTCTGCTATACAATCACAATATGGGTACACTGTCTCATATAAAAAAGCGTGGTTGGCAAAACAGAATGCCATTTGCAAACTTCATGGAGAATGTGATTCCTCTTACAACGAGCTGCCCAGTTGGTTTCATGTTGTGCAAAGACTTAATCCCGGGACAATTTTTGAGTTCGAAATTCAACATCATTACGTGAATGATCGAATGGTTCGCGATCGCTGCCAATTTTACCGAGTCTTTTGGACTTACCCTCAGTGTATTAATGCAGTCAAGTACTGTAAACCAATTGTCCAAATTGATGGTACTTTCTTGTATGGGAAATACAAGCAAGTTTTATTATTGGCTGTGGTCCAAGATGGAAACCGCAATATTCTTCCTGTTGCGTTTGCCCTCGTTCAAGGAGAAAACACTGAGTCTTGGGCTTTTTTCCTTAAAAATTTACGTTTACATGTTGTCACCAGGGAACGAGTATGCATTATTTCAGACCGAGGAGCCGGGATAAAAGCAGCAATGGACTCTTTGGGTACAATGTATAGACCTCCACATGTCGTTATTGTGTCCGTCATATTGCTGCAAACTATTACGGAAAATACAAGAAGAACGATGAACGTCAGTTAGTCGTGCAGATGGGTATGTTACTTTTTCCCAATTTTTCTATCAATTTCTTATTACTTATTTATACTTTATATTAACTATTACATATTCCTAATGGCTTAGGTTACGAACTCTTACCTCAAAGGTTTGAGTCGATGCTACAAGAGCTGTTTGGCAAAAATAAGAAGGGGTATGCGAGTACATTATGGACATCAGCAAAGAAATGTGGACAAATGCATATGACGGGGGTATCGCTATGGTCATATGACAACAAACTTGGCTGAAGCAATAAATTCAACCTTAAAGGGGGCGCGTCATTTACCAGTCACGGCGTTGGTTAAAACGACTTATTTTCGTTTGGGTCAACTCTTTGCAAAGCTCGGTGGACAAGCTCTTACTTGGATGCAAAACGGACATATTTACCACCCAAGACTAGTAGTTGATTTACAGAAAAAAGTGGCTGCATCAAATTGGATGTTAGTTACAATTTTTTCTCGCACCCGTGAATTGTTTCGTGTAACCGAAATGCCACGTCCCCTGCAAGGGATTGAAGCTAACTCTTTCAGAGTTAATCTGCAAGAGAGGTGGTGCGATTGTGGTTTCTTTCAAGCACTCAAATATCCATGCTCTCATGTCATTGCTGCTTGCTCACATTCGCATTTGGACTACAAAAATTATGTTGATCCCCGTATACCAACTTTCACAAGTATTCAAGGTATATGAATTTGAGTTTCCGCCCATAGGAAACGAAAGAGACCCAAATGAGATTCAAACTTGGCTTACAATTGTACCAGATCCATTGCTATTGAGGGACTCAGGTCGTCCAAAATCTACTAGAATACATTGTGATATGGATATTCGGGAGAAGTTAACAGAACAAAAACGATGTGGGCATTGTAGAAACATCGGGCACAATAGAAAAAATGTCCAGCTCTGTTATCATCATATAACCGTTAACTCTTATGTAATTAATATTGTATTTAAATGAATGTTTTTGTTTCTAATAATTTAATGTTATTGCATTTATATAATTTGTCAATGTATGTACACCTAAATAATTTTTTTAACTTTTAAATACATAAATATATTTAATATATTTATTTAATATAATAATTAATATTATTAGTTATAATTTTTTTTAAATATAATAATAATTCCACCTTCTAAGTAGAGAAAAATATTAAATTAAACAAATTAAAAGTTATTAAAAAATTTATGTATACGATGACACATTTCATGTTCTGATTGGAGGATTAAATTTATTAAATTAAATTTTCAATAAGACTAATTTTATAAAATATGTAAGTCTTGAATATTAAATATGTAATTATACTAATTTATTAACTTATACGTCAATATTTTTTTGTTAAATATTGATATGAGATGACTAGATTGATAACATTTAAATAATTAACTGATAAAATTAATAGATCGATAATCAAAATCAAAAATAATAATATAACCATATGTGTAATATTATAATTTCATACATTTTTCCTATAACACACATTAACAAAATACATTTGATAATTCTTACATTATAATCGAAACATTTTACATAATATATTATTAATTTATAATAATAATAAAAATAAACTATTTATTATTAAACAAAATACGTGTCTGCTGAGTTGGCAAAGGCACGTCCCCGGGGATGCGCCTTCCACACGTGGCATCCAACTCAGCGAAAACACGGGTAAAACGCGTCCCCGAAGGACGCGCCTTTGCCAACTCAGCAGAAAGGGTGCTACTTCTGGAAATATTGGTCAAACGGTGTCAGAAAGGGAAAATTTAAAAAAAAGGGTGTCAGTTATGTCAAATAGCCTTGGCTTCATTAGTTCGTATCATGTCTGCCAGTCATGCTTGAGAGGATTTATGGTGGCCCTTAGTACGTGTGTCAGCAGTAGAGTCATTATGGCTACTTGTAGGCTAGCAAGCTAAGTGAATATAGTCAGGTGACAGTGGATTTGGCTCTAACAGGTCATGTGTTCCTATTAGGGGTCAAGTCAACTAGTCTTGACTTCCCGAGAGATGTTATATATTTGAGTCTCATCTTTCATAAATGTTTTGTTTGTCTTTTGGAGTACCCTTGGTACCAGAGAGTTGGAGACGATTTGGGATCCTCTGGTGATTGTGAGGCGCGAGAATGATGTGTGCAGAGGACCTTTAGCGGGAGTATAACATTTTATCCCTTAATCGAGGAAATGTCATAAAATGATTTCGAGACTTGACTGTGTAACGTTACAAGGTTTTAATAGGTTGTTTTTGAGAAAGTATCCCAATTATTGCATCTCGCACGACTCAGAGGCTTAAATGCATGATGCCTTGTGTTTGACAAGGTGCAGTGACGCGTCATTTCGATTGTTGTATACATATCATTTCATCTTATTGTACATAAGGAGGATTTGGAGTGGTAATTGCAAATCCTCTATTGTTTTTGTTTTCTCTTTATAAGATTGTATGTGATTTGCATTTGAGTCTGCTTTTGGGATGAAAAAGAGTGCTACGAGAGTTGAGGATAAGAGAGAAGAAAGGATAGAGGCTAATCGTTGATGTTAAGTGGATGACGGTATTTTGGAATGTATAACTCGCCAATTTGAGGCTAAGAATCTGCTACTTAGTCGAGGAATATTGTGGGAGAACTATGGGTTTGAGTTTAGCATTACATTCAGTTTGTATCGTATGAGTAATCACAAAGATGGTAGCGATGAGAATCTGGGATGGTTTTACCTTCTTTTTATTTTAGAGGTTGGGTTTCACCTTATGATGCATAGTTTCGTGAGTGAGGTGTTGGGTCATTACAAAATAGTATCGAGTCAATTGGAGCATCTTACTGGATCCACACAGGTTATTTCATCTTTTGCCAGGAAGAGAAATGAGTGTCCACGGTTTATGTGTTGTACAATATTTTCTCCCTTAGTAGTGTGGCTTAGCAGGACTGCACAAGGCTTTTACGCTTTACATGGAGGCCTGGGAAAATGTTCAAGATTGGGGAGCTAATCATTGGTTGTACCAGAAAACAAGGGCTAAACTTGGGTTGTTCGAAGTTTATTAGAATGGCTCAAAAGTTACCCAAAGGGTTCAATTTTTCTCTCCGATGGAGAATACTTGGTGAGTGCGCGAGGGTATCTATCCAAACTTTAAAGGAGGATCGAAAGAAATTTGATCAGCTGAAAAAGGCGGGTGGTTGGATATCTTAGAGACAATCTATGTCCAGAGTGTTTTCAAACATTGTCTTCGAGGAAAAAGCCCCAACGAGTTTAGGGTTGGTAGTGAAATGTTTGGAATAGAGTGTCTATCAAGAGTTAGGGATAGAAGAGAGGCGTGGCTCTATGAGGACACAGATAAGCTGGCGCATATTTTATTGGGGGACAGAATTAGAAGATGTGGATAGACTATTCGTCTTCTGCCAGTCCTTTTAGGCCCTGGCCGAACATGCAATTTTCCCAGGGATATGCCAACAATTTTGGGCCTGATGATTAGACTGTGTCGGAGGATGATATCAATGGAAGGTTGGTGGACTCACCCAACAATGATTTTAGTGATATTGGTAAGTATGGCGCCGACACTTCGGAGTTGTGAACGATTCAGAGGTGGCTAGCTGAGTGTGGGAATGTACGATTGGACGAGACTGTCTAGGAGGACGTTCTTGTGTCCTCTTCTATTACTTCAAGTTCCTGGGGAATTTTGAATCTGTCTTCAGACGATGTTTCTGAAGTGAACCATGTTGCGGTTATAGGGTTTAGGGTCAGATTGCATGGTGGTATGTGGTTTGACAAATACGGAGTTGTTAAGTCTAAACCATACTACTTGTTCTGTGTAGTTTGGGTAGAAAAAGAAAACGATTCTTCCCGATTTGATGGGAAAATACGAGAAAGAATTTAAGATCATGTTTCCTCTGATGAAGGGGACCAAGCGTTCAATGAGGTTGTTGCTTTTATGTCCAGAGCCATCGAATCCTTTCAGTTGACGTAAGAGAAGCTTGATTCTACCCTCGCGGGAGCTGTTCGGGAAGAGAGTAATCCAGTAGAAGTACTTGCAGTTAAGAAAAATAATTTACATGAAACTATTACTGTGATTAAAGAATTGAGAGTTGGGCTAGGTGATTCGAAATAAAAGTTTTCCATTAAAAGGAACGAGGCTCAGACAAGTAAAGAAGTTCATAGAGTTGACGATGCTAGATGGCAGGGGAAAAAGGCTTAATATGAAGCTTCTGTTTTGAGGCACTAGAAAAAGAAGTTTGCTGCGGAGATTCGACGGTTGTTGTCTACAAAGACTGATTCAGATCATTCTTCGCCTTAATTCTGTTGTTAAAAGTATGGGGCTTGGTGTCCTAATATAAATAAAATTTGATTTCTACTTTTGTCATTGGGGTTGAGCTCATTATTTTACCCCCTTTCCTTATTTTGGTAATTTGTAGTTTAGATGGAGTTGTCTTGAGACATGTATGTATTTTGTGGAGGTTAACGCTCAAGTATAATTTTTAGTCGGTCGGAGTTTGGCTCTTGTCCTGCGTTCATTTGTATGTGATACTTTGATGTTTGTCGGGGTGTTTTAGTAGACTTAAGATGGACATAGTTGTCTCCTGGCCTACACATATTCCCCGCGAAAGAGTCTCAATGCTTCATTAGTATGTTATAGTATTTGGGTGGAGTTTAACTCTAGCCTCATGTCTATTGTCTCCGGAGAATGTTCAACACTTAAAGAAATTTTTGAGTTGATTTCTGTAAAGCTTTTCTTCATTATGTGTATAAGTCTCCTAGCAAAGTGTCCTCAATGCTTTTAGGAATCTTCTCTGTGTTTCATAAAAGTTATGGACAAATTTTCTTGTCTCTAGTGCAGGCATTTCTATCCGATTTGGCTGGTGAAAACATTTTGGTGTAGTATTCACGAGAGATATCTTTGCATTGTTGATCAATGGAGGAGACAACTCGTCACACTCGGAAGCACTTCTGGTTTAATGGATGGATACTTCTTTATCGTAGTAAGTGCCAAAGGCATCACTACGCCTATGGTAGCAACGGAAAAGATCATGTTGCTAGGCGCAGACATCCATATTCTCGAGAGGGTTAGAAGGCAACTTCAATGCTCACCTGACGCCAGTGCTCTTTGCCTCAACCTATGTTTCTCTTCCCCTTTTACAATTTTACTTGATTCTTCTTTGTTTTAGCTTTGGTTTAATGTTGGTATGGTAGTAGTTATATCTTATGAATAAAAATGGAGACTTCTTGTAGTCTTCGTTTAGAGGATTCCAACAGGATGAAGGCGTTCATATAAATTGATGAGCTGATGAAGTAAATGAGTATCTTTGATGTTGATCCAAGTTTGTGTATGTTTATGTTAGTGGGTGGTTAATTAATATATTCATTGTAATTAAGAATGACAAGCTTTGCATATACAACTCCATTGGAAATTGCAGTACACAATATTGAAAGAATTTAACATTTACATTATTTGCAAATTGTTCACAATATGTTCAAGGTAGAAAACTTAGAGCCACCAACATGGTTGCCTGAGCTTTCTATAGTGATGCACGTCGTCCTTTCATGTCCGGGCTTCGATTTCGCTTCAACTTAAGAGCAACAAGCACCTCCAGGAGGAGCCTGGTAATCTGGTTTCTGCTTCAAGATGTTTCTCTTTCCCACACCAGCCCCTTCTTCCAAAAGACTAGGAGCCTCCATTATCTGTGTAAAAAAATGAAGAGATTCTTTGCACATGGTATGAGTTCAGATTGTAAGAAAATCCATATTCTATTCACTTGTTGCTACTATCATGATTCATGAAGAATCATTGTGTCGGTATAAAAGTTTGGGAACAACCGTTATTAATGACTGACTAATATATAAGATAACCCAGCTGCATGGTTACACATCATTCGAACTGACCCGCCACCCAATAAAAACAAATAATATTTGTTTGGTGTCCTTCAAATTATGTCAGGAAAATGTACCTTGAATGCAAGCTCTTCAAAGCATTGGTCCACATTATTTCTTGTTTTAGCACTGCATTCAAGAAACATAGATCCAATCTCTTTTGCAAGCTCTATTCCTTCTTCTCGACTTACAGCCATTTCAGAGTCCTGGAATTTAAACAAATTGAATATAATAGTAATGCTGAGGGAAAACTGAAGATGAATCCATAAGTTGTAGTATTAAGTAGAGTTTAATCTGCAGGAAACACTGCAATCCTATGGTATTTTTTTTTTTTTTTTCATGAAATCTTTTAGACTTACTATATCAACTTTATTCCCAACAAGCATCTTCACACAGTCCTGATTGGTAGAGTAGAGCTCCACTTCTTTGGCCCAAACATCAGACAAATTTGTGAAAGTCTCTCTCCGTGTTACATCATACACTATAACAATCAAAGCCAACAAATAATTCCAATTTTAGCCATTCAAACCATGAGCAACAACTATCAACTTACCAAGAATGATCCCTTGGGAACCTCTATAGTAAGAGCTTGTCATGTTCTGAACTTTTCCTGTCCAGCTGTTAAAATCCAAAAACTCATCTCAACTGGTTAACATTATCATCAATAATATACTTCTTTTTGCCATACATGATGCTAATGAAACTTTTAAAGTACAAACGAGGCCTCTACGATGAGGACGGAATATTAAGATTCAAACTTCTAACCATTTTTGACAAACAATTTAAATTTGAGTTTCATACCAGTATCCCAAATAGTGAGCTTTAGCCTCTTCCCACCAACTCTTAGCAACTTGATCTTAAAATCCACACCTACAACATGAATTCAAACAAAACCCCAAATTAGAATTTTCATAAGAAAAAAAATCTAATCAAAGATCCAGTAAGAAGAAAATAAAGAGAAAATGAACCAATAGTGGGAGAAAGATCTTCTGCAGAAGCTGAAATGAAGCTAACAAGCAAACTACTCTTGCCGACTCCCGAGTCTCCAATCAACAAGATCTTGAATGAAAGATCACAGCTTCCACTACTTTTCCCTGAAGATGATCCCATTTGAAAATTCCTATCCAATAACAAAAACCCAAACTTTAAAAAACTATTGTCTCGTTTTTCAAAAGTCTCTGTTGTATCTAATAAGCCAAAAAAGAACTTGGGTTAGAAAATGAATGGCTTTTTCTCTCACTGGTTCTTATTCAGCATACTTTTTGTGATAGATGAATTATAATCGTGCACATGTGTATGAAACAACATTATTACTCGTATAAATTCATAATATTATAGAGCTAATGGGTCCTTTGAAGTTTCAGTAAAGTAAAATAGTTTACTGTAACACAAACAATTATATAACAATAAACAAGTATAATAGCAATAGACATGGAAAATGGAGTGAGAGACAGAGTGGCCTGGCCTGCCTGTTTAGATGGCTTGTATTGGATGTAATCATTATGTGCACTTTCCTCATCTACAAATCAGATTAAGTAATTGACCAGATCTTTAAAAATTGTTTAAGTGAAAGACAAGCGTGCGGATTATAATACTAATAATATAAAGTTATTGGGAATTGAGATCAAATTAAGCAAAAAGGCTACTAGTGATTAGCAAGGAAAATGAAAATGCCCGACTATTATATGTGTATTATGGATTGAATAGGCCATAATAAGCCAATGGGTAAACTACATGGATGGTCTCCTTTTTTTGGTTTATTCTATTTTGGTAATTGATTTTGAAAAAGTTTAGTTTTGATCGTGTATGTGTTCAAGTTATAACATTTTGGTCACTTTGATATTAACTTCCGTTAGATTATTGACATGACACATTAATAAAAATTGTTAATTTCTAATTTGATCTCTGAATTTTTGGAAGTTCATTCTTCCACTCCTTAAACAAAAATCTTAAATCTTTTTTCTCCTAAAATTTCTCTTCTTCTCTAAACCTCTCTTTATTGTTGTCGTCAACTGATTAAAAAATTATGAACAAATATTATTTTGTAATCATCACATATTATTAAAAAATGTACTATAAAGCTGCTTTGCCTGGGTAGAGAGCTACTCTAACCTCTTTCTGGTATGTTGCTTCATATTCATAGGCAGCCACCACCAAAGACGTCGGTATATGAGAAGAACTTGAACTCCAAACAAAGATACGAAGGTCCCTAACACCATCTTCAACCTTATGATGAGCTCGATCATTAGGCTTCTTTGCTTTGAACCTATTCGATGAGAACATAGTTGGATTAAGAGCCGAGTAATGGGTTGCACTGACACTACCTGGTGCGTGGTAATAAAACCTTGGAGTTGTTGAAATCAGTGTGATTAAAGCTAGAGCCTTTCGGTGTCGAGTTTTCTCGATGATTACAAAGATGAGATCTTGATATTGGTAAATTCGAAGGGCGTGGAGTTGTTGAAGAGAAGCCTTGGGACCTTTTCGAGAAGACATCTGATCTTGAGGCAATGGATTTCCTGAAAATAACATAAAACTTACCATCTTCTTTGATCTCAGCTTCCGTTTCCATAGATTGTAGACCGTCAAGTGACATGTTATCCAGGTCTACATGGACTGAAACAAAAGTACCAATATTGTCGAGTCTATATGGAACTTGTTTTAATTAATCAACTATTTTTCGCATAGAAATGAATAAATATTGGGTAAACTATGAATCTAGTACCTAAACTATCAATTAGTTTCAGTTTTTTCAAAACCATGCATAACGTTTAGTTTTTGTTTAATTTTAGTATTTGCCGTTAAAAACTTAATGGACGAGCTAGGCGGCCACCGCGTCTACAGTCATAGACTGTTGCATCTGTCAGTCGATGAAGTCAAATTTTTTAGCCCGCACGATTTCGACCCCTTGAACACGATTTCGACCTCTGTTTTATCGATAAACGCATCAATCTCTCCAAATCGACAATAGACTATTTGATTACTTCATTCTCTGATTTATATGGTTACATTATATAGGTCTGAAATTGGACTATGTTGGTCGACTTATTATTCTCTTGTAGTCCATCATTCAAATTGGTCGTCTGTCTACCATAGCTATGCCATGTCAACCCGTTCGTTAAATTTTTAAGGCCGGGGTACTAAAATGAAACAAAAACTAAAAGTTAGATATAATTTTGAAAAAAATAAAAATTTATATACTAAAACTAATCAAAACTGATAATTTAATTACTAAATACTTAGTTTACCCTAAACAAGTTTACATGGAGGCAAACGAACTTTTTAAACCTTTTTAACGTATATAGCCCCCAATTTAAAACCTAACAAAGATGAACAGGGATATTCTAAAAAAACAAAGAAGATAAAGGCAAAGGAAGAATCTCGAGAACCATGGATAGAAAATGGGGCTCCAAACCTGGTTCTGGAGGTGTGGCCTCCGCCCAAATGGAAGCCATGGACCGCCGTGAGCAACTCTGTCGACTCACTCTCGAAACCATTGATCTCGCCAAAGATCCCTATTTCATGCGCAACCACCTCGACAGGTACTAACTTATCTACCAAAATTTCCTTTGTTTCTCCTTAAAAGTTAGATTTCTTTTGGAAATTAAAAATGCTTTATGTTTTTGGGTAGTTACAAGTGTAAGCTTTGCTTGACGCTACACAACAATGAAGGGAACTATTTGGCACATACGCAAGGGAAGCGACACCATACCAATTTATCTAAGAGAGCGTTGTGTGAGGCTAAGGAGGCTCCGGGTCAGCCTCACAAGCGTAAAGTTTATGTTCGTAAAACATGCATGTATCTTTCTACATCCATTTGTTCATTTTTGGAGTTCTTTTTGTTAGTTTATTAAAAATTTAATAGAAACTTAGTGTCATGGATAACTTCATGTGATGCATTAAGAACCTTTTTGGCATCCACTTTCGTCCTTTTGGATTGGCCAAATCTTTTTCATTACAAGATCTCCTTCATGGAATACTCTTGGGCGCACATTCTTTTTGTGTGTTCGGATCATTCGTTTTTGGTAGAGTTGACCATGGTGAATGACTTTCAACTTCTTTTCTTCTATTAGGTTTAGTTTATCATATCGAGTTTGCATCCATTATGCATCATCCAATTTAACTTTTGACAAAACCCGGATTGATGGGATCTCTACCTCAATGGGCAATACCGCCTCCATCCCATATGTTAATGAAAATGGGGCTACCCCAGTCAAAGTTCGCACCGAAGTTCGGTAAGCAAACAAAGCAAAAGGTAACTTCTTGTGTCAACCTTCGTATGTCTTAGTCGTTTTCTCCACTATTTTCTTGATATTTTTATTTGCTGCTTCTACCGCTCCATTCATCTTTGGTCGATAAGCAGTAAAGTTGTGATGCTTTATATTAAATTGCTCACAAGCAGCATCCATCATCTTGTTGTTCAAATTTGTTGCATTATCGGTAATGATTCTTTATGGTAAACCATATTGACATATGATCTTCTTTTTCAAAAATTTACAAATAGTGGATTGAGTGATGCTGGCATATGATGCAACCTCTGTAATATTCCAAAAGTCGGGTCAGTGGCTAAAATGTAAATTTTGGAAACTTTGTGCTTAATTTTGAAATAAGCTAAAAGTTCATGGACTTAAGTAAAGGATTTTGGATTAAATAGTAAAGATGGATAAACTAAAGGGGTAAAATGGTCTTTTCATAGGAAAGATTTTTATCTTCCCTTTGAGTAATATAAAACGTGGGAAATGTGAGAAACTTTCCATACTTCTCTTCTTCCCCTTTCTTCTTCATGTGGAAGCCAAGAGAAAAGGTAAATTTATTATTGGTTGATATTTAGTTGAATTTAAGATTGAGTTATGATCATTAGATGATAGAAAAGCTTAAGGAAGGCTTAAGTTAGCTTTTAAACAAGGAATGAAAGAGTTATAAGAGATTAAAGGTTTGGAGTTTTTGAATGAAATCTTGGAAAATAGTTAGTAATTGAAGTTGGAAGTTAAATTTGACTTGTCATCAGTCAAAATAAGAAATTCAAAGTATTGGAAACGAATTTAGAACATGTTAAAAATTGGTAAGATTCTTGGTTTTCAAATTCAAGAAGGAATATTAATGTTAAGGTGAGTTATAGTGATATAAGTTGTCTAGAAGAAGCGTAGTTAAGTTTAAAGGTCTAAAAGGAGGTTATATAAGAAGAATTAAGTAAGTTTGGGTGATTTTTCATTCTTAAAATGTGAATTATGGGCAAGGGGTATCGGTACCCATTCAACAGGTATCGATACCCTCTCAAACGAAAATTTTACAGAATGCAATGAGGGTACCGATACCCTAAGGAGGGTATCGATACCCCCTAAAGGAAAAGTGAATATTGGTTTATTAAGTTCGTTTAAGTTGTTAGTATCGAATTACAAGGTGTAGGCATCTAATAATTGCCTTAAAATGTGTAATTATGTAGATACCGAGCCTAAACAAGTTTCGGAACCATAGGCAAGTAAGATCGATCAATGGAAAGATAAGAGATCGAATTGACTAGTGAGACCAGGTGAGTGCATATTAGATATTATATGATATTTAATGGAAGTAAGACTTGCGACAAGTCTGTTTCTGATAGTATTATGCATGAATTCATGAACTTGAGTATGTGTTTGTTATGGGTGTCTGAATAATATGTTATTGTATGTGTGACATGATTTGTATGAATTTATGTTAGTGTGATAAGATATAAGAACCGATATAAATAATATATATGTTTACATAAATTATATGATGATATAAGAATAGATATGAAATTATATGAATATAAAGGATAAGTCATGTGATAAGATTTATGTAATTTATGGAAATGAAAATATATGAATATGAAGAGTTATAAGAGAATAAATATAAGTTATATGATAATGAAATACAAGATTATGTGAAAATATGGTTATATGATAAAATATGTAATAATAGGAGAATATGATGAAACTGAATTCATTATAACAATAGGAACTAAGTAAACATGTGTAAAGGTTATATGAATAATGGAAACATGAATTAGACAAGTACATAGTGATATGATCAACTAGGAGAATTAGTGTATTAGATATTATATGAATTATGAGAATTTAAGAAAACTAGACAAGATTGAATTAAAAAATGAATTAGTAATAATATATCAATTAGTAAACTTGTATATAAAGTGATGATATACACATATAATATAAGATATATGTTTATAAATATGACATATGTTACGTAATATAAGTGAATACCAAGAAATAAAAATAAGATAGATGATACGATATAAATTATATTATGAATTAGTGATGTAGGAATGCGATATAAATATGCAATAAAAGTTATGTGTTATATGATAAATATAAACATATGAGAACGAGAGATAAATTATATGAGGAAGATTTATAGGCTTAAATGAAGCCATGGGAAGATTTTATAGGAGCTATTTGATGATAATTTATGAGAATACATGTATATGTGATAGACTATGTGAAACTGAACTAAGGAAATATATGAAATTAGTATATAAATGATGTCAGTATAAAAGTACAAACCATAAGTTATATGATATACGATAAGTTATTATATGTACATGATGTATGTTATGAGATGTGATCTATGTGATTACAAGAGAAATGATATGATAAGAAGATATGAGTTTATGTGATGTATGAGAAACATATGTGAACAAAAGATATCAATGATATATATATGTTATATGAACACAAGAGAAGTATTATAAGCTAAGTGATATATAATTATGAAATCATATGAAAAGTGAAAAGTACATGTGAATATGTGAAATTATATGAAAGATAATGCCCATGTAAATGTCAGGAGAGCTAGAGGTATAGTTGGCATGCCAAGAGTTGAGGGTCTATACGGTCCTTCGGGACATACTCATAGGTCCTTCGGGACATACTCACAGGTCCTTCGGGATATATTTTACATGCCACTCAGTGGGACTTATATGAGCTGTGGTGACAGCATATGTGTACAACCTTAATGTACTCGCATATCTTTAGTTCTCACTAGTATATATGGGCTAACAAAGAGATAACAATAAATATGTTATATGTAATGTATATACTTTGGTGATATGAATTGTATTATATGATTTATATGATGATGTGTGTATTGCTTGGTTAAATGAATCATATGTTGATTAAAGAATATATATAAGAGGATATGATTATAAGATATAAATAATAAGAATATTGATAGTGGAATAAGATTAAAGATGGAAATAGTGTGTGATAAGTATATGTGTATATTACATTGTATATAAATATATGTTATATTGTTTTGGTGTGGCATCATGAGATGATATGTTCATGCATTTTTAAATAATTAGAGTTCTTTTATAAGTTTAATGTCTCACTAAGTCATAGACTTAGCGTGTGTTGTTTCACACGTAGTTATAGAAGCGAGAAGATAAGTTAAGAGGAGCAAGATATGTCAGCATCTTCCTTACAAAGTTTCATATCAGAAAAAATGATTTTGATGTATTTGGTTATTTTAAATATAGTTGGCATGTACTAATTGATTGAGTTGAACATGCTCTGATGTTTTGTTAACCAATTGCTTTGATTAATGTAAAATATTCATTTTCATGAAATGTGAATTTGAACTTTTAAACAGTTTGTAAAAGAAAAAAAATGCTTTGAAAAATCAATGTGACACATCGGACTCGGATATGGGTCGGATACGGGTTGGGGGTGTTACAACCTCCATCAATTTGGTAAAATAGTCAATTGCCACAAGAATGAACCGAACCATTTGAAGTTTTTGGATGGATTTGTCCAATGACATTCATACCCCACATAGAAAAGGGTTACAGTGTCGTCATCACATAAAGAGGATGTGGCAGGACATTTATCTTACCCCCATAGACTTGGCACTTATGACATCGTCTGGAATTGTTGATGCAATCGCTCTTTAATGTTGACCAGAAGTATTTGCATCGCATAACTTTTCTTACCATCATATATTCGTTTGCATGAGTTCCACAAACTCCATCATGTACCTTTTCCAAAATCATCTTTGCTTCTTCTACATCTACCCATCTTAACAAGACTTGATCATGGCTTTTCTTGTACAATATTTCCCCATCAAGAACATATTTGTTGTCATTCTTCTGATTTTTCTTTTGTTAGTTTTAGTGGCTTCCTTTGGATGTTTTATTTTTATTTTATTACAGAATGTCATGGTATCAAGGTTTGGTGCTTTTTACCTCTTCGATTTGATAGTAATGAGTCGGGTACTCGTATGACTGCATTCGATTGGCATCATGTCAGATTCCCCACCAGCCTTGAATGTTTCTACTAAGGTAGCTAAGGCATCAACCATTTGGTATTCTTCTCTAGGAACGTAATGGAAAGTGTCTTCGTCAAACTCTCTGAGTAGATTCAATATGACCTTTCTGAATTCCACCAGCTTGACATCTTTTGTTTTCCACTCTCATCGGAGATGATAGATCACTAAGACATAATCTCCATATACCCAAAAGTCTTTATATTTTGTCCAATTGCAGCTCAAATCCCTAAAACACAAGCTTCATACTCCGCTATGTTGTTAGTGCAATCAAAGTTCAATCTACTAGTAACCAGGTAATGATTTCCTTTGGGTGAAACCATGATAGCCCAAATGTCATGCCCTAACGCATTTGATGCACCATCGAAATGAATTTTCTAAGAGTCATATGTGGAGGTGCTTACTTCTTCTAAAGATATGACCATCAAGTCTTCATTTGGGAAATCAAAGTCCAACGGCTCATAATTTTCAAAAGTTCTGCTTGCTAAGAAGTTTGATATCTCACTTTCCTTTATAGCCTTTTGTCTCACATATTCAATGTCGAATTCAGATAATAGCATTTTCCAATGGGCTAACCTTCCAGAGAGAGTCGTCACACCCATCATGTATTTTAGCAGATATAACTTGGAAATCAATCAAGTGGTATGGTATAGCATGTATTGTCTGAGCCTTCATGTAGCCCAGACTAAAGCGCAACAAACGTTTTCAATGAGTGGATATATAACCTCGCAATTAGTGAACTTTTTGCTCAGGTAGTAAATGACTCTCTCTTTCCTTCCAGACTCATCATGTAGGCACAGGACACACCCAATCTAATTCTGAAAGATGGACATATAAAGGAATAACGGTTTGCCCGAGATGCGAACATTAAGACATGAGTGCATGAGAAATAATCTTTTATTTTTTCAAACGTAGTATGGCAGTCGTTATCCCATGTTCCAAAATTATTCTTCTGAAGAAGATGAAAAATTGGATCACATTTGTCTGTCAACTGAGATATGAACCGAGCAATGTAGTTTAGTCTACCCAAAAAACCTCTGACTTCTTTTTGTGTTCGTGGGGTACGTAATTTCTAGATGGGCTTGACTTTGTCTGGATCAACCTCAATACCTTTTTGCTAACAACGAAGCACTAAAACTTTTCAGATGTTACTCCGAGGGCACACTTGTTGGGATTCAGTCTCAACTAAACTTTATTAATCTTTGGAAGATTTTTCTCAGATTCTCGACATGTTCATCTTTAGTTTGTGCTTTGACAATCATGTCGTCAACATAAACTTCGATCTCTTTATACATCATGTCATGAAATAAGGTCACATAGCTCTTTGGTATGTTACCCCAGTATTCTTTAATCTAAAGGGCATCACCTTGTAACAAAATATTCCCCATATGGTGACGAATGTGGTTTTCTCCATATCATCTAGATGCATTTTAATCTGGTTGTATCCTGAGAATCTGTCCATTAATGAGAATAAAGCATTTCCCGCCATGTTGTCCACCAGAGTATCTATATGTGGTAAGGGGAAGTTATCTTTAGGACTTGCCTTATTGAGGTCTCAGTAGTCGATGCACATGCACACTTTTCCATCATTCTTTGGTACCAGCACTATGTTAGCCACCTACTCCGGATACTTGGCCACTTGAAGAAAGCCAACATCGAACTGTTTCTTGACTTCTTATTTTATTTTAAGGAGCATTTCAGGTCTCATCCTCCTTAGGTTTTTGTTGTACAGGTTTGCATTCTGGCTTGATGGATAGGTTTTGGACTATCATATCCATGTCTAGCCATGCATGTCTTGATACGATCATGCAAACATGTCTTTGTACTCCTTAAGTAAGTCTATTAAGCTTTGCCTTGCTTCAGACGAAAGTGTCGTACCAATTTTCACTTTATTATTTTCATCTTCCGTGCCCAAATTCAAAACTTCGATTTTCTCTTCATGTGATAATATTTGTTTGTTTTATCTCTCCACCATTCTTAATAATTCAGAAGGTAAGTTGCACTCTTCCCATTGATTTTCCCAAGACACTTGAGCTGCTCAAAATCCATCTGGGTCAAATCATTATCCACTTCATTAATATCTAAGGGCCTGAAAAGAAAAGATAAATATGTATATGCGAGAGGAAAATATCCCACATGAAATGAAGAAATAAAATTAAATATGAAATGAAGAAAATGAAAAAGGAAGAAATGTTTTTTGGTAAAGAAAATTGCATCTTTTATTGAAATATGAATAAAAATAATTTATTAACCCTTACAAAAGATCATCTATTTCCCCGAGTATAGGCAAATAGGAAAAATGTTATCAATGTTTTCAATGTCATCCGTTGTTATAGCATTGATGCTCAACTCTTTCAGAGCTTCTCCTATATCATGTAAAGCCATCATCGATTCTTCCTCAAAAGCATAACCACGAACCTGAATGTGCTATGAAGGGGAGGAAATGACATTGGCTCCCCTTGAATTTCTTCCCCATTCAATCTTGCCCTTTTTCTTTCTTGATATTTTTGAATCTCCTTTCTTCTCTGTTGATGATTGGGCTAAAATCCAAGTCCAAATTGATCTAACTTTAAAATAGGAAAAATGAAGCTGACTTTTCCTTGTAAAGAACTCCCAAAGCCTCTAAAAATCTTTGCACCTTTCCACAAAGTTTGCTTGATTTCTATTTTGGTGCATTATGAAAGCCTGGGTTTGGAAATCTTACCCCTTTCAGCCACAAATATTGCATTAACAAACTCCAATAATTGGAATGAGCACTCCAGGGCCTCCTCATTCACATATATGTAAGGGGCTTTAGTGGTCACTCTTGTCACTATATCTTCTTCATCATTGATAATTATCAGAGTTCCGTCGATAACAAACTTGACTTTCTGGTGTACTGTTGATGGTACTGCTCCAACTTGATGAATCCATGGCCTTCCTAAAAGGCAGTTGTAAGAAGATATAATGTCCATTACCAAGAACTCAATGTTATAAGTGGCATGCCCAATAGTCAATGATACTTCAATTTTGCCGAGCACCTATCTATTTGTCCCATCAAAGACTCATACCACGCTCTGGCATGTTCTCATGTGGGAAGTATCCATTGGCAACCTCTTAAGATTGACCAAAAGCATTACATTAAGGGCAGAACCATTGTTAATTAATACGCTTGGCAAGGCATGCCCCTTGCAATAAGTAGTGATGTGTAACGTTTTAGCTCGATCCCTTCCTATGGACGGAATCTCATCATCGGAAAATGAGATGAGGTTATCAACTTGGATGTTGTTAACCAATCGATCCATCTTATTGATTGGTATGTCTTTTGGCACAAATGTTTGATTTAAGACATTAAGAAGTGCATCTCTGTGTTCATTTGAACTTAGCAGTAGTGCCAACATTAAAATACATGCTAGCAGACTATGCAATTGTTTCACAATGATGTACTCACTGTGTTTTAGAAATTTCAGGAACACCACAACCTCTTCTTCCTTTATTGGCTCATTTATTGCTAGCACGTACCCTTTGAACTATTCAAGTGGTCTCTGGAGTAAGTTAGACTTTTGGGAGTAGTATTTCCCACTAGTATGCCTCACTTCATTAATATCTTCTTTCAAAGAGCTCACTTGGCATTCATACTTCCAAGGCACTTGTTTGTTGTCCTTGTAAGGAAAAGGTTTTGGTGTCACTATCACTACCTTTACTGGTGCTTTATCAGTTGCTTTTTCCATAGGGGTGATTATCAAAGGATGGTCCGTGCCATATCCCCTATCAGATGAATCTCCAGTCACACAAACATCAGCTTCTGGAGTGTCCTTGACTTCCTCATAGAATTCCAGCTATTTCTTATCCATCATGAGCTAGATCAAAGCTTTAAATTCTGAACATTCTTGCACATCATGTCTTTCTTGATCGTGATAACAGTAATAGTTACCACCTTCATATTATGGTGTGCTAGAATGTGAAGCAAACAATTTTTCCTTCACCATCTTCCTCCATACCCAGGCTAGATGAGACTTTACTCCGGAAATGCTTGTTTTAACCCTCTTTCCCCTCTCCTCGATGATTACATTAAAGCCATTTTCCTGGTGGTTAGGCAGAGGGTTATGTGCAACATTAGGCGATTCTGAATTATTGAATTGAATCCAGTTCCAGTTGCACATTCATTGCACGATTCTCTTGAAGGTGATCCAGTTCTCGATGGCATGCCGGGGAACTCCACCGGGATATTCACAATGTGTATTTCCATCATACCGCTTGGGGTATGGGGGCTTTAAAGGTTCCATTGGATAAGGTGACCCCACGTGCATGTTAAAGAGTTGTTGCTAGAGTTCCTTATAAGTCATGGGAATACGATCGAAATGTTTCCTCTCTCTTTCTTTCCTTGGTTCCCTTGAGTCTTGTTTAGAAGTACCTAACGGTACAATTGAGGTTAGTTTTGAGTTGGAGATCGTAACACCTTTGCTAGTGTTGAAAGCATTAATGTTATTAATCTCTCAATCTCTTTTCTTGATAGGAGGTCTTCTGCTAGACTCACCCCTTCAATATTTCCTTGTTTAATGGTTATTTCCACCATCTCTCTTCCATAACCAAATCGGAGAAGTTCTCGGACATAATTGCAACTAAATGCCCGAAGTAAGGAGCCTTCAAGATATGTACGAAGAGTTTCCTTGTCTCTTTTTCATCCAAATACGGATAAACCTGCACAGTTAAATCCCTCTATCGCTGTGCATACTGTCGAAAACTTTCATTATGCTTCTTTTCCATGCTCTTTAGTATAACATGATCCAGTCTCATATCGTTTACATGTTTGTACTATTCCAAGAAAGGCTTGGCAAGATCTTTCCATGTCCGAATGCGAGCGGTTCAGCTAATTGTACCACCTGATAGCTGAACCTGCCAAACTCTCCTAGAAGCAGTGAATCAGGAGTTGGTCATTCCCTACATATCATGTAATTTTCGACAGAACATGGTAATGTGAGTTGAAGGGTAATTGTTCCCATCAAACTTCTCGAAGTATGGGACTTTAAATTTAGGAGGAAAAATCAAATCAGGACTAAGCTTAATTCTAAAGAATCAACTCTATAATAGTTGATGTCCCCTTTAACCATCTTCATCTAGTCTTCCAACTGCTTGATTTTTTCCTCCATTTTCTTTGCCTTGTCCTCTTCATCAAAATCTGGTATATGATAGTTATTCGAATTATTCTGAGGTTGGATACAAAAGCCTGTACTTTAACAGCATACGAAGTTTATGCTTTCGTAGCGGATGAGTCTCCTTGAAGTCCTTAAAAGATTCCTGGTAAGATAAACACCTGCATGGTAGCTTTGCGACGATTTGATCAACCAAAGACTCTTGGCTTTTAGTGATTGATTCCAAAATGCTTTGATTATTATGACTTATTTTTTTAAGCTTCCTTTGTAACCTCAACATGTTCTCTTCGAGTTGAGCAATCTTAGCTTCTATTTTCATCTTCTTTGAACGGGTATTGTGAGGATGAGTGTGTCTAATGCTTGAGGTGGTATGTCCAGCGCTTGTTCCATTTTTTTATGAGACATTTTCTGTTAGTTAATGTGAATGTAAAGAAATGAAAAGAAAAATAAAAATGCTTTATGTTTTTGGGTAGTTACGGGTGTAAGCTTTGCTTGACGCTACACAACATAAAGGGAACTACTTGGCACATACGCAAGGTGTAAACACCCATTTTTGTCCGGGTATTTTCTATTTAATTTTAATTTTATTATTGTTATTATTATTATTATTATTATTATTATTATTATTATTATTATTATTATTATTATTATTATTATTATTATTTCATTAATATTACATTTACATATTTTGCAGGCCCACTAGAGCCCAAATTACAAGCCTACCCGAAGCCCAGCATATACAAGTCCCAAACCCGAATCTGACCCAAGATCTGGCTCGATTTACCTTAGGGTTTTAAAACCCTAAAAGCTATTATCAAACATCTAGCCACCACCGCCGTTTAGCCTTCCATCTCCCAACCATGCTTGAGCCATCGATGGTGAATCCTGAGCCATCGATATAAGCTACAGTGACTCGCATCCATCATCAACAGTGGATAGAAATCACACCAAGTCAGAAAACAGAGAAAAATCAAAACGAATCTTATCCTATATTATAGGGTATCATTCCCCTATCAACTGGATTCAAATCCATCTTTCAATCAACACATGCAAGCAATCATAAAAGAGACGAGGGATTCGGGGGTTTGAAGAAAAAAGTAGAGAACATATTAAAAAAGGGGGACCATTCGGACGAAAAATAAAAGAAAAAAGAAAAAAACAGAGAGAACCAAATAGAAAGAAAAAACCATAGAGAAATTAGAGGAAAAGAGTGCTTATCTCAGTTTGGGTTTCACCAGGAGGCCAACGGTCGCTGATTTCGAGAACCTTCGAAAGGTAAAGAATCATATATGGGGTGTTGGGTTGAGTTTTAGGCTACAGGGAGGTTGTATTTGGGTTGAGGGTAGCAAGAGTGTTATTTTCGGGTCGTTTTGGTCCATCCGGCAGCGTACGCCGTCGTGCTGAGCGGCCCTTTTCGTCCCCGATGAGGGAACTTGAGAGAGTTCACATACCTCTCTCTTCTCTGGTTTTGGAGATAGGAAGCAAACGAGAAGGTTGATGAAAAATAAGCCTTGGATTTGGGTATAAATACCCAAGTCAAAACACAGTCGTTTTGCCTCCCAACCCCATCCGTGTTTTCGAGTTATGGGATAACTACACTTTTAATCCCTTTGGCTTTGTAAACTCAGCCCGTGTTTCTCATATTTAGGGTAAATCTCAGTTTAAGTCCCCCATATTTGTAATGTTCTGTAACCAGTCATTAATGAAATTTTGTAATTTTTGAATTTGGGACTCATGTTTGCTATCATTGTATTTTAGTCCCAGCTTTATATATTAAATACATGTATGTTGATGTTTTACTTTGAGCACATAATTTTTAAAAGTTTTCATTTTAATCACTGATTTTATTTTTGTTGATATTCGAAATGACCCTATAATGTATCATGTTTCATTTTAATCACCGTTTAATATTTGTTGTATTTAGGGCTAATTGTTATTTGCTACTCTATATTTCTGATTTATTTTAGTTTAGCCCATGAATATTATTTTTGGGATATTTCCATTTTTGATGCTTATATTATGTATTGTATGTTGATTGGGGACCCTGTTTATTATTATTTGTGTTCTAGACCCTTTTGTTTATGTTTATTTCATTTTAGTCCTATTTTATTTTTGGGTTATTTTCATTTCTAATACATGTATTTTAAATATTTTTTTTATTTGTAATTACTGCTTAGACCTTCAAATGTCTGTTTTTATTCTTTTAGCCCTGTAAATTTCTATTTTTACTATTTAGTCCTTAGGTTTCTGTTTTTGATACTTAAGTTCTTGCACCTTCTGTTTTTCCTATTTTAGTCCTTGTGATTTTAAATACTTACTTGTTGGCCATTATATTTTGGTGCATAATATTAATTTTTTTCATTTCAGTTATTAATGTATGTACATATTGTAAATGTTATTATTTTATGTTGTAAATATTTTATTATACATTGTTATTGTTTATATTATCTTTCCTTAAATATTAATACCATTCGAATGGTTTCGATAATGGTATTTGTAGAACGGGCATGGAAAGTATCACTTGTTCGAAGTGGTACAATCCGATACGACATTCGAACAAATGTGAACTTGAAATAAATTGATTTTATTTTGTTAATTAATTCATCTCGTATTTTAATTCGAATAACATTATGCAAGTTATTTCACGCAAGTGTTTATTTTCAATTTATATTACATTCGTGTTTTATCGAAGAGGGAATATCTTTTACGGATAAGAAATAGTCGAAATAGATTTCCCGACGGAGGATTGCTAATCTCAAGATTTCTTTTCAAGTTAAAAATTTTCCCTAATTAATTGATTTGAAGCAAATTAATTAACTTTAATAAATGGATCGTAATTTAACTTTATATTCGATTTGTAATTTCCACTACTACGACAATGTATAAGCGATTCAGTACCAGTTTTTGGGCGTTGTGGGGGCGCTTACCCTTCCCCACACATAATCGACTCCCGAACCTGTTTAAATAAATCTTTGGTAACGCATACCAGCTTTTTTGTCTAAAAAATAATTTTTCTTAAAAATATTTTTTAAAAGACGTTTTTAGGTATTCGGCCTACCTGACCCTAAGGTCGATAGCGACTTCCTTTTTCAATTTAATTCCAATTAATCTAAAATCACCCATTTTCTAAAATAAAAGTCACAACTGTTTTTTTAAATAATATTTAATTATTTTATTAAAAAATGGTTATGACACAAGGGAAGAGGCACCAGACCAATTTAGCTATGAGAGCGGCGCGTGAGGCTAAGGAGGCTCCGGCTCAGCCTCAACCTCAACCTCACAAGCGTAAAGTTTCTGTTCGTAAAACAGGCACGTATCTTTCTACATCCCTTTGTTCCTTTTTGCAGTTCCTTTTTGTTAGTTTTATTAAAATTTTAATAGAAACTTAGTGTCATAACTTCATGTGATGCATTAAGAACCTAATGCTGTGTGTAGTGCATACTAGTAGCAGGTTGAAGGGTTGCTTTTGTAGTCTACGATGAATTGAGATTAAGCAGAAGTGGTTTAAATCCGTTATTTATTGCCATGAAAATGGGTTTTAAAGAAATTGAAGTTCAAACCATGTTTTGAGTCACCTAACTATTACATCTGTATGTTTGTAACCATGTCTAGTTGTATTAGACGAATGCTTTAATTTCTGAATGAAATGTGCCAGAACAACTGTTTACACATCTATTCGTCAAATCGCTTTATTTGTTTCTTAACTTAGGAAAGTTTGCTCATTTGTTATTCTCAGTGTAGTTAAAATTGGTAGGCCGGTGTATCGTGTGACAAAGCAATATGATCCGGAGACAAAGCAGAGATCTCTTCTCTTCCAGGTGCATATAATGTACAACAGCAAATGAATTGCATTATAAAATTATTTTTTTATTCCTTATATTTATTTTTGAAAAATTAAATGTAGATTGAATATCCTGAAATAGAAGAAAATGCAAAGCCAAGGCACCGTGTTATGTCGTCCTATGAGCAGGTTTGGCTCTATATTTCCATTTCCCTTTTGACTTCATAGGCTTCTCACGATATGATAGATTCCCTCAGTTCCTTCTCTAATTTACA
This sequence comes from Hibiscus syriacus, assembly GCF_006381635.1. Taxonomy (NCBI): domain Eukaryota; kingdom Viridiplantae; phylum Streptophyta; class Magnoliopsida; order Malvales; family Malvaceae; genus Hibiscus; species Hibiscus syriacus. Next base: position 1,383,488 of record NW_024063349.1, read on the forward strand.
GTTGCACTTAAAATCGTTCAGATTCTCATGCTGCACTTTTATTCATGTAATTTTGGTCCATTGCAAGCAATAAAATCTCAACTTCTAATTTCCCCAAATCATAAATTCAAAACTCTATTCAATCATAGGCTCTTCTCAGATTCAAACTGTAATATGTCTATGTTTATTGTTCAAGGATGCAGAGAGTGCAACCATTTGATAGGAGATATCAGTATCTCCTGTTTGCTGCAGAACCCTACGAGATCATAGCTTTCAAGGTAAGTCAATGATATAGCACTTACCATTCTATTGATTCATTTGAATTATGCTTAGAATTTGTGCTTATATATTTAGTTTTCCTTTACGGGTCCCAAGCACTGGGATTGATAAATCCACACCTAAGTTCTTCTCACATTGGGATCCCGACTCAAAGATGTTCACGGTTTGTTTGTTTAACATGAGCTATACTGCTTTGTATGTTTATCTCTCTCCCTTCTACACTCGCCTTTGTTGACATTAGATGAGGACTATCTATGAAGCTGAACTAGCTGGCTATGCTCTCTTTAATTGTTTCTAATTTCGCATAAATAAATCAATTTGTTTTCAAAATTTTTGTAGATAGGCTCTTAACTTTTTTTTTGGGGTGTGTGTGTGGGGAGGGGGGGGGTTGGTGCTATTATAAACATGCATTGCAGGTATCTTTTAAAACCAAGCCACTAGAGGCGAACAAACCTCCCCCTCCTGCAGCCAATGGTACTACGGCTCCAGGTGCTCCACCTAGGCCACCACCTCTTGCTCCAGCACCACCACCTCAAGGGCTGCCAAACCCTCCTAGAGGCCTTCCACCTCCTGGCTCATTACCGCCGCCACCTCCTCCTATGGGAAATGGTCCTAGGCCTATGCATCCTGGCGGCAATGCTATAGCCACACCACCACCTCCTGGGGGTAGCGCTACAATGGGAAATTTCACTCCTAGGCCTCCAACCCTCCTAGACACCCGTTTTTGTCCGGGTCCAAAAAAAATTGATATTATTATTATTATTATTATTATTATTATTATTATTATTAATTTTAGTTACAATGTTTGCAGACCCACATTACAACAAGACCCACCACTACACCAAAACCCAGCAGATCAGGAGCCTATATCAACAACCCAGATGCCAGATCCAATACAGCAAGACCCGAGACCCACAAACCGACCCGAAGCAACCATACCTGAATCCCACAAACCGACCCGAAGCAAATCGGGTCCAACCCAAAACCACGAACCAACCCAAGCTTATCAAACCTAAACTAAATTAGGGTTTTAACCCTAAATGGTTCCCAGCACCGCCAGTGACACCAACCATCGCAACAGTGAACGCCGACCATCGAAGTCACCTGTCGTCATTGCATGTGTCAAAAACAACCAAATCAGTATCAACCAAACCAAATCTACTGAATAAATTTTTAAACAAAATCAAATCTATTGGAGAAATCATTACAAATAAACACCCGAAATGCCACTAAAATCCTACTAAAATACCACTAAAATCCCACTTAAACACCATTATTTGGGCACTAGTGGAAGAGCCAATACTCAGCAACCAAAAATATGTTATAAATGGGGGTGATTCAGAAAACAAGGGGAGGAAGGATTACATTTTCAAGGGGTTCTCGGTTTTCACCAGGGGATTCATCACAATAAAAGGAAGGAAACAAGTTGTAAGGGTGGGGGTTTTTCATCAGACAAGTGGGGTGAAAAATAATTTGAAAAAAAGGCAGAAAATTTTTAGATCAACTAGGGGGGAATTTTCATTGTAACAGAAAGAGGGGGTTCCTTTTTCGATATATTTTCCAGAACACGAAAGTAATAAAACATCAAAAATTTTCAGGTATTTTGTTCTTATTTTTTTATTTTGATTTCGAGCATAATAAAAAAAATCAAAGAACGAGAGAGAAAAATAAGGAAAAAAATAGTTTATCTCGGATTTAAGGTTATCACCGGCGACCAAGCGTTCGTCAAAGTGTTCAAGGTGCATTCTTTGTGTTAGGTTGCGGTTAGGAGGGATTTTGAAAGTTTAAAGGTTCGGTTTAGAGAAAATAGGGGTTTAGGATTGGTATTTTGGTTTGTTTTGAAGGAAAACAGTCCCTCGTCGGGGTGGCATAGGGTGGTGGTTCATGGCCGCCGGTAGGATTCATATAGAAACAAAGTAACAAACAAAAAAATTGAAATGGGGAGAGAGGGAGAATCTGTCGTATATTAAATGTTTAGGTTGTTGGGTGTCTTAGTTTAGGTTTAGGATCTAATTAGTTTAAAATAAGTTTTTTATATTAAATGTTTATTGAAAGTTCATGTGCATTTATGCTTTAGGTACTGTTATCATATTGTTTTTCATTTTATTTCATCTTTTTGGTGTCTTAATTAAGTAGTTTTGTAGCTTTTTATATATTGATTATTTATATAGGCTTTTATTTGGAAATAATTAAGTTTTAGTCCTCAAAAAACATGTTTCATGAACTTTTAATTTCATCTTCATATTTTACGAATATTTTATTTTGATCCTTGGTTGGAGTCAAGTTATTTTTTTGTTTGTTTTTACATTTGGTTTGTCATTTTGAATTTTTCCATTATAATCCTATACATGTTTAGGGATTTATTTTTTATTTCAATGTTGGTAATTATTTTAATTTATATTTTGGTCCCTTGCATTTTTTCTGTGTCATGACTTATGGTGGTTTACATGTGACTTAATATTTATTTAGAATAAATTTACATACATGTTGTGCATATAGTTTATTTCGTGTTTACTAATTATTGTACATGTACATCATATTATAATTAATATATGTGTAAATCTATGTTTATTTAGGATTTTGTTATATATGTTATATATATATATATATAAATGCTTGTTGTACAAATGATGTCTTATGTCTTGTGTCACGTGTAATACACTAATTATTGTACTAAAGTGGCTTTACATTTAATATTACATATAAAATCTTATTATATATATGTCTTATATGGAATCATTAAGTGTTCTCCACGTGTAATATACTAATTATGTGTGCTAAAGTGGCCTTGCATTTAATATTATATATACAATCTTATTATATATGTTTTGTATGGAAGCATTAAATGTTTTGATATATGTGTTACTCCATGATTAGGGTTTTATTTAATTAGTTATATTATTTTGCATATTAATATGTTTACATATGTGCAAGTATACAAGTGATTAATTTACAAATCGTATGACATTTTTTACATTCATTTTCGCATGTTATCCTCGCGTGCATATCTCGACATTATTACATAATTGGATTAAGGGTAATACCCTTTTAATTTAAAATTGTTTTAAGTGTGTTGTCTTAACGTATTAGATATCCGCTTTTGACGATTTCAAATTAGAAGTATATTCCATTAGTAACACCTAAAAATTGATTCATCACTCTAAAATTTGGGAATGGAAGAAAAGAAATGTTCGACTATTTAAATTTGTTGAGAAAAGGTTGTTATACCTCATTTAAGATATGGTATCGATATTTTTAAATAATCGAATATTCTTTATATTTCTAAAGGTTGGGTAATTAATTTAATCTATTTTGGTGTTTTTGAATATTGTAAAATTCGTATGTTATTATTTTGTTGGGGATCAAAAATCAAATTAAAATCGAACTTGTAAATTTCATTGCAAAGACGTTAATTAATCGACTAGGTACCGATCTAGGGCGTTGTGGGGTGCTAGTCCTTCCTAACGCGTAACTGACTCCCGAACTCAAATTTCCGTAACGCAGACCCCAAGTTTGTTTTTTTAATTAAAATTAATATTTTATTAAAATGACAAATTTATTTTTGGGTGCCCAATCACACCCTAATCAAATATTAGTGGCGACTCTTCAAACTATATGTTTTTTTATCGTAAAAGAATTTCTAATTTTTCGAAACGAGAGGTTTTCTAAATCACATTACTTTTAATTAAAATCAATCATACATGGATAAATTAAAAATAGTGCGGTTTTTAAAATTTCATCCGAAAAAAAACCGTTTCGACAGTGTAATGTCACATTATCAGTTTATATATATAAGACTTAACACGTTAGTGACGAGCGTTAATTGTTGTTTAATTAATGATTTTTATTCTACTAGTAAACATTTTTCCTCAAAATAAAATATTGGGGGTGTAAGTGACTATTTAATAAAAAATTAGGAATATTTTTTAGTATTATGCCTATATTTTGCTAATACCTCAATCCTTTTATTGTAGATGTGTCTAAATCCATGTACCATAAAGTAGAGAAATATTTATCTATAGTATAATATTTAATACCAGTTTAAATATGAGTAATATTATTTTACAAATTTAGAAAGTAAAGATTATAAAATAAAACAGTATTTTATAATAATCAAATTAAAACTAGTGTTTGAAAAAATTAAAACAATATTTTGATGGTTCAAGTCTTAACATATAAAATAAATTTCTAGAAAATTAGTAATATAAAAATATTTCTAAAATTAAAACAAATTCACTCTTAAGCACTAATGTATATGTTTCAATAGTTTTCACATACGATTTCATCTTATTTCTTAAATAAATGTATCACACAGCTTTCACTGGTCCTTTCAAATTTCTTAATCCTTGTAAGTAATTCGAGACTTAAATTGTAGAACCAAAATTAATGTATCATGTATTCTAACCAACATCGACCATATTTGAATCAAAGTAAATATGTGATTGAATTATCTTTCTTTTCAAGTCAGCTTTGAAACTTGAAACAGTCCTTCCTTAAATGTTTCTTTTTTATATATAAAAAAAATGAAGCCTTCTTTGTGTCAGCTTGGGCTGCATTTTAGCCTTCCCCGGTTACTTGGCTTGGGTTGTCTTCTTTTATTGAGTAACAGTCAGTGCACCCTCCCTTATCTCCAATATCAGCCTAGGTTCTTCTTGATTACATATGACAACAATTTCATCGATACACCATTTATCCTTATGTGAGTTATATGAGCTTTTAAATGGCTCATATTAAGACGAAAGTGTGTTCAATATAAAGTACAACTGGAAAGATTCAGATATTTCAACTTCAAGTGCCTTAAGTTGAGTTGTTAAATCTCACATCTTGTTGATGTGATTAGGAATGCTTATCGAGCGAGTCGATCATGAGTTGGACAGTGATCGACTCGTGCTCGTTAAAAAGGTTTATTGCTCGACTCAACTCGCACTACAAGAAAATATACATTTAATGACACGCTAATTTATGACTTGCAAAATAGGCGTGTCATAAAAAAATGTCATGTTTTTTAAAATCTGAACGATTTATGACTTACAATAATGTGTGTCATATTTAATAGTCATAATCCAAAAACTTTACAAAAACACGGAGTACACTTTTAATTGTGTGTCATCTGTAAAAGTCGTATTTTAATTTCCCCCCATTATTTTCACTCTTTCCCGCTTCTTCCCCTCGATAACAAAGTTCACGCCTCTTGCTTCCCCATTTTTCAAGTTTCTCGGGATCCAAACACTATCATAACAATGGTGCTTTTTCCATGTTTTATTCTCAATCTTGTTTAGGCGGACGTGGATGCTGATGTTACTGCACCAGGGGTACCGAAGAAGAGAACGTTCAAGAAGTTCAGTTTCAGAGGTGTCAATCTCGATGCTCTCTTGGATATGTCCACTGATGAACTCGTCAAGCTCTTTCCTGCTCGTGCTCGTCGAAGGTTACCATTAGTTGTTTTCTCTATTTGATTTTTTTCTTCTTCAATGGCTGTTGATTTTGAGATTTAGAAATTTCATTTATGCTAGTTTAGGTTTCAGAGGGGTTTGAAGAGGAAGCCAATGGCTCTGATCAAGAAATTACGCAAGGCTATAAGTATTCTTCTATTTTCCTTCTTTTTCAACTATGAGGAATTAATTGATACTTTAGAGTTTGTGTGTTTTCTTAATGTGTGGATCTGCATATGTTCTAGTGTTGAGATTGAAAACGCAAAATGCCTAAGATTTTGGAGTAGTTTCTCCTAATGTTCTTCATAGTGTTGTTGTTGGTTGTGTATTTGCTTTCATATGTTAGACTAGACATAGATAAATTGTATTGATGACATCTACGGTTTCAAAATGCTTTCTAGATTCAATACCTAGTGGTCTATTGTTTGTAGTAGTTTTCGATATCCACTTTGTTTATATTGCACATCCGGTGATCTGATTTTCTGTGACTCCTTTTGGTAATGGATAACCATATAGTTCTACAGTACAGTTGTTGTTCCCTCTTGCTTGGTTCGCTTGATCTGTGTACATAATGTAGTTCCATGTTTCACTAGCAACCTTGCTGGGAAGCTTATGATGCCAGGGGCTCATGGCTGTAATAGCTAGCTATCGTTTTTTGTCCTATCGTTTTTTGTGATATCACGATACATAAAACTATCATGAAATGATTTTCTTTCTTTCTCCTTTGCCCTTATTTTAGCTAGTGTAGTGTCATTTTAGCATATCTCTGTTGCAAATTTTGCTAGTGAAGTAGGTAGCTTTGATGATTCATTGGGATATTTAACTGATTTCTTGTTTGTAATAAAAGTTTCCCTTGAACTATTTTTATTTATGATGATCCAAGTAATTTTTGATAGCAACTTATATCGAGAATGCTATTCTGCTGTCTTGAAACAGAAACGGGAGGCTCCACCTGGTGAGAAACCCGAGCAAGGTTGCTAGTGAAACATGATTATAGTTCTTGAAATGATTGGTAGTATCATCGGTGTTAACAATGGAAAGACCTTCAATCAAGTGGAAATCAAGCCAGAAATGAGTAGCCACTATTTGGCTGAATTCTCAATCTCATACAAGCCAGTAAAGCACGGAAGGCCTGGTATTAGTGCAACCCATTCATCCAGGTTTATTCCACTCAAGTGAATGTCTTCACTCATAGTTTTGTTGGAATGTTGTTCTGTTATTGAAGCTTGATCGGAGTGTTTATTGTTTAGTGTTGTTGTTTCTCTATTGAGTATTCAAATTTAGAAAAAGACTTCGTTAAGCTTTGCATTTCTTTCCTATTTCCTCTTCCCCTTCTGAATTATTTATTACCATCACCTGGTCTGGCCCAGCTTCGAAGTTTATGACATAATTTTGATACCACTTGTTCCTCTTTATTTATTTTATTGATAGATCACGCTGATAACCTTGATTTAAGATAAAGAAAATTCATTTATAAAGGTTTGGTAATTGTCATAAGATTTAAACAAACAACAAATTTCGGTATGTTTTAGAGAATCTGACATTGGATTTTAACTATTCGAAGGGAGCAAATTTTATGTAGCTGATCTCACTAGTTTGAACTTGAAGTTAAGCTGTGGACTTTTTGACAGGTTGTTTGTTAACTGAAAATCTATTGTTTCCTTGTTACATTGCTTTTTTCTGACGCTCGTATTCTGCAAAAGTATATATTATGTATGCTATATGAAGAAGTAATTGTTAACATTTGATTCTCATATGTTTTCAGTATCATAGTTTACTTGAATGCTTAGAAACTTAAATTTATGTCTCCTAGAAGCTTGTAGTTATTTTTATTTGAGGAATTATTTGTTTATGGTGTTATGTAAGAAACTATATTCTTAATGCACTTTTTTTCTTTGTTCTGATCCTTCACCTTGAATGTAAGTCATATATGTTATTTTTGCTCGAAACCTATGATAATAAACATTATGTAGACGCTCTTTTTGTCCGGGTTATAAATATTATATTAAAATTATTATTATTAATATAACTATTATATTATAATACATTATTATTATATATTATTATTATTATTATTTATTATTATTATTAATGTTACATATTATATTTTACAGGCCCAAAGCCAGTCACTGCTGAGCCATTCTCACCACTAAATCTGCACTCAACAGCAAAACATAAACAAGTCACATGCCAAAGTCAAAAACAAATTCTACCAACCCAAACCTAAACCCATCAAAATTTAACCAAATGCAAGGAAATTAAAGAAAAAGGACAAGAGGCTTTCGGTGGAATGAAGGAAATAAAGAGAAGACTTGGTGATCATTCGAGGAGAAAAAAATTGAACAGGGGACTAGAAATCAACAAGGAAAGAAACCAAAAACAAAAACAAAAAGAGGAGAGGAACGAAACCAGAATCAACAAACGTCAACCAAAAATTAACCAGAAAAGGGTTACATTCGAAGGAAGCTCATCCATAATAGGAGATAGGGTTCACAAACAAAACGCAACCACAGAAACAAGAACAAGGGGAACTCCATCAAAAATTCGATGTAATCAGGGTATTTCTAAAACTGGGAAAATAGGTTGTAAAAGGAAACTGACCATTGTATGCAAAAACTGAGAAGTAATAGAAGTACAATTTGGTTCGAGGTATCCTCCTTCGTTTTTTTCTTGTTTTCCAGTTTTCTTTATGTTCAATTGTATTATTTTAAAATCAAAATAAATAGGAATAAAAGGAGATTTGTCTTGGTTACCTTAGTCGGTTGAGTCGTGTGGCGCTACGTGGATATGGTGAGAGAGGAGAGTTACGAGTGAAGAGAGAAGGTAGAGAGATGGGTTTGAGAGATGTGGCTAAAGCTTGTCTAGGGTTTCATTTTTACCTAATATTTGGTATATATGTTAGATCCTTAAAACGACAACACTTTGGAAATAACCGGTTTGCGTGGGCTTTTCATCATCTGGGCCATTTTAACTTTTAGTTTCATGCATGTTAATCCTTAAATGATGTTTTCGTATTTCTAATTTGGCCTTTATATTTTAAGAGTATTTAATTTCAGTCCCAGTTATGTTATTTAAATTCTGTTATTTTAGACTTTTGACTTTCATTGTGTTGCATGCTACGTTTTAGTCCTAGAATCAAGTCTTTTACGTCTTCAATTTGGTCTCTTTATTTTATACACATTTGATCTTAGTCCTAAATGTCTATTTATTTAATTCTTGCTGTTTAGGTATTTGACCTTTACATTTTTTGCATGTTTCTTTTTGGTCCTATGTATGTCTAGGGTTCATTTTAATTTTAGTCTTTCGTGTTGGTGTGGCTTTATTTCAGTCTCATTGTTTACTCATACATTCATTTCAATTATTATTTTGTTTATGTTTTAGATAATAAAATTTGGTTTAATGTGATTTGGTCACTAGTTTAACATGTATAGTTTTTCTCATAGTTTGGTATGTTATGTTTTTACTTAAGTCTCATTAGTATGTGATGTATTAATATATTAAGTAATTTTATTGCATGTTAATTTTTCATACATTATTTATTTGTTAGATAATTTTTAATGTTGAATGTTAACCTCATGTGCATGACCTGACGCCGTTACATAATCGGGTTAAGGGTAATACCCTTTTAATTTAAAACGGTTGGAATGGCTTCTCTTAACTTACTGAAGGGTCGTTTCGATGATTTTAAATTACGAGTGTATCCCGTTAGTGACACCTAAATATATTTTGGTTCTTCACCTTAAAATTTGGAAATGGAAGAGAAAGAAATGTTCGTCTATTTAAATTTGTTGAGAAAAGATTGTTATAACTGATTTAAAACCTGGTCTCGACATTTTTAAATAATCGAATATTCTTCATCTTTCTAAAGGTTGGGTAATTTTAATTTAATCTATATTGGTGCTTTTGAATATGGTGAAATTCATATGTTGCTATTTTTTTGGAATCATAAATCAAAGTAGAATCGAACTTGTAAATTTCATTGCAAAGACGTTAATTAATCGACTAGGTACCGATTTAGGGCGTTGTGGGGGTGCTAATCCTTCCCCACGCGTAACCGGCTCCCGAACTCATTTTTTGATAACGCAAACCTCAATTTGTTGTTTTAATTAAAATTAATTTATATTTAAAATGACAACGTTTTTGGGTGCCCAATCACACCCTAATAAAGGATTGGTGGCGACTCCTCGAACCTACCTTTTTTTTATTTAACAGAAATCCCAAAATTTTCAAAACGAGAGGTTTTTTAAAATCACATACATTACTTTTTAATTAAAAATCAATCAATTAAGAGGTAAATTAAAATTGGTGTGGTTTTCAAAATCTCACTCGCCCTTAAGAAAAAAAGACAGTTTCGACAGCTTGGCAACTCCGCTGGGGACTTTTTTTTAGAGAGTCTGGCCGATCGTCGATTAATTAATTTTATAAGTTCGTTTTAACTTGGTTTTTTATCCTTTTTTTAAAATTTCTTGTTTGCATGTTAATTTGTGATTTGGTTAACGAATAAATAGTTGTACTAACGTGTGATTTACATGTTTCAGTTTTCTGACATTCATTTTAGTTTATTGATTTTCTTGGATCGAGGTAAAGGATTATGGGTTTCCCCTTACTGTCGCTACAACCTTTCGATATTTAGAGCCTTTTAACTGTGCTCTGTCCCGTTAGGTAGGGGTGAACGCTACGCTTAAATGAGAAAAATTACTTTTCTCCACATGGGCTTTAGCAAGTAACCTCTGGGGTACATGCCTTATGTTTACGAGCGAAACATTGAGTTTCCTCGCATGGACATAGGGAAGTGTATCCTCTCAAATTGAACTTGACTCTTTTAAGCCTATAATGGTGAGGGTCGAGGGTCTGGCAAACCCAAAGGGGCACCAGCAAAGGATAATTCGAGGACCCTGTTAGTGAAACTTAAACTTTGCCCGTTTTATATTGAATTTCTGTCTGCAGATATAAAGGGGAAACTCATTCTAACCTTTTCCTCGAATTCATTTTTGCAAGTATGAGAACTAGAAAAGCATGCGGTTAGGTTTTATATTTCCGTACGAATCATGTGAATTAGATACCATGCGGTTAGGATTTTTTGTGAATGACAGAGCATGTGGGTAGATATCATGTTGGGTAGGATTTACTAAAGCATGATTGGGTAGCCAACATGTGAGGGTAGGTTTTATTTGATGTTTACGGTACCCACTATCTTGTTATTTATCTTATGTGCACTAACCTATTTTTTTCCTATGTCTATTTTATTGTGATTTTATTGTATTTGCATCCTCATGTCATCGAGGGGTGTTAATTCGCAAGTGACTGACTAACAAGAAGACTGAATATATTGAGGCAAGAAATTCTCCACCATGTAGTCAAAACCGGGAGACATGAAGACCATTCATAAAGACATGAAGACCCTTCATAAAGACATGAAGACCACTTCGCATTGGAGGTAAGAATGAAGATTTCAAGATTTAATTTAAGTACATCCGACGTCATCAAATGTGATGAAATACTCCGACAACTTTGGGTGTAATGTTAGATTCCATGAAGAGTACGGCTCAAGGAAATGAAGAGATGAAGAATCACAGATGTATTTTGACTACATGGTGTACTTACTGAATTCTTGTTGTCTAAGTGAACGGTTGTTCTATAAGTGGTCACTTTTGGGATTAACACCTCGTGCATTTGCATTTGCATTTGCATTTTTCATTTTGCATTGCATGCTTTAATTTAAACATTTTTACATGCATCGATCATGAAAATTTGAGAGTAACTCGTGAAGGATAATGTGACAGAAGCTCTAAAAGCAAATTGAAGTTACCCAAGACGTGTTTCTGGAAAGTTAGAGAGCAATGAATGAAATGTTAGCACGAGTTAGTAAGATCGAGGAATTCAAGAACAACTCGTAAGGACCCAACAAGAAATAATTAATGAAGCAAGGAAGTTTCAAGTGGAATCCAGAGAACAGATGTCCCAATTGATGAGCATGATGATTACAATAATATATGGGGAGAAATCATCAGAGGACCCTATTATGAAAGAAAAGATGAAGACTTCGAGTGATAATTTGAATGATAGTGGTATAGCCAAGGCAATGGCAGCAAATGATCAAGAACCTATTAGGGGATGTGGTAATTCAAGTCAACTCCAAAAATCAAGTATGATTCCAGAAAATGCTACAGAGATCATACTGAGGAAATTAGAAGCTAAGGGTGAAACTTCTAATAAGGAAGTTGAACAGGACTCAAAGAATAGAAGCCTAGAGGAGGTTCAATTACCAGTAAAGAAGGCCAAAAAGAATAGAAAGAAGAAGAAGATGACACCTCTGATTCCGATTCCGATCTCTATTCAGACTTGTTACCCTTTCTCTTTGAAAGTGGGCTCCTAAAGCCTTTTCCTCCAAGGTACAATACTTATTTGCGTCCAGACTGGCAAGGTGTCAAAAAATCATGCGGCTATCATTTTCAAGAGTTTAGTCACTCTACAGAAGATTGTACGATCCTGAGATTTAAAGTTCAAAACTTCATCATGGGAGGGTTGTTATGCTTTGAAAATGGAAAACCTAAGCTCCCGGAAGCTCAGAACTTATCGATGAAGGGAGATCTGCAAACCAATGTCTCTCCCAGGATCCTGGTCAAACGTTAAATCTTTAAAGCGAACGTTTCAGTGGTCAGTCACAAGTTCTCCAATATGATCATAAAAATGGCAAGGAAAAAGTGGGATCGAAAGAGCTTCCATATAGCCAGATATATCCCAAGTTGCTCCAAGCCCAACTGATTGTCCCACGTCTGGCCAAGCCTTTGCAACCCCATTTTCTGTGTTGGTATAATGAGAAAGTTTCCTGTGAATATCATGTTGGAGCCCGAGGACACTCCATCGAGAATTGTAGCAACTTCAAATGACAAGTCCGAGATCTTTTAGCTCATGGGGTTATAGAGGTGGATGGTAAACAGTTGAAAGTCAATCCCCAGAATGGAGTTGACCCAAGTGAAGTATATACGGAAGAGAGTGTTAAAAAAGAGAAGAGCAAAATCAGTGAAAGCAAGGTATGTGAAGCATAGATAAATGACTCAACTCTTGATACCTCTCTAACGCTAAAAAAGAAGATAAAAGCGGGAGATGACGAGAAAAAAGTCAAAGGCGAGGTGGTCCGAGATTGGCCACAGAAGATGTTTTGGGAAAATACAACCTTCAAGATTTTTCAAGAGCCCATTTTTGACTTGCTATCCCCTTTAGTCAATAATCAATATCTCACTCCAAGGCCCTTAAGAGTGAAGACTATTCCATATGCTTATGGATATGACCCAAATAGTGCTTGTGACTTTCATCTAGGGGCATTGGGCCATCACACTGAAAAGTGCATACCATTGATGGAAGAGATAGAAAGGCTCGGTGACCAGGGAGTCTTGACAAGAGACTTGATCGAGAAATGGGGAGTAAGTGGGGGTAAAAAATCCTAATCCAACTGGACACCCATCATTCTTGGGAAAATAGGGCATTCAGGCTTAACAAGAGAATGTTGTGTTCCACCAAAATCGCATTTTCCATTTGTGACATCTTGTTTGAACTTGTTTTTTGTACTTTCTCATCTTTTTGTTTGTAAGGATAGTTTAAATGAATTCATGTTACTTTAAGGATGGTGAGCGTTGAATCAAATTTACGACTTGAAATTCTTTGAATATCAATTGAATTAAAAACTCTTTAATGATTAGAGTTATAATTCTTTGACAAAATGACAAGGTTGAAACCTGATAAAACAATAACCTTGACTTTATCCCCAGAAGATACAATCGAACACCATACCTTTTTATTGCAGGGACCAATATAACCTTCTTCTATCATAAGGGAATAAACCATAAGCTTGGTATTCAGGTATGCATATGAGCGGACAACATGGGGTATCTTTTGTGTATGACATCACAAAATTGTCTAGACCATACTTTTGTTGACGACGTTCAATGATGATTATGATCTTCACGGATGGAATAGTCGAGTATGTGAATCTAATTTAGGTCAGTTGCTTGGAAATTGAACTCTAACGATAAGATTTTCTGACTTTCAACAACACCTAGACTATGACAGGTTCTTCTTGACAAGCTTAAGAAATTGGATCTGTATACCCAGATTATAATATTATATATATAATGAAGTCTGATAAAGGTGGTTATATTATGTGTATACAATAAAGCTGAGCTATTCCGCTAAGGCAATTGGTTATAGAGGAAACTCGAAAGCCCTGGCTTTATGAATAGATTATATTCAAACCATGACCTTGATCGGGTACCTGGCAATTCGGTGTATGCTCCACTGTGATTGTCAAGTCAAAGACTTTATGATGAGATGAACCCTTCAGCCCGATAAAGGCAAATTACAATAAAGCTGATTTCAGCTAGCCAGAAAATGACAAATTAAATCAAGTTTATCTAAATAAGGAGTTACGGTAAAGATGGACTAAGGGAGTTGAGGAACACCTGTTATAGTCAATTTCACACGAGCACTCAGGAATTTTGTTTTTAGATTGATATTTTTACACTGCCTTGGTTAGAGGAGTCTACGAAGCTTGAACAAATGGAAGATTTCAGAGAATTAAAATGGAAGTGTTCTAGAAAGTCTAGTAATGGATTATACTAGTTGCGTCATTTTGTCCGCATGCGATTAAAATACCAAGCTAAGAAAAAAGGGCATGTTGCGATATTCACAATGATCAAGAAAGAAATGACATTCTGGTGGTCGAAACCTTAGAAAATAGGAAGCTAACCTGAATTCAACCCCTCAATTTTGACACTTGTCAAAGAGCTATAACCCTGAAAACATTAAAGAGTTGTTGATTCATTTGATATTTTGTGAACGCATGTTTATAATTTGATTTGATTGTGAGCCTGAATTAAGGGGCAATGTTTTATAAAATTCTTTCATTCGTTGATCCCTAAAATAAGAGAAAGGGGAAAACATTTTCAAACATGACAGTTCAAATGTGAAAGGTCATTGAAGCTGGTGAGACTCATTATGCCTCTATTGGAGAAGAAGAATAAGCAATGTCAGAATACGAAGCATTCCATAATCTTGAAGCAGATGGTCTAAGAGATCAGAATGGATGAAGAACCCTTTCTTGGGATGTCATCGGGAACCCATCAAGAAGAATATGATCTCATTATTCAGAAGAGACGCATATTATAGCTTGTATAAAAATGCAAGACAATTTGTTAGAAGAGTTAATCGCATCTTAAGTGTTTGGGGAAAAATGAAGAGAAGCCCTCAAGATATTCGACTATTCTGTTGTAAAGTGACACCAGAATGAGAACATTCAAGTTAGGATATATTGGGGCACGACTGAGCCCATCATGTTGAGATGATAAGATTCAGACCAAGTAGGCATGAAGAATGAGCCTTACAATTTGAAGTGATGGGACATTTTAAAGACTCGTACCGATATAAGTTAATGTTGGGGAACGGCTGAACCCACATCATGTTGAGATGAAAAGATTCAGACCAAGGAGGCATGAAGAACGAGCCTTACAATTTGATAGGGCATTTGAAGGCACATATAGATAAGGTAATATTGGGGCGTGACTAAACCCACATCATGTTGAGATGACAAGATACAGACCAAGGCCTTGAGAATGAGCCTTACAATTAGGGTTGTGGCATTTTGAAGGCACGTACCAGTATAAGTTGACGTTGCGGCACAGAAGGCCTTGAGAATGAGCCTTACAATTAGAGGTGTTGTGGCATTTTGAAGGCCGTACCAGTATAAGTTGACGTTGCGGCACTAGTGAAGGCATGTTTCAGCTAGAGGTGTTAATGTGGGGCATCTTTGGAAGCCTATGAAGACCTATGGAATGATCATTGAATTGAACAAATAGTTCCAATGAGGCATGAAAATATGAAGAGTGAAAATGGAGAAGCAATGATAGTGGGGTTTACTGTATATGATCATTTTGTCAATCATTAGTTGCATGACTCTTGTGATTTCTACCGTGTTTTGGTATCATTGTAATACCATACAAAACTGTGAAGACTATGCAAAGAGCTTCTCTGGTTGAAAGATATGAGCATAAACCACATGAAGAGATGAATGTATTGTCGAATGTTTTACAGTGAGTATGGTGATGAATCAGTGTTGCGATTATGGATTGTTTCCATTACCTAGGATGAAGATTATATTCTGCAACCCCAAGGTTAAAAATAAGAAATGATGAAGATTTTTGTCCACGGAAGAGGTGATAAACTTTTAACAACAAGAAACTAGTGGAACCAACTAAGGTTGAATGATGAGTTGTTGATAAACCTCTCGACATGATATGGTATAAATGAGCTTTGTTTGATATCTGATTAGATGTGGTGACATGAAAATCGAGATAGATCCTCCTTGTGATATGTTGTAAGAGTCAAATCAGAATAGATACATCACTCCCTTTGATGTTTACAGAGTTTGGCCTAGTCATATGCATATTCTCTAAAAATGGGGGAACATAGTCATATTTCTGACTATAACAAGAAGTTGAGAGAGAAAATGTTTCCTCCGAAATGAAGACATAACACGAAGACAAAAAGAAAATAGAAGAAGATTAAATGGATCTTCACAAGTGCAAGTTGGGAATTATGAGTTGCTACATCGATATTTGAGTAGGCTTTGAAGGAATGATCAAGTAGAATAAGATCGAGATCACCACTCTACAGCCAAGTGAAGATTGATTCAACATTTATACATTCATGAAAACATCATTTGCATAAAAGAAAATGCATTACACTGACACATTTAATTGCATTAGTGTTTTATGCATAAACACATGATTTTGACAGATTTTCCGGTGAAAAGAGAAGATACAGGATGTTAAAATCCCAACGATTGAAATGAAGATTTCAAACCTCAAACGCAAGGAATTGCATTTAAAGAGGCACACCCTGAAGAACAGAGAAGTCTAATATATAGATAAATTGTTTCTTTGAAGTGAAAACCATCAGATGTAGAAGAAAAACAAAGATTTTCGTGTATGGAGATAGGAATCAATCGATTAAAGTGACTTGCACACATGAGATTGGAGCAAAGTCAATCTTAAGCCTTCACTGAAGAGTAGTGAATCAAAACCATCTTAATCCTTCACCAAAGAGTAGTGAAGTAAACCATCTTAAGTATTCACTGAAGAGTAGGGAAGTAAATCTATTTTAAGCCTTCTCAGAAGAGTGTTGGAGCAAACCATCAGATTATCAAATGTGGAAGGAAATCGAAAAGTTCTCGAGTACAAGGAAGATGATCAAGTGATTAAAAGGAAACGCTCGCGAAGAGTCATTAACAGATTCAAGGTCCTAGGAAGGGAGAGGTTCAAATGGCAGTCAAGTAAAGGATGACTCTAGCATTTAGTTACGGCAAGACAAGTTCTCATAAGAGAAATGGATTCGAAATGATTCTCTTAAATTCTAAATTTTTGAGTATAATGTTTTTTAAATCTTCAAGCATACATTCATGATTGATAATGTTTGATTTTCAGGTTCGACATTATAAGCAAATCAAACTTAAGCCTTCACGAAAGAGTAGTGAAGCAAATCATCTATAAGCCTTCATAAAGAAGTAGTGAATCAAGAGAAGATGTTCGAGTTCCATACTCCCTAGAGAAAGAGGGAGCGAACCCGTTTGCATAAGATTATTCGAGTTCTATACTTCCTGAAAGAAAGAGGGAGCGAACCCGTTTGCAGAAGATTATTCGAGTTCTATACTTCCTGAAAGAAAGAGGGGGCGAACCCGTTTGCAGAAGATTATTCGAGTTTTATACTTCCTGAAAGAAGGAGGGAGCGAACCCATTTGCAGAAGATTATTCAAATTCTATACTTTCTGAAAGAAAGAGGGAGCGAACCCGTTTGCAGAAGATTATTCGAGTTTTATACTTCCTGAAAGAAAGAGGGAGCAAACCCGTTTGCAAAAGATTATTCGAGTTCTATACTTCCTGAAAGAAAGAGGGAACGAACCCGTTTGTAGAAGATTATTCGAGTTCTATACTTCCTGAAAGAAAGAAGGAGCGAACCCGTTTGCAGAAGATTATTCAAGTTCTATACTTCCTGAAAGAAAGAGGGAGCGAACCCGTTTGCAGAAGATTATTCGAGTTCTATATTTCCTGAAAGAAAGAGGGAGCGAACCCGTTTGCAGAAGATTATTCGAGTTCTATACTTCCTGAAAGAAAGAGGGAGCGAACCCATTTGCAGAACATTATTCGAATTCTATACTTCATGAAAGAAAGAGGAGCGAACCCGTTTGTGGAAGATTGTTCGAGTCTTATACTCTCTGAAGAAATAGGGAGCAGACATGATTGTTCGAGTCTTAAACTCTCTGAAGAAATAGGGAGCAGACACGATTGTTGAAAATTGTTCGAGTCTTATACTCTCTGAAGAAATAGGGAGCAGACATGATTGTTGAAAATTGTTTGAGTCTTATACTCTCTGAAGGAATAAGGAGCATACACGATTGTTCAAGATTGTTTGAGTCTTATACTCTCTGAAGGAATAGGGAGCAGACACCATTGTTTTTCGAGTCTTATACTCTTTGAAGGAATAGGAGGAGACACGTTGAAGATTGAGTCCTATACTCTCTGAAGGAATAGTGAGCGGACACGTTTGTTGAAGGTTGTTCAAGTCCTATACTCTCTGAAGGAATAGGGAGCGAACATGTTTGTTGAAGATTGAGTCCTATACTCTCTGAAAAATAGGGAACATGCCTATTTTATGAAGATTGTTTGAGTTTTACACTCTCAAAGCAAGAGGGAGCGAACCGCTGGTCGAAGATTGTTCAAAGAAGAGGGAGCAAATCCCTCATCAAGTTTCAAGCACGAAGAAATAACTGGACAAAAACGCACTATCTTTTTATCTTTGCTCTATTCTTGTTAACACAAGATGGGCAAAGAGAGGCAGTTGTAGACGTCGTTTTTGTCCGAGTTATAAATTATATTAAATTATATTTTTATTATTATTATTATTATAATTATTAAATATATATACATTATTATTATTATTACTATTATTAATGTTACATATTATATTTTACAGGCCCAAAGCCAAGTCACTGCTGAGCCATTCTCGCCACTAAATCTGCACTCAACAGCAAAATAAACAAGTCACATGCCAAAGTCAAAAACAATTCTACCAACCCAAACCTAAACCCATCAAAATTTCACCAAATGCAAGGAAATTAAAGAAAAATGACAAGAGGCTTTCGGTGGAATGAAGGAAATAAAGGGATGACTTGGTGACCATTCGAGAGGGAAGAAAAAAATCGAACAGGGGACTATAAATCAACAAGGAAAGAAACCAAAAACAAAAACAAAAGAGGAGAGAGGAACGAAACCAGAATCAACAAACGTAAACCAAAAATTAACCAGAAAAAGGGTTACATTAGAAGGAAGCTCATCCATAATAGGGGATAGGGTTCACGAACAAAAGGAAACCACAGAAACAAGAACAAGGGGAACTCCATCAAAAATTCGATGTAATCAGGGTATTTCTAAAATCTGGGAAAATAGGTTGTAATAGGAAACTGACCATTGTATGCAAAAACGAGAAGTAATAGAAGTATAATTGGTTCGAGGTATCTTCGTTCGTTTTTTTTTTGTTTTTTTGTTTTCTTTATGTTCTTGTATTATTAAAAATAAAAAAATAGGAATAAAAAGGAGATTTGAATTGGTTACCTTAGCCAGTTGAGTCGTGTGGCGCTGGTGGATCTGGTGAGAGAGAGTTACGGCTGAATAGAGAAGGTTGAGAGATGATTTGAGATATGTGGCTAAATCTTGTCTAGGGTTTCATTTTTACCTAATATTTGGTATATATGTTAGATCCTTAAACGGTAGCACTTTGGAAATGGTCGGTTTGCGTGGGCTATTCATCATCTGGGACATTTGAACTTTCAGTTTCATGCATGTTAATCCTTAAATGATGTTTTGTATTTCTAATTTGGCCTTTATATTTTAAGCATATTTAATTTCAGTCCTAGTTATGTTATTTAAATTCTGTTATTTTAGACTTTTGACTTTCATTGTTTTGCATGCTACGTTTTAGTCCTAGAATCAAGTCTTTACGTCTTCAATTTGTCTTTATTTCATGCACATTTGATCTTAGTCCTAAATGTCTATTATTTAATTCCTGCTGTTTAGGTATTTGACCTTTACATTTTTGCATATTTCTTTTTGGTCCTATGTATTCTAGGGTTCATTTTAATTTTAGTCTTTCGTGTTGGTGTGGCTTTATTTCAGTCTCATTGTTTACTCATATACATCATTTCAATTATTATTTTGTTTATGTTTTAGATATTAAAATTCGGTTTAATGTGATTTGGTCACTAGTTTAACATGTATAGTTTTTCTCATAGTTTGGTATGGTATGTTTTTACTTAAGTCTCATTAGTATGTGACGTATTAATATATTAAGTAATGTTATTGCATATTAATTTTTCATACATTATTTATTAGATAGATAATTTTAATGTTGAATGTAACCTCATGTGCATGACCTGACGCCGTTACATAATCGGGTTAAGGGTAATACCCTTTTAATTTAAAACTGTTGGAATGGCTTCTCTTAACTTACTGAAGGGTCATTTCGATGATTTTAAATTACGAGTGTATCTCGTTAATGACACCTAAATAAATTTTGGTTCTTCACCTTAAAATTTGGAAATGGAAGAGAAAGAAATGTTCGTCTATTTAAATTTGTTGAGAAAAGATGTTATAAATGATTTAAGACCTGGTCTCGACATTTTTAAATAATCGAATATTCTTCATCTTCTAAAGGTTGGGTAATTTTTAAATCTATATTGGTGCTTTTGAATATGATGAAATTCATATGTTGATCGAATATTCTTCATCTTTCTAAAGGTTGGGTAATTTTAATTTAATCTATATTGGTGCTTTTGAATATGATGAAATTCATATGTTGCTATTTTTTGGGATCATAAATCAAAGTAGAAACGAACTTGTAAATTTTATTGCAAATACGTTAATTAATCGACTAAGTACAGATTTAGGGCGCTGTGGGGGTGCTAATCCTTCCCCGCGCGTAACCGGCTCCCGAACTCAGATTTTGATAACGCAGACCTCAATTTGTTGTTTTAATTAAAATTAATTTTTATTTAAAATGACAACGTTTTTGGGTGCCCAATCACACCCTAATCAAGAATTGGTGGCGACTCCTCGACCTACCTTTTCTTTATTTAATAGGAATCCCAAAATTTCGAAACGAGCGTTTTCTAAAATCACATACATTACTTTTAATTAAAAATCAATCAATTAAGAGGTAAATTAAAATTGGTATGGTTTTCAAAATCTCACTCGCCCTTAAGAAAAAAGACAGTTTTCGACACATTCTACATTATCCTCTTTAATGTTTCTTCCTTCTTAACTTTGGGAATCCATTAGAAGATAGATGCTTGGATGGGATGGGCAGCTGCACTACGTAGTATTTAGTGGATAGTCAATACTAGTTTCTATAAAGTTTACCTGGCTGAATTATGGCATCTACAAGCCTAGGAAATGGAGGAGTGGGTAGTTCCAGATCTGTTAATGGGATCAATACTTTTTTGCGAGTCGAAGCTAACTATTTTCTTCTCTTTGTTTTTGATTTTTTTAATTCTTCAAGGTTATTTGTTTCCTTTTTTAACTAATTTTTTTATTAAATCAGATAAGCGGAAGAAAAGTTATTTTGGAGTAAATAACTTAACATTTTCACTTACATATTATCCATTCAATCTATTTGTGGTAAATAAATAGACTGCCTATTAATACTATTTTCCTGAGTTTGAATCCACAATAAGTTCTCTGTTAATGCTAGGTTATTTGGAAATGGACTTGTTTTAATTGAGTTCGAGTAAATGAGAATAGTGCTAACATTTATGCTTTTCCTATGAATTATTATTTATTCCTCTAAATGGTTGGTAATCATATACGAGATGCCCTTATTGTTGAAGTAAATGGTGTGGCAAACCTTGTTGAATGTTGGTCACTATATGGTAGAACTTGACTTTATTGTTCCTTATAGTGTGTGTTAAGTAGTTCCCCTTCTTGTCTAAGGTTCTTAATTCTCATGTAAGGTTTCTATATATTATAGAACTAATGTGACCTTGGTAATCAGGTTGGTTGTGGTGCTGGAAATGTTGTATTCCCTGTAATTGCTACATACCCAGAGGTTGATATATGATGTTCCGAGACTATGATATTGGTGACCTTGCTCAGGTTGATCTATGAACATATCGTTTAGCACCATTTTAGTAAAATTAATGTGTGCTAAGATCTTATAAAATTTTAGTATCTTCTTGTGATAATCTGATAACATACTTGGTTTTTTGTTTTCAAATAGCCATAGGTGATGGATATTATGTTTGTAACTTAATGTGAATATATTGTATGCAAATGGATTACTTTTATATAATATGATATATATAGTATTATGAGGCATTAAATGTGATTTAGTTTGATTATTTGTCAATCTACATATATATATATATATTATAACAATAATTAACGAAATACAATCACGACACACGAATGTGTGTCATCTTTTTTAATGACGTGTGCTTCAATGACACGCAATGTAAGTCATACATGTGTATCATAAATTTATGACACACAAATGTGTGTCATCTTAATTTATGACGGGGGCTTCAATGACGCTCAATGAACGTCATAAATGTGCGTCATAGATTTATGACACACAATTGTGTGTCATCTGAGATTCATGTCGGTGGCTTCAATGACAAGAAAATGTGTGTCATCCGCACCCATAGATGACGCGAAATGCGCGTCATTAAAGGGGTTTTTTCTAGTAGTGTCGTTGCTAGTTAAGCTTGTTAAAATTTTGCTCAGCTTGCGCTTGTTAAAAATATTTGTTACTTGACCCGTTGCCCATTAAGCTCGTTGCTCGCTAAACTCACTGGAATTTTTACCTTGTTCTTTTAACTATAGGTAAAATCTACTAATACTATATAGAGCTTAATATAAACATAAGTTAACAATTTTATCCAAAAAAATATTAAAAGGATGTATGAATTAATTTCAAAGTCTAAACTCAAAAAGTAACAATTCACAAATACACAAAATTAACATATTAAAACAAAATAACAATCCACAAATAAATCAAACTAACATATTAAAAACAATCTTAAAAAAAGTTCAACAACACATAATCCTGAAAATAAAGAAATCAACATTTTTCACTCCATTTGTTGTTTCTTGCGGTCACTAAACTACAAAGTTATAAAAGAATTACGAGTTGCTCATGAACTTATTGAGTCGAATTAGACTTTGCTCGACTCAACTCGTTAAGGTCTCGAGTCGAGTTCGAGTCAACCCGAGTCAAGTTTTAATCAAGTATTGACCAAGTCAAGTTCGATCTGCTCACGAACTGGTCAACTCATTAAACGCCCCTAGATGTGATCATATGCACTTTTTTTTTACAATAAACGTGAACCTCATAACTAGAGTACCAGCTAATAACTTTTGAGAAGTTTTGAACTACTTTTCAATAACTGTTAATAATTTTGGACATTCTCAGAATACTCGGTCGAAACACAAACATCATCAAGAACCTTGTCCTTTGTGAACAAGATTCTTGAGCGTTGGTTTGATAAAACTGTAAAATTAATGAAATATGCTTTAATAAAAGTTGAGGAAAACATAAATCATAATTTACTAAGTAAATTATATATATGAATCTAATGACATAAAAATTACATGTTGGCTAAATATTTAGTTCATTTAAATCCATTTTATGGTATAATTATTTTCTATCTATTTCATAAAATTTATTAAATTTATTTTCATAACACTTGTGGCTAATTATGAAAAGTAATCTAATAATTTTATCTTAGTAAATTATATAATAAGATTTAATATCTATGTTTTTCTTATTATTTTATTTATTTATTTTATAACTTTATTTAATTAGAGATGTTGGCTAATCTTTAACTAAAGAAAATAATAAAAACAAATTATATTAATTATCCTAAAAATATAAATACATTATATTTTAGTTATCGTATAATATGTTGTTTAATTGAAGTTGTTGTAATAATTTTTTAATTAAATAAATTACTTGGATCACTAGAAATAAATTCTTAAGATTATTATTAAATACCTTATGCAATAAGTCAACTTTTTATGTACCTAAAAGTATACGTAACCAAATAATCATGTAATTTACATATAACATTTACTTCATAAAAATAAAAAATTATTTTTCTACAAATTATTCATGATATAATTAATTTTAGAAATCTTACTTTAATAAAATCTGATGATTTTTTATAGCATTATGAGACGATCCTTCAACTCAATTTTCCCTCCAACGTCAAAATTCAAACTCTCGATCTTAAGAAATTTAATATCTCGTCATTAGACTAATTGATTGTTGGTTTTTTGTTTTAATGTAAAGTACTTTGCCTATTTTTATATTTTTAAAATTGTTTTATTGTCAAATCCGCACTTAACATTTAAGAAAGTTCATGGCCTGACTTGTTTTTCTTTAATTATAATGGCTAGAGTCTATTACCGATAACGCTGGGTCAATTTCTTGTTCATAAATTTTATTAGAAAATTAAATTAGGTTGAAGAGTAAGCAACTCTTTCAAAGGCTTTTTATGCATTTAAGAAAAAACGAGAACTTCTTTCATGCTTCACGTTGCCTGTTATTTGCCTCATGCCACACATTTCCGACACCATAATTGGATTGACAAATCACGTGTAATGAAATAATGATTTTTCAAATGTTATCGAAATTTGAAATTATCAAATTCTAATTATGGGAATGGGAATTTTATGTTATCGAAATTGAAAATTATCAAATTTACCTAATTATGGGAATGGGAATTTTTTATTAATTATAAATACTTAAAAGGTTTTTATTTTCAAGTGTTTTTACCATTTAGAGCAGGTAGAACAATTATACCGAAGAAAAATTTTATCAAACATTTATTCCTTCCGGCTATAAAATTGTATAAGTATAAAAATAATATAATATAAGAGGGGATAATAATCTTTTATTGTAGTGATGAAGTGCCAAAGCGAATTTACTTCCCCATGAATATATCATAAAAAACTCTGAATGACATAGCACAATGTTAAAAATAACTTCTGAAATGTAGTAGTATGAAGTGCCTTAGTAAATATATCTTTCACATTTTCACTTGAGCAAATCTGTTGGACATTAATGTCCTCATTCTTTTATAGATCATGAGTGAAAATGAATTTAGGTAAGATGTGTTTTGTTCTATCACCTTTTATGTATCATTCCTTAAGTTGGGTAATACGACTCTGTCATCTTCATATAATAATATCATAGCTTTTCTTCTGAAGCATAAACCATAATCTTCTCGAATGTGATTATAGACCTTAGTCACACATATTTACGACTAGCCTCATGGATAAACAAAATCTCAACATGATTAAAGGAAGTGACAACAGTTGCTTGTTTCATAGAGCGCCAAGAAATTGTAGTACCACCATATGTAAATACACAACTAGTTTGTGTTCGAGCATTATAAGGATTAGATAAGCACTCTACATCTGCAAAATCAATTAATTATGTTTCAGATAAATTAAAGAAAATAATCTCATATCTCTCATACATTGAAGATAACAAAATATATGTTTGACATCATTCTAATGTATTCGAATCGGATGAGTTAAATATTGTTAACAAGTTGACAACAAATGATATATCCACTAGTGTATGGCTAGAAAGATATATCAATACACCAATGATACTTAAGTATAGTACTTTTCGAACAAAACAAATTCATCTTTATTTAGAGGACAAAAAATATCTTTATTTACATCTAACAACCTGACAACCATTAGGGTGCTCAATGGGAAATTTATTATGCATGTAGGATTTATTTAGTACCTTTTTATGTAAGTTGGTTGATATACAATGATTTCATTCTTTTAAGTGCTCAATATGTAATTCAAGACAAAATCTTGTCTTTCAAATTCTTTATTTATGTATTCTCTTGTCAAAAAAATCTCTTCATGAATTCCAATAATATTTAAATAATCAACGTATACAACAACAATTACAAATTCGAAGTTGAATTTCTTTGTACATGCATCCTTTACAGACTCAAAAATCATAGATTACTAAAATCACATGTTACAATAATTAAACTTTAAACGTTGTCATACATTAATTTTCATACATTAAGTATGAAAGGTGAAACATTAATGGAATGAATATAAATATCCACTTAATATATATTATTTATAACACCTCCATCTCACTAAAGTAGTAAAATTTTGAACATGTAAAAAGAAATCCAAAATTATTTAAATAAATTTCAAATTGAATTAATTGATTAGTTTGTAAAATTAATCAATAGAAAATAACCTGTATAATAAAAGAACACTTATCACGAACGACATTTATGAAATGCTTGCAATGTGCTTTTTAGACCCATTCCTGGATTAATGTTATTGGGTAAGTGTTTGAAGTTTCTATCTGAAATAGAGCACTTTGGTTTCAATATTTTCAGCCAAAGGTGCGTGTCACATGTGGACACAATTAAAGTGTCGAAACATCCAACAACTCGTCTGTCAGTAGGTTCGGCCTATTCAAATTTAATACTTTTTCATTAGTAAGACGTGATTATAATTTATAAGGTAATATATGTTCGAAAGATTTAATTATTCGACAATAAATGTTTAAATACCATATAGTTGTCATGCTCAAACTCATGACCTCTAGGGATAAAAACAATCTATTAACTATCGTTTGGTTCCTATTAATTATTAAATATATACATATTATCATAAAAAATTAAATATTAAATATTATTTTTATTTTACTTCTATTCAAATTTACTCTAGAGAGAGTTGACAACAAAAAGGAGATGCGTGATAACTACAAAACAGGTCAAGCTTAACAACCATGGAAGACTGTTTTGTTAAGAATTGCAAGGAAGGAGGCAATTTAATAAAGATATTTGACGAAATCATAGGAAACTTATATCTGGTGATGTAATTGTTTGAAGAATGTATGATTTCTGGAAATTCCATCACATCACACTGATCTAGATAAAAAGAAGGGTAAGCTACATCAGATACCATCAAATTTTAGGCATTGTATCGTTTAAACTACTAAAGTTTCAATTTTACAAATTATAGCACAAAACTTTGATTTTATTACAATTATATCACTAAACCGTTAAAGCGTTAACAACATACAACGTGGCTGCCAACTATCGAATTAAATACCTCACCAAATAAACGTCGTTTTGATCGACTGTTAACAATTTAACGGCCTAGTGGTATAATTGAAATGAAAATAAAAGTTCAAGTTATAATTGGTAAAATTAAAAGTTTAGTGGGAAGACTGTTTTGTTAAGAATTGCAAGGAAGGAGGCAATTTAATAAAGATATTTGACGAAATCATTAGGAAACTTATATCTGGTGATGTAATTGTTTGAAGAATGTATGATTTCTGGAAATTCCATCAACATCACACCTGATCTAGATAAAAAGAAGGGTAAGCTACATCAGATACCATCAAATTTTAGGCATTGTATCGTTTAAACTACTAAAGTTTCAATTTTACAAATTATAGCACAAAACTTTGATTTTTATTACAATTATATCACTAAACCGTTAAATCGTTAACAACAATACAACGTGGCTGCCAACTATCGAATTAAATACCTCACCAAATAACGTCGTTTTGATCCGACTGTTAACATTTAACGGCCTAGTGGTATAATTGAAATGAAAATAAAAGTTCAAGTTATAATTGGTAAAATTAAAAGTTTAGTGGTATAAACGATACAACACCTAAAGTATTGTGGTTTCTTATGCAGTTTACCCTAAAAATAAATATCAAACCTAAAGAACCTGACCAACCAATCATCAGACCGGAGCCATGCATGATTTTGGTTTGTTTTAAAATCTTTTATTACCGTGGGAGCTGCGGTAAACTTTATGTGCTTGACCCAGTTGGCTATAGACTTAATTTTTTTCAATTGAAAATCCAAGTCAATTTTTATTAATTTTAGTTGAGACAATTCTAGGAAAGTAAACGATACAACATATTAAAAAAAGAAAGGCATAATAATAATATATAAAAAACCTTAATGTTTGATTAAATAATAATTTTGACTCTTATTTTAAGTATTTTTATTTAGAGCATTTTAGCTCTCAATTTTTTATTTTTGGGTAAAAAATTTCTCTGTGAATGAAAATCATTAGTTAACAAACAATTAACGCTCTAAACTAAAGGTCTTTTTATCCTAAAATAAAATGTTAAGGGTCAAAATGTTCCTAAAAATAATAAGGACTAAAATGACTATTTAATCGAATATTATGTCAATTTCCCTAAAATGAAATGTTAAAATTCAAATACTTAAAAAAATTAAATGACTTAATCAAATGTTAGAAGTATTTTTGACATTATACCTTTAAAACAACAAATTCGAGTTTTGTTTTTAATTCAAAGTTTGGCTCATCTTTATAAGTCTTGTAACCGGTGCCACTCCTCATTGCAAAAACGTTTAAACTTTTTTTACATTCTTTCAAGCATTTTAGGTGACCGAATCCATCCATCCTTGGCATCATTTTCTTTGTTTCCCATATTTGTACTATGGCTTCAATAATGGCTAAACAACTACACTTTGTGCTAATACCGCTAATGGCTCAAGGTCATGATATCGGGGCTACGGATTCGGCTAGTCAAAATCCCATTCCCATGCCAAGAAGTGGGACTCCCTATCGGATGTGAGAATCTCGACACTTTATCTTCTAGGGACCTACTGAAAAAGTTCTACAATGCACTGAGATGTGGCGAGAACCATTGGAACAATTCCTGGAACAGCAGAAACCGCTACCAAGCTGCATAATATCAGACAAGTGTCTTTCCTGGACCTCAGAAACTGCCCAAAAGTTCAATGTTCCGAGGATTGTTTTTTTCACGGGATGGGCTGCTTCTCTTTGTTGAGCTCTCTCAATGTGAAGCTGCATAAGGCTCATCTCCGTCGCTTCCGATTCGGATCCCTTTCAGGTCCCGGGACTCCCTTACAAGGTCGAGATAACGAGGGCTCAACTTCCAGGATCGTTTATTAGTTTGCCAGACTTGGACGATACTCGCAACAAGATGCAAGAGGCTGAAATGAATGCTTATGGAGTTGTGGTAAACAGCTTCAATGAACTAGAGCATGGATGTGTTAACGAGTACCAGAAGGCTATACAGAAAAAGGTTTGGGCCATTGGACCAGTTTCTTATGCAACAGAATGAACTGGACAAGTTTGAACGTGGAAACAAAGCATCCATCAACGAGCAGAAATGCTTGAAATGGCTCGACTCAATGGAACCAAGGTCAGTTGTTTACGCTTGTTTAGGTAGCCTATGCCGTCTAGGTTCAGCACAACTGATGGAACTGGGGTTGGGTCTAGAAGCATCACAACAACCTTTCATTTGGGTAGTCAAAACAGGCAATCAACAAGCTAATGATGAGTTAGAAAATTGGTTTTCAAAGCAAAATTTCGAGGAGAAAATCAAAGGGAGGGACTTTGATCAAGGGCTGGGCTCCCCAAGTTCTTATTTTATCCCACCCTGCAATAAAAGGCTTCTTAAGTCACTGTGGCTGGAATTCAACATTAGAAGCCGTATGCTCGGAGTGCCTGATAACATGGCCCCAATTCTCAGAACAATTCTTTAATGAAAAACTCATTGTTGAAATTCTAAAGATGTGGGGGAGTTGGGTCCTGTTAGATGGGGCGAAGAAGGGAAAATGGGGATGCTGGTTAAGAGAGAACAGATTGAGAAATCCATAGACATGTTGATGAATGGCGGAGAAGAAGGCGAAAAGAGGAGAATGAGAGCTCGAGAGCTTGAGGAAATGGCGAGAAAAGCAGTGGCAGAAGGAGGATCATCCAATCTCCACATGTCATTCATGGTGCAAGACATTTTGGAGCATCTCAATCAACAATAGCCAGGCTAATTGATGAAGCTAATTTACAGTTCGTTTCTATGCGAAATTGGATTTTCATTTTCACTTTTCTTCTCTAAGTCATTTAAATAATTTTATGAATAGCAGGAATCAAGTGATTTCGTGGTAAAAATGAATTGTTGTTATTTTTTGAGGTCTAAGTTCGAACATTATGTCAGGAGTGAGAGTGTTCAATGTCAAATAATTGATAGTTATATTTGAATAGATATTACCTTGTACCTATCCTAGATTAATAAAAAATATTCAAATTCTAACCGAGTTAAATTTAATAACTCACGAGTTTTTCAAATTTATTACATACCCCTGCCGTCAGCTCCCATATTTTTTAATTCCCTTGTAAATGATGAAGGCATTCATCCAAATAAAATAATCACTTAATAATGGTTACTTAAAATACATATAAAACCATTAAATTTATTATAAAATTAATTACCACTGAATATGCAAAATATTTTTTTATACAAAATTTTTAACAATTTCTATCTTAATCTGAACTTTATGACGTTATTTTCAATGATAATTTTATTAAACGATATATGTTTAAATAAAAGACTAAAATCATGTGAATTATAATGATAACAATAACTTGAAATATGGGGTGAATATAAGATATTATTTGTTTAAAGACTCTTAATTCTTTGACAATAAACATTCATATTCCTACAAACGATGCTCAAATATAAAATCTTAAGAAATAATAACAAATCTTTTAATCACTAAAATCGCTTTATTCATTATAAATTTTACTCCTAAATAACTACACAACCAATAAAACATTTAGTTAAATAAAATAATCAATTAATTGCGATTAATTTAAATACATATAGAATTTATTTAATTATAAAATCAAGGACCACTACATATATAAAGTATTTATTTTTAATAATAAATATTTTAATAATTTCTCACTTTATTTGAAATTTTGTAACACTATCATCAATAATTTTATGTAGGGTGTAGTAATGGAAGAATAGAAGTATAGAACTACAGGAATCATGACAGTAATTCCTCATCTAACCTGAAAAAAATATCTTTTAAATAAACTTATAGGGGAATTTACTATACGAGAAAACATGTTCCAAGTCAAATCAAAACGTTTATTTCATTTTAAAAAAGGCAATGTGCACAATCAAAATGAGAATAAATTTCTTCCCACGCTGAAAACACAAGTTATGGTTATATATTTTATCAGGTTCTGCCTCTGATTGCCCTGGAAATTAGATGGCTTTTGCACTGTTCCCATAGGTACAACATAGGTTTCTAAGGACTAGTTTAGCATTGCTAGGAATTTAAGAAATATATATATAATCATGAACCAAAATACTTTAATGTAAAGAAATTGTTGTTATTTTTTAAAGTTTTGGATTCGAGTATCATGAATGTTAAAGGTGTGATCGTTTAATGTCAAATGATTAAGAGTTATTTTGAAAAAAATATTGTATTGTGCTTACTCCAGATTAATAAAAGAATAAAAAAAATTAATCAATTGACAATAAATACGCACACGCCCTGTATATGCAATTATTTAAACTTGAGACTTATAAGGAAAACAACTCTTTTATCGGTCGCTCAATAACTTATAGGAGTAGAAGTTTAAATATTGTTCCACGTGGTATTGTAATCACCATATTTTTACCCGACCTTGTTGCTATTATTAAAATATTATTATTATTGAGCTTAATAAACACACACACATAATTTGGTTTTCTGTTTTCACTGAAAAATATAATAGTTCCTGATTTATGGATCATGGAATCTATTGTTTTATTGGGACATTATCTGGGTAGAATACCGGAGTATGGAGGTTCAGCTCGGTCAAACTGGTAATTCCTTATATAGGCGCAGACCGATCAAGTTGGTAATTCCTTACGAACTTAAGGTGACCGTTAGGTAGGCTCCAAGGCCCCGAGAAATTTTCTTGGGTAGGCTCTTAGGCCCCAAGGCACTCCCTTAGGGTGACTCCTTTGCTATGTACTTAGGGTGAATCCTTATGGATACAGTTATGAGGAAACTGCATAAAGGTGTTCAGTTGGAGGGTTCTACTATGGTTTTAAAAAATATGTTTTAAAATGTTACTGTTTTAAAAAGATCTACATCTTTTTACTGGTTTTGGTTAGAACACACTGGACATCTTTATCCGATCTTTTTGAAACTTGGTACTCTGAATGTTTCCTATGAACTGAAATCCTCATGGCTTTTAATCGATAAAATATCAGTGGAATCTCAACTCATTAAGAAAATCTGTAGACGGTCGAGTCAATAAGGAAAACTTATGATGTTCATTTTATCCGCATGTCCTTTAGCATCACTTGGTAGTTCTGTATTATTGAGCTTCCCAAAGCTCACTCTTTTACTCACTATTTCAGGTTAAAAGAATCAAACCAGTGCAGCGATCGACATCAGTAAAGGAGTTTCCACCAGCGTTGCTTGCGGAGTACGGTGCATGTGTTTAGGGGGCATATAGATGGTATTCTGGTTTTATATCCGAGTTTGAAACGTATATGATTTTGATTCTTTTGTAGTATGAATGGTTTTCTGAATTGTATTTTAAGTATAATTTATATTATAATTTTACACGTTTTAACAGAAATTTTAAAATTTTTCGGGATTTGTATTGTGAGTCGCTCCGGTAGCCCTAATGTGACACCTCAGATCGGATCGGGTCACCCTCATTAGTCTGTGGGTGTTAGATTAACTCGTTAACTTTTCTTTATCCAAATATTTCAACAACCTTGTGGGGACCCGCCCTGGGATACGATTCACATTATTTATGGTCTGGGTAAAAATGCTAAAAACAACCCCTAACTTTTAATTTATGCAATTTAATATTTCTGTTATTTTTAAATTTCTCGCACTTTAAATTTCAGTATTTTGACTTCTGCCCCTTTAATTTCCAGTCTTTTATGTTAGTCCTCTAAAATTCCAGCACTTAATTTTTCTGTATTTTTGTTCTTGCATCTTTATTTGCATTCCTTTTATTCTAGTCATCAATATTGCTTGTGGTTTATTTATTTCCAACCCCTATGCTTTCCATTATTTATATTTCAGCCTTATTTATTATTTATTATGTTTATCTCATGTTTTCTGGCTGTTAATTTGCAAAATATCCATGTTAGTCCCTTATTTACGCTATTAGAGAACAAATAATTGGTTCGTATTTTAGACTAAAAATGGAACTTGCCTACCTTTATTATTGTTATTTGTTATCCTTAGTTAGAAATAGGAATCTTCGTAGGCTTATGGCATGCTTGGGCCCTGGTATTTTTTTACTATGTTCGATTAAATCCTTAATTAATATTTATTGACTTAGTAATTTAATCATTGTTTATTATATATATAGATATGTATTATTATTTGAACTTTATTTTATTATAAGTGATAATATTTTTTCTCATTACAAACGATGAATTTTGTTGCAAGAGAAATTTAAGAGGACATTTCTCAACTACAAGGGAAGCGTGTCTTCGAGGATGTTTCGCACAAAAGTCTTTTTATATTCGATTGATTTTTACTTTATCACATTGCTTATTTTATTTTGTTTTGTCCCTTTTTATTTATTTATTTATTTATTTATTTTTTAAAAAATGTAAGGCAATGACTTTTTGTTAGGGGAATACATGGAAAAATCTCCTAACTATAAAGGAAGTGTATTTCCGAGGATCGTTCCTACAAAAAGCGTTCATTTATTCGAGCATTTTCTTGAAAATTAACATGATACTATATATTTTTTTTAAAAATTAGATATATTATCAATAAAATTAAAGAAACACCATTTGTGTGGGGAATATGTGAAAAAATCTCCTAACTTTAAGCGAAGTGCATTTTCAAAGATTGTTCATACGAAATGATGGAATTTCTCATTTTAAAAAATAATAATAATCTTTTTGGTAAATAAATGATTTTTCTTACAATAGTTATTAATTATTCTATAAAAACATGTTTGTGCTTTTTAATTTATTGCAACCATTGTATTTATTATTTGACATCATATTCTTATTTTCTTAATTTCAAAGGTAACATTGTCCTGGTTTGGGAGAATTGACAAGTTAGTATCCTAACTTTAAAGGATGTCAATCTTTGTTGATTTTCTTGAATCGTACGGACATCCTTTTAAATAATTTCAAATGAATGAAAGGATCACAATTTAAATATATATTCAAGTTTGCAATTTCAGAGCTTAGACAACATATAATTGTTTGGGTACCAAGTTTGGACACTATGGGGTGTTTTTACTTCTCTATGCAAAATCGACTCTCGAATTCTTAAAAAATGAATCTTTGGTAAAATGCATACCGTTTTTTTGTCTTTTAATGATTTTTTTCTAAAAATCATTAAAAATATATTTTTTTAGTTATTCGATCTACCTAACCTAAAAGTTGATGGCGACTCCAAAATCAATTTTTTCAAACCTAAATTTAACCATCTTTTCTTGAATTAATTTTTAAGCCAAACCGAATCCTACTCCTCGTTGGGCTAAAAGGGAAAATATTATGACAGGTATAAATATTTTTTTTATATTTTTAAAATAAATAAAATTTTATTCTTTATTAAAAATTAATAAAAAAAATTAAAAAAAAAACAATAAGTCTTTGGTTATCCACTTCACAAAGCTGGTTTTGGTGGGTGAGTCTCCAGAGATTTTCTGCATACATAAGGACTCAAACTCGAGACTTTGCTTAAGCGGTATCAAGTTGTTTACCACTTGAACCAACCCCTATTGATATTGTAAACACCCATTTTTTGCCCGGGTCTCTCCTTCAACTTGGAAGCCTCTCCACCCATGAGTCACCAAGGCGAGTCACCTCCAAGCAAGTTGAAATATCATCATCACTCATGTCGACCAACCAAATAACAAAACAAATAAAAGCATCTCCAAAGTCAAAGATAAATGTCATAAATCATACTTAAACCCGTCACTATCCTACCAAACGCAAAGAAATTTCAGATGCATCCAAGGAGATTAGATGAAGATTTCAACAATAAAATCAGAGGGGAATCGAGCAAAAGAAGGGGGGAAGAAACGAAAAAAAAGAGAAAAAAATCTGTTCGAACGAAAGAAATCAGAGAAAATATTTGAGTGAGAAAACAAGGGTATCTTGTAAATCATTCGAGATCTATCAATAAAGATCCAGAATTTCAAGAAAAAAAAAGCAATACAAAACACAATCCACTATTTCTTATAAGGTATATTTTCTTTGTACATGCATTTTTTTTTCGAAATATAAGATATAAACTAGTAAAAGATAAGTTTTTTTTAACCTTTGAAATCTCCGTTTTCTTTTGGTAGAGGGTCGTTGGTTAGAGACTAGAAAAAGAGAGGAGTCTTCGGAGTTAGATCCGACCACCAAGATACGGTGGCCGGCCGTTTTTGGGCCTAAGGGGAGGTTTGGCCGGCGTGATGAGTTGAGAGAAAAGAAGAATGTTGAGAGAAAAGCAAAAAAATGATAACAAAAGGGGGCTAGGGTTCTCATCTAGGGATGGCAATGGGTCGGGTCGGGTCGGGTTTTTGGGCCACCCGACCCGACCCGAGAAGAAAGGGTTTTTCACCCGTGACCCGACCCGACCCGACGAAATTAAGGTTTCACCCGACCCGACCCGAATATATGACTTAGAAACCCGACCCGACCCGAAATAATAATAAAAAAAATTTTATTCAATGAAAACAGTGACTTAATTGAAAAAAATTATATATGGAGGGACATTATTGTAATTATCCCTAAATATATAGGATAAAATTATATATATTTTTCGGGTCGGGTCGGGTCGGATTTTTTTCACCCTAAACCCAACCCGACCCGACCCGAATAGTACATTTAAAAAAAACCCGACCCGACCCGACCCGAACCCGAAATTTTTTTAAAAAAATCCAACCCGATCGGGTCGGGTCGGGTCGGAACCCGTCGGATTCGGGTTGAGTTGCCATCCCTATTCTCATCTAAGTGATTATAATATGATTTATATAGATAAGAAAATTGAAAACTTATGTTAAGGTCATTTCAGTTTCAACCGTGTTTTACAAAATGGCCACTGAATTATTGTGTCCAATTGCGTTTAAGTCACTCTAATCTCACCGTGTGTTTACATTCTAGTCACTGAAATTCATGTGTTTTATTTTATTCTATTTTAGACACTTTTATTTTCATTAATTTTAATTTAGTTATATATCATATTTTATTTATTCTGATTTCTGCTCCCTATTTGTATTTATTTTATTTTAGTCATTAACCTTTTAACTGTTATTTTATTAACATCCTTATATTTATGTTATTGATTTAAGATAATATTAATTTTTTATTTTGTTATTGTTGTTAACCAATTAATATTTTTATTTTATTGTTTAATAACACCTAATTTTTAATTTTATGAAATTTAATGTTTATGTTTTTTTATATATTTCCAGTACTTTAAATTTTAATATTTTATTCCCTTTTATATTTGGTCTTTATATTTATGCATGATTTTTGTATTCATTTTAAATGTTTATTTCCTTAAATCATGTAATGACCCCTTTAACTTCCCACTATAACTTATATAATATGATATGTTTTTAATTACCTTATTTATGAGTTCATATTATAGCCTAAAAATAAATAGGTGTAAATATTATGCTATAAATATATATTACAATTTATTACCAAAAAGTATATTTGTGTTTTAACGTACAATAAAAGCATATTTATTAGACATATATATAACCTATCCCTTATACATTAAATATGTATATATTATGTATGTACAGTATTTTTTTTTCAATTCGTTACATTGTTAAAGCATGTTTTGTATTATATATATATTATGTATATATAGATAACTTATCCCTCATAAATAGTCACTTCCATTAAATATGTATATATTATGTACGTACAATATATTTTTTAACTTGTTACATATGATAAGCATGTTTTGTATTATATTAAATATATATATATATATATATATATATATATATATATATATATATATATATATATATATATATATATATATATATTTGTATTGTCTCCTATAAAATAGTTATAATTGTTTTATTAAATAAATGGTTGTATTCTATAAAATATATTTCAAACTCTTTAATCTTTTTGACTCATTGTATTTATTATTTCAGTTGTTTTTTAAAATTGACATCTTTTAAAATAAATTCAAATGAATAACAATATCGTAATTTAAATATTTTTTTAAGTTTTTAATTCCCAATATTTAAACAACATATAATCGATTAGGTACCAAAATTTGGGCGTTGTGGGGTATTAATCCTTCCTCATGCGTAACCGACTCCCGAACCCGTTTTAATCGAATCTTTGGTAAACACAGACCAGATGTTGCCATAAAAAATGATTTTCTTTAAATGGTTTTTAAAAGATATTTTTAGGTATTCGACCTACCTAATCCAAAGGTCGATGGCGACTCTATCCAATTTAATTTAAAAACTATAATTTTTCCAAAATTAAAGTCGTAACTGTTTTTAAAACGAGAAGAAATGGTATATGTAAAAAAATGGTTATGACAGATATAAATGAAGATTTTTTTAAAAAGTATCTCGTGTCAATTTTTAGGAGAATTCTAGAACTCACGTCGTACATCAAAACACACCATTAATGTGACACATCGATGCACACTATTAATTAAATTGTGCTTATTAAATAAATACAAAAGAATATAATGAAATATCCACAATTAATCATTTATTTTTAATTTTAATAGGATATAATTAAATTATATTTTTCAATTAAAAATTTAATTAATTTAGGAATTTTTTTATTGAAACACTTAACTATATAAGTTTGTGGATTCATCCCAGTAACTATAAAAAAATCAGCCGTCGACGACTATTGTTTATTATTAGAAAATTACCTCCGGTGACGACAGTTCATCACCGAAAAACTGTTTTCTTCAAATATTTAAATTTATTTTTTTTCTCACCGCAACAAATTATTTTCAACATGAAAACAATATTATCCTTTCAAATTCATTAACGCCCAATGTTAAAACATAATCCGTCCGACAGTCCAAAATATTTTCAAGTACTAAATCCGGATGGCTTCTACATGACCCAAAACAGTATCACTTAAAAAATTTCAAGTCGAAAATAATAGAAAAAGCTTAGCAGGATCAAGTTGGTGGAAACATAATCATCCACGACAGTGGGGAAGT
This sequence comes from Hibiscus syriacus, assembly GCF_006381635.1. Lineage (NCBI taxonomy): Eukaryota > Viridiplantae > Streptophyta > Magnoliopsida > Malvales > Malvaceae > Hibiscus > Hibiscus syriacus. The sequence goes on from NW_024063349.1 coordinate 1,421,279, forward strand.
AGAAGAATAAAAATCATAATAAGGGAAAAGTATTAACGTTAGGTGTTCGTGAATAGTCAAATAACCGAATTAATTCGGTTAACCGATCGAATCAAATTAATTCGATTAATTCGGTTCGGTTATCGAATTAGTTCGGTCGATTAACGGTTAATTTTTTTTTAAAATTCGATTAACAGTTAATTTGGTTCGAAATCGGTTAATTAATTGAATTAATCAAAATTAACTTTTAAATATTAAATATATTATATATTACATATGGGCTAAGCCCAAACCATATACAACTCAATTAATAATTTAAGATCTAATAACTTTTAAACTTAAATCAATATTAATTAATTAAAAAATTTATATAAAATTTTTATTTTATAATTATATATTATTTAAATTAATTGTAAACTGTTTTTTTAATTAAAAATATTAAATATATTATATATAACATATAGGCTCAGCCCAAATAATTTAAAATCCAATTAATAATTTAAGATCCAATAACTTTTAAACCTAAATCAATATTAATTAATTAAAAAATTTATCTGAAATTTTTATTTTATAATTCTATATTATTTAAATTAATTATAAACTTTTTTTTGAATTAAAAAACATTTAATTTTTATATAAATTAGAAAATTTGTAAAATTTTCGGTTAATTCGAAAATTAACCGAATTAACCGAAATTGATTCGGTCCGGTTAATATTTTCGAAAAAAAATTCGGTTCGATTAACGGTTAAAGAAAAAAAAAGTTCAGTTAATTCAATTATGGTTAATTCGATTTTAACCGAATGAACAACCCTATTCGTGAATTTAAATGGGAAAATAGTGTTTCCAAGCTGAACATTTGCAGAAGATAAAGTTGCAATGTGAATTTTTTTTTAATACTTCAAGAAAATAATTTTCGGTGATAAATAGTGGTCATCGACAATAATTTTTCGATGATAAACAGTGGTCACCGACAACAATTTTCCGGGAATAAACATTAGTGCGGATGAGTGATTCTTAATAGTTACTGGGATGCATTTGCAAACTTATATAGATTAAGTGTTTCAATAAAAAAAATCATAAATTAAATATAATTTTTAATAAAAAAATATAATTTAGTTATATTTCTCTTAAAAGTTAATTTGAATAATAATAAAAGATTAATTGTGGATATGCCATTATACTCTTTCTTATTTATTTAATAAGTACAATTTAATTAATGGTGTGTATCGATGTATTATATTAGAGGTGAGTTTCGATGTACGACGTGCGCTCTACACTCATCACAATTTTAACTAATTTAAATAGTTTAAATTAAATTTCTTTACGAAGATAAATAATTTCCTTAATAACAAAAAATTCATATATAAAATTGATAATAAAAAAATATTTATATAACATTGATGAATTCAATGTAATTCATATAACAAAGGGTATTTAACCCTTAAATGGCTCCACTTAATTTCATATATATATACCTCAAATTCCTCTTTGAAATCAATATTTTTACATATAATAGCAGATATACTATTCTATAAAGATGAAGGTCTAATCTTGAAGCCATTGATCTCCATCAATGTATGAAATGTTCATATATTCAGCTGCTTCATATTCCATTAGCTGCTTCCCATAAGAAGCTCTTCGTGAGTAGTTTGCTCCAGGTCCCAAACACTCGTATTCACCAAAATACACAGTCCTGGAAACCATAAAAAATTTCATTATTCATTATGATAAAATGATTGTCACTTGAACACATTTTCAATCAAAAAAAGAAATGACAGACTGGTCTCTAGAGGGGTCTCGCCAGTCGTTCCATCCGACCGGATCCACAACATCCGTCATGTAACTTCGTGAAAAGACGACAGTGGCATAAGCTCCCCAAGCTCGTCCAAGCCAGATGCTCCCGGTTCCCCGAACGATGCAGTAGACGAACGAGAACCCGGTTTGGTCATTTATCGATTGCCTTGCATGAGCTGTGATGGATCCGCTAACTCCACTCGTCCCCTCTTTAGCAATTGAATGGATAACACAACCCTGTCATGTGGATGGTCGGTTTTCAGTGATAAAAACAGCATGGATGATAGGCTTTTAATGACAAAACTGAGCTACAACAAGATGTCTGGAAATTGTTGTACCTGATAAAGTGATCTAGCGTTTCCGAAAATGAAATCAATGGAACCTTGTATGAAACATCCTTTGAAATAATGTCTGCCACGCTCATCAAGAAGTGTGTCTTGGGCTCCATAAAACCCACAATTGTAGAAAGCAGCTTGATCCCCTGCTATTCTAAGCGCCACTGCTTGCCGTCCAATCTCACCAGGCATAGGCTCTGGAGCTGTGTTCTTTTCAGAGATTTGGCAACAAATACACTCATCCGTTTATCAAAGGCCAATCAAATTAAAAGAAAGAAGTGTGATGATTTACCTTAAAGCTAATGTTATAAGCTGTGAAGTTAGGAGCAAATATGGAAACCGAAGAGCTATAGACAGTTCCACCGGTTGAATTTGCAGTATCATTCCATTCAATTGCCGTGTTGAGAAAACCCTCACCTTGGATTATCAAGTTCGATTTGTTCTTATGGATCACTACCTTCTCCCTGAATCACGCAGGTCACAATGTTTATACTTCGATTTTCATGCATATATAGCATTAGCAATCTATGGTGCATATGTATAAATAATGACCTGTATGTACCACAATAAATAACGATCAGGGTCTTGGTGGGGCTGGAATCCGGAACTTCGTCAACCGCCTTCTGCACGGTGCTGAAATTCGCACAACCCTCTAGGTCAACTGTTAATACAAGTGACACTTTGTATTGATAAACGAGGCTGCTTGTGATCGAGCTCGAAATCCATTTGATATGATCACATTTCTGCTTACGTCCCCTCCGATGATGGTGATGACGATGGTGGTGGTGGTGGTGGTGATGATGATGTCTAGACACCATCCTTTTGAGCAAAGATATGAATTCACTGCCTTGGCTCACGAATTTCGTAAGGAGTGAAGCTTCGAAGGTGACGGAGATGGGCATTTTGGAAGGAGGAGGGAGTACGAACAGAGCAATTAGGATGGAGAAGAGTGCAAAGAGAAAGGCAAAGAGCCAAATGGAGTTTGTTTTGAGCCCCATGACTATTGCAATGGCCAAATGGGGGGGGGGGTTAGTTAAAGAAGGATGTTATCTTGAAGCTAAAAGAGCAAAGGGCAAGGTATGACTTCATTATATTCCCTAGGCATGGTTGAGTGATGATTGGCGTGGGAGGTAAGATATCTATGACCGGCCCTGATTATTGATTTTGATAAAAAAAAATAACCATACTCTTCAAAAGTAATGGTGTACAAAATGAAGAGTTAAAAAGGTTGGAAACCGCATACGCTAAGCCATGAGAAATGCAGATGCAAAAAGAAAAGGAAAGATGATCTGATTATAGTAATGATAAAAATAAAGGAGAATGCAGCATTTGCATGTTTATTTGAGTAGTTTATACACATCTTTACCAATATTTAAAACGAAACGGGGAATATGTTTTAACATAATCATGACTATAGTATTACTCACTTGGATTTGCATGGGATGTTGGGAGTAAAATGTACTTCTTCCATGATATTTTAAGATAATCAAGATTGCACTCATTTAGGACAGTCAGCCAAACGCCTATGTTAAGCAACTTGCTCATCACTTCCTGCTACTGCTAATGTGCTCTGCGGAGCCTATGATTAAAGGGTAGAGTATTGAAAGTTATGTTTTTACCCACCTCTTAAGGTCACGCTACAATGACATTTTGACGTTCAATTTTCGGTTTTGTTGGTGCTAACATTTGGATTTGGTGGTTATAGGCTATTTTTTCTCGATTATTTTTTATGTGTTGAAGACAATGAATGATACTTCAGAGAAAAAGGAAAGAATCCCCTCACTTGTTATGCCTTAGGGTTTATATACTAACCCTTTAAAAAAGATTTAAATAACTTTATATAGTCCTCCAAAACGATGCTTTGGAGGTTTCATTTGATCCCAAAACGGTACCGTTTTGGATAAATGACCTAAATTCATGTTTGACCTGTGATCACGCCTGAGAGGATCTCCTCCTGTCTATATTTTTGAGTAAATTACCTTTCTAATCCCTCGACTTTACATTGGTTGTAATTAAGTTCTAATTTCACATAAACTAATATTAATTTTGACCCATAGTTTATTTTTTGTTTTAAATTAGTCCTTTTAAATGTAATTAATTAAAATTCAATCATTTTATTTTTATTTTATTTTTATTTAATCCTTGTATATTTATTTGCTCATTTTTTTTACATTAAACATGATCTTACTAATATTATTTTTTTCTGCGTTTTTTCTATAATACATTGCATGAAGATTATTTTAGTTTTTTTTTTCTAAAAATTGAAATAATTTTACTTTGTTATGCCGACTAAATGAGATAGTGTACTAAGCAATTAGATTGCGATGTTCTTAGTTGTGTACAACAAAGGTATATCATCTTCAAATAAATGTGAGTCTCCTTTTCAAATGGGTGCAAAAATAAATTGTTGTTTTCAAAAGAGATCCACTATAATTTTTTCAAAAATTACATTCATACGTGAGATTAAAATTAGGCTAAATTTGTTTTACAATTTTTTGGAAAATGGATATAATGCATTTTTAAATATATCAATTTTTTTGACGTTGTGGAGGTCCTCTAACCTTCCCCACACACATATAATCTCTCGAACTCAATCTTGACTCTAGACTTAAACACATATCTCGCAAAAATTGTCTTTTTTTAAGGGTAAACTACACCAGATATTATCGAACTTTAGGCGTTGTATCGTTTATATCACTAAACTTTAAATTTTTCCAATTATAGCACTAAACTTTGATTTTCGTTTCAATTATATCACTGGGTTGTTCAATCGTTAACAATCGGATAAAAATGACATCATTTTGGTGAGGTGTCTAAGTTGGCAGTCGTTAGCCACGCCGATAATCGTCATCCATGTCATCGTGTCGTTAACAATTTAACGGTTCAATGATATAATTGAAACAAAAATCAAAGTTCAGTGTTATAATTAACAAAATTAAAAGTTCAATGCTATAAACAATACAATACAATACCTAAAGTTCAATGGTATCTGATGTAGTTTATCATTTTTTTAATAAAACGACGATTTTATAAATGTTCGACCCTATCCAATAAAAATCGATCTATGACAACTCTAATGTGACAAATTTTTCCAAGGCTCGCAATGAACCACAACAAATGATTTCGACAACTTATTTTTGAGAGAATAATAATATTCTTTTCAAATTGTATACAAACTTACATAAATAAAGTAAAATGATGTATCCTCACTCGAAAAATGACCAGTCTAACCACACAACTCAACAACTTAAATCCTCTTGCCCAAAAAGAGGACAAATACAGGTGGGGAACATTACAAAATAGCAAAATAAAATACAGTGGAAAGATGATGAAAAGGAAGATCGAAACCGATTTTGGAGGACAAATACAGTCACATATGGGTGATATAATTAATTAATGGTTTAATATATGAAGGATAAGGTAAACTACACTACTCATCACTCAATTATTTTTCACTCATATTTTGGTTACTATAATTTAAAAGTTTTGAATTTATTTATTGAACACTAAAATTATTCCTATTTTAATCACTCCTGAATAACATGAATTATTTTAATAGGGGAAACATTTAAAGAAAGTTTATTCAGCAAAGACAACTCAGTACAACAAGACTTGAACACCCTGAAACCTTGGCCATTGGCCTAAAAATACATAGCAAACACATATATAATAGGATAACCTGAGTCGCACCGGTGAAAGTTTCCACAAGCAACCCCTGTAAATCGCACAATGAAGCCAAGAGAACAATTGCAGAGGAAGCCAAAATTGCCAAAGGATCGAAGTTGCCCTATAAGAGAAACCGCCATTGATGGAACGGCGCTTCAGTTTTATGGAACTATTCCCATTAACATTGACCCAATACTCTATAAATCCTTGGAAAATATCGGCATGAACTATGAAATGATAAAAGAAAACCATAAAAAGAAAGATAGCATATCCATCATCAAGAAAATAACAAGCCTTGGCCTCCCCTGCCTGCCTGGTTTGAGCATTTCAAGCCATTGGCCGGCAGGGCTCGCCTGGCGATGATGGTGCAGATTACAAGAGGGTTGATACCCAAGCTTTGTATGGGTTCATATAGGTTTTAGTTTACATTTCCTTTGGTCATACTGGTAATAAAAGGGTGCTGTGACTTAAGTAAAAGTGTGTTACTTTTTAATTTTTTAAAAACAAATCTTCCTATTTGTATGATTTTATTATTATTTTATTGTAATCATATTTGAGATAATAAATTTAAATAATTGTTTATTTTATATAAATTTTAATATGTTCAAATATTTATTTTTTATTATAGTATTGTTGTGTTTAAAATTATTTTTTGTATTATTGTGTTTAAAATTGTAGAATTTAGTTTTTGAGTACAAGTAAAGCAAAAAGGAGAAGTGGGAATTGAGTTGGCAGTTTCAGAATCTTCCAAAGGATATGCCTTTGCCACCATCCCTAATTTACACCACATTATGATGACATCTCTTGTTTTCTTTGGTTTCATTTTAAGGCCCTTGGATTTGATATTGCGATGCCTGCACTTTCCTGGTTTTCACATGAGGATATATTGCAGCTCCTTTCACTGCTCAAAGTCATGTTTCCATAATGAGACTTGTAATCCCTAAATATACTAAAACACATGTGCTAGGACTTGTAATCCCTAAACGTGATTCTAATCTTCTAAATAGAGTGAGATCATGGAAACATTAAAACACACAAAGTAAGTTTATATGTGAAGATACTCATTTTTTCAATTTGAATATTATTTATATTATTATTATTATTATAATTATAATTATAATTATTATTATATTATTAATAAATATTATTACAAGCCTAATCCAGACTGGACCGGCTCAGTTACAAAAGATCCAACTGGCCCAAACCTAACAGAAACCCTAAAACCCATTTAGGGTTTGATCTCAGCTTTAGCTGCCGCTCTCCTTGCTAGCCGTTGGATCTAGGTTAGATCCAACGACCCAGATGGTTCCAGATGCAAACCCTAGGGTATGATACCCTAGGACCACGCGACGCTGCCTCTGCTTCCAGCCGCTCCACGTTGCCGATACTGCTGCCACGACGTCCACCAAAGGCTTCCAGAAGAGCCCTTCCAGCCGCACACGTCGCTCTACAGTGAGTCACCACTGGAAGTTTGGTGACTCACTAAACAACCACCTTATTAACTGGTCCGAGAGCCACACCGTCGATGGCTATAAAAGCCATCGACCACATGCAAACAAGGGGACATCCAACAGCCACAGAGAAGAAAAAAAATAATCCAGCAACCACAAATCACCAAAACAGCAAGGAAAAGAGAGAAGAGAAACTTACCGAGGGAACAACGGTCATCAGAGCTCCTTGCGCTGTCGGAAAGCCAAAGGTCGAAGGTAAAAAATTTTAGATCTACGCATTTCAGTAGTATTTTAGGCTAAAAAACCTCCGGATTTAACTTTAGGGGAAACCAGGCTTTAATTTGGGGTGGGTTTTGTAATTTCCGGCCACCAGATGTGGTGGCCGGCGGCGGGTTTGCCGGTGGCTGACCGGAGATAATTTCCCTCCTCCGGTGAGGAAAATTAAGAGAGAAGGGAGAGAGTTCTTCTTCTCTCATTTTTGAGAGAGAAGAAGAAGAGAATAAATGAGGATGCTGGCCCTTCGGGCCAGCCGTTTGGAGCTATATATCCCTTCCCAAACGACGTCGTTTTGGGAAGGTGTGTATGCGTAATTTACACGTATGGACAAACCCTTTCCGTAGCCATCTTAGTTTTGTAGCATTCCATTTTAGTCACTGAAATCATTTCCTATATGTCGTGATTTAGTCCTTTAATTATATTTTCTTATAATTTAGTCCTGATCGAATATTTATAAATAATTAAGGTAAAATACGTATTTAGTCCTTACCCTTTCAATAATATTTATTTTAATCCTGACTAGTAATTTAGGTACATATTATAATTAATCCCTTAAACTTTATTAAAATTTATTTTAGTCCCATATTTCTTTTAGGATTAAATTACATTTTTAATGTATATACAACATAATATTTATAACTATGGCCATTAATTGTTTATATTCTATAATTTAATAATTAAATTTTATATAATTTTGACCATAAGTTTTATATATATTGCAATTTAATTCTATAATTGTAATTTCTTTTATATTTTAGTTATTTTAGTTATTTTCTTATTATTACTTAATCATATATATATATATATATATATTATTTATTCAAAATCTTATTTATAAATTTAATATAGAATACTTTTTATTATAAGCATGTTTTAATTTAATATTAAAGAAAATGACTGTCTTAAAGCACCTAGAAGTCAGTTTTCTGATTTTTTACCCTATAAAAATATATTAATTTTTTATTAATATTTATTTAATATCGAAGAAAAGAGCTGTCTTAAGGCACCTAGAAGTCCTTTTCTGATATTTCTTAATAAATATCTTATTTATAAATTAATAGATTTTATTAAAGATACTAATAAATTTGAAATAATAAGATTAAATATATTTTGAATTTTTAAATTTCTAATAATAGAGACAATTTATAATTAAAAAGTACCAATTTTGGGCGTTGTAGGGGTGCTAATCCTTCCCTAAACGTAACCGACCATGAATCCCTTTTTATTATTAAAAAGAACAAATTTTTGGTTAAAATGCAGATCAGTTTATCTTTTAATCGATGTTTTATTAAAAACTCTTTTAAAGGATGATTTTTAGGTATTCGACCTACCTGACCCAAAAGGCCGATGGCGACTCCTAAATTATTTTAAAAAAACCATTTATTCACATCACTTTTCCTGTCAAATAAAAAATTCGTGCCCGGACAAAAACCGGTTACGACAGCTTGGCGACTCTGCTGGGGAACAATCAAGCTTTTAAAAATCAATTATAAATTGTCTCTATTAATTAAAAATTAAAAATTCATATATTTGATTTATAATTCTTTCTTTTCAAATTTTTTATATATACTTATTATTTTCATAGTATTTATATATATTATTAATATTTCATTTTACTTGCAAGTATTTTATTTCATTATTTTTCTGTCAGAGGTTTGAACATTTCTCCTCACACACAACACTTGCATTGCATAACATAAAGCTCTATAATTGAGTTTTGTCCCTTCTAAGTGGGAGTGAAAGCGACGTCTTCGTGAGAATTTATTCTCCGTGTCAGACCTAGCAACTAACTTTCGAGGTTCATATGCTATATGTCTTCGTGAGAATTTATTCTCCGTGTCAGGCATAGAGAAGTGTATCCCCTCGAATTGAACTCGATCCACTTTAGTCTGTGATGGACTAGGATTGAGGGTTAACAGCCCAAGGGGGCACTAACAAGGACAATTCGGGTACCTTTATTTTTAGATCTGAAACCCTGCATATAATAAACCCTAGAAACTCTTCCGATCAAAAGCCATGCCGAAATTTTGTCCAAAATAGGTGTACACATAGGAGAAATGAATTCTAACTTTTCCTTTTAATTTATTTATTTTCTTACTGAATAAATTGCATGTGAATTTAAATTATTTAAAGTATGAAGAAAGCATGTTTAAATAAAGATATTTAGGTAGACATTATTATTAAATTATTTCTTCCTTTATTATGTAAACTAATTCATTTTTTTGTTCTTTATTTCTTCTGTTTGCATAGCATCATACAGGATAAAAGGCATTGATCCTCGTGTTAATTGTCTCATTGGAAAATCTTCATCCATGGATAAAAAGTGTTCAAATCAAATAGTTCTAAACTCAGAAGTAATACAGTGGGCTGAGGACTTACAAAGACAAGGGGGAGACATTCTGCAGGATGACTATGTATCTGAGTTAGCCAGTTATGCTCCAGTTTCGCTAAAAAGGAATGATATGCAAGATTTGCGAGACATTTGGGAGAGTTGGGACTCAAACAAAAAGTTGCAGTTTTATCAGACTTACGGAGACATCCCATATTTGCTCTTTGTCGAAGTTGATGATGACTTACTTCGAGCCCTAATTCAATTCTGGAATCCAGGGTACAATTGCTTCACTCTCAATAAGGAGGACTTGGTTCCTACTATTGAAGAGTACACAACTTTGCTACATATAGAAGGGACTTTGGAGAATCGAATTTATTCAAGGTCAATTAAAACTCAATCTTTTCGAGTTAAATTAGCAAAGATTGCTGGAGTACGAGAGGAATGGGTGGTATCCCGTACAAAACAAAAGGGCGAAAGCGAAGGCATTGCTTGGACCAACATTAAAGAACTTATTTAGAGTCATCCAGACACTAAAGTACGATTCGATCTCTTTGCTCTGGGTATGTATGGTATGGTCTTCTTCCCAAAAGTATTGGGATATATTGAAGCTGCAGTAGTAGATTTGTTTGAGCAGCTACCAAAAAGGATTAATCCTGCTTCTGCAATTCTAGCAGAGACTTTCAGATCGTTAAACGCTTGTAGAAAGCTTGGAGGTGGACGATTCTCAGGGTGTACCCAATTGTTATATGTCTGGATCCGTAGCCATTTCTGGAGGACATAAAAGGTTTCATACCGGCGCTTTAATACGTACTACTCACCATTGAAAGAATTTCTGGAGCAAGAATGGCCGAAAGAAATTACGAAAGATATGTGGATTAATGCCTTTCGAAATCTGCAAAGCGATGACATTGTTTGGCGAGCCCCGTGGCAAATCCAAAGGGAATTCTTTTACAAATGTGGTGATTACAACTGGGTAATGCTGCTCGGATTGTGGGGAGGAATCGGATATGCACCACTTCTGGTCATAAGACAGTATGAAGGTCGTCAATTTGTACCTGTCACTGCTGGATTACATTCGTCTGAGTTCGCATTCCATAGCAAAAATTATAAAAGAAATATCATGGAGGCCTTTACAGCTTGGAAAACAACTTTTTATATACGAGCTAAAGCATCAAAAGAAATGTTAACTCCTGATTATGAGGAATGGAGATCTGTCAGGAAAAATGAAAATATACCTCTACCAGACCAAAATGAGGATATCTCTATAGAAGATCGCATTAAGGTGGTTCCATCAGAGATTGAAATCCTGAGAGGTGAGTTTGAAGTAGAAAGAGAAGGTTGGTCGAGAGAATTAGAGCAAATGAGACGAGATAAAGCTATGTTGGGTGTTGACATTGACTTTCATTCATCACAATGTGCAATGTTGAGAGAAAACAAAGAAAAAGTTGATGGTGAATTCAGAATGTTAAAGAAGAATTACCATGAGCTATATAAATCCCGGAAAGCATCAGGACCGAGCCGATCAACAGTACAGATGACCAAAGAATTGAACATCGAGAAAAGTCGAGTTGAAAATTTGAAAGGAAAGAATAGCCGTCTACTCAAAAGCCTTGAGAAAGGAAAGAAAAATGAAAGATTTTGAGGTTGACAGAAGAGAGAAAATTATAAAACACAAGGCTGAACACCGCGAGATCATGAATGAAATACAGAGAGAAAGGGATCGAGCCAAAGATTTAGAAGAGATAAAGAACGACATGCTTGAGAAATCTGAAGATGAGAAAAATACCATGTTCAAGGGATTTGAATCTAAAATAAACCATCTGATTGCCGAACTTGAAGTTAAGGGCCAAAGGATTGAAGAGTTCAATGTTGAAAAAGAAAAATGGGAGCTGGAAAGGAAGAATTTCAACACCAAACTTGAGGTAGAGCAAGAAGTGGCTAGCAATTGGATGCAAAGATGCAGAAACAAGAATGTTCAAATCCAGAAGCTTAATCAAAGGACGCAAGAAGCACGAACAAAACTTGAAGAAGATCTGGATCAGTCTAGAAACAAAAACTCAGAGTTTAATGCTTATATTTTGCAACTTGAAGAGTCATTATTTCAAGAAAAGGTTCGTCTAGTACCTAGTGATCTTAAAGAAAGTAATGAGGAGAGTGTTTCACTGCGAAGACGCATTAGAGATCTTGAAAAAACTCTGCACAATTGTCAAGTCAGAATCACTGAGTTAGAGCAAAGTCTCGAAGGAACTAATGAACAATGGCAAAAATCAACTGATTTCTATGTATAAAGAAGTGAAGAAAGAAGCAATATGGTATTCGAGGCCATGGTACAAATGAGCGAAGTTGCTAGATATGTTGGGGAACTAGCTGTTGAAGCAAAAATAATTGAGCATCGCGTTGATCAATTTTCTAAGTTTGAAAAGAAGATGTCATGGCTAATGAAAGAAATTATAGAGCTTAATAGGAAAGCTACGCCTTATCTGTAGTTATGAACTATTATAAAGAAACTTTTGTATGCCGATAAAAGTTGTTCTATGACAGTTAACTTTTTGGGATCAATACCTTTTGTATACATGCATTTTGCATACATTCATTGCATTATTTTCTTTATGTATAATTTTTATTATTAAGATAACATTCATTAATTAAAATTTGAAAAAATAATATCAAAAGAATTTTCAATCGCAATTATTCTGGCCAAAAGAGAAATACAACATCACTACGGTACTAGACAAGCTACTAAGAAAATTATGGAGGATAAAATACAACGTATTGAGGAACAACATAATAAAGAACAAGCAGAGATAAGAATGAGCTAGAGAAAATTGAAGCCAGTATTGCAAACTCACAAGACAGCATGATGCAGAAAATAGAAGACATGTTTAAAAAGCAGGCTATCATTGGAAAAATACATGAAAATCTTGTATCTTTCGACCAAGAACCTATGTATCCTCTAGGTTTCCCACCAGAAGCAATTTTTCACTATGGTACTACACCTATACAAATCAATGCCCGTACATCAGCATTTCAAGAAGCCAAACCACATATAATTCGATAAGTGGATCCTGCATCTTCAAACAAAATTCCACTTATATCAGATGTGAAAATAGGGGATTTTAATGCTGAACATCTAATCCCAGATTTGAATGAGCTGAATGAGAAAGAAAAAGTAAATGAAGAATTGACCAGACAGATCATGAGCTTAGAAGAACGAATGAAATTCGTGGAAATAACTAAATCATTCTATGGGTTTGACGCTAGTGAGTTGAGTTTGGTTCCAGACCTAATCCTCCCCATCAAGTTCAAAGTTCCCGAATTTGATAGATATGACGGTACCACATGCCCTTCATCCCACAATACTATGTATTGTCGCAGAATGGCAGGATATGTGAAAGACGAGAAATTGTTAATTCACTGCTTTCAAGATAGTTTGACAGGACCAACCTTAAAATGGTATACTCAATTGACCAAAGCCAACATTAGATCCTGGAAGGACCTGGCTAAGGCATTCCTAGAGCAGTACCGCCACGTGATAGATATGGTCCCTGATAGATGGACTCTCCAAAATTTGGAGAAAAAGAATAACGAAACATTCATACAGTATGCTCAGAGATGGCGAGACACATCCCAAGTTCAGCCACCTCTATCAGAAAAAGAGGCCACAATAATGTTTGTCCATACGTTAAAGGCTCCTTATTTAAATCATTTAATGGGGAATGCAACAAGAAATTTTACAGATTTGGTCATTTCTGGAGAACTCATCGAAAATGTCTTGAAAAGTGGCAAAATTGAATCCAATGAGGGGTCTAGTTCCAAAAGACCTATGTACTGGAAAAAAGAGAACGAAGTCAACAATGCAAACTCTTACAACAAGGATTCTTCGAAAAGTGTTATAATAACCCAGCCAAGGGTTAAGAAAGAAGAAATAAATACTAATCGAGTAGAGTTCAGAGGATCTCGAAAGAAAAATGAAAGGTTGTCTTTTACACCTTTACCAATACCTTATGCTGAGATCTATGATTCACTGTTAAAAGCAGATGTCATACGGCCCTATCCGTTGGTTCCCATGCAACCACCATTCCCTCCATGGTATGATATAAAAACACATTGTGTTTACCATGAAGGAATTACGGGTCATTCTATTGAAAACTGTTTGGCATTTAAAAGGGTGGTTCAAAATTTGATCAACACTGGAAAGTTGGAATTCAATTCACCATCTATATCAAATCATCCGTTGCCAAATCATGGAGATAAAATCGTGAACGCAATTCAGGAAGATAATAGAAAGAAAGCAAAAACTGACGTTTCTGAGATTAAATCTCCTTTTGATTGGATATTTCAACAACTTTCCTTATCCGGTATAATTCCACAAGAATTCAGGCCAAAGCATAATGAAGGAAAGAATTATTGTGAATATCATCAAGAGAAGGGGCATGAAATTCAACTATGTCCTGAATTTAGGGATTTGGTGCAAAAATTGATGAATAACAGAGAGATAGAATTCTTTGAAGAGGAACCAGGGAAAAGAGAAGATGATGTTTGCTCATCAGAAGATTCTAAACCTAATCAGAGAACAAGTGATCCCGTGATTATTAATGTGAAATCATCTACAGTGATTCCTGCACCAACAAAGTCGAAAGTAGTTATCACAACTCCTTTACCATTTCCATATAAGGATACCCGCAGGGTACCTTGGAATTATACTACCAATGTTTCAATGGTAGGAGGATCTGTTTCTCTGGAAAAAACAGAAGCGAAAATACAGAGTTTGGATTCGACGTCTGAAGCAGTGAGTGAAGTCGGATTCTTTACAAGAAGTGGGAGATGTTACTCTCCCGAAACATCCAATGCATCAGAACAGGTGAAAGCAAAAGGAAAAGCCATGGTAATACCCCAAAAGGTATTTGATGATGAATCCCCTACAACATTCAATGAGCCTGTAACAGAAAAACAAGCGCAAGAATTTTTGAAATTCCTGAAACATAGTGAATATAGTGTGGTTGAACAACTACATAAACAACAAGCGCGAATTTCTATTCTTGATCTATTGATGAATTTAGAAGCACACAGAAATGCTTTGATGAGAATGCTTAATCAAACCTTTATCCCTGAAGATATATCCCTCAATAAGCTTGACAGAATTGTGGGACATATAGCCGCTGACAATTACATAACGTTCACGGATGATGAAATACCTGAAGGCGGAATGGGGTCAGTAAAAGCTTTGAATATTACCACACATTGTCATGGTCATGTTTTGCCAGGAGTATTGATTGACAATGGATCCGCCCTTAACTTGATGCCTCTAGTCACACTTCAAAGAATGCCTGTGGATAAATCGCACATGAAAAGTTATCAGAATGTAGTGCGAGCTTTTGATGGCACTCAAAAAGAGGTGCTTGGGAAAATGGAAATACCGTTGTTAATCGGACCAGTCGTGTACAATATTGACTTTGTGGTGATAGACATCCACCCTACATATAACTGTTTATTAGGAAGGCCATGGATTCATTCTGCAGGAGCTGTTCCTTCTTCATTACATCAGAAATTGAAATTCGTTGTTGATGGACAACTAATATGCGTAGGAGCTGAAGAAGAAATCATTGTGTCTATAACAAGTGTTGTTCCGTATATTGAAACCAATGATGATGCTCTCGAATGCTCTTTCCGAGCTCTTGAATTTGTTAATGCAACCTTTATTGCAGAGGGAAGCAAAATTCCACATCCCAGATTGTCTGATTGCACCAAGATGACTGTACGACAGACTTTAGGAATCAGAGCTAAATCTGGGAAAGGTTTAGGAAAGAATCTTCAAGGGAGTTCAGTTCCTGTAAGTATGAAGATGAAGAAAGATCGTTTTGGGCTTGGATTTAAGCCCAATTTTCAGTAAAAGAACAAAGAGATAAAAAGAATATGTGAAGATAGAAAGGCAAGGTTGAAAGGAGAAGAAATCTCTTGGGAACACATGTTTTTCCCGCAGTTGAAGACCACATTCAGATCAGGAGGAACAATTAATGTATAACAACAGCTTGTTGAGGCCTTTAAAGAAGAAAAGTTGACAAAAGATCAAAGCATAGTTGAAGAAGCTATGAAAGGATTATTTATCAACATGATCATGAATGACAACAAGACTGGCAAATACTTGGCTAAGATTCGCCCTTGTTTTCCTTGAGAAACACTCAACAATTGGACTGTTGATGACCTCCATTTAGTTTTTAATATTAACACAGAGTAATATTCAGAACTAATCTTTATGTTTAGCCCAAGAGTATGAAAACTTTTGTTATCTTGTGAAGGAAATTATGTTAAGTTCACCTAATACAAATATAATAAATTTTCTTTAAAATTCTCAAATGGCAATCATTCTTTACATTCTTTACATTTTTACATTCATTATTTTTCATTTATTTCATAAATTTACTATATTCTTTCGGAAATATGTCCGACTTAAATTTGCAGGTGTCACAATGTTAATAGCATGTTTATTCCTAAATTTAATCGAGAGATAAATTTAGAGCAGCCCATATGTCTGGAGGAAATCAATGAGTGTGAGGATGAACTGGAATGTGATGTTCCTACTGAATTATTAAGACTGATAGAAAAAGAAGATAAATAAAATTTACCTCACAAAGAAGAGATTGAGACTGTAAATCTGGGAACAGATGAAAAAATGAAAGAGGTGAAAATTGGTACTACTCTGACAATCCAGATAAAACAAGAATTGATAAATCTCCTTCAAGAGTTCAAAGATATCTTCGCCTGGTCTTATCAAGATATGCCTGGTTTGAGTACAGATATAGTGATGCATAAACTTCCAATCAATCCAGAATATAAACCGGTCCAACAATAGCTCAGGCGAATGAGGCCAGAAATGTTGTTGCAGATCAAAGAGGAAGTGATGAAGCAGATTAATGCAGGTTTCCTACAGGCAGCCAAATACCCAGAATGGGTAGCCAACATTGTTCCAGTACCAAAGAAAAATGGGAAAGTTCGAATGTGTGTGGATTACAGGGATCTCAACAAAGCTAGTCCGAAAGATAGCTTTCCATTACCCCACATAGATACCTTGGTGGACAATACTGCAGGACATGCATGGTTTTCATTCATGGATGGCTTTTCAGGATATAATCAGATAAAAATAAACCCTGAAGACATGGAAAAAACAACATTTGTAACCATGTGGGGCACATTCTGCTATAAAGTAATGCCATTTGGATTGAAAAATGCAGGGGCAACGTATCAAAGAGACATGGTAACTTTGTTTCATGACATGATGCACAAAGAGATTGAAGTATATGTGGATGACATGATTGCCAAATCCCGAACCGAAGAAGAACATATTCAAAATTTGAGAAAGCTTTTCCAGAGATTGAGGAAGTATCAATTAAAGATCAACCCCGCTAAATGCACTTTTGGGGTAACTTTCGGGAAGCTTTTGGGATTTGTGGTCAGCAAAAAAGGAATCGAGATTGATCCAGATAAAGTAAAAGCAATTCAAGATCTTCAACCACCCAATACAAAAAAGAAGTTCGAGGCTTTTTGGGAAGATTAAATTATATATCTCAGTTCATTTCTCAATTAACTGACAAATGTGATCCAGTGTTCAAATTACTTCGAAAGAACAATCTTGAAGTCTGGAATGATGAATGTCAAGAAACTTTGGATATTATTAAGAAATATTTATCCAATGCCCCCATTTTAGTGTCACCAATGCCTGATAGACCGTTAATTCTCTACTTGATAGTCTTTGAAAATTCGATGGGATGTGTACTGGGACAACATGATGAATCTGGAAGAAATGAAAAAGCCATTTATTATCTGATCAAGAAATTTACTGATAGTGAAATTCAATATCCACCAATACAAAAATTATGTTGTGCCTTGGTGTGGGCTACTCGAAGACTCAGACAATATATGTTATATCATACTACTTGGTTGATATCCAAACTTGATCCTTTGAAATTCTTAATGGAATCACTAGCTTTGACAGGCAGAATAACTAGATGGCAGATGTTATTATCCGAATTTGATATTATATATGTCAACCAAAAAGCAATAAAAGGAAGTGCCATAGCTGATTTTCTGGCCAGTCGTGTATCAGATGATTATCAGCCTTTGAGTTTTAAATTTCCAGATGAAGATTTGTTGTGCATATCCATGAATGAAGAAGTCAGAACAAATGATGAATCTTGGAAGCTTTACTTTGATGGAGCATCCAACGCCTTGGGACGAGGAATCGGGGCAGTTTTAATTTCTCCAGAAAATATTTATTATCCCTTTACAAGCAGACTGAAGTTCTTTTGCACCAATAACATGGCGGAATATGAAGCTTGTGTCATGGGATTGAAAGCAGCCATAGAAAGAAAAATTAAATGTCTCAAGATATATGGAGATTAATCGTTAGTGGTGTATCAATTACAAGGTGAATGGGAAACAAAAGATCTCAAATTATTGGAATACCGAAATTTTACCCTCGAATTAGTGAAAGAATTTGAGAGAGTCACCTTCAATTATCTCCCTCGAGAAGAAAATCAAATGGCTGATGCTTTGGCTAAATTAGGTGCTATGTTTCAGGCAACTAAGAAAGTTGATATGATGCCAATCAAAATGCAAGTATATGAAATTCCTGCACATTGTTATAGTGTGGAAGAAGAGGTAGATGGTAAACCATGGTATTATGATATCCTGCAATATATCAAAAATCAAAGTTATCCACAAAATGCATCTGAAATTTATAAAAGAACCTTGAGAAGAATGGTTGCTGGATATTTTCTTGATGGCGAGACTATATATAGAAGAAGCAATGATCAAATGCTATTGAGATGTTTAAATACCAGTGAAGCCAGAAGCATCATTGAGGAAGTACACAGTGGAATATGTGGAACTCATGCAAATGGTCTTTCCATGGCTAGAAAAATAATGAGATATGGATATTATTGGGCTACCATGCACACAGATTGCATTGATTATGCAAGGAAATGCCATAAATGCCAGATATATGCAGATAAGATTCATTTACCCCCATCTCCTTTACATGTAATGACAGCACCCTGACCATTTTCTATGTGGGGAATAGACGTCATTGGGGCAATCACACCAAAAGCATCGAATGGGTATTGTTTCATCCTTGTGGCAATTGATTATTTTACCAAGTGAGTTGAAGTTGCTTCATATGCCAATATTAAGAGGTCCACAGTCTGCAAATTCATAAAGAAAGAAATAATTTGTCAGTATGGCCTACCAGAAAGGATCATTACAGATAATGCTCTGAACCTTAACAACAAAATGATGACCGAAATTTGTGCACAGTTTAAGATCAAACATGCAAACTCAGTGGCATATCCTCCAAAGATGAATGGGGCAGTTGAAGCAGCAAATAAGAACATCAAGAGAATCATTACAAAGACCACTGAAACTTACAAAGATTGGCACGAGAAGTTACCTTTTGCTTTATATGCATACCAAACTACTGTTCGAACATCTACTGGGGCAACGCCTTTTCCTTTAGTCTATGGGATGAAAGAAGTCTTACCAATTGAAGTCGAGATTCCATTGCTTCGAATTTTGAGAGAAGTAAAATTGGATGAATCTGAATGGATCCAAGCTCGATTTGATCAATTGAACCTTATTGAGGAGAAAATATTGAAAGCTATTTGCCATGGACAGATGTATAAAAAACGGATGAAGAAGTCTCATTACAAGAAAATACATCCAAGAGAATTCCAAGAGGGTGATCTAGTACTAAAAAAGATCTTGCCTATACATAAAGATTTCTGTGGGAAATGGATGTCTAATTGGGAAGGGCCATACATTGTAAAAAATGCCTTTTTCGGATGAGCGTTGATCTTGGCAGAAATGGATGGAAAAATTATGAGAAACCCAATAAACTCAGATTCTATCAAGAAATATTATGCTTGAAAAAAAAGAGGGTCAAGATAAAAACCCGCAAAGGGCATCTTGCAACCAAATGAAGGATTTGAGTTGAAAACCTGAAAGGGCGGCTCAAATGCATGTTGATATTAGGCATCTGGCAATTGAACCCTCTTAAGATTTTAATAGTTTGGGAGGAACTTCACATCTACAAGCATTCTGACAACGTTTGAGATCTTTCAGACAAAAGCTTACATCAGTACTCTAAATTATATCAATTTGATTAATTTAGAAATACTTATGCTAATAATTTGTTGAGTCATTTGAATTTTTATCATTCCTATGCTTGCCATAACTTTGAATACAATTCTATTTATTAATAAACTCTAAGTTTATTTTCTCTAAATTCAATTTATTTGAGATTCAATTTATTTTCGAAAATTCAATTTATTCTTTTATTTTGTAAATGGATTAACATAATTTTGAAATAAGTTAAAGATTTCTGAATATCACTTTATGTTAATACTTTTAAGGGCATGGAATACAAAGTAAGTCTTATCAACTTTTGCAATCATTGTTAAAAAGCAAACAAATTATTACCATCATAGAGTTGTTTGGAAGCGGAACAAGAAGAAATATGTTCTCAATTGGCAGATTATGAATATAGCCTTTTTCCATACAGCAGTACAAAAATGCTTCGAATCTACAAATTCTGGCTCTACATCATATAAGTACTGTGATGTTTTGGTCCAAACACCAACTGAAGCAACCACCATGTTATCATGGTAGAAATAAGGAGGCTCAATAGCATCTTCTGGAAGTGTTCTTTGAGTTATCTGATCTGGTTCAGTAAGAACTCCAAAACCAATCATTGAATTAGGAAGATGAACTGCATGATTATCTTCATCAAGAAGCTTCTTTCCAAGCTACCTATACTTCTTCTTTTTTAAGAAAATCATAGCTCAAGTTTCGCCTTTTCTTGTAATTGGGATCATTGCATAATGGCTTCCTATCTTTTACCGGAAGAAGTGTGTCAGCAGCCTTAGCCATTTGAGAAACACATATAAAATATGTCAACTCTGCAATTGATGAATCAGGATCACATCTCTATGACTATTGAAGACTTAGCATTTGAGTATCCCATTTTCGTCAAGTATAACAGTTTACTCTCCTCATCAGAATCAGAATTCAGGATTTCCTTGGCATCAGAAGAACTATCAATATCTGTGAAATCATCTTGAAAGATCACTTCATGATCAGATAAGTAGTTATCAGAATCAACATGTTGCATGAGTGCGAGCTTTTCAAGAGCCTATACTATTGAGTTTTATTCTCAAGTAGTTTTGTGACATCATGCAAAAATTCAGGCATATCTACATCTACACTCTTCAAAGATGATAGATTCTCCATTCGAAGAGGAAAGATTTATTAGATTTCTACACAATTGAAGAAAGACCGAGTTCACCAATTTGAAATCAAATAAAAATGAACTTAATATTCATGCATCATATTTAGGCATTTGCAAAAATAGGTGCATTTCCATTCATTTTATACATGTTAAATGTTAACAAGAATTTCAAAGATTTTAGCAAAGATTCAAATCCATCACGATGGATCAGCTTTTCCAGAGAAAGTTCATAATGAGAAGAACTCATCTGAAGAAGGAAGAAGAAGTTCATAATGAGAAGAGCTTGTTCAACCTTTTACTTAAATCCATCACTTGATGGATCAGCTTTTCCAGAGAAAGTTCATAATGAGAAGAACTCATCTGAAGAAGGAAGAAGAAGTTCATAATGAGAAGAATTTGTTCAACCTTTTGTTTGAATTCATCATTTGATGGATCAACATTGCCAGAAAGTTCATAATGAGAAGAACTCGTCTGAAGAAGAAAGAAGAAATTCATAATGAGAAGAATTTGTTCAACTTTTTGTTTGAATTCATCACTCGATGGATCAACTTTTCCAGAGAAAGTTCATAATGAGAAGAACTCATCTGAAGAAGGAAGAATAAGTTCATAATAAGAAGAGCTTGTTCGACCTTTTGCATTACTCTATCACAGAAAGAGATATATCATCATCAACATTTCCAGAAGGAATTCATAATGAGAAGAATTCATCTGAAGAAGAACAAGAAGTTCACAATGAGATGAGCTTATTCAACCTTTGCTAGATTACATCACAAAAGGAGATGAATTGTCATCCCCAGTGGAAAAGTTCATAATGAGAAGAGCTAATCCCAAAGAAGAATTATTTCAACATTCATCATAATCAAGTGAAGTCAAATGAAAAAAAAAACTTATTATCTTTTCGTCTTTGCTCTATTCTTGTTAACACAAGAATAAACAAATAGGGGCAGCTGAAGATACTCATTTTTTCATTTGAATATTATTTATATTATTATTATTATTATAATTATTATTATTTTATTATTAATAAATATTATTACAAGCCTAATCCAGACTGGACCGGCCCAGTTACAAAAGACCCAACTGGCCCAAACCTAACAGAAACCCTAAAACCCATTTAAGGTTTGATCTCAGCTTCAGCCGCTGCTCTTCTTGCCAGCCGTTGGATCTAGGTTAGATCCAACGACCCAGATGGTTCCAGATGCAAACCCTAGGGTATGATACCTTAGGACCACGCGCCGTCGCCTCTGCTTCCAGCCGCTCCACGTTGCCGATACTGCTGCCACGACGTCCACCAAAGGCTTCCAGAAGAGCCCTTCTAGCCGCACACGTCGCTCTACAGTGAGTCACCACTGGAAGTCTGGTGACTCACTAAACAACCACCTTATTGACTGGTCCGAGAGCCACACTGTCGATGGCTATAAAAGCCATCAACCACCTACAAACAAGGGGACATCCAACAGCCACAGAAAAGGAAAAAAAACAATCCAGCAACCACAATCACCAAAATAGCAAGGAAAAGAGAGAAGAGAAACTTACCGAGGGAACAACGGTCATCAGAGCCTCCTTGCGCTGTCGGAAAGCCAAAGGTCGAAGGTAAAAAATTTTAGATCTACGCATTTCAGTAGTATTTTAGGCTAAAAAACCTCCGGATTTAGCTTTAGGGGAAACCAGGCTTTAATTTGGGGTGGGTTTTGTAATTTTCGGCCACCGGATGTGGTGGCCGGCGGCGGGTTTGGCAGTGGCCGACCGGAGATCATTTCCCTCCAGTGAGGGAAATTAAGAGAGAAGGGAGAGAGTTATTCTTCTCTCATTTTTGAGAGAGAATAATAAGAGAAGAAATGAGGATGCTGGCCCTTTGGGCCAGCCGTTTGGAGCTATATATATCCCTTCCCAAACGAAGTCGTTTTGGGAAGGGGTATATGCTTAATTTACACGTATGGACAAACCCTTTCCGCAGCCATCTTAGTTTTGTATCATTCCATTTTAGTCACTGAAATCATTTCCTATATGTCGTGATTTAGTCCTTTAATTATATTTTCTTATAATTTAGACCTGATCGAATATTTATAAATAATTAAGGTAAAATACGTATTTAGTCCTTACCCTTTCAATAATATTTATTTTAATCCTGACTAGTAATTTAGGTACATATTATAATTAATCCCTTAAACTTTATTAAAATTTATTTTAGTCCCGTATTTTTTTAGGATTAAATTACATTTTAATGTATATACTACATAATATTTATAACTATGGCCATTAATTGTTTATATTCTATAATTTAATAATTAAATTTTATATAATTTTGACCATAAGTTTTATATATCTTGCAATTTAATTCTATAATTGTAATTTCTTTTATATTTTAGTTATTTTAGTTTTTTACTATTATTACTTATATATATATATATATATATATATATATATATATATATAAATATATATTTTATTCAAAATCTTATTTATAAATTTAATATAGAATAATTTTTATTATAAGCATGTTTTAATTTAATATTAAAGAAAATGATTGTCTTAAAGCACCTAGAAGTCCGTTTTCTGATTTTTTACCCTATAAAAAATATATTAATTTTTTATTAATATTTATTTAATATCGAAGAAAAGAGCTGTCTTAAGGCACCTAGAAGTCCTTTTCTGATATTTCTTAATAAATATCTTATTTATAAATTAATAGATTTTATTAAAGATACTAATAAATTTGAAATAATAAGATTAAATATATTTTGAATTTTTAAATTTCTAATAATAGAGACAATTTATAATTAAAAAGTACCAATTTTGGGCGTTGTAGGGGTGCTAATCCTTCCCTAAACGTAACCGACCACGAATCCCTTTTTATTATTAAAAAGAACGAATTTTTGGTTAAAATGCACATCAGTTTATCTTTTAATCGATGTTTATTAAAAACTCTTTTAAATGATGATTTTTAGGTATTCGACCTACCTGACCCAAAAGGCCGATGGCGACTCCCAAATTATTTAAAAAAAACCATTTATTCACATCACTTTTCCTGTTAAATAAAAAATTCGTGCCCGGACGAAAACCGGTTACGACAATATGGCTTAATGACGCAGTCATAAACATAACAATATTGTAGATGAAAAATTCACTAATCATCTTATAACATTGCATCTTTATCAAGTTTAACAATAACCATAATAAGACGTGTATCATAATATGCCAAGAACATGAAATATAAATTTAATGGTACTCTTTCGAATAATGGATACATGTCGTCGTCACCATTAATAATGCATATAACACATAATAATAGTAAATTCCTCCATCACTGTCATGGATGGATATAAGTCCGAACAAATTATCATCCATCTGTCACTAACAAGACCAAAGTTTAAATAATATGCTTACAAATGATGTAAACTCTATGACATGTCAATTATATCATGAAATTGACAAGATAATCATGAGCACTTATAAACAATAACATATCTTATCGGTTTCATATTTGAGCTCATGGCTCTTAATACAATAGCACAAGTTGTCATCCTTTGAAGCTCTAAGTGAGCCAATAATGCACATAGTGATCACATACAAGGTGATGATCGAAAATACATACAAACACAAAGAAATGGACTACACTCACCTCAACCGAAGCAGCTCGATTTAGTTTGATTACACATTCTAAAAAACCTTAGCTTTTCCTTCAGGAGTGCTAGCTTCCACCGATCCTCTTGGTTCTATTACGGTAAAAGAACATTTGATCAACATAAATTTAACATCACATATGATTAATTTAAACAAAATTCTTTTAATTTTGTCATGAACCCTAACTTGAATTCTCGTTTAAAGTTTAGAATCAACTTTCCTGGAACTACTAATGGAAAAAATATATTACGAGGATTCAAAAATATGTATTTACCTTTTGAATTAAGTGAGAGGAATGCTTTCAATTTTTAAAGAAATAGTTTAAGGTTTAGCTTGATTTTAGGGTTTCTAAAGGTTCAAAGGTTGAAGACGATGATAAAATGATGCTTCAAGCTTACCTTGTACACCTTATAACCGGTGGAAGCAACTCGACCTTAAAGGGTTTCTTAAGTTAGATTAAAGTTAAAGAAAACTAAATAAAAATTTTAATTGTACCAAAATGAATGAAACGACAAGTGAGTAGCTTGTTCATCATCTTTAAAAAGATAAAATTATACCTTTAGTCATCTATGTATCCACTTCTTACATTTTACCATGGTCTAATTTATTCTTTAGTCTTTCAACTTTTTCTTGTTCTCACTTTAGCACTTAACTTTCACTTTTTAATGAAGTCTCTTGTTTCTTCATTTATTCCTTTTTAGTGTCTAAACCTTTATCTAAATTAAATATTCTTTAACCCAACATGCAAAAATAAAATTACTATAATTCTTGGAATTATCAAATACTAAAATAAATATGTCGAATTTTTTTTATCATTAGACGTCAGAAAGAATTTAGATTAATGTTCTGGGTGTTATAGTTTCTGTCATGAAGCCCAGAATTTTTAGCAAAGCGCCGAAACGATTGATTGTCTGACTAAGGCATCCAGGGACAAAAGCATAAGGCAAGTGGAGTATATTCATCCACTGTTACATTTCCTAAAAGTATCTTCACCAATTTGTTTGTACCTTTTTAGGGTCATATATTAACGCAACCGCGGACACCTGAAGGATATTCCTCATTGACTATATTATTTCTGACTTTGAATCCATCACAGTTATTTATCTTAAAACAATATCTAAAAAATTTTAGACAGAAATCACCTCTCGAATATTTAGCCATCCACTTTCCTTTAATGAAGTAAACTACTTCCTTTCATCCTTTCCTAACCTGGGACATAGGTCCTCCATTGTTGGTTGGGTATGCTCAATCTAAGAGGAAAACCAAACTCTCTAGACAACTTTCGACTCATTTTGATAAATCTAGAATGATCCAAGTTCAGTTTCAGCTTGCTGGTCTAACTTTTAATAGGCACCCTAACCTTAAGCCAATTCTCAAGCATTCCTGTGAAACTTAAAGCCTTGTACAAATCTTTTAAGTCGCGCTAGTAAGGGTAAAAAAGTTCTGCAATAAGGCAACTGAAGGAACCCACTTCTTCTTTCAATAGAAAACAAGATAACTTATGAGAATCTACCAAGAAGCTCTATAATATTGACCCAACGCTACTCGGTAGGTGTTCAACACATCCTTCAAAAAGTCTCGCACTAAAAAATGAAACCCAACCTCCGAAACAGAGAGAGGAAGGTAAAACCACTCATGACACCCATTGTTGTCATCGCCATAGTCACTCATATGATGCAAAGCAGAGAGAAAAGTAAGCTCAAATTCGTATTTTCCCCATTGTATACCATGACTCAGTAATCTTTGCCTCATGTCGACGAGTTTTGCATTCCAAGGAACCACCATCCGTCAGGAGTGGGTGGTTCGCCTCCACCTTGTCGCAACCATCTTTCGGTTGAGCCCCGGAATTGGGCTTCGACTTGAAAAATGTGGATTGGAGTCGCCACCGACCACTTTAAAACGAATTTAGGTGGGTCGGACACCATCTTACCTGATCTGCGTTGTACCAGAGACGTGTCGGGTTCGGGAGTCGGTTACGGTTAAGGAAGGATTAGCACCCTTGAACCGCCCTTTCGGTACCAATTAATTTATCGGTTGTCTTGATTGCGAAAAAATTAAAAATTTAAATTTAAATTTAAAAACTCGATTCGAATTACTTACTTGATTGGAATTACTCTAAAAAAGTTGAAAATGTTAAATAATAAAAAAATCAAAGAAAAAAAAATAAATACAATGAAATAAAATAAGATAAAAAAATATTAAATGAAAAGGAAAACAATAACAATAAAAAATTCGGACGAATGGTGTTGAAGTTGATGATGCAATATTGCACATTTAACATCTTTAGAAAACTTTTAACATGTGAAACAAGAATTCAGCATGGTAGCCAAGTATAAAATATACGTACTCTCCAGGGATAAAAAACGAGTGTTGAAAACTTCATCTTTCAATTCACCGTTTGCAATGTCAGGATCCCGCCATAAACACGACTGAAGCATGCTGCTCCACCTCATCATTGACAACACCAGATGATTAGCGTAGATCTTGAGAGTTTTAGATTGCCTCATGACAAGACAAATTTTTCCAGTCTCTTTCTGCTTCAACAGCTCCACAGTGCCAGCGCCTCTCTCTTTCCATTGATTTGTTTCTTTATCAAATCGATACAGCTTCAACTTCAGATCGAGGATGCTATCTTCATTTTCCTCGTCGGTGCTGACACCTACTTCTTCGAGTTTGGCATAGAAGCAACTTGGGCTCGGGTGTCTTCATCCTCAGTGGCGGGAGCAACTCAAACTGCTGGGAAACAAAAGCATCGTGTTTTCACCCTTGGTCTTCGCTGATGCAATCCACATGAGATTCCCAACCGTGTAAGCAAAGTGAATATGACTAGTTTGGGCCATAACTGCCTTCTCAAGAGGCGGAAGTGCAGCTTTAATCCGTTGCACAAGAATTGTCAACTTATGACTCCTAGAAGCTGTGTTCATTACATGCTCTTGCAAATTCAGCAAGATCCCCTAACTGGCGTAAGAGCCCAACGAGGCCAGCGACGCCGTCGAGAACAACTTTTGGATCTTCTTCATTAGCTTCTTTGTAAAGCTCCAGAGGCATTTTCGTTTTTTTTTTTGCTTACTGAAAGAGAGAGAGCCCCCTAGGTTAAAGTGATCTTGCAAATCCAAAATCTGCAATCTTTAAAATTGAACTGCTATCATTTGTTTAGAGGAGAAGGTTCTGAGGCTTTAGATCTCGATGTATAAGATTATTGTCGCGGAGAGCTTGCAAGCCAGCTGCCAGTTGCTGCATGAAATGTTTTGCCGTTCTCTGGAACACTTCCATGGCGTGAAATATACATAGAAAGGTCCCCCTCTCTTTTTCCCCAAATGCTTTTCCCCCCTCCTTTAGGAACAAAAATGAGTGATAGATAAGGTAATAGTCGTGGGGTACTGGAGTAGGTGGAGATAGTGGGATTGAACGTGGTTTAGTGGGTTGTTTGATGGAAATGGAATACCTGCAAAAAAAAATGTATATATATAAATTAATAAAATAATAATAATAAATAAATAATAATTTTTTTTGTTGTCTCGGACAAAAATGGATGTCTACAGCTGCCCCTCTTTGCACATTTTTGTGTTAACAAGAATAGAGCAAAGACGAAAAAAAAAAAAGACAATCAGTTTTTGTCCGGTGTTCTCAAATGTGATTGGGCTTCCTGGAATTGGGCCTTTGTCTTCTTCTCGGTTTAAAGATTTTGGCTTGAAAACTCTTCCAGAAAGCAATTTATCGCTGTCATCGAGCTGAATGAAATCGAACTCGTTAGGTCTTTGGTTGGCAGATAGCCCTTCTCGACTTAAGTTATGCTTTAAATGATGTGCCCTCGAAGCTGAGTGTAATCGAACTCGAGGGTCTTTGGCAGATAGCCCTTCTCGACTTAAGCTATACTGCAAATGATGTGCCTTAGAGCTGAGCGTAGTCGAAGTCAAAGGTCTTTTGGTGACATATAACCCTTCTAGCCTTGAGCTATGCTGTAAATGATGTGCCTTGGAGCTGAGCGTAGTCGAACTCGAAGGTCTTTGTTGACAAATAATCCTTCTTTGAGTTGGATATTCTTCGTCGCGAGGTTGAAATCCAATCTAAAGATGGATGATGCTTGTGTGCACGATTCCCTCCGTCGTGAGATTGAAACCGCGGGTGGCCCTTTCATCGTGAAGTTGAGCCTGGAATTGGATATCCTTCCAAGTAAGTAGCATTATTCCGAGTCCAATATCCTCCGCCGTGAAGTTGAAATTGGCTCTGGAACTGGGAAATTATTTGTCGACAACCAGCGGTCCCTTCGTCGTGAAGTTGAACATGCGTTGTCTGGAGTCCAATATCCTTCGCTGTGAAGTTGAAATTGGCTCTGAAATTGAGAAGTTGGTTATTGACAACCAGCGGTCCCTTCGTCGTGAAGTTGAACTTGCGTTGTCTGGAGTCCAATATCCTTCGTTGTGAAGTTGAAATTGGCTCTGAAATTGGGAAGTTGTTTGTTGACAACCAGCGGTCCCTTCGTCATGAAGTTGAACTTGCGTTGTCTTGAGTCCAATATCATTCGCTGGGAATTTGAAATTGGCTCTGAAATTGGGAAGTTGTTTATTGACAACCAGCGGTCCCTTCGTCGTGAAGTTGAACCTGCGTTGTCAGGAGTCCAATATCCTTCGCTGTGAAGTCGAAATTGGCTCTGAAATTGGGAAATATTGATTGACAACCAGCGGTCCCTTCGTCGTGAAGTTGAACTTGCGTTGTCTGGAATCCAATATCCTTCGTTGTGAAGTTGAAATTGGCTCTGAAATTGAGAAATGTTTATTGACAACCAGCGGTCCCTTCGTCGTGAAGTTGAACTTACGTTGTCTGGAGTCCAATATCCTTCGTTGTGAAGTTGAAATTGGCTCTGAAATTGAGAAATGTTTATTGACAACCAGCGGTCCCTTCGTCGTGAAGTTGAACTTGCGTTGTCTGGAGTCCAATATCCTTCGTTGTGAAGTTGAAATTGGCTCTGAAATTGAGAAATATTTATTGACAACCAGCGGTCCCTTCGTCGTGAAGTTGAACTTGCGTTGTCTGGAGTCCAATATCCTTCGTTGTGAAGTTGAAATTGGCTCTGAAATTGAGAAATATTTATTGACAACCAGCGGTCCATTCGTCGTGAAGTTGAACTTGCGTTGTCTAGAGTCTAGATCCTTCGTTGAGAAGTTGAAATTGGCTCTGAAATTGAGAAGTTGGTTATTGACAACCAGCGGTCCCTTCGTCGTGAAGTTGAACTTACGTTGTCTGGAGTCCAATATCCTTCGTTGTGAAGTTGAAATTGGCTCTGAAATTGAGAAGTTGGTTATTGACAACCAGCGGTCCCTTCGTCGTGAAGTTGAACTTACGTTGTCTGGAGTCCAATATCCTTCGTTGTGAAGTTGAAATTGGCTCTGAAATTGAGAAGTTGGTTATTGACAACCAGCGGTCCCTTCGTCGTGAAGTTGAACTTGCGTTGTCTTGAGTCCAATATCATTCGCTGGGAATTTGAAATTGGCTCTGAAATTGGGAAGTTGTTTTTGACAAGCAGCGGTCCCTTCGTCGTGAAGTTGAACTTGCGTTGTCTGAAGTCCAATATCCTTCGTGCTCATGGTTGAGTTTGTGTCGAACTGGATTTGTTTTGAACTGGTTCTCGAACCTATCTGAAATTGGTTCTAAGATGTCAAGTCGGTTGAGGTGTAGCTTCTTACTGCCGAGTTAATTAACCACCATCCTTCTTTGAAGGTGCTTGAGAATCGAGTATCCTTCATCCTGAAGTCAAAACTTGACTCTAAAAGCTGCAAAAACGTGTATGCTAAAATGATGAACGTGATGCACCTAAGTATGTTTAAGATGCATGCGATATGAATGAATTATGTGTTATCTTCTGGATGGAGTCTCGTGCTTTGTCTGTCAATCAGGTCCTTGGAATGGATCGTGCCCCATTTGCTTCCCGAGCTTTGGCTTTACAGACCTTTCATATCTGAGACTGTTCTGCTTGAAAATGTTTTTTCTCCTTTTTCTTGTTTTAGGAGAGAGACATGATAAAAATGTTGTAAAATATTGTTCGCAATTGAATCAAATTGTAAATGTGAGTTCAAAGAATATCAAAGGAATCAATAGCTCTTTTAACGTTTTCAGAGTTACAGCTCTTTGACAAATGTTCAAATGGATGGGTTGGCTTTCGCTTGACCTCCTTTCTAAGGTTTTGGAAAAAAAATGTCATCATTTTTTTAAAATATCTTGACATGCTTTGGCACTTCAATTGGGTGCAGACAAGATGACGAAACTAGCATGATCACTTACTAGACCTTTTATTTCAGTCCTCTGAAATCTTCTATTTGTTCAAGCATTGTAGGCTCCTCTAACAAAGGCAGTGCAAAAACATCGGTCTAAAAATGAAATTCTTGAGTGCTCGTGTGTAGTTGACTATAACAGGTGTTCCTTAACTCCCTTAGTCCATTTTACCGAAAATTTCTTGCTTAGATAGATTTGATTTAACTTGTCATTATCTGGCTAGCTGAATCCATAAAGCCGGGGCATTAAACCAATTGCTTTAGAGGGACAGCTTAATATTATAATCACTCTTATCAAGTTAACTGAAGGGTTCATCTCATCACAGAGTCTTCGGCCTGACAAGAGCAGTGGAGCAAACACCGAATTGCCAAGTGTCCGAGCAATGTCATGGTTTGAACGTAATCTACTCATAAGGCCAGGGCTTTCAAGTTTCCTCTATAACCAATTGCCTTAGCGGAATAGCTCAGTTTTTACGGATTCAATTTCTTAAGATTGTCAAGAAGAACCTGTTATAGTCTAGGTGTTTGTTGAAAGTAAAAAAATTCATCTTTAGAGTTCAATTTTCAAGCAATTGACCTAAACTAGATTCACTTACTCGACTATTCCATCTGTGAAGATCATTATCATCACTGAACGTCTTAAATAAAAAGCATAGTAATGTCATATGCATATGATGCCCCACGTTGTCCGCACCTTATGAAAGGAAAAGGTTACATTGGTTAATTGCAAGAGCATGGTACGGTGTTTGAGTGTATATTCTGGGTAAAGTTAAAGTCCTTGTTTCAGATTATGTTACTTGTCAAAGATCTGTAACTTTGAACCATTTACAGAGTTTCTTAATTCAGATGATATTTAAAGAATTGCAAGTTTGCAAATGTGATTTATTGCTCGCCATCATTAAAGCAACATAAATTTATTTAAAAGTCCTTGCAAAAACTTGAGAAAAGAATGAAAAAACAAATCCAAACAGAATGGCTCAAATGATAAGATGATATGCCTCACTTGGATGCCCCCAAGTTGTGGAAGTCGATCCGATTCTTGTTACGTATTTTCTGTATGATTCTCTTGATAGTGGAGTAATTCTCGATAGTGCACCCTGGGACTCCGCTATGATTTTCGCAATGAGCGTTCTCATCATACTACCTGGGGTACGGGGCTTCATGGACACCACGTGTGCATCAAACAACTGTTGGTAAAGCTCCTTATATGTCATAGGATCGGAATGTTCTCATTTTTGATGAGACATGTGAATGTAATGAAAAAAGGGAATCATAATGCGAATGTAAAGAAAAAAATAACAAAATGCACAATATGCCTGAATGTATGATGCATGAAATGTTCGAGGCGTTGATCCGAAAAATGTGCCCATTATTCTGAATAATCCTTATTGGGGACAAAAATGTTACTTCTGAAGAGACAAAAAACTTTTTTGATGGTATAGATCCTGCACAGCCTCTGGAAAGTTGATTCGTCTTCCGCTTTTTCACCGGTTGAATATCTTGTCGAACCATTCCAGTTCCTTTAGCTAAACTCGTGCGGGTAACGAGTTGCTTGCCCCAAAAAAGGTCTCGAATGACTGCATCTCCGGCCTTCGCTCTATGCCGTCCAAACGAAAGTGCCATTGGAGCCCTCCATCCGAAGTTTGTCGACTTATTTTTGGAATTCATCAATAATGGTCTCCGGCTTAGCTAGGGTTTCACCATCTTGTTCTCGTAATTTTCGAAAGGACTCTCTGGGTCAGTAACCATTTCCTCGTCTTGCCCCTGCAACTTTTGCCTCTGAGTATTCTTTGATCACGGTTGGACTTCTGAGCTTTTTGTCTCTTTGTATTATAACTCCTTTGTCCATTAATGCAGATTATTTATGTTTAAAAAACACATTTTTGGTGGATCAACACCTCGTTTAAATGATGCGAATGATGAAAACAAAACAAAAGAGAACAATTAATGAAAAAGGTTAGTGATGTGAAAATAATAAAAAGCGATCATGAAAATAAAAGTCCTACCCCACATGATATCTACCCGAACATGCTTAGTATTCCTACCCAGACATGATCTCTATCCCGCATGCTAATTTCAAACAAATCCTAACCGCATATTTGTCTAGTTCGCATGCTTCGAACAGAGAGTAAAGTAGGAAATAAAGTAGCCTAGGGTTTAGAATGAGGTTTTGGGGTGGGCTCTAACTCCTTCAAAGTCTCCCAGTTTAGGTTCTAAAACACGGTACCCGAGTTCTCCTTGCTGGTGCCCCCTTGGGCTTACCAGACCCTTAGTCCTAAGCCCATCACAGGCTTGTGTGGACTAAGTTAAACTCGAGAGGACACATTCCCTTATGCCCATACGGAGAATAAATTCACACGAAGGCATAAGGTATATGAATCCCGAAGGCTACTTGCTAGGCCCGCACGGTGAATAAATTCACACGAAGGCGTCGCTTTCACCCCCACTTAAAAGGGTTCGGAGCTCGGGTATAGAGCCAGAGATGGAAACTTTTCAAAAATCTGAAATCATTGAAAAAAATGTTAGTACAACTATTTATTTCAAAAATAATCAAAGGTAAATAACTGGAATCGAATAAATAAATTAAAATTTACAATTTACAATTTTCGCATAAAAAGACAACCGAAAATTAATTCTGGCCTGACTCACTTACCTGTCCCCAGCGGAGTCGCCAAGCTGTCGCAACCATCTTTCGGTTGAGCCCCGGAATTGGGCTTCGACTTGAAAAATGTGGATTGGAGTCGCCACCGACCACTTTAAAACGAATTTAGGTGGGTCGGACACCATCTTACCTGATCTGCGTTGTACCAGAGACGTGTCGGGTTCGGGAGTCGGTTACGGTTAAGGAAGGATTAGCACCCTTGAACCGCCCTTTCGGTACCAATTAATTTATCGGTTGTCTTGATTGCGAAAAAATTAAAAATTTAAATTTAAATTTAAAAACTCGATTCGAATTACTTACTTGATTGGAATTACTCTAAAAAAGTTGAAAATGTTAAATAATAAAAAAATCAAAGAAAAAAAATAAATACAATGAAATAAAATAAGATAAAAAAATATTAAATGAAAAGGAAAACAATAACAATAAAAAATTCGGACGAATGGTGTTGAAGTTGATGATGCAATATTGCACATTTAACATCTTTAGAAAACTTTTAACATGTCAAACAAGAATTCAGCATGGTAGCCAAGTATAAAATATACGTACTCTCCAGGGATAAAAAACGAGTGTTGAAAACTTCATCTTTCAATTCACCGTTTGCAATGTCAGGATCCCGCCATAAACACGACTGAAGCATGCTGCTCCACCTCATCATTGACAACACCAGATGATTAGCGTAGATCTTGAGAGTTTTAGATTGCCTCATGACAAGACAAATTTTTCCAGTCTCTTTCTGCTTCAACAGCTCCACAGTGCCAGCGCCTCTCTCTTTCCATTGATTTGTTTCTTTATCAAATCGATACAGCTTCAACTTCAGATCGAGGATGCTATCTTCATTTTCCTCGTCGGTGCTGACACCTACTTCTTCGAGTTTGGCATAGAAGCAACTTGGGCGCGGGTGTCTTCATCCTCAGTGGCGGGAGCAACTCAAACTGCTGGGAAACAAAAGCATCGTGTTTTCACCCTTGGTCTTCGCTGATGCAATCCACATGAGATTCCCAACCGTGTAAGCAAAGTGAATATGACTAGTTTGGGCCATAACTGCCTTCTCAAGAGGCGGAAGTGCAGCTTTAATCCGTTGCACAAGAATTGTCAACTTATGACTCCTAGAAGCTGTGTTCATTACATGCTCTTGCAAATTCAGCAAGATCCCCTAACTGGCGTAAGAGCCCAACGAGGCCAGCGACGCCGTCGAGAACAACTTTTGGATCTTCTTCATTAGCTTCTTTGTAAAGCTCCAGAGGCATTTTCGTTTTTTTTTTTGCTTACTGAAAGAGAGAGAGCCCCCTAGGTTAAAGTGATCTTGCAAATCCAAAATCTGCAATCTTTAAAATTGAACTGCTATCATTTGTTGAGAGGAGAAGGTTCTGAGGCTTTAGATCTCGATGTATAAGATTATTGTCGCGGAGAGCTTGCAAGCCAGCTGCCAGTTGCTGCATGAAATGTTTTGCCGTTCTCTGGAACACTTCCATGGCGTGAAATATACATAGAAAGGTCCCCCTCTCTTTTTCCCCAAATGCTTTTCCCCCCTCCTTTAGGAACAAAAATGAGTGATAGATAAGGTAATAGTCGTGGGGTACTGGAGTAGGTGGAGATAGTGGGATTGAACGTGGTTTAGTGGGTTGTTTGATGGAAATGGAATACCTGCAAAAAAATGTATATATATAAATTAATAAAATAATAATAATAAATAAATAATAATTTTTTTTGTTGTCTCGGACAAAAATGGATGTCTACACACCTACTTCTCTAATTTTTTTCACCGTCTTTGTGATGCCCTTCATCATCATGGCAAGCAAATCAAAATCAAACCTTTGTAATTCAATTTCGTTTTTATAGAATATCATCATTTAGTGCAAACTTAAAATTTTGTAATTTATCAAAATAGGAGAAGCGAGTTGTAATTTCAGTTTGTAATTTTTTTCAGTTTTATAGAATATCATCATTTAGAATAGATTCATTTAGTGCAAAAATATGGTTGAAATTACAAACCTTTGTGATTTTTTCCCCAAAAGTTTGTAATTTCAGTTCGTAATTTATGCATGTTAGAAGACAAACTCAATTATTGTAGGAGTTCAACGTGGCAATATGGAAATCACATGTGCATGTTGGCAAGAAATCAAATCTTTGCAATTAAAATATCTAGAAAAGTCTTGAAATCCTTGGCTAAGGAATTCAATCATGCGGCTAGAAGAATATAGAAGCAATTTAAGTCGGTTTATTATATATATATATATATATATATATATATATGTGTGTGTGTGAGCAAAGCAAGCATGTAGGTAAGTGAGGAAAAGTGAGTAACGAGTGAGAGAAAGAAAAATAGAGAGATTTGAGAGATTTGAAAAGCTTAGAAAAGTTATATTGGTGGAGTTTGTAAACTAGCCGCAGCTAGTGTCATAATATTGTAATATTGAGGTAGTGTCATTGTAACGTATTTTGTTTCGTATCAATAAAAAGTTCGAGTTATAAATTAAAGTGAGTCCATCTATGCTTCCAACAAGTGGCCTCAGATCTTGGTTTGAGTTTAATGTGGTGGAGAAGATGGCCAACATGATTCAACCTCAAATTCCGAGATTGACAAAGACAAATTATGGCAACTGGAGCATTCAAATGAAGGCGTTACTAGGCTCCCAAGATTGTTGGGATATCATCGAGGATGATTACATTGAGCCTGAAAATGCAGCAGTAGAAGCAGCCCTGGAAAAAGAAGAAAAGAAGGTTTTGAAGGAATCCCGGAGAAAAGATAAAAGAGCATTGTTCTTTATTTTTCAAGGAGTAGACGAATCTACCTTTGAAAAAATTTCTGATGCGAAGACCGCAAAACAAGCGTGGGAGATTTTGCAAAAATCTCTACAAGATGTCGAAAAAGCGAAGAATGTACGCTTACAAACTCTCAGAGCTGAGTTTGAGATGTTAAAAATGAAAAATACAGAAAACATCGATGATTATATTAGCCGTGTGAAAGCGGCCGTAAATGAAATGAAAAGAAATGGCGAATCACTCAATGATGTTAGAGTGATGGAAAAATTTTGCGGTGATTGACAAGAAAATTCGATTATGTGGTGGTGGCAATCGAAGAATCAAAAGATTTATCCCAAATATCGATCGATGAGCTTGTGGGTTCACTTCAAGCCCATGAGCAGAAAATAAAACAAAATGAAGATTCTGAAAATCTGGAGCAAGCTCTACAAAGCAAGATGAATGTAAACGAAGGAGAAGCTAGCAGCAGCTACACACGAGGTCGAGGAAATCGTGGTAGTTATCATGGAAGATACAGAGGAGAACGAGGAACTCGTGGACGTGGTGGTCGATCATATGGCACCGATCAAATAAGTGGAAACAATCCAACATCAGGCTGTGGACGAGGATTCAGAGGCCGAGGTAGAGGCATATATCAACAAGGAAATAAATTCCAGGTACAATGTTATAATTGCAATAAGTATGGTCATTATAGTTATGACTGTAGATCTGTACCTAAACAAGAAGAAAGAAATAACGTAGCAGCAGCTGAAGAAGAAAAAATTGAAAAATCTCATGTATTCCTCACTTATAAAGGAAATGAAGAATTCAAGAAAAATATTTGGTATCTTGATAATTGTGCCAGCAACCATATGTGTGGTCAAAGGGAACTGTTTGTGAAATTAGATGAAACAGTCCATGGATGAGTAACGTTCGAAGATGACTCACACGCAGAACTAAAAGGAAAAAGCGAAGTAATGATTACTCAGAGAAATGGAGAAAAGAAATACATTTCAGATGTTTATTATGTACCTTCTTTGAAAAGCAATATCATCAGTCTTGGTCAACTCCTAGAAAAAGGATATGAAGTGCATATGAAGAATCGCTCGCTTGCCATCAAAAATAAAGAATGTGAATTGATAGCCCAAGTTGATATGACTCGAAATCATCTCTTTACAATTGATATCGAGTCGGGAGAAGTCAAGTGCATGAAGACCACGATCAAAGATGATTCATGGCTGTGGCATCTAAGATATGAACATCTTGGATTTTCTGGTTTGAAGCTGTTATAAAAAACAAACATGGTGAAAGGACTACCAGAGATCAACCCTCCAAATCAATTATGTGAGGCTTGCATCAAAGGAAAACAACATATACAAAGCTTTGAAGTTGGTAGATCCTGGCGTGCCCGAAGACTGCTAGAGATAGTACACACATATATAGTCAGTCCTTTTGACATACCATCACTTGGCATTAACAGGTACTACCTAACTTTTATTGATGATTTTATTAGAAAATGTTGGATTTATATCTTGAAAGAAAAATCAGAAGAGCTGGAAAAATTAAAAGAATTTAAAGCAATGGCGGAAAAACAAAGCGGTCAATATTTGAATATACTCAGATCAGATAGAGGAGGCGAATATATATCAAAGTTATTTGAAGAATTCTGCAAAGAGCATGGCATCATCCATCAGCTGACAGCCAGATACACACCACAACAAAATGGAGTTGTAGAAAGAAAGAACCGCACAATTCTGGACATGGCAAAAA
This sequence comes from Hibiscus syriacus, assembly GCF_006381635.1. Classification (NCBI taxonomy): domain Eukaryota; kingdom Viridiplantae; phylum Streptophyta; class Magnoliopsida; order Malvales; family Malvaceae; genus Hibiscus; species Hibiscus syriacus. Next base: position 1,459,458 of record NW_024063349.1, read on the forward strand.
ATATGATAAAAGGTAAGCAACTACCAAGAAATTTCTGGGCTGAAGCAGTTCGATGTGCAGTTTACCTATTGAACAGATGTCCAACAGAAAGTGTGAAGTATATGACACCAAACGAAGCATGGAGTGGTCAGAAACCAGGAGTTGGACACCTTAAGATTTTTGTATGCATCGCATATGGCCACGTTCCTGAATAGACAAGAAAGAAGCTTGATGACAGAGGAGAAAAATGTATTTTCATTGGCTATGATGAAAGAAGCAAAGCTTACAGATTATATAATCCTCTTACCAAGAAGGTAATAATTTCAAGAGATGTCGAGTTTGATGAAGCAGACTATTGGAAATGGAGCAAAGAAGAAAAGAAAGTTGAAGTACTATTTTTTAATGAAGATAAAGATGATTATCTTATCAATCAAGATGAACAAACTGATGATCAATGTCCTCAATAAAATATACCATCGTCGTCAAGCAGCAACAACGATGCCAGAAACATAATAGAAGATTCTGAAACACCTCCCACAGAAGTTCAAAGATCCACAAGAGAGAGAAGAATGCCAGAAAGGTACAACGATTATGAACTAAATAATGTTTCACTTTTATGTTTACTTGTGAATAGTGATCCAATAACATACGAAGAAGCGGTTGAAGATGACAAGTGGAGGAATGCAATGGATGAAGAAATTGCATCAATAGAAAGAAATGATACATGGGAGCTAACAAGACAACCAGAAGGTCATAACCCAATTGGAGTAAAATGGGTTTACAAGACAAAGACCAATAAAGAAGGAAAGGTCGAGAAACACAAAGCGAGGCTAGTTGTCAAAGGCTATAAGCAAAGAAAAGGAATAGACTATGATGAAGTATTTGCTCCAGTAGCAAGGATTGAGACCATCAGACTTCTCACAGCAGTTGCAGCACAAAAATGATGGGAAATTTATCAAATGGATGTGAAGTCAGCATTTCTAAATGGCTACCTAGAAGAAGAAGTTTATATTGAGCAACCACCTGGATACATTAAAAAGGGACATGAAGACAAAGTTTATCGATTGAAGAAAGCTCTATATGGTCTGAAGCAAGCCCCAAGAGCATGGAACACGAGAATTGATGAATATTTCCAGAGAAATGGGTTCATGAAGAGTCCGTATGAGCATGCCTTATACACAAAGAAAAATGAAGACGATGATATCATGATCGTGTGCTTATATGTGGACGACATGATTTTCACAGGAAATAATCCAGGTATGTTCAATGATTTTAAGAAAGTTATGACTAAAGAATTTGAAATGACAGATATTGGAGAAATGTCATACTTCCTTGGAGTTGAAGTGAAGCAAATGCAAGAAGGAATATTTATATCACAAAAGAAGTATGCAGAAGAAATTTTAAGAAAATTCAGAATGAAAGATTGCAAGCCGGTAGCCACTTCAGCAGAACCAGACATCAAATTAAGTGTGAATTCAACAAGAGAGCAAGTGAATCCGACGTTGTTTAAAAGCATCGTTGAAAGTCTAAGGTATCTGACTATCACATGACCAGACATAACATACGCTGTGGGATTGGTAAGTAGATTCATGGAGAATCCGAAACAAGATCATTGGATTGCAACAAAAAGAATCCTCAGATATGTCAAAGGTACAACAGGTCATGGCTTATTCTACAAGCATTCAGAAAATTCGAAGCTGGTTGGTTATTCTGATAGTGATTATGGGGGAGACTTAGACGATCGGAAAAACACAACTAGATATCTATCTCATATCGGCTTTGCAACATTTTCATGGTCATGAAAGAAGCAACAAATGGTAGCTCTTTCAACATGTGAAGAAGAATACATAGCCGCAGCAGCGTGCACTTGCCAAGCAATGTGGTTAAAGAATATTTTGAACGAGCTAAATTTAGCACAAGAATCAATTACAATCTATGTCGACAACAAGTCTACAATTTCTCTTGCCAAGAATCCAGTCTCCCATAGCCGAAGCAAGCATATTGATACAAAGTATCATTTTATACGAGAGCAGGTGAAGAACAAAAATGTGGAGCTAATTTACTGCAGAACTAAAGATCAACTAGCAGATATTTTCACAAAACCATTGAGAGCATATATATTCAACCGACTCAAAGAAAAGCTCGGAATGGAAAATCGAGTTTGAGGGGGAGTGTTAGAAGACAAACTCAATTATTGTAGGAGTTCAACGTGGCAATATGGAAATCACATGTGCATGTTGGCAAGAAATCAAATCTTTGCAATTAAAATATCTAGAAAAATCTTGAAATCCTTGGCTAAGGAATTCAATCATGCGGCTAGAAGAATATAGAAGTAATTTAAGTCGGTTTATTACATATATGTATATATGAGCAAAACAAGCATGTAGGTAAGTGAGGAAAAGTGAGTAACGAGTGAGAGAAAGAAAAATAGAGAGAATTGAGAGATTTGAAAAAGCTTAGAAAAGCTATATTGGTGGAGTTTGTAAACTAGCCACAACTAGTGTCGTAGTTTTGTAATATTGAGGTAGTGTCATTGTAACGTATTTTGTTTCGTATCAATAAAAAGTTCGAGTTATAAATTATCATGAGCCCATCTACGCTTCCAACAATGCCAACAAAAAAAATAGTTCACACCGATACATGTGGCTATCATATCATCATTCTATTTCTAATTTAATACTGGAGTGATCAAAATAAGAATAAATCAAAAGTTTAGTGATGAAATTAGAAATTTTAAAATTTTAATGAAACAAAACAGGAATGAAGTCTAACTCGAGTGATTAAATATATAGTTTACCCATATTTTTAGTATTGTTTTCTATAGTTTTCAAGTTTTTAGCTATGGTACGGCAAATCTAAAGAAATTACCGAGGTAAGGCAGTAGCCAGTCTATTAGAAACCATTATCAAAGGGGTTTCGTGCATGATGCATCACTGATGTGGAGGTAGTTCAAAATTTGAATTGCAAATGTGCTTCGAGAGTCTTGCTGACATGAATCGACCATAAGTTCTGCATTGATAATATAACTGTAGACTGTAGTAGTAGTAGTATTCTTGCCTTCAATCAGGCAGACAAGTGTCAGCCCTGGGTTATTTTATTGGTTACAAGCCCAGATTATGCATCTTTGTTGTTTTTCTCAGGAAAGAAAACACACTCTCTAGAATATCAATGGAATTGAATCTAGCTGGCACAGTGTTTGTTCTATAAGATTTTTGAAGGTGGAAAAATGAAAGAAATTGCTTCAAATTATAAGAGAAACAAGAAAACAATTTTTTCTTAGTTTGGAGGGTTTGAGGAGAACCACCTTCTGATACTCTTGACTCCTCTAAGCTTCATCACAAGTTCTTCACGCTGAGCTTCAACTTCTGCATATTTAAGGCTCATTTGGAGATAACGCTCTCGTATGTCACTTAGCTCTGCCTCTAGAGATGTTTTTGTGCGTTCATATTTCTCTTTTGCCACAACTTCAGTTTCAACAGTTGATTTTCTTGATGTATTTGATTGACTTCTCCGACCCTCTGATAACCTGGTAGATGATTCATAGCAGGATTAGTTCATGGAGTTGAACTTCATCATGGAAGATAAATTATGGAATTTAATGCATTAACGTGTTCCTATATTATCACCTAGTTACACGAGCTTTATACTTGTTATTGGATTCCGTGGCTTTGGTAAGCTCACTTTCATTGCTTCCATCATTGGAATCGTAATGACTATCCTGGATTGTAAGATGAAATGGAGAAGGAATCACCAAAATGTTAATTCTAAATCTGAACTTTACGATTTCCAGATTTCGTACCGAAAGGCGAAAGTAGATTTGTTACCTCTCTTCTGTTTCTGTGATAACCGGAATGTCGCTGCGTCTGTTTTTCTTCCACTTTCAGTTTCAATTTATCCTCAAGTGTTTCAGGTTTTATCAGAAGCTCATCTTTCTCCTCTTGAAGCTGTTTTATTTGCTGCTGGAGCTGTCTGTTTGTCTGCTTGATCTCATTAAGCTCATTTTTAATCTCTACATTCTTTAATAATGGCTCTTTTGTTGCGAGATCGCCTTCCATCTGCACAAGTTTTTCTTCCAAGGCTACTTTTTCATGTTTGTAAACATCCAACTCTGAAACAACCTTTTGCAAGGTAGAAATCTGCTGCATGAAGTAATTTCTCTCTGCCTTCAGATCATCACATTCTCTGGATAATAGATGCAATGAAGTTTCGAGTTCGCCTTTCACGGCTTCAATCGAGACAAGTTCATCTCTTAGAGCCAAAATGTCATCCTCAAGATTTTCTATCTTCAGCTGCTGAACCTTCATATTGCTAGATTGTTCTGATACTTTCTGCTGTTCATATTCAGAAACAATCAGCTTTAATTCGAGGTCATTCACAATGGTTTTGAGTTTCCCTTCACTGGACTTGTAACACTCCAACAACTTCAAAGCTTTTTCATGTTCCACCATCAATGCTTCCCGGTTTTCTCTCGAGGCTGCAAGTTCGCTCAACAGGTCGTCCACTTCTGATTTAGCTTCAGTTTCCGTTTTCTTGAATTCATTCTCAGTAAGCCTCAGTTTAGATTTGGCTTCTTCAAGAGCTGATTCTAGTTTAACTTTATCTTCTTGTAAACCTGAAATTTCACATAGAGCATCATAAGCTGTTTTCTCCTTTTCATGATGTGCTGCAGAGAGTTGCTTAGCAAAACTTTCCACCTCTTGTCGAAGATTTTCGACTTCATCGGTTCGACTACAGGAGCTTTCTTCAAGCTTCAGTTTTGCCTCGAGTTTCATGGTTTTATCATAAATTTCATCCAACCCCAATGTTAGCCTCTCCTCTTCTGATGCGAAATCTTTCATCACTAAAGTTAGATTTCCATCAAACACTTCAATCTTTTTGCTGCACTCCCTTAATTTGCCCTCCAAGTGAGCACAATGCTCTTCCAATTCTGACTTGTCCTTCCTCAAGTCCTCAGCCGACTGCTTAATCGAATTGCATTCTTCGATTAGTGTCTCATTAGTTGCTTGTAACTCTGTAATTTCTCTTCTCAGATATTTACACTTATCCTCAAGTTTACTTTGGTTCAACCTAAGTTCCATAATCTCCTCTTCCTTTGACTGTATTGTAGTTTCCAGTGTTTGAATGTCAGTTCTTTTTTGAGCTAACTCGTTTACTAAATCAGTTACTTCAGCTTCAAGTTCAATTCTTTGAGTTTCAAGTTCCTGAATGTAACTGTTGTAATCACTTTGAATCTCCCTGAGAATTTTCTTCCTTAGTTTCTCTTCCAGGAGAAGCATTTCAGACTTTTGTTCACTTCCTGCAACTCCTCCATTTGTTTCCTTTATCTTGAGTAGTAATTCAAGATTCTCATCGGTCAGCTCGTTGCAATCAGTTTCTAACTCCTCTAGTTTTGCTCTCAAGGCTTCGATTTCTCTGATCAGATGCACATCGCCACCCTTCCGAAGCTCCGGATTTGAAAAATGTCTTTCCTTTCGAGACTCGGATAGCTTTACTTTCAAACCAACGAGTTCTCTTTCTTTAGCTGCTAACATATTCTTATATTCTTCTTCAAGGGCATCACTATTTTCTTTGTCTTTCAAGGCCTGTTCGACACGATGCGCCTCGGCCTGCAAATTCATCTCTGATTCTCTTGATTGTTGAAGCTGGATCATTAAGTTCCTGTTTTCCTCTGAATTTTGCTGCATAGTGTTCTCCAATTCACTCACATGTGAACGCAGGGACGAAATGTTCTCCATTTCAACTTTCTGCTTTTCTATGGTCTCTTCCAGCTCCTGAAGAACTGAAACAAGCTCAACATTTGCTTCTTGGCTCCTCTTCAACTGCAAAGTCAGGCTGTCATTAGTCTCTTTTTGGAACTTAATTTCATTTTCCAATTCCTTCTGTAAAAGGGTTATTCCATCATCCTGAAACGTTGAATCTCCCGAGGTTGTTTGTTTCACCATTGATTTCTCCAACAAAGTTTTCAGATGCTCGACTTCTTTCCTTAGTCCGTCGCGTTCCGCGTTCGCCGCCGATAGTTCCGTCGTCAAATTTGCCTGAGTTTTAGACTGGTCGGAGTATTGTTTCCACAATATGTCCAAATCAAGCATCAACTTGTCGGCATTCTTCTTCCACATCTTTGCTTCCGCATGAAGCTCTTCAATCGTTTTCTCTGCTGCTTCAAGAAGGTTTTTTGCAGAATCGTTGGCTCTCCAAGTATCCGAAGAACTGCTTTGTGAAACAAAAGATGAATGATCTGAATGAGAAAGATCATCAACGTGAGAATTCCCATTGTTTAGACCATTTTGAGAAGTGGGTGCAACTTGTTTTTCCATCAGGCTCATAGAGTCGCCATTCAAATTGCTTACAGAAGATGAACTTTCCCTCCCTATAGAACTCTCTGCCGAGTCATAGCTGAGAAACGAATCTGAAGCTGAGAAACTTGCTTCCTGTGGTTCAAATACTATTAGTTTAGTATTGCAGCGGTCGTAAATAGTCATTTAAGATCGATAAAAATGAGACTCTAACGTACCCTACTGACAAGTTCTTCTTGGAGTGGGGCTGAGACAAAATCTGGAGTAAGAGATGAATCTGCAGCTTTTGCTGTTGAACTCTCTGTACCATCTGAACTAAGGCTCAGATCAGGAGGGTGTTTGGTGTTATTACCTTCCTCTTTGGAATTTGTCTGCTCTGTTTCATTGTCCCTAAAATAATCCATTTCAAGTCGTCAAGCGGTTTGAGGTGATAAATCTGTTCAAAATTTTTCTTATTGCATTGACAAAGTATACACATCCTATCCTGCAGAAAGACCTACTCGTATTGGAATTTCTTAAATCGAATGATATTCTCTTTTACTAATGAGACCCTTCAATTGGTTCGATCCAATACAACATTTAAAGTAAAATGAGAAGGGCAGCAGTGAATGATACATACATGGGCTTTGGTCTTGGTGTCAAACATTGAATTTTCAACTGCATATCAGAATCATGAATGTTCATTAGCAAAACACAATGAATGGTACAGGGACTACCGAACCAATCCTTCACGTTTCTAATTAAATGGTATGTATTTAATGTAATAAAGAATGATAACAGAGAAGAAATAAGATCGATCACCTGCAGAACTGTCCCATGGTTGCATTTTTTCAACGGCAATGAAACCGGAACAACGACTGTTGAATTTATGTAGCCTGTCATATTCACTGTCGCCTCTCCAAGGATGCTAGATCTCGCTGATCCCTACAGTTCGACATTCGTTTCTGTTCATATCTGTAAACTATAAACTATGATCCAACAATATTTCATAAAAGCAAATTCACCATTGCAACAACAAGCTTGAAGAGACAATCTCCCATCTTCTCTGTTTTTGATACCCAAGTAGATTCCGACAAAGTCTCTGTCCAATGACAACTCCCATTTCGAACCAGTGCTTTGCTCGTCTTTGCCATGGTTTTCCCATTCTCCATTGACATGATCGACGTAAACAACCTGTCCCATCCTTTTGGTACCTAATAAAAGAACACACAATGTTTTAAAAATGAAACATAGAAGAAGAACAAGACATGAATGTTTACCTGCACCAGTTTGAAGTTGGAGAACTTAAAATCTATCTTTTCCCCTGATTTATTACTTCCAGGTGCCGGCCTTGTTTTATGCAACCTAAACATTTCTTATTTGTTCTAAATCTTTGTTTTTTTTTTCTGGGTTAATCTGGAAGATATTCAGATAAAACGTAGCAAAAACATTACAAACCAAAGGAAAATGGTTAGCTTTCCGGTCATTGTTGTGAACCTTACTTGCTAACTTTATTGTCACTCCCATGCAGAGGAACACTCTGGTGCACTGAATTTCATTCTGTCACCCTTTCAACATATGACACGTGTAGATAAAAGTCAACTTTGAAGAGAGACTTCTGAGGTGGCTGAAAATAATTGGTTGATAGTTTAAGATGTTCCAAAAGACAGGCGTCCAAACAAACAGAAAATATCTGCCCTACAGGAGACAGAACACGAAGGTACAACAAGGTTTGTTGGTTGATTACATAAGATTCAACTGTCTCGTCATCATTAACAACATAAAACCAAAGTGAGGAGATAATACCAATACGATATTTGTTGTATTTGTATCCTAATAAATTTGGCAACCCTTTTTTTTCTCGTACTTACCGCTGTAAGTTTAGGTACTATAAGAATGTTTATACTAAAAAAAATGTAATCTTTGTTAGTTTTCATTTATATAGCATACACTAATAACCATTTTAGTTTCTGTATTGTCGATAAATTTAACAAATTCATATATTCTTATTAACAAAAACTATAAGAGAAGCTTAGAGTGGGTTCCATAAAAACTTGATCCAACAATGAGAAAGTAGAATGGATTCCAAGCTCAGAGTACTTGAAGCCCACATCCGGAAGAACTCATTAGTTGTTCCTTAGCCATCATTAAAAATATATAGGCATGGGTAGGGATGGTTACGGGACCTGAACCCAACGGGTTTTGTCGGTTTTTTAGGTTGGATTTTTTATAAGATAAGTTCAGGCGTGTCAGTTCTGGTTTAAGGTGAAAAATATTCAACCCAAAAAATAATATAATTATATCTTGTATATTTATGGATAATTGTAATAATACTTCATTTATATTATTTTTTCAATTAAGACCCTATTTTATGAACAAATTAATAATTTTAGATTATTTCGAGTCAAGTGGGGTTATATTCGAATTTCATCTCAAAAGTCAGGTCGGATTTTGGGTCAGAGTCAGGTTTTATCTCAAAAGTCATGTAGGATTTTGGGTCGGATGAAATTATCCCAAACTCAAGTCCGATCAAATTTTGGGTGGAAGGTATAAAATTTTCAGATCAGTTCGGTTTGGCCGGAAACCTGACCAAACATGACCCATGCCCATCCCTAGGCATGGACAGCGAAACACATGGCTCAAAAGTCGAGAAGAGCACGTCGGCCCATGGTGGATCTAATTTTAGTCCAGGGTAGGCACGTGTTCGAATCCATTTTAGTCTAGGGTGGGCATGTGTCATGTGCCCACCTAACACGTTCTTACCATGAAATCTGAATTTTCTTTGATTTATTATTCATTTTATTGATTGTATCTATACACAAATTTTATTTGTATCTATCTCATACAAATTTTTATATTATTAATATATATGTTTGTATTATTGATATATATTCATCTTCAAAAACATTTCTAGATCCGTCGCTATACCGGACTACACCCATTACTAACCTTTTCATTCATTCATGTATGTTTATCAAAAAAAAAAAATCATTCATGTATGTACGCCCTCCAAGCCATCATTAGACCATCGATGGCTTTATTTCGTTTTATTTCACGTTCAAATCCATAATCTTTGCATGTTTATTTCGTGGCAGGCAAAATATTCGTTTAATAACCCTTTCAATGCTTAAAGTATTACGATATCAGATACGATATTAAGAGGTAATTACGAGTTTTGAATATAAATGATAGGTTAAATACCAAAAAAAAAAAATTCAATTTAAAATTTATTTTAGGTTTAAAAACTCTTTTATGGTACTATGATAATATTAGTCTTATTTTTGTTTAAATAAATTTATGCACATCATACAAATAATACTAATTGAACCCTGATTATCTAGAAGAAATATGTCATCTTTTATCATAAAAAGCACTCTTTAGATTTTATATTAGAAAACTTTAATATAAAAATTTCAAGAACTATTTAAAATTATACTACATATTTATTTTGATGTACATTTCACTTTCATAAATAAATTGTATCTCGTATTTTATCATATTAATCATGTAAATATAAACAGGCTAACAATAGTTAAATATGACAAAATCTTAAATAAAAATGAAAAGATATATTAATAATAATATTTAGAGTTAATTGCATCATTTGTCCCCAAACTATAACCCTTATTTAAATTCGTCTTTAAACTTTTGAATATTCCAAATTCATCCTCAAACTATGAATATCATTCTAAATTAGTCCTTAAACTTTTAAACATTTTAATTCATCTCTAAACTATGACCCTCTTTCTAAATTGGTCCCCAAGCTTTTGAAAATTCCTATTTCATTCCCAAATTCATCCAAATATATAATTAGTTTCAACCATCGTTTAACATAAATTTTGTTTATTTGAATCATATAATAATATAACTTGGCCTAATAATTTTATTAGCAAAGGTTGTTGTGATTAGTATATACATATAGTTTGGGATAAAATTAGAATGTTCAAAAAGTTTGGGGACCAATTTAGAATGTATGTCATAGTTTGGGGATGAAATTAAAATGTTAAAAACTTTAGGGACTAATTTAAAATAAGAGTCATACTTTGAGGATATGTGATGCAATTAACTCTAATATTTATAATTTTATATAAATGGAGACATTATGCATACTTTTGCATCCAATGTTCCTTCTTTATCATTTCTTATACGATAAGTTCCATCACGTGCTTTAAAACCATCTTTATTTATTCTGTCATAGCCATCTTAACTTTCACTTATATATATATAATAGCAAAAAGAATTCAGCTTTTGATTTCGTAGGAAGTCATTGATTGTTTTTTTAAGACAAGTTTTAAAGTAAATAATGTATGCTTTGGCCTTTTGATTTATCATTTCTTAAAAAACAATTATTATAAGCGTGAAAATTTTTGACGTTCGATGATCGAGAAATTCTTTTTTCGGTGTGTTATTTTGATATTTAGTATTATAGAAAACTCAATTTATTTTATTTTATATTATGGATTAAAGAATAATTGATTTTGGATAAAGGTTTAGTGACTAAAATGGAATAAAGGAAGAATTTGAAAACTTTAGTAAAAAGGTGAAACTTAAGTGCTTAATTGAAAATGAAGAAAACGTTTAACGGTTAAGGATTAATTAGGTCATGAAATTATTAGTTTAAAGAAGAGAAAAGATTGAGGACTTATGTTGGGATTACACAATTTTCCAAAATGGTGAATAAACAACTTAGGTAGTACATTTTTACATTTTAGTCCTAATTTCTATAATTTATAAATTAAGTTGATTTAGCTTTCCTTCTCCTAAGTGTTTCCCCATTGGTTATATCTAAGCAAGGATATCATTAGGTAAGTTACTTTCCTCATCATCTTTAACCTTTAGCACCATTGAAAACTTAAAACTCCATTAAACATTATTTTCCTCTCTAAATATTAAAGGTCTTTCTCTCACTCAAACAAAACATATTTGAAATCCTGATTCCATAAGCTTTCTATTGATATTGTCAATTTCAAGAATAGGATAAGTTTATCTAAAACCCTAAATGGGATTCATATTAGGGTTCATGGCAAAATTGGAGTATTTTGCTTAAATTGATCATTTAAGACGATGGATTATTGTTAATTTAGTGTTCTTATACCTTCCTAAAGCAAGAGGAATCGATGGAAGTCATCACTTCAAGTGGAAAAGCTAATGTTCCGGGGGTGCTTTTTTTTTTAAAAAAAAAGGTACTTTGTATAATAATTAATTATAAAGTACACTATCTCCGGGACCTCATTAAAAAACATCCCTAAATCTAAATGAGGAAAAAAAGTGAACATTGAGGTAGTGAGGAACTTATACAATTTGAGCTCTTACATCATACAAGGCATACCCCAACCCCAACACCAATCCACAACCCTACCCATACTAAAGCCAATACAGACCTTCCAGCTGCTAGTATATGGAACATAAAAAAAAAACAGATTCTGGAATAACACAACAACACCACCAGTAGGATACTTCAATACAGCACCGACCAACAAGATTCATAATACCTGCTAATAGACAACAGCATTACTCTACACATCGAGTAAAATTCACTAGCAGCAACAACCGAGAATAATAGACTCAGGACTCCGCACAAAATCTTGAACGACCGGAATCAACGTCGGCCATAAATTGTTCGTCCAAACCCTATCTGAATCATGACAATATTAAAAATTTGATCCACCGAAAAAAAACTCCCATTAAACCTTGATTGAGGTGAATGTAGTCTCTTTCTTTTTGATTGTACGTATTTTCAGTCATTAACATGTATGTAATGTTCATGTGCATTATGGCTCATTTAGAGCAATAAAGGATGACAACTATGGTATTAGTAAGTTGGGTAAGTATATATATATACATTGATATTGCTTTGATATGATGATTTCCTAGAGGTATTCTGGACAAAATCGAGCCTATGTGGTTCATGTGTGCATCTTAGAGCTATGAGCTCAAGATTGGTATTTGGTAAGTTACGATATTTTATTATTATTCCCATGGTTACTTGTCAATTTTGGGATAGATTTGGAATGTCATAGAGTACACAATGCTTGTCGAGTATTGTAAGACTTTGACCTTGTTAGTGACAAAGGGATGATGATGATCTGGTTAAACTTATGTCCAGTTAGTGACGGAGGGATTAGCCACTATTGTATGCTATTTGCACCATTAGCCGTGACATAAAGATTCATGTATTTATTGTTCGAAAGAGTATCATTGGACTTATATTTGATGTTATTGTATATTGATGCATATGAACAGTAACATGCCTATTGTTAAAGATGTTAAAGTTTCCATGTTATAATTTCAAGACACCACTCTCCTTAGTGGATTAGGATTGCATCTAGTGGTTTCAAGTCATCACCTTTTGTTTGTGTAAAGATCTTTGTTGTACTATGCTACGTATATCCTTGTTGTATATATTATTTTGTATTTGTGTATATTAATAAACAAGGTAAAAATAAATGTCATTATAATTATCTCGTGATCGGTCTTTAGACATACTCTAACATGTATGTACTATGCTATGTATAACTTTGTTATATATGTTGCAAAAATGAATAATCAAATAGTATGCAAGAATGATAAGCAAGGTTTATGTAAGGTAAATATGATTAATTGTATGTAATTTGTGAACCATGTGCAAAATTAGTGCTATCATGCATTATTGACATGTCATTACATGTTATATATGATGCATATAGTCTACGCACCAAAATAAGGGGTATCGATACCATAAGTTTATTGGGAAATTTCAAATATGTTTTTGACGCCAATATTGGTATGGAGTATGCGTATTATCTTTATGGTATCGATATCACCTGTTTGGATATTGATAGTTGTTGGGATTCGATGAAGCTCAATTGAACAACCAAATAAGTTTCCAAGAGGGGGTGAATTGGCTTTTTGAGTTTAAGGAGTAAGGATTACAAAGATGAAACAATTTACACAAAGATTTATAGTGGTTCGACTTCTCAACCAAGTCTACATCCACTACCTAAGCTCATCACTTAGGATTTTCTGACAAATTCACTAATTTGTTCTTTCTTTTTATAGGATAAAGATATAACTTTTAGAACTCCCTAGCTTTTCAAAGGCTAAGCTAGAACCAATCCCCTTTACAAAGTTTAAAAGATGTAAACAAGAAAACCCTCTCAAAAGGAAGGTGTTTAAAAAAATTAAGCTCACTAAAACACTAATATTTACAAGAGAAAGGAAAATGAGAATAAAAAGCTTCTTTCTTGTTTGATTCCTTGGATAGGTGTTCTCCAACCTTCTTCAAGTTTCCTCAACTTGTTTTTATAAGCAAGTTGGAATGAGTTTGTCGTCGTTTATAGCCGTTGGGGATGTTTTGGAGGGGATTAATTTTTTGCAAAATAAAACTGCCCATGACAGGGAGTATCAATACTCCTTTAATGAGTATCGATATTACCTTTGTAATATTTAAATAAACTAGTTGTTAAATACCGTTGGGCTTGACCAGTATCGATACTATGCTTCATGGTATCGATACCACTGTGTAAAGTAGTATTGGTACCCCTTGAGTATCGGTACCTATTTTGCATTCTCGAATTTGAGCAATTTGGAAAACATCTGGTAGTATTGATACTACTATAGAGTATCAATACTTCTCTTACCTTTGGTATCAGTACCACATGAACAATAATGATATTGTTCATGTGGTATCGATACTGTAAGAACGGTATCGGTACTACGCACCCAAAAAACTGTTTTGTGCTCAAATTCTAGTTTAATGGACTTTAAAATATTTTTGAAAAACTTTGATCAAATTCAATCAAGTCCAAAAACATTTTTCTTTAATTTGTTATATCAAAATATTATAAAACATGGTTCAACAATCTCCCCCCTTTGATATAACAATACATTTGAAAAATTGTTTTGGCAAAACTCCCCCTTAATAAAATATGTCATGAAAAAGAGAAATATTTGGAAAACATTATAGCTCCCCCTTTTCAATGAGAAATTGAATTTTTCAAACTCATACTTCTCCCCTTTTTGTTATATCAAAAATAATTCACTTTAAAGTTCAAAAATAACAATGGAGATTAAGTGGTAAATTTTAGCATAAAATCATTTGAAAAATTAAAGCACCCCCTCAATAAAAGCATTCCAAACAAAAAATTGACTTTAAAAGCTTGACACTTAAAAGGCTTTGAATTTCAACAAAAATGAAAAAAATGTTAGTAGCACACGAAATTTAATATATCCAAGTCTAACTTTTGTATTTAAGTGCATGTGCATAAAGTTATCCAAAAATGTTATGCATTTGAAAAAATTGATATCAATTGTTAGAGAGATATCATTTGCAATAAAATCACAAGCATAAACATTTAAATTAAGGTCAAAATTTAAAATTTGTAAAAACAAAACATTAAAACCAATTTGACCAAAGTTCATTTTGATGAACAAACATTTATGAAAAATCATTAAAACTTTTGAAAATGTTCATCACAACACTTTTTAACATACATGAGATAGAAACATAAAATCATTTAAAATCAACACTCATGCATGCTTAAACCAAATAAGCAACAATTATGCAAGATAATCAAAATAAGCTTAGAGGTTACCCATTACATATCAAGTGTGGCTAGAGCATTTGAGTATCTTCACTTTCATCACCATTGCTCTCACACACCTACAAGAGACATTTATGTGAATTTTGGTATACAAATTGCTTTGGATCCTTGAATGTTTGTTTCAATGCCCCTTGTTCCTTTGGAACCCATACTTGTTTTAATTTTAAAATGTTTTCTTTCTTTAAAGGACAATATGTTCCATATGAGCATGAAAATGGCAATGTGATTTTCCCATTTTTAACATAGATGAATTGTTTTTAGAAATCATTTCTTTTTCTTTTGTTAAGCAATCAAGCTTAACTTTCAATTCAAGATTTTATTTTTCCAAATCTTCAATTTTGGTTTTTGAAAGCTCAAAATCATGTTTCAAAATTTCGTTTTGCTTTTCAAAATCCAATTTTTCTTTCAAAGAAATCATTTTCAACTTTGAATTTTGAAATCAATTTCTTATATTTGGAATTCATGGTCTCAAATTCCAAATACAATTCATCGTATGAATCTTGTAACTCATTAAAAGAATATGAATTAGATTCACTAAAGTTAGAAGATATATCTTCAAGAGTGATTAAGCACACCACCTTTGTTGGTTCTTCTTTCTTGTTTCCATGAATCTTTCGAGCTTATTCCAAAGCTCCTTGGCATTTGAACAAGAATAAACTCCTTAATAAACATCGGGACCAAATGCACAAAACACATGTGCATGGCCTTAGCATTTTATTGAGTTTTCTTCTGTTCTTGGGTACTCCACTCCGTCTTCTTCTTTGGAGAAGAGTATGTTCTCGATCATCTCTAATGCATCAAGATCTTTGGATTGAATGAATAGCTTCAATAATTTCTTACAATGACGGTAGTTGGCTCTATTGAAGTATGGAGGTTTGTCGATCGGTTGGGAGTCTTCCATGTAGAACGTTCTGGAGGTGGAAGCCATCTCAAGGTTGTTAAACCTTCTAATGAGACAAACTCTGATATCAATTGTTGGGATTCAATGAAACTCAATTGAACAACCAAATAATTTTCAAGAGGGGGTAAATTGGCTTTTGAGTTTAAGGAATAAGGAGTATAAAGATTAAACAATTTGCACAAGGATTTATAGTGGTTCAACTTCTCAACCAAGTCTACATCCACTACCTAAACTTATCACTTAGGGTTTTCTAACAAATTCATTAATTTGTTCTTTCTTTTTCCAGGACAAAGAGATAACATTTACAACTCCCTAGCTTTTCAAAGGCTAAGCTAGAACCAATCCCCTTTACAAAATTTAAAAGATGTAAACAAGAAAAACCTCTCAAAGGGAAGGTGTTTACAAAAATTAAGCTCACTAAAACACTAATATTTATGAGAGAAAGGAAAATGAGAATGAAAAGCTCTTCTCTTATGTTTGATTCTTGGATACATGTTCTTAAACCTTCTTCAAGTGTCTTCAACTTGTTTTTATAAGCTGGAATGATTTTGTGGTCATTTCTAGTCGTTGGGGATGTTTTAGAGCTGTTGGGGATTAATTTTCTGCAAAATAAAATTGCCCATGACAGGGAGTATCGGTACTCCTTTAATGAGTATCGGTACTACCATTGTAATATTTAAATAAACTTGTCGTTAAAGATAATTGGGCTTGACCAGTATCGATAATATGCTTCATGGTATCGATACCATTGTGTAAAGTAGTATGATACCCCTTGAGTATCGATACATATTTTGTATTATAAAATTTGACCAATTAGGAAAACATCTGGTAATATTGATACTACCTATAGAGTATCGATACTTCTCTTACCTTTGATATCGGTACCACATGAACAATATTGGTATTGTTCATGTAGTACCATACTGTAAGAACAGTATCGGTACTACGTACCCAGAAAATTGTTTTGTACTGAAATTCTAATTTAATGGACTTTGAATTATTTTTGAAAAACTTTGAACAAATTCAATCAAGTCCAAAAATATTTTTCCTTAATTTTTTATATCAAAATATATAAAATATGGTTCAACAATAGTCATTATAAGGATTCAAATCCTATAACTCTAAATTGGTATCAGTATATATCAATATCGATATTTTTCTTACACAATATCAATATGGGTAAGGTATCAGTACCATATTAAGCTTTAAGGTTTAAAAATTAAATCAATATTGATATCGTTGAATCGATAACAATACTTTTCTAAGGCAATATCAATACTTTCAAAACAGTATCGATACTAGTAATGGTGAAAGTTTAAGAATATGTAGTTTAGTACTTGATGGATTGAAGATGATTATGAAATGATTCCAAATCATGTTGAATTGTTAATTTAGTCCCTAAAGTATAATATTGAGAATGTAATGACAATTTAGTCCCTAAATTCATAAACTGATTAATTAATTATATGATAATCAAATTAGATTAAAAGTTATCGATTCTAATCATGTGTGTAACATCGTTGGTTTAATTCTTGACTACTCTGAGTTGAGGGTGTTACAGACATGATTGAGAGGGTCAAAACCATCAATCTGAGAAGAAACGATGAACAATTGAAGTGCGACCGATGTAAGGGGCCACTTAAGTTGTTAGATTTCCCAAATCGATTCAAACTATCTAAAATAGAAGCAAGTCCGAGAGTAGTGAGTATACAAAGCTTGATTCATTCGTACTCAATTATGCTAATATGATAAGGGACTGAAAGCAGAAAGGGTTGATGCTTATAGATATTAATATTATAAGACGAAGATGGACATATGATATATTCATGTTCGTGAAGGATTTAGACAAGCTTGGTCTCAAGGTTGAGGAGTCTACCAACGGGATCAAGATCATGAATTTCAAGGAAGTTCTAATTATTGGAGTGACAAGGAAAGTTGAGTTGCAGATTGGTGAATGGAATGGTAAACATTGTTTCAATTTATTTGATTGATGTTGATTTATTATAGTGGCATCATAAGTGCACCAACAAGAGGTATAATGGAACTTGTATTGGAACCCAATAAGAGTTCCAAGTTGAATTTAAAGAGTAGTTTTACGATGATTATGCTGAGGATGAGGTTTGATCTAATTTAAGGAATCTAAAACACAAAGGCATTATTTGAGTGCATGTGTAAAACATCAATGAGTTGATACTCCAAGTCCCATATATGAGCGATGTCGATTCTCTTTTTACCTTCTTAGATGGAATGATACCATGAGCTAAGCAAGAGTTATAACAAATAAGGGTCCAGAGTTCTTCGAAAGCCATAGATGTTATTGAGTCGCTCGTTGAGCTTGGTAAGAATAAATCGACCACGACCAATGATTTCAACTTTGTGGTTGGTTTAAGTTTTCTTGATCGTGTTGATGATCTTATCATTTATTTTTTTGATGTTATTTTTGTCTTGGATCCCCATCAATAATGTATTATATCGATGAATCAAGATACGAGAAAAAAGACCAAGACACTAACTTCTATTTAGATTACCAAAGATGATCCTAGGGAGGAAACTTGGAGGGAGCCCAAGCCTTTCAAAGATATAAAGCCTATTGAGTTTCCAAGAGGCTATCACCTTTAGGTGAGGTGGGGTTTGGATAAGGTCATGTCTCTCCTAAAATTGGAAGAATAATTTCCTTTGCTTGATCAACATAGTCATCCTGTCAATAAAAACAATTAGAATATCTTATAATAAGAAACTAAAATAAATATATTTACTTTTTCATGAATAATATAAAACTAAATCAATTAATATGCTTAATCTTAAATAGTCTTTCTTTGTTCTTTCTCTTCACTCCTTGGATAGATCGACACTAATCTCCACTACAAATCAACATTTGCACGGTATCCAAAGATATTGAATCTCTATAATAATTAATCATGTGGATCTCTGCACTAAACATAGCCTCAGAAGCTACAATTGTTATTGGAATTGCTAAAACATCAATAGTCAACCTTGACAAAATACAAAACATCAATAACACTAAGACAATAAACATAATATTTATCCTTCAAAGAAAGTCTAGAAAATTTCTCTTTAAATTTGATTTCACATGCTAGCATGTCATAAGTTGAGTCCCACCTTGTCTTGCATTCAAGAACCAACCTTCTATGCTTTATGTTGAATTGTCCAACAAGTTCGGCAATCTTTTTCAATCGATGCTCACTACCAATGATGTAATCAGTGGTATCATGAACATTTTTTATGATTGTTTTCACTTTCTTCAACCCATGTTGAATCATAATGTTCAAAATATGAGCACAACAACGAACATGGAACAAATTTCCACCACAAATCAATTTCTTAGTCAATGAGAATGTATACTTCAAAATTTCTATACAAACATCATTTGTAGTCTCATTGTCCACCGAAATTGTGAAAACCTAGAAAATAAATAAATATAATAAGTGAATAAAATTTTATATAATATTAGAAAAAGTATGCAAACATAACTTAAAAGAAGAAAAACTTACTTTATTCTCAATATCCCACTCCTTTAAACATTTGAATAGACAATTGGCAATGTCTTTTCCTTTTTGAGGAGGAGGTATGTGAACAAAGCTCAATATTCGTTTTTAAGTTTCCAATCATGATCAAAAAAGTGAGGTAAGAACCATATACTCAATCTTTTGAGGACTTGAACGACATAGATCAGTGGTCAATGAAATTCTATCTATGCTCTTTAACAACTCTTTTAACTTTCTCTTCCCAATCTCATAAGTTTTGAAAGCATCACTTACTATAGTATGACGAGACACTTTTCCATTGTAGGATTCCTTATTTCAACATCAAGTTAAACCTTCTTCTTCAACAATTGATAAGGTCTTTTCATGCATAACAATCCAATGAGCAATGCATTCTCTAAACTTTACAACATCAAATTTGCCATCATGCAAAACACTAACAAATGAAAAATCAGGTGATCCAGTACTTGAATCCGATGGAAGAAAGTTAATTAAAGTTTTTTGTCGCAACTTTATTCAT
This sequence comes from Hibiscus syriacus, assembly GCF_006381635.1. Taxonomy (NCBI): domain Eukaryota; kingdom Viridiplantae; phylum Streptophyta; class Magnoliopsida; order Malvales; family Malvaceae; genus Hibiscus; species Hibiscus syriacus. The sequence goes on from NW_024063349.1 coordinate 1,479,215, forward strand.
TTTTGTGGATATTTATCCAAGTGACACTTATAATGAGTAGTACTGTAACACCCTCAACCCGTATCCGACCGATCCGAGTCTGAGGTGTCACATTGACTTTTCAAAACTTGTCTCTTATAAAAATCATGAAAATCTAAACTTTCATTAAATAAAATTCGTTATTTTACATAAATAAAACCGTTTGGTTTTACAAAACCTATCAGAGCATATTCAACTCAATCTCTAAGTACATGCCAACTATATTCAAAATAATAAAATGCATCTAAAACATCTCTTTTATGATCTGAACTTTGTAAGGGAGATGCTAACATGTCTTGTTCCTCCTAGCTTATCTTCTCGCTTTCCAACCTACGTGTGAAACATTCACCCACTAAGTCGATGACTTAGTGAGGCATAAAAACATATAACTACTAACATGCATGCATAATCTATATTATCATGTCATACAAAAATCATATATTTTGTCATGCAACAAATATTCACCTGCACACACACATCATCATTCACATTCTTATCCTTGTCATATATTATTATAAGTAATCCATTTTAACAATTGATCTTGTACCTAATATGTCAGTTTATCATATAACACGCATATCATTTCTCAAGGAAACACACATAACATTGTATAATTCTTATAACATGTTTCATAGCATAAAACATGTAAATCATATGTAATGTATTTGTTGTTATCTCTTTATTAGCCCATGTACACATATGAGAACTACAAATATGTGAGTCTATAGAGGTTGTGCACATATGTTGTCACCACAGCTCGTATAAATACACTGAAGTGACACGTAGAATTGCACCGAAGTGCCGCATAGAAATGCACCGAAGTGCCATATAAGATGTCCATAATGACCGCATAGAAAATTCCTTAGGAATCATATACATATTCCAAGGACCAAGTATGTGTCTCAAAGGACCTCATAGATGTTCCAAAGGATACATATATGTCTCGAAGGACTGCGTAGACCCTCAACTCTTGGCATGCCAACTATACCCTAGCTCTCATGACACATAACATGGGCATTATCATTTATATCCTTTCACATATTCACAAAAGCGTGTGATTCACTTTCACATTTCACGTAGGTTATGTCACATAACTTGGATCACATATACAAATAGTCGTGTATTTCACTTTATATAATTTAAATCAACTTTTATGTAATTTCAGATTTCTTGTCACATTTCTCATATTTTATTCTTATGTCTTCCCATAACATATATTCAAATGTTCGGGTAGTCCACCATTTCATCGCCTAAATATGTACTCATATAACTCATTTCATTTCATATATTATATTAATCTAATCTATTTACTTAGTTGAATTTCATATAACCTATATGTGTTGGGATTTTGAAAGCTCGAATCGACAACCAGAACGATTTGCAAAGAGGGGTCAGAACAATTTTTGTATTTAGGGAGTAAGGAGATTGAAAGATAGAGAATTGCACAGTGATTTATAGTGGTTCGACTTCTCAACCAAGTCTACATTCACTACCTTAGCTCCTCCCCAAGGATTTTCCAACAAATTCACTAATTTGTTCTTTCTTTTTAAGGACAAAGAGATAACCTTTACAACTCCCTAGTTTTTCACGAGATAAACTAAAACCTTTCCCTAGCTTTTACACGGGCTAAGCTAGAACCTTTCCCCTTACAAAGGATAAGAATAAACAAATAAACCTCTCAAAGGTAGGTGTCTACAAGAATTAAGCTCACAAGAACAAATATTTACAAGAGAAAGGAAAATAAGAATAAAAAGGTTTTCTCTTGTGTTTGATTGCTTGGATAGTTGTTCTCTTACTTCTTCAAGTGTTCTCAACTTGTATTTATAGTTTGAAATGAATTTGAAGTCGTATATAGCCGTTGAGGATGTTTTGGAGCCGTTTGGAGATGATTTTTCTGCAAAAATAGGATGCCCATAATAGGGGGTATCAGTACCCCTTCACAGGGTATCAATACTCCTTTATTAAATTCAAATTAAACTAGTTGTTACTAGTTGTTGCAGCCAGGGGGTATGGATACCCATGGGGGTATCGGTACCGGGGTATGGATACCCCTTGGGGGTATTGGTACCCTTTTCATTCTGTAATTTGAGCCTTCATGGGGGTATGGATACCCCTGGGGGTATGGCACCTGTTAATATTTTTGCTCAAATTTGAATTTAATGGACTTTGAATTATTTTTGAAACCTTTTGAAAACTTTGAATAAATTCAATTCAATTCAAAAAACATTTTGCCTTAAAATTGTTATATGAAACATATTTCAACAATCTCCCCCTTTTTGATATAACAAAACATTTGAAAAATCGTTTTAGGCAAAACTCCCCCTTAATAAAATGTTTAATGAAAAAGATACCAATTGTTACAAATTGTTGGAAAATATATGAAAATGTTAAGCTCCCTTTTTCATTAAGAAATTGAATTTTCAAAACCAAACTTCTCCCCCTTTTTGTTATATCAAAATAATTCAATCTTAGAAGTTCAAAATAACTTTGGAGAGTAAGTAGTAAATTTGACACTTAAAAATCATTTGAAAAATCAAAAGCTCCCCCTCAATAAATACATTTGAAACAAAATTCAGCTTTTAAGAACATGACACTTAAACAAAATTGAATTTCAACAAAGAATAACAAACATGTTAGTAGCACATGAAATTCAATATATTCAAATCTAAAATACTTTATGCAATACCAATAGTTGAAATTAAGTACATATGCATAAAGTTTTATAAAAATGTTATGCATTTGAATTTTTTTATATCAATTATTAGAAAGATATCATTTTCATTTAAACCAATGCATAAACATTTAAATTTAGGTCAAAAATTTTAAAGATTTATAAAATCAAAGTATTTGAAAAGTTGATATCAATTGTTAGAGAGATATCTTTTTCATTTAAAACCAATTTGGACCCAAATTTAATATGATGAACTAAAAATTATGAAAAATCATTAAAAATTTAAAATGTTCATCATAATCATTTTTTTACATACATGAGATTAAAAACAATGCATAATCATTTAAAATCAAAACTCATGCATGCATAAATCCAAATGAGCAACCAAATAATCAAAATCAAAATCATTAAGCTTAGAGCTTACACATTCCTTTTTCATGTGTGGCTAGAGCATCTTGAATATCATCATTTTCATCACTATTGCTCCCACACACCTACAAAAGACATTTAAGTAGATTTTGGTATCCAAATTACTTTGGATCCTTGAACGTTAGTTTCAATGTCCCTTGTTCCTTTCGGAACCATACTTGTCTAATTTTAAAATGTTTTTCTTTCTTCAAAGGACAAGTATGTTCCAAATGACCATGATAATAACGATGTGAGCATTTTGCCATTTTTAGACATAATAGGTTGTTTTGAGAAATTAATTATTTTCCTTTTGTTAAGCTTTCATGCTTAACTCCTAATTCAAAAATTTTCTTTTCTAAATCATTTATTTTGATTTTTGAAAGCTCTAAATCATTTTTCAAAATTTCATTTTGATTTTCAAAATCAACTCTAGCTTTCAAAATCGATTATTTTCAATTTTGAGTTTTAAATTAATTTCGTATATTTGGAATTCATGGTCTCAAATCCCAAATTCGACCTATTATAAGCATATTGTAACTCATCAAAAGTAAATGAATTAAATTCATTTGAGTTAGAAGATACCTCGAATTCTTCTTGAGTGGCCATGAGGCATAGGTTGACTACTTTATCTTCATCATTGGAATCATCTTCATCGCTCCAAGATGCAACAAATGCATTCTTCCCCTTTTTCTTTAGAAGAGGACATTCATACTTGACATGCCCCTTTCTTTGACAATTGAAGCACACCGAGGGACTCTTCTTCTTGGTTGATTCATGTTTCACTTCCTTGGAAATCATAAATCTCTTGAGTTCCTTCAAGATCTTGACCATCTGTTCTTCTTGTTCATCATCGTCTTCATCTACCTTATCACTTGAATCTTGATAACTTTCATTGGTGGATTTGAAGGCAATGCCTACCTCCTCCTCCTCCTCCTTCTTCTTCTTCTTCTTATTCTCTTCCCTTTCTTCATCTTCCTTCACCATCATCTCATGAGTGAGAAGGGAATTAGTTAGCTCATTGAGAGTGGGAGACTTTAGGTTTCTTCGATAATGGTCATCTTCGATTGCCACTCCTTTGGAAGAGAGTAGATCATATTTGTTACAATCTTCTCATTAGGGACTTCTCCATATCCCTTGAGACTATTAACAATCATGGAAAATCTATCCGTCATAGCTTTGATGTCTTCATCGGGTTTCATCTTGAAGTTCTCATAGCTATGGTTGAGAAGACTTTTCTTTGATTCCCTCACTTCGTCAGTTCCTTCATGAGTTCTTTGGATATTGTCCACAATCTCTTTGGCACTTGAATAAGATAAGATTCGTCCATATTCATTTGGTTCTAAAGCACAAAAGAATATGTAAGGCCTTAGAATTAATCTGGAACTTTTTTTGATCTTATTTGCTCCAATCGTTGTACTTACCGGGTGGAGAAGATAATCGTTCATAATTGAGTTCCAAGCTCCTATATCATAGGCTTGAATAAAATACATAATCTTATTCTTCCAATATGCATAATTTGATCCATAGAAGAATGGTGGTTTGTTGAGCGATTATGATTCCATAATAGGTATATCTTCAAGGTAATAAGCACAGGATGTTGAAGCCATTTCTTTGTCGGTTGCGTCGGGAATTGGTAGAGCTTCTTTGAGGATCATCTCAAGGATGTTAAGTCTTCTAACGAGTTATCGACAACCGGAATGATTTGCAAAGAGGGGTCAGAATGGTTTTTGTGTTTAGGGAGTAAAGAGATTGAGAGATAGAGAATTGCACATCGATTTATAGTGTTCGACTTCTCAACCAAGTCTACATCCACTACTCAACCAAGTCTACATCCACTACCTTAGCTCCTCACCAAGGATTTTCCAACAAATTCACTAATTTGTTCTTTCTTTTTAAGGACAAAGAGATAACCTTTACAACTCCCTAGTTTTTCACGAGATAAACTAGAATATTTCCCTAGCTTTTATACAGGCTAAGCTATAACTTTACCCTTTACAAAGGATAAGAAGAATAAACAAATAAACCTCTCAAAGGTAGGTGTTTACAAGAATTAAGCTCACAATAACAAATATTTACAAGAGAAAGGAAAATAAGAATAAAAATCTCTTCTTTTGTGTTTGATTGCTTGGATAGTTGTTCTCTTACTTCTTCAAGTGTTCTCAGCTTGTATTTATAGCTTGAAATGAGTTTGAAGTTGTATATAGCCGTTAGAGATGTTTTGGAGCCGTTTGGAGATGATTTTTCTGCAAAAATAGGTTACCTGTTGCCCATAATAGGGGGTATCGGTACCCTTTCATAGGGTATCGACACTCCTTTATTAAATTCAAATTAAACTAGTTGTTACTAGCCGTTGCAGCCAGGGGGTTTCGATATCTGGGGTATGGATACCCCTGGGGGGTATTGGTACCCTTTTTGCATTATGTAATTTGAGCCTTCATGGGTTATGGATACCCCTGGGGGTATCGGTACCTCTTAATATTTTTGCTCAAATCCGAATTTAATGGACTTTGAATTATTTTTGAAACCTTTTGAAAACTTTGAATAAATTCAATTCAAGTCTAAAACCATTTTGCCTTAATTTGTGATATCGAAACATATTTCAACAATATGTCATAATTTTATTTAAAAACGTGAATATTTTCCTTATAGCTTATCTTATATGTTTGGTATCATAATTTATGCTCAAGTCTCCTAATTGATATACTATTCTCATATCCTTAGTTAGGTCAATCTTATTTAGCTTATCTCTTTTCTATTAAATCCTATAATTTTATTATACTAATTCACATAAATGATCACACAACTATGTACTTGTCCAACTCAAGTTATTATTATTTATATAACCTTACATTTGCTTACCTAGCTCATATTACTTCTCATGAATTCACTTTTATCATTTTCTCATATTGTTATCTAATTTATCTCATAAATATGTATTCACATGCCATAAAATTGTATAACTTATACCATTCATACATAATCACATAGTTCAATGTCACATGGTTTGTATCATCCTTACATAACATGTATTTGTCACAATCATACAACATACACAATAGCATACATCACATATACTTATATCAAACACATGCATGTAATCATGAATTCATGTATTTAGTATAGGAAATAGACTTATCGCAAGTCTTATTTCCATTCATCATACATCACTAATATGCACTCACCTGGCCTCACTAGTCCATATCGTTCTCTTATCTTTTCTTCGATGCCTAATACTTGTCGACTGATCTGAACTTGCTTTCAATTGATATCTACATAATCATACATTATACATATCAGTATTATAAATAGCATACTTTAATCCTTCATTTTAAACTAAATGAAAGGCGAAATTTATTTTCTATTTAAAGTAGGTATCGGTACCCCCTATAGAGTATCGATACGTCCCTTAACTGAGGTATCAGTACACTGCCTAGGTATCGATACCCAAATTACATTGATAATTTTTATTTCAAGGGGTATCGATACCATCCTTAATGTATATGTACCCTTTGAATATCTTCCTAAATTTACTCTTGAGGTATCGGTACCTGTTGAATGGGTACCGATACCCTTTGCCCAGAAATCACATTTTTAGTTCGAAAATTACTTCATTTCAGCTCAATTGCTTCATATATCATCTCATTTTATACTCTTAACTCAAGTATACATACTTAAACCAATTTCTACTCATTCAATACCTCTTTAACCCCAAAATTCAATCTTCCATATAGAATTCAGGAATCATACCAAATTTTCTATTTGTTCTAAATTCAATATTATCACTTCATTTCTCTTAATTCAACTATTGACAAGTCAAATTTAGCTTTCCTAGAATTTCATTTTAAAACTCATTATCTTTAATCTCTCCCAACTCTTTCATCTTATGTTTTAAGACTAATTAAGCTTTCCTTAAGCTTAATTGTTATCCAATGATCATAAAACAACCTTAAATTCAACAATTAAACAACTAACAAGGAACTCACCTTATGCTTTGGCTCTCACGTTTTAAGAAGAAGAAGAAGAGAAAAATTGTTCTGGATATTTCCTTTCTCTATTCCTTTCCATTACACGTGTATATATATCCTCCATCTCTCAATTTTTAATTCATTTCTAGGTCAAATGACCATTTTGCCCTTCCATTTCCCCTTCTTTGATATTTAATCCTGTACAAAATTCTCAATATAAATACCCAACTTTTCAATTCATCTACTTTGACCAACAAATTCTGAAATATTTCAATTTAGTCACTAACCCAATATTGAGGATGTTACAAGTACTTCCAGAACTAAGTAGTTTTAGTTTTCCTTGCAACGTAAACATCTTACCTTCCATTGATTGTCTATCATTTCAGGGTTTCCCAAGTCTTTCCAAACTTCATATTGTCTTGCTCTCTTAAAAGGTCCACTTAGAGGAACATCATAATTATCTTCTTGGGTGGTTCCTTGAGTGTTATTTGGAGGCATTTCTTAATCCAATTTTTCTACCTTATCATTTGTCTCATCATCGTCAATCTCCACCTCATCATCAACATTCACATTAAATTCCTCAATCAAGGGATTTCGAAAAAAGGAATCAGGAGCACTAGAAGCATATATTCATATTTAATAAAAATATCAGCGTAACAAGAAACAATCGTGGAGCACAACAAGAAATAATCATGGAACACAACAAGAAATCTCTTTATTACATATGTTATTGCATGCTCTTTACATCATATATATGACAAAAACATTCACAATAATAGACTACCCATTATTTTAAATCCATCCATTGTTATAAAAACACGCACATTCAAAGTTAAACATTATAAGTAAAGCTTTTGTTCCACTCTAATTCAAACCAAATTAATTTGAATTTATTTCCCCAACTGTGAATTAATTTTTGCTTTTACAGCTTACTGATACATAAATGTCATTAATTTCTCTTTCAAATGAACTTGTTTCACTTTACTGATAAGCCTTAGATAAATATATACAAATCTAAAATGCATCCATATCTGCCAACAATTGAAGTAGAATTGCATGCTTCTTGTTTATTAATAGGATATTGATTTGATATGTACAATAAAAAGGCTAAAATGTGCCCGTAATTAAATTGTTTGATTCATGTGTTAAGTGCAGTAGCTGAATCCTGCTAAACTATTGAGAAATGACTCAATTTGTCATTGCAAGATCTCATGCCTTAAATAACTTCTAAACCAGAAGTCATACTACTTTTTTGCCTTGTTCAAAATGGATACAATACAAGTCCAAATGAATCAAGTTTATTGTATATAAAAGCAAGTCATACTGTTTTCCCCATGTAACATTGCAGTAGTGAATCAAGTTTTTAGATTGGATCAAAATAAAAGCAAATAAGCAGTGAAAAAAATACCATGTAACAGTGTCGTTCTTTAAAAAGTGAAGAAAAATAATTACAATTTTACTATATATATCATAGCAAAGGATAAGCACAATTGAATGTAATCTAAACCCAAAAATAGAGTAATCGAAAACCTCAAACCAAGTTAATTTTAACAGACCAAAACAAAAAATACAGCCAAATGAGAATGAAAACAAAGAATTCTAAAACTAAACTATTTAACTAAAATGGAAAAAATAACGAGATAGGTAAACGAACCTGTCATGGCTGTTGAATTAGAGATGAAATTGTGATTTGTGTTTTGTGGTTTTGAGATTTGAGAGAAAAATGGTTTAGTAGATGAGACTTTGAGTTATGAAGGAGGCACCGGGGGGAGTTGAAGAATGAAATTGAAAATTAGGGTTTCTTTTATTTGTATAATAAAATTATATTTATTAACTAATAATATTTTTATTATTTATTAGAAAATTAATATATTAGTAATTTATCATTTATTATTATTTGTTAACAAATTAATAATTATTATTTAGACATATTTTTTAAGATAACTATTAAAAAATATAAAAAAAATTAATGAGCTGCTCGCGAACTTATCGAGTCGAGTTGAACTTTGCTCGACTCGAGTCGAGCTCGAGTTCTAGTCAAGTCAACCCGAGTCGAGTTTTTACCGAGCTTTGATCGAGTCGAGTTTGAGCTACTCACGAACTGCTCAACTGATAAGCACCCTAATGCCCAACTAAGGTTTTTTTTTCTATCAAACCCAAAAGAAGCTTACCATAAAGCATAGCGTTGTCCCCCATTTACCGTAACATCTATGTAAGTACGATGGATTTTCTTTACTTGTTTTTCTCACTACTTTTTCTCTCAGACAAATGGAAGAAGAAGAAATTGTTTTTCTCACTACTTTTTCTCTCAGACGAATTGAAGAAGGAGAAATAGGTTTATAGAATAAGAAGAAATGGTTTTATGGAAGAAAAAGAAATGTGTTTATGGAATAAGAAGAAATGTTTTTATGGAATAAGAAGAAATGAGTTTATGGAAAGAATAAATGTGTTTATGGAAGAAGAAGAATGGTTCCGAATGGTAAATGAAACCCTTGATTCCCATATTAATAGGGTAAACTACACAGTTGGTCACTAATGTTTGAGTAAATTTTCATTTTCCCTACTAAAGTTTAAAAAATGTGGCGGTCAACCTGGTCAACCCAATCCATGTAGCAGTTAACGCTTAGTTGTGTTTTCCGTCATGCTTGTTAACGGCGATTAACGTCGAGTGACCAATTTGTAACAAATGATAACAGTAGTGACCTATTTGTGACTCTCAAACATTAGTAACTATTTGCATAGTTTACCCAGAAAAATTATTATTTTTCTCATTGTCTTTGCCTTCTGAATACAGTTTATCGAAATATATTACACTTTTGGATTTATATACTCCTCCAACTGCCCGTTTGTCTTGGCTGTCTTTGAAACGTGGCCTTAATTAATAACAAAGAGTTGACCTAAGGAGAAATAAAATAATTAATACAAATTTTATATAATTTAAATTATGGATGAGCATGAATTGAGTAGGATTGAATTTTTTATTCACCCCAATTTAATTCGAGTATTATATTCTTCCACCTGTTATTTGACCCGGATTTAAAGAGGGTTCATCTAATCTAAAATTTGATTTGATTTTTTTGGTAAAACTCGTACTTGATCTAATCCGACCCGACATAAATATATATATATATAATTTTTATTTTATTATATGAAATAATGACCTAATTGAAAAATTATAAATAAAATGATATTATCATAATTATTTTAAATATTTAAGAGATAATTATAATGTTCTTTCATGTTGGGTCAAGTATATTTGATCTTAAACTCGAATTTAATACGATCTAATCTAAACATAAATTTTCATAAAAAAAATTAACCTTATAAAATCAAGTTGAAATCATTTGATATATGCCCACCCCAATTTAAATAACCAAATTTAATCATACATTTATTTCGTAAAGAAAAAGTATATTTAAAAATATTATAAATTTAGATATCGATATTTTCCAACTCAGATTTACTTTGTTCCCAAAAAGATAATATGGTGTAGATTATAATTGTCGTTATGCAAAATAGAAACTCAAACATCTCCCATTTCTAGGTTTAGTTTCATACAAAAATGGATAGAAGGGTAGATAGAGATAGTCGTTCACGTTAAAAAATTTAAATTATTATATATTTTGAATATTTTTTTATTTTCAATTGATAATATGTTTTTGTCTCTCTTAAAATTTTAGAAATTTATCTCATAGTATAAGATATTACGTCGGTCCTGATTTCATATATTGTTTTAGGTCAAATTCCTGGACTCACAAGTCGAGATGTATTCAAGAAATGTGGCGAAATCTGTATCTCGTAGCGTCTTGGATTCTCGTTGTCAATTAGTTCGGGGACGGTCTAACCTTGCAATCGAAAGGCAGACTATGCAATGAAGCCACCGATAGCCGAGGCTTAGTTGGATTCACAAACACCCTATGCAGCACACTTTTGTATCTGCCATTGCTGAATATCTGATAACAATAACAACAATAAAACTCAAACTCAAAATCAAAATCAAATTATAACTCGCCTCAAGGTGATCACCAACGTTAACAACAACAGAATTGTCAGTTGGTTCAACAGTGATCCATTGTCCTTTGTATTGAATCTGCAAACCTTGAACATCATCTTGGAGAAGAAGGGTTAGGAATCCATAATCCGAGTGTGGTAGCATCCCTAATGTAAGGTCAGGTTCAGGGCATGGAGGGTAACAATTAACCACCATTAGCTGGCTTCCATCATCGAATTGCTTTAGTATCTCACCATTCTCTGGTGTCTTATCACCTTTAGTGGCACCCATCAAGCCTAGGGTCTCAAGTATGGCCTCCATTATTCGTATAAACAAGTACTTGGTTTCTTTTGCGTAGGTAGCCGCCCAGTCCCTATTAAAATAATCATATAAAGATTATTATATATATTCTCAGTGCACTAAAGGAAGCAAAGTATGCGGATATTATTATAATCCCCCAAGAAAAATGGTTGTTTTATCTTGACCTGAACTCCATGGGGGAAGTAGGCCAATGAGGGAGAACATCTGAAGTGGATGGCAGACAAGCTTCAAGAAATCCCTCCAACAGAAGACAGCATCTTTGCTCTGGTTCCAGCTTGTTCCATATCGAACAGGTGATGCCATGTCGGAAGACATGTACTTTGATCTCTCCTCGTGTGGGAGCCGAATGTATGTACCAGTAACCAGAAAAGAGAATATAGGAATAGAAAAGAAGAATAGGCAGTAGATTAAGAAGCTTTTTTAAAATATTTCAGGGTTACATATATCCTTTTTCACGTTTCACATGCTCTCTTATTTATAATTTTAATCCTTAGAAACAGACAAAATCGGTTAAGGCTTGGGGCGTCCTTTTTTCTCTCAAGCTTCTGCGCAATATTCGGTTGTCCTTGCTGGTCATTTCTTGGTTGCCAACTCCCTCTGTGGTAACGCTCTCGTTCCCTGTATCAACTCTAACTACCTTTCCTTGACATTACCCCCTCCTGAAAGAAGGACCTTGTCCTCAAGGTTAGCAGCAGGTGTAGATGGGAGAAACTCATCCATCATCAATGGAAAAGATGTAATTTGTTGAAGAGGATGACCCTTGCATGGCTTGAGTTGAGACACATGAAAAACTGGATGGATACGCGTGGACTCTGGTAATTCTAGCTTATAAGCCACTCGACCTATACGTTGCAATGCGTAAGGACCAAAGAAACGTGGTCCAATCTTCTGATGTCTCCTTAGACGTAGTGATAGTTGTCGATAAGGTTATAAACGCACAAAAGCCCAACTACCCTCCTCGAGCTCTACTTCGCGTCGATGTTTGTCGGCCTGATTTTTCATACGGACCTGCGCTTGAACTAAATTGCTTTTTAATACTCGCAATAATGCATCACGTTCCTGCAGATCATGATCTACTTGAGCATTGGAAGAACTACCCTCTAAGTAGTTGAGAATGGTGGGTGGATCACGCCCATACAATGCTCGGAAATGGGTCATTCCTGCTGATGTATGATATGCTGTATTATACCAATATTCTACCCATGCTAAGTATTGCTCCCACTTGCTCGGATCATCTGCTGTCATACAACGAAGATACATCTCGAGACATCGATTCAAAGCTTCAGTTTGCCCATCCGTCTGTGGATGGTAGGTTGAACTGAACATTCAGTCCCTTGTAGTTTAGCTATCTCAGTCCATATTCACTAACAAAAATCCGGTCTCTATCACTGAAAAAGTTCTCGGTATCTCATGAAGTTTCACAATCCCTTGGACCATAATCTTGGCTATATATTTACTATCAAAATGCTTCGGAAGTGCAAAAAAATGACCGTACTTTGTGAGACGATCGACCACCACCAATATTCTCTTTCTCATTAGATTCGGTAAACCTCTAATAAAATCTATTCACTAACAAAAATCCGGTCTCTATCACTGAAATAGTTCTCGGTATCTCATGAAGTTTCACAATCCCTTGGACCATAATCTTGGCTATATATTTACTATCAAAATGCTTCGGAAGTGTAAAAAAGTACTTTGTGAGACGATCGACCACCACCAATATTGTCTCTTTCTCATTAGATTTCGGTAAACCTCCAATAAAATCTAACGAGATGTCTTCAAATACCTTATCTGGAATCAAAAGTGGTTGAAGAAGTCCTGCCGGGGCCAAGCTAACACTTTTCATTCTTTGGCAAACCTCACATTCTCTGACAAATTGTCGAACCTCTTTTCGCATACCTTTCCAATAAAAATTTGCAGCTAATCGTTGAAAAGTGCGTGTAATACCAGCATGTCCTCCCATCAACGAGCTATGAAATTCTCGTAATAATAATGATTTTAGTGCAGATTCTTGAGGTACCACAATTTTCCCGTGCCTTAACAATAATCTATCTTGCTCTTCATACTCATCAAAATTAGTTTGTCCCTGCTGAATACTTGCTCGAATATGTTGAATCTCAACATCCGTTCTACTTGCTGCCCAAATATCATCAAAAATACCAAACAATGGTCGAGAAAAAGCCATGAGAGTAACTGTAGATTCTCTGGATAGCGCATCAGCAACATTGTTGAGTTTTCCAGATCGATAATGGATCTCGAAATCATACCCAATCAATTTTGATAACCATCGTTGTTATTCCGGAGTTTGAATAGTTTGTTGATTTAATTCCCACAGTGAGCGCTGATCAATGATAATGACAAATCTATGACCCACCAAATATTGACGTCACTTCCCCACTGCTTGAGTAATGGCGAACATTTCTCGATTGTAAGTAGAAGCACCTTGCATCCGTGGACTGAGCTTTTGACTAAAATAGGCTAACAGCTTACCCTCTTGAGTTAGAACCGCTCCTATACCTGTCCCTAAAGCATCAGTTTCGACCTGGAATTCTTTGTCAAACTGCGGCAGCCCAAGTATTGGAGCAAAACAAAGGCGTGATTTCAAATGGTCTATGGCGCTTTGAGCCGCTTCAGTCCATTCGAATGATTGGCCTTTACGAAGCAAATCCGAGGTGGGAGCTGCTATAATAGCAAATTCTTTAATAAACTTGCGTTAGTAAGATGCAATGCCGAGAAATCCTCGCACTTCCTTGACCGTGGTAGGTACGGGCCAAACTCGTATTGCCTCAACCTTAGCGGGATCCACTGCCAATCCTTCCCTTGAAACTATATGCCCCAAATATTAACAGTGGTCTGTCCGAATGTACACTTACTACGCTTTGCGATAAAACTATTTTCTTGCAACCTTTGTAGCACCTGTCGAACATGGTCCAAGTGTTCCTACCAATTTTGACTGTACACAAGAATGTCATCCAAAAAAATTAAAACAAATTTACGTAGAAATGGTCGGAAGAGATCGGTCTTTGTTGCCTGAAAAGTGGATGGCGCGTTGGTTAAACCAAACGGCATGACGAGAAACTCATAATGTCCTTTATGAGTCCGAAAAGCTGTTTTCGGAACATCTTCTGCTTTAACGCAAATTTGATGATAGCCGCAAGTAAATCCAGTTTTGAAAAGAATTGTGAATCACCCAACTCATCAAAGAGTTCATCGGCAGTGGGAATCAGGAATTTATCTTTAATGGTGATTGCGTTTAAAGCACGATAGTCAACACAGAACCGCCACGTACCATCTTTCTTCTTTACCAACAACACTGGTGAAGAAAATGGGCTATTTCTCTTACAAATCAACTGGTGTTCAAGCATGTCTCAGACTTGTTGTTCGACTTTATCTTTCTGAAAATAGGGATACCGGTAGGGTCGCACATTCACTGGTTTGCTCATAGGTTGTAAATGAATAGCATGGTTATTTTCTCGAATAGGGGGTAGACCATGAGGAGCCACAAAAACCATATCAAATTCAACCAATAGTTTTGTCATGTCCTCTGGTTCTACTTTGTTTTCCATCGTTAGTCCCATATTCATTTGCAAACAATAATAGGCAGCTACAGCCTTAGTATCCTTTAAACGACGTAAGGATTGTAATTGGATCGGTTGGGGAGCCAGCCCTGTTTCCCCTTGCCAACAATGCTCCTTGTTCCCGTGGTGGAATTGAAACCGAAGTGTAGAAAAATCCATAGTCACCGGTCCGAGAGTAGCCATCCAAGCAACTCCTAACACCATTTCAGTACCTTCTAACGGTAACACATAGAAATCATAAGCAATTCAGTAACTTGAACTCGCAATTTAAGATCGCGCACACAACCCTCGTTTTGTAATTTTTCACCATTTCCCACCAGGACCCTGAATTTGGTGTTGTTGTCACATTCAAACCCAAATGTTTTGCAACACGGGTCTGGACAAAGTTGTGTGTACTGCCACCATCAATCAAAACCCGAATCGGTCGGCCTCTAATCTCCCCCGTCACACGTATGGTATTAGGAGTAAAACAACCTGCAAGAGCGTTAAAGGAAACTAAAGATTGTTCGCGTAAAACATCGTCGGACTCCTCTAAGTCATCGCAGTCATTCACTCGTGTACCTGTGATCGTTTCTTGGTGTTCATCCTCAAGTTCATCATCTAACAATAATAACTGAGGATCCTTGCATTTGTGACCCGGAACAAATTTTGCATCACAATAATAACACAACCCTTTCTCGCGTCGAGCTTGAGCTTCAGCTGCCGAAATTCTGCGAGGTTGCATAAGATTATGAGAGGTCGTGTGATTTTCTGATTGAGGTAATCGGCCAAGAGTTGCTTTAGACCCAGAAGAAAATGAGGTGGGGTTTGGTAGTATGGGCGGCAAATTTGTACCCGATACCTTACCTAATGATTTCCGTGTCAAGAAATTTGGCTTATTAAATCGGGCCAGCGCAATTACTTCACTCATAGAGGTGGATCGATAACCCAACACCTCATGCTTAATATCTGAACGGAGCCCAAACACAAAACATTGTGTCAGAAATTCATCAGAAAGATTATTTGTACGCAAGGCAAGGTCTTCAAATCGGTTTTGGTATTCGTCCACCGTTGTTGTTTGGAAAAGCTTAGAAAGTTGCCCTTTCGGTGATTCGATTTCCATCACCATGAATCGTCGGTGAATCGCTCCAACCAAATGTTGCCAACCTGACAGTTGTCGCTATCGTTGCATCCAACGAAACCATTTCTTGGCTATGCCTTCCATTCTGAAGGATGCCATGGTTACACGATGGTGGTCCTCAGTGCCATAAAACTCGAAGAAATCATTCGCCGATGCAAGCCACTCCTCTGGGTCCTTACCATTAAATATAGGTAACTCCACCTGAACTGGTTTGGGTGAGAAAGGAAATACGTCATCGGATTCCACTTTCATTTTTGCCTCGCCTCTGGTCACCATGATTTCTCCTGAACCATCACCATTGCAAGAAGTGGTTGCCAGAGCTCCCAACTGTGCAGAAAGCACTGTTAACTAGCGAACCAAATCCTGGAGGGTTCGCTGTGTGGTTGCATTCCATTTCTTCTGATCCTCCGCCTGAGATTGGAGAGAAACCAAAAGTTGGTCATGGCGAGCACTCGCTTCCTTCAAAGCTTTGATAACGTCCGTGTTACTCACCATATTGGTCAAGCTCAATGATAGCACCAAAATGTTATGTACCAATAACCAGAAAAGAGAATATAGGAATAGAAAAGAAGAATAGGCAGTAGATTAAGAAGCTTTTTTAAAATATTTTAGGTTTATATATCCTTTTTCACGTTTCACATGCTCTCTTATTTATAATTTTAATCCTTAGAAACAAACAAAATCGGTTAAGGCTTGGGGCGTCCTTTTTTCTCTCAAGCTTCTGCGCAATATTCGGTTGTCCTTGCTGGTCATTTCTTGGTTGCCAACTCCCTCTGTGGTAACGCTCTCGTTCCCTGTATCAGCTAACTCTACCCTTTCCTTGACACCAAAGAACCTAGTGCTCACCTCAACTATTCTTCTTATAACTTCGATGGGGATGCCATGATTTACCACCTGCATTTCAAAAATTGTTAATGCATCCATTTTATCAATTCGTTTGTATCTTAAAGCTTAGAGGTTACCTGAAAAAACCCATATTCTTCGCAAGTGAAGGAGAGGGAGTTGAGGACTTGGGACCGGTTTGGGCCTTGTAATTCAGCAAAATCGATTATGGACAGTTTAAGACTAGACTTAGCCATATATGCTGCTCTTTATCCACATTGTGTCGATCAATATAGGCAATATATACTTATCGGGAAGTTTTCCAACTCCATTCTCAAGAAGATTTTTTACTCCTTTCTGAAACTCATGGGTTTCTTTTGCGTCATCTTTTCTCATTCCATTGCAGGGGACTGGTTAACTCACCTGGAAATAGCTGAAATGAAAGGAATTGACAGTGAGAGAAATTAAGAAATAAAGCAAGTGGTGTGAGAGAGATGAAGAATGGGGGTTTGATGTGTGATATATTTATAGGAAAGAAGATGAATGGGAAAGAACAGGAGCAAGTTTTGGAGAAACCGGCCTCGGATTTATGAATCCCAGCCCCAGAAACACTGACGTCTGATTCTATTATTACGTAAACAAAAACCTTTTACAACTAATAAGGAAAGAATTCAAGGACTAGAGAGCCCTGGATCGACTATTCCCTTTTATTTCCTTCTAGCAACAATTAATCTCCTTTTGTATTAACTTTGCATCCTTTTCTATTTGACCCAACAAATTTGATCTTATATGTCTCTTTTTCTTCTATCTTATTGTTTGGGTAAACTACTCAAATGACCACTTAACTATAAGGTTAGTGTCGATATGACCATCATACTTTTAATTTTGGCAATATGATCATATAATTATTTAAGCGGTTTCAATCAAATCATCTGCTCTTAAAATTTAACGAAGCAACTAACGCGAAAGTTAATAAAATTTGTATAATTATATGTTTAGACCTCATAACTTATACATTGTCTCAATTTGGTCCTAATTTTAAATTAATTTTATAAATTTAACATCCAATCAAATTATGAAAGTATGGTGGTCGTATTGTCAAAATTGAAAGTATGGTGGTCATATTAATTTGACCATCTGTAATATCCCAAAATCCGGCTAGTGACTAAAATGAGAATTTTGAAAGTTTTGTGTTCAATTTTGAAATGAGTTAAAAGTTTTGGGATTTAAGTAAAGAATTTTGATGATGGATTAAATAGCATAGATGGATAATTAAAGGGGCAATTTAGTCTTTTCAGCTTAAATGATATTTTTCCCCTTTAAATAAGAGTTATACACGTGGGTTTTGGGAGATTTCTAGATGCCTTCTTCTTGCTCTCTTCTTCTTCCCGTAACTCATGCTTAAAGGTAAGTTTGATTTTTAGTTGTTAATTTTGAATTTATAAGTTAGTTTTGAATCTTTGGGGGTTATATAAGCTTAAGGAAACTTGTATAAGCTTAAAACATCAAGAAGAGAGAATTGAAAAGGAATTTCTATTAAAAGTTTAGAAATGAAATTTTGATATAGAAAGGTTTTTGAAATTCTAAGGATGAATTTGACTTGTCCTCAACTTAATTAAGAGATATGAAGTGATGGAATTGAATTTAGAACAAGTAGAAAATTTAGTATGATTCTTGAATTCCATATGGAATATAGGATTTTGAGACTTGAGATGGGATAAACGAGTACAAATGGGCTTAAGTATGTGTGTTTGAGTTTATTATATAAAAGGGGTTGAAATATGAAGTGTTTAAATTGAAATGAAGTAATTTTTGTGCTAAAAATGTGATTTCTGGGCTAGGGGTATCGGTACCCATTCAACAGGTATCAATACATCTCAAACGAAAAATTACAGAATGCAATGAGGGTACCGATACCCTAAGAGGGTATCGATACCCCTAAAGGAAAAAGTGAATATTGGTTTATTAAGTTCGTTTAAGTAGTTAGTATCAAATTATAGGGTGTAAGTATCTAATAAGATTGATCAAGGGGAAAGATAAGAGATTGGTATTGACTAGTGAGGCCAGGTGAGTGCATACTAGTGACATATAATGTTTAATGGAAATAAGACTTGTGATAAGTCTATTTCCTAGAGTATTATGCATGAAGTCACGAACATGATTATGTGTTTGTTATGATTATATGTATTACATTAATTGTATATATGCATGACTAAAGATATTGATATGCTTTGTAATAATATGATTTGTAAAACACTATTATTTAATAATAGAAGAACATGAAATAAGCTATATGATAAAGACATAAGGAATTAAATGAACTTGTGACATAAGCTACAAGTTAATGAATCATTGATATATATGTGAACATAAGATAACCAAGTATAAGTCTTATTATATTGTATAAGTGATTATACGAGAAAGGTTAGGAGACTCTATGAGGATAGTATAAATTTGAGGGCATAAACATAAATAATGATACATAAGTCATACAGGGAAGATTTATATACTTAAAGGAAACTATGGTGTATGAGTTATAAAGTGAAGAACTACAAAGCTTTATGAAAGAATATTATAGAAGTCATGGGAAATTGAATTAAATAAAAAGATTAAACTAGTATATAGATTATTTATGTGAGTGAAAGGGGAAGTGAGATAAGATGGGTAGAAATTATTTTTATGATAGAATGAGACTATTTGAACCTGTAGTATAAACTTTATAAAGGAAGACTTAGGTAAAATCATTATATGATACAAATATAGAGCATTACTATACAATTACATTAAAGAGTATATGAGATATGTGTAAGTTTATAGGTTATTGATTGGACATATAAGATTATATAATTGTATGATAACATGAAAAAGTGAACTAAGTTTAATGATGTTAAACCCTATAGTAGAAGTTATGTGATTATAAGTGACATGATTACATGATCACAAGATATGATACATGACATTAGATATATGAAAGAGAAAGTATATATGATGTGATATATGAAGTCATATGGATATTATATGACTGATTATATGAAAAAGAATATAGGTACATGTGAATTATATAGAAATGAACTATGTGACTGGATGTAATCTTATGAAAATTAATAATGAGCTATGTGAAAGAGCTATGAGATTATGTGTATATGTGATATGAATATATGAATGTATATTAATATGAATATTATTGTCCATGTTATGTGTCTGAGAGCTAGAGGTATAGTTGGCATGCCAAGAGTCGAGGGTCTACGCGGTCCTTCGGGACATATATGTATTCTTTGGAACATGTGTGAGGTCTTTTGAGACACATACTTGATCCTTGGCATATGTATATGATTCTTAAGGAAATTCTATGTGGTACTTAGGGACATCTTATATGGCACTTCGTTGTATTTCTACGCGGCACTCCGGTGCAATTCTACGTGGCACTTCGGTGCATTTATACGAGATGTGGTGACAACATTAGTGCACAACCTCTATAGACTCACATATCTATAGTTCTCACATATGTACATGGGCTAATCAAGAGTTAATAACAAATATATGTTTGTGATATGATAAATGTTATGGAAAGGATATGATGATGTATGAGTATAGTATTTGATTAAGAAGGTTAAGTATAAAAGTATGTGATTAAATATAAACTACTAATGATGATTTATGTGTATGTATGTATGTATGTATGTATTTCTTACTAGGTAATATGTTATGATTTATATAGTGATATCTGTATTGTTTGGTTTATTCAATCATATGTTGATTAAAAGAATAGATATAAGAGGATATGATTATTAGATATAAATGATAAGAATATTGTTGGTGGAATAATTTTAGAGATGAAATAGTGTGATATATGTGTATATTACGTTGTATACAATGTTATATTGTTTTGGTGTGGTATCATGAGATGA
Source organism: Hibiscus syriacus (assembly GCF_006381635.1). Lineage (NCBI taxonomy): Eukaryota > Viridiplantae > Streptophyta > Magnoliopsida > Malvales > Malvaceae > Hibiscus > Hibiscus syriacus. Next base: position 1,500,017 of record NW_024063349.1, read on the forward strand.
TATGTTCATGCATGTGTAAATAGTTAGAGTTCTTTGATATGATTTATTCCTCACTAAGTAATCGACTTAGTGTGTGAGTATTTCACACGCAGGTTACGAAAAGTGAAAACAGAAGTTGAGAGGAGTAAGACAGGTCAGCATCTTCCTTACAAAGTTCATATCAGAAAAGAAATGTTTGATAAATATTTTATTCTTTTAGATGTAGTTGGCATGTAATATAAACGATTGAATTGTATATGCTCTGATAAGTTTGGAAACTTTTATTTTGAAATAATATGAAGTTTCTTTAATGGGGATTTTTATTATTTTGAGCAAGTAAAGGTTTTAAAAGTTGATGTGACTCCTCAACGTCATATCATTAGTCATTGTGAACTACCACATCAGCACTGTAAATTATCATGTCAATATCATAAAGTGTCACGTCAACGTCATAACGGTCAATAACAGAAATCATCGATCAAAATGTCACATTGATTTTTTTCTAAGTTTGAGGGTCATATTGATTGCAACAATAGTTCGAGGGTCACATTAGTTTTTTTATAATACAAGAACTCCAAATACTTTTTTGCTATAATTATATTTATCAAACATAAAAAATAATAAAAAATATTTATTTTTTAAAATGTTTACTAGTGAATAAGATCAAAATTTTATACATAAGATTGAACAAAATTTAATATTTTATATGTATAATTATATTAAATTAAGATTTATATATTACATTATTTATTTCATAGAAATGGCTTAATATAAAAATAAGCTTCCAAATTATACATCTTTTCTCATTTAGGTGGCTAAATTTTTTCTTGTTCAATTTAGGTGCCTAATATTTCTAATGTTATCATTTAGGTGCCTACGCCGTAGTAGCCGCTAAAAAGAATCCGTTAAAAATAAGTCAACCAAACATTATTTCACATGTGGCTTGATTTTTATTTTCAAAGAATAAAATTCATAAATTTTCAAGAAAAAACTCAAACTTTTCCTATTTTTCATAAAATGTCCCAAGACTTTCAATTCAACCTTAACCACCACTAACGTTGGCGATCATCGACTCACTTGTCGTCCTCCACCTTGTCGACCACTTATCCACTGAATAAGATGGATTGGTGTTGGAATTTAGGAATTTTGGGGGTTTGAAGCCACGATTAAAGGCAGTTTATGGGTGGGTAGGATGTAACCGATGGGTAGGTATTGGTGGGGACGACAGCGGCGGTGGCCAGCCAATGGGTGGGATGAATGCTTTGGAATAAAGGATTTTGGGACTTTTTTGATATTTTAGGAATTTTTTGAAAAATAACAATAATTTTAAGTTTTTTAAAAAAAATTATAAAGGTGCCACATGTCACATTTTGAGTGGTTAACGTAATTTGTTTAATTCCTACTACGATCAAAGCATATAAATGATAACATTTGAAACGTTAGGCACCTCAATTGATAAAAAAAAGTATAATACCTAAATGGAAAATAATAATTATTTTATTATTTTTTATAGTTAATAATTATTTTATTTCTTTTGTATTAGTTCGTAATAAAATAGTGAAAGACAGCCCAGGCTAAGTAAAATTTGACTCGATTAGCACGAACCAACTTACCTTAGTGGGTAAAGGAATTGTTTTTGTTTCTAGAGGTCATGGGTTTGAGCATCAATGACAAGCGTCAAAATTGTCAAATAAATAAAGTCTTTTTTCTCAAATAAATAAACTATGAACGTAGTATAGAGAAGAAATGGTCGATCCACAGGGACTTAAAAATTTCTAATATCAATTTGAATTGATCTTGATTTAAGAAAATTACAAAATTAAAATAAAGGGGTTTTGCAAAATAAATTGAATAAATTGAAATAAATAAAAATAAGAAAAGCATATGATTGAAAATAATTGTGATGAGAGATAGCCTTCAGCTTTGTTTTGCCTCAATTTATTTCAATCACTGAAATAGATTTTACTTCGAGATTTTTTCCGGTTACAGTCTACAAGGCAACTTGGCCTTCTCTCATGTGAAACTAATTTCCAAGTCAATCATTGGAATTTAGTTTGTTTGGATTAACAAAGACTATCGATGTTACACCAATGCTACTTTAAGTGCTGGAAAAATGTGCTCATATTATGGTGTCTCAATGAGATTCGAACCTGATCTTGGTTTCCTTAGCGGACCCCACTAAGTTTGTTAGGAAGTTGAATTTGCTACAAGTTGATTCTTCTCCCACGGTAAATCAAAACAACATTCAGCTAATCTGTAATCTTTGAATTGAAAGTGTTGAGATATTTAAAGGAAGGTCGATTGTCAATCCTAGTTTACAGAAAATCAAGAAATATATCTAAAGGTATGAAGCGTTTTGAAAGTGTTGAGATATTTAAAGGAAGGTCGATTGTCAATCCTAGTTTACAGAAATCAAGAAATATATCTAAAGGTATGAAGCGTTTTTCATCTCGTAAAAGGTTGAGTTGTAGCTCAACTTTCGCTTAATTGGAGATTAGCCAATCATGGATTGGATCATGCTTATCCTATGAAAAGAAAAATAATGAAGAAAATAAATTCAATAAATATCCAAGGAAACATAAATTCCCATTTGATTTCAAAGGTTGAACCTAAGTGGTATATAACCCAAAAGTTCTAAGTAAATAAAGTAACCAATTCCTAATTAAACTAAAAATCTTAAATAAAAAAGTAATAATAATATAATTAAGCTAAAAATCCTAAATCTAAAAGGTTTATCATAAAAGATAAAAATAAATATTTAAGTCTTGTATTTCTAGTTAAATTTTGTTTCAACTTATGGATAATCTTATGTCAGGTAAATTCTAATTAAATATTCAAGATAATTCGTTCATCTTCTAGAAGATACTGACTGGACCATCGAAATCTGCTACTTTTTAGGTTAATTAATCCAATAAAGCTCATGTCTAAAATAAACCCAAAATAAAGATAAATCAGTAATATCCAATCAAAAAATAAGGAGTAAATAACAATAAATATATGCAATATTAAAAACTCATCAAATTCCCCCTGACTTATTCAATGCTTGTCCTCAAGTATACTTCAATCCATATTTCCATCATTTACCAAAGATTCACTCAAAAAGTTTTGTTTAAATCTCAAGTTTAGGTATGTGTTGAAAAAGTTAGAGAAGATAATCAAATAAAAAGGACAAGCTAATCCAATGAATAACAATTAACCAAATGAATAAGGGTTAGATACACATAGTTTTTGTTATTTGCTTGTGAGATGAAATCGAACAAAGTTAAGTTTCCTCATGAAAAGCGATTGGCAGAGTGTGAGTTTTATTTGCCTCCCCTTTTGTATCACTTACTCTTTTTTTTGTATTCAAACGCTTATTTCTTCTCTCGTATTTTTTTTTTCATTTTTTAGTTTTTTTTGTTTTTCCTCCCCTTTTGTATCGCTCACGCTATTCTCCAACTAAGAACTTCCTTGCAAGAAATTCTACGATCATAGAGAATTTTTTTTATTTTATCCTTGTAGATTTTGACATTCTCATATACTTTTCTTCGTAACTTTTTCAGCTTTGAAATCTTGTCCAAAATAGTAATCGGTGAAGTATCTTCTTTTCCCCAAAATGTTTCCTGTAAAATGGAAAGTAAAATTTTAGATTTAGATGGATTTAGACGCAAATCAGAATGAATGGAAAAAATATTTTCTAACTCCCTGATTTATTTTTTATAATTCTTTAACTCCCTGCACAAATCATCGGATATGTTAGTTTAAACAAAATCATCTCCCAAAGGCTCAATAACATCAATGAAATTAATGCTTGCAACATTATATGGATATTTAATTACCTTGTAAACGTTGAAATTAACAACCTCACCATCAAATTTCATAGTAAGAATTCCACACCTAACGTCAATTTTGGTATGTGCGGTGATTAGGAATAGGCGACCAAGAAAGATTTTAGAGGAAGTGTTGGTTTGATCATTTTTTATATCAATGACATATAAATCAGCTGGAAAAAATTAATTCATTTACCTTAACTAGAATATTTTCAAGAACTCCTTCAGGATAAATGATAGATCGATCGGCGATTTGAATTGTGACTCTAGTTTCCTTCAAAGGCTCAACAGAAAGTGAGTTGTAAATATAAAGAGACATAACATTTATGGAAGCACCCAAATCACACATAGCTTGTTTAAAGCCTACCTTACTAATTTTATAGGAAATAACAAACATACATTGGTCCTTTAATTTCAGTGGAAGCCTACGTTGAAAGACAACTGATACATTTTTGCCTAAATTTACCTTCTCATGACTGATAAATCTTATTTTCGTAGTGCAAAGATCTTTCAAGAATCGAGCATACCTTGGCATCTTTCGGATTATATCAAGAAGCCGTATATTAATCTCTACCTTCTAAAAAATATCAAGAAAATCATTATCCTTGGTTGGTTTATCTCGTTTAACCAATCTTGATGGAAAGGGAGATGATGTCGTATATGGAGAAATCGAGGGAAAGGGTTAAAATTTACCTCATTTTTTCTTTGGGATTTTGCGTTAACTCTCTCTTCCTCTCGGGGTCTTTATTATACTTCTTGTTCTTTCTCCCTTGCATCGATTTTTTCTTGATTTCTTTGGGATACTGAGTCTTTCTTTTCGTTTTCTTCATTGGATTTAACAGAAATATTCTTAGGAATAGGTTCAATGACGATGCCACTCTGAAGGGTGATGACACTAATGCTTTCTTGTGGATTTGTCTTAGTTTGAGATGATAGCCTTCCTTGTGATTCTATTCATCCCACAATTTGATCCAATTGGACCATTTTCTTATCTAACTCTCATTAGAAAATGTTAAACATTTGACGATGGAATCTAATAATGATGTCGCCGGTTGATATGGTTGAGGTAGTGGTAGCCTTGGTTGATATGCTTGATTTGGTCTAGGATTTTATGCATAGCTGAAGTTTGGATGATCCCTCTACCTTGGATTATAGGTATTTGTGTGAGGATTGTAAGGTCTCTATGGTGCTCGTAAAAAATTGCCAACTTCATTTACTTATACGATAGTGTCTTCTTGTAACATCGGACAACAATCCGTGGGATGATTCGACTTTATGCATATTCCGCAAGAGTCTAACAATACTTGTTTTGCCTACAATAAGGGATTGAACAATATCATCCAACTTATCAATTTTAATTTCTAATGAAGTTGTACTTATCTCGTGAACACGTCGAGTAGGTTCCCTAGAAGAGCCAAACTGTTGAGAGTTAGCGACCATGGTAAAAATTAGATTTCTGGCTGTATGTGGGGTCATATTCACAAATACCCTTCCACTAGTTGCGTCAATCATCTTCGTCTCCAAAAGAAGCAAGCCTTCATAAAAGTATTGGAGGAGAGTCTATTCGGTTAACTCGTGTTGTTGACAACTAGCACAGAGTTTCTTGAATCGTTCCCAATAATTGTATAATGACTCTCTATCTTTTTGTTGGATTCCTGATATGCTTCGCGTTAATTTACTCGCCTTCACCGTAGGAATAACTTGTCAAGAAAAAGACGAGTCATATTAACAGAATTAGAAGGTAAGTAAAATAACCAATCTTTAGCCAAATCGGCCAAGGAAAAAGCATGAAGTTTAATCTGATCCTCTGATACTCCCTGTGATTTCATGCTAGAGCAAACCATATGAAATTCAGTAAGGTGATTGTGAGGATTTTCACTCGATAATCCATAGGAAGTAGGTTGAAGATAGATCAATCCGATCTTGAATTCGAATGGTGTTTCTCTACTCGGGAATGCAATGCATAATGGTTGTTGTTCGGTAGGTGACACAACTAGTTTTTTAATTTTCAGATCAGCCATAGGGATCAATTCGTTATCTTGTAGGGATTATGCGTCAGATGTTGAGTCGAGAACTAGATCATGTAGGTTTCTTTTTTGTTGTTATTGTCGACTTCTTTCCCTGATCGTGCGTGTGTGTAGTCTTCAGGGTACTGCTTCAATCTCAGGTTCAAAATCAACTAGTTCGCCTAGATTCTTCCAAGTTGTCATAAATCAAAACAAACAATATTAGTAATTTGCCAAATTCCCCGACAACAGTGTCAATTTGACAAGCATCAAAATTGTCAAATAAATAAAGTTTTTTCTCAAATAAATAAATTAAGTTCGTAGTATATAGAATAAAGGGTCGATCCACAAAGACTTAGAAATTTCGAATATCGGTTTGAATTTATCTTGATCCAAGAAAATAGCAAAATTAAAATAAAGGGGGTTTAGCAAAATAAATTGAAATAAATAAAAATAAGAAAAGTAGATTATTAAAAATAGTTATGATGAGAGATAGCCTCTAGCTTCTCTTCGCCTTAATTTGTTTCGATCACTGAAATAGATTTTACTTCGAGATTCTTGTCGGTTACAGTTTACAAGGCTCAACCCTTGTAACTTTCTCTTCTCTCATGTGAACTAATTTCCAAAGCCATTCTTGTTTCGATTAACAACGACTGTCGATGTTAACACCAATGCTACTTTGAGTGTTGGAAAAGCTCATGCTCAGATTATGGTGTCTCAATGAGAGTCAAATCTGGTCTTGATTTCTCTTAGCAGACTGTTTCTAAGTTTGTGTCTTAGGAAGTTGAATTTGCTACAAGTTGATTTTTCCCCCCAACGGTAAATCAAAACAACATTCAAGCCAAGGTGCAATCTTTGAATTGAAAGTGTTGAGATATTTAAAGGAAAGACCGATTATCAATCATAGTTTGCAGAAAATCAAGAAAGATACCTAAATGTATGAAGCACTTTTCAATTCTAACAAAACGGATTGAGTTGTAGCTCAGCTTTCGGCTAATTGAAGTTTAGCCAAGCATAGATTTGATCATGCTTATCATTATGAAAAGAAAATATAAGAAAAATAGAACTTCAATAAACAACCAAGAAAATATAAATTCCCATATGAGTTCAAAGGTTGAACCTAAGGGTATTTATAACCCGAATGTTCTAAGTAAATAAAATAATTAATTCCTAATAAAATAATAATAAAGTAATCAAACTAAAAATACTTATTAATAAATGATCAAACTAAAATCTTAAATCTAAAATGTTTATCTCAAAAGATAAAAATAAATATTTAAGTATTGTACTTCTGATTGAATTATGCTTAATCTTATGGATGATCTTATGCCAGGTAAATTCCAATTAAATATTCAAGATATTTCGCTGATCTTCTAAGAAATACTGAATGGACAATTGAAATCTGCTACTTTTTGGGCTAATTAATTCAATAAAGCTCGTGTACAAAATAAACTCAAAATAAAGATAAATCAGTAATATCCAATTGAAAAATAATGAGTAAATAACAATAAATATATGCAATATTAAACACTGAGCAACCAACATTGCAATGGTGATTGAGCGTTTATTGTCAAATGGTTGAGAGTATTTAGAACAAATATTACTTTGTAAATACCTTAGCTTAATAAAAAAAAATTGACTTGACTAAAAAAAATTAAATTCTAGTTGTAAAGGATTGTTGTTGTTCCTTGAGGTCCCAAGTTTAGTACTAAAAATTTCGATTTGACTCGATTCATAATTTTATAATCTCCACTAAAAATAAAATAAATTTTGAGTTGTTAAATATGACTGAAATAACTTGAATAAATCGAAAATTTTAATAATCAGTAGAGTGGTTTTTAAGTTTAAAGTCGAGTCCCTCAATTTTGCATGATATATGCATATTGTATATGAAAAAATATATATATATATATATATATATGTTTAAAAAGCCATTTAAATTAGAATCAATTAGTACTATAACATTATAAATATTTACAATTAAATTTAAACATAAACTCAAACAATTTGACTTACCTCGAATTTTATAAACTCGACTCAAAATTTTTTAAAATAAAACTTGAGTTATAAAATATGACTAGACAACTCAACTAACTCAAATATTTTTAATTCGACTCGACTTGATCAAATAATCACTCTTTGTTACATCAACCTCTTTTGTATATTACAAAAACAAACCAAAGCCAATTCAAGGGTAGTGCAGATTTTATTCAACGAATTGCTAGACATTACAGTTTCCAGCTGCATAAATAATGTGCTCTAGAATGTGTTCTAAATGGTCAAACTAGCCAAAATCCAATACAATAGCCCTGCAGAGAAGAAGCTGAAAAACCATGCATTGTTGTAAATCACAACAAAAGCATCCGAAACCGGTGATAGAATCCCCACCTTTTGCAAGAACCCTGGGATTACTGGCAATATCCCAATTACCAGAGCTACCATTGCTGCTAAATTGAAGCCTCCAGAATAGTAATATGCCCCATCAGGACTTGAAGAATACAAGTCCTCCAGGCTTAATTTAGCTTGTCGAATAAGATAATAATCTGCTAATACTATGCTGAAAATCGAACCGAGCAATGCCGAGTACCCGACTAGCCATGTATATATAAAGCTCTCACTGGATTTGAGTAATCTCCAAGGCTGGAAAGCAATGCAAAGCAGTGCAGTGAAAACAGCACCCCTTCTGAACGTGAAATTGGAAGGGCTTAGATTGACTAATGCATTTGCTGGAGGAACAACATTGGCTGCAATGTTGGTTGTCATTGTAGCTAGGCTTATTCCAAGAATGGCTAGCACTATTGTTGTGAACCCTCCGATTTGACCGAGAAGCTGAATTGGATTCGAGATGACATGGCCAAAGATTACTTGAGTAGAAGATGTTACAGCTAGGCCAACAAATGTGAATGCCCCCATGAAGATCCGAAGACAGGCTTGACCGATGATTTGATCCTTCTGAGTCTTGGCGAACCGAGTAAAATCGGGGATGTTAAGTGCTATTGTAGCCCAGTTTGCCGTTAGTGAAGGGAAAAACAGAGACCAAAACTCCGAGGTAGATAGCCTAGAGGATATGGTTAGCATGTGGCCTAAACCAGCATCCTTGACATAAGCCCAAACGAGAAGAAATGAAGTTAGAACCATCAGAATTGGTGCCGCATACTTTTGGTTTTAATTCCTTATATCTTTCCAAACTACGGCCAACTGGGCCAACGAAAAGGCCATAAAACAAGCAAACTCAAGAGGGGAGGTGCCGAGCCATGGTATGACGTGAGAATAGGAAGATTGTTTAATGGAGCTTGTGAGAAAAAGTTAGAATGCCTCACCTCCAATCCAGCTCTCAATCCCATACCAGCCACAACCAACCAAAGCACTAAGTGAAGTAGGAACATGGGCACCACGGATACCGAAAGACGATCTCGCCAAGACAGGGAAAGAGATGCCATATTTGGTGCCAGGGTGACCCGTGAGGACTAATGGCACCAACAAAATTATGTTGGCAGCAACAACAGTGTCAATCCCTTGCCACCAAGCCATACCAAGATCAACAAGACTACTAAAGATTATTGTTGCGTGTTATGAGTATTATAAAATTATACGCAAATAATGTGCAAGTATACACAATCGCTCAAGTAATACAGTGATGAGTGAGTATCGTCTCCACAGGGATTGGGTGAAATTACAAAAGTCTAACCAAAGCAAAGCACTAATCTATCTATGTATAGTTAGTCTTAATATATACAAATGTCACGGCAAATGAAAAGTGTATGAAGGTGGATATGGAGTGATGGTTTGATGATGTAATGAATGGAAATGTAGTGGCAAGAACAGATGTTTAGTGTTGAAAATGGTGTAATGTCGAGACAATAAGAAATTGTAAAAACAGTAAATAAATAACAAATAAAATGATAAGAAGATAATCCTCACGTGACAAGCTTCCACTGGAATGAATGGTAGGGATTGATTTAAGGATGCTAAACTTATTTCTCAGGCAAATTTATGCTATCTAATCTTTGCTTACTCGACAGGGTTTTCCTAGAGTGATCCCTCTATCTCTAGTCAAAGGAACCTAACAGAATAGGATGCCAATGCATCTGCTCTCACTCAACGAAGCTGGCAACCTACACTATTGATAAAAACACCCTTTTTAGTCGTTGAAATCCTCCTAGTCTCTCTCGAGTACTAAGGGATTAGGATATAGTATTCCTAGGCCGGTTCAAAGCCCCTTGAAAACACTATAGCTCATTGCTTATGAGGATCTTGTCTTGTGTTTCTCTCGAATACTACAAATATTTTTAGCTTAGGTTTCTCTGGAACACCTAACCTTCATTTAAGAAATGAACACTCTCATGCCTCTTACAAGCTTAAATGGTGAAGTATTCACAAGCAAAGCAAGCAAATAACCAAGATAAACATAAATATACCATTAAAATAAAGTTTAAACAACCATAAAACCAACCACCACCAAATACATTAGTTCATGGTGGGGTTCGAAATATCCAAACACAAAGTCATGAAAATATTCGTTCCAACAACCCACAAATAAATGGAAAAAAATAGCAGCAAAGGGAAGTGAGAATAAGCCTTTGATGCGCGCCACTGGAGGACTCCTCGGCCACCACAAACCACCTTAACTCGCTAGCTCCTTTCGACACCTAGATCGCCACTCCTTGGAGCTTTATCAATGGAGGAAAACCCAAGGAAGAAGAAGGAAAAATGAAAAAGAAAAATCTGATTTTTTTCTGCTCTATGCGTGTGTCTCTTGCGTCATATTCCCTTCTCTCCCTTGAGGTGTCATATATAATAAAAAATATCTAGGGGTAATGATTAGGTTGTTGGGTGTAAAATGCCCCTCATACCCTTAGAATCACACCATAAGCGTGAACTTTATCCTCCAGGTGGCAGTGGTCCTTTGGCAGGCGGTTACAGCAATCATTTCACGTGCAGCGCCAGCTGTCCTCGTACAGCTGTATCTTTTTTTCGTTTTCTACGCCGGAAATGCCAAGACATATCAATCTACTTCAGCAACATGTGATGACGCGACATTACTTCCCAAAGAGTCCTTTTGTCTGCTATTCCCTGCACACCACAAATAACTGAACATTTCTCTCATACAACACCATTAAGAAATAAAACAGCAATACCACCACAAATGCAACTATATGTAACTACATGATCCTAAAATAACTAAAATGAACCTTTAAACAAACAATAACTTAAGTGAAAAATGCCTTAAAAGTAGCATTTTTAGGAAGTTAATAATTATAAAAGTGTTTAAACTTTCATTGTCAAATCGTTAAGAATCTCTCGACATTAACATTAACAGTCATTAATATGAGTGATCAAAAATTGATGTGACATGTTAATTGTTGACGTGGCACCATCTTACCACATAAACCACCATTTAAAACTATATTTCTCTTCACTTTCCCTCCTTTGCAATGCGTTTCACCAGCAGCAACAACATCTACCCTACCTTCAGCAAATGGCCCAAAATCCCTTTCTTCTTGCCTTGGTGCATCTTCATATTTTTAGCTCACTATAAAAGGAGGTCCGGCCCTTGGTGCCTTTGTGGAATATACAAGTACAGATGATGCAATAGCAACAGTGGACATAGGGATGGTCAAATATTTGATGGGTTCTGATCCGACCTGACTCCATAAGGATATTTTTTTTAGGCGGGACGGGACGAGTTATATAATAGATATGTTTAGGGTGGGATGGGGCTGGTTGTAAAGTAAAAGAACACCGATTCAACCCGACACGACATAAACTAGCTTGGTCCTTCCCTTTTGGCACCTCTCGATGCTCTCAACCACCGGCTGCTATCCAAGGCATGCTGCATAGGGATTTATCTAATGCTGCTATAGCGTAGGTTCCAGTTTAGTTTCCTTATGTATTCAAAAAATATGTAGTAAAATATTATAGAATATATTATTTTAATCATTTAAAATATAATAAATATATTATTATAAAGGACATTATTTTAAGTATTTTTAAATATTAATATATTCGAGTCGGTTATAATTTATAATCTAAAATTTTGGATGGTTTCGGAGCGGAAGAAAGGCTAGCACTCATCATGGCAGAGCGAGATCGGATATAAGTAATATATTTTCGGCGCTGGGTGTCCATCCCTAAGTGGACAAACTTCAGGGCGATGACATGAATAAATGGATTAAAATTACTTTTTAGCTTTGAGAGGTCAATTCCACAAACCAAATGGATGCAGTTTTTGTATTGTTGCAGAATATGGAGCATGGGATGAGCTACAAATTTGGCTCAATACCTCACAAGGAAGCCAATGAGAAATTGTACCATCCGGGCCTGGGCTAAGCTGAGTTGTGCTTAATCCAGAGTCCAGATCACCCAATAAAATTCTAGAATCACTTTGATTTACAATTTTGTTTTAGTTTCTGCTTTATGTCACAGTACTATATCAGATCATTCATATTTTTTTACTTGAAATTTATCTAAATTGGGACGAGATGTACAAAAGGATCTGAATTTTGATTTGATCCTATCGTATCTTCAACCCTAAGGCCTAGTCATCCTTAAATAACCATACACTTTTCCAATTTTAGTGCCACATAGGTTACTGTAATTTTTATTTTTAAAGAACTATTTTTTCCTTTTCAACCATACATGGCAATTCAAGCTGCATGCAGATATGAATGGAGATATCTCAATTTAAGTTTGCATTCACCAAGAAACCCTTAGGTGGCGTTTGGTTCGCTGAAATATTTCTAAGGGAATTGAAATCTGTGAAGGAATTGGAATCTGAAGGAATTGGAATCTGAATCTGAAACTTGTTTGGTTGGCAGGAAATTGAATTGGAATTCAATTCCATATCTGTTTGGTTCGCAGACATGTCTGATGAATTTGATTTCAGTAATATAAATGACATAATTATCCTTCTTATTTTTTGTTTAATTTTAGTTTGTTTTATAACTTACATGTAGCAATATATTGGCTGTCCCTTTTTCCCATATGTATGGGGTAAGGGAGGTAAGATAGTAGGCTACCCCCACACCAGGTTGAGAGCAGCTTCCGTAAGAGACCTCTGAATTATGAAATGCCCTCCGTGGGACTCGATCCCACGACCTCAAGGTTAAGAACCTTGTGCTCTACCAACTGAGCTGGATGGTAGAGCACAAGGTTCTTAACCTTGAGGTCGTGGGATCGAGTCCCGCGGAGGGCATTTCATAATTCGGAGGTCTCTTACGGAAGCTGCTCTCAACCTAGTGTTGGGGGTAGCCTACTATCTTACCTCCCCCTTACCCCATACATATGGGGTATGGGAAAAAAGGGACAGCCAAATGTAGCAATATATTATAAAAATTTAAAAAATATTAAATTTTCATTTTATTGATTGATTATTCATTTCAATAAATTATAAAATCATACAATAAAACATCATAAGTTAAATCATCCCAATTAGGGATGGCAATGGGTCGGGTTGGGTCGGGTTTTTAGTCTACTCGACCCGACCGAGAACAAGGGAACCTCCACCCGAGACCCGACCCGAATATATGAATTAGAAACCCGACCCGACCCGAAATAATAAAAAAAGTATTTTTATTCAATAAAAAAGTGACTTAATTGAAAAAATTTATATAGATAGGGGTATTATTGTAATTATTCCTAAATATATAAGGTAAAATTATATATTTTTTTCCGGGTCGGGTCGGGTCGGGTATTTTCACCCTAAACCCAAACCCGACCTGAATATCACACTTAAAAAAACTCGACCCGACCCGACCCGAACTTGGAATTTTAAAAAAAATCTGACCCGGTCCCAAAATTTTTTTAAAAAATCCAACCTGAATACCAAAAGATTGATGAGGGTAGTATGATCAAATTTCACATTCCCTCCGCCAAATGATTTCAATTTTATCATGTTATGGATGAAATTTACTTTCCCTCTCTTGATAGAATTGGATTTCAATTCCCCATTGAAAACTTGAACCAAACATGAAAAATTGGTGGAATTGGATTCTAATTTCTCCTAATTCTAAGTGATTCCAACAAACCAAACGTCACCTTAGTCTCAGTTTTCTCGTCTTTAATTCCACACCTACCGAAGGTCCACTTTCTAGAGAACAAATAGAAGCACATGAAGCTTAAAAAATCTTAATTTCGATGTTCCTTTAATCATATTTTGTATTAAAATAAATTTAATTCGAATAATTTTCCACAATTCCTTCGAGACTATCAACTTCAACGTTAATTACAAACCTCAACCTAACTAAGAGTAAATTAAGACATGTGGAAGGTGGATAATGTAACACCTAGCGAAAATACAAGATTTTATGTTTGGTGGGTGAATTTATAAAATTCTAAGAACGAAAATAGATATCAATAGAAATATAAGAAAAATTTAAAATATGACAATTTAAAATTTTCAGGGAGCGACTATCTCGCCCACCCCTCATGTAGGTCATCTTTGGTAACACCCTAATTCCAAAAATTGAAGTGTCACATGGAATCACCGAAATGACTAACCCTTTTCATTTAAAACCATATACTCAACATTTTAGAATAGTTATTCAAGGTATGAAAATACATTTTACAAAAGTGGAGCTCTGGATTGAAAACTCAATATAAATACATAAATAAGATATTACAACTGACCCAATTACAAATAATGACCTCTACACGCTCATTAATTGCCATCATTGTACTCTGGTACTCCTGTTGAAACTTCTCTAATGACATCATTGTCTCATCATGCTATACAAAACGTGTAACCTACAAACGAAACACACAATGTCACACAAACAACTCTACCATACTACATGCATTCATAATCAGTACGCCAATAAGTATAGTAAAAAACAATGTTGTTTATCCAATGTATATCCACAACCACAATACAACATCAAGGATAAGGTTTGGGTCACGTAGCTTGAACACTCATTCATAACACATAAGCAAGCATCATGATATAGTTCGAGGTCACATGTACATCACTGACTCACACCCCTTTAGCCTATTAATATTGGCACTTTAGATTAACTTGGTTAGTCTTGCATTAGGAATGTACATCCAATGACTCTTGATGACCAAGTACCTCGAGTGAGACCCGAATCACGTACGCATCAAGAATGTACATCTGACTAGCCTATTCTTTTAGAGTATACATATAGTCTATATCACAAGAGCATTAGATCTACATCCGACTAGCAAACTTTAAGTGCCTCAGTGTGACTCTTAGGATATCCAGATATCCTACCAAACAAAATAGATTATCATCGTATACAATAATTCAGGTGTCCTTGTCATTTCCTGAGTCTTAAAAAGACATAAATATTATAAATCTCCTATTTGCATCTACATGGGATTTGAGTTGTGAAGAAGTAAGTATATACAGTTCACCCTATATGGATGAATGGTATCCCTCAGTTGAATTATACCCTTTGGTTGGATTTGATTCGGTTTAAATCCATCGTTTTTGGTTGTTGTTTTGGTGTACATGGTGTTATAAGAACCACCATTCATGTGTTGTGTTGATGAGGTAGTTAGGGCTTATTAGTCATATTTTGCTCATGCATAAAGCATGACATATATATCTGGTTTCTGTGTGTTTATATTTCTTTTTATGCATATGATTTTCATTAATTGATTGATTAAAGTTTGTTACATGTGTATATATATCATTTTGATTTGATATTTTCATTGTTATCAAACCAGCTCTCGAGCTCGCCCCATCTCTACTACCCATCCAATCCACGAGTTACCCCTTGTCATGGCCGGTCCGTTGCACTGACTGCATGCATGAATTGAGGAAATTCGTGTTTATATGTCTTGTTATGTATATGATTTCATTAATTGATTGATTAAAGTTTGTTACATGTGTATATATATCATTTTGATTTGATATATATCAAACCACTTTGAGCTCTCGTGCTCGCGCCATCTCTACTACCCATCCAATCCACGAGTTACCCCTTGTCATGTCCGGTCTGTTGCACTGATTGCATGCATGAATTGAGGAAATTCGTCGCCAACTACGCACGATTCTCAAGTCATTGGCAGCAGCGGACGATGACATTGGTCGATTTCAATAGAAACATCCTAGTAAAATCGTCGACAAGGAACGATGACTTCTACAATATCGATAGGATATGACAATTTCGATCACTGTAACAATAATTCTATTTACCTCATTAATTCCGCATCATTCTCATTTTCCCCTCATTTTCTTTTCAACACTTCATGTCCCTAATCAAGACATAGTCTACATTGGTTTTGTCAAAGTTGTTTCTATATTTAACAAAAGGTAGTTGAAGTTAAAACGATGGAAAGTAATAAGAAAGGAAGAAGATATATCCATTCCACACCAAAACTGAACTGAAATGAGAAATGTTAAAAATTTTGGTAACGTTTCATCACAAGAAAATAAATGTTTGATTAACTAGTCCTATTCATTACATGCATTAACAAATAAAAGTAGTTTTGTTCCATTATGTAAACTGCCCATGTGATTGATGGTCCCATGAAAATAAAACAAAAAACTCCACCCAAATACCTTGCTTTTCTTTTTATATAATTCCTTAATTACAATGTACACTTACAACTATGCAATAATTAACACTTCTCAATTCCTGCGTTTTTTTCCTTTGTGGGTAACAAATAAAAAAATGGGTGAATTGTGAATATAAAACTGTAGTTGGTTTTTATGACCCAAAAGGTGCACGGTGAGGGATTCCTTTTCTTCTCCTTGCATTTGAAGGTGGGGGAGGCGTGAGCGGATAAACGCCTTGTTGTGAGCCTTCACGCAATTCTTCTTCTTCCTTTGACATGCCTTCCCTTTTAGTTCTATCCATTAGTACCTCATTCTTTGCCTCTAAGCTAAAACTTGCATTCCCATTTCTCCTTACTCCTACAAGCTAAGTTCATATTAAAAATGGGATTAAATCAAAATGTGGGATTTTATATTACCAAACAATGTGGGCATGCATGTTATTATGATATATATGATGATTGATGATTGATGATGATGATCAATGTGGTGGTAGTTGTGAGGGTGATGCTTTATATATGATGGTAATTGTGAAGGTGATGATGATGATGAGAAGAAAGCATGAAGAATGTGAAGTAAATAGAAGGTAAAACATAATTTACCTTGCATCCCAAAGAACAAAAACAAATGGGTCCAAGAGGCTTCTTCCACAGATTTCACAGATATGAGCAACGCCTTTTCCAGATTTCGTTTGAGGCCTCTCATTAAGAAATAGAACCCTGGCACTGTTTATCACATAAGTTTGAACGCCACTTATATCCAATACCTTTTGAATCTCTGTAACCCTCACTACATCATGATATGAAGATCTTCTTATCTGAAAAAATCCAGACCATAACAAGTTTTTGATTATATTACCAGAAGAAGAAGAAGAAGACGAAGAAAGATGTTAATTTTCAAGCATTGAGTTTACCTGAATTACTTGATGATCTTTGTGTTTAAAAGAACGGCAATAGAAGCAAAATGCGTCTCCTTTACAGTCTAAACAGTACATATTACATTCACCCCTACCTGCATCTCCATGTGTTCTGCAAACTGTGAAAAAGGCTGTACTTAGCAGTGACTCTAGCCATGGCGGCACCGGCATTGTTGTCTATCTCCAGAAAACCAAGCGAAAAAAAAATAATGAGACCAAGAACCAATATCAAGAAAGAAAGAAAGAAGAAATATTCCGCTATTACAGCAATGGCATTACCATTGTTAATCAAAGCAAAGCAATGGGGTTTTTTTTCCTTTGACGATAATGGAAGAGAAAATCTTTAAGATCAAAAGCCAAGGAAAGAGAACGAGAGAAGAAACTTAGAATTAAACCAACAGCAAGCGCCTGAACTAAGGGAGAAGGCTCATAAACAAAGGCAGGGAAGTATCGTGGGGGAAGTTTCGACGGCGGAGATTAATGGTGGTGGCTGAAGTTCATCCGCAGCCGTATGATGAACGGACAAGGATGGCTTTGGCGCTTACGCTACTTTTGGCTCTTTCTTTGCGTCTTTACGTAGGCTCGGCACATCGAGCCTTCGATATAACATTAGTTCACACAAGTTGATCACCACCTAACTTTGTGCCACATGTGCTGCCTTCCACGTGGCTTAATATTATTTTTAAACTATATATCTTTTCACAAATTGACAGATAATGCCCAATGATGATTGCCTTTTCATAAATTATAAAGAATTCAGAAAACAAATATGGATTTTTTTATCATTATTTCTTCCTAAACTTTTTAACATGTTTGATAACTCATTAATTAAAAAAACAATATTTAATATTTTAATATTAATATTATATGTAAAATCAAATGAAGAGTGGAAATAATAAATATTAATTATTTAGTTTCTTTCTTGTATTGATCAGATTGAGTACAATAAATTAGAATGTCCCATTTGTTTAAAATATATACATGTGTAAATAGTTGTTGGATTGGGCGGCAACACAGTGGTAGCTTTTGGGTTGGTTACAGCACTAAACATGTATTACAAGGAAAATGTCTTTCAAGGATTTATAATTAAATGATTCATATATTATGCGATTAATTAAAGTATAAACAATTAGAAAATGACATATTAAAAACATATTCATAATTATAATGTCGATCACTGTATGTTTCGGAATCCAAATTAATTAATTTACTCAAACAATATCTTTAATTTTGACCTACTTAGTAGGTAGGTACTTTTCATAATAATTTTTTTTTAAACTAGTAACATCGGTACTAAAAGAGATATTATTATTATTTAAGATCTAAGTTCGAGTAACACCATCTGCATGATATATGTATATTGTCAATAAACTGAGAATTCTGAATAGATACTATATTATAATCACCTTATAATTATTCAAATATATAACTAAACTTTTCTATGTGAACAAAGCAAGGTTTGCTTTTTAACATTTTGTGTAACAAAATCATGTTGAGAAGAAGGGTTTGAGAAAAAGAAGACACTTCATATTTTGTTATAAAGTATATATTAAATGGGGAATTATGTGGTAAATTGTAGGACAAACATATAATTTTATGTTAGGGGTGATAAAAAAATTTCAGGGACGAAAATAAATTATCAATAAAAAAAATTCAAAAGAGCAATCCTTACCCGCCCTCTAGACCATCCTGTAAAATGTGATGCCTAAACAAGGCAGTTATTATGAAGGAAAAGGGAAATGTTAAAAAGAGATTAACAGCAGATCTTAAGGACTTTTTCTTGATGGCCATTGTTAATGACTTTGTGTAGGGAATCAAGGCTGGCAAAATGGGAATGGCAAGCTCTTTTTAGTTGTAAAACACCCTTTTAATTCTGCATGTTATCATCCAGTCATATACTACTCCATGTTACCTAAATCAAAAGAAATAAAAAACCATACCATGGGTTGCCTACAATATCATATGAACCCACATGCCATGCCACTACTATTTAATGTTTGTTGATTGTTCTAATTTGAAACTCTAAATGCAAATACCAAAAGATTATGTCAAAAATACATTTAAGCTGATGACCTTCCAACGACCAAGAGAGTGACTTTGATTTGACACTTCAACTCTATAAGCTAAGTAATCACTCGGTATATATGATGATCCTTCTTGCCTAATGAATTAAATTATTGCTTTTCATATAAAAAAAACTTAATTTCAATCACAAGAGAAGATTATAATGTTGGAAAAATAATGGTGCTACTAACATGAAACGTTAATACCGACTAGAAATATAATAAAAAAAATTAAATTAGATTCGATCACATCGTGATGAATCACTCCCTTAGAAATAAGACCGTTTTAATTAGTGTAATTCTTGAGATGGACGATGTCTCCCGAAGTTAACATGATCCTTCAAATTTTATACTAACAAATGTGAAGTGAAAATCCACGCTACTGCTCTTCTCGGAATTAATTTGTATAGTATATAAACCATCACTAAATAATTTTCTTTCTCATGTGGGATTAATTGTATTCTTAGCATTTATACATTCTCTCACAAATGCACAATAAATTTTAAAAAATGAAAAAAAATAGATTGGAAGTTGAGAAAAGCATTAACGAAAATATTAAGAACAGATACTAGATTTGTAGAAGCATACATGAATATATTTCTTAGAGAGCATTACATCTTTATATAGATTGAATATTAGGTCATCTATTAAGTATTATAATTATGCACATCATCAAATTATAAAATATAACTTATGTATCTACGTTTTATTTCCTGTGTCCACAATTATAATTTTAATATAACAATACATAGTGAAATGAATAATTCTTCTCTTAAGCAAGTACTGAACGAATCTAAAACTAGTTAAGATAGGAGTAAACACATGACGAACAACTAACTTCATTTATCTATTGGAATCCACGATAAAATAACAAAATAGTTAGAACTCGTAAGATGCAGGTTAAATCCTCTAGAGAAACAACCCAATGTTTTTCATAGAAGGTAATTAATCCTTTAACTTAAATTTTTTTTCACATACAAAAAAATATTTATAAAAACATTAATTGTTTACCAATCATTAAACATATTATACTACTCTTTAGACTTTAGAGAGAATTAATACCACCTTTGAAGATTATATTATTTATAGAAATAATCACAAACTCAAAAAAATATAATACATAAAACAGACAGAAGATATGTTCATAGATATATATGAGATTTGTTTTAGGTTCATTCCTTCCTTGTAAGTTTTGAAATGCTGCCCATTTCGAAGTTGAAAAGTGTCAAGTGGTCCTTCGATTATTCTTTCGAAATTTTTAATAATAAAAAGTATTATTTTTGAAGTGTTTGTACGTTGTTTAGTGCCAAAATCGTATCATTCGACCCTTCAAGAATGCCTAAAAAATACTTTAGATATGAAAAACACTATACTCGATTAATTTGAATTGTGTTTCTTCTTTTTTTCAAAGTGTTTTCGAACACCCTCTTAGAGCTAAGAGATAAAATCTCGATACTCAAACAGCAAATAAATACCTTAAAATTAACAAAATTCAAATTTTAAATATTCTTATCAAATAATAGAAAATTGATTGAATTTTATCAATTTGTCTATTTATCAATAGAATGACCATCCAGCTCAGTTGGTAGAGCATAAGTTCTTAACCTTGGGGTTGTGGGATCAAGTCCCACGGGGCATTTCATAATTCGGATGTCTCCTACGGAAACTGCTCTCACCTGGCGTTAGAGGTAGCCTACTATTCTACCTCCCCTTACCCCATTACATATGGAATAAGGGTCAGCTAATTTTGTCCAATGAAAATATAACCCATGTGGTCCTCGTAAAAGCGATATTGTCCCACCCTTAGAACAGAGCAAATTGAAAGGACTTTTCATCCTACTACCAATTAATAACAAAACAAAACACGAATTAGTGAAGATAATACGTATATGCCTATCAACAATGAGTAGGAAAATGAGTAAAATGTAGAATTTGGGTGTTTAATTTGATTGGGGTAGTTATTTTGTACGATAGTCTAATTTAAAGTTTTAATTTAAGACGGTTTAATGTTTAAAAAAATATAATTTCTAGATAGAGGTGGGTATACGGGCTACCCCGTTTAGTCTGCGGTTTTGACGGTGCGGGCTTAAATGGAGCGGTTTAAAAAGCCTGCAATCATAAACGGTTTTGAATTTTAAGGCCCGTTAAATAAAATAATTTTAAATGCAATAAAAATAACATTCTAACTTGCTACACCTTTCAAATGATCCAGTAACTTGAAAAGGAAGGTAGCACCGTCAAATATAATAATATTTAAAATTTATTTTAATAGATGGAAATGATTATAAAATAATTTTTTTAATTTTTAATCATTAATATATAACGATATATTACTTAAACTCAATTAAAAAACAATATCACTTATATCACCAAATTGAAAACAAATAAACAATAACCCATTATACTTTATAAAACATGATTATTCAAGGCTATAAAATGAAGATACAGAAGTGTCTGCAAGCAAAAATTCAAACAAAAATTCAACAAAGTCAACATTATAAAAATCTAACAATTTTTCTTTTGTAAAAGCTTTTAAAGTTGAAATATGTTTTCAATTTTTTTTTACTTTTCTTTCTTATTTTTAATCCAAATATTACGTGTCATATGATATATTATTAAATATCATGTGACTTTTATAATTAAATAACGAAATGGATAACATACTTCATGAAAACATAAAGGTCAAAATTAATATAAAATCTTTAAATATCAAAATGATAATGATGTAAATTTATAAGACTAAAATACTATATAAATCTTTTAACTTTTATTTTTAAAATGAAAATAATTTGATACATTGTAAATGAAAAAAAATATCAAGTAACGGTAGAATTATGGCAAATCCTAATAAATTTAAGAACTACAATGGTTATAGTAACATAATATTTAGGTAATTTATTTTCTTTTTCTATAAAATTCTTTAAGTTATTTTCTCTAAAATGTTATAATTTAAATAAAGGGGTTATGCGGGCTATTGCGGGCTACCTACGATTATACCCATTAACCCGCGGTTTAACGGTCCGGGCTAAAGCCCGCATTAAACAAGCTTCAATTTTTATGTCCGAAACTCGCACGGATCACGGTTAAACGGGTAGCCCGCGGCCTTAGCCCATATACCCGCCTCTAATTCTAGATTATCATTTATTCAACCTAAAAGAGTTTTTTGTCCAACCTAAAAATTATATTCTTAATAAGATTTTCAATTATAAACCGATTTTTATCATTTTTAATTTATATTAATAAATTATATTTAAAATTTTCTATCTAATTGGCGACCGACGTTCTCGTAAAGTACAATATTCGTACATGGTAAATCCATGTCTTGGAGTGACTTCAAAAAGTACTAATACAGTATATATATCTGACAATATTTGGAGATTTCCGATGCCGGACAACGTTGTCTACTTTTAGATTTCAGTGTTTGGTTCTTTTCTATTTGATGAATGCGGCCTTTGGGTGCGTGAAATTTGAATTAATTTAAAAAATAAATTTTTTATTTGATTAAAAAAATTAAGCTCAAAATGATTTTAAGTTGTAATTTTATAAATTCAATTCAAAAAAATTTTAAATTCAAATCTAATTATAAAAATAACTCGAACACCTCTAAATTTTTAGTAATTAGTACACCTCTAAATTTTTAGTAATTAGTAATTAATTTTAAGTTTCATTCCTTGGCTTTGTATGATATATATATGACATATGAAGAAATATATATGTATTGTATATGGTTTAAAAAGTCATTTGAATTATAATCAAATAGTATCATAATATTATAAATATTTATAATTAAATTTTAATATAAATTCGAAAACTTGATTCGATTCGAATTTTATAAACCCGACTCAAAAATTCTTAAATCAAATTAGAGTTATAAAATAAGAATCATCACTTGAATAATTCAAAAATTTTAACTCGACTTGACTATATTAAACAATTACTCCATCCACCGTTAAAATCAAGTACAACAGCTTTTTGAGTTTAACTAATTCTCGTCCTTATAGTTGAATCCCGGCACATAAATTAATTTTAGGACTATAATTATCGTAGTACAATATTATTTTTAATTATTTGATATAAATATAAAATTAAATTGTTTTATTTAAAGAACATAAAATTATTTGAAAGAACTCATCAAGGGTTCGTTGGTAAAAAGAAAAAAATATTATTCTCGCAAGAGGTTTTAGGCGTTTTTCTCGAAATATCACCTTTTACTATTAATTTTCTCTGTCATGCACCCTTCAGATTATTTTTCTCGATCTAGCACCCTACCCCGCCGTTCACACCCCACCCTTCCCTATAATACTCTCATTCTCATCACTTTCATCACACCAAATCCTCTCAACTTCTCTCAAATACTCTTATATTCTATTTAACTGTTTAAGGTATATTTTATTATATTTAATATTTTTTAATTTATTTAAATATTTTATTTAATTAATTTTTTTTGCATATATAAAATGGAAGGAGGTCTACTTCGCTTGGATGGAAATCATATATCGTGACATTTTGCTAATACGGTAACATTTTAACGTTTTAATATAATTTAAATTATTAGTAATAATTTATTTATTTATTTAATGCATGATTATTAGTTTAAAAATTAATTTTTGTAATTATTTAATTTAGGAGATGAACCGTGTATTAGATCATTTTAGGAACCTTAAGTTAGTGATACTTAGTTGTGTCTTGTCGTATTTAGTAGAGGTTGGATTCGGTCACATAGGTAGATATGAGGGTCACTGTAGATAGAACCAGACTTATTACTGCCTTAGTGGAGCGGTGGAGGCCGGAGACCCACATTCCATCTTCCGTGTGGAGAGTGCACGATTACACTTGAGGATGTTTCTATGCACCTGGGGCTTACGGTGGATGGAGATGTGATATCGGGGATGGCACACGTTTCATGGATTGCTTTGTACTGGGACTATCTAGGACGTGTCCCAGAAAGTTTTAACGGTGGTCGGATACCGTTAAATTGGTTAAATACCAATTTTCGGGAGTTGAATGAGGGCGCTCTGATGATAAAGTTAAAATGTATGCACGAATATGCATACTGCAGCTGATAGGAGGGTTGTTGATGCCGGAAAAATCGCGCAACCAAGTTCACTATATATGGTTGCGACATCTTGGCGACTTTCGTCTGGCCGGATCACTCAGTTGGGGCTCGGCAGTTTTGGCTTTCCTGTACAAGGAGATGTGTCGAGCCACTAACTACAGGAAAAATGCTATCGGCGGATGTCTCCTGCTGCTGCAGTCTTGGGCATGGTATCGATTTCCCTTTTATGTCCCGTTGTCAAGAACCCATTCGTATTTCGCTAATATTGAGGTAATTATAAAACTGATTTCGTATATTAATCATTTTATACAGTGTATTAAATTTTGTTTTTTTTGAATAGGTGGTTTACTGATAGGAAAAATAATCAGGAGCTACCTGATGATTTAGAAAAAAAATTAGGGTGCTAATCGATCAGAAGGTTGGTACACAGGTATGCATTTTAATGTTTAAAAATCGATTTTAGATTATAGTTGTATATTAGATATTATTTGATAAAAATTATATATATTTGTTTTAGTTTGAATGGGTGTCATATTCTAATGATGATGTAGGATGATGATCCCACCTGAGTTGAGGGGCCCATTAGATGTTTGGATGGTGATGGTCCCTTAATCTGTTATGTGATATTGAGTGGCACTTCACTGATCGCGTGCTCCAATTTGGTTGTTTTCAACCAATTCCGAAAGTACCTCGCAATATAGACGAGTTGCATAGCACAGATATACGCGTAATACCGATACAGATTGGTTGGTGAGCATCATGAGTGGGTCGTGTTGTGGGAGGATCAACATCGGCGCCTTCCCGTATAGAGCCCATTTTTACTGACCTCTTATGGTTGCTGATGGTTATTATGAGTGGTTTAACAGTAACGGGAAATGTTTCTGCTTTCGAGGATGCACGAGGGCGGACTTTCAGCGACGTCGACAGAGATGTTCACCGACACAGCACCATCGTCCCCCGACTCGTGGAAGGAGAGCAGGTGCTTCCGGTTCATCCTCAGCTACACCACATGACCTTCACAACAGCCACTGTCTGCAGTGACTTATATACCGCGACCATATGTGATACCGCGACCATATGTGATGCCGCCACCGCCGTTCCTTACCCAATGTCGCCGCCACCACCGTCACAAAGTTTTATGACCCCTCATGGAGGATATTATGGGTCTATGTTTGCAAATATGACTTGGGGTTCATATCCCACATTTTGGCGGGTTCAACCTCATCACCCATGGCAACAGCACAGACACTTCTGTACAGTTTTCATACTCAGCGATGTCTGGGTTTTATGAGTTTTCCCAGTTTTCGCAGGCCGGTGGATATCAGTCATACACCTCCAAGATCCTTATTCTATGGAGGTGCTTCATCGTCATAAGCTCCTCATCAACCTAATTTAGTTGCTCATGACGTCGACATCGACGACGATGATGGTGATGATGATGACAGCAAGGAGTCACAACCAATGATACGAAGAAATCCTTCTTGAGACCGACAACCACCGCCTGAGGAACACATTCGCGTCGCAGCATCGATAGCTTTGTTATTGTAATTTGTATATCATTTACCATTTATACTTATATAGTTGTTGTATTTAAAATTATATTCAAATACCAAATTGTTATTAGTTTTGATAAAATTTAATAATTGTGTTCGATAACTTTCTTCAGTTTGTCACTTATTATCTTTTTTTAATCGCATATAATGCCAACGTCCAATCTCATATTCTGGTATCGTTTTTTAATCTTCATCAGCGGTTATCGAATGACATTAACTTGAAGTAAATGCAAATTAAAGTATAAGAAAAATTATTTGATAAACAACTACATCAGTTCCTCATCAATTGTTACTTGACGACAGTAGAAGTGGACATGTTTTTCTAGTGTATCCTGGGTTTCTACAATGCCCACATCTTCTGTCTTGTCTAGATCTTCTTGAATATCCATCACAATGAATTCGATTGGATTTTGAACGACCACGCTCCCTCAATAAAGTTAGATTTGGTACAATCGAAAGCCAATCCTGAACCTCATCAGGGTCTTTGTCATTACCTATAAGGGAGAACTCAAATTCGTATACCTTAAAAACTTCAAATAGTAGGTATATGGGATCCACAAAACAGATATAGTCTTGACGTGTATGCAAGTAAGTTGCTATCACATGAGAGCATGGATACTTCAGAGCTAGAAAAACCCGTAGTTGCACGTTTCTGTCCGTAGATTTACTCTTAATGACGCAGCTTCAATCCCTTGAAGAGGTCGCGGTAACTCTGTGACATGAAACGTTTCATGTCTTCTAGAGAAGCTTGTTACAGACATTCCATTTGATGCAACAATTTTTTTTGTAGAACTGTAACTAATCTAGAGTGATAGACATGACCGCCTTGCATCTAGGTTTGAGCTTGTCCCCGAGCTTCGCAAAAAAACCCCAAAAGAAAATATGTAGTTTTTACCAAAGCCGCTACAGGTAAGTGACATGCACCCTTAAGGTTGAATTGATTACCTCAGCCAAGTTGGTCGTCATGTGTCCATATCAATATCCACCATCATATGCGTTCGTCCACTTTCTTTATCGATGAGGCTGATGTAATCGTATCCTTCCTCGTTTTTCTCCCGCAAATGTCTTCTAGAGAAGCTTGTTACAGACATTCCATTTGATGCAACAATTTTTTTTGTAGAACTGTAACTAATCTAGGGTGATAGACATGACCGCCTTGCATCTAGGTTTGAGCTTGTCCCCTGAGCTTCACAAAAAACACCCCCAAAAGAAAATATATAGTTTTTACCAAAGCCACTACAGGTAAGTAACGTGCACCCTTTAAGGTTGAATTGATTACCTCAGCCAAGTTGGTCGTCATGTGTCCATATCGATATCCACCATCATATGCGTTCGTCCACATTTCTTTATCGATGAGGCTGATGTAATCGTATCCTTCCTCGTTTTTCTCTCGTTTTTCTCCCGCAAATCTTTAAGCATTCCTTCAAACATTTGAGGAAGTAGTTCGTAACCTGATCAAAAAATGTATAACTTACTAACTTGCTTTCTTTGCAAAATTAAAATGATCGAAAGAAAACAAACTACATCAGTTTTACTTACCCATGCGCATAATTAATTGACGCTCATCATTCTTCTTGTATCTTCCATGGTAGTTCTCAACAATGTGTCGGAGATAATTCCTATGTTGGACAAAGGGTGGTTGCCACATTAGACCCAAAGACTCCATTGCTGCTATGATCCCAGCTTCGCGATCTGAAGTGACACAGATTTTTTCCCTCGTGATAACATGTGCACGTAAGTTTCAGAGGAAAAAAACTCAAGAATATGTATCTTCTCCTTCAACAAGAGCAAAAGCAACTGGAAGAATGTTGCGATTGACATCTTGGACAACTACCAATAATAAAACTTGATTTTATTTTCCATACAAGAAAGTCCCATCGATCTGGACCACAGGCTTGCAATATTTGACAACATTAACGCACTGTGGGTAAGTCCAAAAAACCCGGTAGAATTGACATCGATTGTGAAGAACTCGATCATTATGGTATGTATAGGAGGTTTTGAAGTCCACAGTTGTCCCAGGATTCAACCTCCGCACCAGCCTAAACCAGCCTGGAAGTTCGTTGTAAGATGTATCCTATTTGCCATGAAGTTTGACAATGGCATTTTGTTTTGCCAACCAAGCTTTTTTATAGGAGACAGTGTACCCATATTGAGATTATATAGCTGAAATCAACACAACAACAGCTATATGAGAGCTTTCTTTTACCATGGGCATGATGGCTTGGCATACACTTCAGAGTCCAAGTTGGGATGATCTGGTTGACCCCTCCAGCATAACATGTGTAAGGACCATTGTATACTGTTAGTTCTCATATGTTGTTTTTCCTCTTCCACTTCGCTACGCGAACCATCCAATTGCATCCATTTTCGCGTCGGGCACAGTAGCATACATATTGTTCTATCGTGGAGCGTCGACTCTCGATTGAACAAATTACGGAAATTGTAATTTTTATAGCCATCATCGCTTCTTCTTTGCTTGAAAACTCCATGCTTAAAGATAACTCACCATTATTTATTGATGAGTAATATCCATAGTCACCGAGATGAGACATATCCAAATTCTGGCTCGTACATTGCACCATAATCAGCTTCATACATATGCTGGAGGGTCAGTTTGTGCCACATTTAATGGAACTTCATCTACATTATCATCATCATCAAAGTTGAATTATGGTGATTATGGGTGAATGAATATCTCTTCCCAGCATCATCCGTACCAGGCTCACGAAGCGATTCTTTGGTGGAGATGATGGTTCCTCCATACCTCCACATTTAGGTCGAAGAACCTACTACTTGCACATCTTCCCCTTGAACTAGAAGGCATATCGACATTGAGATCGAAAAAGCTCGCAGTGGAATAGCTTCCCCTGGAGCTTGAAGCCATCGTGTTAAATGAAAACTGCACAGATTGTTGCGTCGATGGCATCTCCATATTAAGGTTAAATAAATTTCCAGATGTCTTCCCATTGAACTGGACGCGATGTTGCCATACGGATGTTCGTGGACCCACCTCGGTACATATCATAAGGAGTTGCGGATGAATGCCTCCCATTGAAGTTAATGTGACGACACCATGATGCGGATTTCCCATTATGGCATTAAAATATTACCATTATTGTAGTCGGGCTGTCAACTTGATCAACTTGTTCAGACACCCATAGTGAGAGCTTAATGACTAATCCCGAACAACACGCACTTGAACAACTTTGCATACATCTCAATATCGTTGTCTGAATAATTATTTGAGAATCAGCCACATTTCAACATCATCATTGTTCGATAGTTCGAACGCTGTATAAGTTAATGGCAACAATGATATTGGAAATCTGTAATGCAACGACGATATTCTTCTACTACTTCCAAATGACCTTCCTCGAAATCTTCGTTATCAGCTCCTCAGAGTTATGCTTCTCTTGAATGATATTTTAACACGCTCATTTGATATGAAAACACGCCGGTTTCATCTTCTCGAATTTCTCCATCATAATAAACAATAGCTTAAAGTCGCGCATTCTTAGAGTTTAAAAGTGCGACAATATTATATCTACAAAAAAATAACTGAAACCAAACCTATTAATAAATAATATATGATCGAAAATATAACACAATAATTTTTTTACACATAAACGTAAATAATTTAAATAATATATTTTATATTAATACCTACACCGCAAAAATATTTCGACGTATGCTCCTGCTTTCCCCTTGAACTGACACATAAATTAATTGAAAACAATTACTATAATATTTTTTCAAATAATCATAATAAACAATAAGTATAATAAAAAATATTATAACAAAATTACCTTATACGAAAGATCGAACGAACTTTTAACTTTGAATCAAATATAAGAGGATTGTCGGTGTTATTTACTGTTGAAATGATTGTTATAAATTTCTTGTTGAGAGGGAATTGGAGAGAGTTTACGGGAGAGGGCTATTTATAGCCGAAAGAGGATGTTTTAAAGCGAGAGTCCGGGTAAATTATGCAAAGCGCGGTCTCTGCACCGCACCTTGCATTATGCGTGTCTGATAATTGAGCATGTGATAATTAAAAGCATGACCCCTGTCCCGCGCTATAGCCCTACGTGGCGTAAGGCGTTCCCTAGGGGCCGCGCTTTAGACACGTGTGTCCATGTCAACATAAAGCGCACTGTAGGGGGCGCCTTACCCCACGTGGCGCCATATCAGCGTAAAGCGCGCTGCAGGGGGTGCGTCTTACTGCGAATGGTGTTAGATCGGGAAAAATAGTTTGAAGGGACAAGAAAAATTAATGGTAAATGTGATATTTCAGGAAAAACGCCGAGGTTTTAGAAGTTGCGTCGTCTATAGCATGTGCTTCGTCTATAGCATGTGCTTGCATTGTCAACTGGTTAAGAAAATTACCAACATATATTACCTTATAATTACTTTAAATTGTTAAAAAGTTATCTAAAAGAAAATTTTATTAAATTATCTTTGTGATATATTTAATTTTAAATTAAAAATATTTTGTGTGAAAATTCATTAAATTATTTTTAGTATGTTGAAGCGTAGGTGGGCACTCAGTATTTTTTATAACTCACATGCTGTTATTAATACGAACCAAAATACAAATATAATACAAACACTGGTTGTCACTAGTTTACAAACAAAACCCCACTATACAATGCTTTGCTAAACTATCACTCGTATTTTTTTCACTATTTCACTCACACACTTATCATATTTCATATAATACATACATCAACTATTAAGCCTATAAGCATTAGAACCGGCTCCATTGTTCATTGTTGAAGTAAAACTCTATGCTTTCAATATTATCTTTTTTGCCACCTCGATTATTCTCCATCAAGTATCTTACTTGTTGCTGCCAAATGTTTCTTGCAACTGCCACAATTTATAAGTGTTTACTTCTTTTACCACATAATTGTTGCCTCATTTAATTTATGGTTCAAGTTGCTTCCATTTAATTTTTATGTGTGATTATTTTCATTGCATTACAGTGGTTAAATTCCCTTATTTGTTGCCCTCTTTCTTCAAGTACCAAGTGTGTAACTCGTAAATATGCATGGTTTGCTGACATCCACAATGTAAAATTAAGTTTGAATTCTAACCTTCCTCCTCAAACTTGATTTTTCATTCCAAGCTTTTCTTTGAGTTTGTGGAATACGTCTGCTTTCAATGACTTTGTGAAAATATATGCTAATTGATATTCGGTTCGACAGTAGATTAACTCCACATTTTTGTTCTTCACCTGCTCTCGTATAAAGTGATACTTTGTATCGATATGTTTGATTCGGCTATGGGAAACTGGATTCTTGGCAAGAGAAATTGTAGACTTGTTATCGACATAAATTGTAGTCGGTTTTTCTTGTGTCAAATTTAGTTCGTTCAAAATATTCTTTAACCATATTGCTTAGCAAATACACGTTATTGCGGTTATGTATTTTGCTTCACATGTCGAAAGAGCTACCGTTTGTTGTTTCTTTGAAGACCATGAAAATACTGCAAAAATGATATGGAATAGATACCCAGAAGTATTTTTTTTTATCATCTACGTCTCCCCCATTATCACTAATAGAATAACCAACTAACTATGAATTTTCTGAATGCGTGTAGAATAAACCATGATATGTCATACCTTTGACATAACTCAAAATTCTCTTTGCTACTATCCAATGATCTTGTTTCGGATTCTCCATAAATCTGTTTATCGATCCCACAACATACATTATGTTGGTCGTGTGATAGTTAGATACCTTAAACTTCCAATGATACTTTTGAATAACATCGGATTCACTGGCTCTCTTGTTGAATTAACATTTCATCTTACATTTGCTTCACTTCGACTCCAAGAAAGTATGACATTTCACCAATATCTGACATTTTTAATTCTTTAGTCATATATTTCTTGAAATCATTAAACATACTTGGATTATTTGATTAAAAAATAAGCATGATATAAGCACACGATCATGATATCACCATCTTTATTTTCTTTGTTTATAAGGCATGCTCGTATGGACTCTTTATGAACCTATTTCTTTGCAAGTATTCATTTATTCTCATGTTCTACGATCTGGAAGCTTTCTTCAGTCCACATAGAGCTTTCTTCAATCGATAAACTTTGTCTTCGTGCCTCTTTTTAATGTATCCAGGTGGTTGCTCAATATAAACTTCTTCTTCTAGGTAGACATTTACAAAGACTGACTTCACATCCATTTGATAAATCTTCCATTTATTTTGTGTTGTTATTGTTGTGAGAAGTCGGATGGTCTCAATCCTTGCTACTAAAACAAATACTTCATAATAGTATATTCATTGTCTTTGTTTGTAGCCTTTGGTAACTAGTCTTACCTTGTATTTCTCAACCTCTCATTCTTTGTTGGTCTTAGTCTTATTAACCCATTTTACTCCAATTGGGTTGTGTTCTGATCAGGTTGTTAGCTCCCACGTATCATTTTTCTATTGATGCAATTTATTCATCCATTGCATTCTTCCATTTATCATCTTCAATTAATTCTTCATATGTTATTGGAATATTATTCACAAGTAAGCAGAAAAGTGAAACACTTTGTAATTCATAATCATTATACCTTTCTGGAATTTTTCTTTCCCTAGTAGATCTTCAAACTTCCGTTGGAGGTACTTCAGAACTTCCTATTATATTGCTACCATTGCTACTGTTGCTTGATGACGATGGTGTATTTTGTTGAGGACCTTGATCATCATTTTGTTCATCTTGATTGATAAGATCATCGTCATCTTTATCTTCATTAAAAAAATAGTCCTTCAACTTTCTTTTCTTTTTTACTCCATTTTCAATTTTCTGCTTCATCGAACTCGACATCTCTTGAAATTATTACCTTTTTAGTAAGAGAATTATTTAACCTGTAGGTTTTGCTTCTTTCATCATAGCCAATGAAAATACGTTTTTATCCTCTATCATCCAGCTTCTTTCTAGTCTGTTCAGGAACATGGGCATATGTGATACACCCAAAAATTTTGAGGTGTCCAACTCCTGGTTTCTGACTATTCCACGCTTCATTTGGTGTCATATATTTTACACTTTTTGTTGGACATTGGTTCAGTTGGTAAACCGCACATCGTACAACTTCGGCCCAAAAATTTATCGGTAGGTGTTTATCTTTTATCATGTTTCTTGCCATGTCAAGGATTGTGTGGTTCTTTCTTTCAGCTACTCCATTTTGTTGGGGTGTGTATCTAACTGTCAACTGATGGATTATGCCATGTTCTTTACAAAAGTCCTCAAATAAATTTGATGTATATTCGCTTCTTCTATCTGATCTGAGTAATTTTAAATAGTGATCGTTTTGTTTTTCCACCATTGCTTTAAATTCTTTTAATTTTTCTAACGCTTATGATTTTTCTTTCAAGATGTAAATCCAACATTTTCTACTAAAATGATCAACAAAAGTTATGTAATACATGTTACCACCAAGTGATGGTATGTCAGAAAGATCGGCTATATCAGTATGTACTATCTCCAATAGCCTTCGAGCACACCAAGATCTACCAAGTTCAAAGCTTTGTATGTGTTTTTTTCATGTAATGCAAGTATCACATAATTGATTTGGAGGTTAACCTCTGGCAATCCTTTCACCATACTTGCTTTTGATAATAGCTTCAAGCTCGAAAACCCTAGATTCTTATCAAATAATAGAAAATCCTGATTGAATTTGTATCAATTTGTTTGTTGCTCAATGAAAATTTTAACCCATGTGGTCCTCGTAAAAGCGATATTGTCCCACCCTTAGAACTGAGCAAATTGAAAGGACTTTTCATCCTACAACCAATTAATAACAAAACAAACACGAATTAGTGAAGATTATACGTATATGCCTATAAAAAATTAGTAGGAAAATGAAGTAAAAATGTAGAATTTGGGTGTTTAATTTGATTGGGGTAGTTATTTTGTACGACAATCTAATTTAAAGTTAATATAAGATGGTTTAATGTTATAAAAAATATAATATTTTAGATTATCATTATTTAACCTAAAGGTTGTTTTGTCCGACCTAAAAAATTATATTCTTAATAAGATTTTAGATTATAAACTGTTTTTTTTATAATTTTATAATTTTATATTAATAAATTATATTTAAAAAATTTCTATCTTATTGGCGACCGACGTCCTTGTAAAGTACAATATTTGGCACATGGTAAATCCATGTCCTTGGGGCTTGGAGTGACTTCCTAAGAGTACTAATAACAGTATAAATATCTGACAATATTTGGAGATTATCCGATGCCAGACAATGTTCTGTTATACTTTTAGATTTCAGTGGTTTGGTTCTTTTCTATTTGATGAATGCCGCCTTTGGGATGCGTGAAATTTTACTTAATTTAAAAAATTAATTTTTATTTGATTAAAAAAATTAAGTTTTAAATAATTTCAAGTTGTAATTTCATAAATTCGATTAGAAAATTTTTTAAATTCAAATCTAGTTATAAAAATAATTTGTTGGAATAATTTTTAAGTTTCAGTCAAGCTCCTCAGCTCTGTATAATATATGTATATAACATGTGAAAAAAATATGAAAAAATATATATGTATTGTATATGGTTTAAAAATCATTTGAATTGTAATCAAATAGTACCACAATACTATAAATATTTATAATTAAATTTTAATATAAACTCGAAAACTCGACTCGACTCGAATTTTATAAACTCAACTCAAAAAAATCTTAAATTAAGTTCGAATTATAAAATAATACTCATCAACTTGAATAACTCAATTTTTTAAATCGTCTTGACTAGATTGAACGTTCACCTCAACCACCATTAAAATCAAGTACAACAATTTTTTTTGAGTTTAACTATTTCCCGTCCTTGTAGTTGTATCCACGGCACATAAATTATAGATGCTCATTTTGTCTGAGACTTTATCCAAGTTTCATTTGTATTTTCACACACATATATATATATAATACAAAAGATTATTGGGCTTTATTTGGTTATATATATAGTGTAGGCGTGTTATATATGAATATATGTTATTATTATTATGTGTGAATACATATATGCTATTAATATATATATATATAATAGGTCTGTGAATAGATATTATTATTATGTATGAATATGTGTGTCTATATATATATATTATTTATTAATGATGTGGTAATTATATATTGATGTGGGTATGCCTATCTATCTATATATATATATATATATATATATATATATAAATATGTTTCAAATGGTTATATTAATGTTATATATGTAACACATATATGATTATAATATAATATATATAAGCTAAAAAATAAAACAAATATCTAAATGTTTATTAATATTTTTTGTAAGAGGCCCAGATTACAAATTAAAATTCAAAAGGACAACAGAAGCAAGTAGGGGCCCAAATATTAGCGGAACCCAGCAGCGGCCCAAGTTGTTAGGGTTTGAAGGAAATCCTAGCCTCATTCTCGCGTCCGCCGCCGCCAAAGGATACAAGTTGTCCATATCGGTGCATTGATGATACGCGCGCCTCTCCAGATGCCTCACGTGCCTGTGTTCGGTCTCCGCTTCACATCATCAGAATCACATGCAAGGAATGGGAGCAACACAAAAAAGAAAGTCAGAAAATCAGTGACAAAAAAAGAAAAAAGCAAGCAAAAAAGAGGGAAAATGATTTTGTTTTTGGTTTTTTATCCATGCAATCCGGATATATAACCCGAACTCAAACATGTAAAAAGGAGGAGCTTTGTAACAGTGATCTGCTTCCCCATTCGAGGAGAACCAAACAAATACACAGTAAAGAGAAAAAGCTTTCAAAGGTCTCAACTTTGTTCATTTTTTTCCAGAATCGTTTTTATTCAAACCAAATCAATAACAGTAAAAATAGAGAGAGGGGTAGAGTTTACGTTAGTCGTAGACCCTCGTCGTCGGAGCTAGGGTTGTGTTCGGAATCTCGTCGGTTGCAGGTTGTTGAGGACGCAAAAGGTCAAAGCTTTAGACCGTTTAGGGTGTTCGTTTAGTATTTAGGGGTCGTTTTGGTGAGTTTTAGTTTTGGTTTATGGTATAAAAAAGGGAGACGTTTGGATCGTTTTAGGTACAGGTCAGGTTCAGGGCATGGAGGGCATCCCTTTCAAAATTGACATGTAAGATACCCCCGAAAGCATCACTCCACTCTATTCAAATAATTGGATTAAGGGTAATATCATTTCATTTTACGATTTTCGTGAAGTGATTGTCTTAACGTATAAGAAGGTTACTTCCGACGTTTATAAAATAAAATCGTATCCCATCAAGTGAAAACCTAAAAATTCAACTACACCTAAAATTTGGGGAATGAGAGAAAAAGAAATATTATTCTATTTAAATCTTTCGAGAAAAGATCGTTAGAACCTATAAAAGATCTGATATCGACGTCTTTAAATAATCGAACATTCTTCTTCTTTTTTAAAAGGATTGGTAATTCATATTTAATTTTTTATTTTTATCATCATTCATGCATTTGAAATTAAAATTAATAAGGAATCTTAAAATGAAATTGTAATATTTCTTTATTTTGATTGAAGTAAGAATTGGTTGCTTTAAGGTAGGAGAGACTATTCAAAATTGACATGTAAGATACTCTCGTAAGCATCACTCGACTCAATTCAAATAATTAGATTAAGAGTAATACCATTTCATTTTATGATTATCATGAAGTGACTATCTTAACGTATAATAAGGTTGCTTCGACGTTTTTAAAATGAAATTGTGTCCCGTCAAGTGAAAACCTAAAAATTTGACTACAACTAAAATTTGGGGAATGAGAAAAAAAGAAATGTTCTTCTATTTAAATCATTTGAGAAAAGATCGTTAGAACTTATAAAATGTCCGATCTCGACGTCTTTAAATAATCGAACATTCTTCTTCCTTTTAAAAGGATTGGTAATTCATATTTAATTATCTTTTATTTTTATCATTATTCATGCATTCGAAATTCAAATCAATAAGGAATCTTAGAATTGAATTGTAATATTTCTTTATTTCGATTGGAGTAAGAATTGATTGCTTTAAGGTATGAGAGACTATTTCTTCTCGATAAGAAATAATTAAATATTGTCGTTTTCCGTTTTAAAATTCAAAGAATATTATTTGAAGGGATCTTAAATTAAATTAAATTCGAACTTGTAAGATTCATTGCAAAGACAACTAATTAATTGACTATGTACCGATTTAGAGCACTGTGGAGGTGTTAATCATTCACCATGCGTAATCGACTCCCGAACTCAATTTAGGAGTGGTGATGGTTGTGACGAAACCAACCGGTAAGGGATGGTCGACAAGTTTAGGGGTTTAGAAATTTTAAGGGTTTTTTGATTTTTTAAAATAGGGTTTTTTCTCGCAAATAATAATAATATTTTAAATATTTTTTTAAAATAAAAAGAAAATAAAAACTTAGCATGTGTGGCAAACACTGATGGTTAACTGATTTTTAATGGATTTTTTAACGTTTTATGGTGTATGCACTTAAAATATAAATTGTATATCATTAAACACTTATATTGACCTAAAAATTAAAGACATAAATAAACAAAAGTATAATTTAAACACTTATTTTTATTATTAAGTTTATTTTACCCTAATTTTCAATAACGCTCCTTCCTCACCCTCTTATTAACTTATTCTATGCTCACTAACCCTTCGTTCTTTCTTTTATATAATAATAATATAATAATAATAATAATAATATAATAATAATAATAATAATATAATAATAATAATAAATTACTCCATTTCTTAACTCGACAATTGAAAATGAATTATAAATATTTAATATAAAATAATTCGTAAAAATTCATTATCATATCAAAAACCAGATTTCATAAAAAGAAAAATAAATTAGACAAATTAAATGCCAAAAATAATTTATATCTATTTAAATAATAATTAATAAAAAATATACTTAATTAATTAGATTAAATTTTTAAAATTCGAGATATTACGTTACTATAGACACCATCAACGTTGCAGAAGAAGTAGAGGAACTAATCATATTGTCCAATAAAGGACCTTCACTATCAAACCATGAATCATTCCAAAATATAAGTAGACGAACCATTGTAAACTTATTTAAGTTGTACTTTTCTGTATTATAAATGAAAATCAAATTGCTAATACCTAACTTATTTAAAACACAAAATATTCTTTTAATATTCTTAGGTGATTATAATATAATATATGTTCATAATTTTTATTAACCATTAACAATGCATACACATTCTATAGATGTAGTTCGAACCTAAAACCTCAAGAAATAATAACATTCTTTTTAATCACCAACACTAAATAGATTAAAAAAACATTTATATAAGCCATTGTTTCTCGACCTTATTTATAAAAAAATTAGCATTGTATATAAATATTATAATCCAAAACAAAACTAATACATTGCTTGAATTTAGCAGATAATACTAATAATAAATATATTTATGATTACTAATTATTATTATTATTAGAGAAAATAATCTCAGTGACCAAAAATCTCAGATAATATACGATTTTGACCATTTTTTTTTGGATTTGCGAAAATGACCAACAAAATCGCAATGCGATCTCTAATTCGCATTGCGATCTCCACTATCGCAAATTCGCATTGCATTTCGAGTTGCGATAGTTAAAAATCGCGTTGCGATTTTCTATTTCGCGTTGCGATTTTCCATTTCGCGTTGTGATTTTCCATTTCGCGTTGCGATAGTCTACAGTTGTCGTTGCGATTTTCCAAATTCGTTGCGATTTTCCAAATTCGTTATGATAGTCTACAGTTGTTGTTGCGATAGTTTACAAATTCGTTGCGATAGTCTACAGTTGTCGTTGCGATTTTCCAAATTCGTTGTGATAGTTAAAAAAAAATTTGTTTCTTAAGAATTTTCTCTAAAAAGATAGTATCCGTGCGGACGTGTCGAAGACACGTATTACCACGACCACGACCACGACCTGAGATGAGACGGCGGCGGCGGCAGCGCGCGAGAGTCCCCCTTGTTCTCTTCCACTCAACAAGGAAATGGAAAATTCAAGCCTTAAATACCATTCCCAATAGTGTTTCCAATACTATGTGGGATTGAGCATTACCAACACCATAGAATCTTAGTTCCCGACCACCACTTACTAATCAAAGAGACCGAAATATGAAGGGACTGTTAAACTGCATACATAAGCATCTGTTTTAGTGCTTCCTTGACTATGTAATGAGCATGCATTTCTTTGATATATGTGTATTTTTCTAAATCTCTGCATAGGAAAATGCTAATAGAATATAGTAAATAAGTACAGACAGTTGTTTTCTCCTCGAAACATTTCTATTCAGTTAATATTATGGTAGCAGAACATGTGAAAGTATTAGATAATCTTACTTGATCGGAGGTTTTAATGCGTCTTATGATGGTTTTCATGAGTATCAAGAGTAACTTATTGGAAATTAATTGCTAAAATGATTGGTTCAAGGGCTTGATTTACGGTGTCGTCTGTTATTGATTGAGTTAACAATAGTTGTCTATGTTCATTCCCCACTGTTTTTGAAAGTCAAGTTAGGGAAGTAGCAGTGAACTAGATATGACTCATGCCTTTCAAGTGATAATGGAAAGAGATCTCAAATCTGTGGTCTGGTATATATCTTTCTTGTTCTTTAATCGAATGAATCTGAAATAATCAAACGGTTTTGATATGTGGTTGGGAAGTAAGATTTTATGGTGTTGGTAATGCTCAATCCCACATAGTATTGGAAACACTATTGGGAATGGTATTTAAGGCTTGAATTTCCCACTTCTTTGTTGAGTGGAAGAGAACAAGGGGGACTC
This sequence comes from Hibiscus syriacus, assembly GCF_006381635.1. NCBI lineage: Eukaryota > Viridiplantae > Streptophyta > Magnoliopsida > Malvales > Malvaceae > Hibiscus > Hibiscus syriacus. The sequence goes on from NW_024063349.1 coordinate 1,539,717, forward strand.
TCGCGCGCTGCCGCCGCCGCCGTCTCGTCTCGGGTTGGGGTCGTGGTCGTGGTCGTGGTCGTGGTAATACGTGTCTTCAACACGTACGCGCGGATACTATCTTTTTAGAGAAAATTCTTAAGAAACAAAATCTTTTTTTTAACTATCGCAACGAATTTGGAAAATCGCAACGACAACTGTAGACCATCGCAACAAATTTGGAAACTATTGCAACGACAACTTGAAAAATCGCAACGCGATTTTTAACTATCGCAATGCGAATTTGCGATAGTGGAGATCGCAATGCGAATTAGAGATCGCATTGCGATTTTGTTGGTCATTTTCGCAAATCCAAAAAAAGTTAGTCAAAATCGTATATTATCTGGGATTTTTGGTCACTGAGGTTATTTTCTCTTATTATTATTATCACCAACTAACACGTTTGAGTGGTTCAAATGTTTACATCAATATGTACTTAGGTAGGGTATGCCCAAAATTGACACATTAACATATTGTATACAGAAAATGAATTAAGAAAAATAAATAGCTAGTTTAGAAATTTAATTACAAAATAAATGATAAGCTGCAAACATTGGCCCTTAAATTAAATCAAGTTTTGGTCTGCAATTATAATCCAATTGGATCTGAGGCCCATGCTTATAACCATCGACTATTAAATGAGGAACATTTCGGGTAAATTTAAAAGCTTAGATACCGAATTTAAGAAATATTACATACACACGCAAGATTTTATGTTAGGAGATGAATGTATAAAATTTTAAAAGAAACGTAATTTTTTTTAAAACGGAACGAAATTATAAAATTTAAATAAAGTGGCCTATTTAACTTGAAATTTGAAAATATTATGGATAGGAAACAAAATTGAAAAATGTAGGTGTTAAATAATTATTTTAAGATATATGTTATTTGTTATAGTACACATAAAAACGCCATACTTATATGACAAATTTCGTAAAATATATTAAAAACACAAATCGTCATGAATTTGATGAAATTGTATGGAACTCGTCATGCATTCATGATGAGTTCTAATTATTTATTATATTTTATAAAACTAATCGCGAGAATACAATGAGTTCTAAAAATACTATAACAAACAACCTAGTTCTCAAATTAATTTTTTAACACTTATATTCTCTATTTTTTTCTCGTTGGATTATTTGTCCAACGAAATCGACATTTTTATCTTTATTTGTATGTTCATAAACTTTTCTTGGAGTTAATCAGGAATGGACTGAGGGTAGGACAATTGTCCCCTAAACTTTTCAATTTTTCTTATATTTAATTTTTGTGTATTTCTATTGATAGTCTATTTTCATCCTTCTAAAATTTTATGCATGGTGTTGATGTTGTAAGAGAGACGAAGGGAAGAAAAACTTCGTGTACATTAATGTGACTTTCAAACCATGTTATTAGCAACTATTCTACGTACATAATTCCCCAAGCTGCAGTTTTTGTATTTTAATTCCAACTGAAGGTTTCTTCATTACATAGATTTTATAGGTGTCCGAGGCAGTGTTATTCAGCGTTAAACATGAGTTTCTTACACTAGAACACGATGTCCTTGCTTGAACAACATGCTCCCCTGCATTCATCACACACCCAATGTCTGCCAAAGCACTTCCTTTCCTGCTTGCCTTTACCATCCAACTTTGGCTTCATTTTATCACTTCCTTCCACCAATTTCTTCAACTTTTTAAGCAATTTCTCCCTCTTGGAGCCAAACTGGACCACCTTTTGTAACACCTAAGGAAGGCTCAACCATGTCTGGACCATCTAACTGCTGCTCGATTCTAAACCCTACATTTTCTCCGCCTTCTTCGATTTCTTGTTCGAGATGATCCTTGCTCCCCTCGATATACTCTTGCAGCGGTTGATATCGCTTCAGCTCGTACGTCAAGCACGCGTTGCACCATCTTAAGTATATAAGTTCTTTAAGTTCTTCAGCTCTCTCCTTCTGAACTTGTTCATAGTCATTTGCAAGTTTGTTGTATTCCTCCCTAGTTATCCCCTCTTCTTCAGTCTGAAAATACAAATTAGAGTCTCGGTTAGAATTTCTCGAACTCGAATGTCAATGTCGGATACGAGTACTTCAAGAAAACAAAGAGTACGAAATGTGAGGTTCCTAAAGGTAAATTTGCATACCTTTGAGATTGCTGAAAGTGATTCCTCTGCTGTTTCCAATTTCATTGAAAGCTCATTTTCTGATCCTGCAATTGATCTATGAGAGATTGAGTTCTTTAACTGATCCTCTAGTTTCTTGATGACATTGCTTCTTCCTTGTAGATCCTCACCATTTCTTCTAATTTCTGCATCTTTAGCTACAATCTGTGAATCTTTTTCTCTTAAGAGCTTGTCTTGGCCTTTTGTTTTTCTCAACAGCCTCTTTACTTTCCTCTCGAGTAATCCATTCTTTAATTTCCAATGCTCAACCTGCTCCACTACTCTTAAATGTTCCATAACTATATTTTCGACCCTTTTGTTCTCGGCCACCATGGAAGAAAGTTCTCTTCCAGAACTGTGCAGACAATGTCTCCAACAACAAAATGTTCTTAAGCTCCATAAGCACGGATTCTTGTTCTTTAAGATCGCAGAAACGAAGAAACTTCCTTTCTAATTCCCATTCTCTCTTCTGAAGTTGTTCGACTCGCGTTCTTAGGCCTGAAATCTCTTCTTCGTAAGCAATTCTGTTCTGAATTTCCAAACTTTTAACCATGCTCATAAAATCAGTCCTTGTCAACTTTTCTCCTTCATCTCCACTGGTAGAAGATGTAGAATTAAGTCTTGCTCCAACTCTGAACTCTTGAGAATCAGCTTCCATTGAAGAAGCTTCAAGGTTTATTCTTCCTTTGGTTATGATCCTGGCATAGATAAACCCTGCAACAGATAGCGCCAATGGAATGCCAGCTTAAGAAGCACTGGCTTCAGTACTTGAGCTTTTGATGATGAACTTTCCATGGCGAAAAACTCAGCTTCTTAATTTGATTGTTCAGATAATCAAATCGTAAAAGGAATGCAATTGCAGAAACAAGGAAACGGGAAACAGAAATCTTGGGAAAGTTTTGTTTAATTTGTATATGATGTTTGTTTTCATATAAAGCTATAAAGAGAAAGATTCTTAAACTTTATGCTTAGATGAGCTTTTCTTGGCTTAGAGGAATAGGTGGGATGCTTTTTGACTACTCTAAAGGCTTAATTGCGCCTCCTTCAATTCATGTTCATTGGAATCTTATTCCTTTTCCCTTTTCTTCCTTAATGAACATGCTGATCGAACCAACGGGATGGTTCAAGTGGTAAGCAGTTTGATATCACATGTCTTGAGTTTGATACTTTGCGCATGTAGAAAATCTTCGTTAAGAGTCTCACACACCAAAATCAAATGTACGACACAGATCGATCTAGATTAATCAAACCATAATCCTAGAAAATTGGGAAGGCAACAAAAACAAACATGCATGATCCAACTCTTCTCAATCACACCTCATCATATCTTCCTCATGAAATTTGTACCATTGTTAAATAGTATTTTAAAGATTAACGTTTAGTGTAGTATCTTCCTATGAATTCATACGTACGATGTCATCTCTTAAAAGAATTACCTAAACGTTAAGGATTTTGATTTTCTATAATTTTTTGAAGATTAAATGGTGTATAAAGTCCTCAAGACTTAAAAATAATAATTAATTAAATCTTTAAAATTTGTATATTTAATTGAGCCTTTAAATTGAGAAATTAAATATATGAGCCAAGAAAATAAATTAAGTAAAAAAAATTATTGGTTATGATCATCAAGTCTTAAGATTTTCTTATAAGATATTGTTTTCATACTAAACATTGTGATTTTTTCAAATATACGAAACATTGATATTAGATGAGAAAATAATTTTTTCGATCCCTTATACGTGCAAATCCTTTTTTCAACATCAGTATGTAAGAAAATTTATCCATATAAGTAGGTGGAAATTCAAAATATTAAGATTTAATTGGTTGTAAAATATTCAAAAACTTATTTTAATTTTTTTTGAGGACTTTTGATATTTTATTTAAAAAAAAACTAATAAAATTTTTAAGGAGGTACATTTCTTCATCAAGGAAAAAAAGATTAGTACTAAGGTCGTAAATGAGTCGAGTTGAGCTTGAGTATTGCTGAGTTTGACTCGACTTTAAAACTCTGAAAAGAAGTTCGACTCGGTTCGAAAACTCGTGAGCTTAATTTTTTTAAACTCGACTCAAAACCAAGAATTGAAACTCAAAATAAATAAAAAAAATCTTCAACTTAACCCTGTTAAAGCTCAAAATCGATCTCGAACAAAAATCTTAAGTACAATTATATTGTATTTTAAAAAAATAACACATAAATATTAATATTATTAATAATTTAATTATTAAAAAATATTTTTTTTAATTTATTATTTTTTGAGTTGCTCACGAACGTTTCGAGTCGATTATAAAATAGCTCTTTTCGAGTCAATCGTGTCCATTCAAGTTGAGTATTTATCGAGTTTTGATCAAATCAATTTCGAGTAGCTTGCTATCTTTTTTTTTTGGAATCCCAAGGTATCCCCAGGCTTCGCCTGGAACTAATCCTCCGAGGTACTGTCGGGCACTACAGGTGGGGACCTATCCCAAGAAAGTTTGTTGCATCCACAAGGGCTCGAACTAGAGACCACTTGCTTAAGCGACCAGAACCCCTTCCACTCAGGCCAACCTTCGTTGGTGAGTAGCTTGTAGCTTGCTATCTGACTCATCTTATTTACAACCCTAACCATTGAGGCACGGACATCCCAAAGTTGTTTGTAATCCGGGCCAAAACGGCACTGACTCTAACATTGAGTTTTCCAACAAAGGCAGCCGGTACAAATAAATTTGGGCTTTAGTTTACCCGAAGACAAGAAGGTCCTTATATTAGAAATAAAAAGAAAAGCATCTTTGGGTCTTTTATAAATGTTGTTACGGTCTCTTCTTACATATAATATTGCATGTATGGTCAAATACCAACCAACATCCCATTAGAATTAGACAAAAATATATAGTTTTTTTTATGAGTTTTAATCATGTGTCGTGCTGCCATATCAAATACATAAAACTAGGCAAACCCTTTTCAGACTCCAAAAGTCCACAGGGATGAGCTAGGTTCTTTTTCTTATATTTGGGTTAAAATAAATGACTGAGATTAACAATATGAAATAAGAAGATATTCGTGGGAAAAACAAAGAATCAATCTCAGCCATATATTTTCACTCATCCAACGATCCTAAATCTATGTAAAACTAAAGAGTTTAACATTATGTAAGTGAATCATAACCCTATATATATATATATAGAAGTGTTATCTGTCAACAAAAAAAAACATCGAGTTCGATTCCATTCAGCTTGAGAGTGTATCAACACATGGTAGCAGCGAGGAACTACTTTCAGGTTGAATTTTAAACCGAGGTCTTTAAGTCAAGAAGAAGACCTGGGTTGACTGCGATTTAGCAACAATGAACAATATCTCAGTCAAATTTACAACATAGCTCATGGTGAGAAGGACTATCTATCAACAAAAACTTTCGTGTTCGATTCCATTCAGCTCGATGACATATCAACCTCACAGTAGCAGCAAGGAACTACTTTCCGGTTAAAGTTTAAACCGAGGTCTTTAAGTCAAAGAAAAGATCTAGGGCAATATGTCAGCCTAGTACAACATAACTCAAGGCGAGAAGAGTTATATGTTAACAAAGCCTTCGAGTTCGATTTCATTCAGCTCGAGGGCATGTCAACTGCATGATAGCCGTGAGGATATACTTTTTGATTGAATTTTCAAGCCGAGGTCTTTAAACCGAGAAGAAGACCAAGGTTGACTATAATTAGGCAACAAGAAGCCTCATTCCGATTCAAATTCCGAACTACGGTTTCAATTTCATGAAGGATGATATCATTTCAAGACTGACTCAACTTCGCGACGGAGGAGTCATCCGCAACTCAATTTAACAGGGAATTATTCCTAATTGCAATATTACAGTCAATTTTCAACTCCACAAGGGAGGATATTAGACACAAGGACTCCCTCATACCGAACAAAAATTTGTGTCATTTTATCTTTGTCCTATTTTTCGTTACACGAAAAAGGACAAAGAGTGTAACATCCCAAAAAGCGGTCTAGTGACCAAAATGCAAATTTTGAAAGTTTGATGGTCAAAGTAGAAAATTTGGGAAAATTTTTAAAGATATAAGTGGTATTTTCCCAAAAAGGATTTTATTCAATAAATGGATTTATTTAGTGACCAAATTATAAATTTGGTACAGATTGGTGACCAAAGTATAAACTTTGAAAAGTTTAGGGACCAAAATGTAATTTTAAAAAGTTACAAATGGTCACGAAAATAAAGAAATAAATATATTATTTTACATTTTTAAATGTTGTAAATAATATTAATGGTTTAATTCTATATTTAGTTTGGATTATTGGATTAAAGTGACTGAATTGTAAGTTTTGGAAATTTCATGGGAAAAATGGTAAAGTGGGAAATTATTTTCTCTTGACTGTGGAAGATGATAAGGTTACTGTAGCTTGGTATTAATGTAAATATCAAGTTCATTAAGGGTAAATTAGTATAGATATTTTGAATTCAAGGGTAAATATTGTAATTTAGCATTTAATGAATTAAATATTCATTAAATATTAAAGAAAGATGAAGAATTATGAGATGAATTCATTCATCTTCTCCAGCACCAACGTGAGCTTCTCTCCAAAGGTAAGAAAACATTTGTTTCAAATTTGAGCTAATTCCTTTGGAATTCGAGTATGCCGTGAAATAGGAAAAATGATCTACACGAAAAACGCTATCATTTGGTACCGATATTCCTTTCTATTCTTGCTGGATTTCAAAGATCCCAAATCTAAGGGTTTATGTTCATTATAGGATTCATGAAATTGATGATAAATCTTGATGATTTAGAGGTTGTAGATTCATTTTCAAGCTTGATTTATGGTTAGAACATGTTCAATCTTTCTAGAAATTATTCTTTGAAAATTTGAACATGATGAATTTGAGTGAGAAAAATTATGGAAAAATTATATAAGGTCTGGAAATGATGTAGGAAGTACTCTACAAGCCTTAGAAAATTCGACGACCATTTTGTAAATTTTGAAAAGTTGGGGGACCAATTCGTAATTTTATGGAAAAGTTGTAAATGGTTGTATAGTTGTCTAATAGTTTATGTACTATGTTGGAATTGTTGTTTTGGGATTAAAATGAGCATTTAGATGTGAAATATGACCATTTTGGAAGTTTGGAAAGATTGATGATTTAAGTGCAACATTCACATAGTTAGTGTACCGATACACTAAGGATAGTATCGATACACCCTTGAATTGAAAGTTTTTTAATGTAATTTGTGTACCGATACATAGGTAGTGTACCGATACACTAAAAAGGGAAATGGAAATAGATCTTTCTTTTAGCCTAAGAAATGAATGATCGAATTATAATATTTGGAATGCTGATATGGATATTATATGTATGATTATGTAGATATTGAGCACAAGTAAGTTCTGAAATGACTGCAAAGTTAGGATCAATCCAAAGAGATAAATCATAGAAGTGGATTGATATATAAAGTGTCAAGGTGAGTGCAATTTATTTGTACTTAGGTTATTGAACAAACATGGCTTGCGATGAGCCAGTGACGGAGTTACTGTGGTAAGAAGTGACTCTTAAAATGTTATTTGATTTGTGATTGATATGATGCTTATGTGGCATGAGTGTATGTGATATATATATTATTGCATATGTTACATGAATTGTGTAATATGTATGTGATAAGCTATGTGAACTGGTATAAATAGTGTATATGATTACATAAGTTATATATAAACATGTGATATAACATAAGCTAACGAATTATATGATATGAGATAAGACATACATATGTGGTTATATGAGACATGATATGAAAAATAGGAGAAAAAAATATGAGATATGTGAAAGTGAATATATGTATTCAAGACATGACATACGTGCTTACATAAAAACATGAGAAATGATATAAGTTATATTATACGATCTATGTGATTATATGCACATGTAATATATGTTACATGATATGAACCTATGTGATACATGTTATATTATATGAGATATATGTTACACATACATGCGGTATGTGACAGAAGAAAAGGTATATGTGATCACAAGAGAAATGACATGAGTATATGAACATATGAAACATAATAACAATGCCCATGGTATATGATACGAGATCTATAGGTATAGTTGGCATACCAAGAGTCGAGGGTCTACGCGGTCCTTCGGGACATATATAGAGGTCTTTTGGGACAAATACATAGGTCATTCAAGACAAATTTCATATGCCACTCAGTGGGACTTATACAAGCTGTGGTGACAGTATAAGTGAACAACCTCAATGTACACACATACCTTAAGTTCTCACAGGTGTTCATGGGCTAATAAAGAGATTAAACAAATATACTGAATGTGATATGTATATGTGATTTGTTATATGGAATAAATTACAGGATTCATGTATTGGTGTATTGCTTGGTTAATGATATATTGATAATGATATATGTATATGTAGTATTGGTTATATGAAAGGATATATGCTTTAGTTATATGAACTGTATTATATGAATTATATGATGTTATGTGTATTTCTTTATGAAATGATATATGATGTGTATAAATGATAAGTATATAATTATTCGATAAAAGGTATTAATGATAATAATAGGATAATGATAAGAAAGAATACAATCATATCATGTGTGGATTTGATATAATGGAAATATGCTGGTGTATGATATGATAGTAGTAATTGTTCATGCATGATTATAAGTTTGAGTTTTATTATATGTTTTAGCCTCACTAAGTCATAGACTTAGCATGTGATTGTTTCACACATAGGTTTCAAGAAGAATAAAGAGCAATGTGGAGCAAGACAAGTCAGTTGCTTCTTACCGAAGATCAGATCAGAAAAGAATTTTGAATCATATGTATTTTGGATATTGAAAGTAGTAGGCATGTAATTAATGTTTTAAATGGTATATGCTTTGACAAGTTTTGTAATGTTTTAAACGTATATATATATATATATATATATATATATGTAAACGGAAACTTTATACTGATGAAAGTATGAATATTTATGAGTTTTATGTACGTTTTACGAAAGTTACTGTAGCAATGATGTTTATTAATGTTCACGACATTGTTCATACAGTATAGTACTGTTCATAAATATGTTTTTGCCTTAAATATTTTATAATGAAGCATAATTTAATAGTATATTATTTTATTTTCTTAATATGAGTTCAAATGTTTTGTTATTTTGTAAGAATATTGTTTCAAAAAGTTAATGTGACATCTCAGACTATCCGGTCGGGTACGGGTTGAGGTGTTACATTTAATGGGTATCAGAGCTATAATTTAGCCGATTCTAGGCTAAAAACGAAGTCAACAGTATTTTAAAAAGTATACATGCCAACACAAAGTGAAAAAAAATTATGATCAGATAGTGTAAGGAGTGTGATGTCTTGTTAATAGAGTTAAATTGTTATGTTATATTAGATTTTAATCATGAGAATTTCCAAAGTGAAACAGAAGGCGATACACCTGAAGGTAATAGCAATTCACCTGCCCTGGCCATGCATGGAGAACACCTCAGGGAGTGCATGTATAAGATTAGAGAATGTTTCATGATGTTGAATAATATTATGACGTGTTTTCAATTTTATACTTCTTTAATTCATAGAATGAATATATCAAAATAGTTAAAAGAGTTAAGAGCACCCGAGCTCAAGAGTGAATGTGGGGAAGGTTCTGTTGTTAAGACCTTTGGATAAATGAAATGAAGATAGTGTTAGAAGGTTTTCATTCTCTAAAGTGGAGAAGTTAAATTGAGTAGTTTCGTTACTACGTGAGCAAAAACTAGAGTATGGTGGACAAATGTCACCATAAGAATGTTAAAAGATCAAGTGACGTGGTTATTATTTGTAGAAAGTTCAAGAATGAGGACATTGATGACCAGTTTATAAGACAAATGAAGCTAGAATATACGAGCTTGAAGCAAGGGAATTACAAATTCATGTGTATGAATGTAAGTTTAATAAGTTAAGCAGATTTGTTGTTGAGTTGATTCCAATTAAGAAGGATACATGTGATTGGATGCTTAGGGCTTATGCCTTAAATTAAAAGAGTGTTACTGGTTTTAAATTTGTTATCGTTCCAAGAAATAGTTAATTGCACTAATGCTCTAGAGAGAGGATCAAAATGAAAGGTTTGGAGAACAAAACTCTCATATGATTAAGAGAATAATGCTTCATAGAGTTAAGCACCATCAAAGAAATGTAGAGATTAGGTTTTCAACTTTAAACTAGATATGAATTAGTTCTATTCTCTGCCAGAGAATAAAGCTAATCAGTTCAGACGGATTGGAAATTATAGTATTAGAGGAACTTTATCGTTCTGAAATAGAATAGTTTCTTTATGGCATGGACAAGATAAAGTAGAGGGGATGGATGTTAATTGGAGAATTAAAAGACCAAGGAACAAAATATTGTTTTGGAATGGTTGAATTCGAACCAAATGAATTATATTATGGATGAGTGAGAATGAAGGTTTGATAAGTGATTGAAATAGAGGATGAATTATTTAGACTGGAAAGAATATATATGGATAGTTTGATGAAAGTTTACGTTTTGATTGAAAGAAATAAGTTTAACAACAAAGTAGTGTGATAGTGGTGTATTCTGATATGTAAAGGTAGTATAGCTAAGAGATAAGGATTTGTGTATTCAAAGGAGTTAAAGATAAGTACAAGTGATATGGAAAGAGTATGGGAGTAGAGAGAAAGAAATGAAAAGGATTGAGTTTAAAGGATCATATATGATAAAGGCTATATGGAAGTGTAGATGATGAGTTTGATATGAAGTAAAGAAAAGTGTACAAAGTGATGTGAAAATATTGTTTGATTTCGTAAAGTATAGTTTAATCACATTTGAAGAAGATTTAAGGTTGTGTTCTGGTTAAATGATAATGGAAAAGAGTTTGGTTACTATTATAAGGTAATTAGAGATGGATTTATGATGTTGAGGGATGAAAATGGATGTTACTGTTTATATTCGATGTTTTTGTGCATCGGTACACTGTAGCACTATAGTAGTATTGTTCATGGTAATGTTCATTATTGTTCACGATGCTGTTCATACCGTATAGTACTGTTCATAAATATGTTTTTACCTTAAATATTTTATAATGAATCATAATTTAATAGTATATTATTGTATTTTCTTAATATGAGTTCAAATGTTTTGTTATTTTGTAAGAATATTATTTCAAAAAGTCAATGTGACATCTCGGACTCGTATCCGGGTCAGGTACGGGTTGGGGTGTTACAAAGAGGGACAGCTGTAGACACTCATTTTTGTCCGGATTTGTTTTTATATATATAATGATATAATATAGGTTTTGAAAATATATATTATATAGTTTTGAAAGCCTTTTTGAAAATATGTATAATATATAGTTTTGAAAATGATTTTTGAAAAAATATATATTATATAGTTTTGAAAACCTTTTTGAAAATATATATTATATAGTTTTGAAAACCTTTCTGAAAATATATATAATATATAATTTTGAAAATATTTTTAAAAATATATATAATATATAGTTTTTGAAAACATTTTGAAACATATATATAATATATAGTTTTTGAAAATATTTTTGAAAACATATATATATATAGTTTTTGAAAACATTTGAAAATAAATAATATGTGGTCTTAAAAACATTTTGGAAAATAAATATATATATATATATATTTAATATTATTTTTATTATTATTTATATCATTTATTTATTTTTATTATTGCTTATTTATTTAATTTTAATTTTTCCTTTTAGGTCCAGTAAAAGTCCAGCAAGGGTCCAAGTCCAGCAGGCCAAGATCGGGTAGCCTGAATACCCAGCGGGTAAACCGAGTAAATAAGAGACCTGAGATATGTTAGGGTTTTCAACACCAAGCAAATAGCGCCACTGGCCACAACGAAAACTAAGCGAGAAATCCAGCCAAAAACCAGTCACAAAATAACTAAGGCAATGAGCCCGGCTAAATCGGGACTAACACATCCCGTTTTAGCCAGTCAACCCACAACCACGAACAGTCCACAACAGTATGATCAAGAATGATCCCAAGATAATCGGGAAAGGCCACTGGTAGAGGGGATATAAATACCCCCCACTAAGCCACCAAAGGGGACAACCAACAACACAACAGAACTGGAGTCGAACACCACGAAAAAAGTAATGCAATAGCAAAAATAGAAATAAGCAACCGGCGTCGAAAACACAACAAAACCATGAAAAGCAGCCAAACACCAGAGCTAACAAACACCATCAAGTGACAAGCTTAAAATAGACCAACCAAAAAACAAAACAACATACAAATTGAACCAAAAAACCATCTTAAATACCAACAAAAACAGAAAAATCGATGCCTTTTCTCATTAAAAGGGACGAGGGTTGTGAAGGAATAGCATCGGAGTAAAAGCATCGAAAAACAAAACATTTTCCTCAAAAAAATGTGAAAACCCAAAATTTGCTCGTTAGATCTGTCGAGTAAGGTGTTTTTTGGGGGTTTGAGGGTCAGTTTTGGGTTTATGGGGTCGAGAGGGCCAGTTTGGGGGTTACTTATTTTTTTCGATCATCGACAGCGGTGGCTGGCGGTGGAGGAGGTTCACCGAATAGTGGCCGACCATGGGACAGTCAGTTAATTTTGAGAGAGTTTTGAGAGGAAGCGGTCGGCTGTTTTGAGGGAAATGAGGGAATGAAAGGAAATGTGGGTTTTTAGGTATATACTAGGGACCTTTTTATAATTAAGGGATTGTTAAATCCTATCCACCATCCTCATAGTTTTGATAGATGCAAGGTAGAATGACAGATACAAGGACATTCTTTTATACATGATTTCAGACTACTTAAATTGGGTGGAAGTGATATGGTGTTAGGGGTTGACTAGATGAAATTATTTAGTCCAATCTTGATGGACTTCAACAAAATGACACTGAGTTTTATACACTAAGATGAAAAAATTGTTATACAAGGCCAACAATCTAATACTTTGCACTAAACTCAGGGGCCACATTATTGAAAATGACAGCCTCAGATTCAACTATTTTGGGTCATGTGGTAATGTTGAGTATGAAAAAGAGTTCAAAACCTATTCCTGTAACTATTCAACCTCTATTAGAGAAATATAACTATATTTTTGCTGAGCCTACAAGCCTACCACCTACAAGAAACCATGATCATGCTATTCCTCTCAAACCTGAGTCTATTCATGTTAATTTTAGACCCTACAGATTTCCCCATAATCAGAAGGCTGAAATGGAAAGACAGATTGCTAACATGCTCTCCTCCTCTATTATTTAACCTAGCAAAATTTCATTTGCTTCGCCATGTCTCCTAATTAAAAAGAATGATGGTACTTGGAGGTTTTGTGTAGATTACAGACAACTAAATAGTATGAAAGTGAAGGATAAATTTCATATTCCTGTTGTGAAAGATCTATTGGATGAACTACATGGAGCATTCTATAACTCATCAGGGCCACTATGAATTCAAGGTAATGCCTTTAAGTCTCACTAATGGCCCTGCTGCCTAGTCTACAAACCTAGTCTACAATAACTCTATGAAGACCATATTACTCATTTGCAATTGGTTTTGGAATTTTTGCAAGCTAACCAGTTATTTGTCAAGTTGTCCAAATGTTTATTTGGACAAACTCAAGTAGAGTATTTGGGACATATTATTTCAGCTGTAGGAGTAGCTACTAATCCTAGCAAGGTGGAAGCAATGAGAAATTGGCTTGTACCTAAATCCTTAAAATCGTTGCCTGGGTTTTTAGGTTTAACAGGCTACTACATAAGATTTATCAAAAATTATGGCACCATCAGCAAACCCTTAACACATATACTTAAAAAAGACAGTTTTAAATGGAACTCTGAAGCCTTGACTGCTTTTGAAGATCTGAAACAAGTTATGTGTGTTGCCTCTGTTTTAGCTCTACTAGATTTTGGTAAGAGTTTTTATTTGGAAACAGATGTCAGTTCTGGAGGCATAGGTATTGTACTATCTCAATATGGCAGACCTATAGCATATCTTAGTAAAGCTCTCAATTCTAGACATTCTTCCCTTTCCATATATAAAATGAAGTATCTTGCTATTTTATTAGCAGTCTTTAAGTAGAGACATTATTTGGAGAGCAAACCTTTTTTCATTAAGATATACCATGAACCCCTGAAGTATCTATTGGAGCAAAAATTAACTACCACCATTCAAAAGAAAGGATTGACTAAACTAATGGGGCTAGACTACACTATTCAATACAAAAAAGGCAAATCAAATGTGGTAACAAATGCTTTATCTAGACAGTGAGAAAATCAAGGTCAATGTTTTACTATGGAAACTACCTTATTAATACCTAGCTGGGTTCAGGAAGTTGAGGACAGTTATAATGAGGACACACTGGCTATTGAATGGATTTCAATCTTGACTGTAAATTCCAATATTAATCCTAGATAGAAATATTCAAAGGGTATCATTAGATTTAAGGACATGGTTTATATTGGTACTGTTGGGTCTCTTAGACTATATATTCTTCAAACCTTGCATGATTCACCTCATGGAGGTCATTCAGGAACCCATTCCACATATCACAGGATTAGATTTTATTTCTATTAGCCTAGGCATAAGGTTATAGTGGCCACTTATGTAAGATCCTGTGTAGTTTTTCAACAAACTAAAGTGGAGCATATAACAAAACCATGTATGCTACAACCACTGCCTATTCCTCAACAAGCTTGATAGGTAATTATAATGGACTTTATAGAGGGTCTACCTACATCATTAAGGAAAAATTATATTCTGGTGGTGGTAGAAAAGTTTACTAAGTACAACCATTTTTTGGAAATATCTATTCTACAGTTGATGTTGCTAAGCTATATTTGGATAATGTTTATAAGCTCCATGGCCAGCCTAGAATGGCCATTTCAGATAGAGACAAGACATTCACTAGCCTCTTTTGGAGAGAAATAATGAAGTAATTGGAGACTAAAACTCTATTTAGTACTGCTTATCATCCAGAAATAGATGGACAAATAGAGAGGGTCAATGAGTGTCTCGAACAGTATCTAAGAGGCCTATGTTTTTTTCAACCAAAACAGTAGGCAAAATGGTTGCCTCATGCTGAGTGGTGGTATAATACCACTTACAACAATGCCCTATAACTCACACCCTTTCAAGCTCTATATGTCTAAAAACCTCCTACAATGGTATGACACACAGAATTACAAGTACAAACTATATGTGAGTTCATGCGCGGCAGAGAAGAAATTAGACAGCTCGTGAAACTACAGTTAAAACTTGTTAGCAATCGCATGAAACAACAAGCAGATAAAAATATATCAGAGAGAGTCTTTGAAGTAGGGGATGAAGTTACCTCAAATTACAACCTTACCGACAAACTTCCCTTGCCCTGTGAAAAAAATATGAAATTAGCAGCCAGGTATTATGGGCCTTACAAGATTGCAGATAAAATTAGAGAAGTGGCATATCATCTAGACTTACCAGAGACATCACGAATGCACCCAGTTTTTCATGTGATTCTCTTGAAGAAACATATTGGTGAATCAAAAAAATCTATAATAGATCCTCCTGCACTGGATGAAGAAGGTCAGTTCAGAATAGAGCCTTGTAAGATATTGGGCAGAAGAATTGTTAATCGACACAACAAACTTGTAACTCAATTGCTTGTTTGATGGACTAAACTGGATGAGACGAATGGTACATGTGAAGATTACTCCATTCTTAGAGGGAAGTTTCTAACATTTGATCCTTGGGGTCAAGGACCATATCAAGGGGCGGGTATTGTCACAGTAAGAGGAGAAAGACGAGGGATCGAGGAAAAATTGGGGGATAGAGAGGCAAGGGCAAGGGTTAGGGATTGAAAGAGGAAATTGGGAACTAAACTTACCTGGCACATGAGAAGCACGGGCAGATTTAATTCCAATAGTCATGCAGCTAGCCCAAACGTGAAGCCCAATTCTTGCTGAAGATAACAAAATTAGTTAAGCAATGACAACCACCTGGCTAAGATAGATTCCCTAGTACTATTGTAAACAAATAAAATGAGTACCTGTAATGGGATCCTTATGTATATTTTGAATAAAATTCTGATTCCTTCATATCTTTCTCTTCTTCTTCTTCGTTCTACGTTCTTTTTTCTCTGCTTCTCTAATCTCTTACAACCATAACAGATTCCAACTTTTAAATCAAATCAAATTAACTATTCATAATATCAATTACTAATTCTCTTAATTCTAGAAGTGTGGCACTGATTCTTTTCCAAAGCATTACCTTAGGTTGCCTCTAGGTTATCGGCGTAATTCCAAGGCGATATGGCAGCCCATTATCAACAAAATTCAGTCTAGGCTTGACAGAGGGAAGGGTAAATTATTGTCATTTGGAGGTCGACTGACCTTGATAAAATCGATACTATCAAACTTATCGGTGTACTACATTTACTTATTTCAATTATCGATTATCATCACTTCAAAATTGAACAAGCTGGTTGCAAACTTTATTTGAGGTTACTCCATCTATAAGTTGATTTATTGGGAAAAATGAGAAAACATTGTCAAACCTAAAGACTTCAATGGTATCAGGTTCTTTCATGGTATGCTTCATAATCGATCATTTTTTAATAAATGGATATGTAGATATGGTACTGAATCAAATAGTGTTTGGAGGAAAGTGGTGGGTGTGATAACAGGGAATGATTCGAGGAGCTTGGTACCTAGACATGACCTATGTGTTGTAGGATCTTTGTTAGTAGGAAAGGTTTCTAGTAGAGGGAATGTTGGTGTATGGTCTTGGATGATCTGGATTGAGCTGCTTAGTTGGCATCTCACGTGTGATTAATAACGGTTAGTGTGAGGTTGTTGAGAGTTGGTTACAAACTTTAAAGCTTCTAAAGTTGTAACAGAAGAACTCATCGGTTTTATAAATAGACTTCTCTATGATTGTGAGAAGTGTAATAGGTGAATAGATGCAGTTTAAGCAACTTGTTAATCTTTCTTTCTTTCTTGCTTGTTTCCTTAATCTCATTTTCTTTACAATGACTGTTGGTAACTACAACTGAATTATAACATGGTATCATTCTCCAAGTCCGTAAGTGTTTTCATCACCCGCTGCTCATTCATTCTTGAGATTTCTTTTTCACGATGCATGATAGTTCATTATTTCTCAATTACTGTAGTTGTTGATCGTGTACTTTATTGAAGGTGGTTACAGATCTTGAAGTATTATAAGTTTGTGATTGAGGTGTTTTATACTCAGTTTCTTATTGTGATTGGTTTATTTTGCTAGTTACTTCATCTATGGCTTCCTCTTCGGTTAGTTTGACTGTTCAACATATTCCTAAGCATGATATTGTGAAATTTTCTGAGAGCATTTATCTTTTTGGAAACATCAAGTAATGTTGATTATTGATGGATATGGATTGTTGAAATATATATCTACTGATACTTTTGCTCCTAGTGAGTTTGTCACGAATAAATCAGGGCAAGAGGAAGAGAATCATGTTTTTGTGGTTTATAGGCAGCTAGATATCTGCTTTTTGGCGTGCTATTTCACAGCTTTTTGGCGAGTGTTCTAGTGCAAAGATATCTGCTAGTAGGTATAGTCTTCACTATCAAAGGAAGGCTGGTTTAACAGTAAGTGAATATCTGGCGAAGGTTAAGTCTATTTGTGATATGTTGAATGCTGGAGGGAGTTTAGTAACTGAACATGAGCATGTTAGTGTTGTTTTGGCTGGATTATCCATGGAGTTTGAGTCCATAATTGCTATAAATTATCGTGATTCTTTATCATTAGATACTTTAACTGAAATGATTCTTAATTGTGAAGCTCGACAGAAACTTTTCCTTTGTGAATGTGCTTCAGTTAATACGATAGTTCATTCTGGTGATATGGATTGTCAAGAGTTGAAAACCACTGATGGTAATGTTTCATCTCAGCCACAATCAAATTCAGTCAAAGGTGACAACTTTTGGGGTAGGGGTCATGGTCATTATAATAATTCCAATCGACCTCAGTGTCAACTGTGTGGAAAGTTTGACCATACTGTTCAGAAGTGCTATCACAGGTTTGATTGTGAGTACTATGGAGTGTTTGACTCTACTGTGTTAGCTAATGAAGGATAGAAACAAACACGTAATTTCTTTGGTGATAAACAACAATCTATTGTCAGCATGCAGGCATATAGTCACTCGATGAATCTTGGGTTTGCTCAGTCTCCTGTGTTCTTATATCATCCTGCTGCTAACTCTGTTTTTCCTGGTATGCAGTTATTTAGTTCAGTGTCATATTATCAAGGTGGTCACTTGTTCACTCCTTAGGTCTCGTATCTAATATCAATGCTTCATGTTAGTGCATCATCTGGTGATATATCATTTGGTTCTAGTGTTGGGCAAAATGTTTTTGTTTATCCAATGTCTCATTCCCCGGCAGTATTTGTTTCCACAGTACCTTCTGTTAATGCTTCAACCAAAGCTTCTGTGTTGTCTGGTATCCAGATACAAGAGCTACACATTATATAACCAATGATATGTTTGTGTTTAATTATGGTGATGTTTACACAGGTAACAATACCCTACTTATGGGTAATGGAGAGGGTGTCAAGATCTCACATATAGGACAGTCTTGTCTGTTAAGTAGTTCGAAGCCTTTGTTGTTAGAAAATATGCTTCATGTGCCAAATATAAAGAATAACTTGTTGTATGTATCTCAATTCACTCGTGACAATAAGGTGTTTATAGAATTTCACCCGTTTGAATGTTTTGTGAAGGACACACAAACTCAAGAGATTGTATTGAAAGCGAGGCTCACGAGTGATGGACTGTATCAGTTACTGTCACACACTGCAAAGGACTCAAGTTGGCAGTTGAATAATGTCTCAAAGACATCAAGTCTACTAGACTTATGGCACAAACATCTTGGTCATTCGTCGATGGTTGTTGTACGAGCTGTAATAAAGTCATGTAATATTGTTTCTAGCGAAAATAAGTTGTCTCGTATTTGTAAAGCATGTTTACAAAGCAAATCTTATAAACTACCATTTTTTAAATCTTTAACTGAATATAAAGAACCATTTTAATTGGTTGTTTTTGATGTTTGGGGTCTAACACCAGTTACTTTTGCTGATGGTTTTTCATACTATGTGTCTTTTATAGATGTTTATAGTCGGCATACTTGGATTTATCTTCTTAAGACGAAGTCTGAAGTTCAGTTTGGTTCTAAAATTAATTTTTTTTCAAATTGATAGAGGTGGAGAGTATCAAGCACTTAAAGGTTGGTTTCTTGCAAATGATGTTCAACAAAGAATTTCATGTCCAATTATGTCTGAATAGAATGGAAAAACGGAGAGGAAACACAAACATATTGTTGAAATGGGATTAACATTGTTAGTTGAAGCTGCTTTTCCATTGAAATTCTAGAGTCATGTATTTGTGTCAGCAGTGTATTTGATAAATCATTTTCCAACTGAAGTATTAAGTTGCAAGTCACCATTTGAAGTTCTTTATTAGCAAGTTCCTGATTATTCTATGCTCAAGGTCTTCGGTTGTGCTTGTTTTCCTCTTTTGAGGCCTGTTAATCAGCACAAACAAGATTTCAGGTCAAAACGATACATTTTTCTTAGGTACAATCCTTTACATAAAGGATATAAGTGTTTATATAAGAGTGGAAGAATTTTTGTTTCGAGAAATGTTGTCTTTGATGAAAAAGTTTTTCCATATTCTGTTGGCAAAGTAGAAGGCCAAACTCATGATGGTACTGTTACCTCAACTAGTGTATTACCTGTAATACAGTCCCTAACTTCAACTGAGGTGTTAGATGATAATTGGTTTAATAGACCTATGGAGGTTGCACCTAATTTAATTCATAGTTGTGGTCAAAACCCAGAACTATGTATGTCTGGTTCATCACAAGAAGTGGATATTGTGGAGGACAACATGCATACAGATAATTGTTTAATAATCCTGCTATGACGCGTGATGAGGAGGTTAATGCAGATGAGCGTAAGCTACATATTCCAACTGTTTTGGATTGTAATAATGATATGGTGGTTGGGCCAGATTCCAGTGTTACTACTCGTGTAGAGTCACGGGCTACTGTAGAATAGTGCAACGTCTAACCCATGGTGACTTGAAGTAAGAATGGTATTTGGAAGCCAAAAAAAATTCAGGTGGCTTACTCGAATAAAGAACCAAGAACTATTCAAGAAGCTATGAAGAGTCCTGAGTGGAGAGTTGCAGCTCAAGTAGAATATGATGCACTGATGAAAAATAACACCTGGACACTTGTTCCTCTCTCAAGTGATAGAAAGGCAGTAAAATGTAAGTGGATTTTTAAAGTCAAATGAAATATTGATGGTTCCTTAGCAAGGTACAAGGCTCGACTTGTAGCCAAGGGTTTTTTGTAGCAACCAGGAGTTAATTATCATAAAGTCTTCAGCCGTGTTGTCAAGCCAATAATTGTGCGAGTTGTACTTTCACTTGCACTATTGAAGGGATGGTTGTTAAGGCAAGTTGATGTAAACAACGATTTTCAGAATGGTGTCTTAACTGAGGAGGTGTATATGACACAACCACCGGGTTATGATGAAGGTGATGGAGGCTTGGTTTGTAAGCTAAACAAAGCAATTTATGGGTTGAAGCAGGCTCATCGAGCATGGTTTGAGAGGCTTAAGGAAAATTTGATGTCTCAGAATTTTGTGTTAGCAAGGTTTGATGCTTCACTCTTTGTTAGGGAATCTGCTAATAGCATTTATGTATTTGTCGATATATGTTGATGACATCATTATTATAGGAAGTTGTGAAGAGGAAGTTCAGAATGTGATTGACAAACTTAATATTCAGTTTGCCTTAATGGATCTTAGGTCCTTAATTTTTTTCTC
Source organism: Hibiscus syriacus (assembly GCF_006381635.1). Taxonomy (NCBI): domain Eukaryota; kingdom Viridiplantae; phylum Streptophyta; class Magnoliopsida; order Malvales; family Malvaceae; genus Hibiscus; species Hibiscus syriacus. The sequence goes on from NW_024063349.1 coordinate 1,560,738, forward strand.
AGGAATTGAGGTGTGTCTAGAAGCTAATAATCTTATCTTGAGTCAACAAAAATATATAAGTGATCTCTTGTATAAGAGTGGTCTGGAGGATGCTAAAAGACTTCCTACACCTATGGTAACCAGATGCAAGTTGACAGTTGACACTGGAACACCAATTGAGTATGTAGCTCAATATCGGAGCATTGTTAGTGCTCTGCAGTATGTTGTTATCACACGTTCAGACATTACATTTGCTGTAAGTAGGGCGTGTCAGTTTATGCAAGCTCGATGTGATATTCATCTTCAGGCTGTAAAGCGAATATTGAGATATTTGCAGGATACTGTTGATTTTGGTCTTCAATTTTATGCATCTTATCAACTGTCCTTAACAGGGTTTACAGACGCAAACTGGAGGTTGGATGCGAATGATAGATGTTCGACCTCGGGGTACTGTATTTATTTTTGTGGAAATCTGGTTTCAGGAGTTCTCGTAAACAACAAGTTGTTTCTTGTTCTACGACAGAGGTTGAATATCAGAGTGTTGCATGTGCTGCTGCTGAGATGGTATGGCTTGAATCCCTTCTTAGTGAGCTGCGTGTGACTTCTCATGGAAAACATGTCTTGTGGTGTGATAATTCCAGTTCTATAGCAGTCTGTGCCAATCTGATTCTTCATTCCATGTTCAAGCATGTGGAGCTTGATTTGTTCTTTGTTAGGGACATGGTTACTCCTGGCAAACTTTATGTTCATGAGGTTCTTGCTTTTGAGCAAGTTGCTGATATATTAACTAAACCATTTTCTGATCCTATATTTCTTAAACATAGAAAATGGTTGCTTGTTTCTCAAATTCATTCAAGTCTTTGGAGTCAAGTGTTGATGAGTGTGTAGAGTGAGTTGGTCTTGTTTTAAACGAGGTGTGTTAGTAGGGGAAATGTTGGAGGATGTTTGTTAGTAGGAAAGGTTTCCAGTAAGGGGAATGTTGGTGTATGGTCTTGGATGATCTGGAATGAGCTGCTTAGCTGGCACCTCACGTGTGATTAATAACGGTTAGTGTGAGGTTGTTGAGAGTTGGCTACAAATTGTTAAAGCTTCTAAAGTTGTAACAGAAGAACTAACTGGTTGTATAAATGGACTTCTCTATGATTGTGAGAATCATAATAAGTGAATAGATGCAGATTAAGCAACTTGTTAATCTTTCTTTCTTTCTTGCTTCCTTAATCTCATTTTCTTTACAATGACTGTTGGTAACTACAGCTGAATTATAACACTATGTAATAATGGGTATTGGATTTGTAGAAACATCACACATCCAATACAAAACTCAAAAGGTGACTTTGTTAGTAATGTTCATTTCATTCTTGGCGATGGAAAGACTATTGAGTTTTGGACGGATCCATGGTATGGTTCTTCACATCTACAAATTTCCTATCTCCAAATGTTTGCTCTTCTTGTTAAAAAATAAGGGAAGAAGTGTGAATTCGGAACTGTTGATAATGGAGTTTGTGAATGGAATATACAACTCGACAGACGATTGTTTGATTGGAAAATTGATTGTTGGAATGGTTTCATGAAAAATATCACTTATGCTTCCAGGAATTATGTGAGAAAGGACTGTATCAGGTGAGCTAGGGTTTCGAATGACGTCTATTTGCCTAAACTATATTGTGAATCTATCTCTATGGCCAGCTGTCTCACAGACCAAAATTGAATCCCTGTTCAATATGAACTTTCGAAGCAAAGAGTGCGCTCTATTGAGTCAATCAACTACGTCCTCTGCCATAATAACCCGGAAACAGTATATCACATTTTTTGTAATTGTGTAGTTTCTTCGAAAATCTGGCAAAACTGGTGTAGCCTCTGGAATATTCAAATCGTGCTTGCAGGTTCTTTGAAAAGCTTGCTCAACTTTTAGGATCAAACCTTCTCTCAAACCCCTTCGGTTACTAACTAGATTTTTTGGGTATCATTTGGATATTATTGCTAGTTCTCAATGACGTCATTTTGAACAACAAGCAATACGATGGATGTTGTGGAAGACGACTATTGAATAGAGAAAAATCACAACTGATAATTTGAGAAAATAAAATATGAAGATAAAAGAGACATAAAATTTACGTGGAAAACCCCTAAATAATATAGGGTAAAAACCACAGGCAACGGTGAAAGAATTTCACTATGAGAAAATAGGAATTACAACTTCTCTCGATCTACCAAGGAGAAAACAATGATAATTCTCTCTTGATAAAAAGGAGAAAACAACTCTCAAGAAACTATCTAAATTCTCTCTAGTATTGGAAGAAAGCTAGAATACTTTGGGATGGTTTTGAAGCTAAATGGGTTAGAGTATTTATAGTTAAAGCTTAAGGACTAATCTTGAAAGTACCCTAAAGTACAATGACTAAATGTGAGATTTTACCATTATAAAAAAATAATTTTGATGAATCATTACGCCAACTAATGCACTTTATCATTGCTGCCAACTAATGCACTTTCGGTGCATTATTGAAACCAATTTGGTGCTTGCATGGCTGGAAACTTTCAATAATCTCCCACTTGAAGATTTGATTGGAATAATCATATCTTCACACTATTCTTTCTACCTTGTACCATCATGTTGCTTACGTCTTTGACAGGCCACAAGAGGATCGACACCAAGTAAATTTATCAGCATTGATCACCTTCGTCATGAAATCTGCTATGTTGTCTTTGGTATGGATCTTATACATATCTATCAACCCTTCTTCCACCTTTTTACGAATGAAATGCTACTGAACTCGTATGTGCTTTGTCCTTGAATGACATGCTGGATTCCTTGCTAAATGCAAGGCGCTTTGACTGTCACAAAATAAAGAGACATACTCTTGATTGTGCCCAAGCTCCTCCAATAGTATCTTCAACCAGATTACTTCTTTACTGGCTTGTGTAGCTGCTACGTATTATGCCTCTGTTGTGGATGTAGCCACAACTGACTGTAATTTTGAAACCCAGCTTATAGCTCCACCAGCAACTTTGAACACATATCCTGTAGTAGATTTGCTTTTATCCAAATCCCCTGCATAGTCAGAATCGACATACCCATTGATAAGTAAGTTTGATCCTCTGTAACATAATGCAATATTTGAGGTCTCTTTGATGTATCTCAGGATCATCTTTACTGTATTCCAATGCTCTTTGCCTGGATTCGCCATGTACCGACTAATCACTCCCACTGCTTGTGCAATGTCTGGTCTTGTGAATATCATAGCGAACATTAAACTTCCCACTGCCGATGCATACGGTACTCGATACATCTCTATCTTCTCTTCTTCACTGCTAGGACTCATACTGGAGGATAATTTAAAGTTAATAGGAAGAGGGGTATAAATTGGCTTACAATCTTGCATGTTGAATCGTGACAAGATCTTCTTTAAGTAATTCTTTTGTGAAAGCCAAATCTTCCTATTACTTCTGTCTCGGTGAATTTGCATCCCTAGAATCTTGTTTGCTGATCCCAAGTCCTTCATTTCAAATTCCCTAGCCAGTTGTGTTTTCAATTCTTCAATATGATCTTTGTTGGGTCCTACAACCAACATGTCATCCACATACAACAACAATATAACAAAATCGTTATCACCAGACCTCTTGAAATAAGCACAAGGGTCTGCATTAAGTCTTTTGTATCCAAGGCACATAATGAAGGAATCAAATCTCTTATACCAACACCTCGAAGCCTGCTTTAGAACGTACAGAGATTTGTTCAACCTACAAACCAAGTTCTTCTTTTTTTTTCCTTCAAAACCTTCAGGCTGGAGCATGTAAATATCTTCTTCAAGATTTCCATGAAGAAAAGCTGTTTTAACATCTAGTTGCTCTAGATGTAAGTTCAATGTAGCACACATTGCCAAAACTACTCGAACTATAGTTAGTCAAACCACAGGAGAAAATATTTCATTGAAATTGATACCTTCTTTTTTAGCATATCCTTTGACCAACAGTCTTGCACGATACCTCTCCACTTGATCACCACCATTTTGCTTGATTTTGAAGACCCATTTGTTACCAATTGGCTTCCTTCCTTGTGGTAGTTGCACAAGGTCCCATGTATTATTTTTATGAAGAGCTTCAATTTCTTCTTGCATCGCCATCATCCACAGTGAAGCATCTGAGTTGTTTATTGCCTCCTGGAATGTTGATGGCTCACCGTCCTCTGTTAAAAGAAAGTATGCAATATTTCCTTCTATAACATAATCTGAGTGTCAATTGGGACGTCTTTTCACATGATCTGATTGACGATTTGTTAGAGCTTCAGAACTCTCTGGTTTTTGTTCATCATGTGCTGGTTCTGCTTCAGAAAAATTTCCTTGTTCAACCTCTTTTTCCACATATATTTGTGTAGTCTCTGACTTTTCAGCGCTATCATCATCTTCTTTTCTTTGTAGTTTATCCTCTACAAAGATAACATCCCTACTGATGATCACTTTGCAAGCAGTGGGATCCCACAAGTGATACCCCTTAACTCCATCAGCATACCCCAAGAATTTGCATTTCCTGGATTTTGGATCCAACTTTGAAATTTCTTGGGAGTTGTACATCACGTATACAATACTTCCAAATACATGGAGGTTTGAATAATCAGCTGATTTACCAGTCCACATCTCCATTGGTGTCTTCAGCTCTATTGCAGTTGATGAAGTTCGATTCACCAAATAACATGTGGTATTAACTGCTTCTGCCCAGAATGATTTTTCTAGGCCTGCATCCCTCAACAATTATGTTGTTCTTTCTAACAAGGTTTTGTTCATCCGCTCTGCCACTCCATTTTGTTGAGGAGTGTTCGCCACTGTGAACTGTCTTTTGATGCCTTCTTTCTTACAAAAGTCATCAAATTCTCCACTTGTGTATTCTCCTCCATTATCTGTTCTGAAACACTTGATCTTATTTCCATAATCAAGTTCCACCCGCGCTTTGAAGATTTTGAAAGTGGAAAACACATCTGACTTCTTCTTAATAGGGTACACCCAACATCTCCTAGAGTAGTCATCAATAAATGAGACAAAATATTTTACTCCGCCTAGGGATGTAACTGGTGCTTGCCATACATCAGAATGAACCAATTCTAGAACACTTTTGCCTCTAGAATTTGACGTGTTGAATTTCAACCGGTGTTGCTTACTTGTTATGTAATGCTCACACAAAGAAAGTGTTACATTTGTTAAGCCTGGAAGTAGCTTTTGCTCCACAAGGACTTTCATTCCTTGTTCTGACATGTGTCCAAGTTTCTGATGTCATAGCATTGCAGAATCTGAACTACATGAGATAACAGAGGCTTTTGCTTCTAGCAAAGTCTCTCCCTTCAGCATGTACAAGTTTGCAGCTATCTTTTCGCCTTTCAGCACCACAAGCGCTCCACGGAACACCTTCATGATTCCTTTCCGTGTTTCAATCTTGCTTGCATTATTATCCAACAATTCGTAGGATAATAAAATTTTCTTTAGGCCTTTAACGTGTCGCACATCTCGAACAACTTTAATTGTTCCATCATACATCTTCAATTTGATGGTTCTCACGCCAATAATCTCTAAGGCACGATCATTGCAGCTATACACATATCCTCCTGAGACAGGTTCATAATGATGAAACCATTCTCTTCTTGAGGTCATGTTATATGTTGCTCTCGAATCAATGAGTCATATATCTGCAAATCTTTTTCTGCCTTCCACGGTGGTTGACGCTTCATTGCATAGAGCATCTCCATCATCTGAAGTGTTTGTGGTATTACCTTGTGGATTGGAGTTTTTATTTAGACTCCAACAATCATTCTTTAAGTGACCCTTCTTTCCACAGTTATAGCACTTTAAATTCTTCTTGCTTCTCGACTTTGATCTACCATGTTTGTGATTGCTGCTTTGGCCATGTTCCGTTGATCTCCCTCTCATCGTTGTCAACGCTTCTGCTTGTTGCAGATTTACTTGTCTGTCTTCCTTGTTCTTGCGCCGATTTTCTTCTTGTAGAACAGCAGCTGCAACGTCATCGAAGACTAGACTGGTGACATTACTATTTGTCAAGTTGATGATGAGTTGATCATACGAATCATGTAGACTTTGAAGTAGAAGTTCAGCACGTTCTTGTTCTCCTATTGTACATCTTAGGGATGTAAACTGAGAAAATAAAGTGTTCAGCGTGTTTAAATGCTCCGTCACTGAAGTAGATTCTGGCATACGAAGAGTGTACAATTTCCTCTTAAGGAAAATTTTATTGTGCAGCGATGTGGCCTCGTACAATTTGGTGAGATGATCCCATATCTCCTTAGTTGTCTTCTTTTCCTCGATGCTTGACAATACTTCATCTGCTAATGCTAGATGAAAGTTTGCCATAGCATTCCCGTCCATCTCGTTCCATTTGTTGTCATCTGTGAAATCTACCGGCCTTTCACTGATAGCTTCTGAAGACACTAGGTTTTTATTTCATTTGTTTTATTTATTATTATTATTATTATTATTATTATTATTATTATTTATTATTAATTTTATTATATTACAGGCCCAAATTACATAAACCGGAGCCCAATTACAAATGGGTCCAGATGACCCAAACTGGCCCAAACCCATCAAAAACCCTAAAACCCAACTAGGGTTTTCTGTCCTAGTGCTGCCGCCGCTTTGCTTCTCCACCGTTGGATCTAGCATTGATCCAACAGTTCAGATGGTCCCAGCACAAACCCTAGCGTTATGATACCCTAGGGCCACATGGCCGCCGTTCGTCAGCCAGCCGACACCTTCAATGCCAGGTGACCCAACCAGCAGCTGCCGACGCCTTGCTACCTTGACACCACCTCACCAGAATACTCCAGAAGTATCCCGAGGTCATACACGTCGCTGCTCTAGAGGTGAGTCACCACTGGAAGTTCGGTGACCCACCGAAAGCCTCCTAAGGGACTGGTCCGACGAAAGCCTCGGTGGTGGCTATAAAAGCCACCACACCTGCAAAATAAAAAAAGAGGGAGGAAGAATCGGAGAAAAACGGAGAGCAAGAACAAACAGAGAGCAAGAACAGAGAATAAAAAAAACAGAAAGCAAACCAAAAAACAAAAAGAGAAGAGCGAGAGAAACTTACCGGGGAAGACAACACCTCGGTCGGAGTCACCACCGGCCTCCAAGCGTCACCAAAAACCTTCGAAAACCGAAGGTATTTTCCTAGATTTGCTCCTATCGGGAGTTATTTAAGAGAAAGGAACACCGGAACCGTCATTAGGACGGTCCGATTTACGTTTTGGTATAAAAATAAAATTTTCTGGCCACCGGAGGCGGTGGGGGATTACGGCGGCAGACGGCTGCCGGCCGATGACCGGCTTCCCTCTGGTGAGGGAAGCTAGAGAGAGGCGAGAGAGAGTTTTATAACTCTCTCTGCATGAGAGAGAAGAGAAAGGAAGAAATGAGAGGCTGGCGCCGTTTTGGGGAGGGTATTTCTGTAATTTCATAAAGGGTAAACCCCGTCCGCAGTGCTCCAAGTTTGTATACCTTGCAATTTAGTCACTGAAAGCAATTTTTGATTATTTTAATTTAGTCTTCTAATTTTATTTTATTTTAATTTAGTCCTTATCAGCATATATATATATTTAGGAAAATATCAAATTTAGTCCCTCATAGTTTATTAATTATTATTTTAATCTCGTATTATGAATTATGGTTAAATTACACTTTTAATGCCCATCTTTTATATATTTCGAATTACTACTCTAGTTTTATAATTTTATATTTAAATCATTCAAATTTCATTTTTGATTATTTTTTTAAATATTTTATATTTTAATACTATATTTTTAATTCCTTTTATTTTAATTATTATTTGCAATATTATTATTATTTTTATTATTATTCTTATTATTTATATAAATAAATATATATATATAATAAAATAATATTTGTTTATTCGTTAAAATCTTATATTTCATAAATTACTTTTAATAATCATATTTTAACAATATTAAGAAAGGACAGTCTTAAAACAACTGGATGTCCATTTTCTGATATTTTAAATAAATAAATATCCTATTTTTTAAATCATATATTAATTGTTTTAATTATTTATTTATTTTTAATATCGAATAAAAGAGCTGTCTTAAGGCACCTAGAAGTCCTTTTCTGATATTTCTAAATAAATAAATATTTATAAATATATAAATTAATATTTTCCATAATTATAATTTTGAAATAATAGGATTATAAATTACATATATTTTGAATTTTTAAATTTCTAATAATAGAGACAATTTATAATTAAAAAGTACCAATTTTGAGCGTTGTAGGGGTGCTAATCATTCCCTAAACGTAACCGACCACGAATCCCTTTTTATTTCTAAAAAAATGAATTTTTGGTTAAAACGCAGATCAGTTTATCTTTTAACTGATGTTTTCTTAAAAACTCTTTTAAAAGATAATTTTTTTAGGTATTCGACCTACCTGACACAAAAGGCCGATGACGACTCCCAAATTATTTTAAACCATTTATTCACATCACTTTTCCCGCCAAGTAAAAAATTCGTGCCCGGACGAAAACCGGTTACGACAGCTTGGCGACTCCGCTGGGGACTGTCAAACTTTAAAATCAATTATAAATTGTCTCTATTAAATAAAAATTAAAAATTTATATATTTAATTTTTAATTCTTTCTTTTCAAAATTTTTATATATACTTATTATTTTCATAATATTTATATGTATATTATTTTATTAATGTTTCATTTTATTTTTCAAGCATTTTATTTCATTATTTATCTGTCAGAGATTTGAACATTTCTCCTCACACACAACACTTGCATTGCATAACATAAATCTCTATAATTGAGTTTTTCCCTTTTAAGTGGGAGTGAAAGCGACGTCTTTGTGAGAATTTATTCTCTGTGTCAGACCTAGCAAGTAACTTTCAGGGTTCATATGCTCTATGTCTTCGTGAGAATTTATTCTCTGTGTCAGTCATAGAGAAATGTGTCCCCTCGAATTGAACTCGATCCGCTTAAGTCTATAATGGACTAGGATTGAGGGTTTGACAGCCCAAGGGGGCATCAACAAGGACAATTCGAGTATCTTTACTCCTAGAACTGAAATTCTGCATATACTAAACCCTAGAAATTCACCTGATCTAAGGCAGTACCGAACCTCTGTTCATAGGTGTACACAAAGGAGAAATGAGTTTTAATTTTTTGTCTTTTAATAAATACATGCGTAGAAATCATGTGGTTAGGTTAAATTTTCCAAACAAAGCATGGAACTAGAAAGCATGAGGTTAGGATTTATTCCTTGATAAATAGAATTTTTCTTTCCATTAATTGGTACTAATTATTCTATTTTTGTTTTCTTATTTTTCCATACATGTTACATTGTTCTAATTTGTTTATATTTCTTTTGTCTGCATTACATAATCATGACATAATCAAAAGGTGTTGACTTGAAAGATTGTTCATCAAATTGGAAAGAAATCGTAAATGGATAAGAAGTTTTATGATCAAACAAAATATGATGCGGCCAAGGAAAGACATCCTGAGGAAACTCCAAGGATGGAAGCGAGCAATGCACACAGAGATCCTGTTATATTAATACCAAAAGTAATACACAAAGATCCTACCAGATTGATACCAAAAGCAGTTTATGGTAAGAACATCAGTCAGGGCATTCAGAGTAGTGGAGGTTTTTATGAAACTCAAGCATGTTATTTGAATGACTTGAACGACCAAAATAAGAAATTGAGCACAGAAATGAAAACCATGCATGAAGATTTTCAGAAGATCAGTCAAACCTTTCAAAATGCTGGCCTAGGAAGTACCCCAGAAGAATGGATAACAGGGGTCACCAAGCTGAAAAAGAGCTGCAACATATATGAGGATCTTGTTCAAGAACTTCTTGGACAGAAAGGTTCTCTTACAAGGGAAAATGAGCAACTCCGAGAAATGACACAGAAGATGAAAGAGAATGTCATGGAAGAAGTTGCAGTCCAGACAAGCAATATGGTTCTTAAATGATATATTTAGCTGACTTTACAAGGAGATGAAGCAGATTGAAAACTCAATGGAAGCTAACTGGGCTTTGGAGAAGTTAGAAGTGAAAGATATCCCTATATGTTGATGTATCGAAAGTTTTGTGTTCAATGAAATCTGTTCTAAGATGATCACTCTTGAGTAAACACCTTTTCATACATGCATTTGCCTTTTGCATTTTTCATTGTGCATTTATACTCTTATATTTGCTTTTATACTATACAATTTGCATTTTTATTATTACATTCATATATTTACATTTGTATTTACATTTGCATTTTTACTTTTGTATATACATTTTCATACTTCCATAATTACATTTTATTTCAAACTATTTTACATGCATTTAATCATGACAACGTGGAATAATTCGTGTAGAATTCCATGACAGAATCAAAGTGGAGTTAACTTGGTCTTCCTAAAGAAGGATAATAGCCATGAATGAGATTTTAGCAAGGGTTGGTAGAATTGAGAAATTGCAAGAGCAACTTATCAGGACTCAACAAGAAATGACTGATCATGCAAAAAAGTTTCAGGATGATTCAAAAGAGCAAATGACCAAGCTGATGAACCTGATGAATGTTGTGATACATAGAGAGAAACCCTTAGAGGATCTTGTTGTGAAAGATTTGAATAGGATTATGAATAATGTAGATGATACAATGGAAACAAATGACCAGAACTTTGCCAAGGAATGTGGAAATTCGATAAATCTCCAAAAATTGGGTATGACCCCAGAAGATGAGACAAAGATCAAGTTAAAGAGAAACATAGAAGAAATTTCAGTACCTTTGAAGAAAGCTAAACAAAACAAACATCTAGATCGTAAGTCATAAGGTCTTCAAGAAAGCAAAGAAAATAATTGTAATGTGACAGTGATGTCAGGGGAAATTCTACCCAAGTTTCCTTCAATTCCGTGCAGCAAGTTATATCTTGAGCTACTCAAAGCCCAGATTATTACTCCATGTCAAGCTAATCCTTTGTGGCTTCCATACCTGAGTTGGTATAATGAGAATTCTCTTGTGATTATCATGCTGGAGCCTGAGGACACTCCATTGAGAATTGTGGTCGCTTCAAACGACGAGTTTAAGACCTTTTGGTTCATGGAATCATAGAAGTGGATGATCAATCTATTTTGGTTAAACAATCGAGAATCAAACCCCAAAGTAGAGTTGATAGTATCAAAACAAGTGAAGTACATGCTGCAGAGGAAGAAGAAAATAAAGTACTTGAGCCAAAGATAAAACGTTCAACTTTCAATACTCCTCTGATTATAAATGATAAAAAAGTAAAAAGAGAGGTAATTCGAGACTGGCCCACAGGTTTAAGAATGAATGGAAAAGATGAAACTCTAAAGAAACCTCAAATGCTTATATCAGATTTTCTAAAGACTAGTGAAAAGAGTCTGGATATAAAGAGTCTGGTGAATATTACTCCAATTACAGCCACAATATGTGTTCAAAATCAGGACAAGGCTGTCATCCTTAGTAAAAGTTGTTCTGAATCCAAAAATGAGCTCAATTACCAGCCAGAGAAGAAAAAGATGATGATGGAGACTGCTCAGAATAAAGTAAAGAGTTATGTATCTGAAGGCTTACCTAAAGAAGTTGATACCAAAGATAATCAAGAAATGGGGGCAAATGAGGAAAATATTAGGCCAATTACACACCCAACATTATTGGAATGATAGGGTAGGCTAAATAAACAAGTGGAAGTTGTTATCTACCACTATAGTACTTTTCTATTTTCAGCATCCTGTTTAAACTTGTTTTTTGTTCCTTTCTCCGCCTTTTGTGCAATAAATAAATTTGTGTTGCTTATTAAGGTTATGAGCATTCAGTCAATTTTTCAATCTTGCAGTTCTTTGAATATTAACTGGATTAAAAATCTCTTCATGATTAGAGTTATAATCTTTGACAGAATATCAGGATTGAAAACCAAAAAAACAAGGACCATTGACCTTACCTCAGAAGAAATACACCCAAACACTATCCTATTACAAATATGAGATAGCCTACTCCTATTGAAAGGAATTACAAAAAGGCTTGGTATTTATATATAGGAGCGTACAACATGGGGCATCATTGGTGTATTACATTACAAAACTGACTAGAGTATTTTTCTATTGATGACGTTCAATGATGAACATAATCTTCACAAATAGGTAAATCTAGTTTAAGTCAGTTGCTTGAGAATTGAACTCTAACGAAGAGATTTTCTGAATTCCACCAAAACACCTAGACTATAACAGGTTCTTCTTAACAAGCTTAAGAAATTGGACTTGGATACCCATGTTATATTATTATATACAATAAAGCTTGAGTTGTCCCACTAGAGCAAATGGTTAATCGCCCTGGCTTTATGGATAATATTCAGCTAGTCTATTATACTATTATATGCAATAAAACTGTCCCTCTAGAGCAATTGGTTAATCGCCCCGGCTTTATGGATAAGTTTCAATTAACCTGATAAAGGTGATTATTATATACAATAAAGCTGAATTCAGCTAGCCAAAGTGGCAAATGTGTTAACAAATGGACTAAGGGAGTTACGAAACACATGTTATAGTTAACTTCACACAAGCACTCAGAAATTTCATTTTTAGACCGATATTTTTGCACTATTTGATTAGATGAGTCTAAATGAAAGATTCCAGAGAATTGAAATGGAAGGATTCTAGAAGGTCTAGTGATTGGCAATCCTAGTTGCGTCATTTTGTACACATCCGGTTAAAATACCAAGTCCTCAAAGTGAGACATGTGACAAAGTTCACAAAGAGCGAGAGATGAGTGAAATCTTAAATAGATGTAACCATAGAAAATAGGAAGGCCATCCTGAAACCAAACCAAATCTTGATACTTGTCAAAGAATTATAATTCTCAAACATTACAGAGTTGTTGATTCTTTTTATATTCTTTGAATTCATGCTTATGATTTGATTTTATTGTGAACCTGAGAAGGGCATTACTTTTCAAAATTCTTTCATTCTTCAATAAATAAAGGAGAAAAAACATTTTTAAACATGACAGCCTCAAATGAGAAAGGTCCTTGAAGTAACTATTGCTTATTCTACCTCTGTTGTAGAAAAAGAATGAACGAGGCCAGAATAATGAAGCACTTCACATTTTAAAGGCAAGTGGTCCAAGAAGCCAGAAAATCTGGAGAATTGAACTTGTGACACTCTCTATGATATTATTAGTAGCTCATCAAGAAAGATTATCGTTTATCCCATGCTGAGGACGATAAGCATCACCAGACAGATTATTTTCCCCAACCATCAATTCATGTTCTCTAGAAGATTACATCATAGAGCCATGAACAAGTCACTACCTGCACTCTGGTTATACCATGATGCTGGCTCAAGTCTTGATACAACATTGCTGCCTTTTCCATGCTGATCAATTTCCTTGACAAGATTATATCCATTATGTCCTTCAGAAGATTGCTGAATTTGAATTTGAGGACTTATGGCAAAGAATAAGACATTGGAACAGAATCTACCCTTATAGGTCTTTTATATAGGGTAACATTGGTTACAGAATTCCGAAAGTTGAAGATGACCAGTTTTACTGTTAACTAAACTGTTCCATGATTCAAAAAGAGTGGGATATATTGAAACAGAAGAAGAGACAGTCACTGTAGCAATCATTGCAAGGAAATACACCAACAAAAATCGTCTAGCTCATCTTGATGATGTTTATTTCTTCCAGTAAGGTTGTTACGCTGGATGCCATCGACAACAAGGTCGAATCCACCAAATCTATTCATCAATTGCTCTAATCGATCATCATTCAGTTCTTGCACATCTGTTTTCAAAGATATGCCAAGACAGTAGAAGGCGACCTCTGCATCACTGATTCCAGAGAAAAGAGACAGGACATTGATATCATTGGGGAACTTGTCTCTAGCAGCTCCTCATGTATAGTTTTTAGGGAAACCTAGAAGCATTTCCACCTCATTAGGTTCAAGTGGAGTAACTTTATTCCTTCCAACCCATACTAGATTCCATTTTCAGCACTCATCAAGAACATACTTCTGGACACTCGAATGTAGCTCATCGTCATAAGCTTCAAGAGCCTTACAGATCCTTTCTGTCAATTTGGCACTTCCTGTACATGTTTGTAAACAGTTCAACTTTGTTCTTGGATCCCAGGAATGCCATCATTTCTTTGTCAATGGAAAAATATCACGTATAGTGCGTGGAGAAAACATGATAAGAGAAAATTTGTTCTCAATTGGCAGATTATGAATATAGCCCCTTTTCAGTGTAGTAGCATGAAAATGCTTCGAATCTACAAATTCTGGCTCTACATCGAATAAGTACTGTGATATTCCAGTCCAAACATTAACTGGAGCAAGTACCATGTTCTCGTAGTAGAAATAAGGAGCCCCAATAGCATCTTCTGGAAGTGTTCTTTGAGTTATTTGATCTGGTTTGGTATAAACCCCAAAACCAATCATTGGATTTGAAAGATGAATTTGCTCATAGTAGAAATAAAAAGACCCAATAGCATCTTCTGGAAGTGTTCTTTGAGTTATCTGATCTGGTTTGGTATGAACCCTAAAACCAATCATTAGATTTGAAAGATGAATTTGCTCATAGTAGAAATAAGAAGACCCAATAGCATCTTCTGGAAGTGTTCTTTGAGTTATCTGATTTGATTTGGTATGAACCCTAAAATCAATCATTGGATTTGAAAGATGAATTTGCTCATAGTAGAAATAAGAAGACCCAATAGCATCTTCTGGAAGTATTCTTTGAGTTATCTGATCTGGTTCGGTAGGAACCCCAGAATCAATCATTGGAATTGAAAGATGAACTGCATGATCGTTTTCATTAAGAAGCTTCTTTTCAAGCTTCCTCTGCTTCTTCCTTTTCAAAAATCATAGCCCAAGTTTCGCCTTTGCTTGTAATTGGGATCATTGCATAATGACTTCCTATCTTCTACCATAAGAAGTGCGTCAGTAGCCTTAGCCATTTGAGCAACACATATAAAATCTGTCAACTTTGCAATTGATGAATCCGGACCACATCTCTCCATGGCTATTGAAGCCTCAGCCTCTAAGAATCCCATTTTTTGTCAAGTATAACAGTTTATTCTCCTCATCAGAACCAGAATTCAGGATTTCCTCGGTATCAGAAAGAACTATCAATATCTGTGAAATCATCCTGAAAGATCGCTTCATAATCAGATGAGTTGTTATCAGAATCAACATGTTGCATTGGTGTGGATTTTTCAAGAGCCTGTACCACTGTATGTGTAGTCTTGCCAGTGCATCAGATTACTGTTTGCATAAATTGTTTTCTCCACTACGGAAAAGTATATTTCAGAGATGGCCTTCACTGAAAGATGATAAGCCACTGTGTCAGCCTGGAACGGATTACCAAGCTATTTTTACTGCTCTGTCTGATTAAATCCCTCCAGATACAGAAAATGGTCACCTCATTCAGAAGATACATATCTCAGACGTTTTTGTCAGAATGATTGAGTACTTTTTAAGTTTGTGACAACATGAAGAGAATTTCTCCAGTTACTTGACAAAGCTACTGTTTAGTGACACCAGAATGAGAGTATTCAAGATAAACAAATTTGGGGCACGAATAAAGTTACAAGTACCTACAACAGTTCATTGTCAAAATTGGACCTCGTGGGGATCATGACATTTCAGTCAAACAAACATTGAGAGTGAATCAGACAGATCTAGAGGGATATCTTGAGGGCCCATTTTCAATCAGAAATAGAATATTGGGGCATTTTGAAGGCTCACAACAATATGAATATTTGGGCATTCTTGGAGGCTCATCTCAACAAGAAGTAATGTTAAGCACACTTTTAACATCTGTATCAGCAAAATATTGGGACATTTTAAGGGTTCCTTCAGACAGATCCATGTGGGGCATTTTGAAGGCTCGGATTAACAAGAAGCAAATGACGGGGCATGCTGAAAGCCCATTTCAATCAGAATTAGGACTGTTGATGCATTTTTGAACGATCGTATCAGCAAATGTTGGGGCATGCTGAAGGCCCACATCATCATGTGTTAGAAATCATTGACTTGAGCAGATATTTCCAATGAGACAGAAAAATATGAAGAATGAAAATGGTGAAACAATAACTGTCAATCTGACTACACATAATTGCTTCGTTCATCAGGCAGTTGCATTAGGGTCCTGTTGTTGAACAAATCTTTATTCAGCAAGTATGGTTTCAAATACCCAATCTTCTTAAACCATGTGTCGCATGACAGTGTGTTCTTTGTTAAGCTAAATCATGGTTGCATGAATAAATATGGTCCCTTTATAGACCATTCGATCCAAGGATCAGTTCCTCGAGACCTCGAAATCTGAATTTGGCCTTTTGTGTATCGGTGATAATTGAAAATATTTCTTTGAGATTCCTGTCAGTTAGTTTCAACCATACTGTTGAGGTTACGAAGTTGTTTTTCAGATCAGTTTTGTTTTCTTGATGACATTGAAGAGAGAAGCTCATGTATATTGCTCTTTCCCGATGTTACTGGGGTTATCATTGCCAGCCATGCTGAACTGAATTTTTATCTATTTTGGGTTTTATCATATACGTTTCATCCCCAGCATCAAGAATTCCACGGATATCTTTCTATACATAGATCCTATAGCTGATGTGTTTCTACTTTCTACAATGCTCATTACAGAAGAAAACGTGATCGGTATCACACTTGCCCTTACCTGAGACAATATCAAGATCAATTGGTATCTCTTATTCAATTCATCACTAGCATATCTTGAGAATTTGATCAACTTTTTGGTCACACCAGCATCTCATTTGTATTCCTATTAAGTTTTGTTCTCAAGTGGTCTTGTGACGTCATTCAAAAGCTTTGAACACTAGGCAAAGAGCTTCAATGATTGAGAAATCTTGGCAGAAGCCACAGAGAAGGATGAATGTGTTGTCAAATGTTTTACGAACATCTGAGCTGAAACTACATGAGATGAAGAATATGTTGTCAAATGTTTTACGAACCAGTTATTCTGATGTTGAACCAATGTTGTGATCATATGGTTTCCATTTTTTATCCAAAATGAAGTTTATCTTCTTCAACTTCAAGATTATAAGATGAGATATGATGAAGATTTCTTTCCGCAGATGGAGAGCTGAAATTTTAACCACAATAAACTAGTTAAACGACAGGTTGTGGTTAATCATCTCAACATGATATGGTCCAAGTTGCTTTGTTCGAAAACCAATTAAATGTGGAGACATGAAAGGAATTGAGATAAATTCTCCTTATGATATGTTTCAAGAGTCAAATCAGAACATACTCTACTCTCCTAATTAATCCCTGCTGAGTCAGGCATATCTACATCTACACTCTTCAAAGATGATAGATTCCCTTTTTAAAGATGACAAATTCTCTTTTCAAAGATGAAAGCTTTATCGGATTTCTGCACAAGTCTAAGCAAAGAAAGTTGGTTTTATCCAAGACAAAATGGGGCATCAAGGTCATAGTTCTGACTACGACAAGAGTTCCACAAATGAAACAATTCTTCTGAGACTTTCATGAAGCAAAGAAGACATAAAGATACAAGTTAATCAGATGGTTCTTCAGAAATGCAAGCTTGATAGCATAAGTTACTACACTGATATCCAGAGGTGACCCTGGCAATAAATGATGAAGTGGAGGAAAATCGAGTTCACCATTTTGAAATCAAATGAAGATTGCATCAACATTCATGCATCATATTTAGACATTTGCAAAATAGGAGCATTTTCATTCATTTTATCCATGTTGAATATTTGACAGGAATTTCAAAGATTTTAGCAAAGTTCAAATCTATCATTCAATGGATCAACATTCCAGGTCGAGTTCATAATGAGAAGAACTCATCTGAAGAAGGAAGAATAAGTTCATAATGAGAAGAATTTGTTCAACTTTTCGTTTGAATTCATCATTCGATGGATCAGCATTCCAGGTCGAGTTCATAATGAGAAGAACTCATCTGAAGAAGGAAGAAGAAGTTCATAATGAGAAGAACTTGTTCAACTTTTCACTTGAATTCATCATTCGATGGATCAGCATTGCCAGGTTGAGTTCATAATGAGAAGAACTCATCTGAAGAAGGAAGAAGAAGTTCATAATGAGAAGAACTTGTTCAACTGTTTGCTCGAATTCATCACTCGATGGATCAACTTTTCCAGAGAGAGTTCATAATGAGAAGAACTCATCTGAAGAAGGAAGAAGAAGTTCATAATGAGAAGAACTTGTTCAATCTTTTGCATGATTCTATCACAGAAGGAGATAGATCAACATCAACATTTCCAGATTACATCACAGAAGGAGATGAATTGTCATCCCCGGTGAAAGAGTTCATAAAGAGAAGAACTTGTTCAACATTGCCATCATAATCAAGTGAAGTCAAATGAGAAAAAAAACTTATTGCCTTTTAATCTTTGCCCTATTCTTGTTAACACAAGAATGAACAAAGAGGGGCAGCTGAAGACACTAGTTATTTATTTCATTTGTTTTATTTATTATTATTTTATTATTATTATTATTAATATTATTATTTATTATTAATTTTATTATATTACAGGCCCAAATTACATAAACAGGAGCCCAATTACAAATGGGTCCAGATGACCCAAACTGCCCCAAACCCATAAAAACCCTAAAACCCAACTAGGGTTTTCTGTCCTAGTGCTGCCGCCGTTTTGCTTCTCCACCGTTGGATCTAGCATTGATCCAACGGTTCAGATGGTCCCAGCAGAAACCCTAGGGTTATGATACCCTAGGGCCACATGGCCGCCGTTCGTCAGCCAGTCGACACCTTCAATGCCAGGTGACCCAACCAGCAGCTGCCGAAGCCTTGCTACCTTGACACCACCTCACCAGAATGCTCCAGAAGCATCCCGAGGTCATACACGTCGCTGCTCTAGAGGTGAGTCACCACTGGAAGTTCGGTGACTCACCGAAAGCCTCCTAAGGGACCGGTCCGACGAAAGCCTCGGTGGTGGCTATAAAAGCCACCACACCTGCAAAATAAAAAAAGAGGGAGGAAGAATCAGAGAAAAACGGAGAGCAAGAACAGAGAACAAAAAAACAGAAAGCAAACCAAAAAACAAAAAGAGAAGAGCGAGAGAAACTTACCGGGGAAGACAACACCTCGATCGGAGTCACCACCGGCCTCCAAGCGTCACCAAAAACCTTCGAAAACCAAAGGTATTTTCCTAGATTTGTTCCGATCGGGAGCTATTTAAGAGAAAGGAACACCAGAACCGTCATTAGGACGGTCCGATCTACGTTTTGGTATAAAAATAAAATTTTTCGGCCACCAGATGCGGTGGCCGGCGGTGGGGGATTACGGCGGCAGACGGCTGCCGGCTGATGACCGGCTTCCCTCTGGTGAGGGAAGCTAGAGAGAGGCGAGAGAGAGTTTTATAACTCTCTCTGCTTGAGAGAGAAGAGAAAGGAATAAATGAGAGGCTAGCCCGTAGGGCCAGCCGGTTTCGGGTATCCCAAACGGCGCCGTTTTGGGGAGGGTATTTCTGTAATTTCATAAAGGGTAAACCCCATCCGCAGTGCTCCAAGTTTGTATACCTTGCAATTTAGTCACTGAAAGCAATTTTTGATTATTTTAATTTAGTCTTCTAATTTTATTTTATTTTAATTTAGTACTTATCAGCATATATATATATATATATTTAGGAAAATATCAAATTTAGTCCCTCATAGTTTATTAATTATTATTTTAATCTCGTATTATGAATTATGGTTAAATTACACTTTTAATGCCCATCTTTTATATATTTCGAATTAGTACTCTAGTCTTATAATTTTATATTTTAATCATTCAAATTTCATTTTTGATTATTTTTTTTTAAATATTTTATATTTTAATACTATATGTTTAATTCCTTTTATTTTAATTATTATTTGCAATGTTATTATTACTTTTATTATTATTCTTATTATTTATATAAATAAATATATATATATATAATAAATAATATTTGTTTATTCATTAAAATCTTATATTTCATAAATTACTTTTAATAATCATATTTTAATATATATTTATTTATTTTTCAATATTAAGAAATGACAGTCTTAAAACAACTGGATGTCCATTTTCTGATATTTTTAAATAAATAAATATCCTATTTTTTAAATCATATATTAATTGTTTTAATTATTTATTTATTTTTAATATCGAAGAAAAGAGCTGTCTTAAGGTACCTAGAAGTTCTTTTCTGATATTTCTAAATAAATAAATATTTATAAATATATAAATTAATATTTTCCATAATTATAATTTTGAAATAATAGGATTATAAATTAAATATATTTTGAATTTTTAAATTTCTAATAATAGAGACAATTTATAATTAAAAAGTACCAATTTTGGGCGTTGTAGGGGTGCTAATCCTTCCCTAAACGTAACCGACCATGAATCCCTTTTTATTTCTAAAAAAAATGAATTTTTGGTTAAAACGCAGATCAGTTTATCTTTTAACTGATGTTTTCTTAAAAACTCTTTTAAAAGATAATTTTTTTAGGTATTCGACCTACCTGACCCAAAAGGCCGATGGCGACTCCCAAATTATTTAAAACCATTTATTTACATCACTTTTCCCGCCAAGTAAAAAATTCGTGCCCGGACGAAAACCGGTTACGACAGCTTCTAGACAACCGTCTTTCCTCAGGATGACCTTCAGCTTCAATTTCCACAATGAGAAATTTCTCCCATTGAATTTTTCAATATCAAATTTCGTTGCCATAGCTTCTTTAACGGATAGCTCCCTTTATTTCACTATCGTGAATAGTTCTCTGGAACCTTCAAAGAATGGGTAATAACTTCTTACTTTCTTATGTTGTAGGATCCACCTTTTGGTGGCAACCACAAAGACAATAAGCAAATATTACACACTCTAATCTGGCTCGAATACCAATTGTTGCGGAAGACGGCTATCGAATAGAGCAAAATCGCAACTGATAATTTGAGAAAATAAAATATGAAGATAAAAGAGACACAAAATTTACGTGGAAAACCTCTAAATAATATTGGGTAAAAACCACGGGCAACGGTAAAATAATTTCATTATGAGAAAATAGGAATTACAACTTCTCTCGATCTACCAAGGAGAAAACAATGATAATTCTCTCTTGATAAAAAGGAGAAAACAACTCTCAAGAAACTCTCTAAATTCTCTCTAGTATTGGAAGAAATCTAGAATGCTTTGGGATGGTTTTGAAGCTAAATGGGTTAGGGTATTTATAGTTAAAGCTTAAGGACTAATCTTAAAAATACCCTAAAGTACAATGACTAAATGTGAAATTTTACCATTACCAAAAAATCAATAATTTTGATGAATCATTATGTCAACTAATGCACTTTATCATTGCTGTCAACCAATACACTTTCGGTGCATTATTGAAACTAATTTAGTGCTTGCATGGCTGGCAACTTTCAATAATAGAGGGCGAACATTGGATCTAGTGTTATTAAGCATAAACAAGTCAATTTAACCAACAAAAATAAGTTTATCAATAGCAATAGCCAAGTTAATTTAACCAATAAAAAAGTTTGCCATATCTCCAACCATTAATCTTTTAACGGAAAATGATTAGTTTACAACATAATGAATAATCGGGTGACCACTTTGAAACTTTTAATAGTCGAGGTACTCAACAAAGCAACTCTTTATAGTTAAGAGATAATTTTATAACTTTTAATAGTTTAGAGATTAAAAAAATAATATCTTATAATCGATGAATCATTTATATTTTTTACCCTAAAAAAGTATTGTTTTTTATCTTTTTACTGGCCACGTAGTGATAGATAATTGGCCCGTTTGTCCAGTCCAAAATTGCACCAAGAAAGAACCCTCTCCTATATAATATAAAGCCCCTCCCAAACACTCTTGTATAAGAAAAGGCAGTTTCGATTTTTACACGACTTGTCTCTCATCTTATCTTACCCTTCCGTTTTTTCATTTTTTTTAAAGAAATCGAAAGACGATGGAGGCTCTACGCTTCAAGTCACCTCAGCCGCTGCTGCTCCGCCACAAAGAGGGAGTCCCACAAACATCCTTTTTTGGCCCACACATTTCAAAGAATAGTAACCTCAACCTGCCTTGGATCAGAGCAACCACGTCAAAACCAACGGCAGAGATCTCTTCTCCGGCCGTTACCTCTCGTGAGAACGTTTCCGTTTCGTCTTCTACGTCGAGTGTTTCGGCCGCTCCTGCCGCGTCGCGAAAGAAGGTGGCTAGTAACTCCCTGCAGTATCCGTCAGGGTACTTAGGTGCGTCACCGGAACGTTCGATGGATGAAGGAAATGACGACGTAATAAATGCGATGGAGTATTTAACAAGTATATTGTCGTCCAAGGTTTACGATGTGGCGGTAGAGTCACCGTTACAGTTGGCGACTAAGCTGTCTGAACGCTTGGGCAATCAAGTTTGGCTCAAGAGAGAAGATTTATAGCCTGTTAGAAAAACTCTTCAATTTTTATAGGATTGAAATTTCCTGGGATAGGTTATTGATTTAAGTGATCTTTTTCATTTAAAACTTGCAGCCTCAAAAGATTGTGTTTTTGGTTTTTAGTTTGTATTTATTCGAACGTGATGAATTTTATTGGCTCTGGTTTTCATTTCTAACGATATTTTTTCTAGGAGTGGTGGTTTTTTTTTTCAGATTAGGACTGTTTATACTCTTTGCGTTTTCTTTCTCTTTACTTACATTGAACTTGATAGATTTTTTTCCCCAGCTTGAATTTAGCTCTTTTGTTTGTGATTCATTTACTCTGAGTTACGTTGTTGTTGTGAGTAAATATTTGCATGATTTTTAGTTTTTCTCATTGGAATTTGTTAATGAGTTGGCAGAACGGAAACCCTTTACTTTTATAGTTGACTATAAACTTGAAAGACGAACACTGACATGTTTTTGGGGCGTATTGTTTTTCATATTCATTCTGATGAAGTGCTTTTCAAATTTTCAGGTTTTCTCTTTTAAGCTTCGTGGAGCTAATAGTATGCTGGCAAAGCTCCCCAAGGAACAATTAGAAAGAGGGGTTATTTGCTCATCAGCAGGAAATCATGCCCAAGGGGTTGTATTGTCTGCCAAGAGACTTGGTTGCAATGCTGTTATTGCTATGCCTGTTACCACGCCAGAAATTAAGGTGTTCCTTTTTTGTGATTTTCTTATATTAATTACATCGCTTGCAAGATTTCTCAATATCAGTGGTGGTTTCTTGTTTGCAGTGGCAATCTGTTGAGAGGTTGGGTGCAACCTTTGTTCTTGTTGGAGATTCATATGATGAGGCACAAGCATATGCTAAGAAAAGGGCTAAAGAGGAAGCTCGCACATTTATACCCCCGTTTGACCACCCAGACGTTATTATTGGACAAGGCACTGTTGGGATGGAGATTGTGCGCCAAAACAAGGCCCATTGCATGCAATCTTTGTACCTGTTGGTGGTGGTGGGCTTATAGCTGGCATTGCTGCTGTTTCTTCTTATAAACATCTGCTATTTCATTATGCTGGAGCTTGGCATAGTTCTTAGTATATGACAAGTGCATGCCACATCATGATCCTTGATTTCTTTCCTTGTTTCACACTTTTTAAGTGCATAACTGAAACCTTATGTTATACTTTGCAAAAAAACGTAGTAATTCACTTTCATATTTCATCCACAGCTCTCTGTTGTATTACTTTACAGGTGAAAATTATTGGAGTGGAGCCTTTTGATGCAAATGCAATGGCATTGTCGCTGCATCATGGTGAAAGGGTGATATTGGACCAGGTTGGAGGCTTTGCAGATGGAGTAGCTGTTAAGGAGGTTGGTGAAGAAACCTTCCGCATGTAGGGAATTGGTGGATGGTGTTATTCTTGTTACCGTGATGCTATTTGTGCCTCTATAAAGGTTTGGATGTTTCAACTTTCAAATTTTGCATTGAGTCACTTGGGCTGATTCTTTTTTATCCTCTCAATTGTTAAAAGACTGGACATCACGAATTCACAATCAAACTTTACTTTGGTTGTACTTTTAGTGTTTTTGACCTTGTAAGCAAACATTCTAAATGGTGTCATGAAGTTACATAAATTCTTAATTTGAAACAAATTGCCTAGTTTCTATTTCAAATATATTGTGCATTTGGTTTGGCTTGGATTCTACAGGTAGTATTTTAGGAATTGGGCTGTGCCTTTGGTTCATATGAAGGTAAACAGGTTCTGGTTTGTCTCTCAATTTTTAGGTGTTGAACTTGAATTTTAGATGCAGTTTGCTGGAGTGCTATTAACTGGAAAAACGAGTGATCTGTCAACTTTATAATTTGTTCTCTGATTATTTATTCTCAACCTTAAAGATGTTAGAAGCCCTTTTTATGTTTTATTTTTTTTCCCTCTCATTTTATCTCTTCAGTATGACTAATGCATTCAATTTTCGTCGGATACCTGATGACTTTCTTATAATTAAGCCACGGCTCTTCCGATGCTTAGGGATCTACAACTGTCCTGTTTTTGTTGCAGGATATGTTTGAAGAGAAGAGGAGCATTCTTGAACCAGCAGGTGCACTAGCCCTTGCAGGTGCTGATTGCTGAAGCATATTGCAAATATTACGGCTTCAAGGGGAAGAATGTTGTTGCAGTAACTAGTGGTGCAAACATGAATTTTGATAAGCTTAGAGTGGTTACTGAACTGGCTAATGTGGGTAGGCAACAGGAGGCGGTGCTTGCAACTGTTTTGCCGGAGGAGCCGGGAAGCTTCAAACAGTTCTGTAAACTGGTGTGGCCTATGAATAAGCTTCAACAGGATATGTTGTAGCAATTATCAATTTTTTTCATTTGTATTGCTAAATAATAAGTAAAAATAATAATTTATCATTGGGATTGACAGGTGGGGACAATGAATTTCACTGAGTTCAAGTATAGATGTAGTTCTGATAAAGAAGCCGTAGTTTTGTACAGGTTATCACTACATTTTAGCTTCTAAAAAAATACAAAAAAATCATACACGTTTACTATTGTTCATTCTCATGGCTATTTTTTATACAAGTTTGGTTATTCAGAAATATGTGAACTGAGAGAACTTCATTATTCATCAATGTTGTTTTCAGTGTTGGTGTTCGCACAGTTTCTGAACTTGAAGCAATGAAGCAGAGGATGGAATCTTCTCAACTTAGAACTTTCAACCTTACAGCAAGTGATTTGGTTAAAGATCACTTGCGGTATTTGGTAATTATCATTATTTTTGCTTCTCAGTTTACCTGAATTTTGCCTTTGTTAATCCTTTCTATTCATCTGTTCCAGATGGGAGGCAGAACGAATGTCGAAAACGAGGTTCTATGCCAGTTTATTTTCCCGGAGAGGCCTGGTGCTTTGATGAAGTTCTTGGACACTTTTAGTCCACGCTGGAATATTAGTTTGTTCCATTATCGTGGTCAGGTTAGCATCTGAAGACTCTTTTCATAGTGTTTCTTGATTTAAACAAATCCCAACCCTTATTTATTCCATCCAACAGGGCGAAACAGGAGCGAATGTTTTGGTCGGAATTCAAGTCTCGAAGAGTGAGGAGGAGGAGTTTGTCCGCCGTGCCGATGGTCTCGGATATGACTACGTAGTGGTAAATGATGACAAGAATTTTCAGCTCCTGATGCATTGATTATATTTAGTTCCAACATTATAGCGAGGGGTCAATGCACATGTTAAAGAAAAGCCATCCCGAGGGGCTTCCAATCCTCTTGACCACTACTGGAATAGCATGTTAAAAAGTCAACATACAAACAAAAGAACATATAAATAAACGCTAAATGGATATGTTTGTGAACATATAAGCGAGCATGTTCGGGACTTTTGAATATGAACACATTCAAAAATAAATAAACGAACATGAACATGACATTAAAAATTTAAACGAACAGGAATCGAACATGAACAATTTCAAAAACAAACAAACAAATACGAATACAATTTTATTCGTTCAAGTTCGATTTATTTACGACCCTATATACTATGAGTTATCTTTAATTAATTTGATAAGAGTTTCCCGGTGATATTGATTTCCTTCACGTTTTAAGTGAAGCCTTTTGGTAAGAGTTCATGGCTAGAGGCAGGCATAGCGGTGATGGTGCTTGTTTGTGTCCACTAAAAAATTGAAAAAAAATAAGAATGAGATTGATTTTTGTAGAATGTAAGTAACACGTGAAGAAAAAAAATGAAGTTTGTGTTTTAGTAAAATAATTAAAAACTATTATTTAAAATTCAATTATAAGATAATTGAATCCATATATAAACTATTTATATTAATTCACTTGCAACCATTTAAAAAAATATACATTTCCTTTCTATTACGTTATTGATGTTGCTTATTTTCTTTCAATCTTCTATAAATGAAGTGATAGACGATGCCATGTTTATAGTGTTAAAAGATATATATATATATATATATATATATATATATATATATATATATATATATTATTCGAGTTCTAATAATTTTATTCGTATTATATATGAGTTTATTTGTCAATAAGTGTTGGTACAAGTGGTTGCGATTCAGGAATTTGAGTTTGTAAGATCAAGTTCGAATCCTAACTTCGTCACTCTTAGTGAACAATCTGTAAATTTTTATATAATCTCAATTTAATCTTAAGTATGTCTTGGTCCTGGCGTGGAGATACCCTGACCTAAACTTTCTCTTACAAAAAAAAATGTATATATATATATATTTGAGTTTATTTGAATAAAAAATAAGATAAATATTATCTTTACAACTCGTTTGGTGAGGCTTTTAAAAGTGTTTTTTGGCTTCAAAAAGCACTTTTGGAGCCATAAACAATGCTAAACATGAAGAAAAAATGTGTTTGAAAAGTGTTTTTTCACCCACGAAAAAATTAGAAATTTTAATTTTCACGTTTGAATAGTACTTTTGGAATCAAATAATAATTTTAACCTTTCTTTATTATTATATTGGTGTGTTTATTTTATAATTTATAAACTTATAATTCTTTTATCAAGACAGAATTATATAATTAATAAGTTGTTTATTAATTTAAAATTTGTATATTTTTCCATGTCAAAATTTTTAAATAAAAAATATTTTAAAATTTATATATTTTTATAAATCACGTACAACTATTAAAAAAATATTTGATTTCAATAAATTATATATATTAATTACAATTTAAATGGATATACTTTATAAATTATGACATTAGAAAGTATAAAGATCATTTTTTTAGTACGAACGAAGATATATTAATAGTTAAAAGATGGTTATTGTATTTAAGAGTTTCAAGTTCAAATACCAAAGATTACGATGGTGTTTGAACTTTCAATTGTCAAATGATTATGAATAAAATATGTGAGTTTATTTGAATAAAATTTTAAATTAAGCCTTAATTATAATAAATTAAAAAAAAAAGATTGACGCAACTATGTAATCACGTGGAAGAATGTTCAAAACTGTGGTGGCCCTTTGAATGATTTCAGTATTCCACGACAAATGCCATTTACTATTTACACAAATATTAATAAATTATTTTATTCAAAAGAAGAGAGGAAACTCAAAATGATTTCCTTTTAGAAAAATAAAGTGTTTCATGAAAATATGGAGAGCAATGTAAATATATTCAATTAATTGTTATTTTATATTTAAAAATTATATTTTCCATATTCATATATAATATAAATAAAAGAATCAGAATTAAAAGTGTTAAACAAAGCTAGTATCTATTCAATGGAATTCAAGGCCGGATGCTGTGAATGCGGTGACCGTCCATTTAATTCAATTGAATTTCATTCTCAATATCATTTACATGGTCCTGGTGCATTCATAAATGATCGGTTGTTGGAGGCAATACGAGTTAATAATATCAAAATACTTTGTCCAACTAAGGGAATGGATATATTTGTTTACACCGTAAATTATGTATCTAATTCGAGAAATTTATTAAGGTGAAAATATAGGCCTTGTATTTGAGTGACCGTATTCGATTGAAAATTGAGTTAGTCGAGTTTACGAAAATCATTTAAATTTTATTTTAATTTTTTGAGTAAATCAATTCAAGTTTTTTTAAAGTTCAACTGTAATCATTTATTATATTGATATACTGATTGATTCCAATTAAACGATTCTCTATAATTATATACGATGTATAAATATATTTTCATTTTCTTTGGCATGTGCAAGTAAAATATATAGTGTTATTTGAGGGGTTGTTGAGAATTTAAGAATTTTATGAAGGTATGTTTTAGAAAACTAATGATTTGTTTTTTTAAAAAAAAAAGAAAAGAAAAGAAAAAAATCGAGTGGCTTAAGAAAGTAATAAATCATCGTAATAGCTATTTAGTTGTGAAGAGACAACATGCATTAATTGGAAACATGATATTCCTCCGGTTCATTAGTAGCTGCCTCAAGTGCTGTCCAATTTATATTTGTTATTTACAACACTGGACTTATAGATATAAGGATGATCAAAATATCCAAAACCAACATGGATTGATATAATCCGATCTTATTGAATATGAAAGGTAGGTGGGTAGAGAGAGTCGTCTTCTGAAACTTTAAATTTTTTATATTGATAATATGTTTTAAATTCGCATGTCTAATATAAAATTATACGTCTATTTTTATCCATTTTTAAAAACAAATGTCTAAGCGCAATTTATTCACTCGTTCCAAGTCCTGGGCAATTGAAATTGCAAAATCAAATCTTATTTTTGTATTGAAATTCAAAGCATATAGGAATAAAAAAACATAACATGTGATTTGGGTTCAGAGTATAATTTGGTGCAAAATTAAGTAAGAAATAGCAAAACTTTCAACTTATAAGTAATTAAAGTAATTAGTAGATTGATTTTTAAGTTCAAGTTGAATCTTTTATCTCTAGACTGATATATATATATATATACACACACACGTTGCATATGAAAAATATGAAGAAATATCTATTTATATCATATATGATTAAAAAATTTAAATTGGAATTAAATAATACTATAAATTATAAATATTTAGAATTAAATTTGAATAAAAATTCGAACAATTCAACTCGACTCGAATTTCATAAACTCAAATCAAATCGTAAAATTTTTAATCAAGTTTGAGTTATAAAATAAGAAACGTCTATTTGGACAACTTAAACATTTTTTTATTTAATTCAACTCGATTCGATTGAGTGTTATCGTAATTATAAGTAAAAACCTACATTATCGTGTGGATTTGGCATTGAAGCAGCAGCCACCGAAATTTGCATTTAAAATATTTGGGCGAGCATAAGCTAATTTGTAGCCACTTACCCGTTACCAGATATTCCAAAAACATTCCCAATATACTTTAAACAAATCCCTTAAATAACTCATGTGTTTCAAATAACTCTATTTTCTTCATAAGTGGTAAGCAAACCGAACCTTCATAATCAACTCCATAAACATTCCCAATATACTTTAAACAAAGGGATTTTTATGGGAACAATATCGTTTCTAAAAAAATTATTTAGAGAAATGATTTATATTTTAGTTACGTAAGAATGACTTTCCAAAAACATGTAATTCGTACATTCGTAATCATTCAACTTTCAATGTAATTGCAATTGTCATGTTCGTTGGTACTAGGAGTGTAAACGAGCCGAGTTGAGCTCGAGTATTGCTGAGCTCGACTCGACTCGAAAACTCTGAAATGGAGTTCGACTCGACTCGAAAACTCACGAGTTTAAAATTTTTAAGCTCGACTCGAACTCGAAATCCTGAACTGAAGCTCGTTAGCAGCTCGAAAAGGCTCGAAATGAAAAAAAAAATCTTAAACTTAACAAGATTGAATCCTCAAATTCAAACTCGAACCGGAACCTTAAATACATGAAAGCCTTATTGTATTTTTTAAAAAAATCAACACATAAATGTTAATATTATTAATAATTTATTTTTTAAAAAATAAAATCTTAATATATTATATTTTCGAGTTACTCATGAGCTTTTCGAGTCGAGTATCAAGTAGCTCGTTTCGGCTCGTTAAGAATTCGAGTCGAGATCGAGTTCGAGTCGAGTCCATTCGATCCGAATATTTATCGAGCCTTGACCGAGTCGAGCTCGAGTAGCTCGTGATCTGTCTCGTCTCATTTACAGCCCTAGTTGATACCCCATTTTTAACAATTTGTTCTTCGGGTTAAGCATTAAATTGCGAGTCTGGTTATATGTATTTTTTTCATCCATTTAAGACTAGAGAGATTTTAATTAAGCATACAATTGGATAAGATTTATTCGATTATTCTAATAAAATCATCTTGCAGAGCAAAAAAAAAATGCAAACCTACTAATGCTTTGGTTGCAAGAGCACGCCTTGCCTAACTAAATATAAACAGCCAAGGGATCTAAATCCTACAATAAAAGGGGCTGCTTTAACCTTCAATGGAACATTGATCATACTATACTACATGTATATATAGTTGTTGGGTCGTTTGAGGGAGTGAAGTTCTTCCGGATAAGTAAAGAGTATAGAAAATTTTGTAAATTATCAACTTTGTATGTGATGATAGTCGTGAACATTGCACTCTAAGCTTTCATTTTTTTCATACCTTAATTCTTTTCATGAGTCATTTTATTTTCAAGTGTTTTCATAATTTGTTTGACCACCCAAATAATTTTTTTATAGATTTGATTATGATATAATTTTTAATTTTTAATGTATTTATTTTTAAAAATATTAATAATAAATTTATTATAATGGTTTATTTTAAAGGATTCAAATAGTTATAGATTAAATTTGTGGAGTCTAGGTATTTTTCATGAAACATATTAAATTTGCATTTAAGATGTCAAAAATGAGTGAATTAGGAATTTTGAGGTCCAACTGTTGTCAATGAAGACATCGATGGTGGTCGATGTGATCGACGATGGTGGTGAGAGACGATCGTCGGAAGAGTTTGGTTTAATACATGGTTCAAATTGATATTTTATCTAAAGTTTAACGAATAATATTTTATCTAAAGTTTAAGATTAACTTAAAATTAATCACTTTAATAACGTGTCATGTCATGAAACTAACAAGAATTAACGAATCAATAATTAAAATAAGATAAATCAAAAATAAAAATTATCAAAATATAATTTTTTTTTGAAAACCAATAATAAAAATGAGACATGAAAACATAAATGGTCATCATATAATTTATTGTTTTTAAAATATTACAATAATATCAACTACTAATTAAACTAAGACTTAAAAGTAAAATGTTTTAATTTTTATTTTTTTAATAATCTAGAATGATTATAAGAGACTATCTGTTTTAAAAAAAATAACCATTAATAATATATATATATATACCTTATAAATATAACTACTTAAACTTAAGATGATATCTAAAAATAATTTTTTATTACCTAGATTACTTAATAAATTCTTTAATTAAACTTAAGTTTATCCCAAATAGGGATGCTTTAATGAGTTGAGCATCTAGAACTCGACTTGATTAAAGCTCAACTCAGGTTGACTTGATTCAAACTCGAGTTCGATTCGAGATCTTAACGAGTTGAGTCGATTCTATTTTTAAAAAATTACTAATTTACTAATAGATAATAAAAAATACTAATCTATTAATTTTATAATAATTAATAATTATTATTTTATTACACTCAAAATCAAACCCTAATTATCATTTTAATGTATTTGTGGATTGTTGCTTTATAGTTTAGACTTTAAAATTGTTTCATACACTCTTTTGAATTTTTTGATTAAATCTATTAAATTAAGCTCCATATAATATTAGTATATTTTATCTATAATAAAAGAAACAAGGTAAATTTTTTTATAAGTTTAACGAGCAACGAGCTTAATGAGAAATGAGTTGAGCAATAAGTTTTTTGAACGAGCACGAGTCAAAATTTTTTAATAAATTTAACAAGTAACGATCTAAATCGAATAAAAAAATTTGTTAACAAGTACGAATCAAACATAATCAAAATTAAGTTAGACTCATTCGATAAATACCCTAATCCCAAATTTCCCAACCGTTACCGAAATAAATGAGAGAGGTGAGCTTGCACGCGAAGCTAGTAAATTAATAGCTAAAATACGAAACTACCCTCCGGTCTCCATGAACAGAGGAATAAACAAGCGCTCAACTCAAATTTATCCTGTTGTTGAGGCTCAAGCTCAACTCAAATTTATCTATGGATCTAATTTATCTTAATTAATAATATTTGCGAAGGAAATAAATTAGATTATTAAAATTATTCTTATTTATATAGTATTTGAATTAAATTAATGGATTAATAAATAAAATATCGATTATATATATATATATATATAATATAAGTAGTAAGTTATAACAGACGCAGAGGATCATGTCAAAGTGAAAATAAGAAGGGAAGAAAGAGGCGAATTAAATATAGAATCGGTGATTGGAGAGGGGTGGAATGGGAAGAATGAAAAATTGCATGAAGGAAGGTAGAATAAAGAGGACGCTTGGCAATCGGCATGTCTTGTGTCCACCTGTTTCTTCACCAACACAAAACAACAAACCACCCTCCCCCCCCAAATCAACCCATTTTTCCAGTCATTCTGATGCAAACTGTTAACGCATCGTAAAATCCCTTTGGAGAAACTCGGAAGATGGCCACAACTTGGTTTGCTTGTTGTTTTTCAACACCCCCAACGCCATCTTCTTCATCAAAAATCAAGCTTTTGTTCTTTGCAGTCCCGTTGATCCTGGCATCACTCGTTGTTTTTGTTCTGCTCCCAACAAACTCAACCTGGGATCTCATCTCTACCCTCCCTTCTTCCACCTCTAATAGCAGCGAGAAACTTGCTGCAGCCGCGCCTGCTGAAGAACCAATGGATGTTGGAAGCCGCCCGGGAGAAGCAGCACCGTCGGAAGAGGCTTCGCCGCCACATGCTTTTAAAGCAGTGACGAAAATTCAAGAACTAGTGAGTGATAAATTTATTCTCTTTTCCATTTTCTTTAAAATTGTCATTGTCAGCATATTATACTGCCTGCTGCTGTCTTTGGGATTAATTATAAAACAAATTACTGTTGAAAACTCCGTAGTCATAAAGCTTGCTCCTTTTGGTTGCATGTCTCATATGAGAAAGTAAAGTATTTTATATTATTTTTTTTAAGAAAGAGTTTTAAATCCATTTTGAAGTCTTGGAAATTGTGCCGGCTGGTCATTAGAGTCAAACTTAGCCCATTATTCTGGTCTAATTGTGTGCAGAATGAAACAAAGGAAGAGGGCTTAAATACTACCACTTATTGGGCAGCAAATGGTACGATATTATGCGTACATGAAACCATAGCTCTGCCCTTGAAACGAAATGGTACGATATTATGCGTAAATGAAACCATAGCTCTCCCCTTGAAACGAAGCAGAGGAGTTAGAAGCAAATTAGATAGAGTTGAAGCAGGTTTACAAAGAGCTCGATCGGCCATAAAAGAAGCAAAGAATGGGAGCCAATTACAAGATCCTGACTATGTACCAAATGGTCCTATGTATTGGGATGCCAAGGCCTTCCACAGGTATCTTCTTTTTGTCTATTACTCTAACTGTACTAGACAAAGAAAATGACTTGATGTTGATCAACATAAAGAAGATAATAAAATAGAGAAAAGTAGAAGGACAGGTCATTTAAGAAATTAATGAAGATTTTAGCATGTTGGTGTTGGATTTGCCCTTGTGAATGGGGTGATTAAAAATCAAGCCAACCAGAGTGATTTGCTTAAGATTTTGGGTCTCTGTTATGGAAAAAAATAAATAAAACCAAAACTCCTAAACAGTGTTGAAAGGCGGGCGTACTACTTTGACAAACGACAAGACGTTTGTTTAAGTCCCCCATCAAAAACAACACAAAGCTGAGAGTGAAAAGGACAGGACATATATGAAAGAGTTAATTGTATATCTGATCATGTAATTATAGTTTTATTGATTATTTTAATTTTTAAAATTTATAAAATAATTATCTGATTATTTTAATTTTTTAAATTTATAAAATAATTATTTGATTATTTATATATTTTAAATTTATATTTTTTTATTAAAAATTTGTCAGTCGTTTGAATTGAGATTTAACATTTTTACTGGGATATAATAAAATATCTGATTTCAGAATCGTTTAAGTTGTATTTATGAATCAATTTTCTGTTTATAATATATCGTTAAGCTAATGCTTAAAATATTATGTCGTAGAGTTAATGTTTGAAAACAACGACAATATTAATAGATATCATTAAAATATGAATTATCATATTTCTATCAATATATTAACGTCTAACTCAAATAAGCTTTAACTTTTTAATGGAAAAGGACACTATTAGAACAAATGAATAGTCAAATGATTATTTTATAATTTTTAATAATGTAATACTCAACAAAATAACATCTTATAGTTGAGAATTATTTTATACCTTTTAATAGTCGATGATTCAATTAGTCAGTTCCTAGTTCCCTATAATTAGGAATTATTTGTATACTTTAGTAACTTTACTCCTAATAAAATTGTTAATTATTACATAAATACATGATATGATGTGTTATGAAATGAGAAATATTGTACGAGGTTCCATGAACTCATTATTTAGAATAGAATTAACTGATTATTTGATTTTTTTTATTTTGTTTAAAATTTACATTATTATGTTCCTAATTCTAAAAGTTCGGACCCGAACAGGCCCGGTTAAAGTATGCTTTTATTTAAAAATAATAAAATATAATTCCATATCATATTGATATGTTTATATAATTAGATTTTAAAAATACATTTCTTAAATTATATATAGACTGGGTTTAACTCAAATCTTCGTAATTTATAGGAGCTACCTGGAGATGGAGAAACAATTCAAGGTCTTCGTTTACAAAGAAGGGGAGCCTCCGGTGTTTCATGATGGTCCTTGCAAGAGCATCTATTCCATGGAAGGAAATTTCATTTATCAGATGGATGTTGATTCCAAATTCCAAACCAATGATCCCCTCAAAGCTCATGTTTTTTACCTCCCATTTAGTGTGGCAAAGATGGTCCGATTCGTTTATTCGCGTGACACCCGTGATTTTGGTCCCATACGAAGGACCGTCATTGACTACATCAATCTCGTTGCGCAGAAATACCCTTACTGGAATCGGAGCCACGGTGCTGATCATTTCATGGTCGCCTGTCATGATTGGGTTAGTTTTTTTTATCGTTTCAGCGTCATGACCATAGTTGATGTAGATTCGAGTTTGAGGTTTTTTATGGTTTTATACGCAGGGGCCAGAAGCTAGCTTTTCACTTCCTTACCTAGAAAGGAACTCCATTCGAGCTCTATGCAATGCAAACACATCCGAAAGATTCAACCCGGTCAAGGATGTCTCGATTCCGGAAATCAATCTCCTAACCGATAAATTAACTGGTTTGATCGGTGGACCATCGGCTTCTCGGCGTAGTATCTTGGCATTCTTCGCAGGAGGGGTTCATGGTCCGATAAGACCAATCCTACTCGAGCATTGGGAAGGAAAGGATGAAGACATTAAGGTACATAAATACCTTCCAAGAGGTGGTAATTACCATGAAATGATGAGAAATAGCAAGTATTGCATTTGTCCTAGTGGGTACGAAGTTGCGAGTCCGAGGATCGTCGAGGCATTGTACAACGGATGCGTTCCGGTGCTTATTTCAAAGAGCTATGTGCCACCATTTAGTGATGTTTTGAGATGGAAATCGTTTTCTGTGGTGGTTTCGGTCGACGAGATCCCGAAACTGAAGGAGATATTAACGAGCATATCGACAAGGCAGTATATAAGAATGCAGAGGAGAGTGTTGCAAGTAAGAAGGCATTTTGTGTTCAATTCGCCGCCGAAGCGATTCGATGTGTTTCACATGATACTTCACTCGGTTTGGCTTAGAAGACTCAACGTTAGGATCAGTGAGGATGATTGGAGTCGTGGGTAATTGATGGCAGATTTTAGAAGTAATTAATCATTTCTACTGAATTCGAATTTGGTTGTAGATTTACATGTGTTTTCTGTGTACGGTTTGTAAGGAAATAAAATAATATTTGATAGCCATAAATGGAAATTAATCAAAACTTTATAAATAACTTAGTGTTATTTAATTGACTTAGTGTTATTTAATTGATTTTCGACAATATATATATATATATATTATGATATATTGTTACTCTAATCACAAATTGATTTTATTGGATTCGATTAGTCACGTCTGCAGGGTACATCATCAATAATTCTTTTGTGTTGTATATAGGGTATGTACATTATCAATGGTTCTTTTGTGTTGTATATAGGGTATTATCAATGGTTCTTTTGTGTTGTATAATGGTTCTTTTGTGTTGTATATAGGGTATGTACATTATCAATGGTTCTTTTGTGTTGTATAGATGAAGTCTTACTGGTTGTTTGTTTTTTGTATTGGTTTGGGTATAGCAGTGGGGTATATAGTTATTTGTAATCTGTGAGTATTGTTGGGGTAATGAAATTTATTATTTATTTAAATTATTATATTAATATTATAAATCATTGTATTAATACTATAACTGTCAATAATAACATTAGTTGAGCAAACTATAACATTGATATTTTTTAGATGTAAAAATTGTATTCAACATGCATAAATCAAATGATCTTAAAAGTTAAAAAAATTATTATTATTTTTTGAAATTTTGAATTCGAACACTACGTATGCATAGATATATGAGTATCTAAAAAAAATATAAGAGTCGCATTTTATTTTTTTCTCCAAACTTGAGAATCATTAATCTATAAATAACAAATTAATCCTATATAATTTATATGGAATAAAGTAGCCTCCTCTTTTAAATTTATGTAACTATCATCATTAAACGTTAACTTAAAAAAGCATGAACCAACTGACTCTAATATTTAAAGGACTTATTATTCTCTCTAGAGGTCATGGATTCAAGTATCAGTAGGAGTATGAATATTCATTTTCAATTGATTGATAATTTTTAAATATATATTGTCTTGTATTTACTCACAAGATGTATATAAAAAAAAGTTAACTTAAAAGTTCAATTATTAGATTGATTTATTTGTTTGTTTTTTCTCTTAAAGTTACATTTTATTTGTTTTTGAATTACCTCTCAAGTATTCTAAATATTTTTAAATAATGCAGTAAAATTATAAAAAAAATTATAGGACTCGAAGAGTACGCTGAGCGTCACTAACAATAATTATCATTAATTTAATTTAATAAAAATTTAAAATTATAAAGAACTCAACATATAATTAAAAATTAATTAAAAATCTATAGGTAAATTATTTAAAATAAAAATATTTATTACATTATTTTTCATAATTTTTTAACAATAAAAAATCTAAAAGTAAATTATTTAAAATAAAAAATTAAAATTCTGTGGCGCCTGCCGATGATGGCGTGGACGACCGCCCAAGTTTGAAACAAAATAAAAAAAAACTTACCTTATCGGATTAGCTGCGCGAACAGAGGGAACTGACAGTCAGACTCAAATGGAGGCCAGTAGGGAGGGAGGAACGATGGTGCCTATCTCACCGATGGAAGAGGCTAATGGCAATTTCGATTTCACTGATAAAGAAAAATATTTAAGGTTTTTAATTTAGGGGTTGATATTTGATCCAATTATTATTAAAAAATTTATGGAAAATAATGTAATTAATATTTTATTTTAAATAAGAGTTAATTGTATCATATGTCCTCAAAGTATGATCCTCATTTTAAATTGGTCCATAAACTTTTAAATGTTCCAATTTCATCCCTAAACTATGACTATGATTCTAAATTAGTCCTCAATCTTTAAACATGACAATTTCATCTCCAAACTATGACCTTCATTCTAAATTGGTCCCCAAAGTTTTTGAATATTCCAATTTCATCCCAAACTAAATGTATACACTAATCACATCCCTTGTTAATAAAAGCATTAGGCCAAGTTATATTATTATATGTTTGAAAAAAACAAAATTTAGGTTAAATTATGGTTGAAACTAATTACATATTTGGATAAATTTGGGGATGAAATTGGAATATTCAAAAGTTTGGGGATCAATTTTGAAAAAGAGACATAGTTTAGGGATTAAATTATAATATTCAAAAGTTTAAGGACTAATTTAGAATGTTTGAGGATGAAATTAAAATATTCAAAAGTTTAGAGATAAATTTAAAATGAAGATCATAGTTTGAGAACATATAATATAATTAACTCTTTAAATAATTTATTTTTAAATTTTTAACTAATTTATAATTATAAGTTTAGTTATAAAATTTTAAAATTTTATAAATTAAATCAATAGTATTAATTGAGAGTGATATTCAACGGTACTCGTTTGACAAACTCGTACTAAAAAAAATACGCACATCATTCGATTTTCTTCTTCATATGTATCTAAGGCTTTGCTTTTTCTTTTCCAACACAGAAGGCTTTGCATCTAATTTTAATTATAAAAGTACACGTGGCAAATTATTGGACAGGTGGAAAGATACGGTAATGAAAAACGAAGTTGGCTAAGTTAATGTGAACACACCGACACAGTACACCAATCCATTCCACCGCTCGATGACATTAACACGTCATCCTTTCAAAAGCCTGGAGGGCGCCACTTGTCATCCATAATCTCATGGTTAACACGTGGCAATTAAGCATAGAGAGCACTCTGCCTTGTACGTGTGATGCTCGCAAGACTGCAGCAAATCCTATATATAGATCCATCGCATGCATTTCTCCTTCACCAGCCTAAAGAAAAATATACGAAGATCGAGCCGAGGTTCATTAAACAAATTGTTCCGGTGAGTTCGTGTTTGAGATTTGAACCATGTCGACTAGGCAAGAGAAGGAGCGCAAGGCGGAGGCGGCGGCGACACAAGCGGCTGATGATCTTAAGGATATTAACCGTGGAAGAGAATATGAGGAGAGAGTTGTTTACAAGGAAGAATGGGATCAATCGTCGCCGCCGCAACAACAACAAAGGAGGCCCGAGGAACGTGTTGTGTATAAGGAGGAAAGGGAAACAACACCGCGGCAACAGCAACAGAGCCCTGGAGTTATCGGGACGGTGTTGAGGGCGGTGCAAGGAACATACGAGCATGCCAAAGAAGCCGTCGTGGGTAAAAACCACGAGGCGGCGGAAGTCACGACGGAGAAAGAAAACGAGGGTGCGGAGAAGGCGAAACAGGCAAAGGATGCTACAAAAGAGAAGGCCGGTGAATATACAGATTACGCCTCCCGGAAAACCAAGGAGACGGGAGACTCGGCGGCAGATAAAGCTTCCGAGTATACAGATTATGCATCTCAGAAGGCAAAGGAGGCGAGAGACACTACAGCCCAAAAGACCAAAGAAACCAAAGATTCAGTCACCGGTAAAGCTTCTGAATATACAGATTATACAGCACAGAAATCTAAGGATGCGAAGGATGCTACAATGGGGAAAGCGGCTGAATATAAGGATTACACAGCTGATAAAGCCAAGCAGGCAAGAGATGCCACAGGGCAAAAGGCTTCCTATTATGCAGATTATGCAGCACAGAAAGCTAAGGATACAAAGGATACTACAATGGAGAAAGCGGCTGCATATAAGGACTATGCTGCGGAGAAAGCTAAGGATGCAAAAGATACAACCGCGCAAAAGGCTTCCGAATATACAGATTATGCAGCACAGAAAGCTAAGGATGCAAAGGATGCTACAATAGAGAAAGCGACTGAATATAAGGACTATGCAGCGGAGAAAGGCAAGGAAGCCAAGGACGCGACGGCTGAGAAGACAAAACAAGGTACAGAATATGCAGCAGAGAAAACTAGAGAAGGTAAATATTATACCGCAGAAAAAGCAAAGGAAGGTAAGGATGTTACTGTTAGTAAACTTGGGGAGTTGAAAGATTCTGCTGCTGATGCTGCTAAGAGAGCTATGGATTTCCTCACCGGGAAAACCGAAGAAACACAGCACAAGGCCGCAGAGAATGCAGACAAGACCAAGGTGACGACCGATACACCTTTATTTGTTTCATATTGAAATTGTACTCAAATTTTGCTTAACTTTTTATAGGAGAAGTTGAGTGAAACAACCGAGTCAACAAGACAGAAAATGGAAGAAATGAAGCTGAGAGGTGATGAAGGTGGACGGAAGACTCACAGTGGTGCTGGGAAACGCCAAGGCCGTGAAGGGTTGACGGAGACGATAGTGGTTAAAGTTGAAGAATCCCCAGCAGGAGCCATTGATGCTACCTTGAAATCATCGGATCAAACTTTCAACGATGTCGGGCGTGTTGACGAGGAAGGATTTATACGTGATCGCTCGAGCAAAACCAAAATGTGAAATGGGATCGGACGAGCTATGCATATACCCTTGGTATAGGGTGGCATATTTATGTTACTTTTCATTGTTTTGATTCTGTTTGTTTATGGTTTTGTAATGGAAGTACCTTTTTGTGGGCTGTTCTAAATAAAAAATGGGTATGTATTCCAGAACTACATGTGGGTGCTTTAATCTTGTTATAACCTACAAAAATTTCCAATATGTATTTATTACAAATATTAATATAATAAATAATATAATGATATTGTAGGAAGAGATACGTAATATAATAGAGAAAAATCAATTTTGGGCCCCAACATTGCCACATTTCTATGTCCAAGACCTTTTTCCATTTTTAATATCTAAACAAACAATAATTTGAAACAAAATAGTGTCTATCAGATTAAGATTTGATTAATTTATTTAAAAACCATTGAATGTTTTATAGCACGTTCCAATCTAATGATGTAATGACAATAATACATGTAGAATCTATTCTTAATTTTAAACAAAATGTTGTTTATCGAAATAACCGGGCAAAAAATATTTAATATTCAATTGTTGGAATCATATTCAATAAATTAATGAGAGAAAATAAATGATAAAGGTATTTTGTTGAGTCATTGGATTATTAGAAGTTAGTTTTTTTGAGTAAAATTATAAAATAATCATCCAATTATTCATATGTTTTAAATTTATTTTTTTAATAAAAAATGATGACCGTCTTATATGTTATGAACTCGTGTGAAAAATAATGATCGTCTAAGTTGAATATTATCTATAGTTTGAGATTTTGAGATAATATTTTAGAATCTTTCAGTCAGCAGTTAACGTTCAGCTCAGATTGTAATCAATTTTTTAATGAAAAAAGTAAATTTATTATATGAATAGTCGAATGATTAATCAAGGTACTCAACAAACCAAAATCTTTATAAAGTCATTTTATATCTTTTAATAATTAAAGTATTCAACAATATAACAACGTAATCATTTTGTAATTTTTAATAATAAGAACTAAAAAAATACCGGATTATATATAAATTTTAAATTATTTTTATTTAGGCTTGGTTACAGTTCATTCAGTGACGGGCCAGTCAGAGCTGGTAATTTTGTGAATTTGACACAATATAAGGGTCGTTTTCCATAAACCCTTGATATACATTAGCAACGCCGCTAGGATTTGCAGGGATTCCACAGCCGAGGTCAGATCAACAACCACCGCAGTCGCAGCCATGGTTCTCAAGTAAGTTCTTCATCTCCTCCTCTCTTTGTCGTTATCATCATCTCGAAATGGAATTTCTTTTTATTTTATTTTATTTTATTTCAGCTTGATTGAAATATGACTGTTAATTTTGTGCCAGGAATTGAATTTTCAGCTATCTTTTTTTCAACAATGATGAGATATATATTTTAAATGCCCATTTCCTTGTTATCCAGTGTTGTTCGGAGGAACTCTCTCCGTTGGAAGTTTTGCAAATTTGATTTGTTTAATTTGTAGCATGCATTTTAACTTGCTCACTTCCCCGTATTGGCGCAAATTGCATAAAGAATTATGTGATGTTAATGATGCAATCGTCTGATTGAATGGTTAGATTGATGTATGAACATCTATTGAGTCCGTCAGTTTGAATTCCCTTTGGGAAATTGATATTATCTATTGGGTTTCTTATTTTGTGCTGAAAGTTAGTAGAATTTCTAGACCTTTTACTTGACTGTGTTCTGTTGATGTGTTAGGACGGAGCTTTGCCGGTTTAGTGGTGCCAAGATATACCCAGGGAAAGGCATCAGATTTGTTCGTTCCGATTCTCAGGTGAATTTCCGTCGAATTCTGATTTGAGGTGGTTGATATTATATTGTTCTAGTGGCAATAAAGCTGTGATCTTCATCGATTTTTAGGTCTTCCTATTTTCCAATTCAAAATGCAAGAGGTACTTCCACAACCGTCTGAAGCCATCCAAACTTACATGGACAGCCATGTATAGGAAGCAACACAAGAAGGTGAGTGTGAGGATTGTTACATCAATTTTCTCGTATAAATCCGACATAAAAATCCATCAGTCAGCCGTGTTTTTTGGGGATTGGCTTCTATTACTAAAGATTTTAATGTTTAGCATCTCATTTTATCTTATAAAAGATTTTCCAGATAAGGTGATTAACATGATGGGACTAAAGTAACTATTTTCTATAATTTTGTTGTTCTCATGCCCATTCTCGTATTTGCTTGGTACTGGATGCATATATATTTAGGACATTGCCCAAGAGGCCGTGAAGAAGAGGAGACGTGCCACGAAGAAGCCTTACTCCAGATCAATTGTGGGTGCCACCTTAGAGGTTATCCAGAAGAAGAGGAGTGAGAAACCCGAAGTTCGTGATGCTGCAAGGGAAGCTGCTCTCCGGTGTGTGGCCTTTTCGTTTGACATACAAGTTTGTACTTGCTGATTTTGACATGTAATAGGTTGTGTATTTATGGATATCTTTTTTCTGTTGTATGTTTTCAGAGAAATCAAGGAAAGGATCAAGAAAACGAAGGATGAAAAGAAGGCAAAGAAAGCAGAAGTAGCAGCAAAGCAACAGAAAACACAGGGCAAGAGTAACATCCCGAAGGGTGGTGCGCCGAAAGGTCCCAAGCTCGGTGGGGGTGGCGGAAAGCGATGAGCATGTTCTTACCTAGCCAGCTAAATAGGTAGTATGTTCATTTTGAAGGCATTCGTGTCGACTGAATGACCACTTTGGCCTTATGGTTCCTGCCTTCATGCTTTTATCATATACCTTGAACTCTGTATTGCATTTTGGTTGTAAAGTAATTTTATGGATTTTGATTTTGTTTTTAAACCTACATTTATAAGGATTTGAACTAAATCAGAGATTTAATATTAAACATTATTAGAAAAATATTTCTGCAATTATTTAGATTTGAGTCCATGTAAAATTTTAAAGCTGGAAATCCTCCATTTTCAACCTTTTCAATTCTAGAAAATATTTTTAGAGGAAACAAAGAAAATATCTTTTAAATTTTATTTTATTTTTCACAAATTTTCAATTTCATTCTTTAATAATTATTTTTTTAAATCAATAAAATATGTTTTATTTTGTTCTTTATTCGCTAATAAAATAAAAATAAAAATGACCTATGTTTCCTGAAACTAAACACAGCCTTATGTTTTAGTCGATATGCACATTGAAAAATGTAATTTTATTCTTTTTGAAAAATTTAAAATCAAATTTAATTAAAAAATTTAAATTAATAAAAATATAATCGTTGATTATCAAATTTATCATCATATCAAATTTAAATATTTTAAAATCATATTTAATTTAATTATTTATTATCTTAATTTCTGTTAATGACCATTGATGAAAAAAAAATAAGAGCATTGCAATAAAAGGAAAAATGAACATTAATGATATCAATGAGATTTTATTAAATATGAACTTGCATATCTAACTTGAAAAATATATTATCTTTAACATGTGCTTACATTTATAGTATAATTTAATAAACTTTAACTTGATAATAATTAAAATAACTTACGAATTTATCATTTTATTATTATTTTGCAATTAAAAGAATTTTAAATAATTTTTTTAGCAGTTTAAGGTGATTACAAAGTATTATCTATTCACAATCTTTCTTAATATTGACATCACTACTTAAATCCAAGATTTCTAGAGAGAATAACATTATCTTTTGTCATTGAATTCGTCTTATAGGATTTGAATAAAAAGTTAGAGATGAACATAACGTTCGGTGAACTGTTCATGAACCGTTCGTATAACGTTCATTAAACTAAATAAATGAGTATGAATACTTTTTTTTATGTTCATTTAATAAACAAACGAATTCGAGCAAAGGTGTGTTCGGTTCATTTATGTTCACGAACAAACTCGTTTATGAGCTCATTTATCGACTCGTTCATTTATGTTCATGAACAAGCTCGTTTACCCAGTTCTCCTTTCCGTTTTATTTTTTTTACATTTTAAATATTAGTGAAATCTTGATCAGAGCTAAACCTATATAAGAAATTACCAGCTTGATC
Organism: Hibiscus syriacus; assembly: GCF_006381635.1. Taxonomy (NCBI): domain Eukaryota; kingdom Viridiplantae; phylum Streptophyta; class Magnoliopsida; order Malvales; family Malvaceae; genus Hibiscus; species Hibiscus syriacus. Next base: position 1,605,002 of record NW_024063349.1, read on the forward strand.
AGAGCTGAACCTGCAGAGTCTTCATACCAGATCCCACAGTACCCCGAAGAAATTAGTTTTCAGACAGTATATTACGGTAGCAAAGAAATCAGAGTTCAGACATATCAATTTAGTAGAAACAATATCCAGAGATCATGAATCAGACAAACATGCTTAAAACTTTAGTAACTTAGAAATCTCGGTACAACACATTTCAAAATAGATAAAACAATCATATAACACATAGGGAACACACTAGAGGATCTAGTTATTTTTCAAAAGTAATTGGTAATTATCCAGCGAGGTAAACATGAAACTTCTTCAACTGATCGAACTTGAGGAATAAGATCCATTTTTAAAAAGTTGGATTACTAACAGACTAATCAATCATTAGGAAAGTGATACATTAGTATCGTATATAATATTCGGATATAACCTTAGGATGTGTCATAAACAACTACATTAGAATTATTTAAGATTCATATATTCTCATGGTGATTACGTACATCATATTCACGTAAAGACATTATAGTCATTTAAATTCCTGAGAAATTTTGGTAATTTAGTTTAATAAAGGTAAACAGTGATTTACAATATTTCATATTTCAAGAGTCTTATCCAGTTTCCAAATCCAATCGAACTGATCAGATCCCAATAATGCGGTACTTATCAAGTTTGTGGGTAGAGTAGTCTCACGAATATTCACTTCTTAGTACTAATTGCGCCATAGAGTTGAGTTGAGCTATGCTGAGCACTTTCAAAATTATCATTGAACGAACCTCGAAGAGATGAACAAGTATTTAGTCATTCCATGACTTGGGGGTATCTTAGGTCATTTACACTCCAGAGGCATTTTACAGTTCAAGGGTATTCCAATCCTTTCTTTCCGTCCAGTCTTTCCATTTAATTCAATTTTTTTGAATAATTCAAACATGAATAGTACTTCTGATGTTTTCATCTTTAGGTGCTTATTGATTAATCAATAATTATAGGTCTTGTACATTCTCGAATGTTAGGATCTGATTATCAGCGACTATCCGAGCAAATCAGGAATTTAACAGGTAAATCAGTAGTTTATCGAATTAATTATGAATTCTCAGGGTACTTTCACTATTAGGGTCAGTCCAGACCATTTTTACCTTATAGGGGTAATTTGTAATTTCATAACTAGATAATTTCGGTATTAAAGTTTTTAACGTGACAATTTTTTTTATAGATTCTGAGGTTATTTCCTTTTCTGGATAATCACTGAACTTGAAATCATTTCTTATCAGTCTTCTTCTGTCTATGCATGTAGTCTGAGCCTTATTAAGTTTAATTTACTTTATTTCACATTCAGGTCGAGTTTAGAAATTTTAGCTACACACAAGTAACTATATATATATATATATTCAACCATGCATTTACCAATACCAATATGTTCAATTAAGCATGCATAAGGTAGTAATTTATTACCTCGATTTCCATGCTCCACCGATCTAACATTTAAATTTCATTCGATCACTCTCGAACTTGAATCCAACATACAATAATATCTCAGATATATATATATATATATATATAGAAATTACATCAGAAATGAGGCTTAATTATGATAAACAGATCGAATCGGAAGGTAAAATGCTAAAAAAAGCTTATCGGGTTTGAATTTGGAGAAACAAACTTTGGATTCGGACTCAGAACGTCGAAAAATATAAAATAGACTATTCAGAAAATTTGACTTTTTAGTCAAAGTCAATGGGTTGACTCGGACAAGTTGACTCAGGTAAGTTGAATAAGACAAGTTGACTTACCAAGTTGACTCAGCGGGTTGACTCAGCTTCCAGAATACTCAGTTAACTCGACTGAAACGAAGCCCACGCGCACTAGAGGCGCATGGTAGCGTGTGCAGCGAGCGATAGGGATAGGGGCAACGACCTAATAATCGAAAATCAACTAAACACCAAAAACAAACCACATTCAATCAAAAATTAACCAAGAACCGCAATAAATAACTGAATAAAAGCATTGGAGGCTTACCCATGGCGAGGCGATCAGATTTCGCGAAAAATAGAACTAAGGGGCTAGTGATTTGATGGAATTTGGAGAGCTCCCCATGGTGAACAGAGGCAGATAGCATCGATCGGCCTTAGGGATTTTGGTTGGGCTAGTGAGGTGCATCGATTGGGGTGGTCGATGTCTTTCATTGACGATCAGAGATAGATGAGCAGCGAGGGAGGGGTTCGAATGACTTTGCTCTTGATTTAGGCTTAAATGATAGTCGATTCAGGGAGTTTTCAATTGGGGATGGTTCACCGGAGGACGCTGGATCGACTGGTAATGGCGGTGTACTCAACCGCTATTCGGAGGTAGTTGGCCAGAGGGGCGACGGGAATAGCTTGGGGTGGGTTGCTTTTAGGGGTTCTATTCCTCGACCGGGGGGTTTGGAATAAAAAGGTTATCACCCAACCCAAAAATAATAAAACGTATATTTATTATTATTAAACTAAAACAATGACCTAAGGTAGATAGTATCGGGATGGCTGGCCATACACTAGGTCCTGGGTTTAAACCTGCCCAGTCTCTTATGTCCCATATGTTTTTTCCACTAACCAATAATTTGGGTAAATTCAGGGCTAAGTCCCTTAACTTCTAAACTTTTGAAATTAGCTCGAAAGTTTCATAAACTTACAATTTAATCCCTAAAATCAATTAATTTATTTAATAAATTTTAATTTGAAAATTGGGGGTGTGACAATTCTCCTCCCCTTAAAAGAATTTCGTCCTCGAAATTCACTCAAGTCACTGAAATGCAGGAGTTAAGCTTTCATCAATTCTTCAATACCTTCAGGTAGCTTTTACAGAAGTACGTGTCATCTAGTAATTCTTAACCACTTGAATATACATTCTCGTTATAACTCTCCCTCATCCTAATAAAAGAATCTGAATAGAATTATCCTTGTGGAAACAATTCTACCTTGGCTACAAGGTTAGGTTCATGCAACTGTAACATATTCAATTTCATTTCTGGGGTCAGGTCAGAATTTCTCGGATAAGTAATGTTCGGATTGATGAAACTCAAAGAACAACCGAAAATATTGCCAAAACGGGGAGAATTGGCTTTTTGATAATTTTAGAGAGTAAGGAGATTTAAAGGGATAAAAAATGATGCACAAGGATTTATAGTGGTTCGACTTTCTCAACCAAAGTCTACATCCTCTACCTAAGCTCCTCACTTAGGATTTTCCAACAAATCCACTAATTTGTTTTTTCTTTTTCAAGGACAAAAAGATAACCTTTACAAACTCCTAGCTTTTCAAAGGCTTAGCGAGAACCAAAAACCCTCTTTACAAAAGGAAAAAGGTGTAAACAAAGAAACCTTTAAAAAAGGATGTGTTTACAAATTAAAGCTCATAAAAACACAACTATTTACAAGAGAAAGAAAATAAAGAGTAAAAAAATGTTTCTATTGTGTTTAAATGCTTATATAGGTGTTCTAAACCTTCTTCAACTGTCTTGATCTTGTATTTATATGTTGAAATATGATTGTGACCATTTCTAGCCGTTGGGAGTGATTTAGAGCCGTTGGGGATGTTTTCCCTGCAAAATAAAACTGCCCAGGACAGGGAGTATCGGTACTTCATTAATGAGTATCGATACTTCCTTTAATATATTTAAATAAAACTAGTCGTTACTAGTCGTTGGGCCTGACGATATCGATACTGCGAACATGATATCGATATTACTATGTAAAGTAGTATCGATACCTATTATTTAATTTTGGAATTTGAGCAAGATGGTGGTATCAATACTTCTCTTACCTTTGGTATCGGCACCACAAAAACAATATCGGTACTTTTCATGCAATATCGATATTGTAAGAACAGTATCGGTACTATGTACCCAGAAAAACATTTTGTGCCCAAAATTCAGTTTTAATGGACTTTGAATTATTTTTGAAAACTTTGAAAAAAATTCAATTCAAGTCCAAAAACATTTTGCCTTAATTTGTTATATCAAAATATTATAAAATATGGTTCAATAATCTCCCCCTTTTTGATATAACAAAACATTTAAAAAAAATTGTTTTTGGCAAAACTCCCATTTAATAAAACATTTAATAAAAAAAGACATATTTTGGAAAATGTTAAAGCTCCACCATTTTCATTCTTGAAATTGAATTTTTCAAACCCATACTTCTCCCCCTTTTTGTTATATCAAAAAATAATACAACTTTAAAGTTAAAAAAATAACAATGGAGAGTAAGTGGTAAATTTTATCAGAAAATCATTTGAAAAATCAAAGCTCCCCTCAATAAAAGCATTCCAAACAAAAATTTGACTTTAAAAATCATGACACTTAAAAAAATTGAATTTCAACAAAGATGGACAAACATGTTAGTAGCACATGAAATTAAATATATCTAAGTCTAATAAGCTTTATGCAATACCAATTGTTGAAATTAAGTTCAAGTGCATAAAGTTATCCAAAAATGTTATGCATTTGAAAAATTGATATTAATTGTTAGAGATATATCATTTGCAATAAACCACATGTATAAACATTTAAATTAAGGTCAAAAATAAAAAAAATTGCAAAATCAAAGCATTTAAAAAATTAATATCAATTGTTAGAGAGATATCATTTGCATTTAAAAACAATTTTGACCAAAATTCATTATGATGAACTAAAAATATAAAAAATCATTAAAACTTTAAAATGTTCATCATAACATATTTTCAACATACATGAGATGAAAAATATAAAATTATTTAAAAATCAAAGCTCATGCATGTTTAAACCTAAATGTGCAACCAAATAATAAAAAACAAAAGCATTAAGCTTAAAGGTTACCTATTCCTTTTCAAGTGTGGCTAGAGCATTTGAATATATTCACTTTCATCACCATTGCTCCCACACACCTACAAGAGACATTCATTTGGATTTTGGTATCCAAATTGCTTTGGATCCTTGAACGTTAGTTTCAATGCCTCTTGTTCCCATAGAAACCCATACTTGTTTAATTTTAAAATGTTTTCCTTTCTTTAAAGGACAAGTATGTTCCAAATGACCCTAAAAATGACAATATGAGCATTTTTCCATTTTTAAACATAATGAGTTATTTTTAGAAATTAATTCTTTTTCTTTTATTAAGCTCTCAACCTTAACTTTCAAATCAAAATTTTATTTTTCTAAATCATTGATTTTAACCTTTGAAAACTCTAAATCATTTTTTAAAGATTCATTTTGTTTTTCAAAATCAACATTTTGCTTTCAAAACCAAATCATTTTCAACTTTAAGTTTTGAAATTAATTTCTTATATTTAGAATCCATGGTCTCAAATCCCAAATACAACTCATTATAAGCATCTTGTAACTCATCAAAATAATATGAATTTAGTTCATTTGAGTTAGAAGATGCCTTTGAATCTTCTTCGATGGCCATGAGGCATAGGTTAGCTACTTCATCTTCATCACTTCAAGCTGCAACAAATACCTTCTTCTTACTTGATCCCTTCTTCTTTAGGAGGGGACAATCATATTTTACATGCCTTGTTCTTTGACATTCGAAGCACATCAGGGACCTTTTTTTTTTGCTTAATTCATACCTCACTTCTTTGGAAGTCATGAATCTCATGAATCTTTTGAATAGCTTGGCCATATTTTCTTCTTCATCATCATCTTCATCCACCTCTTCATTTGTAACTTGATTGTTCTCATTTGAGGATTTGAAGGAAATGCCTACCTCCTTTTTCTTGTTATTATTTTCTTCATCAACTTCTTCTTCCTTTACCATCAACTCATGAGTGAGAAGATAACCGATAATCTCATCAAGAGTGAGTGACTTAAGGTTCTTAGTTTCGATAATTATATTCTTCTTTGATTGCCAAGACTTTGGAAGAGAGTATATCATCTTCCTCACAAGCTTCTCATTAGGGATTACTTATCAAAATTCTTTGAGACCATTGACAATCATGAAAAATCTATCCATCATAGCTTTGATGTCTTCATCTGTTTTCATCTTGAAATTCTCATAGTTATGGTTGATAATATTGATTTTGGTTTCTCCCACTTCATTGGTTCCTTTATGAGTGACTTGGAGCTTGTCCCAAATCTCATTGACATTAGAACAAGATGAGACTCTTTCATATTCATCCGGGCCTAATGTATAAAAGAGGATGTGCATAGTCTTAGTATTGAGTTGAAACGTCTTCTTCTCTTCATCACTCCAATCATCCATCTTATCAGTTGAAATGAAATATCCTCTCATGATAGAGTTCCAATATTCTAGATCGTTGGATTGAATGAAGAGCATCATCATATTCTTCAAATGTGCATAATTTTCTCCATTGAAATAAAGTGGTTTGTTAACCGATTGAGAGTCTTCAATGTAGTAAGAGTCGGGGTCGTAGCCATTTTCTTATCAGTTGTGTCGAAAATTGCCAGAGCTTCTTCAAGGATCATCTCAAGGTGGTTAAACCTTCTAATGAGTCAGACTATGATACCAATTATTAGGATTGATGAAGCTCAAAGATCAACCAAAATATTACCAAGAGGGGGTGAAATGGCTTTTTGATAATTTTAGGGAGTAAGGAGATCTAAATGGATAGAAAAATGATGCACAAGGATTTATAGTGGTTCAACTTTCTTAACCAAAGTCTACATCCACTACCTAAGCTCCTCACTTAGGATTTTCCAACAAATCTACTAATTTGTTCTTTTTTTTCAAGGGCAAAGAGATAGCCTTTAAAAACTCCCTAGATTTTCAAAGGCTTAGCTAGAACCAAAAACACTTTTACAAAAGGAAAAAGGTGTAAACAAAGAAACCTCTAAAAAGGAATGTGTTTACAAATTAAAGCTCACAAAACACAACTTTTTACAAGAGAAAGAAAATAAAGAGTACAAAATGTTTCTCTTGTGTTTGAATGCTTAGATAGGTGTTCTAACCCTTTTTCAAGTGTTTTGATCTTGTATTTATATGTTGGAATGTGTTTGTGGTTGTTTCTATCCGTTGAGAGTGATTTGGAGCCGTTGGGGATGTTTTCTCTGCAAAATAAAACTGCTTAGGACAGGGAGTATCGATACTTCACTAATGAGTATCGGTACTTCCTTTAATATATTTAAATAAAACTAGTTATTACTAGTCGTTGGGCCTCACGATATCGATATGTGACCATGGTATCAATATTACTATGTAAAGTAGTATCAATACTCCTTTATGTATTGAAACTTATTTTTTATTCTGAAATTTTAGTAAGCTGGTAGTATCGATACTACCTAGATAGTATCGATACTTATATTACCTTTGGTATCGGTACCACAGGAACAGTATCGTTAATGTTCATGCAATATCGATACAGTCAGTATCGATACTAGGTACCTAGAATAATATTTTATGCTTAAATTCAGTTTTAATGGACTTTGAATTATTTTTGAAAACTTTGAAGAAATTCAATTCAAGTCCAAAATATTTTGCCTTAATTTTTTATATCAAAATATAATAAAAAGTGGTTCAAAAAGTAACTCTCGCATTACTCATGATGCACTGTATAGAATTTGGATAAACATTATTGGTATTCCTTTTATACATAGGTCGAGCCCTAACAGATAGAAAACTTAGATTAGCTTATTACAAAGATAAACTCGACCTTGGAGTTTCAGTTTAGAGAAATATGATTATAGTCTAGAGGTATGTACTGACCAGACATCCTATGACAGTCGATCGACCGATCTACCTAGAAGACTCTACTCAACCTAAGCTTTGATACTACTAAATGTAACACCCTTAGACTGATGCAGGTGACCCAATCAGATCTGAGGTGTCACATTAGGGCCACCGAAGCAACCCACAATAAAAAACAGGAAAAATTAAAGTATATGTTAAAAAGAGTAAAAAAGAGTAAAATCATAAAACAATTTATAATTAAAATACAAGTTCAGAAAACCATTCATATATTACAAACATAATTAAAATCATACAAATTTCATACTCAGTATAAAAATCAAATGTGACCTACATGCCCCTAATTACACTTGTACCACACTCTTCAACTCAAGCCAAAATAACTCCTATTTCAAATGTTGATAGTTGCACTGGATCAATTATTTTAACCTAAAATGGTGAGTAAAAGAGTGATTTTTGGGAAGCTAAGTAATACAAAACTATCAAGTGATGCTGAAGGACATACAAATAAATGGAAAAGCATACAATTTTCTTTATTGATTCAGACGTCTACAAGTTTTCGGGATGAGCTGAGGTTCCACTGATATTTCTTCGAGTAGATGACAGGAAGCTTAAAGTTCAGACAAAAAGTTCAGAGGACCAGGTTTAGGAGATCAGAATAGGATATCTTGTGTGTTCCAACCAAAACAGTGAAAATATACATATCTTTTTAAAAATAATAATAATTTTAAACATATTTTTAAGACTATATTAAAACCTTCAATTGAACACTAGTATGCAGTTCCCCAGAACTACATCCATAAGAACTTACCGTAGGCCCATTGGACATAGGTGCCAATCTAAAGGAACACATTGGGTCCATAAGGTCTAACCCTAGCTAAATCATAGGTGCCCACCTGAGGGGTATGCCCTCAAGTTTATAAAGACTTACCCAAAGCACATAGCAAAGGTTCCACTCTAAGGAGTACCTTAGGGTCCATAAGGTCTTACCATTAGGCCTATTGGGCCTAGGATCCAACTCAAGGTTTGCTTAGATCCAAAAGAAATTACCAGCTTATAAGTATTGAACCTATATAAGGAATTACCAACCGATTGGTGCTGAAACTGTATAAGGATTTACCAGCTTGATCAGAGTTAAACCTGTAGAGACTTCATACCAGACCCTAGAGTACCATGAAGAAATTAGTTTTCAAAAAATATGTTACGGTAGCAGATAAATCAGAGTTCAGACATATCAATTCAGTAGAAACAATATCAGAGATCATGAATCGGATAGGTAGGCTTAAAACTTTAGTAACTCAGAAATCTCGATAAAACACACTAGAGGATCCATTTATTTTTTTTAAAGTACTTGGTAATTATCCAGCGACGTAAACATGAAACTTCTTCAACTTATCGAACTTGAAGAATGAGATCCCTTTTTAAAAAGTTGGTTTACTAACAGACTAATCAATCTTTAGGAAAATGATACATTAGTATTGTATAATATTCGGATATAACCTTAGGATGTGTCAGAAACTATGACATTAAAATTATTTAAGATTTGGATATTCTCGTGGTGATTTCGTAAATCATACTCACATAAGGGCATTATAGTCATTTAAATTCTTGAGAAATTTTGGTAATTCAGTTTAACAAAGGCAAACAGTGATTTACAATATTTCATAGTTCAAGTGTTTTATCCAGTTTGCAAATCCAGTCGAACTGATCAGATCCCAATAATGTAGTACTTACCAAGTTTGCGGGTAGAGTAATCTCACGAATATTCACTTTTTAGTACTAATTGCATCATAGAGTTAAGTTGAGCTAAGCTGAGCTGAGCACTTTCAGAATTATCATTGAACGAACCTCGAAGAGACGAACATGTATTCATTAATTCCATGACTTGGGGGTGTCTTAGGTCATTTACACTCTAGGGATATTTTACAGTTCAATGGTATTCCAATCCTTTCCATCCATCCAGTTTTTCTGTTTAATTCAATTTTTTCGAATAATTCAAACGTGAATAGTACTTCTGATGTTTTAGTCTTTAGGTGCTTACTGATAAATCAATAATTATAGGTCTTGTACCTTCTCGAATCTTAGGATATGATTATCAGTGACTATCCGAACAGATCAGGAATTTAACAGGTAAATTTGTAGTTTATCGAATTAATTATGAATTTTCAGGGTACTTCACCATCTGGGTCAGTCCACGCCATTTTTACCTTTATAAGGGTAATTTCATAATTTCATAACCATATAATTTCATTATTAAAGTTTTTAACAATGACAAAAAGAATTTAGAGATTATGAGGTTATTTCATTTTCCAGATAATCGCCAAACTTGAAATCATTTCTTATCAGTCTTCTTGTGTCTATGTATGTAGTCTGAGCCTTATTAAGTTTAATTTACTTTATTTCACAGTCGGATCGAGTTTAGAAATTTTAATTACACACAAGTAACTATATATATATATTATATATATATATATATATATATATATATATATATATATATATATATTATATATATATATATATATATATATCAACCATGCATTTATCAATGCCTACATTTCCATTAAGCATGCATAAGGTAGTAATGTTTGATCTTGATTTCTGTGCTACACCGATCGAACATTTAAACTCAATTTGATCACTCTCAAACTTGAATGCAATATCCAATAATATCTCAGATACATATTGTAACACCCATCTTCCGTATACCTTTCCATACACGAGATATGGATGTCACATCACTTTTAAAACTTTATTTTTTCATTTGAAAACCCGTAAAATTTCGTTTCAAAATTTAAAGTAAAACATTTTAGCGTAATTATAAAACAATCATTGAAATATACTACCAAATTTCCACTTTATAAACATTCCAGAGGATTTTTCTTTAAATTCGATTACATGCCAATAATTGTTCAAAATAAACAGGATTGTCCTACCGTTACTGATGAGAGTCAACCTTAACAAATGAAAGCTGTTGCTACTGCTACACTTCTTACGAAACTAATCTTTGCCTTTACCTACGCATGAAATAAACACAGGTTAATTATTTACTTAGTGAGACATAATAATGCAAGGATATATAATTATACGACAATCTTTAAATACTGAAATAATTTACTTTCATCATTTATAAGAACCAGTTAAGCCATCCTTAGTTAAACCATAATTCTTTCATACCATCATGGAAATTATTCTTAGTATGTCCATCATACTTATCCTTATGTATATTTTCCCCCTTTATTCTTTATTTACCGTATGTACAGTAAATGTGAAAGTACTATACATATATTGCACCAATGTGCTGATTGGTCATGTATCTTTTATAATCATTATAGTGGCCTCTTAAATACTATTAATACACCATTTTGTATTTTCATTTAGGTATCATTTCATGCCCATTATGTTCTGTTTACGTTTTCCTTTATAACATCCCTTCATACTAGTTATGCTTTATTGTACATTATATATATATATATATATCATCCCTTCTTATCACTTATATACCATTCATATCACATTACATTATAATTCCTTTATTCTTTTACCCAAAGGTATTTATCTTTTCACTTAACTTGCATATTTGACACTTTTATGTCAAATGCACAACTAGTCCATTATTCTTTTACTCAACAATGATTAACCGTTCCTCTCTTACTTAATAGTGTTTAACAGTTCATCTAACTGGCATAATTGGCACATTTCTTCCAATTGCACAGTTAGGCCTCAAAGGCACTTAGCCTTTCATCTAACTGACATAAATGACATATTTCTGTCAAATGCATAGTTAGGCCGATTAATATTTTATTTTAGAGCAGTTCCTACTATAATAATCATTGATAATATCATTTGACCTTTTTAATCATTACACATTCTATCTTTTACGTTACTAGTGCTATTACCATAATTTCTCAACCATTACTAAAACTTGTGTGGTTCGCATACTCATTATCAATATAAAATCCACTTCTTTATTATAAATTTATTATATTCATACACATATATTTCCCATGTGAAAATTCATACACTTAGTATGAGTTTCTTATCTTTTTGCACATAAAGTGCCCAATACGAAAATTCATGCACCTAGTATGAATTTCTTAACATTTTAGCACACATAGTGCCCAAACAGTTATTCATCCACATATGATGAATTCTGTGAAATACATACTTAGTGTCGAAACAGTTATTCATCCACATAGGATGAATTCTGTGAAATGCACACTTAGTGTCGAAACGGTTATTCACCCACATAAGATGAATTTCGTGAAATGCACACTTAGTGCCAAAACGGTTATTCATCCACATACGATGAATTCCGTGAAATGTACACTTAGTGCTTATTTGGTAATCACCATACATATATCAATCAATCAATCATACATCTATGACTACCGTAATATATACGCACATAATTAAATGCACTCACATATCCAAAACGCAAAGTTGATCACTCCGATACTTTGCTTTTAACTTTAGTTTTGCTTGACACGAGAGCTTGGTTTCGATCTACTAAAGCACACATTAAAACATGTACCATACCCAATGTTAGTATATTTCCTAACCATTATACTTAAACCATACTCAAAATGACATATCATTAACTTTCTATACCAATATCAGCCTATTTTTAACATTTCTGGCTCCTTAGTATCGATACTACTACCCTGGTACCGATACCTCTATACTATGGTACCGATACCCCCTTCCGGTATCGATACCAATTTTAGGTTCGATGTTGCTTGGTATCGATACCCTTACCATGGTATCGATACCCTTACCATGGTATCGATACTACCTCTTTGGTATCAATACTGATTGAATCACTATCGATACTACTTAGTTAATTCATTCTATTTTAGTCTATAGTATCAGTATTGTTCTATCAATACCGATACCCTTGCCCAGATTTTCTAGTTTTTAACCCGATTATTAGCCAAATGGGGACAAATTTCTTTATATTGACACCCAACAATGCTATTTAACTCTTCTCTACTTATTCCTACTAACTTTCTTTTATTTAGCTTCTTAAAACATCTAAAATCTCTTAACCTTACTTGAGTCTAAGAATCACACCATATTTTCTAACTTGTTTTTAAATTCATCCAATACTTCTAATCTCTCATTTACTACTTTGACAAGTCAAATCTACCAATAAACATCAATAAACACTCATATATTAACATATCATTCAAAAACCCGTTTTCTTAAATCTAAAATATTTCACTAATTACTTAGTTTTAAACATCCTTGAACTTTCCTTAAGCCTCTATATTATTTAAGGTTTCAAAACTTGTCCATAAACTAAAGAATAAACTAACTTAAAGGAAACTTACCTTGGTTATGGGGAGTACATGACGGGAAGAATGAGAAGAAGAATAGATAATTTTCCCCTTTTTTTTTCTTAATTCTCTAATAATGAAATAATTTTAAGTTCATTTCTTCTTAAAGGACCAAAATGCCCTCTTTATTCATCCATTGTTACTAATTGGTCTTAAATACTATTCCAAATTATTTCTTATCTTTTATCATTTATTCAAATAGATCCTCAAATTCTAAATCTTTCCAATAATGTCACTGACTTGATATTTGGGGTATTACACATATAAACAGAAATTACTTCAGAACGTGGCTTAATTAAGAAAAACAGATCAAATCATAAAGTAAAATGCTGAAAAACAACTTATCGAGTTTGAACTTGGGGAAATGGACTTCGAACTCGGACTCAGAATGTCGAAAAACATAACATATGACTTTTGGGGAAATTTAACTTTTTGGTCAAAGTCGACGGTCAAAGTCAACGGGTCAAAGCTAATGGGTTGACTTGGACGAGTTGACTTATCGAGTTGCCTCAGCAGGTTGACTTAGCTTTCAGAATGCTAGGTAAACTCGGCTGAAATGAATCCTATACGTACTAGAGGGGTGTGGTAGCACGTGCGATGAGAAACGAGGACAGGGGCAACAACCAAATTACCGGAAAGCAACCAAACACCAAAAACAAGCCACAATCAATCAAAAATCAGCCAAGAATTGTCATAAATAACCGAATAAAAGCGTTTGGAAATGTAGCCACGGTGGACGGTGAGAACGGAGATGACGACTCAACCCACCGGTTGGGTTTTGAGCAGACGATAACGAGGAGTTTATTTGTGCAACGTGAGCGAGAGCAGCAATGGAGGGGTTTGAACAGATTTTCTCTTGATTTAGGCTCAAACAATGGTCGTTTTGGGGCGTTTTTGGATGGGGATGGGTCATTGGAGGATGCTGGATCGACTGGTAATGATGATGTACTCAACTGGCGTTCGGAGGTCGCTGGCTGGAGGGGCGACGGGAATAGCTTGGGGTGGGTTGATTTTGGGGGTTTATTCCTCGATCGGGGGGTATAACACTCCCAACCCGTATCTAACCCGGATACAAATCCGAGGTGTCACATTGACTTTTCAAATCATTTGTTTTTACAAAAGAGTTGAAAAGTTTAAACTTTTATTGGTATAAAAGTGATGAAACCCTTGATCAAAATAAATAAGAAGATTCAAACTTATATTGAAAATAAAACTTAATAATTTACATAATTAAATTACAGTTTATCACAAAATCGATCAAAGCATATGCGATTTAAACCTTTAAATTACATGTCAACATATTTAATACAACAAAATAACATACTGGTAAATAACTTCTGATCTGATCTTCTTGTATAGATATGTTGTCTTGTAGGAACCTAGCTTTGCTCTTCCAGCTTCTTTCTACCTACATGTGAAACACTCACACGCTAAGTGATTGACTTAGTGAGGCATATATACATAAATGAGACCTTAAAACATGCAATCATATACTTAATTTCTATAAACAACATCATATACAGAAACCATTATGCATTTCATCAAACAAGACATATATAACACCATGCACTATTCATTAATGTGATTTCTTTTGATAGCCCATGGTACATCATTGAGAACTTAAGGTATGTGAGTGCATTGAGGTTGTGCACTAATGTTGTCACCACAGATCATATAAATTTCACCGAAGTGCCGCATAGAATATACATCGTAGTGCCACATAAAAATGTCCCGAAGAACCACATAGTATTATCCTAAATGACCGCATAGAAATGTTCTGAAGGTCCAAGTAAAATTGTCCCGAAGGATCGCGTAGAACCCTCGACTCTTGGCATGCCAATTATACCTTTAGCTCTCACATCACATACTTTTAGACTTTATCATTTATACCAGTTCACATAGGTTATCACGTAGACATGTATTCACATAGATCATTCTCATTTAACTTATATCTTATTCTCATATATCCACATAAATCATGTAACACATAGGATGATATGTAACACATAACTCATGTATAACAGTACATGTAACATATATACATATATTTATTCTCATGTACATATAGAAACTATATCAATAATATACTTATATTCATGAACTCACGCAATCAAACATTGGAAATAGACTCATAGCATGTCTTCTTTCCATATGATCATATTTTATAGTAATATACACTCACCTTATCCTAACTTAGTCAAAGCAATACACTTATATCTCTTGAACGCTCTTATAGCTTCGAATCGTCTGGAACTTACCTTCGTTCAATATCTACACAAATATACGATCTATATGAATGTCGGAGTTCGAATCACTATAAATCAATCATCAATAAAATTAGGCTAAAAGAAACACTTAATTCACACTTTCAATCTGAATAGTATCGGTACCTTAGTCCCAGTACCGATACTTCCTCACTATGGTATCGATACTATACTTCAGTATCGATACCCTTTCTATATTCTGGAATTCAATTCTAAAAATGGTATTGATACTTGTACATTGGTATCGATACCCTTGGTATTGATGCTACTCTTTCGGTATCAATATTATTCTTTTAATTCATACAAATTCATCTTATGGTATCGATACTGTTCTTCCAATATCGATACCCAAACCCAGATTTTAACTATTTTGCCTTGAAGTATCGGTACTATCCATCCAGTACCGATACCCTCGCCCAGAAATCACCTATTTCAATTTGAAAATTTATCAAAACTTACTTTAAATCCACTATTCTAACTCCTTTCAGCCCTTTAAACTCCAATATACTTATTAAGACTAACTTATAACACTTTAAATACTTAATTATCAAAATCCCACCCAATCTCTTGAAACTAAAAATCATGCCAACTAATCATCATGCCTCAAATCCATTTCTAACACTTTAGAGTTCTTATTCCAACTTATGACAAGTCAAATTTCACTTCAAAAACCATTTACTAACTCTTTCTCAATAATTCACTCAAAAACCCTTTTTATTCAATCACTCATAAATTCTTCATCTTTTAGTTTCTATTTCTCTTTAAGCTTTCTTAAGCCTTCCTAACACTCTAATAATCAAAACCAACCAAAAATTTCAAGAAATAACAAAGTTGAGCATTCCTTACCTTAGCTATGGAGACTCATGGTGAAGAAGAGGAAGAAAGAAGAACAAAATTTTGGATTTCATTTTTCCATTCTTTTCTCTTCCACGTGAATATATAATACACAAGGAATGAATTTTAAATTCATTTCCTGGACTAAAGACTTTTTTACCCTTTATTCTTTCAATTCTTGTTAGTAAATCCTATACCAAGAAATTCCAATTAAGTCCATTAACTTTTCAATTATTCCAATTTAACCACTAATTTTTAAATTCTTATATTTTGGTCATTAGCCCGAGTTTGGAATATTACAGGGGGTTTGGAATAAAACAAATTATCACCTAACCCAAAAATAATAAAATGTATATTTATTGTTATTAAATTGAAATAGTGACCTAGGGTAGATGGTAGGGGGATAGCCGGCCATACCCCAGGTCCCGAGTTCAAACTTGTCCAGTCCAATCCCCTATTTCCTATATATTTTTCCACTGACCAGTAAATTTGGTAAATTCAGGGATAAGTCCCTAAACTTCCCAAAATTTTAAAATTAGCATAAAAGTTTTAAAAACTCATAATTTAATCCCTAAAATTAATTAATTTATATAATAAATTTTAATTTGAAAATTGGGGGTGTGACAGGGCATGTCAAGGGTCATGTCAATATATTATGGTTTGCCATTGGGTGTTAGGTATATGAGGTTCTTTCCTCGAGATACTTCTCATTTGAGATGCAGATGTACATTTGAGGATACTCCTCTTTTGATATCTTAACCATGGAGGGGATCTCTAAAGGCTTTGAGGTGCGGGGATAATATGTGGATGATATTTGACGAAGGCACAATATTTTTCCCCATTAGTAGAGAAAATATCAGCAAGTGGTTTGACCCGAAACTTACTTCTTGAAACATTACAGGTATTTAATAGGTAGCTTTTTTTGGAAGCATTGCCATTGTTTCTTTTTAAACAGGTTTGTAGACTTAAATGTGTGATCCTTTGTGCCTGATGCAATAAAATGACATGTTATTTACCTATCGTTTCGTCTGACTATTTAAGAAAGATTTGAAGTTGTCGACAGTCATTTTCGTCTGAGTTTGCATATATTATTATTATTATAGTATTATACTATTACTATTATTTATTATTACTATTATTATTATATATTAATATATTTATTATTACAAATAATACAACGCGAAGGTCCATTTTACAAAATCAACCCAATTCAAGCCCAAGAAGCCCAAAACCCGATTAGGGTTTTCATATCTCATCACAGCTGCCAGCATCTACAACCGTTGGATCTGGAGAGATCCAACGGTCCAGATCTAATCTAGCAAAGCCCTAGAGCTATTCCGGCCGCCGCCATCAGGTGCTCAAACCAGATGCTGCCACGACGTCGCCGCCTCCAACAGAAGGATCTAGAAGAAGCGAAGATAGCCGCATACTTCATCAACTATATGGTGAGTCACCATCGTAGATCCGGTGACACACAGAACGAATAGTTGTTTTGAGGGCTATAAAAAGCCTCGATTTCCCTGCAAAGAAAAAACATTGGCAAGAACGAGAACAGAGCAAGCAACACCAACGAGCAGCAAACAAACGGAAAGGATAAGAAATGAGAGGACATACTACCTTCGTCGAAGCCCAAACGTCGTCGGAAAAGTTGTTTTACCAAAGGTAAAATCATATATCTAGGCCGTTTTTAAGTTTTTTAAGAAAAAATGAGGGTGGTTTCGGGTGTTTCGATCTACGATTTGAGCTATTTTGATTTTTTTTTCTGGTCGTGAATAGTGACTGGAATAGTAACCGGTGGAAGTGAATAGTGACCGGAGCTCCCTCCGGTGAGGGAGTTTAGAGAGAAGTGATCTCCTTAGAGAGATAAGCAAAATTGAGAAAATGAGAAGAATTGGCCATTTTGAGCGAAATTTGAGGTATTTATGCACTCTTCAAAACTACGTCGTTTTGGGGAGGGTGTCTGTGTTCAATTTCAATATTGATAAATCACGTCCATGGTCCCTATATTCTATAATCTTCTATTATAATCACTGAAATCAGGTTTCTATATCTTTTAATTTTGTCGTCACATTTTATTTATTTTTATTTAGTCACTACCGTATATTTACATATATTTAAATAAATTTTAGGATTATTTACACTTTTAACATATATATTTATAATATTTCGAATATGACAAATAATTTTATATGTAATTTAATCCTATATTATTATTTTGGTTATATTTAATTGCAACTTTATTTTATTTTTATTATTACTTTTATGTTTAATATTTTAAATCTAGTACTTATATTACTTTTTATTTTAGTCACATATATATAATATATACTAGTGTTTAAAATAAAATAAAATAATGAATAATTAAAAATAGTATTAAAGTCACAAAGTGCTACCATTATTATATAATAAAAAAATTAAAAAAGTAGAGCATTATAATTATGGATGCTCCACTTTAAAAATTTTGTTTAATATAAGGTAGAGCACTAACTTTGTCCATAAATATGGCCATTTTAATACTAATCCCACGTTTTTTTTGTCTTAATTTTAATGTTTCACTTTATTTATTTTCTTGAATATGATTTATTCTCTTAATTTTATATTTTTATATTTTCATATTATTAGAGGATTATTTACAACTATAGTACTTTGCATATTAAGTAGTTTAATAGTAACCATTTTTATATTTTCTTGAAATCATTAAATTTTTATATTCCCTTAATTGGGGTGAATCATTCCCCACACGTAACCGAATCCCGAAACTCATTTTGGTAAGCTACCCTTTTTGTTATTTTAATATTTTATAAATTTTATTAAAATAACATAACATTTTTTGTGACCAATCACACCTCGATAAAATGATTGGTGACGACTCCACAAATTGTGTTTTATCTTATACTAGAAGAAAAACACTTACTTTTTCGAGACGAGATTTAGAAAGCAACGACACGTGTTTTCGCCGGGCGGACTATCGACTCGACAACTTGGCGACTCCACTGGGACCTTTTTTAAAGAGAGTCAAGCCATCAATTTATTAATTAATTATCTTTGCAATAAATTTAAATTTGTTTTTATTTTTTTCCTTGATTATTTTAATAACCATTTTCTGTATAAAGAGTTGTACTAATTGGTTTGTTAATGTCTTCAGATTAATGGTGTGGTTTTTAGATTTAAAGATTATATTTGTGGTTGTACATTTATTTTTTTTTTTGTTTTCCTCACATACTGAGCACTGCATTCATGACATGAGCTAAACCCCGCTCTTATCCTATTTGCTTGAATGAGAAACTACTCCCTCGTGTGGTTTTCACCTCCGTATGGACATAAGGAAGTGTGTTCCTTCGAATTGAACTGAGTCTGAAAGTATGTAATGGACCAGGATTGAGGGCTTGGCAGTCCAAGGGGCACCAACAAAGGATAATTCGTTGATCCTTTTTACCCTAGAGCCAAAACCCAGCATGTAATAAAGCCTAGAACTGGAGTCTAGGTGGAGCCTAACCTGATTGAGTTTGTAAGATTAAGTACATAGGAAAAAACATGTTGTCTTTTATTTATGCATTGTTACTTTATTTTATGAATAAATGCATGCGAACTAGAAATCATGCGGTTTAGGTTATTTTTCCAGACAAAGCATGTAACTAGAAAGCATGAGGTTAGGATGTGATTTTTTTACTAACCAATTTTTTTATATTTTGAAAATGCATATTAATTGTTCTTTTGCATTTGCATAATCATGACATATTCAAGGGTGTTGATTCAAGAGTGGTTATCAGAATTAAAGGTTTTCATTATGAACAAAAAGTTTCATGATCAAATAAACTGTGAAGCAGCCAAAGAAGGATATCTTGAAGAAGCTTTTAAAATCATGGAGGGGTATGCACATAAAAATACTGTTAGATTGGTACCGAAAGCTTTTTATGATAAAAGCATCAATAGGAGCAGTCACAAGGGAGAGAATTTTTATGAAACTCAAGCCCGTTTTTGGAAAACAAAAGCAAGAAATTGAGCACAGAGGTCAAAGTCATGCTTGACGATTTCTGAAAAGTCAGTCAAACCTTTAAAGATGTTGGACTAGGAAATACTCCTGAAGAATGGATGACATAAATCATTAAACTAAAGCGTGATACAAAGTATTGGAAAAAGATATAAAAAGATCAAGCAAAGAAATTCTCCTATGATTTTCATTTTCTTAAGAAATGTACAACGCAACCATCACCATTTGGAAAGATGTCAAGCTGAAAACCAGATATGAAGAAGGATGTAGCCAACATGGAAACTTCATATCTAATTCGTCAAAGCAAGATTGATGCTGAACTAAAAGTTATTAGAACTCAAAACCACACATTACTGAAAATAGTGGATGATTATGGATATCTGGTACAAAAACTTATTGAACATAAAGGTTTCTTGATAAAGGAAAATGAGCAATATTGTCTACAAATCCAGGAAATAGCAAGTAAGATTCAAGAAAAAGAAGTAGACATGAAGAAAGTTACTGCTTAAGCAAGCAAAATGGCCCACAAGCTGGTGGATTTTAGTTGGTTTTACAAAGGAACTTAAGCGGAATGACGATTTGATCTGGAGCATAAATGATTTAACATGGCTTTTTAAGGAGATAAAGAAATTAGGAGGAAAAGTTATCCCTTATATATAATAGTTTTTTGAATGCATTGAAAAACTTTTTGTGTTCAATAGAAGTTGTTTTAAGATAATCACTCTTGAATTACACCTTTCATACATTTACATTTGCATATACATTCATGTTCTTCATAGCATGATAACATATGTTAATCATGAAAGCATGGGAGTAATCAGTAAAGGATTTTGGAATCAGGAATTCTGAAAGTATATTCAAGGATCAGGGCAGGTCTTAAAAAAAGATTGAAAGCAATTAACGGAATATTAGCTCGAGTTTGAAGGATTGAAAAAGTCCAAGAACAACTTGTAGAAATCCAACAAATAATGCTTGAAGAAACAAGAAGGTTCTAAGTTGAGTCCTGGGAACAGATGGCTAAGATGATGGATATGATGGTTACTCTGCCGTATGGGGAGAAGATGTTAGAAGACCCTATGGAGCATGAAAGGAATGAAGTCTCGGGAAAAAGTTTGAATTTCAGTGATATGATGACAAATGACCAAGAGCCTATTATGGAATGTAAAAATCCAACTCAGCTTCATGAATTGGAAAATATGACAGGAATCATGGACATTGAAGTTGGTTCAAGAAAGAGAAACATGGAACAAGTCCCGTTGAAAATGGATAAAAAGGCAAGAAGGAAAAGAGGATGACACATCTCATTCCAATTCCAATTTCGTATTTAGAGTTATTACTCTTTCTCTTTGAAAGTAGTCTTGTAACACCCATCACTCATAGTACTTATTTACATCCAAATTGGAAAAATGTCAAGAATCCATGAAATTATCATTCTGAGGATTTTGGTCATTCTACAGAAAATTGCATAATGCTGAAATAAAAAGTCCAAGACCTTATGATAGAATGGTTATTCTATTTTGAAAATGGGAAACTTAAGCTCCTTAGAAACTCAAAGCTGGTTGAGAAGGAGAATTTTCCAAGTCAAAACGATGGTTAAAAGTCAGATATTCAAAGCAAACATTTTCATGAAGGCAATAATAAAATGGTCATGTCAAGGGAATCTCTACCCTGTTTTCCTTTGGTCTCATGAAGCAAGTTATATGCAAAATTACACAAAGCCCAGCTTATTGCTCCATGTCTGGCTAAACCTTTGGTACCTCCTTACCCAAGATGGTATAATAAAAAGGTCTTTTGTGAATATCATGCTAGAATACGAGGACACTCCATTGAAAATTGTGACAACTTTAAACGACGAATTCAAGATCTTCTGACTCATGGAGTTATAGAAGTAAATGCCAACAATCAATCTATTTTGATCAAACATCTGGAAGTCAACTCCGAAAATGAAGTTCATAGTGTCAAAACAAATAGAGGACAAGACAGAGTCAAGGAAGATAAAGTATGTATGGAAGATTTAACTCTCGATACTTCTCTCAAATTAAAAGATGATGTAAGAATGAGAAATGATAAAGCAAAAGAAAATGTAATCCGAGACTGGCCTATAGGGTTAAAAAGAAATAAGGTAGATACAACCTTGGAGACACCCATATCAGATCTTTCAAAATCAAGAGAAGCATAGGGTAATTTAGTGAATGCTACTCCAAGTACAGTTGCAAAGAGTATCAAGAATCAGGACTCAACCATCGTCACCAAAGAGATGAGTTCTGAAATTCAAACTGAGCCTAATTATCAATTGGGAACGATGATAATAGGATTTGATCAAGAGATAGCTCAAGAAAAAGCAGAGATTTTTGTATCTAAAAGCTCATCCAAAGAAGCTACCCAAGAAATGATGGGCAAATATAAACAAAGACCCTGGTCCGATTACACATCCAACATTCAATAAGTAATGAGACAACTAGATAAATAAGTGGAAGTTGTTATTTACTACTGTTGTACTTTTCATTTTGTAACATCTTGTTTGAATATGTTTTTGTTCCTTTCTCCGATTCTTTTGTAATAAAAAAATGTGTTGCTTTTAAGGTTATAAGCATTGAATCAATTTTGTAATGTTTTGTTTCTTTGAGTATCACTAGATTAAAAGCTCTTTACAATTAGAGTTATACATCTTTAACAAAAGTATCAAGATTGAATACCAGAAAAAAGGACACTGGCCTTACCTCAGAAGAAATGCATCCCAAACACTACCCTTTCCACAAAAATGAGAGAGCTTCTCCAATGTAAGGATAGCAAAAGGCTTGGTATTTACATATAAAAGTGTACATGGGGGCATCTGTGTAACATTGCAAAGCTGACTAGATTGTTTTTCTATTGATGAAGTTCGACGATGAAACTTGACAAATCTAGTCTAAAGTCAGTGCTTGGGAATTGAATTTGATAATGATTTCTTGAATTCTACCAGACACATAGGCTATAAAATGTCTCCTAAAAAAAGTAGTTATATTCAAACATGACCTTGATCGGGTATTTGGCAGTTCGGTGTTTGTTTCACTGTGATTGTTAAGTCAAAGACATTGTGATGAGTTGAACCCTTTAATTAGTCCAATAAAGGCTAATGTCAATACAGTTGAATTTAGCTAGCCAAAATGGAAAAATAAGTTTTTGAAAAAGAAGACCTGTTATAGTCTATTTCACACACGTACACATATAAATCTGGTTATTAGATCGATGTTTTCACACTGCTTTATCATGGATTTCAGAGAATTGAAATGGAAGTATTCTAGAAGGTCTAGTAACAGTTATGCTAGATTGTGTCATTTTGTCGCATCTAGTTAAAGATATCAAGTCAAAGAAAGTGAGGTATGTGACAATGTTCACACAAGAGTGAGAAGGAGGATGACATCTTCACTGAGATGTAACCATAGAAAATAGGGAAGCTAACCTAAACCTAACCTCTCAATCTTGATACTTGTCAAAGAACTATAACTCTGAAATAGTGAAAGTTGTTGATTCTTTTGATATTCTTTAAATTCGTGCTTATGATTTGATCAATTGTGAACCTATAAGGGACAATTTTACTAAATTCTTCATTCTTGATAAGAAAGGAGAAAGAAAATTTTCAAACAAGATTGTCTCAAAAAAAGAAAAGATCTTGAAACAAGTTGATGCCTATTCTACCCTATTGGAGAAAAAGAATAAACAAGGCCATAATGATGAAGAAGTTGTTGATTCTTTTGATATTCTTTAAATTCGTGCTTATGATTTGATTCATTGTGAACCTATAAGGGACAATATTTTACTAAATTCTTCATTCTTGATAAGAAAGGAGAAAGAAAATTTTCAAACAAGATTGTCTCAAAAAAAGAAAAGATCTTGAAACAAGTTGATGCCTATTCTACCCTTATTGGAGAAAAAGAATAAACAAGGCCATAATGATGAAACATTTCACATTCTTGAAAGCAAGTTGCCCGAGAAATCAAAAGTCGGGAATTGGACTACTGAACATTCCTGTCAGAAGGATTGATCAC
Source organism: Hibiscus syriacus (assembly GCF_006381635.1). Classification (NCBI taxonomy): domain Eukaryota; kingdom Viridiplantae; phylum Streptophyta; class Magnoliopsida; order Malvales; family Malvaceae; genus Hibiscus; species Hibiscus syriacus. The sequence goes on from NW_024063349.1 coordinate 1,629,100, forward strand.
TTCTTAAGTTTGTGACAACATGAAGATAATCCCTCAAGTTACTTGACAATACTGTTTTTAGTAACACTAAAATGAGAGCATTTAAGATTAAGAGATTTGGGCATGAAGAGAGCCATAATGATCCACAAATGAGGCATTATCAAAGTTGTACCTCGTGGGAATCATGAGATTCAAATTCAATGGACATTGAGAGTGAACCTTTTGACTTGAAGGTTGGATGTATTTTTGAAAGTCTATATTATCCATCTGGGCCATCTTGAAGGCTCACATCAGCATTAAAAAAAGAGTCAGAAGTTATCCATGTGGGTATCTTGAAGGCTCACATCAGCATGAAAAGATAGAAGTAATCAATCTGGGGCATCTTGAAGGCTCACATCAGCATAAAAAAGATATAAGTTATCCATGTGGGTATAAAGGCTCACATCAGCATGAAAAGACAGAAAGGCTCACATCAACATGAAAAAGAAAGAAGTAATCCATGTGAGGCATCTTGAAGGCTCACACCAGCATAAAAATGTTGGGATATTTTGAAAGTCCATTTCAACCAAAAATAGAATGTTGGGACATTTTGAAGGCCCATTCCAATCAATCAGAAATGATTCACGAGGGGCATTTTTGAAGGCTCATATCAACAAAAAGCAAACATTGGGGCATGCTAAAAGCCCATATCATCCTTCAGAAAGATTATTGATTTGAACAAATATTTCCAATGATACAAAAAGGTATGAAGAATGAAAATAGTGAAATAGTGACAATGGAGATGACCATATATGATCATTTTGTTCATCATACGATTGCATTATACTGGTAATTTCACCTACATTGATGTTTACAAGTTAAGGCATCCCACTTGTATTCCCAATGAGCTTTGTTCTTAAGTGATGTTCTACAAAAACTCCAGATGCTATGCAAAGAGTTTCACTGACAAAAAAATATGGGCAGAAGTCACAAGAAAGAATAAATGTGTTGTCAAATGTTACGAACCAGTGATGAACCAATGTTGCGATCGTATGGTGTTTCCATTTGTTGACCCGAGATGAAGGTTGTTTGCTACAACTCCCAAGGTTAAAAGTGAGATATGATGAAGATTTCTTTCCACAAAAAAATGCTAAAATTTTAACAACAAGAAACTAATGGAGCCAACTAAGGTTGAACGATAGGTTGTTGTTAAACATCTCGACATGATATGGTCTGAATGGCTTGTTCGAGATCCGATTAAAAGTGGACAAAGAATTAGGATAAATCTTCCTTGTGATGTATTTCAAGAGTCAAATCAAAACAGATGATGCTCTCTTAATTAATCTCTGTGGAGTTTGGAATATCTACATCTACAAAGATGATAGATTCTCTTTTCAAATATGAAAAATTTTATTGGATTTCTACACAAGTTCAGGCAAACAAAGTCAGTTTTATCACAGAAAAAAGAAGCAATAAGGTCATAATTCTGACTGCAGCAAGAGCTTCGTAAATGAAACATTTCTTCTGAGACTTTAATATAAATTGAGACAAAGAAGACACAAAGATACAAGTTGATCAGATGTTTCTTAAGAAATGCAAGTCTGATAGAATAAGTTGTTACACTGATATTTGGAGGAAACCATGGAAAGGAATTATTAGGTGGAAGAAGATTGAATTCGTCACTATGAAGTCAAACGAAGATTCAATCGACATTTTGCATTCATAATAACATTATTTGCATAAAATATCATGCATTACATTTGATTGCATTTGCATAAATACATTTTTCACATGAAGATGCAGGGACAAAATACCTTACAAATGTAAGGTAGAATTCAAATCCCAAATACATGAACATGTTAGGAGAGACAAAAATCTGAAGAATAGATGAACGCAATCCACAAATGAAGCATTATTTTGAATTGGGGCATGGTACCCAACCAACAAGTTTCTCATTTAATCTTTTTTAGAAAATGAAATTCTTGAAAAGTAAGAAGTTTCTTACCCGGTAAAGTATTTCCCACAAATTTGTAAATCCTTTGGGTCATCTGTTAGTCTTTCGAGCATGATGCTTAAATCTTTCGGGTCATATGTTAGTATTTCGAGCAAGATGATAAGTCCTTAGGGCCATCCGTAAAGCCTTTGGGTATGATGTTCACATATGATTTTCGCATGCAAATGAGATAGCGATTTTCAAAGTTTCTCATTTAATGTTCTAGAAAATCAAATTTTTGAAAAGTAAGAAGTTTCTTACCTAGTAAAGTATTTCCCACAAATTTTTAAATCCTTCGGGTCATTTGTTAGTCTTTCGAGCATGAAAATTAAATCCTCCGGGTAATTTGTAAATCCTCCGGGTCATCTATAAAACCTCAAGGTAGGATGTTTTCGCATGAAAATGAGAAAACAATTTTCAAAGTTTCTCATTTAATGTTCTCAAAAATTAAAACCTCCGGGTAATTTATAAATCCTCTGGGTCATTTATAAAACCTCAGGGTATGATGTTTTCGCATGAAAATGAGAAAGCGATTACCAAAGTTTCTCATTTATTGTTCTAGAAAATTAAAACCTCCGGGTAATTTGTAAAACCTCCGGGTCATCTATAAAACCTCAGGGTAGGATGTTTTCGCATGAAAATGAGAAAGCAATTTTTAAAGTTTCTTATTTAATGCTCTAGAAAATTAAAACCTCTGGGTAATTGTAAATCCTCGGGTCTATAAAACCTTAGGTAGGATGTTTTCTCATGAAAATTAAATCCTCCGGGTAATTTGTAAATCCTACGGGTCATCTGTAAAACCTCAGGGTATGATGTTTTCTCATGAAAATTAAATCCTCCGGGTTGTCTGTAAAACCTCTCAGTAGGACGGAAATTTCTTGTCTTTTTATCTTTGCTCTATTCTTGTTAAAACAAAAATAAGCAATGAGGGGCAACTGTCGATAGTTATTTTCGTCCGAGTTTGCATATATTATTATTACTATATTATTATAGTATTATTATTATTTATTATTACTATTATTATTATATATTAATATATTTATTATTACAAATAATACAACACGAAGGCCCATTTTACATAATCAACCTGATTCAAGCCCCAACCTGATTCAGGCCCAAGAAGCCCAAAACTCGATTAGGGTTTTCAAATCTCATCACAACCGCCAGTATCTATAACCGTTGGATCTGGAGAGATCCAACGGTCAAGATATAATCTAGCAGAAACTCTAGGGTTCACCAACCTTAGAGCTATACCGGCTGCCGCCTCCAGATGCCGCCACGCCGCCGTAGCCTCCAACAGAAGGATCCAGAAGAAACGAGGATAGTCGCACACTTCATCAGCTATATGGTGAGTCGTCGTCGTATATCCGGTGACTCTCCGAATGAACAGTTGTTTTGAGGGCTATAAAAAGCCTCGATTTCCTTGTAAAGAAAAAACAACGGCAAGAACGGGAAGAGAGCAAGCAATACCAACGAGCAGTAAACAAACCGAAAGAAGAAATGAAAGGAGATCTTACCTTTGTCAAAGTCCAAACGTCGTCGGAAAAGTTGTGTTACCGAAGGTAAAATCTTAGATCTAGGTCGTTTTGAAGTTTTTTAGGAAAAAATAAGGGTGATTTTGGGTTTAGGGTGTTTCAATCTACGATTTGAGCTATTTTGATTTTTTTTCGGTCGTAAATAGTGACCAGAATAGTAACCAGTGGCAGTGAATAGTGACCAGCGGTGGCCGGAATAGTGACCGGCCGATGACCGGAGCTCCCTCCGGTGAGGGAGTTTAGAGAGAAGTGAGAGCTTCTCTCTCCTTAGAGAGAGAAGCAAAATTGAGAAAAAGAGAAGAATTGGCCATTTTGAGCCAAATTTAGAGTATTTATACACTCCTCAAAACTACGTCGTTTTGGGGAAGGAGTGTGTGCAATTTAAAGATTGATAAATCACGTCCATGGTCCTGTATTCTGTAATCTTCTATTATAGTCACCGAATCAGGTTTCTATATCTTTTAATTTTGTCTTCACATTTTATTTATTTTTATTTTAGTCACTACCCGTATATTTACATATATTTAAATAATATTTTAGGATTATTTACACTTTTAATATATATATTTTATAATATTTCGAATATTGACCAATAATTTATATTTTTTTAATTTAATCCTATATTATTATTTTGGTTATTATTTAATTGCAACTTTATTTTATTTTATTACCTTTTATGTTTAAATATTTTAAATCTAGTACTTATCTATTACTTTTATTTTAGTCACATATATATAATAATATATACTAGTGTTTAAAATAAAATAAATAATGAATAATTAAAAATAGTAAAAGACACAAAGTGCTACCATTATTAATAGTAATAAAAAAAAATTAAAAAGGTAGAGTATTATAATTATGGATGCTCCACTTTAAAAATTTTGTTTTAATAAGGTAACACTAACTTTTGTCCATAAATTTGGCCATATTTAATACTAATCCCACGTTTTTTGTCTTAATTTTAATAAAAAATTAGCTAACCCTTATTCCCATATGTAATGGGGTAAGGGGGAGGTAGGATAGTAGGCTGCCCCCAATGTCATATTGAGAGCAGCTTCCGTAAGAGACCTCCGAATTATGAAATGCCCTCCGTGGGACTTGATCCCACGACTCCAATGATAAGAGCCTTGTGCTCTACCAACTGAGCTGGATGGTCATTTCTTTTGTCTTAATTTTAATGTTTCACTTTATTTATTTTTCTTGAAATATGTATTATTCTCTTAATTTTAATATTTGTATATTTTCATATTATTATAGGATTATTACAACTATAGTACTTTGCATATTAAGTAGTTATGGTAACCTTAATTTTATATTTTCTTGATTAAATCATTAAAATTATTATATGTAATTGGGTTATATTTTATACAATAAGTCATAAATATTTTCTCAACTGATTAGGAAAATATTTTAAATGATTGTTGGTATAAAAATATCCTTACTATTTTATGGGATCATAAAGTGAAATTAAATACAAATTTGTTTATTTATTGCAAATACATTAATTAATAAACAAATGTACTAATTTTGGGCGTTGTGGGGTATTAATTCTTCCCCACGCGTAACTGACTCCCGAATTCATTTTTCTGGTAAGCATACCCTTTTGTGTTATTTTAATATTTTTTATAAATTTTATTAAAACATAATATTTTTGTGACCATCACACCTCGATAAAATGATTGGTGAACGACTCCACAAATTTGTATTTATACCAGAAGAAAAATACTTACTTTTTCGATATGATATTTAGAAAGCAACGACACTTGTTTTTGCCGGGCGAAATACCGTCTCGACAAAAGTAGCAGTGGTAATACTTTATTCTTGCCCTTGCATTGTTTTCGTCTCTTTGTGAAGTTTTTTTTTTTACTTTAACTTTAATTTCTTCATGATGACGAAGAGTATTGTGAAAGCTGTTAGGAGAATAGAAGAAATGTAGAGGTGGGTCTCTAAGTCCTGATGGTTGGTGGTACCTACGAATGTAAACTTGTCACTCAAGGCCAGGAATCTGTTACTGAATCATGATGTATTATGGGAGAACTACGAGTTTGAATTTATAATTCGTTTAGTTCACATTGTATGAGCGACTATGGTAACACCTTTCTTTGTTTTAGAAGTTGAGTTTCATCTTCACGCATGATTTTCTTAGTAAATATTAAATACTATGAAAATATCGTCAGGTCAAACGATCGGAGCCTCTTGGTTGATTATTATATTATATTATTTTTCAGGAAAAGAAATGAGTGCCTTCTGTGGACGTGCGCAATCTTTTACCCTCAGTAGTGTGTCTCAGCTGGGTTGTCTGAGGCTTTATGCTTCACAAAGGCATGTGAAGACATTTAAATTGGGGAGCCTATTATAGGTTAGACTAGTAGGCTAGGATTAAGTCTGGATCATTCTTGATTTGTGAATGTGACTCAAAATTTAATTAAACAGTTGAACTTCCTTTCTAATGGAGCATACCCGATTAAAAGACGAGGGCATCTGTTATAGGATTGGGAATGGGAGCAAAAATAACTATATGTAGTAGAACTAAGACATCTTGTCATGGTGTTACCAGAAAAATGCATTTCAACTATAGCAGATGCATCTCGACCCCTCTGGCTATTCTGTGCTCGTAAGCTAAAGTAACGTAACTCAACATCTACGTAGGTAACTCAAGGTTAGCATGTACGAAGGTAACTCAATGTCTATAGCTAATGGGTGGAGGCTTTTCTCACGTTTAGAGGCATCTCTCTTTTGGTGAGTGGATGCATCTTCACTAATAGGAGAGGTAATTTGATGTTCTTTTAACCAAAGATTTGAGGAATTCCATTATGGCAGCACAATGAAGGCAACTCAATGCCATGACAACATGACTGAGAATAAGAGGAGATTTAGGGGCCCAATCAAAGATATCAAAATACGTGTACACATTGATTGTCTAAAACTTTACATGATATTTTTAAATACTTGGGTTAGGCAAGACACGATGATGCCCGTGAGGCATTGGGGTATGTAACATCCCAAAAACTAAGTTAGTGACTAAATTGTAAGATTTTGAAATTTTGGGTCTAATTTCGAAAAAAAATTAGAAAAGTTCAGGGACTTAGATTGGAATATCTTGGTATTGGATTAAATAACAAAGAGGGAATGAATGAAGGGTATTATGGTATTTTCATTTTAAAGGATATTTTATCTCCTTTATTAAGAGATGAGCACGCGGAATTTGGGAGAGATATCTAGAAACACATTTCCTCTTGTCTTCTTCTTTTTCACGTGTGCTACATTACAAAGGTAAAATTCTGAATTTTGTTGATTTCTTCAACTTTTGGGGTTATGTTGAAGGCTTGGGTGTTATACAAGCTTAAGGAAAGCTTGTATAGGATTAAAACACCAAGATGAGAGAATTAGAAAGAAATTTGTAAAAAGGGTGTAGAAGTGAATTGTTGATATGATGTAGTTTTTGGAGTTTGGTTGATAAATTTGACTTGTCATAAGTAGGAATAAGAAATCTAAAGTATTAGAAATGAGTTTAGAACATGTTGAAAGTTTAGTAAAATTCTTAATTCCAAGAGTTATGGTGAGATATTAAAGATGATGATGTGTTATAGTTATAAAAGATGGTTTAAGTATGTATAGTTGATTTTAATGGCATGAAGGGAGTTCTAAAAGTGGAGTTTAGGTGAAGTGTTGGTAATTTTATGGTTAAAGAAGTATAATCTGGGTTAGTGGTATCGGTACTGGATGAGCAGTATCGATACTACAAGGTAATAATATGTGATAATTATGTGTAGGTATCGATACTGCATGAACAATATCGATACCATAAGGAAAATGTTGGCAAATTCTTCATGGGGTATCAATACCGAAGTGGTAGTATCGGTACCATGGGTATCAATACCAAGGTAGAAGTATCGGTACCATTCTTACAATGAAATTTCAGAATCAAGAATAGGTATCGATACCGTGTGATGGTATCAATACTATAAGGATAGAGGTATCGGTAATGTACTTGTAGTACCGAAACTACTTAAGTTGAAATTTAGAAATTAATTCTTTGTTTAGTTTGCATTGGAAAGAATCTTTTAGAGTAATTCAAATTTTGATATTTTTATGGATTGTATATTCGTGTAGATATCGAGCGAAAGTATAGTCCGAACAAGTCGACAAAATAAGTTTTACCGGGAGAGAGTTAAGATACTGGTATTGACTAGTGAGACCAAGGTAAGTACAAGGTATTATGTATAGGTTATTTTATGGAATTAAGACTTGCGATGAGTCTAATTCCTATATTAGATTATATGAGTACATGAATACAAGTATTTTATTGATATGATACTTATGTGTACATGACTATATGCATATGTCTAGATGTTAAGTGTCTTTCTATACATGATTTATGTAAATGCATGTATGTGTGATAAACTATGTGAACTGATATAATTGAATTATGTGATTAAAAGTAAATGAGATAAGCTATGTGACTATGAAAATGTAACATGAGCTATGCGATAATAAGTATGGGATACATGTATGTGAGATCCTATGATAGCTATGTATGACAATGAGCTATGAGAATATACGAGAATGTTATATGATCTACATGATAATAAGTTATAAGACTACATGTGAAATGATATAAGTTATGTGATGATTTGTGTGAATATGTGATAAACATAAATGATAATATCCATGCTATGTGATATAAGAGCTAGGGGTATAGTTGGCATGCAACAGTCGAGGGTTCTACGCGGTCCTTCGGGACATATATGTGATCCTTTGGAACATATATGTGGTCCTTCGGGACATATATTTGGTCCTTTGGAACATATATATGGTCCTTAGGGACACTTTTATGTGGTTCTGCGGGACATTTCTATGTGGTCATTCGGGACATAAATGTGGTCCTTCGGGATAACTCTACGAGGTCCTTCAGGAGAATTTTATATGGCACTCTATGCAAATTATACGAGCTGTGGTGACAACATTAGTGCATAACCTCAATGTACTCATATATCTTTAGTTATCAGAAGTGTACATGGGCTAATAAAGAGATAAAAACAAATACAGTGTATGTGATGTATATGCTTTGATATGTGAAATGTATTACATGATTTATGTAATGTTGTGTGTTTTGCTTGGTTAAATATATTATATGATGGTTACAAATGTAAAGTATAAGAATATATGATTATAATGACTAATGATAAGAATGTTAATGATGGTATATGTGGATATAAGCATTTTATGATATGAAATGTTATATGATTTTGTATGATATTATCGTATGAAATGTACATGCATTATTAAGTAGTTAAAGTTTTCATTATTCGTTTACATGTCTCATTAAGTCTGTGACTTAGCGTGTGAGTGTTTCACATGTAGGATCTAAGAAGTCTGAAAAGTAAGGATAAGCAGCAGAGACAGCATAACATCATCGGAGATCATATCAGAAACAATTTAACAGTAGGTTCCTTGTTGTAGTAAATAGCATTGGCATATACCTAAAAGTTTAAATTGTATAAGCTATGATCAGCTTTTGTAAACTTTTTGATTTAATGTATGTAAATTATTCAGTTTATTTAAATTTAGTCTAAATTTCTCCTTTATTTTATATAAGTAAATTATTTAAAATGTCAATGCGACACCTCGGACTTGTATCCGGGTCGGATACGGGTTGGGGTGTTGCATTTAATGGTATCAGAGCTAAGGTTTAGCTGATTCTAGGCTTAAACCGAAGTTAAAAGTGTTTTAAAAAGTATATATGCCAATAAAAAGTGAAAACTTCTCATCTAATAGAGTAATGAGTATGTTGTGTTCTAATAGAGGTATATGGCTATGTCTTAGATGTCTGATCGCAAGAGCTCCCGAAGTGAAGGGAGAAATGATAGACTTGAAGGTGGTAGCAATGCACCTGCCCTGGCAAAACAGGGTGAAGAGCAAACAACTCCTATAGTATCTGTGCAAGATCAAGGGTTGTTTTCCAGGACGTTGAACGTTATTCTAATGCGTTTTCAACCTCCTGCTCCCTCAACTCCTAGAATAAATGTAGGAAAAAGAATTAAAAGGGTTATGAGCACCCGAATTCAAGGGTGAAGTTGAGGAAGGTCATATTGTTGCGGACCTTTGGTTAAACGATGTTAAGATAATGCTAAACAGACTTTAGTGCTCTGAAGTGGGGAAATTAGATGGAATAGTTTCGTTGTTGCATAGTCAAGCTAGAGTGTGGTGGATAAATGTCACCATGAGATTGAGAAGTGATCAAGTGACATGGTCATTATTCTTCGAAGAATTCAAGCACAAGTATATTGGTGACCAGTTTTATTAGACAAATGAAGCAAGAATTTCTGAACTTGAAGCAAGGGAACTACTCTGTGTATGAATATGAATGTAAGTTTAATAAGTTAAGTCATTTTACTACCGAGCTTATTCCGACTGAAAAGGATGTATGTGATGGTTTGTAGAGGGCTTACGCACTAGATTAAAAGAGTTGTTGTTAGCTTTGAATCTGTCATCGTTTTAAGAGGTGGTCAATCATGCTAAAGCTCTAGAGAGAGCTCATAATGAGAGGTTGGGAGAGTAGAAAGTTAAGACGTCTAAGAGAATTGGTGCTTCGTCGAGTTCAATACCATCAAAAAGAAGTAGAGATTTTGATTTTCAACCTCAGAATATGTCTGAGTCAGTTGCATTTTCTGCTAAAAGATCAAATCTAAGTCAATCAAGACAATGTTCGTATTGAGTGAAGAATCGTATTAAAGTATGTCAAAAGGTTCCGGAGCCTGTTTTAGATGTGGTGAAATTGGACATTTTATTCGAGATTGTCCATTCATGACTGATGAGACTGCACAAATTGAGCGATCTAATACGGAATGTCAGAGAAGTAGAGGTAGAGGTAGAGGTAGAGAAAGAAATCAGTCTCAGTCATCTACCCAACATGAGATTCGTTCACTGCCGGGTTTACAATTAATGACTGACGAGATTTGAGGATCAGAGATCATTGCAGGTACTTTTAATAATGTGGTAAAGTAGTTATCATTTTGATAGATTAGAGATCAACATAGTTATACACTAGTAACAATTAGAGGGAGAATTGAAAATTTTGATTTGAAGCAATAAGTAATGAGGTGATAGAGACTAAACCAGTAGGGTATGGTTCTCGGGTGAATAAGTTGTGTTGAAATTGTTTGAGGTATGAGAAATTTATTCTGAAAAATAAGGAGTCTAGATGGTTATTAATAGTAGAAGTACAGAACAAGATTTTGTGCAAGTAATGGTGATTATCAAGGTTATAGGTATTGAACTTCGAATGAGGACTGTAAGAGTAAAAGTTTGCTTATGTTGTAAGCAATTAGAGAATGATGAAAGAAATCAATTAAATTATAGGGAAATGAAAGACAAGTTTATAAAAGGTAGTTATGACGAAGTTTAGTAGTGAGAGTGACTTAGGATTGGAAGGGTGTTAGATTTCTCCATCTCTTTGTGAAGTGAAAATTCAAGGATGAATTTTCTTAAATGGGGAGATTTGTAACATTCCAAAAATTAAGTTAGTGACTAAATTGTAAGATTTTAAAATTTCAAGTCTAATTTCAAAAAAAAATAGAAAAGTTCGGGGCCTTAGATTGGAATATCTTGGTATTGGATTAAATAGCAAAGAATGAATGAATGAAGGGTATTATGGTCTTTTCAATTTAAAGGATATTTATCTCCTTTATTAAGAGATAGAATGTGGGATTTGGGAGAGATATATTTCCTCTTGTCTTCTTCTTTTTCTCGTGTGCTTCACTTCAAAGGTAAGATTCTGAATTTTGTTGATTTCTTAAACTTTTAGGGTTGTATTGAAGGCTTGGGTATTATACAAGCTTAAGGAAAGCTTGTATAAGATTAAAACAACAAGAGAAGAGAATTAGAAAGGAATTTGTAAAAAGGGTGTAGAAGTGAATTGTTGATATGATGTAGTTTTTGGATTTTGGTTGATAAATTTGACTTGTCATAAGTAGGAATAAGAAATCTAAAGTATTAGAAATGAGTTTAGAATATGTTGAAAGTTTAGTAAAATTCTTAATTCCAAGAGTTATGGTGAGATATTGAAGATGATGATGTGTTATAGTTATAAAAGATGGTTTAAGTATGTATAGTTGATTTTAATGGCATGAAGGGAGTTCTATAAGTGGAGTTTAGGTGAAGTGTTGGTAATTTTATGGTTAAAGAAGTATAATCTGGGTTAGTGGTATCGGTACTGGATGAGCAGTATCGATACTACAAGGTAATAATATGTGATAATTATGTGTAGGTATCGATACTGCATGAACAATATCGATACCATAAGGCAAATGTTGGCAAATTCTTCATGGGGTATCAATACCGAAGTGGTAGTATCGGTACCATGGGTATCAATACCAAGGTAGAAGTATCGGTACCATTCTTACAATGAAATTTCAGAATCAAGAATAGGTATCGATACCGTGTGATGGTATCAATACTATAAGGATAGAGGTATCGGTAATGTACTTGTAGTACTGAAACTACTTAAGTTGAAATTTAGAAATTAATTCTTTGTTTAGTTTGCATTGGAAAGAATCTTTTAGAGTAATTCAAATTTTGATATTTTTATGGATTGTATATTCGTGTAGATATCGAGCGAAAGTATAGTCCGAACAAGTCGACAAAGTAAGTTTTACCGGGAGAGAGTTAAGATACTGGTATTGACTAGTGAGACCAAGGTGAGTACAAGGTATTATGTATAGGTTATTTTATGGAATTAAGACTTGCGATGAGTCTAATTCCTATATTAGATTATATGAGTACATGAATACAAGTATTTTATTGATATAATGCTTATGTGTACATGAGTATATGCATATTTCTAGATGTTAAGTGCCTTTCTATGCATGTATGTGTGATAAACTATGTGAACTGATATAATTGAATTATGTGATTAAAAGGAAATGAGATAAGCTATGTGACTATATGAAAATGTAACATGAGCTATGAGATAATAAGTATGGGATTACATGTTATGTGAGATGATCCTATGTGATATGCTATATATGACAATGAGCTATGAGAATATATGAGAATGTTATATGATCTACGTGATAATAAGTTATACGATTACATGTGAAATGATATAAGTTATGTGATGATTTGTGTGACTATGTGAATATGTGACAAACATAAATGATAATGCCCATGTTATGTGATATGAGAGATAGGGGTATAGTTGGCATGCCAAGAGTCGAGGGTTCTACGCGGTCCTTCGGGACATATATGTGATCCTTTGGAACATATATGTGGTCCTTCGGGACATATATTTGGTCCTTTGGAACATATATGTGGTCCTTAGGGACAATTCTATGTGGTCCTTCACGACATTTCTATGTGGTCCTTCGGGACATATATGTGGTCCTTCGGGACAATTCTACTAGGTCCTTCAGGAAAATTTTATATGCCACTCAGTGCAAATTATACGAGTTGTGGTGACAGTATTAGTGCACAACCTCAATGTACTCACATATCTTTAGTTCTCAGAAGTATATATAGGCTAATAAAGAGATAAAAACAAATACATTGTATGTGATGTATATGCTTTGATATGTGAATTGTATTACAGGATTTATGTGATATTGTGTGTATTACTTGGTTAAATGTATTATATGATGGTTACGAATGTTAAGTATAAGAATATATGATTATAAGGATTAATGATAAGAATGTTAATGATGCTATGTGTATATAAGCATTTTGTGATATGAAATGTTATATGATTTTGTATGATATTATCGTATGAAATGTACATGCATTGTTAAGTAGTTAAAGTTTTCATTTTTTTGTTTAAATGTCCCGCTAAGTCACTAAGTTTGTGACTTAGCGTGTGAGTGTTTCTCACGTAGGATCCAAGAAGTTTGAAAAGTAAGGATAAGCAACATAGACAACATAACATCATCGGAGATCAGATCAGAAGCAATTTAACAGTAGGTTCCTTGTTGTAGTAAATAACGTTTGCATATACCTAAAAGTTTAATTTGTGTATGCTCTGATATGCTTTTGTAAACTTTTTGATTTAATGTATGTAAATTATTCAATTTATTTAAATTAAGTATGAATTTCTCCTCTATTTTATATAAGTAAATTATTTGAAATGTCAAAGCGACACCTCGAATTTGTATCCGGGTCGGATACGGGTTAGGGGTGTTACAGGGTAGTTGTTTTGTTAACGTTGTCCCTGGTGCGATTCCTCGTAGCTCACAAGATATTTCTTCCAACATATGGCTAGGCTTGTTGAGTGCAGCGATGCTAGATGGAATGGTTGACAATAGTTGGGCCCAAAACGATGTCTCTCACACATTTCCCAACATGCGTGAAGAAGGATCCTCATTGAGAAGATAGGTAGTGTTGGTTGCGCTATCCTCATTCTTGCTTCCCTCTCTCCATCATGAGCCCTTTTGACATCTTTATCGATCAGAGGGGGTAGAACATGCTTTGGTGGATTTGGGAGATAAAAGGAGGAGGTGATGATGATTGTTTTGGTTTTGGTTTTGAGGTGATATTTCGACTAATTTATATCATGAAGTTTTCCCATTCTCACTGCACCAATTGTTAACATGAACAAAGGGTTTCATTAATCGTGTGTGGTTCACCCTTTTGGTTTGGGCAAAAAGCAGTGATTGGTGAGAGAACGATCGTTGACCGATGTTTTTGCGTAACGATAAAGCAATGAGGAGATGAGAAAGGAGAGAAGTGGTTATAAGTGTCAGCCCCCTTATCAACTTGCTTGGGAATTTTATAATGGTCCTTAATGCATGTGTCAGTCGTAAGGTCATCATTACTATTAATAAGCTAGCGAACTAGACGGATATGGAGAGCCTTCCGAGAGCTTATCTATGCGGGCCTAACAAAATTGTAACTTAAATTGATTTCTATTGTTAGACTTGGTGGGTGACAACGATCACTACTCAACTCATGTCATGTGTTAAAGCTAAATTGCATTTAAATCTACCCATATTATTCTTTACCGAGGAGTGTGAAAAAAATTAAGACGTGTGTAATCTAAGCTGGATCTACAAATAAATTGAACACTATATGATAGTTGATAGAATCAATTTTACTTTATTAACATCAATTATGTCCTAAGCTTAGCCATGCATCCAAAAAGTTTACCCAAACATCATTAAACCACGCCGACCCACTTGTGGACCTAATGTCCCCCTTAATTCCATAAAAAATTATGGTTTCGATTTAGTACACATTTTTCGCAAGGGAAAAGAAAAAAATGTGTGTAATGACAAAACACCTATCCTTTTAGAAATGTAAATACGTACTTGATGAAAGGATCTTGACCTTTGCAATGCAAATACCCTATTAGCTCTACGCACTAATCTTAGCTATATAACTCTTCGATAATTAGATTTGGAACTGTTTTTGTATAAATATTACACTATTTTTTAAAACTAATCAAGTGATTCTAGTGATAAAATAAATTATTATTTTTCTTAGAAGTCGCATATTTGAGCAGTTGCGTTAAGATATGTATAAGATGTCAATGGCTACGAAAATTCTAAACAAATATTATACTGTAATCCCGCATACTATTAAAAATAATATTACACAATATTATTTCATTTTAATATTTTTTCTTATACATATATATTGCAAAAGCAGATTGGGATAAATTACCCTAAATATAGGTGGAGGTGGAAGGAAGAGGACCAAACGGCCAAACCCTGAGAAAATATAAAAAAAACATAAATAAAAAGAACGACAAACGATCGAGAAAGAAGATGAAAAATTAGTCACAAAGATAAAGAAAAACGTGTCACAGAGGCAGAACTATTCTTATTAAAAAAATAAAAAATAAACAAAGAAAAAGATAATCGATGGTCGACCATCAACATCAAAATTCGTGTTGTCGTCAGTTAAACAAAATTAAAGAAAAAAAGTTAATCTAATCTATAAAAAACAACACAAACTCTAAAAAAAACAAAGGGAAGAGCAGCTAGGTAAAAGTAAACTACAACCCATTCCATCCTTGATATATATGATTGGAATCTAATATCAATCAAAATTAAAATAATATCATTTATTAACATTGAATATTAAGATCAAAATCAAACACTTAAACTTTAAATCTCTTTTATATAATTTGCTTTATATATAATGGTTAATATAAAAATAAGTGTCTAAACTATTTTTTGGTCAATATAAGTGTCTAGAGTTACAAACGTTACCATTTTAAATGTCTCGACCGTAACTATCGTTAAAATGTTTCGTTAAATAACACTTCATATTCTGATAATTTTGAAGATTTTACTTTGGGCAAACTACAAAAATGGTCATTGATGTTTGAGTAAGTTTTTATTTTCCCTACTAAAGTTTCAAAACTAACAAATTGGTCACTACATTTATCGATTTATAACAAATCGGCCACTAGTCGTTAATAGTCGTTAACATGGGTGATGGAATGCTAATGTGGCACATTATAACCATGTTGACCACTCTTTAACTTCTCAAAAATATTTTTTAATAACCCTCTCTCTCTCTCTTTCACCTTTCTTTCTCTTCTTTGTCTTTCATCATCTTGCTTAACAATGGAATGCCATACATGGCTAAGGGATTCCAACTAAAAAATTAATATTACTCAACTTTAGATAGAACTTAAGTAGTAATCACAAAAGAAATTGAGGAAATTATGTTGCTTCCGTAGTGAAACAAAATTACATTTTAACTTATTAATGTTTTAAAAATCTACACTAACATTTTGTGTTTGTCTTTCTATTTTCTGTTATGATTTGTGGGTATTGCCTTTTAGGCTTAACTTTACCTGTTTTCGATATGCATGTGCTGCCAGATTCTTTTGTTTGCTTGTGATTCATGAATTTTATATAATCTAATTTATGTATCATTTCCTTCATACCCAGAAACAAGCTGCCAAAACGGTTGTGTTTAAATTGTTTGCTGAGAAAGTGATGGACCATAAAGATTTAGAGTCTAGATGGACTATCTTTCAGGAGACTCGTGTTGAATATTTCAGTGGTCAACATGGTTACAACATGCCACATCAACATTCTATCATCCGTGTTAACGGCTGTTAATGGCTAGTTACTGATTTATTAAAAATCGATAATGTTTGTGATCAATTTGTTAATTTTGAAATTTCAATAAGAAAAATAAAAATTACTCAAACATCGGTGGCCATTTAATATAGTTTACTCTATATATAACTCGGCTTCAATTGGTTGGGGATGAATGTTATCGACTTTCATTGCTTACTGTCAACTTTTTATGTTGCAGATGTGGATTTCCAAAAACGATTATTATTATTTTTAATTAATCTAATGTGTTTACAAATGGTAGTACTTGTCTTGAAAACTCTTAATTATTTGACAATGAATGCTCAAATATTATGCTAGAAGTTAAGACCTCTAAAAATAACAATTACTTTTTTAACCACTGAGGTAACTTGATTTGTTTCAGTATCTAACATTAGGTTACATATTTTAGATACCAAATTTACTTTTTGAAGTGGCTTGTATTGTTTTCGAATTTGATAGAATTGTTGTAGTCTTATTATTGTTTTAGTAGGCCAATAATTTTCTTCTGTTGGGTTCATTTTGTTATACCATCTAATAGGTACCCCTAAAACAATATTTTTCTTTTTGATTGTTGGGAAACTAGAATTCCCTTCTTCTCAAAAGTCTATTTCAGGATCTGACTTAATGAATACTTTTTTTCAGGAAATTTAATTAAAAATATAAAAATATTAAACTTAATAAAAATTAAAAATTAAAAAAATAATAATATTTTAAATTTTGGGGGAACGTGGTCCTTCTATTCATTACCATCAGCCATTGATAAGTACTCAAATTAGTAAAACTTGTACAAGGAAACAACGCATGAAACAATATTATCCTTATATCCCTGACACCTTTATTCCCAAAACTAGATAAAGGAAGTTTTCCTTATAACTCTAACACCTTTATTTCAATTTTTTTTTTTGATGGTATAATATAATATAATATTAAAATAATACATCATTAAAAGAGTTAAAAAAATAGGATAAAATACACAAATGGTCCCTTGGCTATATGATACTATTTTATTGAGTCCATCGACTATTAAAAGTTTCAAAATGGTCACCCAATTATTTATTATGATCCAAACTCGTCATTTTTCGTTAAAAAATTGACAGTCGTCTGAGTTGGGCGTTAACCTATTGATTGAGATATGATAGTCGTTTGAGATTATGAGATCAGATTTTATCATATCTCATTCAGTAGGTTAACGTCCAACTCAGATGAACGTTAATTTTCTAAAGCAAAAGCATGAGTTTGGAACATAATGAAAAGTTAGATGATCATTTTGTAACTTTTAATAGTCGAGGGACTCAACAAAGTAATATCTTATAGTCGAGGGACTCAATAAAGTAATATCTTATAGTCAATGATTATTTTGTAACTTTTAATAGTTGGAGGACTCAAAAAAGAAGTACCCTATAGTTAGGGGACTATTTGTGTACTTTACCCTATAAATTAATGAATTTAAAGATTAATACAAATCAAAATAAAATTTATGAATTAAATTTTAAAATTAAAAAACATTTTTCTCTTAATGAAAATCTGCAAGGTATCCAAAGTTCCAAAGTTCAAAGCCTTGGAGGAAAAGACAGGTGGGGTTGCAAAACGGGCACCGATTGAAGCACAAGCAAAGAGAGGCTTAAAAGCCAAGCCAAGCCAAGCCTGACGTTTGCAGTGCAAAATTCACATGCAACGGTTCACACTAAATACACTGTATTTTCATTACCTTATAAAAATCAGGGACGAGTAAAACACGATTTGATTTTAATTATTAAAATTTTTAAAAGGTGAAATTAAGGTGGCTCCCACTGACAGAGTGGTGGTCCATCACTTCTTATAAATTTGAAGGTCTGTCATTTCCCATTTACTCGCATGGGATTTTTATACCAACGATAACAAAGATTGCTTTCGACTGCCCTTTTCTTCTACTTGGTTTTTCAGTCTTCAAAACATGGGACAGATTCTTAAGATATTGCATGACTTAAAGCCGGCCATGCTGATGGTGGTGGTTCAAGTAGTATTCGCCGGGCTTAATGTGCTTTACAAATTGGCAGCAAACGATGGGATGAACTTGCGACTCATCGTGGCTTATAGATTCTTATTCGCCACTGCTTTCATGGTTCCCTTGCTCTCATCGTTGAAAGGTTTTCTCTTCCTCTCTCAATCTTCATTTTTCTCTTCTAACCATAATTACATCATCAAATAACATCGTTCTTCACGCCATGTACGGAGACAATCAGAGAGGAACTTAATTTTTTTTATTAATACAATATGATTATAAGATAACATCTATTTAAAATCTTTCATCGCACATATATCCTACAGTTACTCAAACTCAAGATCTTACTTCTTTTTACTATTGAGATGGTTCAATGAGTTCCGAGTGAGGAACTAAACATGAATCAAATTATGTCCTTTTTACCATGATTCTTAGTTGAGAAGGGTTGAGGTTTTAGTCCATGCTGTTTCTAGATTTTATTCCATTTAGTATATAGATTTGCTTTTATATATATTTGATTATTAGTCTGAATATTTGAAAATATATTAATTACCCTGGTTTTTGCTGCGTAGGAAGAGGCCAAAAATGACATGGACTACATTTTTTCAAGCATTTCTCTGTGCGTTACTAGGGTAAGTACAGTTGGTATTGTAGCCTTTATTTAGTAAAAGATTCAATGGTGCATTTTTGATTACGTCAAATGGACCATTCAACACAAAAAGGATAACGAGATAATAAATGTTACACTGTAGGATTTATGCCTAGGTGAAGTGTACATTTCAGAGTGAATTATAGGTAATAATTTTCTAAACTTAGAAAGGTCCGTGGACCCTGATTTTAATTTTTGGATAAAATATACAAATGATCCTTCGACTATAAGGCGATGTTTTGTTGAATCTCTTAAATATTAAAAGTTATAAAATAGTCCTTCAACTATAGGGTGTTGCTTTGTTGAGTCCCCCGACTATTAAAAGTTACAAAATGATCACTCAACTATTTAGTATGTTTTCATTTTTCATTAAAAAATTAACTCAACAAAGTATCACCCTATAATCGAGGGACTATTTGTGCACTTTACCCAAAGTAAATTCTATAAATAACTTTAATATTTACTTGCATTTTGCAGGGGTTCACTAGCTCAGAACATGTACATAGAAAGCCTGGCCTTAACATCTGCAACATTTGTTTGTGCCATGGTTAATCTCACTCCTGCCGTAACTTTCATTATTGCCATCACTATTGGGTATGTATGTATCTATGCATGTATGTATGTTTCTTTTGACTAAAACTTTGATGGGTCCAATACAAAAAATTTTGACAGATTGGAAAAGTTAGCATTGAGGACAATGGCAGGGAAGGCAAAGGTGTTGGGAACTGCAATTGGAATAGGTGGGGCAATGATACTCACGTTTTACAAAGGATTCCAATTCAATATATCAACCCATATTAACCTTCTCCCTAATGGACCCCATGCCTCTAACTCCTCACATGCTACTCATCATCTGTTGGGCGCTTTGTTGGCCTTTGTCTGCTGCATTTGTTATGCTCTTTGGATGAACATTCAGGTAATTCAAATACCACCTTTGCTTACTTTCAAGCTGACATATTTTGAAGCTTTTCCTTTTGTCATTTGTTTCATAGGCCAAGATGGGTGAAAAATACCCGTGTTATTACTCGAGCAAGGCGTTGATAAGCGTGATCGGAACCGTACAAACAGTTGCATTCGCATTGTGCGTGGAAAGAGACATGAGTCAGTGGAAAATAGGGTGGGATGTCAGGCTTCTCACCGTTGCTTACGCGGTCTGTAATATGTTGAGTCCAAATCTTTAACTGGTTTTAAGGGTTTAGGGTTGAATATAAGGAGTTTTTTTCATTGGTGTAGGGAGTTTTTGGAATGGGATTGACGTTTTGGTTTATAGCTTGGTGCGTGGGGATTAAAGGCCCGCTTTATACATCTATTTTTAGCCCTTTGGTACTCGTCGTAGTAGCCATTGCAGGCTCCTTGTTTCTCCAAGAAAAACTCTATCTGGGAAGGTAAGTGAATGTATATTTGGCCAATGCTTATAGACATTGATTAATGAAATCGAATCGAATTAAGTGAGCAGTGTAATTGACATAGGAAAACTTCTTGTGTGTGCGTGTAATGACAGCATAATTGGAGCAGTGCTAATTGTGGTGGGACTTTATGTTGTGTTATGGGGGAAAAGCAAGGAGAAGAAGAAGATTAGTCAGTCAATTACTTCTCCAAAAAATAAAGCTATGGAGCTTGCTGTTACTTCTTTTGACGACAACACTTCCATTATTAGCAACTATCACATTATTTCTGTCGGTAAAGAATCACCAATGAAATAGGGAAAAAAATGAGAGAAAACAAGAGAAATCTCTCTCTCTCTATTATATAATAAGAAGAGAAATAGAAGATAAAATGTTGGTAGAGAAATATGGAAATACTTTGAAGTTTCCTCATTTTCGGTCTACTTTATTGTTTTGTTTAATGATCACTCATGACTAAGTCTCCGTTTTTTAATTTAAGTTTTAAAAATAATAAATTGATTAACAATCAATCACTCGATTTTAGTAATCACAGTCCGCCGTTACTGGAGATGATGAAAAGTTGACTAGGCGTGTTAACTAATTACTTGATACCGCTTGACCACCATTTTGACCATTCTTTCTTTTCCATCTCCGCACTTTTCTAACTCCTCAAAACCCACAACTTCTCTTCACCATCTGTCACTAAATTCATTAAAGACCCTCTCCTCTTCTGTCACCATTTATTGTTTTTCATTGTATAAATCACCATTCATCCCATCACTTACCCATTAAAATAGTAGAATTTTCACCTCTTGTTATCTATCCAATTTTACAGTATAAGTCTATAATTAAATTGTTAAATGGATAAATATGTAGTTCACTTAAAAAATAAATTTTCGGGATATATTTGATTAGTAAGTGATTAATTATCATATTAGTTTATATCGATCTTCATTTTCTAGCACATTAGATTTTCAAATTCAGTAAAACTTCACAGAAAGTAGTATTTGAAACAAGTTACCAAAGATATGTGCAACAAAAGCAAGGATAGACATATAACAAGCTCATCTTTCTCGTTCCATGGCAAAGTGCATTTAACCAGAAGCAACACGTGAGGTTACTGATATCTCACTGCTGCTGAGTCTGTGAATGTCATTAGATGGAAGCCCTTATAGCTCCTCTTGCAGCTTCATGTTTCAGCTCAGCAGATTTACCGCTCCCATGGAAATACATGTATACTTGTTGTTATGTCTCAACAGCAACAAAGTTATAGATACCATACACCATGTGGGCGAGGGCGTTGCATTGAATCTGAAACCAATGAAGTAGAAAATCTACACAAACAAAAGAAATTTCATTAAAATGGTCAAGGAAAATGGAGAGAAATATCTCTCAACTTTTGCGCAAACTTCAACTGCAGTCACGATGTTCTCAAGCCTTCAGCAGGACAGACAACATTCCTTTCTCAAGCCTTCAACTGCAATCTAAAAAGGAGACAGCCATGCGAGAATGGATTACCAATGCTTGAATCAAGGTATCCTTTATAGCACGTCTTTTTCTCCCAGATTTTAGTAAAGAGACGAGAAACAAAAATAGTGCTGCTAGAGTGTTGTGGGATGATTTAGTGGTCGGCCCTCAACCGGAGCTTGGCTTCTGTGCTTTTCCTTTGAGAGTAGTGCATGTATAGAGGGTGAAGATTGGAGAGGGATATTAAAGAGAAGTTGTTGGTTTCAAATCGCGGTCGCGGTCGCGTTTTCGGTTATTTCGAATTTACCGTGATTACGGCCGTCGCGGGCGCTATTGCGGTCGTCGCGGACGCTATTGCGGCCGTTGTGGGAAACTCGGACAGCGACGAAACCGCTATATCGCGGACGAAATCGCGGTCGCGGATCGTTTTTTGAAACCCTGCAAAATGGTAATCAAAAGGTGTCAAGTCAGCAGTTAACACGTCTAGCCAGCTTTCCGTCACTCACAGTAACAACCGTTATCGTAGAGGAATCAATTTGTGATAAATCAATCATATCAGTGACCGATTTATTACTTTTGAAATTTCAGTGAGAAAACAAAATTTATTCCTCCCCAGCTCCCCTCCCTCTCCCTCCCGCAGCCCCCCTCCTCACGTACCCGTCTCTCTCCCTTATAAAATTACAATATAAAGGTTAGCAACTATGATCGTAAATTGAATATATAATTTGGATATTTTTTTATAATAATAAAATTAATTATTTTAGATCATACAAGAATCATATATGAAAAATGTTACAAATTTGAACAAAAAATAGATACAAATAAATTTGACTGCATCGGCAAACGAACCATAAAAATGATTAAATTATTGAAAGAATACTGAGAATTGCAAATCAAAGCTGAATGTCGTGAGAAACTATCCACAAACGTGAAATCGCATATCTAAATTCAATCTGATGGTCCATAGCAAGGAAGAGCAACGGAATTACATATAAGCATCATTTTGATCAATCATAACGTCGTCAAATTCAACTCTGAGAAAACATAAAATAAAAAAAACGATTAAATAATCAAGAAATAAGACAAAAATGTATCACAAAAATATAAAAAAAACGTGTTACAAAGATATAATTATTTTTATTAAAAAACTATTAAAGAAAGAAAAAAAATGAGAATTGACGATCAACTACTAGAATCAAAATTAGTGTCTTCACCATCTAAATTAAAAAAAATTGATCTAATCTATAGAAAACATCACAAACTCTAAAGAGAGAGAGAGAGAGGCTAGGGTAAAAATAAACCTATGACGCATTCCATCTCTAATATATATAAATAATTGAAATCTAATATCAATCAGAATTAAAATAATATCCTTTTTAACATTGAATATTAAAATCAAAATCAAACTCTTTAAAATTTAAGTCTCTTTTATATAATTTACTTTATTAATATGAAAATAAATATTTAAATTATATTATTTTTTATTTAAGTGTCTACATTATTTTTTATCAATTCAAATGTCTAACGTTATAAGTATTATTATTTTAATTACTTTAGCCATAATGAATATTAAAAAGAGAAAATAACCTCAGTGACCAAAAATGTCTTATAATATACGATTTTAACAAACTTTTTTTGGATTTGTCAAAATGACCAACTAATCGCAATGCGATCGATAATTCGCAACGCGATTTCCGGTATCGCAAATCAGTTTCCAGATTCGCAACGCGAACTTCGACTATCGCATTGCGATTTACATATTTGCATTGCGATAGTCCAAGTTCGCATTGCGATTTATTCCAAGTTCGTTGCGATAGTCGAAGTTCGCGTTGCGATTTATTCCAAATTCGTTGCGATAGTCGAAGTTCGCGTTGCGATCTATTCCAAATTCGTTGCGATAGTCCAAAATCGCAACGACGGAATTGCATTTGTTTCTTAAGAATTTTCTCTAAAAAGATAGTATTCGCGCGGATGTGTCGAAGACACGTATTACCACGACCACGACCACGACACGACACGACACGACACGACCCGAGACGAGACGAGACGAGACGAGACGGACGGCGGCGCGCGAGAGTCCCCCTTGTTCTCTATCACTCAACAAGGAAGTGGGAAAGCCAAGCCTTAAATACCATTCCTAATAGTGTTCCCAATACTATGTGGGATTGAGCATTACTAACACTTGTTCCCAATACTATGTGGGATTGAGCCTTAAATAGTGATATTATTTTTGAATGTTTTGCTTAAAATTGCAATAATCGCGATTGATTGTAGATTGACTTTTAATTATGACATATTTAATCGTATAATACTAATGCAATTGGTTTCTGATTTAGTTGTTTTAAGGTGTATGATTGTTAATTGTTTCCTGAATAATCACATTGTATTGGAAACAAGTGTTGGTAATGCTCAATCCCACATAGTATTGGAAACACTATTGGAAATGGTATTTAAGGCTTGGTTTTCCCACTTCCTTGTTGAGTGATAGAGAACAAGGAAGACTCTCGCGCGCTGCCGCCGCCGCCCTCTCGTCCCGTGGCTGTGGCCGTGGTTGTGGTCGTGGTAATACGTGTCTTCGACACGTCCGCTCGAATACTATCTTTTTAGAGAAAATTCTTAAGAAACAAATGCAGTCGTTGCGAATTTGGAATAAATCGCAACGAACTTGGACTATCGCATTGCGATTTACATATTCGCATTGCGATAGTCGAAGTTCGCATTGCGATAGTCAACTACCGCATTGCGATTTACATATTCGCATTGCGATAGTCTAAGTTCGCATTGCGATAGTCCACTATCGCATTGCGATTTACATATTCGCATTGCGATAGTCCAAGTTCGCATTGCGATAGTCGAAGTTCGCGTTGCGAATCTGGAAACTGATTTGCGATACCGGAGATCGCGTTGCGAATTATCGATCGCATTACGATTTAGTTGGTCATTTTGACAAATCTAAAAAAAATTGGTTAAAATCGTATATTATAAGGTATTTTTTATCAATGAAATTATTTTTTCTATTAAAAAAACTCATTAAATGATATATGTCATATTCTTAAATATTTTATTTTAGAAAAAACTTAAAAATATATCATTAAATTAAAAAAATATTTTTTTAAAGAATCTCCCCGGCCCCACTTCCCTTTCCTTTTCCTCTCCCTCTCATCTCCCCAGCCCCACTCCCGCTGCCCCATCCTCCTCTAGCCTCCTCTCTCCCGTCCCCCTCCCCTTACCCCCTCTCCCTCTGGGGGGCCCTCCAACCCCCCTTTGTCCCCCTTCCCCAAGCAATGGCCGGCATAGGTATAGGATTATAATAAAAGTTTTTAAAGTTTGAGATTTTTTTAAGATTTCCGAAAATTAAGTTTTTTTTAAGAAAATATATTTTTAAGATTTTTATTTCAACTAAAAAAATTTAAATTATCAAAACATGACATGTGTCACTTAACGAAAATTTTTAACGGTCGTAACGTCTGATGCACTTAAAATGATAACATTTGTAACGTAAAAAAAAAGATTATATTCTGAACACTTATTTTTATATTAAGGCTATATATAGAGAAAATAACTTCAGTGACCAAAAATACCTTATAATATACGATTTTATTCAATTGTTTTTGGATTTGCCAAAATGACCAACTAAATCGCAATGCGATCGATAATTCGCAACGCGATTTTAACTATTGCATTGCGATTTTCCAAATTCGCAATGCGATAGTCCAAAATCCCATTGCGATAGCACTGTTCACCGTTGCGATAGCACTGTTCACCGTTGCGATAGTACTGTTCACCGTTGCGGTAGCACTGTTCACCATTGCGATAGTGATCAAAATAAGAAGAAAACTAATCAATAATGATCTTGAAGGTAGTTTACCTGAAAATAAATATAGTTGAAGGATCAAATCGTGAATGAAGCTGCTTGTTATCTATGAGCATTGTTTATCATTCTATCTTAAAGATTTTTAATTATTGAGTAATGTTTTGTTTGTGATGATTATGATGATAGTGAGCATTGTTTATAATGAAGCTGAAAACTGTACAGGGAGACCAACACATGGTTTGTCATATGAATTTTTCATGGACCAATTTGCTGTTGGGTGTGAAGCTAAAACATCCAATGGTTTAGTATTTGCCTGGTCTTGATTGATGAGCTATCACTGTCTCTCTGAAATATTGCATCAGTTTTGGTTCTAAAGATGTTTCACTGACATACTGGAAAAACATTTACTGTATAAAAAAAAAGATTAAATGAGCCTTAAATACATCAGCATCTGTTAATTAAGAACTAGACCTATTAAAATAATATTAGAAAAAGAAAATGCACTTGGATCCAGATATTGTGAACAGTACTATCGCAACAAAAAAATTCATTCTTAAACAAAATTAAACTTAAATAAATCCATACACCATTAAAGAGAATTCAAACAAAAAAAATCCCAAATTTAAAGTTTTTTTGCATCCTTCTGGACAGAAAACAACAGTAATATCGCAAATTCGCAATGTGAACAGTGCTATCGCAACGGTGAACAGTGCTATCGTAACGGTGAACAGTGCTATCGCAATGCGATTTTGGACTATCGCATTACGAATTCGAAAAATCGCAACGCGAATTTGAAAAATCACAATGCGATAGTCAGAATCGCGTTGCGAATCTAGAAACTGATTTGCGATATCGAAGATCGCGTTGCGAATTATCGATCGCATTACGATTTAGTTGGTCATTTTGACAAATCAAAAAAAAGTTGGTTAAAATCGAATATTATAAGACATTTTTAGTCAATGAAGTTATTTTCTCCTATATATAATAAAGAAAGCTGAATCCTAGGTATTATGTTTGAATTTGAAAAATAAGCAAGCCAGGAAAAGAGATGATAAGCTACGTTTTACTTTTAGCCTAACAGCTAGTGGTCCTGAATAGCCAGCCATTGGGTTGGCTAACTTCACCAAGCTGGTGTACAGGTTTTACTCAAGACCAATGCCACTGCCACTTGTCCAAATTTAATCAAACAGATTTACGCTTATAGAAACAACGTTAAATGCACACAACGAATGCCTCCATAGGATTCTGCACAAATGTCTAAACCCACATGATAAACCAACCACTTCTCTTCCAATTAAGGTATAGATCCAACGCCAGATACTGCCAGCAAAGGACCATTTCAACCACAACTGAAACATCAAAACCTCTATGCCATTCACAAACAACAACCCAACCCTCAAAACTTCACCAGCAATGCAACTTCACAGTTATCTTACAAGTTAAAGTCGACCAATAATGACAACATATTCAAATATCAAAATTGGACCACACCAACAAAGCACAAACCATGAGAGGGGCCAGGTTCCACAATTTCATTTTCTAATACCATATGCAAATGGTTGGCCAAATTGTCAAGGGTGAAGTCAACATATCGAAACCAAGGTTTTAACCAACCATAGCAACCTCATTACACTTTATTTTCCTAACAGAATGGCCAATCTAGACCTACAGCCACAGTTGATGTCAGAGTTCCATAATCACTATTGCACCTAAGACTAGATGAAAGTAGTGAATCCATATACGATCCAACACCTAAAAACCACAGGCCAAGTCACAGAGAAGCCACAAATTTCATAATTTATACCAATACTCATCGTGCTATAACTGCTGAAAATAATTTAACAAATATTGAACAGTAAAAGTCCATATAGATCAAGATAGACTAATCAAGGCTTCACCTAGTACCATGAAGATTTTAAGCATAAAGAAACAATGAAGGAAAGAATGTCATGGAGTAGGATATAAGAAAGAAAATAGATTACCTCATTTGCATAACAACTAAATTACAAAAATTTTAACAGAAAGCTTCTGGTGAAAACAATATGACAACAAGCATAATCCCTTAATTTTATGTGCACGGGTGTAAAAAAGAAACAAAACTGGATCAAATACATGGTAGTGAAGCCTACGTAATCATAGAGGACACATACCTACTCCAAAAAACCAATTAAGACGGAATTCTCTAAAACAACAAATGCCTTTAGAAGTATAAGCTGTACGTGAAATCTCGTGTGGGATTTCCAGGGAACACTGATGATAACAATAACTCCAATATGTTTCTGGCTATTTCAAAGTCCCTCTTCCTTTACGCTCTTTAAGGTCAGTGGGGATAATAAATACAGAATCTACACAAAGCCCTCCTTTGGAATGTGTGCAATCTATCTGCTTCACGGAAAATCGGACTTCAGTTGTTGGTTCTGAGGCGCTGACGATAAATTCCCCTACCTTGTAGTCTATCCAACATCCACGCTTATGGTTTCCATTTTCATAATCTTGTTCGGTATCGTCCAAATAGTGCTCACATGATGCTAGCTGACCATCAGAAGCAGAGAACTCAAATTTCACAGGCTTTATATCCCACCCATGCGTGTGCTCGAAACTAGACACCCGTCTTCCCAACCTTTTGGAAAATCTTCCAAGGTGAAGCCTGAATGAGAGAGTATACATATCAGCTGGAAGAGGAAACTTTACTACTCCATCTACTTCAAACCACCATATTTGCTGCAAATACGCTACAATATGGAATCTGGAAGAACAGCAAAATAGAGAATATTTATTAAAAATTATTAAGAAAGAAAGCTGGAGAGGAAAAAGTGGAAAGAAAATGTTAGCCATTGGCCAATGCAAATGAAAAATAATTTGTTCAATGGCATAAAATTTTGAAGATCTCTGAAGCACTGGAAAATTTCCAGGTTTACACTCTTCATAGAAAAAGATAAAAGATCAATAAAAATTTCACAATTAAGCACTACAAAGTTTTCATATGTAGAACAGAATCAATAATATCCTTTCAAAATATTTTGTTCAACTGATGAAACGCCATGAAGAAAGACTAAACTCAGTATATACGATAGAGATTAATGGAAAGTAGTCACTGGATGGGAACTTATTCTCTTGACACACTGTACAGTGATCATAGGAAGGAATAAAGATCAGGATTAAGGACAATGTTAAAGCATCATACTACAAATATATACCTTTAGTACGTTGGAAACTGTATCACCCTAAATACATTGAACACAGCAATCACTCAAACTGAATGCAGTGCATATACTTTTGACATAAAGATGAGTATTAAAATCAGATCAATCTCCACGAGAAAACAAAAAAATACATTCATTGACAGGACGAGATTTACTACCCCTTGATCATTCTGATCAACACAAACCAAGAACTCGGGACCATATAATGTCTAAATAAAGGAGATGAGATTTTATGGAAAGTGAAGGGCTACCTCTGAGTCGTATTACCTAGGCAGTGTAATTATATAAACCAAAACGTTAAAAAACGGCTCTACGTAGTATAAAACATCACTAGGAGGAAAGAAACTTCATATATAACCATCTAAAGGCAAGCACAAACATTTGTAGACAAGATAAATTTTCAAAAGGTAAGCAAGAGAAGAAGAGATTCATTTCTCACAACCCCTAAAAAATATAATAAATGATGAAAGGAAGAAAGTAATGTACAGAAGTACATACATAGATGGTGAAATGGTTAATTATTTGTTTCACTGTATAGCAACAGGCAAATGCAAATTAACTCTTAGTGCACTAATAGGAAAATTACTTCCAGCACAGAAGCATCCTTATGAGCAGCATACAGAGGGAGATAGAAATTGAAAGTTTAACATATTAGAATCTTATCTTTCCTTATATACCTCTTCCAAAATCCAACCTTAAAATATCGCTTCAGATTATTAATGTGGCAATGAGGACAAACATTATCTCTAAACAAGATTAAATAAAAGATCTCATCATCATCTCAACATTAACGACGAACAAACAACCATGAAAACTTTCAAAGCTTTCACTCTATCTACATGATACCATTTGAATGAAAAAAAACTTCAACAGACAACGAAAGCATAGAATGCCGCCTTTAAGTAGCACTCAAATGCATTTCCTTCCACCAAAAGTTAAATGAGACACACAATTAATAACAATTAATAATACAATTCACCGGATATCACATTTCAATAAACATGTAGCTTAACCATCTATATGCTCCATGAAAAAGTAAAATCATCATAATTACTTCCATTTTGTGTTTTTTCAAGTAATCAATACAGCATTCTAACAAGCTGGTTAAAAATCACACTAGAAACATTTCAAGATGCAAGTATGTCAATCCCATATAAAGTCAATCCAATATAAAGTAAATGTCAATATCAATAAATTCTACTAGTGACTTCAGTATTGAAGCATAATGATATAAATGTCTAACCTAGATTCTTCTGTAGAAACCCAGTTCCAATATCTCCGATCATCAATTCCGGTTATCGCCATCCCTTTTGCAGATATTGCCATGCATACCCTCCCAGTCACTCTGTCCAGCCATACTTCCTACATAACCCATTTCGACGATCATTAATCTTCACTTAAAGTATGTCTAGTCATTACTAAACTCGAAATAAAGCACTAAAGAAGAAAGAAAAAAGACAAAAAAAAGAAAGCATTAAAAGGAAAACAGATGCAAGACCCTCTTCCTTAACGCTCCCAAGAAAACCCCATTTGCATAAACAAAAGTTGTTAAACTTGTTTTCTTCAAAAAGTTACACACCTATTCTTCCCAAAATATTAAGATATAGAAGTATTAAACTTACTCAGAACACAAACAATTTTGAAAAGGAAAAAAATCTAAAAAGTAATAAAAACAATCACAAACCCCCTCATGCTCAATCCTTCCAAAACAAATACAGAAGTAAAAACAACCAAATGAACCCAAAACTCAAAGAGCCAGAACGAATATTTAAAGCAATAATCAAATAAACCAAAAAGGAAGGAACGGCTTTAATCAAAACCCACCTTATTTCCATCATCAAAAGGAATGGGGCGAGAGAGAAGGGCAAAAATATATTTTTTGGACAAATTCTGGGACCTTTGGGGTGGCACTAAATCCAGCAGATCATGATAATTGGTGGGTAATTTCATTTCCCAAACGGAATCCGAAGACGCAGCCCCTCTAAAAGCTCGATTCAGCCTGGCGAGATTACAAATCTCCGGGGGAGTCAAGTAAGTAAAGACGCAGGCCACGCAGCTCTCGGGTATATCCCCTAAACCCGGACCCAAGGCCGTCCCATTTGTTCCTTCCGTTAAGTTGGATATAGACGCACCCATCGAACCCTTTTCTCTTCCCTCTCTTCTTCTTCTTCTTCTATATTTGCTTTTGTTTCTATACATATAAAAATTCAATTGGAGTTAAATAAGTTGTTGGGAAGAGTAAAGGTGGAAGAAAGGGGGGCTGCTGATGTTGGAAATTTTCTGGACATTTGGGATTTACACTCTTTATTTCTCTAACACCATTACCCCGCACCCCGGAAAATATATTTTTAGTGATGACAGGAAAGTCTAATTTTTTTAATTAATTTAGAATAGGTACAACACAATATTTTTATTTTGTTAAAATTAATTTTATTGTATTTTAATAATAAATTTTAATTATAATTTATTATTCAAAAATTTATTATTAATAAAAATATGAAAAATAATTTTTTTAATAAACTGATTTTTAAATATATGTTTATAAATTTTAATTATATAAAATAATTATGATCAATTTAACAATTTGATCATAAAATATCGATTAATAAGACAAAATAAGTATTTAATTACTTTAATCTTTAAAATTTCAATTTAATTACGGAAGTAAACAATTGACAGGCTCATTAATTATGATTTGATATTACTGTTTTGTTTTATTTTTGTTTATTTAAAAATTTAATGTTATTTGATATTTAGATTATTGATCGACTAATTATTAATGTTAAGTTAACCTCAATTATTTTATATTTTTAACATTAATGTTAGTCATTTTGGGCTCTTATGTGAAAAATAAATTTAGTAAATATTAAATTAGTTTAATTTAATCTAATTAATAATATTATTAATATAATATATAGGACATGAAGATATAAAACTATAAAGAATATGTACGAATCAAATAATCTCAATGGTTAAATGATTTATTGTTATCTTTTGAGGTATTGGATTCGAGCATTTCGTATGCAGGAATATAAACGTTCATTATTAAATAATTTATAATTTTTGAACATATATTATCTTATAATCAGACTTATTTATAAAAAAATAATACACAATTACAATATTACCCCTAATTGCTTTCACAAATGGTCACTTTGAATCATATTCTTTTTTTTAAGTAATTTACATCTCATCGTTTTAATTTTTGATCAAAATATACCTGGTTAAATGGAAATCGTTAGTTAACTAACAATCAATTCATATTACAAACATTAATTTTTCACATGTGTCTAATGATGAGATGACATATATCATATCATCACTTTAAAATAACGTGTCACTTGTCACATTATCAATTGAACATATGTAAAAAATATATCAATAATATGGGTTAATTATCAATTAACTATCTATTTTCATCTATTAAAATTTATTTTAATGAAATATTTAAATATGAGAGTACATAACACTTTAAAAAAACAAAACGAATATTTATACAAAACGTGAGGAAATATTTTTTTTATCATTATGTTAACAAAATATTATAAAGGACATAGATAGGGGTGAGCCCCAAGTATTTGGGGATTCTCACGTGCGGTAGTCTAATATATGATTAAATAAATATGCTACTAGAAATTTTTTTTTTAATATTTATGGTAAAACACTACTTAAAACACTATAATTTTTTACCGGAAATGTTATTATTAGGCGCTTTATCGGGTTTGTTAACATATTTGATAAAGCATTACCTAAAACATTATTTTTTAACCGGAAATATTAATATTAGGTATTTTATCATAAATGTTAAAAAATATTAATGTTTTAGGTAAAAAAATAATATTTTAACTAAAATTTTTTATCATAAATTTTAAAAATAATAATATTTCTAATAATATTTTTCTTTAATCATATATTAAGACGGTTGTAGGACAAAACTTCCTCAAGTATTTGCATAAACCGATACAACAAATATGGGCCTCTATTGATTAATCTATGTCGTCGTTGGCACCATTGCTAATATATAAATTGACGCCAATAATTTTAATTCCAAAACCAACCCTCTTGAATTAAATTAGGCAATAATTTTGTGATTACAACATCAACAATTTAGTTATATTAAAAAATAATGATATAAGAAAACTTAAAAACCAATCACCTTTCAATTTAATAAATTTGGTTAAATATCAACGAGTGTTAGTTGAAATGGTAAGTAACTTAATATCGTTTAAACAAAGTCTCGGGTTCGAGTCATTATGTATGCAGAAAATCCTTCTAGGAGACTCACCCACCAAAATTAGGTGTGTGACGCGAGTCGGTCCGGATTAATAAAGGCAAAGCCTTTGAAACCGAGAGAAAAAAAATTGTTTAAATTATTTCACAAACTTTTCCTTTCCTTCAAATCAGCCTTCAGATTTACTAAGCTTAGTCATTAACCCTTAATTTGCTTCAAATTTCTATTGGTCAAACTTCCTGTTTGTCCTTCAACAGATGAAAAATTAAGTTTGTTTTGATGCCGATCGTCAAAGTTGAATATTTGTAATTAAAGAAAATTATTTTGTGGACTAGAGTCAACTTTCTTTTATGTTTTTAATTTATTTAAAATTAATTTTTAAGTACTCATTCATCTTATATAAAGAAAAACTTAAATATTTATTCTTTAAAAAACAACATAAAAAATAAAGTGAATGATTTTTATTTAAGGGCCGTTTAGCATGTTAATCAAACCCTAATCAGTGTTGACCCTAAAAATCCGACATGCTTCGTTTTTCTATGCCCAACACCAAACAGGAGTAAAAGCTTTGAAGCCATCGGGTTTCTGTTGTCGTGCAATTTGGGTCAGTTTAAAATTCAACTTGTTAATCTTAGATTAAAAAGGGATAGCAATCGATTATAACAAAAATATATATAATTTCATGTGGTTTTTTAAATTGAATACGATAATATTTTAAATTAAAATTTTAACTTGTTTTAAGTTTCCCTTCTTCTTCTTTTTTTGTGGATTTTAATTTCTATTTTTTTCATTTTTGTTATTGATAATGACATCAGTTTTGATGCTAGTCGTCGACCGTCAGTATTTATTATTTTTCTTTTCTTTCATTATAGTGTATCTTTACTATTTTATTGTTTTTAAATTTTTAATAAATTTACCTTTGTGGCACGTTTTTTCTTGTTTTTATGGTACGTTTTCAATCGTTTGATCGTTGTTTTTATTTTTTTATTTTTTTAAGGGTTAAATTTGACATCATCACGACTGATCAATACTTATTTATTATCATGTAGATTTTCTTTACTTTAGACCATCAAATTAAATTTGAGTATGCAATTTAAAAAATTAATCGATCTGAATTAAGTTTCAATAATTGATCGGTTAATCAAATTTTATAAAAGTATTTTGTAACTTTTTATTATCGAAACGAGCAAGGTAAGCTTATTAACTTATTATACAAGTAAAACTAAAACTAAATAGCAGAAAAAGATTACATGAATCACGTTGATTGATACGACATTTACATTATTATTATTATTATTATTATTATTTTGGGTCATTGATATCATTTTCATCCGCATGTGTTTGTCTTGGCTTCGGAAGGAAATTCCATGGGTGATTCTGCTATATGGAAATTAATTTAATGTAATTTTTAACTTTTTTTTTTTATAAAAACCGTTAATTCTATTAAAAACAACAAATATTCAAATAAACTTAAACAAAAAATTAAACATGAATCATACAATAAAAATATTAAAAAATTTAATCAAATATATTCAATCAAAAGATAGATACGACAGATCTGACCGTATCGACAAACGAATCACATAAAGGGATCAAGTTATTGAGGGACTCAACAAAGAAACATCTTATAGTGTGAGTAATTATTTTATAATTCTTAATAGCTAAAGTACTCGTTAAAACAAAACATTATAGGTGGAGACCATTTTTGTACTTTACCCTACATTAAAATGGTATACTTTATTCAAATAAGCCCTTATACTTTCTTTTTGCTAAAATAACCCCCATCATTTTACTTTTTATTCATTCAATAATCTATATTTCGTATTATTTTTCTTTACAAAATTGTTATAAAATACTTTCCATACTAATATATGTTTTCAACTTTTTCTATTTCACGGATCCAAAGTTTTAACACTACAGCAAAATTAGTCTTCAACGGTATTTTTAGCGGCGTTTTAAGAGTAAACGATATTAATTTTAAACGTATAACGGCGTTTACAATCCAAACGCCATAAAATAGAGATGAATTGAGAGGGAAAATATGGGGCAGTTTCCTCCTAAAAATTTTAAATTATCTAATATTTTAGATTTTTTTGAATATTCTTTTATTACTAATATGCTTTTGTTTCCTTCAAAATTTATGTTTGTTTCTTAATATAAAATCTTATGTACGACAACCAATCTTAAATAACTCTGCAAAGAAACTACACCAAATTCATATCAAGAGGATTGACAATTGATAAAAAAATACAACAAATAAAAAAATTGGAAAATTTTGGGGTCATTGAAACAAATCACTTCATGAAAATGATACCTTCAGACTTTTTCTCTATTTTGTTATATTTTCTCCAATAAAAAATTGGAAAATTTTGGGGTCATTGAAACAAATCACTTCATGA
This sequence comes from Hibiscus syriacus, assembly GCF_006381635.1. Classification (NCBI taxonomy): domain Eukaryota; kingdom Viridiplantae; phylum Streptophyta; class Magnoliopsida; order Malvales; family Malvaceae; genus Hibiscus; species Hibiscus syriacus. The sequence goes on from NW_024063349.1 coordinate 1,664,782, forward strand.
AAAATGATACCTTCAGACCTTTTCTCTATTTTGTTATATTTTTCCACCCTATTTGATTTTGATTTTCTTATATCACACACCAAATAGGCCATTGAACATACACACCTTATATATATACAAATGTTTGGTTCAAAATTCTTTAAAGAAAATAGGTTTAAGGGTCATCTTTATTCTTGTAATAGATCTAATTTATCATTTTCGCCTCTATCGTATTTTCACATTAATTTAGCCCTCGAAGTTGTTTAATTGCATCAATCTATACCCTACCCCTAACTTAAAATCTTAAATTGATAACTCTAAACCCTAAATCATAACCGCGGAACCTCTAAATCATAAATCGTAATCCTTAACTTAAAACTTAGAATGATGCAATTGAACAACTTCAATGACTAAATTGATGTGAAAATATGATATGAACGAAAATGATAAATTAAATCTATTATTATAGTGGCAAAAGTTGCATTTTTACCTAAGAAAATAATATTTATTTATATCGCTTGTGTCATTTAATGGGTTCCATGGCAAAATGGGGGTGTGAATTGAACCCACAAAAGCTGGATTTGGCATTTTACTTGCAAATATATGATGAATTTAATGAGCATAGAAACAAAAGACTTGAGCGCTCTCATCGACGGACAACTTATAATATTAAGCTGCATGCATTTTGGCAAATTTATAGCCACTCAAAATGAACCCAATCATGGCGGCTTCACTATGTAAACGTGCTCAATCACCATGCCTCCATTTATTTATTGTCCTTTGGCTTTTATGAACCTTAAAAATATCACTTGTCTCCATTAATGTTACGTTGTTGTCACCTCTCTTCTTTTCTTTCGCTGCAAAAATTAAGGTTTTCAGTTTTTTTTTTAAATAATTCGTGTTGATTATAAGATAATATTTATTCAAAACTTTCTTAATCATTGATAATATAAATCCTACGCACACAGCTGTTCGAACTCAAAATCTCCAACTCTCTAAAAATAATAATATTTTCTTATACTATTAAATTCACTAGATGAATTCAGGATCTTCGATTTTCTAATAAAGAAAACTGTTGATGGCGATATTTGGGCTTTTGGCCCCATAACCAGCTGTAACCAGTTTTCTGTTGTCAGCCTGTCATGACCTACAAAATAAATAACCCGTCAATATTTAAGCACGTGTTCACGAATCTTTGTGTAAGGTTTAGAAAATAAATGTTATGTTTATTTTTTATAGAATACAAATATTTAAGAAAATATATTTAGTTATACTTTTGAATTTTTTTGGTTATTTTCATTAAAATTATTTCGGAAAAATTAGATAAGTTTAGAACAATGGTTTTTCAACCTAAACAATTAGTTTAAATCCATAAAAATATTATCAATAATTTTAAACTATTAAATATCTAATCCGAATTCATATAAATTTAGGAAAATTTTAATTTCATTTCTCATATTTATATTATTATAAAATATATTCTATATTTATTATTATATTTTTATCACTGAAAATAATTTTTTTCTTGAAAAACAGAATTTTAAAATTTTAAAAATAAAAATAATTTTTAATTTTTAATTCGATTTTATCAAAATGGGTTTCCTTTGATGAATAAATATGGTTCAACATGAATAAATAACTTAAAATTATTTTTAAAAAATATTAGGATATATTAAATATTATTTTTTTAACAATTTAATAAAAATGGTACCTGGCCTCCATTATTAGATCAAGGTCTTATCTACAATTCTATAGATAATTAATTTGGTGTCCAGCTGTTTATTGATGTATCCTATCATTCTTCACATGAATATTTATAATTTGGTATTCATCTTTTAGATATTAATCATATCAGTCATCTAAAATAATCAGATCAGATCATAAGATATACTATATTAATTTATACATTTTTTTTACAAATAATACAATTTAGAAAAATTCATATGGATAAATATAAAATTTAAATATATAAATTATATAAAAAATACATGTATACACATAAATAAATATTTTTATTCTTTTTTATGCATGTAAATATTTTTATTAAATAAAAACACAAATGTACACATATGATTGATTCAGATTATTTAATCGAGGTGGTTAATTTAATTTGATTATCGGTTACATATATTTGAATAGAAGTACGAACCAAACGACATAGGTGGTAAAAAAATTATTGTTGTTTCTTAAAGTCCCGGGTTCGAGTATCATGAATACTAGGAGTTTGAGCGTTCAACATTAAATAGATAAGAATTAATTGTCTTATACTTACCCATATTAATAATAATAATAAAACTGGTCAATCATATGTATATATTTAAATATTTTAAACTTAATATAAAAATAACTCCTCAAATATGAAATAATTTAATCTAATTATTTACTTTAAAAATAAAAACTAAATTAAGAAAAATAAGGAATCGAGTTTTTGGGTATCCGACTCGAGCTAGTATTTTCGGCTTGGGCCCAACTTATTAACATATGTAGTTTATTGAGCCGGGTACTCGATTTGTAATTTTCATTTTTTTTTTAAAAAAAATTACTCGATTTATCCTATTAGATCATTGGGTCGAGTTTTCTTTTGTTTTGCTGAACACTTCTAATTGTTGACACTCTCAGAAGTGGTATAAATAAATTTGAATTGTAGTATTATAGTTTAATTTTTTTTATCAAATATGTGAAAAATTATAAAAAAATGTTATTAAAGAAGTAGGGACAAATAATAATAAATAGTGATGTTTAAACAATTGAAGAGATGGGATTGAAGATAAGAGTAGTTGTTTACTTCTTTGGGGGTGAAGATAAGGTTATTTATTATAAATCGATAATATTAGTGATTAATTTGTTACAAATCGATAACATTAGTGATCATTTTGTTACTTTTTAAACTTTAATGGGAAAAATGAAAACTTATTCAAATATTAGTGATCATTTATGAAGTTTAACCTTTAAAAAAATATCTAATGATCACATGTTGAGTAATGAAACTTTTATGTATAAATCATGTTGAATGCGATCGTTTTAGTAGTGAAAAGATAAAAAAAATCAAGGGTAAACTACACGTTTAATATTTAAATTATTACTTTTATTTCTTTTTGGTACTTAAACTTTATATTTTTAAAATTATATCTAATATTTAGTTTATGTTTCATTTTGATACCCCTCCATTAAAAACTTAACGGTTATATTGATATGTCACCATAAGATAATGCCATATCATCATTGAAAAGAATTTAAAAATGTAACGTCAATGCTTCTGTTAATTTTTTAATGGTGAAGTACCAACTTGAAACTTAAAGTAAATGTTAAGTATGATTTAAAAAATAAAGTTTGGATATCAAAATAGAACAAAAAAAATAATTTATGTACTAAACTTGTAGTTTACCTAAAAATATCAAAGTGGATGTTCTGTCTGTCATCCCATTCAGAGTCACAGACAGTGAGAAAAGTGGTTCCGTTCATCAAACTCCATGCAGAGATCCAAATATCAGAGTAAAGAGAAGCAACAATGGTTATTTATTAAGAACAATGAAAAATGATAAACGGAAGAAAGAAGAAGAGAGAGCAAAGTATTAAGTTATTTCTAAGTATATCCAAAATCAGACTTACAAGAGCTTTTATAATGGGCCAGCTTATAACCACTGAGCCCAACTAATTGGAAACAATTACAACAAAATATAACAGACTATATACTCTATTATTCTCTTGGTCGCTCTTTATGAAAAATTTCCTCCCATGAAAGCACACCAAGCCTTCTCCTCATCGCTTTAAACAGAGATGGATCAATATTTTTTGTAAGCACATCAGTAACCTGCTCAGAGGAAGGAACATAATTTACAAGCAGTTTTTCAGCAAGAACTTTTTCCTGAACAAAATGAAAGTTAATCTCAACATGCTTTATCCTAGCATGATGTATGGGATTTGCAGCCATGGACACTGTAGAGGTATTATCACACCATACAATTGGCTTATTTGCAAAAAAAACACCAATTTCTAACAAAAGCTGTTGCACCCATACCAGCTAAAAAACTGAATTAGCAAGGATCATATATGTCCCCAAGGACCACATATATGTTCCAAAGGACCAAATATACGTCTCGAAGGACCTTATATATGTTCCAAAGAATCATATATATGTCCCGAAGGGCCACATAGAACCTTCGACTCTTGGCATGCCAATTATAACCACAACTCTCATCTCACATAACATGGGCTTAAACATTTATATGTTTTATGTATTCATCTAGTAAACTACTTCATCACATATACCGGTACTCATATAACTCATATCATTTCTCATATAATCACATATGTTCTATCTCTTAACATATATCATATGTGCATATATTCATTTATCTCATACCATATAGCTTATGTTTGTTCATTTATGTTCATATGGATCACATAGCATATATCAAAACATATAAACACATATCACTTATGCATGTACTCATAATGATCATAACATATGCATGTTTCTAACTATTGATCCATGAAATTCAAACATATGAAATAGACTTATCACAAGTCTTATTTTCATAAAACAATATTTATACTATAGTATGCACTCACCTTAGCCTCACTTAGTCCAAATCAACTCCTATAACTTGTTATCTCTCGATTGACCGATTTTAACTCTTTGACTGTTCCGGAACTAACTTATGTTCGATATCTACACCAATGTACATTTGATACGAATATTAGAATTCTAAACCTTATGAATCAATCATCAATAATCTAAGCTAAAAAGAATACTTAATTTAAATTTCCACTTTAAGTAGTATCGGTACCCAAGGTATGGTGCCGATACTTCCCTTATTGTGGTAGCGATACTGTGCTATGGTATCGATACCCTTTTCCCGGTTCTGGAATTCCATTTCAAAAATGGTATCGATACTTTTCTAAGGGTATCGATACTACCCCTTATGTATCGATACTCCTTGAATGATTTATCATATTTTAGCTTTTGGTATCGATATTGTTCATACAGTATCGATACCCTACTCTAAATATTCCCCATTTCCTATTGAAGTATCGGTACTGGATGAATCAATACCGATACTCCTTGCCCATAATTCACTCCTTAAACCCGAAAATTTACCAATACTCACTTAAACCTTCCATTTTGAACTCCCTTCTTGCCACTAAACTTAATTACACTTAATCAAATCATCTTATATCCATATAACACATCATTATCTTCAAAACTCATCCTTTATCTTGAAACCAAGAATCTTATTAAATTTACAACATATTCTAATCTCATTTCTAATACATCATACTTCTTAATTTAACTAATGACAAGTCAAATTTAATCTTAAACTTATCAACTATTTTCCAAGATTTCACTTAGAAACCTCTTATCTTCAATCTCTCCCAACTCATTACTCTTTGAGTTTTAAACCACTTTAAACTTTCCTTAAGCTTTCCTAACCCATCAAGAATCAAAACCATTCTTTAATTGCAAGAAATAACCAGCTGACATTCAACTCACCTTAGATAGGGAGCTCACGTTGAGAGAAGGAAGAAGAGTGAAGATAGTTTTGGATATTTTCCTTTTTCCCCTTTTAAACTCCACGTGTGTATATCCTCACCATAACCAATTTTTAATTCATTTACTTGTCAATTGACCATTTTGCCCTTCTATTCATTCTTCTTTGATATTTAGTCCTACATAAAATATAACACTTAAGTCCTTGAACTTTTCAATTTATCTAATTTAGTCACTAAATTCTAGAATTTTACAATTTAGTCACTAACTCGATATTTAAGATGTTACAGTTGAAAAATAAAGTAAATGATGAATTTGTTTTTCTGGTCTTAATCTAAGGTATTAATGTTTAGTTAGCTGCATATCACGTTTGTGTTGCTTGAAGACAATCAAATATCTAGGTTTGGGGGTGTGATAACTCTCCAAAAGAGTTATCAATTTAACATTGTTTACCTAGGTTTGTCTTGGAATTAAGTATGTTTAATAGCATTTTAGGTTTAATTTAGTCTTATTTTTATATATTTTTGCATTGTTTAAAGTTTGATTAACTTAGGCTAATTTCTGGATTTTTCTGCTAAAAAGTGCAGATGTTACTGTAAAAAGCAAATACTACAACAACTGATGACTCACCAGGCTAGGAAGAACCTTATGGAATTGGGATAGTTGTATCCTCTCCAACCAACTATTGCTATATGGTGAATACCCATTTGAGACAATTTTGACCTCCTCACCTATAAATAGGACCTCCCCTAGCTCATTTAATCATCAATTCTTCATTCTATCTTCTTCCACACAAATTCTCTCATCTCTTCTCCATGACCGCCTAAGCAACACTGAGCAAGGGACTGCTGCAGCATTTGAGAGCCAGCCTTGTTGAGTAGCATCGACAGTCAGCAAGATCACTCAACTACTTAGACTTTGCCTGAGATAGGGAAGTTTAGCTAGTTGATTTTTATATTTGGGATGTTTAATGTTTCAAACTTAATCGTTTGGTTGGAACACTTGTTTATATGAATGTTGTTTAATTTGTTACTTTGTGTCTTATGTTTTATGAATGATGAAAGAGATTTCATTCTTCAATGTATGCTTTTATTCTGTTTAGAAATAAATTGAATGATTTGCATGCTAATTTCATGGTGTTAGTATCGTAAGATGCAAATGCATGATGAAATGTATGCTGTCAACATTTAGCATTATTACTATGTGATTGAATGTCTTAGTAAGAGCTATTTCATATTAATTCGTTTATAGCAATTGATGCTAAATACATTGTAGCTAAGTTAATTGCATGAATTGAGTAAGAAGTCTCAATTAATATCCTAAGCCATTTGATTTCTGACTTTGTGTTGTTCCTAATGCTATAGCATAAACCTACCTCTATTACATTATATTTTCTCTTTTAATACTTGTTTCCTTCACATGCCATTTCAACCAACATTTATTTCCCTAACTCAATTGTAAACTTTCTGCTCTTTATGGGTTCACATCCGAAATCCCAAAAAAAAATCCACTTTATTACTTGGTGACGATACGTATATTTGCGTGATTGATATAACATATTTTATAGCATCAGCACTGATGAAGATGAAGTGGGAATGGAGGCAGGTAGCAATGGTGATGAATGTGATGATAGTAGAGATGCAGGAATTTGTACTAAAGGGGAAATGTAAGCAGATAGAGAAAGCCTCTATGAAGAAAAAAAACATGGTTATCCTGTAAAGATGTAGCAGAAACCATTTTGTATCTGGAAAAATTAGAAATGAAAGGAAAAAAAAGCAAACTTAGCCTTTCTAGAAGCACCAATTTAAGAGAATGATCAGGAGGAAGTTGAAAATGTAAAGAAGTCTGCCACCCTTTCCAAGCATCAATTTTGAAGTCAATATCACAAGGAAAAACAAACTCATCAAATTGAACATGTCTAGAAACTTACACTCTACCTATAGAATCTAAACATCTATACCCTTTGTGTTTAGGAGAAAAACCCAAAAACAAACATGGAGATGACCTAAACTGAAATTTATGTTGATGAAATGACCTTAAGAAAGGAAAACACAAACATCCAAAAACTCTCACCATACAAAGATTAGGAATCTTACCAAACAATTTAAAGTAAGAACTCATACCTCCCAAAGCTAAAGTAGATAGCCTATTGATGAGAAAAATGGCATTGGCAAATGCATCATTCCAAAAGGACAATGACATTGAAGCCTGAGCCAGCATAGCCAAGCCAACTTCAACAATTTGTCTATGTTTCTGATATGATCTCGGTTATGTGTTCTGAGTCATATACGATGTTGCCCGATCGTGATTATAGTAAGAATTTCATAGTTCTTTGTTTGAAAACTGAAAATGCATAAACAACGTTATAAGAAGGAAAATATGTATATATGAATATGTGTATGAAAGTAATGGAAATGATAGAATGAAGTTGAAGTTGATTGTAAATGAAAGAAGTGTGGTGGTGATAGTGGTTGAATGGATGTAACGAAAATGATGAAGGATGTTTGTGGTTGGCATGGAGAATGGTAGTAATTCAAAGGATGGATTGTGACCCTCTAACTATATATGAGTTAGGAACCAACAATATAATAAAGATGGAATCGAAGGGATAGAGGGTGGAACGTGACCCACTAGCTATAGTAGAGCTAGGAACCAACGCTATAACAGGATGAAATGGATGAAGGCTTTAAGACCGATAAGAAACCGATAGAGTTCTAATCCAAGAACTAAAATGAAAGCAACCTTTCAAAGAGTTTATTATGCCAAAAAAGTTCTATGTACAAATGCAATGGAGGTGCCTATTTATAGTGTTGATAGGCACCATATGAAGAGTTTTTATAATTAAAATAAAACAATCGCCTAAATGCAATTAAATTCAATTAAATGACTTGTCATTCTTTTTATCCTTTGATGGCTGGCCATGTAGATTGAAAATGGATGAATTAAGCTTTAATTTGAGATAAGTTCAACCTTAAATTCGTCCAAAAAGGAGAGTGACTCTTGGGCTGCCTTGCTTTGCTTGTAAATGGAAGAAAAGAGGATAAATGAAATCATAGGATGAATGTGGACATCCTTCATGTCTAAATTAGCTTGTCCCTTCAAATTCCTTGCTGATTTTATCACTTAATTTGATGATTAAATGAAATAAAATCAACCTTCATTGCTTGTTCCTTGGTAACATGTAAATAGCCTTCAAAGAATGATAAGTAAGACTTGAATAGGTGAATTATGAATGATTGAATGCATTGTCTCTCCAAAAATATGAATAGCCTTGAAAAGATGAAAAGAATTCATCCTTGAATTGCTCTAAATAGAAGCATTAAGATAGTCTTCAATTGCTTGTCTCTTAGTAGAAGATGAAAGGACTCTTCCTTGGATCAAACTCATCCAAATAATCCATGCATGAAATTCTCGTAATAAAAATTCCAGCCTGCACTATCTTCAGTAAATCGATCATATCTCAAGCTCCCGGTATTTGATTGAGGTGATTCAAAAGGCATTGGAAAGCTAAGAGATAGAGGAATAATGTCCAATTGATTGTTGGACCCAAACACGTCTGTATCGAATCCAGAATTGGAAGACATTCTGACTGGTAATCTTGCACCTATTGAGACTGTTCAGCTTCCCTATTGCACCTAAACATAAAGATAAACTTTATTCAATCATAACATGTAAATATACATGGGATAATTAAGAGATAGTTTGATTAAGGAAATAACATTATTCAATGAACTAAATGTATGAATGAATTAGTTTATTAAACAACTAGATGCATAAATGAAATACTTCCCTAAATGAAATACATGCTTAAATGCAATCCATGCTTTAATGAACAACATACTTATTAAATGCAATGAATGCCATGCAACTAATAAAACTCATGCAAATTCATGCAATGAATGATATCATATGATAAGCATATCCTAAGAGGTAAATACAAACATATGATAAAATATAGTGCATAAATGAGCAGGTATAAGATGAAGTAAGGTAAAACTCCCTTTGAATCATCCTTGGTGAACTTATATGTTTTAATATGATCAAGAAAAAAGTTAGCGCTGACTGGAATCACATCAGTTTCCATTCGACAAGCCCATTCTGCTAAGATGTATGAGGGTAAGACAACCTGTGAAGAATACCTTGGCTCTTAAGATAAGGCAGCAAAGTAGAGAATTCACCCCACCTATCTGTTTGGAGATTCAAAAGCTTGAAACCCAACTGTCTTTCAACCTAGGTGTGAAATTGAATAAAGACATTTAACCTCAAACTTTTGTTTTAAAAAATAGACCCAAGTATAGCGTGAAAAAGCATCTGTAAATGTCACATAGTACCTAAAACCATTAGAACAAAAGGGTGCATGGCCTCAAATATCAACAACAACAAGTTCCAAAGGGTTAGAATAAATAGTAGTAGACAGAGAAAATGACAATTTATGAGATTTAGCTAACTGACAGGAAGCACAAGCATGCTCATCTTTAATATTGACAAAAGGAATATTACACTCTTTTAAAGCTTGCAGGAAAATACTTTTACTAGGATGACCCATCCTTTTATGCCACAAATCTAAAGAATCATGCTTAACCGAGGAATTCAAAAAAGCATTAGGAGCAGTAGAAAATTTATTAGAAACACAAGAATTATTGTGAGCATTAAATTCTTGAGTGTGTTATGTACACAGAGACTTTTCTTGAGGCAGTACAATCTTGTACAGCCCTCCTACTTCATGACCTTCAAGCAAAACCTCCCTTCACTCAAGATCTTTCACTTGATATTAGGAGGGGAATAACTGAAAGGAAACTTTATTGTACTGTGTGAACTTAGACAGAAAGTAAATTTTTAGTAATTTTAGGAAAAACAGATTCCTAAGTTTAAACAAATTTGAATTAAAAAACAGACTTGACTGACCAACACAAGTGATAGGATGAATATTATCATTTCCAACCTAAACACCTCCAGAAGCAGGAGACACAGAACCAACTTGAAGATTATTGTAATCATTTGTAATATGGTAGGTGGCACCTGAATTAAGAAACCAAGTATTATCTTATAACACAGCAGGTGTAGCAATAAGGGCTTGAGGAAATTGAGAAAGATAGGGATTGACAGTGTTGCATTGAGATTGAGCACTTGCAGGAGGAACACCATGCTGAGTTGTACTGTCAGCAGCAAACATAGCAGAAAACATAGGAGCAGAAACTGCAGAAGTAATGGGAGAAGAAATAAAAGGATTATATTGTGCAACAAACACATGAGAATTGGTAACCAAAGGAGAGAATCCTTGTGGAGCAGTAATGGTAGAAAGAGGATTGTAGTAAAAGGTTTTAGAGTGAGGCAGAGCAACATTAGAAGCTGAATTATAAGTACTGAAATTAGGTTGAGTGGAATTCTGGTTTCTTCCATTATTCCCTCGAATATTTCTAGATGACTCATTTTTATAAACCATATCCTATGATAACACCTTTGAACATGGTGACCCATCCTTCCACACAATTGACATTGAGGTCTGGAGGAGTTAAACCTACCTCTACCTCTGCCTCTACTGTTGTTACCATTGTCCTAGTATTGTAATTATTAACATCAACATGAGAAGAATGATTATTATGGATCACAACAATGCTATCACTGGTAGACAGATGAGCAGAAAAATGTGCAGAAGCAGTAATCTAACTATTAAACCCAAACTGTCTAGCATCAACATCAAGTAGAATACTTCTAACAGACCTAAGATCAGTAGGAGAAAAAACAAAAGTAATAACAGTAACCATAGCCTCATACTCAGAATGAAGACTATTCAATATAGTATTAATATGCTCATGCTCAGAAATAAGTTCACCACAAGTAGACAAATTATCATAAACAATTCTAATGGAAATCAAATAATCTCTCATAGACAACTCATCCTTCTTTTGTGAGTGTAATAACCATTGAGGGTAATAACAATCGAAACAACATTAACCTAGATGTAGTCTTGCCACTATACAATCTATGTAAAATATGCCATATTTCAGACGAAGTATTAAGCCCTATCAAGTGAGGTAAAACAGACTCACTAACAATAGATAATAACCAGGAGGCCAGAACACCATCTTGCTATTCAAAAAACTCAAACTCAGGATTTATACCAACTTGGCCTTCATGAGTAACATGTTAGGAGGAGGAATAACATCACTGTTGATATGCTTAAGCAACCTATGTGTCTTAATAACAAAATAAACTTATTGATTCCATAACAAGTAATTATGATCATCAAAAGTAACATTTATCTTTTTAGTAGAGAACACTTGAGTAGAGGCATTAGAATTGCCAAGATCTAATTGACTTTGATTAGAGGCAATATTCGTCATAGAAAAATAGAAGAACACTAGTAGCAAAAATAAAGAACAATGCAGAGCAGCAATCAGACGAGAAGGAAAACCACTGATAACGAAAGCAATCCTTCACCAAAAAACTTCACAAAAAACCACAAAAGAGGCGCTTAATTAGAAAAACAGAAGGATAAGAGGATAAAATATCACCAGAAATCAAGAATTAAACTCAAAGCAAGAAACTGATCAGAAGCGACCATTTGTCAAAGGAGAACACAATCTCGCGAGACAGGTGCTGCGAAGACGGAGAAATCAAACGCCCTTCAAATTAACACCGAAACACAATCAAAAAAATAACTCTGATACCATGTACAGATCCAGTGATCGGAGTAAAGAGAAGCAACAATGGTGATTTATTAAGAACAATGAAGAATGATAAACATAATAAAGAAGAAGAGAGTAAAGTATTAAGTTATTTCTAAGTATATACAAAACCAGACTTCAAGAGCTTTTATAATGGGCCAGCTTGTAAACCACTGAGCCCAACTAACTGAAATCAATTACAACAGAAATATAATAGTCTACATATTCTATTACTCCAAAATGAATGAATAATTGATACATTATACGCAGGACGAATCTACATGGTGCTTGGGAGGTGCTCTGGTCCCTTCCAAATTTTTGGGTATAATAGTATTTTAAGTTCATTTTTGTTTAAATATTAATTAACTAAGGTCTTTATCTCTCTCAATTTTTAAATTTAAATATTTAATAAATTTTTCATATAAAATTATTTTCTACCTTGACATATAATTCTAACTCTCTCTTATTATACATAATTATTTTTTTTTCATAATGGAATAATTACACGGTTGGGATGATGAACAAAAATAAAATAAAAAATCAACTTTTATGTCTCGTTATTTACATTAACATGAGATTGTGACAACCTATTATTCCATAATTACATTACGCATATGCAAGAATATGGTAGACGTGTAATATTGGGAATATATGGTTGTAAAATAAAATTATTAGAAAATAATTAAAAATAATAATTAAATTTATTATTTCATGGTGAAGTTTATTTTAAAAAATATATATAATTTATTTTAATCAATAAAATCGTAAAATAAATATTATTTCATTTATAAGTTAGAGAATAATATATGTTAAAATACTTTTGAATTTATATCTTTCTTAATATTACAATAACAATTATACCAGATAAAGTAATATTCATTTGGCACTTACATCAAAACATATTTTTTTAATTATATTTTAAAAAAATAAAAGTTTAAGAATTAAATTAGAACATGGTTTAAATAACACATGGCGATTGTTGAGGTTGGTTGGTGTTGGGGGAATGAAATAATGCAATGCTATTAAGGGGAGGCTCTTGCAAGTTCAACTAATTGATTTCAATTAACAAGTTATCTTCATTTGTCTTGTTTATGTCTCCTTAATGTCGCGCTTGGTGCCAACTGCACCACATGCCTACTAACAAATCTAAAATCATTAGTTATTGGATTCGGAATTTATGCAAATGTATTTTGCATTAACTTTATGTCCCTATCACTCATGCATATATACGTGTGTCTATATATATATCTGTCAAATGATCTCACATATAAAATTGAATGATATTTAGGATTTAGGAATTTTTCTAAAAGTTTTGAGCTGTGAGAGTTTAAAATATTCGAGGAAGTCCTAACATTCTCACTAAATAGTTATCTATTTTTTCATATTGAAGTATTGTATTAAGTAGTATTCAGTGTCGTTTTTTTTCTTTTAATTCGGTTCCAAATAAACATAATGTCTATTTTTTTTTCTTTTTCGCATTTTCTTAACGTGTTTGTTTTTGTCTATTTTTATGACATGCTTTTATGGTAATATTTTCTCTATCATTATGATATTTTGACGTTTCGTGTTGCATTCATCACGATGCACCTCATGATTAGGAAAGGTTGACAATCGTTCATAGTTATATCCTCTTTTGCGACAATTGTCGATGCATTCAAAACTGTTTACGAAATATTTTGTCAAATTAGTTCTCTCAATCTCCACGCCTACATCAAATATTGCGTTTAATTTTGAAGAGAGGGAAGAAGATTATTGATAATTTCTTCACACCCTTTGAATTTCCATGTTGTTTTGTGTTGTGTTGTCTTTATTGTATTTTGTCTTTTTATTTAATGAATACCTTTTAATTTTAAAAATGTAATAGTTTAAAAATTAAAAAGAATTGTGAGTAATTTCAAAATAAAAGATTGTAAATGTAAAGGTTCGAATAAAACATATGTTAAAATGAATTTCAATGTGATCTTATTGAGTTATTTCAGTGGTTAAAATGAGTATTGTTTTTTCTTGAGGTATTGAGTTTGAGCAGATAAATCTGTAGAGAGTGTGTATCGTCAATGATTGAAAAATATGAATAAATATTACTTTGTAATCATCACAAACTACTAAAAAAATACCATTTTTAAAATGATTTCGTAAAGCATTTATTTCATTTTTAAATATCCTTGCATTTAACTAAGCTAAATTTCTTAAGCGACATTGCTTGTTAGTCCATTGTTCTCCCTAAAATTCAGGTTCAAGCAGCTACGTCTGCAAGGTGTGTGCGTTATTAATGACTAAGAAAAATTCTTAACAAATACTATCTTATAATTACCTCATACTATTAAAAAAATTAAGTAAGATAATATTTAAAATGTGCATTAGTAAAACATTTCATGTGCTTTGGGCCTATTGTGTAAAAATGGATCATGATGCTTTCGAGACCCATATGTTTTTCCACATATAGGCCTACTGGACTGAAAGTGGCATGCCCTATGGCCTTTAAAGATACAATTTCCAAACAGGAATGGCAATGGGGCGGGTTTAGGACGGGTTTTGCTCGCCCCGTCCCCGTCCCCGAAATGAATCCCCGTCCCCGACCCGATTCCCGTCGGGTTTTTTATCGGGGCGCCCTGTCGGGAATTTGTTTTGCCCTGTCCCCGAACCCGACCTGAAATATTATACCCAAACCCGAACCTGAAAATACTATATATATAATTAATATAAAAAATATAAAATATTATATATATAATTAATACAAACAAATATAAAATATTATATATATAATTAATATAAAAAATATAAAATATTATATATATATAATCAGGGCAGGGATACCTTACCCCGAACCCAAAAAAATTTCCAAAAAAATCCCCGATACCCGACCCTATATCATTCAAACCCGACCGGACCCGAACTTGACCGGGTTTCGAATTTCCCCGTCGGGTTCAAGTCATGCTGCCATCCCTATTTCGAAATGGTTGGTACAATTAACTAATGAAGCTAGCCCAGCTGCATTATGATTAAAATAATGAAGAGTTTAGTTGGGGCATAATTCCAAAATGGGTAAGAGTTTAGACAGTTGTATCTGTAAAGTGTAAAGTGTATGCGTTATTAATTAATGACTAAGAAATATTTTGAATAAACACTATCTTATAATTATCTCCTCTTGTACAATTTTTTTAATAACTTAGCCATTTAATTTTCTTTTTTACAAATTCTAAATCCAATTTCTAATCCTTTCTAAAAGGGTAGGAAAGGGAACTATAGGAGAAGGAATGGGAGTGCTCATAGTGAGTCTAAAACATATGACCTAAAGAAATATAAGAAAATAAAAAATGAACAGTTTGACCAAACGATCAAATGTTAAATCAAATTAACTATATTATTATATTTATTACTAGTATTATATATAATCCATCGTTTTTACCTTAAATTTTATTTTACTAATATTAATATTGTAATATATTTATTACTATCATTAGTCATCTAGTCATTCATCATCCCAAAAACCTTCACTTTTAATTATTTGTTTCTTTTTCATTAGATCCTTCTAATTACCTCCACATTCATCAAGGCACCACTCTCTTAAAGCTAACACAACACAACATCTCACATAATTTATCGTCATTCTATTAAACTAGCCCACACGCCACACTACCATCAGAAAATCAACAAATACACCTCACTACCATCAGAATGACTTCAGAGACCACATCGATAATCACATCGTTTGAATTCTCGATCAAGTTTTATTATGATTTATTCTCATATCAGTTATGATTCTTATGGCAGTCAAAGCGACAAAAGCATCAGAATGCTATGTGTCTTATCTTGTCGCAAACATAGTAACTCATCAAGTTGTTGGACTTCTGACTGAATATTGGTTTCTTGAAGTTGGCCACCTTCTTTGGTTGGGAGTCACTACTCTTTCCGAGTTAGAAGTATCCATGAACCTGTTAGGTTTAGTATTAGAGGAAGAGGAAGATTCTACAAGATTAACTTTAGAGGATGATACATAATTTTTATTTTTAAGAAGATTTGCTTCCTCGGTTTTTACGTGGAAAATGAGCTATTTTAGGGACATATACCATTTATTGTACTTCAAAAGATTTTGATAGACAAATCATAACTTGGGTAGTTTATCCATCAATACATTCACACCTTTCTTCTTCAAATTCAATAAGAAATAACTCATAACATCATTTAGGTAGACACATCATAAAAAATGATTTTAAGACATTGAAGAGAATAAAGAATGAAATACAGAGAACTCCATTTACTTAAACCCTTCATAAACATGCTTTTCTCTACTATCGCCATTCTTAGAGCTTCATCAAAGCCACGAGAAATGAAGATGAAACTTACCTTCGATACTCTTGAATGGACAAAGGTTCTTAAAAATTTAAGCCTAATCTTAGCCCATGAAGTCCAATGGAGCCATCCTTTTATATATATATATACTGTGTCTAAATTTTGAAGTGTAATAATTCTTTCTAAAAAATATTATTTTCAAAATTTACCTGAATCAAATATACGTAGGTACTGAAGTTTTATTACCTCCTAGTGTTATGGTTGCTCCATAAAATTACTCTGATGTATAGTTAATTCAGAAAAAAAATTAAGATTTGTAGATTTTAAATTTCCAAAAGGGTAAATATCTTTCCAAATTTGTTTCTAATGTAACATCATTCCATATTTTTACCTAATTAAGTGCCTCTTACCTTATGCCATTTTAATCAATCAAATAATGCAGATTTTTAACCCAAGCTTTGCAAATTAAAATTACCATATGGTGCAACCTACACCTAATATTTGTCGTGCTCTTATTGTGAAGTCTGGACTTTAAATATATTACCTTTTCATTTATTAAAAATTAATTATCATCAACATAGATATTTAGTTTAAATCAATCCACCAATACACAGAGCACAGTTGTTATAAAAAAATAAATGGACATGGAAAAAAGGAAAGTTTTGCTGTTATCATGGGTAAGTATGTGATACAGTTGAATTAAAAAATTTGAAGTTAATTGAATTTTTGAGTTATATATTATAATTTAAAATTTATTTAAAAATTTTTAGTTGAGATAAATTTTAAAAATTACAAATTGAATCAAATAAAATTAGTTTTTTAATATTAGTTTGAATTTTTTAATTTTGGTAAAGTACACAAATGACCCATTAACTATAAAATATGCCAGTCAGCATGTTAATTTACCGCTCAGACTACTGTTAATTTTTAATCGAAAAAGACGAGTTTAAAATATAATGAATAATCAAGTGATCATTTTGTGACTTTTAATAGTCGTGAGACTCAACAAAACAACTGTCTAAAAGATCGTTTTATAACTTTTAATAATCAAAATTAAATAAAATATTATCTAATATTTAAGAGACTATTTGTGTACTCTATAAAAAAAATTACTTTTTATAAGTAGAGTAGAATGTTGCTTGTCCTTAAAATGATATAATATTATGGAGAAGTCGTTTTCGCCACCTAGTTTTGAAAATCCTGTGGGAATCAATATATCTAAAAAGCCGCTTAGAAAACAAAACTAAAAGCCGAAACCATGGGCTGACAAATTTAACACTTCTCCAACCTAAACAAAACCGGCTGCTCCGCTCTCTGTATCCTCTCTACATTGCCTTATAATCTCTCTTCACCTTTCTTTTTCTTGTGCCTTAATCTGTTCCATTATTCTAAATCCTTAAAAACCATTTGCAGCCTTTTTCTTTTTTTTCCTGGGTGTTGAAGAAGAAGAAAAAGCTTACAGCTTTTAGGTGCCTGCAGATTGTTACAACTCAGTTGCAGTCAGTTCTTTACTGGGTATGGCTCCTTTTTCAGTTTTAATACTTTTATCAATTGCCTGTTAAGAATTTAGGGAGAATTAGAAGTGGGAAATAGTGGCCAATGCACTGGGTGTTTGAGATCTCTGATAATTGTTGTGAAAGCTGTGTTTTTTTAATTGCTGTTCTGAATGGAAAGTAGTGGTGTGAGTGGTGGGGTGTTTTCTGGGATTGGTCCTGGACTGCTAGTCCTTGAAATGCCATTAAACTCCCAACATCATCCTCATCATCAACAACAACAACCTAGAAATCCCCCAACTGCCCAAAACTTGCCCCAGTTTCATAATAATACCCCTCAAATGGTTGGTTTTTCTTCCCATCATGAAACCGACCACTCACTGCACCAGCAACCTGTTAAACAAGGCTACCCTTTTGGTTCCAAAGCCAAGCAACAATCCCCTCTGAGTGATGATGATGAACATGGGTTTAATCCTGACGATGGCTCTGCTGCTGATGCCAAGAGAAAGACTTCTCCATGGCAAAGGATGAAATGGAATGATAACATGGTTAGGTTGCTTATAGTGGCGGTTTATTATATTGGTGATGAAGGTGGATCAGAAGGGAATGGATCAGATCCTACTGGCAAGAAAAAGGTTGGTGGTGGATTGTTGCAGAAGAAGGGGAAATGGAAGTCGGTTTCGAGGGCTATGATGGAGAAAGGGTTTTATGTTTCACCACAACAATGTGAAGATAAGTTCAATGATTTGAATAAGAGGTATAAGAGGGTTAATGATATACTTGGTAGGGGGACTGCTTGTAAAGTGGTGGAGAATCAAAGCTTGCTTGATGCCATGGATTTGTCTCCCAAATTGAAGGAAGAAGTTAGGAAATTGTTGAATTCTAAGCACTTGTTTTTCAGGGAAATGTGTGCTTATCATAATAGTTGTGGCCATGGTGCAACAGCTGGGGCTTCAGCTGCTGCTAATCAGTCACCGGAGGTGGCTACTGAGATATCACAGATTCAGCACCAGCAATCTCAACAACACCAATGCCTCCATTCGTCAGAGAATTCTCAAATCGAGGGGAATTTAGGTAGAATCGAGACAGAGGCATCAAAATTGGCTAAAGTAGACAGTGAAGAAGAGGATGCCGATGAAGATGAGGATGACGGTGACGATGAGGACGAGGACGAAGATGATGAGGATGGGGCTGTCGATGGTCACTCAAGGGGGAAGCAAGACCATGAGGATAACCATGGAAAGCCTTCTCGTAAAAGGCCAAGAAAGGGATCATATTCAATGTCACCAACGCCAATGATGCAACAATTGAGATGTGAAGTTATGAACGTGATGCAAGACGGGTCGAAGAGTGTTGGGGAAAAGAAGCATTGGATGAAAATGAGGCTACTGCAGTTGGAAGAGAAGCAAGTCAGCTACCAATACCAAGCATTCCAGCTGGAGAAGCAAAGACTCAAGTGGTTGAAATTCAGTGGCAAGAAAGAAAGGGAAATGGAGAGAGCAAAGCTCGAGAATGAACGAAGGCGGCTCGAAAACGAGAGGATGGTGCTGCTCCTTAGGCAGAAAGAGTTTGAAGTGGTTGATCTTCATCAGCCTCAGCCCCCACCTCAACCTCAGATGCACTCTTGTAACAAGAGGAGGGATCCATCTAACATATCTGGATGAAGAAAAGTAACATGAAAGGGGGTCACATTAGAATAATTAGATAGAGATTTTGGAGTTTATATCAGATATAGAAACCAACTACATCAAATATTGTTCTGTCAAAATTTTGTTATGAAAACCTATGTTCTCAAACATATGAATTCTATGTTTGATTTTTTTTTTGAAATTTGCTTTTGTCCATCATTAATGAGGTTTTTGGCTCACATTTCAGTTGTATTTATACCCGAGCCAATGAGCAAATTCGACGACCATATTAAAGGAAACACTGAACTTGGAAGTTTCTGCTAACAGGGTATCCAGTAAGGATGGACATGTGTCAGGTCCGGTAAGGATGGACATGTGTCAGGTTGACTCGAGAATTTCTTAACTCCATCAGACTCAAATTTAGAGGAGTCTTACCCGTCTCGACCTTATCTGACCCGACATCATTTTCAAATTTTAAATTCACTAAACTAAAAATTAAGATTCTACAAATATAAAAATAAAAAAAAAGAAAAAGAAAAAAAACATTAAAACATGAAAAAAGTAAAAAAGGGAAAGGATATAAAACAAAAACAAAAAACAAAAAATAGATAAGGAAAAAATACTTATCTTTCTAATATGAAAAATAAAAAAGGGGAAGCAAATAAAACAAAAATAACAAAAATAAAAAACAGATAAAGAAAAAAATACTTATCTTTCTAATATGGTGGTTTCCAACAATTGAGAGATATTTTTGCTGATCTCAATCGCGAATAAACTTCTCTTAATGAGAGAAACGATATAACTTTATTTCGGTTCGATCTGACAGCAGATAGAGATCGAAAACAAAAAGGATGAGCAATTTTGGTCTAGATTCATAAACATCGAAATATTTTCTGGTGAAATGGACATCGAATTTGAAATTAGAAGACTTGAAAGGTTTTGTAAAAAATTTTTGGAGTTAATAATAATCAACGACGATAGCTGGTGCGGAAGAAGGTGAGGGTTGTTGTGATAGAAATACGATCTTTTATAGTAAAGAATTTCGGGTCGGGTCAAGTAAGATATTTTTTTTAATTCTAAATTCGACATGCCTCGTTCCAAGTTTAACTTCTAAAAAGATTAGATTTTATAAAATCAATTTGAGCCGAAACTCAATAAATCTACGTCTAAATCTCATATTTCTAAAATGCATTACATTTCTAAAAAGAGACTTCTTCGTCAAGCCAAACATGCCAAGTAAAATATTTTAGAAAAAGATTATTAATTAATTTGGATTGGTTAACAAAATTAATCCAATTTAAAACCCTACTTTTCTCTTTAAAATAGTTCTATAATTTTAAGCAACATCATAGTCTCGTCATCTTGAAGTGTTTGTTTTTGTCTTATCTATCGCATAATTATTCCTATATTTTTATGACACGTTTTCTCTATCGTTATGATAGTTTGACATTTCCTGTTACATTTATCAAGATGCACATTCTGATCATGAAAGATCAACAGTCTCTCATAGTTAGATCACCTTTTACGACAGTTTGTCAATGTATTCAAAATCATTTGCGGAGCAATCTGTCAGATTGATTCTCTTAATCTCCACGCCTACATCAGTATAACATATAGTTTTAAATAGAGACATGATTACTAGGTTTTTTTGTAAGATGAAGCATGTATTCAAGGAAGATTTTGATTTTATTTTCTTCATACTATTTGGATTTTCATATTGGATTGTGTTATCTTTGTTGTACCTTGCATTTTTATTTAATAAAGAAATAGTTTTTTTTTTTAATTTTTAAAAAATTAATCAAAGTTAATATTTGATTGTTATTTTGGTTATTTAATATTTTTTATTTGTTTTAAGTTATTATATTTACTAATTTGATATTTTATAGTTATTTTTTTAACCTTGAAACAACACTGAATTTTATTGAAACAAAACAAGATGCAACATTAACAATGCAATCAAATACGGGGAATATTATGGACTAAGTCCACAAAAAAACTCAAACATAAAACTAAATAAAAAAGAAAATCCAAAGGCACAAAAACAATCAAAGCTTCTTTCGAATATGCGTCCATCAATCATAGTAACCCAATAATTGTCAATAGTATTCCTTTGTCTCTATCCTTTATTTGCTTCATATGAGAAAACAATGATGAAAACTGAATTGAGTGAACGTTTAATTATGCGAACTTATTTTTCTTTTGTGGTTTATCCTTTATTTGTTTCATTTATTAATCTCTTTGGTAAAGTGTGTGTTCAAAGGTTTTTGAGGTATAAATCTTACAATATAAGGTTACACATTGTCCTTAAAGGTAAGCAAATCTAATAGATTTTAATTTTTTTTATTGTATATGTGTCGCAATCGTCTTTCGGTTGGGCACTGGAATTGGGCTTCGACTTAGGAAAATGTGGATTGGAGTCGCCACCGACCACTTTAAAACGAATTTAGGTGGGTCGGACACCATTTTACCTGATCTGCGTTGTACCAGAAACGTGTCGAGTTCGGGAGTCGGTTACGGTCAAGGAAGGATTAGCACCCTTGAACCGCCCTTTCGGTACCACATAATTTTCAATTGTCTTAAATTAAGAAAATTGTAATTTTAAATAAAAAGGTAAATTTTGATCCTGATTACTTACCTTAGATTGATTTGAAAATGTCCTTAAAAATCGAGAAATGTGTTAGATAAACAAGGTAAAGAAAACAAATAAGATAAAGAGAATAAAATAAAAGGGAAAAAATAAAATAAATAAAATAAATAAATAAGATAAGGAAAAAAAATATAGTTAATTTGAAAAAGGAAATATATATATATACATCAAAGTATTAATAAAATAAATAAGCTATATATATATATACAACAAATATTTAAAAATAGAAAAGCTACTCTCTCACTTCACCGAAAGTGGGGGCTTTAGTAAAAAAATAAGACAAAAAGAGAAAAGTGGGAGAGACTTTAGTTAGAAAAAAAATAGGCCCTCCAAATTAGTAGTATATAAAATAATGTTTAATAATAATAATGATAAAGACACAAGATTTTTTAAAAAATAATATAATAATGAATAAAAAAATAATAAAAATAATATATATATATATATATATATATATATATATATAAATAAAGAAATAATAAATAAAATAATTAAGAATATATATAAATATATATAATAATAAAATAATATAAATATAACTAGATAATAATACAATATATATAGTAAAATAGACTTATAAGAAATTATATATATATATATATATATATATATATATATAAAAAATAAATATAGTAAAAAAATCAAATGAAAATAATTTAAAATATATATATATATATACGTATAATAGTAACATGAATAATAAAAATAAATGAATAAAATATCCATATAATAAATAAATGGACTAATATAGATTTTTAAAAAGCTCTTCCCCTCATTTAACCGAAAATCAAACCGGTTTTTCAAAATAAGCCTCGGGGAAGCGTAGATCTAAGAGAAAAGATCTCGGTTCCTTTATGTTCATCGGCCCTTTCAAAGTAAAAATGGAAAAGAAGAAGTGAAACAAGCCACATGCAAGCGAGAATCGAAGCAATATAGGTAAAAATACCTCTTTTATTTATCTGTTGAAAATTACAAGCGAATCTTTGCGGCTTATTGCATATTTGCTTTGGGTATTTTTGTGTGTGCGTAATCCAATATGATAATCGTGTCTCTTGGTGTGGTAATTACAAGGCTTATTTATAGTACTAAAAAACCCTATTTTAGACTAGTATTTGAGTCCTAATCCAACTCTATTCGTTTCTGATAGATTTGACCATGGTGAATGACTTTCAGTCTCTTTTCATCTATCAGATTAAGCTGATCATATCTGGATTATACCCATTCTGCGTCATCCAATTTAATTTCTATCAAGACCCATAATGACGGAATTTCTACTTCAATGGGCAGCACTGCTTCTATTCCGTAGGATAGTGAAAATGGGGTTGCCCCAGTTGAGGTTCGTACCGAGGTTCGGTAAGCGAACAAAGCGAAAGATAACTTCTTATGCCAGTCATTGTAGGTCTCGGTCATTTTCTCCACTATCTTTTTAATGTTTTTGTTTGCTGCTTCTACCGCGCCGTTCATCTTTGGTCTGTAAGTAGTAGAATTGTGATGCTTTATGTTGAATTTCTCGCAAGCAGCCTTTATCATTTTATTGTTCAAGTTTGTAGCATTATCGGTAATGATCCTTTCAGGTAAACCATACTGACATATGATCTCTTTCTTCAAAAACTTGTAAATAACAGATTGAGTGACATTGACATAAGAAGCAACCTCTACCCACCTAGTGAAATAATCGATAGCTACAAGGATGAAACGATGACCATTCGAAGCCTTCGGATGAATTTGCCCAATAACATCCATGCCCCACATAGAGAAAGACCATGGTGACGTCATGACATGAAGCGGATGAGGTGGAACATTTATTTTATCTCCGTAAATCTGACATTTATGACATTTTCTAGCGTAGTTGATGCAATCACTTTCCATTGTGGGCCAGAAATATCCGCATCTCATTATCTATCTCGACATCATTTGTCAATTTACATGTGCTCCACAAACTCCATCATGTACTTCTTCCATTATCATTTTTGCCTCTTCAGCATCGACGCACCTTAACAAAACTTGGTTATGGCTTTTCTTGTACAAGACCTCCCCATCAAGGACATATCCAGCTGCCATCCTTCTAATGGTTCTTTTATCAGTCTCAGTGGTTTCCTCTGGATAACTTCAATGCCTGATATACTGCAAAATGTCGTAGTACCAAGGCTTGGTGTTTTTTCACTTCTTCAATCTGGTAGCAATGAGCCGGGTACTCATACGACTGCATGTCAATTGGCATCATTTCAGATTCCCCGCCAAGTTTGAATGCGGCTGCCAAGGTAGCCAAAGCGTCATCCATTTGATTTTCTTCTCTTGGCACATAGTGGAAGGTGACTTCATCAAATTTTTCGAGCAGATCCAATATTAACTTCTGGTATTCCATCAGTTTTGTATCTTTGGTTTCCTATTCTCCACGGAGCTGATAGATTACTAATGCTGAATCTCCGTATATCTGCAAGGTCTTTACATTTTGCCCCAGTGTAGCTCGAATTCCCAAGACACAGGCTTTATACTATGCCATGTTGTTGGTGCAATCGAAGTTTAGTCTGCTGGTAAATGGGTAGTGACTCCCTTCTGGAGAGATCAGTATTGCCCCAATACCATGTCCTAGTGCATTTGATGCCCCATCGAAATACATTCTCCAGGAACTATCTGTTGAAGTATTTGTTTCTTCTAAGGATAAAGCCATCAAGTCTTCGTCTGGGAAATCAAAATTTAAGGGCTCATAACTTTCATCGGTTCTACTTGCCAAGAAATCTGATATGGCACTCCCTTTGATTGCTTTCTGATTCATGTACTCGATGTCGAATTCAGACAATAGCATCTACCATCGAGCTAATCTTCCAGATAGAGCGGGTACACCCATCATGTATTTTAGTGGATCCAGCTTGGAAATCAACCAAGTGGTGTGATACAACCTGTATTGTCGAAGTCTTTTTGCGGCCAAGACTAAAGCACATCAAACCTTCTCGATAGGAGGATATCTGACCTTGCAATCGGTGAACTTCTTGCTCAGATAGTAGATGGCTCTTTCATTTCTTCCATATTCGTCATGTTGACCCCGGACACATCCCATTGAGCTCTCGAATATGGATAGATACAAGAACAGAGGTTTGCATGGGATGGGGGACATTAAGATTGGAGAATTAGACAGGTACTCTTTCACCTTCTCGAATGCAGTCTGACAATTTTCATCCCATACTCCAGGGCTGTTCTTTCGGAGAAGGTGAAAGATTTGATCATATTTATCGGTTAACTGAGATATGAACCGAGCTATGTAATTCAATCTGCCCAGAAAACCTCGAACCTCTTTTTGTGTTCGAGGTGGTAGTAGATTCTAGATAGCCTTAACTTTGTCAGGATCAACCTCAATGCCTCTTATGCTGACCACGAAGCCTAACAGTTTTTTGGATTTTACCCTGAAGGTACACTTGCTAGGGTTTAGTCGTAACTGGAACTTCCTCAATCTTTGGAAGAGCTTTCTCAAATGCTCGATATGTTCATTCTCGGTCTGTGCCTTGACAATCATGTCTTCGACATAAACCTCAATTTCTTTATGCATCATGTCGTGAAACAAGATCACTATAGCTCTATGATATGTTACCCCATCATTCTTTAATCCGAAAGGAATCACTTTGTAACAGAAAGTTCCCCACATTGTGACGAAAGTGGTCTTCTCCATGTCTTCAGGGTGCATCTTGATCTGATTGTATCCCAAAAATCCATCCATGAATGAAAAGTAGTTGTTCCCGACTGTATTATCCACCAGAGTGTCTATGTGTGACAGAGGAAAGTTGTCTTTGGGACTTGGCTTGTTAAGGTCCTGGTAATCGACACACATGCGTACTTTCCCATTTTTCTTCGGCACAAGTACTATGTTGGCCACACACTCCGGATATTTGTCCACTTGAAGAAAACCGACATCAAATTGTTTATTGACTTCTTCCTTGATCTTAAGGAGCATTTATGGTCGCATCCTTCTTAGTTTCTGCTGCACTGGTTTGCATTCTGGTTTGATAGACAGTTTG
This sequence comes from Hibiscus syriacus, assembly GCF_006381635.1. Classification (NCBI taxonomy): domain Eukaryota; kingdom Viridiplantae; phylum Streptophyta; class Magnoliopsida; order Malvales; family Malvaceae; genus Hibiscus; species Hibiscus syriacus. Next base: position 1,690,988 of record NW_024063349.1, read on the forward strand.
TAGACTACCATATCTGTGTCTAATCCTGGCATGTCTTGATACGACCAGGCAGACACCTCTCTGTATTCCCGAAGTAAGACTATCAGGCTGTGTCTTGCTCCAGTCGAAAGAGTTGTGCCGATTTTAACCGCCTTTTGATCTTCTTCAGTACCCAGATTCAAGATTTCGATTGTCTCTTTATGGGGCAGTATTTGTTTATCTTCTCTTTCTATCATTCTCAAAAATTCGGTTGGCAAGTTGCACTCCTCTTCAGTGTCGCATTCATCAAATCCCCCGAGACAAATGGCCCATTCAAAATCCACCTATGGATCAGGATCATTAGTGCCTACATTATTGTTATCTGGGGATCTGAAAGGAGGAAAAATGTGCATGCGTGAGAGGAAAATCCCCCACACGAAATAGTCAAGAATTAAATTCAAGAGAAAGTGGAAATAAAATATCAAAATGAAGAAGATAGACGATGAATTCAAAAAGGGAAAAAAGGAAAATTTATTTGTCATGGGAAGAGGAAAGAAAAAAAATGCATCTTTTATTGAACCTAAACATAATGTTTATTCACCATTACAAAAGATCACCTATTGCTCTGGGTATAGGAAAATAGGGACGGTTTGAATATTACTCTGAAAGACTCTTATAAACCACAAGTAGTTCTTCGACCGACCAACTGCTAGGCACGAACCCAGGTGGCAGAGGGCATATCTCAGATCTATCATCGTTGTCAGTATTTCCAGTGGTTACGACATTGATGCTCAAATCCTCCAAAGCCGCTTATAAATCTGACAAGGTGATCTCAAATACATAACCACCTGACTGGAATGTGTGGCAGAGAGGCAGAAAGGTCATGGGTTCCCATTGAAGTTCACTTCCAGTCAACCTGGCTAGTCTTTTCTCTCGGTTCTTCTGAACTTCTTTTCTCTTTTCATGGTAATTGGGCTGAAAACTGAGCCCAAACTGATCTAGCTTTGAAATAGGAATGACTGTATTAATCCTTTCTTGTAGAGACTTCCCAAACCCTCTTCCAGTCTTGGCGCATTTTCCCAAAGTCTGCATGATCTCCATTCTAGTATACTTGGAAAGTCGGGGTTTAGAAATCCTTCTTTCTTCTGCCAAAAAGGTGGCATTCATAAATTCCAAGGAGCGGAATGAACACTCCACCGCTTCCTCGTCTACTTCGATGTATGGGGCCTCCGTGGTCACACTTGCCACAATATCTTCCTCAGCATTGATAATTACTAAGGCCCCGTTCGTTAATGGCACCTCAATTTGCACCTAAATAGCAGATGATGCTTTTTCTTTGACAGCAGAAGAATTTTCTTGTGGTCTGGGTAGAATTCCGGGTGAAATAACCATATGTGGGGTTGGTGATGTGGTTTCCCCCTCGGAGGGACTTCCCCCTACTGCACTAGCTTGCTGCAAACCCAATAACTTGGCCATGATTTGGTCGACCAAGGACTCCTAGTTTTTCTTTATGAACTCTAGGGTGCTCTGACTGTTTTGAGTTATCTTATCTTCTAGTTTTTTTTGCAGTCTTGTCATGTTCTTCTCGAGTTTTTTTCATTCTGGCCTCCATTTGTCTCTTCTTTGCTCGAGTATTGTGCGGATGATGCGTATTTAATGCTTGCGGTGGTAAACTTGGTGTTTGCTCTTTCTCTTGTAAAAACATGGAAAATATGAAAATAAAAATACAAAGTATGTAATGCGTGATGTATGTAATTTATAGGCATTGATCCAGAAAAGTGTCCATTATTATAAATAATCCTTATTCAGACAAAAATGTTTTATCTTGTAAGAGACATAAAAATAATCAAAGGTATGTTCGGACTAAATCTTCTAGACATCCATCCGAGATACTTTCTTCCATGACTCAGCTGCTTCTTTGATCATATTCTTATAACTGCCACAGTGATACATAAACTCTTATGTAGATAATCCATATATTGCTGGGACAAACTGACGTGCCCCATACTGTCTAAGTGCCAACAACGGAGCATACCCAACTGTACCCCAAAGTCCAAATAGGGTCATAGTGTCAAAATTCCCACACTTGAAAAGAACATCATTGAGGAACAACCAGGGGGCTCTCCAGGTAATATCCCGGTCCTGAAGATGCGTGAAGACCTTCATCCATTTTTCCTTTATAGCACCTTCATGCCATTTCATAGTGATGAACTCTCCCAAAGGTGAATAGGTGGTGCTAAATAGGCGATAATCAACCCCATTAGTCTTCCAGAAGTGGCTGTGGATCCAGACTTGAAGGAGCTGAACACACCCAATGAATCTTCCTCCACCAGCTCTTCTGTAATGATTAAGAGAACGAAAGGTTTCAGCTAAGATCACAGGTGCTGGGTTTACTCGCTTCGGAAATTGCTCAAATAGTTCCACCACAGCAGCATCAATGTATCCCAAAGTCTTCGGGAATATAATCAGACCATACAGACCAGTGCAAACAGGTCTATTGCCTTCCACTCATCGGGATGGTCCTTCATCAGTTGCTTGATATGAAGCCAGACAATTCCTTCCCCACTGCCTTTACATCGAGCTCGGTCTGTTACCCATCTTTCGTCAACCCCGACAACCTTGGCTAGTGTAATCTTGAAAGACTGACTCTTGATGTGTTTAATATAAGCTCGCTCCAGTCTGATATTTTCACAGTGCAACAGTGTAGTGTACTCTTCAATGGTGGGTACCATGTCATCTTGATTAAAAGTGAAGCAACTGTATTCCGGGTTCTAGAACTGAACCAAGGCTCTGATCAAGGGCTCATCAGTCTTGATATGAAGCAACAATGCAATGTCACCATACCGTTGGTTAAACTTCTGTTTCTGATCATTCTTCCAACTGCCCCAGATGTCCCGAAGCTCTTGCACGTCGTTCTGCTTTAGGCTAATAGAGGCGTAGCTAACCAGTTCTGACACATAGCTTCCTTGAAGTCTGTCTCCCTTTTCCTTCTGAGTCTTCTCGGACCATAGTCGTACCTCGGAGTTTTTAATCTCTTGTATTACAACATCTTTATCCATTAATTCATATTATTATGTGTAACAAACACCTTTTAGGGATCAATGACCTCTTGTTATAATGCAAATGCTAAAAAAATACAAAGGCAAACAATTAGTAAAATAAAAACCAATAGAAATGAATAAAAATAAAAAATGGCAAGAAAAAAAATATAAGGAAAAAAAACATGGTTAGGAAAGAAATGTCCTAGGTTTTGGAATGTGGTTTTGGGGTAGGCTCTATTTCTTCAAAGTCTCTTGATTTAGGTTCTAAAAACGGTACCCGAGTTCTCCTTGTTGGTACCCCATCATAGGCTTGTATGGATTAAGTTAAACTCGAGAGGACACATTCCCTTATGTCTATGCGGAGAATAAATTCACACGAAGACATAAGGTATATGAATCTCGAAGGCTACTTGCTAGGCATATGTGGTGAATAGATTCACACGAATGCTTCGCTTTCACCCCTACTTAAAACGGGTTCGGAGCTCGGGTATAGAGCCTTTAGATGAAAAAAGTTCAGGAAGCTGAAATCATTATAAAACGGTCAGTCAACTATTTACTCGGAAAAATATAATCAAAAGTAAGCAATAAGGATCGAAATGTTACCTTAAAATTTAAACTTACCCTTTTCATTAAAAAGACAACTGGAAATTACCTTAGCCTGACTCGCTTACCTTCCCTAGCGGAGTCGCCAAGCTGTCGTAACCGTCTTTCGGTTGGGCCCCAGAATTGGGCTTCGACTTAGGAAAATGTGGATTGGAGTCGCCACCGATCACTTTAAAACGAATTTAGGTGGGTCGGACACCATTTTACCTTATCTGCGTTGTACCAGAAACGTGTCGAGTTCGGGAGTCGGTTACGGTCAAGGAAGGATTAACACCCTTGAACCGCCCTTTCGGTACCACATAATTTTCAGTTGACTTAAATTAAGAAAAATTGTAATTTAAATAAAATGGTAAAATTTGATCCTGATTACTTACCTTAGATTGATTTGAAAATATCCTTAAAAAATCGAGAAATGTGTTAGATAAACAAGGTAAAGAAAACAAATAAGATAAAGAGAATAAAATAAAAGGGAAAAAAATAAAATAAATAAATAAATAAATAAATAAGATAAGGAAAAAAATAGTAAAGTAATAATTATATATAGTAATATTTGAAAAAGGAAATATATATATATATACATCAAAGTATTAATAAAATAAATAAGCTATATATATATATAACAAATATTTAAAAATAGAAAAGCTACCCTCTCACTTCACCGAAAGTGGGGGGCTTTAGTCAGAAATAAGGCAAAAAGAGGAAAGTGGGAGAGACTTTAGTTAGAAATAAAACAAAAAAATGGGCCATCTAAGTTAGTAGTATATAAAATAATGTTTAATAATAATAATGATAAAGACACAAGTTTTTTAAAAAAATAATATAATAATGAATAAAAAAACAAAAATAATAATAAAAATAATATATATATATATATATATATATATATAAAGTTATAAGATATATTACGTAAATAAAGAAATAATCAAATAAAAATAATTAAGAATATATATATATATATATTAATAATAGGTATATAAATAAACTATTAAAAGTATAAAAAATATATATAACTAGATAAAGATAATTACAATATATATAGTAATAATAGACTTATAAGTAAAATGTTAAAGAAATATATATATATATATATATATATAATAAAATATAGTAAAAAAATCAAATGAAAATAATTTAAAATATATATATATACGTATAATAATAACATGAATAATAAAAATAAATGAATAAAATATTCATATAATAAATAAAGGGACTAATATAGATTTTTAAAAAGCTCTTCCCCTCCTTTAACTGAAAATCAAACCGGTTTTTTCAAAATAAGCCTCGGGGAAGCATAGATCTAAGAGAAAAGATCTCGGTTCCCTTGTGTTCATCGGCCCTTTCAAGGTAAAAACGGAAAAGAAGAAGTGAAACAAGCCACATGCAAGCGAAAATCGAAGCAATATAGGTAAAAATACCTCTTTTATTTCTCTGTTGAAAATTACAAGCGAATCTTTGGGGCTTATTGCATATTTGCTTTGGGTATTTTTGTGTGTGCGTAATCCCGTATGATAATCGTGTCTCTTGGTGTGGTAATTACAAGGCTTATATATAGTACTAAAAAACCCTATTTTAGACTAGTATTTGAGTCCTAATCCAACTTTATTTTAGACTAGTATTTGAGTCCTAATCCAACTCTTCTTTTTTGGTTACATGAAGACTCCTCGGTTGGAAGGACAAAATCTGGTGTCTTCAATATGCTAAGGTAGTGGATGTAAACTTAGTTTAGAAGTTAAATCACTCTAAATCGTTGTACAAATTTTTCTATATTTCGATTACTTCTAGACCAATTTTTTAAAGGCTAATTCACTCCCTCTTAGCATACTTCGGTTGATCAAAGAGCTAACAATTGATATCAGAGCTTGACTCATTTGAAGGTCTAACAACCTCTTGAGACGATCCTTGATGAACTCTTGTAATATCTACTTTAATCACAAAAAATGACTTCAACCTCTAGTAATTATTACAATGAAGATTCACAACCATATCAACAATCCATCATATTTTGATGGAGTAAATTATGCTATTAAAAGAATAGAATGAAACTCTTCATTCAAGCTAATGATCTAGAAGCTTGGAACACAATAATGAAGGGTTTTTTTTACTCCAACAAATGAGATTGACGATTGGAATGAATAAGAGAAAAAGAAGTTCCAACTCAATGTTAATGTCATGAACATTCTATTATGTGCACTATATCCGGATGAAAATGAAAGAGTCTCGTCATATTCTAATGTTAAAGAGATTTGCGCCAAACTCTGAATCACTCACGAGGAAACCAATTGTCGCGACCATTTTTTGGTAAAACAATTAAATATTATTTTTAAAGTGGTTACGACTTTAATTTTGAAACAAATTGGGGATTTTAAAATTAAATTGGATAGAGTCACAATCTACCTTTGGGCTAGGTAGGTCGAATACCTAAAAACAACTTTTAAAAAAAATTAAGAAAAAACATTTTTAAGACAAAAAACTGGTATGCATTTATAAAGACTCGATTAAAAAGGGTTCAGGAGTCGGTTACAGTCAAGGAAGGATTAGAACCCTTGAACTACCCTTTCGGTACCATTTAATTTGTCGGTTGTCTTAATTGTGAAGATTGAAATTTAAATTGAAATTTAAAAATTTAATTTGAATAACTTACCTTTTATCAATTGAAATTACTACTAAAAAAGTCAAAAAGATGTTAGATGATAAAATAAAATATTGAATGCTAAACAAAAAGAATTTTAAAAGGTTAAATTAAGAAGTAATAATAAAAAAAAGATAATAATAATAATAATAATGTGAAATAATGTCACAAGAGAAATAAATGAAAATGAAGAAAATAAAAAATAAGAAAATGTTAAGTTCTAAAAGAAATAAAAATAAAATAAAAAGACAAGAAATATAAAAATTTAGAAAATAATAATAATAATAATTTTTTTGAGAAAAAAGATTAAAATGATATATAATAGAACAGAGTGCCAAATAAAAAAAGTAACGACAGAACTAAATAAAAAATAATAATAAAACTAAAATAAATTGCATAGAAAAATGAAGGGTTCAAAAATGAGATAATCTCAACTTCATTTGATGAACATAGTAAAATATTACAAAGGATCAAAGGACCCCACGTGAATATCCCACTCACCCAAAACAAGCAAATCCCTCCTTTAAATAACATTGTTTATGCGTGAACATAATGTAAACATAATAATAATAATTATAATCATTATAATAAAGTAAAGTAAAAAGAAAGTAGAGTTAGGGAATCAAACCCTTTGATTTGTGGCAGTCTTTCTTTTCCACTATTTTCCTTTCTTTCTTTTTTCTATGTTTTTTACTCTTCTTTGCTCTTTCTTTCTTCAACCGACAAGAGTTTCTACTTGCTCCGGTGGAAGTGATGATGGAGTTTTCAAATAGGTAAGGATTTTTCTTTTTTCGGTATATAGTTCTTTTTTCTTCCTGATTCGAATGGGTTTTTCTTGCTTCCTCCCGATTGCTCTGTCACTGTGCTCGATCGAACCCCCCGTTGTTTCTCTATTTTTTTCTTTCTTTTATGTTCGAATCTATTGCTCGTGGTTCTACCCCGAATGGTTTTGATTTTACATCCATTTATAGAGTTAAAAAACCCTATTTTCCATTCGATTTTAGAATCCTAATAAGACTAAAATCCCTGCTTTGTTTGTTGCTTATTGGTTGGCTTTGGAGTCTTATAATATCACGTCGCCAGGGAACTCGGAGGTGGCGAGAAAAGCGGCTGGAGCGGGTGTGAGGAGACTGTGCGACGATGAAGAGGAGGACTAAGGTTCGAAAAAACCCTATATGCTTCGGGTTAGGCCAGTTCGGGTCTGAATCGGGTCTCAGGTCAGGTCTGGACCGGTCTAAGTTTAGCTGATGGGTCTGCTAAGTGTTGCTGTTGGGTTGGATTGCTGGGCCATTTAGGTTTCGCGCTAGGCTCTATAAAAAGGAAACAAATTAACTTATTGTAATAATAATAATATGTATAATGTAATATAATATCTACATATAATAATAATAATAATAATATTTATCTTATATAATATAGATAACATATTATATAACGAAGTCGGACGAAAATGAGTGTCGATAGCTGCCCTCTTTGTCAAGTAAAACCAAACAAGTTCAGAATAGATGAATACTATCATCCAAAGAAAGATGGTTGCATAAGCCACAACAAGGTAGCATTAACTTAAAAATGCAGTCTCATTAGTGGCTTTTGTGTGTCAAAACCATATTATGTTTACATAGAGTCTCTCGGTAGGCATCAAGGACAGAGATCTCCAAAGTGGGAGTTGTTTATAAGGGTACAATCTATACAGGGTCTCAGCACCAAGAAGGATAGTGTTTAACCATGTTTTATAATATTTTGATATAACAAATTAAAAACAAAATATTTTTGGACTTAATTGAATTTGTTCAAAGTTTTCAAAAATAATTCAAAGTCCATTAACTAGAATTTGAGCACAAAACAATACGATAATACATGAACAATACCAATATTGTTCATGTGGTACCGTTACCAAAAGTAAGAGACGTATCGATACTCTCTAGGTAGTATCGATAATACCAGTTGTTTTCTAAATTGCTCAAATTCCAGAATGCAAAATAGGTTCCAATACTCAAGGGGTACTGATACTATTTTACACAGTGATATCGATAACATGAAGCATAGTATCGATACGGTCAAGCCCAACGGTCTTCAACGACTACTTTATTTAAATATTACAAAGATATTACAGATACTCATTAAAGGAGTACTGATACTCCCTGTACTGGGCAGTTTTATTTTGTGGAAAGTTAATCCTCAACGGCTAAAAACAACCACAAACTGAAGACACTTGAAGAATATTGGAGAACACCTATCCAAGCAATCAAACACAAGGGAAAAAAATTTCATTGTTATTTTCCTTTCTCTTGTAAATATTAGTGTTTTAGTGAGCTTAAATTTTTTAAACACCATCCTTTAAGATATTTTCTCGTTTACATCCTTTATTCCTTTTGTAAAGGGGATTGGTTCTAGCTTAGCCTTTGAAAAACTAGGGAGTTGCAAAAGTTATCTTTTTTTCCTGGAAAAAGAAAGAACAAATTAGTGAATTTGTTAGAAAATCCTAAATGATGAGCTTATGTAGTAGATGTAGACTTGGTTGAGAAGTCGTGTAACAACCCTAACCCGTACCCTACCCGGATACGAGTCCGAGATGTCACATTGACTTTTTAAACAATATTCTTACAAAATACAAAACATTTGAACTTATATTAAGAAAATACGATAATATACAATTGAATTATGTTCGTTATAACAAATTTAATGAAAGAAACGTTTTTATGAATAATATTATATGGTATGAACAATACTGTGAACAATAATGAATATTATCGAATGCTAAAATTTTCCAGAATGCTACAGGGGTATCAATACCCTGCTACAGTGTATCGATTCCCTTGCTACAGTGATTTCGGTCCACTTATATAAAACTCATCAAATTTAAACTTGCATAACTATACATTTACCATTTACATATATACGTTTAAAACATTATAAAAGTCGATCAGAGCATACATACTAAACGGCTCTATTTACATGCCAACACATATATTACATAAACAAACATACTGTGTAAGGTTCTTCTGATATGATCTTCAAATACTGATATGCTGCGTTACTGCTCTTAAGATCAATCTTCTTGCTTTTCTGTACCTACATGTAAATCACTTACACGCTAAGTCATAGACTTAGTGAGGCATAAACTTATAATGATAAAGCATTTCTTATGAATATGAACATGCAACATAGTAATCATAATTCCATATCATTTCTTATGATTCAATATATATACAATATTAATACTATAACATATAAGGTGATACACATTTTTCATATGATTTATAGGCGCATGTATATACTGAGAACATAAGGCATTCGAGTACATAGAGGTTGTGCACATCTGCTGTCACCACAGCTCGTATAAGTCCCACTGAGTGGCATATGAAATTTTGTCCCGAATGATCTGTAAAGGTGTTCCGAATGACCTATGAAACCCTCGACTCTTGGCATGCCAACTATACCTAGAGCTCTCATATTACATAAAATGGGCATTAATATTATTTTTTATATAAACATGTACTCATGTCATTTCTTTTGTGATCACATATGTCTTTTCTTCAATCAAATTCACATGTGTGTATAACCTTCCATCTTATATCATATTACATGAGTCATATAATATGTATCAAATCATATGTATACCTATATGACTTATGCATATTTAATAAAGACTATAATGTATGCATGTTCATAACTATTATACTATGAAATTGACCTAGGAAATAAACTCATCGCAGGTCTTATTTCAATTAGATTATCCTTATATTATGCACTCACCTTGGCCTTGTTTGCGTTGATTCAATCCTAATTCTTCGATTGTTCAGGAAAGAGATTACGTTCTATATCTACATAAACATAATTTCCGAGACGATTATCAAAAGCCTAACTTTATAACTTGATACTAATAGCTTAAACGAATTTAATGAATCAATATTCAATTTTTCTTTTAGGGGGTATCGATACACCCTTTGAGGTATCGGTACCCTTACTGTATTTTGTTATTTTTCGTTCAAGAGGGTATCGGTACACATACATGGGGTACTGATACACTCTTCCCAAAACAGGCTTTTTTACCCGAAAATTCATCATCTCTTCTATGAATTTCCTCATACAAAGCTCCTTTCATACCACTAAACTGAACCACAACCATTTTAACTAACTTTTATCATTCCCACACCTTATTATCTCCCATACTTCATTAAAATTCTTAAAGCTAATAATCAAACCCAATTTTCCATGTTATCCAAAGTTAGTTCTAACACTTATAACTTATTATTCACACCTATGACAAGTCAATTTCAGCTTCTAAATCTATTTTTACATCTTTATTTAAAATTTCACTTATCCCCTTTTTATCTTTAATCCTTCATAACTTACAAATCTTTGAGTTTCTATAATCTTTTTCATCTCCATCATGATTCCTAAGTCTTCCATAACCAAAACCATACTTAAATTTTAAGGATTAACCAAAAGAAATCAAACTCACATTGGCTTGGATCTTCACGTTGGAGAAGAGAAGAAGATGAGAAAGAAGAGAGAAGAGTTATCTGGAAACTATGTTTCCCAAAACATGATCCATGTGGGTTATAAAATAACCCCACAATTATTATTTTATTTCATCATTTGATCAATGACCTTTTTCCCCTTTCCTTCTCCTTTATTTATTAATTCATCCTAAACCAACATCTTTCAATTAATTCCTGAACTTTTCAATTTATTTAATCTGGTCATTGAATTTTAAAATCTTATACTTTAATCACTAACCTGATATTGAGGATGTTACAAATCTCCCCCTTAAGAAAATTTGTCCTTGAATTTTCATTGCACGAACAAATGAGGGTACTGATGACGCATATCCTCTTCACGTTCCCATGTTGCTTCCTCTATCTTGTGATTCCTCCACAATACTTTGACCAATAGAATAGTCTTATTCCTTAGTTGTTTCAATTTGCGAGCTAATATTTGAACAGGTTCCTATTATAAGTCAGGTCAGGTTGAACCTCAATATTCTCTGGTGTCACTATATGAGTAGGATCAGATCTATATCTTCAAAGTATTAAAACGTGAAAGACATCATGTATCTTATCCATTTCAAGTGGCAAAGTTAGTTTATATGCCACAGGTCCTACTCTTTTTACAATCTCATAAGGTCCAATAAACCGAGGACTCAACTTTCCTTTCCGTCCAAACTTTAACACCTTCTATGGAGACACCTTTAAAAATACTTTATCTCCAACTTGGAATTCAATTTCTTTTCTCTTTAGATATGCATACGATTTCTGTCTATCATTTGCTGCTTTCAAATTATTCTGGATTACATGAACTTTTTCTTCCACTTCCTGAATCAACTTGGTACCCATGACTTCTTTATCTTTGAGCTCGTACCAGTTCAAAGGCGTATGACACTTCCTTCCGTATAAAGCCTTATAAGGAGCCATTTTGACACTTGACTGATAACTAGTAAATATTTTCCCATGATCCTTTGAACTCAATCACACAAGCTCTTAATATGTCCTCTAGGAGTCTCTAATGTTCCCTGTAAAGACTTCCAAAACCTCGAAGTAAATCTAGGATCTCTATCCGAATCAATTGAAATTGGTACCCCTGCAATCTAATAATTTTTCTGATATACAATTCGACATATTTATCTATGGAGAAATTAGCTCGTACCGGAATAAAATGGGCTGACTTAGTCAATATATGTACGATCACCCAAATTGAATATTTTTTGTTCGGAGTCAAAGGCAACCCTGATACAAAATCCATCGTTACATTCTCCCATTTCCACTGAGGAATCGATATTGGTTGTAATAATCCTAACGGAACCTGATGCTCAGCTTTGACTTGCTGACAAGTCAAACATTTGGACACAAATTCTGTAATATTTCTTTTCATTCCTGGCCACCAATAACGACTATTGAGATCCATATACATTTTGTTTCCTCCCGGATGCATCGTCAAATGACTATAGTGGGCTTCCGTTAATAAATCATTATTCAACTCATCATTATCTGGAATTACTAATCTCCCTCGATAGTATAAATTCCCATAAGCTTTTATCTCATAATCAGTGAGCTCTCCGTTCTGTACTTGTCGTAACCTTTTTGTGCACTTTTCATCTCTAGCTTGCAATTCCTTGACTTTATCTATCCATGATGGCCGAAGGGATAATTTCGCACATAAAACACCATCATCATTCCATGATAACCCAACATCCATGGCTCGTAAGGCTGCAAATGTCTTCCGGCTTAAAGCATCTGCTACTACATTTGCTTTTCCAGGATGGAAGTTAATTACTACATCATAGTCTTTTAGAAATTCCACCAATCTTCTTTGCCTTAAATTCAACTCCTTCTGAGTCATCAAGTACTTTAAACTCTTGTGATCGGTATATAAGTAGCAATGTTCACCATACAGGTAGTGACGCCAAATCTTAAGAGCGAACACTACATCAGCCATCTCCAAATCGTGTGTTGGATAATTCTTCTCATACGGTTTTAATTGCCTTGAAGCATAAGCCACCACCTTACCTTCTTGCATCAATACACATCCCAATCCATTATGGGACGCATCGCTATAAACCATATAACTCTTGTCAGATTCAGGTTAAACCAATACTGGAGCTTCTATCAAAATTTTCTTTAACGTTTCAAAACTTTCTTGACACTTTGGAGTCCACGAAAATTTTACATCTTTCCTCAATAACTTAGTCAAAGGTAAAGCTATAATTGAAAAGTTCTTAACAAACCTTCGATAGTAACCTGCCAATCCCAGAAAACTCCGAACTTTAGTTATATTTTTTGGAACCTCCCATTCTAGAATAGCTTTTACTTTTTGAGGATCTACTCGAATTCCTTCCGCAGAAATCACATGTCTGAGAAATATTACTTCATTCAACCATAACTCACATTTGGATAGCTTGGCATATAACTTCTTGTCTCGTAGAATCTGCAATACTGTTCTCAAATGTGCACTATGATCTTCTTTCGTCTTTGAATACACCAATATGCCATCGATGAAAACCATTACAAATTGGTCCAGATAAGGTTGAAATATTCTATTCATTAAATCCATAAAGGCATCCGGGGCATTTGTAACTCTGAAAGGCATCACAATAAATTCATAGTGACCATACCTTGTTCTAATGCGGTATTTGGAATATCTATCTCCTGAACCTTCAACTGATGATATCCAGATCGCAAATCAATCTTAGAGAAAACAGAAGCTCCTCTCAACTGATAAAATAAATCATCAATTCTAGGGAGATGATACTTATTCTTATTAGTTACTTTATTGAGCTGCATGTAGTAAATACAGAGACGCATTGACCCATCCTTCTTTTTCACAAACAACACTAGAGCTCCCCATGGTGAAACACTCGGTCTTATGAATCCTTTGTCCAATAACTCATGTAACTGTATCTTCAACTCTTGTAACTCTTTTGGAGCAATTCTATATGGTGCCATGGTAATAGGTGCAGTTCCAGACATTATTTCAATCTGGAATTTCACTTCTCTATCCGGAGGTAACCCCGATAATTCTGCTGGAAAAACATCAAGAAACTCGTTGACTATAGAGATTTCTTCTAACCCTTTTTCCTTGCTTCTAGTGTCCAATAAATTAGCTATGAAACCTTGACATCCCTGTAGCAATAGCTTCTTGGTTGACATCCCCGAGATGACATTTGCTAACAGATTACATCTTTCACTGAACACTACCACTGCCAATCCATCTAAACTGATTAACGTTACTTTCTTCAATCTACAATCAACATTTGCATGGTAACGGTATAGCCAGTCCATTCCTAGTTTCACATCGAATTCTTTAAAGGGTAATTCCATCAGATTAACAGGGAATTCAATTCCCTGAATCCGTATGGGACATCCTCGACACCTTCTATTAACCCGAGCACGATGCCCTAACAGATTCGTCACTATAACCTCATTACTGGTATCTTCTAACAGAATGTTTAATTCTTTCACTAACTTACTACTAATGTATGAATATATAAACCCCGGATCGATCAATACCATAACACATTTATCCAACAATAAAAAGATACATGTTATTATTTCTGGATCATCTCGGTCTTCATTGATTTTGAGATTATACACCCGAACAGTGGAGCGAACTTCCTGCTTAGTAGATGATTCAGGTTGAGTTATACCCCTTCCTCTACCTCGTCTCCTCTGGGACATTAAAGCAGATCTCTCTGGTGGAATAGACTCTTCGGTCCTCAAGGGGCAGTCTCTCATGAAATGTCATATTTCCCCACATCGGAAACAAGCTCCTGTTTTAACTCTACATATTCCACTATGGTTTCTTCCACATATCTGACACTGCTGTGCTCGCCCATCACCAGTCCCTACAGATTGAATTCGTCTAGTTCTTTCCTGATTTGATCCTCTAGTAGAGGATGCCACTGATTTAGATCTTGCTTGATATCGAAATCCAGAATCTCTACCTCTCTTAGGTAGTACAGAGCTTGATAAAGCTCCAGTTCTTTTGGATGGTTGAACTCTCTGCTCCCCAAACCATTCACTTTGAGCTCTCTCTAGAGCTTTGGCACGATTTACTACTTCTTGGAATGAGGATAGATTCAGTACAATCAACTTTTCCTTCAACCTCAGGCGCAAACCTTCCACAAACCATTCACACACGTCCTTCTCTGTATGCACCAATTCGAACGCAAAACGACTCAATTTGTTAAACTCACACTCATACTCATACACCGTGCGACTCATTTGCTTCACATTCAAAAATTCTTGCTTCATTTGTTTTATAAATTGGTCTCCTATATACTTGTGCCTAAACTCTTCAAGGAACAGAGACCAGGTCACCTGATCACTGGTCATTCTCAAGGTCATATTTGTCCACCAAATTCTCGCTTGCCCACGAAGCAAGGAAACCACTCCGTCTAACTTCTCTACATCAGAACAGTGGAGTCCCTCCAACATTATCTTCACATTTGAGCCAAAGGTTTGCAACAACAGGACCTTCCTCGGCTTCACCTATAAACTCTGGAGCTCATAAACCCTTTAACTCCTTTGCAACATTCATTCTCGAAGTTGAAGTAGTAGAGGTTGGAAACGCGTCAATACCGCATCTAATGTTCTAAAGAACACATCTTGATCAGCTACAGGCACTCCGAAAGGTGCATATTCTTCACTTGCCTGGCCAGAGTAGGTGAATTACTACATTTAGCGGGAGGATCATCTCCCGCTTCACTTCAAGAACTATCTTGTCCGGACATCTTGTAAGAATAAACATATCATTCTATTCGCAAAACAGCATACTCATTACCATACCAAATAAGAAGTTCACATTTATGTTAGCATGTACACATATAAAGACACTCTAGACTCTGGTTTATGCTTAGAATCGACTAAACCGTAGCTCTGATACCATTAAATGTAACACCCAACCCGTACCCGACCCAGATACGAGTCTGAGATGTCACATTAACTTTTTAAAACAATATTTTTACAAAATACAAAACATTTGAACTTATATTAAGAAAATACGATAATATACCGTTGAATTATGTTCGTTATAACAAATTTAATGAAAGAAATGTTTTATGAATAGTATTATACGGTATGAACAATACTGTGAACAATAATGAATAGTACCGAATGCTAAAATTTTCCAGAATGCTACACTGGTATCGATACCCTTGCTACAGTGATTTCGGTCCACTTATATAAAACTCATCAAATTTAAACTTTCATAACTATACATTTACCATTTACATATATACGTTTAAAACATTATAAAAGTCGACCAGAGCATACATACTAAATAACTCTATTTACATGCCAACACATATATTACATAAACAAACATATTGTGTAAGGTTCTTCTGATATGATCTTCAAATACTGATATGCTGCGTTGCTGCTCTTAAGATCGATATTCTTGCTTTTCTGTTCCTACGTGTAAATCACTTACACGCTAAGTCATAGGCTTAGTGAGGCATAAACTTATAATGATAAAGCATTTCTTATGAATATGAACATGCAACATAGTAATCAGAATTCCATATCATTTCCTATGATTCAATATATATACAATACTAATATTATAACATATAAGGCGATGCATATTTTTCATATGATTTATAGGCCCATGTATATACTGAGAACATAAGATATTCGAGTACATAGAGGTTGTGTACATCTGCTATCACCACAGATCGTATAAGTCTCACAGAGTGGCATATGAAATTTTGTCCTGAAGGACCTGTGAAGGTGTCCCGAAGGACCTATGAAACTCTCTACTCTTGGCATGCCAACTATACCTAGAGCTCTCATATTACATAACATGGACATTAATATTATTTTTCATATAAACATGTACTCATGTAATTTCCTTTGTGATCACATATGTCTTTTCTTCAATCACATTCACATGTGCATATAACCATCCATCTTATATCATATAACACGAGTCATATAACATGTATCAAATCATATGTAAACCTATATGACTTATGCATATTTAAAAAAGACTATAATGTATGCCTTTCATAACTATTATACTATAAAATTGACCTAGGAAATAGACTCATCGCAAGTCTTATTTCCATTAGATTATCCTTATATTATACACTCACATTGGCCTTGCTTACGTTAATTCAATCCTAATTCTTTGATTGTTCCGGAATGGGATTACGTTCTATATCTACTAAATGTAACCCCCACAGACCGATAAGGGTAGCCCGATCCGATCCGGGAAGTCACATTAGGGCCACCGGAGCGACCCATTGTAAAAATAGCGGAAAATTTAAATCTTTTTATCAGAACATGTAAACTTATAAAATCATTTGTCACTATTTAAAAATAAAACATATTTCCAGACTCGTATATAAATCAAAATACAATTACATGCCCCCTAATCACATGTACCATACTCTGCAACAACGCCGGAAGAACTTTCTTACTGAAGTCGATAGATGCACTGGTACAATTCTTTTAACCTGAAAAGGTGAGTAATAGAGTGGGCTTTGGAAAGCTCAGTAATACAGAACTACCAGATGATGCTGATGAACGTGCAGATACAGATAAATATTTATTTCCTTATTGCTTCTGAGCATTTACATATTTTTATGCTGAGCAGAGATTCTACTGATATTTCGGGTGGTAACGGACAATGAGCTTTCAGTTCAGAGAAATATTTCGGATGACTGAGTTGAGGAGATCAGAATAGGTTTTCTAGTGTGTTCTCAAAAAATTCAGTAAAAAGATACAGATCTTTTAAAACATATATATATATATACCCCCATCCGTTCACATCATAAATGTGTAGGTTCCCCAGAACCATACACCCAACCGCACATGCCATTTAGACCCTGAGCACAAAGCCGAGGAGTCTGCAGATAATCTTCCTCCAACAATAAACCCCCAGATAAAACATTTATCCGTCGGTAAACGGAGATATCAGAAATCAAAACATAATTCAAATCAGATATCAGAACAGAATCCATGTTAGGAATCAGAACATATTTCAGATCAGATGTCAAAACAGAATTCAAATCAGAAATCAGATAAAATATTCATATAAGTAGGGAACACACCAGAGTTTACAAATATTATTCAAAGGTACTGGATAATCTTAGCAAGTAGAGAAATATGGATCTTCAGTATACCGATAGAATGTCGGAATTTAGAATAACTATTGTAAAAAGTTCAATAACTGACGGAATCATCAGTTATTCAGAATGTGAATTATCAGGATCATATCTTATTCGGACAATTTTCAGAAGTTGTACGTAATCAGAAGGGTATTCAGAATCCTTTGCATCCATGTCAATTGATCGGATAATCGAACAACTTGAGAACGAAGATTCATAACCTTAACAATCTATGTCGACTGGTCAATTCATTTTCCTTCCAGGGTATTTACCCTTTAATACCACAAATTCTTGTTCATATTTCATTTTCGAAATTAACGTTGAATAAATCTTCTAATGTCTTTATTTCATGTTCACGTTTTCACCATATCATGAAATACTGACGTACTTGATTTTGTAATTCATAATCCATAAGAACATTACATCATATATGTTCATTAACATTTCCAGATTCATCCAACTCACTTATTCAATCCTCAGTCCTTGTGGTTACTTAATTTATTTAGCATTCAAGTCCATTCCAGATACTTCAGGATTTTCCAGAGTAATTCAAGCGTTCCTGATTTTTCAGACACATGTTGCACTTCTGTTACATTCAATTTGGTCTTTGTGGCTGATTTGTCGTGCAAACGTCCAATTCTTAGTACTGAATGCGATCCAGAGTTGAACTAAGTTGAATACTTCTAAAATTTATCATCGAGTCAAACTTAAGAAGACGAACACGCATTCCAGTAATATCTATGTCATTCAGGTATTGACATAGCTTTAGGGTTGATCTACTCACTTAAATTGTGTTCCATTACTTTTAAAGGTAGGCCAATACCTATGCTTATTTGGATTCTTTAATTAATCCAAGACATTTACTTACTTTAGGCCATAAGGGTATTTTGGTAATTTTGATGTTCAGTTTTATTCCATTCATTTCAGAGCTCGATGATATCCAATCATTCCTTAGCTTGGTGACATTCTTGAGTCATTTCCATTACAGGGGTATTTTGGTCATTTTACAGATCCACGGTATTTCAATCTTTTTCCTCCATTCGGTCTTATTATTTAATTCCAATTTATATCTTTTACTTTAGTCCTTTCGAACAATTCTGACAGCAAAATACCCCCATTAAATTATTCTTCAAGTATTTACTCATTATTCGGATATTTTCGAGTCAAGTGTCTTCTCAAATTTTACAAACGGAATATCATGAATTTTCCTGCTAAGTCATGATCTAACAATCAAATCTGTACTTAATCGACTTAAGTACGAATCCTCTAAGTATTTTCTCATTCAGGGTTAACTCAGACTATTCGATCTCTTAAGGGTATTTCTGTAATTTCTTAACCAGATAATTTCGATATTAGCTTTTAACGAAAATAATATAATTTAGAGATCTTATGATTAATTGCTTTCCCGAACCTTCTCTGATCTTGAAGTGATTCCTTAACAGACTTATAGTATCTTGCATAAACCCTCTTGGTGTTAAAAACCGGTTATCCATAATTTCCAAGTAAAACTAACATTTCCTTATGCACATGAATAGTTTTAGCAGATCAATAATTCTTTTCAGATTTATTAATCTACTTCCAGAGACAATTCTTGTCATTTTCCACCATAAGGGTAATTTCGTAATTTTACCTAATCGAAATATTCTCATAATTTATCATCTAAGTACCTTTAATGAGATAAATTATAATCTACAATCCATGATTGATTCTTTTATCACTTAATTTCAGAACTTGTAATTTAATTCCAGCTGTCCTCCAATTTCTTATAATAGTCATCTGAGCCATATTCAGTTATCTATTTTCTACCGTATTCATATCTAGTGTAGATCTTCATTTATTACACATATAAGACCAAACATTTCCATTCATGCATTTACCAATACCAACATGTTCTATAAAGCATAAAGAGGTAGTAAAGTATTACCTCGAATTCCGTGCAATACTGATCGACCATAAAAATTCCATTCGAACGCCTTTGATCTTCAATTCAATTTCCAATAATTCCTCAGATACATATCAACATAAATTATATCAGAAACGGAGCTTAATTACGATAAACGGATCGAATCGGGTGATAAATCAGTGAAAGATGGCTTACCGAGTTCGAATTTGGCGAAACGGACTTCGGATTCGGATTCAGGACGTTGAAAGCATAAAATATATGACTTTTCGGAAATTTGGAATTTTCGGTCAAAATCAAAGTCAACGGGTTTGACTGACAATTTCGAGGCCTTCGGGTTCTAATTTCGAAAAACGGACAGCGGAATCGGATTTGGAACGTCGAAAAATGTCAGGATAGGTATACTCGGTCGAAGTCAAAGGTCGTTTAATGCCCGATCAAAGCCATTCAAAGTTTTGGTCAACAGTGGTCAACTCCGGTCAACGGTCAACGGTCAACGGGTCGGGTCAACGGGTCGGGTCAACGGGTCGGTAAACGGGTCAGGTCGGGTCAACGGGTCGGGTCAGGTTGTGACCGGTCAAACCGGTCAAAACAGTTCCAAAACCGGTCAAACCGGTCACTTTTCCCTTCCCCACGCGCAGTGGCGGCGCGTGGGGGCGCGTGAACAGTGATAAAATCCCGGAAAAATTTCTAAAAATTATTTTGAGCGATTTCGAGATACTTACAAAGCTCGGTTCACAATTTTGAACGGCGGAGAGCTCGATTTCAACAAATCGAGAAGTTTGACCGGTTCACCTCCCAACGCGCCGTTGCCGCCGGAGAAAAAGGAGAACACCGGTGGACTCGAAACGGCACAAGGAACACGATGGTGTGGGAGGTGTCGTAAACGGATGACCCGATCGTCGTGAATCGATGAAAAACCAACTAAAACCGAGTTATTACCGACGATACTTCCGACTGAAATTCACGACGAACGACGATGATTCACGACGAAAGGTTTGAGGGGTTTTGTTCCTCGGTTGACAACGAACACGATGGTTGTTTCGGCTTGTCGTTTGGAGGTCGGACGGCGAGTAGATCGGAGTTGGAAGTAGGGAGAACGGGAGAGGAAAACTGGAAAATTTTCCAGAAACATACGGGAGTCTGGGGGTTTATAACATCTCATAATTAAAAATGGCTAAACCAAGAGTTTAGCCACTGAACTTCCTGCACTTCTTAAAACGGTCTATCAACTTTGAAATCTTACAATTTAATCCCTTATTTCTTTCAAAATACCAAATTAAATCCACCAATTTATATTTTCTTAAATTTAGCCCCTAAATTGGGGTGTTACAATTCTCCCCTCCTTTAAAAAAATTTCGTCCTCGAAATTCATTCATGTCACATAATTGCATAAATGAAACTTCCATCAGTTCTTTCAAATCTATCAATAGCTTTTATAAAAGTACGATTCATCCACTTATCCTTAACCAACTGAGCATACATTCTTATCATAAATTTTCCTTATTTCAATAAAAGAATTTAAAATTTTCTCGAGTAATCAATCTCTTCAGAATTCTCCCTCAGTCCAAGTAAATAAACAGAACAACTTTATTCTTATGAAATCAATTCAGCATTGGATACGTGAATAGGCTCGTAGAGCAGCAACATATCTCAATTTCATTTCCGGAGTCGAGTCAGAAATTCTCAGATGAATAACTCTCACATGGCTCATGAGATACTTTACAGCGTTTAGACAGATGTTACTGGTATTCCTTTTTGTACAAGTATAGCCTTAGCAAATAGAAACTTTGGTTTACTCAATACAGATAGGGACTCAGCCCTGGAGTTCCGGCTCAAAAAGGTACGATTGCAGTCTAGGGGCATGTACTGATCATACATATTTTGACATTTGACCGGCCGGTCTATCTTGAAAAATTTTGACTCAAACCATAGCTCTGATACCACTAAATGTAACCCCCACAGACCGATAAGGGTAGCCCGATCCGATCCGGGAAGTCACATTAGGGCCACCGGAGCGACCCATTGTAAAAATAGCGGAAAATTTAAATCTTTTTATCAGAACATGTAAACTTATAAAATCATTTGTCACTATTTAAAAATAAAACATATTTCCAGACTCGTATATAAATCAAAATACAATTACATGCCCCCTAATCACATGTACCATACTCTGCAACAACGCCGGAAGAACTTTCTTACTGAAGTCGATAGATGCACTGGTACAATTCTTTTAACCTGAAAAGGTGAGTAATAGAGTGGGCTTTGGAAAGCTCAGTAATACAGAACTACCAGATGATGCTGATGAACGTGCAGATACAGATAAATATTTATTTCCTTATTGCTTCTGAGCATTTACATATTTTTATGCTGAGCAGAGATTCTACTGATATTTCGGGTGGTAACGGACAATGAGCTTTCAGTTCAGAGAAATATTTCGGATGACTGAGTTGAGGAGATCAGAATAGGTTTTCTAGTGTGTTCTCGAAAAATTCAGTAAAAAGATACAGATCTTTTAAAATATATATATATATATACCCCCATCCGTTCACATCATAAATGTGTAGGTTCCCCAGAACCATACACCCAACCGCACATGCCATTTAGACCCTGAGCACAAAGCCGAGGAGTCTGCAGATAATCTTCCTCTAACAATAAACCCCCAGATAAAACATTTATCCGTCGGTAAACAGAGATATCAGAAATCAAAACATAATTCAAATCAGATATCAGAACAGAATCCATGTTAGGAATCAGAACATATTTCAGATCAGATGTCAAAACAGATTCAAATCAGAAATCAGATAAAATATTCATATAAGTAGGGAACACACCAGAGTTTACAAATATTATTCAAAGGTACTGGATAATCTTAGCAAGTAGAGAAATATGGATCTTCAGTATACCGATAGAATGTCGGAATTTAGAATCACTATTGTAAAAAGTTCAATAACTGACGGAATCATCAGTTATTCAGAATGTGAATTATCAGGATCATATCTTATTCGGACAATTTTTAGAAGTTGTACGTAATCAGAAGGGTATTCAGAATCCTTTGCATCCATGTCAATTGATCGGATAATCGAACAACTTGAGAACGAAGATTCATAACCTTAACAATCTATGTCGACTGGTCAATTCATTTTCCTTCCAGGGTATTTACCCTTTAATACCACAAATTCTTGTTCATATTTCATTTTCGAAATTAACGTTGAATAAATCTTCTAATGTCTTTATTTCATGTTCACGTTTTCACCATATCATGAAATACTGACGTACTTGATTTTGTAATTCATAATCCATAAGAACATTACATCATATATATTCATTAACATTTCCAGATTCATCCAACTCACTTATTCAATCCTCAGTCCTTGTGGTTACTTAATTTATTTAGCATTCAAGTCCATTCCAGATACTTCAGGATTTTCCAGAGTAATTCAAGCGTTCCTGATTTTTCAGACACATGTTGCACTTCCGTTACATTCAATTTGGTCTTTGTGGCTGATTTGTCGTGCAAACGTCCAATTCTTAGTACTGAATGCGATCCAGAGTTGAACTAAGTTGAATACTTCTAAAATTTATCATCGAGTCAAACTTAAGAAGACGAACACGCATTCCAGTAATATCTATGTCATTCAGGTATTGACATAGCTTTAGGGTTGATCTACTCACTTAAATTGTGTTCCATTACTTTTAAAGGTAGGCCAATACCTATGCTTATTTGGATTCTTTAATTAATCCAAGACATTTACTTACTTTAGGCCATAAGGGTATTTTGGTAATTTTGATGTTCAGTTTTATTCCATTCATTTCAGAGCTCGATGATATCCAATCATTCCTTAGCTTGGTGACATTCTTGAGTCATTTCCATTACAGGGGTATTTTGGTCATTTTACAAATCCACGGTATTTCAATCTTTTTCCTCCATTCGGTCTTATTATTTAATTCCAATTTATATCTTTTACTTTAGTCCTTTCGAACAATTCTGACAGCAAAATACCCCCATTAAATTATTCTTCAAGTATTTACTCATTATTCGGATATTTTCGAGTCAAGTGTCTTCTCAAATTTTACAAACGGAATATCATGAATTTTCCTGCTAAGTCATGATCTGAACAATCAAATCTGTACTTAATCGACTTAAGTACGAATCCTCTAAGTATTTTCTCATTCAGGGTTAACTCAGACTATTCGATCTCTTAAGGGTATTTCTGTAATTTCTTAACCAGATAATTTCGATATTAGCTTTTAACGAAAATAATATAATTTAGAGATCTTATGATTAATTGCTTTCCCGAACCTTCTCTGATCTTGAAGTGATTCCTTAACAGACTTATAGTATCTTGCATAAACCCTCTTGGTGTTAAAAACCGGTTATCCATAATTTCCAAGTAAAACTAACATTTCCTTATGCACATGAATAGTTTTAGCAGATCAATAATTCTTTTCAGATTTATTAATCTACTTCCAGAGACAATTCTTGTCATTTTCCACCATAAGGGTAATTTCGTAATTTTACCTAATCGAAATATTCTCATAATTTATCATCTAAGTACCTTTAATGAGATAAATTATAATCTACAATCCATGATTGATTCTTTTATCACTTAATTTCAGAACTTGTAATTTAATTCCAGCTGTCCTCCAATTTCTTATAATAGTCATCTGAGCCATATTCAGTTATCTATTTTCTACCGTATTCATATCTAGTGTAGATCTTCATTTATTACACATATAAGACCAAACATTTCCATTCATGCATTTACCAATACCAACATGTTCTATAAAGCATAAAGAGGTAGTAAAGTATTACCTCGAATTCCGTGCAATACTGATCGACCATAAAAATTCGAACGCCTTTGATCTTCAATTCAATTTCCAATAATTCCTCAGATACATATCAACATAAATTATATCAGAAACGGAGCTTAATTACGATAAACGGATCGAATCGGGTGATAAATCAGTGAAAGATGGCTTACCGAGTTCGAATTTGGCGAAACGGACTTCGGATTCGGATTCAGGACGTTGAAAGCATAAAATATGACTTTTCGGAAATTTGGAATTTTCGGTCAAAATCAAAGTCAACGGGTTTGACTGACAATTTCGAGGCCTTCGGGTTCTAATTTCGAAAAACGGACAGCGGAATCGGATTTGGAACGTCGAAAAATGTCAGGATAGGTATACTCGGTCGAAGTCAAAGGTCGTTTAATGCCCGATCAAAGCCATTCAAAGTTTTGGTCAACAGTGGTCAACTCCGGTCAACGGTCAACGGTCAACGGGTCGGGTCAACGGGTCGGGTCAACGGGTCGGTAAACGGGTCAGGTCGGGTCAACGGGTCGGGTCAGGTTGTGACCGGTCAAACCGGTCAAAACAGTTCCAAAACCGGTCAAACCGGTCACTTTTCCCTTCCCCACGCGCAGTGGCGGCGCGTGGGGGCGCGTGAACAGTGATAAAATCCCGGAAAAATTTCTAAAAATTATTTTGAGCGATTTCGAGATACTTACAAAGCTCGGTTCACAATTTTGAACGGCGGAGAGCTCGATTTCAACAAATCGAGAAGTTTGACCGGTTCACCTCCCAACGCGCCGTTGCCGCCGGAGAAAAAGGAGAACACCGGTGGACTCGAAACGGCACAAGGAACACGATGGTGTGGGAGGTGTCGTAAACGGATGACCCGATCGTCGTGAATCGATGAAAAACCAACTAAAACCGAGTTATTACCGACGATACTTCCGACTGAAATTCACGACGAACGACGATGATTCACGACGAAAGGTTTGAGGGGTTTTGTTCCTCGGTTGACAACGAACACGATGGTTGTTTCGGCTTGTCGTTTGGAGGTCGGACGGCGAGTAGATCGGAGTTGGAAGTAGGGAGAACGGGAGAGGAAAACTGGAAAATTTTCCAGAAACATACGGGAGTCTGGGGGTTTATAACATCTCATAATTAAAAATGGCTAAACCAAGAGTTTAGCCACTGAACTTCCTGCACTTCTTAAAACGGTCTATCAACTTTGAAATCTTACAATTTAATCCCTTATTTCTTTCAAAATACCAAATTAAATCCACCAATTTATATTTTCTTAAATTTAGCCCCTAAATTGGGGTGTTACAACATAAACATAATTTTTGAGACGATTATCAAAAGTCTAACCTTATAACTTGATATTAATAGCTTAAACGAATTTAATGAATCAATATTCAATTTTTCCTTTAGGGGGTATCGATACACCCCTTGAGGTATCGGTACCCTTACTGTATTCTATTATTTTTCGTTTAAGAGGGTATCGATACACATATATAAGGTATCGATACACTCTGCCCAAAATAGGTTTTTTCACCCGAAAATTCATCAACTCTTCTATGAATTTCCTCATACAAAGCTTCTTTCATACCACTAAACTCAACCACAACCATTTTAACTAACTTTTATCTTTCCCACACCTTATTATCTCCCATACTTCATTCAAATTCTTAAACCTAAGAATCATACCCAATTCTCCAAGTTATCCAAAGTTAGTTTTAACACTTATAACTTATTATTCACACCTATGACAAGTCAATTTCAGCTTCTAAATCCATTTTTACATCTTTATTCAAAATTTCACTTATCTCTTTCTTATCTTTAATCCTTCACAACTTACAAATATTTGAGTTTCTATAACCTTTTTTATCTCCATCATGATTCCTAAGTCTTCCTTAACCAAAACCATACTTAAATTTTAAGGATTAACCAAAAGAAATCAAACTCACCTTGGCTTGGAGCTTCACATTGGAGAAGAGAAGAAGATCCTAAACATGATCCATGTGGGTTATAAAATAACCCCACAATTATTATTTTATTCCATCCTTTGATCAATGACCTTTTTGCCCATTTCCTTCTCCTTCATTTATTAATTCATCCTACACCAACATCTTTAAATTAATTCCTAAACTTTTCAATTTATTTAATCTGATCATTGAATTTTAAAATCTTACACTTGAATCACTAACCCGATATTTAGGATGTTACAAGTCGAACCATTATAAATCCTTGTGCAAATTGTTTCATCTTTATACTCCTTACCCCTAACATCAAAAATTTACTTCACCCCCATTTGGTAAATTATTCAGTTGATCATTTTGAGCTTCATCGAATCCTAACAATTGATATCAGAGTTTGACTCATTAAAAGGTCTAACAACCTTAAGATGATCCTTGAAGAAGCTCTATCCATTTTCGACACAACCAAGAAGATGACTTTCACCTCAAACCCGTTCCACATAGAAGACTCTCAACCGATCGACAAGCCTCCATACTTCAATAGAACCAACTATCGACATTGGAAGAAATTAATGAAGCTATTCATCTAATCCAATGATCTTGATGCATGAGAGATGATCGAGAATGATTACTCTTCTCCAAAGAAGAAAACGAAGGAGTGAAGTGCCCAAGAACGGAAGAAAACTCAACAAAATGCTAAGGTCATGCACATGTTGTTTTGTGCATTTAGTCTCAATGACTATGAAGGAGTTTATTCTTGTTCAAATGCCAATGAACTTTGGAATAAGCTTGAAGAGATCCATAAAAACAAGAAAGAATAACCAAAAAAGGTGGTGTGTTTAATGGCTCTTAAAAAGCCCAAAGTATCTTCTAATTAATGAATCCATTTATATTCTTTTGATGAGTTACAAGATGCATATGATGAATTATTTTTTGAGTTTGAGACCATGAACTTTAAATATAAAAAAAATGATTTCAAAACTTAAAGTTGAAAACAATTTTCTTTTGAAAGCAAAAGTTGATTTTGAAAAAGGATTTATAGCTTTCAAAAAATGAAAATTGAAAATTTGAAAAAGAAAATTTTGATTTAAAGGTTAAGTTTGAATGCTTAACAAAAGAAAGGGAAATCATTTTAAATAATTCATCTAATTTCATAATGACAAAATACTCACATTGTCATTATCATTGTCACAAGAAACATGCTTGTCTTTTAAAGAAAGGAAAACATTTTAAAATTAGACAAGTATGTGTTCCTAAGTAAACAAGGGGCATTGAAACTAACGTTCAAGGATCCAAAGCAATTTGGATACCAAAATCCACATAAATGTCTCTTGTAGGTGTGTGAGAGAAATGTAGATGAAAGTGAAGATATTCAAATGCTCTAGCCATACTTGATATGAAATAAGTAACCTCTATGCTTATTTTGATTATCATGCATAATTGGTTGTTCATTTAGTTTAAGCATGCATACGTTTTGATTTTAAATAATTTAAGGTTTTCTATATCTAGTATGTTTAAAAAAATATTGTGATGAACATTTTCTAAAGTTTTAATAATTTTCTATAAATGTCTGTTCATCATAATGAATTTTGATCAAAATTGATTTTAATGCTTTCTTTTTTTTTACAAATTTTAATTTTTGACCTTAATTTAAATGTTTATGCATGTAATTTATTGCAAATTATATATCTCTAATAATTAATATCAATTTTTTTTCAAATGCATAACATTTTTGGATAATTTTATGCACATATACTTAAATACAACAATTCTTATTACATAAAACAGGGTTTTAAACAGCGACTAAATAGCGGTATCGCGGCCGTAATATCGCGGTTGCGGCGATTTCGAAACCATTAACGCGAAAAATAACGATGTGAAGAGGGATCATACCAATAGCGGCTGATCGCGATCGCAATTTAACGGATCACGGCCAATCGCGGCAATAGCAGACCACTATTCCACTATTATTATGTTATTTAATTTAAAAAATAGGTTTTTTTATTAAAAAAACCAGCTCATTCGAAAAAATTCACGATCGCGATATTCGCAATGACCAAAATAGCATCCATTGTATTCACAACCGAGATAAACGCGACCGAAAACGTGACCGCAAATGCTATTTAAAACCCTGACATAAAGTATATTAGACTTGGATATACTGAATTTCATGTGATACTTTTAAAATCAAATTTTTGTTTGAAATTTTTTTTATTGAGGGGAATCTTTGATTTTTCAAATGATTTTATACTAAAATTTTTACTTTCTCTCCATTGTTGTTTTGAACCATTAAATTTGAATTATTTTTATATAATAAAAAGGGAGAGAAATATAAGTTTGAAAAATTCAATTTCTCAATGAAAAATAGAGAATTTTAATATTTTCCAAATATTTATCTTTTTCATGAAATATTTTATTAAGGGAGAATTTTGCCAAAATTTTTTTTTCAAATGTTTTGTTATATTAAAAAGAGGAGATTGTTGAACCATATTTTATAATATTTTAATATAACAAATTAAGACAAAATATTTTTGGATTTGATTGAATTTGTTCAAAGTTTTCAAAAAAAATTAAAGTCTATTAAACTAGAATTTGAGCACAAAGCAATTTTCTGGGTATGTAATATCAATACTGTTCTTACAGTATCGATACTATATGAACAATACTGATATTGTTCATGAGGTACCGATACCAAATGTAAGAGATATATCGATACTTTCTAGGTAGTATCGATACTACCAGTTGTTTTTCAAATTGCTCAAATTCCAGAATGCAAAATATGTACCGATACTCAAGGGGTATCGATAATTCTTTACACAGTGATATCGATACCATGAAGCATAATATCGATATTGGTCAAGCCCAACGATCTTCAACGACTAGTTTATTTAAATATTACAAATATAATATCGATACTCATTATAGGAGTATCAATACTCATTATAGGAGTATCAATACTCCATGTACTAAGCAGTTTTATTTTGAAGAAAATTAATTCTCCACGACTTCAAAACATTCCCAACGGCCAAAAATTACCACAAACTCATTCAAACATATAAAAAATATGTTGAGGACATTTGAAGAAGGTTGGAAAACACCTATCCAAGCAATCAAACACAAGAGAATAACTTTTCATTCTTATTTTTCTTTCTCTTGTAAATATTAGTGTTTTAGTGAGCTTAATTTTTGTAAACACCTTCCTTTAAGAGGTTTTCTTGTTTACATCATTTATTCATTTTGTAAAGGGAATTGATTCTAGCTTAACTTTTAAAAAACTAGAAAATTGTAAATGTTATCTCTTTGTATTGGAAAAAAAAGAACAAATTAGTGAATTTATTAGAAAATCCTAAGTGATGAGCTTAGGTAATGGATGTAGACTTGATTGAGAAGTCGAACCACTATAAATCTTTGTGCAAATTGTTTCATCTTTATACTCCTTACTCCCTAACCTCAAAAAGTCAATTCACCTCCTCTTGGCAAATTATTCGGTTGATCAATGAGCTTCATCAAATCCTAAGAGATAACATCACTTCCTGAAGCAAAGAAAATGGATCATTTAAAAACTAGGTCGAAAGAATTTGTTACAAGTTGTCAGTCATACTGTTAAAAAGGGCAAACTTTTGAAATAAGAAAACCTGCAAGGAAAAATGAAGTTGGTTAGCAGCACGCTCCGACAAATTAAAGACATTTAAAACTAGGAGCAACAATCCAAGGCTGCTAAAAAGCATTTACAAAGTATAGTTATACATGCTAGAACAGACTATAAGATCTATTCAACAAAAACATTTTGCAGAAAAAACTACTACATAATATCCCCTTTTCAGATTGGATCTCTGGTATTTTAAATAGAAGACTTGCATACTTTATGGCAAAAACTTCAAGAGTAGCAAATTACTGCTGGTTCAAGTAAAAGGAACTGACCTTCTCAAATCTCAGGAGGGAGACCAATGCCCAAATTTCCACAAGAAAGGATTATACCTTCTGCTTCTTGTAGGATCTCATCAAAATGGTTTAAACCCTGAAAATATAAAAGAAAGTGACATTCTTATTCACAACTACGGTAACCAAAACCCACATATTCATCATTCACAATAACATAACATATAATGCACCTCTATATTTTCAATCTTAGCAAAAATTTGTGCCTGAGAGAGTTCACCCAGCTTTGAAAGGAACTCACGAGCCTACAAAGGGCATACCAAGAGCAATCAGAGAACTGTTAAAACTTCAAAATACCACAATGATATGCAAAAGTGATACTTACATGACGAACATCTTCCGCATGTCGTGTGTATGACAGAGAGGAAATTGATTTTGTTTTGAACTCCCCAAGAACTTATAACCTGAAGCAGGTATCATGAGGTCAGAAAAGGAACTATGTGGAAATTATCAATGTAACAACTTACAACGAGAGAAATCGCTTTCTGTCACTTGTTAAATGGGAATAATATTCTTACCTCCTTGTCTTTATCAGAAAGAGTAGACAACTCAATACAAATTTGAGAGGCGTGCAAAGTGAACAATGGACCAGTTAATGTTGAAGTATTCTTTATCACACAAACCACATCATTTCCTTGTACCTCACTAACCTGCACAAGTCAATTCACAGTTTAGGCAATTGAAAACGTATAGGAATTCTGATTGTAAAGTTCAGATTCCCTAATTAACCACTCCACAAATAGTCGTATCAGTAGTTCCTCTTTCCTTACCTCCAGCCATACGGATGTGGTTTCACTCCCAGTAAACAGGTACTGACCAATAAAAATAGTGTCTCCCTTAAAATCCAGATTGATAGACTTGTCAGTCGATTGCATGGACAAAAGGGAAACCACCACAAATATGAACTATTGTGAGATAAATACAATATAAATGATACTAAATCATCCGTATCATGAATCCATAAGCATTACACTAGCCAATACAAACCTCCCAACTCCTATTTAATGAAAAGCTGTTCATAGAGCCATCAGCCATGAAGTCTAAAACAGATTGTGTTTTAAACAGGGCTCATAGATACTTCTCACAGCCAAACACCAAATTGGATACACAGTGCAATGAGAGGTAGGGGATTAGCATTAGACCTTTGACAGTCCATCAAAATTGATTGGCAATAAGTTTGAAGATGCCTCTTGTCCTTCATCCGGTGTCAAAATAACAGTAGCATCAGCCTCAAGTGAAATTGCTTTTTCGCTTTTATTTACAACTTGCAACTCAGGGCCCACTGTATCCAACATAACCCGGTAGGGAAAAAAACCAAATACAAATCACTGTATGTTCTAAAATGCCACCATCTCCATCAAACCAAATACAAACAATTATCCATTGTTTGCCATACTCAAAATTCAAGGACAGTCAACTCCCTTTAAGAATTTACAGCAAAAGTGATAAAAAATGTCCTAATATAACATCAAAAACCACTTAAAAGAGAAAGTTTTCTGTTTTTTTTCCCTGACCACATAGGTTATATTAAGATGTACCATTTCTCTAGGAAAGAAACACAAGTTACAGAACTAACAAAAATCAACCAAAATACAAAGAACGAACTGCACAAAGCTTTTTAGTTAGCTTAACGGCCGCCTTTAAATTTTCTAAAGTTTCCTGATGATACTTCGTGTCATGCCACGAGAAATCGAACCTAGCCACTAAAAAAACAAATAAACAAAATAAATATTACTTCCAATAACACAGTAATAACTAAACACACAATGTGGCAGAAAAAACAGTACCAGACATTCCAGCTTTGAGACAACCAGAAATAACCTCAATGGATCGAGACTTTGGACCTAAAGTTCCCACTATCTTCTTCGTTGCCGGAAAAAAAAACTCTGAAAAGAAGACAACAAACGAATCGGTTTCCAAATCTACTAGGATCCGATCAGGTTCCCTAAGAAAACCAAAACCCAAAATAGATTGACTTAAAAACGAAAGTGAAACTTACAGCCTTAGATGACTCCAGGATTGAGACCATCCTGATTGGCTCCTCCAGAAGCAAATGACCCGAATGCATTCCCCCCCCCCCCCCCCGACTAAAACAAGAACATATTTACTTTCTTGAGAATCCTTTGAGTTTATATTTATTTACTAATTCTGATGCTTCGTAAAACCTTGAAACCGAAGAATAAGCTCTTGATCCGAGTTAATCATTCTTGTCATAATCGAATGCAATACAAATAACAGGAACCTCAGGAAACAAAACTAATCCTCAAGGTTCCAGCTATAACAAATTTGACTATAGCCATCTCCCAATTTGCTGACTTTCCTACCAGCTAGTCTTAACCTGACAGTCTCCTTAATTCTAGCTACAATATTCGAAATAGTAGAGTCAACATTTCGAAAAATTCTCCAATTATGTTCCCTCCAAATCAAAGAGATAGCACTATTCCAGGCCAGCTTCATCACAAGAGATAACAAGGACTTACCTCGCAACCTAGGAGCCCACGTAAATTTCGAATCCCAGCACATAACCATCCTGTTCAAATGGAACAAGCGCAAAATCTCCTCCCAAACCTTTTTAGAGAAGTCGAATTGAAAAAACAATTGGTCACAGAACTCCATCACACGTCTACAGAGGACGCACAAGCCATCGACCTGCAACCCAAACGCAATAAGCCTGTTTTTAGTTGGTAAACGATCCAGAACCGTCATCCCAGCTATGATCTAGTTCCTGGGAATATAAGCATGGTGCCCCCACAATAATTTAAATATTATATTAAAAATAAGAAAATTATATATTATCAATTTCCATGAACCCAAAATAATACTCACTTGGCTGGTTTTTGAATATTTTAATAAATCTTTGTGATTAGGAGAAATCATGAGCTAACTTGAAAATCCTCCAACAAATAGAAATTTTCCATGGAGTAACCCAAGCTCTAAACTTTGATGGTGTTTAGCTTACTGGAGAAGACATTGTAACATCTCAAAATCTGATAACCTAGATTTATTTAGATTTGAGTGTTTAAAAATTGAAATTTGTTTTTGCTATTAATTAAACTTTATTATTCAAACTACATTACCTTTGAATAGTTATTTTCTTTATTGATAATCTGATAATTTTTAGTTAAAATATAAATTGGTTAAATAATTGGTTATTAGTGTAGTCAAGGATTAAAATGAATTAATTAAAAAGTTGAGATCCTTAAAAAGAGAATTAAACCAAAATGAAAATGAGTGACTCAATATAGAGAGGTCAGAAAATTGGGTAATTTATGATGGGTTACTCAATATGGAAAATAGGCTTTCATTATTGTTAAAGTCACTCAATATGAAGCTTATTTACAAAATGCACCGACTAGCATAACTGTGGCTCCAACTCATCCAACTCTTAATACTTAATTGAATGACTTCAATAGTAATAGTAAAAGAAAACATTATTATATCTATAAAATTTATATTCAAAGAATTAAATTTACAGATATATATATATATACATTATTAATAATTAAAATAGATTTTGAAATATTCGATATTTTGAAAGATAAGACTTCAGCTATACCAACAGAAATGACAACAAAGTTGCACATGCACTTACATTGCAGGGCTTGCGGAAGTTCGGAACTAGGTTGAATATGCCTCGAAAATCGGTTGAAGATCGACTGTTTGAATCCATATCTTAGAAAAAATAATATTTTCTTTTATATTATTAGGTCATTTAATGAGTTCTACTTTAATCAAGTTTTAATTTAATAACCACGAACCAACTTACCTTAGTGATGGAAAGAATTGTTGTTATTCTTAGAGGTTATGATTTGAGCACCAATCACTATAAGGATGATTGGACAATCATTATCAAATGGTTGAGAACATTTAAAACATATATTACTTTATAATCAGTTTAACTTAATAAAAAAAATTAATTTAGTAAGATAACTTACTAGTTAACCAAAACATTATTATAGCAACAAAATACGACACAATTTATTTAATAAAATTAAAAGAAACCTTTACTCAAACAATCCAACTCACCATTATTTAGCAACTTCTGCATAATCTGATAATAACCTACTACTACTCCTACTCCGACTCCGACTCCCACCAAAATTCACCCAAAACTGTTCATCACTTTTCTTTCATACGTTCAGCAGATATTTTCCATCTATTTCTTTCTGCTGCAAAGTTATTATCTGGATTATCATTGTATAATGTATTTTTATTGTCTTTAATTACTCAATAAGTACAATGAGTGCATGTTTAAATTGTTATATTTAAACACAAGATTCACGTATAGTCCATGTGAGATTTGAAAAATCATTGTTAAACATGTTGATTTTTAGTTGTCAAGTACATGTCTTAAACTTGATCAAATTTAGGTCCTAAACTGTCAACTGTTTTTTTTTTATGAAATACTCTGGATACCATTATAAAAAATTGTCATTGACTATTATATCGACATAAGTCTAATCAAGTTCAGGATTCTTCTTTAACAACTCAAAATCAGTATGCTTGATTATGTGTTTCTCAAATATCACACTATTTAGATATGCACTCATTAAATGATTGAAGACAATGTTAATACACGTGTGTCGTCGTCGTTATCAGGCGTGACTCATGTTGGTGTAAATATGTATCTTCAACAAATATCATACATATTTATTCTTTTTGGATAAAAAACATATATTTATTTTAATGTTTTTGACTATTTTTTTTTATTGTGACTAAATCAGTGACCAAACTCTTATGATTGTATCGCCACGCCTATAAAACTCTGCAACCACCAGGACCCCAGGGTGGCCAATATTAGTCAACTTTTTCCACCTTGGAACTTTGCCTCACCAGACACTGGCCGAGCTCAGGGCAAAGTAGGGACCGGTGCTTGGTTTGAAGCTTGGGTCAGTAAAAACTGTGGTCATACAATCCTCCATGGCAGCCTCCAAATTGTTCAAGAACCATGACCATGATTTCTGCGATCGTAAATATCCCGTTGACTTGACTACTCATGATTACTGTCTAGGATCGCTTGCGTTCGGGAGATATGGCGAGTCGTGGCGCATGCTTCACCGTATTTGCTCAAAGGAGCTCTTAGTGAACCGACCAACCAATGAGACGACTCGTCTACGACGAAAGTGCACCGACGACATGATTCGATACATCGAGGAAGATGCAGCGGCAGCACATGGACGGGGAGAAGAAGGTAAGGTGAATTTGGCTCACTTCTTTTTCCTCATGTCGTTTAACCTTGTTGGCAACCTAGTGTTGTCAAGAGATCTTTTGAGTTCTCAATCAAAGGAAGGGAAAGAGTTCTTTGACGCCATGAAAGAGGTGATGGTATGTGCCGGGAAGTCGAACTTGTCCGATTTCCTACCAGTGTTGAAATGGTTGGATCCCCAGGGGATCAAGAGGAACATGGTTCGGGAGATGGGTCGAGCCATGAAAATTGTGAGCAGCTTTGTTGAAGAGAGGATTGATGAGCTAAAGCTCCCCAAGGACAAAACAAACAAGGACTTGTTAGATGCATTGCTGGAGCATACAGGTGAAGGAACAATATCAAATCAGAATGTTATCATAATCATAATGGTAAAACTGCATCTGCAACAAGAAGATTATTGTGCATTATTGAATATGTACGTATAATTCTGTGTAATGGAGGACATTTTTGTTGTGTAGGAAATGTTCTTTGCCAGCTCCGAAACAACAAGCAGCACCATCAAATGGGCAATGGCGGAGCTGCTCCGTAATCCTGAGTCAATGACAAAGGCGAAAGAAGAGCTGGACCTAGTTATCAGGGTGGACAGGAGGGTTGAGGATAGTGACATGGATAATCTGCCATACTTGCAAGCTGAGATAAAAGAAACGCTGAGATTACACCCTGCACTTCCTTTACTCATTCCTAGAAATTCCATGTTGAGAGACCAACTATTTGGGGTATTTGATACCCAAGGGGACACAGATTTCGAGTTGATCCCTTTTGGTTCAGGGAGAAGAATTTGTGTAGGCATCTCATTAGCTCACAAAGTAGTTCATCTTGCTTGGCTAGCTTGCTACATTACTTTGACTTGGAGCTTGGGAACAACATGTGCCCCGAAGCTATCGATATGAACGAAAAGGGTCGGGATTACAGTTAGAAAGCTCATACCATTGGAAGTAATACCGAAGAAACGAGTCATGTATCCATGACCATGGCATTAGACAAAACTAATATGCTAGTCATGAATACACTTATCATATTGATCATGTAATGCTTGAGTAATGCTAATTCTCTTATGAGGCTAAAGCAAACTGATATAAAAAATTGCGTACAGCCAGTGCCGGCAGAGTCTCAAAAAGCTATATTATTGTGTGCTCTATTGACCCTACAGACATAATTAAGACCAACAAGAAGCTCAGTAATAGCGGCTTCGGTTTTAGCTCGATTTGCAAAGTGGAGTGTCTGTACTAAAAGTACATTAGACCGGGAAACCATATGCTGTTCCTTAAAACTGCGTTCGGAGTGCCACCTAATCATGTTGTGAGCAAGAGGAGCCAACCATCCCAATATCCAAACTAGTACCAGACTCCGTTCTGCAGAAACGGAAGCACTAGAGATTAATGATGCCAAAGTCTTTGCATTCGACTTCAGTTTAGCAAGCAGAGCAGTTCTCAAAGTCGAAGGTAACATATTGTACAGGTCGTCTCTCGCATCGAGGCCTATCATGTGAGGTGCTGAAGCCAGTTTCTCAATCAAGACAATAATGTGTGCATAGCGGAGAGCTAATGCAGCATCACCGAGTGTCGACATAGGAGCATCCAACAAGCACTTGGTATCGAAAACGGATAATTTAGAATAAATTTTATCATTGCCGAACACTGACTCCATCTTTAATTTGTTTAACTTGTCGATCTTTCCGGTGTAAGCACCAATGAACCTGAAAGGTCCAGTGCCAATCCGCGTGCAGCTGTCTACAATAGGAGAATTACTTCCGACTGACATGCATTTTTTAAAAGGTCCAACTCCGACACGACTGGACCGTATCGTTTTCGAATATGGCATCTTGCCATGTAACGCAATCAACTGATAACGAGAGATTAGTTGCTTGCCACTGATCTGTTCGGACTTATTATTATCCGAAGGATATGCTGAACATCGTGGTCGAGCGGAAAACGAATCGCTGGGCGAAAAACAGAGACTACTAATAGATTCAAAATCTTTGTTCCCACCTATAAGTACCATTTGGTTGTTGCGGAAGACATATTTTATCCTCTCGAGCATTGTTAAAAGTGATCTCAACAGAATTCGAACAACATAGTCATTTGTTCGAACCCACGGAGACATCTTCCGTAGATTTTTTACTTCCTGGCGCTGCAACATTATTTTCTTTTCAAACTCGAACAACTTCACTCGATCCCACCCGGCATTTCTCCGCATCCTTCTTAGAGTTCGCTCCTGTTCCGCCAGCACTTCCAACTCTCGAGTCAACTGCATCGTAACCGCCACGAATCTCTCCATCTTCTTCACTTTCCTCTCCATCTTCTTCAACCGATATTCCCACCCAAGCCAATACGAATTGTTCGAAATCGGGTCTTTTATCAAGTTTTCGAAAGAGTGATACACGGGGTCAGTGCATTTCTTCCCAAGCCTGGCCACGGATGTTGCCAGGGTTCCGAAATTGTTGATTATCTCATTCAGTGCAAGATCCATAAGGTAATTTTCATTGTCGGATACGAGTCTTCGAATTCCGATCGAGTTCGTGATCTGTTTCCTCAACTTCAACATCTCTCCATCGTCCAAAAAATGCCACAAATTCACCACCTTCGACATCAAACCGGCGACTTCAAATGCCAAGATTCCAAGCACCTTACCATTACTCTCTGAACCACTAAACCACGAGTCCATCACCATCTTACGTCCCATCTTCCGGATAACTAACAGGTTAAGCACTAAACAAAGATTTAAGGGAACATAAAACAAAGGCAGATATTAGACAATACATAGACAAAGGCAGATTTGAGCGAAAAGCTGCGACCAATAACGCATAGAAGGAAGAAGAATAAGAAGAGGGGATGCTTATAAGTGTGAAAAAGATAACGGGTGAGACAAAAAGAGACAGAAAAACTCGAAATCGGGTTAAAAATAGAACGGCAAAGTGCGGACAGTTTTGGGTTTATGCTGGTGGATATCAAGGAAGATGATGTAAAACTAAATGTTTGATGAATAAATTAATACCATTGAAGGATCGCTTCAATCTGTTTTATGCTTTGTTTCACGTTAGTCTCAACTCAAGTGAGCATTTTAAAAGAGCATATGCCTTTTTTAAGCATTGGAAATGGATCCATTCACTTTCAACAACTCCAATGTATCACCATCATCATCATTTCAAGCAAATGTGACTCGTATAGTTTTGGGTAAACTACCTTTCAGGTCACTGAACTATGTGAACTAAAAGATTTGTCAATTATATCACTAAACATTCGATTTGGTTTCAATTAGATCATTAACGAAATTGATGGCATGTCTTTTTTTATAATTAGGATAATAATAAATTTAGTCATTATTACATGCATATTCTATCAATTTGATCATAATTTTAACTAAAAATGATTCATCTGATAAGATGATGACACATGCATCATCATCTTATTGGTGACAATATAGAAAAATAGGGACTGAGATTAGAATGGATCAAACTTAAACGTAGGGCAACATCTAACGTTGTACTAAGATAAGTGTTTACACTCATATTCGTCGAGATTACCCCACCAAGCCCAATAATGGTTAGGAGTAGCCCAACTTGATCTATTCATTTTTTTTTAATTTTGAGTTATTCGAATCAATTTGAATTTTAATTTTAGTTTTCGAGTTTGAACCAAGTCCATATTTATTAATTCAAAAAAATCAAATTTGACTATTTTACAATTTAGTCATTGATTTCCTTATTTATTCAATTCATCATTTATTTTAAGTCAATTTTAATCAAATTTAAATCATACACTCCCAAATTTAGACCACATGCTCCAAAACACTATACAATACTTATGTAACTTCAATTTATATTATTAATATTAAATTCTTTCTTTTTTATAATTTAGTCCTATTTTATTAAGTTCAATCATTTGTTGACTTTTTTTTTATTTTTTCATCCCAGGAATTCATTTGACATCTTTATACTCTCGTCAATAATTTATCCTAAAAAATATCTTATTTAAAAATAAATTTACATATATTTTATAATTTTAGATGTTATTTAATAAAAATATTGTAAATCTTAGTTACACATGTGAAAAACAATATGGAAAAATATACGTGTATATATCTTATGTGATTAGAGAAATTCATTTCAGATGAAACCAAGGGCAGAGCTCCCTTAGGTCCCAAAGGGACCCCGACCCCTTTAAAATTATTTTATATTCGATAAATTTTGATCTAATAGTATTTTAGTTAATGAAAAATAAGTATTTAAATTAAGAAATATAAGAATTTATTATATTTAATCAAGTGGTGGGCGAACTAAAGAATGATAATCCAATACCAACAACTGGTTGGTTTAGTGGGATGAGGCACTATATCCCTTAAGCAAGGCCAGGAGTTCGAATCTGCGCGATTGCAAATGGAGCAAACTGAGTTGGGAGGGTCGCCCTCACCTCTGCAGTACCCGATCCGAATTAGTAGACCAATAGATTGGAAATCGGTAGTTATACAAAAAAAAGGGAATATGATAATCCAATGTTCTCAATTTTTTATTCTAATAACAATTTACGTCATTATAAATTTAATTATTAGAAAATTATAAATTGTTTTATGAATTGTGAGTTTAAATACATAATAAGTCATTATATTTTTCTTAAAAAGTTTAATATTTCGGTCCTGTCTATATCTAATCTTGGCTCCGCCCCTAATTGAAACTAATATATATCATAATATAATAAAAATTAAAATATGTACAATAATAGAGCGAAGATGAACTCTTTTCAAGAACAAATAATGTTTGAGTTGATTTCTAGTCAATGTTGATGTTTTTATGTGATTTATCGTGTAGTTTTTTAGTATTGGATCCATTAATGGCTTCTGCAAGCAAGTCAAAGAAAAAGAGAAAACTAGTTAAGCTTCTAGCATTGAACGAAAGTTGATTCGGTGAGTATATAAGTTTGTTGCATGTTTACACAATTTATAGTGTTATTTAGGGATTTAGGAGTCGGCTAAACCCTTGTTCTAAGCTCCCTAATAAGTCATTCTTTCTCCTTACCTTAATTTAATTTTTAGTGCATATGTTTACGAGTTATATATATGTTCCAAGTGAATTTTCAACAAGATGGATATGGTTTGATCATTGTTTTAATGCACCTTATATGATTTATGAAATGGTATGTAAAAAGCTATGATTTTACAAGTACGTGTTACAACTAAGTATGTATTAGTAGCACTTAAAGTGCACACATAAAATGAAAGGGACGAGATAATGTATATGATTTTCAAATAAATTTACAGTAGTGAACAATGAATTTAAAACAATATATACGTATATGAAACATGAACCTATTGGTTTATTAACTCCTTTGAGAACTTTGGATATATTTGACATATATATATATATATATATATATATATATATATATATATTCTCTAAGCACACCAAGTGGGACTCTAACCCACAATCGCTTGATTAGATGTCAAGCGCCTTATCCATTAGCTCATGAGTGGTTACTGAAATATGAATTAAATTTAAATTTTATATTTTGTATTTTTTTTTTGTAACAGGACGAAAAAGTTTGGCATTTTTAGGGAAATAATGTTCCCGCTAAAAACATTTAGGAAAATACATGACATTGGAGATTATTAAGGGATCTAGACCGGTTACAATGTAGATAAAATTCGTTAGGTCCGCACGATATTTATGAAGAATATTATTTTATTAAAAATGTCGTTCAATACTACAAGTTTCAAGGGTTTTATTTTTTTTAATTTAATTTATTGAAACTCATCAGGACAAGTTTTAAAAAAATTAATTTTTTTACTGTTAGTGATTTTTTATTATAAAATTTTAATATATTTTTTTAAAAAATTAAGAGGAACTTGTCATTAATATAATAATCCATGCAACAGATTTTCAATTAACTCACACGTTAATTTTATAAAATTTGATCAAAATTTTAGTTAGAAACAATTCATCTCAAAAGATGACGACAATCATCATCTTATTGATGTTAATACTGGAAAAATATGGATTGAGATTAGAATGAATCAAACTGAAACTGAGGGAAACATTTAACTGTTGAATGAAGATAAGTGTTTGCACTCATATCCGTCAGGGTTAGCACAACAAACCCAGTGCTCAACAGGTTAGAGTAAGTAAAACTCGACTTAATTTTTTTTTAATTTTGAGCTATTTGAGTTGAGTTATTTAATTCAACTCGAATTTTAATTTCAATTTTTAAGTTTGAGTTGAGTTCAAATTTACTAATTCGAAAAATAGAATTTGAATGCTTTACAATTTAGTCATTGATTTTCTTATTTCTTCAATTTCTCCTTCAATTTCTCCTAAATCATTGTAGAATATCTATGTAGCTTCAATTCCACTTTTTTGAAAACTATTTTCCTATTTTTTTCAATTTAAACCCTCAATTTTGCATGATTTTCTATTTTCTCCAATTAATCCTTCGTTTTAAGTCCATTTTAACCAAATTAAACCACATACCCCACTAAGACTATAAAATACTTATCTAACTTCAATTCCTATTATTAACATTAAATTTATGCTTGTTAGAATTTATTCTTATTTTATTCAATTTGTTCCTTTGATTCACTTTTTTGTATTTTTTTCATCCCATCAATTCATCAATATTTATTCCCTAAAATATCTTATTTTAAAAATACCTTTTAAATATATTTTATAATTTTATATGTTATTTGATTTATTAAATAACATTATAAATATTACTTACACACGTGAAAATATATGAATAAATATATATGATTGGAGAAAGTTGTTTTAATTGAAACCAATATATACCATAGTCATTTTGGTCCATATTCTTTTTTAGGAGCATTTATACACCTCACAACCCTATAACCGCATGCAGTTACACGTAACAAATTGCCTAACAACCCTACAGTTGTAAACCTTCAGCTGACTTACTTTCTTTATAAGCTAACATTCTCTATACCCTTTCCCAGTTTTTCACTATCGACAACATTTATATGATCACGGAACCTAGAGAAATACATTTTTGACAATGGTTTAGTAAACCCATCAACTGTTTGGTGAAGAGCTGGTACATAGTTAACACATAGACTGCATCAGCAACCTTATCACGAATGAAATGAAGATCAAGCTCAAAATGTTTGGACCGAGCATGAAGGACATGATTTGCACTAAGAGTTACAGCATTTGTGTTGTCGCTCCAGACAACCGGTGTCCGCGTTATGTGAGTACTAAATATGGATGTGAAGCATGTGCAAGTATACACAATCGAACAAGTAATAAAGTGATGAGTGAGTATCATCTCCACAGGGATTGGAGGAAATTTATAAGTTCAACCAAAGCAAAGAACCACTTTATCTAAGTATAGTTAGTGTGATGGTATATATTAATGAGAATGCTGAGGTAATGTGGAATGTATATAGGTGAGGATGGAATGATAGTGTGATGTGGCAGTAAATGGATATGTCGTGGCAAAAATAAATTGTGTGTAGTGAAATCAAATGAAAATGTAAAGGAAAAACCAAATGTAAACACTGGATTTGAATAAAATGACTTGATAATCCTCACACAACAAGCTACTATGGGAATGAATGATAGGGGTCACTTAGGAAACTTAAGTCAATCTTCTCAGATAATCTTACTTCTATGTCTTACTTGCCTGACAGAGTTTACTAAAGGTGCCCTGTGTTATCTCTAGTCAAGGGACTCGACAG
The DNA here is from genome assembly GCF_006381635.1 of Hibiscus syriacus. Taxonomy (NCBI): domain Eukaryota; kingdom Viridiplantae; phylum Streptophyta; class Magnoliopsida; order Malvales; family Malvaceae; genus Hibiscus; species Hibiscus syriacus. Next base: position 1,734,325 of record NW_024063349.1, read on the forward strand.
GTTGATAATGCCATGGCAATACTTCTCGGCGTTAGCAGGTGCAGGGATCCCATCAGTTCAAATCAATAATATATGTCACGACAATACCACTCAGCGTTAGCACTGACATCTAACCTCTCGACCGAGCATTACTCCTTTTAGTCGATTGAAATCCTAGACTTATTCTAAGGGTGGACTAGGTCTAGTTACTATATAAAACCTATTGCTTATGTTAATACTCCTTAGTTTCTCTCAAACACTAAAGATGAGTTACTTAGTTTCTCTTGAACACTAAATAGTCTCCTAAAGAATGACTACTCTCATAACTCCTACAACCTTAAGTCATTAAGCACTATAAGCAAAACAAATAAAAAAAACATAAAAAATAACCATCCATTAAAGAAAAACTTAATCATCCATAATGAACTCCCACCAAATAAAGCTAGTTCATGGTGGGGTTCGAATATTCCATGAAACAAAACATTAAATTCATCTGTTCCATACAACCCAAATATGATAAGTGATAAAAAACAAAGGGATGGAGGGAAAGCCTTCGACACACGCTGTCAGAGCTCCCCTCGACCACCACGAACTGCCCTAGCTCACTAGCTCCTCTCGGACGCCTAGCTCGCCACTCTCTCAAGCTTGCTAATGGAGGAACACCACGTCAAATGTGAATGAAAGAAAAAAAATGGAAGCTTTTTCTTCCAGCCGCCTCTCCTCTCTTTTCTCAAGAATTTAAGCTCAAAAGGTCTAAAATCAAGTCTCTAGATTTGGTGACCTCATTTCCTATTTATAGTGGGGAATAAAACTAAGGATTTGTGTCAAAATTCCCATGATATCCCAAGGTGCATTCCCTTCACATGAGGGGTGGTACAAAGGTGGAAGTGGTCCCCTCCTAAGTGGCTGACAGCTAAGAGCACGTGAAGATAAAAACATCTAACTTCTTATAAAAATATCTTCTTTTATCTTTTCTGCTCCAGAAATGTTGTTCGAGTTGCCACGACATTGGTATTCTGGTCAGTATTCCCAATTTGTCATGACAATATTCCTCTCGCATCCTTGCTCTCAAATCTTGCAAATCATCAAACAAAGTACCTTCCCCATAACGTAGTACCGTTTTCAAAATAAAATGCCATGACAAAATATATATATCCACCACATACAACTATATGCTTCTAAATGCATCTACATGATCCTATATGAACTTTTAGATAATTAATAACTTAAGTAAAAAAACCCTAAATATAATTTTTTATGGAGTTATCAACCGACTTGTTAGCAGAGGAAACACTCAAAACACGTAGAAGAGCTTGTAGCCAAGTTATCTCAGACACTGCATCAACAATGCCCCTATACTCCGTCTCCGTGGTAGAACGAGAGACAGACTTCTGTCGCTTAGAACTCCATGAAACGAGATTTCCCCCAAAATAGATACAATAACCTGACATGGAGCGATGATCCTCAACGCTGCTTGCCTAGTCAGCATCCGCAAAGGCAACTGTGAGCACCATTTTTTATTCTAACCCCATACTTCTTACATATAATTTTTTATTCAAATACCCTATCTTTTGTCCATTGCCCCCCCACGTGAAGAACACTAGCAAAAACCCAAGCACCACTTCTTTTAATTAATTAATCCCATACCCCACACCATGCTCCACTACAACCCGTGCCCATGCCTCCACTAGCTCCCATGTGCTGCTGCCACCTCCACTCATCTGTAAATAATACCAAATAACACCTAAATTATCCATCCATTACAAATCCACTAAACCAAATCAAACCTACTCCACCAAAAATCCATTAAAAACAAATCCCACATACTCAATGCCAGATCATTCATCAAGAAAGAAGAAGGCATAAAGAGGGGGCATTCGAAAAAGAGAAGATGAGGAAAATTTATCAACAACAGGGGGGATATCTTGTAATCACTGAAAAAAGCATGTAATCCTTCGAAACATCAATAAAAAACACAGAAAAATTGGAAGCAACAAGGGATTTTTTTTTCAAAAGGTATCTCCTACCTTTCGCATACAACATTTCTCTTATTTTTTCGAAATAACAAAGTAAAAAAAAAGATTAGAACTTTTACCTTTAGGTTGGGGAAGCTTTTATGCTTTAGGGTTCAATTTGAAGATTGCTCGGCCACCGGTGGTAGTGGCCGAGAGATGAGTGACCAAGATCCACGACGACGCTCGGATTTGAGAGAGGTTTTGGTCAAGAAATCGCAAAGGCTTTGTTTCATTTTTTGTCTCTTTGGGTTTGAACTAGGCTACGTAGAGAAAAGAAGAGTTCTAAGGGTTCTGACGGAGTAAATCCGGCCACCAAGGTACGATGGCCGGTCGATTTTCGTGGTTTTAAAGAGGGAGGTCGTCGGGTGTAAGGAGATAAGAAGAAATGGTAAAGTGATAGCAAAATAAAAGTGGCTAGGGTTTTTGTCCAAAGTGTTAAAAAATAGTATATATAGGAAAAATATGGGAAAATTGCACTTGAGCCATTTTACTTTTCCGCGTGTTTATAAACCGGTCACTGAATATTTGTGAAACAATCATGTTGAAGCCCTTTAACATTTAGCACACTTTTATAAATGGGCACTAAATATTAGTGTTAAATTGTATTTAAATCCTCATAATGTTAGCGTGTTTTTATTCCAGCCCCTGATTCCCTAGGTTTTATTTATTTTATTTTCAACTCTTTAGTTTCATTACTTTCATTTTAGTCACTAATCAGTTTAATTTCTGTTTAATTTTGGCTCTTTATTTCTGTTCATGTTATTTTAGTCACTAATTAGTTTTAATATTTAGTTTTTTTGGGATGAAACGACATAGTTTAAATGGGGTACATGGTATTTCATTTTGTGAGATTGGGTTTATTTCCTAGGTAATCACGCATGTTTCCAATTTAGTTCATTTTAGTCCCCAAAATACATGTTTCATGAACTTTTAATTTCATCTTCATATTTTAAGCATATCTTATTTTGATCCCTGGTTGTTGTCAAATTTTTTTTTTGTTTTGTTTTTACATTTGGTTTGTCATTTTGAATTTTTTTCCATTATAATCCTATACATGTTTAGCGATTTTTTTATTTCAATGTTGGTAATTATGTTAATTTATATTTTGGTCCTTTGTATTTTTGTGTCATGACTTATTGTGGTTTGCATGTGACTTAATATTTATATAAAATAAATTTACATACATGTTGTGCATATTGTTTATTTGTGTTTATTAATTATTGTACATGTACATCATATTATAATTAATATATGTGTAAATCTATGTTTATTTAAGGATTTTTTTATATAAATGCTTGTTGTACAAATGATGCCTTATGTCTTGTATAATGTGTAATACACTAATTATTGTGCTAAAGTGGTTTTACATTTAATATTATATATACAATCTTATTATATATAGGTTTTGTATGGAATAATTAAGTGTTCTCCACGTGTAATGTACTAATTATGTATGCTAAAGTGGCTTTGCATTAATATTATATATACAATCTTATTATATATATATGTTTTATATGGAAGCATTAAATATTTTGATATATGTGTTACCCCATGATTAAGGTTTTATTTAATTAGTTGTTATATTATTTTGCATATTGATATGTTTACATACGTGCAAGTATACAAATGATTAATTTACAAATCGTATGACATTTTTACATGAATTGAATGATATCCTCATGTGCATAACTCGACTCATAATTACATAATTGGATTAAGGGTAAGACCCTTTTAATTTAAAATTGTTTAAGTAGGTTGTCTTAACTTATTAGATATCTGCTTTTGACGATTTTAAATTAGAAGTGTATCCCATCAGTGACACCAAAAAAAATGATTCTTCACTTTAAAATTTGGGAATGAAAGAAAAAGAAATATTTGACTATTTAAATTTTTCGAGAAAAGGTCGTTAGAACTCATGTAAGATCTGGTGTCGATATTTTTTAAATAATCGAATATTCTTTAAAGGCTTGGTAATTTTAATTCAATTCATTTTGGTATTACTGAATGTTATAAAATTCATATTTTTTTTGTTTTAAGGGATCATAAACCAAGTCAATTTCGAATTTATAAATTTCGTTGCAAAGACATTAATTAATTGACCAGGTACCGATTTAGGGAACTGTAGGGGTGCTAACCCTTCCTCACGCGTAACTGACTCCCGAACCCGTTTTAATTAAATCTTTGGTAAACGCATACCTACTTTTGTCTTAAAAAACGATTTTACTGAATTTTCCAAATTAAAAGTCGTAACTGTTTTTAAAACAACAAACAATCAACCTAAAAACGGTTATGAGAAGAAATTTATTAAAACTCTTCGAACTATTTTTTTTATCATAAATGAATTTCTAAATTTTTGAAACGAGAGGTTTTCTAAATCACATTATTTTTTAAATTAAAAAAAACAAGAAGAAATTAAAAATGGTGCGGTTTTTAAAATCTCACTTTTAAGGAAAAAACCTGTTTCGATAGCTTGACGACTCTGCTGGGGAACTTTTTTTAGAGAGTCAAGCCTATAGTCGATTAATTAATTGTTTTTGCAATTGAAAGTTATAAATTTGTTTTTATTTGATTTTTGATCCCCATTTTGTTTTAATATTGTTTGTTCAGAATTTGGTTAACCAATAAATTGTTGTATTGATCTGTTTGCTAATGGTTTCAGATTAATTATGTGTTGAAAGAGGATTGATTTTTTGAGTGTTTTGTGATTATGTGTTGTTTTATTTTCACTTTTCCTCACATATTGCACAGTTGCATTTACATAACATGAGTTAAAACCCCGCTCCGTCCTATTTAAGTAGGAGTGAGAGACTACTCTCTCGTGAGGTTTTCACCTCCGCAATGACATAAGGAGGTGTGTTCCCTCGAAATTGAACTCGGTCCCAAAAGCTTGTGATGGGCCAGGATTGAGGGTTCAGCATCCCAAGGGGGCACCGACAAGGATAATTCGAGGACCTATTACTTTAGAACCGAACCCAACATATAGTGAACCTAGAGACGGAATATAGGTCAAGCCTAACCCGAACCTTAGGAATCCCGTGAGGAGGGTACACAAGGAAAAGTTTTTTTTGAGTCATTTATTTTCGTTTTTCGAATAAATGCATGTGAACTAGAGATCATGTAATTAGTATTATTTTTTTCAAACAAGTATGCGAATTAGATATCATGCAGTTAGGGTTTTGATGTTCAAGTAAAGCATGGGTGTATATATCATGTTCGGGTAGGATCTGATAAAGCATGATTAGGTAGCCAACATGTGAGGGTAGGATTATTTAACAAATTATTATCCCAGGGTAGGATTCTTTAACAAATTATTATCCCTGATTAATTGACTAATGTTTACTAACTGGTTTTCTTTTGTCTTTGTTTTTTTTTTCTTTTGCATTGCACTATCCATTTCATGGTGTTGATTTGGGATCGATGTCCATATAGAAGGCTAGCAATATGGAACGAAAGGTTCAAAAGAGGTTGAAGTCAATGTAGATGTTATGAGGTGGTCGAAATAATCCAGTTGACCAACGAAGACAGTTTGATGCTTGGGTACGTGTCGGAGATGTTTGGCTACACTCACACCAATGTATTTCAGAATGATTTGAATGAGCTAAAAGATATATGAGGAAGATAAGAGAAAGCTCAGGCGAGAGTTAAGTGAATAGAGGACCTTATTTCTTGTTACTTAGGACATGCTCGGGGAATCGCACAATATTTGGTCGACATATCTCAGGAAGCTGTTGCTATAAGTGAAGAACTGGATCTGAGGCTGAAGAAAACCAGAAGATTGTGGAATTGCTAGCACATGTACAACAAATAGGAGAGACAATGCAAATTTATCTGTGATATGTTTCAACTTTGGAATTGAACGTGGTTTCTAATATAAAGATTTGTTCTAAGGAATCGCTCCAGGATCAACACTCTGCATTTTGCATATGCATCATTTTATTATTTGCAATGCATTTTTATTTTTCTTACACCACATTTTATTCATTCATAATCATATATTTTATATTTATTAATAAAATATAAACATTAACAAAAGAAATGTGTGACAGAGAAATACTGGGACCTTCCAAACATCCATACAACACTAGGAAGAAAGTCATGGATGATAAGATTATTCAAATTGAAAAAATTCAGTTGGAGTTGCAAGAAAGTATAAAGAAAATTCAAGAAGACATGATCAACATTCAAAAGGATATGCTTTTTAAGTTGGCAAGTATGTTGGAAGGGAGAAATCCAGAACATGGAAAGGCCCTGTGCCAAGAACTGAGGAACCACTTTGTCCTCCAGGGTTTGGACCAGGAGCATCGCATCCTGCTGGGTTTACATCTGACCCTCAGCACCCACCAGGGTTTACACTAGAATCCGATCCTCCTCCTGGTTTCACACCTATACACATCTCTGCCCTTCGGTACCTCAAGAAACTCGACCTCATGCATATGTCAGCAATGAGAATTAGCAGTACCACATGGGATCCGTATTCCCAGACATTTATTGGCCTGTTTCAGGTGTAAGGGTAGAGGAATTTAATATTGAGCACTTAACCCAGGATCTGAATGAGTTAGCCGAAAAGGAAAAAGCTAATGAAAAAATAACTCAACAGTTGAAGAAATTGGAAGAAAGGGTAAAATCGGTAGAAGTGATTGAACCATTCTATGGGTCTGACGTCAGAGAGCTGAGTTTAGTCCTGGATTTTGTCATCCCTATTAAATTCAAGGTTCCTGAATTCAAAAAATACAATGGAACCACTTTCCCTTCATCTCATATTACCATGCTTTGCATGAGGATTGTTGGCCATGTGAATGATGAAAAGCTGCTGATTCACTATTTTCAAGATAGTCTAATAGGTTCTGCCGCCAAGTGGTATAACCAATTAACTAGGGCTCACATCAAATCATGGAAGGACTTGGCAAAAACATTCTTAGAACAGTATCGCCATGTTACAGATATGGTTCCTGACAGGTGGACGTTGTAAAACATGGAAAAACGACATAGCAAAACCTTCAGGCAGTACGCCAAAAGATGGCACGATGTGACATCACAAGTACAACCCCCATTGCTGGAGAAGGAGACTACAATTATCTTTGTGAATACCTTGAAAGCTCTATATTTGGGGCATCTGGTACGAAATGCTACCAAGAACTTTGCCGACCTGGTCATTTCTAGGGAATTAATCGAGAACGCCATTAGGAATGGCAAGATAGGAGGCTCTGACAGTACCGACGTTAATAAAGGAGCCGATGTCAATGCAGTGAGTTCTTATTCAGCTAATCGTGGGGCCAAACCTTATAAAATGACCCAAGAGAAGACCCATATTATTGAAATTCCGATGACATATGAAGAGTTGCTCCCAGTACTAGTTGAGAAGAATCTCGTGACTCCAGTTAGGTCTAAACCGAAAGAACCTTCATTTCATGAGGGGCATGATGTTAATGCAGTATGTAGCTACCACATGGGAAGCTCAGGGCGTACTACTGAGAATTGCGGGGCATTGAATCGCAAGGTTCAATACTTAATTGATTCAGGGGCATGGACGTTCGAAGGATGATAGGGCATTCTGATACAAACTGAGAAAAAATCATTGCAGCCACCACGAACTTTTGATGCACTCGCATATTGTCTTGTTTGAATTTCTTTTCTTTCTCTTTTTGTTAAAAAGTTTGTAAGTCACTTGACAATCGAACATTTTAAGTAAAATGCTACCTTCTGAGGTTATGAGCAAAGAATAATTTTCAGACTCAAAATTCTTTAAATATCCATTGGATTAAAAGATCTTTTAAGAATCAGAGTTATAGATCTTTGACAAATTGACAAGATTGAAAATTGATAAAACAAAGACCCTTGACCTTACCACAGATGATATACTTGAACCCCATATCCTTCTCTTACAGGGACCACTATAGAATTCTCCTCTCATGAGGAAACGATTAAAAGGCTTGGCATTCAGGTATGAATAGGAGCGGACAACATGGGGCATCTCTTGGGTATGAAATTGCAAAATTTCCTAGACTACACTTCTATTGAAGACGTTCAGTGATGATACTAGTCTTCGTAAATGGAATGATAGAATAGATGAATTTAGTTTAGGTCAGTTGTTTGGGAGCTGAACTCTAAATATGAGATTTCCTAATAATCAAGGACACATAAACTATAATATGTTCTTCTCGACGAGCTTAATGAAATTCTAAATTTGAATGCTCGAAAGTATAATAAATTATTATTATAGATTATACAATAAAGCTGAGCTCTTCCGCTAAATTAATTGGTTATAGAGGCAACTCAAAAGCCCTGGCTTTATGAATATATTGCATTCGAACCATGACATTATTCGGATACTCGACAATTCGGTGTTTGCTCCACTGTAATTGTCAAGTCAAAGATCTTGTGATGAGACAAATCCTTCAGCTAGCCCAATGAGGGCGATTATAAGGTATATACAATAAATCTGAATTCAGCTAGCAGAAAATGACAAATTAAATCAAATTGATATAATAATGAGTTTTGATGAAAATGGACTAAGGGAATCGAGGAACACTTGTTATAGTTAACCTCACACAAGCACGTAGGAATTTTATGTTTAGATTGATATCCCTGCACTACCTTTGTTAAAGGAATTCTATAAAGCTTGAACAAATGAAAGATTTCAGAGAACCAAAACAGAAGTGTTCTAGAAAGTCTAGTAATTGATTATGTTGGTTGCGTCATTTTGTCCGCATCTGATTAAAATGCCAAGATAAAGAAAATGGGCATATTGTAAAGTTCACAGAGACCGAAAAAGAAATAACATTTCGATGATTGAAACCTTAGAAACTTTAAAGAGGTAACCTGAAACTAACACATCAATTTTGACACTCTTCAAATAGGTATAACTTTGAAAGATTAAAAGAGCCGTTGATTCTCTTGATATTTACCGAACTCATGTTCTGTGATTTGCTTCAATTATGAGCCTAAAAGAATGAAGTTTTTCTTAAACGAACTTTTCATATTTTTAAAATAAAAAGAAAGAAAACATTTTCAAACAGGACAATCTCTCTAGAGAGTTTAGCCTGGAAATTGACAGAGATATCTTAAACCTAGATGCTCAAAATTAGAAATTGGGGCAAAAATTTGAATGTTAGGGAGCCAGGAAAATAGATGTTTGCAAAGAAATACGATGGTACACCATGGTGTGAGAGAAGAATGAAGATGAACAAATCAAGAAGAAAACCAAGATTGCTTGAGCACATTTTCACTTCTATTAATCAAGAAGAACATGCATTATACATACATGAATTTGCATCTTTGCATCAAAAATCCATCATCAGGATAGTTACATCCAGGTTCATTTTACTGATCTTTCAGAAGAAGATGAGATTAAAAGATAACAAGTCGTCCTCAATAAGAGGGAACGATCATCTTCAGATTCACCATTTCCAATAGAAATTTTGTCTCGCTTGAGACAACCTCATTTAATACAGAAGATTTATTTCACTCAAGATTGTTTTTCTTAAAACAAGATTTGTCTCGATTGAGACGATTTTTACTTGAAAGAAGACATTTCATTTCACTCAAGATTGTTTTTAAAAAAGATTTTATCTCACTTGAGATAGTTTCCCTCGAAACAAATTTTTTTATCTCGCTTGAGATAGTTTCCCTCAAAATAGAAGATTTTATCTCGCTTGAGATAGTTTCCCTCGAAACAGAAGATTTTGTCTCGCTTGAGATAGTTTCTCTCGAAACAGAAGATTTTGTCTCGCTTGAGATAGTTTTCTCGAAACTGAAGATTTTGTCTCGCTTGAGACAGTTTCCCTTGAAACAAATTTTGTCTCGCTTGAGACAGTTTCTCTTGAAACATAAAATCTTTGAATATGTTTCTATTGAAACAAATTTTGTCTCCCTTGAGACAGTTTCTCTTGAAACAAAAATCTTTAAGACTGTTTCCCTTGAAACAAATTTTGTCTCTCTTGAGACAGTTTCCCTTGAAACAAGAAATGTATCTCACTTGAGATGGTTTTTCTTAAAACCAATTTCGTCTCGTTTGAGACAATTTCCCTTGAAACAAGAAATTTTATCTCACTCGAGAGAGCTTCTCTTAAACAAATTTCTTATACATTTCCATCCAGATATTGAACATTTGACAGGAATTTCAAAGTTAGCAGAGGTTTCATTGCACAATTTCATGTTGAAGAAGAAGATTTCAGCAAAAAATCGATTCACGTCTTTATTTTTGGAAAATCTTTTACAGGTTTGAAAATCTTCAAAGAGAAGATAAACCGATTAACATTTCTAATAGAGAGTTCTTAATGTGAAGAACTCATCCGACAGAAGGAGAAGAAGTTCATAATGAAAATAGTTTGTTCGACCAATCACTCGATTCACGGTATTTTGAATCAGTGACGCCTCGCTTGAGGGATCGATATTTCCAGAAGAGTTTATAATGAGAAGAACTCATCCTAAAGGAGAAATTTCATAATGAGAAGAACTTCTTCCTTTCAAATTCACCAAAGAAGGAGGTGAATCAACATTTCCAGAAGAGTTCATACTGAAAAGAACTCGTCCTAAAGGAGAAAGTTCATACTGAGAAGAACTTGTTCCTTTCAAATTCACCACAGAATAGGGTGAACCAACATTTCTAGAAGAGTTCATAACGAGAAGAACTCTTCCTAAAGGAGAAAGTTCATAACGATAAGAACTTGTTCCTTTCAAATTCACCACAAAAGGAGGTGAACCAACATTTACAAAAGAGTTCATAATAAGAGAACTCATCCAAAGAGGAAGAAGAAGTTCATAATGAGACGAACTTGTTCAACTTTGCATCAATGTTTTCATTGAAGAGTTCATAATGAGAAGAACTCATCCAACGAGAAAGAAGAAGTTCATAATGAGAAGAACTTGTTCAACCTTAGCTCAGCATTTCCAACGGAGAGTTCATAATGAGAAGAACTCATCCAACGAGAGAGAAGAAGTTCATAATGAGAAGAACTTGTTCAACCTTAGCTCAACATTTTCAACGGAGAGTTCATAATGAGAAGAATTCGTCCAGCGAGGGAGAAGAATTTCATAATGAGAATAACTTGTTCAACCTTAGATCAATATTTCTAGAAGAACCCGCAACTTGAAGAGAAGAAATTGAGTCAAAAATGGTGCTCTATTATCTTTGCTTTATTCCCATTTTATAACAATGAGCAAAGAGGGGTAGTTGTGAGCACCATTTTTATTCTAACCCCATGCTTTTTACATATCATTTTTTATTCAAGTACCCCATCTTTTTTCCATTGCCTCCCCCACGTGAAGAGCACCAGCAACAACCCAAGCACCACTTTTTTAATTAATTAATCTCATACCCCACACCATGCTCCACTAGAACCCGTGCCCATGCCTCCACTAGCTCCCATGTGCTGCTGCCACCTCCACTCATCTGCAAATAATACCAAATAACACCTAAATTAGCCATCCACTACAAATCCACTAAACCAAATCAAACATACTCCACCGAAAATCCATTAAATCCATTAAAAACAAATCCCACATACTCAATGCCAGATCATTCAACAACAAAGAAGAAGGCATAAAGAGGGGGCATTCGAAAAGGAGAAGAGGAGGAAAATTCATCAACAACAGGGGGATATCTTGTAATCTTTGAAAAAAAAGCTTGTAATCCTTCGAAACATCAATACAAAACACAGAAAAATTGGAAGCAACAAGGGATTTTTTTTCAAAAGGTATCTCCTACGTTTCGCATACAACATTTCTCTTATTTTTTCGAAATAACAAAGTAAAAAAAAGATTAGAACTTTTACCTTTGAGTTGGGGAAGCTTTTAGGATTTAGGGTTCAATTTGAAGGTTTCTCAGCCACCGGTAGTGGTGGTCGAGAGATGAGTGACCACGATCCACGACGGTGCTCGAATTTGGGAGTGGTTTTGGTCAAGAAATAACAAAGGCTTTGTTTCATTTTTTTCTCTTTGGGTTTGAAATAGGCTAGGAAGAGAAAAGAAGAGTTCTAAGGGTTCTGACGGAGTAAATCCGACCACCAAGGTACGGTGGTCGGTCGATTTTCATGGTTTTGAAGAGGGAGGCCGTCGGGTGTAAGGAGAGAAGAAGAAATGGTAAAGTGATAGTAAAATAAAAGTGGCTAGGGTTTTTGTCCAAAGTGTTAAAAAGTAGTATATATAGGCAAAAATATGGGAAAATTGCACTTGAGCCATTTTACATTTCTACGTGTTTACAAATCGGTCACTGAATATTTATGAAAAAATCATGTTGAAGCCCTTTAACATTTAGCGCACTTTTATAAATGGGAACTAAATATTAGTGTTAAATTGCGTTTAAATCCTCATAATGTTAGTGTGTTTTTATTCCAGCCCCTGATTCCCTAGGTTTTATTTATTTTATTGTCAACTCTTTAGTTCCATTACTTTCATTTTAGTCACTAATCAGTTTAATTTCTGTTTAAATTCGGCTCTTTATTTCTGTTCATTTTATTTTAGTCACTAATTAGTTTTAATATTTAGTTTTTTTTTGGATGAAATGACATAGTTTAAATGGGGTACATGGTATTTCATTTTGTGAGATTGGGTTTATTTCCTAGGTAATCACGCATGTTTCCAATTTAGTTCATTTTAGTCCCCAAAATACATGTTTCATGAACTTTTAATTTCATCTTCATATTTTAAGCATATCTTATTTTGATCCCTGGTTGTTGTCAAATTATTTTTTTGTTTTGTTTTTACATTTGGTTTGTCATTTTGAATTTTTTTCCATTATAATCCTTTACATGTTTAGCGATTTTTTTATTTCAATGTTGGTAATTATGTTAATTTATATTTTGGTCCTTTGTATTTTTGTGTCATGACTTATTGTGGTTTGCATGTGACTTAATATTTATATAAAATAAATTTACATACATGTTGTGCATATTGTTTATTTGTGTTTATTAATTATTGTACATGTACATCATATTATAATTAATATATGTGTAAATCTATGTTTATTTAAGGATTTTTTTATATAAATGCTTGTTGTACAAATGATGCCTTATGTCTTGTATAATGTGTAATACACTAATTATTGTGCTAAAGTGGTTTTACATTTAATATTATATATACAATCTTATTATATATAGGTTTTGTATGGAATAATTAAGTGTTCTCCACGTGTAATGTACTAATTATGTATGCTAAAGTGGCTTTGCATTTAATATTATATATACAATCTTATTATATATATATGTTTTATATGGAAGCATTAAATATTTTGATATATGTGTTACCCCATGATTAGGGTTTTATTTAATTAGTTGTTATATTATTTTGCCTATTGATATGTTTACATACGTGTAAGTATACAAATGATTAATTTACTAATCGTATGACATTTTTTATATGAATTATATGATATCCTCATGTGCATAACTCGACTCATAATTACATAATTGGATTAAGGGTAAGACCCTTTTAATTTAAAATTATTTTAAGTGGATTGTCTTAACTGATTAGATATCCGCTTTTGATGATTTTAAATTAGAAGTGTATCCCATCAGTGACACCAAAAAAATTGATTCTTCACTTTAAAATTTGGGAATGAAAGAAAAAAAATGTTCGACTATTTAAATTTTCGAGAAAAGATCGTTAGAACTCATCTAAGATCTGGTCTTGATATTTTTTTAAATAATCGAATATTCTTTATCTTTTCTTTAAAGGCTTGGTAATTTTAATTCAATTCATTTGGGTATTACTGAATATTATAAAATTCACATTTTGTTGTTTTAAGGGATCATAAACCAAGTCAAATTTGAATTTATAAATTTAATTGCAAAGACATTAATTAATTGACCAGGTACCGATTTAGGGCATTGTGAGGGTGCTAACCCTTCCTCACGCTTAACCGACTCCTGAACCCGTTTTAATTAAATATTTGGTAAACGCAGACCAACTTTTGTCTTAAAAATGATTTTTCTTAAAATTATTTTTTTAAAGACATTTTTAGGTATTCGACCTACCAACCCAAAGGTTGATGGCGTCTCTATGAAATTTTATCCAATTAATCCAAAATCACCGAATTTTCCAAATTAAAAGTCGTAACTGTTTTTAAAACAACAAACAATTAATCAACCTAAAAACAGTTATGAGAAAAAATTTATTAAAACTCTTCAAACCGTTTTTTTTATCATAAAGGAATTTCTAAATTTTCAAAACGAGAGGTTTTCTAAATCAAATTATTTTTTTAAAATTAAAAACAAGAAGAAATTAAAAATGGTGCAATTTTCAAAATCTCGCTTTTAAGGAAAAAACTCGTTTCGACTGCTATTATATCAAGAGGAGAGGAAGAACGGCGAAACACATGACCATAATTGGTGGGTGTCGAATCCAACAAATAATAATACTTGCTTTTAGAAATATAAAATTGTAGTAGCGATAAGAAAAGACGAATCAACAGGGATTGGGTAGAATTATTTTAATGAAAATTAAAGCAAAGAAAAATTGTTTTGAAATTGATAAAAATAATGAGAAAAACAATTATAATCAACTAAGAATTTAGAGAGATTAATATTAAGCAAATATCCAACTAAAGGTATAATTTCAGAATTGGTTCAGAGAATTGATCACAGATGCAATGATAAAATCTTCTACTTTTCACTAAATTGGTTATGGTTATTGAGAAGCTCTAACAACCTGTCTCTCCTTAGTTTCTTGATAATCAAGAGAAGCTCTTTGATTATTTCCCTTGTTAATGAACAACCCTAGACAAGCGCTTAAGATTTAATCCACTAACAACATTAACCACTAGAGGACCACCAATTCTAGCCAACAAATACACATGCTCGATTCATTTAGACTAGGTTATATACCTTCATAACATAATCAAAATCAACTATGTTACTTTACCACTAATATTAGAACGTTTAAACAATTACGGATTAAAGTTATAAATGGCAATTTATCAACCTGATAATTGAACAATAGGCTCTTTCACAATCAATCAAGACAATAATTCTTAACAAAAACAGAAGATATATAAATAGCAAAGAAGTAAAAGAACAATGAAAATTATTTAGATCTCACAATCCTTGAAGAACCAAAACTTCAATTATCCTCCAATTGGAACAAAAGTATTTAGCTACTCATAATTGAAAGAAAACCAAAAGAAAATAAAGATGAAGTCTGAAAAATAATCTTAAAGATAACTTAATGCAAACTTGATGCCTCCTATGAAATCACTAGCTCCCCTTTTATAAGGATTTCCCTATTCTAGATAAGGAAGTTTCCCCCCAAAGAAAATCCCTCAAAAATAGGGGTTTTAAATACCCTCATCCTTTTATAAAGATAAGAATAATTCAAAAGAGTCTTCCAGCAGTCATTAAACTCCTTTTTCCTTGTAAATTTGTAACCCTAATTTACGGTTATACAGACTGGTAAGACGCGCCCATGCCTTAATTGTAGACTTCTTCTACGATAGCTCGAGATGAATAAACAGTGCCCACGTCTTATGCGAAAACCTCTTCTGGTCTTGCCAACTTCTTGAATTCTTATTTTTCCTCCTTAATTTGGGGATTTAGTGAAGATCATGCTAATCGTTAGATTTTGAACTTGTTAAATCCAAATCTTCAACCTAATCCACAAAATACGAAATATAATCAAAATCCATGATTTAAGCAATTTTAGTTATTCAAATATGAGGAAAATATCATATAATATATGTCTAATATGCATCTTATCAAATTCCCCCACACTTAAACCAATGTTTGTCCTCAAGCATACAATAATTCAAATTCATAACTCTTCTCGACATCAATCATTCTTCTTCCTTTGCTCATCCTTCCAGTATCAAATTGTCATACCTTAAAGACTCAAATCTAGACACAAGTAAGGAACGAGCAATTCTTAGAAGAAATTCTCATAAACCAACACACATGAATAATTACTCCATCAATCTTTTCGAAATCAAAATACAGTGGGATCTAATACCCTCACATTGGATTCACTCAATACGCTCGAAGTGTTTAGGGTGTTAATAAGCTCTTAAGACAAAACATAGAAAGATTTTTACCATAAGCTTGCTAACCTATCACATTCCCACCACTAATCAATGAATTGAATGCATAAAAACCTCAGGGTCTTAAACAGGGTGTAATGGGGCTTAGGTGAGGTTTGGTAAAAATGAATTTGAGCTATTTTATCGAAGAAGTCCTACAAACTTATCCAAATGGAACTCAATCTCAAATGTTCTCTTCAAGCCATATAACTTTTTTTTCATTGCACAATCTTTCTTTCTTCATTTCCTTTGCACAATTCTGCCTTCTTTTTTTTCAATGAAAGAGATTGCAACTCGAATCACTATGTTCCAACAACTTCCGATCTTCTCAAGATAATTTGAATTCTCATGTGAAGAAGCTCATACAATCCTCAAATTCAAGGTTCAAAAGAGGGGAAATTAACAAAAAAATGATTTGATATTTGCTTGTACCAAGGTTAATTTCGAACAAAAAGGCTCAGGCTCAAAATTAGCTTTCTAAGCATGATAATTAGGGTGAGCTCTTTACGAAAGCTAAAAATGGTTTCATCTAAATGCCCTTATCGTTATTGATGCATCCAATTTTAAAATGTGGTATTCGATATGTATAGCAAAGCAAGTTCTAGAAAAATTAACTATGTATGGCAATCACTCAATCAAGAAATGGAGCATGCTGAAAATGAGTGCTCTTTGGCCCAAAAACTCGCAAAAAGGGTAAACATGTATCAAATCCCACAGATTTTGCATTCAATCAGTCATCAAGAGTAATCAACCAGTGTGTAGAAAATAAGAATTATACTCAAGCTAATCCCCTATTATGCTTCAACTTAATTTGATAATTCAAAATAATCCAAATCATGTAAGGACAAACATCGAAAGAATCTAGAATTTCGAAGAGAAAATTCACAAACAAGAACTAAAGAATACTTGTTTTTTTTCTCAAACTTCAAGCAAAATTATGTTCAAAGAAAAACCATATATGAAATACTCTCCCCCACACTTAATCCATACATTGTCATCAATATATCAAAAGTAGATGCTCAAAAACCATAAAAGAATAAGAGTAGAAAACTCCCCTGAAAATGTTGAGCATCAACCACGATATCTATCACGAGATGGGGGTGAAGGTGATGTGCGCCGGCTGAGTTGATTCTCAGACTGAGCGGAGACGTGAGTCAGGTGGAGCGGGGAGGACGACTGGTGGCGCACACTCTTCTGAAGGAGCACAGAAAATAAAGAAAAGATAAGGCACATTTATATTTTAAAAAGTTTCTTTGAATCTTGCTTCCTAAACCAGAAGTGGTACTGAGTTTAGACATGGGCACATCTTATACAGAAACATTTTCTAGATAGTGAGAGACTTTAAGAATAATTCTACTTTTGTAAGGCATGCCCATGGGTTACAAAAATTCATCTTCTGACCTAAAGTGGAAAACAAGATTAATTGTACTCCGAAACATCAAGAAAAAAATAAAAATAAAATAAAAATAAAAAGAATGAAAATATAAATTGAAAAAGGGAAAATTGGGTTGCCTCCCAAGAGCGCATTTCTTTAATGTCTTTGGCTAGACGTTGTAGTTTCTCAATCATCCTAAGTTGGGTACTCCAAAATGGTTTGACCAACAATATGCACCAGAGAACCTTCATAAAAAGGTTTGAAACGATGATCATTGACCTTAATATTTGACATGTATCCAAACTTTTTATTTCAACAATAGAGAAATATTTCCTAGAAATCATGTGATTATAAAAGGTTTTGGTCTTTCCCTTGAAGATTCTCGAGCTTTCATAAGCGTCATTATGAATTTCCTCTAGCTCTTGCAGTTGTAATTTCCTTTGTACATCTGACTCGTCCAACTTTGGTGCCTGCACAAGAGAATGAAGAAGCTTGGTGTGAGAAAAAGGTAACTCAATATATGATACATCATACCTCATGGGTTTGAGTGATTCTAGTTCTTGGATTGTATCTTGTAAATCAAGATCCAACACAAACTTTTTCATGATTCCCTGCAATCCTTCAGAAGTGAAATTCATGTTGAGTGTATCATTCAACTTGTCATCATCATTTTGATTAAAAGTTTTATGTGCTAGAGGGTCAATAACATCCATGACAAAAATAGAGGACACATCACTAGGATATCTCATGGCATCATAAATATTGAATTTAATAATTTCACCATCAAATTCCATGGTAAGTGTACCATCATTTACATCAATTTTTTCCTAACTGTTTTTAAAAATGGCATTCCTAACAAAATTGATGTGTATTTAGAAGAATCATCTTCTTACATATCAAGCACATAAAAATCTGTAGGAAAAACCAATTAATTAACTAGCACCAAAACATCCTCTAAAACTCCCTCAGGATATACATTAGATCTATCAGCAAGTTGAATAATCACTCTTGTTTCTTTCAAAGGACCAACGTTCAGAGATGAGTAAATAGAAAGAGGCATGATATTTATTGAGGCTCCTAGATCTAACATTGCTCTCTCAATCCTACCATTACCGAGTTTACAAGGGATAATAAACATACCTGGATCTTTGCACTTGGGGGTAGTTTTTTCTGAAGGACAGTTGAAACATCCTCCCCCATACTTACCTTTTCATTACCCTTGAGCTTTCTCTTGTTGGTGCACAATTCTTTAAGAACCTAGCAGGAAAAGTCTCAAGAATATTTACCTTGATCTTGCGAAATGTCTCAAGAATTTCTTTATCTTCTGCTTCTTTCTTGGACTTAGCAAATCTAGCAGGAAAAGGAGGTTTTATGACAAATTCCTTCGGTTTTTCGCTTTTAAGTCCTTTAGGTTGGTCTTTCTAAGTCTGGGAAGCAACAACTTCCTTTTCATTTTTTCCTCTAAGGCTCTCTCATATACCAATGGACTAGGTTCCTTCAACTCCTTCCCACTTCTCAATGTGATTGCACTAACATTTTGCTTTGGATTAACAATGGTTTATGAAGGTAACTTACCTTGGGATTCTAACCGACTCACGGAGGATGTCAATTGACTCATTTGATTCTCTAAATTTTGTATGCTTGTTCTTGTCTCTTGCTGAAATTGTTGTGTATTAGTTGCAAGTGAATTAAAAATTTCTTCTAGGGGCATACCTGGCTTTAAAGAAGACTGCTCAGGTGGAAAACGTTGGAATTGCGATGGTCTTGGTTCATAGCTCAGGTTAGGATGATCTCTCCATCCTGGATTATAGGTATTTAAGTAAGGATCATACTTCCTTTGTGGTGGATTGTAAAACCTTCCAACTGCAGTTGTACTCATGATAATCATTTTAAAGTGTAGGGAACATGTCAGATGGGTGACCGATCACAGCACATATCCCACAAGCTTTTACTTGCTGCGTTTTTCCTACAACTAGTTATTGAACAAGGGAGGTGAGATGCGATAATTGATGTTCAATGGAGGATGAACCTACCTCATTCACCCTTCTTGAAGATGTGTCTTGCCTAAAGCCAAATTGTTATGAATTAGCGGCCATGATGGAGATCAATTCCCTAGCATCGTGAAGAGTCTTATTCACTAAGGCACCTCCACTAGCTGAATCCATCATCTTCCTCTCCATGGGTAGAAGTCCCTTATAGAAATATTGGATGAGAATTTGCTCAGAAATCACATGTTGAGGGCAGGTGACACACAGTCGTTTGAATTGTTCCCAATACTCATGAAGGGTCTCAGTATCTTTTTGCTTTATTCCACATATCTCCCTTCTAATGCCAGCAGCTCTTGAAGCAGGGAAAATTTATCAAGGAACATCCTCACCATTTCGGCCCAAGTAGTTACAGAACCAGGGGGTAAATAGAAGAGCCGATCTTTAGCTCTATCGGTTAGCGAGAACGGAAAAGCACGCAGTTTTATCTGCTCTTCAGTCACTCCTTGCGGTCTCATACTTGAACATACCACGTGGAATTCCTTCACTTGCTTATGAGGATCTTCATTCTCAAGTCCATGAAAAGTAGGCAACAAATGAATCAAACCAGATTTTAATTCAAAAGCTACCTCCAAAGCTGGGTAGTCAATGCAGAGCGATTGTTGATTTTCATTTGGTGCAACCAATTCTCTTAGATATCTTTCTTCGTTGGCCATTGTTCCTTCTATTTAAAAATCGCTGGATGAATCACCCAAGTTGAGTGCAGATTCCAATTCAAGGGATGAAGAAGAAGAAACTTGTATGTTGCGCAAGTTAGTTTCTTTTCTTAACATGCGAGCGATCTTCTTGATCTCAGGATCGTATTGGAGTTCACCTGAACGAGAAGAACGGGGCATCAAAATATGTCTAAATGACACCAATCCCCGGCAACAGCGCTAAAAATTTGATGGGTGTCGAGTCCAACACATAATAATACTTGATTTTAGAAATATAAAATTATAGTAGTGATAAGCAAGGTCGAATCCACAGGGATTGAGTAGACTTATTTTAATGAAAATTAAAGCAAAGAAAAAGGGTTTTAAAATTGATAAAAATAATGAGAAAAGCAATTATAATCAACTAATAATTTAGAGAGATTAATATTAAGCAAATATCTAACTAAATGTTTAATTTCAGAATTGGTTCAGAGAATTGATCATAGATGCAATGATAAAATCTTCTACTTTTTCACTAAATTGGTTATGGTTATTGAGAAGCTCTAACAACATGTCTCTCCTTAGTTTCTTGATAATTAAGAGAAGCTCTAACAACCCTAGACAAGCGCTTAAGATTTAATCCACCAACATCATTAACCACTAGAGAGACCACCAATTCTAGCCAACGAATACACAAGCTCGATTCATTTAAACTAGGTTATATACCTTCATAACATAATCAAAATCAACTATGTTACTTTACCACTAATATTAGAACGTTTAAACAATTACGGATTTAAAGTTCTAAATGACAATTTATCAACCTGATAATTGAACAACGGGCCCTTTGCACAATCAATCAAGACAATAATTCTTAATAAAAACAGAAGATATATAAATAGAAATGAAGTAAAATAACAATGAAAATTATTTAGATCTCACAATCCTTGAAGAACCAAAACTTCAATTATCCTCCAGTTGGAACAAAAGTATTTAGCTACTAATAATTGAAAGAAAACCAGAAGAAAATAAAGATGAAGTCTAAAAAATAATCTTAAAGATAACTTAATGCAAACTTCACGCCTCCTATGAAAGCCCTAGCTCCCCTTTTATAAGGATTTCCCTATTCTAGATAAGGAAGTTTCCCCCCAAAGAAAATCCCGTAAAAATAAGGGTTTTAAATACCCTCATCCTTTTCTAAAGATAAGAATAATTTAAAAGAGTATTTCAACCGTCATTAAACTCCTTTTTCCTTGTAAATTTATAACCCTAATTTAAGGTTATACGGACTGGTAAGACGTGCCCATGCCTTAATTGTAAACTTCTTCTGCGATAGCTCAAGATGAATAAACTGCGCCTACGCCTTATGCGAAAACCTCTTATGGTCTTGCCAACTTCTTGAATTCCGATTTTTCCTCCTTAAGTTGGGGATTTTGTGAAGATCATGCTAATCATTAGATTTTGAACTTGTTAAATCCAAATCTTCAACCTAATCCACAAAATACAAAATATAATCAAAATCCATGATTTAAGCAATTTTAGTTATTCAAATATGAGGAAAATATCATAAAATATATGTCTAATATGCATCTTATCAATAATCAAGTGTGCCATTTAAATATCGAAGAATGTGTTTCACAGTATCCCAGTGAAACTCACAAGGACGATGCATGTACTGAGCCACCCAGTTGACAGAGATATAACAATGCACCAACGACACTTCAATAAGCCTAAGCATCTGTTAAGGGACGCCCTGCCTCTGACTCAACTTGGGGTCACCACCATCAGAGTAGCAACAGTGAGCAAGTAACATATTGGTTTTCTCCAACAATTCAACTACAAACTTCTTTAGTCGAAGAATCAAACAATATGCATGCCTTTGAACTTTAAGACCAAGGAAGTATCCCAAAGCACCAAGGTCTTTCAAAACAAACTTTGCACTGAGAAGACAAACCACATCATCAATCATGGAGGCAAGATTACCAGTGGCGATAATATCATCCACATAAACAAGAATATACATGTGATGCCCATCTAAATGCTTAACAAACAATGACACATCAACCTTGGATCCCTCAAAACCAATCTCAAACAAAAAAATCTCGGATTTTAGAATATCAATTCCTCAAAGCCTATTTTAAGCCATAAAACGCTTTTTCTAGTTTGCACACGAGCCTTGTACCATCCGAAGAGCTTTGTTCAAATCCAAGAGGCTAAATCATATAGACATCCTCATGGAGCTCCCCATTTAAAAAAGCGTTGTTGATATCCAGTTGTCGCAACTGTTAGTCTTTTTGCACTGCTAGAGACAACACGAATTTAACCGTCAAAGGCTTAACCATCAGGCTAAACGCATAATATCAAATTACGGTTGCGGATTCTGCGGACATTACTTAACGTGTTGCAGCTGTCGCGGGCGTGATCTCGTCCTCAATAATCACAATATGTCTAAAATATTATATTTATATATTTTACAGTTATCTTTTAATATATTAATATTAATATACTCTTTTAATATTTTATTTTGAAAATAAAAAATTAATTTCATAGATAAAAATTTATTAAAAACAAATATAAATCATAGAAGTGCTATCATATTAGATAATGGGTAATAACAATTATAATGTTAATAAATAACATATAAATAATATCACTAAAATCATATCAAATTTTGTTGAAAACATTTTGATATTTCGATATAACAAATTAAGTTAAATCAATTTTAAGATTTTCCAAATGATTTTCTAAGTATATTCGATATAATTATTCGAATATCAAAACATTACTCCAAATATTTCAAAAATCATTTTTAATCCTTACTTAAGTGTAAAATTAAGTTTTAATCTTAAAACAATTTCAAAATAATCTTTCAAAATATTTCGAACCATTTCAAAGCCAAAAATTACAGATTGCTCAGAGGGAACCGATTCCCCCCCAAGGGGGTACCGATTCCCCCTGAATGGTTTGGCTCCGAGATTTCCAGAATGCTCGAAGGGAACCAATTCCCGTATAGGGGGTACCGATTCCCCCTTCCCCCTGTTCAACGGTCAAAATATTTAAATTTTACACTTAGGGAACCGATTCATTATGAGGGGGAACTGATTCCCCCCACGCTCTAAGTTGTTTTATTAATTGTTTTCACACTAAAACGGCTATATGATCTTCACTAATCATCCCCAACATTCATAAGTGATTCAAGGTGTATTTAAATAAGTTCTAAAGCCCTTGATCAACAAGAAATTATAGAGAAACAAGAGAGAAAGCATCAAACACCAAGTTTGTGCAAATCAAGCCAATTTTCCTTTCAATATTCATCTTGCTTTCAAAGAACACCATTTGTGCTCATTTGTAATTATTTGTGAGTGTTATTTTCTTGTTCTAGAATTGTGCAAACATCTTACCTTGTGAGGTTTTCCTTGTAAGTTTGCAAATTTGTAATCTTCTCTTTGGGAAAGAGTGTTCTCAAGAATTGGGGTATATTCTTGAGGGTGTTGTAAGGTTATCTCTTTGGCCTCAAAAGAAAGAACAAATTAGTGAATTTGTTGGAAAATCCTTAGTGTGGATAGCTAAGGTAGTGGACGTAGACTTTGATTGAGAAAGTCGAACCACTATAAATCGCTGTGCAATTACTTTCAATTTTCTGCAAAAGCTTCCACCAAATTTTTAATTGCCAATTCACCCCCCTCTTGGCCAATTCTGTCAATCGATTAACTCAACAATTGGTATCAGAGCCTAACTCATTTGAAGGTTTAATCACCTCTTGAGTCGATTCGGGAAGAGTTATATCGATAATCAAAGTAATCAATGGCCTCCGCTTCAAACTTCGACTCCGGTCTCGACTCGATGCCCGTCAACAAGCCTCCTTTCTTCAATGGAGCTAACTATGCCTATTGGAAGAATAGAATGATGTACTTCATTCAAGCAAGTGACATGGGAGCATGGAATGTTGTAGAAGAAGGATACATCAAACCTCTCACTCATCCAAGGTTGTGGAGTGAAGGAGAGACAAGAATGTTCAAGCTCAACTCCAAAGCCATCCATATCATTTTTTGTGCTCTTGGACTAGATGAATACGGAAGAGTTTCATCGTGTACAACCGCCAAAGAAATATGGGACAAACTTCAAGTCACTCATGAAGGTACCGATGAGGTAAATAAATCTAAAATTAGTATTCTAACGCATAGCTATGAAAATTTCAGGATGAAACCAAATGAAGATATCAAAGCTATGACGGATAGATTTTCAACGATTGTCAATGTCTCAAATCATATGCAGAGATCATTTCAAATGAAAAGCTTGTGAGGAAGTTAGTCTACTCCCTCCCAAAATCGTGGCAATCAAAGAAGACGGCAATCATCGAGTCTAAGGACTTAACGTCCTTAACTCTTGAAGAGCTAATTGGGTCACTCCTCACTCATGAAATGATGCTCGAAGATGAGGTAGACCTCGACAAGATTGACGAGACACCAAAGGAGAAGGAGAAGAAGAAAAACATTAGAGTTGCTCTCAAATCCACAAAAGATGAGAGTGATTCGAATAACGATGACGATGACGAGGAAATGGCATTGTTTTCCAAATGGTTCAGAAAAATGATGAGACTTATCAAGGAAGAAAATTCAAACAAAATGAAGGCCTCAAAAATGAACCGAAATAGAATGACCCAATCATTTGCTACGAATGCAAAAAGCCAGGCATGTTAAATATGATTGCCCACAATTGAAGAAAAAGGGTCAATCAAAGAATAAGCACAAGGCTCATGTGGCTATATAGAGTGATGAAGAAAGTTCGATGAAGAGGAACAAGAAGTAGCTAACTTGTGCTTGATGGCATTAGGGGAAGATTCTAAGGTAACCTCTAACTCATCCGATTTTGATGATTTATCATATGATGAGTTATTAGAGGAATATAATGGGTTGGCTTCGGATTATGAGAAATTATTTTTAAAATATAAAAATGATGTTTCAAAATTGAAAAATGAAAACAAACTCATATCCAAAACCAACAACGATCTTGAAAGTAAAATCAAAGATTTGCAAATCAAACTAGAAGAGTTTGAAAAGAAAAATTTAGATTTGCAAAATTTACTTTCAAAGATCAATGATGATCATCAAAAGAAATTGATGATCTTAAAACTTCTTTTGATAAAGTTGTAACAAAACATTTTGAAAAAGGTGGAAATTCAAAATCCAACTTTGTTAGAAAAAGTTTTAGAAACTACAATCATAGAGGTCCCCAAAGAACCTCAAATGGAAAAATTGTTAGAAGTATGTGGGTTCCTAAAGAACTCATTACTACTAAAGATAAAAATATCCTACACAAATGGATACCTAAGGGGACTAGGATTTTGGAAACTAATAAATATGGACCCAAAAGAATTTGGGTACCAAAAATAAAAAATTAATCTATGTTTGTAGGGAAAGGAGCATTGCTACAAGGCACGAGAACAAATTCAAATTCATGGTACCTTGATAGTGGATGCTCAAGACACATGACCGGAGACAAAAGCCGGTTCATTGAGCTTAACGCCAAAAATGGAGGAGAGGTGACTTTTAGAGACAATTCAAAAGGTCACATTGAAGGTATTGGTACAATAGGTAATACCTCTTCCATACAAATTAAAAATGTTTTATATGTGAATGGATTAAAGCATAATATATTGAGTATTAGTCAATTATGCGATAAAGGATTTAATGTCTTATTTGAAATTAATGGTTGTAAAGTCATTGACATTGCATCTAATCGGATTATGCTTGTTGGTCATAGAATAGGGAACATATACATGGTGCATTTAGATTCTTTTGATATGACTAATTTATGCCTAGTTGCTTAGGATGAACATGATAGTTGGTTATGGCATAGGAAACTAGGACATGCTAGTATGAGTGTTTTGTAACGGCTAATTCAAGGTGATTTAGTTCGAGGGTTGCCTAAGCTTAAATTTGATAATGATAAAATATGTGATGCTTGTGCTAAAGGAAAACAAAAGCGTGTTTCTTTTAAATCCATTAATGACGTATCAACTAGTAGAGTATTACAATTGATCCATGTAGATCTTTTTGGGCCAACTAGGACTACTAGCTTGGGTGGAAAACAATATACATTTGTCTTGGTAGATGACTATTCTAGATATACTTGGGTTCTATTTTTAAGTACTAAAGATGAAGCATTAGAACAGTTCATCACATTTTCAAAAATGATCCAAAATGAAAAGGATCATGGCACTGAATTTGAAAATCTTAGATTTATTGAATTTTATAATTCTAATGGTATTAGTCATAATTTTTCAGCACCTAGAACCCCTCAACAAAATGGAGTTTTTGAGAGGAAAAATCAAACTTTAGAAGAAATGGCTAGAACCATGCTTTGTGAAAATAATTTGCCAAAATATTTTTGGGCAGAAGCCACAAATACTGCTTGTTATGTTGTTAATCGAGTAATGATTAGGCCAATTTTAAAGAAAACTCTATATGAAATTTTCAAAAATAAAAAGCCTAACATTAGCTATTTTCATCCTTTTGGATGTAAATGTTTTGTTTTAAACAACGGTAAAGAAAACCTTGGCAAATTTGATGCTAAAAGTTGAAGGAATTTTTTTGGGTTACTCCTTAAATTCTAAAGCTTATCGAGTATTTAATAAAAGAACTTTAATTGTAGAAGAGTCTATACATGTTGTTTTCAATGATAATCCCCTTCCAAGGAAGGATTCTTGTGTGAATGATGATGTAGGTGTTATAAATACAAATGATGTTAGACATGAAGTTGGAGAACCATCATCAAAGGAAGAAACGAAAAATGAGGAAACTCGTGATCCTCTTGAGAATCCAACCATTGAAGAAAGGGAAGTATCTTATCCAAGAGAGTATAACTATGTCAAGGATGGTGAAATTATAGGTGATCCATCAAAAGGGGTAACAACTCGATCTTCTCTTAGAAATATTTGTAATTATGTTGCATTTATCTCATGCATAGAGCCTAAGAATATTAACGAAGCATTAAATGATGAACATTGGATTATGGCTATGCAAGAAGAGTTAAATCAATTTGAGAGAAGTAAAGTATGGACATTAGTTGAAAGGCCTAGTAATAAATCTACTGTAGGTACTAGATGGGTATTTAGGAATAAGCTTGATGAGAGTGGTAATATAGTGAGAAACAAGGCTAGACTTGTTGCTCAAGGGTATACTCAAGAAGAGGGCATAGACTATGATGAAACATACACTCCCGTAGCTAGGATGGAAGCAATTAGAATGTTATTAGCATTTGCATGTTTTCATGAATTTAAATTATATCAAATGGATGTTAAAAGTGCATTTTTAAATGGTTTTATAAAAGAAAAAGTGTATGTGGAACAACCTCCAGGTTTTGAAGATTCAAAATTTCCAGATCATGTTCTTAAATTGACAAAAGCTCTTTATGGTTTAAAACAAGCTCCTAGAGCTTGGTATGAAAGATTGTCAAATTTTTTAATTGAAAAAGGTTTTTCAAAAGGAAAGGTTGACACTACATTGTTTTTAAAGCATAAAGGTAAAGATTTATTAGTAGTTCAAATTTTTGTTGATGATATAATATTTGGTTCTACTAATGATGTTCTTTGCCAAGAATTTTCTAAGCTAATGCAAAGTGAGTTTGAGATGAGCATGATGGGGGAGCTCTCATTTTTCTTGGGACTCCAAATCAATCAAAGAAAAGATGTCATCTTCATTAATCAAGCTAAGTACATCAAAGATATGCTCAAGAAGTTTGGACTGGAAAATGGGAAACCTCATGAAACTCCAATGAGCTCTTCAACAAAGCTTGACTTAGATGAAGGAGGTAAATGTGTAGATGTTAAATTATATAGGTCAATGATTGGCACTTTGCTTTATCTAACTGCAAGTAAACCGGACATTATGTTTAGTGTTTGCTTATGTGCTAGATTTCAATCATGTCCTAAGGAATCACATTTACTAGATGTTAAGAGAATCTTTAGATACCTTAAGGACACTCCTAGTTTAGGACTTTGGTATCCTAGAGACTCTAGTTTTAGCTTGCATGCCTTCTCTGATACGGATTATGGAGGATGTAAATTAGATAGGAAAAGAACCTCCGGTACTTGCCAATTCCTTGGAAATATTCTGATTTCTTGGTTTTCAAAGAAACAAAATTGTGTTGCATTATCTACCACTGAAGCGGAATATATTTCAGCCGGTAGTTGTTGTGCACAAGTTTTATGGATGAAACAACAACTTTTTTATTATGGAATTGAAGTTGGTACTATTCCTATCAAGTGTGACAATACTAGTGCTATTTGTCTCACTAAAAATCCCATCCAACACTCTAGAACTAAACACATTGAAATTAGACATCACTTCATTAGAGACCATGTCACTAAGGAAGATGTAGTTCTAGAATTTATTGATACTTTGCATCAATTAGCGGATATTTTTACAAAACCCTTAGATAAGGAAAGGTTTTGGACACTTAGGAGAGAATTAGGTTTAACTGACCTATCTTCACTTAGTGTTTAAAATAATTCAGCACTTTTAATAAATACTGAAAAATGCTCATAATAGTAATTTTTTATTGCATTCATTGCTATTAGTTAGGGGGAGTTTATGATTCTTGATGAAAATTAGTTTTATGTTCAAATATCGTTTAAAGAATAATTTGATTGTTTGAACATGATTAATTTTCAATATATGAGTTGCCAATACCACTAAAGAAAATTAATTTAGCATTTTGAGTGTTTAAAATCAGATTTTAGCATTTTTGTGCAGAGGGAATCGATCCCCCCATGAGGGAACCGATTCCCCCTTTGAAGGGGAACCGATTCCCCCCACAGGGGAATCGATACCCCCTAGGGTTCTGTTAAATCGGGCAGAACACCCAAAACCCCAAAATACTCAAACCCTCTTTCATCATTCTCTCTCAAGTTTTCTCAAATATCTATTTTTGCCTCAAATCAACGATATTAATCGGAATTCGATTCAAATATCATCTTCTAAACCTGTTGGAATCATTAAAATTATGCAAACAACATCAAAATCCCCTCAATCTTCATCTTTCAAGGTAAATTTTTCTAAACTCTCTATTTCATTGATTTTGAACATAGGATTATTTTTAATTAGTTTAGGTTGAAATAGTGATCGGGCATTGATTGTTTAATGATTAGAAACTAGATGTTACAACTAATTTCATCAAAAACACAAGAATTTTACAAAATTTTAAAATTTTCGAAATTAAAAAAAATGTTAATTTCAAATTGTTGTGTTTTGATTAAATTATGTTGTTATGAAAACTATATATATATATATATATATATATATATATATATATATATATATATATATATATATTGTTTCTAAAACCATATTTGTCAAAAGTTTTTCAAAAACTTTGCCCAATAGGATTGAATTTAGAGAACCTTGAAATATTGAGGACTCAATTGAGTTTTGGGATTAATTGAATTGCATACATTTGTTTTTAAAATTACAGGTTATTCAATCTATTCCGATTTCTTTACCATGTCCAATCCTAAACGTGCTAGGTCTTCATCTAGTCGTTCTAGTCGTCAACCAAATCCACCTCCAAATCCTCCTCTTATTCCTCAAAATCCTATTCCAAATCTTGATCCTAACTTGACTATCCAAAATTCTTGTTTCAATCAACTGGGTCCTAAAGATTATCGTTATTGGTTTTACCAATATTTTGACTCGTATAAGATTAGGGAAGAACGTATCCCATCTCTTCAAGCTATGGTTGCTATTAACTTTAAATATCTCCCTATCTTGCACGAATGGAAATTTGATAAACTTTTTGAACTTGAACCCGTTGTCTATCATCAACTTGCTCGTATCTTCTATTGTAATGCCGTTTGTATCAAAAATCGTGACAAAACCAAAATCATAGGAGTACGTTCCTACCTCCTAGGTCAATATTTCCATCTTGATCCGGCTTACATAGACAATGCCTTAGGCTTGGATAATGAAGGTTTATCAAATGAAAAACAAGTTTTAGGCTCTCGATATAAACGAAATGATAGTGCAAGTGTTCTAGATCTTCATGAGCGTTTTTTTCATCTCATGATCACTTGGTGGTTTCGACTATCCTGGGGTCATTATTCTACTCTCAAGCTTTAGATCTTTGGTGGTTGCATTGTTTTGAACACAATATAAAAATAAACCTTTCCGAGATTATCTTTGCTGAGATTGTTGAAACCGTTAACCTAGTGCCAAATAAGAAACTCTGTTCTTCACTAGTTTACGGTTGTATCCTTAGTAATCTCTTTTCTAAAGCCGAGCTTCGAGTTGGTCTAGATGCCTCATTTCCTCTTAAGAAACAAATCAATCTTCTTTCTTTAACAAGAGAGGGATGGGTCAAAGATAAAGAAACCGGTGAATGGGTTCGATCTTCTGCAACTACTTCGGGAGCTAGTTCTTCACAAGCTCCACTCGAAGCTGACGAAGATCCAGAGTTTGAACAATTAATGAGGGATATCGATGAAGCCAAAGATGAGCCTGAGCAACCCGAGGAGCACGCACAACAATCGACTCAAATGCCTCCATATTTTCAATCCTTTATGGAGACATTTAATTTCCGATATGCGACCATGGATTCGCGCTTTACTTCTATAGAGTCCCATTTATCCACAATGAGAGCTCAACAATTAGAGATTCTCCGAGAGATGCGCACAAACAATGCTTCAATGAATGAACGTATTGATGCACTCTCACACGGATGGCCGCTATGCGAGCTCGTTTTCCTCCTCCCGATCCTCCTACGGATGTTTGATTCTATATTTTGCTTTGAACTCCAAACTTATTGTTTTAACATTTTGAATATTTTGGAATGTTTGAATTTTTGGATTGTGAATTTGTTTGGATTTATGGATGGTGTGAACTTATATGTTTGGTGTGATTTATTCATTATTGCATCATTTACATCATTATTAGCAATATGACCAATTTTGCCATATCACATTGTTTATGAATATTGATTATGGAACTAATGGCTAACGTTTCTCTTGATTGTGATCTTAGCAGCTTATGCATACATATACCTAATCAATTGGCTAAATGATTTTCACGTTTCTTTGAATCTTTTTGATTTAACAAAAAGGGGGAGAGGTGTGTGTTTTAAAATGATAAATGGGAGAAGTGTTAAAGTAAGGGGAGTAATTTCAAAACTTGATTTCAAAATCTTAAAATTACTAAAATGTTTTGTTATATCAAAAACGGGGAGATTGTTGAAAACATTTTGATATTTCGATATAACAAATTAAGTTAAATGAATTTTAAGATTTTCCAAATGATTTTCTAAGTATATTCGATATAATTATTCGAATATCAAAACATTACTCCAAATATTTCAAAAATCATTTTTAATCCTTACTTAAGTGTAAAATTAAGTTTTAATCTTAAAACAATTTCAAAATAATCTTTCAAAGTATTTCGAACCATTTCAAAGCCAAAAATTCCAGATTGCTCAGAGGGAACCGATTCTCCCCCAAGGGGGTACCAATTCCCCCTGAATGGTTTGGCTCTGAGATTTCCAGAATGCTCGGAGGGAACCGATTCCCCCATAGGGGGTACCGATTCCCCCTGTTCAACGGTCGAAATATTTGAATTTTACACTTAGGGAACCGATTCCCTATGAGGGGGAACCGATTCCCCCACACTCCAAGTTGTTTTATTAATTATTTTCACACTAAAACAGCTATATGATCTTCACTAATCATCCCAAACGTTCATAAGTGATTCAAGGTGTATTTAAACAAGTTCTGAAGCCCTTGATCAACAAGAAATTATAGAGAAACAACGGAGAAAGCATCAAACACCAAATTTATGCAAATCAAGCCAATTTTCCTTTAATATTCATCTTGCTTTCAAAGAACACCATTTGTGCTCATTTGTAATTATTTGTGAGTGTTATTTTCTTGTTCTAGAATTGTGCAAACATCTTACCTTGTGAGGTTTTCCTTGTAAGTTTGCAAATTTGTAATCTTCTCTTTGGGAAAGAGTGATCTCAAGAATTGGGGTATATTCTTGAGGGTGTTGTAAGGTTATCTCTTTGGCCTCAAAAGAAAGAACAAATTAGTAAATTTGTTAGGAAAATCCTTAGTGTGGATAGCTAAGGTAGTGGATGTAGACTTTGATTGAGAAAGTCGAACCACTCTAAATCGCTGTGCAATTACTTTCAATTTTCTGCAAAAGCTTCCACCAAATTTTTAATTGTCAATTCACCCCCCTCTTGGCCAATTCCGTCAATCGATTAACTCAACACATTTTTTATATTGTAACATGAAAATGTTCATTTTACATAACTTATAAAGAAAAAAAATACATAACTATAAATATAAAAATTCTATATCTTACATTTCACCACCAAAATAAATAATTTAATTAATTCAAATTTAAGTAACTAATTTTAAACATAACTATTACGATATTATTAATGATATATATTTATAATCCAGTTTTAAGAATTAAATTAGAATAATTCATCTATGTAATTTTATATTTCAGATAATTTAAAGTTTGTTGCAGCGTTGTGGCATAATTTATAGCGTGTTGCGGTGTTACGTAATGGTTTTTGACTGCAACAATCGTGGCACGATTCCCTTATCGCGTTGCTGTCGCAATTTAGTACTATGGATAAACATGTCTTTAAAGTAAAAACCAAGAACATGGGAGAAGCCCTTGGTAACCAGGCGAGCTTTGTGCCTTGCCACAGAGCCATTGACCTTTTTTTAACCCTAAAAACCCATTTACACCCAATAGGCACCCTTCTTTTAGGTACGCCAAATATTTTTCCCGAGTAAAGCATTGTATTCGAAAACAATTGTATCTTTCTATCTGGGTATAGCAAGAGCTTGTTGAATTGTTTGAGGAGCCATATCATCAGTATCAACATTAACGCGAGAAACAAAGGTCTTCAAACGATCTTCGATTTGAAGACCCCCATCTTGCTTCATGTTATCATGGGATGTACATTACCACCTACAAAAGGAGCCGAACCTAAAGAAGAAGAAAAATCGTTGTCTTGAGGGGATTCCAATGAACCAAGAGTAGGCTCATGAACAACATGCTCCTCACCCAAGGTGACAGACGAATCTGCAGGTTGTACAATATCTAAATCAGGCAGCACAGGGAAGAGAACAGTAGATTGCACAAAACCCAAAGTAGATGACTTAGCAGTAGGGTTGGTGGAGTATGACATTGCCCAGAAGATTGAATGATATTGCCCAAAAAAGGAGCAGCACTAGACACCAAAGGAATATTAGACAAGGGCTGAGAATAAATCAATTGCACATCAACATATTCATCTTTAGTTCCAGCAAACAGAAAAACACCTTCATCAAATACAACATGACAAAAAGTATAGATTATTCCATCTCGTGCCAGGCAAAGATAACCCTTATGTTGGATGTTGTAGCCAAGGAACGTGCATGGCTGTGACCGAAACTGAAACTTATGAGCCTGAAACGAGCGAAGATATTGGAAACACTGATAGCCGAAGACACGTAAATGATCATACTTGGGCTGCCTACCAAATAACTTTTCATACGAGGAAATACTATTGAGAACACGCGCATGAAGCCGATTAACTAGATGCACGGCAGTATTAACTGCATAAGACCAAAACTTCGGTGGCAATGAGGCTTGAGCAAGCAAAACAAGTGTCATTTCAACAAGATGTCGATACTTCGTTCGACAACCCCATTCTGTTAGGATGTATGAGGACATGTAAGTCTATGTCGCACACCAACCAAAGACCGAAATTCCCCATCGTCATCACACTGAAACTCTTTAATCTCACAACCAAATCGAGTTCTAACCATATGTTGAAATAGTTTAGAAACTTGCAAAGTCTTAGACTTATCTTTCAGCAGTTAAACCCAAGAATGTTAGGACGAGGGTGGAAGGGAACCTCTGTTGGATGAGGACTTTATCGCCTATATGAAAGGTGAAAATGCAACTCGTCTATTATTACTTAGTTGTGCCTAAGACATGCTAATTGGAGAAGTATTGGATGGACGCCCAGAGGAAGATATCGCTCTTTCGAGATGAAGTCCTCAGTCTCGTAGTCTCAAGTCAAGGTTTTTGGTAAGGCCAACTAGTGCGGGTGATGGGTCCAAGATTCAAAGGATCAAAATCAAGCTCTAAATGTTGGGCCTACGTAGAGAAGTACGGACGCTTACTTGTAGCCATTACTCAATCTGGCTCCGAAAGAGGGCTTATAGCGCATTCAACCGGTCTTGTATAGAAGGGTTTGGGCCCTAGTCGCTAGCTCTATCCCACCCGACTTGGTCCATTTGATCAGTGAGTCTCACTCTTCGATCAAAGGAAATTTTGTCTTGCATGAAAGAATGATCGGGTTAGTGATCCAAGATCATGTCAAGGCTCTTGTGCGTCGTCGGCTCCCACTTCGCTTGGTGATTATTAGGGTCCTATAGTGTCTTTGCCTCCCCTACTAAGAGAAAGTTATGGGTAGGACCCCTGTTTACGATGGATGATTCTTCTTCCCATTGATTCCCACTTTAATGTGGATGAGCCTCTTTCTCACCGACTTGGGTTTAGATTTTTTTGGCCATGGCATTAATCAACTGTCTAGATCTCCCAATGTGACTCTTCATAAGAAAGGTAGTTAACGAAGTTAATCTTATCTGGCTCCTCACTTAGCTTTTCTGTGAGAGAGTGGATGGCCTTTTTTATTCTCTTTCCCAATGAGGTCCATTGCATAGAAAAGAATTAAGCTCACGTGTCTTTTGTCCCTACATTCCTTTCTTTTTTTTTCCTGATGGTGCTTATGGGTGGAACACTGACCTGAGCCATCCTTGTCACTATTGTCTTACTTTTCCTTCTCTCGCCCCCCTTTTCCTTGGGCATTCTTGTTAGCCTTGTACTTAGTGGATTTTTTTCTTCTTCAAGTATATCAGCTTCTCTGCTGCCGCCATTTTCGATGCGAGGTATTTTAACCCCATGCCGCTCCTGATGGTAACTTTTTTAGAGTGACACTTATACGCTAAAAATTTTACCACAAAGAAAGTCCAGTACTAGCGAAACCTTATTTGAGAAATCATCTCCCGTAAGCTGCCCTCTCTCGTTTACAAAAAACTTCTATTCCTCTTGTGTTAGTATGGGAGGGAAGTACTCATAAGGACCACCACTGCATTTGGTCAAAAGACAGGCCCAGTTGTTCCATCTACCACAAGGAATGCGCTGACTTTAGTGGTCTTACCCATTGTCAGATCCACCGAAATGAGCCCTTTTGTTTGAGACACGCCACCATCAAATCTAGTAACTGAGACTTTAAAAGGGATCAAATCTTGCTCAGACTTGGGCAGCCTATTTACCATTCTGAGTGAAAGTATATTCACTGCGGAAACATTTTCCACTAAGACTCTAGACTCCAGCTTTCCATCGATGTGAGCTCTAATGTATAGATGCCTCAGATGCTTGGTCATTTCTTCTGGTGGCTTCTCAAAAGTCACTCTACTGGCTCTGGTCTCTGGAAGAGACTAAGTCTTACCTTTAGAACTTGTTTCCATTACTGACTGTCCTTTAGCATGAGAGCCTTGGATCGTCATCAGGGTTGTGTAAGTTTATTGCCATAACGCTGGGTCCATACTCACCTCTGATAAGTCTGTTGGCTCCAGACCAGAATCAACCTCTGTAATCTCCGCAACTGGAGGAGAGTCATTTTATTCCTCATCCAGTTACTCGAGTTTATTCTCCTTTGGACCAAAGACCTAAGTTTTTTCGTAGTTTTCCTCCACCTTTGAAGTGAAAGCAATAAAGCCAAAGCAACTAGCTTTCAGTAAGAGAAAGACAAAGAATTCTTGTTTATACAAGACAAAGTTATAAGTAAACCAGAAAGTCTTCTAATTTAAATTAAATTTCTTGCCCCATTACCCTTGCTTCTTATCCCTCAGTGGCCCTTTTCTGGTGAACAAGAGATAAGAGAGTGGTCTTGGTAGTACGTCAAGAGAGTAGCGAGCCTAACTAACGATCTTATTGAGGAGCATAGATGCCAAAGGCCAGTGATTTAGAATAGTATCCTTGTGAAGCTAAGGTCAGCCAACCACAAGGTAGTCCGTATGATTCAAAGAGATAGGGGGAGGGTAGCCATGATGCGGCTTGTACAAGGAGTCATATAAGGAGTTCTAAGTCAAGCTTGGTCAGATCTTATCCTCGATGGATGGGACTCTCTCTTCTACTTATTTAGTGAGCCCTATAGGTGTTACCGGTACCTCTTACCCTAATTTGATCTTTAACCCTTGGGCAAGCAATAAGCATTATCTAAGTCCCTAGTAATCTATGGGTCAGTCTTGCAAAGACTGACTCTTGGAAGAATAGTATGATTCGAGGTTAGTTCTCTCATCATAAATAAAGAAGTGAAAATGAAGACTCAACCAGTCAATTAACAGCCGACCGCTCTACCATTGAGCTACTGATGAACAACGGGAGATTAGATCTCATAGAGTTCAATTCCTGTTCTCAACCCATGACCAATATGAACTCGAAGTTTCCTTCGTAACCCCCAGAACTTCTTCGTAGTAGCTCTGTTCCATGTCGAATTTCATAGGGAACCTCAAAGTGGCTTTATTTCATTATATTCCATCCATATCCCAATTCTATTTTTATATTATCATTGACATGACATAAGAGATGTCGGTTCTAGTCTATCTTTTTCTATTTCTATATATGTATATGGAAAGTTCAAAAATCATCATATAATAATCCAGAATTAGAAAAGAAAAAAGGGAGGTTAATGATGATTTTAAAATCTTTTATACCAGGGAATCTAAATTCCTTATGCATGAAGATAATCAATTCGGTCGTTATAGTCAGACTCTATTATGGATTTCTAACTACATTATCCACTATCAAATAACTTTTCATACGGGGAAATTCCATTGAGAACATGCGTAAGAAGCCATTTAGCTAGATGCACGGTAGTATTAACTGCATAAGACCAAAACCTCTGTGGCAACGAGGCTTAAGCAAACAAAACAAGTATCATTTCAACAAGATATCGATACTCCGTTTGACAACCCCATTCTACTGGGATGTATGAGGACATGTAAGTCTATGTCACACACCAACCAAAGACCGAAATTCCCCACCGCCATCACACTGAAACTCTTTAATCTCACAACCAAATTGAGTTCTAACCATATGTTGAAATAGTTTAGAAACTTGCAAATTCTCAGACTTATCTTTCAGTAGGTAAACCCAAGAATGTCGGGACACTCGGGAATAAGCATCAACAAAAGAAATGTAATATTTGTAGCCATTGGACGTGGTGTGAGGAGGTCCCCATAAATCTGAAAAATGAGTTGAAATGGAGTGCTATACTGTGTCTGAGAGTGTGCAATGGGTAACTTATGCAATTTTCCCAATTGGCAAGCAAAACATAATTTTTCATTGAAATTTTTTGAAAGGGAAACATTACAAAGAAGACAAACTCTATGCAACGTATCAAGCGATGTGTGAACCAAACGCCTATACCAAAGATCAAATAAACTATTGGAGTTACTAGATAAGTGAGCTTCAACATAAACCGAGCCTTTATTCAGCAAGAGTTAAATTCATAAAGACCACCACGTTCACAACCTTCCAGTATAGGCATTTGAGTCTTCTCATCCGGAACAACACATCGATCAGCATGAAACTCAAGGAAGACGTTGTTGTCCCTAGCAAGCTTAGAGACGAAGACCAAATTCTTAGAAATATAGGGCATATGAAGAAGATTATTAAGATTCAAAGTAAGATTGGTAGTAATTAAAGCAGACTGACCAATCTTAATAATAGGCACTGTGGAACCACTACTAACAACAACCTTACCTGTACTAGTGTAGTCAATACCATCCGCCACTTCATTAGCATCAGAATTCATATGATGTGTTGCCCCTGAATCAACACACCATTATAAGGCAGAACCACCACGATCAGTGTTCTGGGTAGTTTCAGCTGCAAGAGCAACTCTGGAATCACCACTAGTATTCTGACTAGAGCACCCACAACTATAACGAGCCCTGGATGACTAAAAGGTATACACGTTTGCTGAGACATTAGCGGAGGAAGCATGTGGATCGAAAGAGTGTTTTGTACTATTAGTCAAAACGCCAGGAAATGTTTGATCAAAACTATACCAGCAACGGTCAACGAGATATCCAAGTTTTCCACACAGTTGACAGTGAAATCGCGATCGACCACAACCATGGCCACCCTATGGATACGACTGACATGTGGAGCGAGGAGTAAACGATTTAAGAGTCATCTATTCAGATGAAACCTGATCTGAATCATTAAGAGAGAAACGAGCAACACTGGCATTGATATTTAAGTTGTCTACATGATCAAAGGTTTTCTGTTACGCCTCCACATCTACAAGAATATACATGATGCCATCAAAAGTGAACGGCTCCCTGTTCACCGTGATGACAACCATAAATAGTCGGTATTCAACAGATAAACCATTTAAGATTATGGTAATATGTTCGTATTCGGAGATCAGACTGTCGCACGTCGCCAACGCATCACATATCTCTTTCACTTAAGATATATAAGTACGCATACTAAGATCGCCCTTCTGTTGGATCATAAACTTGATCCATTATGGGAGCCTAAACCCAAACCCAAACTAAATTGATGTCATTGCTTACATCAATTAGATGAAGATGTTATTGTTTACATCAATTAGATGAAGATTGCATTGCTTACATCAATTTAGTTAGGAGAGAGTTAGGTATTTGTATATTTTAATGGTTTAAATTATTTTATTTGTGTGGTGTAGGATTGTTCTTGAGTAGTATAAATACCCCTTCCCATTTTAGTTTAAGCATCAAGAAAAATTAAGAGCTTCTAAGTGAGTGAAGAGGCAAAGTCTTATAAGAGTGAGTTATAGTTCTTGTTTTTGAGTGAGAGTGCTCTTGTAATATTTGTTTGAGTTTCAATAAAAGTTGTTTATGTGAGTGTTTCATTTTCAATAAAGTGACATCAGAGCGAGTTGGAAAGAACGAAGGTATCGACAAGAGGAATTTGACGCCGCTAAAATCTTCCCAATCTGAGTTCTGACGCGCCGCCACGCATCGCCGGAAGACTGCTGCCAGAAAATCGTGTTGACTCACCAAGTTGAGCCGAGTTGGAGCCCCTTTACTGTGTTGTCCAAGTCCCTCCCAAGGTTTTTCGGTGTTCTGGATTCATCCGTGCAATCGGATTTTAAAAATTCTCATTATATTGAGAGTTATGGCAAATGGTATGGCACCATTCCAAGTTTCGACACTCAACAATATTAACTACGACAACTGGAGTATCAAAATGAATGCACTTCTTAGATCACAAGATGTGTGGGATATCATAGAGAAATGATATACCGAGCCTTCAGATGATGATGCTTTTGCTACTCTTACACCAGATCAAAAGAAAACTTTGAAGGATTCAAGAAAGAGAGACAAGAATGCTCTCTACCTCATTTATCAAGCATTAGATGATGATGGTTTTGAAAAGATCTCGAGTGCAAGCTCTAGCAAGGAAGTGTGGGAGATGCTGTAAACCTCTTACAAAGGATCTGAGCAAGTAAAGATGGTTCGTCTCTAAAAATTAAGAGGTGAATTCGAATCCTTACACATGAAAGCATCTAAGTCTATTTTAGATTATTTCTCAAGAGTAGTAGTTGTTTCTAATCAATTAAAAAGAAATGGAGAAAAATTAGAAGACGTGAGGATAATAGAGAAGATACTCCGTTCGTTAAATCCCAAATTTGAGCACATCGTTGTGACGATTGAAGAAACTAAAGACTTGGAAGAAATGACGATCGAGCAACTCCAAGGATCATTTCAAGCATACGAAGAGAAGCATAAGAAGAAGCATGGGTTTACTGAGAAACTCCTCAAGTTGCAACTCAAAGATATGCATGAAACACAACGCAATGATAGAAACCAACGTGGCCTAGGCATAGGTAGAGGCCATGGATGAGATGGAAGTCGCGGACGTGGACGAGGCTGGAATTACAACAACAATTATGAGAAAGGAGAAAGCTCAACACGATGCCATGTAAAAATCAATCTGAACTCAAGATATGACAAATCTC
The DNA here is from genome assembly GCF_006381635.1 of Hibiscus syriacus. Classification (NCBI taxonomy): domain Eukaryota; kingdom Viridiplantae; phylum Streptophyta; class Magnoliopsida; order Malvales; family Malvaceae; genus Hibiscus; species Hibiscus syriacus. Next base: position 1,774,455 of record NW_024063349.1, read on the forward strand.
AAGTTCGATGTTATAATTGTCAGAAGTTTCGACATTATGCTTCAGAATGTAGAGCTCCCAACAACAAAATTGAGGAAAAGGCCAAATACGTGGAGGAAAAGACGGATGGAAAAGAAACTCTTCTTCTAGCAGGAAAGAATCTGATGGTGGCCAAGAAATTCCTTGTAACTTGACAGTGGTGCAAGCAATCACATGTGTGGAAAGAAAGACATGTTCGTGGAGCTAGACGAGTCAGTAAGTGGAAATGTTTCGTTTAGAGATGATTCCACAATAGCTGTGAAAGGAAGAGGTAACATCCTTATACGTTTGAAAGATGAGAGACATTAATTTATTTCAAATGTCTACTATGTGCTCAATATGAAAAGTAATATCCTAAGTTTAGGGCAACTAGTAGAGAAAGGTTATGATATTCATATGAATAATTATAATCTTTCTATAAAAGATTATAAGAATAACTTCATTGTTAAAGTGTCGATGTCAAAGAATAGAATGTTTTTTATCAGCATACAAAACGATGTTACAAAGTTCCTGAAAGCTTGCTATAAAGATGCATCATGGATTTGGCATCTTCTATTTGGGTATCTAAATTTTGGAGGTCTAGAGCTGCTATCTAAGAAGGAGATGGTGAAGGGACTACCTCGCATCAACCATCCTAACCAGCTTTTTGAAGGGTGTCTAGTCGGGAAACAATTCAAGAAAAGCTTTCCAAAGGATTCAGAGACAAGAGCCAATAAGCCACTTGAGCTCATCCATACTGATGTGTGTGGACCGATCAAGCCAAGCTCTCTCAGTAATAATAACTATTTTCTTCTTCATTGATGATTTTTCAAGAAAAACCTGGGTATATTTCTTGAAACTGAAGTTAGAAGTTTATGAAGTCTTTAAGAAGTTCAAAGAAGTAGTGGAGAGAGAAGTAGTAGAAAGATCAAAGCCATGAGATCCGACTGAGGTGGAGAATTTACTTCCAAGGAGTTTCAAGAGTTCTATGAAGCAAATGGAATTCGTCGACCAATGACAGTTCCTAGATCCCCCAGCAAAATGTGTGGCAGAAAGAAAGAACAGAACAATCCTCGACATGGCACGAAGCATGCTCAAAAGAAAGAAACTACCCAAGGAATTTTGGCCGGAAGCAGTAGTGTATGCAGTCTACTTTTCAAACCGGTCTCCAATAAGAAGTGTATGGGGAAAGACACCACAAGAGGCATGGAGTGGAAGAAAGCCTGACATTTTCCACTTGAGAATCTTTGGAAGTATAGCCCATGTTCATGTACCAGACGAGAGAAGAACGAAGCTTGATGATAATATCTTCATCGGCTATGATGTTAATTCGAAAGGCTACAAGCTATACAATCCAGACAATAAGAAGTTTGTGATTAGTCGAGATGTGGTCTTCAACGAAGAAAGAGAATGAGATTTTAACTCTCATGCATATGACTTCAATTTCTTTCCTCAGTTTGAAGAAGATGAGCAGACAATGAGGGAACAACTAGGTGAACCTCAACAAGAGCTTGAAACTCCACCCACTTCACCAACATCAACCACTTAAGGAGACTCATCACCTTCATCATCGTCAAGTGGGAGTCAAAGTGAAAGAATTGTGTAATGTACAAGAAGCCTTAGAGATCTCTATGAGGTAATTGAACGACAAGATAATATTACATTATTTTGTCTGTTTGTCGATTGTGAACCAGTGAGCTTTCAAGAAGCAGTACAAGAAAAGAAATGGAAAGATACGATGGACGAAGAAATCAAGACCATCGAGAAGAATGACACATGGGAACTTACCTCACTTCCCAAGGGACATAAAGCGATAGGTGTTAAATGGGTGTACAAAACAAAGAAAAACACCAAATGAGAGATTGAAAGGCACAAGGCGAGGCTAGTTACTAAAGGCTATAGTCAAAAGGCTGAAATTGACTATGATGAGGAATTCACTCCTGTTGATCGATTGGAGACTATCAGACTAATCATTTCTTTGGCAGCTCAAAACAAGTGGAAGATACAGAAGATGGATGTAAAGCCTGCCTTCCAAAATGGAGTTCTTGAAGAGGAAGTTTACATTCAGCAACCATCAGGCTACGAAGTCAAAAGGCAGGAAGACAATGTGTTAAAGTTGAAGAAGGCTCTTTACGGGCTAAAACAAGCACCAAGGGCATGGAATAGCTGAATCGACAAGTACTTCCAAGAGAATGACTTCAACAAATGTCCCTACGAACATACTCTATATATCAAGATCAAAGATGGAGATATTTTGATCGTGTGCCTCTACGTGGACTATTTAATCTTCACCAGAAGCAACCTAAGCATGTTTAATGAATTCAAGGATGTGATGATGAAAGAATTCGAGATGACAGACATGGGGCTCATGGCGTACTACCTTGGCATTGAAGTTAAGCAACAAAGTGATGGAATTTTCATTTCATAGGAAAGCTATGAAAAGGAGATCCTGAAGAAGTTCAAGATGGAGAACTATAAGCCAATAAGCACACCGATAGAATATGGGATCAAGATGTCCAAACATGAAGAAGGCGAAAGTGTAGATCCAATATTCTTTAAAAGTTTGGTGGGAAGTCTACGCTATCTAACTTGCACGAGGCCCGATATTCTTCACGCAGTTGGATTGGTTAGTCGCTACATGGAATCTCCAATAACCACCCATTTTAAAGCTACAAAGAGAATTCTTCGATATCTGAAAGGTACAATTGACTTTGGCTTGTTCTATTCAGTTTCTAATGATTACAAGCTTGTTAGATATAGAGATAGTGATTAGGGTGGAGACATAGATAATCGAAGGAGCACTACTGGATTCATATTTTTTATGGGAGATACTATTCTCATATGGATGTCAAAGAAACAACCGATTGTCACATTGTCCACTTGTGAAGTGGAATATATTGTTGCTACCTCATGCGTTTGTCACGAAATTTGGCTTAGAAATCTATTGAAGGAGATATGTTTGATACAAGAAGAGCCTACTAAGGTTTGTGTCGACAACAAGTCAGTCATTGCCTTGGCAAAGAATCCAGTATTCCATGATCGAAGCAAGCACATCGATATTCGCTACCACTATATAAGGGAGTGTGTTGCAAGAAACGATGTGGAAGTTGAATACATGAAGTCACAAGATCAAGTTTTCGATATTTTTACCAAGCCACTGACAAACGAAAACTTCATGAGATTAAGGAACTTACTAGGAGTCATAAGATCAAGTTTAAGGGGGGTGTTGGATCATAAACTTGATCCATTATGGGAGCCTAAACCCAAACCCAAACTAAATTGATGTCATTGCTTACATCAATTAGATGAAGATGTTATTGCTTACATCAATTAGATGAAGATTGCATTGCTTACATCAATTTAGTTAGGTGAGAGTTTGCTATTTGTATATTTTAATGGTTTAAATTATTTTATTTGTGTGGTGTAGGATTGTTCTTGAGTAGTATAAATACCCCTTCCCATTTTAGTTTAAGCATCAAGAAAAATTAAGAGCTTCTAAGTGAGTGAAGAAGCAAAGTCTTATAAGAGTGAGTTATAGTTCTTGTTTTTGAGTGAGAGTGCTCTTGTAATATTTGTTTGAGTTTCAATAAAAGTTGTTTGTGTGAGTATTTCATTTCCAATAAGGTGGCATCAGAGCGAGTTGGAAAGATCGAAGGTATTGACAAGAGGAATTCGACGCCCCTAAAATCTTCCCAATCTGAGTTCTGACGCGCCGCCACGCGCCGCCGGAAGACTGCTGCCAGAAAATCGTGTTGACTCACCGAGTTGGAGCCCCTTTACTGAGTTGTCCAAGTCCCTCCCAAGGTTTTTCGGTGTTCTGGATTCATCCGTGCAATCGGATTTTAAAAATTCTCATTATATTGAGAGTTATGGCAAATGGTATGGCACAATTCCAAGTTTCGACACTCAACAATATTAACTACGACAACTGGAGTATCAAAATAAATGCACTTCTTAGATCGCAAGATGTGTGGGATATCATAGAGAAAGGCTATATCGAGCCTTCAGGTGATGATGCTTTTTCTACTCTTACATCAGATCAAAAGACAACTTTGAAGGATTCAAGAAAGAGAGACAAGAAGGCTCTCTACCTCATTTATCAAGCATTAGATGATGATGGTTTTGAAAAGATCTCGAGTGCAAGCTCTAGCAAGGAAGTGTGGGAGAAGCTGCAAACCTCTTACAAAGGATCTGAGCAAGTAAAGATGGTTCGTCTCTAAAAATTAAGAGGTAAATTCGAATCCTTACACATGAAAGCATCAAAGTTAATTAAAAAGAAATGGTGAAAAATTAGAAGATGTGAGGATAATAGAGAAGATACTTCGTTCGTTGGATCCCAAATTTGAAGACATCGTTGTGACGATTGAAGAAACTAAAGACTTGGAAGAAATGACGATCGAGCAACTCCAAGGATCATTTCAAGCATATGAAGAGAAGCATAAGAAGAAGCATGGGTTTACTGAGAAACTCCTCAAGTTACAACTCAAAAATATGCATGAAACACAACGCAATGATAGAAACCAACATGGCCTAGGCAGAGGTAGATCCCATGGATGAGGTGGAAGTCGCGGACGTGGACGAAGACGAGGCTAGAATTACAACAACAACAACAATTATGAGAAAGGAGAAAGCTCAACACGATGCCATGTAAGAATCAATCTGAACTCAAGATATGACAAATCTCAAGTTCGATGTTATAATTGTCAGAAGTTTCGGCATTATGCTTCAGAATGTAGAGCTCCCAACAACAAAATTGAGGAAAAGGCCAAATACGTGGAGGAAAAGATGGATGGAAAAGAAACTCTTCTTCTAGCACAAAAGGAATCTGATGGTGGCCAAGCAAATTCCTTGTAACTTGACAGTGGTGCAAGCAATCACATGTGTGGAAAGAAAGACATGTTCGTAGAGCTAGACGAGTCAGTAAGTGGAAATGTTTCGTTTGGAGATGATTCCACAATAGCTGTGAAAGGAAGAGGTAACATCCTTATACGTTTGAAAGATGAGAGACATCAATTTATTTCAAATGTCTACTATGTGCTCAATATGAAAAGTAACATCTTAAGTTTAGGGCAACTAGTAGAGAAAGGTTATGATATTCATATGAATAATTATAATCTTTCTATAAAAGATGATAAGAATAACTTCATTGCTAAAGTGTCGATGTCAAAGAATAGAATGTTTTTTATCAACATACAAAATGATGTTTCAAAGTTCCTGAAAGCTTGCTATAAAGATGCATCATGGCTTTGGCATCTTCTATTTGGGTATCTAAATTTTGGAGGTCTAGAGCTGCTATCTAAGAAGGAGATGGTGAAGGGACTACCTCGCATCAACCATCCTGACCAGCTTTTTAAAGGGTGTCTAGTCGGGAAACAATTCAAGAAAAGCTCATCCATACTGATGTGTGTGGACCGATCAAGCCAAGCTCTCTCAATAACAATAACTATTTTCTTCTCTTCATTGATGATTTTTCAAGAAAAACCTGGGTGTATTTCTTGAGACAGAAGTTAGAAGTTTTTGAAATCTTCAAGAAGTTCAAAGCAGTAGTGGAGAGAGAAAGTAGTAAAAAGATCAAAGCCATGAGATCCGACTGAGGTGGAGAATTTATTTCCAAGGAGTTTCAAGAGTTCTATGAAGCAAATGGAATTCATCGACCAATGACAGTTCCTAGATCCCCCCAGCAAAATGGTGTGGCAGAAAGAAAGAACAGAACAATCCTCGACATGGCACGAAGCATGCTCAAAATCAAGAAACTACCCAAGGAATTTTGGCCGGAAGCAGTAGTGTGTGCAGTCTACTTTTCAAACCGATCTCCAATAAGAAGTGTATAGGGAAAGACACCGCAAGAGGCATGGAGTGGAAGAAAGCCTGATATTTCCCACTTGAGAATCTTTGGAAGTATAGCCCATGTTCATGTACCAGACGAGAGAAGAAAGAAGCTTGATGATAATATCTTCATCGGCTATGATGCTAATTCGAAAGGCTACAAGTTGTACAATCCAGACAATAAGAAGTTTGTGATTAGTCGAGATATGGTCTTCAACGAAGAAAGAGAATGAGATTTTAACTCTCATGCATATGACTTCAATTTCTTTCCTCAGTTTGAAGAAGATGAGCAGACAATGAGGGAACAACTAGGTGAACCTCAACAAGAGCTTGAAACTCCACCCACTTCACCAACATCAACCACTCAAGGAGACTCATCACCTTAGTCATCGTCAAGTGGGAGTCAAAGTGAAAGAATTGTATAACGTACAAGAAGCCTTAGAGATCTCTATGAGGTAATTGAACGACAAGATAATATTACATTATTTTGTCTGTTTGTCGATTGTGAACCAGTGAGCTTTCAAGAAGCAGTACAAGAAAAGAAATGGAAAGATACGATGGACGAAGAAATCAAGACCATCGAGAAGAATGACACATGGGAATTTACCTCACTTCCCAAGGGACATAAACGATAGGTGTCAAATGGGTGTACAAAACAAAGAAAAACACCAAATGAGAGATTGAAAGGCACAAGACGAGGCTAGTTGCTAAAGGCTATAGTCAAAAGGCTGAAATTGACTATGATGAGGTATTCGCTCCTGTTGATCGATTGGAGACTATCAGACTAATCATTTCTTTGGTAGCTCAAAACAAGTGGAAGATACAACAGATGGATGTAAAGTCTGCCTTCCAAAATGGAGTTCTTGAAGAGGAAGTTTACATTCAGCAACCATCAGGCTACGAAGTCAAAAGGCATGAAGACAATGTGTTGAAGTTGAAGAAGGCTCTTTACGGGCTAAAACAAGCACCAAGGGAATGGAATAGCCGAATCGACAAGTACTTCCAAGAGAATGACTTCAACAAATGTCCCTATGAACATGCTCTATATATAAAGATCAAAGATGGAGATATTTTGATCGTGTGCCTCTACGTGGACGATTTAATCTTCACCAGAAGCAACCCAAGCATGTTTAATGAATTCAAGGATGTGATGATGAAAGAATTCGAGATGACAGACATGGGGCTCATGGCATACTACCTTGGCATTGAAGTTAAGCAACAAAGTGATGGAATTTTCATTTCATAGGAAAGCTATGAAAAAGAGATCCTGAAGAAGTTCAAGATGGAGATCTGTAAGCCAATAAGCACACCGACAGAATATGGGATCAAGATTTCCAAACATGAAGAAGGCGAAAGTGTAGATTCAATATTCTTCAAAAGTTTGGTGGGAAGTCTACGCTATCTAACTTGCACGAGGCCCGATATTCTTCACGCAGTTGGATTGGTTAGTCGCTACATGGAATCTCCAATAACCACCCATTTTAAAGCTGCAAAGAGAATTCTTCGCTATCTGAAAGGTACAATTGACTTTGGCTTGTTCTATTCAGTTTCTAATTATTACAAGCTTGTTGGATATAGCGATAGTGATTAGGGTAGAGACATAGATAATCGAATGAGCTTTACTGGATTCATATTTTTTATGGGAGATACTGCTCTCACATGGATGTCAAAGAAACAACCGATTGTCACATTGTCCACTTGTGAAGCGGAATATGTTGTTGCTACCTCATGCGTTTGTCACGCAATTTGGCTTAGAAATCTATTGAAGGAGATATGTTTGATACAAGAAGAGCCTACTAAGGTTTGTGTCGACAACAAGTCAGTTATTGCCTTGGCAAAGAATCCAGTATTCCATGATCGAAGCAAGCACATCGATATTCGCTACCACTATATAAGGGAGTGTGTTGCAAGAAACGATGTGGAAGTTGAATACGTGAAGTCACAAGATCAAGTTGTCGATATTTTTACCAAGCCACTGACAAACGAAAACTTCATGAGATTAAGGAACTTACTAGGAGTCATAAGATCAAGTTTAAGGGGGTGTTGGATCATAAACTTGATCCATTATGGGAGCCTAAACCCAAACCCAAACTAAATTGATGTCATTGCTTACATCAATTTAGTTAGGTGGGAGTTAGGTATTTGTATATTTTAATAGTTTAAATTATTTTATTTGTGTGGTGTAGGATTGTTCTTGAGTAGTATAAATACCCCTTCCCATTTTAGTTTAAGCATCAAGAAAAATTAAGAGCTTCTAAGTGAGTGAAGAAGCAAAGTCTTATAAGAGTGAGTTGTAGTTCTTGTTTTTGAGTGAGAGTGCTCTTGTAATATTTGTTTGAGTTTCAATAAAAGTTGTTTGTGTGAGTGTTTCATTTCCAACACCTTCTTCACCGATTTCAACTTGTAATGCAAACTCATAATTGTTGTAGTAGATTTACTGGCAAAGAACTTAGTGTCGATGCTCCATATATTAACTGCAGTTTCGGCACCCACAAAGTGAGGAAGCAAGGACGGAGTGATAGTGGACAAGAGCCAGGAGACTAAAGCACTATCCTGGGCAACAAATGTGTCAAACTCATCGTTATCAACCACCTCACCATTTTCAAGTGTGAACGTGGGAGGAGGAGATTGAACAGCGCCGATCAACAGCTTTTCCAGCTTATGACTGCAAACAGCTAAAAGAATTAGATGTTTCCAGAGTAAAAAATTGAAATCATCCAAGGTTATACTAACCTTTTTATTGCTAAACATTCTCCTAGATGAGAATGACGAACCAGAGGCACCCTCAAAGGAAGAAAGGGGCATGGATCGAATCAGCACACGCAGACGAAAAGCCCAGAAAAAAGAAAGAAGAAAGAGTCACAAGAACAAAAGAAGAACGAGACTGTTTGGCGAATGATTTGAGGTAAACGTATTATCTATTTCTTTATTGAGTTAAATGCATGAATTTATACACCTCACAACCCTATAACATGGAGTGAACCCATCAAGTGATCATAATAAATAATTAAAAAATTGTTGTTGTCTATCTTAAATTCAAACAATTACATTTATATAATATAAAAAATATCATTTATCATGGTATATATAGTAAACTTCACGTGAGCCTTTATAAATATAATATATGTTATTATTATTATTATTATTATTAATTTAAAGGCATCAAAACTTTAAAACCCCAACTTCCCCGCTCATCTTTTCCTTTGTTTCCCTTTTAAAAATAAGAGGGTTTCATTTTTCATATAAAAGAATAATTAATTTAATATAGAATATTATAAACTCATACAAATCACCATAATCATTTCATTTTTCGTATTATATAGACACAAATAAAATTTCATAATAGACACGTGCCCATAAACAAAACCTTCATCAGCCACTGATTAATTGAGTATTTCTTCAAATTTCATTGTTGAAACTTTCTTCCTCGTCTTTTTTATATTTCAACTTTTTCATATTTCATATTTCATATTTTCATCCATTTTTATTTTTATTTTTCAGAAACCATTTTCCCGGAAAATGTTGACTTCAGCAAAGAAAGATTTTAAGAAAGACTCAAGGTCTTTCTTTATCTCATGCAACTCTGTCGTCTTTCTTAATAAAATAACGGTACAGTTGTATTCCACGTCAACTTAGGCTGCCATGTCTTGTCTCATTTCATTTTCCCCCCTTTTATATATATTATATATTATGGAAACTACCTTGAACACTCCGCTTCGTACTGAATCCAACTGGTTTGTTGATCGACGACATGAAGAATGGAGCCATCACGCGCTACCCAAAGTCCCAGATAAACACTGTCATGTCCCAGTCCCTGTTATAGAGCCTAGAGGTATCTTTAATTATCTTGTTCTTGTTCTGTTTGTTGCAGGCAGATGAGAGACAATTCTGAGCTTGTGGATTCCATATTGCTTAGTAATGGAACACGTTTAATAGATTATATTGGATTACGTGTTTTATATGCTTCTTATTTTGTACATGTATACTTTTTTTAAGATTTGTACATGTATACTTCTTATGAAAAAAAAGGGATGGTTATTGAAACTTGAAGCCTTTAATTTTTAATCTGATTTTCCTTTTATGAGTTACAGTATTAATGGATTTCATATTTTATATTGGATTACAGTCTTAATTTTTTATTTCTTAAACTTATTTCGTACATGTTTAATAGATTTCGTATTTGTACATGGTTGTTGAAACTTGAAGCCTTCAATTTGTTAAATTTGAAGCATAAGAGCTGTTTGTTTCAATGCAGATAGTATATTGTTTATTTGAATTGAACAGCAAGAACTGAGTGGTGTCTTAGTAAGTAAATAACTAGGCATAAAATCTCCTTTTACATTTCTTACTTTCTATCATGAGAAGGAGAAGATGAGTTGAGTAAATGTTTGATCATTTTCTTCCCTCTTCCAGGGTGGTGACTGGCGATGGCGTTTGAACCCTTGGTTTGGTATTGTCAGCCGGCGGCGAATGTGGCTTGGGAAAATATGGTTGATGGTACTTTTGGTGCATATACACCTTGTGCTATCAACTCTATTGCGCTTTCCATTTCTTATTTGGTCTTTTTGAGCCTCTGCTGTTGTCGCATATTTCTCATAAAGAAGAACTCCAAAGTCCAGAGATTTTCTTTGAGTTCAAAATGCTATAGTTATATGCTTGGTTTGTTGGCTGGTTATTGCACCATTGAGCCACTAATAAGGTTGTTGATGGGTATTTCTATCTTTAATTTGAATGGAGAGACTGGTCTTGCTCCCTATGAGGTGAATTTCTGTTCGAACTTGTAGGCGTTGCTGTACTTATTGGTAGCCTTACTGATTCGGACTATATCCTCTAATATAACTCGTACAGTCGAGAACATTTTATTAAAATTCAGTTGTTACTAGTTTGGTTCTTTATTTTTAAGTTAAAATTTTGGAAAACTACTATAGCTACTATTATGGCTAAAAGACCAGACCAATGGTGTAGTAATACTGAATTTCTTTGTTTATTTCATCCTACTTACTTCCTTTACTTGATTCCAGTTGATACTTAGATGTTACCAATAGTTGTCACAATTCCATTTGGTTATTTGCTATGTGCAACATAGCAGCTTACTTAAACCTGTATGTGCTTTTTAATTTTGTAATAAACTCCCTTACAGGCAACTTCTTCAATAATTGAGGCTACTGCTTGGTGCTCTGTGCTTATTATGATAGGGTTGGAAACAAAAGTTACATCTGTGAGTTTCGGTGGTGTGTGCGTTTTGGAATTGTTTATGTTCTTCTCGGTGATGCTGTGCTGCTCAATCTCGTTCTGCCTGTGAAGGATCTGTACAGTAGGTTAGATTCCCTGCATTCCTCTATTTACTGCACTTAAATATGTCAATAGGACACTCACAATTACAAGTTTGTTTGCTCATGCAGCTATGCACTATATCTGAGCATCGGTACTTTTTTCTGCAAGGTTTGTTGTGTATACTTGCCTTGAATCACACTGTATTTTTTCTCATTGTCTCGGTAAAATTGTCCTTCACCTGCTTTTGTTTTGCCTTGGTGCCACTTAACATGGCAGTTTAGGTTGACAAGACTTAGCATCAATTTAGCCAACCTCCCTTTTTTTCTTTGGTTACATTCTTCTCACTTTCTATTCTAATAAGGTAATATATTGACAAAATATGGTTGGTCTTGGAACCAAAGTGGAGAGATCATGACTAGTGTTTTGTCCAGATCAAATTCCAAAAATTTATAGTGCAATCTAAAATTAAATTAAGTGGGACAGAAAAATCTGGACCCTTTATTGAAACAGACTTTTAAGGCTTTTGTTTTAAAGTCATTTTAAAGCAGTTCCATTTACTTGTGCTTATTTCTGATGTAGGTTTTATTTGGGATTCTTTTACTTGTTTATTTTCCCAATCTCAATCCCTGTCCGGGTTATATTTTGGTACAAAGTGAGTCTTCTGATGATGAAGAATATGAATCACTTTCTGGAGAGCAAGTTTTCCCTGAGAGGCATGCCAACATTATTTCAAGTAAGTTAAAAATTCCTGCAGGCTTGCTAGTTATTTGTTGAGAAGCTTAATGTTTATGGAACTATAACGAACTAGGCAGTGACTTGGCTGGACTGTGAAAAAGCAACCAGTGTCTTGTATGTTCTACTTATGAAAAGGATATATATATATATCATAGTCCCCTTTTTTAAGGTTCTTTAACAGGTGTACTTTTTTTCCACCCCCTCTCTCCAAAATTGCCATTTAGTAGGTTATGGCTTGTGGGGTTACTAGGAAAGCCAGTTGGGCTCTGCTGAATCTGAACCTCAAATATCATATTGCAGTGTAGGTTGTAAGCGTTTGGTATGTGATACTACAATCTTGTGAACTTTTATTTGACACTGTGCTGCTATATGCTATGGCAGGAGCCTTTTTTGGATGGGTTACTCCCCTCATGCAACAAGGTTATAAAGACCAATCACTGAAGTGATGTTTGGAAGTTGGATACATGGGATCGGACTGAAACGTTAATTCAAAAGTTAGCCTCTTTGTTGCTTCCCTCTCATTTTCTCCCACTCGATGATAACAATTTCTACCTTTTCAGGTTCCATAAATGTTGGGCCAAAGAAACTCAAAGATCTAAGCCATGGCTTTTGAGAGCGTTGAATAGTAGCCTAGGAAGAAGGTCAGTCAGCAAAATAGTTTCAATTTGTTTCTTTCCTTTCCCGTGTAGTTGTAATGAATACTTATGCATCCTGAAGAGTTGCCAAGTATTGGTGTCACTGTCATCTTCTCTCATTATTACCAACACTCTTGATTTTTTAAATGATTCATGCAGGTTTTGGTGGGGAGGTGTTGTTAAGGTAAGGAACATGCCTCTCATATGTTTCTCATGGAAGTTAATTTGATTTTATGAAAGGTTAACGTTTCATGAAGAATTGATTGTTCTGTAAAGAATCTGAGATAGACTTTTGAATGAAAACTTATAGATCATGTTTGAACATTACAGGTTGGGTTTATCTTTTTTTTTTTTTTTTTGAAAATACAGGTTGGGTTTATCCTTTGTCAGTTTACGGGAACTATTTTATTAAACCATCTCTTACAGGTTAGTGTATTTTCTGTTTTACTTTGGGGTGAACAAAACTCAATTCGACTCGAAAAATTGATTTTTTTAATTTCGAGTTATTCAAGTTATTCGAGTCAACTTGAATTATCAATTCGAGTTCGAATGGAGTTGAAATTTCAAAATTTCGATTAACTCGAAAAATTGAAAATTTGGATGAGCATTTTGACATATTTGCGATTTGGTCCTTGATTTCCTATTCCTCCAATTTCTCCTTCATTTTAAGTCAAATTTTCACTAAATTCGAACCACATGATTCTAAACCATCATAGAATACATATACTCTCAATTCCATTTTTGATAATAAATTTTCTATTTTTTCAATTTAGTCCCTCAATTTTGCATGATTTCTGTATTTCTTCAATTCATCCTTCATTTTAAGTAATTTTTGACCAAATTTAAACCACATGCTCCCCTACCACTATAGAATACCTATGTAACTTCAATTCTTATTTTTTTTTTACTAAAAATATCTCTTTTTAATTTGATATTTTCTATACTTTTCTTTTAATTTGATAGGTTCGAGAATTTAATGATTTGTATTTAGGTGTTTAGTTAGATATTAAAATTTAATCTTTGTAAACAATAAAAATATAAAATGTCTAAAACAAAAAACAATTAAGGTCTTTTATGTGTAAAAATCATAGAATATGGCTTATTTAACTAAAAAGTATAAGGGCTTATTTGAACAAGTACTGATACTTTAACGGGTTTTTTAAAAATATATTAGTCAATTTTAAATAACAACAATTAAACAATAATTTCTGCCACTAGCTTATGAAATTTTTTACGGTAGTCAATCTTTTAATTGATACAATCCTACTTTGTGCATACTATGCCTCGGGTTAAACTTGAAACTCTCTTGTTAAAATCTACAGTCAATGCAACATGGTGACCCCAACTGGTTTGGTTATGCTTATGCCCTCTCGATGTTTCTTGGAGTGGTATGAACTGATCCCTATTCTGTGTTTCTTTATCAGTGCTTCTGTTCAAGACAAATCAAAATCTTCTTGTTTGGAAATTTCTTTTGTACAAATTATTTCATAAAATAATATGATATCTTCTATGGATTATGATTTTTCAACAATTTCTGAATCTCAGTGGTGTATTTCACACACTGAATGATCGTAGAGCTGTATTCATATATGACTTCATTACGTCTGTTATTTGAATAGCAGTGTTGCTGCAGTTCTGATATTTTGATTTGTTTGAACTTATGACAGTTATGTGTTGCACTACTCGAGGCTCATTATGTGCAGATTATATGGCGTGTTGGTTTTCGTCTTCGGTCTACTCTGGTAATATATTTCTTCATGCTAGAATAGATACAAACTATCATGCAACTATTTTGAAGAAGTTAAACTCTTTTCCTCCTTTGCTTTCAATCGTAGCACTGTTGATTCAGTAGGAACACATGTTGGCCTTTCAGTTATCCATTTTAAATTTGGTGATCTGTATTAGGGCTGTAAAAAGCTGATCCGACCTATAAAACTGACTGAAACCGACCCGAGTCAAAACTGTTTTTGACCTGCGCTGTGGCGATCCGAAACCGACTCGAGTCGGAACTGGTGTTGACCTGAACCCGAGTTGGACCTGGAAATTGTGGATCCGAACCCGACCTGCATCCGACCTGAGAACGACCTGAACCCGAATTGAACCGAAAATATGATACCCGAACCCGAACTGCATCCGACTGATATAAACCCGAACCCGAGATTGACCTGGCCAATAACTGGTATTACCCGACCTGTTTTCAACCTAACCTGTTTTCAACCTGACATGTTTTCAACCTGACTTATTTTTAACCTGACCTGTTTTTAACCTGACCTGTAAATGATCCAACTTGTTAATGACCTGATCTGATATTTACCTGACTTATATATTACCATGGATGAAATTATAAGATTTTAATAAAATTATGAGTTTTTTAGTTTATGATGTAATTAAAATTAATATGATTACATTTTAAATGTTATAATAAAATATTATTTGATAATTAAATTAATAAATAGACATATTATATAAATTATTTAAAAAATTTAAAAATTATTTAAAAGTAAATTAGATAAAACATGATTAATAATGCAAAGGAAAATTAATATAGTTTAATTTATATAAATTATATAGTTTAATTTATATAAAGACAAAATAATATTATAATGAAATTATTTTATGTAATATATATTAACGTTTTACATTATTAATATAAATAATTTTGGCAATACATTAGTTTACAAAGGCCAATACATAAGCCCACTCTTTTATTACAAATATATATGCATTAGTGCTAGTCTATTTAAATTAGGGTTTATGGTTTAGTGTTTATGGTTTAAAGTTTAGAATTAGGGTTTATGATTTAGGGTTTAGGATTTCTATAAACTATATATTTTATTACTTTATATAGTTTATGCATAGTGTTTCTATAAACTATATAAGTAATTTACTTTATAGTTTATATATAGTTTATATATACTATACATGGTTTATACATACATATTATATAAAATTATTTAATAAAATTAATAAAATTATTTAAATGTAAATTATATAAAACATGATTAATTAGGTATTAAATAATTAGTATGTCACATTGCATATTATATGGTTCATAAATAGTAGTACATGTCATATTAATTTAAATTGCATAATTTGTATTTTAGTTGCATGTTAGGTTAATTCACATTAATGACTCATTTATTTTGTTGTTATGAATAAGTAATAATAAAACCCAAAAATAAGTCCATTTGCAATAGTGCTAGTCCATTAACATTAGTTTGCATAGGCCCAATGCAAGCCCACTCTTTTATTACAAATATATATGCTTTAGTGCTAGTCCATTTAAATTAGGGTTTATGGTTTAGTATTTATGGTTTAAAGTTTAGAATTAAGGTTTATGATTTAGGATTTAGGGTTTCTATAAACTATATATTTTATTACTTTATATAGTTTATGCATAGTGTTTCTATAAACTATATAAGTAATTTACTTTATATAGTTTATATATAGTTTATATATACTATACATGGTTTATACATACATATTATATAAAATTATTTAATAAATTAATAAAATTATTTAAATGTAAATTATATAAACATGATTAATTAGGTGTTAAATAATTAGTATGTCACATTGCATATTATATGGTTCATAAATAGTAGTACATGTCATATTAATTTAGATTGCATAATTTGTATTTTAGTTGCATGTTAGGTTAATTCACATTAATGGCTCATTTATTTTTTTGTTATGAATAAGTAATAATAAAACCCAAAATAAGTCCATTTGCAATAGTGCTAGTCCATTAACATTAGTTTACATAGGCCCAATGTAAGCCCACTCTTTTATTACAATATATGCATTAGTGCTAGTTCATTTACATTAGGGTTTATGGTTTAGTATTTATGGTTTAAAGTTTAGAATTAGGGTTTATGATTAGGATTTAGGGTTTCTATAAACTATATATTTTATTACTTTATATAGTTTATGCGTGTTTCTATAAACTATATAAGTAATTTACTTTATATAGTTTATATACTATACATGGTTTATGCATACATATATATAAAATTATTTAATAAATTTAATAAAATTATTTAAATGTAAATTATATAAAACATGATTAATTAGGTGTTAATAATTAGTATGTCACATTGCATATTATGGTTCATAATAGTAGTACATGTCATATAATTTAAATTGCATAATTTGTATTTAGTTGCATGTTAGGTTAATTCACATTAATGTCTCATTTATTTTGTTGTTATGAATAAGTAATAACAAAACCCAAAAATAAGTCCATTTGCAATAGTGCTAGTCCATTAACATTAGTTTGCATAGGCGCAATGCAAGCCCACTCTTTTATTACAAATATATATGCATTAGTGCTAGTTCATTTAAATTAGGGTTTATGATTTAGTGTTTATGGTTTAAAGTTTAGAATTAAGGTTTATGATTTAGGATTTAAGGTTTCTATAAACTATATATTTTATTACTTTATATAGTTTATGCATAGTGTTTCTATAAACTATATAAGTAATTTACTTTATATAGTTTATATATAGTTTATATATACTATACATGGTTTATACATACATATTATATAAATTATTTATTAAAATTAATAAAATTATTTAAATGTAAATTATATAAAACATGATTAATTAGGTGTTAAATAATTAGTATGTCACATTGCATATTATATGGTTCATAATAGTAGTACATGTCATATTAATTTAAATTGCATAATTTGTATTTTATTGCATGTTAGGTTAATTCACATTAATGCTCATTTATTTTGTTGTTATGAATAAGTAATAATAAAACCCAAAATAAGTCTATTTGCAATAGTGCTAGTCCATTAACATTAGTTTACATAGGCCCAGTGCAAGTCCACTCTTTCATTACAAATATATGCATTAGTGCTAGTTCATTTACATTAGAATTTATGATTTAGTATTTAGTGTTTGTGGTTTAAAGTTTAGGATTAGGGTTTATGATTTAAGGTTTCTATAAACGATATATTTTACTACTATAGTTTATGTATAGTGTTTCTATAAACTATATAAGTAATTTATATTTATATATACTATACATGGTTTATACATACATATTATATAAAATTATTTAATAAAATTAATAAAATATTTAAATGTAAATTATATAAACATGATTAATTAGGTGTTAAATAATTAGTATGTCACATTCTATATTATATGGTTCATAAATAGTAGTACATGTCATATTAATTTCATTTGCATAATTAGCTTTTTAGTTGCATGTTAGGTTATTCACATTAATAGCCCATTTATTTTGTTGTTATGAATAAGTAATAAAACCCAAAAATAAGTCCATTTATAATAGTGCTAGTCCATTAACATTAATTTAGATATGCCCAATGCAAGCCTACTCTTTTATTACAAATATATATGCATTAGTGATAGTCTATTTACATTAGGTTTATGATTTAGTGTTTAGTGTTTGTGATTTAAAGTTTATGGTTTATGATTTAGGATTTCTATAAACTATATATTTTATTACTTATATAGTTTATATATATATATATATATATATATATATATATATATATATATAATATATATATATACTATACATGGTTTATACACACATATTATAAAATTATTAATAAAATTATTTAAATGTAAATTATATAAAACATGATTAATTAGGTGTTAAATAATTAGTATGTCACATTCCATATTATATGGTTCATAAATAGTAGTACATGTCATATTAGTGTTTGTCCATTTATATCAGGGTTTATGGTTTAGTGTTTATGGTTAAAGTTAGGGTGTATGGTTTAGGGTTTAGAGTTTAGGGTTTCTATAAACTATATATTTTATTACTTTATATAATTTATGCATAGTATTTCTATAAACTATATAAGTAATTTACTTTATATAGCATATATATATATAAACTATATAAGTAAATTGCTTATATAGTTTATAGAAACACTATGCATATTACATTAATATACATATCATACATGCATTAATAAATTATACATATATGCATACATATTATACATACATGCATGCATTAATAAATTATATATACATATCATACATTCGAATTTATAGTCAAGATATTAAAAATTATAATCAATAAAATTCAGGCACGATTGTTTCCCAAATTGTCAAATAAATTCCGCGTTTGTTTTTAAAATTCAAATAATAAATTCAAAGTTGGTGACAGAGCTAATATTTTTAAAATTTTGCCCAAATTGCCAAATAATGGCGCAATTGTTTCCGCACCAAAAATCATTCCCGCGTTTTCAAATCACAAAGAATAACATTATTACATTAATATATACATACATATATAAAATTATTTAATAAAATTATAAAATCATTTAAATGTAAATTATATAAAACATG
Organism: Hibiscus syriacus; assembly: GCF_006381635.1. NCBI lineage: Eukaryota > Viridiplantae > Streptophyta > Magnoliopsida > Malvales > Malvaceae > Hibiscus > Hibiscus syriacus. The sequence goes on from NW_024063349.1 coordinate 1,793,266, forward strand.
ATTAATTTAGTCATTTTTATATTAATTTAAACCTCACATTTAAATTTATTTCGATTTAGTCCCTTACCTATGTGTTGTTTAATTTATATTTAAGATTTTATTTGTAATTTTACATTTATTCAATTTTGTCATTAATTTTATTTTTTTTACAAAATTGATCCATGATTATTTATTTTTCTCTTATTTTACTCGAAATCATATACAATTACAACTTCCAATTCAACAATCACGAAAGATGAAAATTAATCCAAAAAATAAAAACGACCGACCTGAACTCAATCCGTATCCGATAAACATCCGACCTTAATTTTATCTGTCAATGATGTGACCCGATCTGAACGAGATCCGACTGAAGTCAACCCGAACCTGAATTAACTTGGTATTTATCTGCTTCGGACCTGAATTGTTTTGACCTGAACTGAAATCGATCTGAACTGAAAATGACCCGACCTGAACCCGATCTGGATCTAGTGTCAAATCAACCTGAAAATAACCCGAACTGATTTGACCTGACCTGAACCCTATCTAGATCTGGTGTCAAATCAACCTGAATTGACCTATATCCGATTTAACCCGACCTACCAAGATCCGACTGAAACCTGACCGATTACCTATTTTTACAGCCCTAATCTGTATATATGCCTCCTTCCACACACACTCATAAATAAGCTTTCAGAATTCCATTATAGCCAATATGAATTTAAACATTTTTAAACTAAGTCCCTGGAATAAGAAGTGAGTTTATGAGATTGACTCATGTTCTTATATTTCACTACTTCTGTTATAGGTGGCAGCTATATTTCACAAATCTTTAAGATTGAATCATGAGGTTCGCAAGAATTTCTCATCTGTGAAGATAATGAATATGATCACAACAGATGTCAGCACACTTAAGGTATGATGCTCTTGTCGAATATGATCCTTTATTCTAAATTGAGTGCCTATTTGTGTATTTTACCTTTTATTCTTTCTCTTTCAACTTCCATTTTCCATTTTACATGATTATCCGGCGTCATCGTCGGAAACAAAAGCCCAAGTTGTAACGACCAACTTTAATATCTGCTATGTCATCTCCATTAATTTTTGGAGAGAAAACGACCAACTTGTAATTTTGTTTTAAAATCGAGCGGTTATTTTGTAACTTTTAATAATAGAGGACTCAACTTATAGTCGTTTTACCCTTAATACGATTGATATATCTCTCAAACGGAGATTTGACAATGTGGAACGTCAAATAAAGTAGTCCACCCTCATACCCTAAACATGGGATATATTCTGCAATTTTCTCTAAAATAATATCTTAAAATTTGAAATTCCATATGTTAAATCGGATACCTCCACCTATCATAACTTGAATTTTCTGAACCCTGATTGACCTAACAGGAGAAAGAGAACATACGGCAAATTTAACTGTTGCAGATTCTTAAACGTTAAGCATAGTTTTTTAGCTGCAATTGATGCATTTCTTCTTTTCTTTTTTCTTTGTGTTCCAATCGAGGTGATAAGATCATAAGACCATAATTTTTGTTTATCTTATCATCGTAGTTAGGGATTGAACTGTTATTAAGACTACTTTACTTTGTTTAGCAACTAAGCGAACAACTTCATATATTGTGGTCAGCTCCATTTAGAATTATTGCTGCCATGGTTCTTCTTTATCAACAACTTGGTGTTGCTTCACTTCTTGGATCACTCATGCTTGTTCTCAATGTCCCGCTTCAGGTAAAAACAAGTTTCTACCCTTTATAATTTTTTCTACTAGTTTGACTTTTTACGCTTTTAAGTTCTGTCACAGGATGTAAAAAATATAGAATATTATAGCACATACATAGGCTGATGATTATTGGGGATTTATCTTTAGTTTCTTTCCTTTCCCTGTACTTTTAAAATTTCTTTTTCTTAGCGATAAGTTGATGCCAGTCATTGTCATGATTTCTGCAGCTGCCAGCTTAACAGTAGTTTAAAACCCTGTAGGCTGTAGCTGTGTAAAGAGTACTGTATTTTTAGTATTTTACTTTGTATTAAACTTGTATTTTTAGATTTATCTTAAGAGTTAAATACATATCTGTATAGATATAAATACTAGACACCTAGTAGGACTCTACTGTTGTAACTCAGCCTAATAGGTCTGATTTCCCTTTTATTTCGAACAAAATAGAGAAAAAAGATTCGGTTTTCTCTTCTAGTAAACTCTCTTTTCCAGTAAACGCACAAACCCAGTTTTTAAAGGTCATTGGGAACTAACCTCCATAACTCATGCAGACTGCTTGATGGGGCGAAAGAAGAAAGAACCGAAAAGAGCATAAAAACTACATAGTTAAAAAACCAAATTATTGGATTGGATCTTGTCTCACTGCGAAATCTATCATCAAGACAAGTGAAATGATTTTCCATGTTGATGGTCTTCTGATAATATTTTCATTGAAGATGAAATTATTTAAACCATCTATCCAATGATTGATCTTAACTAATTACTCTGTTTTCTCCTGAGGACAGACTATTGTGATTAGCAAAATGCAAAAAGTGACTAAGCAAAGACTAGACTGGACTGACCGAAGAGTCAATCTTATGAATGAAATTTTAGCTGCTATGGACTCCGTGAAGTATGGTTGATTTCAGAAAGCACAGCCTTTTCAATATTTTTCTTGTTATTCACTGCAATTACTGATCTAGGCTCCGGAATTTTTCAGGTTTTATGCATGGGAGAAGAGCTTTCAGTCTAGAGTTCACAATATACGTAATGATGAGCTAGCATGGCTTCAGAGAGCTCAATTACTATCTGCTGTATGATATTTAAATTACAGTCTTGTTTCCTATTGAGTGTGTATTTTCTATGCAAAACATAATTCCCGTTTCTTGTTGCATATGGAAATTTTCTTTCACGGTTTCACCATGATGCACTTGCTTCTGCACTCTTAATGCGTCTATGATGGTCATCGACCATAATCTTGAACATGCAATGCTTTAACCATTTGATGCATTTTCTTTTCTAAGGAAATGTGATTATGGTGGCCTGTGGCCACCACCATAATATTGGATCTCCATTTTAAGCCAGTTTACAGTAAAAGATGGCCTACCTTATCACTACAAACCCTTGATTTATATCAAGGCTTTACAGAATATATGTCGTTATGCAAGTTACATGCAACGTAAACACAGTTGAATGCTTATTTATCTATGTGGCTAATCTTAAATTGTGCATGTTGCATCACTGCTCATGCTGCTTGTCTTCAGCTATAGGGCTGTGTTTTTACCACCCTTTTTTTTAAAGAAGTTTCCTTTTCTTGCAGTTTAACATTTTCATACTGAACAGCATACCATTGTTGTAACGTAGTTTCATTTGGGATGTTCACTTTTCTTGGTGGGGACTTGACACCAGCAAGGGCGTTCACATCACTATCGTTGTTTACGATGCACAAATTCCTCTGGATGCACTCCTGTTTGTTAAGTCAGGTTAACTTAGTTCACCCTTTACATCAATATATTTAGCATAATCTATTTGTTTGCTGCGTATATCCTTCATTGCTGAATCTTAGTGTAGGAAAAACTGTTTAGGTATTTTTGTTTCTCTGCTATTTCTTTTTCATTTTATTGAAATTTGAGTTTGAAGTGGTAAATATTTTGTACCTTAGTTTTCTAAGTTATCAAGTTCTTAACTCTCAATATGTTGGCTGGACAAAGAAACAGCCTGTTTTTGATAAATATAACAGATGGTTAGAATATTTAGATTTTATGGCCATGAATGAAAATAGCTTAAAATTATATGCATTCAGTTTTTTGTTGATCCTATTGTAGTATAGTTGCCACAAATTTCAAGATTCACTAGTCATTAAGCTCAATTCCTTTATCATTAATTCTCAAGTTATCACAACTGCTTCTACGGTATTCTTGACAGTCTAATACTTGCTTTTTTTTTTTAGGTTGCAAATGCGAATGTATCTTTGCAACGTCTTGAGGAGCTTTTCTTAGCAGAAGAGAGTTCTTGCACCAAATCCACCTCTTCACCCAGGGCTTCCAGCCATCTCAATTAAGAATGGAAGCTTTTCATGGGATTTAAAGTCATTTAAAGTTTTATTCTTGTTTCTATACTTGTCAAATATCAGTCAATAAATTAGTTCACCTCATGCTCGTAAGAGAATGAAAAGACAGAAAGCAAGTTCTCTGTTAGATATTAGTTCTGTCTCAAGGGATCGACTGTAAAATTATAGCTTTGGATCTACGTCGAAACGGTTCTTCGACAATAGAAATAGCAGCTTAGTGATTACCATGCACTACTTCCAGCTTTATAGTACGGTGTATGAAGATCTCATGCATTTATTTTCCTGACATTCCATATTGCAATAAATCCCCTGGATAAAGATAATTTTGAGATTTTTTTTCCAGGCGAGAATCCAAATTATCAAATATCAATCTATATTGCCAGTTGGCAGCTTAGTTGCAATTGTTGGTGGAACTGGGAAGGAAAAACATCGCTTATATCAGCTATTCTAGGGGAGCTGCCTCCAGATGTAAATTCCAGTGTTGTTATAAGAGGGACTGTTGCTTATGTTCCCCAAGTTTCATGGATTTTTAATGCTACTGTAATTGCAGTGGTTGCTTATGTTCTTCATTGATGTTTACTTTCACTTCAAATTTTAGTCATTCCCAGTTTTTAAAAAAAAGAAAGTTTCCTTTCTACTAGCATGCTTGCTTAAGACCATCAAAATTTAATTTTACAGGTTCGTGACAACATATTGTTTGGATCTAGCTTTCAACCAGAACGGTATTGGGAGATAATTGATTTGACAGCTCTACAGCAGATCTTGCACCTTCCTGTAAAGTGGATCTAATATATCTTTGTAATTTATTTTTCTATTATGGACTGTCTCCTCACTATTTAACTATTTTACATGTCCTTAAGGATCATGATCTCACTGAGATTGGCGAAAGAGGTGTGAATATAAGTGGTGGGCAAAACAGAGGTTGCCATTGCTAGAGCTGTCTACTCCAATTCAGATGTGTACATATTTGATGACCCTTTAAGTGCTCTTGATGCTCATATTGCACAACAGGTAAATTGTCTACAGAGATCATAATACATTTCACATACGAGGTTTGCATCAAACTGACATGCTTTTAGTGCTTGTATTGGATTGGGAAAACAAAGTTTTGTGGCTTAAGTTTTAGGATTAACTGAGGTAAAGAGGTGGAGATTTCTTAAGCATTTTGATATTTGTGTGGCGTTTTTATTGTTTTAGAAGTTTAGCTGAAGAAATCTGATTCCCAAAGTGATGAAATAAGAGCAACAGTGCTGAAAACTTATACGAGCTCGTTATTATAATGCAAAGATCACATATGTACATAGACTCCTAAGGATCCAATAGGAAACTACATATCTAAACTCTTTTCCAGCATGATGATGAGGCTTTGATAAAAACTTGGCTTAAATATCTCCAAAGCCATAAAAATGGCATCAGGAAACCCAAAAGACAAAGAACATAATCAGAAGTATTTCTTGTATCTTGTTTCTACAATTCTGGTTTATTCATAATGTATTTCTAGCCTTTCGGATTTGATCATTCAACTTTCTTTGAATTCTACGTAGATTTCTTGAGGCTATGCTATATCGGTCTAATCTAAAGTCATTTGCTGCAGGTTTTTAACAGTGTATTAAGGGAGAGTTACGCGGAAAAACCAGAATACTTGTCACAACCAGCTACATTTTCTTCCACATGTCGACTACATCCTTCTTGTCTCTAATGGTTTAATTAAAGAACAGGGTAACTTGAGGAATCTCCAAAAAAGGAAAGATATTTCAGAAATTGATGGAAAATGCTGGGAAAATGGAGAAACAAAGAGATGAAAAGGCAGATGGAAAATACATTGATCGGGAAGAACTAAAACCAACTTCAAATAAGATGGCTGAGACAAATGATATGCTAAAAGATGAAAATGCTGCAAACAAGAGGAATGGAAGGAAAGCTACACTTGTAAAGCAGAAGAAAGGGAAACAGGTGTTGTCAGCTGGAATGTTCTCGTGAGGTAATATAGGATAACACTATATACTCATCAGTACAAACCTAATGCTTTTCATATGAACCTTCATTTTACTAATTGTTTCCTTTTTCCTATAGATAATCACTAGGCAAGCTATGTTCTCCTTGGACAACTTTCTTTGGTTTATGGTGTTTGTCTCTCCATACCACTCAAACATCAAATAAGAATGTCTTTGAAACCTAGAAATTCTAGTGCTGAAACTTAAACTGGTAGATAAATGGTTACTCAATGTAATATAGTAAACACAGTATATTATTCACCTAATCTTTACCAATTGGAGTTTATGGCATTGCATTTTATTCCTTCTATAGCATTTTTTTTTTGTTCAACATTTTATTTATCAGGTGATGTTATCCCAGATCTATTAAGTATAGGGTTTTCTATGGTCTTATCACATTCTAATAGGCTTTTTCACTTATTTATATTGATTTGAGGTTTCCCACCTGTAGGCCCTTGTTAAGCTAAACATTTGTGTTTTCTCTCATCTATTACCTATTAGAATTCTCTTGATTTTGTATTCAAGTTGAGTCTCTCCATCTATTGCCGTTTGGTTTTAGGTTAGATGCTTAACATAATTCACATGTGAAACATTCATATGTAAACCCTAAAGCAGCTGCATTTTACATCAATTCTGCTTGAGATAGGCATAGAACCTATTTCTTTACTTTTTTGCAGGTATAAGGATGCTCTAGGAGGCCTATGGGTGGTTATGATACTTTTTACATTCTACTTTTCAACTGAAGTTCTTAGAATTTTAAGCAGCTTGTGGTTACGCTTTTGGACAGATCAAAATGCTTCAAGAGTTATAAGTCTGGACTTTATGTTTTTATTTATGCTCTTCTAGGATTTAGTCAGGTTGGTGCATCTTTATCTTCATCTAATAGGGTTTTTGTATTGATATATTTATACTAGCTGCTAATCTTGTCATGAAGCTTATAATGTAGCGTAGTTTTCAATATGATATTGAAGGAACAAAGTTATCCTTTTGAATGGATAGTAATTAGTAGTATATATCTTTTATACCATAAAATTGCTATGGATGCAGTGTTATAGAGAGCAAGTTCCATGTAGATAAAGCTTAAAAGCATAACATGTTTAACGTTTTCTCTACTCTGTGCTTGTCTGCTTGCCACGACTGAAAAAATCATTCCTACAGTGCTATCTGTTTCATCTTTTACTTTAGTGCTTATTATAAGGAGTTACTAACCATTTTACTGGATTCAGGTAACTATGACGCTGACTAAGTCCTTTTGGTTGATTACTTCAAGTCTTGGTGCAGCCAGAAGATTGCACGATATGATGCTAAATTCCATCCTAAGAGCTCCAATGTTATTTTTCCAGACCAATCCAACTGGGCGAGTAATCAATAGGTTTTCGAGAGATCTAGGTGATATAGATAGTAATGTTGCCAATTCTATGGATGTGTTTATGACTCGGGTGTGCAACTTCTCTCAACCTTCACAATCATAAGCGTTGTGAGCATATTTTCATTGTGGGCCATACTGCCACTTTTCATCTTGTTTTATGCAACCTATATATATTATCAGGTATGATCCATATTTGTCAGTCACATATGGTGGAATTGTAAGGAAAAAAATACTTTCTAATTATCGAATGATCTAATACCTGACTTGGGGTGTGTGCCTGATATAGGTGTGCTCAATATTTTCTAAGCTTTTCCATATATTTGGAGGATCAAACCTCATAACATGTTCAAGTATTTGTCAGACTCTGGTACTAGGAAAATGAAAGCCCCGATAACATAGGTTTAGAGTTGAGACTTCTTTCCAGCATCATGGGTTTCACTCAATTTGCGACCTATGAGTGCCAGCTTATTTCCTAGTTCGGTATTTAATATAAGAAAGTATTCTACCTTGGTTTCTAGACATGTAAATACCCTTTGCTGATTATTGTCTTGTTATCTTCACAAGTTTCAATATTGATTTTGCAGAGCACATCTCGTGAAGTGAAACGCTTGGATTCTATCACCAGATCTCCTGTTTATGCGCAAGTTGGAGAAGCTTTCAATGGTTTCTCATCCATTCGCGCTTACAGAGCTTATGATCGGATTGCCAGTGTTATTGGGAGGTCCATGGACAATAATATTAGATTCACGCTTTTAAATACTAGTTTAAATCGTTGGATGTCATTGAGATTAGAAACACTAGGAGGCCTCATAATTTGGATAATAGCAACCACTGCGGTTCTGCAGAATGGAAGAGCAGAGAACAAGGCAACATTTGCATCAACAATGGGTCTACTTCTCACTTATTCGTTAAATATCACTAGGCTATTGAATGATGTTTTACGACGAGCTAGCCGTGCTGAGAATAGCTAAATGCAGTGGAACGTGTGGGTACATATATCATTTGCCTTCAGAGGCTTCAGATGTAATTGAGAGCCACCGTCCTCCACCTGATTGGCCTTCAGCTGGATTTATTCAATTTGAGGATGTGTCCTACGGTATAGGCCTGAACTACCACCTGTCTTGTATGGATTGTCCTTTACTGTTGCTCCAAGTGAAAGGGTAGGAATAGTTGGAAGAACTGGTGCTGGGAAATCCAGCATGCTGAATGCACTATTTCGGATTGTGGAACTTGAAAAGGAAGAATCTTGATTGATGGTTGTGATCTTGCCGGATTTGGACTGACAATTTGCGAAAGGCTCTTGGTATTACCTCAATCTCCATTCTTTTTTCAGGTACTCACTTTTAACTTTTGATTATACTTCATTAACTGACAGATTTGATTTATTCCACATTTTTTTTGTAAAGTTTCTCATTGTAATGGTCATTTTTAATTTATCCCAAGTTTTTCTGCTAACATTTGCTTGAACTTCATGTCTCTTAAGTTTCTTATGGTATTTAGATTAAGTTTACTTTATCATGTGTAACCATTTGTGAATGGAGAAACTTATATTTGTATATATTATTCAAAATAAGAGAATGAAGTGTTGAAATAATTCTGCATTGTATGTCTGTCTCAAGGTTTTGGAAGGTGGGGAGAATTTTAGTGTTGGGCAGAGGCAATTGCTGTGCCTTTCTCGAGCATTGTTGCAAAGGTCAAAGATTCTTATTCTCGACGAAGCAACTGCAGCAGTGGATGTTGAGACCGATGCTTATATCCAGAAAACCATTCGTGAAGAATTCAAATCTTGCACCATGCTAATTATTGCCCACAGACTAAATACCATCATCGACTGTGACCGGATTCTTGTACTTGATGCTGGTCAGGTGGGCTTTCCCACTTTCGAGGATAGTTCTTGTTTCTTTGCCTTTCTGCAGAATGTTTAATAGCCTTCTTACAAGTATATGATATCTGTGAGGCATGATGAACTCTGTTCTCGAATGACTTGGGCAATTATTTACTGGTGACTAGATTCTGATGTTGCTCTTTCAGGTTCTAGAACACAGTACCCCAAAGGAACTGCTGGCCAATAAAGAAAGAACATTCTCGAAAATGGTTCAGAGTACGGGTCCTGCAAATGCAGAATACTTGCATAGCTTAGTTTGAAGATGAGGTTGGGTACAAACATGCTACGCGGATAGATGGTCAAAAGTGATTCAAGCTTCATGCCTGTGTTGTTGCACAATTTGCCCTACCTGTCAGCCAATTCTTCTGAAAATGATCTTCAAAGACCTGATATTTGAGATATGAGTAATACGCTAAAGAAAATTGAAGCAGCAGTCATTACACTACATATTGATTCGAATAGAAAGCATTGTAGAAATTTCAATTTCTAGGCAAGATTCTTGACGATTTATTAAGATATTTCATGTTCAATAAATATGGATTTAATAGGAGTATCTGACATAGAAGTATGTAGTTAAGAGAGGTCCTGATTTTTGGCAAAATAAACCGCCTTAAATGAAAGACGTATATAACTCGAATTTTCTGCTGATAAACTTTAAAATCCCAAACACTTTCCCAAGTTTTATTCTCTTTTCAACATGAGGTTTTAGCAGCTAATTCATCGCCATCCAAGCGCCCGTTTTACTTGGGGTAAACTGATGGTGGTTAGTTTATTTTGATTTGTCTTTTCTAATCATGTTTAATATATTTTTAGAAAATCATAATTTATAGAAGTTTCGTTTACCTTATGTTGAAGTCATTAGAGACTTTGAGTTATCATTTGTTTTATATTTATTAAGATTTATCTTTAAAATTTGGTGGTATGTTGGACTATGTTAATTGCTACGTATTTAAATTTATAGTACGATTGACGATGAATTTTGTGCTTTGAAACTTTAAACTAATATAACATATGCAAATGTAGTATGTAGATGTACTAAGTAATATGTACTATCAACATGTATTTTTTTAAATTAGGAGTAAAATGTGAAAAAGAAATTTGTAATAGGTTACAGGTTAGCATGTGTAACTAAATCGTTAGTAACAATTAACCATTTCTTACGGTTAGGTTACGTTTAGCAAAATTCAATAACCATTATAAGGGTTAACCAGACTGTTTAGACTAAACGGTACAGTTTAACCGACCCAAGAACACCACTACATATAATATCCATCATTTGATTAACATGGAATCAAGATATAAAAACCGCTTTCTTCTTCTCCACAATTCAATTAGTTGTGATATATAATATCCATTATTCAATTAACACGGAATCAAGATATAATACCCATTGCATGTTCATAACCGTTTATCTAACTATGAAATAAACGGTCTCTCATAGTTAGACCCTTTTACGTCGATGTATTCAAATCATTCGCGGAGCAATCTGTCAAATTGATTCTCTTAATCTCCACGCCTACATCAGTATAACGTCTAGTTTAAAATAGAGACATGATGCTAGGCTTTTTGTAAGATGAAGCATGTATTCAAGGAAGATTTTGATTTTATTTTCTTCATACTTTTTGGATTTTCATTTTGGGTTGTGTTATCTTTGTTGTACCTTGCTTTTTATTTAATAAAGAATAGTTTTTTTAGAAAATTAATCAAATTTAATATTTGAATGTTATTTTGGTTATTTAGTATTTTTATTTGTTTTAAAGTTATTATATTTACTAATTGTTACTTCATAGTTTTTTTTTTTGAACCTTGAAACGATACTGAATTTTTGAAATAAAAGAAATACAACATTAACAATGCAATCAAATACGGAGAATATTATGGCTATGTCACAACAAAAAATCTCAAACATAAAACAAAATAAAAAGAAAATCCAAAGGCACAATAACAATCGAACTTCTTTGAATATGGCATCCATCGACCATAGTAACCCAATAATCGTCAATAGTATTTCTTTGTCTCTATCCAACTAGACACTTTAGAGATGATCATGGGCAAGCGAATAAAAGCAAACTTACATACTGCTTTGTAAAATATATCTGAATACATCGACAAACAATCACAAAGAGAACCTAATCACCGAAAGACCATCGACAATCTACATACTACATAACAATATATTTGCCTTTGAAACTTTGGTGGTATTTTGGACTATTGTTAATTGCTATGTGTTTAAATTTATACGATTGATGATGAATTTTGTATGTGTTGGAACTTTAAACTAATATACATATGCAAATGTATGTAGATGTACTAAGTAATATGACCTATCAATATGTATTTTTTAAACTAAGGAATAAAAATGTGGAAAAAAAAGTTTGTAATAGGTTAGAGGTTAACATGTGTAATTGAACCGTTAGTAGTTAACTGTTTCTTAACAGTTAGTTATGGTTAGCAAAATTCAATACCGTTATAGGGTTAACTAGACTGTTAGACTAACGGTACATTAACCGACCAAAGACACCCCTATATATAATATCCATCATTCGATTAACATGGAATCAAGATATAATATTCATATCATATTCATTAACCGTTTATCAAAATCTGTAACCGTAACCTTAATCTTAATCGTTAACCATCATTTTTAGCGGTTCGATTAACCAAAAACATTAAACATTAAACATTAATGTTTCGATTAACTAACATGTTAAAATAAAGGTTATGATTAACGGTTTTTTGAACACCCCTATCTTTTGGTATTATTTGACATGTAAGGATCTGATTTAAAAGTTATGGATAGTTTAACGATTCAATAAATTATTTTAATGTTTAGAGATCAATTTAAATTAACCTAAAATTTGGAGGCTTTTGATTCAAACGGTTTTTTGAACACCCCTATCTTTTGGTATTATTTGACATGTAAGGATCTGATTTAAAAGTTATGGATAGTTTAACGATTCAATTAAATTATTTTAATGTTTAGAGATCAATTTAAAATTAACCTAAAATTTGGAGGCTTTTGATTCAGTTATCCCAAACGAAAATTATTGCAGGCTGTGAGGTTCGAACCAACGCGCACTAATGTGCAGAAGATCTTAAGTCTTCCCCCTTAACCTCTCGGGCAAACCTGCTGTTCGAAAGTTTGTAGCTCAATCTAAAACTACTATGATTGCCACTTATGACAACAAGGCACAAACCTATTGCACCATTGAGCATGAACCCTTATCTCTTAGCTTACCGACACTCCTCTAACATTAACATTCTCTTAAAACTACAATGATGTTCAAAATAACTATTACCTCATAAATTTAAATGGGTAATAAATCAAAATTATAAAATCTTTCAAATTAAAATATTAATTGATTCTCAACGATCTGACTTGCCGATGTATTGATGTCACCCAATATATTAAATCAAAACTCATGATCTAATCATGTCAAATCATCAATAATAAAATGCAATACTAGATTTGTGAAATCATATCTAAATCAATCGATGGAGATTGTCTAAAGGTTGTTGTAATCTTCAAAAAAAAAGTTTGCTCTTGCCGTAAAAAACTCTAATGAGATAAGAGTATAAAAGTTAACATATTTCTTGGGGACCACTAGTTTCTTTAGATAAATGAATATTAAAATAATTTATAAGTATTTATAATTTTACCCCTCATCAAATTATAAATACAACTTATGATATCTACACTTTTATTTTCACGACACTTTAATAATTATGACACTTACAACATAATTGGTCACTTAATTTTGCGTTATACTTTACAATAGCATCATATTATACATATATGTCCCTAGTTTGATTTTAATCTAACAATCTCCCACGAGCAAATATGTTTCCTGAAAAATGTATAATCTTATGAGCTCAAAATTATATTATGTAATATGTTTTCGATAATAATCTCATCCATCAACTATATCCATATAAGATCAAAAGCAGCATGTCATGTCATCACGACTAGATCCATATATGATCACATATACAAATATAGTCGAATGGAATAGATCAATCGTGGAGTATAGCATGGAAACTACATGTAATGTGAACTAAATATGCTCTCTTTTTTTCAATTGGTCCTCTTTAAATTGGCCCTGAACTGGGGGAGGCACCCTTTACCCTAAATTTTTTGAGTACAAAAAAAAAACAGAAATGGTCCTTTAATATTAGTGAAATCAAATTTACCAAAACTAAAGTATGCATAAATCAAAATAAACTTATTTCTGCAAAATAACTTTCAAGTAAAGTAACTGAAATTGTGTCTATAACAAATAGGGATGGCAAAAAATCCTGAACCCGATGGGAAAAATCGAAACCGATTAAACAGGGATGGGACAATCGTTTATGCTAAACAGGGACGGGGGAAAACCGTTTATGTAAATGGGGACGGGGATGGGGATGGGATGGGGACGGGTTTTAACCCCGCCCTGATTACCTGATTACCCAGCCCGATACCAGGCCCGATAAAATTAAAATAATTATTATATATATATAATATTAATAATTTAATTTAATTTAAAATATATATATAATATTTATATATTTAATTTAATATATATACCGCCCGATACCCGTTTAAATACCGTTTATGCTAAACATGGATACTCGTTCCCTGCGGTTTTCCTCGATTACCCGATGGGATCCCGTTTAAATCCCCGCGGTTTTTAAGCGGGGATGGGTACGGATTTTTTAAACGGGGACGGGGGACCAATACCCGTCCGAACCCGGCCCGTTGCCATCCCTAATAACAAACGCGAGCATTTTAAAATTACAAAATCTCATTAAAACTAATATCCACAATATTACACCCATATGTAGTGTCATGAAAGATTTAGGTGGATATTCTCTTAGTAAGTGCACAATCATGAGTTTGTACCAATATGCTTTATAGACACTTAAACATTTTGAAATTTCTTTAACAACCAAAAACATATTGTCTATGTTGTTAGACTTTAAGGTGTTCTTGTTGTTTATGGAATAACAGACTGCAGTTTTTTGTCACAAAATAACTTAAATAGTCTTTCTATTCAATCCATAATTATAGTTCATGCAATAAAATTTTGCATCCATATTACAATAAATTGAAGTCTGTATACCTGATGATCTCTTACTTATCATACCTCTAATATGTGAACATGTAATATTTTCTCTATCATCTAGCGATTCATACTCAAATTGTTTAAATATTTTCTTAATAACCTAAAGTTAAAATCTATGCTGAATATGATAAACTTAAGTATACATTATGTTGAATTATGTTTCGATATAACAAATTTAAAGGCAAAATGTTTTTGGACTTGAATTGAATTTATTCAAAGTTTTAAAAAGGTTTCAAAAATAATTTAAAGTCCATTAAATTCTAATTTGAGCAAAAATGCTAAAGGGTGTCAAAGTGCATCCATGCACCCCTGTAGTGCATCGATGCACCATGTAGTGCATCCATGAACTCCATTTCGAATGCAATTAGTGCATCGATGCATCCTGCTATGCATCCATGCACTAGGCTGCAACGGCTAGTAACGACTAGTTTTATTTGAATTTAATGAAGGGGTATCGATGTACCTTGATAGTGCACCGATGCATCATGTATGGGTAACCTTTTTAGTAGAAAAATCATCCCCAAACGGCTCCAAAACATCCCAATGGTTATATACGACATCAAACACATTCCAAGCTATAATACAAGCTAAGACACTTGAAGAAGCAGAGAACAATTATCCAAGCAATCAACACAAGAGAAGAGTTTTTCATTCTTATTTCATCTTTCTCTTGTAAATATTTGTTCTTGTGAGCTTAATTCTTGTAAACCATACCTTAGAGAGGTTTTCTTGTTTACATTTCTTATCCTTTTGTAAAAGGGGAAAGGTCTAGTTTAGCTCGAAAAAACTAGGGAGTTGTAAGGTTATCTCTTTGTCCTTAAAAAGAAAGAACAAATTAGTGAATTTGTTGAAAAATCCTTGGTGAGGAGCTAAGCTAGTAGATGTAGACTTGGTTGAGAAGTCGAACCACTATAAATCGCAGTACAACTCTCTATCTTTCAATCTCCTTACTCCCTAAACACAAAAACCGTTTCAACCCCTTTTTACAAACCGTTCCGGTTTATCGATTTGAGCTTCCGAAAATCCCTTCAATTGGTATCAGAGCCTAACTATGGATTCACACCGGTCAACAAGTCACCCTTCTTCAATGGAGCAAATTATGCACATTGAAAGAAAGATGATGTACTTTATTCAATCCTACAATCTAGGAGCTTGGAACTCAATCATGACAGTTACTCCTCTCCATCCGGCAAGTACAACGATTGAAGTAGAGAAGAGCAGAAAAATTTGCAGCTTAATTCTAAGGCTATACATATTCTATTATGTGCTTTAGGCCCAAATGAATATAGAAGAATCTCATCTTGTTCCAGTGCCAAAGAGATTTGGGATATGCTCCAAGTCACTCATGAAGGAACCGACGAAGTGAGGGAATCAAAGAAAAGTCTTCTCAACCATAGCTACGAGAACTTTAAGATGAAACCCGATGAAGACATCAAAGCTATGACAGATAGATTTTCCGTGATTGTCAACGGTCTCAAGGGATATGGAGAAGTAATCTCAAATGAGAAGCTTGTGAGGAAGATAATCTACTCTCTTCCAATGGAGTGGCAATCAAAGAAGACGGTCATTATCGAAGCAAGAAACCTAAAGTATCTCACTCTCGACGAGCTAATTGGTTCCCTTCTCACTCATGATGAGGGTGAAGGAAGATGAAGAAAATGAGGAGAAGAAAAACAAGAAGAGGAGGAGAGGTAGGCATTGCCTTCAAATCCACCAATGAAAGCTATCAAGATTAAAGTGATGAGGTGGATGAAGACGATGATGAACAAGAAAAAGAGATGGTCAAGCTCTTGAAGGAACTCAAGAGATTCATAATTTCCAAGGAAGTGAAACATGAATCAACCAAGAATAAGAGACCCCCGGTATGTTTCAATTGTCAAAGAAAGGGGCATGTCAAGTATGAATGTCCTCTTCTAAAGAAAAAGGGGAAGAAGACATTTGTTGCATCTTGGAGTGATGAAGGTGATTCCAATGATGAAGATGAGGTATTCAACCTATGCCTCAAGACCACTCAAGAAGAATTTGAGGTATCTTCTAACTCAAATGAATTTAATTCATTTACTTTTGATGAGTTACAAGATGCTTATAGGTTGAATTTGGGATTTAAGACCATGAATTCCAAATACGAAATTAATTTCAAAACTCAAAATTAAAGATAATTTGATTTTGAAAGCAAAAGTTGATTTTGAAAATCAAAATGAAATTTGAAAAATAATTTAGAGCTTTCAAAATCAAAATAAATGATTTAGAAAAAGAAATTTTGAGTTAGAAGTTAAGCTTGAAAGCTTAATAAAAGAAAAGAATTAATTTCTAAAAACAACTTATTATGTTTAAATATGGAAAAATGCTCACATTTCCATTATCATGGTCATATGGAACATACTTGTCCTTTGAAGAAAGGAAAACGTTTTAAAATTAGACAAGTATGGGTTCCGAAAGGAACAAGGGGCATTGAAACTAACGTTCAAGGATCCAAAGCAATTTGGATACCAAAATCTACTTAAATATCTCTTGTAGGTGTGTGGGAGCAATGATGATGAAAATGATGATATCAAGATGCTCTAGCAACACATGAAAAGGAATGAGTAACCTCTAAGCTTAAAGTTTTAATTTTAGTTATTTGGTTGCTCATAGGATTTATGCATGCATGAGTTTTGATTTTAAATGATTATGCATTGTTTTTAATCTCATGTATGTTAAAAAAAATGGTTATGATGAACATTTTAAATTTTTAATGATTTTTTTTATTTTTAGTTCATCATAATAAAATTTTGGTCAAAATTGGTTTTAATGCAAATGATATATCTCTAACAATTGATATCAATTTTTCAAAAACTTTGATTTTACAAATTTTAAATTTTGACCTAAATTTAAATGTTTATGCATGTGATTTAAATGAAAATGATATCTCTCTAACAATTGATATCAAAATTTTCAAATGCATAACATTTTTGGAAAACTTTATGCATATGCACTTAATTTCAATAATTAATATTGCATAAAGTATTTTAGACTTGGATATATTGAATTTCATGTACTACTAACATGTTTGTTTCTTTGTTGAAATTCAATTTTGTTTAAGTGTCAAGTTCTTAAAGCTAAATTTTTTTTTGGAATGCATTTATTGAGGGGGAGCTTTGATTTTTCAAATAAGTTTTAAAATGTCAAAATTACTACTTACTCTCCAAAGTTATTTTGAACTTCAAAGATTGAATTATTTTTTATATAACAAAAAGGGGGAGAAGTTTGGTTTGAAAATTTTAATTTCTTAATGAAAAGGGGGAGCTTAACATGTTCATATATTTTCAAACAATTGGTAACAATTGATATCATTTTGTTAACAATTGATATCTTTTTCATTAAACATTTTATTAAGGGGGAGTTTTGCCAAAACAAATTTTCAAATATTTTTGTTATATCAAAAGGGGAGATTGTTGAATTATGTTTCGATATAAAAATTTAAAGGCAAAATGATTTTGGACTTGAATTGAATTATTCAAAGTTTTAAAAAGATTTCAAAAATAATTCAAAGTCCATTAAATTCGGATTTGAGCAAAAATGCTAAAGGGTGTCAAAGTGCATCCATGCACCCCTACAGTGCATCCATGCACCTGCCACTAGTGCATCGATGCACACATTCTATTTTGAATGCAATTAGTGCATCGATGCACTCTGCTGTGCATCCATGCACCCTGTTGTGCATCCATGCACCTTGCTGTGCATCCATGCACCAGAGCTGCAACGGCTAGTTTATTTGAATTTAATGAAGGGGTATCGATTCACCTTGATAGTGCACCAATGCACCATGTTATGGGTAACCTTTTTTAGTAGAAAAATCATCCTCAAACTGCCTCAAAACATCCCCAACGGTTATATACGACATCAAACACATTCCAAGCTATAAATACAAGCTAAGGACACTTGAAGAAGCAAGAGAACAACTATCCAAGCAATCAAACACAAGAGAAGAGTTTTTCAGTCTTATTTCATCTTTCTCTTGTAAATATTTTGTTCTTATGAGTTTAATTCTTGTAAACACATACCTTAGAGAGTTTTTCTTGTTTACATTTCTTATCATTTTATAAAAGGGGAAAGGTTCTAGTTTAGCCCGGAAAAACTAGGGAGTTGTAAGGTTATCTCTTTGTCCTTAAAAAGAAAGAACAAATTAGTAAATTTGTTGAAAAATCCTTGGTGAGGAGCTAAGGTAGTGGGTGTAGACTTGGTTGAGAAGTTGAACCACTATAAATCACTGTGCAACTCTCTATCTTTCAATCTCCTTACTCCCTAAACACAAAAACTGTTCCAACCCCTTTTTACAAACCGTTTCGGTTGTCGATTCGAGCTTCCAAAAATCCTAACACATTAAACTCCTCATTTATTTTTGAAGCATAAAGAACATTTTCTAGTTTCAAAATAATTCTTAAGGCACTAAACAAGATTCATCAATCAAATTCATCTCAAAACAAAAAGAGAGAATCAATTTTTCTGAAATTTGTTAGGCCACTTATAAGAGTCATACTTAAGCTCATTTCTTAATTTGCATATCATTAATTTTATATCATCAGACACAATTTGTTGATTACACTGTATAAATCATCTCATAAATGTTACCAATGAGAATTACAATCTTGAAATTCATCTTTTGTAATTCAAAATCAAATATGAGCAACAAGTATCATTATTATCTTGAAAGAATCTTTCAATTAAACTATAGAGAAAATCTCTATAAAATTATTGTCTTCTTTTTTAGTATATATTTTAAATACAAGACATGTCTTACACCTCTCAATGCCATCATTTTCATCCTCTTGATTTTAAATGTCTATTTATAAACAATTAGCTTTGCACTTTCAGGTAATGAGACAAGTTCTAAAATTTTATTTTCTTGTGTAAACTTATACTCTTCTTACATGGCATATATCCACTTATGAGAGTTAGAACTTTTATAACATAACGAAAGTTGATTGGATCATCTTCCATCACTCCATTGACATCCTTATTTGTTGGGAAAATACAACTTAATCATCTAAAATATCATTTCTCTCATATCGTGGATCTCTTTAATAACACTTTTTCTTTGAGGTTGTTGAGTTTATTCTTTCAAAACAATTATCTCACCTTGAATGGAGAATTGTTAACATTATTTTGTTGAAGTTCTTGATTCACTTCTTGATCAATTATAGAAACCCTAATTCATCCTAAAAAAATAATGTCTCTAACTTTATTTTTCCATCCAAACTCAACATCCTCAAAAACATTATTGATCTCGCTTTAAAAATAATCATAATTATGGGATCATAAAACTTATAGCCCATAGATCGTTCAGAATAACTAAAGTAGTTGTTCACTGTTTTGGAGTTCAATTTTTCCTCACATATCTTGACTTGTTATAAAATAGAATAAACTTCTACAATTTTTTATTTCTTTTGAGTTGACCCTTAACAACTACATTCTTATTTTCCATTTTTTCCCTTTTCTTTAGATGCACTTGTTAAATGAGTATTGTTAAACTTATTATGTTTCAATTTTCTTCCTTTCACACAATGAAAAACGAGCTCATTTAGATTCCATTTCTCCTTTTTATAGTTGTAATTAATTTTGAGTTGGATGAACTGTCTAGGAAGCAATACTGAAATCATACGAACATGTAATCTTTTAGAAAAACTCGATCTTAAGTGTCTTAAGTCTTGAAACAATATGGAACATATCCATAATGTAATCTCTCACATTTCCTTGACCTTATTCTTTATAGACATCAAAGAAATCAGAAGTAGTGTCATTTCAATCTTATCATTTTTTGAAAAAAAATATTATGCTTCATACTTTATAATAGCATAATCAATCATTTAATTCTATGTCATACTTTATAATAACATCATACATTATATATGTGTTCATAATTATTAATTTTAATCCAACACTAATCATTTCTCTTCATTTGGAGATTAATTAAAAAAATGTAGAAAGAGAAAAACCATTTGTTTCTTCTTTATGACCGAAACTAGGAAATCGGATAACAAAAAATCTCTTTGTACTCTCACGGCATTTAGAATAGATTAAGGAATTTTTGAGTTCAGCTGCCATTAGTTATTAAACTTCATATGTTAGTACCATATACGGAGAGGAAAGGGAATTGAAATTGTAATTTTAGTGGTGTTTGACGTGGGAAAGAAGTGTTGGAAATTTAGCTCAAGTTTAGCATTCATGAAACTTTCATTGGTTTATTTAAATGCCTAGCTGTGGTTTAGTAGTAATGATCTTTTGGTATTATTTGACATGTGAGGATTTGATTGAAAAACTATGGATAGTTTACTGGTTCAATTAAATTATTTTAACGTTTAGGCACCAATTTAAAATTTGACACATAATTTAGATGCTTTTGGTGCAACTAACCCTTAAAATTCCTTTTTACAGAACAAGTTGAATAACTTTACTGAAATGTTATTTATAATTTGAGGATTCGATTGGAAAAATTTAAAGTTGAAGGCTTATTGATTAAATTAACCCAAAAAAAAGTTGCAGGCTGTGGGGATCGAACCCACGCGCACTTATGTGCAGAAGATCTTAAGTCTTCCCCCTTAACCTCTCGGGCAAACCTGCTATCTAATGTATAAGCCTCAATATAAAATATTATTATCCTTATTTATGACATTAAGGTACAAACCTGTTGCACCATTGAGTATGAACTCTTATCTCTTAGCTTACTGACACTCCTCTAACGACAACATTAACATTCTCTTAAAATTACTATGATGCTAAATCAACATGGATCGGTTCAAGTGGTAAGCAGCTTGATATCGCTTAAGCAAGGTTTCAAGTTTGAATTCTCGTGTCTACAGAAAATCCCTATTGGGAGACTCACCCACCAAAGTCAGGTGTGTAACGCTGGTCGGCCCGAATTAATCAAGACGAAACATTGAAACCGGGAGGGCAACAAAAAAAATTACTACAATGCTCAAAATAACTATTATCTCATAAAGTTTGCGGATTTTATTTATTGTGAACACTGGCATTAAAATTGGCTGTGAAAATATATAACCATTGAGTTGAGATTCAAAACAAAATCTACTTTAGTTTTTTTTTGTCTGTTTTTTTTTTGTCTGTGTGTGTGTGTGGGAGAAAGACTGCAGCTACGAATACATTCATCATTCATCAAATATGAGCCCTCTGCTTGGATTGTTTATAGCACAGGGCACGGTGGTAAAGGACCATTGGTCTCGTATGTTAACCTAATTTATACCTATATCTTGGTTAAGATTCAAACTCAATAGAGTGAAATTATTTAGGATTAATCAAATTGATATGTCTTGTTAAAAAAACTATGACTCTCATATTAAATTGGTTCCCGAACTTTTAAGCATTTCAATTTCATCACAAACTATATGTATATGCTAATCCCATCCCCGTTAAAAAACCGTTTGGCCAAGGTATATTGTAATGCCCTGAATTCCAATACCTGAAATTTAAAATGAAAACCAAAAGTTTTATTGAGAACCTAAAATTCACCTATTTTAATAGTTTATTTGAGATTTTGATTGAAAATATAATTATTAATGATTATATTAATAGAGGAATAAAATTAACTAAATGAATTTATAAAGATTTTAAAGTAAGAACTAAAGTAAAAATAAAGTATAAGGACCAAATTAAAATTAAAGTAAAAATGGAAGTTCTACATTACTAATATTCCAAGAAGGTGTTGATAGTGGGCTTCATCGGATTTAGGTAGAGATGTATAAAACATTTTAGGGTAAACTACACGTTTAGCAACTAAACTATCAGTTTTATTCGTTTTAGTATCTATATTTCATTTGTTTTAAAATAATATTTAACGTTTACTTTTTGTTTCATTTTGATATTTGCCATTAAAAACTATGTGGAACTGTTACAACATTGGCACTTTTTTATGGATAAATTACATCATTTACCACTCAACTATCTTCTCACTCCTATTTTGGTCACTGAATTTTATTTTTTAATTTAATTACTTAACTTTCAAATTACTCATAATTTAATCACTCTATCTTTCAAACTTAATCATTTTTATTTAATTATATACTAATAAAAAATAATAAAAATGTCATATAATAAAATTATTAAAAAATAAATTAGAGTGATTAAAACATGAGTAATTTGAAAGTTGAGTGGTTAAATTGGAAATCTTTAAATTTTAGTGACCAAAAAGGAGTGAGAAGATAGTTAAGTAATAAATGATGTAATCTACCCATAAAATACCAATGCAACAGTTCCGTTAAGTTTTTAACAGCGGGATACTGAAATGAAACAAAAAGTAAACGTTAGGTATGCTTTTGAAAAAATAAAAAATTTGGTACTAAAACGAAACAAAACTAATAGTTTAGATATTAAATGTGTTGTTTACCCAACATTTAATATTATTGAATTTGGAGATGTGATGATAAATACCTATTTTTTATTTTTAGAAAATAAAAAAGGGAAAAGAAAGATAATTATGTAAGTGATGATTCGAGGACTTAATTGGAAGTTTGGAGAAGTAAAGCCTTGCTAGACATTTGGACCATTATTTAGTTAGTGGTAAGTGATATAAAAGAAGAAGAAACAAAGCTCAAGTCCTTATGTTGTTATTTAGCCAGAGGATAAAGTTTAGGGGAATTTCATTAACTTATATATTTTTTTATTAAGCTATAAAGATGATTACAATTCAGTATTTGTTTTAAATACGTTCAATCATCTGGTGTTCAAACTCATAATATCTGGAAAAAAACAATAATTTTCTTTAACCACTAATATAAATTAGTTCATTTAATTATTTATTTTTTCTTGTTAAATACACAAAATATGAAAAATTTGTATCAACAGCAGGCCCCACATTACATGTCAATTTAATGAAGAAAATCAGAGCAATCAAAATCCAGCAGTAAAGACAGAAGAAAAAGGTAAAAAGCACCAAGGGCGAAGGCAAACGGTGAGTGAGTTTAGCAATGCCCAAAAACAGAACAATAAATCAGATAAGATTCCCCAAATGGGATTGGGAGTCCACAAACACTGATAGTGTACGGTCAAAGCGAACATAATTATTTTTCACTGATTATAATGTAGATCAGTTTAATAAATTAATAATCATTTGACGATAACCGTTTAAATACTCGTGCAGGTAATGTGTTTAAATTTAAAATCTTTAAAAATAATAATAATTTATTTTAATATTAAAATTATTTAATTCGTACAATAAAATAACTTTAAATGTTATAAACCATGCATAAATTTTCTTATGATATAAAAAGAATTTCAATTTTCAAATATTATAATTTTAATATATAAAAAGTTTAATAAATATTGAAGTCTCAATTATTAAAATAATTTAGAACGTAATACATAATCGGATAATTGTTTTGTAATTTTTAATAGTTAAAAGACTTAATAAAGTAGCTCTCTATAGTCGATGAACTATTTTATAACTTTTAATAATCAGAATACTTAATAAAATAATATCCTATTGTTAAATAATCATTTGTGTATTTTATTCATAATTAAAATTTTATTATTTTTTAATTTGATGACAAAAAATGAAAAACAAAAGTGTCTGTTTTGATAATTTACCCTTTTGAGTAAAGTAAACCGTACACTTTCAGACAACTAATGGGACCACAATACCGACCCCTAACGGTAACGGAGGAATTTAACGGCGTATGAACTGTATCAGACATCGACTGTTGACACGCTTATCACGTGCTAAGTGTCAAGACCTTATCGCCACGTAGATTTGCTTTGATTTCTTGTTTTTCCTTCTTGTTGCGTTTGATCACGTGTTTGGTTCAATCCTCGCCGCTTCACAACGCCCTAATCAGTTAAGTATTAAGTAGACTCAACTCACATAAAATTTATACATTTCAATTTTTTAACTTGAATCTTCATCTTTTTTTACATAAAAATAAAGAATGAGTAATTATTTAGAAATAATTTTAAGATAAATAAATTTTATTAGTTATAATTACGAATGAAGTGATGAATCGAATTTATTAATAAATTCTCGTATTCAGTGGCCCTGCCGCCATTTACTTCTAAATTCACGTATTAATTACCTTTAAACTTACTTTCATTATAATAAATATAGAATTAACCGCATTAAGAGGACGTTTGGTTCAGGGGAAATCCATTATTAAGAGAATTGTTTCCCCAAAATTATATATTCTGTTTAGTTTAGGAGTATTCCCTCTAATAATAATAAAATATTTTCTATAATAGCACTTTTTTTTATAAGAATATAGCACTTTTTAACTAAAAAATGGCGTTCCTTCTGATTTTTTAGGTATTAGACATTTTTTTTATAATAACAAGTATCCGATCTATTGATCAATCAATCATGCAGAGATAAGAACGATCCTCGCAACCCAATTTGCTCTATTCGCAAACGTCAATATTCAAACCTCTGCCTTGTTTAAGAGATCTAGTGCATCGTCCAACTAAATCAACTGATTGTTGATATGTATTTAACAAATTTTGTTAGTTTGAATAAAAAATGTTCATGAAATAAGAGAATAAATCCAAAAGAATCATTTCATTTTCGCATAACTACATAGGTGTAAATATGATACAAGAAATAAATATATACATACATATATCAGTGTAAGTATGTTTTTGTATTTTTAAAAAATTAATTCTTGGTCGTCATTAGTCTCTCTTTTTTATCTTTATAATCGATGCCGGCATAAACATTGGTACGGATCACCAACTGTCAGTATTCATTTCTTTTATTTTATTTTATTATATCACATCTTTTTTATCTTTATGAGCGATGCCGACATAAACATTGGTACTGGTCACCAGCTGTCAGTATTCATTGTTTTTATTTTATTTTATTATATCACATCTTTATTTTTTTTATTTGTTTAATTTTTAATAATTATGTTTTTATGACATATTTTTCTATGTCTTTATGCACATTTTCGATCGTTTGATCGTTATTTTCGTTTATCTTTTTTCTCAGAATTAGATTTGGCACCGTCACAACTGATCAAGACCTTTATTTGTTATTATGTTGATTTGCCTTGCTTTGGACACTCAGATTGAATTTGGATACTCAATTTGTGTTCATGGATAATTTTCTTACGTCGCTCGACTTTGATTTACGATTTGTTAGTGGTCTTTCAATAGCTTGATCATCTTTTGAGATTCGTTTACCGATGCAGTTAGATCTGTTTGTATCTACCTTTTACTCGAGATTATTTGGTTAGGTTTTTTAAGCATCCTTTTGTAATCTTAATGGACTAATTTCTTGTGTTAATAATTATAAGAAAATGTTTGTATTATGTATTTAATTTATGATTGTGGTTATAAATCTTCATTGTAAATTGAATATTTTTTATATTTAATAAAACTAGCGACTTCTATCAAAAAAAAATATTAGAGGGACAATATGGCAAAATATACAATTCAATAATTTTATATTCCTTCAATCAAACACTATAATCTTATATTATTATCAAACAAATCAAATAAGATAGTACAACATTTAAGTAATATATCAAATAATGTTACATTTCGATAATATTGTTTCTAGAAGTAATCCTACGGCTCATTAACCACTAATAGTCAAAGGAATTATTTAATAAATATATTTACTTAATATACCATTTGATATATTTAAATAATTTTAAATTAGAAATTTTAATTGTCACTCTATAAATTTTAAATCTAAATTTAAATCTGTCTAAACCTATAAACCTAAATAATATACATAATAATATTAAAATCAGGGTTTCAAATTGCGGTCACGGTCTCGTTTTCGATTATTTCGGATTTACCGTGATTACGACCGTCGCGTGCGCTATTGCGGTCGCGGACGCTATTGCGGTCGTCGCAGGTAACTCGGACGGCGGGGAAACCGCTATATCACGACCGAAATCGCGATCGCGGACTGTTTTTTAAAACCCTGATTAAAACTATGTTTATAAAATTCAATATTAATATATAAAAGATTTATTCTTAAAAATGTCAAACAAACTAGAAATGAAAACAGCATGAAAACGTGTCAAATTAGATGAATACAAGATAATATCTATTTAAATACTCTCAATCATTTAACATTGAACGTTAATACTCCTACATACGTGGTGCTCAAACCCAGAACTTCAAAAAATAACAACAATTCTTAATCACTGAAGTCGTTTGGTTTGTGCATAAATTAGATTTTATTAGCCAAAACACTTCAAAAGAATAAACGTTTAAAATTATGTTTTGATATATTTTTTTATTAATTTTAAAATTTAAAAAAGGTTGGCATCCTAACTATAATACGTTCAAAAGAATTCCGGCTATAATATTCCTTTAGCTAAAATGTTATGTAAGCTTCAACTGTACTAAAAAAAATTCTAATTAAACTTTTAATAAGATTACTATATCATTAAAACGTTAAAATATAAACTTAAACTCTTTTAGTTATAAATGTTAAAGGCATGTACTAATAAATAACTGAACTGGTCTCTCTTTCTTTCTTTTTTACTTGCATTACATCTTTCTCTCACTTCTAGGAGTGATTATTTTCATTCCCTTGGGCTACGGGTGATTCTCAGATCTCCAGCATTGATACACTTTTCTGGTAATCCTTAGATTTTAAAGGTTTTTTTTTTCCTAAGTTTGATTTGGAGTTCTTTTTCATTTTATTTTTTGAAGTCAATATAGTTCGGCAACAGAAAATATAAGGTAGCATTATCCATGGAGATACAGAGGGAATCTGTTGATATTTTCTTTCTTTTTTTATTGTTGCAGCTTAGCTTTGCTGTCTTTTATCCATATACCATTCAAAATTCTAATATAATTTTATAATTTTCTTCTTCCTCCTCTCTCATCACTGTGTTTAACGTGAAATGGCAGGCACAAAGATGATCTGTAAAAGATCCATCAATTTATGGAGCTATGTTTCCATGATGCATTTTTAGGGAATTACCAGTTCTGGGTTTCAGTGGTATTGCTTAACCTTAAGCAGGATACTACTGTCTCTACCTGTTTTATCCATGCTGAAATTTCTTTTTCTTTTCTTTTTTCAATCAGGATACCTTCAACAAAAAAGAGGTTTATAGAAAAGGAGGTTGGCTTACCTGGATAAGCAAATTTCAGGCAAAGACTGGATTTTGACATGAAGGCTGTGCTCAAGACCTGAGCACAGGTTTTGTCTGGTCGGTGGGAGAATTCAGCTGAAACTTTTATAAACTGAGAAGATTGGGAAAAAAATGAGCAAACAGGGCCAAGAACAGTATGAATTCCAGCATCCACTGATTCCAGTAACCCTTTTCCGGTCTGTTCTCCCAGAACCACCAGTGATCCATGCTGAGAGACAAGGAAACCAGTTATTTCAAGCAAATTGTGTAGGCTTAGAAAGATTCTCTTATGGGTTTACTCAGGAATCTCAACCTGGTAGAGTAGTTGCATGTTCCGATTCGGCTGAAGTAGATGGAGGAATTAATAATTCGATGGCAGTTTCGGTTGGTAATAACTGCATTTCGCTGAACCGGGGTGAACTCGGCAATGCTCCCTTTGCAGATCTTTTCACCCTTGTAAATGCAGCCTCAGCTACAACTATGACAGCGGCATTTGAGGGAATCGATGGACACCATCTACAATATAGTTCTGCTGGGCTATTACCGGTGCCTGCAAATTTATCAGCGCAACAATACTTACGGATTGATGGCAATTGCACACCAACAAACCATCAAAGTAAGCATAAGTTTAACTTCCATTTTTTTTTCATTTATATTTTCTCTATATATATTACAGCACCATAATGTCAATAAGTTGCCAGAAAGACCCAAAAACTGTTAAAGGTAGTATGAGAGACAAATTAAGAATTTCAGATATGAGTAAGAACAGAAATCCTGCAAGATGAATGACAATCAAATTGGTAATCAGAATGAGTATTAAAACAGGATATCAAGCATTCCCATTCTCCATCACTAGTCGTAGCCCACTCTTGATTTATTTTTAATCACTTCTGATGCAATACAGAGAATTAGATTGTTATTTCTTTTACTTAAAACCAGGGAAATATAAACCCCAAAAAGCACACACACCCTGCAACTTGTCGGAAAGCATAGTTTCAAAGACAACAAGATTCTTCTCTTCTTTAACTCTTTCAAAGTTCAAACTTTTCTAGTTCAATCATATGAATGTAGTGTAACTTACATTGTGTTTATAGATGACATTCCTTCCCAGATTCCGTATGACCTGAACCTGCCTGCTGAGGCAATGGATGCACTCATTGACTTTGCCCCTGTCACTCCATGTAAGGCCAAAAATGCAGAAAGGAAAGATTTTTCAGAAAAAAAAGATTTATATGTAGAGAACAGGACAACTGAGGCAAGAGATACAAAAGCAAATGAATGGGCTGCTGCTACGGTTGACATCGATGCACTTCAATGCAGTAGAGAGATCCAAAAGCCTGTTGCGGAGTCATCCCCAGCTGCTACACCAAGCAAGGAAAATCAGAATCTTGATGCTGGAGGTGGCCATCTTATTGACCTTAACAGAACCCCACAGCAGAAACAAAGGAGGCGAAAGCACAGGCCCAAGGTAATTGGAGAGGGAAAACCAAGGACCAAAAAGTCGATCACTCCAAAGCCCAATGATTCTCAAGAAAACCCAACAGGTAAGAGAAAATATGTACGAAAGAATGGACCAAGTGAAGATGCAGCAACCCCTATAGGAGAAACAAATGTTGAGAATTCAACACATAAGAAAAGGTACGTGAGAAGAATGGGTCTGAGAAAAGACTCAGTGATTACCATACTAGAAAGTGAACATGTACCAGAAACACTCCAGCACAACAGGAAATCATGCGCAAGGGCTTTAAATTTTGACAAGGAAGGACAAGAAACAGGAGGAGGTGCTGCATTCAAGCCCACCTTCAACTTAAATTCAAGGACAGTAAACGGTTGCGCCAGCTCAGTACTGGAGTGGGGACAAGCAAGTCAATTGCAGACAAACAATTCTACAGCTGCTCAACATGCAGATGCCAGTACTATAAATTCACAGGGGAGTCGGTACAATAATTTATGCATATACCAGCTGACTCAAGGGATGCAATTTGCAAAAGTTAGCAGGAGAAAAAGAACTGTGAAGGGAAAAAATTATGTTATGTCTAGTGCCCCAACATCCGTAACCGATGTAAAAAGTCTTGTGCCTGCTGAAGCATGTCTGGTAGATAACACTAAAGCGAATCCCCATCAATTTAGTTCTAGTGGAGTTCCAGCAAAACTTGATGAAGCAAGAAGTTTTTCTCTGAATAAAACACAAACTTTTAATTGCATCTTGGCTTCAATTCCAACCCAAAGTCTAAAGAAAAAGAGAACCAGAGGAATCACACGGGTAAGAAACTTGGCTTCACTTAATGGAATTGCACAATGTAAAAGGTACACAGAATGCAACAGCAACCAATCACCAATTGATCATGTCATGCGGGACACTGGGAACTCAGACCGACCTCATACAAGCATAGAAGTTCTCATCACAGAGATAAAAGCAAAACTGGCAAAAAAGAAGAGAACAAGGAAGAGAACCTGTCGAGTAAATTCAGCTACAATGTGGAAACAAATGTTTTCTTCTGATGCACTTGTTGAACAATCCAACCATTTAGACATTAACAGGGAAGGTATTCCTATTACATATAAAGAGCAGAATGCAAGAGTCCCCTACAATTGAGATACAAAGAACAGAATGAACTTGTCCCCTGCAATTTGAGATACAAAGAGCAGAATGCAATCGTCCCCTACAATATCAAATACAAAGAGCAGAATGCACTTGTACTCTATAGGGATGGAACCATTGTCCAGTTTGGTCCTACCAAGAAACGACGCCCAAGGCCTAAGGTCGAGCTGGATGAAGAAACAAATAGAGTATGGAAGCTTCTCTTAGAAAATATCAATAGTGAAGGTATAGATGGAACTGATGAAGAGAAGGTAAAATGGTGGGAAGAAGAAAGGATGGTATTTCAAGGACGTGCAGACTCATTTATCGCACGCATGCACCTTGTACAAGGTAACATAGTTTTGTAATACTTAAATAGCACTTCAGAATAATTGTTTTACGAACATTTGCTCAAAACTATTCAACTACATATATTATTTTACGATAAGATAATATATCATGATGTAAAATGAGGTTTCAGTGTATGCTATTGCAGTAAGAGACACAATTTAGCTCACCCATGTTATGCTAATGGAGAGAGGCAGATTCTATTTTATACAAAAAGGTGTTCAGAAAAAAAAGTGAAATGGTGGGAAAAGGAAACTTCACTGTGAAAGAATAAATTGCATAAAAAAATTCTCTATAAAAGTGAAGTAAAATGAAATCTACCATGACATGTAACTCAATTGGTTAAGGTAATTCATTGCATGTTCATATATTAGAATATAAAAGGCATTCTCTCTCTCTTTCTCTCTCTCTCTACGAGGTAATCTATTTTCTTCATAAGAGTACAATACCATTTCTGCAGGGGACCGACGCTTCTCTCCGTGGAAAGGATCAGTTGTGGACTCCGTGATTGGAGTCTTTCTTACCCAGAATGTCTCTGACCATCTTTCTAGGTAAGGCACAAGCCAAAATTCCTAAGAACATTTAATAGCATAAACAGTAAATAAGAAATGTTCTAATTTCAGCTCCACTTGTGGCAGTTCTGCGTTCATGTCTCTTGCTGCACTTTTTCCTCTCAAAAAGCCGTACCATGAAGAGGAGACAAGCTTAGTTGAAGGAGGAGAATTCTATGTATTGGAGCCAGAAGAGACTTTAAAGTGGGACGCAAAGATGTCAATTCAGCCAGCTGGTGACCCAAGCTCAATGACTGTTAATGGCTATGGACACTCTAAAGAAAAAGAGGTTCTCAACGGCAAAGAATCTTCTGTAAGTAGCACTGATATTGTAAGATCAACAAATGAATCGAAGTCAATGGATACTATTGGCAGTGGAACTGAATTCTTCAAAGGAGATGATGAGGCAAATGATGCCCTCTCATCTCAAAATTCTGTAGTTTCATCTGAAAATGCTGTGGATCTTTCCTTGGTTCAAACTACTGAAACTCGTTCATGCTCAGAGAGAAACACGGAAGGGAGTGATCAGAATAAGGGGCCTACTTTTAACATCTTGGATGGCTCTACTTCTTTCTTAGAGCTTTTGCATTTGGTTGGATCCGCCAGGGTACATGAAATTTACTGTCCTCAAAATATTCCTATAAATGACAAGGCTGGAAGAAGCAAACTCCACTACCAAAGAGAACATTGTGATGATTCAGAATGTCCTAAAAGCTTCACTGGAGAAGACATAATCCCATCACCTAATTATCATCCACATCTAGCTCCAAACTCAAAAAGAAGAGAAATTGAACAGATTTTCGAAGAAGAAGCAAGATTCTCTGAGGTTTCTATGACGAAAGATGAAAACATCAAAAATGGAGAAATTTCCTTAACTGAAGAATCAGCCTGTCGCACAGAAAATCAAAATGATTCCACGATATGTGCACAGGTGGTCTCACAATCATCTAGGGAAAGTAACCAACCAAGCAACCACGGTCAACATGCTGAGACAATAGTTTCCCACTGTCAAGATCCCAGAAACCTTGTTGGATTACCAGCCGGTCTGCAAAACGAAGAAACATTGGGGCTAAATCCACCAAAACATTCTGAAAGAATCCTTGATATTAGGGAAAGCTATACTGCTTTTGACAATCAAAGAAGCCCACAACAGAAAATGCAAGAGTCAAACTTGTATACAAACAACTCTTCATCTAATGAGGAGCTCAATCGGATGAATGCCAGCAGTTTAAAATCAAACTTGTATACAAACAACTCTTCATCTGATGAGGATATCAATCAGATGAATGCCAGCAGTTCAAAATCAAAAGGCAGAAGCGCCAAGAAAGAGAAAAACAATTATTTTGACTGGGATAACTTAAGAAAACAGGCAGAAGGCAATGGAAGGAAAAGAGAAAGAACAGAGAAGACAATGGACTCATTAGACTGGGAAGCAGTGAGATGTACAGATGTTGATGAGATTTCTAAGACAATCAAGGATCGAGGGATGAATAACGTGCTCGCTGAGAGAATTAAGGTAAAAGTATAACATTGTAGGGTAAATTTATCAGATGTTTTACTATGTTTACTGCATAATGGCTGATTGTAAATGAGTTCTACTTAGGATTTTCTCAATCGACTGGTTAGAGATCATGGAAGCATTGACCTGGAGTGGTTGAGGGATGTTCCGCCAGACAAGGCAAAGTAAGCCAAAGGAGTCTAACATGTAGACTTAAACGCATTCAAAAGATCATTTTGGCATCTAACATATTAGTGGCATATCTAAATCTGAAAATTACTTCCACATCTTCTTTTATTCTTTTAACAAATGGAAGCTGCTTAAACATCATTCCTTGTTGTAGAGAGTACCTGCTAAGTTTTAGAGGACTGGGGCTGAAAAGTGTGGAGTGTGTGCGGCTTCTGACACTTCACCATCTCGCTTTTCCAGTAAGTTAATTGTGTAACTAATGATGGCAGGAGAGGCAGAATTCAACTTTCATATTTGCCTGACAGGTTGACACAAATGTTGGACGTATAGCAGTGAGATTGGGATGGGTCCCCCTTCAACCACTGCCAGAGTCCCTTCAGTTGCATCTCCTAGAGCTGTGAGTATTTTAATTATCAATCAACAGATACAGATACAAAACAGTATATTTAACAAGAAAACTGTTGAATCTGTTCTTCCTACCTAGGTACCCTGTCCTGGAATCCATCCAAAAGTATTTATGGCCTCGACTATGCAAGCTTGATCAACGAACATTGTAAAGAACCACTTCTCTTTAGTACTTGACAAGCAAATGCATTTATTCCATAAGGCAAAACAAATTTCTTATAGAACTTCATGTTTGCTAATTCATTGTACTATTTACTAAACAGGTACGAGCTACATTATCAGATGATCACGTTTGGAAAGGTTTGCTCTATATATGTTTAAAGTGAAGAAACTTACTTCACTGCTGACCAGCAACAAATTAAGACTGATAAGGAAAAAATTCTCTGTGATTTATGCAGGTTTTCTGTACAAAAAGCAAACCAAACTGTAATGCATGTCCAATGAGAGGAGAATGCAGACATTTTGCCAGTGCATTTGCAAGGTTTGCTTACAAAAAATTTCAAATTTTAACTTCTCAAATGTACTTCAAGTGAAATATATCAATATATGCTAATCTGCAAATCTATAACAGTTTCTATACTCGTCCAAAAGTTTATAGATAAAACAGGAAGCCTTAGAAAGCCAAAAAAAAAACCCAACTGAATTTACAAATAGATCAAGCTATTAAGTCACCATACGGAGACCAAAAATTTGACAAGAACAAAAGATGCGGTTTTTACATAAGAAAATCTTCCATCAATAGGGTAGTGTCAAACTATTTATTCTTATTATGCATGCTCTGCCAACAAGATAATACATAATAGCAGTAATTCAATAAATAAGATAATGGAGAATAGCAGTAAGTCAATAAACGATAACAGGAAGAATAAAGTAAAAAGGAAGCACAAAATCATATATTCTCTATTCAGCAAATAAGCCTTTAATAGGTAGTACATATAACGGCTGAAAGCTAAACTTAGCAATTAAAACAGAAACAGAAGTGCTAGCTAAAAACTAGGAACAGATTTCATAACAAATTCCTAAAGACTAGGACATACTATGGACTAGAACAACCAACATTATTAACAATAAATATCATAATGGAGAATAGCAGTGATCGTGTAGAGAAATTGCAACTCATTTCAGAAGACAAATTAACTTAATCATAAACCATGCTAATGCAGTGCAAGGCTTGCCCTGCCAGGGCCCGAGGAGAAAAGCATTGTCAGTGCAACAGAAAACAGAACACCTTATCATAATCATGCTGACATTATTGATCAATTACTGCCCTTTTCCCAGCCAATTGAACAATCAGATATGAACTGTGAGTCTGAAGCAAACTGGCAGCTACAAGCAAAATCCAGGGTCAATAACTGTGACCCCATAATTGAAGAGCCAACAAGCCCAGAACCTGATAGCACACAAGTAGCAGAGAATGACATTGAGGACATATTCTACAAGAATCCTGAGGAAATTCCGACAATCAAGCTTGACATGGAAGAATTCACCCAGAATTTGCATGATTATATTCAAAATAATATGCAACTACAAGAAGGGAACATGTCAAAGGCGTTAGTTGCTTTAACACCAGAAGCTGCATCTATCCCCACACCCAAACTCAAGAATTTCAATCGGCTAAGAACAGAGCACCATGTGTAAGTAGGCACTTTCCATCTCTGAATTCTTGAAAATAGAGAAACAACAATTAAGTATTTAATTAAAGATTGTGTTAGCTCTATATCAACGTAAAATCAAGCTTAAATTTGAACATAAAAATTTCAAGCTTTAGCACTAAAGAACTTTAATTGACCTTGAAAAAATAGATTTTTTTTTTTTTTTTTGCAAGAAATGGCACAAAACCAACCGTAAATGTTATGAGAAATCTTTTCATTTTGTACTAATTGTTTAGTTTCCCTCCACTCCTTGAACCATGCTACAGCTACGAACTTCCAGATTCTCACCCTCTTCTAAAAGAGGTTAGTTTTTCCTAACTTTATTCAAACAAAGTATTTTCATATTCAGTTTTCTTAGTTAGCTGCTTAAGGTAAAATTACAGTTGGATAAACGAGAAGCTGATGACTCATGCAATACCTTCTTGCCATATGGACACCAGGTATGGACAACATTTACTGATATGGTTTAACAAATATATTTAGACCTCAAGAATACATATATTTTGCAATTTTCGGTGATATATGCAAAGGGAGGTATAAATGTTTTAATCAAATCCTGATTAGTTTCCCTAAATGCATGAATGCGTGCACAAGGTGAAATGCCAAACTCCATTCAACAGCCTCAAAGTAGGTGCAATTCACAAGAGCGTGGCAAATTGTGTGATGAGAAGACATGTTTCTCTTGCAACAATATCCACGAAGCAGAATCCCAGATAGTCAGAGGAACACTTTTAGTAAGAAAATATGTGATTCATGCTATGAAGAAACATACAACTGCATGCAGGATTAGTAATTCAGATATCATGCGCTAACCAATATCATAAAACATCATAAGCAGATACCATGTCGTACAGCAATGAGAGGGAGCTTTCCCCTAAATGGCACATACTTCCAAGTTAATGAGGTAAGATCAGCACTTAGGTTCAACCAATTCCTTCACATTTTAATCTCATTTTAATCTTCATCAGGCAAGTAAAGAAAAATACTATTGCGATGCAGGTTTTTGCTGACCATGATTCAAGTCTGAACCCAATTGATGTTCCAAGGGAATGGCTATGGAACCTGCCAAGGAGAATGGTCTACTTTGGGACCTCCATACCTTCAATATTTAAAGGTTAGAAGTTTTCAACAAGTGTTACTGATAATAGAGCAAGATCAAACACTGAATTCGTTTATGTTTTTGACCTATTAGGCTTAACAACAGTAGAAATTCAGCACTGCTTCTGGAGAGGTGAGAATTACCAACTATTTTAACTTTCTGTCATGCTGTTTGCCCTTGATTCGAAAAGTTACCTATAAGTACCCATGTTCTTACTTTTAGTCTTTAGGTCACATAAACATTAAAACATTAAAATTAGCGAAACAAATTATAGTTAACAGTACTTCAACTCCTGGAATATCAAGGAAGAAATTAAGCCCTTTACATCTTTGACATTTCAACTCATACCTTAACAGTTAACAATGACATCTCTGATCAACCAACTCGTAACTTAGCTTAACAAAGAAAAGTAGTTAACCTAAAATCATTTATGTTATCATAAGTGCACTAATTCTATCTATCCTGAAATAACGCTTGGATCCTTAAAGAAATAAGAAATAAGAAAATTACATATTTGATATCCCCACAATCTACCAGATCATTTGAATGCTTGGTGACAACAACTCGACTGCACCATAGCTGCTTTCGTCATTGGACCCCGAGGGTCCAATCCCTCCCAGCCCATCCAAATGCAACCAAAGTAATGAAAAATTATAGCATTCGCATGCTCACAGCGTAATTTCAAAATGTATTTACCAACCCAAACTGCAAGCATTACTTATACAATCTCAAAGACAGCCTTCAATAATAGAAAACTTACCCTTTTCTGCACATTTTATTCTGAATCTATTTGGCAATTGAACCTAGTCATTCCAATACCTGAAAAATGTGCGAATGTACGATCATTTCAAGAATTTACTCTGATTTCTCAATATTATTTGACGATAAATTGCAGGTTATATTTGTGTGAGGGGATTCGACCTGCAATCACGAGCACCCCGTCCTCTAATGGCCAGGCTGCATTTCCCAGCCAGCAAGTTGAGCAGAGGAAAAGGTAAGGGGGCAGCCGAAGATGAGTAAATGGTAGAACATTCATTAGAGTCCAAACAAGTCAACATTGACGAAATAACAAGAGAGAGGGAATTGTAATTTACAATACTGAATTGGTTTGTAGGGAAATATGAAAATCCTTGTATGACCCATAACCACAAAGCCGAGTAGGGCTCAGTATACTGTTTAACAAGGTTGTAATTACTTAGATTTTGAACAATTTCTCAGAAATCAGCTTCAACAAACTCTGTCAAATTCTAATTGATAAAAAAAATTCCTACGACAAACAAGTCATATGAACCAGGCAATCTTCAACCCTCCAGCCATGCACACGGCCATAAACGTTTTTATCCCTTAACAAGCAACGAAGATTAAGAGAAAAACGAGCGGAGTTCACAATCCCAAGGTGTTTGGGGTTTACGATATGCAACGACAGGGACGAAGTATAACTCAGCAAAACAATATGAAAACTTCTTAATATGGGAATTACGCCCTAAAATGACCAAGTTTACTCGGTTTTGCAAACCACTGTGTTTAGCTGAATTAATGAGGCAACTTGTATTCTAGATCACTAAACTTAAGTTCAACTTTTATTTAAATCACAAAATTTTAATTTAATTTAATTTAATTATTTAATTTTTATTATTAATAAAATAAATCATCTATCATTAAATAATTTTAATGAAAAAATGAAATTTATATTTTTACTTAATATATTTTCACATATCATCATGAAATAATGTTTAATTGATAATTTAAATCATTTTATGTTAGATTTTTTTGACAACAACAACAACAACAACAACAAAACCCAATTCCCATATGTATGGGGTAAGGGGGAGGTAGGGTAGTAGGCTACCCCCAACGCCAGGTTGAGAGTAACTTCCGTGGAAGACCTCCGGCAGTCAGAAAATTAAAAATTTAGATAAAATGCAATGCATGTATAAATAAATACATAAATACATAGCTAAACAATATTCATATGCAGTCATTAAAATCATATGTGCGTCTGTAACGGGAATTAATCCCTGCATAATTATCCCTGCGAAAGAATCTCTGCATATAGACATAAACATAAGATAAGATCCTGCTAAATTTAAAAGAGGAAACATGAAGAGAATGATACACAGAAGTAAACGTTAGCAAGCCCAGTTCAAATCCTTCATAAATACCAATAACAGAAACGTATAAAAAGTATAAGTCATGGAAAATACTACAAAGACATTAAAAGAAGACAGATGTGATACACCCTATAGATGTGACCCACACTACTCGACTACCCTAGTCTTTAGCCTCCATATTTTCCTATCAGAGGTCATGTCTTCGGTAAGGGCTAAATCCCTCAAATCAGATCTCAAGCAGTCTTCCCACTTTCGCCTTGGTCGTCCTTTCCTTCTGGCACCGTCGACTGTAATCGACTCTACCCTCCTTACCGCATCCGACGGTAGTCGCCTAAGGACATGCCCAAACCACCGTAGTCTTCCCTCCCTCAATTTTTCGGAAACAGACACCACCCCCAAGGACATCCTAATAGCAGAGTTTGTCGTCATATCCCTCAGAGTCTTACCACATGTCCATCGAAGCATTCTCATTTCTGCAGCCTCAATCCTCCTTACGTGATCCTTCTTGGTTGCCCAACATTCTGATCCATACAACAGCGCTGGTCTTATTGCCATTCTATAAAATTTTCCCTTAAGTTTTAGAGGGACCTTCTTGTCACACAGAACTCCAGTAGCGGCCCTCCACTTTAGCCATCCCGCCTTTATACGGTGTGTAACGTCATCATCTACACCCCCATCTTTATGTATCATAGACCCTAGGTACTTGAAACAATCCTTTGAGGGGAGAACGTGTCCTTCTATGCATACTTCTACATCTTCATCGTTTTGGTTCCCATTGAAGTTTGAACATAAATACTCTGTCTTTTCAATATTGA
This sequence comes from Hibiscus syriacus, assembly GCF_006381635.1. Taxonomy (NCBI): domain Eukaryota; kingdom Viridiplantae; phylum Streptophyta; class Magnoliopsida; order Malvales; family Malvaceae; genus Hibiscus; species Hibiscus syriacus. The sequence goes on from NW_024063349.1 coordinate 1,831,984, forward strand.
TCCTTAAACCTTTTTCTTCCAAAGCAGTCTTCCAGGTAGCCAGTCTACTATTCAACTCAGATTTGTTTCAGCAACTAAGACAATGTCGTCAGCGAAAAGCATACACCATGGTACACCGTCTGGTGTCGCACAATAGATGTCTTCCATGATCAAGGCGAAGATGTAAGGGCTAAGAGCCGACCCCTGGTGGAGTCCGATTTCCACCGGGAATGCCTCGGTGTCGCCAACTGTAGTCCTGACGTAAGTAGTAGATCTACAGTACATATCACGAATCGCCCGGATATAAGCAGTTGGGATCCGTCTCGTTTCCAAAGTCTTCCAGATCGTATCGCGGGGGACACTATCATAAGCCTTCTCAAGGTCAATGAACGCCATGTGAAGATCTCTAGACTTTTCCCTATATTTCTCCATAAGCCGTCGAAGTAGATGAATCGCCTCCGTGGTAGACCTGCCTGGCATAAAGCCAAATTGGTTTTCCGAAACCCTAGTAACTTGTCTCAACCTAGCCTCTATCACCCTTTCCCATAGCTTCATGGTATGGCTGAGGAGTTTAATACCTCTGTAGTTACCACAATGTTGGGGATCTCCTTTATTTTTATAGATTGGTATCACCGTAGACTCTCTCCACTCATCTGGCATCTTGGCAGTCTCTAGAATAATATTAAAGATGTTGGTCAACCACTTAACTCCCTCTTCTCCTAGGGCCAACCACACAGTGCTAGGAATTTGATCAGGACCGACAGCTTTGTCCCTTCCCATCTTTCTAAGAGCCATTTGACTTCCTCAAACCCAATCCTACTTGTAGGGCAGTCATTGGCCGTAGTATGATAGTCGGCTAACCCATCAACGATACTATCTCTACATGGAGAGGCACCGTCATTAAATAAGCTAAAGAAGTAACTACCCCAAACCCTCTTAATATCGTGATCTTTCGCTAAAAGAACACCATTGTTGTCCTTAATAAACCTAATGTTACCTAGATCCTTTTTCCTAATCTCCCTAGATTTGCAAGTCTGAAGATGCCATTTTGTCCTTCCTTGGTGTCTAATCTCTTGTACATTTCCTCGTATGCCTTATCCTTTGCTTTAGCTACCGTTTTCTTGGCTTCCCGCTTTGCCTCCTGGTATCTTTGTTTAGCTCTCGACCTTTCTTCGTCGTCATTGCATTGTAGAAACTCCTTGAAGCAAGTTTGTTTTGTCTTCACCTTAGTTTGGACTTCGTCGTTCCACCACCACGATTCTTTATGTTCCTTGGCCTTCCCCGTCGACAACCCAAGGGTATTTTTGCCAACATCTCTGATGGAATTTGCCATATTTTTCCATAACATATATGCATTTTTTGAGTTTGTAGTTTCAAAACTTGTATTAGACAAAACCTTACTCCTAAAGTCATCAGTTGTCGCTCCATGTAAGTTCTTCCAGAGGATCCTAGGTTTACCAAGTTTAGCCCTCCTATGAGTGCTCCGCCCGTGGGGTACGCGATACACCAAAACCAACAATTTGTGTTGTGATGCACATGCCTCTTCAGGGAACACCTTACAGTCAATGCAAGCCCATCGTTCTTGATTTCTAATCAAGATGTAGTCGATTTGGGTACAATGTCCCCCGCTATGAAACGTAATCAAGTTCGCATCTCTCTTATTAAAGAAGGAGTTAGTGATCACCAAATCGTGAGCAGTAGCAAAATCAAGCAACGTACGCCCCCCATCGTTCCTGCTACCATAACCGAAACCCCCATGAACACCGTCATACCCGTCGGTTGCACTTCCTATATGGCCATTGAAGTCTCCCCCTATGAAAACTCTTTGGTCCTCCGGAATGCTCCTAAGTATATCATCTAACTGATCCCAGAAGCAACGTTTCTCCCCCTCCCCTAGGCCAACGTGTGGGGCGTACACTGAAAGGACATTCACTACTTCCTCTTCTATAATAACCTTAATCATCATGATCCTATCCCGGTATCTGCAAACTTCAACTACATTTTCCTTGTGCCTAGAGGATGCCAAGATACCCACCCCATTTCTAGCGTTATCTACGCCTGAATACCACAACTTGTACCCATTACACTCTCTTGCGCGAGACCCTTTCCACCTAGTCTCCTGAATACATGCAAATCTATTTTTCTATTATTAAGTACGCCGGTCAGCTCCAGCAGCCTAGCATTTAATGTGCCTACATTCAACGAGCAAACTCTTAATCTAGTCTCCTTGTCACCACTCTGTCGAGCCCTCCCCCTATACGCCCCATGGGATCTAAAAGAATGACATGACCTCAAGTAATCATCTGTAACCGAAGCTATGAGGAACTATGAAAAAAGAATCCAAATAAGACAAAAGATGCACTAATAAAACGCTAGAGAATTGAGGAGTACTAAAAATCCTAGTTGGTTACTTAATAGGATTTTAAGAAAAAATAATACTATCTTATTTAACTATAGGCCAATATCTAGAAACTATAATTTAAAATGTTTAATAATATCCGAGCTAAGCAAAAAATGATTAAAATTGTAACACGAGATATAAGAGTAATGAAATCCTACTCAACTAATTGAAAACATCAAACCCAAAGCTGGTAAAAAAAGATCAGTATAAAAACAAGAGAAAAAACAGCAAGAAGCTAAGTCAAAGAAAGCAGATCCAACAACAACAAGATTAAGGAATATTAAGTGATTGTGTCAAGTTTACCGATCCTTCTTAAATTGAAAAAAGTGAATCTTTAAGTTAAAGGATCAAACTTTACACAAAACAGAATGGAAAAAAGTGAAAAAAGGCCCACTTTTTTCAAAAGCACTGTAACGCACACAAAAGTTAATGTTTTTCAATGAATTTGAGCTATCTCTTTTCCTTTGCTTTCTGCTCAGTAACAGAGCAACTCTGCAACAGAACAGTCAAAAAAAGAACCAGAGAAGAAAAAGTAATCCTACTCTCCTAGAAACCAGATTCGAAAACCTAGATAAACCGAAATCTATACACAACTCGAACTGGATACTTTGTAGCTATTTGAAATAATGAGGAGAACTGTGAAGAAAGAGAAACAAACGGATAAGGGTACTACAGCAGCTGAACCCAAAAATCCAAAAATCACAAATAAATTCGCAGCTTATAAGTTATTACTGCGAAGGATTCAATCATAAATCAATAACACGAACCCAAAAACCTAAATCGAAGCGCTACAATAAAGAATAATATATTCAACGAAAAACAAATGCGGAAACAAAGTAGAAAGTAAATCAATAGATCTGGAAATTTTGTAAGAATAAGAGAGAGAAAGGAACCTTCAGTGATCAGATCATTCAATAAGAGAAGCCGGTTGGGGAAAGTGAAGCAGGTTTTTCGGTTCAAGTAATACCAGATCTTAAAACATCACACATGTGAAGCAGTTTGAGAAATTAATGAAAACCGAGAGATTTAAACCTGACAAGGTATTTACTGGCACTTCTGAGAAGAGTGGCCCAAGAGACAAGCCACTTGAGTTTGAGAGGGAAGTTGAAGAAGCCGATCAGAAACACCGACGGAGGTGATACGTGGAATAGCTCCCAGAAAAAAAGGAGTTTTGAATATTAAAATATATATAAAAACAAAAAACTTGGGGTTCGCTTCCGTGTGACCGGGGAAAAGGAGGAGACGGAAAAGGGAAACGGCAGCTGCACTAGAAACACCGACGGAGGTGATCGTTGTTGAGATTTTTTTGAATATTTTATAAAAATAAATTCAAACAAAAAAAGTTAAATTTTCTATAAATTTTGACAAAAATTATTTAAATTATATGAAAGTGATAATTTTTCATTAAAACTATTTAACAATGTTAGTATTACAAGTGACTTAATAATAAAAGTTGAATAATGTAATTTGATTAAATTAATTTTTCAGCATTGGTAATGCTCCTTATGGTCTAGAGTTTATAACATTAATATATTGCCCTACTTGATTTTCTAATACTCGCAATGATGCAGACAAGAGCTTTATTTCTCGTTATGTATTTATTCAGTAGTCTCAAGAGATGATGATGATAAAGATGATTAACCATCTTCTGTTATTGCATTGATTACTACATTTACTGGTATTGACTGAATCTATTGTGTGCAATATTAGTACTTGATCTGGGATTTGCATCGACGTTCCCAACATTCTGATTGTTTCATGAGAAGTTAGAATATTGCCTCCATCTAAGGCTATAAGTGTTAAAATACAGATTGTTGTGTTTGTAATTACATATATAGCATGTTGCCTCCATTTTGTTGATTTCAATTGTTGAGCGTCACTCACCTTTTGTATCGTCTTGATTATATTAATTTACCAAGGAAAAAACTTGTACAATTAAAGAAGTAATTGTGTCAAGTTCCACTGATCCAACAACTCTTCTGCTTGATGTTATTCTCGAGGTTGGATATTGATGATTGTTGTTTGCAATCCTCTTTAAGATATTGTATGCTTCATTGTATGACCTTTCTGGCAATGTCTCATTCGATGATGCATCGATAGTTATATTTGTGTGTGCATTTAGTCTATTATAAAATATCTCTATTTGAATCTAATGTTAGAAATCGTGCATCAAACATTTGCACATGAGATCTTTAAAATGATCCCAAATCTCAAATAAATTATCATCTTCCAATTTTTTGAACAAAGTAATGTTGTTTCAATTTTTTTTTCATTCATGGTGGAAGGGATATATCACATTAAAAACTTTTGTGTTGACTCATTTTATTAAGTTATTGGTCACAAAGCATTCAACCATGCTTTTGCTCGGTCTTGTAATAGATATGGAAAGAGTTTCAACTTCAAGGCTTTTTCAGGCACGCCTTGCTGAATAAAGGAATCACATACTTCTAGAAACAATCGCAAATGTATTCTTGGGTCTTTGGTGGATAAATTACTAAACTGAAACATATGAAATATGATTGATTTCAACTTCAAATTTGTAGCTTGAATAGGTGGTATATCGAAATTGAGATCATCCAATAATGGGACAACACGCTCTTTGATGTGATCCTGTATAGCACCAACTTTCTTCATGGCATACTCACATCATTGAAGATGCATCAAGCTCAATCTAAGGGAGTTCTACCTTAATTTATCTTATATTTACTCATTTATGCATTATGTATTATTATAAACATATATTTGCATATTAGACTATACTTGAATTATCATAACATGAGTGTGAAGAAATTATTTCCTATGGTTTGCATCATTGATTGATATTCATGCATATAATCTAGAGTTATAATAATATTATTATTCATTATCATATGATGCATGAGTTATTATTATAACATATAGTCCACATCTATATAATAAGCACATCATTATTACTTTATAATAGTTCATCTACGTAACTTAGTTTCTATGTTTTTTAATGTAGGTTCATTCGGCCACAACTATGGGAGCTATTTTGAGCTAAATGGTGAAAGCAACAGCAAGGAAACTTATATGGGATCGCTTAGGAGAGCATAAGAAACATTTGGTGAAAAGTTATCCGGATGTAAGTGAGCTCATAGTTGGGTTAAGCTAAAGATTCGAGCTAGAAGATGACTTCAATTTAGCTGGGGAGCTGCACCATCATCATCACCACTCAGGACACTTCAAATAAGGCCTAAGTAAAATTTTGTGAAATCGTACCTTTTCTCGAATAGTTGCCATTCCAAGAGGTGTCTTTTCCATAAGGAGCTGCCATAACGTTCATCATGTTGCAACTCACCTATGGCCAACTCACCTCTAGCTCATTCACCTTAGAACTAGCTCAAACATAAAAGGTTACCTTCCAACAATTGTGACCTTTCATGAATGTTGATGTCCATAAAGATGCCCTTTCATCAAGGTGCACGTTGGTGAAGAGATATCATCAAATGGAGGCTTAAATCACGAAGAGACATGAGGCAAGCATCATAACCATTCGGCTAGCCCCCCACATGCCATGCACATGAAGATTTTGGTGCCAACTTGAACCATCACATAACCATTCGGCCAAGGGAGATGTATCTTTATTCTAGCCGAACAATTATGACTCCTTTGAAGAGATAGTCGAACCATCACCATGCCAAGGGACTCATTCTTTTAATTAAAACATTATGTACTTTCATTAAAATCATGTACTTAGCCTAATCACTAGGTGCCTATTCGGACAAGCCCTCTCATTTCCTATAAATTGAGAGGTTGCTTTCATTTGTACTCATATCATTCATATTATAAAACAACTTCTTTGTGAGTTAATCTCTCTTCCAAGTTCTTTAAGAACTTTATCGATTAGGCAAGTATATTTCTATACTTGTGACGTCAAACCTTCCATCTTGATTCTTATAATTCCTAGATTTCATATCTAGTGGGTTTAAGACACCATTACCATCCCTCAAGCAATTTTGTGAAGACTGGGGTTGTGCTCTCTAGTATAGCTTCTTCTTTGGCGTGGTTGAGATACACTTTCATCACCATCATCCATTCAACTTCAACACCATTAACCATCTTCCATTAAAGACCATCAACATCATTTATATTCAATTCTACAGCCAATTCTTTCTTATCTTTATTTCAACTATTTCTTATCTTTATTTCATATTTTATTTTACTTACCCATTCATTTATATCTTTACTAATCATATTTACTTATCTTCTTGTTGCAACCATACTTATAATTCAAGGGCATTACTTTTGTCATTTCTAGATCGTGACAACAATAAGGCTATCTATTCACTTCCATTGAATAGTGTAGATTCGTCTTATATCACTCATTTATAGGTTTATTATGATTATCCACTTGAGGAAATTTTTTTAAAAAATGGATTATATCTATTATGATCAAATATACCATCGTCTACCATTTGGATCCATATCTCTTTGTTCTTGACTTCTTCTTCTCACAGTTCTTTAAATATCATATCAAAGAGAAGAAGTTCTTCAGTATTGTTTCTGGCCATACAACAACAACACGTTAATAACTACAAAATAAAGAAAAATAATTTAGTATTAAACTATATAGTTAATGTAATAGTGGAAAAACAATCACTAATAACAAATCCCCGACAACGACGATAAAAACTTGATGTATGCAAAGTAATACTACGAAAACAGTGCAAGTATACACATCACATATAAAAGAGTAAAGAGTAGAGTATCAATCCCAAAAGGACTTATATTAATAAATGTTTAATATGATATTACAATTAGCAGAACACTAAACGTTATGATATTGCGAATGTAATTAAAAACAAAATAATGATATAACAGAAATGCAACAATCTAATATAAGTTATCAAACAGATTGTGCCAAGGAATTTAAGAATGAAAAATGTTAAGTTGAGGTTCTACTTATAAATATTAAATTAATATTTTATTACAATAAAGATGATTTCCACTAATATACTTGTAAAACTCTTAAGGGAAACCTAACTTCTGTCAATAGCTAGTTTCTCTTAGTCTTAATCAACTAACCATATTAATAATACTACCAAGATAATTTCTATTTCTCATAAATTGTTAGCAAACTAGATGGCTCATAATCTGCTAAGGCAACTATCAATGCATACTTGAACAAGTTTTTAGTGTTAACACTTCTAGTGAAACTCTTAGAGAAGATACAACCTCTGTTGATAGTTAAACTTTAATAAAATCACCAGAAGAAGTAAGGCAACATAGATGTCTTTAGGATTTTTGTAATAATTATTGTTGCAACACTTGCTGCTTAATTTTAAAGAGTAGAACATGACTGTTTTAGTATTGAGCTAAACTGACTATCCTAAGTATATGTCTATATCGAGTAATCGATTAAATCAAAAGAAATGTTAACACAAACATCAATTAAACGTAAAATATTATCATTAATATTAAGTAAATAGAAGCTCTAAATTCAATGTAGTATCCACATAATAACAAATTTAAATTTCTTCAACATTTTCACACAAACAACTAAAAGTAAACAACATAGGAAGTTGTGTGCATGTTGTCTTGGTTGCATCCTTTAGCTTTCACCTTGGCATCCAGATCTACCGACAATCACCCTGTTGAGCTTGTGCTAGGAATACTTGGTTAGATGAGAGGATTTTCTCGAAGCTTTTTCTGGGAAAAGAGATTCACGCCTAAAGTGTTGACTTCTTTCTTTAAATAGGCATCCAAGGACAAATTCTTCTATGATCAAGTAATTTATCATTTCTTTTTCTTTAAATAGTCATCTAACCAACTTCTCCAGCTCAACACTTCTAGAATATGCTTGCATAATTGATTCATTGTCCCTTCCAACTATACATTGTAACAACAATAAGATGTGAGTACATAATAAATAATGTGGAAACAATAAACTTTTCATCTCAAAAAATTCAATCAAATTATCATTTAGCTTTGTCATGGCAATTAAAAGCAAAACAATTACTCACTTTATTGGACGCAATGCATGATACAATGAAATGTTTATGACAACGAAGAAATGAATGTTAAATATAGTTAAGTTGAAGTAATTTTCTAGGTAAAAGGTGTATAAAATAACTCATTTTTAAGAGTTATCACTTCTATGTCATGTGTGGGCGTTTGATCAAATATTTAAGTAGTAATAGGATAAATTATCCAATATTCCTTAGTCGTGAATAGTGTAACACCCCGATTCCAGAGTTAGTAGTTTTGGGCTGACCCCAGAGAGAGCTAAATAAACTCAATTAATATCTAGGAAGCCTTTTTCCACACAAAGGTTGATTTGGGCTTCAATTGAGCCCATTATGTTAAAAGAGTAATTTTGAATTAAGGAGAGATGAAGAGGGACCAAAGCAGCAAATAACCCCTAAACTATTTCAAAAGCTGAAATATATTTAAAATAAATGATATCAATGGCATGTTTCATCTTTTCCTTCATTCCTCCTTTGTCTTCTTTATTTTCTTCAAAAACTCTTTCCTTCCCTTCTAGTTATAAGCAAAGGTGAAATCTTGGAAGACCATTGATCTTAGCACAAAATTCTGAAGATAAGAAAGGCAATCTTTACTTCTAAAGTTCCATACCAAACCCATATTCTCATGTTTTGGCTTTGGTGACAAGGTTAGGGTTTTATAAAGGTTTTCGATTTTGGGAGCTTAGGATAATTATGGCTACTTTCCTCAATTTCTTTTATAGCTTAGTGATTCATTCTTTTATTTGTGCTAGTGAAAGAGGTGAGGGAAAACCTAAAAGTGAATAGCAAAGGGGAATAGATCATTGGGTGAACTTGAGGTTGTTTCTCCAACTCCTAGCATTAAGGTAACATACTTTTAACCCCCTCTACTGCTTATAGATCAACATGTGTAGTATTGGTGCTTGTATGAGTGCATGAGATATTTGGGGTGCATTTGGGTTATAACATGAAAATGGGTATTTAATGTTGTTCATGTATAAAGCAATGACTTTTTATGATCCTTTAAGCCTACATAAGTTTTAAATAACATTTAGGGACCTTGAGAGGGTTTTAGTAGTGAATTTGGAAGTTTAACTCGAGAGAAATAGGGTAATCTAGGTTAGGGTATCGGTACTAGAGGAATAATACCGATATTGTTTGTCAGAAAGGCAAAAAAACAATAAGATTACGTATGTTGGTATCGATATTGTTCTTGAGAGTATCGATACTAAGGGACCAGTATCAGTACTCGGGGTCGGGTATCGATACTTGAAAGTGTTTGTAAACTCCAAAATACCCAAATTATATCGGTACTTAGGACAATACCGATACCCCAACGAAGAGTATCGATACTTGATAACTCAGTAAAAATATCATATTTAGGGCATTTTCACTTAAGTTATTGACTGTCTAAGAGCTCATATAGGAGCATATAGATGCATTTAGTAGTATATAGTTGCATGTAGTGGAAATATGTTTGTCGCGACATTTTATTTTGTAATCAGTGTTGCGTTATGGGGAAGGTGCTTGTTTGGTGATGTGCAGGATTTGGGAGCAAAGATAAGAAAAAAAGAAGTGTCGTGACATGATGAGACTGTTGATCAGAATACAAAAGTCGAATTGGTTGGCATTTCGAGAGCGAACAAGATGAAAAAAAAATATTTTTCAAAGCCAATTGTCCTTATCTTCACGTGTCATCTACTACCAATCACCCGAGAGGAGACATCTGCCACCTGGGACACCTAATGATTTTGGGACCACGCCTAGCTGCCTGGAAGGGACCAGGCCCTGCTGCATCCTGATCCTGTCTGGTCAACGTCCAGTTGCCTGGAGGGGACCACTACCACAGCTGCTATCTGGACAAATAGGATCTCTGCACTAGTTAACACCAATAGGTTTTCCATAGCATCTTGAACCTGTCGAGTCCCTTGACTAGAGATAGCATAGGGCACAATTAGTAAACTCTATCGGGAAGATAAGACATATAAGTAGGACCATCATGAGAAGTAGACTTAAATTTCCTAAGTGACTCATATCATTCATTCCCAGGGTATCTTGTTGTGTGATGAGTCTAACGTCCTGATAATCAAATCCAGTATTTACAATTTATTTTGCCTTTACATTTTCATTTAATTGCACTAAACACAATATAATTTGCCACAACATCTCCATTTGCTACCATAACACCATCATTCTATATCCACAATATTCATTTCATTTTTCCACAACATACGCATTTGTACATACCATCACTAACTATACTTAGGTGAAATAGTAAATTGTTGTGATTAAGCTTATAAATTTCCTTAAATCCCTATGGATACGATACTCATTCATCATTGTATTACTTGTTTGATTGTGTATACTTGCATATATTTTCGCGACCATATATAGTAGTCACAATTCGTGGACAAGTTTTTGGCACTGTTGTCGGGGATTGGCAATTGGAAGTTAATTAGTTTTGTCATAGCATTTTTATTTTCCTTGTTTATTTTTTATATATAGTTTTACTTTTTATTTCCTTTATCTTTTTCAAGTTTTTTTTTGGTGTATGACTAGAAGACACTCTGACGAGCCATTACAATCAATTGAACCTGAGATAGAGAGGTTGTTTAGGCAAAGAATACGTGCTCAATGTGTAAACATGTATCAAATCAGAAATCAAGGCATTGGTCATGAGGAAGATCATAATGTCGAGGCAATTTCAAAAGCTGGAAATGCCACCAGACCTCGTGCCATTCGTGATCACTTAAACCCTATCTTGGATGACTTAAATCCTATAATTATGGCACCAGAGATTCAGGTAACCCATTTTGAGCTCAAACATGTCATGTTCAATATGCTAAATTCCATATGGCAATTTGGGGGCATGCCAAATAAAGATGTCAGACAATATATTCGTAACTTCTTGGAGGTGGCGTTCCAATGGGTTCAATGGAGTTCTGGACTGATCTGTGCAAAAGTTTTTTGCTACGGTATAATCCTCTGAACATGAACACCCAACTGAGATCACTTCTTTTCGTCAAGCTGATGACGAATCAATGTATAAATACTAGGATCGGTATAAAGGATTGCTTCGCAAATGTTCAAATCATGGTTTTCAAAATTGGACTCAAGTGGTGATGTTTTATAACGGAGTTAATGCATTCACGAGGATAATGCTAGATGCCTCAGCAAATGGGACATTACTCAACAAATCACCTACAGAGGCATTCGACATTCTGGATAGAATTGCCAATAACGATTATCAATTTCCATCTACAAGGCTTGGAATTTGGTGAAAATCACATGGAGAATCCGATCTAGACACTAAGGGTTCGGTGTCCTCCCAACTTGTTGCTATCACCAATATGTTGAAGAATTTGCAAAGACCAAGTAAGGTGAAAGAAGTGAAGACAGTCGTTTTAGCATGTTTATTATGCCACATCAATCACCATGAGAGCGAGTGCTCGACCAATCAAGAATCCATCAACTATATAGAAAACTATAATCGAGGCAATAACAAACCCTATTCTAACACATATAATCCTGGATGGCGTCAACATACAAACTTCTCATGGGGAAATCAAGTAACCAACAATGCTAATCAACCCATTCGGTAACAGAATTTCAATGACTCCCAAGGTTTTCAAACGAATATGCCATGGCATAATTCTAACAAGGGAGAGTCATCTTTATCTAACACATGTTCTTTGGAGGTCACAATGCAAGAATTTATAGCAACCACGAAGACTATACTGCAAGTCCATGTGACCTCTATAAAAAAACCAAGGAGCCTTGCTTCAGAGCCATAGTTCATCTCTGAGGGCGTTGGAGGGTTAGGTTGGTCATATTGTCGCAGCATTATAAGAACGACAACCAGGTCGTCTGTCGAGTGACACTAAAGTCACCAAACCTCATAGAAAAGAGCAATGTGGTGTACTCACTCTACAGAGTGGTACCCAAATCAATGTAGAAGACAAGTTTGAGAGAAGATCGAAGAATGATTGACCCCTTGTAACCGTGCAAGCTGAGTGTGAAATGCCAGAACAAACATACGTAGAAGAGGATAAGAATGAGGGTTCATCGAGTAAAGCAACTGAGGGAGCAAACAAAAAAGCCAAGGAAAACTCTATTCCCGCCCCTTCATTACAGGAAATCAAACCTCCACCTCCTTTGTCGTAAGGACTAAAGAAGCATAACGATAACATTCAATTTAAGAAGTTTGTTGACATTCTGAGTCAACTTAATATCAATGTTCCTTTTCTGGAAGCTATGGAACAAATACCGACATATGTTAAATTTCTCAAGGAAATTGTTACAAAAGAAAAGAAAGACTAAGATGTACGAGACAATTGCCACGATAAAAGAATATTGCTCTGTCTTAAGCAAGCTACAACCAAAAAGATATGATCCAGGCAGTTTTATCATTTCATGTTCGATAGGAGAAAACTATGTTGGAAATGCACTATGTGACATTGGCTCAAGCATGAACTTAATGCTTAAGTCGATCTTCGTAAAGCTTGGAATAAGAAATGCAAGACTCACTTTTGTTATCTTGTAATTAGTCGATCGTTTCCATGTTCATCCCGAGGGGAGAATCGAGGATGTCATTGTACGGGTGGACAAATTCGTATTTCCAGTAGACTTTCTTATCCTGGACTGCGAGGTCGATACCACAACACCCATAATTTTAGGGAGACCATTCCTAGCTACCGGACGCATTCTTATCGATTGCGAGAAGGGTGAGTTGACCATGAAAGTGACCGACCAATGTGTCACATGAATGTCTTTCTTACTCTCAAGTACATGGATGAGTCTGAAGAATGCCAGAGCATTTTCAAAGTGGATTCATTGATAGCAAGAGATGCCTTCTCCCTTTGCTTTTCATCGATCAAATGCTGGATCGACTAGCTGGCAAGGCATATTACTATTTCTTGGACGGATACTCGAGGTATGATCAAATTGCCATCGTACCAGAAGACTAAGAGAAGACAACGTTCACGTGTCCCTATGGCACTTATGCTTTTTGGAGGATACCTTTTGGACTCTGTAAGGCACTGGTAACCTTTTAGCGCTATATGAGCGTCATATTTTCTGACATGGTTGAGAATTTTCTAGAAATCTTTATGGATGACTTCTCCGTTTCTGGAGATGACTTCGAGAAAAGCTTCGGCAATCTGGAAAAGGTACTAAAGCGATGTGAAAAGGCCGATCTCGTGATAAATTGGGAAAAGTGTCACTTCATGGTGACCGAAGGCGTTGTTCTAGGCCATAAGATCTCTTAAAAGGGCATTGAAGTGGACAAAGCCAAAATTGAGGTGATCGAGAAGCTACCTCACCAACTTCTCTCAAGGGTATTAGGAGTTTCCTTGGACATATTGGGTTTTATAGAAGATTCATCAAGGAATTTTCCATGATATCCAAGCCCTTATGCACCCTGCTTCAACAAAATCAGCCCTTTGTGTTCGATAAAAAATGCTATGACACATTCACTGAGCTGAAACAAAGACTTATTTCTGTACCTATCATGGTTTCCCCTAATTGGACGTCACCGTTCGAGTTAATGAGTGATGCAAGCGATTTTACCATAGGAGTTGTGATTGGGCAACATAGAGGTAAATTTTCCATGTTATATATTATGCTAGCCATACCTTGAATGAAGCACAACTAAACTATACTACCACTGAGAAAGAATTACTTGCCGTGGTATTTGCATTTGACAAGTTTAGGTCATACTTGATAGACACCAAATTCATTGTTCACATTGATCACTCAAGTATAAAATACTTAGTGAACAAGAAAGATGCCAAACCTAGACTCATTAGGTGGATATTACTACTGCAGGAATTTGACTTAGAGGTAATAAATAGGAAAGGTACTGAGAACCAGGTTGCAAATCATTTATCTAGGCTAGAGAACAATTTCATATGCCATGACATGTTATATATTCAAGAAGAATTCTTTGATGAGAAAATATTATATGCCACGGTATTCCCGTGGTACGCTAACATTGTTAATTTTCTTATTAGTGGTATTTTGCCTCATGAATTGAATAGCCAGGGTAGGAAGAAGTTCCAGCATAATGCTAAGTTCTACTTTTGGGACGAGTCGTACTTATTTAAATAATGCGCTAATCAAATGTTCGACAATGTGTCCCTGAAGAGGAGTAAAGAGACATTCTACACCATTGTCACACAACCCCCTGTGGAGGATATTTCGGATGTGCGAGGACTGTTGCTAAGGTCCTCCAATCAGGCTTTTACTAGTCGTCACTGTTTAAGGATGCTCATGAGTTTTGCAAAGCTTGTGATAGATGCCAACGTACTGGGAACATTTCCAGACGACACGAAATGTCATTGTAAAATATTCTGGAGATAGAGCTCTTTGATGTTTGGGGCATTGAGTTCATGAGACCGTTCCCATATTCTTTTATAGACTTGTATATTTTTCTTACCTTTGGTTATGTATCTAAGTGGGTCGAAGTCATTGCCACACCGAGGAATGACTCTAAAACCATGCTCAAGTTCCTTCACAAGAATATCTTTACCCGATTTAGAGCACCAAGATCCATCATCAGTGAAGAGGGCACCCATTTTGATAACAAGCTAATTGGCAAGGCATTACAAAAATATGGAGTACAACATAAAATTGCCACGACATATCACCCACAAACCAATGGGTGGGTTGAAGTGTCCAACTGGGAAATCAAGTAAATCCTAGAGAATGTGGTGAACCCTAGAAGGAATTATTGGTCCCCGAAGCTAGACGAAGCGCTCTGGGCTTATCAGACGGTATTCAAAACACCTATGGGAATATCACGTTTCAATATGGTATATGGGAAAGCATGTCACCTACCTGTGGAATTAGAGCATAAGACATATTGGGCGATCAAGAAACTGAACTTCAATGCACAATTAGTTGGGGAGAAAATGTTACTTGATATGAATGAAATAGAAGAGTTTCGAGCACAAGCATATGAAAATGCCAAGCTTTATAAAGAAAAAAACCAAGAAGTGGCATGATCGAATGCTTTTGCCACGACATTTTCATATTAGCCAGTAGGTGCTCTTATTTAACTTGAAGCTGAAGATATTCACTGGAAAATTGAAGTCACGATGGTCAGGACCATTTGAAGTACACTGTGTCTACCCTCATAGCACTATAGATATCAAGAATATGGATGATGGATCCATTTTCAAAATTAATGGCCAGCGTCTGAAGGCTTATCAATGAGCTCCGCCCATGTGTGACAAATATGCACTCTTCTTGCACGATGTCGAAACCTGCTAAGCATCTTGAAGATGTCGTTACATTTTGAATTTACTCATGTGCATAAATAACAATTTATTTTGTTACTGTTTTATTCAGTTTCCTTTTAAGTGATTATTTTATTTTTCTTTGCAAGGTTAGGGTTTACATAGCAAGCACGTAACGACCGTACGGTTGAAGCAAAAGAGAATGGGCGACAACAAGATAAAAAGATGAGGGAAACTTTTTCACTTTTATGATTTTTTTAGTTTTTCTTTAGGGTTTGTTTTAATTATTTTTATCATTTTCCCCCACTAACACCCCATCCACAAGTTAAATAACTCCCACATTTTTACTTTTTTATCGTGTTCTCATCCTTTTTACTTTCTTAGTTAGCTTTCATCTTTTCTTCTTCTTTCCTCCTTAGTACCAAACGCCATAGCCAAAAAGCTTCAAACTTTTTAATCATTTCTTTGTCTTGTCAACTAACCATGGTGCGCTCACGTCCCTCCATCACGGCTCCATCATCTCCATCACGTTTCGTTGATAAAGCAACGCAAGAAAGATTTCAAAGCCTTAAAAACCGTTGGGTGTTCTTTGAGTTAGGCTTCGTTTTCTCCGAAGAGGAAGATGCGGACCTTGGAAGTGATGTCATTGACATCGTACACCAACACCAGTGGTAAAAATTTGCCAAGCATCCGGAGAATATGAACGTTTCGCTGGTGAATGAGGTTTACACCAATTTAACCGAACCAAATAAATATGTCATGGTGGTTCGTGGTATTTTTATTCTCTTTATCTCTTTAGCTATTAATTGTTATTTTAACATACATGATATTGTTGATAACCACACTACTTTGGAAAAAGAGACAGACAATGAGACTTACCATGGCATATTGGAATACCTCTATTTTTTAAACACATAATGGAATGGCCAACAAGTAAACCAAAGAACAGTGAATCGCGAGAGGCTACAACCGAGAGCTAAGTTGTGGAATCATTTCATGAAGCACAAGCTTCTCCCTACTGCCCACAACACCACAGTTTCATTGCAAATGATACTTTTGTTGCACTCTATTTTAGTAGGGTGTTCCATTGGCATAGGTAAGATAATTGTGGAATAAGTTCATACTTGTCTAAAGCGACCTGCCAGTGCCTTGGTATTTCCAAACCTCATTACGGTTCTCTGCCGTAAGAAGAAGGTGCCCGAGGAACAATTTGATGAGATATTACCTGGGTTGTCTGGTATTATAAAGGCTAAGCTTCATATATTACTTGGATTCAAGGAAAACAAGGGAAATGAGAAAAATGAGAACACTTCTCGTGTTGATGCAACACCAAATGTAAGGGTAAAATTAGATGCCCTAGAGAAGGTCACTAAATGAACCCAAGAGCATATCGAGCAGTTGACCAGCAATATGATGACCTTCTTTGCTTACGTCAAACGCTGAGATGAGTTTATCGCGAATGCTTTCATGGAGATTCTCCCGCACATTAACTTTGATATCCCAGTCTTCCCTGCTACTCTCTTGCAACCATTTGAAAATGCTGAAGCATATGAAGATGCTCACCAGCCTGCTAATGAGAAGGAAGCTACAATCCTGATCCTGTCACTCTGTGTCTCCAAATAAATGTCAAGAAGCTGAGCTATAACTTTCAACCGTACTAGAACCCCCACAGCCCGTAGAGCCACTGGAGGATGAACAATCTGAAATGTCGCAACAAATTCCTCTGTGAATGAGTAGACGCCAGTTGAAGATGATGTCTAGGCGTGAGGAGCATTAGCTATTCCCAGTCCTAGGACCCAGTACCCTCCATACTGCACCAGCATCAGATTCTAAATATTCCAGCCCCACATAATTATGCAAGCACCCACGTCGCACGACTGCCGCACAACCACCAGCATAAATAGTCAAGGTACCTTGCATTACATTGCATTGTATAACATTTAGTTTAGTTTTACTTAGTTTTTATTTAGTATTGCAGGCAATGCTTCTCTCAAGTTTGGGGGAGGTAGGGTATCTCAAATCATTGTATGAATATTAGTAAAATGAATATGTTATGACATTAGTAAGTATTATAATTAGTTTCTGGAATAAATTAAGGATGCCCGATGATGATGAACTCTTTATGGCTAGAATTGAATGTACATGACTGTTGAAGATAATAGAACCAACTCTAGGACTTGCTTCTTTGAAACATTTGAATACACGATTGTATGTTTTCCATACTTAAGGAACTTAGAATTTTTTTATAAGAGAACTCTTGAATGCCTTGGCATAAAACTTTGATAATGAATGATGAAAACCCCACATAAAAAATGATAAAATTGTAAATAAATGTTTCGACATATCTATAGAGGGATACTTTGCTATGCCATAACATTGCCTGGAAACTACATTTAAATAAATGGCAGCTATGGTATATGAGTGAATGAAAGTAGTCATGGGATGACTCTACCTGACTAGCTCGGGGGTAGAAGGTATGTTCCCTTTCACCTAGAGTGTGGGATGGTAGGTGTGATGGGCTGACTCCCCTCGTAGCAGTGTTAATGAAAGAAAAGAAAAAATTGTGTGAGTAAAACTTATAAATGTCGTGGCAAAACAAGAAAGTTTGCTTAAAAAAAATTTAGATTTGTTAAGCATGAACTTAATACAATCACACTCACACAAAGGATCTTGCCCTGGGTACAATACTTGATTTTTAAACTAGTCTAGTGTATTGAAGCTAAATATTCTGAGGGCTGAAATTTTATCCCATATAACTATTCTGCTTCTGAACTTGCCATGGTATTTTATTTGCTTAATACTATCCATTGATTGAGGGCAAGCAATAGCTTAAGCTTGGGGGTGTGATAACTCTGTAAAAAGGTCATATTTAGGGCCTTTTCACTTACGTTTTTGATTGTCTAAGAACCCATATATGATCATATAGATGCATTTAAGAGCATATAGTTACATGTGGTGGAAATAGTTTGTCGCGACATTTTTATTTTGTAAACGGTGTTATGTTATGAGGAAGGTGCTTGTTTGGTGATGTGCAGGATTTGGGAGCAAGGATAAGAAAAAAGGAAGTGTCGTGACATGATGAGACTGTTGAGCAGAATGCAAATACCAAATCGGTTAGTATTTCGAGAGCGAACAAGACGAAATAATATATTTTTCAGAGCCAGCTGTCCTTATCTTCACATGTCATCTACCACCATCACCCAAGATGAGACATCTACACTTGGGACGCCTGATGCTGTCGGGACCACGCCAACTGCCTGGAGGGGACCACACCCAACTGCAGTTGATTCTACTGGACCACGCCTTGCTGCAGCCTGATCTTGTCTGGTCCACGACTAATTCCTAGAGGGGACCACTGCCATAAATACTCACTCTCTCACGTGAGGAGGACATGTTCAGGGTATCCTAAGAATTTAAACATAAATTCCTAGGTTTATTCTCCCCTTATAAAAAAGTGATGAAGCCACAATGAGAGAAGACTTTACATACGCCACCTTGAGCTAGAAATTTAGAGAGAAAAATATCTCTCCTTTTTCTGCCAATCTTATTTTTTGTGGTATTCTGCCCTTGACAAACTAGGGAGGGGCGAGCTAGGCGTCCGAGAGGAGCTAGTGAGTTGAGGCAGTCTGTGGTGACCGAGGGGAGCTCGGACAATGCACGTCGAAGGCTTTTCCTCATTCCCTTTGCTCCTCGCTTTCATTTATATCATTTGGGTTGTATGAAATGAATTAATGTCTTACTTTATTGCTTGGAACATTCGAACCCACCATGAACTAGTCTTATTTAGTGGGAGTTCATTATAGATTATTTGAGTTTGCTTTAATGGTGGTTGTTTTTGTATGTTGTTATCTGTTTTTGTTTATGATGTGTATGTCTTAAGGTTGTAGAAGCTATGAGAGTAGTCATTCCTTAGGATATTGCTTAGTGTTTAAGAGAATGGCTAAGTAGCATGTCCTTAGTGTTCGAGGGAAACTAGGGAAGATCCATATAATCAAGGGGTTCTAGGTAGTAACTAGGCCTAATCTACCCTTAGAGATAAGGCTAGGATTTCAGTCGACTAAAATTTCATTTTCCCACAACTTCTCATTTGTACATACCATCACTAACTATACTTAGGTGAAATAGTAAATTGTTGTGATTAAACTTAGAAACTTCCTCCAATCCATGTGGATACAATACTCACTCGTTATTGTATTACTTGTTCGATTGTGTATATTTGCAAATATTTTCGCGACCATATATAGTAGTCACAATTCACGGACAATACTCTAGGTAAATGTATCGATATTGAGGCTTTATTTGAGACATAGAACGTAAAGTAGTACCAATAGCCCAAGTAGGAGTATTGATATTGTGAACTTGTCCAATTTCAAAATACTCAAATGGTATCGATACTCAGGGTAGTAGCAATACCTTAGTGAAACCCAGTACTGATACTCTAGGGAGGGGTAACGATACTTTTGTGTGAACAGGGACAATCAACCTTATTTTGGATATAGGATTTGGGTAAGAGTTGGTGATAATGTGAATACATTGATAGAAGCTTGTAAGTGCGAACATTAATGATTACGTGATAACATAAGAGTTTAATGAAGTAAGATTCCATAAGATGTATACCTTGTTTGACGCTCGGGAAGCAATGAGGACACCTGAGTCACTTTGTGCAACATTGCTTGATAGAGTAAGGATTATCCGGATAAGTCCAACCAGTGTAAGGGCACTGAGTTTGCTAGTTGAACGATGTATTAAGATATATGACCTAGACACATCTCGAGTACTCTAAGGGAGTAAACTAGCCAAGTAAGGTGTCAATGCTATGTGATACGGACCTAGCCTAGAGTGCTTGAGATATTGACGTTTTGTGACCCATATCTCACTTGAAGTACCTTCTGTAAACAAATATGGGTGTGAGTTACGTGATGTTGTGGTGACCTCGAACTACACCATGATGTCTACTTCTGTTATGTGTGTGATTAAATGTACTCCCATGTTCATGATTATACTTATTGCATACTTATCTATGATAGCATGTAGTATAACGTTATTTGCGAAGCACTGAGCAGTGAACTCAGCGTATGGTTTGTGTTACCATGCGTAGGTTACTAGGTGCCAGTTTGAGGAGCTCATCATCGGATTTCAAGACTTTCAGCTTGATCTTTTTCGGAGTACGTATCGAGTATTATAGTGGGCATGTAATGTCAAATACCCTTATATATATTGAGTCATGAACTTTGTAATTTGAATTCATGTATTTTGTATACTTATGGGAGCTCCTTACGGATTGTAAACTTAAATTATATTTTGGAGATTTAATTATATTTTGAATTATGGTCTTAATTTATGAATATGATAAATATTTTTAAAAATGGTTAGTCACTTCGTTGGTTCCGTGTAACATTCTAATTCTCCGAATTTCGGGTCGGGATCGGATTAGGATGTTACGAGTAGTGATTAATGATAATCAGAAATGAACAAAAAAGCATAAACTTTAAGAAAATGTCATAAGACATAAGTGATTACCCGTTAAGACTTGGTGAAAGATCAAAATATTCTCGATGAGTGAAATAATCAAAATATTCTTGGTCATAATAAGTGGTAAAAAAAGTTTAGAGTAGGAGAAAAAGATTCTAAGATGCAATGATAATTAAGTGCTCTCTTCATAAGTGTTAAGATGTCTGATATACTTATGTGTGCGTTAAATTACCTAAATACCTTTAAAATCGAAATTACTAAATTGTCTTATAGACCAAGTGAAGGAAATGATCTATGTTAATGAAAAGAATAAGCGTTGAGTAAAATAAGAAGAAAGTACCCTTGTATTAAGGAAATAACAATCATCTCAGTGTGTAGAAATAATCAAAATTCTCTTATGGACTAAATGACCAAATTACCCTTTAATGTTAATGATTTAATTGTGTAAAGCTCCTAACTGTCTTAAAGGTTAAAAGATTAAAGTATTATGATGTGATAAATGAATGCTTAATATAAAAGTATCCAAACTTATCGTTTTCTTATTTGGGTTGTTTAAGTTTTTTTCGGTCAATTTAGTGCATAATTTTATCATTTTAAGTGCCTTGGCCGTAAAGACGTTAATAAAATCCGTTAAGTGGCATGTCATCTTTATATAAATTTAAAAAAATTATATTTAAAATAAAAGGTTTAAAATTATATTAAAAACCCTAAAATTTTATAAAACTATAAAACAAACCCAAAATTCTTAATATCTCTAATTTTAATCCCCTTACCTTCGTTCACGTTCACTAACACTATCAATCAGTTCAATGTCGTCGGCTGAAACTCCAAACTCCTGCCCCTAACATTGCTGCCAAAATCCCTAAATCTAAATCCCTAAATCCCTAAATCAAAACCTTAACTTTTAAAATCCAATCGGATTGGGAAATCTGCTCCCCGGTGTTCATATACGGATGTGGTGTTAATACGCGGATGTTTAGATGAGAGAATAGTACGGTGCCGCCTTTTTTAGTTCACACTGGTTCACAATATACATTCTAATCTACGTGGGGAGGGAGAGGGGGAAAAGGGGATGACGTGTGGAGGGTGGAGAGTGGGGGAATTTTTTTCAAAAAAAAATATTTTTTAAAAAATAATTTTTTTTATTTTTCAAATAAAAAATAAACTTTTTAAAAAAATATAAACATGACACATTTTATTTATCGGGGTTTTTAACATTTGTTACAATTGAGGTATTTAAGATAATAATATTTGTAATATTAGGTTCGGTTGACGACAACGACAAAGGCAAAGGGCGGCGACCGTCGTGGGTATAGGGATTGAAATTAGAGTTTTCAAAGTTTTGGGTTTTTTTAGATTAGAGAAAATTTTGAGTTTTTTTCTTAAAAATATATTTCATGATTTTTATTTTAAATAAAATTCTCAAAATGACCGGAACGTGACACATGTCGCTTGACGGAACTTTAACAGCAGTTACGGTCCTAACACCTAAAATAATAACGTTGAAACGTTAACACCCTATTTATAAAAAATTCTTAGCACCTAAAATTAACTTTATATATAATTTAAACACTTCTTTTACATTAACCCATAAAATATCATATTATTATTACAACTTTAGCACCTAAAATTAACTTATATATAATTTAAACACTTACTTTTACATTAAAACCCATAAAATAATATAATTATTATTACAAAATAAAAATAAATATCACATTAACAATTTTATTAACTACTTGTCTACTTCGAATGCTCTAATGAAGTAGAAAATTCTGGAGATTTGTTTACCTTAAACTACTGTCTTCTGTCACTTTTAAAAATGAACAATTGTCTGACAAGTGCTTTCAGAAGATAGAACACACGTGACATGACCCAACTCACACGACATCACGTGCACAATAAATACTGAAAAAATAATAAAAACGATTCGTCCAAATCTCTCCGACAAGACGTCCCAAGCACTCTTGATTGGTCGCTGGTATTTAGCTTCGTCTCTAAGTATTTTGACCATCATTATGAATCTTCAAATGGCAGTCCAGTGACAAAAAATTCTTCTCCAACCCAATGATTTTTGATTTAACGCAAACCCCAGAACAAGTCATTGCTGGGAACTCTGATTTTTGAGTTTAACTTTACCATGGCCGTTGAAGCCCTACACCGACTCTCGAGATTTTTTTCTGTACAAACAGTTTGTCGGCTTAAACCCTTCAAAACAACGGCTCCACCCCAGTTTCACTTTTACAACCTTAAACCCACAACTCTTTTTAAACCCTCCTTCGTCATCTTCAAGAAAACGAAATGAACCCAGAGGAAGAGAAACACTTTCCCAATCTCCCTCCAAATCCTTCTTCACCCATTATGGAATTGGAAACGTTTTCATTGGCGACGGTTGGGGACGGAGTTCATCGGCGTGCCTCACCTTTAGAAGTTCTTCAAGGGAACCCGGTGCCGCCGTTTTTGTCGAAAACGTTTGATTTGGTAGAGGACGCGTCGTTGAATCCCATCATCTCTTGGGGTCCGACCGGAGAGAGCTTCGTTGTTTGGGACCCGGTCGAATTCTCTAGGCTCGTACTCCCTCGGAATTTCAAGCACAATAATTTCTCCAGCTTTGTTCGTCAGCTCAATACTTATGTGGTATCAATAACAGCCTACATAAATCCCCAAAAATAATTAAAAAATGAATGAAAATCGTGATGGCATTTTTTTGTAAATTTTGTTTCCCTTTGTTTGTTTGTTTTGTTCTCTGTATTATTGATTTTTCTGTATATTTTAAAGACTTAATCTGTAAACAGAATCTATAATTTCAGAAGCCGGTTTGTACCCTTTATTTGTAACATTGTAAATTATCAAACTGTTGTACAGAAACTTTGTAATTGGAAAAAGGTTTAATTGAATTTCTTTTATTGAATTTGTAGCATTGAGCTGTTCATGTTTTGTTCCTTTGAGCTTCAGTAAAGTTGATGTGTTTATTTGTATTGTAATCAAATGTAAGATGTATCTGTTAACTTGGATGTATGTTAGATAATAAATTGTTATATGTGGAGATTATTTAGAAGTTTGGTTAAGCTTCTTCGAGGTCAGCTTCATTTGCTGAATGTCTGCTGGATTTGGGAGTTCCATCTTTAACGCAGGTAGAAATTGGGTTCTGGTGGAATATTTGTTATCTTGCTACTGTATTTTTCTATTCTTAATTTTCTTTTTTGAAGAAAGCTGATGTTATGAAGATAATCTATACAGTGCAACCTGGATCCTTCTGAACAAGCCTATGATTTATACCCTTTGATGTTTTGTTTTTCTGAACAATCCAGTTTCATCCATTCTTGAATCATCTTGTGTATTGTTTTCAGGGATTTCGCAAAACCAATACTGATAAGTGGGAATTTGCTAATGAATTTTTTCAGCGAGGGAAGAGGCATCTTTGAAGAACATTCAGAGGCGTAAGTCGCCACAATCTCAACAGGTTGGTAACTATCTCGGACCCTCTGCTGAAGTGGGGAGGTCTGGAGTGGAAGGTGAAATAGAAAGGCTGAGGAAAGAGAAGAGCATGTTAATGCAGGAAGTAGTGGAACTGCAGCAGGAGCAGCAGGGTACAGCTCGCCGTGTCGAAGTAGTGAATAAAAGGCTTCAGCAGAACAAAGGCAGAAACAGATGGTTTCGTTCTTAGCCAAGTTATTTCAGAATCTAGCTCTTAGCACGCCTTAGACAAAAGAAGGAACATGGAGAAATTGGTTCTCCGAGGATGCGGAGGAAGTTGTCAAACATCAGTCAGTTGAACTGATCGATTCAGAAACACCTGCTGAAGGACAGATTGTGAAGTACAAAAGACCTGATTGGAAAAAATTTTTATCCTCTTCATCCCCAGATAAATCCGATTTATGTTGAACAATCTCTGGATTATCTACCCGAGGGTGTAGCTGGAATCGGTTTAGGTGCAGAAGGCTTTCAGTTTCCAGATGATGATGAAGTAGTTGCATCTGATGAGTTGGGGACTTCACATGGATTTCTTGGAACCTCAGAGCTGGTGGAAGGTACTTCAGACATGGGAATCAAAGATCTGAAAGGGAAGAATGTAATAGGTTCTGAACAAGGGGTTAATCCAGGGTATTTATATCTTCCCCTGAGGATTTATTGAAGCAGAAAAGCACCCAGAGTTCTCATCTTCCTATTGGTGAAAGCGTTTCAAAACAAGATGTATGGAGCATAAATTTGATGCTACTGCTGGTATGCCTAGTTCTAGCAATGAGTTATGGAGTAATCTAGAAACCTATGACATTCCAGAGTTGGGAGTAACCGGGGGTTATCTGATGTCTGGGATCTCGGGTTTTTGCAAGCAGCAGAAGATTCAGGCACTGAAAAATGGCCAGCTGAGGAATTTCCTTTTGATAATCCAAGCACTCAGAATCAAGCTGCACAGCTAGAGGCCAGCTGAGGAATTTCCTTTTGATAATCCAAGCACTCAGAATCAAGCTGCACAGCTAGAAGATAAAAGTCTAAGAAGACAGACCCATAAGGGTTCATTTGCCCTGGCAGATAATGATGCCCTTGTGGATCATAGTGATATTAGTGATATTCATTTATTAGGATTAATGGTTCCCATTTTTTTTTCTAATATTACTTTTGCATATTCTGTCCTTTCTATTTTTTTGAATTTTTAAAAGGAATCTTGGTAATTTCAATTATAAGTTAACTCTTTGAATTGAGTTTATCTGTTGATGTGTTCCGTATGATGCGTCGCACTTGGAATTGCAGGTTTTCCACTTTACCGGTGTGTTTTGAGGTTAGGAAAATATTGCAGGTTGAGTCGAAGAACTGGACATCCACTCAGCTTGGTGGCATGATCTTTGTCCCATCTTCATTTCATCACTTTGCTTGGAATCTGCTTGTTAAATTGAGTTCTTCCATTGATGCTATATCTTTGTGTTAGTATAGTTGTGTACTGCTTCTGTTAAAATCCTCATAGCATATTTCCTTTACGTGCAGGTCGCCGAGCTGCAGCGAACAGGGTCAAGAGGACTCGACCGGCGACAAAGGATCTCCACAAAGACTGGAAACTACTAGGATTTTCTTGGCTTTTGCAGAAACACTGGAAACTACTAGGATATTCAGTAAATATCATATGCAATGTTTTGCCAGTATTTACCTATACAGTTTAAGAATTTTATGTTGTTCGAGCTCAATGGAACTGCAGTATCACCAAATCCATTCAGTGGCCTGCTTTAGATTGAAGTGTTTGGTCTTACTATGAATTCGGTTATTATTTGAATATATTTGATTCCTTCGGTTTGCAGTCGCATGTTCAAAAATTGTAATTATCTAAATTGAATTAAATTTTATTTTTATATAATTTATAATTTTGAAGGGTATAAATTAAATATTATATACTTAAATCAATGAAAGAAAACATTTGAAATATAACATAAAATTATGATTTGGTTTGATTCGGTTACCTCTGTTATTTTGTTCAGTTTCTTAAAAAATCAGAATAATAAATGAAAACAGAGGGACGAAGTTTATTTTTTCTGTTTTTCAATCCTTATTCCTCCCTCACCTGGCTTTCTTTTCGTTACAACATTTTTTGTATTATGGATGTGATTAGCATTATGAAGAAGAATTAGTCCGATGAAGGTTTACTTTATTGGTTAGAGCAGATAAAGAAACTAGCTTTGCAGGTTCCCAGTGACAAAAAGTTGTCATCACTCATCTCTTAGACCAGCAATCTAGATCATTGAAAAGGAACTTGGATTTGCTCCTTTGACAAATGGTTCATCTTCAGGAACCACAGCATCTAGACCTGATCCATCATCTCAGTGTCCACAGCCTAGCATTCACATAAATCCGAAGTATCTAGAGGAGCAATGTCTTCAACAATCAAGCAGGGTAAATTTTACTTTCTTATTTTTTGGCATGTTACCAATAAGATTTTATTATTCAGTATATTTCTGAAACATTTATGGAGGATGGAGATCTGCCCATGTTTATAAAGATGACATGTTTAGAATCCCTTGATGCCATTCCTTCTACTCCAAGGAATCATCTAAATCGATACCTCCATTGCTAACATTTTTCTTATCATAATCATCAACGAAATTGTTCTCATTTTTGTAGTGATTTTAATGCTTATTGAAGGATTTATTATTGATTTGGTTTTACATGATGTAGGTGAAAGGTATGGTTAATGATATATCTGGAACTTGGGCTGACTCAAAGGAGGACTCTGTGGGGCTAGACAGAACATTCTGGAAGAAGCAGTAGTGGGCAGTCTAGCAGCTGGAAGAACTCTGAGGAAGAAGAATTTATGTTGGATATGCACTCTAGATTGTCTGAACATGATGTAGTCAAAATCTCCAATAACTCGAGGAAAGATACTTGGACTACTGATGTTTCCGAAAAAATGGTAAAAGCTTGAAAAATGAACAGAAATTTAATTGGATTTCTTAACTTCACTGAACATGTTTCCAGTTTCCTTAACTTGGAAATGTTGAATTTAGGATGTATCTATAAATTATATTGACTGGAAACGCTTAGAATATGTATGTTTATATGCTTTAGGTTTTCAGTACCTTATATACAGTTGGACTGCTTCTAGCTTGTTTAGGGTAAAGACTTGAGATTAACTGCAATTATCATTATGCATATAAAAATCTAAATACAACACATTATCAGTTAGCTGTGTTAATTGGAAAAGAATGTTGTAGATGTTCAATTGTTTTTTCCTTTCTTCTAGTTCTTATTCCTCTAGGAATTGATTTTCTGGAGTATTTGTATTTATTTGGGTTACATTTAATATAAATAACAGGATCTCAAAGGCCAGTTCCTCAAAGAACAAAGCATTCATGATCTGGGGTCATTTCATAGAGAAACTTCTGATTCATTATCCACTGAGCAGAAGGACATCTGCCACTATTGGTGGGTTGCCTGCTGGTGCAAGTTCTTCCCTGGCCAGGATAGGAAGGCAACTAAAAGTAGGTTTATCCCAATTGGGAACCTCATGATTTGGGATTTTGGCAAATGTTGCATCAGGATCCACTCATCCACAGGTACTTTTGAACAGCAGCGTTTTCAGTCCTTAGGAGCTACATCACCACTTGAACAGTCTCCTATGCACCGGCATTCACCTTCACTTGTTGCACACGATCCCCATCAACAGTTACATAAATTGGCTTAGCAAGACTATGTACAAGCTCATTCTTCGGGCAAGTTAAATGTTGGGTCTCAGAAACACTCTCCTCAGACCTCTGCATCAATTTCTTCTGTTCAACCTAGCCACTATAATACCTTTTCACGGACACCGCAACCAGAATTCGTGCAGTCAGAACCTTCTGGCCAGTCTAAGATCTCCAATGTTGGAGCAGCCTTGACAATGGCAAATGCATCACAGAGCATACCAACCTACCTGTTGTTGGAACTTCAGAAGTGTCAAGCACAAGTAGCCTATTGGCAGCTGTAATGAAGAGTGGGATCCTCTTCAGCTATTCATTTATTCGTAGCCTTCCAAATAAGATTTCTAAAGACGTGGGGCAAATGCCATCATTGCCTTATCTTCCAAATGGGCCTTCGCCTTCTGGTTTTGCAACATCAGGCATTAGGATATCAGGTGCTGCATCCCATGATGCACTATCTGCTGCTACAAATAGTTCTCATGGAGAAGTGGAATAGCTGCAGGAACTTCAGATGCAGAAGGCAAGGCTTCGATCCCAGTTTTTAACCTTTTGAGCTCATTGGTTGCCAAAGGTCTAATATCTGCATCAAAGAAGGATGCTTCATCTCTCTCATGTCTTCAGATGCCTACTCAAATGCAGAAGAAGAGCCAGGGAATGGAGAAGCCAACTCAATTGCTGAACAAGAGCTTGGATGTTTCTACCAGTAGCTCTTTGCCAGCTTCTCCCATTTCTAGTTCAATGGTTGTTCCTCATTCCTCCGTCATGGATGTTGTAATATCCCAAATTTTGAAATGGTGACTGAATATAAATTTTAAAAGTTTAGAGACTAAAGTGTAAAATTGTAAAACTTTAAGGACTAAAAATGTAAAATTTCAAAAGTTAAATTTTTGGATTTGTGAATTAGTAGTTTAGCTCAAGACAATTAGTTTAGAGGGGTTCAGAATTTTGATATGGAGTTTGCATACAAGTTTAGTAAAGGATAAAGATCGATATATTATTCGAATAATCGGATCAAATCGGAAGATTACAAAAATTTGAAGGAAGGTAGACTTGGGTGGGAGAATTATATGGATATTTTTAATTAGTGGAATTTAAGTTGGATTGGTGTAATTTGGTGAGAATTGCACTATAAATTAAAATAGTGCAATTAAGTGACTAAAATTAGAGGGTCAAAAAAGAAAAATTGAGGAATGAGAATTTTATAGCTTTTTAATACTATTAAAATAGAGATGAAAGAATGTCATGGATGTAATTTTAGGAATTAATTAAGGGTAATTTTGGTATTTGGCCCAAAAGAATAAAAATCATTTAATTAGTTTTAAAAGTTAATAATTGGAAAAAAAATTTAGAATTCACGTGAAACTCTATCATTTTCTCTAGCAACTAGATGAAACTTTATAGCCAAGACTGTGATCATAAATCAAGTCAAAGCGAGCAAAAAGAAAGAGATAAAAGAGCGGAGTGAAAGCAAAACTGACACTAAGATTTACTAATAAGGAAAAGGTGAGTGCATTTAATTCGTGTTTGAGTTATCGTACAAATATTGGCTTGCGATGAGCCAGTGACGGAGTTACTACGATAAAAAGTGACTCCTAATGTTATGTGAATTATGATTCTAGCCTAAAGGTTCATTTAGTAAGCTTACAAAATTATGAAATTTAGCCAAGGATGCTAATTAATGAAAGTTGTCTAGAAATTTGAATTTGAACAGTGAGTTTAGAAATTCACCATAAATTATAAATAATTGATTAAAGGATGATCTCTAAACCTTTAGATTCTTATATCAGTCTAGTTTCATTTAAAACAAACAGTGACTGATCTCGAGGTGTACACAAATAGATATGAATTTTTAATCAGTGATAGATCAGAAAATAGGGCAGCAGAATTCTGCCGAAACAACTTCTATCAGTCAACTTTGAAAATTCACTAAAAATTGTACAAGTGAAACTAGACGGAGTGCCTTATATGGTGAGAATTGTATTCGAGTCTAGTTTCCATTAGTATAAATAGAATAATTTTTCAGTAGATAAATTAATACAGAATAATATTTGTTTAAAGGTAGTGCAAACTGTCAGAATATAAAATTTTGATAAAATGTATATTGAAAGTAATGAAAGGCAAAAAATTTAAATCTAAAACTTAGTGAGGCTTATATTTTGATTTTAAATAATAGTAATAAAGTGTTAAAAGTGAATCCAATTTGTTTATTTGATTATTTTTATAGTCAATGACGACTTGCGATAAGTCAATCTCATTTTATTTTTCAGTATGATTTATAAATTTTCAGTATGGAATATTTTTATAATATTTTGTTTTATCAAGTTTTATGATTAATTTTGGGTATGAACTACCCAAGTATGATATTTAAGATGATGAAATCTAAATGTTTACAGTTATCAGATGATTTTCAGTGATCATATGATTTTCAGTTATCAGATGATTTACAGTTATTAGATAATTATAAGACCATATATTTCACAGTTATCAGATACAGAATAATAAATGATTCTATGATAATAAGGATAAGCTCATTGTATGTTGCATTGAGAGTCATAGATACATTTGGCAAGCCATTAAGTGAGTGCTTATCAGTTCAGTTTTAGTACATTTGTGTATCAATGTTCAATTATCAGTTCAGCTTTGGTACATTCGTGTATCAGTGTTCAGCATCGTTGGTGCTCATTCAGGTTATGATTGCACTAAAGTGCATCATATCTTAGTTTCAGTTATGATTCGGCATCGTGTTGTGCCTAGTGTGCACCATAAACTCACGTACCTTATATTACAACAACAACAACAACAACAACAACAAAACCCTATTTCCATATACAATGGGGTAAGGGGGAGGTAGGGTAGTAGGCTGCTCCCAACGCCCGGTTGAGGACAGCTTCCGTAGAAGACCTCGGGCAGTCAGAAAAATTAAAAAATAAAGATAAAAATCCAATGCATGTATAAATAAATAAATTAATAAATACATAGTTGAACAGTCATCATATGCAGTTTTCATACGTGCTTCTGTAATGGGAAGTAATCCATGCAAATAAGTCCCTGTGTAAAAATCTCTGCATATAGACAGTAACGTAATTCCCGGCTAAATTTAGAAAGAGAAAACATGAAGAGAAGGAAACACAGAAGTCATCGATAGCAAGTTATGAGAAGTAATAAAGTCAAATAGGTTAAAACCTAAACTAAAGCAACACTACTCCGCTACCCTAATTCTAATCCTTCATAAATTCCAATGACAGAAACGAATAAAAAGTAGAAGTCATGGAAATTACTACAGAGGCATTAAAAAGAAGACAGAGTTGCTACACCCTATGGCTGTGACCCACAACTACTCGGCTACCCTGGTCTTAAGTCTCAATAATTTCCTATCAGAGGTCATGTCCTCGGTAAGGGCTAAATCCTTCAAATCTGATCTCAAGCACTCTAACCACTTCCTCCTTGGCCGTCCTCTCCTTCTGGTACCCTCGACTGTAATCGACTCTACCCTCCTGACCGCATCCGACGGTTGTCGCTTAAGGACATGCCCAAACCACCGTAGTCTTCTCTTACATATACATTGGGCTATCGCAAATGTGAAAATTATGACAGTATGTGAAAGAAAAGAACATAGACTTGAAAAGAAAGTTTTGAAATATGTTTGAATGAATAACATAAGTTATTTATGATATTCGATGTTGACTTACATGATTTTTGATAAAATCATGAGATGATGATTTTCAGGTTTTCAGAAGGAAAAACAACTTGACCAACCTGATTTAAAGTTTAATGTTTTTATTTAAATTACAGTTTGTTTCTTATATTTTATGAAATTTATGGTTTTATATCACTTTAATTATATTTCTATCTCACTAAGTTTTACTTAGCGCCTGATGATTTTCATGCGTAGGTTCGAATAAAGTAGAGATCGTGAAGTAAGGAGCTTGCTAGCATCTTATGCAAATTCAAACCTACCGACAGTATCAGTAAGACATCCTAACTTTGACTTATTAGTGGAATGTACATTATATTTGTTGGGTTGCCTTATTTAATTTATTTTAAAAGGGTTTGTAATAGTAATTAGGGTTATTTTCTTTAGTTTTGTCTAATTTTAGTATTAATCATATTTATGAGTGAATATTATAAATGTTATATTTTAAATGGTTTAAAACGCAACAGAATTAGGCAGTTGTATTTGGATATGAAACAACACTGAAATGCATAGTTACTGATTGAAATCATATTAATTTTCAATGATCAAATAATGTTTTATAAATTTTTATGATTAAGGAATAATCTTTTAAAGTTAAAAAGGAAATTATTAAATAAAATAAAAATTTTAAGCATTTAAGTTTAGAATATGCCAGTTGAGTTGCTGTGACATTTGTAGCTTGTATTACGAGACATATATGAGCTATGGGTGTTACATATGCGGTATCATTTGCCGAACCTGGTAGCCTCACATAACTCCACCTCAATGGAAGTAGAAAACCTCATAGGAATAGGATTCAGGCCAAATATATACGAGACATATATGAGCTTGATAGACACTTAGATAAGCATGCCATGAGAAAGACAGAATCAGAAGGGTCTGATAGGGCATTGAGGCCAGGGGATGATATGCAAGGTCAGACAATT
Source organism: Hibiscus syriacus (assembly GCF_006381635.1). Lineage (NCBI taxonomy): Eukaryota > Viridiplantae > Streptophyta > Magnoliopsida > Malvales > Malvaceae > Hibiscus > Hibiscus syriacus. Next base: position 1,864,823 of record NW_024063349.1, read on the forward strand.
GGATTGTTGGGAAGCCTGGCCAATTGGTATTTGAATCTGCTGGTTCTGTGAACCAGTTGGAAAAGACAACATAAGAGGCTAAGCTTATAAGGTTCCTGCTGATGAAAATCAGTATGCATGCCTTTTATGTTTTGGATTCTATTCTAATATAGTATAATATGTTAATCAGATTTTGATATTAGATTCTTAAGCTTTTAATTACTTCACCAGAGAAATATTTTTGTATGGTCTGACCATCAACATTTGTTCTATCAATTTCATTAGTTACATAATAAATCATTTTGGCTTAAACAGGAAGGGTCAAAATCATTGGAGAGTGTCAAATGTGAACAAAACATTATGGTTTCTGTAAACTGATAAAAATAGTAGTAATTTTTCCCAACTACCTTCACCATTTTGTCAAACCCATCACTTAAATTGTCCTCTTTTTCAACTTGCAAAAGTCAATTCAGTTCACATTTCTACATTCATTCCCCCCCCCCCCCGCTCTACACTATTTATTGCTTGGAAATGAGTATCTGTCAATTATTCGAGTAGCTATGTCTACATTATATATGGTAAAAATGTCTACTTTGCACTTTATTTTAAATCCTAATGAGCAATTGTAAAATTCATATTCATATTTAAATTTCATGTTTTGTTTTTGTTTTATGTGTGATATAAAAACACCATTTTTTATATTAAAAAAATTAAGATTATGTTATTTTGTTTTGATAATTGAACTGGATTGGTAGTGTCCAAATTTTCTAGATTTTGAGTTTCTTAATTAAGACATAATATAAAAATTAGTCCATAACATTTACCAAATAGTTATTTTCTTCCCCAATGTTTCATTTCAGGGTAACATTTAATAGAATAATCATTTTGTCCTTTTTTCTGAGATATTTTAGCCCTCAACGTTTCATTTTAGGTTAAAAAGACTCATGTTTTTTAGTGTTAATCATGTGTTAACTAATGATTTTCATCCATAGCGAAAGCTTTTCGCCCCAAAGTGAAACTTTGGGAGCCAAAATACTCCGAAAAAAATAGATGCCAAAATGATCATTTTAGTAAACGTTAGGGGCTATTTTTAGCATTATACCCATTCATAATATATGAACATCTTCACAAAATTTACATTCATTCAAGAGAACACATTTTAAAATTAAATTTATATTTGTAATTTTTCAAAATTTTAGATAATATATTATTTAAAAAATACTAATACCGAGCGTTGTGGAGATATTTTAATCTTTCATATATGTAACCGACTCTTAAATCTAACTTTTACTTTGATTTTAAACGTAGAACTCCTAAATTGTCATTTTATATAGATTTTCAAAAATCTTTGTAAATGACGATTTTATAGATGTTCGATCATACATAGTTCAAAAGAATTTATGGTGATCATATCAATTAAAAATACGCTTTTCAAGAAAACTATGTTCGTACCTAAGAATTGTTTCGATAATAATTTGTTCATACTTATAATTTGAACACGATAACATATGTTACAGATTCAAAAGTTAGGCACTGAAACTTTACGTATTAACACGTATAGATTTTTAAAAATGTCATATACTTAATTGTACTAAAAAAATTTCAATATATAATTACACAATTAAAAAAAATTAAATATTCAATCACACAATTAAAAATTATTCTGTTGCACATAAAGTTATATACCAAAAAATATATTTTATTTTCTAGAAACTAATTATAAATCGATTTACAGTCGGAATCCCTTGTGAACTACAGTGTTCATCAAACTTCAAACAAATATAATAAGTTGAAAAGTTCGTCTTTCCATGCTTACAGATCAAAGGATTAAACAGCTATATATGACCATTTGTATATTTGTTTTAAATATTCTAACATGTTATAATTGTATATATATATATATATATTTTATAAAATTTAATACATTAATAATTTATATTTATATAAGTTTGATGTGACGTGCATGATAATTTTCTCATGCTAAGGTCAATATAGAAGACTTTCAGTTCTCTTTTTGCTGAATTTGAATCATAATGGGATAGTCAAAAGAAAACAGTCAAATTAACGGATTGGTTTAAGTGATATGCAGTTTGACATTCAAGTAGATTTCGAATTCGATGTTTTGTGTATGTAAAAAGTTTTCATTAGAAAACTTATTCAATGCAATCAAATGTACGATACGAATTGGTCTAAATTAATCATAAAACTGTAAAATAACAAAAGGAAAAAAAAAGGGAAAACAGCCAAATAGGAGAAGGTTGTTTAACAGAAACATGAATTTAGCTATTAATACAATTATTACCTCTTTTATTAAATGCGTTAACCATTATTTCAACTCCAATTTTAATCCACCTAGAGACGAGATTAAACGTCACCACTCACCACCATGTATATAATTCTTTTATATTCGTATTATCAAACGACCTTGGTAGTAAAAGGAATAGTTGTTATTCTTAAAGATCTCATGTTCGCATACGATGTTTATGATAGTATTTAAATGTTCATTGTCAAACAATTAAAAATATTTCAAATAAATACCACATTTTAATCATCCTAAAATATTCAAATAATAATAATTCTTTCTCCTCTAATACTTTATTTTCCTCTAAAATAAATATTTAAATAAATAAAATCTCATTTAAATTAATGATTATTTAAGTATGTACCTGAACCGATCAAATTATTGGTGACCAATACTCCATACACAACTAAAAAGTCAAAATTATCAAGTAAAAAAATCTAGATTCGGGTTAATATTATTTTGGATATCTTAATAAAATATAAATAGGATTATTGTTATCAGATATATTAATAATAGAAAAAAATCACACGTAGTATTCAAATTAGTGACAAGTGTCCAATTAATTTATATTTTAATTTTTTAAATAAACATAAATAACACTTCACATTATTTAAATCCTATTTGTGAAAAAAAGAATCTCACTATCATTGCACTAATTAATAGTCCATATAAATCTACCATACATAACTTCAAAAAAATTAAGATACATGCCATATTTAAATTTTTGTTGTTGTAATAGTTTAGAGATAACATTTAATACATCGTTAGTGTATAAGGCTTACACACTAATTTTTAGATATAATTATATATTTTTTTTGGATAATCTATAATTATATTTTAATTATAGTTTTTCGTTTTTTATTAATTAAACTTTTATTTTTTAATTATATTTTAAGAATCCTTTTAAATAATTTAAGTAATAAAAGGATGTTATTCTCTCTAAAGAACCTAGATTCGAGCAACAGTATCTATAGTGTGTGTATATGTTTTCATTTTTCTAAAACTTTTTTTTGAACATATATTACTTTATAATCACCTTAGAATATTCAAAAAAAATATTTTAAATCAAAATATTTTATTACGATATAATAATGATAACCAAGTATTATGACTTTCAAGTTCATAGACTTTACCTACTTGAATCTAATTGTTAGAAGTTAATTCATTTTGATTAATTAAAAAATATATTTTGATTATTCTTATTTAATTAAGTTAATGATGTATTATAAAACAAAAGTTCAAGATGTATTATAAAACAAAAGTTCAAGATGTATTATAAAACAAAAGTTCATGATGTCTTGCAATTTGTATAGAAATAGTGAATGAATGAAACATAAATGGACAAAAATGATATTTTTAAAAGTTAAATATTCTATAGATTTATTTTCCTTTGAATTTTCCCCAATAATAGAAGATAGTGTAAGACTGAAAACAAGTGAGGATTCCCAAATCTTTTTACTTTCTTTCATTTTTATTAAAAAATAATGGAAAGTACAATGATCTCATAAAAAAAATATAAAATAGACATTAAGATTTACGTGAAAAATCTTTTTAAAAAAATCAAAAGTAGAATAATTTTTTTATTAACGTATAAAATAAAATAATACAAGAGAATTTGCAAAAACTATTTAATTTCTAACTTTAGTCCCTGATATCTATTCAAGAATAAAATACATCATATGCTAATAAACTATGTTGAAATGGCCGGTTTGGTAATTCTTTTTTTAAAAGTTATAAAATGTTATTAAATTTATCAAATTGTTATAAAATAGAGTCATTACGATATTATAATAATTGTAAATTTTTGATAAATTTAATGATATTTTTAAAACAATTCGATAAAATTTAATGATTATTTTATAATAATTTAATATATTTAATAATTATTTTATAATTTTAAATTTAATAATTAAAATCACCATTTAAATATAATTAAATGATCTCTTATGTCCTCTTGAATAGAAAAAAAGAGAGTAGAGGAGTATTTATGTGAGGATCAACTTGCAACTTACAACTTGCAAACAACCATAAGTAGGATCGTAAATGAGTCAAGAAGAATTTGAGTATTGCTAAATCCAATTCGACGCATAAAATGTAACAATAAACTTTATTCGAATTATAAATAAAAATTAAAGTTTGACTCGACTCGAAAGTTCGCGAGCTTAAATTTTCAAGTTCAACTCGAAATCAAAAATTAAAGCTTGACTCAAGCTCAAAAAAACTTGAACTCGAAATATTCTTAAACTTAACTCAATTGGAACTAGAACCTGAATCTTAAATATATGAAAACCTTATATTATATTTTTTAGAAAAAGAACAACATACTAGTATTAATATTATTAATAATTTAATTTAAAAATTATAAAAAATTTAATATATTATTTTATCAAATTACTCGCGAACATTTTAAATCGAACATTAAATAACTCGTTTCGACTCATTAAAAATTAAAATCGAGTCTAAATTTAAATCAAATCTATTTAATTGAAAATCAATCTCAAATAACTTATTAGCGATATAATTTTATTTACAACCCTAGCCATAAGTAGAGGCTTCTCTTTGTTTATATCCTTCGGCTTGAATCCTTCTTATCCATTGAAATCAAGCTGTTTCTTTCAGCTTCTCTTTTTGGCCAAGATCCGTTTCTTTTACTTTACTTCTGAACTAGATCTATGCAGTTACCGCTTACCCATTTCTTTTCAATCTTTCTTCTTTCTGGGTTTGTGATCTTTCTCTTATTCGATTGATCGTATCTTTGAAAATTCCAAGAATCTTCAGATCCCAGATCTTCCTGGGGCGCAGTTGAAATAATTCTTCAGATCCACTGACTTTTAAATTTTTTTTTTCGTTTTATTCATTGAATCCCAAGAATCTTCAGATCCCAGATCTTCCTGGGGTTTTATCATTCTCGATACTTCCATCGTAATTTGGGAAATTGGTTTAGAATCAGGGGACACCGTTTATTATTATATTTTTTGCTTATTTGAATCTAATTTTCTGTATTTTTAGTATTATTATTTGTTTTCAGCTCAGTTTTCTCGCACTTCCGAACGAACTTTCCAGGCTCAATTTCTTCCGTCTTGCAGTTCGATCGGACCACATTCCTCGTAGAGCAACGATCACCTTCGTCAGCGGTTTAATTTTTGAACAAAAATTCTGGGTTTTCTCTTTTTCTTCTAATTTCATAAGATTTTGCATGCTAATTTCTTGATAGGTAAAGGTTTGATTTTGTGTTATAGCACGGTTTTTATCAGATTTTTATCTGAACAAAGATTGTTAATTTCGCATCTACGAATTTTGATATATCCCTTTTAGCTCTGTCGTTGTTTTGCATATCCCTTGCATATTTTTGTACTTAATATTTCTTAATCTTGTTGTTGTTGGATCTGCTTTCTTTGACTTAGCTTCTTGCTGTTTTTTCTCTTGTTTTTATACTGATCTTTTTTTACCAGCTTTGGGTTTTATGTTTTTCAATTAGTTGAGTAGGATTTCATTACTCTTATATCTCGTGTTACAATTTTAATCCTTTTTTACTTAGCTCGGATATTTATTAAACATTTTAAATTATAGTTTCTAGATATTGGCCTATAGTTAAATAAGATAGTATTATTTTTTCTTAAAATCCTATTAAGTAACCAACTAGGATTTTTAGTACTCCTCAATTTTCTAGCGTTTTATTAGTGCTTCTTCTATCTTATTTGGATTCTTTTTTCATAGTTCCTCATAGCTTCGGTTACAGATGATTACTTGAGGTCATGTCATTCTTTTAGATCCCATGGGGGTATAGGGGGAGGGCTCGACAGAGTGGTGACAAGGAGACTAGATTAAGAGTTTGCTCGCTGAATGTAGGCACATTAAATGCTAGCTGCTGGAGCTGACCGACGTACTTAATAATAGAAAATAGATTTTGCATGTATTCAGGAGACTAGGTGGAAAGGGTCTCGCGCCAGAGAGTGCATGGGTACAAGTTGTGGTATTCAGGCGTAGATAACACTAGAAATGGGTGGGTATCTTGGCATCCTCTAGCACAAGGAAATTAGTTGAAGTTTGCAGATACCGGGATAAGATCATGATGATTAAGTTATTATAGAAGAGGAAGTAGTGAATGTCCTTTCAGTGTACGCCCCACGTTGGCCTAGGGAGGGGGAGAAACGTTGCTTCTTGGGATCAGTTAGATATACTTAGGAGCATTCCGGAGGACCAAAGAGTTTTCATAGGGGGACTTCAATGGCCATATAGAAGTGCAACCGACGGGTATGACGTGTTCATGGGGGTTTCGATTATGGCAGCAGGAACGATGGGGGGCGTACGTTGCTTGATTTTGCTACTGCTCACGATTTGGTGATCACTAACTCCTTCTTTAATAAGAGAGATGCGAACTTGATTACGTTTCATAGTGGGGGACATTGTACCCAAATCGACTACATCTTGATTAGAATCAGGAACGATGGGCTTGCATTGACTGTAAGGTGTTCCCTGAAGAGGCATGTGCATCACAACACAAATTGTTGGTTTTGGTGTACCGCGTACCCCACGGGCGAGCACTCATAGGAGAGCTAAACTTGGTAAACCTAGGATCCTCTGGAAGAACTTACATGGAGCGACAACTGATGACTTTAGGAGTAAGGTTTTGTCTAATACAAGTTTTGAAACTACAAACTCAAAAAATGCAGATATGTTATGGAAAAATATGGCAAATTCCATCAGAGATGTTGGCAAAAATACCCTTGGGTTGTCGACGGGGAAGGCCAAGGAACATAAAAAATCGTGTGGGTGGAACGACGAAGTCCAAACTAAGGTGAAGACAAAACAAACTTGCTTCAAGGAGTTTCTACAATGCAATGACGACGAAGAAAGGTCGAGAGCTAAACAAAGATACCAGGAGGCAAAGCGGAAGCCAAGAAAACGGTAGCTAAAGCAAGGATAAGGCATACGAGGAAATGTACAAGAGATTAGACACCAAGGAAGGACAAAATGGCTTCTTCAGACTTGCAAATCTAGGGAGATTAGGAAAAAGGATCTAGGTAACATTAGGTTTATTAGGACAACAATGGTGTTCTTTTAGCGAAAGATCACGATATTAAGAGGGTTTGGGGTAGTTACTTCTTTGGCTTATTTAATGACGGTGCCTCTCCATGTAGAGATAGTATCGTTGATGGGTTAGCCGACTATCATACTACGGCCAATGACTGCCCTACAAGTAGGATTGGGTTTGAGGAAGTCAAAATGGCTCTTAGAAGATGGGAAGGGACAAAGCTGTCGGTCCTGATCAAATTCCTATCACTGTGTGGTTGGCCCTAGGAGAAGAGGGAGTTAAGTGGTTGACCAACATCTTTAGTATTATTTTAGAGACTGCCATGCCAGAGGAGTGGAGAGTCCACGGTGATACCAATCTATAAAAATAAAGGAGATCCCCAACGTTGTGGTAACTACAGAGGTATTAAACTCCTCAGCCATACCATGAAGCTATGGAAAGGGTGATAGAGCTAGGTTGAGACAAGTTACTAGGGTTTCGGAAACCAATTTGGCTTTATGCAGGCAGCTCTACCACGGAGGCGATTCATCTACTTCGACGGCTTATGGAGAAATATAGGGAAAAGTCTAGAGATCTTCACATGGCGTTCATTGACCTTGAGAAGGCTTATGATAGTGTTCCCCGCGATACGATCTGGAAGACTTTGGAAACGAGACGGATCCCAACTGCTTATAACTGGGCGATTCGTGATATGTACTGTAGATCTACTACTTACGTCAGGATTACATTGGCGACACCGAGCATTCCCGGTGGAAATTGGACTCCACCAGGGTCGGCTCTTAGCCCTACATCTTCGCCTTGATTATGACGACATCTATTGTGCGACACCAGACGTGTACCATGGTGTATGCTTTTCGCTGACGACATTGTCTTAGTTGCTGAAACAAAATCTGAGTTGAATAGTAGACTGGCTACCTGGAAGACTGCTTTGGAAGAAAAAGGTTTAAGGATCAATATTGAAAAGACAGAATATTTATGTTCAAACTCAATGGGAACCAAAACGATGAAGATGTAGAAGTATGCATAGAGGACAACGTTCTCCCCCTCAAAGGATTGTTTCAAGTACCTAGGGTCTATGATACATAAAGATGGGGTGTAGATGATGACGTTACACACCGTATAAAGGCGGGATGGCTAAAGTGGAGGGCTGCTACTGGAGTGCTGTGTGACAAGAAGGTCCCTCTAAAACTTAAGGGAAAATTTTATAGAATGGCAATAAGACCAGTGCTGTTGTATGGATCAGAATGTTGGGCAACCAAGAAGGATCACGTAAGGAGGATTGAGGCCGCAAAATGAGAATGCTTCGATGGACATGTGGTAGGACTCTGAGGGATATGACGACAAACTATGCTATTAGGATGTCCTTGGGGGTGGTGTCTGTTTCCGAGAAATTGAGGGAGGGAAGACTAAGGTGGTTTGGGCATGTCCTTAGGCGACTACCGTCGGATGCGGTAAGGAGGGTAGAGTCGATTACAGTCGATGGTGCCAGAAGGAAAGGACGACCAAGACGAAAGTGGGAAGACTGCTTGAGATCTGATTTGAGGGATTTAGCCCTTACCGAAGACATGACCTCTGATAGGAAAATATGGAGGCTAAAGACTATGGTAGTCGAGTAGTGCGGGTCACATCTATAGGGTGTATCATCTCTGTCTTCTTTTAATGTCTTTGTAGTATTTTCCATGACTTATACTTTTTATACGTTTCTGTTATTGGTATTTATGAAGGATTAGAACTGGCTTGCTAACGTTGACTTCTGTGTATCATTCTTCATGTTTCCTCTTTTAATTTAGCCGGATCTTATGTTTCTGTCTATATGCAGAGATTCTTTCGCAGGGATTATTATGCAGGGATTATTCCCGTTACAGACGCACATATGATTTTTAAATTTTTAATTTTCTGACTGCCGGAGGTCTTCCACGAAAGCTACTCTCAACCTGGCGTTGGGGGTAGCCTACTACCCTACCTCCCCCTTACCCCATACATATGGGAATTGGGTTTTGTTGTTGTTGTTGTTGTTTCTGAACTATGTGCTCCGAGCTTTAGTAAAAACAATTTTAAAATATCTCGTGACTATAAAAATAATAATAACTTTAACTCATATTGCCTCTTCAATCTCTAGTAACTATAAAACGCCCTTCCATGTATGTTTTCTTCCCAGATTTCCCCCCTCTTTTCCATTTTTGTCCAATATGGGTAGGTCGTTCAACTCGGTGACTCGTCCACGTTCGACACTGATCCTTTTCTTACTCATCATTCCATTTCTCTGCATGTTGACATGGCCATGCACCGCCGCCGCCGCCCAAGAGCTTCACAAAGGCTTTGAAGCCAACCCAAATCCTTCGATCTCCTCCTTCCAACCTCTCCTCAATGATTCTTCAGGCAAGTTCTCCTTCGGTTTGCTCCGAGTCAACTCAACCCAACTCGCTCTCGCTGTCCTCCACGTACCTTCTAGTGAAACCCTGTGGATCGCCAACTCTACCACCTTACCTCGGTGGTCCGACCACACAAAGGTCTTCTTCAATGGCAGTCTTGTGATTTCAGATCCGCGGACAAGGACGTTTTGGTCCACTCAAACACAAGGTGACAAACTTGTCCTCCTCAATAACTCCAATCTCCAGATACAGAAAGCCCTCGACAACAGCAACAATTTCCCAACTATTTTATGGCAGAGTTTCGATCATCCCACAAATACCCTTGTCGAAACTCAAAATTTCACTTCTACCATGACCATCGTTTCTTCAAATGGCCTGTATTCAATGCGTCTTGGCAACTATTTCATCGGATTATACGCTAAGTTTGATTCCGATTCAGACCAGATTTACTGGAAGCACAAAGCTTTACAAGCCAGAGCTCAGATTATTGAAGGCGGGGGACCGATTCACGTCCGAGTTGACCCGGATGGGTGGTTGGGAATGTACCAAAATGAAACAGCCCCTGTGGACGTTGAATCTTTTAACAGCTTTCAACGAACCCTTGAAGGACTCCTTATGGTCCGGTTAGAACCGGACGGGAACCTGAAAGCTTATTATTGGTCCGGTTCAAGTTGGGGTTTGGATTATGAAGCTATTACTGACACTTGCGAGTTACCTAACCCATGCGGTTCTTACGGGTTGTGCACTCCAGGGACGGGTTGCTCTTGTATGGATAACACCACCGAGTTCTCATCCGGTTCGTGCTCCGGTTCAGCCTCGTATTCGTACGACCCGTGTACCGACCCGAAAAGCCAAAACGACATCAAAATTTCAAGGAGAAAGGGAGTGGATGTGCCGTTTAAGGAGCTAATGAGGTACGAAACGACGCCATCGTTAGAGGAATGTGAAAACACGTGTGAAATGAATTGCAGTTGTTACGGGTCGGTTTATAATAATGCATCCGGGTTTTGCTACATCTTGGATTACCCGATCCAAACCCTGTTGGGAACGGGCGATGATAGCAAAGTTGGGTACTTCAAAATCAGAGAAGAAGCCAAGAAGAAAAGAATATATCCCGGTTTAGGGGTGGGGATCGGTCTGCTGGGAGCGGCTTTATTATGTTTGATAGGGGCAATTGGGTTTGGAAGCTACAAGATATGGGTGAACAAGAGAAGAGTGAACCGGATCTTGGAAGAGGAAACGGGTGGGGCAATGTCCGGCCCGTATAAGGATCTCGGGTCGGCTAGCTTTAGGTCGATCGAGATGTGTAGTGGCAGTCATCGATAGTACAGAAGATTTGACCTAAAGTGCTTTTTTTTTTTGTTTTTTAATAGGAATCGTGTAATTTAATTTTATATTATATTCCGTTGATTTTTATTGAGAATTAAAATAAAGTGAGGATGATGTGAGCAATGACGTATGAATGGGTTTGACTTAAAAAGGACTACTAACTTAAGTTGGCCTAGTGGTAATGATGCGGGGTCCTCCTTCCGGCTGAGTGGGTTTATTTTCTTTTATATATATAAAAGGTATCGTGAAAATATATAGATGAGATTAATAATAGAAAATAAAAATATATTTACTTAAAAAAGAAAATATAAAATCAATCTTAATCATCTATTTTTAATCATCTAACGGTTCTAAATCTGTATATTAAGATAAAGTACACAAATGCTCCCTCAATTATATGATATTTCTTTGTTAAGTCTCTCGACTATTAAAAGTAATAAAATGATCTTTCAACTATAGAGAGTTGCTTTGTTGAATTAATCGACTATTAAAAGTTATAAAATGATCACTTGACTATTTATTATGTTCCAAACTCATCTTTTCCATTAAAAATTTAACGGTTTTCTAACATGGATGCTAACATATTAACTGAGATATGATATTCGTTTGAGATTATGAGATCATGTTTTATCATATTTCAATTAGCAAGTTAACATCCAGCTCCCTATAGTTTGAAACATAATGAAAAATCTACTGACCATTTTATAACTTTAAATAGTAGAAGGACTCAACAAAGCAACTCCCTATAATCGGGGGACCATTTTGTAATTTTTAATAATCGAGGACTTAATAAAGAAATATCATATAATCAGGAAATCATTTGTATAATTTACACTATATTATAATTGTCTTGAATAATTATAAAATAATATTTATTTAAAATTTATTTTAATCGTTGATAAAGTATATATACTCGATAAATATAATTGTTTGATCTTTAAAGAAATTAACATTTATTTTATTATTGAAGTTATACTGAAGTCGTACGATGAATTATGTTCGATCTTTTTCGAGCCAAATGGAAATGAAAAAGCTAAATTGCAAAGGGAGGATCTTGATAAACTACCTACCTTTATGTAGCGTAGTGTGTTTTCCCTGGATTTAGATGAGAGGATAATGGGTTCTTCACGTGAGATCATGTGGGCCACACTTTGATATGGATCTATTTGCCTACTTTATGTATCTATCTATCTATCTATATTATTATCATTATTCCAAGGCTAATGATAAGATGATGTAAATTGAGTTTATCATAACTTCATTTTAATTGAATTTAAAAACCTAAAACTCTTCATGTCTTATGTGTTGTGCGGAGGGAATGCTAAGATATCAACAATGATTCTTGCTTTTTCATTAAATTTTAATTTAAGTGATATGTATATATGGTTTTCTTTTTCAAAATTATTTTAATCGATAATTAAATAATTTTTGAACTCAAGCATTTGGTCGATTGATCGTGATATCAATCTCCAGCAATAATTCAAATCCCAATTTGTAAGAATATTTTATTTATGATATGTGCTTTCGTCACAATGATATGCTCTTGCCAAATAAATATGTTAATTGGAAGAAAAAAATCATACAATTTTATCTGTTTATGCAACCTATCTGTTAATAACAAAAAGGAATATTATTTTTGTAAAGGTTTTGAATTTAATTAGTTTCGTCTACATGATAAATATACTTTGTCGATTGGTTAAAATAATTATAAACAACTTTGATATTGATTCGATTTAAATAAATATTAATTTACTCGTAGTACTAAATCAAAACAATCAATTATTTTAAATTCAATTTAATCTAATTAAAAAAAGTACAATAAATTTCAATTAATTCAAAAATCAATCAAATTATCTGAACTTTGTTCGATTTGATTAATATTTAAAAAAAAGGTTTGATTAACTGTTAAAGAAAAAATTTTGATTAATTCAATTTTGACTAATTCAATTCGATCTATCTAATTAATCATTTGAACACCCCTATATGCACTAAAAATGTCTAAATAAATCTAGGTTTTGTTTCATACTTAACAGTTTAGAAGGTTTAGAAAAATAATGGATGGACTGAAAATGTGTTAGAATGTGTATACACTCATTTTTGTCTGGGGTTTATTATATTATTATTTTTTTCAGATTACAAAATTGGTCCAAATGCCTTTAATTACAAAGGACCCATTTGTAGATGTCCATTTTGGTTCAAGCCCAACAAATACAACTCGAAGTCCAGGAATGAAGCCCACATGTATGAGCCCAAACCCGACTAGGGTTTTTGGACATTCATTTTCTATTGTGCGCCGTCAGTCCACAGCCGTTGGATCTGATTTTAGATTCAATGGTCCATATCTCCCAAATGCATCTCAGCTGCCGTCGCCACCAGTAGATCTGGACCGTCCGATTGGTTCGTGAGATCCACGCGTCTATCTTTCCCCGCTGCATAAGCCGCCGCCGAATGATCCCCACCTCCGTCATCGTCAGCAAATCTGACTGAACAATAAAAAATATACAGCAAATCTGAAAAAAAATCAAACCAAATCAAAACCCATTTAAAAAAGTGGGTTAAATCCCGAAAATCGGGGATTTTATTTACTCCCATATAAGGAAATCGTTCCCCTATGAAAAGCTTACTGATTTCATCTGAAAAATCACCATAAATCGGGCATGCAAGGATGAAATAAAGGGGGAGATTTTAGGTGAAAAAAAGGGAAAAAAAACGAAGAACTCATTTTTTGGCAAAAACGGGGCTATCACTTGTTCATTAGAATCAAAGAGTTCTCTCGAGTCACTAAAGGTAACCCCTCCACCTTTTGGGTGTAGATTTGGATGAGTGGTAAGGATTAGAGGAGATTTTTTTGGATTTGGGGTTTCAAAGGGTTGGTTTTGGGTCAAAGATGGGTGTTTTTGGGTTAGAGTCATTTCACCCCATCTTCGTCGTCGATTTACGGTGACCATAGTTGTTCTTTGCTTCACTCGGCAGCGAGTAACAAAGAACGAGTTGAGAGAACATTTTAGTTCTTTTTTAGGGCTAGGTAAATATGAACAAAATGGTTTTTTGTTGCTTTAGTTTTGGCCTTATATCCCAGCATCAACAAGACAATGTTTTGAGGGGAAAAGGACCATGCATATAACGTATGGGTTAACTACGTGAGGAGGGTTTTAGTTTTGTAAAACTTATGTCTTGGTCACGGAATGAAATTATTTTTTTCTTGATTCGAGCATCAAATTTCTTATTATTTACATTTTAGTCATTTTCTGCCCTATTATGTGTATTGGTTTAATATCCCTTTTAGACTGATGATTTATAATTCATTTTATTTTAATTCTTGACGTACATTAATGAACTTATTAATATTTATGATATGGATCATGAATTTGTTTGACTTTTGTTTTAGTCCTTAAATGCTATTTTAGAATATAAATATTATTTTGTGCTATAGGGCTTAGATCTTAATTTAAGTTCATTTTAATCATTGTTTTGGTTTTACAAGTGAAATTTCATGGGCTTATTACATGTCTGTGCTTTAGTATTTTATCCTTTTATGATTTAATCCTTTTATTATTTAGTTTCATTTTAGTTTTATTACTCTGATTTAAATCATTTAATTAATACATTTTGTTTATTTATTTTTTAATGTTTTATTATTATGTTATACACGTAAATATATTTGCTTAATATTCTGCAATCCCTATATATTAAATTCACATGAATTAGTCTCGTATCAACATGTTGTAGATCTCTCATGTTTGATTAAATATTTTAGTAGTTAGTCCAAACATTTTCAAGAATACTCGACGTAGAATGAGTGTGAAAAACACCACCTTATAGAGGTAGTGCGATTCAATACAATATTCGAACGAAGGGTGAACTTGAAATAAATCGAACATTTTTAATTATTAAATGATAGTAATATTTTATATTTTATTTTATTTTATATTATTCTATTTTATGTTATGTTATTTTTATTTTGTTTTATTTAAATATGATTATTGACAATTTACATTTTTTTTAGATAAAAAAGTAACGAATTATTTCATACAAGTTATGATATTAATTTCTTATTTAATTTAATATTTTTGGGGAGAGAAAATTCTTTTATAGATAAGAAATAGATGTGATAGCCTTCCCAATGGAGGATTGCGAATCTCAATATTTCTTTTCAAATTAAAGGATTTCCCTAATAAATAATTTGAAGCAAATTAATTAAACTTTAATATATGGATATTATACTAACGTTATATTCAATTTCATAGTTTTACTTCATCGACAATGTATAAGCGATTTGGTACCAATTTTGAGCACAATGGTGGTGTTTTTTTCTTCCCCGCGTAACCGACTCCGGGACCTTTTAAATTGAGTTTTTGGTAAATGTAGATCGATTTATGTCCTTTAAATATTTTTTTAATATTTTGAGGTTGAGTTGTTTTAAAATCTCTTAATTATTTTCATAGTATATTTTTGGATAGTTTATGTTAAGATAAATATGATGAAATGACCTACGTAAGTGAGAAGGACTAGTCATATTCTATGAAAAAATGTTGGGCTATTTTTCTTGTATACTTACCAGAATCCTGAGGAAAGAGGGCTATATATATACATTTGTATATACATAGAGGACTTGTGTGGATGAAGGGTTAGTTGTGTGTTATGAGTTCACCCTAATTTTAGAAATTTCAAGACTAGTTTCACTTATCTAAGAGAAGCATTACTCATCATCACTATGTACCAATTCAAGATACGTTCACTAATTCTTAAGCAATTAATCTCGCTATTGCTCTTCTCGTGTTTTAACTTCAAATTTCTCGATTTTACAAAAGAATTATTTTGTATTGGTGGGGGAATGTTGGTAATACAAATAATTTCATATTAAGTATGAACCGTTTGGCGTAGTCCGATTTGGTTCGTATGTTTTTCTTTTAGAGAAGATCCTTCTGGTAAAATATTTATCAGGATTTATATTTTACCATTTATAGCTATTACAAAATATTTACGGTCATTAAAATAATGTTTATGACAATTAATTGTTTGTAATTGCTATTTGATTTTTACCATTTTACCCCTATGTTGAGCCTATAAATGGATGTTCATTTTTCCATATCACATGGCACTACAAAAGAAATTACTCTAATCCTATAAGCAAAGGAATTTTGTTTTGAGATACTCATTGGCATTTTTCCTGAGTGTTGTTTTAAGTTGAGAAAAGGGCAGTACCACCAAAGTCCACTCCATCTTTCGGGCATACGAATTTTGGAGAGCTGTGCTAATCTCACAGGGATATTCGTCTATTGTAGCGATTACACACATCGAGGCGAATTCACTTCTAAGGCAGTGGTTAATACCACAACACGATTATCATTCTAATTGATTATTTTATTTAATATTTTTCTAGTCAGTGCTAACATCTTATTTTGCAGCAGTCAATTTTCCAACACCAATAAGAGTCAAGTTCTAAGTATAACATATTTAGTTGAAAACGTTAACATCAAAATATTCATCATCAAATTGGAAGCTTGAAAAGAGTCTCCAACAAGAAACATAGAATTGAAAGGAAGAAATAGAGACATCAATCAACCCTTATTCCTTTATGATAAATGAATACCATCATCAACTACTTGTGAGGACTGTGGAAATAATTGATCAATTTTTTTCTTTTCTATGTCATAGTTGTAAAGATCATACAAGAAAAAAATAGTCGCATGCTTTTGTTGAGTTAATCGATCGACGAAATAGCCACGAGGGGGTGAATTGACAATTGAAATTTTGGTGGAAGCTTTTGCAGAAAATAGAAAATATTTGAACAGCAATTTAGAGTGGTTCGACTTTCTCAACCAAAGTCTACGTCCACTACCTTATCTATCCACACTAAGGATTTTCCAACAAATTCACTAATTTGTTCTTTCTTTTGAGGACAAAGAGTAACCTTACAACTCCCTCAAAAATTATACCCCAAATTCTTGAGAATACTCTCTCCCAAAGAGAAATACACAAATTTGCAAACTTACAGAAAAACCTCACAAGGCAAGATGTTTGCACAATTCTATAACAAAGAGAAAACACTAAAAAATGAATACAATTGAGCACAACAAG
Organism: Hibiscus syriacus; assembly: GCF_006381635.1. Taxonomy (NCBI): domain Eukaryota; kingdom Viridiplantae; phylum Streptophyta; class Magnoliopsida; order Malvales; family Malvaceae; genus Hibiscus; species Hibiscus syriacus. Next base: position 1,881,921 of record NW_024063349.1, read on the forward strand.
TGTTCTTAAAAGCAAAATGAATATTGAATGAAAATTTGGCTTGAAATGCTCAAACTTGAGGTTTGATACTTTCTCTTTGATTCTCTAGCTTCTCTTCTTAATTCTTGTTGATCAATGGCTCCCAAGCTTGTTTAAATACACCTTGAATCACTTTTGAACATTGTGGATTATTGGTGAAGTCAATAGAGCCGTTATTGTGTAATTATCATTTAAAAATCTAGTTGGGAGCCGTGTGTGAATCGATATACCATCAAGGTGCATCGGTACACTGTGTGTAAAATTCAAATATTTTGACCGTTATAAGACTTAGTGCATCGGTACACTTGGGGTGCATCGGTACACTATTACATTCGATGTTTCAAAAGAGCCAGGAGTGCATCGATGCATGGTCTGTGCATCGGTACACAAAATGCATTCGATGATTCAATAAATTCAAGAGTGCATCAATGTATGGCTGTGCATCGGTACATAAAATGCATTCGAAATAGGGGTGCATTGATACATCAAATAGTGCATCGGTACATCCCTTTGAAAATTTAATTTTTGGCTCGATTTTGGTTCGAAATACTTTGTAAAATTGTTTCAAAAATAATTTAAATTTAAAACTCAATTTTACACTTTAATAAGGATTGGAATTGATATTTGAAAAACTTGGAGTAATATTTTGAAATTCGAATAATTGAATCGAATATACTTTGAAAAAGATTGTAAAATCTTAAAATTCATTTATACTTAATTTGTTATATCGAAACATCAAAATGTTTTCAACAATCTCTCCCTTTTTGATATAACAAAACACTTGAGTAATTTTAAGATTTTATTTGAAAATAATTTTTGAAATCAATTTTGAAAATTACTCCCCCTTACTATATTCTCCCCCCTTTTTGTTAAATCAAAAAGACTCTAAAACGTTTTTAAACAAGATTTGAAAATTTAGCCAATTGATTTTAAATTTAAATATAGCTTAAGATACTAAGATCACAATCAAGAGAAAGGTTAGCCATTAGTTCCATAAATCAATATTCATAAACAATGTGTAAAGGTAAATTGGTCATATTTATCTAAAATGTAAATGATGCAAAAAATTAATAAACCAATATAAATTCAACCAAACCAAATATATAAATATAAGCATTCAAATATATACATCCAAAAATATCCATAACAAAACAGTCCAAAACATCCAAAATGTTTTAACAATGAGTCCTTAGTTCGATCCAAGAAAACTAAAGCAAGGCAAGGTCTAATTATCCAAGGGAGGACCGGGAGAAGGAGGATAATGTGCTCGCATCTTGAGTGTGAGCGCATCTAAACGTTCGCGCATCTCCCGTTGAAATTCCAATTTGTTGAACCCTCATAGCAGTTAGATGGGACTCTATGGATGCAAACCTTAGATCAAATGACTCCACAAACGATCGAAAGTATGGAGGTATTTGTTCCTCTTGTTGTGTCAGCTCGTCCTCGGGCACATGATCGTCGATATCTTGAAATAGCTCTTAAAGTTCTGGATTATCGTCCGCTGCTGGTGCCGGTGGAGGTGGAGCTCGTGAAGAACTAGCTCCCTGTGTTTGCTAAGTGGATCGAACCCATTGGTCACCTTCCTTTTTCCATCCCGATTTCTTTAAGGAAGTGAGATTGATTTGGTTCTGGAGAGGGATGGGAATATCAAGCGAGACCCTAAGCCTGAGTTTGATAAACAAATTACTAAGGAGACAAACGTAAACTAAAGTTTTGACATTTTTGGATGGGATAACGTTTACGGTAACTACTAATTCACTAAAAATGATCTGTGGCAAATTTATTTTCTTGTTATGTTGGATGCAATGTATCCACCATAAATCTATATCTCTAAGGAAAGAGTACCTACCTCCGGATGCTCTAAACCACCAAGAGATCATCAAATAAAGGAATCGCTCATGATGAGTTCTTAGGGTATTTACACTATCCTTAGATTTATAGGGTGTAGCCATTATCTCTTTCTCATTATCTAAACCGTCATTGTCTAGTCCAAACGTGTTTGCGATAGTGTCGGAGTTAATATAAATGAATTGACCTAGAAGATAGGATCAAATTCCTATGGTTACAGTTCGACGCTCGTTTTGGACACATACCGCATTAGAATAGAAAATGCAAACTAATTGATGATAGACAATCGGTTTAAGGTGAAAACGTTTATCAAATTTCCAGGATGTAAGGGTAGGAAGATATTGAAAATTCATATCAGCCATAGATTGAAGTGAGGGAATACGCTCTTCCCGGATTTTGTATGACTCAAAACAATTATGGTACCTATGGTAGAGATCTTGTCTACGACCAGGCACATTAAAACATGAGTTTAGAATAGTCATATTTGAATCATTCAAATTTGGATTTGGATTGGGTGGAGGAATATGAGGTCGATTTTGACTCGAACGATTAGATGATGTCCTAGGGCGTTTAGACATGGTTCAAGAAATTGGAATAGATTAGATACCTGTAATTTTAAAAACATATGAATGCAATATAATCAATCCCAAAACTCAATAAGAGTCCGTAATATTCAAGGTTCTCTAAACCGAATCCTAATGCACAATTTTGAAAACTATGTTTGAAAATGATGTTTGAAAATCAATATGAAGTTTTCAAAAACAACATAATTAAATCAAAAATAATATAATTAAATAAAAAAAATTTTAAAATCAAAACAATATTTTTTTTATTTTGAAAATTCAATTTTTTTTAAAAATTTTTTTGTGTTTTTTGATGACATTAGTTGTAAAATCTAGTTTATAAACATTATATAATCAATTCTCGATACTTAGTTTAACCTAAAACTAATCAAAACTAGTCCTAAGTTCAAAAATCAATAAAACATGGGCTTTTTTGAAATATTACCTTGAAATTCAGATTTTGTTAGAATGAGATGTTGTTTGCATTGAATTAATGATGTTAGCAGGATCAAAAGTTGAAGTATGGACGAATTCCAACTAAATTTGTTGGTTTTGGAGCAATTTTGAGAGTAGAGAGTGAGAGAGAGGGAACGACGATAAGAGGTGTTTTTAAGGGTTTTTGACAAAATGAAGAATTTTAGGGATTATATGCCTAAAACCCGTCGAGTTTATCGATGCACTGCATAGTGTATCGATGCACATTCAAGGAATGCATCGGTGCACATTCAAGGAATGCATCGGTGCACATTCATAGTGTATCGATGCACATTCATAGTGTATCGATGCATATTCAAGGGATGCATCGGTACACTTTCTAGTGTATCGATGCATTGCACATAAAAAATGTTAAAATCCATTTTTAATCATTCAAAATGCTAAATTAATTAGCTCTAGTGGTATTGGCAACTCATATATCGAAAATTAACAATGTTCAATCTAATCTATCTTTAAACATTATTTGAACATATAATTAATTTTCACTAAGAATAATAAACTCCCCCTAACTAATAGCAAATAATGCAATCAAAAGTGTTATTTTTATGATCATTTTTCAATTTTAATTAAAAGTGCTAAAATTATTTTAAACACTAAGTCAAGGTAGGTTGGTTAAACCTAATTCTCTCCTAAGTGTCCAAAATCTTTCTTTATCAAGAGGTTTAGTAAAAATATCCACTAATTGATACAAAGTATCAATATATTCTAGAACTATATCTCCTTTCATGACATGATCTCTAATGAAATAATGTCTAATTTCAATGTGCTTAGTTCTAGAGTGTTGGATGAGATTTTTAGTGAGACAAATAGCACTAGTATTGTCACACTTGATAGGAATGATACCTACTTCAATTCTGTTGCATGTTGTGAGTACTATAAAATATACGCAAATAATGTGCAAGTATATACAATCGCTCAAGTAATACAGTGATAAGTGAGTATCGTCTCCACAGGGATTGGGTGAAATTACGAAAGTCTAACCAAAGCTAAACACTAATCTATCTATGTATAGTTATCTAGTTTTTACTTGCTCGACAGGGCTTTCCTAAAATGTTCTTAAAGGAACCTAACAGAATAGGATGCCAAGGCATCTGCTCTCACTCAACGATGTTGGCCAGCCTACCCTATTGATAAAAACACCCTTTTTAGTCATTGAAATCCTATCCTAATCTCTCCCGAGATCTAAGGGATTAAAGTTGTAATATCCCTAGGCCAGTTCAAAGTCCTTTGGAAATATTATAACCCATTACTTATGAGGATCTTATCTTGCGGTTCTCTCGAATACTTACAAGTATTTCTAGCTTAGGTTTCTCCCGAATACCTAAACTTCATCTAAGAAATGGACATTTCCATGCCTCTTACAAGCCTAGATGGTGAAGCATTCATAAGCAAAGCAAATAAAGAATCAAAATAAACTCAAATATATCATTAAAATAAAGTCTATATATCCATTAAACCAACCACCACCAAATAAGTTAGTTCATGGTGGGGTTCAAAATATCCAAACAAAAAGTCATGTAAATATTCGTTCCAACAACCCACAAATAAATCGAAAAATAGTAGCAAAAAGGGAAGTGAGAAGAAGCCTTCGATGCCCACCGGAGGTCTCCTTGGCCACCATGAATCACCTTAGCTCGCTAGCTCTTCTCGACACCTAGCTCACCACTCCTTAGAGCTTAATCAATGGAGGAAAGCCCAAGGAAAAAGAAAAGGAAAAGGAAATAAAAATCTGATTTTTTTTCTACTCTATGCTTGTGCCTCTTCACGTCTCTTCTCTCTCCTTTTAGGTGTCATTATAATAAAAGGATCTAGGGGTAATGATTAGGTTGTTAGGTGAGAAATACCCCTAGAATCACACCATAAGCATGAACTTAATTCTCCAGGTGGCGTTAGTCCTCTAGAAGGTGGCTACATCAATCATTCCACGTGTAGTGCCAGCTGTCCTCATACAACTGTAACTTTTTGTCATTTTCTACACCAGAAATGCCAAGGCATTTCAATCTGCTTCAACAACGTGTGATGCCGCGGCATTACTTCCCAATGAATCCTTTTTGCTTGCTATTCCTGCACATTATAGACAAACTGCACCTTTCCCTCAAGCAACATCATTAAGAAATAAAATAGCACTACCACCACAAATGCAACTATATGCAACTACATGATCTTAAAATGCCTAAAATGAACTTTTAAACAAACAATAACTTAAGTGAAAAAGGCCTTAAAGTAGCCTTTTTAGGAAGTTAACACACCCCCAAACTTAAATTATTGCTTGTCCTCAAGCAATGGATAGCAGTTACACAAGCAGAATGTCATGGCAATGTTCAATAATAAGACAGTAGGACAAAATTGGATTTCAACCCTCAGAAAAATAGGCTTCAACATGCTAGACATATCAAGTAATCAAGTACTTTTCCCTAGGTTAAGATTCTTTGTGGTCGAGTGTGTGCATGATTGTATCCAATCTATACTTAGCAAACTTAGACAATTTCTAATCAAGTCCCCTAGTTTTTTGTCAAGGCATTTACTTATTCATTAAGCAAATTTTCTTTACTCCCTTTTTTCTTTTCTGATTTTTGATTTTTTTTAACTTGCTGTTACGAAGAGAGTCAGTTCATCACACCTACTCTCCCACACTCTAAGTGAAAGGGAGCATACCTTCCACCCCCAAGCTAGTTAAGTAGAGTCATCCCGTGACTTCTTTCATTCACTCATATGCACAATGCTGCCATTTATTAAAGAAAATTCCAAGCAATGCCACGGCAAAGAGGAGTGTCCATCTACAGCTATGCCTAAGCATTTATTTACAGTTTCATTTAAAAGGGAGTTGTTTTTTATTTTTCTTTTAAGCACAATATCATATTTCAATGCCAAAACTAACTAGAGTTCCTTCATAAAAATTTCCCAAATTTTCTAAGTATAGAGAATATACAAATCGTGTAAAAAAATTTCACAAAGCATCAAGCCCTAGAGTGAGTTCTATCATTCTCAACAGTCATTTACATTCAGATTCTAGCCTAACAAAATCATCATCATCGGGTATCCTCAAAATATTCTATCTAACTGTCCTACCATTTACTGATGCCATGACATAATACTATGCTAATGCTATCATGCATATGTCCTACTAAGAACACTACCTCCCCCAAACTTAAGGGAAGCATTGTCCTTAATTCTTAAAGAGAACTAAACTAAATATAAACTAAATGCCATGCAATGAAATGCAACTAAATGAAAATGAATGCAAAAAAGGTACCTTAATGATTGTGTGGTGGCGTGGCCTTGGAGGTGCTAGCAGCTCCTCGCCTAGTGCGCTTTCGAAGGGGTGCTGAGCTGGACTCAGGAGAAGAAGAGTAGTGATGCGCAATCTTCTTACGTCCAGCCGTGATCTTGGTGCGCCGACCACTACGGGGTGCAGGCAAAGGATCGGGTGCAGGGACATGACTAGGTGTTTCTTCTACAGAGACAGTGTACGGATATTCAAGGGTGTCAGATCAGTGCGGATCAGGTGTTGGGTCATCAAATGAAGGATCGTCTTCACCTTGTTCGGGCTCTGGAGATACCTCGACATTGAATGCCGATAGAATTTCGTCTGGGAAACCAGGGAAATTTCGTTAACCGTGAGGAATAATTTCTTGAAACATTGATTCCAACACAACATCTCTATGCTTCACATATCCAAAGAAGTTACGGATGTCACCGTGCAAAGCATGCATATGATTTTGAATCTGTATCACTTCTTCCCGAGAGCAAGCAATCTTGCCTCGGCATCGGATTGTGTAGTACCTACAGGTTTCTCATGAACAGAGTCTTTAGAATTGGGACTTTCAATTCCCAATAGCAGTGGAAGTCTAACCCTATTAATGCCCGATAATCCAGGTAAAATTTCATTAAAAGTATTTTCCTCAACCTTTTTCTTATGACACAAGGCAGTAATTAAATTAGGAAACACTAAAGCACTTGCCTTTTTACTTAAGCAGTCATAAACTTGCTGAACAATAATACGCCCAACATCAATAGGATGGGACACCATTATCGAATGTAAAAGCAGTAAGTGTGAAAGTGATACCTTTGTATTGTGAGAAGTATGCATGAGTTTGTGCTTAAGGAAGTGATTCCATAATTTAGCACGCGACTGAAGACGCTCTCTGTTGACTGAGTATCTACTTGTTTGACGCCCATTCCACTCAGTGTTTGCAAAGCATAAATCCTTTAAGAATGTCATCATAAGTGTGGCTATCAGCTTCATTTTCGAATGCGGCATGCCCATCCACTACATCCTGCAAGTGAAAATAACGATTAATCGTAGTGGATATAAAACGAATCTGCTTACCTCGCACAAAAATGGCATGTTGGTTTGGATTTGAAATATTTGCGTAAAATTCCTTAACCAACGAGGCATTCACTGAACCCGGATGGCGTGCAAATTTCTTCCACTTGAGCGGCATAACTATATCCATTACATCAGGTCCAAAACCACCATCGGTCTCCTTGGTAAAAATGAAACCTAACTCGAAGAAGAGTTTGCCGTTTTTGAAGTTTTGAAACTGAGCCTTAGCCTCCTCGATCTCAAACTGTTGGAACTTGGAACCTTTGGGTGCAGCCAGTCTTGTGCGCACCATTTTCAACAGTTGTGAAGTAAGAAAAAAATGGAAAAGGAAATAGCTTTCAAAAGCTTTGTAGAGTTTCGGCTATGGAGAAAAAAAAGGAAAGAAGATGAAGAATATGAGAGATAAAAAGTAAAAGTTAAGAAGAAAATCTTAAGGATGAAAGAGAAAAGAAAAAGTTAAATATTTAGGAGGGAAAAGGGTTGATAGGACGGTTAAGAGATAAATTAGTGGGTGAGGGTTATGCGTGTATGGGAAGGAAAAAAACTGTCAGTAAAAATGATGATGATGGCATAAAACTGTAGAGAGAAAAGTAATGTCAGAATTAAAGTAAATTAAAAAGAAATAAAATCAAAGAAATATCTCTCCCATTAATGCACTGTCCTTTCCTCCAATTGGATAACCGCTCCTGCATGGTTTTGCAGCACTGTGGTCCCTACAAATCATATAAAAAATTAATTACAAAATAAAATGAAACAAAAGCTTAAATTTTAAATTTTATTTATGCACAGACACAAATTCCATGCCATGGCATCGAATTTTGGTTCTCCTCTTAGCACGCTTCAGCATAGTGCAGACATAACACATCCTTGTTGTGCAGTGGTGGAACTCCATTGTAGGCTTTCAGACGCTAGCCATTGACCTTGAAGATCGTCCCATTGTCTATTCTCTTGATGTCAACAGCTCCATGGGGGTAGACATAATTCACCTCAAATGGTCATGGCCATCGAGATTTGAGCTTCACAGGAAAGAGTTTGAGTCTGAAGTTGTAAAGCAAGACTTGTTGTCCCACATGAAAATGCCATGGCATCAATTTCTGGTCATGCCACTTCTTGGTTTTCTCCTTGTATATCCGAGCATTCTCATATCCTTGTGCTCTAAATTCTTCCATTTCATTAAGTTCTAGTAATCTCTGCTCCCCAGCTAGTTGAGCATCAAAATTCAATCGCTTGATGGCCCAATACGCCTTATGTTCAAGTTCAACTGGAAGATGACAAGCTTTCCCATATACTAGGTTAAAGGGTGACATCCCCAAAGAAGTATTGAATACAGTTCTGTACGCCCAAAGTGCTTCATCCAACTTTGGTAACCAATCTTTACGCCTTGGGTTCACCTCTTTCTCCAAAATATGCTTGATCTCGCGATTGGAAATTTCTGCTTGGCCATTTTTCTGTGGATGATATGACGTGGCAATCTTGTGTCGAACTCAATATCTCTTCAGTACCTTGGCAATCAATTTGTTATCAAAATGGGTTCCTTCATCACTTATAATAGCTCGGGGTACTCTAAATCGAGTGAAAATGTACTTGTGCAAAAACTTGAGTACGGTCTTGGAGTCATTCCTTGATGTTACTATTGCTTCCACCCACTTTGACACATAATCCACAACAAGCAAGATATATAATTTTCCTTTAAAAGATGATAATGGTCCCATGAAATCAATGCCCCACACATCAAACAACTCTATCTCCAAGATATTTTGCAGTGGCATTTCATGTCGTCTGGAGATGTTTCCAGTCCGTTGGCATCGATCACAAGCTTTGTAAAATGCTTGGGTATCTTTAAACAGAGTTGGCCAGTAAAAGCCTGATTGCAGAACCTTAGCAGCAGTCCTTGCTCCACCAAAATGACCTCCACATGGGGCCGAATGACAATGGTATAAAATATCACGTTGCTCCTCTTCGGGTACACATCGTCTAATGAGCTGATCGACACAATGCTTGAACAAATATGGCTCATCCCAAAAATAGTACTTAGCATCGTGCTTGAATTTCTTTTTAGCCTGACTATCTAAATCAAAAGGCAGAATTCCACTAACAAGAAAATTAACAAGGTCAGCGTACCACGGAATTGCCGCAGCATATAAAAGTTTCTCATCAGGAAATTCCTCTTTAATATCTACAGTGTCATGGCATTCAGAATTGTTCTCTAGCCTAGATTAGTGATTAGCAACTTGATTCTCAGTTCCTTTTCTATCTACCACCTCTAAGTCAAATTCTTGTAAAAGTAAGATCCACCTAATAAGTCTAGGCTTGTCATCCTTTTTGTTCACTAAATATTTTATAGTCGAATGATCAGTGTGAACAATGACTTTAGTGCCTATTAGGTAAGATCTAAATTTATCAAAAGAAAATACCACGGCAAGCAATTCTTTCTCAGTGGTGGTGTAGTTCAATTGTGCTTCATTTAAAGTGCGACTAGAATAATAAATAATATGAAAGATTTTACCTCGACGTTGCCCCAAAACAGCTCTTACGGCATAATCGCTTGCATCACACATCAACTCAAATGGTGATGTCCAATCGGGAGGAACTACAATGGGTGCCGAGATTAGTTGTCTTTTAAGCTCAGTAAATGAGTCGAGGCATAACTCGTCAAACACAAAGGGTTGGTTTGTTGAAGCAATGTGCACAAGGGCTTAGAAATCTTGGAGAAGTCTTTGATAAACCTTCTATAGAATCCAGCATGTCTAAGAAAACTTCTTATCCCCTTGACCGAAGTTGGTGGTGGAAACTTTTCAATCACTTCAATCTTCGCCTTATCCACCTCAATACCCTTGTGTGAAATTTTGTGGCCTAATATAATGCCTTCAGTCACCATGAAGTGACATTTTTCCCAATTTAAGACCAACTCAACCTCTTCGCATCTTTTGAGAACTTTTGCTAGATTGTCGAGGCATCGTTCAAAATCGTCCCCATAAACAGAAAAGTCATCCATAAAGATCTCCAGAAAATCCTCAACCATGTCTGAGAATATAGCTTGCATACAACGCTGAAATGTTGCTGGGGCATTACAGAGTCCAAAAGGCATCATCCTAAAAGCAAAAGTGCCATAGGGACAAGTGAATGTAGTCTTTTCTTGGTCCTCTGGTGCGATGGCAATTTGATTGTACCCCGAGTACCCATCCAAAAAGCAATATAATGCTTTCCGGCCAATCGATCCAACATTTGGTCGATGAAAGGTAGAGGAAAATGATCATTCTTCGTAGCTTTATTGAGCTTTCTATAGTCCATACATATCCTCCATCCGGTAACGGTGCGAGTGGGTAATAGCTCATTATCCTCATTAGTAACCAAAGTCGTGCATCCTTTCTTCGGAGCACACTGGACAGGGCTCACCCATGAGCTATTGGAGATAGGGTAAATCACTCCAGCATCAAGCCATTTTAGAATTTCTTTCATCACCACTTGCTTCATAACAGGGTTGAGTCTTCTTTGTGGTTCAATTGAATTGCCGTGGCAATCTTCTAGCAGAATCTTGTGCATGCAGATTGTGGGACTAATGCCCTTCAAGTCGGCCATAGTCCAACCAATTGCTTTCTTATGCTGCATCAACACACTTAACAAACTTTGCTCTTGATTAGTAGTAAGATTAGTGGAAATAATCACCGGTAAAGTCTCATCACTACCTAAATAAACATATTTAAGATGCCCTGGCAAAGTCTTAAGCTTTAGAGTAGGTGCATGCAATAATGAAGGCTTAGGAGGAATGAATTCATCAAAATTCAGAGGTTCAAAATTTGTACCTGATCTAGTTTGTAGTAAGCTAGATTGCTCCTCCAAAATTAAAAAGTTGTCAGACTCCACTAAGCTTTCATCATCCACCAAATAATCATTTTCTGCTAGCTGAATGAAATTATTCTGGCAAAGATATTCAGTCTCTTCTTCAATCACTGAGTTCGATTCAAAAATACCTTGGCATTCTTTAGTGTCATCAACATATTTGAGCGTTCGAAACACATTGACAGTCACACATTGATCGGCCACTCTCATGGTGAGTTCACCTCTTTCACATTCTATCAATATACGTCCAATGGCTAGGAAATGTCTTCCCAGAATAATCGGTGCCTTGGCATCAACTTCGCAGTCCAAAATAAGAAGTCGACTGGAAACACAAACTTATCCACCCGTATTATAACATCCTCGACTCTCCCTTCAGGTTTAACATGGGATCTGTCGGTAAGTTGTAAAATAACCGAGGTGAGTCTTGCATCTCCTATGCCAAGCTTCAAGAATATCAATTTCGGCATTAAGTTGACACTTGAGCCAAGATCACAAAGTGATTTTCCAACAAAATTAGCTCTAATAGAACAAGGAATTATGAAGATGCCCGGATCATTTCGTTTTGGCGGCAACTTACTCAATGAAGAACAAAATTCTATTGCCGTGGCAATAATCTCTACTTTCCTCTTCTTGGTACAGATTTTCTTCAGAAATTTGACATACATCGACATCTGTTCAATAACTTCCAAGAGAGGTACATTGATATGGAGTTGATCAAGAATGTCCACGAACTTCTTGAACTGAACTTCATCGTTATGCTTCTTCAATCTTTGCGAGAAGGGTGGTAGAGGTCTCGCTTCCTTAACTGCAATAGTAGGAATTACTTTTGCCTTGGCATTAGAATCTGGTGCCTTAGTTGAATCTTCAGTAGAACCCTCCTCCTTGTCCTTCTCAATAATGGTATCATCATGCAATTCAGTTTCACCACTTTTAGTAGTGGAAGTAGAGTCATCATGTTGTGGCGCACTAGCCTTGACTTGTTGATTGATTTGTGTTCTAGTCCTAAGAGTTAACACATTGCAATGCTCTTTTCTAGACCCTTTAGTGACTTCAGTATCACTTGACAATCGCCCTTGCTGACGCTCTTGCAATGCCGTAGCAATCTGACCAACTTGACCTTCCAAATCTCTCAAAGATGAGCTATGGCTTTGAAGTAAGGCGCATTGACTATGAAGTAAAGCTCCTTGATTTTTAATTGAAGTAGAATGGTCTTGCAGCATTATCTTTGTAGTATATATGAACTCTTGAATTGTAGTTTCTAAGGAACTCATGTTTGCTGAAGTTGAAGCTCATTTGTTAACATTATGCCATAGCATAGCATTCTGGTAACCTTGAGGCTCATTGTGAGTCTGCTACCGAGTAGGTTGACTAGCATTGTGGGTTTCTTGATTTCCCCATGAGAAATTGGGGTGCTGACACCATCCATCATTATAAGTGTTAGAGTAAGGATTGTTATTGCCTCAATTGTAATTGCCTACAAAGTTGATGGACTCATGATTGCTTGGGCATTCACTCTCATGATGATTGCCTTGGCATAACAGACATACCAAGCTAGTTGCTTTCACTTCCTTCACCTTAGTAGAACGTTGTAAGTTTTTCAGTATATTGGTGATAGTTGAGAGTTAAGCGGACACCGAATCCTTGGTATCTAACTCAAATGCTCCAAGTGCTCTCCTCTCACTCCCAAGTCTTGAGGAAGGAAACTCTTGAGACATCCAAGATAGAAAACGCCTCAGTAGGTGATTTATCCAACAATGTCCCATTTGCCGAGGCATCCAATAACATCCTCGTGGGTGCATTGACTCCATTATAGAACGTGACTACTTGAGTCCAATCGTGAAAACCATGATTTAAACACTTTCAAAATAAACTCTTATAACGAACCTAACACTCGTACATGGATTCGTCGTCGCCCTGGCGAAAAGATGATATGCCATTCCTTAGTTGTGTATTCATGTTCGGTGGTTGTACCTCAATAAGAAACTCTTTCAAAGATCAGACCATGATTCCATCGAACTGGCTGGTACACTACTCAACCAAGCCCTTGCTCGGTCGCAATGAATACGAGAACAACTTTACCTTCAGAAAATCCTCATGTACTCCCTCTTGGCGAAAAGAATCACAAACTTCTAGAAAATTACGAATGTGCTGCCTGGCATCTTCATTTGGCATACCCCCAAACTGCTCAATAGAATTCAACATGTTGAACATGACTAGTTCACTTGAATGTCGGGTGCCACAATTCCAGGATTCAGATCATCCAGCATCGGATTTAAGTGATCACGAATAACACGCGGCCTACCATCAGGTTTAGCATTGCCTAATGGCGCTTATTCTGATTTCCGTCATCCTGACCAATGCCTTGGTTTCCAATCTGATACATATTTCCTCTAGTGAGTTGTGCTCGTCTCCTTTGTCTAAAGAGTCTTTCAATATCAGGTTTATCGGTTCTAAAGGCTCTTCAGAATTTCTTCTAGGCATACACTAGATAAACCTAAAAAATAAAACAAAAATATATAAAGTAAAATACACAAATAAAAATGAAAACAAAATAAAATGCTCTGGCAAAACTAAATAACTTCAGGCTGCCAATCCCCGACAACGGCGCAAAAAACTTGTTGCGTGTTGTGAGTACTATAAAATATATGCAAATAATGTGCAAGTATATAGTCACTCAAGTAATACAATGATGAGTGAGTATCGTCTCCACAGGGATTGGGTGAAATTACGAAAGTCTAACCAAAGCTAAGCACTAATCTATATATGATAGTTAGTCTTTATATACAAATGTCACGGTAAAGAAAATGTGTATGAAGGTGGATGTAGAGAATGGTCTGATGGTGTAGCAGATGGAAATGTAATGGCAAGATAAGATGTTAGTGTTGAAATGATGTAATGTCGAGGCAAGAAAGATGGTAAATAACAGTAAATAAAATGAAAAGAGATAATCCTCACGTGACAAGCTTCCAATGGAATGAATGGTGGGATTGATCTAAGATGCTAAACTATTTATCATGTATATCTAAGTTATCTAGTCTTTACTTGCTCGACAGGGCTTTCCTAAAATGTTCTTAAAGGAACCTAACAGAATAGGATGCCAAGGCATATGCTCTCACTCAACGATGTTGGCCAGCCTACCCTATTGATAAAAACACCCTTTTTAGTCATTGAAATCCTATCCTAGTCTCTCCCGAGATCTAAGGGATAGGTATAATATCCCTAGGCCGGTTCAAAGCCCTTGGAAAACTATAACCCATTGCTTATGAGGATCTTATCTTGTAGTTCTCTCGAATACTTACAAGTATTTCTAGCTTAGGTTTCTCCCGAATACCTAAACTTATCTAAGAAAGAACATTTCCATGCCTACAAGCCTAGATGGTGAAGCATTCATAAGCAAAGAAAATAAAGAACCAAATAAACTCAATATATCATCAAATAAAGTCTAAACATCCATTAAACCAACCACCACAAATAAGTTAGTTCATGGTGGGGTTCGAAATATCCAAACACAAAGTCATGCAAATATTCATTCCAACAACCCACAAATAAATAGAAAAATAGTAGCAAAAAGGGAAGTGAGAATAAGCCTTCGACGTGCCACCAGAGGTCTCCTCGGCCACCACGAATCACCTTAGCTCACTAACTCCTCTCGGCACCTAGCTCGCCACTCCTTGGAGCTTAATCATAGACAAACTGCACCTTTCCCTCAAGCAACATCATTAAGAAATAAAATAGCACTACCACCACAAATACAACTATATGCAACTACATGATCTTAAAATCCCTAAAATGAACTTTTAAACAAACAATAACTTAATTGAAAAAGACCTTAAAAGTAGCCTTTTTAGGAAGTTAACAAATTCCATAATCTAAAAGTTGTTGTTTCATCCATAAAACTTGTGCACAACTACTGACTGAAATGTATTCTGCTTCAGTGGTAGATAATGCAACATAATTTTGTTTCTTTGAAAACCATGAAATCATCATATTTCCTAGGAATTGACAAGTACCGGAGGTGCTTTTCCTATCTATTTTACATCCTCCATATTCCGCATCAGAGAAGGCATGCAAGCTAAAGCTAGAGTCTCTATGATACCAAAGTCCTAAACTAGGAGTGTCCTTAAGGTATCTAAAGATTCTCTTAACAGCTAGTAAATATGATTCCTTAGGGCATGATTGAAATCTATCACATAAGCAAACACTAAACATTATATCCGGTCTACTTGCGGTTAGATAAAGTAAAGAACCAATCATTGACCTATATAATTTAACATCAACACATTTACCTCCTTCATCTTTATCAAGCTTTGTAGACGAGCTCATTGGAGTGGCATGAGATTTCCCATTTTCCAATCCAAACTTCTTGAGCATATCCTTGACGTACTTGGCTTGATTTATGAAGATTACATCCTTTTTTTGCTTGATTTGGAGTCCCAAGAAAAATGAGAGCTCCTCCACAATCTCATCTCGAATTCACTATGCATTAGCTTAGAAAATTCTCGACAAAGAGCATCATTAGTAAAACCAAATATTATATCATCAACATAAATTTGAACTACTAATAAATCTTTACTGTTTCTCTTTAAAAACAATGTAGTGTCAACCTTCCCTTTTGAAAAACCTTTTTCGATTAAAAGAATTTGACAATCTTTCATACCAAGCTCTAGGAGCTTGTTTTAAACCATAAAGTGCTTTTTTTCAATTTAAAAACATGATTTGGAAATTTTGAATCTTCAAAACCTGGAGGTTGTTCCACATATACTTCTTCTTTTATAAACCATTTAAAAATGTACTTTTAACATCCATTTGATATAATTTAAATTCATTGAAACATGCAAATACTAATAACATTCTAGTTTCTTCTATCCTATGTCTCATCAAAATCTATACCTTCTTCTTGAGTATAGCTTTGAGCAACAAGTCTAGCCTTGTTTCTCACTATATTACCACTTTCATCAAGTTTATTTCTAAATACTCATCTAGTACCTACAGTAGATTTATTACTAGGCCTTTCAACTAATGTCCATAGTTTATTTCTCTCAAATTGATTTAACTCTTCTTGCATAGCCATAATCCAATTTTCATCATCTAATGCTTCTTTGATATTCTTAGGCTCTATGATGAATAATCCAATTTCTCATCTAATGCTTCTTTGATATTCTTAGGCTCTATGAATGAAATAAATGCAGCATAATTACATATATTTCTAAGAGAAGATTAGGTTGTTACCCCTTTGGATGAATCACCTATTATTTCACCATCCTTGACATAATTGTATTCTCTTCGGTAAGAGACTTCCCTTTCTTCAATGGTTGGATTCTTGAGAACATCATGAGTTTCCTCATCTTTTTCACTTATTCATTTGATGATGGTTCTCCAACGTCATTTGTGTTTACAATACCTACATCATCATTCACATAAGAATCCTTCCTCGGAAGGGGATTATCATCGAAAACAACGTGTATAGACTCTTCTACAACTAAAGTTCTTTTATTAAATACTCGATAAGTTCTTTTATCAAATTTGCCAAGATTTTTTTTACCGTTGTTTAAAACAAAATATTTACATCCAAAATGATGAAAATAACTAATGTTAGGCTTTTTATTTTTGAATATTTTGTAAGGAGTTTTCTTCAAAATTGGCCTAATCATTACTCGGTTTATAACATAACAAGCGGTATTTGTGGCTTTAGTCCAAAAATATTTTAGCAAATTGTTTTCATAAAGCATGGTTCTAATCATTTCTTATAAAGTTTGATTTTTTTCTCTCAACAACTCCATTTTGTTGAGGGGTTCTAGGTGCTAAAAAATTATTGCTAATACCATTAGAATTACAAAAATCAGTAAATCCAAGATTTTCAAATTCAGTACCATGATCATTCCTAACACTAGTTATGGAGTAACCTTTTTCGTTTTGGATTACTTTTGAAAACGTGATGAATTTTTCTAATGCTTCATCTTTAGTACTTAAAAATAGAACCCCAAGTATATCTAGAATAGTCATCTACCAATACAAAACAATATTGTTTTCCAACCAAGCTAATAGTCCTAATTGTCCCAAAAAGATCTATATGGATCAATTATAATACTCTACTAGTTGATACACCATTAATGGATTTAAAGGAAGCTCTTTGATGTTTTCCTTTAGCACATGCATCATATTTTATCTTTGTCAAATTTTAGCTTTGGCAATCCTCTTACTAAATCTCCTTGAATTAGTCTTTGTAAAACACTCATGCTAGTATGTCCTAGTCTCCTATGCCATAACCAACTATCATGTTCATCCTTAGCAACTAGGCACAAGTTAGTCATATTTATTGTATCTAAATGCACCATGTAAATGTTCCCTATTCTATGATCATCAAGCATAATCCGATTAGATGCAATGTCGATTATTTTACAACCATTAGTTTCAAACATGACATTGTATCCCTTATCGCATAATTGACTAATACTCAATAGATTATACTTTAATCCATTCACATATAACACATTTTTAATTTGTATGGAAGAGATATTACCTATAGTACCTATACCTTCAATGTGACCTTTTGAATTATCACCAAAAGTCACATCTCCTCCATTTTTGTCGTTAAGCTCTATGAATCGACTCTTGTCTCCGGTCATGTGTCTTGAGCATCCACTATCAAGGTACCATGAGTTTGAATTTGTTTCCCGTGCCTTGTAGCAATGCTCCTTTTCCTACAAACATAGATTAATTTTTTATTTTTGGTACCAAATTTCTTTTGGGTCCATATTCATTAGTCTCTAAAATTATAGTCCCATTAGGTATCCATTTGTGTAGGATATCCTTATTTTTAGCATTAATGAGTTCTTTACGAACCCATATACTTCTAACAATTTTTCCATTAGAAGTTCTTTGGGGACCTCTATGATTGTAGTTTTTAAAACTTTTTCCAACAAAGTTGGATTTTGAACTTTCTCCATTTTCAAAACGTTTTGTCTTAACTTTATCAAAAGAAGTTTAAGATCATCAATTTCTTTTTGATGATCATCGTTGACCTTTGAAAGTAAATTATGCAAATCAAAAATTTTCTTTTCAAACTCATCTAGTTTGACTTTAATATCTTTAATTTTACTTTCAAAATCATTGTTGGTATTATATGAGATTATTTTCATTTTCAATTTTGAGATATCATTTTTGTATTTTAAAAATAATTTCTCATAATCTGAAGCCAACCTAGTATATTCCTCTAATATCTCATCAAAAGAATAATCTTCGAAATTAAATGAGCTAGAGGTTACCTGAGAGCTTTCCCCGATGGCCATCAAATACAAGTTTGCTACTTCTTGTTCCTCTTCATCGGAACCTTCATCATCGCTCCATGTAGCCACGTGAGCCTTGTGTTTTTTCTTCGATTGACCATTCTTCTTCAATTGTGGGCAATCGTATTTGACATGACCCGACTTTTTGTACTCGTAGCAAATGATAGGGTCTTTTTCATTCGGTTCATTTTTGAAGCCTTCATTTCATTTGAATTTTCTTCCTCGGTTGGGCTTCATCAATTTTCTGAACCGTTTGGCAAATAATGACATTTCCTCGTCATCGTCATCCGAATCACTCTCTTCTCTTGAAGATTTGAGAGCAACTCCCACATTCTTGTTTTTGTCATTCTCCTTCTTTGTCTCGTCAATCTTCTCGAGGTCTACCTCATCTTGAAGCATCATTTCATGAGTGAGGAGTGAACCAATTCACTCTTTGAGAGTTAAAGACTTTAAGTTTTTAGCCTCGATGATTGTCATTTTCTTTGATTGCCAAGCTTTCGGAAGAGAGTAAACTAACTTCCTCACAAGCTTATCGTTTGGAATGATCTCTTCAAATGATTTCAGACCATTGAAAATCGTGGAAAATCTATTCGTCATAGCTTTGATATCTTCATCCGGTTTCATCCTGAAATTTTCATAGCTATGAGTTAGAAGACTAATTTTAGATTCCTTTACCTCGTTTGTGCCTTCATGAGTGACTTGTAGTTTATCTAATATCTCCTTAGCGGTTGTACAAGATGAAACTCTCCCGTATTCATCTGGTCCAAGAGAACAAAATATAATATGGATAGCCTTTGAGTTAAGTTGTAACATTCTTGTCTCTTCTTCACTTCATGATCTTGAAGGAGTGGAAGATATTATGTATCCGTCTTCTATGATATTCCATGCACCCATGTCACTTTCTTAAATGAAGTATCTCATTTTATTCTTTCAATAAGCATAATTAGCTCTATTGAAGAAAGGAGGCTTGGCATCGAATCAAGACCAAAGTCGAAGTTTGAAGTGGAGGCCATTGATGACTTGAATATCGATATAACTGTTAAAAACATTTTGATATTTCGATATAACAAATTAAGTTAAATGAATTTTAAGATTTTCCAAAAAGATTTTCTAAGTATATTCGATATAATTATTCGAATATCAAAATATTACTCCAAATCTTTCAAATGTCATTTTTAATCCTTACTCAAGTGTAAAATTAAGTTTAAATCTTAAAATAATTTCAAAACGATTTTACAAAATATTTTGAACCATTTCAAAGCCAAAAATTCCAGATTGCTCAGAGGGAACCAATTCCCCCCAAGGGGGTACCGATTCCCCCCTAAATGGTTTGGCTCCGAGAATTCCAGTATACTCGGAGGGAACTGATTCCCCCCAGGGGTACCGATTCCCCCTGTTTAACGGTCGAAATATTTGAATTTTACACTTAGAGAACCGATTCCCTATGAGGGGAACCGATTCCCCCCACGCTCCAAGCTGTTTTATTAAATGATTTCACACTAAAATGGCTCTATTATCTCCACTAATCATCCCCAACGTTCAGAAGTGATTCAAGGTGTATTTAAACAAGTTCTGAAGCCTTTGATCAACAAGAAATCATAGAGAAACAAGAGAGAAAGCATCAAGCACCAAGTTTGTGCAAATCAAGCCAATTTGCCATTCAATATTCATTTTTCTTTCAAGAACACCATTTGTGCTCGTTTTTAATTATTTTTTAGTGTTCTTTTCTTGTTCTAGAATTGTGCAAACATCTTACCTTGTGAGGTTTTCCTTGTAAGTTTGCAAATTTGTGTATTTCTCTTTGAAAAAGAGTGTGCTCAAGAATTTGGGGTATAATTCTTGAGGGAGTTGTAAGGTTACTCTTTGTCCTCAAAAGAAAGAACAAATTAGTGAATTTGTTGGAAAAATCCTTAGTGTGGATAGCTAAGGTAGTGGACGTAGACTTTGGTTGAGAAAGTCGAACCACTCTAAATCGCTGTGCAATTACTTTCAATTTTCTGCAAAAGCTTCCACCAAAATTTTAATTGCCAATTCACCCCCCGCTTGGCCGATTCCGTCAATCAATTAACTCAACAATTGGCATCAGAGCCTAACTCATTTGAAGGTTTAATCACCTCTTGAGTCGATTCTAGAAGAGTTACATCGATAATCAAAGTCATCAATGGCCTCTACTTCAAACTTCGACTCCGGTCTCGATTCGATGCCCGTCAACAAGCCTCTTTTCTTCAATAGGGCTAATTATGCCTATTGGAAAAATAGGATGATGTACTTCATTTAAGCAAGTGACATGGGAGCATGGAATGTCGTAGAAGAAGGATACTTCAAGCCTCTCACTCATCCAAGATTATGGAGTGAAGGAGAGACAAAAATGTTCCAGCTCAACTCCAAAGCCATCCATATCATATTTTGTGCTCTTGGACCAGATGAATACGGAAGAGTTTCATCTTGTACAACCGCCAAAGAAATATGGGACAAACTTCAAGTCACTCATGAAGGTACCGATGAGGTAAAGAAATCTAAAATTAGTATTCTAACGAATAGCTATGAAAATTTCAGGATGAAACCAAATGAAGATATCAAAGCTATGACGGATAGATTATCAACGATTGTCAATGGTCTCAAATCATATGGAGATAGCATTTCAAATGAAAAGCTTGTGAGGAAGTTAGTCTACTCCCTCCCTAAATCATGGCAATCAAAGAAGACCGCAATAATCGAATCTAAGGATCTAACGTCCTTAACTCTTGAAGAGCTAGTTTGGTTCACTCCTCACTCATGAAATGATGCTTGAAGATGAGGTGGACCTTGATAAGATTGAAGAGACACCAAAGGAGAAGGAGAAGAAGAAAAACATTGGAGTTACTCTCAAATTCACAAAAAATAAGAGTGATTCGGGTGAAGATGACGATGACGAGGAAATGGCATTGTTTGCCAAACGGTTCAGAAAAAAGATGAGACCTTACAGAGGAAGAAAATTCAAACGAAATGAAGGCCTCAAAAATGAACCAAAAGAGAAGGACTTGATTATTTGCTATGAATGCAAAAAGCCAGGGCATGTCAAAATGATTGCCCACAATTGAAGAGAAATGGTCAATCAAAGAATAAGCACAAGGCTCATGTGGCTACATGGAGCGATGAAGAAGGTTCCGATGAAGAGGAACAAGAAGTAGCAAACTTATGCTTGATGGCATTCGGGGAAGATTCTAAGGTAACCTCTAACTCGTCTGATTTTGATGATTTATCCTATGATGAGTTATTAGAGGAATATAATGGGTTGGCTTCGGATTATGAGAAATTATTTTTAAAATATAAAAATGATGTTTCAAAATTGAAAAATGAAAATAAACTCATATCCAAAACCAACAACGATCTTGAAAGTAAAATCAAAGATTTGCAAATCAAACTAGAAGAGTTTGAAAAGAAAATTTTGGATATGCAAAATTTACTTTCAAAGGTCAATGATGATCATCAAAAGAAAATTGATGATCTTAAAACTTCTTTTGATAAAGTTGGAACAAAACGTTTTGAAAATGGAGAAAATTCAAAATCCAACTTTGTTAGAAAAAGTTTTTAAAAACTACAATCATAGAGGTCCCCAAAGAACCTCTAATGAAAAAATCATTAGAAGTATATGGGTTCCTAAAGAACTCATTACTACTAAAGATAAGGATATCCTACACAAATGGATACCTAAGGGGACCAGGATTTTGGAAACTAATGAATATGGACCCAAAAGAATTTGGGTACCAAAAATTAGAAATTAATCTATGTTTGTAAGAAAATGAGCATTGCTACAAGGCACGGGAAACAAATCCAAATTCATGGTACCTTGATAGTGGATGCTCAAGACACATGACCGGAGACAAACTGATTCATTGAGCTTAACGCCAAAAATGGAGGAGAAGTGACTTTTGGTGATGATTCAAAAGGTCACATTGAAGGTATTAGTACTATTGGTAATACCTTTTCCATACAAATTAAGAATGTTTTATATGTGAATGGATTAAAGCATAATCTATTGAGTATTAGTAAATTTTGTGATAAGGGATTCAATGTCATGTTTGATATTAATGGTTGTAAAGTCATTGAGATTGCATCTAATTAGATTATACTTGTTGGTCATATAATAGGAAACATATACATGGTGCATTTAGATTCTATTGGTATGACTAATTTGTGCCTAATTGCTAAGGATGAATATGATAGTTGGTTATGGCATAGGAGACTAGGACATGCTAGTATGAGTGTTTTGCAACGGCTAATTCAAGGTGATTTAGTTCAAGGGTTGCCTAAGCTTAAATTTGATAATGATAAAATCTGTGATGCTTGTGCTAAAGGAAAACAAAAGCGAGTTTCTTTTAAATCCATTAATGATGTATCAACTAGTAGAGTATTACAGTTGATCCATATAGATCTTTTTGGGCCAACTAGGACTACTAGCTTGGGTGGAAAACAATATGCATTTGTCTTGGTAGATGACTATTCTAGATATACTTAGGTTCTATTCTTAAGTACTAAAGATGAAGTATTAGAAAAATTCATCACATTTTCAAAAGTAATCTAAAACGATAAAGGTTACTCTATAACTAGTGTTAGGAGTGATCATGGCACTGAATTTGAAAATCTTGGATTTACTGAGTTTTGTAATTCTAATGGTATTAGTCACAATTTTTCAGCACCTAGAACCCCTCAACAAAATGGAGTTGTTGAGAGGAAAAATCGAACTTTAGAAGAAATGGCTAGAACCATGATTTGTGAAAATAATTTGCCAAAATATTTTTGGACGGAAGCCACAAATACCGCTTGTTATGTTGTAAATCGACTAATGATTAGGCCTATTTTAAAGAAAACTCCATATGAAATTTTCAAAAATAAAAAGCCTAACATTAGCTATTTTTATCCTTTTAGATGTAAATGTTTTGTTTTAAACAACGGTAAAGAAAACCTTGGCATATTTGATGTTAAAAGTGATGAAGGAATTTTTCTGGGTTATTCCTTAAATTCTAAAGCTTATCGAGTATTTAATAAAAGAACTTTAGTTGTAGAAGAGTCTATACATGTTGTTTTCGATGATAATCCCCTTTCGAGGAAGGATTCTTGTATGAATGATGATGTAGGTATTATAAATACAAATGAAGTTAGACATGACGTTGAAGAACCATCATCAAAGGAAGAAACAAAAGATGAGGTAACTCATTATCCTCTTGAGAATCCAACCATTGAAGAAAGGGAAGTATCTTATCCAAGAGAGTAAAACTATGTCAAGGATGGTGAGATTATAGGTGATCCATCCAAAGGGGTAACAACTCGATCTTCTCTTAGAATTATTTGTAATTATGTTGCATTTATTTCATGCATAGAGCCTAAGAATATTAAAGAAGCATTAAAAGATGAACATTGTATTATGGCTATGCAAGAAAAATTAAATCAATTTGAGAGAAGTAAAGTATGAACATTAGTTGAAAGGCCTAGTAATAAATCTATTGTAGGTACTAGATGGGTATTTAGGAATAAGCTTGATGAGAGTGGCAATATAGTGAGAAACAATGCTAGACTTGTTGCTCAAGGGTATACTCAAGAAGAGGGCATAGACTATGATGAAATATACGCTCCCATAGCTAGGATGGAAGCAATTAGAATGTTATTAGCATTTTCATGTTTTCATGAATTTAAATTATATCAAATGGATGTTAAAAGTGCATTTTTAAATGGTTTTATAAAAGAAGAAGTGTATGTGGAACAATCTCCAGGTTTTGAAGATTCAAAATTTCCGGATCATGTTCTTAAATTGACAAAAGCACTTTATGGTTTAAAACAAGCTCCAAGAGCTTGGTATGAAAGATTGTCAAACTTTTTAATTGAAAAAGGTTTTTCAAAAGGGAAGTTTGACACTACATTGTTTTAAAGCATAAAGGTAAATATTTATTAGTAGTATTTATGTTGATGATATAATATTTGGTTCTACTAATGATGTTCTTTGCCAAGAATTTTCTAAGCTAATGCAAAGTGAGTTTGAGATGAGCATGATGGGGGAGCTCTCATTTTTCTTGGGGCTCTAAATCAAGCAAAGAAAAGATGGCATCTTCATCAATCAAGCTAAGTACGTCAAAGATATGCTCAAGAAGTTTGGACTGGAAAATGGAAAACCTCATGACACTCCAATGAGCTCTTCTACAAAGCTTGACTAGGATGAAGGAGGTAAATGTGTAGATGTTAAATTATATAGGTCAATGATTGGATCTCTACTTTATCTAACTGCAAGTAGACCTGACATTATGTTTAGTGTTTGCTTATGTGCTAGATTTCAATCATGCCCTAAGGAATCACATTTACTAGCTGTTAAGAGAATCTTTAGATACCTTAAGGACACTCCTAGTTTAGGACTTTGGTATCCTAGATAGTCTAGCTTTAGCTTGCATGCCTTTTCTGATGCAGATTATGGAGGATGCAAATTAGATAGGAAAAGCACCTCCGGTGCTTGCCAATTCCTTGGAAATATGTTGATTTCTTGGTTTTCAAAGAAACAAAATTGTGTTGCATTATCTACAACTGAAGCCGAATACATTTCAGCTGGTAGTTGTTGTGCACGAGTTTTATGGATGAAACAACAACTTTTTTTATTATGGAATTGAAGTAGGTACCATTCCTATCAAGTGTGACAACACTAGTTCTATTTGTCTCACTAAAAATCCCATCCAACACTCTAGAACTAAGCACATTGAAATAAGACATCACTTCATTAGAGACCATGTCACTAAGGAAGATGTAGTTCTAGAATTTGGTGATACTTTGCACCAATTAGCGGATATATTTACAAAACCTTTAGACAAGGAAAGATTTTGGACACTTAGGAGATAATTAGGTTTGACCAACCTATCTTCACTTAGTGTTTAAAATAATTTTAGCACTTTTAAGACTAAATGAAAATTGCTTAGAATAGTAATTTTTGATTGCATTCATTGCTATTAGTTAGGGGGAGTTTACGATTCTTGATGAAAATTAACTTTATGTTCAAATATAGTTTAAAGATTAATTTTATTGTTTGAACATGATTAATTTTCAATATATGAGTTGCCAATACCACTAGAGAAAGTTAATTTAGCATTTTGTGTGTTTAAAATTGGATTTTAGCATTTTTTTGCAGAGGAAATCGATACCCTCATGAGGGAACCGATTCCCCCTAGGGGAATCGATACCCCCTGGGGTTCTGGATTTTAACACGGGCAGAACTCCTAAAAATCTCAAACCCTCTTCTTCTCTCATTGCTGTCGTTCTCCTCTTCTACTCTCTCCATATCTCCACTTTACCTCAAAACAACGTTTTTAATCAGAATTCTCTTCAAATATCATCTTCTAAACCTGCTAGCATCATTAAAATCGTGCAAACAACATCAAAATTCACTCAATCTCATCTTTCAAGGTAAATTTTTTTTAAACTTTCTATTTTATTGATTTTGAACATAGGACTAGTTTTAATTAGTTCTAGATAGAAATAGTGACCGGGCATTGATTGTTTAGTGATTAGAAACTAGATATTACAATATTTCATCAAAAACACAAGAATTTCCAAAATTTTTGAAATTTTCGAAATAAAAAAAATGTTTTTCAAATTATTGTGTTTTAATTGAATTATGTTGTTGTTATGAAAACTATACATATATTGTTTTTCAAAATCTTATTTTTCAATAGTTTTCAAAAACTTTTCCCATTAGGATTGATTTAGATAACCTTGAAATATTGAGGACTCAATTGAGTTTTGGGATTGATTGAATTACATACATGTGTTTTCTAAATTGCAGGTTATCCATTCTATTCTGATTTCCTAAACCATGTCCAATCCTAAACGTGCTAGGTCATCATCTAGTCGCTCACACCGTCAACCAAATCCACCTCCAAATCCTCCTCCTATTATGAAATTCCAATTCCTAATCATAATCCAGTTGATCCCAATTTAACTATCCAAAATTCATGCTTCAATCATCCTGGTCCCATAAATCATCGTTTTTGGTATTATCAATATTTCGACTCTTACAAAATTATAGAAGAACGTATCCCTTCTCGTCAAGCTATGTTAGATATTAATTTTAAATATCTTCATCTTTTACAAGAGTGGAAATTTGATAAACTTTGTGACCTTGAACCTATAGTTTACCATCAACTTGTTCGCATCTTTTATTCTAATGCCGTTTGTGTTAAAAATCGAGCTCAAACTGAGACTATAGAAGTTCGTTCCTACCTCCTAGGACAATTCTTACATATTAACTCGGCTTACATAGCCAAGGCATTAGGATTAGATAACGATAGTATTTCAAATGAAAAACAAATTTTAGGTTCTCGTTATAAAAGAAGGGATAGTGCGAGTGTCTTAGACCTTCATGAACGCTTTCTTCATCTAATGATTTCTTGGTGGTTTCGGCCATCCGGAGGTCATTATTCTACTCTCAGAGCCTTGGATCTTTGGTGGTTACATTGTTTCGAAAACAATATTAAAATAAACCTACCTCAGATCATTTTTGCTAAAATTGTTGAAACCGTAAATCTTGTTCCTAACAAGAAACTCTGTTCATCTCTAGTTTACGGTTGCATTTTGAGTAATCTTTTTACTAAAGTTGGGCTTAGAGTTGGTCTAGATGTCTCATTTCCTCTAAAGAAACAAATTAATATTCTTTCCTTAACGAGAGCGGGATGGATAAAGGATAAGGAAACCGGTGAATAGGTTCGATCTTCTAAAAATACTCCGAGAGCTAGTTCTTCACGAGCTCCACCAGAAGGTGACGATGGTCCCGAGCTTGAACAATTAATGCGAGACATCGATGAAGCCGAAGATGAGCCTGAGCAGCCCGAGGAGCAAGCACAAAAAACGCATCAAATGCCTCCATATTTTCAATCTTTTATGGAGACATTATATTTCGATATGCTACCATGGATTCGCGCTTTACTTCTATAGAGTCCCATTTATCCACAATGGGAGCTCAACAATTAGAAATCCTCCGAGAGATGCGCACAAACAACGCTTCGATGAATGAACGTATTGATGCACTCTCACATGAGATGGCCGCTATGAGAGCTCGTTTTCCTCCTCCCGATCCGGATGTTTGATTCTGTATTTAGCTTTAGAACTTTGAACTAAAAGATTATTGTTTCAACATTTTGAATATTTTGGAATGTTTGATTTTGAGGATTGTTAGACTTTGGATTTGTTTGGATGTTTTAATTTATATATTTGGTTTAGTTAAATTTATTGCATCATTTACATCATGTTAGATATATGATCAATTTTGTCATATCACATTGTTTATGAATATTGATTATGAAACTAATGGCTAACGTTTCTCTTGATTATGATCTTAGCAGCTTAAACTATAATCAAATTGGCTAAATAATTTTAAAAACCTTGTTTAAAATCTTTTACGAGTTTTTTTGATTTAACAAAAGGGGGAGAAGTGTTAAATGTTTTAAATGGGAGAAATGTTAAAGTAAGGGGGAGTAATTTTTCAAAAACGTCGTTTTTGATTTCAAAATCTTAAAATTACTAAAATGTTTTGTTATATCAAAAAGGGGGAGATTGTTAAAAACATTTTGATATTTCGATATAACAAATTAAGTTAAATGAATTTTAAGATTTTCCAAAAAGATTTTCTAAGTATATTCGATATAATTATTCGAATATCAAAATATTACTCCAAATCTTTCAAATGTCATTTTTAATCCTTACTCAAGTGTAAAATTAAGTTTTAATCTTAAAATAATTTCAAAACGATTTTACAAAATATTTCGAACCATTTCAAAGCCAAAAATTCCAGATTGCTCAGAGGGAATCGATTCCCCCCCAAGGGGGTACCGATTCCCCCCTGAATGATTTGGCTCCGAGAATTCCAATATACTCAGAGGGAACCAATTCCCCCCCAGGGGGTACCGATTCCCCCCTGTTTAACGGTTGAAATATTTGAATTTTGCACTTAGGGAACCGATTCCCTATGAGGGGAACCGATTCCCCCCACGCTCCAAGCTGATTTATTAAATGATTTCACACTAAAACGGCTCTATTATCTCCACTAATCATCCCCAACGTTTAAAAGTGATTCAAGGTGTATTTAAACAAGTTCTGAAGCCTTTGATCAACAATAAATCATAGAGAAACAAGAGAGAAAGCATCAAACACCAAGTTTGTGCAATCAAGCCAATTTTCCTTTCAATATTCATTTTGCTTTCAAGAACACCATTTGTGCTCGTTTGTAATTATTTTTAGTGTTTTTTTCTTGTTCTAGAATTGTGCAAACATCTTACCTTGTGAGGTTTTCCTTGGAAGTTTGCAAATTTGTGTATTTCTCTTTGAAAAAGAGTGTGCTCAAGAATTTGGGGTATAATTCTTGAGGGAGTTGTAAGGTTACTCTTTTCCTCAAAAGAAAGAACAAATTAGTGAATTTGTTGGAAAATCCTTAGTGTGGATAGCTAAGGTAGTGGACGTATACTTTGGTTGAGAAATTCAAACCACTCTAAATCGCTGTGCAATTACTTTCAATTTTCTGCAAAAGCTTCCACCAAAATTTTAATTGCCAATTCACCCCCTCTTGGTCGATTCCGTCAATCGATTAACTCAACAATAAATCTTCCCGAATCAACTCAAGAGGTGATTAAGCCTTCAAATGAGTGAGGCTCTGATATCAATTGTTGAGTTAATCGATCGACAAATAGCCAAGAGAGGGTGAATTGACAATTAAAATTTTGGTAGAAGCTTTTGCAAAAAATAGAAAATATTTGCGCAGCAATTTAGAGTGGTTCGACTTTCTTAACCCAAGTCTACGTCCACTACCTTAGCTATCTACACTAATGATTTTCCAACAAATTCACTAATTTGTTCTTTCTTTTGAGGATAAAGAGTAACCTTACAACTTCCTCAAGAATTATACCCCAAATTCTTGAGAACACTCTCTCCCAAAGAGAAATACACAAATTTGCAAACTTACAAAAAAACCTCACAAGGCAAGATGTTTGCACAATTCTAGAACAAAGAGAGAACACTAAAAAATGAATATAATTGAGCACAACAAGTGTTCTTAAAAGAAAAATGAATATTGAATGAAAATTTGGCTTGAAATGCTCAAACTTGAGGTTTGATACTTTCTCTTTGATTCTCTGGCTTCTCTTCTTAATTCTTGTTGATCAATGGCTCCTAAGCTTGTTTAAATACACCTTGAATCACTTCTGAACATTGGGGATCATTGGTGAAGTCAATAGAGTCGTTATTGTGTAATTATCATTTAAAAATCTGGTTGGGAGTGTGTGTGCATCGGTATACCATCAAGGTGGATCGATACACTGTGTAAAATTCAAATATTTCGATCGTTATAAGACTTAGTGCATCGTTACACAAAATGCATTCGATGTTTCAATAAATTCAAGAGTGCATTGATGCATGGCTGTACATCGGTACATGAAATGCATTCGAAATAGGGTGTGCATCGATACATCAAATAGTGCATCGTTACATCCCTTTGAAAATTTAATTTTTGGCTCGATTTTGGTTCGAAATACTTTGTAAAATTGTTTAAAAAATAATTTAAGTTTAAAACACAATTTTACACTTTAGTAAGGATTGAAATTGATCTTTGAAAAACTTGGAGTAATATTTTGAAATTTGAATAATTGAATAGAATATACTTTGAAAAAGATTGTAAAATCTTAAAATTCATTTATACTTAATTTTTTATATCGAAACATCAAAATGTTTTCAACATGCTTTTATCAGTTCAATTAGAATAATTGAAAATTGAACTACTGATGCACAATAACGCACAAGACCAAAAAATAAACTAGAATAATATGATAAAATAATCATAGTGAATAAGTAAATGATATATACATGCATTTCACTACAATATTTGCTAATTTACTTGACTTAAAATCCTGATTCACATATGTTATTTGTAGGGAGAGAATTAAATATAATACAAAGTGCACATGAAGCAACATTTATATATGTACACATGAAATAATAGTAATTACTCTTATTTTTATTCAATTGGTCATTCTTTTAAGTATCAAATATAATAGACTGTATGTATATAATTATTTTTTCCAAATATTTTTATGAACATATAGAAATCTTTATTATATTTTAGTAATTTAAATAATCTTTCATGTTGTTATTTTTTTCTTGTCATTATTAACGTTTTGTTTTATTTTTTTAGGTTTTGCAGGTGATTTAACATTTTTAGGAGAGGTATTTTAGTTGTGTTTACTATTTTGTTTTATTGTTTTGGTTGTTCGCTACGTGACAATCATGTTTTGTTGAGTTGTTGTCATTTGTTGCTCGTGTGCTTGCTTCTAATTGAGGTGATGTAACTTTGGTTTTCCATTATTGTAGGATTTCGTTCTTTTATTGATTTTACTGGGATTGACTCGTCTACTACAATAACCTATTCATTTTGATTTGATTGTTCCATTTTATTTTTGAGTATGTTTTAAGATGTGATAGGTTGGTGGATATATTAAGATGAAAATGTTTATGAATGTTTCTAATATTGCTAGTATATTTTAATATTATATTTTGTTGTTGTGGATGTTATATAAGTTTTATTAGGTGATTTGTTTAATTTGTTCTTTTCTGTTTATTTGGCAACATTTTTTAACATATATAAAAACATGTTTGTAGAGGCTAAACAAACATGTTTGTAAATGTTAAATGAACATGTTCATGAACGCTAATCGAACATGTTTGCAAACATTTAAACGAACACATTCACGAATATTAAACGAATACGTTCGTGGAAATTAAATGAACGAACACGAACATCTTCAAAAATAAATAAAAGAAAACAAATACAACCTTATTCGTTCAAACTCATTTCATTTACACCCCTAAACACAACATTCCTGACTTTCCATCAAATTACAATACTCTTTATATCTATCAGACAATTACCACACACACTTTTTAGAGAGAGAATAGATTACTACTCCAAGTTTACGCATGATATTTTGTGTATTTGTAGTTGATTACCTTATTGATCATCCATATTTAGACGTTTAAATGAATCAATATCGAACGAATAAGGTTGCGTTTGTATTCATTTGTTTATTTTTAAAGGGTTCATTTTCAATGTTGTGTTTGTTTAAATTTTTAATATCATACTTGTGTTTGGTTTGTGCTCATTTAAAATTTTAATATTATGTTTGTTTGTTTATTTTTGAAGATATTCGTATTTGTTAGTTTAGTCGTTCGCAAACATGATTGTTTAGCATTCATGAACATGTTTGTTTAGTGTTTGCGAATATGTTCTTTTACAAGCTAAAAATGATTAAATTACACCATTGGTGCTTAAATTCCTTAAGCTTCATAGTTTAAACTCCAATTCTCATCATGTGTTCAATTTAGTCCATACACTCAACAATATTTAAAATGTAAAAAAAAGTAAATGAGTTTATAAACGAGACATTAAATGGGCTTGTTCATGAACATAAAGAATGAGTCGAATAATGAGCTTATAAATGGGCTCATAAACGAGCTTGTTTGTGAGCATAAATGATCCAAAACACATATGTTTGTGTTCGTTCATTTATTAAATGAA
Organism: Hibiscus syriacus; assembly: GCF_006381635.1. NCBI lineage: Eukaryota > Viridiplantae > Streptophyta > Magnoliopsida > Malvales > Malvaceae > Hibiscus > Hibiscus syriacus. Next base: position 1,913,868 of record NW_024063349.1, read on the forward strand.
GATCAAAATTTTATTCATACTTGCTTATTTAGCTTAATAGACAAACATAAATGAATGTTATACGAGCGATTCGCAAACAGTTCACCAAACACTATATTCATTTACACATAGACAAGGATGTACGCAAGGGGGCGGGCAGTTGTCCCCCTAAAAATTTCAAATTTTAATATATTCTATATATATTTTTGTTTATTTTCTATTAATAATATGTTTTTCCCTCCCTAAAATTTTTATAAGTATGTCCCTCCTAAAATTTTATAAGTTTACTCCCTAACATAAAATCATGTATTCGTCCATTGGCTATGGACAGGACGGACGTGAGATTTTATGCTATGGGCGAACTTATAAAATTTTAGAGGATAGCAAAGTTATAAAATTTAAGAAAACGAAAATATATTACTAATCGAAAATACACGTGAAAATTTAAAATATAGGAGAAGTTTTAAAATTTCGTAAGAACGACTGCCTTCAACTACCCTCGATCTATCCTATGGACCACATTGCTGTAGTTTGGGCTTGCCGTGAATATGGTGTAAATATTAGAAATTGTATGTATATATTAGGTTAGATTTTTATTTTTTCTTCATGAATTTGTTGTAAAGTGTAGAACTCGTTATCTTAAATTCTATATTTTTACGTTTATTTGCAGGATGTGAATGGCCCATAATAAATGGCAAAGAGCGACGACCAAACTCCGCCGAGAAAACGTCTGGGCTTACTTACAAGACCCTCGTCAAGGTATAAGGTTATTCATCAAATCCCAAAATAGCAAGAGCCAATCCCAAACTCCCGTGGTGCATGTACTATGTCGTAGTATTCGAGTTAAAATTATTAATAAATGAAAATTCGTAAGTATTATAATAATATAAAAATAATAGTTCAAATATCACATTTGATATTTTATAAAATACAAATACTCACGATAGACATTTAAAAATGATTTACGACGTTCGATAAGAATCGTTGAGCACCATTAACGATAATTATTGTTAATTTAATTTATAAAAATTTAAAATTCTAAAAGACTCGACGTATAATTATAAATTAATTAAAAATATAAAGATAAATTATTTAAAATAAAACATTAATTACGTTATTTTTCATAATCTTTTTTATGTAAATTATACCACTGACCATCTAACCTATTGTGCTTTTCAGTTTGATCACCATTTTTAAAATTTTGTCATCACATCATTCAACTATTTAAATACATTTAATTAACATTTAACATAAGTATTGATGTGACAGTTAATAAAATTAATATAATTATATATTTGATTCTCAGAATTTATAAATTTATTAATTCGGTCATAATTTTAATTCAAATTCAATTAGGTAGAGACACGTGTCATTATCAGATTGGAGAATATTTTATTAATATAATATTTGGAGATTAAATTATGAAATTACATGTATGATAATAGATCTTTGTTCAAAGTACAGTTACCAAAGTAGGAAAAGGGGGGGGGAGACAATTTTTAAAGTTATGGTAGTAAGAATCAGAAAAAATAGTAGACAAGCAGATAGAGCATCAGGCACGCCGCTGGTTCAATATTTGAGGGCACTTGTCATGATAATACTGTCACACCCGTATAATGCCAGCACGTTCGAGTTTAAGGCTCCAAGGACGTGACAATAGCAATAAACTATTTAAAACCATAAATTATGAAATCGGTGGCCACAGAATCAGAATACCAATACTAAACTTACTTTTATATCATTTTATTTTATTATTGTGAACACCTGTTTTTGAACGGTCTAAAAATATTAATATATTATGTTATTATTATTATTATTATTATTTTTACTTATAATATGTGTTTATTTTTGTAGGCCACTTACCCTAAACCACATAAATCCACCGAAAGTAATCAAATTTCCAAGTTAAAAACAAACATTACCTACTCCAACCAAATAAACATCTCATTATTCACACCTAATAAAGCAACAAAGGAAGAAAATTGGAGAGAAGACAAAAGGAGCTATTCGGTGATAAAAGGAACATTCAACCAGAGGAAGAGGGGGGCTTCGAACAAGGGGGCGACCATTTGAAAGGGAAATCTCTCCCATTTTTATTTTCAACAGAAGCAATGTAAAGCTTCTTCCCCGTTTTTAGAACATTTAACGTTAGCAAAGTAATGGGGATTTTCCCTACTGTTTTCGAAGCAATGCAAAGATATGTCTATGTTCATCTTTCTTTCCCATTCGATTAAAATAAAAAAGCAACAAATTCCATATTTTAATACTAAAATAGAGTTAAGAGAGAGACGTTCGTTTTACCTTGGTGGTTCATCGTGACTGTTCGGAGCTTATTTTCAACGATCAATAAGAACATTCAAACCAAAAACACAACAACAAGGAGAGTAAACCGAGAGCTTTTTCGAAAGCAGAAAAAAAAACCCGAAAAGATAAATCAAAACCTAAACAAAACTTACCCTTTTCCTCGGAGGAGACCGTCGTTTTGCTTCGCCATAGCTAAGGGGATTTTTCCGCATCCATTGAAGGTAAGACCTCGATTCTTATATATAAGGTTAGGGTCTATTTCGAATTTTGATTTGAGGCACTATTTTTTCATGGTTTTGAGGCTTTAGTTTGAGCATGGTTTCGTTTGATTCTCGAAAGGTCTAGGTCTCAGGTTTAGGGTTAGATAAAAAAGGAGCGTGGCCACCACGATACGGTGGTCGGTCCGGTGTTTTGGTTTAGGCCATGGAGGATTTTGGTCTCTGGTTCGGGTACCATCAAAGAAGAAGATAAGGGGAGAAGAGTGTAAAACGGCGTTGGGAGGGAGAATAAGTTTAGGATGAATGATATTTTGTTTTTAGGTCAAATGATAGGTTTTAATTAATTTGGATAAAACGACAGTGTTTAGGGCTAGAGTAGGGTGTGGGGTTTAATCACGTAAGAATCCTTTTAATTTGAAGTTATTGTGATTCGGTCCTTGCTTTGAAGTTCTGTAATTTTTAATTTGGTTCTTAATTTTAGGCGCATTCCATTTCGGTCCCCAGTGCCTGTTATTTATGTTGTTTCAAGTATTTGATCTTTAAGTTTCGTATTTTCTATTTTAGTTCTAAATAATAGTATATTTAATTTTTGATGTTTTTAGACATTCGACTTTTAAATTGTTGCATGTTTCTTTTTAGTCCAACTTATGTGTTTAGAGTTTATTTTCAATATTAATCCTTTATGATGATGATTTGTTTTATTTCAGTCACATTGTTTATTATAGTATAACATTAGTATTTTACCATATTTTTATTTTATTTATAATTAAGGTGCTCAAGTTTCTGTCCAATAATATTTAGTCTTAAGTCTTTGTTTATGTTATTTTGGTCTTTTAAATTTTTATTTTTACTATTCTAGTCTTTTAAATTTTTGTTTGTGTTATTTTAGTCATTTGATTTTTTTATTCTTGCTATTTTGATTTTTAAAGTTTTTATTTTGGTCTTTATAAATTTAAATACTTATTATTGTTATTTGTATTTAGGTTTGTAATATTTATTTTGTTCTTATTTCGGTCCTTTAAATTTCCTCCTTTAAGTTATTAATTTGAAGCAAATTAATTAATATTCAATAAATGAATCTTATTTTAACTTGATATTTGATTCATGATTTCCATCATTGCAACAACGTGTAAGTGACACAATACCAATTTTGGGCGTTGTGGGGTGCTAATCCTTCCCCACACGTAACCGACTCCCGAATTCGTTTTTAATCGAATCTTTGGTAAACACATACCAACTTTTGTCTTAAAAAATGATTTTTTTTAAAATTATTTTTAACAGACGTTTTAGGTATTCGACCTACCTAACCCAAAGGTTGATGGCGACTCTATCCAATTTAATTCAAAATCACTGAATTTTCATAATTAAAGTCGTAACTGTTTTTAAACAATAAATAACGTTCCCACCTAAAAACGGTTATAACAGCTTGGCGACTCCACTGGGGATTTTTAGAGAGTCAGGCTGTAAGTCGCTTACACATTGTCGTTTGGGGGAAATTATGAGTTCGAGTATTTAGTTAACTTATGATTCTTTTATTGAAGTTTGTAATTACTTCATTTTCTTATACTAACATTTTGAATTTTTTTTTCAGATCTGTCCAAGTTTTTATCAGAGTGATTTCGTTTTCCTTTTGAATCAAAGGGTTGAATGTTCCTCCTCACACACATCACGGGCATTTGCATAACATAAGCTCTACACCCGAGCTTCGAACCCTTTCTAAGTGGGGGCGAAAGCGACGCCTTCGTGAGAATTTATTCTCCGCATAGGCCTAGCAAGTAACCTTCGGAATTCATATACATTATGTTTTCGTGTGAATTTATTCTCCGCATAGACACAAGGGAATGTATCCTCTCGAATTGAACTCGTTCCGCTCGAAACCTGTAATGGGTGAGGACCGAGGGTTTGGTAGCCCAAGGGGACACCGACATCAAAGACAATTCGAGTACCCTTTTCCTCATAGAGCCGAAACCATGCATATAGTGAATCGTAGAACGATCACCATAGGTATAGTCATACTGAACCTCTGTCCGTCAGTAGGTAGCCAAATTAAATGTATACAAATGAGGAGCGTTTCTGAACCTTTTTCTTTTGCTTTAAATTTTATTGAATGAAAGCATGCGAACTAGATACCATGCGGTTAGGATTAATTTCTTGTAAATATATCTTTGTGGGTAGAAAGCATGTCTGGGTAGAATTACTATCTAATAAAAACATGGTTGGGTAGATATCATGACGGGGTAGGTATTATATTCATCTTTGAATGACATTTTTATCTGTACCGATTCTTTTATATGTACTAACCAATTTCACTTTTTTTGTTTGCGTACACTAACTTATCTCCCTTCTTTTGTTTGTGTCATTTTTTCATTATTCTCTGCATTGCATTTGCATTGTCATAACATAATACAAGAGGTGTTGATCCACAAAAACGTGTTTGTTAAACATGAATAATTTGCATTAATGGACAAAGGGGCTGTAATACAAGAGATGAAAAAATGCAGAGGACAGTCTACAGGGCGACTATGTGTCACATTCAATCTAGAAGATATGGTGCCCACAATTGAAGAGTATATCACTCTGCTGCATTATAAAGGACTCAGAATGAACCGGGTCTTCATCAAGCACAATGAAAGTCTATATTTGAAGAACTGACTGACAGAGGTCGCATGGGCAAAATGAAGGTTACTGATCTTGAGAGTCCTTGCAAAGAAAACACTGGCAAAATGATAGTTGAAATTGGAGACCATTGCTGACGAATTTAAGAAACATACAAATGAACTTCACATAGTTCCTATCAATTGAGGGCTCCAATGACGTATTCATTAGAAACAGGTTCAACAAAAAGTAAATGCCAGAGATGCAGTCATTCGAGACTTTTTGGACCAATACAAAAAGCAACTCAATATTTACACGGTTCATCTAGAGAAGCCAGAACGGTTCGACAGGTTATTCAACCGGTGACAGACGAAGGCAGAAGACTAGTTAACATGTCAGAAGCTGTCAGGATATTTTTGTGTCTTAAAAGATAAAACACTTTTGTCCCCAATAAGGATTATTTATAATAATAGGCATGTTTTCGGATCAATGCCTCGAGCATTTCATGCATTTTTGCATATATATTTCATTTTTAAGCATTTTCATAAACATGAAATTTCTTTATGGTGGATTCGATGCAGTGTTCTTAATCACGTGACTCCACATGGAAGAAAGATTTAAAAAAAAAACTGAAATCAGTATAGTTGGAGTTTGTTCAGCTGGTTGTAGGTCTGAGCCTGCCAGGGTAATCTGAGAAAAGAGTACCCATATCCTAAGGGCTACGATGTTGAAGCGGTGTACAATTACCAAATAAGAAGCTCCGTACATTCCTATGAGAACTGTGAGGTATTGAAGCACAAGATCCAAAACCTGATGGATTCAGGGGCATGGATAATCGAAGAAGGGGGCATTGCATCTACCATTTGCACTGAGAGCATTGTTTTGTTTGAACACGTTTTTGATCTTTCACGTTTGCTTAACCTTTTAAACGACTGAATTTATGTTACCTTCTATGGTGAAATAATTGAACGAATTTTAATATTTAGTTCTTCGAATATTAAATGAATTAAATATTATTTTAATTCTTCAAGAATTATAGATTTTTGACATATGACAAGATCAGACCTTTCTTATCATGTTCCAAAAAAAGAAAAAATAGAAAGAAATCCTTCGAGTTGTTACCCAGAATAATTCATGGAGATACAAAGAGTCATATCGATACCTTTGAGTCAATAAAGTCACACCATTGTCTTTTAGACGCAAAACTGACATCCTTATACCAATAAAACCTAAGATATTGAGTTGTTCACTTGAGCATGAGCCTTCCTACCAGAAGACATAACATGGGGCATCTGGCATCAACTTCCTGAAGATGAACCTAAACAATTGAGGCATGCTGGGAGCAAGAAGCAGAAAGGAGAATTACTTCGAAATAATTCTATCATGCATTAATTACATTGTTTTCATGTGAATAAAACTTAATCCTGAAAATCTATCCCTTGGGGATACCTCTTCTGCGAGGAATTTTATGTATGAGATGATAAACGACTTTGTTTCATTTATCCATATATATATATATATATATATCTGTGTATGTGTGTGTGTGTCCCTTGTCGTCCCCTTTTAAGCCTATAATATTTTTCTTCTGATTCAACCATAACCAAGGATCACCCTCCACACTGGGGGGTAAGGTGGAAAGAATCGGCTCACATGAGTGAAGATATGAATCTAAAGGAGATACCAAAAGGTGAACCAATGCCGAGTGCTAAGATCCAATCAGAACAAAAAAGGAATAAAAACAAAGGAAAAAATGAAGACAAAAAGCACACATAAAGATTCCCTCGAGTCAAATGGAGCATCAAGTCAAACTATGTTCCAAAATCACTTCACTCGAAGACCATCGAGCATCGAGAGAGACGCATACAGGCATATTCAAATTAAGCAAGACGAGATTGAAAGCATCAGAATGAATTGATCCTTGGTTCAATACCTTGAAACACTTGTTTGGGCCTATTTATCATTTTCTTTCATAACCATGAACCATGTCCTACATTACGTGCCTTAAAAAGTCCCTTCTAATCATACATAGATTTCTAAACAGAAGAGACTATCTTCATATTATCATTCCACCCATCAGGATTAATCTTTATTTGCAAAAGGTTTTTTAAAATCTTTAATGCATGATAGGGAAAAATAACAAAGGGGGGGTTCAAGACATAAATTATGAATGACGTCTTGAAACCAAAGGAGGATTCGAGTTGAAAACCTGAAAAGGCGGCTCGAATGTAAAAATTGTGCAGCTGAGGTGATCGCACAAATTCTTTGATAAGGCATTGCACAATGCTTTACCATAAGAGCTGGGAGTCGAAGAACACTTCCAATAGATGAGCATACAAGCTACCCCATCAGATCAGTGGACATCAAAGAAATAAGAAGGCCAAACCATCGACCAAACATAATAACCTGAGACTTTTTTATCATTTCCTTACCATTTCCCAAAGATAACTGTGATCTTGACACTTGTCAAATAGCTATAATTTATTAAATGATTAACAGTGTAATTAATTCTTTGATGTCCAATGAACTATAGTTTTATGATTCGTCTCAATTGTGAAACCTAAAAAGATGCAATATTTTCAAAACTTTTGATTAAACATTTTTCAAAACTCTTCTAATACATTTTCAGAACTTTTGAAAATAAAAGAAGAAGAAAAACACTTTTCAAACAAGACAATCTCTCTAGAGTGGATCTTAGTATTTGACATGCGACTCTCAGACACAAAGCTCATGCTTAGAATCAGTGCTGAAGCAAGCAATGAGGAACAAATGGGGCATCTTTAAAGATTCAACAGCAAATGTTGTGGTATATTTGGAGATTCAACATTGAATATTGGGGTATATTTGGGGATTTAACATCCTGATGCAAATGATCAGATCTTCTGAAGGAATTTCCTCCACATGCAGGAACAAGCAGACAAAGCACGAGGAGATAAAACTAATTCATGTTGCATGCATCTTAGACATACTTAAGATAATCACATTCATCGTTTTTTATATACATAATTTTTGAAGCTTTTAGAGTCAAGTTTCAACTTCAAGAAGAAAGATACTCGATTCAAAACCACATTCAGAAATTGATAGTGGATGCTCAACTTCACAGTAAATGAGTGTCTGTCAACAAACAACTTTTCAATTTCATTCAGAGTTAATTTCAACTTCACAACGAAGGATATTGTACTCAACAAACAATTTTCCAGTTTCATTCAGAGTCAATTTCAACTTCACAACGAATGATATTGAACTCAAAACGACACAATTTGCTCAAGAGTAGATTTCAACTTCACGACGAATGTTATCTAACTCGAAGCCAAACTTCACAATGAAGGGGTCATCCACGGTTTCAACTTCATGACGAAGGGAATCGTGTCCACCCGCAACATACAATACTTGGATTTCAACTTCACGACGACGGATATTCAAGCCAAGGCTCAACTTCAAGACGAAGGGGCTATCCATGATTTTAACTTCATGACGGAGGATATCGTACCCACGGATCCACGATTTCAACTCCACGACGGAGGATATCGTGCCCACACAACCACGATTTCAACTTCACGACAAAATTAATCATGTACACCCGTAACATACAATACTTGGATTTCAACTTCACGACGAATCATCCACGATTTTAACTCCACGACGGAGGATATCGTACCCACATATCCACAATTTCAACTCCACGATGGAGGATATCGTGCCCACACAACCACAGTTTCAACTTCACGATGAAGAGAATCGTGTCCACCCATAACATATAATATTTGGATTTCAACTTCACGACGAAGGATATCTAATTCAAGGCTCGACTTCACAACGAAAGGGCCATCCACTATTTCAACTCCACGACGAAGGATATCGTGCCACTCATCTTTAGATTGGATTTCAACTTTACGATGAAAGATATCCAATTCAAGGCTCAACTTCACAATGAAGGGGCCATCCACGATTTCAACTTCATGACGAAGGGTATCGTGCCTACATTTATCTTTAGATTATATTTCAACTTCACAACGAAGGGTATCCAATTCAAGGCTCAACTTCACAACGGAGGGGCCATCCACTTTACAGCAAAGGATATCATACCCAAAAGATTGACCCAACTACACGACGAAGGAGTCATTTGTAACACAACAACATCGAAGTCTTCAGGTCAAGTTTCAACTTCATGACGAAAGATATCTAACTCAAAGCCCAACTTCACAACTAATGAGTCATCCACGATTTTAACTTCAAGACGAAGGATATCTTGTTCGAGTGGATTGACTTAGTTTCACAGCAAATGAGTCATCTGCAATAATAGAGGATTATCTCTTAGCTTAGTACAACATATCTCAAGCAAGGAATTACTTCCTAGAAGAATTTTCAAGCCGAAATCTTTAAACCAAGATGAAGACAAGGGCCCAATTCCAGGAAGTCCAATTACATTTGTTCCCCAATATATCAAGTCTCAAAGCAAAAAAAAAAAAAGGACCGGACAAAAACTGGTTGTCTTTTTTGTCTTTGCCCTATTCTTGTTAACACTAGAATGTGTAAAGAGGAGCAGCTGTGAACACCTGTTTTTGACCGATCTAAAAATATTAATATATTATGTTATTATTATTATTTGTTTTTACTTATAATATGTGTTTACTTTTGCAGGCCACCTACCCTAAACCACACAAATCCACCGAAATCAATCAAATTCCCAAGTCAAAAACAAACATTACCTACTCCAACCAAATCAACATCTCATTATTCACACCTAATAAAGAAACAAAGGAAGAAAATTGGAGAGAAGACAAAAGGAGCTATTTGGTGATAAAAGGAACATTCAACCAGAGGAAGAGGGGGGCGACCATTCGAAAGGGAAATCTCTCCCATTTTTATTTTCAACAGAAGCAATGTAAATCTTTTCCCCTATTTTTAGAACATTTAACGTTAGCAATGTAATGGGGATTTTCCCTACTATTTTTGAAGCAATGCAAAGATATGTCTATGTTCATCTTTCTTTCCCATTCGATTAAAATAAAAAAGCAACAAATTCCATATTTTGATACTAAAATAGAGTTAAGAGAGAGACGTTCGTTTTACCTTGGTGGTTCATCGTGACTGTCCGGAGCTTATTTCAACAATCAATAAGAGCATTCAAACCAAAAACACAACAACAAGGAGAGTAAGCTAAGAGCTTTTTCGAAAGCAGAAAAAAAATCGAAAAGATAAATCAAAACCTAAACAAAACTTACCCTTTTCCTCGGAGGAGACCTTCGTTTTGCTTCGCCATAGCTAAGGGGATTTTTCCGCATCCATTGAAGGTAAGACCTCGATTCTTATATGTAAGGTTATGGTCTATTTTGAATTTTTATTTGAGGCACTATTTTTTATGGTTTCGAGGCTTTAGTTTGAGCATGGTTTCGTTTGATTCTCGAAAGGTCTAGGTCTCAGGTTTAGGGTTAGATAAAAAAAGAGCGTGGCCACCACGATACGGTGGCCGGTCCGGTGTTTTGGTTTTGGCCATGGAGGATTTTGGTCTCTGGTTCAGGTACCATCAAAGAAGAAGATAAGGGGAGAATAATGAAAAACGGCGTCGGGAGAGAGAATAAGTTTAGGATGAATGATATTTTGTTTTTAGGTCAAATGATAGGTTTTAATTAATTTGGATAAAACGACAGTGTTTAGGACTAGAGTAGGGTGTGGGGTTTAATCACGTAAGAATCCTTTTAATTTGAAGCTGTTGTGATTCGGTCATTGCTTTGAAGTTCTGTAATTTTTAATTTGGTTCTTAATTTTAGGCGCATTCCATTTTGGTCCCCAGTGCCTGTTATTTATGTTGTTTCAAGTATTTGATCTTTAAGTTTCGTATTTTCTATTTTAGTCCTAAATAATAGTATATTTAATTTTTGATGTTTTTAGACATTCGACTTTTAAATTGTTGCATGTTTCTTTTTAGTCCAACTTATGTGTTTAGAGTTTATTTCAATATTAATCCTTTATGATGATGATTTGTTTTATTTCAGTCACATTGTTTATTATAGTATAACATTAGTATTTTACCATAATATGCGTTGGATCCACGCTTAATCTTTTATAATGAAAAATAATAATATTATTTTATAAAATTAAAATAAATGAATGATAAAGGGGTTTTTAAGTGAATTGAGATGGCATCAGAATAGCTGGGTTTACTTTTGGCAAAGCATCTGATAGTTGGCATTTCACAATAAAAATATAGCTTTCCGTTTCCTGGGCGTGATCTGTGACGTTCTCACGTGCCCACTTCAACCCTTATTAATAAAAAAAATAAGTTGTGATTAAATGTATTTATAAGGTATAATTTTTGTTTTATTAGTAAATAAAATAATAATTTTTATTATTTAATTTTTGTTCTGGTCACTCAACTATTATTTTTTCATTTTCACACCTAATGTTATAATTTGATTATGTTTTGATCACCCATATTTAAAAAGCTAACGACGGCGTTGACATGTCACCATAAAGTAATGTCAAGTCAGCATTGAAAAATAATAATAATAAATAATTATCATTAGTTTTTTATGATGGATAACCAAAACGTAATGTTAGATATGATTGTGAAAAAAATAATAGTTCAGTGACGAAACAAAAACAAAGTAGTAGATGAATGGCCAAATAAGTAGTTTACCTTAACAATTACTAACAATATATAAAATAATAATTTTAAAAGCATACATTAAAAATTACTTATCCAAAAAATCACGCCGTTAAAATTACCATTTATTTCTTTTTATAAAAGAATAAAATAGATGGAATATTACTCCATAGGAGGATAAATGAAAATTCAAGTGAAGATAAATAATCCATCTTAATTGATCGACCAAGTTCGTCGATCAACTTGATACGTTTGAATTAATTGAAAATTCGTTTAGTCAACTTTATGCGTTTATATTTTGTATAAAGTTTGATCTTTACTTTTTTTTTTACAAAAGTCGAAATCATAATTTTATATTATTTTATATTCGAATTTAATGACTAACTTTTTCAAACATTATTATTCTTAAAGTTTAAATTTAAATCTTTATTTGAATGAATAATACATATTATCATTATAACAACATTATTAAGTAAATCCAAAGATAAGGTACGATTTTATGTTATGGGAATGAACTTTTAAAATTTTAAAGAAAGGACGAATTTATAAGATTATAAGAATAAAACAAATTTTTATTAAAAAAATATATATAAAATTTAAAATATATAATAATTTTAAACTTTAAGAGGACAATTATCCTCGTCCACTCTCTCAATCGGTCCCTAAGTAAATCATGATTTCTTTCAACAGTAGCTAAAGCCTAAAGTAAAAACATAGCTTTAAACGTTTCATTAAAAGGACAGATAAAGTAACTTGTAGTTCTTAAATTTAATTATTTTTTCAGTTTGGTTTTTATTATTTGTAGAAATGATCATCCAGCTCAGTTGGTAGAGCACAAGGTTCTTAACCTTGAGGTCGTGGGATCGAGTCCCACGGAGGGCATTTCATAATTCGAAGATCTCTTACGGAAGCTGTTCTCAACCTGATGTTGGGGTAGCCTACTATATTACCTCCCTTTACCCCATACATATGGGAAAAAGGGACAGTTATTTTTTTTATTTGACCTTTTTATTATATTTAATTAATTTTATGATTTGTTGCATAATTTTATAATGAAGAATACTTAAAAATGAACAGAAATTTAATCAAATACTAAACCAAAAAAAAAGAAAGAATTAAACTGAAAATTTGAGGAAGTCAAAAAGCTACTTATTTTATTTATAACAATATACTCTATAATTTAAGGGTAAAGTTCACAAATGGTGCCCGATTGTAAAGTGATATTTTGTTGAGTCTCTCGACTATTAAAAGTTACAAAATAATCCCCTGACTATAGATTGTTGCTTTATTGAGTTCCCATACTATTAAAAATTATGAAATAGTCATCCGACTATTTAATGCGTTCTAAACTCATCTCTTTTCGTTAAAAATTTGACGGCAATCTAAGTTGGATGTTAACCTACTGACTGAGATATGATAAAATATTATCACAAAATCTTAAAAAACTATCATATTTCAATCAACATGTTAATATACATGTTAGAATGTTATCAATTTTTTAACTGTAAAAAAAGAATTTGGAACATACTAAATAGTCGAGTAACCATTTTGTAACTTTTAATAATCGAAGACACAACAAAATAATATCATATAGTCAGAGGATTATTTATGTACTTTACCCATATATATCATGAATAAGAAGAGCCCATAAAGAGTTACAATTAATTAAAGCAACCTAATAAAGGCATGTAGTAAGAAAAAACCACCGCAGGAAACTGTCGTAAGTAAAACAAAGGCTTAAATGCACCATTAGCTTTTAAACTATATACTTTTGTACTAAATAACTTTTTAAAATACATTTTGAAATCTTTTATTTTATGAAGCTTAAATCATTATCTTATTTACTCTAAATTGTTAATTCTATCAAAAGAATCAAAAGTAAATTACATATTTAATCATTTAATTATTTTAATTTTAATTATTCAATTTTTTTTTCAAATCATCATTAAATATAATTTTTATTTAGTTCTGATCATCAACTATTATTTATATAAAAACAAGTTTTTATTTCATTTCTATTGATATTATATTATCTTCAAAAAATTGTTCCATTAAAAACATAACAAGATCGTTGTTTTAGGATATTAAATTCAAATTATCAACACAATAAATATATAGTGTTTAAAATTTAATTCACATAATTTAAATATTCCTAAGAATGTCATTTAAAAACCAAACTCATAATGCTTTATCTGATTAAAATGATATTTATAATTTAAATATTAAATTATAATGTTTTAAAATTTAAAAATAAATTAAAACTATGAGTTGTAATTTGGAAAAAAACAATTAATTCAAACTTAAATACTGACAACAATGTTAAATAAATATAATATAAAAATTTAAACAATTAGAATATAATAAAAAATAATAAAAAAGTACAGTATAAAATTAATTTTTTTTATCATTTTTCATTTTTATCCTCCTTATCAAACAAAATAAAACAGGAGATAGCGACTGAAACCTAAATAATGTTATTGTCAAGGGTAAATCACATATTTCATCACAAAACTTTACTCTCTCTCTTATATTTCTCACTGAATTTTAAACTTTTCAATTCTCACTAAACTTAATATATCGGGGTTTTTGATCATTCTGTTTTTAAGTAGTTAAAGACATTAAAATGATGCCATTTTAAAAAACTAAAATTTTTATCAAAATGACGTCGTTTTGCATCTATATAACAATCCACTTATAAAATTGTTAGTGAGAAAACGGATGAATTACAAAAAAATTCACTGTATTAAGTTCAGTGAAGAAATTGAAAAGATTTAAAGTAAAGTGAGTAAAATAAGAGAGAGAATAAAATTTAGTTACCAAATTTGTAGTTTACCCTATTGTTAAAGAAGGAAAGGTGAAGGGTTAGGCCTCCGGTTTGGCATTGAGACTCCGGTTTTGGCTTTTGTATAGCTGGTATCACTCTAAAAGCTTCTCCCTCACGTGATTTTCGAGTGCGGTTGTTGGTTGGTTGGTTTATCCTCTTTACTTTTTTACCCACCTATTTCATCGACTGTTGTTTTGAGAAACTTTTAGAAAAGCCTTTTTCCCTATTCTGACCTTCCTTTATTTTTCTTCAATTAAATAATAAATATTTATTTTTTGGATAATTGATTAAATAATAAATTATAGCGTGGGTGAGTTTGTTTCAAATTTCACCTCTACGAAGAGATAAACATATACGTAAATAAATTATAAAAAGAAAAGCCAAGAAGCATGAAGAAGGGGTAGGTGGCGGTCAATATAAAAATCAGTTAGGGTAAAAGAGTAAAATAGCGAAACCAAAAACCGGTGACGGCACAGGACACCGTTTATTTACTTGGGGAATACACAAGAAAAACAAAGGGAGATCTGGAAGCCTTCACCTGGGGCCCTGCCTGCCTGTCCCAACTCACTCCTATAAAACCCTAACCCTTCCTTTTCTCTTTTGCTCTGTCTACTATCTTTCCTTCCATCCAAACAATCTCTTTCCCTTGCCATTCATTCAATCATGTCTTGCTTTATTAGCAAATACGCCGGTAATTCTCCCTCTCTTTTCTATCCATTTTAGTTTTTTTTCTTTTATGATCTGTAACAAGTTTTATGATTTAATCAACTGTCTTTTTTCCCGTATAATTGAGTAATGGATCTGGTTGAGTTTGGTGGATTTTAGACTGCGCTACTTTTTGATGTTTAGATTTCTTCGGATCTTAATAGATCCGATATTTTCTTTCTCGCGGTCAGATCTTCAGTTGGTATTTGGCTAAATATACTTGTTCTTTTGTCTTTAAGAAAGCAACAAAATACATTTTTCCAGTTTATTTAATAAAGGTTAACCAAAACCAATTCAACTTGATTTGTTTCGCTTTGCTTTATTTTTCATGATATCCGAAAATCTAGATCTGCTCATCCTCTTGCATGTGCTCTGTTGTTGTTTTCTGAATCCGTTTTACCTTGCAGTATTTTAGAATATCTATTCCCATGTTTTAATTTAGTTACCAGTTTTTGATGTGCTTTTGAGTTATCATTGTATCAATCCAGTTTTAGTTAAAAATGATTGATTAAAGTTGGTAAAGTTGTCTAACTGCTTGGAAATTTTATCTTAGATCTGAGATTACTGAACTCATCGGTTTATCGTAGGCTAATTTTTTTTATCTGTATTTGGATCTCTGTTTCTTAGCCTTTACTGGTGATTTGGTGGCTTATTGTATTTTTATCATGAAAAATCTTGCAGATGAGCTAGTTAAAAACGCTGCCTACATTGGCACCCCTGGAAAGGGTATCCTTGCTGCTGATGAATCCACTGGCACCATCGGCAAACGTCTTTCAAGCATTAATGTGGAGAACGTTGAAGAAAACAGACGTGCTCTCCGTGAGCTCCTCTTCACTACTCCCGGTGCTCTCCAGTACCTCAGTGGTGTTATTCTCTTTGAGGAAACCCTCTACCAAAAAACTGCTGCTGGTACTATGACGAAACACCTGCACTTGATACTTTCTTTAAAAGAATGAATGGGTTGTTGATTTCTGATATTGATGTTTGGTTTTCAGGCAAGCCCTTTGTTGATCTCTTGAATGAAGGTGGTGTCCTCCCTGGCATCAAGGTCGACAAGGGTACTGTTGAACTTAATGGAACCAATGGTGAGACTTTCACCCAGGGTCTTGATGGCCTTGCCCAGCGATGCACGAAGTATTATGAAGCCGGTGCTCGCTTTGCCAAATGGCGTGCTGTTCTTAAGATTGGTGCTAATGAGCCAACTGAACTCGCTATCCAAGAGAATGCCAATGGACTAGCCATGTATGCTGCCATTTGCCAACAGTGTGGCCTTGTCCCTATTGTTGAACCCGAAATCCTTGTGGATGGATCACACGACATTAAAAAGTGTGCTGAGGTGACCGAGCGTGTCCTTGCTGCTTGCTACAAGGCTCTGAATGACCATCATGTCATGCTTGAGGGCACCCTGTTGAAGCCTAACATGGTGACCCCTGGTTCCGAGTCCCCAAAGGTTGCACCAGAAGTTATTGCAGAGTACACTGTCCGTGCCTTGCAACGAACTGTACCGGCTGCAGTCCCAGCTATCGTGTTCTTGTCTGGTGGTCAAAGTGAGGAGGAGGCTACCCTCAACCTTAATGCCATGAACAAGCTTCAAACCAAGAAGCCGTGGTCACTTTCATTCTCATTCGGACGTGCCCTTCAGCAGAGCACTCTTAAGGCCTGGGCTGGAAAGGAAGAGAATCTGAAGAAGGCTCAAGATGCTTTCCTCGTTCGGTGCAAGGCTAACTCCGAGGCCACTCTTGGTACCTATAAGGGTGATGCAAAGCTCGGGGAGGGTGCTGCAGAGAGCCTCCATGTCTCGAACTACAAATACTAAGCCTTCAGGCCCTATGATCTAATGTGTCATATTTTGCGGTGAAAAAATGCGGTTTATACGAGTCTTTTAGGTCTTTTCTTGTGGGGGTGGGGGTGAAATTGCCCAAAATAAACCTTTGGGGGATCATTTGTGATCCTTGGGTGTTTTGATGTTTTTTTGTAATTTTATGTTCAAAACAGTATTTTCTGTTCTCATATAATCAGTTTTAAAACCGCGATTTGGCACGAAAATGGGTTTGAAAGAAACTAGATTCGGTGATTCCTCTCATGTTAATTTCATATTGCCCGGCACCCTTAAGAGTTTTTACAGTAGCTACGGAAGAATATATCAACACTTTCCTAACTGGTAAGAAATTTGGCTGATGAAATTTTCTTCTGCATTGAATAGAATTGAATGCAAGACATAAGTTGTTGTGAAAGGCAATTGGGAGTTTGTCAGGGAGCTTGCATTTAATTCCTTTTCTGAATTTTCCATTTTCGCTTTACAAACTTACATGTGAGGTTGTGACATTTACTCCCACATGCAATACCCTTTTTGCTGGAAAGGAAGAGAATCTGAAGAAGGCTCAAGAATATATCACTTACATTTTTGCTGTTATTTTATATTTATTTGTGGGTTGTTGGAATAAATATTTTTATGACTTTGTGTTTGGATATTTTAAATCCTACTATGAACTAATTTATTTGGTGGTGGTTGATTTAATGGTTGTTTGAACTTTATTTTTAATGGTATATTTAAGTTTATTTTGGTTCTTTATTTGCTTTGCTTATGAATGTTTCACCATCTAGGCTTGTAAGAGGCATGGAAATGTCTATTTCTTAGATGAAGGTTAGGTATTCGGAAGAATCCTAAGCTAAAAATACTTGTAAGTATTCGAAAGAAACGCAAGATAAGATCCTCATAAGCAATGAATTATAGTATTTTCAAGGGGCTTTGAACCGGCCTAGGAATATTATAACTTAATCCCTTAGATCTCGGAAGAGGCTAGGATAGGATTTCAACGACTAAAAAGGGTGTCTTTATCAATAGGGTAGGCTGGCCAACATCGTTGAGTGAGAGCAGATGCCTTGGCATCCTATTATGTTAGGTTCTTTAGAACACTTTAGGAAAGCCCTGTCGAGTAAGTAAAGACCAGTTAGCTTATATATACTTGAGAAATAAGTTTAGCATCCGTAGATCAATCCTTACCATTCATTCTCTTGGAAGCTTGTCACGTGAGGATTATTTTCTTTTCATTTTATCTTTATTTATTGTTTTTACCATTTTTCATTGCCTTGAGATTTCACCATACTCAACATCAAACATCCATCATTGCCATTGCATTTCCATTTGCTACCATCAGACCATCACTACATATCCACCAGCATACACATTTACATTGCCGTGGCATTTGTATATATCAAGACTAACTATACTTAGATAGAATAGTGCATTGCTTTGGTTAGACTTTTGTAATTTCACCCAATCCCTGTGGAGACGATACTCACTCATCATTATATTACTTGAGCGATTGTGTATACTTGCACATTATTTGCGTATAATTTATAGTACTCACAACACGCGAACACTCACCCTCTCGTTTTCCTCTTTCCGCTCGATTCTTTCTTGTGGGTCATTTTGAAGAACTAACTCAAGATTGAGCAAGTCTCTTAATTTGTGCGTCGGCTTAAAAAAATGGTTAGGGTATAGAAATGGTTATGGTATAGGGGTAGGATAGAAAAGGATAAGGTAATGAAATGAGAAAAAGATGAAAGAATAAAGAAATGAAATAGTAAGAAAGTGAAGATAACTTACAACTCAAATTGCAACACTTACTATCTTCCTTCACAAGAAACAACAAGGATACCTCATTCAAGTTTGATGTTGGGGCAGATTGTATTGTGCTTCTCTTTGAGCATATTTGCAACTTTGCTTCACTTTTTCTTTGCTTTTGATTCTTCTTTTTCTTTTCTTTCTTTTGTACTCCAAATTTGATATAGGAGTCTTTTTCTTTTCTTTTTTTATTTTTTTTCTTCTTTCTTGTTGCTTTTTGTTATATCACTTTGAATGTCAATCCACCAAAGCTCTGATACCACTTGATGTAAGGCTAACCAGGCTTCTTCAATAATGAAGAAGTTGACAACCTTGTTGTTTCCCGATCTAGGAGAGACACCAAATGCTACACTTGAATCAATAAGTAATATGCACAAAAGTAAAAGAAACAAATGATTAAAAATAGAATATGGAAGAAGAAAACCAATGATAAGAAAGGAAATGGATAGAAAAGTTATCAAAGATGGGCTGCGGAAGTGTTGTTGAAGAATCCTTCAAGAGTTGATGAATTCGGCCTCCAAATGATGTTGCTGGAGGTATGCCTTGTTGATGTTTGAAGGATAATTCAAGATGAAGAAATGGAAATGGAATTTGGTGATGATATAGGCATGATATGGTGATGGACTATGGTGATGATATAGGCGTGATAATGGTGATGGAAGATGGTGATGAACAAATTGTATCTTATAAAACTAAGAAGGAACCAATGCTATAAAAGAGCAAAGACCCGTTTCTTATAAGTCTTATAAGGGATGGTATTAAGGACTTTTACCCGCTAGTTATAAGAACTAGGAACCAGAAGTATCAAGGGATAGGAATGACGCCACAAGCTTTAGAAAGAGTTGCTTAATCGATATAGTTCTAAAAAGAACTTAAAGAGAGAATAATCTCACAAAGGATTTATAATATCAAAGGGTTGTTTTTACAAATGAAATATCCAAGCCTATTTATAGGCTAGCATAGGTTTGGCCGAATAAATAGGTGTCCATTCGGCTAAATACATGACTATTAATTAGAAATACATGATGTTTTAATGAATGAAGATGTCCTTGGCCGAATGATCTACTTGCTCTTCATCTTGGCGCCAATTTTGAATCAAAAGGATGCTTAGGCCGAATAGAGAGAACCCTCTTCATTTTGGCACCCATTTCATCCACACGCATGGCACATGTGTGGGCTGGTCATGAGGCACTCATATGGGTGGCTTGGGGTCTTATGGTGTGTCTCTACTTGGGGCGTGAAGTTGAGCAGCAACTTAGGTGTGACTTTGCATCCAACTTGCTTCTAGATGACATGGCGTCAATGGGGCAACAACTATTTATGAAAGGTCACATTTGTGGAAGGTAACCTTTCATCATTTGAGCTACTTCCCATGTGTTTGAGCTGAAGATGAGCTGGCCATAGATGAAGGACATGTGTATAAGACATAGGACAACTCCTTGTGAAAAGGCACTTCTCGGGGGTCAGCTGATAACTTTTCATCATTTGTTCTTCATGATCTCCCGAGTCATCCTATGGAAGTTTTCCTAGCTCATTGACTCCCATGCTAACTTTAAATCAGCTCCCATCATGTGGCCGAACATGTACCTACAAAAGAAAGCTTTTATAAGCTAAGTAATATAAGATATAAATATATAAATATGTGGTTCATAACAATAACTTCATACATTCATAATATCATTATCATAACTATAAATATAATGTATGTAAGCTATTATCATAACTATGGTATAAAGAAAATTAAGTTAAAGAAAATCCCCCTTTGATTATGGAGAAAGGTTAGAGATGCAAGTCCATTTTTGACGCTGAATTAGATTACATCATCCTCCCTTGATACCCTCTCTGTCATGAACGAAAGAGAAGAACAAGACGAGGAGTTTAGAATCGAAGCGAGAGAATTGGGGAAAATGAAAGAGGGATTAGGAATTGTGAAAAGTGGAATCAGGGAATTAGAGATTTCAAATCCTAATGATAAGGCAGCAGATAATCACTTGGAAATGGATACACGTAGGGAAGAATGAAGCTGAGTGGGACAAGGATCATGGGCTCAGAAGTGGATACAGCCAGCAGCCCACAAGAGAAAATACCTTAGCTGTCATCTGCAAGGGAAACTATTAGAGTGAGTTACTACATTGTCCAACTGCCATCAAAAGAGTGGCTATAGTACATTGTATTGAAAATAAAACCATGTAATTGAGGAGAAAAAAGCTTACATGATGAATGAATGAAAAATTCCTTTTTTGCAATCCCTCTTATTTTCTTCTAAATCCTTTCATTTCTTTGATCTCAACTTCTATATTTCTCACGGTTTATAACAAATTGGAATCAGAGCCTAATTTCCTGGCATTGCAGCAAACTGGGAAAACAAAAAAAGATAATCCATGGCAGAGTCGACTAAACTTACTGCCATTTAGTAACATATTGAAGATATGTCCAAGAAAGTGGAACAAGCCTGTAATACCCCAAACCAGATACGAATCTGAGGTGTCACATTAACTTTTCAAATCATTTACCTTTACAAGATAACTGAAAATTCAATTTCACATTTAAAACAAAGCTGAATCATTTACATTAAATATAATCCTATGATTTTACGAAACTGATCAGAGCATATCTTATTCAAATCTTTATTTACATGCCAACTACAATCAATATAACAAAATATATATAATATTCAATTCTTTTCTGATTTGATCTTTGGAAATGAGAAGCTGACCTGACTTGCATATCCTTGCTCCTTTTTCTTCTTGGAACCTACATGTGAAACACTCACACGCTAAGTCGTTGACTTAGTGAGGCATATAAAACGTATAATGGAAACTTAAATACTTAACAATACAAGGATATTTCATACCATCATATCATTCAAAACCATATAATATTTCATATAACAAAATGCATACATACACATATATCATCATTAACATTCTTATCGTTATCAATATTATTATCATTAGTTCCATTTTTTATATAATCTTGTACTTAACATTTATACACATCATATAATACATTTCACACAGTAAAACACATAATATCACATACAATTTAGTTATGTTATCTCTTTTAATATCCCATGGTATGCTTCTAAGAACTACAATATGTGAGTGCATTGAGGTTGTGCACAAATACTGTCACCACAACTCGTATAAAATTGCACTGAGTGCCATATAGAATGTCCCGAAAGACCACATATATATTCCAAAGGACCTCGTAGAATTATCCTGAATGACCACATATATGTCCCGAAGGATCTCGTAGAACCTTCGACTCTTGGCATGTCAATTATACCCCTATCTCTCATATCACATACTATGAGCTTACCATTTTTATCATTTATTGTATCTTAACCCACATAGACAATTAATTATGTAGATCATGTCACATGGCTTATCTCATATGTTCATATAAACACGTAGATCATATCACATGTATAACATCTTGCTCGTATATCTTCACTTAAATCATATAACACATATATCCTAATCACAGAGCTTATATCTTGTTCTCATATGTTCACATATATCCCATAGCACATATAATAACATATAAACTTATGCATGTACTTATGTACACATTTTCATATAGTTCGTAGATTAATGTCATATAGCTTATTATATCGTAGTTCATGTTACACTTTCATATGGTTTTATAGATCTTTTCCATATAACTCATATCACATAGAAATTTTACATGACATATCATAGATTCATTTTAACACATAAATCATCCTCTTATAGCCTATCTTACATGTCATATAATCACTTATGTCAATATCTCTTAACTTATATCATATTCTCATATTATCATATAGATCAATGCTACTGAGCTTAACTCACTTTTTCATTTAATTTTAGAAGTCAATTATACCAGTTCACATTTATCTAATTCATATGACTTATACCATGTTATCATATAAACATTGGAAACATACGCATCGTAAGTCCAATTTCCATATAATCATGAAATCATGAAAGCAAAACATTGGAAACAGACTCGTCACAAGTCCAATTTCCATATAATCATATACCATAGTAATATGCACTCACTTGGCCTCACTAGTTAAAGCAATACTTTGAATTCCCACTTGATCAATCTTATCTCATCGACTCATCTAGTACTTGCTTTCAATCGATATCTACACGATACATATAATCGATATGAATGTATTAATTCGAGTCACTATTAATTAATCATACATAACATAAACTATTCAAAGTATTTAATACACAATTTCTTATGAATAGTAGTAGTACCAAAGGTACAATACCGATACTTCTATACTATGGTATCGATACTATACTTCTGTATCGATACCCACTCTCAATTATGGAATTTCATCTTCAAAATGGTACCGATACTTGCTCACTGGTATCGTTACCCCTAGTATCGATACTACTCCTTCAGTATCGATACTACTCCTTCAGTATCGATACTTCTTAAAGATTCAACCCACTTTTACCTTATGGTATCAATATTTTTCTTACAGTATCGATACCCAGACCCAATTATCACATATATTTATTTTATAGTATCGGTATTGTTCGTCCAATACCGATACCCCTTGCCAGAATTTACTTATTTTACCCGAAAATTTCCAAAACTTACTTATCTTTCACTCTTTTAACTTCTTTCAACTCATAAAACTCAAATATAATTATTAAAGCTAACTTATATCACTATAACACATCATCATCTTCAATATCTCACCATAATTCTTGAAACTAAGAATCTTACTAAATTTTTAACATGTTCTAATTTCATTTCTAACACCTTAGACTTCTTATCTCACCTGAAAACAAATCTAATCCAACTTAAAAAAAATCCCTTTACTAACTCTTTTCAACAATTTCACTTAAAAACCCTTTTTTATAAATTCTCCCATAACTTATCCATCTTTTAGTTTTACTCAACATTAAGCTTTCCTTAAGCTTATGTATCACCTAGAGACCAAATCCAAACAAAAAATTCAAGAAATAATCAACTTATAAAGAATTCACCGTTGGAATGGAACTCACGGCTAAAGGGAGAAGAAGGAACACACTAGTTCCAGATATTTCTTTCCTTCTCACTTATGTATAAATATCTTGAAGAATGAATTTTAAATTCATTTCTTGCTTAAAGATCAATTTGCCCTTACAACTTCCAAACTTTTATATTCCATCCTAAACCAAGATATTCTAATTAAGTCTATAAACTTTTCAATTTTTCAAAAATGAGCACAAAGTTTTAAAAACTTACATTTTAGTCACTAGCCTAGTTTTTGGGATGTTACAAATCTCCCCCTAAGAAAATTGGTTTTCGAATTTTCACTGCACAAAGAGATGAGGAACTTGTCTACACACATCATATTCATATTCCCATGTTGCTTTCACTACTTTAGGATTTCTCACAAAACTTTAACCAATGGACTTGTCTTATTCCTGAGCTGTTTAATTTCATATGCAAACAAATTTTGCATAGGTTCTTCCTCATAGATAATCAGATTAAACTTCTATTTCTTCTTTTCCAAATCTGCGCAGATGTTTTGCTAATTATCAGCTATATTAAGATTATCTTATTTAATCTTCACTCTTTCTTCAACTTCTTTGATCCAATCTATCCGTACTAAAATTTAATATTTCCATTCAAACCAACATATTGATGTCCAATATTTCTTTTACACAAACTTCACTTAAAGCTATCTTGATACATTTCTTAACTTGCTGACATACCACACATTACAAACAAGTCTAATATATAACCTTACATACTTTTCCAAGGAATATTTACCTCGCTAAAATAAAGGATGATGACTTAATTACTTTCTTCATAACATCCCAATTTAATATCCAAAGGAATTTTATACAAAATTCATAAAAACTCTTTCTTATTCCACTAAGAATTGAAAATTTTCCTACTTCAATACCAAACTTATAATCTACACCTCCATATAACCCTTGTCATACTTAATCCTTTAAACTCCATCATTTAATTTACTTATCAATTTATTCCTCCACAAATCAAAATCTCCTTGTAACATAGATCATATCGTTTTCTTTATGCTCCCAAATTATTTTTATATCACTTATACTTGTCTCTGATTACCAATCTTTATCACCCCTTCAAATATCATATCACTACTTACTCAGAACCTTATTCTTTGTCATTTTTTATACTTACATTTTCTCCACTTAATTAATCAAATATTATATTCAAATATTCACCTAATCCATTTATAATACTTCTTCTACTTCAATTTACATAATTTCTAACATAACTTTTAATCCAATTCACCAAGTTCATTTTTAAACTTAACTTCATATCAATTAACCATTCTTAGCACTTTATTTAATCTTCTATTATCAGAACCTACTACTTAAATATCTTTAGGTCTCATCAATTTAATCTTCTAACAGAGGATACAACTAATTCAGACCGAGACCAAAGTTGAAAACCAAAATCTTTGTCTCTCTTTAATGATGTTGAACTCTATGAAGCACCAATTCTCTTAATCATATGAGATTTTTATTCTACAAACCTCTCGTTTTGAGCTCTCTCTAGAGCTTATTGTGATTAATCACTTCTTGAAAAGGGAATAATTTCAAAACCAATAACACTCCTTTAATTCTTCACCTACCTTCGACCTTTATAAATCCATATAATGTCACTCATCATGTAGACAATAACCTCAATTCTGACCACTCAAAGTCATGAGTTAATGGATTCTTTCATCATTCTCAAATTTCTTTGCAACATAACCCAAACATTTACTCTTGTACCCTCCTTATTCGAATTACAATACACTTCTTCTTTTTATCATCTCAAAATTTTCTACTACATCTTTGGCTTCCTTTAGATATAAAAATATTTATTTCCTTGATTACATCACATCTACATGGCCTAGATACACAAATCCACACCATACATAATTAGCTTATCCTGATATTTTCTTCAAATCTTTTTACTCTATTACACTTACCATCAAATAACCTTGTTAGTCAACACCAACTCTTTCAATCTTGAGTGTAAGCTCTCATCAAACCAATCATATAAACCCTTTTCAGTCAGAATTAACTCAACTTGTCAGACCCGCACTCTTACTCATACACGTTGCAATTCCCTTCGTTCAAACTCAAAAATTCTAACTTCATTTGTCTTATAAACTGATCATCGATGTACTCATTCTCAAACTCCTCTTAAAATAATAACCTCATCACTTGATCTTTTAACATTCTCCTAATAACATTTATCCACTATACTTTAGCTTACCTGCTAAACAAAGAAACTTCTTCACTTCAGAGCAATGAAGACCCTCTAACGTTATTCTGACGCATTTCAACTTCCTGTAAATAATCCCTGATATGATAAAGGTACTCCCTGAGGTGTCCGCTATTCATCCTACCTGGCCAAGGCAGGTGAATTACTACCACCATCAGGTTTATCACCTCTTGATTTACTTCGAAATCTCTCATGGTCAAACATCTAATATACATAACAATCATACTCTATTAAAAAGACAACACACTCCTTACACTATCATATCAGAAAATTTCTTTTTGTTCTTACGTACAAATTGTAAAACTAATTTGACTTCGGTTTAAGCATAGAATCGACTAAACCTTATTTATGATACCATTAAACGTAACACCCCAACTCGTATCCAACCTGGATATAAATCTGAGGTGTCACATTAACTTTTTAAATCATTTACTTTTACAAGATAACTGAAAATTCAATTTCACATTTAAAACAAAGCTGAATCATTTACATTAAATATAATCCTATGATTTTACAAAACTGATCAGAGCATATTTGATTCAAATCTTTATTTACATGCCAACTGCAATCAATATAACAAAATATATATACTATTCAATTCATTTCTTATCTGATCTTGGAAAGGAGAAGCTGACCTGACTTGCCTATCCTTACTCCTTTTTCTTCTCGGAACCTACGTGGAAACACTCACACGCTAAGTCATTGACTTAGTGACACTACAAGAAAATATACCTTTAATGACACACGAACGATGACACACGCTAATTTATGACTTGCAAAACATGTGTTTCATAAAAAATGTCATGTTTTTTAAAATCTGAATGATTTATGACTTGCAATAATGTGTGTCATATTTAATAGTCATAATCCAAAAAATGTACAAAAACACGTAGTACACTTTTAATTGTGTGTCATCTTTAGGAGTCGTATTCTAATTTCCCCCCATTATTTTCATCATTTCCCGCTTCTTCCCCCTCGATAATTATCAGTTCACGCTGCTCCTTCCCCTTTTCTCTTTTTCCATTTTCCTTTTCTCCAAAACACCATCTTC
Source organism: Hibiscus syriacus (assembly GCF_006381635.1). Classification (NCBI taxonomy): domain Eukaryota; kingdom Viridiplantae; phylum Streptophyta; class Magnoliopsida; order Malvales; family Malvaceae; genus Hibiscus; species Hibiscus syriacus. Next base: position 1,941,033 of record NW_024063349.1, read on the forward strand.
TCCAACAAGATCGTTATGTTCTCTAAATCCTATTACCCGTATACCATTTTTCTCCATTTCTTTTACATTTACAGTTTCTTTTCAACCTTTCAATGTTCATGATTTAGAATCAGGATAGCGTAATCAATCTTGTTTCGACTTTTTGACTTCATGGGTATTTCTTCAAAAGTATAATTGAAACTTCAATTCTTGGGGGTTTTGTGATTAGATAATATAATGGGTTTCTCCTAATTTTTTCGCTTTTGTCTTGTTTGTAGGTATTGCCTTCGTGCCAAGCAGATTTTCAGTGAGCTAAATGAGAGACCCTATGTTGTAGAGCTTGATCTCCGAGGTATCTGTGTGGATATTATTCATCTGCTTCTGATTCGTTTATTGTATGTGTGTGTGAGAGAGTAGAAAAAGAGTAATTTTAAATGAAGTGTTGACTTGTTGAGTTTTTGTTTTAGACGATGGAGGTAAAATCCAGTATGTCCTTCTGGATTTGATAGGTCGAAGCACTGTTCCACAAGTGTTTGTGAATGGCAAGCATATTGGAGGCTCTGATGGTTAGCTACTTTGTCTCTATAGTATTTTTTTCTAGATATTAGACATATATATATATTGATTTCATTTTTCTTATTTCTTTCTGACTATTTAGATCTCAGAGCTGCGGTCGATGATGGTACACTGCAAAGGTTTCTAGCTGCAAGTTGATGAATTGTTAGAAAGAAGGAAATACAATCATTCGATTTGATTCGTTAACTATAAAACTGCTCGAGGATTAGAGAATCATATCTAGGTTGTGAGTTTTACTAGTTCACATCAAGATTTCGATGAGTGCTCTGTGATAATGACATGCCCTTTGTGAGGTTATCTTATATTACTTCATCGCTATGGAGGACTCTAGTTTAGATCTTAACTATCACAAGAAAATGATGATTTGTAGTTTAGATTACTTCATTTTGCTTTGTAGTGTAGTGAAGCTATTTTTTAATCGCTTTTTATTGAAATGACAGTAGTGTTGAATAAGAAAATTTGGAGTTAATTGGATTGGGATTTTTTTTGTCTGCTTGTGATTAATGATGATTTGGAGAAAATTCATATCTACTTTCTGTGTTTCTTTTTTATTGATTTTTGGTTTTTCCTTTTGCTTATTTTCATATAGTAAGTAGCGATGGCGAGTCGAGTGAAGGAAGATGAGAAGAATGAGCGAATAATTCGGGGTCTTCTCAAACAACCGGAGAACCATAGATGTATTAACTGCAACAATTTGGTATGGTTTTCTTGTTTATGTTTTGATCTCATGATTGTGGACTTGATAAGTGTGATGTTGTATCCTGGTATAGGTTGATGGAATATAACTCTGGGAATTGTTCATCAAATAATGGTTCAGTTTTAGTTATAGATGTGCTTGCTGATATACATAGACTTTGAATTGATTGCTTATTTGCGACAGTGATGTTGGGGAAATCAATAATGCTTGTGGTCCATTTTTTATGGTATATTATTGATACTCCTATATTTATATCCTTGCATTAATATAAGAATAACCTTTAATTTTTTTAAAAAATGGAAAATAAGTTGGGCTGCTAAGATTATGTCTAGTGAGATAGGATGTATGTGTTTGACTACTTAATCAGTTTTTCACAAACAGAAAACCTGATTAAAGTTTTCATATTTTTGGAATCTTTACTATTAAACCTTTTGAGAAGTTCTATTTGTTCCATAAATATTTGTTTGAATATCCTCTTGAAATTTTGCTTCTGGTGATTTTGCTGTTGAAATATGTTTTTGTAGCATTTTCCTTATGCTAACTGAATGTAATTTTTATTTGTATGCGTAGATTTTGGAGTGCTTATACTTTCTTTGTCATATTGTTGCTATTTGCTAGTTGTCAACTGAACAGGGGCCTCAATATGTTTGCACAAGTTTCTGGACATTTGTTTGCACCACCTGCAGTGGAATACAATAAGTGTTCAATTTGGTTGGCAAGTTGAGTTTTCTTGACATATCGGTTGCTGATTAACTTATATCTAAGAGACTGCATTTGATGATAGTCAGACATCAATAAATTTTCTAAACTGGCTACCGGTTTTAATTGTTTCCAGTCGGGAGTTCACATACAGAGTTAAATCAGTATCTATGGCTAAATTCACTTCTCAAGAGGTTGCCGCTCTTCAATAAGGGGAAATCAGGTAAAGATTAACCTTCTACCTCTCTCTCTTGATAAAGATTTCTTGATAAAGAGCAAAATGAAAAATAGCTTAAGGACAACATTCCTGCAATAAATGATTGTCCCTTTACAATATCATGCAACAAAAGTCCATAACTGATCAAGCTTTATTAATTCACTTCTCAAGAGGTTGCAGTGGGTGTTGTCTCCCAAGTACTTCAATTTCCCGTTTCCTATGACGTTGATAATGATTCACATGGCATTCTCCGGAATCGTTGCATTTTTCCTTGTCCGTGTTTTCAAGGTATAACTGACATGCAACTAACTTACCTAGACACTACAATTGGTGATGTTCTTTATGGTTGAAACCTGGGCAATGTAGGAAGTTTGGAAGGTCTCAATAATAGCTGGTGCAAGAAGGGCAAAGAAAAGTATGGATGTTACTGCAGCAATCAGCCAAGCATTAAAGGAATCTGAGGGAGGTAAGGGAGTCCTGAAGTCTGTAAGGGATCTTAATGATACTTCTGTAAACCGACCTTAAAATCTCCATACTATGAATCTTCTCTTACTTAGAACGTAACAGTCTTGTCTCCCTCCTATTTGTTGGATTAGGACATGGAAATTTCTAATGCTTAATTTTACAATAAACTATGATAATAGTTGTTCGGTTTCTTCATTTTCTTAAAGCATCCACTACCATCACATATTAGATGTGTGTGGGATTATATGAAGAAACTTATAAAAAAAATTGAATATACCCGTTCCGAACTTATATTCATTTTAATTATTTGAATTTGGTAGGTTAAGAAATTCAAAGACAAGGGACACAGTCAACAGCCAACTACAACTGCTGCTCCTGATGGTGAATTCCATCTCCTTTTCAATGACCAAGCTTCTGATCAGAAAAGAGCCTTTCCTAAGCGTTCAGTTGATGGCGCCAGTGATGGATTTGTTACTTCCATTAGGGGCCTCTTCAACAATCAACGGTGCAAAGCCAAACAATTTGTGCTACGAACTATGAGGGGTGAAGAGGAGGGCGACCAGTAGGGACAGTTGGGTGATGGCGATGCATCTGCTGTAAGGTAAAGTCAGTGTTACTTACCTAAACATTAGATGCACTTGGTGGAGAGTCATAGTCTTTGGTTTCAATTCTTCTTTGTGCAGCATAGATAATACAGCTCATGGCTAATCCGACCAGGGAGCAGTAACTAATTTTATGTGAACTAGGACTATTGTTGAATTCATTTAAGGAGATTTGTAACTTTCAGTGTTTGTTTGTTAACTTATAATAATGGTTATATGTTCTTTCTCAATGTCATATTTTCTTTGTTTTCTTTGACTAATCGTTTATTGTAAACTGTTTGTAGTGTGAATATATTGTATACAAATGGATTGCTTATAATATACGATATGATATATATATATTTAGTATTATGAGACATTAAATGTGATTTAGTTTGATTATTTGTCAATCTACAATATATATATATATATATAATTTACGAAATAAAATCACGACACACGAATGTAAGTCATACAAATGTGTGTCATCTTCATTTATGACGGGGGCTTCAATGACGCGCAATGAGTGTCATAAATGAGCGTCATAAATGTGTGTCATAAATGTGTGTCATAAATGTGTGTCATAGATTTATGACACACAATTGCGTGCCATAAATCTGCACCTATAGATGACGCGCAATGCGCGTCATTAAAGGGGTTTTTTCTAGTAGTGTGAGGTATATAAAACGTATAATGGAAACTTAAATACTTAATAATAGAAGGACATTTCATACCATCAAATCATACAAAACCATATAATATTTCATATAACAAAATGCATACATACACATATATCATCATTATCATCATTAACATTCTTATTGTTATCAATATTATTATCATTAATTCATTTTTTTCATATAATCTTGTACTTAACATTTATACACATCATATAATACATTTCACACAGAAAAACACATAACATCACATACATTTTATTTATGTTCTCTCTTTTAATAGCACATGGTACACTTATGAGAACTAAAGATATGTGAGTGCATTGAGGTTGTGCACAAATGCTATCACCACAGCTCGTATAAAATTACACTGAGTGCCATTTAGAATTCCCCGATGGACCACATATATGTCCCGAAGGACCTCATAGAACCCTCGACTCTTGGCATGCCAATTATACCCCCAACTCTCATATCACATACTATGGGCTTACCATTTTTATCATTGATTGTATCTTAATCCACATAGACAATTAATCACATATATCCTGTCACATGGATTATCTCATATGTTCATATAAACACGTAGATCATATCACATGTATAATATATTGTTCATATATCTTCACTTAAATCATATAACAAATAAATTCTAATCACAGAGCTTATATCTTGTTCTCATATGTTCACATGTATCCCATAGCACATATAATAGCATATAAACTTATGCATGTACTCATGTACACATTTTTATATAGTTTGTAGATCAATGTCATATAGCTTATTTTCGCGTAGTTCATGTCACACTTTCATATAGTTTCATAGATCTTTGCCATATAACTCATACCACATAGAAATTTTACACGACTTATATCATAGATTCATTATAACACATAAATCATCCTCTTATAGCTTATCTTACATGTTCATATAATCACTTATGTCAATATCTCCTAGCTTATATCATATTCTCATATTATCATATAGATCAATGCTACTGAGCTTATCTCACTTTTTCATTTAATTTCATAAGTCAATTATACCAGTTCCCATATATCTAATTCATATGACTTATACCTTGTTATCATATATTCACCTAGATCTTTATCACACAATATAACATATAACACATAAACATGTATTCATGTACACAAATAGAAACCATATAAACAATATACCATTATTCATGTAATCATGAAATCAAAACATTGGAAATAGACACATCACAAGTCCAATTTCCATATAATCATATGCCATAGTAATATGCTGTAACACCCCCAACCCGTACTCGACCCGAATACGAATCCAAGGTGTCACATTGACATTTCAAAACATTTACTTGTACAAAATAGTGAAATTTTTAAAACTTTTATTAACATACACAACTATATTTACATAAATTACAATCATATGATTTTACAAAACTGATTAGAGCATATTAGATTCAAACCCTTATTTACATGCCAACTACAATCAGTATTATAAAATACATACTATTCATTTCTTTTCTGATCTGACCTTTAGTAAGGAGAAACTGACATGTCTTGCTCTTCATCGTTCCATAAGCTCATCAAAACCTACGTGTGAAACATTCACACGCTAATTCGTTGACTTAATGAGCCATATAAAACATATAATTTAAACTCTTACTTATAACAATGCATGTACAATTAACACTATCATATCATGCAAAACCATATACATTTCATATAATCCAATATATTCATATACATAACTAATCTTTTCCATCTTTACCTCATTCCATTATCATTTATATCTTTTAGTCATTCTTAATTAGATAATACACACAAAAGAACTTATATTATATCATGCATAGCATCATATAATTCTTGTAATCCATTCTTCATAACATGTCACACATACACATATCACATATAATATATTTATATTATTGCTTTTATTAACCCATGCATACTGTTGAGAACTTCAGGTATGTGAGTACATTGAGGTTGTGCACAAATGTTGTCACCACAGCTCGTATAAATTCCCACTAGAGGCACTGAATATTTGTCCCGAAGGACCGCGTAGAAATGTCCTGAAGGACCACGTAGAAATGTCCCGAAGGACCACATATCACATATGTCCCGAATGACCACTCCTTAAGAACCATATACATAATACAATGGACCAAATAAGTGTACCAAAGTACCACATACATGTTCTATAGAATTACATATATGTCCCGAAGGACCATGTAGAATTTTCCCGAAGGACCACGTAGAATCATCTTGAAGAACCGCGTAGACCCTCGACTCTTGGCATGCCAACTATACCTCTAGATCTCATGACACATAACATGGGCATTATCTTTATACTTATCATTCCACATAACACATAGTTCACTTTCACATATCACATAGCTTATATCACAAAACTTGGATCACATTCAATCACGTAGTTCATTTCCATATAATTCACATATACCTATATTCCTTTTCATATAATCACATAGTCATATAATATTTCATATGACCTCATATATCACATCACATAGATACATACTCCAATACTCATAGTTACATAATACTTAAATTATTCCTATTTACATCATTCATGGTCATATAACTTCTATCACAAAGTCCCTTATTTTATCTCTTGTTCTCATTTGTTCATATTTATCATATAACACATAACCTATAAACATATATCTTATATTATATGTGCATATCATCACTTTATATTCAAGTTTCCTAAGTGATATTATTCTCATTTCATTATAACAAATCTGATAATATAATGTTGAATTATGTTTCATTATAACAAATTTAAGGAAATAAATGTTTTTATGAATAGTACTATACGATATGAACAATACCGTGAACAGTAATGAACAGTGCCATGAACAGTACCGAATTTTAAATTTTTTCCAAATTGTGAAGACACTAGTTTTTTTCTTATTTGCTTATATTATAATTATAATATTATTATGTGTTATATTATTATTATTAAATAATTAATTAATACATTGCAGGCCCAAAACCTGAGGCCCGCTTTACAAATCTCGGAGCCCAAACATGGAGGCCCGATCAGGACTAGCCCAACAGAGCCCAAATGTAACCCTAGATTCAGTTAGGGTTTACATATCATCATCCAGCCGCCTCAACTTGCTGCCATTGGATCTAGTTTTGATCCAACGGCCCAGATGACTCCCGCAAAGAAAACCCTAGGGTATCATAACCCTAGGGCCATGTTCAGCCGCCGCCTCGCCAGAAACCTCCACGCCTCCACTGCCAAGTGACCCAACCAACAGCTGTCAACGCCACTACCGACGCTCCACCAGTACCACGCCCTCGTCAGAAGCCTTCAGAAGTCTCAACGAAGACCGTCCATGTTAAAGGCTACTGTGAGTCACCACATAATTTGGTGACTCACCAAAGTTTCCCCTATTGACCGGTCCGAAGACATCGCCGATGGTGGCTATAAAAGCCACCGAGCCCTGCAAACAAAAAAAACAGGGAGAAAAAAAATAGAGAAAAGGAAAAATAGAGACCAACTCACAACAACCAACAATCAACCTAGAAGAGAAAAAGAAGAGCTTACCTTACCGGAGAACCCCAAACGATGTTTGAGAATCAGAAATACCGAAGGTATTTTCCTTAGATCTAGGAAAATCCATAGTTTTTAGGATGAAAGAAGGGTGAAATTGGGTTTAGGGTACTCGGATTTAGAGTTTGGGAAATTTTGGTATTCTCCGGCCACCGTCACTAGTGGCAGGCGGTGAGGTTGGCGGCGGTGCAAAGCTGCCGGCCGATTACCGGCTTCCCTCCGATGAGGGAAGCTAGAGAGAGAGTTATAAAACTCTCTCTGTTAAGAGAGAAAAGAAGAAAGGAGGAAATGAGAAAGTTGGCCTTTGGGGCCGGCTTAAATGGGTATAAATACCCTCATCAAAACGACGCCGTTTTGGTGAGGGTATATGTGTAATTTACACACATGGACAAACCCTTTCCGCAGCCATCATAACTTTATAACTTTATATTTTGGTCACTAAATCAAATTTTAGATTGTTCTAATACAGCACATGAATTTTAATTTCTTTATATTTTGGTCACTAATTTAATTATATGTAAAACAACCTAATTAGTTATTATGATTTTAATAATTTACATTTTAGTCATGAATAACATGTTTTAATTTCTTTCAATTTGATGTTCGAACTTTATATAATTTTATTTCAGTCCCTAAATAAAATATAGTAAAGATTACATGTTTAGTCACTATAATATTAAATAATTATTTACGAATTAGATATTTATTTTTAATATATTCTAATTTAGTCATTAGTTTTAAATTATTAATCATTTTTATATAATTTTAATTTCATTTATTTTAGTTGTTGATTTAATTTTATATGTTTATTTGTAATATATTATTATTATTAGTATTATTATTACAAATATATATATATAATAAATAATTATTATTTTATTTTTTATTTTTATTAAAATCTTTATATGAATTAGTTTTTATATAAAATAATAATAATAATCCTATTTTAATAATATTAAAGAAAATGACTGTCTTAAAGCACCTAGAAGTTCGTTTTCTGATATTTTTACCCTATAAAATATATTATTTTTAAGAAATATTTTATTTATATTTATTTTTTAATATCGAAGAAAATAGCTGTCTTAAAGCACCTAGAAGTTCTTTTCTGATATTTCTAAATAAATAAATATCTTATTTATATAAAAATTAATAATTTTCCTTATAATTATACTAGTAAATTTGAAATGACATAATCATAGATTAAATATATTTTTGAATATTTAAATTTATAATAATAGAGACAAATTATAATTAATGAGTACCAAATTTTGGGCGTTATAGGGGCGCTAATCCTTCCCTAAACGTAATCGACCACGAATCCTTTTTTATTAAAATTTTTGGTTATATGCATATCAGATTTATCTTTTAAATTATGTTTTATTCAAAACTATTTTAAAAGATTGTTTTTAGGTATTTGATCTACCTGACCCAAAAAGGTCAGTGGCGACTCCCAAAATAATTTTTAAAATAAAATCATTTATTTATTCGTTTTATTTTTCCCGCCAAGTAAAAATTCCGTGCCCGGGCGAAAATCGGTTGCGACAGCTTGGCGACTCCGCTGGGGACCGGTCAAGCTTTTAAAATCAATTATAAATTGTCTCTATTAATTATAAATTAAAAATTCATATATTTAATTTATAATTCTTTCTTTTCAAAATTTTTATATATACCTATTATTTTCATAGTATTTACATATATTATTTTATTAATATTTCATTTTATTTGCAAGTATTTTATTTCATTATTTATTTTTCTGTCAGAGGTTTGAACATTTCTCCTCACACACAACACTTGCATTGCATAACATAAAGCTCTATAATTGAGTTTGTCCCTTTTAAGTGGGAGTGAAAGCGACGTGTTCGTGAGAATTTATTCTCCGTGTCAGACCTAGCAAGTAATGTTCGGGGTTTATATGCTCTATGTCTTCGTGAGAATTTATTCTCCGTGTCAGGCATAGAGAAGTGTATCCCCTCGAATTGAACTCGATCCACTTTAGTCTGTGATGGACTAGGATTGAGGGTTAGCAACCCAAGGGGGCACTAATAAGGACAATTCGGGTACTTTTATTCTTAGATCTGAAACCCTGCATATAATAAACCCTAAAAACTCTTCCGATCTGAAGCCATGCCGAAATTTTGTCCAAAATTAGTGTACACACAGGAGAAATGAATTCTAACTTCTCCTTTTAATTTATTTATTTATTTTCTTACTGAATAAATTGCATGTGAATTTAAATTATTTAAAGTATGAAGAAAGCATGTTTAAATAAAGATATTTAGGTAGACATTATTATTAAATTATTTTTTCCTTTATTATGTAAACTAATTCATTTCTTTTTGTGTGTTCTTTATTTCTGTTTGCATAGCATCATACATGATAAAAGGCATTGATCCTCGTGTTAATTGTCTCATTGGAAAACCTTCATCCATGGATAAAAAGTGTTCAAATCAAATAGTTCTAAACTCAGAAGTAAGACAGTGGGCTGAGGACTTACAAAGACAAGGGGGAGCCCAGTCTGCAGGATGACTATGTATCTGAGTTATCCAGTTATGCTCCAATTTCGTTAAAAAGAAATGATATGCAAGATTTGCGAGGCATTTGGGAGAGTTGGGACTCAAACAAAAAGTTGCAGTTTTATCAGACTTACGGAGACATCCCATATTTACTCTATGTCGAAGTTGATGATGACTTACTTCGAGCCCTAATTCAATTCTGGAAACCAGGGTACAATTGCTTCACTCTCAATAAGGAGGATTTGGTTCCTACTATTGAAGAGTACACAACTTTGCTACATATAGAAGGGGCTTTGGAGAATCGAATTTATTCAAGGTCAATTAAAACTCAACCTTTTCGAGTTAAATTAGCAAAGATTGCTGGAGTACGAGAGGAATGGGTGGTATCCCGTACAAAATAAAAGGGAGAAAGCGAAGGCATTGCTTGGACCAACATTAAAGAACTTATTCAGAGTCATCCAGATGATAAAGTACGATTTGATCTTTTTCTCTGGGTATGTATGGTATGGTCATCTTTTAAAATATTGGGATATATTAAAGCTGCAGTAGTAGATTTGTTTGAGAAGCTACCAAAAAGGGTTAATCCTGCTTCTGCAATTCTAGCAGAGACTTTCAGATCGTTAAACGCTTGTAGGAAGCTAGAAGGTGGACGATTCTCAGGATGTGCCCAATTATTATATGTCTGGATCCGTAGCCATTTTTGAGGACATAAAAGGTTTCATACCGGTGCTTTAATACGGACTACTCACAATTGAAAGAATTTCTGGAGCAAGAATGGCCGAAAGAAATTACAAAAGATATGTGGATTAATGCATTTCGAAATCTGCAAAGTGATGACATTGTTTGGCGAACCCCGTGACAAATCAAAGGGAATTCTTTTATAAATGTGGTGATTACAACTGGGTGATGCTGCTCGGATTGTGGGGAGGAATCATATATGCACCACTTCTGGTCATAAGGCAGTATAAAGGTCGTCAATTTGTTCCTGTCACTGCTGGATTACATTCGTCTGAGTTCGCATTCCACAGCAAAAATTATAAAAGAAATATCATGGAGGCCTTTACAGCTTGGAAAACAACTTTTTTATCATAGCAAAAGCAGCAAAAGAAATGTTAACTCCTGATTATGAGGAATGAAGATCTGTCAGTAAAAATGAAAATATTCCTCTACCAGACCAAAATGAGGATATCTCTATGGAAGATCGCATTAAGGTGGTTCTATCAGAGATTAAAATCCTAAGAGCTGAGTTTGAAGCAGAAAGAGAAAGTTAGTATAAAGAATTAGAACAAATGAGACGAGATAAAGCTATGCTGGGTGTTGACGTTGACTTTCATTCAGGACAATGTGTAATGCTGAGAGAAAACAAAGAAAACGTTGATGGTGAATTCAGAACGTTAAAAAAGAATTACCATGAGCTATATAAATCCCGGAAAGCATCAGAACTGAGCCGATCAATAGTACAGATGACCAAAGAATTGAACATCGAGAAAAGTCGAGTTGAAGATTTGAAAGGAAAGAATAGCCGTATACTCAAAAGCCTTGAGAAAGGAAAGCAAAAATGGAAGATTTTGAGGTTGACAGAAGAGAGCGAATTATAAAACACAAAGCTGAACACCGCGAGATCATGAATGAAATGCAGAGAGAAAGGGATCGAGCCAAATATTTAGAAGAGATAAAGAACGACATGCTTGATAAATTTGAAGGTGAGAAAAATACCATGTTCAAGGGATTTAAATCTGAAATAAACCATCTGATTGCCGAACTTGAAGTCAGGGGCCAAAGGATTGAAGAGTTCGATGTTGAAAAAGAAAAATGGGAGTTGGAAAGGAGGAATTTCAACACCAGACTTGAGGTAGAGCAAGAAGTGGCTAGCAATTGGATGCAAAGATGCAGAAACAAGAATGTTCAATCCAGAAGCTTAATCAAAGGACGCAAGAAGCACGAACAAAACTTGAAGAAGATTTGGATCAGTCTAGAAATAAAAACTCAGAGTTTAATGCTTATATTTTGCAACTTGAAGAGTCATTATTTCAAGAAAAGGTTCGTCTAGGACCTAGTGATCTTAAAGAAAGTAATGAGGAGAGTGCTTCACTGCGAAGACGCATTAGAGATCTTGAAAAAACTCTGCACAGTTGTCAAGTCAGAATCACTGAGTTAGAGCAAACTCTCGAAGGAACTAATGAACAATGGAAAAAATCGACTGATTTCTATATAGAAAGAAGTGAAGAAAGAAGCAATATGGTATTCGAGGCCATGGTACAAATGAGGGAAGTTGCCAGATATGTTTGGGAGCTAGCTGTTGAAGCAAAAATAATTGAGCATCACGTTGATCCAGTTTCTAAGTTCGGAAAGAAGATGTCATGGCTGATGAAAGAAATTATAGAGCTTAATAGGAAAGCTACGCCTTATCTGTAGTTATGAACTATTATAAAGAAACTTTTGTATGTCGATGAAAGTTGTTCTATGACAGTTAACTTTTTTATCAATACCTTTTGCATACATGCATTTTGCATACATTCATTATTCATTACATTATTTTCTTTATGTATAATTTTTATTATTAAGATAACATTCATTAATTAAAATTTGAAAAAATAATATCAAAAGAATTTTCAATCGCAGTTATTCTGGCCAAACGAGAAATACAACATCACTACGGTACTAGACAAGCTACTAAGAAAATTATGGAGGATAAAATACAACGTATTGAGGAACACATAACAAAGAACAAGCAGAGATGAGAATGAAGCTAGAGAAAATTGAAGCCAGTATTGCAAACTCACAAGACAGCATGATGTAAAAAATAGAAGAAATGTTTAAAAAGAAGGCTACCATTGGGAAAATTCATGAAAATCCTGTATCTTTTGATCAAGAACCTATGTATCCTCTAGGTTTCCCACCGGAACCAATTTATCACTCTGGTACTACACCTATACAAATCCATGCCCGCACATCAGCACTTCAAGAGGCTAAACCATATGAAAATCAACAAGTGGATCCTGCATCTTCAAGCAAAAATCCACTTATATCAGATGTGAAAATAGGGGATTTTAATACTGAGCATCTAATCCCAGATTTGAATGAGCTGAATGAGAAAGAAAAAGTAAATGAAGAATTGACCAGACAGATCAGGAGCTTAGAAGAACGAATGAAATCCGTATAAATAACTGAGTCGTTCTATGGGTTTGACGCTAGCGAGTTGAGTTTGGTTCCAGACCTAATCCTCCCCATCAAGTTCAAAGTTCTCGAATTTGATAGATATGACGGTACCACATGCCCTTCATCCCACATTACTATGTTTTGTCGCAGAGTGGTAGGATTTGTGAAAGACGAGAAATTGTTAATTCACTACTTTCAAGATAGTTTGACAGGACCAGCCTTAAAATGGTATACTCAACTGACCAAAGCCAACATTAGATCCTGGAAGGATCTGGCAAAGGCATTCCTAGAGCAATACCGCCACGTGACAGATATGGTCCCTGATAGATGGACTCTCCAAAATTTGGAGAAAAAGAATAACGAAACATTCAGACAGTATGCTCAGAGATGGCGTGACACAGCAGCCCAAGTTCAACCACCTCTATCAGAAAAAGAGGCCACAGTAATGTTTGTACATACGTTAAAAGCTCCTTATTTAAGTCATCTAATGGGTAATGCAACCAGAAATTTTGCAGATTTGGTCATTTCTGGAGAACTCATTGAAAATGTCTTGAAAAGTGGCAAAATTGAATCAAATGAGGGGTCTAGTTCCAAAAGACCTATGTACCGGAAAAAAGAAAATGAAGTCAACAATGCAAACTCTTACAACAAGGATTCTTCGAAAAGTTACAATAACCCAGCCAAGGATTAAGAAAGAAGAAACAAACACTAATCGAGTAGAGTCCAGAGGATCTCGAAGGGAAAGTGAAAGGTCGTCTTTTACACCTTTACCAGTACCCTATGCTGAAATCTATGATTCACTGTTAAAAGTAGATGTTATACGGACCTATCCTTTGGTTCCCATGCAACCACCATTCCCTCCGTGGTATGATATAAAAGTGCACTGTGTTTACCATGAAGGAATTACGGGTCATTCTATCGAAAACTGTTCGGCATTCAAAAGGGTGGTCCAAAATTTGATCAACACTGGAAAGTTAGAATTCAATTCACCAACTACAGCAAATCATCCGCTGCCAAATCATGGAGATAAAAACATAAACGCAATCCAGGAAGAGAACAGAAAGAAAGCAAAAACTGACGTTTCTGAGATTAAATCTCCTTTTTTTTGGATATTTCAACAACTCTCCTTATCCGGTATAATTCCACAAGAATTCAGGCCAAAGCATAATGAAGGCAAGAATTATTGTGAATATCATCAAGAGAAGGGACATGAAATGCAACTATGTCCTGAATTTAGGGATTTGGTGCAAAAATTGATGAATAACAGAGAGATAGAATTCTTTGAAGAAGAACCAAGGAAAAGAGAAGATGATGTTTGCTCATCAGAAGATTCTAAACCTAATCAGAGAACAAGTGATCCCGTGATTATTAATATGAAATCGTCTACAGTGAATTCCGCATCAACAAAGCCGAAAGTGGTTATCACAACTCCTTTACATTTCCATATAAGGATACCCACAGGGTACCTTGGAATTATACTACCAATGTTTCAATGGTATGAGGATCTGTTTCTCTGGAAAAATCAGAAGAGAAAATACAGAGTGTGGATTCTACGTCTGAAGCAGTGAGTGAAATCGGATTCTTTACAAGAAGTGGGAGATGTTACTCTCCCGAAACATCAAATACATTAGAACAGGTGAAAGCAAAAGGAAAAACCATGGTAATACCCCAAAAGGTATTTGATGATGAATCCCCTCCAACATTCAATGAGCATGTAACAGAAAAACAAGAGAAAGAATTTTTGAAATTCCTGAAACATAGTGAATATAGTGTGGTTGAACAGCTACATAAACAACAAGCGCGGATTTCTATTCTTGATCTATTGATGAATTCAGAAGCACACAGAAATGCCTTGATGAAAATGCTTAATCAAAGCTTTATCCCTGAAGATATATCCCTCAACAAGCTTGACATAATTGTGGGACATATAGCCGCTGACAATTACATAACGTTCACGGATGATGAAATACCTGAAGGCGGAATGGGGTCAGTAAAAGCTTTGAATATTAACACACATTGTCATGGTCATGTTTTGCCAGGAGTATTGATTAACAATGGATCCTCTCTTAGCTTGATGCCTCTGGTCACACTTCAAAGAATGCCGGTAGATAAATCGCACGTGAAAAGTTACCATAATGTAGTACGAGCTTTTGATGGCACTCAAAAAGAGGTGCTTGGGAAAATGGAAATACCGTTGTTGATCGGACCAGTCGTGTACAATATTGACTTTGTGGTGATAGATATCCACCCTACATATAATTGTTTATTAGGGAGGCCATGGATTCATTCTGCAGGAGTTGTTCCTTCTTTATTACATCAGAAATTGAAATTCGTTGTTGATGGACAACTAATATGCGTAGGAGCTAAGGAATAAATCATTGTGTCTATAACAAGTGATGTTCTGTATATTGAAACCAATGATGATGCTCTCGAATGCTCTTTCCGAGCTTTTGAATTTGTCAATGCAACCTTTATTGTAGAGGGAAGCAAAATTCCACATCCCAGATTGTCTGATTGCACCAAGATGATTGTACGACAGACTTTAGGCATCGGAGCTAAAACTGGGAAAGGTTTGGGAAAGAATCTTCAAGGGAGTTCAATTCCTGTAAGTATGAAGATGAAGAAAGATCGTTTTGGGCTTGGATTTAAGCCCAATTTTCAGCAAAAGAACAAAGAGATGAAAAGAAGATGCGGAGATAGAAAGGCAAGGTTGAAAGGAGAAGAAATCCCTTGGGAACACATGTTTTTCCCGCAGTTGAAGACCACATTCAGATCAGGAGGAATGGATAATGTAGAACAACAGCTTGTTGATGCCTTTAAAGAAGAAAAGTTGACAAAAGATCAAAGCATAGTTGAAGAAGCTATGGAATGATTATTTATCAACATGATCATGAATGACAACAAGACTGGAAAATACTTGGATAAGATTCGCCCTTGTTTTCCTGGAGAAACACTCAACAATTGGACTGCAGAAGACCTCCATGTAGTTTTTAATATTAACACAGAGTAATATTCAGAACTAATCTTTATGTTTAGCCCAAGAATATGAAAACTTTTTGTTATATTGTAAAGGAAATTATGTTAAGTTCACCTAATAAAAATATAATAAATTTTCTTTAAAATTCTCAAATGGCAATCATTCTTTACATTCTTTACTTTTTTTACATTCATTAATTTTCATTTATTTCATAAATTTACTATATCCTTTCGGAAATATGCCCGACTTAAATTTGCAGGTGTCACAATGTTAATAGCATACTTATTCCTAAATTTAATCGAGAGATAAATTTAGAGCAGCCCATATGTCTGGAGGAAATCAATGAGTGTGAGGATGAACTAGAATGTGATATTCTTATTGAATTATTAAGACTGGTAGAAAAAGAAGATAAACAAATTTACCTCACAAAAAAGAGATTGAGACTGTAAATCTGGGAACAGATGAAGAAATGAAAGAGGTGAAAATTGGTACTACTCTGACAATCCAGATAAAACAAGAATTGATAAATCTCCTTCAAGAATTCAAAGATATCTTCGCCTGGTCTTATCAAGATATGCCTGGTTTGAGTACAGATATAGTGATGCACAAACTTCCAATCAGTCCAGAATATAAACCAGTTTAACAAAAGCTCAGGCGAATGAGGCCAGAAATGTTGTTACAGATCAAAGAGGAAGTGATGAAGCAGGTTAATGCAGGTTTTCCTACAGGCAGCCAAATACCCAGAATGGGTAGCCAACATTGTTCCAGTACCAAAGAAAAATGGGAAAGTTCGAATGTGTGTGGATTACAGAGATCTCAACAAAGCTAGTCCGAAAGATAGCTTTCCATTACCCCACATAGACACCTTGGTGGACAATACTGCAGGACATGCATGGTTTTCATTCATGGATGGCTTTTCAGGATATAATCAGATAAAAATGAACCCTGAAGACATGGAAAAACAACATTTGTAACCATGTGGGGCTTATTCTGCTATAAAGTAATGTCATTTGGATTGAAAAATGCAGGGGCAACGTATCAAAGACCCATGGTAGCTCTGTTTCATGACATGATGCACAAAGAGATTGAAGTATATGGATGACATGATTGCCAAATCCCGAACCGAAGAAGAACATATTCAAAATTTGAGAAAGCTTTTCCAGAGATTGAGGAAGTATCAATTAAAGCTCAACCCCGCTAAATGCACTTTTGGGGTAACTTCCGGAAAGCTTTTGGGATTTGTGGTCAGCAAAAAAGGAATCGAGATTGATCCAGATAAAGTAAAAGCAATTCAAGATCTTCCACCACCCAATACAAAAAAAAGAAGTTCGAGGCTTTTTGGGAAGATTAAATTATATATCTCGGTTCATTTCTCAATTAACTGACAAATGTGATCCAGTGTTCAAATTACTTCGAAAGAACAATCCTGAAGTCTGGAATGATGAATGTCAAGAAACTTTGGATATTATTAAGAAATATTTATTCAATTCCCCCATTTTAGTATCACCAATGCCTGATAGACCGTTAATTCTCTTCTTGACAGTCTTTGAAAATTCGATGGGATGTGTACTGGGACAGCATGATGAATCTAGAAGAAAAGAAAAAGCCATTTATTATCTGAGCAAGAAATTTACTGATTGTGAAATTCGATACCCACCAATACAAAAATTATGTTGTGCCTTGGTGTGGGCTACTAGAAGACTCAGACAATACATGTTATTTCATACTGCTTGGTTGATATCCAAACTTGATCCTTTGAAATTCTTAATGGAATCACCAGCTTTGACAGGTAGAATGGCTAGATGGCAGATATTATTATCCGAGTTTGATATTGTATATGTCAACCAAAAAGCGATAAAAGGAAGTGTCATAGCTGATTTTCTGGCCAGTCGTGTATCAGATGATTATCAGCCTTTGAGTTTTAATTTTCCAATGAAGATTTGTTGTGCATATCCATGAATGAAGAAGTCTGAACAAATGATGAATCTTGGAAGCTTTACTTTGATGGAGCATCCAACGCCTTGGGACGAGGAATCGGGGCAGTGTTAATTCCTCCAGAAAATATTTATTATCCCTTTACAAGCAGACTGGAGTTCTTTTGCACTAATAACATGGTGGAATATGAAGCTTGTGTCATGGGATTAAAAGCAGCCATCGAAAGAAAAATTAAATGTCTCAAGATATATAGAGATTCATCATTAGTGGTGTATCAATTACGAGGTGAATGGGAAATAAAAGATCCCAAATTGTTGGGATACCGAAATTTTACCCTCGAATTAGTGAAAGAATTTGAGAGAGTCACCTTCAATTATCTCCCTTGAGAGGAAAATCAAATGGCAGATGCTTTGGCTACATTAGCTGCTATGTTTCAGGCAACTAAGAAAGTTGATATGATGCCAATTAAAATGCAAGTATATGAAATTCCTGCACATTGTTACAGTGTGGAAGAAGAGGTAGATGGCAAACCATGGTATTATGATATCCTGCAATATATCAAATATCAAAGCTATCCACAAAATGCATCTGAAATTGATAAAAGAACCTTGAGAAGAATGGTTGTTTGATACTTTATTGATGGTGAGACTATGTATAGAAGAAGCAATGATCAAATGCTATTGAGATGTTTAAATACCAGCGAAGCCAGAAGCATCATTGCGGAAGTACACAGTGGAATATGTGGAACACATGCAAATGGTCTTTCCATGGCTAGAAAAATAATGAGATATGGATATTATTGGGCTACCATGCACACAGATTGCATTGATTATGCAAGGAAATGTCATAAATGCCAGATATATGCAGATAAGATTCATGTACCCCCATCTCCTTTACATGTAATGACAGCACCCTGGCCATTTTCTATGTGGGGAATAGAAGTCATTGGGGCAATCACACCAAAAGCATCGAATGGACATTGTTTCATCCTTGTGGCAATTGACTATTTTACCAAGTGGGTTGAAGCTGCTTCATATGCCAATATTAAGAGGTCTACAGTCTGTAAATTCATAAAGAAAGAAATAATTTACCGGTATAAGCTACCAGAAAGGATCATTACAGATAATGCTCTGAACCTGAACAACAAAATGATGACCGAACTTTGTGCACAGTTTAAGATAAAACATGCAAACTCAGTGGCATATCGTCCAAAGATGAATGGAGTAATTGAAGCGGCAAATAAGAACATCAAGAGAATCATTACAAAGACCACTGAAACTTACAAAGATTGGCACGAGAAGTTACCTTTTGCTTTATATGCATACCGAACTACTGTTCGAACATCTACTGGGGCAACGCCTTTTTCTTTAGTCTATGGGATGAAAGCAGTCTTACTGATTGAAGTTAAGATTCCATCACTTAGAATTTTGAGAGAAGTAAAATTGAATGAATCTGAATGGATCCAAGCTCGATTTGATCAATTGAACCTTATTGAGGAGAAAAGATTGAAAGCTATTTGCCATGGACAGATGTATCAAAAACGGATGATGAAGTCTCATGACAAGAAAGTACATCCAAGAGAATTCCAAGAGGGTGATCTAGTACTAAAAATGATCTTGACTATACATAAAGATTTCCGTGGGAAATGGATGCCTAATTGGGAAGGGTCATACGTTGTAAAAAAGGCCTTTTCCGGAGGAGATTTGATCTTGGCATAAATGGATGGAAAAGTTCTGAGAAACCCAATAAACAGATTCTGTCAAGAAATATTATGCTTGAAAAAAAATGATGAAATGAAAAAAGAAAGAAAGAAATATAAAAAATAAAAAAGGAGCCGCAAAGGGCGTCTTGCAACCAAAGGAAGGATTTGAGTTGAAAACCTGAAAGGGCGACTCAAATGTATGTTGATATTAGGCATCTGACAATTGAACCCTCTTAATATTTTGATAGTTTGGGAGGAACTTCACATCTACAAGCATTCTGACAACGTTTGAGATCTTCCAGACAAAATCTTACATCAGTACTCTAAATTATATCAATTTGATTAATTTAGAAATACTTATGTTAATAATTTGTTGAGTCATTTGAATTTTTTTCATTCCTATGCTTGCCATAACTTTGAATACAATTCTATTTATTTATTAATAAATTCTAAGTTTAGTTTCTCTAAATTCAATTTATTTTTTGAGATTCAATTTATTTTCGAAATTCAATTTATTCTTTTATTTTGTAAATGGATTAAAATAATTTTGAAATAAGCTAAAGATTTCTGAATATCACTTTATGTTAATACTTTTAAGGGCATGGAATACAAAGTAAGTCTTATCAATGTTTGCAATCAATGTTGAAAAGCAAACAAATTATTACCATCATAGAGTTATTTGGAAGCGGAACAAGAAGAAATCTGTTCTCAATTGGCAGATTATGAATATAGCCCTTTTCCATACAGCAGTACAAAAATGCTTCGAATTTACAAATTCTGGCTCTACATCGTATAAGTACTGTGATGTTTTGGTCCAAACACCAACTAAAGCAACCATCACATTATCATGGTAGAAATAAGAAGGCCCAATAGCATCTTCTGGAAGTGTTCTTTGAGTTATCTGATCTGGTTCGGTAAGAACTCCAAAACCAATCATTGGATTAGGAAGATGAACTGCATGATTGTCTTCATCAAGAAGCTTCTTTCCAAGCTACCATTGCTTCTTCTTTTTTAAGAAAATCATAACCCAAGTTTCGCCTTTTCTTGTAATTGGGATCATTGTATAATGACTTCCTATCTTTTACCGGAAGAAGTGTGTCAGCAGCCTTAGCCATTTGAGCAGCACATATAAAATCTGTCAACTCTGCAATTGATGAATCAGTACCACATCTCTATGACTATTGAAGACTTAGCATTTGAGTATCCCATTTTCGTCAAGTATAACAATTTACTCTCCTCATCAGAATCAGAATTCAGGATTTCCTCGGTATCAGAAAAATTATCAATATCTGTGAAATCAACTTAAAAGATCACTTCATAATCAGATGAGTAGTTATCAGAATCAACATGTTACATGAGTACAAACTTTTCAAGAGCCTGTGCCATTGAGTTTTGTTCTCAAGGGGTTTTGTGACATTATACAAAAATAAGGCATATCTACATCTACACTCTTCAAAGATGATAGATTCTCTGTTCGAAGAGGAAAGATTTATTGGATTTCTACACAATTGAAGAAAAACCGAGTTCACCAATTTGAAATCAAATAAAAATGAACTTAATAGTCATGCATCATATTTAGGCATTTGCAAAAATAGGTGCATTTCCATTCATTTTATCCATGAAAATGTTGACAGGAATTTCAAAGATTTTAGCAAAGATTCAAATCCATCACATTGGATCAACATTTCCAGAAAGAGTTCATAATGAGAAGAACTCATCTGAAGAAGGAAGAAGAAGTTCAAAATGAGAAGAGCTTGTTCAACCTTTTGCTCAAATCCATCACTTGATGGATCAGCTTTTCCAGAGAAAGTTCATAATGAGAAGAACTCATCAGAAGAAGGAAGAAGAAGTTCATAATGAGAAGAGCTTGTTCAACCTTTTGCTCAAATCCATCACTTGATAGATCAGCTTTTCCAGAGAAAGTTCATAATGAGAAGAACTCATCTGAAGAAGTTTATAATGAGAAGAGCTTGTTCAACATTTTGCTCAAATCCATCACTTGATGGATTAGCTTTTCCAGAGAAAGTTCATAATGAGAAGAACTCATCTGAAGAATGAAGAAGAAGTTCATAATGAGAAGAGCTTGTTCAACCTTATGCTCAAAACCATCACTTGATGGATCAGCTTTTCCAGAAAAAGTTCATAATGAGAAGAACTCATCTGAAAAAAGAAGAACAAATTCATAATGAGAAGAATTTGTTCAACTTTTGTTTGAATTCATCACTCGATGGATCAACTTTTCCAGAGAAAGTTCATAATGAGAAGAACTCATCTGAAGAAGGAAGAAGAAGTTCATAATGAGAAGAGCTTGTTCGACCTTTTGCATGACCCTATCACAGAAAGAGATAGATTACATCAACATTTTCAGAAATGTTCATAATAAGAAGAACTCATATGAAGAAGAATGAACATAACTTATTCGACCTTTACATGATTATATTACAGAAGGAGATAAATTGTCATCCCCAGTGGAAAAGTTCATAATGAGAAGAACTAATCCCATAGAAGAATTGATTTAACATAGCCATCATTTTCGAGTGAAGTCAAATAAAAAAACTTATTGTCTTTTCGTCTTTGCTCTATGCTCGTTAACACAAGAATGAGCAAAGAGGGGCAGCTGAAGACACTAGTTTTTTTCTTATTTACTTATATTATTATTATTATTATTATTATTATATTATTATTATTAAATAATTAATTAATACATTGCAGGCCCAAAACCTGAGGCCCGTTTTACAAATCTCGGAGCCCAAACATGGAGGCCCGATCAGGACTAGCCCAACAGAGCCCAAATGTGTAACCCTAGATTCAGTTAGGGTTTACATATCATCATCCAGCCGCCTCAACTTGCTGCCGTTAGATCTAGTCTTGATCCAACGGCCCAGATGACTCCCGCAAAGAAAACCCTAGGGTATCATAACCCTAGGGCCATGTTTAGCTGCCGCCTCGCCAGAAACCTCCACGCCTCCACTGCCAAGTGACCCAACCAGCAGCTGCCAACGCCACTGCCGACGCTCCACCAGTACCACGCCCTCGTCAGAAGCCTCCAGAAGTCTCAACGAAGACCGTCCATGTTAAAGGCTATTGTGAGTCACCACATAGTTTGGTGACTCACCAAAGTTTCCCCTATTGACCGGTCCGAATACAGCGCCGATGGTGGCTATAAAAGCCACCGAGCCCTGCAAACAAGAAAAAAAAGAGAAAAAAAATAGAGAAAAGGAAAAATAGAGACCAACTCACAACAACCAACAATCAACCTAGAAGAGAAAAGAAAGAGCTTACCTTACCGAGAACCCTAAACGGTGCCTGAGAATCAGAAATACCGAAGGTATTTTCCTTAGATCTAGGAAAATCCATAGCTTTTTAGGATGAAAGAAGGGTGAAATCGGGTTTAGGGTACTCGGATTTAGAGTTGGGAAATTTTGGTATTCTCCGGCCACTAGTGACGGTGGCCGGCGGTGAGGTTAGCGGCGGTCTAAGGTTGCCAGCCGATTACCTGCTTCCCTCCGATGAGGGAAGCTAGAGAGAGGCGAGAGAGAGTTATAAAACTCTCTCTGTTAAGAGAGAAAAGAAGAAAGGATGAAATGAGAAAGTTGGCCCTTGGGGCCGACTTAAATGGGTATAAATACCCTCATCAAAACGACGCCGTTTTGGTGAGGGTATATGTGTAATTTACACACATAGACAAACCCTTTCTGCAGCCATCATAACTTTGTAACTTTATATTTTGATCACTAAATCAAATTTTAGATTGTTCTAATACGACACATGAATTTTAATTTCTTTATATTCTGGTCACTAATTTAGTTATATGTAAAACAACCTAATTAGTTATTATGATTTTAATAATTTACATTTTAGTCATGAATAACATGTTTTAATTTCTTTCAATTTGATGTTCGAACTTTATATAATTTTATTTCAGTACCTAAATAAAATATAGTAAAGATTACATGTTTAGTCACTATAATATTAAATAATTATTTACGAATTAGATATTTATTTTTAATATATTCTAATTTAGTCATTAGTTTTAAATTATTAATCATTTTTATATAATTTTAATTTCATTTATTTTAGTTGTTGATTTAATTTTATATGTTTATTTGTAATATATTATTATTATTAGTTTATTATTACAAATATATATATAATAAATGATTATTTTTTATTTTTTCTTTTTATTAAAATCTTTATATGAATTATTTTTTATATAAAATAATAATAATAATCCTATTT
Organism: Hibiscus syriacus; assembly: GCF_006381635.1. Taxonomy (NCBI): domain Eukaryota; kingdom Viridiplantae; phylum Streptophyta; class Magnoliopsida; order Malvales; family Malvaceae; genus Hibiscus; species Hibiscus syriacus. Next base: position 1,965,013 of record NW_024063349.1, read on the forward strand.
TAATAATATTAAAGAAAATGATTGTCTTAAAGCACCTAGAAGTCTGTTTTCTGATATTTTTACCCTATAAAATATATTATTTTTAAGAAATATTTTATTTATATATTTTTAATATCGAAGAAAAGAGTTGTCTTAAAACACCTAGAAGTTCTTTTCTGATATTTCTAAATAAATAAATATCTTATTTATATAAAAATTAATAAATTTCCGTATAATTATACTAGTAAATTTGAAATGACATAATTATAGATTAAATATATTTTTGAATATTTAAATTTATAATAATAGAGACAAATTATAATTAATGAGTACCAAATTTTGGGCGTTATAGGGGTGCTAATCCTTCCCTAAACGTAATCGACCACGAATCCTTTTTTATTAAAATTTTTGGTTATTTGCATATCAGATTTGTCTTTTAAATTATGTTTTATTCAAAACTATTTTAAAAGATTGTTTTTAGGTATTTGATCTACCTGACCCAAAAAGGTCAGTGGCGACTCCCAAAATATTTTTTAAAATAAAATCATTTATTTATTTGTGTTATTTTTCCCGCCAAGTAAAAATTTCGTGCCCTGGCGAAAATCGGTTACGACAAATTGCATCAGGGGTATCGATACCTACAGGGTACTGATACCCTTGCTATAGTACTGTTACAGTAATTTCGTCCACTTATTAAAAACTCATATAATTTAAAACGTTCATCACTATACATTTACCATTTACATATATACGTTTAAAACATTACAAAACTAAGTCATATAATTTATATTTGTTCTCTTATAACTCTTCATATTCATATATTCACTTATGTCTATGTCTCCTAACTTAAATATTGTTCTCATAGAATTTCATAACCTTTCTCGTGTACTCACTTATACCATATAGTATAAATTATACTTGGTCATCTTATATTTACATGTTCATTTCATTCCATATGCCTTTATCACATAACTTATCACACTAACATATACTTATACAAATCATATAACATACATAATAACATGTTAACACATATACTCCTTCATACACATAAATCATGTATTATTTATCGAATCATGTAAACACGCATATAACTTATGCATGCATTGTAAATCAAATAACATTTTCGGAGTCACTTCTTACCATATACTCATTCATACACATAAATCATGTATTATTTATCGAATCATGTAAACACACATATAACTTATGCATGCATTGTAAATCAAATAACATTTTCGGAGTCACTTATTACCATAGTAACTCTGTCACTGGATCATCGCAAGCCAATATTTATTCGATAATATAAGTACAAATTAAATTTGCACTCACCTTAACCTTGCTTAATTACCAAATCCACCTATGTGATTTTCTTTCTTTGAATCGATCCTAACTTTGCAGTTCTTCCCGAATTTGCTTGTGCTTGATATATATACATATAATATCTAAATCAGCATTTCAATTACTATGATTCGATCCTTCATTTCTTAGAGTAAATAAAAGCTTAATTCATTTTCTCTTAGGGTAGTATCGGTACCCCTATAGGGTATCGATACCCCCTGCATAATCTGTTAAAACCCAGAATTTACTGTTTAAACCCGAAAATTCATCATCTCATCTCTGAATTTCCTCATACAAAGCTCCTTTCATATCACTAAACTCAACTACAACCATTTTAACTAACTTCTATCATTCCCTCACCTTATTATCTCTCATACTTCATTCAAATTCTTAAAACTAAGAATCATACCAAATTTCCGTGTAATCCAAACTCAATTCTAACACTTATAACTTCTTATTCTCATAGATGACAAGTCAAATTCAACCTCCAAATTCATTTAAACACTTTTATTCAAAATTTCACTTTGAAACCCATTCTCTTTAATCTTTCACAACTTCTTCATCTTTTGATTATAAGACAACTTAAGCTTTCCTTAAGCTTAGTTAACATCTAATGATCATAACCCAACCTTTAATTCAACAAATAATCAACTAATTAAGAAACACGCCTTTGCTTGGCTTGAGCTTGAGCATACGGGAGGAGAGGAAGAAGAAAGAAGAAGAAATAAGAAGAATAAAAGAGTTTTCAGATAACTCTCCCCCCAACCCTACGTGATTCATATTTATTAAGAGGGAAAATATCTTTCTTGTCAAATGACCATTTTGCCCTTTAATTCATTTGATAATTACTAATAACTTTCAGGAAATATTTCCAAATAAATCATTGAACTATTCAACTATTATACTTTAATCACAAGATTATGAAATTTTACAATTTAGTCACTAACCCGTAGTTTGGGATGTTACATATGCACTCACCTGGCCTTACTAGTTAAAGTAATACTCTGAATTCCCACTTGATCAATCTTATCTCATCGACTCATCTAGTACTTGCTTTCAATCGATATCTACACGATATATATAATCGATATGAATGTCTTAATTCGAGTCACTATTAATCAATCGTACATAACATAAACTATACAGAGTATTTAATACACAATTTCCTTATGAGTAGCATCATCCAAAGGTACAGTACCGATACTTCTATACTATGGTATCGATATTATATATCAGTATCGATACCCACTTTCAATTCTGGAAATTCATCTTCAAAATGGTACCGATACTTGGTCACTGGTTCGATACCCCTAGTATCAATACTACTTCTTCAGTATCGATACTTCTTCAAGATTCAACCCACTTTTACCTTATGGTATCGATATTTTTCTCACAGTATTGATACCCATACCCAATTATCACATATATTTACTTTGGAGTATCGGTATTTTTCATCCATTACCGATACCCCTTGCCAGAATTTTCTTATTTTACCTGAAAATTTCCTAAACTTACTTAACTTTCACTCTTTTAACTCCTTTCAACTCATAAAACTCAAATATACTTATTAAAACTAACTTATATCACTATAACACACCATTATCTTCAATATCTCACAATAATTCTTAAAACTAAGAATCTTACTAAATTTTTAATATGTTCTAATTTAATTACCAGCACCTTAGACTTCTTATCTCAACTGATAACAAATAAATTCCAACTTAAAAATCCCTTTACTAACTCTTTTCCACAATTTCACTTAAAAACCTTTTTTATAAATTCTCCCATAACGTATCCATCTTTTAGTTTTACTCAACAATAAGCTTTCCTTAAGATTATGTTTCACCTAGAGACAAAAAAAAACTTAAAATTCAAGAAATAAGCAACTTATAAAGAACTCACAATTGGAATGGAACTCACAGCTAAATGGAGAAGAAGGAACACAGTAGTTCCATATATTTCTTTCCTTCCCACTTATGTATAAATATCTTGAAGAATGAATTTCAAATTCTTTCTTTGCTTAAAAACCAATTTGCTCTTACAACTTCCAAACTTTGTTATTCCATCCTAAACCAAGATATTCCAATTAAGTCTCTGAACTTTTCAAATTTTCAAAATTAAACACAAAGTTTCAAAAACTTACATTTTAGTCACTAGCCCAGTTTTTGGGATGTTACAAATCTCCCCTTAAGAAAATTCGTTTTCGAATTTTCATTGCACAAAGAGATGGGGAACATGTCTACACACATCCTATTCACATTCTCATGTTGATTTCACTACTTTAGGATTTCTCACAAAACTTTAACCAATGGACTTGTCTTATTCTTGAGCTGTTTAATTTTATATGGCTCTTCCTCATAGATCAAATCAGATTAAAATTCTATTTCTTCCTTTCCAAATCTGCGCAAAAATTTTGCTAATTATCAGCTATCTTAAGATTATCTTATTTAATCTTCACTCTTTCTTCAACTTCTTTGATCTAATCTATCCGTTCTAAAACTTAATATTTCCATTTAAACTAATATATTGATGTCCAAAATTTCTTTTACACAAACTTCACTTAAAGCTATCTTGATGCCTTTCTTAACTTGCTGGCATACCACGCATTACAAACAATTTTTTTATATAACCTTACATACTTATCCAAGGAATATTTACCTCGCTAAAATAAAGGGTGTTGATTTAATTACTTTCTTCATAATATCCCAATTTAATCTCCAAAGAAATTTTATACAAAATTCATAACAACTCTTTCTCGTTCCACTGAGAATTGAAAATTTCCTACTTCAATACTAAACTTATAATCTACACTTCCATATAACCCTTGTCATACTTGATCTTTTAAACTCCATCATTTAATTTACTTATCAATTTATTCCTCCAAAAATCAAAATCTCCTTGTAACATAGATCATATCTTTTTCTTCATGCTCCCAAATTCTTTTCATATCACTTATACTTGTCTCTGATTACCAAAGTTTATCACCCCTTCATAACTTTAACAGTTAACACTACTTACTCATAACCTTATTCTTTGTCATTTCTTATACTTACATTTTTTTCCACTTAATTCATCAAATATCATATTCAAATATTCACCTAATCCATTTAAAATACTTCTTCTACTTAAATTTACATAATTTGTAACAAAACTTTTAATCTAATTCACCAAGTTCATTTTTAAACTTAACTTCATATTAATTAACCATCCTTAGCTCTTTATTTAATCTTCCATTATCATACCCTACTACTTAAATGTGTCTAAGTCTCATCAATTTAATCTTCTGACAGATGATACAACTAATTTAGACCGAGACTGAAATAGAAAACCAAAATCTCTGCCTCTCTTTGATGATGTTGAACTCTATGAAGCACCAATTCTCTTAATCATCTGAGATTTTTATTCTATAAACCTCTCATTCTGAGCACTCTCTAGAGCTTTAGCGTGATTAATCACTTCTTGAAAAGGGAACAATTTCAAAACCAATAACACTCCTTTAATTCTTCACCTACCTTCGACCTTTATAAATCCATATAATGTCACTCATCATGTAGACAGTAACCTCAATTCTGACCACTCAAGGTCGTGAGTTAATGGACTCTTTCATCATTCTCAAATTTCTTTGCAACATAACCCAAACCTTTACTCTTGTACCCTCCTTATTCGAATTACAATACACTTATTCTTTTTATCATCTCAAACTTTTCTATTACCTCTTTGGCTTCCTTCAGATATAAAAATCCTTATTTCCTTGACTACATCACATCTACATGACCTAGATACACAAATCCACGTCATACTTAATTAGTTTATCCTGATATTTTTTTCAAATCTTTTTACTCTATTACACTTACCATCACATAACCTTGTTAGTCAACACCAACTCTTTCAATCTTGAGCGTAAGCTCTCATCAAACCAATCATATAAACCATTTTTAGTCAGATTTAACTCAACGACAATTTACTCAACTTGTCAAACCCGCACTCTTACTCATACACGGTGCAATTCCCTTGGTTCAAACTCAAAAATTCTACTTCAATTGTCTTATAAACTAATCATCGATGTACTCATTCTGAAACTCTTCTTAAATCAATAACATCATCACTTGATCTTTTAATATTCTCCTGATAATATTTATCCACTATACTTTAGCTTACCCGCTAAACAAAGAAACTTCTTCACTTCAAAGCAATGAAGACCCTCTAACGTTATTCTGACGCATTTATAACTTCTTGCAAACAACCCCTGATCTTATAAAGGCACTCCATGAGATGTCTGCTCTTCATCCTGCCTGGCCAGGGCAGGTGAATTACTACCACCATCAGGTTTATCACCTCTCGCTTTACTTAAAAAGCTCTCATGGTTAGACATATAATATAATAACAATCATACTTTATTAACAAGACAACACACTCCTTACACTATCAGATCAGAAATTTTTCTTTTTGTTACCATGTACATATTTTAAAACTCATTTGACTTCGGTTTAAGCCTAGAATCAGCTAAACCTTAGATTTGATACCATTAAATGTAACAACCCTAACCCGTATCCAACCCGGATACGAGTCTGAGGTGTCACATTAACTTTTCAAATCATTTACTTTTGCATGATAACTGAAAAATCAATTTCACATTTAAAACAAAGCTGAATCATTTACATTAAATATAATCCTATGATTTTACAAAACTGATCAGAGCATATCTTATTCAAATTTTTATTTGCATGCCAACTACAATCAATATAACAAAATACATATACTATTCAATTCTTTTCTGATATGATCTTTGGAAAGGAGAAGTTGACCTGACTTGCCTATCCTTGCTCATTTTTCTTCTCGGAACCTACGTGGGAAACACTCACACGCTAAGTCTTTGACTTAGTGAGGCATATAAAACGTATAATGGAAACTTAAATACTTAACAATACAAGGACATTTCATATCATCATATCATATAAAACCATATAATATTTCATATAACAAAATGCATACATACATATATATCATCATTAACATTCTTATCATTATGATAACTCCTTGAAAAGGTCATATTTTGGGACCTTTTCACTTAAGTTATTGAATGTCTAAGAGCCCATTTAGGACCATTTAGATGCATTTAGGAGCATATAGTTGCATGTGGTGGATTTCAGTTTGCCGTGGCATTTTATTTTTACAGCGGTGCTGCTTTATGGGAAAGGTACTTGTCTGATGATATGCAGGTGTTGAAAGCAAGGAAAAGAGGATTTAAAATGCCGTGACATAAGGATATTGCTGAGCTAAATAAAAATGCCAAGTTCAAATGGCATTTCAGGAGCGTATAAGGAGAGAGAAGATATTTTCTAGCCAGCTGTCCCATATTTTACGCATGCTCTGCCCGAGATACCCACCGCGTCATTTTGGCACTTCAACCACCTGTTCTGTTGATGACGTTGCCTAGTCTGACCCTGTAGATCCTATCGGTCCTAGGGCGCCTGTAGCGGGATTATGCCGGTCTCTAGCCAGCTACCTAGGTTGTATCATTGCCTAGTCTGCTCGACTCCCAAGCAACTCAACCATGGTTTTGGGGTTTCCTAGGATGGTTAACACCAAACCTTAGGATTTCTTTTCCCCTATAAAAAGAGGAGGAAGCCATATTGAAGAGGACTTTAGTTCCAGCCACATTTGATCTTTAAAAAGTTAGAGAGAGAAAGTCTCATCTTTCTCCGTCAATCCCACTTGCAGTGGCATTTCTCCTTGACTAGTAGAAGGGAGTGGCGTTCTAAGCATCCGAGAGGAGCTAGTTCGCTGAGAGCAGTCCTTGGTGGCCGAGGAAGGCATTTGGCAGTGCACGTTGAAGGCTTTTTCTCCTCCCCTTAGTACTTGCTTTTATATTTTGTTGTTGGGTTGTAAGGAACGAATGAATCTTGCTTTGTGCTTGTTGATTTCGAACCCCACCATGAACTAATCCTATTTGGTGGGAGTTCGCATGGTTATTTAAGTTGTTATTTTAATGAATGGTTGTTGTTTCATGCTCTATTCTGTTTTGTTTATGATGCTTAAAGCCTTGAGGTTGTAGGAGCTACGAGAGTAGCCTCTCCTTAGGAGGGTTCATGAGGTTCGAGAGAATGCCTTGACAATTTATCTTTAGTCTTCGAGAGAAGCTAGGGAGGAACTACATAAACAACGGGTTCTAGATAGTAACTAGGCCTAATCACCTTAGAGATAAGGATAGGATTTCATTCGACTAAAAGGAGTTGTGTATAAACGATAGGTTAGATGTTAATTCTGCCGCAAAAAGGTATTACCGAGACATATTCTATTAGCTGAGTCAATAGGATCACTGCTTGGGCTTACGCCAATCGGTTTTGCCAGGGCATCTTTAGTCTGTCGAGTCCCTTACTAGAGATAGCATAGGACACATCAGTAGACTCTGTCGGGCAAGGTAAGCATAAAAGAAACACCATTCAGAGAAATAGACTTAGGTTTTCCTTGTGACTCCCATCACTCATTTCTATTGCTGCTTGTCTTGTGAGAAAGCTAAAGTCCTACATATATTAAATCTAGTATTTGCATTTTTATTTTGCCTTGACATTTCCATTTGTTTTCACGTATCACAATTTAATTTGCCACGACATATCCATCTGCTACCACACTATCACCATCCATTTTGCTACTGCATTCTCATCTGTATATACATAACTAACTTTACTTAGGTGACAAAGTGAAGTGCCTTGACAAACCTATTTGATTTCCCCAATTCCCTGTGGAGACGATACTCTACTTATCACTTTATTACTTGTTCGATTGTGTATACTTGCACACATATCCGCATCATATTTTAGTACTCACAAACAGCGGACAAGTTTTTGGCACCGTTACCGGGGAATTGGCAACTGGAAGTTAATTAGTTTTGTCATAGCATTTTTATTTTACTTGTTCAATTTTTTTGTATAGTTTTACTTGTTATTTTCCTTGTCTTTTTCAGGTTTTTATTTTACGTACTCAAAGTGCTCCAGCAAAGATGTATCAAATTGGAAATCAAGGAATAGGTCAAGAGGAATATCAACATGCCAGGGCAATTCCGAATGCTGGGAATGTAGCTAGGCCTCGTAGTATTCGAGATCATTTAAATATTATCATGGACGAACTAAATCCTGGAATTTTGGCACTCATGATTCAGACAGCCCACTTTGAGCTCAAACCGATTATGTTCGACATGTTGGACTTTATTGGACAGTTTGGTGGTGCTCCTCATGAGGATGCAAGGCAACATGTTCGGGCATCCAACTCAGCATGTCTATTATGCCACAGCAATCACAATGAGAGTGACTGCCCGACCAATCTAGAGTCCATCAACTTTGTAGAGAACTACAATCGAGGTAACAACAACCCCTATTCTAACGATCTTGGATGGTGTCAACATCCAAACATTTTGTGGGGAAATCAAGGAACCAACAACTCTAGTCAGCCCGCTAGGCAGCAGAACTTCAGTGACTCCCAGGGTTTTCAAACGAATATGCCATGGCATAATTCTAACGAGGGAGTACCATATTCATCTAACACAAGCTCTTTGGAGGCCACGATGCAAGATTTTATCGCAACAATGAAGACCGTGCTGCAAGACCATGCGACCTCTATAAAAAGTCAAGAAGCTCTGCTTCAGAGCCACAGTTCGTCGTTGAGGGCTTTGGAGGGTCAGGTTGTCCAAATTGCCACGACATTACATTTTTGCCCACATGGCAGTCTACCTAGTGATACTGAAGTCACTAAGGATCAAGACATGGAGCATTGTGGTACATTCAGCTCATGGAGTGGCATCAAAATCTATAAAGATGCTAAGTTTGGGGGGACGACACTCGGAGAGCCCGATCATGAGATTATGCACGAAGATCCGAAGGTGCAAGAAGATTCACATTCGCTGGAAAATAAGGATGAGGGTTCGAAGAATACAACCAATGAAGAGAAGAAAAATTTTGCCACGGCAAAAGAAAAAACCCCATCAGTAGGAGTTGATGACCAAAAGAAAGCTGCAGAATTTTGCCGCAACAAATTTTTATGCAGTGATAATCACTTCAATCTTGATGAAGAAGACGAAGAGGAGCTCGAGGATATTCCAAAGGAGATGAGTAAGTCTAGCTCACCCATAGCTAGACCGGGTATGAAATTTGAACCTTTGAATCCTATTGAATTTACTCATCCTAAACCTCAACTAGCTGCTCATTTTTCTAGGCTAGAAATTGTGAAAGAACTAAGGAATGAAATGGAGATTAAAAAAAATTTCACTAATGAGAAAATATTATTTGCCACGGTAATTTCGTGGTATGCTGACATTGTCAAATTTCTCATTAGTGTTGTTTTGCTTCCTTACTTGACTGGCCTAGGAAAGAACAAGGTCATACACGATGGTGGCTACTGGCATAGGGATGACCTCGACCTCTCCAATGAATTTGCTGCCCAAGTGATTTCAAGTTGCCACAGCAAAAAGGAGCGAAAAGAGATCCCATTCCACTACCATTCAACTTCATGCATAGAGCACTCTGAATGAGAGAGGACTACTGCAAAGGTCCTAAAATTTAGATGTGAAAGACCCGAAATGCCAAGGCAATTTATTTTTAAGGCAGAACTGTTATATGTGTGGGGCATTTTGGTCTACAATGGTGCTCTGATCGAGCGTGACAAATCTGCACTTTTATTGGACGATGTCGATACCGGCCAAGCATCTTGAAGATGCCGTGACATTTCAGATTTACTCTTGTGCATAAATAATATTTTATTATGCTATCGTTTTAGTTTATTTTCTTTTAAGTGCTTATTTTTCTTTGCAAGGTCCATCCCATGCAGCCCACCGAGTCAATGGAGGAGAAACAATATGAGATGCCACGACAAGTTCCTTTGCGAAGGAGCCGACGTCGCCTTAGGAAGGCATCTCAGCGTACGAAGACCCCGCTCCCAGCCGCCCCAGAAGGTCCTAGCACTCCTCCAGTCGCACCCACGTCTGACTCTGAACATTCCAGCCCCGCTAAGCTCCGCAAGCGCACTCGCCGTGCGACTGCTGCATCACCACCATGAAGCCAAGGTACCTTGCATTGCATTGCATTCATAGCATGTAGTTTTCATTTTTCTTAGATTTAGTAAGCATTGGGGACAATGCTTCTCTCAAGTTTGGGGGAAGTAGGGTTCTCGCATCATTGTATGATAGTATTAGTAAAATGAATATGCCATGACATTAGTAAATATAGAATTAGTTTTCTGGAATTAATTGAGGATGTCCGATGATGAAGAATTCTTGATGGCTAGGATAGAATGTACATGACTAGTTGAGGATGATAGAACCAACTCTAGGACTTGCTTCTTTGAAACCCTTGAACACGAGTGTATGTTTTCCATGCTTGAGAAACTTAGAAATTTTTTATAAGAGAATTCTTAAATGTCGTGGCATAAAACTGTGAATGATGAAAACCCCACATAAAAAAAAGAAATAGAAGTTATAAATAAATGCCTTGGCATATCTGTAGAGGAACACTCCGCTATGTCTTGGCATATGAGTGAATGAAAGTAGTCACAAGATGACTCTACCTGACTAGCTCGGGGGTGAAAGGTATGCTCCCTTTCATCTAGAGTGTGGGATGGTAGAGTGATGGGCTGACTCTCCTCGTAGCAGAAGTAATAAAAGAAAACAAAGGGGAGTAGTAATTTGAAAATGTCATGGTAAATTAAGAAAGCTTGAGTAGAAAATTTTTAGGTTTGTTAAGCATGGACTGGATACAAACACGCACACACCCACATAAAGAATCTTGCCCTAAGGGACGGTACTTGATTTCTCAAACTAGTCTAGCATGTTGAAGCCAAATGCTGAGGGCTGAAATTTTATCCCATATAACTATTCTGCTTCTGAACTTGTCATGGTATTTTTGTTTTGCTTATCACTATCCATTGCTTGAGGACAAGCAATAGCTTAAGTTTGGGGGTGTGATAACTCCTTGAAAAGGTCATATTTTGGGACCTTTTCACTTAAGTCATTAAATGTCTAAGAGCCCATTTAGGACCATTTAGATGCATTTAGGAGCATATAGTTGCATGTGGTGGATTTCAGTTTGTCGTGGCATTTTATTTTTACAGTGGTACTGCTTTATGGGAAAGGTACTTGTCTGATGATATGCAGGTATTGAAAGCAAGGAAAATAGGATTTAAAATGCCGTGACATAAGGATATTGCTGAGCTAAATAAAAATGCCAAGTTCAAATGGCATTTCAGGAGCGTACAAAGAGAGAGAAGATATTTTCTAGCCAGCTGTCCCGGATTTTACGCATGCTCTGCCTGAGATACCCACCGCGACATTTTGGCGCTTCAACCACCGGTTTTGTTGATGACGTTGCCTAGTCTGACCCTGCAGATCCTGTCGGTCCTAGGGCACCTGTAGCAGGATTATGCCGGTCTCTAGCCGGCTACCTAGGCTGTATCATTGCCTAGTCTGCTCGACTTTCAAACAACTCAACCATGGTTTTGGGGTTTCCTAGGATGGTTAACACCAAACCTTAGGATTTCTTTTCCCTATAAATAGAGGAGGAAGCCATATTGAAGAGGACTTTAGTTCCAGCCACATTTGATCTTAAAAAGTTAGAGAGAGAAAGTTTCATCTTTCTCCGTCAATCCCACTTGCCGTGGCATTTCTCCTTGACTAGTAGAAGGGAGTGGCGTTCTAACCATCCGAGAGGAGCTATTCACTGGGAGCAGTCCTTGGTGGCCGAGGAAGGCATTTGACAGTGCACGTTGAAGGCTTTTTCTCCTCCCCTTAGTACTTGCTTTTATATTTTGTTGTTGGGTTGTAAGGAATGAATAAATCTTGCTTTGTGCTTGTTGATTTCGAACCCCACCATGAACTAATCCTATTTGGTAGGAGTTTGCATGGTTATTTAAGTTGTTATTTTAATGAATGGTTGTTGTTTCATGCTCTATTCTGTTTTGTTTATGATGCTTAAAGCCTTGAGGTTGTAGGAGCTACGAGAGTAGCCTTTCCTTAGGAGGGTTCATGAGGTTCGAGAGAATGCCTTGGCAATTTATCTTTAGTCTTCGAGAGAAGCTAGGGAGAAACTATATAAACAACGGGTTCTAGATAGTAACTAGGCCTAATCCACCTTAGAGATAAAGATAGGATTTCATTCGACTAAAAGGAGTTGTATATAAACGATAGGTTAGATGTTAATGCTACCGCAAAAAGGTATTGCCGAGACATATTCTATTAGTTGAGTCAATAGGATCACTGCTTGGGCTTACGCCAATCAGTTTTGCCAGGGAATCTTTAGTCTGTCGAGTCCCTTACTAGAGATAGCATAGGGCACATCAGTAGACTCTGTCGGGCAGGGTAAGCATAAAAGAAACACCATTCAGAGAAATAGACTTATGTTTTCCTTGTGACTCCCATCACTCATTTCCATTGCTTCTTGTCTTGTGAGAAAGCTAAAGTCCTACATATATTAAATCTAGTATTTGCATTTTTATTTTGCCTTGACATTTCCATTTGTTTTCATGTATCACAACTTAATTTGCCACGACATATCCATCTGCTACCACACTATCACCATTCCATTTTGCCACTGCATTCTCATATGTATATACATAACTAACTTTACTTAGGTGACAAAGTGAAGTGCCTTGACAAACCTATTTGATTTCCCCAATTCCCTGTGGAGACGATACTCTACTTATGACTTTATTACTTATTCGATTGTGTATACTTGCACACATATCCGCATCATATTTTAGTACTCACAAACAGCGACACATTATCAATATTATTATCATTAATTCATTTTTTTCATATAATCTTGTACTTAACATTTATACACATCATATAATACATTTCACACAGCAAAACACATAACATCACATACAATTTATTTATGTTATTTCTTTTAATAGCCCATGGTACACTTCTGAGAACTAAAGATATGTGAGTGCGTTGAGGTTGTGCACAAATGCTGTCACCACAACTCGAATAAAATTGCACTGAGTGACATATAGAATGTCCCGAAGGACCACATATATGTCCCGAATGACCTCATAAAATTGTCCTGAAGGACCCCATATATGTCCCCAAGGACCTCGTAGAACCCTCGACTCTTGGTATGCCAATTATACCCCTAGTTCTCATATCACATACTATAGGCTTACCATTTTTATCATTTATTCTATCTTAATCCACATAGACAATTAATCACGTAGATCCTGTTACATGGATTATCTCATATGTTCATATAAACACGTAGATCATATCACATGTATAATATCTTATTCGTATATCTTCAGTTAAATCATATAACACATGGATCCTAATCACATAGCTTATATCTTGTTCTCATATGTTCACATATAGCCAATAACACATATAATAACATATAAACTTATGCATGTAGACATTTTCATATAATCCTAGATCAATGTCATATAGCTTATTATCGCATAGTACATATCACACTTTCATACGATATCATAGATCTTTTCCATATAACTAATATCACATAGAAATTTTACATGACTTATATCATAGATTCATTTTAACACATAAATCATCCTCTTATAGCTTATCTTACATGTTCATATAATCAGTTATTTCAATATCTCTTAGCTTATATCATATTCTCATATTATCATATAGATCAATGCTACTGAGCTTATCTCACTTTTTCATTTAATTTCATATGTCAATTATACCAGTTCGCATATATATAATTCATATGACTTATACCTTGTTATCATATATTCACCTAGATCAATATCACACAAGATAATAACACATAAACATGTATTCATGTACAGAAACCACATAAACAACATATCGTTATTCATGTAATCATGAAAGCAAAACATTGGAAACAGACCCATCACAAGTCCAATTTCCATATAATCATACAACATAGTAATATGTACTCACTTGGCCTCACTAGTTAAAGCAATACTCTGAATTTCCACTTGATCAATCTTATCTCACCGACTCGTCTAGTACTTGCTTTCAATCGATATCTACACGATATATAATCGATATAAATGTCTTAATTTGAGTTATTCTTAATCAATCGTACATAACATAAACTGTACAAAGTATTTAATACACAATTTCCTTATGAGTAGTATCGGTACCAAAGGTACAATACCGATACTTCTATATTATAGTATCGATACTATATTTCTGTATCGATACCCACTTTCAATTCTGGAATTTCATCTTCAAAATGGTACTGATACTTGCTCACTGGTATCGATACCCCTAGTATCGATACTACTCCTTCAGTATCAATACTTCTTAAAGACCCATTTTACCTTATGGTATCGATATTGTTCTTACAGTATCGATACCCATACCCAATTATCACCTATATTTACTTTGGAGTATCGATACTGTTCATTCAGTACCGATACCCTTGCCCAGAATTTACTTATTTTACCCAAAAATTTCCAAAACTTACTTAACTTTCACTCTTCTAACTTCTTTCAACTCATAAAACTCAAATATACTTATTAAAACCAACTCATATCACTATAACACATCAAATCTTCAATATCTCACCATAATTCTTGAAACTAAGAATCTTACTAAATTTTTAACATGTTCTAATTACATTTCTAACACCTTAGACTTCTTATCTAAATTGATGACAAATCAAATTCAACTTAAAAATCCCTTTACTAACTTTTTTCCATACTTTCACTTAAAATCCCTTTTTATAAATTCTCCCATAACTTATCCATCTTTTAGTTTTACTCAATATTAAGCTTTCCTTAAGCTTATGTATCACCTAGAGATCAAAACCAAACTTAAAATTCAAGAAATAATCAACTTATGAAGAACTCACCGTTGGAATGGAACTCACGGCTAAAGGGTAAAAAAGGAACACACTAGTTCCAAATACTTCTTTCCTTCCCACTTATGTATAAATATCTTGAATGATGAATTTTAAATTTATGCCTTGCTTAAAGACCAATTTACCCTTACAGTTTCCAAAGATTGTTATTCCATGCTAAACCAAGATTTTCCAATTAAGTCCCTAAACTTTTCAATTTTTTAAAGTTGAGCACAAAGTTTAAAAAACTTACATTTTAGACTAGCCAAGTTTTTGGGATGTTACAAAGCCACTGATGAAACAAAACCTCCATAGTGGTGGGAGGAACAAAACAAGCGTCTAAACAACCTGGAATAAAAAATGACAACCAATCAAGCTTATATAGAATAAGTCCTACGAATTTTAATGGGGAAGAATGATGAGCAAGATATGGTGAGCTCAGAAAAGAAGTTGATTGCTACACTCATTCCAAAAAAAATTGATGGAAAGAAACCAGTGATGGTGATAGTGATAAATGATAAGTCCAGATTCTCTTACAACATAGATGAACCAATATCCTCAAATATAAACCTTATGAATCTCATATGGATCAATCGAATATTAGGGTGGAAAATCAAACAAGGGATAGAAATGGGGCCAAAATAGTTCAAGGAGGGGCAGTGGGAAATGTTGGATTTATGCTTCCTAGGCCTAAAGTAGAATTAAATTTTTTTATGAAACGAATCCAAAGGGTTGGGTACAAAAATGTCATAATTTTTTCATCTCTTTGGGATTCCTGAGAAACAAAGAGTTGAGATAGCTGCGATGTATTTAGAAGGAAAGGTTGAATCTTGGTTTGATGGTTATGTTATGCAAAACAAATTGAGTACATTGGCACGAGTTCGAAGCATATTAGTGTCATCGATTTAATGATATGCAATATTCAGATGTCATAGAAGAATTTTGTAAGTAAACACAAAAAGGAAAAGTGTAAGAGTATCGAGTGAGGTTTGAATAGCTTAAACCTTTCATTTTAATGTAGAATCCAACATTGTGGGAGGAATTTTTCGTGTCTATTTTTATAAGTGGGCTAAAGGAAGATTTGAAACACAGGGTCAAAGCTCTCAATCTTAAAGGAGTAGCTGAAGCTTGCAGGCAGGCTAAATTATATGAAATCTTAATTGAGTTTGAAAGCAAAAAATAGAGACAGAACTTTAGAAACCCACCATATCCTACCCAAACCAACTTTGTCAAACCTGATCCAATTCAAATGAGCCAGAAAGTAATTCCAAACCCTCAAAACAAAACCATTTTGCTAGAGTACCGTAGATTAAACAATTTGTGTTATAAATGTCGTGAAAATTTTCAACCAAGCCACAAATGAAAATGCGACAATTGAATGCAATGGAAGAAAATGATAGCCCTGAAGAACCAATCATACCAGAAGAAGTTTTAGGGATTCGAATGATAAAGATGAGAATCTAGAAATTTCAGTCAATGCTTTCATAGGTAGCATTGGTTATACAACAATTAGAATCCAAGGATTGATCAGGGGTAAACCTTTCAATATCCTTATTGACAGTGGCAACACACGTATCTTTATCACTCCTATATGGGCTAAAGAAGATATTGAGTTAGTTTCAACTCAACCACTAGCTATTACAGTAGCTAACAAAGAGAAACTGTTGAGTTAATCGATCGACAAAATAACCAAGAGGGGGTGAATTGGCAATAAAAATTTGGTGAAAACTTTTGCAGAAAATTGAAAATTTTTGCATAGCGATTTAGAGTGGTTCGACTTTCTCAACCAAAGTCTACGTCCACTACCTTAGCTATCCACACTAAGGATTTCCAACAAATTCACTAATTTTTCTTTCTTTTGAGGACAAAGAGTAACCTTACAATTACCTCAAGAATTATCCCCCAAATTCTTGAGAACACTCTCTCCCAAAGAGAAATACACAAATTTGTAAACTTACAGAAAAACCTCACAAGGTAAGATGTTTGCACAATTCTAGAATAAAGAAATAACACTTAAAAATGAATACAATTGAGCACAATAAGTGTTCTTGAAAGAAAAATGAATATTGAATGAAAATTTGGCTTGAAATGCTCAAACTTGAGGTTTGATGCTTTCTCTTTGATTCTCTAGCTTCTTTTCTTAATTGTTGTTGACCAATGGCTCCTAAGCTTGTTTAAATACACCTTGAATCACTTCTGAACGTTGGGAATCATTGGTGAAGTCAATAGAGCCCTTATTGCGTGTAAACAATTAAATAAAACAGTTGGGAGCATGTGTGCATCGATGCATAGCCAAGGTGCATCGGTACACTATGTGTAAAATTCAAATATTTCGACCGTTATAAGACTTAGTGCATCGGTACACTAGGGGTGCATCGGTACACTAATTACATTCGATGTTTCAAAGAGCCAGGAGTGCATCGATGCATGGTCTATGCATCGATACACAAAATGAATTCGATGTTTCAAAAATATTCAAGAGTGCATCGATGCATGGCTGGTACATCGATACACAAAATGCATTCGAAATGGGTGTGCATCGAAACATCATCGAGTGCATCGGTATATCCCTTTGGAAAATTAATTTTTGGCTCGATTTTGGTTCAAAATACTTTGTAAAATTGTTTAAAAAATATTTTATGTTTAAAACACAATTTTACACTTTAGTAATGATTGAAATTGATCTTTGAAAAACTTGGAGTAATATTTTGATATTCGAATAATTAAATCGAATATACTTTAAAAATGATTGTGAAATCTTAAAATTCGATAACCCTTAATTTGTTATATCGAAACATCAAAATGTTTTAACAATCTCCCCTTTTTTTATATAACAAAACATTTAAGAAAATTTTAAGATTTTCATTGAAAATCATTTTTGAAACCAAATTTGTAAAAAATAAAAATTACTCCCCCTTACTATATTCTCCCCTTTTTGTTAAATTAAAAAGACTCTATAAAACAATTTAAACAAGATTTTGTAATATTAGCCAATTGATTTAAAATAAATATAGTTTAAGCTGCTAAGATCACAATCAAGAGAAATGTTAGCCATTAGTTTCATAATTCAATATTCATAAACAATGTGAAATGGTAAATTGGTTATATTGCAACTAATATGTAAATGATGCAAAAACGTAATAAACATTAAGCTCAAATTAAAAATTCAATCAAACCAAATATATAAGCATTCAAAGTTAAACATCCAACATCTATAACAAATTCAAACATCCAAACATATCAATCCAAAAACATTCAAAATGTTTTAACAATAAGTCTTAAATCCAAGAAAACTAAAGCAAGATTGGTCTAGTCATCCAAAGGATGATCGGGAGGAGGAGGATATTGTGCTCGCATCTCAAGTGTGAGTACATCTAAACGTTCGCTCATCTCCTGTTGTTGAGCCCCCAAAGCAGTTAAATGAGACTATAGATGCAAACCTTAGATCAAATGACTCCAAAAACGATCAAAAATATGGAGGCATTTGATCCTCTTGTTGTGCCGGCTCGTTCTCAGGTGCTTCATCGTTAATATCGTCGATATCTTGCATAGGTTGCTGAAGCTCTGGATCATCATCCGCATCCGGTGCCGGGGGAGGTGGAGTTCGTGAGGAGCTAGCTCCTGGTGTTTTCTCAGAGGTTTGAACCCATTGGTCACCTTCATTTTTCCATCCCGATTTCTTTAAGGAAGTGAGATTGATGTGGTTTTAAAGAGGGATGGGAATATCAACCGAAACCTTAATCCCAAGTTTGATAAAAATATTCCTGAGGAGATAGCCGTAAACTAAAGTTTCTATATTTTTGGATGAGACAACGATTACGGTATCTACTAGCTCACCAAAAATAATCTGTGGCAAATTTATTTTCTTGTTATGTTGGATACAATGTATCCACCATAAATCTATGACCCTGAGAGAGGGGTACCTACCTCCTGATGGTCTAAACCACCAAAAGATCATTAAATGAAGGAATCGCTCGTGATGAGTTCGTAAGGTACTTACACTACCCTTAGATTGATAGGGTGTAGCCACAATGTCTCTTTCATTATCTATACCGTCATTTTCTAAACCAAAAGCATTAGCTATTGTGTCGAATTGATATAAATAACTCCACCTAAAAGATAGGATCAAATTCCTACAGTTTCGGTTCGACGCTCATTTTGGACACAGACCGCATTGGAGTAGAAAATGCAAACTAATTGGTGATAAACAATGGGCTCAATTTGACACAATTTATCTAACTTCCATGAACGGAGGATAGGAGGATATTCGAAGTTCATATCCATCATTGCTTGAATGGAGGGGATACGTTCTTCCCAGATTTTGTATGATTGGAAAGAATAAATGAACCTATGATATAATTCATCTCGACGACGATCGGGTTGGTTGAAGCAAGAATTAAGAATGGTCAATTCAGGTTCGTTTGGATTTGGATTTTGTGGTGGAGGAGGAATGTAAGGTCGGTTTTGACTCGAACGACTCGATGATGACCTAGGGTATTTATGATTAGACATGGTTTAAAGAATCAGAATGGGTAAGATAACTTGTAAATTTGAAACAAATGTATGCAATTCAATCAATCTCAAAACTCAATATAAGTTCGTAATGGTCTAGGTTCTCTAAACAGAATCCTAATGGGCAAAGTTTTGAAAACTATTTGGAAAACAATGTTTGAAAATTATAATACGTATAGTTTTCATGAAAACAACATAATTGAATCAAAAACATCAATTAAGACAATAATTTTCAAAAAAAAATTCAATTTCGAAATTTTAGATTTTTTTATAAAAATCTTGTGTTTTTTATTAAATTAGTTGTAGAATCTAGTTTCTAATCATTATACAATCAATGCCCGATATATATTTTAACCTATAAATAATCAAAACTAGTCCTAAGTTCAAAAATCAATAAAACAGGGGTTTTAGAAAATATTACCTTGAAATTTCGGATTGAGTTGAATGTAGTGATGTTTTGCACGATTTAATGATTGCTAGCAGGTTTAGAAGATGAAAGCTTGTTGAATTCCGACTTAAAAAGTTAGATTTGAGCGATTTTTTAGAGTAGGGTGAGAGAGAGGGGCGACGGCTGAGTGTATTTTGGTATAGGGGTTTTGAAAGAATGAAGAAATTAGGCATTTAAACCCAAAAACCTGACGAGTGTATCGATGCACAGCAGAGTACATCGATGCACATTCAAGCAATGCATCGGTGCACCTTCATGGTGTATCGATGTACATTCAAGGGATGCATCAGTATACTCTCTAGTGTATCGATGCATGAAGCACAAAATGTCAAAAATCTGTTTTAAACACTTAAAATGCTAAATTAATTAGCTCTAGTGGTATTGGCAACTCATATCACGAAAATTAACAATGTTCAAACAATCAAATCTATCCTTAAATATTATTTGAACATCTAATTAATTTTCACTAAAAATCATAAACTCCCCCTAACTAATATCAAAGAATGCAATCAAAAATATTATTTTTATAAGCAATTTTCATTTCTAATTAAAAGTGCTAAACTTATTTTAAACACTAAGTGAAGATAGGTCAGTTAAACCTAATTCTCTCATAAGTGTCAAAAATCTTTCTTTATCTAAAGGTTTTGTAAAAATATCGCTAATTGATATAAAGTATCAACATATTCTAGAACTATATCTCCTTTTGTGACATGATCTCTAATGAAATGATGTCTATTTCAATGTGCTTAGTTCTATAGTGTTGGATGGGATTTTTAGTGAGACAAATATCACTAGTATTGTCACACTTGATAGGTATGGTACCTACTTCAATTTCATAATCTAAAAGTTGTTTCATCCATAAAACTTGTGCACAACAACTACCGGCTGAAATGTATTCTTCTTCAGTGGTAGATAATGCAACACAATTTTGTTTCTTTGAAAACCATAAAATCAGCATATTTCCTATGAATTGACAAGTACCGGAGGTGCTTTTCCTATCTATTTTGCATCCTCCATAATCAGCATCAGAGAAGGCATGCAAGCAAAAGCTAGAGTCTCTAAGATACCAAAGTCCTAAATTAGGAGTGTCCTTAAGGTATCTAAATATTCTCTTAACAGCTAGTAAATGTGATTCCTTAGGGTATGATTGAAATCTAGCACATAAGAAAATACTAAACATAATGTTTGGTCTACCTGCGGTTAGATAAAGCAAAGAGCCAATCATTGACCTATATAATTTAACATCTATACATTTACCTCCTTCATCTTTGTCAAACTTTGTTGATTTCTAATCCAAATTTCTTGAGCATATTCTTGACTTATTTTGCTTGATTGATGAAGATGCCATCTTTTCTTTGCTTGATTTGGAGTTCCAAGAAAAATGAGAGCTCCCACATCATGCTCATCTCGAATTCACTCTGCATTAGCTTAGAAAATTATTGGCAAAGAGCATCATTAGTAGAACCAAATATTATATCATCAACATAAATTTATACTACTAATAAATCTTTACCTTTATGCTTTAAATACAATGTATTGTCAACCTTCCCTTTTGAAAAACCTTTTTCAATTAAAAATTTGACAATCTTTCATACCAAGCTCCAGAAGCTTGTTTTAAACCATAAAGTGTTTTTATCAATTTAAAAATATGATCTGGAAATTTTGAATCTTCAAAACCAGGAGGTTGTTCCACATACACTTCTTTTTTTTTAAACCATTTAAAAATGCACTTTTAACATCCATTTCATATAACTTAAATTCATTGAAACATGCAAATTCTAATAACATTCTAATTGCTTCCATCCTAGCTACGGGAGCGTATGTTTCATCATAGTCTATGCCCTTTCTTGAGTATAGCCTTGAGCAACAAGTCTAGCCTTGAGCAACAAGTCTAGCCTTGTTTATCACTATATTACCACTTTCATCAAGCTTATTCCTAAATACCCATCTAGTACCTACAGTAGATTTATTACTAGGCCTTTCAACTAATGTACATATCTTATTTCTCTCAAATTGATTTAACTCTCTTGCATAGCCATAATCCAATGTTCATCATTTAATGTTTCTTTAATATTCTTAGGCTCTATGCAAGAGATAAATGCAACATAATTACATATATTTCTAAGAGAAGATGGAGTTGTTACCCCTTTGGATGAATCACCTATTATCTCACCATCCTTGACATAGTTGTATTCTCTTGAGTAAGAGACTTTCCTTTCTTCAATGGTTGGATTCTCGAGAACATCATGAGTTTCCTCATCTTTCATTTCTTTCTTTGATGATGGTTATCCAACGTCATGTCTAACGCCATTTGTGTTTATAATACCTACATCATCATTCACACAAGAATCCTTACTCGGAAGGGGTTATCATAAAAAACATGTATAGACTCTTCTACCACAAAAGTTCTTTCATTAAATACTCAATAAGCTTTAGAATTTAATGAATAACCCAGAAAAATTCCTTCATCACTTTTAGCATCAAATTTGCCAAGATTTTCTTTTCCCTTGTTTAAAACAAAACATTTACATCCAAAAGAATGAAAATAGCTAATGTTAGGCTTTTTATTTTTAAAAAGTTCATATGGAGTTTTCTTTAAAATTGGCCTAATCATTACTAGATTAATAACATAACAAGCCGTATTTGTGGCTTCCGCCCTAAAATCTTTTGACAAATTGTTTTCACAAAGCATGGTTCTAACCATTTCTTCTAAAGTTCGACTTTTCCTCTCAACAACTCCATTTTTTGAGGGGTTCTCGGTGCTGAAAAATTATGGCTAGTACCATTAGAATTACAAAAATCAGTAAATCCAAGATTTTTAAATTAAGTACCATGATCACTCCTAACACTAGTTATAGAGTAACCTTTTTCATTTTGGATTACTTTTGAAAACGTGGTGAATTTTTCTAATGCTTCATCTTTAATACTTAAGAATAGAACCAAAGTATATCTAGAATAGTCATCTACCAATACAAAGAAATATTATTTTCCACCCAAGCTAATAGTTCTAATTGGCCCAAAAATATCTATATGGATCAATTATAATACTCTACTAGTTGATACATCATTAATGGACTTAAAGGAAACTCTTTGATGTTTTCCTTTAGCACAAGCATCACAGATATTAACTTTATCAAATTTTAGCTTTGGCAACCCTCCTACTAAATCTCCTTGAATTAGTTATTGTAAAACACTCATACTAGTATGTCCTAGTCTCCTATGTCATAACCAACTATCATGTTCATCCTTAGCAACTAGGCATAAATTAGTCATATTTATAGATTCTAAATGCACCATGTATATGTTTCCTATTCTATGACCAACAAGCATAATCTGATTAGATGCAATGTCAATGACTTTACAACCATTTGTTTCAAATAAGACATTGTATCCTTTATCACAAAATTGACTAATACTAAATAGATTATGCTTTAACCCATTCACATATAAAACATCTTTAATTTGTATGGAATAGGTATTACCTATAGTACCTATACCTTTAATGTAACCTTTTTAATTATCACCAAAAGTCATTTCTCCTCCATTTTTTTGTTAAGCTTGATGAACCGACTCTTGTCTCCGATCATATGTCTTGAGCATCCACTATTAAGGTACCATGAGTTTGAATTTGTTTCTCGTGCCTTGTAGCAATGCTCATTTCCCTACAAACATAGATTAATTTTTTATTTTTGGTACCCAATTTCATTTGGGTCCATATTCATTAGTCTCCAAAATTCTAGTCCCCTTAGGTATCATTTATGTATGATATCTTTATCTTTAGTAGTAATGAGTTCTTTACTACTTCTAACGATTCTTCCATTAGAGGTTCTTCGGGGACCTCTATGATCGTAGTTTTTAAAACTTTTTCTAACAAAGTTGGATTTTGAACTTCCTCCATTTTCAAAACGTTTTGTTCCAACTTTATCAAAAAAAGCTTTAAGATCATCAATTTTCTTTTGATGATCATTGTTGACCTTTGAAAGTAAATTATGCAAATCAGAATTTTTCTTTTCAAACTTATCTAGTTTGATTTGCAAATATTTAATTTTACTTTCAAGATCATTGTTAGTCTTGGATATGAGATTATTTTCATTTTTCAAATTTAAAATATCATTTTTGTATTTTAAAAATAATTTCTCATAATCCGAAGCCAACCTACTATATTCCTCTAACAGCTTATCGAAAGAATAATCTTAAAAATTAAATGAGCTAGAGGTTACCTGAGAGCTTTCCCCGATGTCCATCAAGCACAAGTTTGCTACTTCTTGTTCCTCTTCATCGGAACCTTCATCATCGCTCCATGTAGCCACATGAGCCTTGTGTTTTTTCTTCGATTTACCCTTCTTCTTCAATTGTGGGCAATCGTATTTGACATGACCCGGCTTTTTGCATTCATAACAAATGAGTCTTTCTCCTTCAATTCAGTTTTGAAGCCTTCATTTCGTTTGAATTTTCTTCCTCGGTTGGGCTTCATCAATTTTCTGAACCGTTTGTCAAATAATGTCATTTCCTCGTCATCGACATCTTCATCTGAATTACTCTTATCTTTTGTGGATTTGAGAGCAACTCCCAAGTTCTTCTTTTTCTCCTTCTTATTCTTTGTCTCGTCAATCTTCTTAAGGTCTAACTCATATTGAAGCATCATTTCATGAGTGAGGAGAGAACCAATTAACTCTTTGAGAGTTAAAGACTTAAGTTTTTAGTCTCGATGATTACAGTCTTCTTTGATTACAAGATTTTGGAAGAGATTAAACTAATTTCCTCACGAGCTTTTCGTTTAGAATGATCTCTCCATATATTTGAGACCATTGACAATCGTGAAAAATCTATTCGTCATAGCTTTGATATCTTCATCCAGTTTCATCCTAAAATTTTCATAGCTATGAGTTAGAAGACTAATTTTAGATTCTTTTACCTCGTCTGTGCCTTCATGAGTGACTTGTAATTTATCCCATATCTCCTTGGCGGTTTTACAAGATGAAACTCTCCTATATTCATCCGGTCCAAGAGCACAAAAAATAATATGGATATCCTTTTAGTTGAGCTAGAACATTCTTGTCTCTGCTTCACTCCTTAATCTTGAATGAGTGGAAGGAAAAAAAATATCTGTCTTCTATGATATTTCATGTTCTCATATCACTTGCTTGAATGAAATACCTCATTCTATTCTTCCAATAAGCATAATTAGCTCCATTGAAGAAAAGAGGCTTGTTGACGGGCATAAAATCAAGCCCAAAGTTGGAGTTTGAAGTGGAGGCCATTGATGACTTGAATATCGATATAACTCTTCCCGAATCGACTCAATAGGTGATTAAACCTTCAAATGAGTGAGGCTCTGATACCAATTGTTGAGAATTGACAATAAAAATTTTGGTGGAAGCTTTTGTAGAAAATTGAAAATATTTGCACATCGATTTAGAGTGGTTCAACTTTCTCAACTAAAGTCTACGTCCAATACCTTAGCTATCCACACTAAGAATTTTCCAACAAATTCACTAATTTGTTCTTTCTTTTGAGGACAAAGACTAACCTTACAATTCCCTCAAAAATTATACCCCAAATTCTTGAGAACACTCTCTCCCAAAGAGAAATACACAAATTTGCAAACTTACAGAAAAACCTCACAAGGTAAGATGTTTGCACAATTCTAGAACAAAGAATGAACACTCAAAAATGAATACAATTGAGCACAATAAGTGTTCTTGAAAGCAAAATGAAAATTGAATGAAAATTTAGCTTGAAATGCTCAAACTTGAGGTTTGATGCTTTCTCTTTGATTCTCTAGCTTCTCTTCTTAATTGTTGATGATCAGTGGCTTCTAAGCTTGTTTAAATACACCTTAAATCACTTCTGAACATTGGTGATCATTGGTGAAGTCAATAGAGCCGTTATTGTGTGAAAATAATTAAATAAAACAGTTAGGAGCGTGTGTGGATCGATGCATAGCCAAGGTGGATCGGTACACTATATGTAAAATTCAAATATTTTGACCGTTATAAGACTTAGTGCATCGGTACACTAGGGGTGTATCGGTACACTAATTACATTCGATGTTTTAAAGAGCCAGGAGTGCATCGATCCATGGTCTGTGCATCGGTACACAAAATGCATTCAATGTTTCAAAATATTCAAGAGTGCATCGATGCGTGGCTTGTGTATTGGTACACAAAATGCATTCGAAATGGGTGTGCATCGATGCATCATGGAGTGCATCGGTACATCCCTTTAGAAAATTAATTTTTGGCTCGATTTGGTTCGAAATACTTTGTAAAATTGTTTCAAAAATATTTTAAGTTTAAAACACAATTTTACACTTTAGTAAGGATTGAAATTGATCTTTGAAAAACTTGGAGTAATATTTTGATATTCAAATAATTAAATCGAATATACTTTAAAAATGATTATGAAATCTTAAAATTCAATAACCCTTAATTTGTTATATCGAAACATCAAAATATTTTCAACATAAACTTTATAGTTTAGCCAAAAGCAATCAGTTGTGTTGGATTATGCAAGGAACAGTTCTTTCATGATTTTCGGGTACTCAATCTAGGGGGCAATGATATAGTCTTTTTGGTCGATTAGATGCAGAAATACAACCCCGTTCTTATGGATTTTAATGCCATGACTATCACTTTTGAGAATGATGGACAATAATTATCTATTCAGGGTCATCAAACACCCTTCCTTTTGAAAACATTATCTAGTGACAAAATGCAAAAGATTAATACTAATGACGCAGATTTATTGGGAGATATTTATTTGTTGAGTATGGAGTACTGTTAGCAACATGTACCTAGAGAGTTACAACCACTGTTAGCAGAATTTGTAGGAGTTTTCGAGGAACCTACAAGGATGCCTCCCAAACGAATTCATGATCATACAACCACCCTTAAGCCTGATGCAGCCCTGGTCAATTTGAGGCCTTATAGGTTTCCACACCATAAAAAAGTAGAGGTGGAAAGACAGATTTCTGAAATGCTATTAGTTTCTATCATTTAAGCAAGCAAGAGCCCCTTTACCTAACCTTGCTTACTTGTTAAAAAAAATTGGTTCTTGGCGATTTTCCGTGGATTATAGGCAGTTAAATAGTCAGACAGTGAAGAATAAATTCCCAATATCGGTGGTGGAAGACTTATTAGATGAAATGCATGGTGCAGCTTACTTTTCTAAATTGGACTTAAGGTCTAGCTATTGGTAAATTTGATTTCAGCCTGAAGACATCTATAAAACTGTATTTCGCACTCATCATGGACATTTCGAGTTTAAGGTAATGCCCTTTGGTCTTACAAATGCCCCTACTACATTCTAATATCTTATGAATGAGTTGTTCACTCCCTATTTGCAAAAGTTTGTTATAGTGTTTTTTTATGATATATTAGTGTACAACACTACACTATCTACTCATACAACACACTAAAGATTGGTTTTGGAAATATTGACACAAAATCAGCTTTATGCCAATAGAAGTAAATGCTACTTTGGAAAGCCACAAGTGGAATATTTAGGCCACGTTGTTAATGCTCAAGGTGTCTCAACTGATCCATAAAAATTGTTACCATGAAAAATTGTCCACTTCCTCAAAATTTACATTCTCTAACGGGTTTCTTAGGGTTGACATGATAGATATTACAGATGGTTCATCAAAGGTTATGGTGAGATTAGCCGTCCACTTACAATGATGCTGAGAAAAGAGGGTTTTAAGTGGACTCCTAAAACATTGGCATCTTTTACTCAATTGAAAGATGTAATGTGTAAGGCTCCAATTTTGGCTATTCTTGATTTTACCAAAGAATTCTGTTTGGAGACAGACGTGAGCTCAGAAGTTATAGGGGTTGTTTTGTCTCAAGGAGGGTGTCCCTTAGCTTATCTTAGCAAAGCTCTAAGTCTTAAACACATGGATCTTTCTATCTACGAGAAGAATATCTTGCCATTCTCTTGGCAGTCTTAAAATGGCGACATTATCTAGAGTGTGGTTCATATATCATTAAAACAGACCACGAACCTTTAAAGTATTTATTAGAACAAAAGCTTACAACAATAATTCAGAAGAAAGGGTTGACCAAACTATTGGGTATTACACAATCCAAAACAAAAAAGGGTGTACTAATGTTGTGGCAGATGCTTTGTTAAGACAGTTTGAGAATTTGGGTGAGTACAAGCAGATGAGTGCCATGATTATCATTCCAAATTGGACTAAAGACATTGAGCAAAGCTATGAACAAGATGCCAAAGCTAAATAATATATTAGAGTAGTAACTGTTAACACTGCTGGTGATCCAAATTGGAGGTATTCAAAGGGTATTTTGCGCTACAAAGATAGAGTTTATGTGGGAGAGACGGGTGATCTACGTTTGAAGATTCTGCAAATACTACATGACTCTCCACATGGAAGGCATTTAGACATTGAAGCTAATTATCAACGTGTGAAAGCTTATTTTTATTGCCCTAAACTTAAAGCTATGGTCTCTACTTATGTCCAACAATGTGAAGTCTACCAACGTACTAAAGTGGAGCATATTGTTAAACCAGATTTGCTACAACATATTCCAAATCCTTAACAAGCATGAGAGGTGATAACTACGGATTTTATTGGAGGTTTACCTATTTCTATGCATAAGACTTGCATTTTGGTGATAGTTGATAAACTGACTTAATATGCTCATTTTTAGCACTTTCTCATCCCTATACTGTGACGGAGGTAGCTAAATTATATTTAGATCAGGTATATAAACTTCATGGTCAGCCTAAGATGGACATTTCAGATCATGATAAGATTTTCACTAGTATTTTTTGGAAAGAATTGATGAAGCAATTAGGAATCACCACACTCTTTAGCACGACCTACCATCCTGAGACAGGTGGTCAAAATGAGTGCATGAACTAGTGTCTAGCACAATACTTGTCGTGTTTTCTAAAACCTACACAGTGGGCAAGATGGTTGCCCCATGTTGAATGGTGATACAACACAAATTATCACACATCACTAAAGATCACCCCTTTCGAGGCCCTTTACGTATACAAACTTCCTACGATGTTATGGTGTTTTGATTCTAATGTACATAGTGTTCAGACATTACTACAAGACATGGATCAATTTAGACAAATGTTAGATATCAACTACAGCAAGCACATAATCGTATGAAACAACAAGCTGACAAGAATCATTGTGAGAGGAAATTTAATATAGGAGAAGAGGTGTACCTAAAAATGCAACCCTATTGGTAGACATCCCTAGCGCTCAGAAAAATTTGAAGTTAGCAACTCATTTTTATGGTTCATACAAAGTTATGGAAAAGATTGGAGAGGTTGTGTACAAACTGGCCTTACCAGATACTGCTCGAATCCACCATGTTTTTCATGTAAGTCTCCTGAAGCGAAAAATTTGCGAGAATGCGGTGGCTTCATCCGAACCTCCTCAAATAATCGATGATGGCCAGATGAAAGTATTCCCTGAGAAGATTTTGAACAAAGAAATGTTAAAAGAGATAATCATGTTATTACTCAATTGCTCGTCAGATGGACGAATTCGAGTTCTAAACACGATGCCTGGGAAGATTATAACGTCTTGCGTGCTCAATTTCATACTTTCGATCCTTGGGGACAAGGATCTACTCATAGATGGGGTATTGTCATGAACGAAAGAGAATATCAAGACGAGAGTTCAGAATCAAAGAGAGAATTGGGGGAAATGAAAGGCGGATTAGGGAATGTGAAAAGAGGAATCAGAGAATTAGGGATTTTAATTCCTAATGATAAGGTAAAAGATAATCACCTGGAAATGGATATGGATACACGTAGAGAAGAATGGAAGCTGAGTGGGACAAGGAACATGGGCTCAGAAGTGGATCCATCTAGCAGCCCACAAGAGAAAATACATTAGCTGACATATGCAAGGGAAGGTGTTAGAGTTAGTTACTACATTGTCCAGCTGTCATCAAAAGAGTGGCTATAGTACATTGTATTGAAAACAAAACTATGTACTGGAGGAGAAAAAAACTTATAAGATGAATGAATGAAAAATTCCTTTTCTGTAATCCCACTTCTTTTTCTTTTAAATCCTTTCATTTCTTCGATCTCAACTTCTCTATTTCTCACGGTTCATAACACTCTTTTGCTCTTTTTGTTCAATCGTCCTTTTCAACTTCTCTATCCAAGCCTCCTGTCTTTCCATCAACTTCTTCATTTGGGAGTCGATGAACTCTTTTATCTTCGTCTTCCATCTCGTAGTACAACCCTTTTCCTTTTCCTCTCAGTTGCCGCTGCAATGATTAAATCATTGTCATCTGAGGTGTAAGTGTCGAATCTAGAGGAACTAGAGAGGCTTAAACTATCACAGTGGTTCAGATCAGAGTAAGAAACTTCATGATTTACTTGAAAATTGCATTTGAGAGTACTATATAACGGGAAACTGTTCTCTTGGAGAGAAACTGAACTGCTGGTGTCTCCATATAAAGCTTCAAGGTGTCGAAAGAATCTATGGTGCTTATCATCATGGCTTCTCCCCTTCACTTCCCTAGTCTTTTTGTAATACTTGTACAAGTTTTCAAATTTCTCCCTACATGTTTCCCCACTCCTTTTGTATCGATGTTCCTCAGTCAAGATCCTACAACAAAAAGGGAAAAAATTAATGAAACGGTAATGAATTAAAGTCTAAATTTTTATTTGACCATTCAAGGAGCTGACAACAGATTAGTAAAAACATTTGAAAAGGTGCTCAGTCATCTTTTTGTATTGGGTAAGCGTTCTCAACCGAGGGGCTAAAGGAAAGTGAAAGCTCGACTAGAGGGAGAGGAAATAGCGCCAACACATTTTCAAAGGCAAAACAAGTCTGTGGAAGACTATTGAAATGATCAGTCTTCCCGAACTTGTTCATGCTGTAGTCCTTTTCTTAAATATAATATTAACAGCAAGAAACAAAATGGTGTCTTGTTTTTTTAACATGAATTAAGGCTTATATTTCTCTGTTGAATTAGGGTATGGTGATAGTATATGAGTGTACCTGGAAATTTCCTCCCACAAATGAGCCGTTTGATTAGCTTCTTTGAACATGGGATCAAGACGAGATCTGATCTCAAGTAGTGTTAAAGTCTCGTGGCCAGACCATCCCCCAGAAGCAGTAGCTTCACCAACGTTGTTAGCAGTAGAATCTGAAGGGAGCTCTTGATGAAGCCCACAAGATATCGGGTGATCAGCACCAATTTGTGTACCCACCATTTGCATCATTTCAAAGTGATGGTGATGCGGTTGCTGTGGTGGTGGCAGCATATCGCGGTGGTAGGAGGAGAATAACTGGGGAGGAATTGGCTGGAAATTGGTTGGCCTTCCATTGAACAGTTCATCAAGCGTGTTGTATTGACGATGATCCTCCATTTCCATGTGGAAATCAAGAGAAAGAGTGAAGGGCACACCAGGATCATCTTGCTCCTACAGATAAAATTCTCTTTAACTACTCTCAAGTAACCAAAGTTAAGCAAGACAGAATTTGCTGTTTCCCATGTTTTTCTCTTTGTACTTTGTAGAGTGAAACAGTGGAACGTGAGAGAGAGATTGAGAGAAGGTAATTAATGTTGAAGGCAAGGCGACAAAATAAGATTGCAGGAGACGAATGTGATAGCTGTTGACTGGTGAGGCAGTGAGTCATGGATCTACATTCCCCACCCCATTAGCCATTGGCTCTTGGGGCTTTGGCCCAAACTATTCATAGCATTTGAATCAGCTGCTTGAATTGAACCAAAGTCCCTGGAAAAGAATCACCAACAGGCAGGGCTGTTCAGTTGAAGTCCAGGGCAAGAGTTAAAAAGCGGAGTCTTGTTTGGATTTGAACGAAAATAATGAAGGCAGCAGTAGTCCCCATGTGAGTACAAGAGATTTATCAGTATACAATCCTTCCCTTTTAATTTAACGCTACATTGTTGCTTATTCGAATGATAATATTAATAATGCTACATGATCTTAGGAAGCACATCCACTCAATCAGTTCATAGAGAGTATTAATTCCGCTAGGAGTCTAAAATATAATCGATTAATATAAGATTAAAAAATATTATGATGAGTTGTAATTGGAAAATTAATCAAGTGTGTTACTATTTAGAGTAAATTGAAATGAAATCGAAAATATTATTTCTACATAATAGATCATGTAAATCACATAATTATTTAGATTGTAACCTAAAAAGTTACCATCAAGAAACTTATGTAATATTTTCGGTTGTAACCGAAATTATTATCAATTGTTTAAATTTTTAGAAATTTATATGGTAACGTTTTAGGTTAAATTCCGTCATAATGTAACATTTTATAACCATATAAAATATGACCATATCTACTCTAAAAAGTTAAACAATTGATAATAATTTTGATTATAATTAAAAATGTTACATGAGTTTCTTGACGGTAACTCTTTAGTTTGCAACTAAAATAATTATACAATTTATATTATTTGTTATAAAGAACATAACATTTTCAGTTTTAACCTAAAATATTGTTTAATTTACTTTAAAGAATTACACATTTGATAAGTTTTTCCGTTACAACTGAT
Organism: Hibiscus syriacus; assembly: GCF_006381635.1. Lineage (NCBI taxonomy): Eukaryota > Viridiplantae > Streptophyta > Magnoliopsida > Malvales > Malvaceae > Hibiscus > Hibiscus syriacus. Next base: position 1,997,651 of record NW_024063349.1, read on the forward strand.
TATAACCTCTTTTAACGGTTGTATTTTAGACTCTCCACGTTAACCAATAACTTTTATACATAAACCCTTTACTACCTATAATCATTTGATCATTTATTTATCACAAATGAAACTATTTACATAAATAAATATATAATATATCGATAAAATTATAATAGCAACTTAATTTTATTTATATTAATAAATAAATAAATATCATTCTTCTATTTTTTATTCGACTTTCTAAGAAAAATAATAAAATTAAAGTAGAGTTGTTACACTTTTTTTAATAGTTTAAGTAATTATAAGATAACATCTATTCAAAATTTCTTAGCTTTATTAATATTGTACACACACCTTACAGATGCAGTTGTTCAAACACGAATCATCAAAGAAGAATAACATTTTTTTACCACTAAAAACACTCAATAGGTCGATGAAATGATAGTCAAAATAAGAAAACTGAACGGGTGCAAAACTACAAAATAATTAATCAAACTATAGCTAAATTCTACTCATATAATGATGTGTTTTAGATAGATTGTCCAATCAGTGCTATTATCAGACAACAATTTGAGGTTGTAACAATGTACCTTATTTATTTATGCATTGTCATTTACATACAAAGAAACAAATGATCCTTGTTGGCATTGTCTTTTCACCCACTTCTAAATATAATCCATGAACTTCCTTCCTATTCATTTTCAGTGAAAATGAGAAGAAATTATAGCTCTACACCACTTCAGACACAAAAGAAGACAACAAAAATTGATGTAGAAAATTATGTTATTATATATATGAAGATGTATTGCATATACATAATACCCTTCTTTCAGCATTGCATCGTTTCAATTAGTGCTATGAGCAAAGGCAGACTGTACTCTAATTAAGATATGGTTTTGGAGGGGATGAAAGAAACATCTTCAAAATTTGTTCCAGATCAAGCTCCGGTTAAAGACACTAGTTCTTCCGATAGTTCTTCCATCAGTAATCCCAAGATTGCGAATTCGACTTCTAATGCTGTCTCTCTCATTTGCACTTGATGTCTTCTCCAACAGTCGAGCTCTTTTCTCAAATCTTGTTCCACCATCATGTCAATGGTGTTTGATTCCACGTCCTTCCATGACTCCATCCTCTTGCAAACCCTTTTAGTTACTGCTTCGCTATCCGCGGAGTGGCTTTGTTCCGTCTCTTCCTCAGCGATGAGGTCAGTTACTAGCCTTTTCATGCCTCCAGGGGCATGTCTTAGATTGTGGAAGCTTGAGTTAAGAACTTCTTGGAGAAGACCATCGGCATTCATTTCATCGTCGTATGAAACAGACTCGATCTCGAATTCCTCTTCTTCTACATTGCAAATTCCGTCATCGTCATTATCATTATATTCCTCTTGTTCTATCATTCTTTTCCCAAGTTCGATCAGATCGAATCCGGCCAGTTTCTCGAATCGACGAAGTTTGTGCAGTAGCTGCTGCTTTGCTCCTGGTGATAAAACGAGGAAAACCGGAGGATATCAATATCCTTATATTGTAAATGCAAGTGAACTTTGAGAATAATTCTAAGCAATCCACCATTAAAGAGAAGGGAACAAGCAAAGTTATGACAGGGACAAGAAGAAACCAAACTCTTCTGGTTTTATGTCTACATTTAAGATGTTCATGCATACAATCATCACATTTAAGATGTTCATACATATAGTCATCATATTTAAGATGTTCATGCATATAGATGTTCATCTTTATAAATCAAATTAAACCATGCATTGAACATGGGATAACAAAGAAGCTGACAGATAAAAAGCCACACAGAGCAAGTGATTCAGTAAACATACTTTGTACGACTGCGTAGCCGCATTCAAGATCGAAACCATCGTTCTCATGCCTACCGTCGTCGTCCTCGAACGGAGGGTCGAGCACAGATACAGGACTGCATTGTTCTTTTTCTTCCTCATCTTCTTCTACTTGCAGTTTCTGCAAGCTCTCAACTTCATAGTTCTCTTTGTCCTGTCACAATCCATTCCAGCAAACCTTTTGAATAACATATTATTTATTTTTGCGGACAATATTCTTCAACAGGGTAGTTGTTAAATAATTCCATAGGAGAAAGAACTAGAATTAGAGTTGTTAACACAAATAATTGAGGATTGATTGAGTTTTTGAATGGAGTAGGTTGCTGAATATGGTGATGGGGTTCAACAGAAGAAACAAAAAACTTTTTGTCCCTTTTGGTAAATTACTTTCTGGAATTACGAAAAATATAAATGGCAGAAACATGATAAAAAAAAGTAAAATTAGTAAAAGGACAAATGTTCATTACAGAAAACTAAATCACATTTATAACCCTCGGAACCAGTCAAAACCAACCGAAACCTTCGAACAAAAAGACTCCAAGAGTGACAGGGTATATTTGTCAGTTCAGGTCCAATTCCGGCAAAATATTTTGCAGCAAATCTGATGCCGACAGTTCAAGTATGTCAGAGAGAACTCAGTCACCTGAGTCACGAGTTCACTCAAATACTCCCTAAATTAAGAGGCTTTAAAACACACCATATTTGTAGTTTTAATTAACAAAGTTATTAATAATCTTTGTTTAAAAGTACTGACCTGTTTTTGGCGGCGATCGGGAGATGCCGCCGGGGAAGAAAAAAGGGGTGTCCGGTGACCAAAGGAAGGGCTTCTTTGAAGCACAAAGTGAAAAGGGCTATCACAAGAAGAAAAAGCTGAATTATTTCCTAAAACATCTTTGGACAATAAAATCTCTTCGAAATCCTCGGATTGACTACAGCTACACGAAGTGTCCATGGATTTTTCTTTATTGCTTTCCGACCAAGCAGCACTGCTTGTTCTACCATTGTAAGAACATGAAAGCCCCATTTCATAACCACCTTTGTCTTCCGATATCGATGTCGACGAAGATAATTTCCTTCGACTAGGATTGTTTTTGGCCACAGTTGGATCCCTCCTTATTATGTCCTTGACTGAAACATTTGCTCCTTCATTAGCAATTTCACGCTTTCGGTTCGTGTTGCGGTGGGTTAGCCTCTTCAGAATGGAACGGAAGAACCCAAAACCAGTACCGCCGCCATTGTTTCTGTTGTGGTGTTTGGTTTTTGACGAAGATTGTTTTTGAATCCTGAGAGCGGCTTCGAGGAGAAGTGCTGCCGTTCTAGCTGGGATGTGAAGAAAAATGGAGTTGGGATTCCTGCAAGGGCTTTTAGCCGGCGATGCCAACTCGAACAATGGAGACTTCCTGGGGTGGTCCGGCGAGTCGTGGAACGAGAAAACACAAGCGTTTTTGCTGAAATTTGAAGGGAAGTTTGGATTTCGAGAGATGGGTTTTCGTTTCTTAACTCGGAGATGAGTCTGAGGCGATGGTTTCTTCAGTTGACAACGCCTATCAGCAATGTACTTGTTCAAAAGAAATGGCTCTTGATCTTCCTCAAGCAACTCGTGCAAATGCTTGTGAGCCATCATCAAAAACACGATAATCCCCTATGAAAGAGTTGAAAAGGATTCAACTTTGAAGTTCAAAGCAGAAGCAAAAAGCGTAATGCAAATGCAAAAAACTGGAGAATCTGGAGAGCAAGCTGGCTTACAAATATAGGTAGCAGGAGTAAGATAAAGAAATAGAGAGAGGGGAAGGAATGCAGAGAGTTTACAATATCGAGGCATTAAAATAATAATAATAGTATGATATTGTTTAAACACATCTTCAGTTTAAATACGTAGAAAATCCTATTAAAAGATTAATCTAGTAAAATAAGTTGATTTGGATTAGTCATTCCCTCTTAAGAAACGGTAGGACAAACAAAAGAAATTAATAATAACCGTGAAAAAGGAAATGGCTGCAAATTGCCGGTGTTTTTGTGCAGTACTGAGTACTTTAATTACTCCATAATCTCACGTAAAACAGATGAAAAGAGATGCTCTGGAGAGGGAGAAGACGACAATAAACAAAAGAGCGCGCGTGCTCACTAACTTACACATTTCGGATCTTCACTGCATTCCCTTCCCATTTTTTTCCAACCTTTTCTTTTTGTTTTTTACTGTTCAATATCATTTTTTATTTCTATAATTAGTAATATTAAAAATATTACCACTGTTAAAAAATAAGGTCATTTCGAAATGCGTGGCGCGTGACCCACCGAAGCAGGTATTTTCGAATTGCGGTAACTTTAATAATGATCAGCTGTGGATTAGTAAAAGAAGTAAGCATACAAAAACCCTATTATTATTGTAACCAAAAAAAAAACCCTAGTATTATTCATTACTCACGGGTTCTTTTTACTGCAAATATAGCGACAGCATATCATGTTGTAATAATAAGCATAATTAGATACTCAAACTGAACAATAATTAATACAGTTAAATTATTAAAACAATACTCTTTTGATAAACAATAATTTATTTATGTCGTACATGATGAATATACATCTACGTGATAACGTTTTTTGAAAGGTTCTTCCTTAATAAAGTATTTTTACTTACGTGATAGGTCTAAGGATGATGTTAACATTTAGAGAAATAACACATGTGACTTGTCATGTAAACAAAGGTACTTTCTTGAGAAAGAATCATTCAAAAGGCACCATCACATAAGCACGTCTTTTTCTTATATGATAGAAATAAAAAATATTTTTGAAAAAAATGAAATTTTTTAGGTTTTATTTTAATATAAAAATAAGATTGTATTATTTTAATAATTTAGCCACTAAATACATTGTGGATACAAGTTATTTTCATTATATGGATTAAATACAGAGCATCGGATACCTACTGCATGGGGGTTGGGGGGAATTCGATTTATATTTATTCATTGTGTTTCCTATGCAAAGCTCAGTACAAAATTTGAAGTGTTAATCTTTCATTAAAAAATTATTAATTAATTTACATTAGCTGCCCCCCACATGAAACATCTACCATCATCGTAAGCATCACAGCCTAATAGAAAAAGAGATGAGAGACGCGTCAATGAATTTCGTTAGGTTTAGAGGTTAATAATTTACATTTTTTATTTTTCCGAATAATATACATAAATATTATAAAGGTAAATTACATCATATACCATTAAATTTTAGGTGGTGGATCATTTATACAATTGAACTTTTAATTTCCCCAGTTATAACATTAAACTTTGATTGACTTCAATTATGCTGTTGTGCCGTTAAATTTTAACACCATAATGATATGGATGAATCTTTCTATCATTGTGATGACATGTACAAAATAATATCATTTTGACGTTACTATTGATACTCAAAATGACATTGTTTTAAACAATGACCTTTAAATGTGTATCATTTTGATACTAAACTTTAAAAAGGTTCAGTTTTTTGTGCTAAACTTTTTTGGTTGTCATTGGTAACCAATAGTTGCCCGACACCAATCATCTTTCGTAGCAAAATCAATATCAAAACGTTCGTATTTCACTCGTCTTTCTTCTCCTATGATTGTTTTTTCACAAAATCAACGAAAATCCATTTAATTTTTAACAATCTAGTGGTATAATTGAAATCAAAACCAAAATTTATTGTTATTATTAGATAAGTAGAAAGTTCAATAGTATAAATAATACAACGTCTTAAGCTCCGTGATATATAGCATAGTTAACTCATATAGTAAATATCAATTAATTTGCATGGGAAACGTACAAACTTTGTTAGTTTCTACATTTAGCGAAGAAGAAAACAAATATAACAGGTAATTAATTAACATTAATTTTAAAGCACAGAGCGAATATAAGGAAAAATGCTAAACTGCAATTAGGCAAAAAAACATTATTATTGAAACAAAATATTTTAGCAGGCTCAAGAATCCTTTGTCTTTTCTATGTTACAATAATCTCAATCGCTTCAAACTGTCGGGGAACATGCCAAATGCATAATTAACGACAACTTTAGCATAATTAAATCCACTAAATTTGGTTTTTAGCTTCTCATCTTCTTTTATTTACTATTATCGACAAGAATAGTGTTTCCAATCAAAACATAATTATGAAATTAGTCGAAGAGAGGAAACACAAGAACCGAAAACTAATTATTTTGTGACGAATACAGGTTCCGTGGTTGAACTTTTAAGGGAATTAAGGGATACTTTTTTGTGCCGAATGCTACTAAATTTGCTTATTTGATTTTTTATAAACTTATTTGTCGTGGAATGTGGAAACCATATTAATCATAGCAACATGCGAAATTAGGGTTTAAGATTATGGTTAGTTGTGTTTTTATTTAATCTGTCTTTCAATTCAGTAATCAATAATTGTTCAGATGTAACACTACTAACTTGATTTAGTCAAAAATTAAATTAAAGATGTAACCTCATCCAACCAGAAAAATAGGGCTAGACAATTCATAATGAACAAAATAGGGTAAACATTCAATCATTTCAATCAGACATTCGTTCATTTCATATATCATATTTTGGGAAATTCTACAGTACGACAGCTTTAATATATGGCTAATAAAAGGAACTATCGGTTTTGTTATTATTTTTTTAACATTTCCGATAAAAAATTACCTAAAACATTATTATTTCTACCTAAAACATTAATATTTTTTAACATTTCCGGTAAAGTACCCAATAATAACAAAACTGGTAGAAAAAAATAATGTTTTAGGTAGCGCTTTACCGGATATGTTAACAAAACCGGTAAAGCGCCTAATAATAACAAAACCCGTAGAAATAATAATGTTTCCGGTAATTTTTTACCGGAAATGCTAAAAAAATAATAACAAAACCGGTAGCGCATTTCCTTAATCGTATATTAAGGTTGTCGCACGTGAGACTTTCCGTCATATTTTCGTCTTCTTAACATATAATCACGCTTCCGTCCATGATGTTACACATATATATTCAATAAAAAATTAAATATTACTAATTATGATAAAAACCATCAATATATCAAAGATATAATTTTTTATGGGTAAAGTACACAAATGGTCCCCCGATTATAAGATGATGCTTTGTTGAGTCCATCGACTATTAAAAGTTACAAAATGATCATTCTACTAAAGGGTGTTGCTTTGTTGAGTTCCCGACTATTAAAGTTGCAAAATGGTCACCGACTATTTATTATGTTCCAAATTCATCTTTTTCCGTTAAAAAATTGATGACAGATAGAGCTACATGTTAACTTGATGAATGAGATATGATAAAATCTGATCTCATAATCCAAAAAAACCATCATATCTCAGTTAACAGGTTAACATCCAGCTCAAATTGTTGTCAATTTTTAACGGAAAATGACGAGTTTGGAACATACTAAATAGTTGGGTGACCTTTTCGTAACTTTTAATAGTTGAGTGACTCAACAAAGCATCATCCTATAGTTGAGGGGCTATTTGTATACTTTACCTGTAGACACCCATTTTTGTCTGGGTTTTTATTATTATAATATCGTTATTATTACTATTTATTAATATTATTTTTATTTTCAGATTACAAACGACAAGCCCAATTCGGGGGCCCAATTACAAAGCACCAAACAACCCAAGCAAGCCCAAAACCTGGATGCAACCCAAGAGTTTAGGAAACCCTAGCTGCACCAAGCCTCCAACCGCCACCATATTTCAACCGTTCGATCAGATCTGATCCAACGAATCAGATTAACCCAAGCCAGGGTTTTGACCTATTCAACAACTACCACACGCCAAGTCGCCACTCTCACGCGCTCCCCGTGTGAGTTGCACGCGCCCGTGTTTCCCTATTGCCCGATGATTGCCACCACCGGATTCGTCACCAGCTTCCTCGAGGCGGATGAAAATAGCCTCGGGGTTAAATATTTTTACCCCCTGTGTTTTTGCCGTCACCGCCAAGCCGCTCTCCTCGGACAGACCACCCCAAAGCCGAAAGAAGCAAAGATAAAACAAAGACAACAAAAACAAATATCAACAAAATCATCCCCAAAACATGCAATAAAAACAAAGTCAAATAGGGAGACCCCCTATATCAACACCTCAACAAAGACATCAACGAGGAGAGAGCAACCACAAACAAAAATCGAAGAACAAAAATGTAAGAAAACATAGAGAATACAACACAAAAAATCAAAAAGGCTTTGAGGGATTTTTCAAAGAAAAAATCGAAAAGAAAAAAAGGGAGAAAGGAGAGAGACTTACCACCCGGAGCCAAGTTTCCCACCACCGGAGAAAGAGGCACCATCGGAAACCGAAGGTAACCCCTTCGTTTTTCTTAGATCTAAGACGCTAGGGGTAGTTCTAGGTTGAGTGAGGTATGTTTTTGGGTTTAGGGAAGGCTGAGCATTGTTTTGGGTAGTTTTCTAGGTCGTCAGTCGCTGTGTGCGACGGTGGAGTGCTCCGGTGAACAGTGGTCGGAGGCTTTCAGCCTCTCCCCAGCGATGAGAGGAAGAGAAAAGGCAGAGAATTCTCTCTTTTCCTTTTATGAGAGAGATAGGAAAATGAAGAAAATTAGGGAGATAGGCCATTTTCGGTCATAGTTTGGGTTTATATACCTATTCCAAAACGATGTCGTTTTGAAGAAGGGTGTGCTAGTTTTGGACGCGTGGGTAAACTCATCTCCGGGTCCTTGTACTTTGTACTCAGTTCATTTTAGCCACTAAATACAGATTTCAATTGTTATGATATGAACTCCAAATTTATTCTTACTTACATTTTAGTCATCATGCATGTTCTGATAAGCTTTGGTTTAATAACTGTTATGGTCATTAAACTTTGGGTCTAATACTCTTTGATCCTCAATTAGTTGTGTGTAGACACATGATATTCATGTTGTAGGACCTTCTAAATTTATTTAATTTTTATTCGACCATTGTTTTAACTTGGTTGCATAAAACAAAATGAAATCATTATCAATAGGTCCTTGTAATTCTGGTTTATTTCTGATCTAGCCTATTAGTTTCACTCTAGCCCTTGTTTGTTTGTCAGCCATTGTTATGGATTTCTCTTAAATTTGGAACCTTATTTTTATATTGTTCATTTTAGTCATGCATAACATTTTTGGGTTTATTTCATTTCTAGTATGCATGTTGTAAGATATTTGCATTTTCGTCATGTTGTGTTCCATGTTTACTATTATGTCCTTCTCATTTGCTTTTATCTTTGTTATTTTATATTTAGTACTTCATTTTAGCATATTCATGTTTCGATCCTAGCCCTTAACCTGCTTGTATATGCCTTAGAATTTTAATAAATTTTGCTTTGTGTATTAATTTTTTTTACATATGAACCATTGATTGAAGCAATATTATGTTGAACGAGGAATTTATGGAAGCGTACCTTAATTTACAAGGAGTTCGTTTCCGAGAATTGGTCGTACAAAACAACATATATATTTTACATCTCAATGATTTTTCTTTAAAATATATTTAGTCAATGTCTGTAATTCATTAAAAATTAGGGCAATATTATCTCATATGTAGAATCTATGGAAATGCCCCTTAACTGACAAGGAATGTATTTTCGAGAATTATTCATACAAAATAATACCCCTTTTAATTTATATAAAAAATGATCTTAATTTAAATGTATATTCAAATTTGCCAATTTCAACATTTAGATGGCGTATAATCGCTTAGGTGCCGATTTTGGGCGTTGTAGGGATGTTAATCCTTCCCCACGCATAATCGACTCCCAAACCCTTTTCAAAACGAATTTCTGGTTAAACACATATCACTTTTTATCTTTTAAAACGTAAAATTATTTTAAAAGATTTTTTTAGGTATTCGACCTACCTAACCCAAGGGTCGATGGCGACTCCAAATTTGTTTATTTATGCATTTATTTTAAAACCCAACCTTTTCCAAGATTAAGTTGGATCGCTCCCCGTTATAGCCCTAAAAAACTTAAGGACCGTGCCGACATTACCCTTTTTTATTCCAAGAACCATACCTTGCTTTTAAGCTAATACAATCAAAATCCTTAGCAAATCACTTCACTAATCGTACTATTAAAGAATGGATGTTAAAGATTTAGGCTCAATATGTAATTTACCCTTCAAATGTAACAAAATATTTTAGTCTCTCTATACCCTAAATAATTGTCAATAAATTAACGATTTAATTTTTTAAGAAAAATATCTCCATTTTATTAAAAAAATCAAAATAAATATTTATTTTTTATAATTTTGAAAAGTTTGATAACAAAAAATCACTTCCTTTGATTGTCTTATAGAAAACTTCCATTATTGATGTTAGGTAAGAATATAAAACAGTACTGCTCGGTGTTCTATAATTCATCTTCTTTTCCTTTACAGCGGATCATCAGTTTCTGCGAACAAAATAATTTATAAAATTAAAAATTTATGGTTAAAAATAGATATTTTTACATATAGTTGGTTGGTGAGGATATTAATTACTATAGTTTTTTTTATTTGAATTTTATTTTATTTAAGTTTTTTATATTATTTGTTAGGAGAATGGATAAAATAGAAACATTGTCCGAGATCGTAGTCTATTACATATCCTTTCATATTTTTGAGGTGGAGTTATCGTGATATGATACAGTTTTATGCGATTAAGATTATTGTATACGCGGCTCTTAGAAAAGATTATTGTGTACGTATAAGACTATAAGCATATACATATATATAAAATTTTAGGGTTTGAGGTATTCTCTTATTATTCTGTTATACTGTCGATTATTATAAAAAAATTATTTTTTGTATTTTAAAAAAATCATATAAATATGTTATTATTATTATTATTATTTTGTGATTGTCAACACACTATTATATATAAAATTAATATTTTAATATGTATTATAATTGGAATAAGCAATTTTACATTATTTTGGTTACTTAAATTGTTGAAGCAATGATACATTATCAAGTGATTTTTTTTATTAATATGCGATAGTGCTTCGAAGTGGCGTTTGATTAGATTATAGCTAAACCCATGCTTATCTTATTCTTTACATGTTTTATTTTTCCTGGAAGAATAATGTCAATCATTCCTCTTTTGTCATCATCCAAGATAATAATAAAAAACAACCTTAATTTATGTCATGGCATTTGCTAAAAAAAATACCAAAGTGGACTAGATTTGTATTTCCATAAGTCAGAAATATAAAAATGAATAAAAAATTATTTTTAATTTTGATCAATTATTAATGAAAAGATGCATGAGATCCGAAAGCTTTGTGAAAACGTGCATTTTGTTTGTTATGGATAGTAATTCAATACAAAGTTCCAGACATACCTACTGCTGTAAAATTTGATTAGTAAGTTAATTTAGTACATGGAAACAAAGTCAATGCATGGTGTTGATATGAAGATAAAAGGTGAAAGAGGTAAAAAGTAATAACTGTGTAGAGGTGAAAACTATTCCATGCAAATTGGAGAAGCTGCATACTATTCAACACTATATCGCCATTTGTGTGTCTGACGTCTGATTTACGTTGCTGGCAATTCAACTCAAGTGTAATATGGCCTCACCAACAGTTTGCAATTCAAATTACGTTTGATTTGGGTAGATGACGGTATTAATGTTGGTGTTGTTCGTTGATCGTATGTATTTTTTTATTTTTCTTTTATTTTTTTATATTTCACCTTTTCTTATGTTTTTTCAATTTCTAATAACTTTGTTTTTATGACACGTTTTTATGTCTTTATAGCACATTTTTCTATCTTTTGACACATTTTTTAATCTTCTTTATTGACCATTTATCGTTCTTTTAGTTTAATTTTATAGAGTTGGATTTGACATTTCACCGACTGATCAAAATGATTCTTATTCATTACCATGTTGATTTTCTTTTCTTTGGACCTTCAAATTAGATTTGAATGTGGTTTGTATTTGAAGTTAATTTTCTCACGACGCTCGACTCTGATTTACAATTGTCAGTGGTTTTTTAATAGTTTGATCTCATATTATGCTTTGTTTGTCGATTAATCAAATCGATTCATATTTGTTTTTTGGACGAGTTTTACTAGTTTCTTATATTAATGGTTATAGTAAGATATCCTAATTATGTGTTCGTTATAAATTTAGATAATTTTTCTTTTTTAATAAAATTAGTTGATTCCATTTACATAAAAAATGGCATTTAATATTTATCAAATTAATTTATTAATATTTTAAAATATAATATTTTTGAACAATTTTTTGTTTAGAGAGAGGAAAAAGAGAATTTTGCTCCGAATATGTATTAAACATACACTCTAGAAGATAGAGGACATGCCAACTAATAACTTTTATTAATATTTTATATTTTCAATAATCAAGTATTGGTGCACGAACCAAGCGATATCAGTAGTAAATGAATTGTTGTTATTCTTTGAGTTTCTAATTTCGAGCACCAATAATGTTTAATGGTATAAACGCTTAATGTCAAATGGTTGAGAGCTATCTTTGAATAGTTACTACTTTATATTTACTCTAGATTAATAAAAAAAATCTAAGTGTTGGTATGGGAAATTAATTATTTACAATGGTCGATATAAGACTATGATTTTGTAATGAATTTCTCAAGTTCAAAACCCCGTTTGTAGTAGTGGTACATGAGCATGGCTGAAAATGAGTTCATCAAACAATAAATAAATAAAACAATTTATTTAGGTCCAAGCAAATAGCAAAATAGGCCAAATTCCAAATGGGCTATGAAACAAGCATTTGGAGAGAATACAAGAAAGGTAACAAAGCCGTATAAGTGCACCGCATTCCATGCATCCACATACACGTCCAAGTCTAAGCTTGTCGGCTTCACACGTGGTCATGGATCTGCTGCATCCACATGTATGATCAAAGATCCCTTTGATTTTTGTCCGTATCTTGTTTTGGACCCATACGCCCATACCAATTCTCCATTAAAGTCAGATAAATCGACGGTGCAAATAAATTTAAAATATACCTCCTTGCTATGCTTTGTTAATATTCTATTTTTAAATGGGTTTACAAGTTGATAAGCATGAAACAAAATTAATTGCAGCTGAGCTTAGAAGTAACGTAACATAGGATACTGGTTAAAAAAACCAAATTTTATTTTATGCTTAATTATAAAATAAGTACTCAAATTATATCGTTTTTCAAGAATAGGTAACTACAATATTTTTTGAATGATTTCAATGTCTAATATTACAAACCTTACCACTTTAGATGCACATGACGTAATTGTTGTTAGTTTTTTCTGTTAAGTGACACATGTCACATTCGGGTAATTTTAAATTTTTTAAATTAAAAATAATATTATATTTATAAAAAAAACCTTAATTTCGCTTAAATTAAAAAAATCCCAAATCCATAAAAATCTTAACATTAACCTATCACCGCCGCCCTTCCGGCCATGACCATCACCGCCGATTTAGTCCCCGCCAACCTCCTAGTCACACGTCGTCGTAGTTGCCGCCAATTGACCATCGGAATCGCGTGGGATTGTGATTTTCATCCTAGGGTTCACGGGGCACAAAACGTCAATCAGTCGCGATTTCATAGGAGTATTGATCGTCGGGGTAGGTAACGTCGGTTGAAGCTTCTTCAACGGCAAAAGGGCGGTGGCCGGTGTGGATTTAGAGGTTAAAATGAAGGTTTTCAACATTTTGGGGCTATTTTGAAATCTTTGTGTGTGTTTTTAAGAATATATAATTTTCATTTCTTAATTTTAAATAAAATATTTAAAATTAACAGAATTTGACACATGTCAATAGAAAAAATTAATGGTGTTTACAGTTCGAGCACCTAAAGTGGTAACGTTTGTAAAATTAGGCATCGAGATCATTCAGAAAAATACAGTAGACATATATTCGTAAAAAGTGGTATAATTTGGATACTTATTTTATAATTAAGCCAAAAATATAAGTAGAAATGCATGAAACAAATTATTTGCGGCTGAGGTTAGAAGTAACATAGGATAGTGGTTAAAAAAACAAATTTCTATTTTATGTCAACGGAAAATGCAACAGTTTGATGTAAATATCAGTAGTACAATGTGGTTTGGTTTTAGATCTCAATACATATACCTTCGAATTCCAAATATGCGTGTCTTATTATCCCTTAATATGCCATACACAAATTTCTAGTCCCACGAACTTCACATGTCTCGTGCGAATTTCTAGTCCCACGAATTTCATATGCCTCATGTGAATCTTTAGGTATGCGAACATAAGATTCACACGAACTCTCAGGCCCGCAAACTAATTACCAACACCGACCATGTGTCAATCACTTATTACTCCCACGAGCATCTCCCATACATGATCACCAACATGTAGATACGCATGGTCCCTTTTGATGACTAATTAGTCTAACTCATCACTTCTTAGGACGTCTAATCAAAACTAATGTTACGATAACTCTCAATCGACACCTGTCCTGGACATTATAAATAACCGTACAATAGAAAGTAAGGTCACATGCACACTTCTTCTCCAAAAGACCAGACCCACACTGTCATACTAATCCTCCGACCACCATCTACGATTGTTGTCCACTTCATCGTCAACAATTTTTTCCTCTCTTTTAGGTCAAATAATTTCATAATAGAATAATGAAATGTTAAGGAATTCAGAGTAACATAATTTTTTTTGATAGAATGAAAAGGAATCCTTGGGGTAGAGCAATGTATTGAAATTCAATTGAAAAAAAAGCTTGGTATAGCTCCTATAACAGCACAGCTAAATGGGTCTGGCTTAGGACCTCAGGATCATTTTCTTTTAACAATATGGATAGTCAACCCATTCAGACTTAATTAAACAGAAATAGAAGACTAAAAGCATCTAAACCCAAAATTTAAAGAATAAAAGTATTTCACTCATGATGGCGGGCTATACCAACAAAACGATCTCTGTAGTAAAGAAATTATTATTATTTCTTAAAGTTTCGAGTTCGAGCATCATGAAGTCAAATTCTAAGACAGTTCCCAGCGAAATTGCAAAAACTAGAAAGTAGTTGATAAGATGCTCTGCAGTCTCTACATAAAATAGTGAAGCATCTGCCTCTTTACATTACATCTTTTGCTTTTATGCCATGGCTGGATTACAACAGAAGCTTCTTTGAGAATGTTGAATCATTCATATTATTATAAAAAAAGTTTACAGTCGACTTTGCCTAAGCTGCGTGTTGGCAAACTAAAAGGCCATCTATTTTTCCCTTTTAAATATTTCTCCAAACCATGTGTAAAAGAATACCTTCCATGTTAAATGCAATATCTGGTAAATATCGTAATTTCAGATCATAACAGGTTTCATTTTGAGATATGGTCCTCAAGGCATTTACCAAATGAAATTGATTGTTATACAACCACTAACTAAAATAAACTGTTTTTATAACATCAATGCCATGATACTTGACCAACACAACTTTCGAACACACAATTCCTACCCCCAATGAAGCGTCGTGGCAGCTTTTGTCTGTTGCAGATACTCCAAATATTTGACGGCTTCAACAGTCTGACTCGAATATGATTTTTTATTTTCAATTCTTTTATGATTAATTTGCAGATTAAAGGTCGGTTCATGTAACCGATGCTCAGATGACGTTCGAATAGATATTTAAATTTCTACATCTTCAAGTCTTTTCCGTATTGAAAAATAGAGCTTGGAGTAAACACTATGTACGTCGACTCCCCCCCCTACTGCAACATCTACCAAGAATTCATTTACAATAAACTTCAAGGAATAAAAACATTGAAAATCATCAGCAAATAGAACTTTGGGGGCAGCTGCAGGGATCGTTGAGGGAATGCTAGAGATGCGGTCGTACTCTTAGAAATTTTAAATCTTTATATATTATAGGTATATTCTTTATATTTTATGTTGATTATCTAATTTCACAAAAAATATTATAATATAATTTTTTAAATTTACACCCCTCCGTCCGGAGCACCTGGTAACAACAATCTCAAGGTAAGGCCATACAAAGCCTTTTTTTTTAAAAGGAACATTGAATTGCAATAAATAAATAAAAGGGTACAAAAGATTGAGCATGAGATATCTGAGAAGAAAATGCAGACACAATGATGCATTTAGTTACAAACCTGTTTATAGGGTATTTCCCTTTCTAAATCAGCTAGGGTTTATCAAATGCTAATGAAAAAACAAAGATTCACCATACAAAACGTCAAACCCGAAAGAAAAAGAAAAAAAACAGTAACACAACCATATGTAAATATCGAAGTAACCTTAAATACATCACACAAACCTAGTCAGTTAAAAACATAACTTGAGAGACTTAGATTAATGTATTGAATCTATGTTCTTGCTGAGTTCTTCTAGCTTCTTCATCCTCAACCTTTCACTTTCACTCACCAGCTGTTCAATCAGTTAAAACATATAACAACAAGGTGAGATCATTCGTCAGTCATCGGAAACAAGAAATATTTACTTGATTTTTTCTTGCATCTTCGTTTTTTCACATTACAATATAGAAACTAACCTCCATTAATTTCGTGATCAGCTGTACTTTTTCCTTGTTCTTGTCGTTAAACGCCTCGAGAGCTTCCTTGTATTCCCTTTCCTGTAACATATTTCAATACCATGGCTCTCAAATGCTTAATACTCTCTTTATACACACTGCGGATACAGTTGTTCGAACTCGGATGGTTTAGGGAGAATAACATTACTCAATGAATTCTGAAAAAAGTTGAATAGTTTCAAAGTGTGGTGAATTTGTACCTTTTTCTGGCAGGTATTCCCTAATGGCTTCAATTCTTTGTTGACTGCATCGATCTTCTTCCTCACCACAGCAACTTCCTTTCTCATGGGATCTGCCAGTGCTTCGAGCTCCTGAAAGATTTACATGGTCGAAGCCCCAAAATTAACCAACAATTTCTGTTTTTTATTTATATCAAACCCGTTAATGGCAAATCTGACAGATAAAATGCTGCTAATTTATTAAAGAGTTGCATTACAAGCAACAAATTTAAGGAGGGAAACACATAAAAGGCTAAACTTCAGACACCTTTTTTCATAAATTTCAAATCCGTCCCAAGATCATGAATTTTTATCACCACGTGAGCCTCTAAACTCTGAATTTTGCAGAAATTGAGTGTTGAAAGCAACCCAAAGTGCACTTGTTAAACATTAAAGGGGTAGAAAGGCGAAATTTTGTTAGAAGTTACCTCACGAATCATGGCCAAACGTTTAGTTTCCTCTTCAACACGGCCTAACTGAAGTTGAACTTTCTCTCTAACCTCCATCTTCTTCCTCTCAATCTCTTCTTCTTTGGCTCTGAAAGTGGAAAGAGCTGATTTTGAGATCTCCTCATCTTCCTTTGACAAAACACTGCTAAAACTGAGACTCCCAGAGTTTTGAACCGTCAACTGGTTGTTGTTCTGCTGAGGCTGCTCAGTCTGCATCATCTTGCCCAGCTCCAGTTTCTTCACACAGATTAAAAAAAAAGCTTTTTCAACCTTGAATTCCCCTCTTTATTTCTTCTCTCTTTTGCTTTGAAATGAAAGCTTTCGTTTCTCTCTCTTCTTCTTCTTCTTCTTTTTCTGTTGTTGAGGAGTGCTTATAACTTTTGTTTTCTTTTTAAAGAAAATCAAAGTAAAAATTGGGAAAATATTGAGAAATGACCCAACTGCCAACCACTGATAAAAGATAGGGAAGATTTCAATTTACTGAATGAATCAAGGGTTTGTCCCTGGAAAATTTAAAACCCAGATGATGAATATGAACCCCACAAGAATAACGTCTACATATTTTTCAAACTTTTCTACCATAGTTATTGGTATATTTTCTTACCATTTTCTTACCATAGTTGCATCAACCCTATCAGTGTAAAAGAATTATTATTATATTTTAAAATCTTGAGTTTGAGTACTAATAATGTCAGGTGTACGAATATTCAATGTCAAATAATTGAGAATTATTTTTGAATATATATTCTATTGTATTTACTCTCATACAATTAAAAAAATAGTTCTTTTGGGGTTAAAAAATGGTAAACTATATGTTTAAAACCTAAATTATTACTTTTATTTCAATTTTAGTATCTAAATTTTATTTTTTTTCAAAAGCATACTTAGTGTTTAATTTATATTTTATTTTGGTACACCACTGTTGAAAACTTAATGGTGATATTAACGTGTCACCATGAGGTATATCATATCATCATTTAAAGAATTTAAAAAATATCATATCAACAATTTTGTCAACTTTTTAATGACGGAGTATCAAACTGAATCTTAAACTAAACATTAAATATGATTTTTAAAAATAAAATAAAATTTAACTACCAAAATAGAACAAATGTAATAGTTTAAGTACAAAACTTGTAGTTTATCCTAAAAACTGTTTCATTGTGTAGGTTTATTCGATAATTAAAATAATATATATTTCCAGGAAATAAACTCTTTTAGAACTTGTTCGAAGGTGCTAGACTAGTTCAAGGGTGAGCTACCAACCATTTTCTAACATAAGTGTTTGACTAAATTTATTATATTTAAATATTTTTACAACAAATTAACTAATAAATTAAAATTAAAATTAAAACAAATCATCATGTGTCGCTTAGATTAGTCATGTCCATTTGTTAGCTCAACCCTGAAAAAATATAAATAGCGTGAAAAAATTGTTCCAATTTTAAAAAACTTTTTAATTAATTTTTAGTTATTCAATTTAATTAGATTTTTAATTTTAATTTTTGAGTTTGAATTGAGTTTGAATTTATCAATTTGAAAAACTAAAAAAATCAAATTTGATGTTTTTACAATTTAATTCTTAATTTTATTTCTTTAATTACTCATCCATTTTAAGTTCATTTTTTTTACTAAATTTAAACCAAAAACTCCTAAACCATTGTATAATATCATCAGTTCCTCTTTCTAAAAACTAGTTTCTTATTGTTTTTTTAATTTAGTCCCTCGATTTTACATTATTGTTTTTTTTAATTGCTTCATTTTAAGTCAATTTTTGAGTTCTGACTAAATTTAAATCACATGTTCCAATAACACTATAAAATATCTATGTAATTTCAGTTTCTATTATTAATCACAAATTTATTCTTTTTGCAATTTAGTCTTGTTTATTCAATTTGATCATTTGATCGACTTTTTGTAATTTTTTTTCTTCCCTTCAATTTATTTGTCTCCTTTATACTCCTATCAATTTTCTCCTTACAACAACAACAACAAAACCCTATTCCTATATGTAATGGGGTAAGGGGGAGGTAGGTTAGTAGGTTGCCCCCAACGTCAGGTTGAGAGCAGCTTCCGTGGAAGACCTCTGACAGTTAGAAAATTAAAAATATAGATAAAATGCAATGCATGTATAAATAAAATAAATATATAGTTGAACAGTCTTAATATGCAGTCATCATATGCGCGTTTGTAATGGGAAGTAATCCCTGCAAATAAATCCTTGCTTAAAAATCTCAGCATGTAGACATGAACGTAAGACCCGACTAAATTTAAAAGAGGAAACATGAAGATAAGGATACACAGAAGTCAACGATAGCAAGCTACGATAAGGAATAAAGCCAAATGAGTTAAAACCTAAACTAAGGCAACCCTACCCTGCTACCCTAGTTCTAAGCCTTCATAAATTCCAATGACAGAAACGTATAAAAAGTAGAAGTCATAGAAATTACTACAAAGGCTTTAAAAGAAGACAGAGATGATACATCCTATGGATGTGACCCTGTTGAAAACATTTTGATGTTTCGATATAACAGACTAAGTTTAAATGAATTTTAAGATTTTACAAATAAGCTTTTTAAGTATATTCGATATAATTATTTGAATATCAAAATATTACTCTTAGTCTTTCCAAGTTCAATTTCAATCCTTACTCATGTGTAAAATTATGTTTTATACTTAAAATATTTTTGAAAAAAATTTCACAAAGTATTTCGAACCAAAACCAAGCCAAAAATTCAATTTTCAAAGAGATATACCGATGCACTAGTCCATGCATCGATGCACTAGTCCATGCATTGATGCACTCTCAATTAAATTGAATTTCGAATGCATTAAGTGTACCGATGAACTCTTTATGCATCGATGCACTCTTGAACAAAAAGAAACATCGAATACATTCAATGCACCGATGCACAAGCCATGCATCGATGCACCCCGACTATTTTAAAACATCGAATGTGTTTTATGCATTGACGCACTATCAGTGTACCGATGCACTATCAGTGTACCGATGCACTAAGGATCCAACGGTCGAAATATTTAAAGTTTACACATAGTATATCGATGCACCAACCCTATGCATCGATGCACCAGACGCTCCCACTAATTTTATTAATTATTTTCACACTTAAACGGCTCCATTGACTCCACTAATCATCCCCAACGTTCAGAAGTGATTCAAGGAGTATTTAAACAAGCTTAGAAGCCATTGATCAACAACAAGAAACAACAATCATCAAGAATCAAGAGAGAATCAAGAGAGAATCAAAGAGAAAGCATCAAACCTCAAGTTTGAGCATTTCATGCCTATTTTTCATTCAATATTCATTTTTGCTTTCAAGAACACTTATTGTGCTCAATTGTATTTATTCTTGAGTGTTCTTTCTTTGTTCTAGAATTGTACAAACACATTTGCCTTGTGAGGTTTTTCATTAAGTTTGTAAATTTGTAATCTTCTTTTTGAGAAAGAGTGTTCTCAAGAATTGGGGTATATTCTTGAGGGAATTGTAAGGTTATCTCTTTGGCCTCAAAAGAAAGAACAAATTAGTGAATTTGTTGGAAAATCCTTAGTGTGGATAGCTAAGGTAGTGGACGTAGAATTTGGTTGAGAAAGTCGAACCACTATAAATCGCTGTGCAATTACTTTCAATTTTCTGCAAAAGCTTCCACCAAAATTTTAATTGCCAATTCACCCCCTCTTGGTCGATTCCGTCGATCGATTAACTCAACAGTTGGTATCAGAGCTTGACTCATTTGAAGGTTTAATCGCCTCTTGAGTAGATCCGGGAAGAGTTACATCGATAATCAAGTCATCAATGTCCTTTACTTCAAACTCTGACTTTGGTCTTGATTCATTGCCAGTCAATAATCCTCATTTCTTCAATGGAGCTAATTATGCTTATTGGAAGAATAGGATGATGTATTTCATTCAAGAAAGTGAAATGGGAGCATGGAATATTATAGAAGATGGATACATCAAACCTTCCACTCATCCAAGATTATGGAGTGAATGAGATACAAGAATGTTCCAGCTCAACTCTAAAGCTATCCATATTATTTTTTGTGCTCTTGGATCGGATGAATACGGGAGAGTTTCATCTTGTTCAACTACCAAGGAGATATGGGATAAACTACAAGTCACTAATGAAGGCACAATCGAGGTAAAAGAGTCTAAAATTAGTCTTCTAACTCATAGCTATGAAAATTTTAGGATGAAACCGGATGAAGATGTCAAAGCTATGACGGATAGATTCTCCACGATTGTCAATAGTCTCAAGTCATATGGAGAAATCATTCCAAATGACAAGCTTGTAAGGAAGTTAGTTTACTATCTTCCAAAAGCTTGACAATCAAAGAAGACGGCAATCATCGTGGCTAAGAACTTAAAATCTTTAACTCTCGATGAGCTTATTGGCTCTATACTCACACATGAAATGATGCTTAAAGAAGAGGAAGACCTTGAGAAAAGAGACGAGCCAAAGAAGGAGACGGAGAAGAAGAAGAACATAGGAGTTACTCTCAAATCAACAAAAGATGAGAGTGATTCGGATGAAGATGACGATGACGAGGAAATGACATTGTTTTCCAAACGGTTTAGAAAAATGATGAGGCCTAACCAAGGAAGAAAATTCAAATGAATTGAAGGCTTCAAAAATAAACCAAAAGAGAAGGACCCGATCATTTGCTATGAATGCAAAAAACTGGGAGATGTCAAATATGATTGCCCACAATTGAAGAGAAATGGTCAATCAAAGAATAAGCACAGGGCTCACATGGCTACATGGAGTGATGAAGAATGTTCCGATGAAGAGGAACAAGAAGTAGCAAACTTGTGCTTAATGACATTCGGGGAAGATTCTCAGGTAGCCTCTAACTCATTTGATTTATCTTATGATGAGTTATTAGAGGAATATAATGGGTTGACTTCGGATTATGAGAAATTATTTTTAAAATATAAAAATGATATTTCAAAATTGAAAAAAAAAATAATCTCATATCCAAAACCAACAATGATCTTGAAAGTAAAATCAAATATTTACAGATCAAACTAGAAGTGTTTGAAAAGAAAAATTTTGATTTGCAAAATTTACTTTCAAGAGTCAATGATGATCATCAAAAGGAAATTGATGATCTTAAATCTTCTTTTAATAAAGTTAGATCAAAACGTTTTGAAAAAGGAGAAAATTCAAAAACTAACTTTGTTAGAAAAAGTTTTAGAAACTACAATCATAGAGGTCCCCAGAGAACCTCTAATGGAAAAATCGTTAGAAGTATATGGGTACCTAAAGAACTCATTACTACTAAAGATAAGGATATCCTACACAAATGGATACCTAAGAGGACTAGGATTTTGGAAACTAATGAATATGGACCCAAAAGAATTTGGGTACCAAAAATCAAAAATTAATCTATGTTTGTAGGAAAAGGAGCATTGCTACAATGCACGGGAAACAAATTCAAACTCATGGTACCTTGATAGTGGATGCTCAAGACACATGACCGAAGACAAGAGCCGGTTCATAGAGCTCAACACCAAAAATGGAGGAGAGGTGACTTTTGGTGATAACTCAAAAGGTCACATTGAAGGTATAAGCACTATAGGTAATATCTCTTCCATACAAATTAAGAATGTTTTATATGTGAATGGATTAAAGCATGATATATTGAGTATTAGTCAATTGTGTGATAAAGGATTTAATGTCATGTTTGATATTAATGGTTGTAAAGTCATTGACATTGCATCTAATCGGATTATGCTTGATGGTCATAGAATAGGAAACATTTACATAGTACATTTAGATTCCATAGATATGACTAATTTATGCCTAGTTGCTAAAGATGAGCATGATAGTTGGTTATGGCATAGGAGACTAGGACATGCTAGTATGAGTGTTTTGCAACGGTTAATTCAAGGAGATTTAGTTCGAGGGTTGCCTAAACTAAAATTTGATAATGAGAAAATCTGTGATGCTTGTGCTAAAGGAAAACAAAAGTGAGTTTCTTTTAAATCCATTAACGACGTATCCACTAGTAGAGTATTACAATTGATCCATTTAGATCTTTTTGGGCCATCGAGAACTACTAGCTTGGGTGGAAAACAATATGCATTTGTATTGGTAGATGACTATTCTAGATATACTTGGGTTATATTCTTAAGTACTAAAGATAAAGCATTAGAAAAATTTATCACGTTTTCAAAAGTAATCCAAAACGAAAAAGGTTACTCTATAACTAGTGTTAGGAGTGATCATGGAACTGAATTTGAAAATCTTGGATTTACTGAATTTTGTAATTCTAATAGTATTAGCCATATTTTTCATCACCTAGAACCCCTCAACAAAATGGAGTTGTTGAGAGGAAAAATCAAACTTTAGAAGAAATGGCTAGAACCATGCTTTATGAAAACAATTTGCCAAAATATTTTTGGGCGGAAGCCACAAATACCACTTGTTATGTTATTAATCGAGAAATGATTAGGCCTATTTTGAAGAAAACTCCATATAAACGTTTTAAAAATAAAAGCCTAATATTAGTTATTTTCATCCTTTTGGATATAAATGTTTTGTTTTAAACAACGGTAAAGACAATCTTGGCAAATTTGATGCTAAAAGTGATGAAGGAATGTTTCTGGGTTATTCTTTAAATTCTAAAGCTTATCGAGTATTTAATAAAAAGAACTTTAGTTGTAGAAGAGTCTATACATTTTGTTTTCGATGATAATCATCTTCCGAGGAAGGATTCTTGTGTGAATGATGATATAGGTATTATAAATATAAATGACATTAGACATGACTTTGGAGAACCATCATCAAAGGAAGAAATGAAAGATGAGGAAACTCAAGACCCTCTCGAGAATCCAACCATTGAAGAAAGGAAAGTCTCTTACCCAAGAGAATACAACTATGTCAAGGATGGTGAAATAATAGGTGATCCATCCAAAGGGGTAACAACTCGATCTTCTCTTAGAAATATTTGTAATTATGTTGCATTTATCTCATGCATAGAGCCTAAGAATATTAAAGAAGCATTAAATGATGAACATTGGATTATGGCTATGCAAGAAGAGTTAAATCAATTTGAGAGAAGTAAAGTATGGACATTAGTTGAAATGCCTAGTAATAAATCTACTGTAGGTACTAGATGGGTATTTAGGAATAAGCTTGATGAAAGTGGTAATATAATGAGAAACAAGGCTAGAATTGTTGCTCAAGGGTATACTCAAGAAGAGGGCATAGACTATGATGAAACATACGCTCCTGTAGCTAGGATGGAAGAAATTAGAATGTTATTAGCATTTGCATGTTTTCATGAATTTAAATTATATCTAATGGATGTTAAAACTGTATTTTTAAATGGTTTTATAAAAGAAGAAGTGTATGTGGAACAACCTCATGGTTTTGAAGACTCAAATTTTCCAAATCATTTTCTTAAATTGACAAAAGCACTTTATGGTTTAAAACAAGCTCCTAGAGCTTGGTATGAAAGATTGTCAAACTTTTTAATTGAAAAAGGTTTTTCAAAAGGGAAGGTTGACACTACATTGTTTTTAAAGCATAAAGGTAAAAATTTATTAGTAGTTCAAATTTATGTTGATGATATAATATTTGGTTCTACTAATGACGATCTTTACCAAGAATTTTCTAAGCTAATGCAAAGTGAATTTGAGATGAGCATGATGGGGGAGCTCTCATTTTTCTTGGGACTTCAAATCAATAAAAGAAAATATGGCATCTTCATCAATCAAGCTAAGTACGTCAAAGATATGCTCAAGAAGTTTGGACTGGAAAATGGGAAACCTCATGACACTCCAATGAGCTCATCAACAAAGCTTGACATGGATAAAGGAGGTAAATGTGTGGATGTTAAATTATATAGATCCATGATTGATTCATTGCTTTATCTAATCGCAAGTAGACCGGATATTATGTTTAGTGTTTACTTATGTGCTAGATTTTAATCATGCCTTAAGGAATCACATTTACTAGCTGTTAAGAGAATCTTTAGATACCTTAAGGATATTTCTAGTTTAGGACTTTGGTATCCTAGAGACTCTAGCTTTAGCTTGCATGCCTTCTCTGATGCGGATTATGGAGGATGCAAATTAGATAGGAAAAGCACCTTCGGTACTTGCCAATTTCTTGGAAATATGTTGATTTCTTGGTTTTCAAAGAAACAAAATTGTGTTGCATTATCTACCACTGAAGCGGAATATATTTCAGCCGGTAGTTGTTGTGCACAAGTTTTATGGATGAAACAACAACTTTTGTATTATGGAATTGAAGTAGGTATCATTCCTATCAAGTGTGACAATACTAGTGCTATTTGTCTCACTAAAAATCCCATCCAACACTCTATAACTAAGCATATTAAAATTAGAAACCACTTCATTAGAGACCATGTCGCTAAGGAAGATGTAGTCCTAGAATTTGTTGATACTTTGCACCAATTAGCGGATATCTTTACAAAACCTTTAGACAAAGAAATATTTTGGACACTTACAAGAGAATTAGGTTTAACTGACCTATCTTCACTTAGTGTTTAAAATAATGTTTAGCACTTTTAAGAATAAATGAAAAATGTTTATAATAATAATTTTTGATTGCATTCTTTGCTATTAGTTAAGGGGAGTTTATGTTCTTTGGTGAAAATTAATTTTATGTTCAAATGTAGTTTATGGATTAAATTGATTGATTGAAAATGATTAATTTTCAATATATGAGTTGCCAATAGCACTAGAGCTAATTAATTTAGCATTTTGAGTGTTTAAAACGGATTTTTGACATTTTTGTGCATAAGGCATCGATACACTATGAAAGTGCATCGATGCATCCCTTTGAATGTGCATCGATACATCATGAAGATACACCGATGCACGCCTTGATTGTGCATCGATGCATCCGTCGGATTTTTGGTTAAAAAACCCTGTTTCTCTTCATTTTCTCAAAACCCTTCAAACACTCCCCTTACCGCAGTTCGTCCTCTCTCTCTCTAAACTCTCATTTTGCTCAAAATCAAAGGAAAATAGTCAGAATCTTAGAGTTCTACATCTCCAAATCCTACTAACATCATTAAATTATTGAAAAAATCATCACATTCCACTCAATCCGAATTTTTCAAGGTATTTTTTCCAAAAACCTCTATTTTGATTTTAGAACTAGTTTAGATTAGTTCTAGGATGAACATTATATTGGGAATTGATTATATTATGATTCTAAACTAGATTTTACAATCAATTTCGTCAAAAACAAACAATTTTTTCAACATTATTTTTGAATTTTTGAAATAATAATATTTTGTTGTTATTTTTGAAAATTATTGATGTTTTTGATTTAATTGTATTGTTTTCATGAAAACTATATGTATTATAATATTTCCAATGTTATTTTCAAATAGTTTTTCAAAAACATGCCCATTAGGATTCGATTTAGAGAACCTTGAATTATTGCGGACTCAATTGAGTTTTGGGATTGATTATTGTGCATACATGTGTTTCAGAATTGCATGTTATATTCCTAATTTTGATTTCCTAAACTATGTCAAACCCTAAATACCCTAGGACTTCTTCTAGTCGTTCTAACCGACCCTCCGATAGAGTAGATCTTTTCCATGTTTTCTTGGTCTTAAAACTTGGATTGATAAACATTTTGCTGTTTCTAGATTGTTTTAATTTAGTTGTTGGATGTTTGAATTTGTTTGGATGCTTGGATTTTAAAACTTATTATATATATTTGGTATTTGGTTTTTGCATCATTTACATTATGTTAGATATATGACCAATTTTACCATTTCACATTTGTTAATCAATATTGATTATGAAACTAATGGCTAATATCTCTTTTGATTGTGATCTTAGCAGCTTAAAGCTTTAAAATTCTAAAATCAATTGGCTAATTTTTTAAAAACTTGTTTAAAAACGTTTAAGAGTCTTTTTGATTTAACAAAAAGGGGGAGAAATATAATAAGGGAGAAGTGTTATAGTAAGGGGGAGTAATTTCAAAATCTTTTGAAAAATCTTAAAATTACTAAAATGTTTAGTTATATCAAAAAGGGGGAGGTTGTTGAAAACATTTTGATTTTCGATATAAACAAACTAAGTTTAAATGAATTTTAAGATTTTACAAATAATCTTTTTATGTATATTCGATATAATTATTCGAATATCAAAATATTACTCTTAGTCTTTCCAAGTTAAATTTCAATCCTTACTAATGTGTAAAATTATGTTTTATACTTAAAATATTTTTGAAACAATTTTCACAAAGTATTTCGAACCAAAACCAAGCCAAAAATTCAATTTTCAAACAGATGTACCGATGCACTAGTCCATGCATCGATGCACCCCAGCTATTTTAAAACATCGAATGAGTTTTATGCATCGATGCACTATCTGTGTACCGATGCACTAAGGATCCAAAGGTCCAAATATTTGAATTTTACACATAGTGTACCGATGCACCAGACCTATGCATCGATGCACCAAACGCTCCCACTAATTTTATTAATTATTTTCACACTTAAACGACTCCATTGACTCCACTAATCATCCCCAACGTTTAGAAGTGATTTAAGGAGTATTTAAACAAGCTTAGAAGCCATTGATCAACAACAAGAAACAACAATCATCAAGAATCAAGAGAGAATCAAGAGAAAATCAAAGAGATAGCATCAAACCTCAAGTTTGAGCATTTCAAGCCTATTTTTCATTCAATATTCATTTTTGCTTTCAAGAACACTTATTGTGCTCAATTGTATTTATTATTGAGTGTTCTTTCTTTTTTCTATAATTGTGCAAACACATTTACCTTGTGAAGTTTTTCATTAAGTTTGCGAATTTTTAATATTCTCTTTGAGAAAGAGTGTTCTCAAGAATTGGGGTATATTCTTGAGGGAATTGTAAGGTATCTCTTTGGCCTCAAAAGAAAGAAAATTAGTGAATTTATTGGAAATCCTTAGTGTGGATAGCTAAGGTAGTGGACGTAGACTTTGGTTGAGAAAGTTGAACCACTCTAAAACGCTGTGCAATTACTTTCAATTTTCTGCAAAAGCTTCCACCAAAATTTTAATTGCTAATTCACCCCCTCTTGGCCGATTCCGTCGATCGATTAACTCAACTGACCTGAACTACTCGGTTACTCTGGTCTTAAGTCTCCATACTTTTCTATCAGAGGTCATGTCCTCGGTAAGGGCTAAATCCATCAAATCAGATCTCAAGCAGTCTTCCCACTTCCGCCTTGGTCGTCCTCTCCTTCTGGCACCATCGACTGTAATCGACTCTACCCTCCTGACCGCATCCGATAGTTGTCGCCTAAGGACATGCCCAAACCACCGTAGTCTTCACTCCCTCAATTTTTCGGATACAAGTACCACCCCCAAGAACATCCTAATAGCAGAGTTTGGTGTCATGTCCCACATAGTCCTACTACATACCCATCGAAGCATTCTCATTTCTCAGCCTCCATCCTCCTTACGTTATCCTTCTTAATTGCCCAACATTCTGATCCATACAGTAGCGCTGGTCTTATTGCCATTCTATAAATTTTATTTATTTATAAATATGCTTTATAGTTTTAAATTTTATTTATTTTATTAAATGACATTACAAATCTTATTTATACATGTGAAGAAGAATATGAAAATATATTGCAATACACAATTTTCGTCCGGCCTACCATTTACAAGGCCCAAACATTTTTATTGAAGCTAATTTTGAAGTCTGGTACATTATTCGACTTGCAATGAATTTTCAAATGAGAACCGAGCATTTCCAAGGCATGATACTTCTTTAAACAGAACCAGATGTCAGTTAGCTTTCCAACACATTTTGAAACACCTCAATTGAACATCAAGAACTCAAGATATGCTTATTTTAGTGAAGACAACGCGTGCAGAAAATTGAATATGGATCCAATACTAAAATTTTAATTTATTGCAAAATTTTAATTATTTTACTGATTATTTGTAATTAAATTCAACTTTACATTTTCATTTATTTATTTAGGGTAATTTAAGAATTTTTATTAATTTCTTTTTCTTTTAATTGATGTATCTAGCATTAGTGAAAAAGATACTAGGTTTTTCTTTTTAGGGGTTTTTGGAAGCATATAAATAGACACTCATATTATGTAGTTATAAAAAGAGAGAGAGAGAAGAAAGTCACCCAAAGTTTTATAATCTGAAGAGAAGAGCCATAAAAGTGTTTTTTTGTTTAAAGATTAAACTCAATTTCATTTCATTTTTTTAATACCTAGACAATTTATTTAATTTTATTATGGCAAACTCTTAAAAATAAGTAATTTGTATTTATTCTTTAAATTTTGGCTTAAATTTCAATTTTCACGATCAAGGCAATCTGTAATCGTGTTGGTACCAAAAGAGCAATGTGTGGGTGTTCATCCTTCTTATTTTTTAATTGACTCTCGAATCTAATATCTCTGGTAAGATGTAGATTTCGTAAAAAGGGTAAGTATTAGGTATCCGACCTTAACTAACCCAAAAAGGTGGGTTTGTCTCAGGAAAGACGGACTAATATATGGCTAAGAAATGGCGTGACCGGAAATTTAATAAGATACTTAAAAAAGTTGGTTCAGTACTTCTGAAAAATGTTGACTAATAATAATGTTGTAGGTGGAAAACATGATGAAATATTAAAAAATCTGGCAACCGACAAACTTTGCTTATTAGTAGGTATCGATACAGTGCACAGAAGTATCGATATATGTAGTAATATATAAGAAAGTGATGAAAACCAGTTAAAAGTAGATATGTATCAATACCTTTATAAGAATATGTATAAAAGTATCGGTACTTTAGTAATTTAAAAGAATTGCAATAAAATTGCCTATAAAGTATCGATACCTTACACACATGTATCGATACATGACAATATAACATGTTGAAATTTGACAAATCTGGTTTCAATTTTTAAAAAAAGGTAACAAATTTGACTAAACCGATTGGAAATTGACAAAACCGGTTGAAATTTGACAAAACCAGTTTCAATTTGACAAAATCAATAAAGAGCTACCAGAATTGTTGGAATTTGTATCGATATGTTTATAAGTATATGTACCAAAGTATCGGTACTGTATGAATTTAAAAGAAATGAAAAAAAGGAAAACATCTCGAAAGTGTCGATACCTTACACACATATATCGATATATAACAATATAACAAGTTGAAATTTGACAAAACCGGTAAAGAGCTACAGGAAGTCTTGACAATATTGATACTTTTATAAGTATGTGTACCAAAGTATTGATATTGTAAGAGTTGAAAAGAATTGAATAATAGTGTCTATAAAGTATCGATACTTTAGACACATGTATTGATACATGACAATATAACATGTTGAAATATGAAAAAACCGATAAAGCGCTACCGGATATGTTGACGGTATCGATACTTTTATAAGTATATGTACTATATTATCAGTACTTTAGAAATTGAAAAAAATAAAAAAATGAAAACGTATCGAAAGTATTGATACCTTACACAAAAGTATCGAGACTTGGTTAATGGTATCGATTAAATATAAATAACATAACCAATTAAAATATCAAAGACATTGCTAACAGAGAAATAGATAGAAGACGATTGTAGTTTTTGAAATCGAAGCATATAGTTGCTGCAAAATAGAAGCAATGCGTTTTTGAAAGCGTAGTTATTTGTTTGTTACTGCAATCGAATCGAAAGGTATGTTGTTGAAACCCTAGTTTTTTAGTATTACAGTATTCAGAAATAGGGGTTAGGTTTTAGGGTTTAGAGTTATCGAAGTAAAGAAGGATTTGAGACCGATTATAGGTAGAAAGTGATATTCTAGGTAGAAAATAAATATTAATACTTTTATATAATCTTATAGGTAGAAATTGATATTGTAGGCTGTATAAAGGTATCGATACTTGTAGTAGAGAGTATTCCCATTCATTTGAAGGAAACCCGATTACTATAGGATTAGTTATCGATACTTGTATATTGAATAAACTGTATATAACTTGTATTTGATTTGATTTGATTTAAAGCTTATCGTTCATAAACTGATTTATGAAGGAAAAATGAAGTCAATGGATATTGCAATTATTGTTCACGAAGATGACATTGAAATGGAGCCCGAGAGTATCAACAATAAAGAAAATCGAAAGCAACCATTGGGTGAATATAGGTACTTCTAGTAAGTATCAATATATTTGTGTATTTGTGTAACAGTATGTAAACTGAAATTGACATTGAGTATTATTTAATTTTAATTTATTGATTAAGATATGTTTATGCTTAATTGCATGTGAAACATGTGGTGTTAGAGAAATAGAAGTCAATGAGTGATGCTGAGAAGGAACCGTATGCGACACTGTCCAAAAAAGGATATATAACAATATAAAGCTTGGAGGAAAGCACATGAAAATAATGTATTCATTAAACTTATAAATACCGTGATAAATGATATATAAAAACACTAACATTATATATTTTTAAAAAATGTAGGAAGTGTCGAAAATGTGTAGCATCAAAAGAGTCAAACTCCATAATTGAACACTTGAAGGAGAAGAATAAAGTTCATGTGTTGGAAGAAATAGGGTTTGGATATTTGACATGAGTGAGAGATCGACCAATTTGGAGGGAATTGTGTCGATCGTTGATGGAGGAATTTGATGTAGAAAAATGTATAGTTCAATATGGTGATTATCCATTTTCTATGGGGGGTCCCATGTGTTGTAGTCGTATTGGGGCTAGAAGATAAAGGTAATAGTGTTGAAGAAGTTATTAAGATGAAGAACTGGAAAACATTTGCCAAGAAATATGATTTAAAGCCCAAGGTGACATATGATGGACTTGAGGATGAAATTAAAAGAGAAGCTTATGACTGGGATAACCTGAAGGCCCGGGTACTATTATACCTTGTCGGAATCTTTCTTTGTCTAGCGGGTGATACATCCCCGAGCAAGGACAATATCAAGTTGATTTGCGACGAAGGGTTGAAAGGTGAATTGAATTGGGCTGAATATGTCCATGACAAATTGATTGAATCAATAATTAGCTTTCAAAAGGGTCGAAGCCAGACATACCTCAAAGGAATGAATCTGTCAAAATAAAATTTTGAGATTCATCTGATAAGGAATAAATATGTTCTTGAAGCCGGTACAAGGTCTCTCGTTGAAGTTCTTCTTGGAACAAACAAAATAATTCGCGCGTATAAATTTCAGCAGCAAGGGTTTCTAGGTCAATCAGTTTTGTGATCTGAAAGAGCTTTGTCTAGGAACTTAAGTAATTATTTTAAACTTGTTGATAAGCATTTTACTAATTCCTTCTGCAATTGCACGAATAACATCTAAATATGTCTTCGTGTTTTTAATGCAATCGTGAGTGAAGCATTCATAGACTCGCACTTTTGTGTAGAGAGAATATTGGCAAAGAAATGAGTGGTTAGATATGCTTGTGCCCATAAGTGCCAAGTATTTCCCTTCTCAATCACCCATGGATGCTTTTCGACATTGAGTTCTGAAACAATTGAACGCCATTGAATATCAAATTCTTCTATTGTCCACTAGGAAGCCATGTATGTAGAAAATGCTATTGTAAATTTGCAGTCACCAATATTGGCTTGTGCATTGCGAGAAAGATATCAAGAACATAATGCGTTCTTATCAAAAAGGATAATAGATTTGATACCCTCTGCGTTGCTCTATCCCCATCGGTGACAACTGAAAGAGATGATTTATTCATCATAGTTTATAAAAAATAATTCAGCACCCACTCGAAAGATTGGGACGTTTCGTTAGTGATGATAGCAATAACAAATACTATTGTGCTATGGTGATCATTAACACCGACAATAGGCATAATTGGTCGACTACACAAATTATATTTGTACATTGTGTCAAACACAATTACATCACTGAAGCACGTATAATCTGATCTCGATGTTGAATCAGCCCAAATAAGATTATGCAATACCCCTGATTCATCTACTGAGTATGTCATAAAAAACTCATGATCATCTTGTTTCTTATAATCAAAGTAAGCAATTAGTGCATTGACATTCCCATTGATGATTTCTTTCTCTTTACCTCTTCTACGTGCATTGTAGAGGTCTTTATGTGTAAATCTAGCATTGTGATAACCCCATACCTCATGCATGAAATAATTCATTACTTGTGATGTCCCAACACCAACATCTTTCAATGTTTTTGCCTCATCCACATAATCCTTACTCATAGCTCTATTTGAACACATAAATGGTGTCATAATAGTTGTGCACAATGCATGATTATGTTCCTGAAAAGACTTACTTAGAACCCATTGATCGTTTGTATTTGTTTTTGTCGCCAAGACTTTTGCCTTGCATCCGGTTCTTGTGACTGGCGTATGAGCATGTTGACGATCAACATTATTGACTTTGGATGACTGAAACCCTTCTTTTGATCAACAAAATTCTTGTGTCTTCACATTCTCTACCCTATCAAGACGTGTTGTTCCCCGATGTGCACTAAAATCATGTTTTCATGCGTATTCCTTGTAAAATACCCAATCTTCCTGACAAGAACAAAAGAGCTGGCCAACCAATCTTTCAGATTCATCAACAATAAGTACTTCATGGAATTCCTCGCTCGGTTTAACATCATATTATGCATTATGGTTGTAACACCCCTAACCCGTATCCGACCCGGATACGAATCCGATGTGTCACATTGACTTTTCAAATCGTTTACTTTTAAAAGATAATTGAAAATTTAAACTTTTATTTATATAAAAAGGGAGAAATCCCTTAATCAAAGTATATAAAGAAAATTCAAACTCCAACTAAAAATAAAATACTTAATAATTTACATAAATACAATAACGTTCGTTTACAAAATCGATCAGAGCATATACAATTCAAACCTTTAATTACATGCCAACAACATTAAGTACAACAAATTTCCTATGGTCTAATCTTTTCTGATCTGATCTTCTGAAAGGGTATGTTGTCATGTCTTGCTTAGCTTTAATCTCCTTGTTTCTCTAAACCTAAGTGTGAAACACTCACACGCTAAGTCTTTGACTTAGTGAGGCATATAATGCATAATTAGAACATTAAAACATGTAATTAAATAATTAATAAACATAATAAGTATAGAAACTATCACACACTTCACCCAACAAGAACATGTAATATTATGCATTGTTTATTCATGTTATTTCTTTTAACATCCCATGGTACATTCTTGAGAAATAAAATCCTAAAACACTTAGACATATTCTAAATATATCATAAAATCATAAAAAGAAACTATGGAACATTTCATATAACAAAAGCATATATGCATATATATATATAACATCATCATCATCAACATCATTCTCATTATCATTATTGTTCACTGTTCATTTATATCTTTTCTTTTAATAGCACATGTATATCACTGAGAACTTAAGGTATGTGAGTGCATTGAGGTTGTGCACAAATGATGTCACCACATCTCGTATAAATTGCACCAAAGTGTCGCGTAGAAATTTGCACCGAAGTATCACATAGAAATGTCTCGAAGGACCACATAGTATTGTCCTAAAAGACCGCGTAGAAATGTCCCTAATGACCACGTAGAATTGTCCCAAATGACCGCGTAAAACCCTCGACTCTTGGCATTCAAATTATACATTTAGCTCTCATATCACATACTTATGGGCTTTACCATTTATATCGTTTCACATAGCTTATCACATAGACATTTATTCACATAGATCATTTTTCACATAGCTTATATCATATTCTCATATAATCATATAAGATAACATGTAACACATGGTTCATATATAACAGTGTATGTAAAATATAGACATACATTTGTACTCATGTACACATATAGACCACATCAACAATATGATTGTGTTCATGGCATCATGCAATCAAATCATTGGAAATAGACTCATCGCAAGTTTCATTTCCAGTAAACACCCTATACATAAGAATATGCACTCCCTTAACCTCACTTAGTCAAAACAAAACGCTTAGCACTCTAGATCAATCTTACAACTTTAAATCGTCCAGATCTTGCCTTCGTTATCTAAGTAAAAATACGATCTAAATGAATATCAGAATTCATAATACTAAAAATCAATCACCAATAACTTAAGCTAAATGAAACACTTAATTCACCATTTCACTTTGAATAGTATCAGTACCCAAGGTACAATACCGATACTTCCTTATTGTGGTATCGATACTATACTTTAGTATTGATACCCTTTCTACATTCTGGAATTTGTTTCTAAAAATGGTATCAATACTTTAACATTGGTATCGATACCCCTGGTACCGTTACTACTACTTGGGTATCGATACTCTTTGAAGGATTCATAAATTTTTAACTTATGGTATTAATATTGTTCATCTAGTATTGATACCTAGACTCAAATATCACATATTTTCTCTTTGAAGTATCGGTACTTATTCAACAAGTACTGATACCCCTTGCCCAGAACTTATTCATTTTACCCGAAAATTTTCCAAAGCTTTGCTAACTTCCTCACTTTACTCTCTTTTTAAACCTTTGAACTCAAGTACACCTATTCAAATCAACTTATCCAAAATCTAACTAGAATACTTGAAACTAAAAATCTTACCAAATATTCAATTTTTCTATTAATCCTCTCTAAACTCTTAAATCTCTTATTCTGACTGATGACAAGTCAAATATGACTTCAATTTCCATTTACAAACTCTTTCTCAATAATTCACTTAAAGACCCCTTATATTTAATCTCTCATAACTTGTAAATCTTTTAGTTTTTACTTCTCTTTAAACTTCCTTAAGCCTTTCTAACACCCAAAGAATCAAAACCAACATAAAATTTCAAGAAATAACAAACTTAGAGTTCTCTTACCTTAGCCAAACACTCACGTAGAAAAGAGGAAGAAAGGATAAAGAAAGGATTCTAGATTTCTCTGTAAATCTTCTTTTTCTTCCATGTGTATATAATACACCACTAACCATTTTAAATTCATTAATTTCCAAAAGACCAAAATGGCCCTTCTTTTTTTAAATAATCCTTCACAAAAATATTCCAAATAAATCCCTGAACTTTAAAATTTTTTAAAATTGACCACAAAGTTTCAAAAACTTACATTTTAGCCACTAGCTCTATTTTTGGGATGTTATAATGGTCCATAAATAACGGTTCATTAGTACGAAAAAATATTATTGTTTTAGGAAAGTTCAGTGGTCCCAACAGGAGTAGATGTTGAATTTTGATGTTAGAAGTTGAAGTAGAGGTTCATAAAACAACATGCTTCAGTGGTGCTTTCAATTATATTAGGAGGTGGCAGTTAAAGGGTGGGTACAACATTTATTTCTTAGGACATATTTAGGTTTGTACAATTAATAAGTACTAAATTTAATAAATTAAATTAGACGTATCGATACCATTAATGTAAATATTGATACTTTGATTATAAGTTTATACACGTTTTCTGTAAATAAGGATACTTGTTGTGCCGATATCGATATTTTTATTCCAGTATGCTTGTAAATTAATTTGCACGCCAAATGTATCAATGCACATTATTAAAGTATCGATTTTTATAATTTCGAAACAATGTATGCAAAGTATGAAAATGTCTAAGTTTCGATATTTTTTATATCTGTATCGATACTTTTATTCTATCATGGTTCTCAAACAATTTGTCCATAACAAAGTATCAATACCCATATATAAAGTATCGATACTTGGAATTTCGAAACCTATTACTTTAAAGTAATAGGTAAATTTACAATGTAAACGGTAAAAATCTACCGGTTTAATGATAATAGGCGTAAACATAAAATATTGATACTTATTATATAAGTATCGATACTTTTATTCCAGTATGCATCTCAAACAATTTGCACGCAAAAATGTATCGATACATGTATAACAAGTATCGCTACTTAGAATTTTGAAACCTTTTACTTTAAGTAATAGGTAAATTTACAATGTAAACGGTAAAAATCTACCGGTTTGATGATAATAGGCGTAAACATAAAGTATTGATACATTTAATATAGATATCGATACTATTAGTCCAATATGCTTCTCAAACAATTTGCACGTCAAAAGCATCGATACACATGTACAAAGTATCGATACTTAGAATTTCGAAACCTTTTACTTTAAAGTAATAGGTAAATTTACAATGTAAATGGTAAAAATCTATCGTTTAATGATAATAGGCGTAAACATAAAGTATCGATACTTATTATATAGGTATCAATACTATTATTTCAGTATGCGTCTCAAACAATTTGCACGCAAAAAGTATCGATACACATATAACAAGTATCGATACTTGGACTTTCAAAACCTATTACTCTAAAGTAATAGGTAAATTTACAATGTAAATGGTAAAAATCTACTGGTTTAATGATAATAGGCATAAATATAAAGTATCGATACTTTTTATTACAGTATGTAACTCAAACAATTTGTACGCAAAAAGTATCGATACACATATATAATGTACCGATACTTGGAATTTCAAAACCTATTACATTAAAGTAATAGGTTAATTTATAATGTAAACGGTAAATATCTACTGGTATAATTATAATAGGCGTAAACATAAAGTATCGATATTTATTATATAGGTATCGATACTTTTATTCCAGTATGCATCTCAAACAATTTGCACACAAAAAAATATCGATACACATATAACAAGTATCGATAATTTTGAAACCTAGTATTTTAAAGTAATAGGTAAATTTACAATGTAAACGGTAAAAGTCTACCGGTTTAATGATAATAGGCATAAATTATAAGTATCGATACTTTTTATATATGTATCGATACTTTCGATCTAAACAACATCGATACTTTCAACACAAGTATCGATATTAAACCAATTAACCGGTTAGGTTAAGAATATTTCACCGGTTACAATATTATTAGCCTATAAATAAACTGGTACAAATGTTCAAGTATTAGGTCGTGCTTTGTTTTTATTCGATAGACGTTTTTTTGCCTTATTTATTTAAAAAAGAATCGATCCCCCATACTTGTAATCGAAACGTCGTTCCCCCAAAAGGCAGATATCTCTTCCACTCCGACGAATACCGCTGTTCACGAAAATTACACCATTCAAGCTTCTTTAAATAACCCTCCACTGGAGACATTTCTTGCAACTATTACAATAAGATTTGCAGGTAAATTGATACATATTTTGCCCTAAATTAGGGTTTTAGTGATTTAGGGTTTTGATAATTTTTTCTTTATGTGCTTGTGTTTCATGTAACAACCTCTATATCCACTCCTAAAAATGGCTCCAAAACGTCCGAGACACAGTTCTACTCAACCAAGGTCATCTTCTCAACCAAGGTATTCTTCTCAAGTAAGGGCTTCAGATCAAATCAGGTCTTTGGTACAAACAACTTTAGAACCAATGAAGAGAAAGAAAAATTTTAGCGGCATTTCAAAGAAAGAAAGATTCGTCCTGAACGTGTTATTGACATGGATTTCATGTTCAATGAAAAATATAGGTTTAATTTTAAATAGATATTTACAGATTAGGGTTGGCTTGGATTTCTTGGTGTAAAACCAAAATATTTCTCAAACCTTGTTCAAGTGTTCTACAATAATGATTCATTCCATTGTGAGCCTAATAGAAACAACATCATCAGAATTAATACTCATGTAATGAGGAAGGATATATATATATATATATATATATCTGGAATCTATTGTTGCGGGTATAGGTGTCGAGAATAAAGGGGATTATGATGAAATTGATTTAGATTTTACAATTAAACGTGTGGATAGAAATAGCCCCATTCACCTAGATGTGGAGGCCAAAGTGTTTCCTAAAATTCTCACTTGGTTTATTTGGCATTCCAGTGGAAAATTTTCCATAATTCGAGATATCAATTATTGGTTGTTAGTGAAGTATAACTAAAAAACCGTTCCAAACATTGCACAACTGATATTTGAGACACTTGTTAATTTATTCAAAAAGGGTGAATCCATTACAACTTCACTACCACGTGGATGTGTCATTACCATCTGTTGAAGAAGAATGAAGTGGATTTTTCACTTGACTATCATGTTTGCTTATCCCGGAAGATTGACATGTTATCCATGACTAAAACCGAATACGAATTTATTAAAAATGTCAGTTGGACTAAAAAAGATGGCATTGGAGTAGAACAAGAGAAAATATCAATTAGACCTCATTGACAATGACAACCAGTAATCGATGAAAGACGCTCCGATAGAAGATACTAGGGCTGAAGAGGATATTACAATAAAGTCAGTATGGAGTACAAGGTTAATTTCTAGGAGTATTTTGATTCTCGTGTGGGGTACATTAATGACCAAATCGGGGAAATGTGAGCCGATATTTCATCATTATGTGATGAAGCCTCCAACTTGCGTAACAAATTCCGTCAACGACATCATACGAGTTAGGTAATTCATTATTTATGTTCTAAATATTTACATGTTGTAAAATGTATTAGCTTTTCTTATAACAACGGTGGAGAAGGTGGTGGACAAATAAGTGTTGAATGAAGAGGATGACATTACAGATAATGATGATGAGAATGAAGATCCAAACAAATATATGGTGTTAGGAACACCACCGGCAAGAAAACTTGTCATTTTTTTATGTCAATGGAGTCATTGCCTACTTTTCAAAAAATACCAAAGATTTTAAATTTGTTTATTTCTATACATTATTTTAACCTATAAACGTATAATTTTAATGTCATTTTGTTCATGTTGTAGATGTTATACTGAGACCAGGTGTATATGAATTTCTTCATTTTTTTAGAAAACTTTGTTGTTGCCATTTGGTCTTCGAAGTTGAGGTAACACTGTCAAGTGATTGAATTACTATAGATAAATGGATAATGTACAATTGGATGTTTCTCGTGGTAATTGTTAACAATTTCAGGTATAACATTGATCATGCACTTGACAAACTACCTTTATTGTTTGACCAGTTTATAATCATTTAGGTAAGATGCATGTTTTTTGCGTTGCTTACTTTTATTTTTTATGATTCCTACAAATTTATGTTTGACTATTTCTATAAATAGGATAAAGGAAAGTGCAAAAAAAAAAAGATGAAGTAACCTACTGTAAAGATCTGCAAGATGTTTGGAATGCATTTTCTCAATACAACCCGGGAAATACACTGTTGGTGGATAATTCAACAGAAAAAATGATTTATAATCCAGTAAGTTACATGTTTTCCATATGTTCTTTTTGTTAAGCTATATGTTGATACATTTGTTCATTCACAATTTATGTATTTATATAGCAATACAATTACATATGTTCATATCCCTTTGACACTTCATCTTTGAATGATAATGATTTAGGTATGACACATATTTATGCTCACTTATGTGAAATTTGTTTCTTATTACTTTATTGAATATTTTTCATTTGCTAATTTTAATTATTTATATATGTCCTTAGCAAAAGGATGAAACATCCACGAGTATTAAGAAAACTTGTCGAATGCGCCTAATGTTTCGAACTTTGTCAGAAATAACCATTTTTATTCGGTTTAGTTTCTTTGTGGGTGGACGATTAGAACATTCTTAATTTATTTATTAATGACATGATTGTTATGTATAACATTGTTTTGTATGTTTGGTTTACTTATATTGTGTGTATATTTTTTTATCCATACACATAATGCATTATTTTCAATTTTAATGTACTCAAACATATCAAACAATAACTGTGTATTTTAATATTCATATCCACAATACAACATCTGACTTACACATTAAAGATTCCATTCTGATTGGGGCACTATAAAGAATCCATTATAGTATGTGACTTTCTCGTCTTGTCTTCCATTTGCCTTACTGCTTTCTTTCTGTGAATCAACTCAGCTTTCAACCAGTATTGGTTATGTACGTCCCTGTTTTTTTGGATATTAACACATGTTATTTGAATAGTAGGAAACAATTATGCATTTGTCAATTTTAATTTCAATTTCAATTTGAATTTTAATTTGAGCTCCACTATAAATAGGAGCTTTTTTGCTTTGTTCCCTTCAAACAACAACATGCTCATTGCCTCGGGAGGTTCTGTTGTTGCTGTGAAGCTCCTGTCAAATGTTGTGATACATGCCTCAGCATCAAATGCCATTTGTAAGTTATTTTCTTATTAACTTACATAATTTTCATTTTATCATTGATTAATCCTAATTTTCATTGTTTCTTTCCTAAATGAAATGCCAGGAAAATCCC
This sequence comes from Hibiscus syriacus, assembly GCF_006381635.1. NCBI lineage: Eukaryota > Viridiplantae > Streptophyta > Magnoliopsida > Malvales > Malvaceae > Hibiscus > Hibiscus syriacus. The sequence goes on from NW_024063349.1 coordinate 2,038,888, forward strand.
GATCATCATATTTTTTAGGCACAAGCTAGAAGATTGGATATGTGAAGAATGTCTTTCCAGTCGAATCTATTTCATCCAGCACATGAAGATAGGATAATCGTAAACCGAAACCGTCGAAGAGAAACATACCTAATGTAGAAGCATATACATATAAAAAATCTCGATGGCGATACTTTTGGTTCTCAAACAGTTAAAGCATCATAAACGTATCAGATTTTTGATTTAGTTGGTATACGGGAAATACAACCAAAAGAAACCAAAAATCTCGAGAATTGATGGCTACAACTTTTAATAATAATAAAACTAATTGAAGGATACACATGTATAAAGTATCGATACTTATCTAAATTAACAATGTAAACGGTAAAATTCTACCGGTGTAATGAAAATAGGCGTAAATAACAAGTATTGCCACTTGTTATTTATGACTATTTTCATTATTCCGGAGCACTTTTATCCGTTTACATTGTTAATTTACCTATTACTTTAAAGTAATAGGTTTCAAAATTTTAAGTACTGATATTTGTTATTTACGTGTGTCTCCTTCAATTCTTTTTATTATTATTAAAAGATGTATCGTTCAATTCTCAAGAATTTTGGTTGCATTTCCCGTGTACCACCCAAATCATAAGTCTGATATGCCTCTGATGCTTTAAATGTTTGAGAACAAGTACATCCCCTTCGAGATTTTAAATATGCATCTGCTTCTACATCAGGTATATTTCTCTTAGACGATTTTGGTTTACAGTTATCTTATCTTCATGAGCTTGATGAAATGGATTCGATCTGGAAGTCATTCTAAACGTATCCAATCTTCTGTCTTATGTCTCAAAATTACGATGGTTGGGATTTTCCTGGCGTTTCATGTTGGTTGATTGCTCCAAATATATCATAATATTTGATCTCTGAAGTGTTGTTGGTTGATTGGTCGGGATTTTCTGAAGATTTGTTGGTTGATTGCTCCATATCATTTGATAGAAGATGAATGAGTTATTACAATATTCTACACCTACTCCAAGTATCAACAATATTAATTTTGAAACATAAATTGCATAGTTTTTGTATTCATATTTACGTTTCTGTATCAATACCTATACTAAAAGTATATGTATTTTAAATTTGAGAATTGTTGAAATATCAATACTAGTTATTAAAGTATTGTACACCTACTCCAAGTATCGCTCCACATACAACAAGTATCAATATTTAGACTTTCAAAACCTATTACTTTAAAGTAATAGGTAAATTAAAATGAAAACGGTAAAAATCTACAAGTTTAATGATAATAGGCGTAAACATAAAGTACATATACTTATTATATAGGTATCGATATTGTTATTCCAGTATGTATCTCAAACAATTTGCACACAAAAGGTATCGATACACATATAACAAGTATCGATACTTGGACTTTTAAAACTTATTACTTTAAAGTAATAGGTAAATTTCCAATGTAAACGATAAAAATCTACTGGTTTAATGATAATGGGCATAAACATAAATTATCGATACTTATTATATAGGTATCGATATTGTTATTCCAGTATGCATCTCAAACAATTTGTTCGCAAAAAGTATCGCTACACATATAACAAGTATCGATACTTGGACTTTCAAAACCTATTACTTTAAAGTAATAGGTAAATTTACAATGTAAACGGTAAAAATCTACCAGTTTAATGATAATAGGCGTAAACATAAAGTACCAATACTTATTATATAAGTATCGATATTGTTATAATCAGTATGCATCTCAAACAATTTGCACGCAAAATGTCTCAATACGTATATAACAAGTATCAATATGTTTAATATAGGCATCGATACTTTTATTCCAATATGCTTCTCAAACAATTTGCACGTCAAAAGCATCGATACACATGTACAAAGTATCGATGCTTGGAATTTCGAAACTTATTACTATAAAGTAATAGGCAAATTAACAATGTAAACGGTAAAGTTTACTGGTATAATGATAATAGGTGTATATACTCCAATATGCTTCTCAACAATTTGCACGCTATATGTATTGATACATGTACAAAGTATCGATACCCATAATTTTGAATCCGATTACTTTAAAGTAATAGGTAAATTTACAATGTAAACGGTAAACGTCTATTGTTATATTGATAATAGGCGTAAACACCAAGTATCGATATTGTCTATATAAGTATCGATACTTTCATTCTAGTATGCTTCTCAAACAATTTGCACGCAAAAGGTATCTATACACATATATAAAGTATCAATATAATTTCGAAACCTATTACTTTAAAGTAATGGGTTAATTTACAATGAAAACGGTAAAACTATAACGATATAATGATAATAGGCGTAAACATCAAGTATCGATTCATGGAATTTCGAAACCTAATATTTTAAAGTAATAGGTAAATTAACAATGTACACAATAAACGTTTCTACTTGTATAATGAAAATAGGCGTAAATATACAAGTATCGATATTGTCATATAAGTATCGACTCTTATAATTTTCGATGCCTATTACTTTAAAGTAATAGTTAAATTAACAATGTACACAGTAATATATTGATAATATTGAAAATAAATTAAGTAATTAACTTTGTTATCGTTTGATTTCTAAGGCCCCATCAACTTTAAACTGGCGCTATCTATTACATTAAATAAGCCCTACTTGTTATGTTATTATGGTTGATAATGTTTATAATAATTAACTTATTTTGTTATAGTCGGATTTCTAAGTATTCATCAGCTTAAACTTTGGTAACATTTTAGGCGCTACCTAATATGTTGATAATATTGATAACGAATCAAGTAATTAACCTATTTTGTTATCATCAGATTTCTAAGGCTCTATCAGCTTTAAACATGCGCTACATATTACATTAAATAAGCGTTATTTGTTATGTTATTATGGGTGATAATGTTTCTAGTAATTAACCTATTTTGTTATCGTCGGATTTATAAGGCTCCATCAGCTTAAACTTTGTTAACATTTTAGGCGCTACCTAATATGTTGATAATATTGATAAAAAATCAAGTAATTAACCTATTTTGTTATCGTCGAATTTCTAAGGCCCTATCAGCTTTAAAAATATGTTACCTATTACGTTACATATTACGTTACATAAGTGCTACCTTTTATGTTATTATGGTCGATAATATTTCTAGTAATTAACAGGTTATGTTAAAGTCAATATTTTTTTGGCGCATTTTACATACGACGATAATATTCCAGGTTTTTACCATTATTATTACCAACACAAATAACATTTTCGGTGAAACATATAACATTTCTGGTAGTTCTTTTAACCAATCACATATTTAACCAATCACGTTGCTTTTTAGTCGTATATTAGTCTGCCTCACAGCAAAACTTCCCCAAAAAGGTTGGTGGTGACTGAATCACACAATTTAAGTCGAATTGTGATCCCAAACCACCTGAAAGACCATTACGATATATATATATATATATATAATTGTTGATAAATCGGGCAAAGTAAACGAAAGAACACAAGAATCCCCTGTCATCTTTACCGGTATATTTATGAGCCATACCTTACAAATCTCCACCTTGGCGAATATCCTGCCCCTTAGGAAACATTCAATGTGGGTTGGGTTACCTTAGTTCTTTAACAACTTGAAACATTCAACAAGTCTAAGCAATGCTTGAACTTGTCTGTCGTAACTGGCTTGGTGAACATATCAGCGGCATTATCATCAGTGTGTACCTTCTGAAACAAAATCTCTTCAGATGCAACCAACTCTCTGATCTTGTGAAAACGTACATCAATGTGCTTAGTTATAGCACGATATACCTGATTCTTAGCTAAGTGAATAGCACTTTGATTGTCGCAAAGCAGCTGAACTCTACCTTGCTGAACACCCAACTCCTTCACTAAACCAGTGAGCCATAAAGCTTCTTTTGCAGCTTCAGCCGCTACCATGCACTCAGCTTCAGTTGTAGATAGTGCCACTACAGATTGAACAGTAGACTTCCAACAAATAGGTCCTCCACCAAGAGTAAAAACATACCCTGTCGTAGATCTTCTATTTTCCAAGTCACCTGCATAGTCTGAATCCACATATCCTACAACCAAAGGATTATCTCGTTGACTACCAAAAATAATTCCATGTCCCACAGTACCCTTTAAGTATCGAAAGATCCACTTGACTGCTTCCCAATGTTGCTTACCAGGTTTAGACATGTACTTACAAACTTGACTAACAACATGAGCTAAATCAGGACGAGTACATACCATTGCATACATCAAGCAACCAACAGCATTAGAATACGGAACCTTTGCCATATCTTCAACTTCCTTATCTGTCTTAGGGCACTGTTCTGATGAGAGCTTAAAGTGGTTCGCCAATGGAGTGCTAACTGGTATTGCGCTGCTCATCGCAAACCTTTCTAGCATTTTTTTCAACATAACCTCGTTGAGATAGCCACAGTCTCCTTGAGTCTCTGTCCCTGCAAATTTTTATTCCAAGAATTTTCTTTGCAGCACCTAAATCTTTCATATCAAATTCATGACTCAATAAAGTTTTCAAACCGATAACATCATCCATGTTCTTCGCAGCAATCAACATATCATCAACATACAGTAATAGAAAAATAAAAGAACCATCATCAAGGCTCTTAACATAGACACAACAATCATACTCACATCGGTTGTAGCCAATCTTGATCATATAGGAGTCAAACCGTTTATACCACTGTCTCGGAGACTGTTTTAACCCGTACAAAGATTTCTTCAATCTACAAACTAAATGCTCATTTCCAGGTTGAGTGAAACCTTTAGGTTGCCGCATGTAGATCTTCTCCTCTAAATCACCATGCAAAAAAGCAGTTTTAACAACCATCTGCTCTAAATACAAATCCCAATTGGCCACCAATGCAAGTACTGCTCGGATTGAAGTGTGCCTGACCACAGGAGAAAAAATTTCATCATAATCAACTCCTTTCTGCTGTGAAAAACCCTTTGCTACCAAACGAGCCTTGAACTTGAACTTCTCCCCCTCTTTTTCTGTTACTGCTGGTTTCTTCTTATACACCCATTTGCAACCAATCGGCTTTTTACCCTCAGGAAGGTGAACCAACTCCCATGTACGATTGTGATTCAAAGACTCCATCTCCTCAACCATGGCTGCCACCCACTTGTCATTTTCCTGACTAGTAACAGCATCATGAAAAGTAACCGGATCATCAATCCTAACAATAAGTGCAAAAGAGACCAAGTCTTCAAAACCCAATCTACTCGGAGGCTTTATATTCGTCCGTCTCACCCTATCTCTGGCGAGACTATAATCATGCAAATCATCCGTAGTGGAACCACCAGAAGTCGGTTGAGAAGTTTCTGGTTTCTCAACTGGAAACTGCTCGAAATCCACCACTGTCGTGTCTTTCTTCTGTTGCAACATGGATTGTTCATCAAAAACAACATCTCTACTGATCACAATTTTCTTCGCAACTGGATCCCATAACTTGAATCCTTTGACACCTTTCTTGTAACCCAGAAAAATGCACTCCTTTGATTTTGCATCAAGTTTGGATCTCTCATCAGCAGGTACATGCACATAAGCAGGACAACCAAAAATCCGTAAGTTATCAAAACTAACATCATGACCAGTCCATACCTCTTCTGCAACTTTCCCAGCCAATGATGCCCTTGGCGATCTGTCGATAAGATAACACGCCATGTTAACAGCCTCGGCCCAGAAGTGTTTGGGAAGCCCCACATTCAACCGCAAACATCTGGCTCTTTCATTCAACGACATGTTCATCTGTTCCGTAACACCATTCTGTTGTGGTGTCTTGCGCACTGTAAAATGTCTCTTAATCCCGTGCTCCTTACAGAAGTGTAAGAACTGTGAATCTGTGTACTCTGTACCATTGTCAGACCGCAAACACTTGATTTTTTGTTCTGTTTGGTTTTCTACCTCAGCTTTCCACAGCTTGAACTTCTCAAAAACTTCAGATTTCTGTTTCAAAAAATACATCCAAACTTTCCGTGAAAAATCATCAATAAAAGTAACATAATACCTAGATCCACCCAAAGACGATGTCGTGGAAGGCCCCCATACATCAGAATGCACATAATCAAGAATCCCTTGAGTTGTGTACCTCGCAGTCTTGAAACGGACTTTAGTTTGTTTACCAAGAACACAATACTTGCAAAACTCGAGCTTACAGCTTTTGACACCATGCAACAAATTTCTTTTGTGTAATTCTGTCATACCACGTTCACTAAGATGAGCAAGACGCATATGCCACAGTTTTGTAGTATCATCACAGGACTCAACAGAATGAACTCCACCTCCAACGGTACTCCCTAACAATCTATAAATATTTTTTGCAGTCATCTTTCCTTTCATCACAGTCAAAGCACCTTTAACAATCTGAATGGTTTCCCTATCCTCATCAGCCTTAGGGATAAAACCATTCTTGTGCAAAGTGCCCAAAGAAATCAAATTCTTCTTCAAATCTGGGATATGTCGAACACCACTCAACGTCCGAACAGAGCCATCATAAATCTTAATTCTAACATCACCAATACCAACAATATTGCAACATCGATCATCACCCAAATAAACAGAACCAGAATTAACCGGCATGTATGTCGAAAACCATTCCCTATTTGGCGTGATGTTATAAGAACATCCAGAATCAAGAATCCACGCATTTGTCAATTGAGTCGTTGAAATAGAAAGCATATCACCCTCACTGCAATCAGAATTGTCATCCTCGACCACGTTCACAGACTTGGATGAAACATCACGCTTCTCATCAGTCTGCTTTTTCAACTTCGGACAGTCTCGCTTCATATGTCCCGCCTCCTTGCACTTGTAATAGTGAATTGTCTTCTTATCCCTAGATTTGGATCTGGAATTCCGTTTGCCAGACCCTGCCTTCTCTGGCTTCCGTCTACGGTCTCGATTACCCTTGACATATAAGCTATCGGCTTGAGAGTTTTCCCTTGCATTCTGCTTCCGCTGGTTGTGAGCCAACAAGGCTGCAGTAATCTCCTCAACGTTGATAGTCTCTTTCCCATATGTAAGAGTAGTCACCATGTGTTCGTAAAAGGGAGGCATCGAACGCAACAAAATCATCGCTCTGTCTTCATCCTCAATTTTTACATCAAGCCGAGCCAAATCAAAAATGATTTGATTGAAGACATTCACGTGTTGCGCCAAATCATGATCGTCCTGCATCTTCAGCCCATACAGTCGCTGCTTTAGATACAGTTTTGTCGTTAAGGATTTGGACATAAACTGACTTTCCAACTTCCTCCAAATTTCGTCTGGAGACGATAGATGCATGACGTGATACATAACCTCATCCGCCAAGCATAATCGTATGGTTCCTGTCGCTCGTTGTTGCAATTCTTCCCAATCTTCCTCCTCCATCGACGCCGGCTTTGTAGGTCGCAAAGCCTTCAGGATCCCCCGCTGCGGCAACAGATCCTTCACCCTCGTTTGCCATAATCCGAAGTTACCCAGACCATCGAATTTCATGACTTCGAATTTTGCTCCTGACATCTGATACCAATTGTTGATAAATCGGGCAAAGTAAATGAAAGAACACAAGAATTTTAACGAGGTTCGACAATGTGCTTACGTCCTCGGTGCCTAGGCGGCGCTAGAAAATTTTTATTCAATTCTCATAGGTTTAAGTTACATCTCTATTTATAATAGAAAAACCTGGTACATAATTACAAAATTAACCTTGTACCGTACTGCGGGGGCGCAGCCCCCGCACTCCCAACCCACATAATCGTAACCCCCTCTACGAGACTTTCTTTGTAAGGACAGTTGATGTTCGCTTCGCTCACTCCGCTCCATCCCCTGGCCTCTTTACCGGTATATTTATGAGCCATACCTTACAATAATTAGATAAAATCATTTAAATTGAAATCTATATATAAATATAATTAAATTTAAAGAGAAATCCAAATAACTCAACTCGATTAAACTCCACTTGATTCAAAATAAAATTTGAATAGTAAAATATGACTTGTCAACTCAACTTTTATTACTATCGAATATTCACTCATAAATATGGAACCTTATCTGGGGGAAAGATTGTAGACTCGTAGTCTCCTTAATTTTCAGGTAACACATGCAATTTCAATGCTTCCTCCACATTTTATTTTCGTACAAGTTAATTTAACCACAAAAGAAACATTCGTTGGATGCATTTTGATGTTTTCATTTTAATGGCGTGTTTAACGAAATTGATGTGTCCCTTAATCTTTCCGTTAGGATACTTTAGTGGATTTGTGAGTTAAATGTCTTTGATCATGATTTTGATGTTTTCTTTTGCAATTGTGTGAAGCTTTTGAAAATAAATTAAAATCCATCATATTTATATACTTAATATTCTAATTAAGATTGTATATAACTAAGGAGTGTTTTAAAATAACAACTAGTTGTCTAATGGGACGAGGTACTAGATCCCTTAAGCAATGTTAAGGGTTCGAATCCTGGGGTTTGCGAATGGAGCAAATTGGGTTGGGAGGATTGTCATTGCCTCTGCAATACCCGATCCAGATTAATCGATCAAAAGATCAGAAACCGGTGGTTATACAAAAAAAAATGAGTATTTTAAAAGTATAATTTAAAATTAGTATATTAAAGAATATAAGATTGAGTTTGAGGTATTTGATTTTTAACATAAAATTATTACTATTTGTGTGAAATCTCTTTCATATTTTTAGCATTTCATTCTTAATTATCACTAATGCTATATTTGGTAGAAGTATATTTATTTTTCATATTTGAATATATTTTAGTGTACACTTTAGTATAAAGTGTTGTATTACTTGTATTTAAGTTTATTTTAGAAAACTAGGACTTGTTTGTAATCAAATTCATAATTGAGTGATTTGAGATGTAGTTTATCCTAAAATTTGCCAACTCTAACAACATTTAAAACACTGCTAGCCAGCTCACAACTAGTCATCATACCAAACTTTAAGAAGATATTTTTTTTATTAGGCTTAATATAAAGAATGTATAAATTATACCCATTTCTCATTTAGGTATCTAAATTTTTTCTGTTAATTTATGTGTTTAACGTTACAAAAGTTATTATTTTAAATCTTTTGATAGTAATGGACATTAAAAAAATCCGGTAAGTGACACATATTGCATTCATTTAATTTAAAAAAAAACTTTAAAATATTATTATATTTAAAAACCATAATTTTTGTAAAATTAAAAATAAACAAATCCCAAAAATCAACTCTAAAATCCCTAACCATAACCTTACCATCTCCCTTATCGACCACAACCATCGCTACTATCGTCGTCTTTGTCATTTCTCTTATCGGACGTTATCACCCTTGCCGTCGAAATGGTCGTCAGGTGTTGTAATTTCTCCCTCTATTGTTCGTTAGGTTTATCGTCGGGTGGGTTTTTCAGGTGGTTGTTCATCGGGTAACTGGTTGTCAGGTAGATGCGAGGTCGGTTGGAGGTTTGATCGATGGAAACGATGGTGGCCGACGTGGGTACAAGGATTGAAATTAGGATTTTTAAAGTTTTTGGGTTTTTTTTTTAAGATTTGATAAAATTTTGAGTTTTTTTAAATATATAATTTTAAGTTTTTTATTTTAAATAAAATTTTTAAAATTATAAAGTGTGACACATGTTACTTAACGGAATTTTTTAACTGTCGTTATAACCAAGACACTTAAAATGGTAAAATTTATAACGTTAACACTTGAATTGATCGAAAAAAGATTTAGGCACCTAAATGTAAAAGATGATATAGTTTGTGCTTTTTTTACACAAACACACACACACACACACACACATATATATATATATATATATATATATATTAAGCCTTTTTATTATGAAATAAAATGGTTGTATTTATTGTGTTAGATGTTAATAACTAGGAAACTTTATTTTCTAGCTTAATCCACATGTTTAGAGCATATTAGTATTAACAGCAAAGTTGTGGGCATTCCCTTGTTGAAAATCAGGTAATTATTAAATTTGATCACTAACATTATTTTATGTTTATATTGTTAATGCCATAATAATATTTTAAAAACTTATATATTTTTAAAAAATGATATATTCATTTATAATTTTTTATATCATATTAATAAGTTTTGGTTTAAAGTTTATAAATTATATAAAAGATTTGGTAAGGGGGTAGATAAGAAAAGGATTACCTACAAAAGTAAGTGCTACAAATAAAATAGAGCCTGAATAGCAAAGGCAAGGAAAATGTTAAGATAAGAATTAAAGAGTGCATTGGCGGCAGCTAAGCTTAACTTTTGACAAATATGACCTACTTTCCACTCTGGTCCTTCAAAGCAACAATCCTCACTTTTGCTCAAATATTATATAAATAGATTCTCAAAATCTTCTACTCATTTATTATTTGTTTTCATATATTAATTGGGTGTTGATATAAGATAACGACATGATTTAGAAACATGTTGGGGGTTCTGTTCTGTTTTTATTCTAGATTTTTGGGTGTCGGTCTAAATTTCTAAAACCGTTTTCTCTTTCTTTGTTTTTGAATTTCTAAGTAATTATATCCATGCCTTTGTACTGTGATTAATTTGGTTTCTGTTTTAGTTTTTTTATCTGGGTTCTGCTTGCTTTCACAAACGCAGACAAATATCGCATAAAAGGAGGAACTTCTAGGCCGGGACTGGGATCTACTTTCGCTTCCCACCTACGCTTATCCTTTTGCTCTCTTCCTTTGCTTTTAGCTCCGCAAATCCTCATATCTACTCTTTCACTCACCTGATTTTCGTTTCTCGGAAGCTGGAGATCCAGAAAGGAAAGTGTGGAACTTTCTCTCTCTCCCAATATTCGTTGGAGTTGCTTTTGTTTTTTGCAGGTGAACGTTACCGCAACCATATTCCATCGGTGATCTCTACAGGCGACTCCGGCTACCCTGGGTTCCACAGTAGAACCTTCGTCGGAAAATAATCTCGCCGGAAAATAACAATTACTTCCTACTTGCCGGCCAGGTACATATAGTGGTCGGCCAGATATTTAAACGTATTATGCTACTTTTACGACTAGTTTTGATTCTGTATTAATAGTAGGTGTATTTATGTGATTGTTTAGTATTTTTATTTTTGGAATTATCACTTACTACACTACTATAATCATATTTATATTACTTGATATTAAATTAAAAATTATTATTATAGGGGTATTATAGTGTTTTAAGCAATTTACCTTATAATTGTTAATAAACTTACTTATTATCATTATTAACCTAATAACTAGCAATAAGCTTAGTATTTAATTCAATTTTTTTCAAAAAAGAAAGAGTTTTGTAATTGACAGTAAACATTAGATCGTATTTTATAAATTAACAATCAATATTATTCTATTTTCTTCCCTTTTAACATTAGGATTTTAACAATTAAATATATTCATAAATATTTATCCTCGCATAATAATAAAAATCAATATTATTCTATTTTCTTCCCTTTTAACACTAGGCTTTTAGCAATAATAATAACAATACTATTTTATAAATTAAAATCTTATTAAGTAACCAACTAGGCTTCTTAGTACCCCTCAATTCTCTAGCGTTTTATTAGTGCATCTTCTGTCTTCTTTGGATTCCTTTTTCATAGTTCCTCATAGCTTCGGCTATAGATGTTTACTTGAGGTCATGTACTTCTTTTAGATCCCATAGGGCGTATATGGGGCGGGCTCGACAGAGTGGTGTCAAGGAGATTAGACTTAGAGTTTGTACGTTAAATGTAGGCACATTAAATGCTAGGCTGTTGGAGCTGACCGACGTACTAAGTAATAGGAAAATAGATTTTGCATGTATTCAAGAGACTAGGTGGAAAGGGGCTCGCGCCAGAGAGTTTAATGGGTACAAGTTGTGGTATTCAGGCGTAGATAACGCGAAATGGGGTGGGTATCTTGGTATCCTCTAGGCTCAAGGAAAATGTAGTTGAAGTTTGTAGATACAGTGATAGGATCATGATGATTAAGGTTATTTTAGAAGCTGAAGTTGTAACACCCCCAACCCGTACCCGACCCGGATACGAGTCCGAGGTGTCACATTGACTTTTCAAACTTTGACTCTTGACAAAATTCAAAGAAAATTTAAAACTTTCCTTTGAGTAAAAGCAGTTTAGTTACATAATTTGACCACAATAACCAAAATCGATCAGAGCATATTTAACTCAATCAATTAGTACATGCCAAATATATTCAAAATAACAAAAAAATTATTTAACTCATCTATTTTATGATCTGAAATCTTGTAAGGGAGATGCTGACCTGTATTGCTCCTCACAACTTCCATATTCACTTTCTATAACCTGCGTGTGAAACACTCACACGCTAAGTCGATGACTTAGTGAGGCATAAAGAAAACACATCTAATGGAATTCATACCCATTAATCATGCATGACTGTTTTATGCTATCAAATTATACAACTCATTTACATATACATTAACATATATTCATGTATATTATGTAACAGATACCATAACCCCTATCACACATATATCATATCATACACACATCATATCACACATCATATACATATATCACATACATTATTTTCATATCACCAACATGTTTATCCTTACTAATTCCCTTGTCATTACTTCAATTCCGTCATATGAGCATATAATGAATATAAACATATTATATATTTTTTAATAAACCACAATACATTACTAATTTCTATAATCATATAATATATAAACACATAGCATCTCATATCACCATGACATATATGCACTTCTACCATGTCACGAGAAATACACATATCATTATATCAAATTATGATCTCTTTTCAAAGCCCATGTACACATGTGAGAACTATAGATATGTGAGTCTATAGAGGTTGTGCACTATGCTGTCACCACAGCTCGTATAATTGCACCGAAGTGCCACGTAGAATTGCACCGAAGTGCCACGTAGAATTGCACCGGAGTGCCGCGTAGAATTGCATCGTAGTGCCATATAATAATGTCCATAAAGAGCACATATCATTCCTTAAGAATCATATACATATACTAGGGATCAAGTATGTGTCTCACCAGACTTCACACATGTTCCAAAGAATACATATATGTCCCGAAGGACCACATATCATTCCTTAATAATCATATACATATGTCAAGGATCAAGTATGTGTCTCACCAGACTTCACACATGTTCCAAAGAATACATATATGTCCCGAAGGACCGCGTAGACCCTCGACTCTTGGCATGCCAACTATACCCCTAGCTCTCAAGACATATAACATGGGCATTATCTTTTATACTTATCATTTCACATAACACATAGTTCAATTACTCATAGAACATTTTCATATGAGTCACATTTACATGTCACATAGCTTATATACTTTCTAACGTAGTTACATAGATCCATATCATATAACATATATACCAAAGTGCACATAGAAACACCTAGAACACTTTCTCATAGCTTATATCAATTTTCAGAGTCCTTTCATATTACCTGATGACGTATATCATATAGATATATAATAACGGATATCATATTATCTACCTTATGCTCCATTTCTTTGTATTCCCTTAGATTATAAATTATGTCGTATTTCTAAACATATATCATTTAATAGTATTTTTATTTAGGTACTAATTTAATCTCTTTACTTAATTCAATTTCATATATTCATTATAATCTTTTCATATAGCTCCATTATACTAATTCTCATAATAAATCATACCACTATGTACTTGTCCAACTCATGTTTCCATTATGCATATATTGTTACCCATGTTTACCTAGTTCATATCACTTCTCATAAACTCATTTTCATCATATTTTCCTATTATTACATATTTTATCTCATAACCATGTATTCACATAGTCTTATATTTCATTATCATATTACTTATATTTGTTCTCCTATGACTCTTAATAAACATCTATTTCTATTTCCCTACATCTCTCGACTTATCTTCTATATTCCTATAATTTCATAACTTATTTTATATTCTCTTAATAACACTTAATCGTGTTTTTACATAAACCACATGGCACATACAAAACATATCAATTCAGATAATCAAACATACATACACTCATATTCAACTCATGCCTTTAATCATGAATTCTTATGTAACACTTCAGGAAATAGACTCATCGCAAGTCTTATTCCCATCACACCATATACTATTGAATATGCACTCACCTGGTCTCACTAGTCAATCTCGATCTCTAATCTTTCCCCTGATCGATCTTACTTGCCAAATGTTCCAGAATTGCCTTATGCTCAGAATCTACATAAATGTACATTTTAAGGCAATTATTAGATACCTACACCTTGTAATTGGATACTAGCAACTTAAATAAACTTATTAAACCCATATTCATAATTTTCCTTTAGGGGGTATCGATTCCCTACTGGGGGTATCGATACCCTCATGATATTCTGGAATTCTATCGCTTGAGAGGGTATCGGTACCCCTTTGAATGGGTACCGATTCCCCCTAACCCAGAAATCATTTTTTCAGCACGAAAATTACTTCATTTCCTCTCAAACACTTCATATATCATCCCCTTTCTTATTCTTAACTTACATATACATGCTTAAACTCATTGCTACTCATTCAATACATCTTTAACTTCAAAATCTAATTCTCTACATAGAATTCAAGAATCACACTAATTTTTCTTCTTGTTCTAAATTCAATTCCATCACTTCATATCTCTTAATTCAACCATTGACAAGTCAAATTTATCTTCCAATTTGAGTAAAGAACTCTATTCCAGAATTTCATTCAAAAATTCTTAATCTTTAATCCCTCCTAATTCCACCATCCTTGTTTTAAGATGATTTAAGCTTTCCTTAAGGTTAATTATCATCCAATAATCATAACCAAACCTTTAGTTGAACAAATAATCAACTAATGAAGAAACTTACCATTGCTTATGGCTTCACGGTGGAAAAGAAGAGAATGAAGAAGATAAGTCTGGAACTCTCTCATATTTCCCACGTTTATAATACTAAAAAAGGAAGATAAAAATCTTTCCCATGAAAAGACCATTTTGCCCCTTTAGTTCATCCATCTTTGCTATTTAATCCAATATTAAAATTCTTTACTTAAATCTCAAGACTTTTAAATTTCATTTCTAAATTGAACACAAAACTTTCAAAATTTACAATTTAGTCACTGACCCTGATTTGGGATGTTACAGAAGTGGTGAATGTCCTTTCAGTGTACGCCCCACACATTGGCCTAGGGGAGGGGGAGAAACATTGCTTCTGGGATTCGTTAGATGATGTACTTAGGAGCATTCCGGAGGACCAAACAGTTTTCATAAGGGGAGACTTCAATGGCCATATAGGTAGTGAAATCGACGGGTATGATGGTGTTCATGGGGGTTTCAGTTTTGGTAGTAGGAACGAGGACGGGCGTACGTTGCTTGAATTTTCTAATGCACACGATATGGTGGTCACTAACTCCTTCTTTAACAAGAGAGATGTGAACTTGATTACGTTCCATAGCGGGGGACATTGTACCCAAATCGACTATATCCTGGTTCGAAATCGGGATCAATGGGCTTGCATTGACTATAAGGTATTCCCTGAAGAGGCATGTGTATCACAACACAAATTGTTGGTTTTGGTGTTCCGCATACGCCACGGGTGGAGCACTCATATGAGGGCTAAACTAGGTAAACCTAGGATCCTTTGGAAGAACTTACATGGAGCGACAGCTGATGACTTTAGGAGTAAGGTTTTGTCTCATACAGGTTTTGGTACTACAAACTCAAATAATGCAGATATGTTATGGAAAAATATGGCAAATTTCATCAGAGAGGTCGGCAAAAACACCCTTGGGTTGTCGACAAGGAAGGCCAAGGAACATAAAGAATCGTGGTGGTGGAACGACGAAGTCCAAACTAAGGTTAAGACAAAGTAAACTTGCTTCAAGGAGTTGCTACAATGCAATGACGGCGAAGAAAGATCGAGAGCTAAACAAAGATACAAGGAGGCAAAGCGGGAAGCTAAGAAAACAGTGGCTAAAGCAAATGATAAGGCATACGAGGAAATGTACAAGAGATTAGACACCAAGGAAGGACAAAACGACATCTTCAAGCTTGCAAAATCAAGGGAGAATAGGAAAAATGATATAGGTAGCATTAGGTTTATTAAAGACAACAATGGTGTTCTTTTAGTGAAAGATCATGATATTAAGAGGGTTTGGGGTAGTTACTTCTTTGGCTTATTTAATAACGATGCCTCTCCCTGTAGAGATAGTAACGCTGATGGGTCAGTCGACCATCATACTACGGCCAATGACTGCCCTACAAGTAGGATTGGGATTGAGGAAGTCAAAATGGCCCTTAGAAATATTGGGAGGGACAAAGCTATCGGTCCAAATCAAATACCTATCATTTTATGGTTGACCCTAGGAGAAGAGGGAGTTAAGTAGTTGACCAACATCTTTAATATTATTTTAGAGACTACCAAGATGCCAGAGGAGTGGAGAGAGTCTACGGTGATACCAATTTATAAGAATAAAGGAGATCCCCTACGTTGTGGAAACTACAGAGGTATTAAACTACTCAGTCATACCATGAAGCTATGGGAAAGAGTGATAGAGGCTAAGTTGAGACATGTTACTAAGGTTTCGGAAAACCAATTTGGCTTTATGTCAGACAGATCTACTACGGAGACGATTCATCTACTTCGACGGCTTATGGAGAAATATAGGGGAAAATAGAGATCTTCACATTGCGTTCATTGACCTTGAGAAGGCATATGATAGCGTACCCCATGATACGATCTGGAAGACCTTGGAAATAAGACGGATCCCAACTGCTTATATCCGGGTGATTCGTAATATATACTATAGATCTACTATATATGTCAGGACTACAGTTGGTGATACCGAGGCTTTCCCGGTGGAAATCGAACTCCACTAGGGGTCTGCTCTTAGCTCTTACATCTTCGTCTTGATTATGGACGACATCTATTTTGCGACACCAGATGGTGTTCCATGGTGTATGCTTTTCGCTGACCACATTATCCTAGTTGCTGAAACAAAAAATGAGCTGAATAATAGACTGGCTACCTGGAAGACTGCTTTGGAAGAAAAAGGTCTAAGGATCAATATTGAAAAGACAGAGTATGTATGTTCAAACTTCAGTGGGAACCAAAATGATGAATATGTAGAAGTATGCATCGAAGGACATATTCTTCCCTCAAAGGATTGTTTCAAATACCTAGGGTCTATGATACATAAAGATAGGGGTGTAGATGATGACGTTACACACCGTATAAAGGTGGGATGGCTAAAGTGGAGGGCTGCTACTGGATTTTTGTGTGACAAGAAGGTGTCGCTAAAACTTAAGGGAAAATTTTATAGAATGGAAATAAGACCAGCGCTGTTGTATAGATCAGAATGTTGGCAATCAAGAAGGATCACGTAAGGAGGATGGAGGCCGCTGAAATGAGAATGCTTCGATGGATATGTGGTAGGACTCTGTGGGACATGACACCAAACTCTGCAATTAGGATGTCCTTGGGGGTGGTGACTGTATCCGAAAAATTGAGAGAGGGAAGACTACGGTGGTTTGGGCATGTCCTTAGGCGACAATCATCGGATGCGGTCAGGAGGGTAGAGTCGATTACAGCTGACGGTACCAGAAGGAGAAGACGACCAAGGAGGAAGTGAGTAAACTGCTTGAGATCTGATTTGAAGGATTTAGCCCTTACCGAGGACATGACCTCTGATAGGAAAATATGGAGACTTAAGACCAGGGTAGCCGAGTAGTGTGGGTCACGGCCATAGGGTGTATCATCTTTTTCTTCTTTTTAATTGCCTTTGTAGTATTTTCCATTACCTCTACTTTTTATATGTTTCTGTCATTGGAATTTATGAAGGCTTAGAACTAGGGCAAGGAGTAGTGTTGCCTTAGTTTAGTTTTTAACCCTTTTGACTTTATTCCCTCCCGTAGTTTGCTAACGCTGACTTCTATATATCATTCTCTTCATGTTTCCTCTTTTTAAATTTAGCCGGGACTTACATTTATGTCTATATGCAGAAATTTTTACGCAGGAATTTATTTGCAGGGATTACTTCCCATTACACACACGCATATGAAGACTGCATATGAAGATTCTTCAACTATGTATTTATTTATTTATGTATACATGCATTGTATTTTATGTTTATTTTTAATTTTTTAATTGTCGGAGGTCTTTTCTCGGAAGCTCCTCTCAACATGACGTTGGGGGCAACCTACTACCCTACCTCCCCCTTATCCCATTGCACATGGGAATAGGGTTTTGTTGTTGTTGTTGTTATTGTTGTTTTAACATGTTCTAAACTGAAATAATCAATAGTCAATGCATTATTGGATTTCAACCTTTTCTTTTTGGGTAAATTATAAGAATTATCACTTTCATTTCAGTTTTATTCACTTTTGGTCACGAATTGAGTCAAGGGAGACATGGAAATTATGGGTTATAGAAATGCAAATTTATAAGGACTATTTAAACAAAGCACATACTAGATAAATATTTTGATAATGATGTTTATCTATATGTTCTATTTGTTATTGACAATTTTGATGGAGTTGATATAGAATCCAATTTTATAGTTGTTCAAGTTAGGTTAGCAGAAGATAGCAATATCGAACCCTTGGAGTGGTCCAAGCGGTTCAAGACAATTTTGTTCTCCTTTGGATGGTTCGAGCAACATAGTATGTACGTGTGCATAATTTCATATCTAGATATTTTAGGAAAAAAGATAGTAATCTTATACACAACTTGATTAGGTTGGAATGTTTGTGGTTATATGCCTATGATCCATATTCTATATCAAAAACATATTGTTTTGGGGTTATATACTTGATATGTGTAACGAATAATACGATGGTTAAAGGTGGCAACGACAACAAGTCTAGTTTTTTTAAGGAAAAAAAGAGAGGTAGAGAGATTTTTTTTGGTTAAATAGGATAAAAATGAACTTTCAGAAGTTTAGGTGTCAATTTAGAAATAAACCCTTTCTACTAGCGTATACATCATCAAGCTAACATTAATTAACGTCTTAATGATAAAATTGTAACAAGTCTATAACATAAGTGACCAATACATAATTTTTCCAAAAATGAGTTATCAAAAGTAATAAAACTGAAATAAAAGTGATCATTCTTGTAATTTACTCATTTTTTTTTTGTATTTTTTTTTTGTTTCCGTGTGGAGTATGGGGACCATTATATGAATTGGCAACTTCAAAGTTCAACCAAAAAATACAATAAAATAAAGGGTAATGTACACAAATGGTCCCCGCTTATAGGGTGTTACTTTGTTGAGTTCTTTGACTATTAAAAGTTACAAAATGGTCCCTCAATTATAGGTCATTGTTTTTTTGAGTCTCTCGACTATTATAAGTTACAAAATAGTCATCTGACTATTCATATGTTTCAA
Source organism: Hibiscus syriacus (assembly GCF_006381635.1). Taxonomy (NCBI): domain Eukaryota; kingdom Viridiplantae; phylum Streptophyta; class Magnoliopsida; order Malvales; family Malvaceae; genus Hibiscus; species Hibiscus syriacus. The sequence goes on from NW_024063349.1 coordinate 2,058,304, forward strand.
AAACATTATTTTCTGTTAATAATTTGGCGTCTATCTGAGTTGGATGTTAACATGTTGATTAAGATATGATAAAATCATATTTTAATATTGTGTATTGGCACCGTCATTACTTTCAAGCACTGACTCGCCAACATAATGTGAACGGAGATTCTAAGATTAGATTTTATCACATCACAATCAATAGGTTAACGTCTATCTCAAACGACGATAATTTTTTTAACAGAAAAGGGCGAGTTTAGAATGTATGAATAGTCTTGTGACCATTTATTAACTTTTAATAGTCGAAGGACTCAGCAAAGGAGCAACCTATAGTCGATGTATCATTTTGTAACTTTTAATAGTTAGGGGAGTCAACAAAGCAACGCTCTATAATCGGGGACCATTTGTATAGTTTACCCAAAAATAAAAGATAATTTTCATTTTGTATTAAAATAAACCAAAAAAGGTTAAACCCCGTTCATCTTAAAGACGTAAACGGCGAGGATCAAGTCAAATTGATTTGGGCCTAGGAATCTCCTGATGCTCCCATCTGTCGTTTGCCATTGAAAGTTTGAAACACAGCACCCATAAACGTGCAACCTACTCAACTAGTTTTTAGTTTTAATTTATTTACAATAACTACATTATTCAAAAGAAAAAAACAATTGATTAAATATATTAAATTAAAAATATTATAATATGTAATTCACATTTTGTTTTATGCAATGAGTACTGTTTAAGAATATCTTTTGACATTTATAGATTTTCCCTCTCAAATCAAGATATTGATTATCTATTAGTAATAAATTTTTTATTTGAACAATTTCTAACCAGGAAAAGAGAAATTAACTTAAGAGAAAGAAAAGATATTAACTAAGAGATTTTAACCACTTGCTTTACAAGTGTTTTTTTATATATAAAAGTAGTTAGTCTTATTAAAAAGGAAAATTTTTAAATTTATAATGAAAGTTTATAATCATAATAATAAATTAAACACATAATAATGATATTTTTTATAATTATTAATACAAGAAACTAGTCACTTAAAATCATAAGGATCATAAAAGAAAAATGTTAAAAGCCTTAATAAAAACCTCAAACAAAAGAAAAATATGAATAGATCTGACCGCATCAACAAACGAACCACAAAAGATTATCAAACTACTGAAAGATCATCGATAGATTACAAATCAAAGTCAAGTAACGTGATAAAACTATCAACAAGCGTAAATCATATATTCAAATCGAATCTTATGATCCAAAGCAAGAAAGATCAACATGATAACAAATAAGCGCATGTTAATCAGTTGTGACGATGTCAAATCCAACTCTATGAAAAAGATAAACAAAAATAATAATCAAAAGAAAAATGTACCAAAAGACAGAAAAAAAAATATGAGAGACAGAGGAAAATATATCATAAAATTATAAAAATTAAATAAAAAATTAAAGATGTGATATAAAAATTAAAGAGAATATAATTTTTTTTGATAGTGACAATCAACAATAAAACGGATATAATTGTCTACCAAATAAAAACGAAGAAAGGTTAAATCACGTTTAGGATTTCAAAGAGAAAAATTTAAGTAGCTCAATTATTGTTTTAGCGTCGATCTTTATAACTGTTCTTTTAAAAAATAAATTATGATCATAAAATTAATTTTAATATAATTTAATTTTAAAATGATGTTAAATTTTAGCGTCGGTCTTTACAAGTGTTATTTTAAAAAATAAATTACGATCATAAAATTAATTTTAATATAATTTAATTTTAAGATGGTGTTAAATTTTAGCGTCAGTCTTTACAAGTGTTCTTTTAAAAACTAAATTATGATCATAAAATCAATTTTAATATAGTTTAATTTTAAAAGAAGATATTCGTATTTCATCATCATCTAGATTATATATAATAATCTAAGCTCGAAACTTAGTGTGTTAAATCATAGGGTATTAATATATTATTATGAGTGGCAGATCGCCATTTATACCTAATGCTATTGCCCGTATAAGCAAAATACGACCGCGCTTGGACCACCAATGATTTGCTGTCAGACCTCTTTTATCTCTAATTTTGTATTTTTTTTCAGTTAATACCTTTTTATTAAAATAAGAAAAGTTATATTTATTAATTTAGTTTTCATTAGCAAGAATGAAAGTTTTGTCATCTGGGATTACAGTTATGACGATTCCCAAACCAGCTTATTCTTCTTGTTTTCTTTTTTTTAGTCTTAGGGCCTGTTTGTTTGTTTCTTAATGAAATCATTCAACGTTGAATGCTGAAAATCGTTCAACATTCAGCGCGTTTGTTTCGCACATCTGAATGATTCAGTGGTAACTGATTCAGCAAAACAGTGCTGAATAATTCAACACAGAAGTACATTTTGAATGATTCAGAGCCATTATCAAATAACATGTCACATTCAGAGCTAATTCATACAGAGCCTCTGAATCATTCAGCGTTTAATCATTCTGAAGTAAACAACAGTCCCTTAACTTTTGTATTAGTTCATATAATTCACAAAATTAATTTTGTTTCAATACCTTTATCACATAGTTTAAGCTCTTGTTTTCTTCTTTGTTGAGTAAGTGACAATGACATTAATTTTTAGTATTGATCGTAGATTGTTGGTATTTCCTTAGTTTTTAAAAACACGCCTAACGCGGAGTAAAATGCTTTTGGACATATAGATGCACCGCAAAACGAGAAGGCTTCCCAAGCGCGTGCTTCAGGGACTTTTTTACATAGGCACCAGACACACTCTTCTGACGCCTTAGGGATAAGGGACATTCTCCCTTGCATCTTGCATCAAAAACATACCACATATGTAATATGTTATGTTTGAGAATAGAAAGGGATAATGGAAAAAGAAGAAGGAGAAGAAATGAATTCAGAAAGATATATTAGTTTTGCAAGTAAAGGTGATTTAAGATTTATTCTTGTTCTAATAAATATTATGATAGTGATGTGTAAATACATGAGATACATTAATAGCAAGAGTTAAGGCGTATATTCAGGCGAGGAGACTGCACAAGTTTCCTTTATATATAATGCATGAGTATAGTTGTATATTAACGGCAGGAGTTAAATGCATAAATCCAATTGTATATTAATGGCAAAAGTTAAATGCATGAATCCAACACATCATCTAGGTTAATAAGAAAATAGAAAAAAAAAATAAGGCAGCGAAATGTAGGCCTTTTGGCATTGAAAATAATAAAATATTAAATTAAACAATATTTAAAAAACAATGGTGAAGGAACATAATGTGAGGAGGAGATTAAATGATCCAAGAGTTAATCTGTGGGTAATGGGTGTGGATATGCTATAGATTGAATTATAAATTTTTTTAGCATAAAAAGTGTGTTTCGTCTACGAAAGGCATGCGTCTTCACCATGCGTCTTCACCATGCGCCTTCACCATGCGCCTAAGCTCAAGGGACTCTTTGAGCGACGGTGCGCCTTACGCCTTGTAAAACTAAAGATATTTATGATTCTTCCTTTTTTGTTATATCGTATTGTATCTTTGCTTTGCTTTTATTTAATAACTCTGTCACTATGACATATTTTTCTCTGTATTTTAGCACATTTTTGAACTTCTTTATCGATCATTTGACTTTTTTTTTGTTTAGTTTTCTTATGGTTGTATTTTTGTCAAATTAAATTTTATGTTTAAATCTGAATATTTAATCCAAAATTTTAGATATTTGACAAATCTAATATATGGTATGTTATAATATCAAAACGATGATTATCGGTAAACAAATAAACACGATCGAAAAGGAAAAAAACAAATAACATCAGGATTTACGTGAAAAACCCAAAGGGAAAAATCACAGGCATAGGAGAATAATTTTACTAATATGAAGGAAGAAAATACAAGAGAATTTTGGTGAAAGAAAATAATTTTATTTATAACCCTGACCCTTAGTATCTATTTATAAGTGTAGATAATCGGTTACAAATGAAAACTAAATAAAGTAGAAATCTACTTTAATAAAGTTTTCTATGTTTAATTAAACTGGGTTTTATACTTTTCTAATATTTATATATTAATTAATTTGTGTCACTTTAAATTCTAATTAAACTCTAACATGATATTTTCAGATAATATATATATAATAATTTTAATGATCTAAATTTTTGAATATTCAAAATTTTGGATTGAATAATACTCAATATCTAAAAATGCACACCTAAGTTAGAGGCAATACTTAACCAAAAGTACTTCAATAGTTAAAGTAAACAAACCCCATACTTGAGGAATTATTTATATAGTAAGGCAAAAGATAAAGAAAAATAGGGTAAATTACAAATTTACTCACAAAACTTTACTTTATCTCATATTTCACTTATTGTGTTATTAATCTTTTTAATTTACTCATTAAAATTTATACATTATGTTTTTTTTTATCACTCCACCGTTAACTTTCTAACAATTTGACTCGTTCATGGTCATAGTTATTATGATCCACGTCGGTACTTTTTTCTTGGTTGGTTTCCTTTCCGTTTACATCTACCTTTGCAACGGAGCTCAGGTTATGACCATCACTTCTTATTGTTGCTCTCTTCTCAAAGGTTCCGGCCAAAAGGTTTGTTTGAGTTCCATCGTCTTGAATGTAAATCGGAGCAGCTTCATTGGAGAAGCATTCTAGTGGTTTGTTTGAGTGGGTTCTTAAAAGCAGCCATTGTTAGAACTGTTACGTTTAATATCTGAATTTTTTTCCTTAAAAACTGCTCCAATTTTACTGTTGAAATGGTTGTTGCTTTGCCTTCTGCTTCCATCGTTTTCAAAGACAACAAAGCATACCTGAAAAGCTTGTCCATGGTGCCCATACACTCTTTAAGTTCCAGTTCAACTCGGTGATTTTTGAGCATGAGTTGGCATCAAAATCAGGAATAAGTTTACCTTTACAAACCGGACAAATCACATGGTAAGTCAACTAAGCGTCGATACAATTGCTGTGACAACATTTCAGAATTAAACGCAAAGTTTCATCGTCTTGGTACTCCTTAAATAAACTGGCATTCCCACATCGCTTTTCCAGGTTTAAGGTCTCTAACATAAGAATATACAAAAATGGGGAAACTCTCTATCACCACAAGCTCAAGATCTTTTGGCCGGAACCTTTGAGAAGAGGAAACTGCTTTGTCAGGGAAAGCAATGCTAGACCAAGAAAAAATATTAGTTAACTGAGATTCATAGATAAATTCACTTAGATAATGACAGAATTTGATCAAAAGAGACACATATGGTAGAACCAAAAGAATAGAAAATGAAGCATGAATATGATCTTCACCTTTGATGTTGAACCAAAAGACCATTCAAAAGTGGTCGCTCTAAATCTACACCATTCTCTACCACTGATCTTCTCTTATGTCGCTAACCATTTTCATACCCAGATATATATACATATATACATACATACATACATACATATGTACGTACCTCCGTTAGTTTTCTTAAGGGTTAAAACTAAATCTAGCAATTCATGCATCCATGTTGTGCTGTTTATTTTTCTTTGACATAATCATGGTAAAGGTATTACGTATATGAATTTTGACACATTAATCATCATCTTGTATAAATACTAACGCATTCATGTATTCATATCACATTCAAGTTTTTTTTTCGTGTTGTCGTGTCTAAATTACAGGTTTAAATAAATCATCTCCCATCTTAGTTTCCTTCTGCAGAAAACAATTAAAATGAAATAAAGTTGGGTTCCATTTAAATAAACCCACTAAAACAAACAAGACATACTCTCAAAAGCAGCATTACAACAATTTGAGAGAGTTCCATCGTCTTGGAATGTAAATCGGAGTAGCTTCATTGGAGAAGCCTTACAACAGTTTGTTTGAGTGAGTTCCTTTCCGCAATTTGTTTGAGTGGATCGATTCTCAAAAGCAGCCATTGTCATAATCGTTGCGTTTAATATCTGAACTTTCTTCTTAAAACTGCTTCGATCTTGCTGTTGAGATGACTTTTGCTTCGCCTTTTGCTTCCATCGTTTTCCAAGACAACAGTCAACAAGACATACTCTCCAAAGCTTGGGCGATTTGCCTGAGGTGGTGAAAGGCGCATCTCCGGGGACGTGCTTTATTTGATTTTACGCTAAGTTGGATGCTACGTGTGAAAGACGCATCCCGAGGACGCGCCTTTTATTAAATATCTTAAATGTTCATTCGATTTTTCCCCAACTACCCCTCCTCCCCCTATATAAACTCTCAACCCCCCTCATTCTTCACACCAAAATCATCTTCTCCTCTCTTATATAACTCAAATTCTCTAAATCTTTGAGTTTTAAATTTCTTATTAGTGGTAAGAAATTTATTTTTCAGTTATTATTTTTTAAATACTTATTATATTTTATATTAATATAATTATATAAATATTATTTTTTTATTAAAATAATATTTATATAATTATTATTTATTTAAATTTATTAATTAATTATTTTTTTGCTAATTATTTTTTTTCTACAATTATAATGGAAAGTGAAATGCTGTTGCGATTGGATGCTGACCATATCTCCAGACATTTTAGCGATATGGTAATATTTTTTTATAATTAATGTTAATATTTATTGTTATGTTTAATTTAAATTTATTATGAATTTATATTAATTTTAATTTTTTATAATGCATATTATTTAGGATACTGGTCGTATTTTAGAGACATTTATTAAAAATTCATGTATACCGACGCCGGAACGTATTTTGTCATATTTGGATTCTGTCGGGTTCAGATATATTGCAACAATTATTGGCGGTTGTAAACTCGAACCTGTCCTAATTTCTGCATTGATTGAGAGGTGGAGTCCCGAGACACACACTTTTCACCTTCCATGTGGAGAGACTACAATTACATTGGAGGATGTCTCTATGCATCTGGGGCTTCCCGTCGACGGAAATATGATGTGTGGTATGGCGGATGGTGATTGGCAGTCAATGTGCATTGATTATCTTGGAGCTACTCCGCCAGAGTTTAATGGAGGTAGAATAGCTTTATCTTGGTTGAAAGCTAATTTTGAGGTTTTAAATGAAAATGCTTCAGAGGATCAAGCAAAGGCATGTGCTCGGGCATATATTCTACGAATAATTGGAGGAATATTGATGCCCGACAAATCTCGCAACCAGGTGCATTGTATGTGGTTGCAGTATCTGATCGATTTTGATGAAGCTGGAAGATATAGTTGGGGCACTGCAGTTTTGGCATTTCTCTTTAGAGAAATGTGTCGGGCGACGAATTATAAGAAAACTGCTATCGGTGGATGTCTCATGCTTCTACAATCATGGGCGTGGTTCCGTATGCCTTTCTTATGTCCGATCGTGAATGAACCATACGTATTCCCCTTATTGTTGAGGTAATTATCGAACTAAATTTTGATTTAAATATTTTTAATTAAATAGGGTGATATTTAGTTTATATTATATTTTATAGGTGGTCGATGAAAAGAAAGAACCATAGAAGTATACCTACTGGGTTAGAGGAAATTCGTTTACTTATTGATACAAAGCCGGTCTGAGGTATGTTTTACACCTGTTTAAATATTAATATTTTAATTTAAAATGCTAGATATAATAAAATATTTTATTTATTTGAATTGTATATTTATATTTCAGTTTCAATGGATACTTTATGCGAGCGATGAAGTGAAGGCTTGCATCCCACCCCACCTTGGTGGGTCATTAGAGGTTTGGATATCGGTTATACCTCTTATATGTTATGCTATTATTGAGTGGCATCCAGTTGATCGCGTGCTCCGTCAGTATGTTTGTACGCAATATATTCCTGGAGCACCTAGGAATTTAGACGTCGTGCATAACATATAGACGAGGAAAGAAATATGTTATCTGGGTGGTGAGACACAGAGATTGGATTGCGCTTTGGGAGAACCGGTATGCACAATTGGCCCCTCGACAATATTACGCTGAAACTGGTCATATGGTTACGGATAACTACATGAACTAGTTTAATGAAAATGGGAAGCCGTTTCTACTTTTGAAGGAAGCACGAGGGGTTAGCATTCCTAGGCGCCGAAAAAGACATCAACCGTCTCAATATCATCGTCCCCCGACGCATAGACGGAGAGAAGGTGCTACCGGTTCTGCATCAGTCCACACAACATCCTTATCCACCGATGCCACAATAGTACACGCCCAGCCCTCCACTTCAGATGCCATCTCCTCAGGGGTATATGCCAAGCCCACCAGTTCATATGTCATCTCCGCAGGGTTACATTCCTAGCCTGCAGGGTTACATTCCTAGCCTGCCAGGTTACATGCCTAGCTCACAGGGTTTTATACCATATGGAGGTGCATATACGACTATGTTTAATGATCCAGCATATAGTTCATATGCATCTTATTTGGTTGGTGGTGCTTCTCCTCAGACACCTCAATCTCCATCTGGATCACAGACATCGATGTCAATGTTTCTATAGTTTTCACAGTTCCCGGGGAGCGGTGGGATGGTTACTAGCACTCCTCCATGGTCGTTATTTTATACAGGCACTTCAGCCCCTTCAGCGTTATCTACGCCAAATGAAGAAAATACTGATGATGATGATAGTGAAGATGGGAGACTGAAAAAGTTTCCACGAAGAAATCCTCCGTGAAATAGACAACCACCGCCATGTGGAACTCGTTCGAGAAGATGACATCGGTGATCCAGTTGTATTTTAATGTTTTTAAAGTTATATTTCATAAATTTATGTAATTGGTTATGTTATTTAAATGTTTCATGATTGTTACTACCAATATTTTAATGTATTTTTTATCAAATTAACATTAAATGTTTAATAAATGTTTTTAAAATACAATTTATAGTGTTCGAAATTTAAAATTAAAATACAAATAATATATTCGAAATTTAAATTTAAAATAGAAATTAGTATTCGAAATTTAACATTAAATTCAACTTAATATTCCAATTATATCGAAATTAAAAGTTATATTTCAATTATAGTTCACAGTTATTCAAATTTAACATTAAATGTTTAATAAATGTTTTTAAAATACAATTTATAGTGTTCGAAATTTAAAATTAAAATACAAATAATATTATTCGAAATTTAAATTTAAAATATAAATTATAGTATTCGAAATTTAACATTAAATTCAACTTAATATTCCAATTATATTCGAAATTAAAAGTTATATTTCAATTATAGTTCACAGTACTTAAATTGAAATTAATTTATCTATACATATGATTTATCATTAACATATATATTAAAAAGTATACATTAAAATCAACTTATCACTTCACATTTATTCGTAAAAACATGTCGATGCTCATTCCATACAATTTCAATGTCACAATAAACTTATCACTTCACATTTATTCAATTTATCCATAACATTTTATCTAATTTATTTCAAACTTCACATAATTTTAATTTAAGTTATGAACTTAAATTTATCTATGTAATTTTATCCTTAACTTGCTGAACTTCCAAAAGAAGTTAAATTTTGGTTAATTTACCTGATTTCACCATCCATCTATAGTTCCATAGGAACGCGCTTTAAAGTCCCCTAAGAATATAGACATGAAGGACATAAGTGTAATGCAATGAATATTCTCGGGGGACATAAGTGACATAATAGGGCAATAATATATTCTCTGACAAAATAATGGAAGGCGCGCCCCCAGGAACGCGCCTTCACGGTCCCCTAAGGAATAATAGGTATTGACATGAATAGTTCCTGGGGGACATAAGTGACATAATAGGGTAATGATAACATATTCTCTGACAAAATAATGGAATGCGCGCCCCCGGGAACGCGCCTTCACGGTCCCCTAAGGAATAATAGGTATTGACATGAATAGTTCTCGGGGGACATAAGTGACATAATATGGTAATGATAACATATTCTCTGACAAAATATAGAAGGCGCGCCCCTGGGAATGCGCCTTCACGGTCCCTAAGGAATAATAGGTATTGACATGAATAGTTCTGGGTGATATAAGTGACATAATAGGGTAATGATAACATATTCTCTGACAAAATAATGGAAGGCGCCCCCCCGGGAACGCACCTTCATGTGAATAGTACCCCGGTTATAGATACTATTATATGCAACGTATTATAAACTTTCAAAACAAACTTCAGTTCACAAGCTTTTAAATACTCAAACTCTAAATTTCTCAAAAATCTCAATCCTCTATTCTCTGAAAATGAGTCGTCTTTCTGTTGTTGTTTTGTATGATAGAGAAATTAAACAAGCTGAAGAGGGGGTTGTTTTGATTCAGTCATTATATCCCCTTAACCTTGAAGAGAAACATCACTATTGAGGAGTTAATCACAAAAATTTCTTTAAAGATTCGTGTAGCAGGCCGGAGAAGACTATCTTCACTTCAGTACAGATTTCCTACTGAACTTTTTCTCACGTATACATCATTTCAGCTTTCAAACGATGATGTTTCTATGATGGTTGATGCTCATATGGAAGTTCACAATCTCTTATTGAAATGTATGCCATTTTTATTGAGGTTCGTGCTTCTCGTGGTCTCTCATATTCCTCTCACTTTGGCATTGTATATCAAGCTGATCAAGCTGATAGCTCGACACAACTGATCTGTAATGATTTCACATCATTAATGGCGGATCCAACACCAGATACCATGCCATCAAGTTCAGTAGGAAGGCATTCATCTGTAACTGCTTATGATCTCAACCCACGTGGTTTCACCAATAATCCATGGCAACATCTCTTCTACTTCAAGGGGCAGACATTCATCTGCCAATGTTTCGACTTATATGGAAATGCAACGAGACGGCAGTCTATTCATATCCCACATGATACAATGGCCTCAAGTTCAAGGGGAGGACACACAAGCGGGAACTTATTTGACTCAACATTGGATTATCGGAGGAACCATCTCTACCAGAAGATCCTCTTCGGGAGCAGGTGCAGATGGTGCTGAAACGAGATTATTCGTTGAACCTGACTCACCACAGTTTAACGTATTCTGATGATACGTTCTGATAAATACAACACCAGCCGAACTTCCTGCACATATGTATGGGGCTGATTATGATGCAATGTATGAGCCTGAATTTCCGGATCTTCCTGATGTTGGAAACTATGGACTTCAATCAATAGTTAATGACGTCGATTTACATATTGGAATGGAGTTCGCATCGAATGAGGAAACAATGATGGCAATAAAGAGTTACAATATTCGTAACTCAGTTCAGTCCCGAGATGATCGATCTAACACAGAGAAATATGTCTGCTACTACGTCCAACGTGACAATGGATGTCAATGGATGGTTCGTGTATTAGAGAGGAAGAGGAAGAACAACTTATGGGAACTAACCAGATACAACGGTCCTCATACGTGTTGTGCAAGAGGTATAAACCAGGATCATCCCAACTTGGACTCCAACATTATTTGCCAAGCAATCATGTCCATTGTGAAGCAAAGCTCTATATAGCTGTTGCAGTGTTGATTTCTGCTATACAGTCACAATATGTGTACACCGTCTCATATAAAAAAGCTTTGTTGGCAAAACAGAATGTCATTTGCAAACTTCATGGCGAATGGGATTCATCTTACAACGAGCTGCCCAGTTGGTTTCGTGTTGTGCAAAGACTCAATCCCAGGACAATTATTGAGTTCGAAACTCAACATCATTACGTGAATGATCGGGTGGTTCGTGATCGCTGCCAATTCTACCGTGTCTTTTAGACTTACCCTCAGTGTATTAATGCAGTCAAGTACTGTAAACCAGTTGTCCAAATTGATGGTACTTTTTTGTATGGGAAATACAAGCAAGTTTTATTATTGGTTGTGGTCCAAGATGGAAACCGCAATATTCTTCCCGCTGCGTTTACCCTCGTTCAAGGAGAAGACACTGAGTCTTGGGCTTTTTTCCTTAAAAATTTACGTTTACATGTTGTCACCAGGGAACGAGTATGCATTATTTCAGACCGAGGAGCCGGATAAAAGCAACAATGGACTTTGGGTACAATGTATAGACCTCCACATGTTCAACATCGTTATTGTGTCGTCATATGCTGCAAACTATTACGGAAAATACAAGAAGAACGATGAACGTCAATTAGTCGTGAGGATGGGTATATTACTTTTCCCTAATTTTTCTATCATTTTCGTATTACTTATTTATACTTCATATTAACTATTACATATTCCTATTGGCTTAGGTTACAAACTCTTACCTCAAAGGTTTGAGTCGATGCTACAAGAGTTGTTTGGCAAAAATAAGAAGGGGTGCGAGTACATTATGGACATTAGCAAAGAAATGTGGACAAATGCGTATGACGGGGGTATCGCTATGGTCATATGACAACAAACTTGGTTGAAGCAATAAATTTAACCTTAAAGGGAGCGCGTCATTTACCAGTCACGGCATTGGTCAAAACGACTTATTTTCGTTTGGGTCAACTCTTTGCAAAGCTCGTGGACAAGCTCTTACTTGATGAAAAACAGTCATATTTACCACCAAGACTAGTAGTGATTTACAGAAAAAAGTGGCTGCATCAAATGGGATGTTGGTTAAATTTTTCTCGCACCCGTGAATTGTTTCGTGTAACGAAATGTCACGTCCGTTGCAAGGGATTGAAGCTAACTCTTTCAGAGTTAATCTGCATGAGAGGTGGTACGATTGTGGTTTCTTTCAAGCACTCAAATATCTATGCTCTCATGTCATTGCAGCTCACATTCGCATTTGGACTACAAAAATTATGTTGATCCGTATACCAACTTTCACAAGTATTCAAGGTATATGAATTTGAGTTTCCGCCCATAGGAAACGAAAAGAGACCCAGATGAGATTCAAACTTGGCTTACAATTATACCAGATCCATTGCTATTGAGGGACTCATGTCGTCCAAAATCTACTAGAATACATTGTGATATGGATTTCGGGAGAAGTCAACAGAACAAAAACGATGTGGCATTGTAGAAACATCGGACACAATAGAAAAAAATGTCCAACTCTATTATCATCACATAACCGTTAACCCTTATGTAACCTAATATTCTATTTAAATGAATGTTTTTGTTTCTAATATTTAAATGTAATTGTATTTTCTATAATTTCTCAATGTATAATAATAATAACATATTAAATGTGTAATTATACTAATTATTAACTTATGCATCAATATTTTGGTTAAATAATAATAACAGATGACTAGATTGATAATATTTAAAAATTAAGTGATAAAATTAATAGATCGATAATCAAAATAAATAATAAAATAACCATACGTAATATAATAATTTTATACATTTTTCATATAATTACAATAAAATAAAACTAGTTTCATGTTGTTCTATTCGATTAATATGGATAATACACTCCACCTTAACACACATTAAAAAATACATTCGATAATTATTAAATTATAACTGAAACAATTTACATAATATTACTAATTTATAATAACAATAAAAATAAAATTTTTATTATTAAAAAAAATATCACGTGGCAACTGAATCAACAAAACCCTGTGAAGGCGCGTCACCGGGGATGCGCATTTCACACGTGGCATCCAACTCAGAGTAAAATCAGGTAAAATGCGTCCCCGGAGATACGCCTTTCGCCACCTCAACCTAAAGAGTGTCACTTCAAGAAATATAGGTCAAACGATACTAAAAAAAGGAGACATTCGATTAAAATATGTTAGTTTGATCAAATCTCCCAAAACTTGTCCATGGGGCCCATATACTCTTCTCATCGTCTTGGAATTCCTTAAACAAAAAGGGGAAAAACTCTATCACTGCCAGATCAAAACCTTTTGGCTGGAACCTTTGACAAGAGGAAACTGCAGCAGCAATGGAAGCGAAGGCCAGAACGTGAGTTTCGTTACAATGATAAATGTAAACGGAGAGAAAGCCGACTAAGAAGAAAGCATTGACATGGACCATAATAACTATGATTATGGACGGGTCAAAATGACGGTAAAGAGATTGGGTTTTATTTAAGCCATGTCACATCACATTTAGAAAATTAATGATTAAGTAAAAAAAATAATGTATAAAATTTAATGAGTAAATTGAAAAAATTAAAAGTATAATAAATAAAATAAGATAAAGAATAAAAGTTAATCAATTAAATTTGTAATTTACCTATAAAATAATAGGTAAGCTTAAGGAAAATGAACACAAACTAAGACCAAAATGAAATTGAGCCGAATAAATTGGTCCAAATCCAGTTGGCACATTGAATATTTGGTCCTATTTGCCCAATGCTAATACTTATTAAGGCCGATCCAGGATCCAATTGATATCAATATTTAATTATTTCATAATCGAATAAAATCATAATTTGTAAACTAACCTGCAGAAAATTAGTTGTTTACATGAATCATAAAGTTATGATGACTATCCAACTTAGTTGGTAGAGCACAAGGTTCTTAATCTTGAGGTCGTGGGATCGAGTCCCACGGAGGCATTTCATAATTCGGAGGTCTTCTACGGAAGCTGCTCTCAACCTGGTGTTGAGACAGCCTACTATCTTAGATCTTCATTACATATGAGAATAAGGGACATCCATTATAATTATAATTTATAATAAAGTTACGTCATATTGTTTACATTAGTTAATATGAATTGATTAGTAATTGATGAATATGTTTATGTTTGACTTCGAATTTACTGTTAATATGATAGTATTGGGTACAAATTTATTGTTAATATATTGAAAAATATGGTTATTATAATTAATATTAATAAATCAGTTTAACATTTTAAAATTTAAATTGTGTATTAGAATCCTATATATGTTTTAATACAATTTATGTTTGAGTTAAAAATATATCGTTAGATATGTTTTATTAACTAATACCTAAAGAAGTAGTAACTATTTTATGGTTATCAGTTTAGATTTTGAAACATTTCACGATAATTTATAATGAGAAATTAAATAATTATTCATCCAAAAATAATAATTATTGGGTTTAAATGCTATCATTTTCACTCAAATATAAAATTCCACAAATTTTGTTAAATCTTTCTAAAATCACACTTCTTTATTTTTCTAATCTTTCTTAATGGGTTTTCAACAAATTCCTTGAATTTCGAGTTTTGTATATCGTTAGAGCTAAGATTTTGATTCAAAATCACTTCTCGTGGTGATTTCTTTTTATAAAACACAATTTAATCATATTTATATTCCGAAGAAATTAAACTTATTTTTCAAGAAATCATGTTTTAGTGGTGAAATCTAAATTCTTGGATTGAAATTTTATTTTCAATTTATTTTGATATATCAAAAGTTTTATTTTTTACATCGTTTTAATAAGTTAACATCAAATATTCCAGAATCAATTATTTTCGTTTAAATTTTTAAAGCTTTTTTCGGAAAGTATACAAATGGTCTCCAACAATAGGGTGATGTTTTGTTGAGTTCCTCGACTATTAAAAGTTACAAAATGGTCTTTCGATTATAGGGTGTTGCTTTGTTGAGTCCCAAACTATTAAAAGTTACAAAATGGTTACTCGACTATTTAGTATTCCAAACTCTTCCTTTTTGTTAAAAATTGACGACAGTTTGAGCTGAATGTTAACATGATGAATGAGATATGATAAAATATGATCCCATAATCTAAAAAAAACTAACATATCTCAGTTAATAAGTTAACATTCAGTTTAGACAGTTGATCAATTTTTTAACAGAAAATTACGAGTTTGAAACATATTAAATAGTCAGGTAACCATTTTGTAACTTTTAATAGTCGGGAGAATCAATAAAGCAACACATTATAGTCGAAATATCACTTTGTAACTTTTAATTGTCCAAAGACTCAACAAAACATCATCCTATAATTGAGGGTCTATTTAATCCAATCCCTATCAAGACTTCGAAATCCCAAGACATGCAAAAAATCATTCCATTGTTCGAGTTCCCACTGGAAGGGCAATCATCAGGGCCATTACACGCAAATTCTGCAATCCTTACTGTCTTATTCAAGGCTAAGACAAAAAATACGAGGAAATTTCAATTCCAATTGAACATCACTCCCATCCTACTACGTCTAGCTCCAAGGGGAAGTCCCAAATATTCCAAGCCCCATAGAGTAGCCGATACGAGAGGCCCAATCTTCTATCAACTTTAATCTCAAACATCCTACTACTTTTAATATTTAATTTATAGATTATATTTAAATTCGTAAACTCTAAGAATTCTTTTAACATTTAGGGTGTGTTTGGTTCACGAAATGTAAAATTATCAGTGAGAATAAAAGATTATTAGGGAATAGGATTACTGGGAATATGTATTTGTGTTCGGTTGGTTTAGTAGGAATAAGATTATTGTGTTTGGTTAAAGGAATAAAAGATTATTAGAATATATATTTAACCAAATTGTCCTTATTATATATTTGTTTTTTAACAAGTTGAATTCTACTATAATATTACTATAAGATATTTATATATTTTCTTTAAAAAAAGTAAATTCATAAAATTTATATATTTTTTTTACAAAATTAAAAATATAAAAAGGTTTAATAAAATGGTAAAATTTTATTTTAACCCTTGAATTTCATATAAAATTTTAATTATAGACTTATTTTGTAAATCTAAAATAGATTAAAGATAAATTTGTAATTTAACCTTCGTAGAATTTTTATTATTCAATGATAGAAGAATGATTTTTGAAAAACAATTAAGGGCATTTTAGTTCAAAACACCGGTAATCCAACAATACCTAAGGGAATGAGATAATGACATTCCCGGTAATATACACAAAAAATCCTGTTACTACTAAAACATTATCGAAAATGAGATTACCAGCTAACCAAACGGTGGAATGTGGATTTCATTTCTCCGATAATCTTATATAACTTGAACCAAACAGCACGCCTTGTGCACCGCAAAAGATCAAGAGATATAATGCTTTACCGATAACCTTTTAGGGGCTATTTGGTTAAGGGAATGTGGAATTTCTATGGGAATGAAATCTACATTCCCACGTTTGGTTGACCCAGAATCTTATTCCCAATAATGTTTTATTACTAATATTGGATTTTTTTGGTATATTACTGGGAATGTCATTATCCCCTTCCCTTAGGTATTGTTGGATTACCAGCGTTTTTGACTAAAATGCCCTTAATTTTTTTAAAAAATATCATTATTTTGTCATTGAATAATAAAAATTCTACGAAAGTTAAATTAAAAATTTATCCTTAAAATATTTTAGATTTTAAAAAAAAATCTATAATTAAAATTTTATATGAAGTTCAGGGATTAAAATAAAATTTTATCATTTCATTAAACATTTTTATATTTTTTAATTTTGTAAAAAATTATATAAATTTTATGATTTTTTTTTAAAAAATATATAAATATTTTCAAACTTATTAAAAAAACAAATGTATAATAAGGATAATTTAGTTAAATATACATTTCAATAATCTTTTATTCCTTTAATCAAACACGATAATCTTATATTTCTGCTAAATTAACCAAACACAAAATACAACATTCTTAGTAATCATATTCCTGATAATCTTTTATTCGCACTGATAATCTTACATTCCGTAAACCAAATACACCCTTATACAAACTTTTCATTAATGTTATAGATCTAAACAATTAATTTAAAATAAAAATAAATAAAAATGTTGAGAAAGAGGAAAGCACATGAAGTCACGTGAGGAAGCTTACTTTTTGTCCCACAGAAAAAGGTTGAAACAGGAAAGGGGCCCACGTGAGCAGCTGTGTTTTTGTCTTTGTGTTTTCTGACATTTTACTGACATTTTGTGTCAGTGACGATTAATCTGCTGCAGACGTGGCCTATCGTTTTCTTTTAATAATTAATCCTCTTTAATTTTCCTTATTAATTAATTGATCAAATAATTTCCCACTGTATTATTTATTTATTTATTTCTAAATTATTAGAATAAAGACGAAACTTGTGACGTGGATTTGGTCGTAGTTGTAGGATTCCCTTTCGAGATCCGTACACAGCGAGAGCAGTTGATCCAAGATGTTTTTATATAAATAATAACAATTTTATGTAAATATTCGGATATACCCATTGTTAATACACAAATCAAATCATCTTACTGTTAATTAATTTATTGTTTTTTTTTGATGTTTTAAATTCGTTTTCGACATATGTAAGGATATAAAAAATTAATTAAAAGTCTTTGAATATAATATCTTTTAAGATATTATATAAATAATTATTAATGTTTGAATAAATTTTTATTTTGTAATTGATGTTTTAAAAGTGACAAATCAATTACTAACATTATCGATTGTTATAAATTATTTACTCGACGTTAATAGACGTTATGGAAAATACAGTTGACGCTTTAACTGCTTACATACTAGGTTAACTGCCACATTTTTTAAATTTCAGTGAGAAAAATAAAAATTTACTTAAATATTAATGAGCAACCGTGTAGTTTACCATAATTAATAAAGGGAAGAATCAAAGGTTTTATTTATCATTTTGAACCATTATTCTTCTTCCCTAAACATTTTCTTCTTCTTCCATTAACGAAATTTATGTAAATATTCTGATACACCAATTGTTTAATATCTTAATACACGAGTCAAATCATCTTATTGATTAAATAATTTATTATTATTTTTTAATTTTAAATTTGATTACGACGTAGGTAAAGATATAAAAATATCTATGATTAAAAATCTTTAAACAAATATTATTTTTTTATTCATTTCAAATTTATCAAAAACATCTCACTCTTTCACTTTTAACACAATTAATTCCTTTCTCTCATTTCACCTATGGAAGAGGCATCCTTATACCCTGTTTACATAAAATATGTTGCTACATGATTTTTAATTTAAATTAATTACTTTCATTTTGACAATATTGAGTAGGAAGAAAATAATTTTTAACCTCTTTTTTTTTCAGGACATAGTTATGGTGTAAATGAATCTAGTTGAAATGATAAGGTTATATTTGTGTTCATTGATTTATTAAACAACAAAAAAAAAATTTATCCAATACACTATTCATTAACACTTTTAAAAAAGACATGAATTTTTTTTGTTATTTTCCCTATTCATTGTTGGTTGGAGGATGGTTTTTGGTTTTTTTTTAATAATGTAGACTTCTAAGACTAAGTTAAAGAATCAGATCCTACAAAATAATCTTGGGATGGACTCAAAAAACCTACCGCTCTATCTCCTATTTTTTTTCAGGATTCCAATCAGCTATTCGAACTTAGGATATGAGATCAATTGACAAAGTCTGGGTGGGGCTATGTCGGCTCCATCAAAATCATATAATCA
This sequence comes from Hibiscus syriacus, assembly GCF_006381635.1. Lineage (NCBI taxonomy): Eukaryota > Viridiplantae > Streptophyta > Magnoliopsida > Malvales > Malvaceae > Hibiscus > Hibiscus syriacus. Next base: position 2,077,527 of record NW_024063349.1, read on the forward strand.
ACTCTGGTTTAAGAATGTAATTACACTAATTAATACGTGATTAAGCTCTCAGCCTCCCAAAATCACACTATCTAATTGGTGTTAATTTCTGATGTGATTGTGTGCGTTGAGATGAGTTCCACAGTACAGTAGAACTTTCCCACTGGTCTCTCAAAGAGGAGCTTGAAGATGGAAAGTGGTATTTCCAAGACAAATATTGCAGAAAGAAAAACCGCAGGTTAATAATAATAAGCTTCTCTCCTTTCTCTCTCAACAAGATTTTTAATAATTTATTACTTTCTTTTTCTTTTTTGTGCTCTCAACTGTCTTGTCTGACTCTTTCTTTTTCTAGTGTTCCAAGGGTTGTCCACTGGTCACAAGCAAGCTTTGCAGGTTTCATGTCAGAATATAGCTTCTCTTTTATCTATTGTCTATCTGCCCAAACTTCCTCTTCACATATACCCAACAAATAGCTGTCCTTTATTCTTATATATAATGAGATAAAAGGAAGGTAAAATGATATATTGTCTCTAATATTAAATTGAAAACAACTTTCATATGAGATTTTCGAATCATAAAATGACTTCCATAAAATTCAATCTCACAACCTTTAAGTTGTCTATTAAAGACCCAAACGAAAACCAAAAGCAACTAAACTACAACCATCTCTCTCCATGGACTTGCATCTGAAGCAAAGGAGGAGCCAGCATGAGTCAGAGCAACAACAACCTTCTGTCAAGATATCAAAACTTCTACTTGACCATCACCACCAACACGCTTCATCTGAGCCGTCTGCTCTCCCGTTGTTTGTATCTGATTCCAACAGAAAAATCAGCGGCGACCTGTCAGCACCTCTTCCAGATTTCAACACTAGTAAGATTTTTTATTGCCCTTTTCACTTTCCTCCAACCCTTTCCTTGACAGAAAAATTTCCAATCCCTCCCTGGTTTGGAAAGTTTTTCCTTTGATCCGTTCTTTTTTTTTTGCTCCTAACTTTTGTATCTCCACCCTTTGTTTTTTTTTGCTAGGAATGGGAAGCTATTTCAGCTTGGCACAGTGGCAGGAACTGGAGTTACAAGCTTTGATCTACAGATACATGTTGGCCGGTGCTGCTGTTCCTACTGAACTCCTTCAACCAATCAAAAAAAGCCTTCTTTATTCTTCTACGTATTTCCTCCACCACCCCTACTCCCATTACCAGCCAGCTTGTAAGTATTTTCTTTTTGATATACTGTTCAATCTTAACATCATTAAATTACTTGAACTTTTTTTTTAATGCACAATAACTCCATGGATTCTTATCGTTGATGTTTAGATTTTCTCCACCTTAGGGTTTGTTTCACCTTAAGTTCGAAAGAGTTGAGTATTTTCGTTAAGATCTGATCTCTCATATTTTTGGTTTGTTCTTGCTTTACATTTATGGAATCTGTACTTGAGCACTTCATGTCGTTCAGACTTGAGAAAACTACTATAAGCTTAAGATTAATTGGTATTTAAATACTTTTATGTTTTTGTCTGTCTACCTAAAAGAATACAATGAATAGTTTGAACATGTGTGAGCAGTGTTGGCATCAGGGTACTGGGGAAGAGCAGCAATGGACCCGGAGCCTGGCCGGTGCCGGAGAACAGACGGTAAGAAGTGGAGGTGCTCTAGGGACGTGGTGACCGGACAGAACTATTGCGAGCGCCACGTGCACCGTGGCCGCAACCGTTCAAGAAAGCCTGTGGAAATGCCCACATCCAGCAGCACCGCTAATAATAATGATACTGCTCGTTTCAACGGTGGTGCTTCCGGTGCTGGTGCTATTGGATGTGGTGAAGTCAAAGCCAGTTCTCCGGTGACCACTCCACCCTTCAAGGCTGTGGAAGACGGTCCCAGCAAGTTTGGCTTTTCAGGGCCTTCTCCTCCCATTGATCTTCTCCAGTTTAGTCATAGGTAAATCTCGCTGCCTATATCGAATGAAAGTCTTGCAACTTTGGATTCGGTGGAATCATTTTTGTATGTCTGTGTTGATAGGTCCATGGTAGGACCCTAATCAAAGATTTGACCAATTTACATATTGAATTTCTGCACAAGATGACCCCAGCCACATCTTTTAGTTTTCAGAGAATATTTTCTTTATATTTTTGCTTCTTTATGCTTGAATTTTGCCCTACAACGTTCTTTTATGCCTGCCAGTTCCTCAGACTCCAAAAATGAACACAAGGGTCTTTTTGAAGCCCAAAGCGAAGCCGATAACAGATCTGATGGTCACTTTTTGAGACATTTTTTTGATGATTGGCCAAGAACACTACAGGATCCTGACAATAGTGGAACAAATGCAAGCCCGATGTACAGCACAAGCCTGCCGGGGAATTCATCATCGGATGTGTCATTGAAGCTGTCTACGGGGAATGGTGACCAACTGGGTGCCTTGGCTGGCGGCAGGGATCATCAGCTGCAGCCACCATTGAACTGGACCATGGATGGATGGGCAGCAGTATCGAACCGGGTGGCTTCCATGGGAGGACCTCTCGGAGGCTTTACAATCCTCGACATCTAATACATCACCCACTAGTTCTGCATCAGTTAACGAGGGGTTCTACATCTGAAATTAGCTATATCAGCACTTGAATTTAGTATCTGTTAATGTTATTTTTTCTTTCAACTGTTTTAATAAACAAATTCCTATGTAAGTTACTTGCTCTTTCCGTATTACCAAACATGTGTTATTACTCTCGTCTTTAAGGGTTTTCCTTAAAAATAAGTTTTGAAGCGGTTCGAACAACAATGAAACGAGTTACTGTGTTACTACTCGAGTTGATTCTGTATTCCTGTAACATGTGTTGAACTAACCCGGTTTTTTAAGATAGTCTTCTAAGATCAACTGAGATCAAGAAGAGGAAATCAGAAAGCATGTTGAAATGTAAGATAACTTTTCAGTTACATTTTGTTACGGGTTCTCAAATATCTTTTAAGAATGACTTATTCTCTGTCTACTTCATTTTCTCTTTTCTATCTTATCTGCCCTAAATCACTTGCATCATATGTTATACCATCATTCTTGTACTGTTTAAGGTTTGATATGGTATTAAGTTCCGGCGTTCAGTCATCAGAAAGGTGCAACAAATCAATATTGAATTGAGATCGTACAAATTTATTATCTGATGTACTATTATCTGGCGATCATATTTATTAGCTCTAATCATACAAATAGTCATAATGATTTTAGGTTTCACGCTAGCATTAAGGGTCATCACATAAATCATCGTGAATGGATGGAGAATGAATTATAGTATCTATTTTTCTCCCTTATCTCTCTCCAAATATATATCATCTTATCGACTCACCAAAATAATCGGTTGCAGCTCTTTGTTCGTACCAGAAAGGTTGAACCGCAAACAATTGCCACAATCATATATTTACCATCAATAATTGGAGAGATGAGCATCGAATATTTTTCGACCAAAAAGAATTAGTCGAAATGAATCTTTAAGAGCAAAATAATCAACATAGCTTTCCATCCTCTTCCCAAATCCCCCTTGAGGTGCCATGTTTATTTTACCAAAGTAACAAGTCGTGTACGATCAGACCTATTACCAAACTTATCAGGGTGCATATGATCAAACTGGTCAGCAATACCAGTAATTTGCGTACTCCCATGACCAAAATCTCTTGTAAGTTCAAAACTTACAAAATGAGTTGCGAAGTTTACATACACAGTTTCAATCCTTCTAGTCGGCTTAACTACAGTTGTAATAGTAAAATTACCATCAACAAGAGTTGATCCATAAAACTCTTTTAAGAGTTATTGGTGTCAAGGAAGTAGGCGACACGGGGAGGAAAAATAAAGGGATTATAATGTCGAAGAGAGACGCCAACAGCAGCAAGCAACTGCTCGTTTGAATGCTTCAAATGATAGAGATCACCCTCCAAAGCCTGACCAAAGAGGGACAATATGGAATAGTGTCTCGACAAGTTGACCCTAGGGAGCGATGGAGGAATCAAGTAGCCAACATATAGAGGTAGATTGGCAATCTTCGTGCTTTAAACTTCTGAGAAGATAAGGCTACAGAGGAGCATATTCTCTCTTGGCTCACATGCTAGTAGCTTCATACCCACATACTTCATTTTGAATTTGAGTTTTGTAAATTGTATTCTTTGAATGTTTTAGATGTATCGTTGAATTTCTTTCGGTTCGAATTTTTGGTCAATCGGATGTGTTCAGATGATTCAACCAAATTTTAATTTCTAATAGTTTTGATGAATGTCATTCTAAGTGTCATTAAAGTAAATTCTTGTGAATGATTTTTTTTCCATCTTATGTTCAACCCTTTTGATTTGTGTTTGATTTTGCATCTAATTATGTCGTCATTTTACTTTTATTAAAATATTATTCGGTCGAAAGTGTAGTTGAAGTGTATATTTCGTAAATTAAAGATTTCATGTTAACTCAATTCAATAAATTCCAACTAAAATTTTCGAATCTCTTATGAATTCTTAAATTTTTATTGTGAAAAAAAGAAAATCCTCATATTTTGAGGACTCTGTCATCGTATCTAATGTCAATATGATATCTTAATATGGTGGATGATTAACGTCAAGAGCATTCCAATTATCGTTTCCACTTGCATGATATGCAATCTTCTCACCAGTATTACAGAACAAAACTAGACCATAGTTTCCATTGTTGTTGTTTTCTGGTTTTCTTGTTGGAATCACTTTCTCAATAAAACATTCTCGTACTTCTTGTTCCCCACACAACTTAAACAAAAACCTACGAGATCCCTTTTCAATGTCGAAATAATCAAGCTTGAATTCACCATCAATGTTTCTTACCATCTTTTTCAATCCTAGCATACGATCAACAGAAGGGAGTTTGATCTTCACTTGCTTGAAAGTAGGGGTGTTCATTCGGTTAAAACGGTGGCCGCCCAAACCGAATTAACCATAACCGAATTAACCAAACTTTTTTTTTCTTTAATCGTTAACCGAACCGAATTTTTTCCAAACATTAACCGAATTTTTTTTAAAATTTTCTAATTTATATAAAATTAAATATTTTTTAATTCAAAAAAAGTTTATAATTAATTTAAATAATAAATAATTATAAAATAAAAATTTTAGATAAATTTTTTAATTAATTAATATTGATTTAAGTTTAAAAGTTATTGGATCTTAAATTATTAATTGGGTTTTAAATAGTTTGGGCTTAGCCCATATGTTATATATAATATATTTAATATTTTTTAATTAAAAAACAGTTTACAATTAATTTAAATAATATATAATTATAAAATAAAAATATATATAATTTTTTAATTAATTAATATTGATTTAAGTTTAAAAATTATTAGATCTTAAATTATTAATTGGGTTTTTAATGATTTGGGTTGAGCCCATATGTTATATATAATATATTTAATATTTAAAATTTAATTTCGGTTAATTCGGTTAATTAACAGAATTCGAACCAAATTAACCGGTAACCGAATTCTAAAAATTTTCTTAACCGTTAACCGACCGAACTAATTCGATAACCGAACCGAATTAACCGAACTAATTCGGTTCGTCGGTTAACCGAATTAATTCGGTTATTTGAACACCCCTACTTGAAAGGGTTAAATAGAAACAAGACTGCCTTCTCCTGTAAGAAAACCAACCATCCATGTGAATATCTTCCCTAAGATTCAAAAACTCACTGAAGCCATTGTTGTTAACGACAATTCTATCGCCTTCTTCGACATGTTTCTTGGAAGGAAGCATGAGATATGGCATCTTTGAAACCAGCTCGCCTCTACGTAAGTTCCATGAACAACAAACGGATTTGGCTTCAAGAACATCATTGAAACTTAACCTATTGAAGATTTACCTCAACATATCCGTAGGAAATTCATCAACCTAACCACAGCCCTGCTTGACGTTAATGGCGATTCTTGTCTGACAAAAAATTGCCATGTCACATGAAAAACTGATGTATAAATACATTAAAGCCACATCATTATAACGTGGACGACAAGAAGTGTTAGGCTCAAAACTGATGTATAAATGCATTAAAGCTACATCATTATAACGTGGACGACAAGAAGTGTTAGGCTCAAAACTGATATATTCTAAATTGTAAAAGAAAAAACTCAAGTAAATGAAACAGTGGGCGTGCCGGAGTGGTTATCGGGCATGACTAGAAATCATGTGGGCTCTGCCCGCGCAGGTTCGAATCCTGCCGCTCACGTTGTTTTACATTTCCATTGGATTTTTTTCAAAAGCTTGTTGCCCGATCAAGTTCAATTCAGGTGTAGCTTCTCCCTCACCGTTGGCATCTGTTGAAAAGTATCCCTTGATCTTCATCAACCTAACGGCGTTTAAAATTTAAAAAGGACATATGACTTTATGTTAGAGGTGAATTTATAAAATTTTAAGGACTAAAACAGATTATCAATATAAAATATAAAGAAAAATTTAAAATATATGATAATTTGAATTTTTTTAAGAATTATTATGATTTTTACACATTTTTAGGCGCGTTGGATGATTGAAATCAAAATCTGAGATTAATTTCTTGTTTTTTTCACTGAATATCTTCTTATTTCCTACCGTTAATCTCACCTTTTATTATCATCCAAAGATCCTAAAAAGGTGTAAAACTTTTAATTTTATATTGGGTGTAATTGAATCCTACCACTTATCATGTATATATATTATTTAAAAGCTTATTCTACATCATACATATATGCATCTCACACGTTCATGATCATAATCATAAGTCAATTTTATTTTTTTAAAATAGAAGCAACTAGTCTTATTAAAAAGTGAAAATATTTAAAATTACAATAAGGTTATACAACTATCATCGTAAACAAAATACATAATTTGAATATTTTCCTATAATATCGACACAAAAAACTAGATACTTTAGATCATACAAGGACTATACACGGAAAAGGTTAAAACCCCAACAAAAAGACTCAAACAAAAAATAGATACGAACAAATCTGACTGTATTGACAAACAAACCACAAAAGGAGAATAAACTATTAAAAGACAATCGAGAACCGCAAATCAGAGTCGAGCTTATTGAGAAACTATATGTTAGGATTTATGAAGCTCAATTGACAACTGAAAAAAGTTTGCCAAGAGGGGGTGAATTGACTTTTTGATAATTTTAGGGAGCAAGGAGAAATAAATGGATAGAAAATTGTTGCACAAGGATTTATAGTGGTTGAGTTTCTCAACCAAAGTCTACATCTACTACCTAAGCTCCTAACTTAGGATTTTCCAACAAATCCACTAATTTGTTCTTTCTTTTTCAAGGATAAAGAGATAACCTTTACAAACTTCCTAGCTTTTCAAAGGCTTAGCTAGATCCAAAACCCCTTTAAAAAGGATAAAAGAAGTAAACAATAAAACCTATACAAGACAGGTGTTTACAAATTAAACTCACAAGAACAAAAATATTTACAAGTGAAAAAATTGGAATGAAAACTCTTCTCTTGTGTTTGATTTCTTGGATAGGTGTTCTAACCCTTCTTCAAGTGTCTTGAACTTGTATTTATATGTTAGAATGAGGTTGTGTTTGTTTCTAGCCATTGGGGATGATTTCTAGCAATTTGAGGATGTTTTTTATGCAAAATAAAGCTGCCCAATATCGGGAGTATCGATACTCTTTTTATGGGAATAAGTACTTCCTTTATTATTTTTGAATAAAATTAGTCGTTTCTAACCGTTGGGCCTGACGGTATCGATACTATGACAATGGCATCGATACTACTTTATACTACTATGTAAAGTAGTATCGATACCTATTTTGCATTCTGAAATTTGAGCAAGCTGCTAGTATCGATACTACCTAGAGAGTATCAATACTTCTCTTACCTAGGTATCAATACCATACGAACAATATTGGTATTGTTCATATAGTATTGATACTGTAAGAACAATATCGGTACTTTGTATGTGAAAAACTTGTTTTTGCTCAAATTCTAGTTTATTGGACTTTGAATTATTTTTGAAAATTTTTGAAAAATTTGAACAAATTCAATTAAGTCCAAAAATATTTTGACTTAAATTGTTATATCAAAATATTATAAAATATGGTTCAACAATCTCCCCTTTGTGATATAACAAAGCATTTAAAAAATAATTTTTGGCAAAACTCCCCTTAATAAAACATTTAATGAAAAAGAGACATATTTTGGAAAATGTTAAAAGCTCCCCCTTTTTAATTGAGAAATTGAATTTTTGCAAACCATACCCCTCCTCCTTTTTTTACATAAAAAATAATTTAAAGTTCAAAAATAACAATGCAGAGTAAGTGATAAATTTTATCATAAAATCATTTGAAAAATCAAAAACTCCCCCTTATAAATGCATTCCCTACAAATATTGGACTTTTAAAATCTTGACACTAAAAAGAATTGAATTTCAACAAAGAATAACAATCATGTTAGTAGCACATGAAATTCAATATATCCAAGTCTAATAAACTTTATGCAATACCAATTGTTGAAATTGAGTGCATGTGCATAAAGCTATCCAAAAATGTTATGTATTTGAAAATTTTGATATCAATTGTTAGAGAGATATCATTTGTATTTTAAACCACATGCATAAACATTTAAATATAGGTCAAAAATTAAAATTTGTAAAATTAAAGCATTTGAAAAATTGATATCATATATCATTTGCATTTAAAACAAATTTTGACCAAAATTCATTATGATGAACTAAAAATTATGAAAAATCATTAAAACATAATTTCAACATACATGAGATGAAAAATATAAAAATATTTAAAATCAAAGCTATGCATGCTTAAACCTAAATGAGTAACCAAATAATCAAAAACAAAATCATTAAACTTAGAGGTTACCCATTCCTTTTTCAATTGTGGCTAGAGCATTTGAGTATCGTCACTTTCATCACCATTGCTCCCACACGCCTACAAGAGACATTTAAGTAGATTTTGGTATCCAAATTGATTTGAATCCTTGAACATTATTTTCAATGCCCCTTGTTCCTTTTGGAACCCATACTTGTCTAATTTTAGAAGATTTTCTTTTCTTTATATGACAAGTATGTTCCATATGACCATGAAAATGACAATGTGAGCGTTTTGCCATTTTTAAACATAATGAGTTGTTTGTAGAAATTAATTCCTTTTATTTTGTTAAGCTCTCAAGCTTAACTTTCAAATAAAAATTTTCTTTTTCTAAATCATTGATTTTGAATTTTGAAAGCTCTAAATCATTTTTCAAAGATTCATTTTGTTTTTCAAAATCAACTTTTGCTTTCAAAACCAAATCTTTTTCAACTTTCAATTTTGAAATTAATTTATTATATTTGGAATTCATGGTCACAAATTCCAAATACAACTTATTATAAGCAACTTGTAACTCATCAAAAGAATAAGAATCTAATTCACTAGAGTTAGAAGTTGTATTTAAGCTTCTCCGATGGCCATGAGGCATAGGTTGGCTACTTCATCTTCATGTTGGAGTCACCTTCACCATTCTAATATGCCACAAATGCCTTCTTTTTACTTGATCCCTTATTCTTTAAGAGGGCATTCATACATTACATGCCCCATTCTTTGACAATTGAAGCATACTGGGGGACTCTTCTTTTTGCTCGATTCATGATTCACTTCCTTAGAAGTCATGAATCTCTTGAATCTTTTGAAGAGTTTGGCCATCTATTCTTTATCATCATCGCTTTCATCCACTTCTTCATTTGTATATTGATTACTCTCATTGGTGGATTTGAAGGCAATGTCTACCTCATTCTTTTTGTTCTTCTTTTACCATTAATCATGAGTGAGAAGAGAACTGATAACCTCATCAAGAGTGAGTGACGTGAGGTTCTTAGGTTCAATAATCACCGTCTTCTTTGATTGCCAAGACTTTGGAAGAGAGTAGATCATCTTCCTCATAAGCTTCTCATTAGGGATTACTTCTCCAAATCCCTTGAGACCATTAACAATCATGAAAAATCTATGTCATAGCTTTGATGTCTTCATCTGTTTCATCTTGAAAATCTAATATCTATGTTTGAGAAGACTAATCTTGGTTTCCCTCACTTCATTGGTTCCTTCATGAGTGACTCGGAGCTTGTCCCAAATCTCCTTGACATTAAAACAAGATGAGACTCTTCCATATTCATCCGGGCCTAATGCACAAAAGAGGAAGTGCATAGCCTTAACATTGAGTTGAAACTTCTTCTTCTCTCCATTACTCCAACCATCATCTCACCAGTTGGAATGAAGTATCATCTCATGATAGAGCTCTAAGCTCCTAGATCGTTAGCTTGAATGAATAGCATCATCCTATTCTTCCAATAGGCATAGTTTATTCCATTGAAATACAGTGGCTTGTTGATCGATTGAGAGTCTTCAATATAGTAAGAGCCAGAGGTCGAAGCCATCTTCTTGTCGATTGTGTTGGAAATCAGTAGAGCTTCTTCAAAAATCGTCTTAAGGAAGTGAAGCCTTCTAAAGAGTAAAACTCTGATACCAATTGTTAAGACTTACTTATGAAGCTCAATTGAAAACTAAAAAAAGTTTTCCAATAGGAGTGAATTGACTTTTTGATAATTTTAGGGAGTAAGGAGAAATAAATAGATAGAAAATTGTTGCGCAAGGATTTATAGTGGTTCGACTTTCTCAACCAAAGTCTGCATCCACTACCTAAGCTCATCACTTAGGATTTTCCAACAAATCCATTAATTTGTTCTTTCTTTTTCAAGGATAAAGAGATAACCTTTACCAACTCCATAGATTTTCAAAGGCTTGCTAGAACCAAAACCCCTTTACAAAGGATAAAAGAAGAAAACAATAAAACCTCTACAAGGTAGGGTGTTTACAAATTAAACTCACAAGTACAAAAATATTTACAAGAGAAAGTAAATTGGAATAAAAAACTCTTCTCTTGTGTTTGATTTCTTGGATAGGTGTTCTAGCCCTTCTTCAAGTGTCTTGAACTTGTATTTATATGTTGGAATGAGGTTGTGCTTGTTTCTAGCCGTTGGGATGATTTATAGTCGTTAGGAGATGTTTTCTCTACAAAAATAAAGCTGCCCAATACAAGGAGTATCAGTACTTCTTTTATGGGTATCAATACTTTCTTTATTATTTTTAAATAAAACTAGCTGTTACTAACCGTTGGGCTTAACGATATCGATATTATGACCATGATATCACTACTACTATGTAAAGTAGTATCGGTACCCATTTGGATATCGATACCTATTTTGCATTCTGAAATTTGAGCAAGCTGGAAGTATCGATACTACCTAAAGAGTATCAATAGTTCGCTTACCTAGGGTATAGGTACCATATAAACAATATCTGTGTTGTTTATATAGTATCGATACTTTGTACATGAAAAACTTGTTTTTGCTCAAATTCTAGTTTATTTTTGAAAACTTTGAACAAATTCAATTAAGTCCAAAAACATTTTACCTTAATTTGTTGTATCAAAATATTATAAAACATGGTCTTCACTATATATGAACACAAAAGTGTATCCAAATTCAATTCGAAAGTCTTGAATAGGGAAAATCAGTAGGATTACAAATAAGTGTCATCTTGATCAGTAGTGGCGTTGTCAAATCCAACCCTGAGAAAATATAAAATAAAAGGAATAGTTAAACGATCAAGAAAGAAAACGAAAAACATGCCACAAAGGTAAATAAAAACGTGCCACAAAGGCAGAGTTATTTTTATTAAAAAACTATAATAAAAAAAAACCATCGATCGAAGACCAGCATCAAAATCAGTGCCACCGTCAGCTAAACAAAGTTAGAGAATAAAAAGTTAATATAATCTATAGAAAGCGGAACAAACCCTAGAAAAAAAAGAGAGATCATCAAATAAAAATGAACAGTGAATGAGATAGTTTAAGCACAGTGCTAAAAATACACAAAGATATATATGTTATCAGTGACAGATCCAGAAATATTTTTGAGTGTGGCACACATATATTACTAACATAAAAAATTTAATGGAGTGAGCACAAATAAAATTTCAAGGTGGACACCATCAATAAAATAGGTAAATGACCGAAGAAAATTCAAATTTAAGGTGATGTGATCTAGCTTATGTATATTTCATACTTTCATCTTGTTTGACAAGGATGAAAGAACATGGGGCAATTTTCTTACTTTTCATGTCTTTTTATTTATCTATCATCTATTTATCTTATACATAATTTATGCCATATTGCATATGTCATGATCATACTTCATTATGTCATGCATTGCATCCATTATCATATCATTTTTCTAACTTATTTATGTAGCTTATGCTAGGCTTAGTTATACCCTATCATAATCATTATACTATGTTTATCATAATCTTTACATAATATATTATATGTTGCAACATCTTTACTTAGCTTATTATAAGTTTATGCTATGTTTATGTTGTGTTAGTTAGCTCTTTTGCATACTTAACATGGGCGACAACATTCATTCATAGCATTCTTTATGTTATCATGATTTAATCCTTTTTTTATATGTCATACATAGGTTCCATGGATGATAAGGAAGCTATGGCTGTTCATGGAATAATAACTCAATATATGGTAACTTAGGATAGCTTAAGGACATCAATGAAAGCTCATCTTTAGCTAAGGAAGATCAAGGCATGAAGACATTAGCTCGAGAGTAGCTAAAGTAGATGAACGAGAGCTGAAACTAGCTGGGGAGCAGCCGAGGACTAAGTAACTGAGTCGAGGACTAAAAACTGGAAGAAAGCTAAGGTGGAAGCTAAGTAGATGGAGTGTCACTAGCTAGCTAACTTGAGTCTACCTAGCTACTACTCACCTAGCTTGCTACCTAAGGCACTTACCTATGTCACCTAACTCCTACCAAGTGCCAAGAACACTACCTTGACCGAAACATCACAACACTTGGCGTGGAAGATCATATGCTAGCAATGAGGAGTTACAACCATCCAAGCAAGGCCATGTGCAACCTTAGACGCCAAACACCAAAGGAAGCTAACCATTCAACCAAAGCATCATTCATTCTCATTTGAACGCCAATTTGAACAAACATCTAGACTATTCGACCAAACATCATTTCCTCTCATCTTACCCGAACCAACACCATGTTTATCCATATTTATTTTTGAAACATTATGTATTTATTAAGGGAAACATTGTGTGGCTGAAACATGTTTTATCTATTCGTCATTCCCTTTCAAAATCTATATAAAGCCAATGCCTTGGTTATTGTAAGGATCCATATTTTGCATTTCAATATATTTGTGATGTATTCTCTCTTTTCAAATTCTTTGTGAACTTTATCAATTTATCAAGTCTAGTGCTTGTGGCGTCAACCCCATATTTTCCACATATACTTATGTTTCCTAGTTCTTTATAACTAGAGGGGCCAAATCCTTTTCTACCACTTCTTAATCAAACTAGGATTGGTGTTAGGCTTTTTATAGCCTAGTTTCTTCCTTAGTTTGATTAAGATAATATCTTCATTAAACCATCATTTCTTTCATAAGCCCATCATCACACCATCATTATCACCAAAAGACTTTCACTTCACCACTCTCTATAAACAACACACCTTTATCACCATACATCAACCCACCTAGATATCTTCTTTGAGCCCATCTTATTGCAGGTGACTTGCTCTTTCACTAGATCCACAATCAAGGTAAATGTGCCTTACATCACAAGGTGGGCATATGTCCATCCTCGGAAATTTGTGGATCTACCACTCTATGTTATCAACATTAGCATATCAACTTCCAAAGTGTATTCAAATCTAGAATCACCTCAACTGGATAAAATTTGTCATTTTTTTCTTTGCTATACTCATGTTCCACGCTAGTGAACAAAGAATGACATCTATAATTACTCAATTTCGTTCGAGTCCTATTCATAAGCCCATATAAAAAAATAAAACCTCATTTTATTATCGATCTTTCCTTTTTATCTATCTTAGTCACTCATTTCATGTTTATCATAGCTCATTTTAATTTTTTGGCTCATTTGAAATAATAATAATAAAAAAAATATTTTTTTATTTGTTTATGCCATCAAGTCTAAATTACAACAAACAACCCATAGTACAACAACTAAAGGACCCATTTTGCATGACCCACGCGTTAGGCTGGGCGTCCACGCGCCGAATGGTGTCCTCTCCCTAGAGCTTCACCAGCATAATTTTTGACAAAGTTTTTGGATATCCTTTTTGAAAAAAAATAAGATCCTCAATATTTTATTTTAATCTAAAAAATCTTCAGATCTCTTGATTTTTTTGTAAATAGGAGGGTTAGTTATATATAAATATCTATGAGAATGAACACGAAAGGGAAGTAAGGTTAGAATCGGGAGGGAAATTTAGAGGAAAAACTTGTAAAGAGTCAATAGAAAATAAAAGAAATAAAGAAAAGAAATTAGTACACAAGTGTTGAGATATGTGTGGGATCATGAATTCGACAAAGCAATAAGTGTTTTCTAAGGATATGAGTCGATTTAAAAATCTTTCTAAAAGTGAAGTGTTCCTATCATAATGAAAATGAAAGTTGATTTCTAAGGTTTCGTGTGTGAACCACAATCAGTTGATCAAACCATTATGGAAGAAAAGTGAGCATTTACTCCCTAAGTCGATCACATGTGAAAGTAAGTTCAATAAAACCTATATGATAATCAAAGTGGCCTTCCTCTTGATACTATTAATAGAAAGATTCTTATCTTACCTTTAATGTCAATCATTGAGATAGGTGTCCATTTAAATTTTACAAATCTGATTCTTTGATGTGATCTTTTCATTTTGATGGTTAAGTCCATCAATGATGTTTTAGTGTGCGTTCTAAATCTAGAGTGGTCAGATATATCTTTTTATTGTTGTGATAAGTGAACGTCTTCTCAGCTTTGATTATTTCCTTCTTGTGATTTCTAAATTGATATTCCCCAATCAATTTTCTATAGAGTTTAATGCCAACATGAAACCCCGAAATTGTGTATCAGATTCTCTAGGAATCAGTATTGCGATAAAATGTGTGTATTTCGAAAGAAAACTCATTCAGTCCAATATTGTGACAGGTTGAAATTTTGAAAGTCTAAAATTTTCAATTTGAGTTCTGTAAATTGTATTCTCTGAATGTTATAGATATATCATTGCATTCATTTCGGTTCGAATTCCGATTAACCAGATATATTCAGATGATTCAACCAAGTTTTGACTTCTAATATTTGCAATGAATGTCATTCTAAGTGTCATTAAAGTAAATTTTTGTGAATATTTTTCCATCTTATATTAAATATTTATTTGATCTATGTTTGATTATTTTACACGTTTATTTTCACGTCAAAATAATTCCTTAATCCCAAAAGAAATATAAAGAAAATATAGCAAGCGGAAAGTAAGGGTTGATCCCACAGATATTATACAGTTTCTGATTTAGTTATCATTTTGTTTCTGAATGGTAGAGTTTGGATAGAGATGAAATTTAAGATAAAAAATAAATAAAAATATAAAAAATAAAAGGTGAGATAAGAATAAGATAAATATGGGGTTTTGAAAAACTGTTTGAAGATAAGATAAAAGCAAATAAAAAAATAAATAGAATAAAATAGTAATTGTAGTTTGAAAAGAAGACTTATTGTAAAAAGTAGCCTCAAACTTTCGGCTTTTACTCAGTTTCCTCGGATCATCGAAATATCTTTACCTCAGGATTTACGTCGGTTACTTGTCTACAAGGAAAAATCCTCGTGACTATGCTTTGTATACCGAATACCCAAGTGCAATCTTTAATATCGGTTTGTGGATTGATCTAAGCAACAACAATGTTGTAGATCTTAAAGACGTTGAAGTTAAAAAGCCACCGACTTGGATTATGTTATTTCAACAATAATTGGTTCCGATCTCAGTTTCCACTTAGCAAACAATTTGGCTAAGTGTGTTTTCAGGAAGTCGAATGTGCTTCAATAAGCCGATCTTTCCTCCCACATTAACCATAACAACATTCAGACCAACGTCGATTTTTTGGTTTTGAAAATTGTTTTGATTTGAAAATAAGCTAAGAAAACAGAGAGAAATATCCGAAGTGATTTAAGTGCCTTGCAATTCTCACGTTTGGAATTGAGCCATCACTTTAGCCTTTGGCTTAAAAGAAAATTAACTAAGCATGACAAAAGTCATACTTAATATATTTTAAAAATAAAACTTGAAAAAAACGTGAACTTTGAAAATAAAGAACTTTATAAACTAGAAGCAAGAAGAAGATTAAAATCTGAGTTTGTTTTTAGGCTTACCCTGAGAGGGTATTTATAGCCTTCAAAATCCTAAAAACAAGGAAAAGGTAATTCCTAAAATAAAGAGATAAATCCTAAAGATAAATACTAAACTACTTAAACTGAAACTCTTAAAGATAAATATGGATTAATAATAAAAAATAATCTTAAAGATAGTTCTTGAATTAATTAAACTAAAATCCTAAAAACTTGGGATAATCTTCAATTCGAACTTTAACGTGAATGATCTATTCATCCTTCTAGAAGCGTTGTCTGGACCTTCTGAAAGGTGATGACATCATGCCACGTCAGATGCTTCATGTCCAAAGTCATGCCCACTAATCCAGCTTTGATTCCGAAAATAAAAAAACTGCAGAATTCTGCCCTTTAAGTGCATTTTCCAGAATCCAATGTCATGTACAAAAAATAAATCAAAACAAACAAATCAGCCACAAAAGCCTACAATAAAGGGGCAATTTAGACACAAAATATTAACTAAATAAATCACCTATCAAATTCTCCCTTACTTATTTAAAGCTTGTCCTCAAGCATTCATCAATTAATACATCAAAATCATAGGGTTCCATCTTCAATCCCATGTTATTCCTCAAACTTCCAATTGAACTAAGTCCATGAAAATTGTTGAATTCAAGGTACAATCAAGCAAAAACACAACTAAGAAAATTTAAAGCAAGCAAGATATCCCAATTAATTTCCAATTTCAATGAAACATGACTCAATAGCTCACAAAAATTCACACATATCCGCTCAAAGTGTTTGAGGTAAATGAAATCGCTCAAATCGAAACTACCCAAAATATTACCATAGGCTTGTAATCCAATAAGTCTCCACTACTAAAAGTGAACATAATGCAATAATCAAGGGTCTTTAAACAAGGTGTAACGGGGCTTAGGTTAGGGAAGGGAAAAACCATGATATTGGTTTAAATACCAAGACAAGAGATTTGCAAGTTATTCCTAAAATGTTAAATAACATAAAAATGACATATAAACATAAACATAAACATAAAGCACTTTTTTCAATATTTTTCTATTTTTTCCCTTTTTTCCTTTTTTTCTTATGGTTTTTCTGTACTATTACAGCTGTATTGTACTGCTGTAATTTTTTGCACTATTCAAACCAGATTTTTTTCTGCAAATAACAAAAACAATAAGATAATAAAGAACATACATTAATAAAAAACTAATCAGCTTGTCTTGATAAGGGTAGAAAAGAGGGATAAAAATAGAGGTTTGGGTTTAATTATGTGGTGTAAAACAAAGAAAAATGATAAAGGCTCAAAAGGTGGTTCACTAGTGGATAAATAAATGGGTAGGCTTTTTGGGAAAAATGGGTTTATCCTAGGTGCCCCTATCGCATTAAAACATTATGTCCAACATGTAGTCTCGATATGCATTGTGATTACAAGTTCTAGAATATCCTAATTAGTCTGGTACACTCAAGTCAAACAATGAGCAAGAAAGAAAATGCATGCTCGTTTAGGCTCGAATCTTACAAGAAAGGTTTACATGCACTGAGTCAAGTTCATCTCTATCAACAAAAGCATGAAATAACTATATTCAACAAAAAATTCATCAGCTCTATCAATCACCATCATGCAAATTAAATTCGATCAAAACATGGTCACAATCCAAAAGGAAGCAAGAGTATAAAGTGGAGTTCAAGAATAGCAACCAACGATCCCAACATATCAATATCAAAATAACTCAATTTTAATCAATCAAACAAGTTAAGGAAAAATTTGACATGTTATTCTTCCCCCTCACTTAATATGTTTTGTACCAAGACATATATCAAATTTAAAAACAAAGAGAGGGAGAAGGATACTCCTCGATCTAGTGGTGACCGTGGCCATGGCCACGTCGAGATGAGCCCAGGCGAAGCTAAGAAATAACCTCAGCAAGGTTGGCTTCAATAGCATCAAGTTGACCAGATACGCCTTGCATCTCATGTCGTATATCCGGTTGTATACTGGCTGCCAGAGGTGGTTCAGTCCTCCTTATGTACATACCGGAGGTACAATGTGAGTAGCAGCGGAAATGCCGGTGAGAAGTCCCATCGAGTCCAAACACCTAACATCAAGTGGATCCATAGCAAAATCATAAGTAAAATCCACAGTGTAAAAGGTCAATGGAAATAAACAAGATGCTAAATGTGTAATATAAAGTCCAAGGATACTGGCTGCCAGAGGTGGTTCAGTCCTCCTCATGTATATACCGGAGGTACAATGTGAGAAGCAGCGGAAATGCCGGTGAGAAGTCCCATCGAGTCCAAACACCTAACATCAAGTGGATCCATAGCAAAATCATAAGTAAAATCCACAGTGTAAAAGGTCAATGGAAATAAACAAGATGCTAAATGTGTAATATAAAGTCCAAGGATCAAAGGTCGATTGGTTCGTACAACTGTACGAAGGCTCGAGTATACCAATATCCTAAATTTACCTTTGTACTAGTTTGCATACACCATAAGAAAAACAATTCAACCTTACTTAAACAAGATGTAGTATCATTACGACCAGAGTAGTTGTAAGAAAGGAACCGGTGTATGTAACGGAGAGCGGGGTTATAGATGTACCACGCCTTTGTAATGTGTGCATCAAATTGAATGCCTGTCAATCCTATAAGTGCTTCATAAACGATATCAGTATCGAAGTCCTGTGAAATCTCACGTGAAGATGTCAGATGATCATGGTGCGTAACATCAGTCACGAACCTCATAGAGAAGTTAAAATCATTTAATGACATCCTAAAGTATTTCCCTAGCAGCCGAAAAGCAATAACATCAGGTGTATTGATAGAAATGACACAACACTGTAGAAAAATAAAAGTGGTATAGAACTCAAAGACTAACTCGTAATAAATATCACATCTAATATTTGAATAGATATTTCAACCAATTGCATCAAAATAATGCATTACAACATCACGTAAATGTAAAGTGTCAAGTGTACGAGATGAAATATACTTACAAACTTGAAACCTACGGTGACAAATGCTATCAAAACTCATAGCCTCGTCGCCATTAAAATCGAGGTAACCTTACAACATCTCCTCAGGTGGTACAAAATAGGTTTGGCCTCTTCGATTTCTTTCATTGAAAGGATCAAATGTTTCGTCTGGTGGCCCTTCGTTTCATCCGAGCATGCATCAAAAGACGAAGGTTGGGCTACCCAGATGAGCGGCGATATGAGGAAGGCTCGGGTCCATGTGGGGACGCAGGGCTCGATTGTGATGGTACACCACCCGGTAATTGAATCTATTCATAAAATATTTAGAATAGCCAAAAATATGATGCCACATTAGTAACAGTTCAATATCAACAGGTTAATAATTTATCTCAGGTTGTTTAGGTACTGCAAACGTTGGAGACGCGATATTCAACATGGAACGGGAAGTGGAAGTCGATGACATAGAGTAAAACGTCGGGGTAGTAGGTGATGAAGGTCTGGACGATCGTGGATTACTCATACCGACAACATGATGATGGAAAGAGGTGGAACGATCGGTAGACAGAGGAGCAACGGTGGGTTCATACGTGGGAGCTGGGACTCTTGGTGGAGAGCCTTGCGATTAGTTTCCACTATTATGAGGAGGATTTAGAGCAGGCAACGAGTCAGAATCGCTTGGGGACAATCACGAAGGCCAGAGCGGCATGGCAACGACGTCCTCCAAGGTTGAGCTGCGGAGGAGCTCCTTGGTTGGCTTGGTTACAACTGCACACCATTATGGAAAAAAGTAAAATGGTGGAGCATGGAAGGGAGAAATGAGGACGAGCGACGAGATCCGAGGTTAGAGAGGCGGAGTCCGGTGGTGAAGGCGGTGGTTAGAGTGTATGGCCAATCGGTGAAAAGGAAAAGAAGAAGAAATGTGTTGGTTGTTTTGTGCTGCTGGGAAAAAAGAAAAAATGAAAGAGAGAAGATGGGTTTTTTTATTTAATGGGGAGGCTAGGTCATGTGGGATAAAAAAAAGAGTTTGAGTTAAATTATAATTTAAGAGATAAGGATAAAAGGTAAAATAAAATAAAATAGGGGTTTGGTTTTGGTTAGGTTATAACCGACCAAAAAAGGGTGCATTGGGATTGGTTTAAAATTTTAGAAATGTGTAGATAGTAATAGGTGAATAGATAAGGTGGGTCCAATCGAAAATTGAAAAAAATTTAAACCCCCAAATTAGAAGTTTCGATAGAAAAGGGAATTTTTTTAACTTGGGGAATGCTATGGTGCGTCACATGGGGTTGGCTATGCTAACGTGCGCCTACTTATTGTCTCCATACGTGAGACACTGCTCATTCATTATATATTCAATCAGAATTTGAATATGTAAATATATAAATAAAATAAACAACTAACATAATAAAATGTACTGAAAATTAAATGGAATAAAATAAGAAATTTAATGACAGAAAATATCCAAAAAATAAAATAAAATGTAAATATGTTGCCTCCCACGAGCGCTATTGTTTAACGTCGTTAGCTCGACGAACTGATTTTTTTCAGACTGTGGATTCCTATAAATTGATTTATTCGATTAGACCAACCAGAGCATGTCATAATACGGTTTCAACCTTTGACTGTCAACTTTAAACCGAGCTCATGCATTATCTTCAATTTCAATAGCACCATGAGGAAATATGGTTACTTTAAATGGTCTGAGCCACTTGGACCTGAGTTTTCATGCAAAAAGTTTAAATTTTGAATTAAATAACAAAACATTTTGACCGACATAAAATGTTTTAAAAGAAATTCAATTATTATGAAATTCTTTTGTTTTTTCTTTAAATATCCGAGTAGTGTCATAGGCATTTCTTCGAATTTCCTCAAGTTCTTGAATATGTAATTTTTGAGCTTCACCAATCGCATCCATGTCCATGTTACACTGTTTAACGACCCAATAAACCCAATGTTCTAACTCAACCGGTAAATGTCATGGTTTACTGAAAACAAGCCGATATGGTGATATCCCAATGGGACCTTTATAAGTGGTTCGATATGCCCAAAGTGTGTCAGTTAATTTTAAACTTCAGTCCTTTCGGCCCGGTTTAACAATTTTTTCAAGAATTGTTTTAATTTCCTAATTTGATACTTCAACCTATCCATTTGTTTGTGGATGATAGGATGTGGAAATTCTTTTAGTCACTCCAAATTTCTTCATCAGTGATTCGATCACTCAGTTTATGAAATGTGTTCCTCTGTCGCTTATTATATCTCGTGGCATGCCAAACCTGGAAAAATAGTATTTTTCAAAAAGTTACTATGGTTTTAGCATTATTATTCCGGGTAGCCTTAGCTTCCACCCATTTAGAAACATAATCTATAACTAAAATAATATAAGTATTTCCAAATGGTGAAATAAAAGGACCCATATAATCGATTCCCCAAACATAAAAAATTTCACAAACTTGTACAGGGTTAAGAGGTATTTCATTACTACGGCTTAAATTACCTGTACGTTGACATCTCTCACAAGTTTTACAGAAAAAATAAGAATCCTGAAAGATATGAGGCCAAAAGAAACCACATTCAAGAATTTTATTGGTTGTATGTTTGGGCCCAAAATGACCACCATAGGAATACGAGTGACAAAATTGTAAAATTGAATTTACCTAATTTTAGGCAATACATCATCAAATTACCTGATCCGAGCAGTGTTTCCACAAATAAGGATCATCCCAAATATAGTGTTGGATTCTATTTTAATTCGATTAAATTCAACTTTCGGTAAATCTAATGGTAACTTGCCTGTGGCCAAATAATTTACCATATCTGCAAACCATTAAGTTATGATTTGCGCCACCATTAGTTTTTCTTCAGGAAATTCTTCTCTAAGTGGTGGGTCAGATGTGGAAAGGGGAATTCAACATAAGTGACCGGCTACCAAGTTTTCACACCCATTTTGTCTTTAATTTCCAAGTTGAATTCTTGTAAAAGTAAGATCCATCGGATAAGCCTCGATTTTTCTTCATTTTTTCTCATCAAATAACTTAAAGCTGCATGATAAAAAACAGTAATTTTAGTTCCAAACAAATAAGATCTAAATTTTTCTAAAGCAAAAATTATAGAAAAAAGTTATTTTTCCATTGATGAATAATTTTTCTGAGCCGAGTCCAAAGTTCGAGATGCATATGCTATGACATGTGGCTCTTTGCCTATTTTTTGGCCTAGAACGACTCCAACGCTAGTATTCGATACGTCACACATAAGTTCGAAGGGGTAATTTCAATCTGGGTGGTTGAACAATTGGAGTTGAAATAAGCTTTTCCTTTAATGAATTGAAAGATTCCTTGCATTTTGAATCAAAATCAAAGTCTTGATCCTTTTAGAAAAGATTTCATAAAGGTTGTGCTATCTTCGAAAAGTCTTTAATAAACCTGTGTAAAATCCTTTATGACCAAGAAAAGAACGAATTTCCCTCATAGTTGTGGGGTAAGAAAGTGAGCGTATAATATCCGTTTTAGCTTTATCAACCGTAATCCCTTTTGAGGAAACAATATGACATAAAATTAAACCTTTATCAACCATAAAATGACATTTTTCATAGTTTAAAACAATGTTATATTTTAAGCATCTTTTAAGCACATTAGTTAAATTATCAAGATATTCACTCAAAGAATTATCATAACCCGTGAAGTCATCCCTAAAGACTTCGATATGATTCTCCACATAGTCTGAAAATATACTCAGCATGCATCTTTGAAGTTGGTCGGTGCGTTACAAAGGCCAAAGGGCATTCTTCTATATGCATATGTACCGAAGGGACAAGTAAAAGTAATTTTTTCTTGATCTTCTGGCGCTACTGGGATTTGGAAAAAACCTGAAAAACCATTAAGGTAACAATAATGAGTTTTCTCATATAATCTTTCAATCATTTGGTCTATAAAGGGAAGAGGAAAATGATATTTTTGATTAAGAGAGTTCAACTTCATGTAATCAATGCAGACTCGTCATCCATTTTGAACTCTTGTTGGCACTAATTCCCCTTTTTGATTTTCAACCACTGCGACTCCTGTTTTCTTGGGGACCACATGAATCAGACTTACCCAATTACTATTCGATATCAGATAGTTAACGTCAACATCGAGAAGTTTCTAAATTTCATTCTTTACTACTTCCATTATTGGTGGATTTAATCGGCATTGTCCTTCTCGTGATGACTTTGCTCATTCTTCAATTTTGATCTTGTGCATGCAAGTCAAGAGACTTAATCCTTTAATGTCAGCAATGGTCCATCATATGGCTTCTCTATGCATACACAACATCGTTACCAAAGCTACCACTTCTTCGGATAATTTATTTGAGATGGTCACTGGTAATGTTCTATTTTCGCCTAAAAAGGAATATTTCAAGTGTTTCGGTAACTGCTTTAATTCTACCTCAGGAGCCTGCAAAATAGAAGGTTGTTGAGTTAATCGATCGATGGAATCGGGCAATAGGGGTGAATTGGCAATTAAAATTTTGGTGGAAGCTTTTGCAGAAAATTGAAAGTAATTGCACATCGATTTAGAGTGGTTCAACTTTCTCAACCAAAGTCTACGTCCACTACCTTAGCTATCCACACTAAGGATTTTCCAACAAATTCACTAATTTGTTCTTTCTTTTAAGGCAAAGAGATAACCTTACAACTCCTTCAAGAATATATCCCAATTCTTGAGAACACTCTTTCTCAAAGAGAAGATTACAAATTTGCAAACTTACAAGGAAATCCTCACAAGGTAGATTGTTTATAAAATTCTAGAACAAAGAAAGAACACTCAAGAATAATACAATTGAGCACAATAAGTGTTCTTGAAAGAAAAAATGAATATTGAATGAAATAGGCTTGAAAATGCTCAAACTTGAGGTTTGATGCTTTCTCTTTGATTCTCTCTTGATTCTTGTTGATTGTTGTTTCTTCTTGTTGATCAATGGCTTCTAAGCTTGTTTAAATACTCCTTCAATTGATTCTGAACGTTGGGATGATTAGTGGAGTCAATGGAGCCGTTTTAGTGTGAAATCAATTAATAAAACAGCTTAGAGCGTGGGGGAATCGATACCCCTCATAGGGAATCGATTTCCTAAGTGTAAAATTCAAATATTTTGATCGTTAAACAAGGGGGAATTGATATCTCCTTAGGGGGAATCAGTTCCCTCCGAGCATTATGTTTTTCTCGGAGCCAAACCATTCAGGGGGAATCGGTACCCCCTTGGGGGGGAATCAGTTCCCTCTGGACAATCTGGAATTTTTTGGCTTTGAAATGGCTCGAAATGCTTTGTAAAATTGTTTTGAAATTATTTTAAGATTAAAACTTAATTTTACACTTGAGTAAGGATTAAAAATGACATTTGAAATATTTGGATTAATATTTTGATATTCGAATAATTATACTGAATATACTTAGAAAATCTTAAAATTCATTTAACTTAATTTGTTATATCGAAATATCAAAATGTTTTCATCAAAGGTAAAATTTTAGTTTTAGAAGAAGGTAAAAATAAGTCAGAATTGATTGAAAAATATTTTCAAACTCCCTTTTTTCCTCGTTGTGGCAATGATCTAAAATATCAACAGAATTAATTCTTTCAACTCGATCCGGGTATTTCATTGCTTTGTAAACATCAAATTCAACGATCTCACCATTAAATTTCATTTTTATCACGAACTGATCAACCAACTGTATGGTTACTCCTGTTTCCTTCAAAGGCTCATTAGCAATCATTTTATAAATAGAAAATGACATAGCGTTGATTGAAGCTCCTAAGTCACACATTACACGTTTAATTTTAAAATTACCTATTTTACAAGGTATGGCGAACATACCTTGGGCATTCATCTTTGGTGGCAGCTTTCGTTGAAAAATTGCAGAAACATTTTTTCCCAAATTTACCTTTTCGTGCCCCATTAATTTCCTCTTTGTAGTGCAAAGCTCCTTTAAAAATCGAGCATACCTCGGTACTTGTCGAATTACTTTAAGAAGAGGCATGTTAACTTGAACTTTTGGAACACCTCTAAGATATCCCTTCTTCAGCTCTTTTATCACGTTTTATCAATCTTGATGGGAAATGTGGTACGATTTCATGAGAATAATAAGGGGGATGTGTTGCATATGTACCTTGTATTCCTGGAGGAAAGGTTTCTTCTTGTTATTCAAAATGTGTGGCTTTTTCTTCTGGAACTTCGGGTAAGATGATTGTTCCACTTCGGAGTGTTATGGCACTAATATTCTCTCTCGGATTTAAATTCGTTTGAGATGGTAGCCTTCCTTGTGATTCTAATTTCCCTGTAGTTTGAGCCAGTCAGCTCACTTGTTTATCCAACTCTTGAAAATGTGTTTCAGTTCAGCTTTGAAAATTTTCATGGGATGCAACTAGCTTTTCCTGGGATGTAATCAACTTTTCTTGTAAAATTGTTAACTTTTCTATGATTTCCTCCAATGATGGCTTTTGCGTTTGTTGTTGAGGAGGAGGTCTCGGTTGATAAGCTGGCCTTTGATTCGACGCATAGTTGAAATTTGGGTGGTCTCGCCATCCTGGATTATAAGTATTACTATATGGGTTGTATGGTCTCTGTGGAGGACCTAGAAAGTTTCCTACAACATCGATTTCTGCATTGCCTCCTTCATGTATTATCGGGCAATAGTCCGTCGGATGGTCCAACTTCATGCATATCCCACATGCTCTAATTACCCCAGATTTTCCTTTAATAAGTGAAATAAATACTTTAGTTAATTTATCTAATTTATTTTCAATGGAAAATTACTTATCTCATGAACCCTTCGACTGGGTTCACTTGAAAACTATTGAGAGTTGGCGGTCATGGTTGAAATCAACTCTCTCTCTGTTGTTGGGGTTATATTGACTAATGCTCCTCTGCTAGCGGCATCTACCATTTTCATTTCTATAGGTAAAATACCTTCATAAAAGTATTGAAGTTACGTTTGCTCACTTAATCCGTGTTGCGGACAACTTGCGCAAAGCTTTTTAAATCGTTCCCAATAGTTGTAAAGACTTTCTCCGCTCTTTTGCTGAATGGAGAGAATGCTCATTTGTAACTCGCTTGCTTTAGCCGCTGGGAAGAACCTGTCAAGAAAAATTCAACTCATGTCAGCCCATGAATTAATTAAATTTAGAGGTAAATAAAATAACCAATCTTTAGCCAAGCCGACTAAAGAGAAATCAATTTAATTTGATCTTCAGTAACTCCCTATGGTTTCATGCTAGTGCAAACCATGTGGAATGCCAATAAATGTTTGTGCGGATTTTCATTGGGAAGGACGTGGAAAGTGGGAAGAAGATGAATAAGTCCCATCTTTAATTGAAATAAAGTCTCGCTATTAAGAAAAGTGATGCATAATGGCGTATGAGTAACAGGAGTTACGGCTAGCTCTCGGATAGTTTGTTCTTCTTCTTCTTCTGCCATCGGGATTTGATTTTCGTTATATGCGTCTGCTTTAGAGTCTGTCTCTGGATTTGATTCCGTTTCTGAACTCTGCTCTTATTCTTCTTTTCTTTTTCTTTTTCTTTTTTCTCGAAGCGTTTGTGCGTGGATTCTTCATGCTCGTGTTTCGATCTCTGGGTCAAGAACTACTAATTCTCTGGGTTTCTTCTGGTCATAAATCAAAAACAAAGAAAAATAAATCAGTACTTGTTGGTAGTCCCCGACAATGGCGCCAATTTGACACGTGTCGTTTTTGTGTCAAAATAATTCCTTAATCTCAAAAGAATTATAATTAAAATATAGTAATTGGAAAGTAAGGGTCGATCCCATAGAGACTCTACAGTTTCTGATTTAGTTATCTTTTTGTTTCTGAACGGTAGAGTTTGGATAGGGATGAAATTTAAGATAAAAAATAAATAAAAATATAAAAATAAAAGGTGAGATAAGAATAAGATAAATAGAGGGTTTTGAAAACCTGTTTGAAGATAAGATAAAGGCAAAATAAATAAAATAGTAATTGGAGTTTGAAAAGAAGACTTATTGTAAAAATTAACCTCATGCTTTCAGCTTTGACTCAGTTTCCTCGGATCATCAAAATATATCTTTACTATAGGATTCACGTCTGTTACTTGTCTACAAGGACAAATCCTCGTGACTATGCTTTGTATACCGAATACCCAATCGCAATCTCTAATATCGGTTTGTGAATTAATCTAAGTAACAACAATGTTGTAGATCTTTAAGACGTTGAAGTTCAAAAAACTGCTGACTTGAATTATGTTATTTAAACAATAACTGGTTCCGATCTCAGTTTCCTCTTAGCAAGCAATTTTGCTAAGTGTTTTCCAGGAAGTCGAATGTGCTTCAATAATCCGTTCCTTTCTCCCACATTAACCATAACAACATCCAACCAACGTCGACTTTTTGGTTTTGAAAATTGTTTTGATTTGAAAATAACCCAGAAAACAGATAGATATCTGAAGCGATTTAAGTGCCTTACAATTATCACATTTGGAATTGAGCCATCGCTTTAGCTTCGGCTTAAAAGAAAATTATCTAAGTATGATAAAAGTCATACTTAGCATATTTTAAAAAAAACTTGAAAAAAAAAACGTGACCTTTGAAATAAAAAGAACTTTATAAACCAGAAGCAAGAAGAAGATTGAAATCTGAGTTGTAGATCTGTTTTTAGGCTTACCCTGAGAGGGTATTTATAGCCTTCAAAATCTTAAAAACAAGGAAAAGATAATTCCTAAAATAAAGAGATAAATCCTAATGATAATTCCTAAACTACTTAAACTAAAACTCTTAAAAATAAACATGGAATAATAATAAAAAATAATCTTAAAGATAGTTCTTGAATTAATTAAACTAAAATCCTAAAAATTTGGGCTAATCTTCAATTCGAACTTCAAAACGTGTGGCTAATCTATTCGTCCTTCTAGAAACATTGTCTGGACCATCTGAATGTGCTGATGTCATGCCATGTCAGATGCGTCATGTCCAAAGTCATGCCCACTAATCCAACTTTGATTCTGAAAATAAAAAAAAAACTACAGAATTCTGACCTTTAAGTGCATTTTCTAAAATCCAATGTCATGTACAGAAAATGAATCAAAACAAATAAATCAACCACAAAAACCTACAACCAAGGGGCAATTTAGACACAAAATATTAACTAAATAAATCACCTATCAATTTGACATTCAATTATGTCATCATTTTGAACTGATAAAATTACTATAATACCCTTATGTACTAAAATGATCAAAACATTGTGGCTTAATGAATTGATAAAATTTTAAGTGATTAAAAAAAATCATTTGTGAATAAAAATGAATAAAGTCCTTAAAAGTGGATAAAGACTAAAATATCATGGAGTAGGAAAAATTACGAGAATACCTATATAAGTAGTGAATGAATTTATAAGAGTTAAAAGGGTAATTAAAAAGTGCACTATGATGCATTAATACGTGTCATATTACATTACATGTTGTAAAATATTAAGGAGGCTTATGGTAAGTCATCCCACATGTGTGATTGTTGTCGTGATAAAATAAGATCATTCATATTATCGTGTTACATAACTCTGGTGCATTTCGTGTAGTATACATGGAATCTTAGGGTTCAGATTCATGAAAGCATGACAGTGTGATGTCAATTATTGTTTCATTGACATGTTATTGTAATGATTTAATTATTCAAGTAAACTTGTGAAGAGTAATAGGATATAGTTGACATGTCATAGAATATAACAGTTGCATCATGGTATATTCGTGTACAATCATGACACTTCAATGTATCATGATGTATTGTGCATCGTGGCATTATTTCTACCTTCAACTTGTGTATCCTAAATAACTCCTTCACGTACTTTGGACATTCTTGAGATATCCTATGCATGACATACATACATGTGATATTAATTTTCTCGAGCATGTTAATTCATTTACGGTAAATGGATTTATACTTTATTTATCACTCAACAGAATAAAATTATTAATTAAGAATAATGTTACTTACTAGATTGAGAGGACTAGAGTACTTGTACATAATGAATTCAGGAAGAATAATAAAATTGATCGTGATAAAATGAATAAGATTAGGTAATTACTTGATATACTGAGATGATAAAAATAATGAATAAGATTGATCGTGATAAAAGGAATATGATTAGGTTATTCTAGTCCCACTCGAGAGTTGGGAGGCAAAAATATAAGGACTAAATACAAAGAAATCGACAAGTATAGATAGAATTCTAGAAATTCACCCAAAAAATTCAATCAATATCATAAAAGAATATTTTTCTAATGTATCTTTAATCATGGGAGAAAATACTCAGAAGCAAACGAATCAATGGGCATGCCGGAGTGGTTATCAGCCATGACTAGATATCATATGGGCTCTGCCCGTGCAGGTCCGAATCCTGCCGCTAACCTCACGTTGTTTTAATTTGTCTTTGTAATATCATCTAATAAATAATTACTCTATTAGGAATCATATAAACAATTTCATTTGCCTTTCTAACCCTAGAGAGAATACTGTTAAGAGCAGTAGCCACAAACTCCAAATCATTATCACGTGAAATGTAAAAATAAGTCTTGAGACTTCTTTATTTTGATTAGGGTATTACTATGTAGTTTGTTAAATTAAGATCAATACAACCATATTATCAAATATAATAAATTTTCATTTACATTACAAATAGAATAAAGCTCGTTCTCAATTTTGGACGTAATTGTTTAACTCAGATTTTCTTGCTAAATCATGGTAATTTGACAAATTTTCATAGAAATGTCAATTTCGTACAAATGGTTAACATCTTAAATATATTGAAACATCCAATTTTCATATCAAAACATGCCATAACATATCTTTGCAAATGACATGTTATTTTGATACTTATTAAGTAATATTTAGATCTTTTTCATGTCATTCTAATCAAATTTATTAAGGTGGACCCTGATTTGTCGTTTAAGAAAAAATCATTAAGGATCATTTCTAGAGAAGTCAAGAAATTGATAACATGAGGATACTTCTAGTAACAGTGTTATGAAGAAATCACGGTGTTGAGGAAGTCACTTGAGATCGTACAGTGTCTATGAAGTTTCAGTACCTGCATCTATTCAGTTTAAGTAAATTTTGAGGATATAATTTTTCAAGGAGAGAGTAGTTATAATAACCCAATTTTTCAAGTACATTGACTTCAACCATGAATAAATCAATAAGTAAGTGCATTTGGATTCATTGGGTGAAGTATGGACTTAATTGGATAAGAATTAGACACTATTAATTGTAAAATTGGGATTTTTGAGCAAATGATGAAAGAGGGAGAGCCAAAAGGGTAATTAACTCATGTTTTAAAAATATAGTTGCATTCTATTATTTAGCTTGTTTTTACGTGGGAAAATATGAGAAAGAAACTTAGTAGATGAGCTCATTGTCCTCATTTCATCTTTCCTTCCCTTTATATTTCTTCATCTTCTCTCCTAAAATCTAAGGGTTGTTTATGGGAAAAGGAGTTATATTTACAACGTTTAACATCCAATCAAAATTTTAAAAAATAAGAATTAGTGGCCCCATCTCATGAGGTCTAAAAAACACATCATCTTCTTGAAAGGTGGTGTAAAATTACTTGAAGGGTTTATGGAGAGTTTAAGATATGGGAGCATTTTTAAACCAATTTTACTTTATTTTTATGTTTAAAATAAGTATCTTTACTTCTTTTTAATCTCTTGTTTGATCTGTGAGTCTTTTCCATGCTTGTTTATTAGCTAAAAATGTTGGAGAGTCCTCTAGAGCTAAAGGAAAGGAAAATGATAGTTGAAGGCTAGCCAATAAGTTTCCTTTGCTATTGTGCATTGATGTGATAATGAACTATATAATATTTCTTGAATTTCATAAATATGATATATGTTTTTTGAGTGTTTTTTTGTTGGTTAGCATGATAATGTTGCCTAGTGTGATATTTAGTGTTTCTAAAAATTTAAAAGGTTTATTGTTGGTATTCAATGAACAAGTATGATCTTGTATGAACACCTTTTAAAAATCTATGCATTTTTATGGGATAATATCAATAATATTTATGTGATATCAATATCGTTTATATGACATCGATACTAAAGGTAGTAGGCCACTTTAATATCGATACCCATTATGAGTGACAATAGTAATAGCGTAGTATTTATATCCAATGAAGTATTGACACTTTATGTGATTGTAAGCTTAAAACTACCTCTTTAGTCTTACTTATTTATCACTTTGTAATAACTCTATAAGCTTGGTAGGAAATCTAGGATCTGAGAAAACCAAAATTATGTATAATGAATCTAAGATATAAAAGTCATAAATTATGATTAAAAACATGAAGAACTTATGATGACATTTTTATAGTATATATATGTGAATATTCTATGAATCTTAGTGTGAATGGCAATAGTACTATAAATGACCTATGGTCACTAATTATTTATTTGGCCTTGGCGAAGTTTAAGAAAACACAACATAATTATATTTGAGATATTGGATCTTAGTGAAACGAGACTATCTGCATATTCGATGATTATGTTACATATATACAAAATTATTAGTATGATATACTTTATAGGTGAATGGATTGATTTGTATAGATATGATATCACTATTACGATATGATTGTGAAAGTTGGCTATAGAAAAAAAAAACCCTATAATGTGATTCAAGATATGCTACTCTACATGCTTATTTATTTGGTTAAGTATTGTTACTTAGCCGGAAAGCTAAGATGATTATATTTTATTATGTCTCGTTGCTTATGTTTTGACTGACATACTTACGTTTATGAACAGCAATAAGTACAGTAGAGTAAATGTGTATCATTTAGATTGTAAAGCTCAGCGTTCGAATTTTTTTTCATACATATGATAATTGATTGAGTTCGTGTTTGAGGAGCACCATCAGCAAAGGATTCCAACACAACCATCAGAGTACAATATCTTGATTCATTTAGTAGACATATGTATTCGTAGGACCTTAGTATATTTTCAGTCTGTAATTTGTTATTTATTTTTGCTTTATTTTAGAATTATTAAACAAAGCTTCGATTTTAATAATATTTTTGAACTCGTATACTTATGATTTCATTTCAGTTTGATTGATTTTATGGAAATGATTCAAAATTTATGTGCAAGACAAATAATTCTAAATTTGTTGGTTGCTTCGGTGACCGATATGACATCTTCAATTCTCTATATTACATGAGATTGATTTGGAGTGTTACATAATAAGTCTTGACGACCTTTTAACCAAATTTTCTTTGATTCAATTACATCAATAAAAAAAGAATCAAACTCGTTCTTTAACATCAAATCTCAATAACTCTTTGAAACGAATCTCGTGGGCCCAAGATCAAGTTTTGATCATTCTTTTATAAATTTTCAACCATTTCCAAGAAAATGACTATTTAAATATGATTTTTTTAATTAATCACTGGTATCCAATCTATTGACCGACTAATCCAATTGGTACTACAGAAGCGAGGGCGACCCTCCCAAACCAGTTTGCTCAATTCGCAAATATCAGGATTCGAACCCTTGACCTTGCTTAAGGACCTAATGTCTCATCTACTAGACCACCTGATTGTTGGTATTTAAACATGTTTTTATCCAAAGCAAACGATATTCATCCAAAATTATGTTTAAACAACCCTTAAATCAAACCTTCGTTGAAAAGAATAATAAATTGTCTTTATATTCTAAAATTATAAAGATATTAATTTCAAAATCTGGTGAATAAAATATTAATATCTTTAATTTTTCCAAAACACTATTCAAATAAAAATTGTGTGTACTACATTTTAAAATTAAAAAAAAATACTCGCAATGCTTGTTAATAAAAACTTAAAATTGAATTGAATTGATTTATAAAATCATTCATAAAAATTGTGTTCAAGAAATTTCTTTTTGAAGGTTGTGATCAATAAGTTCAAGTTGCAGAATTAGCATTTTTCCCTTTACAAATATTATTTTTATGGCCAAAACTTCAGACCAAACCAAAAACATGGTGCAAGTTGTTTAATGGTATGTTGGCTAAGTGGGGGCAAATTTGTCTGAGAGAAGAAAACAAAACTATATCTCCATGGAAAATAACATGATCCTAAAGTGTCTTTTTTTTAAAAATTCAAGGAAAATAGTTTGACACCGTTATTTAAAATATATATATATATATATTATAATATGAGATGATCATACGATAATATTTATTTTAAAAAATAATTATTTAATAATAATATTTAAATATTTCTACAAATATTATGTTCAAACACAATATTTTTAAAAATAAAAATTATCCTTTAATTATTAAGATCGTTTTATTCGTATTTTAATAATATATTTTAAACATTATATTGTATACCGTTTTTGAATTTGATGTGATCTCGGCTTCGAGGGAAGGCCAAACACCCAAACACCCTTTTCTAGGGAGGCGGGCATACCATGTGAGAACGATGGCTCTACTACTTAATTTAATATTCTATTTTTCCTTGCTTCAAAATTGTATATTTTATTGACAACATAGATTTATTTGTGGTCCAATAATTATATACATTTTTATAAATTTAAAATTTTAATTAAATATGTTTCATTTATTTGTATTGTAAGCATTTTTATTGCTATTTAAAAGGTAACTATGTGAATATTCCATTGTTTTTAGGGTATAATCAATTTTGGTCACTAATTTAAAAACAATAATTATATACATTTTTATAAATTTAAAATTTTAATTAAATATGTTTCATTTATTTGTATTGTAAGCATTTTTATTGCTATTTAAAATAAGGTAAACTATGTGAATATTCCATTGTTTTTAGGGTATAATCAATTTTGGTCACTAATTTAAAAATTAAGGGTAAATGATCCCTTACATTATCAGTCCATCCAATTTTAAGTCACTTTGCTATTAATTTTTGTTAACCTCCTTTTGTTTAAGTCCATTTTGTTTAAGTCACTAACATGGTTGAGGGACTAAAATTGAACGGGAGTTAACAGCTGAGGGACTAAAATCGAACGGATTAGTAACATTAGAGACTAAAATCGAACGAACCCATAACGTTAGAGATCATTTTTCCCTTAATTTTTACATTGGTGACCAAAGTCAATCAGACTGAAAAATATATGGGGCTATTAGCATAGTTTACCTTTAAAATAAAGATGAATATTTGATATACTAATAATATATAATTTTATAAATTATTAATAAATTAAATGATAATATATTATCATAAAAATTTAAAAAATATATTTAAACTTATTTTTATAATTTATTTATTTTATTAATAATATATAATATTTTCCAGCATTAATACATCAAATAATCACACTTAATATTCTCTCCGACCTATAATTTGTGTCTCATATTATGCACATAGTTTTAGGAGATATATTTGACCAAGAGAAATGAAAAAATATTCCTAAAAGTGATTGATAAATTTATTTTGATAGGTGTAAAAGAGCGGGACAAATAAGGGTAAAAAAGAAAATATAAGTGTTGTTTTTGTTGACTTTTCTAATAGAACACTTTTAATGGGACGATTTTAAAAACCAAAAGAGACACATTTAGTGGGACGGAGGAAGTATATTTCTGATATATAGTTTTAATATATTTTTTATAGATAGTAATTAGAACTTTCTTATTAATAACTTAAACCTAAAGTTCAGATCTTGATTGTAACACCAAAATCCGATCTGACCCGGAATTTGAAGGATTTAAATATCACATGGAACCACCGAAGTGGCTAACGATTTATTCATTTTTAAACCGTTTCTCATATTCATGATAAACATCCATAAAATCCATAGTTAAAATCATAAACATTCAAGTTTTTACAAAATGGGGAGCTCCCAAATATAACATCCCAAAATATACAAACTTAACAATGAGGGAGTTACGACCCAATTGCACATAAGGTCTATGAAATACATGCCCTCTAAAATAATCGAGATGTACTATAAAGCTTGATGAAATTTGAAAACCACAACTTGATGATAAGCTCATCGATTTGACATCTAAGAACCTGCGAACGAAAATAAATTATGAACGTTTAGATTACAAGCTTAATACCACACAAATAACTCTACTATATTGCATGCATTCACCAAATGGGTATGCTAGCAAGTATAGTCATAAGACAACAAAATGCATCAAGCATATATCACATCAAACATCGTAGGGGTAGTTTAGAGATTTCATAATATTGTGACAACGCCGACATATAACTAAAGTGCCTTAGTATTAGTACTAAAGTGCCTCATCATTGATACGGAAGTGCATTAGCACTGATACTAAAGTGTCTTTGCATTGAATGGATTATATCCG
This sequence comes from Hibiscus syriacus, assembly GCF_006381635.1. NCBI lineage: Eukaryota > Viridiplantae > Streptophyta > Magnoliopsida > Malvales > Malvaceae > Hibiscus > Hibiscus syriacus. The sequence goes on from NW_024063349.1 coordinate 2,113,019, forward strand.
ATTATTTCTCATATATGCATTAGACGATCATTATACACACAAGTAGCTCAAGTGTCCTCATTGTTTCCCAAGTGTCAAACAATGCATAAGTCTTATGGAATATTAACTTATAATGTTCTTATGCAACCACACAATTTATCCAATATTCCACTTGCAAGCTTTTAACAATAAGATTTTACACCCTTAGACCCCCACTCGAGTCCCTACAAGAAACAATGTTCTAAGCATTTTTATGTTCGATGGTACCGATACTCGACCCTGTAGTATTGGTACCGACTCTTGGGTATCGATACATATCTGGTGTACCAATATCATTTTTTCTATCTCGATGTCTTGGGATAACCTTCTAATATTGATACCCTATGTGGAGTATCGATATCGATACTTCCTTCTTAAGGTATCGATACTCCCATGAGTACTAGTATCGAATTTAGATTCAATGTTTGGAAAAATCACCTCAGTATCAATATCCTTACCTAGAGCATTGATACTTCCCTTTGGTAGTATTTATATTGCCCCAAATATCGGTATACATTTTGCATTTTGGAATTTGAAACCAACCTCTGGTATGAATACCTTTACCTTTTGTATTGATACCCCAAGAATAATACTGATACCCTATGAACAGAGTATCGATACTACCTGACTAAAACTCCTTTACTTTGATCTATCAGATGAATAATATCAATAATGTTCATCTAGTACTGATACCCTAAACCTAGAAAACTTTTATTTTTCACGAAAAAGCCACTCCAACTTCTACCTAAAGTCCTCATAAGGCCTTCAAACATTATCTGTTGGGATTCGATGAAGCTCAATTGAACAACTGAATAATGCCAAGAGGGGGTGAATTAGCCAACTGAAAATTTTGGGTATGGAGTAAAAAAAAGATAAGAAAATTTGCATAATGATTTATAATGGTTCGACTTCTAAACCAAGTAAGTATACATCCACTACTTTAGCTCTACATTAAGGATTTTCTAATAAATTCACTAATTTGTTCTTTCTTTTTAAAGGACAAAGAGATAACAATTACAAAACCCTTATTTTCAATGGCTAAACTAACAAAGGTTGAAAGATGTGAACAAGAAAACCTCAAAAAAGTAGGTGTTTACAAGAATTAAGCTTACAAGAAAACAATAGAAAAATTTACAATGAGCTCAAAAACACTTATTTACAAGAGAAAAGGAAAAATAAGAGTGAAAGAGCTTTTATCTTTATCTCAATTGCTTGGATAGGTGTTGTTAACCTTATTCAAGTGTCCTCAACTTGTTTTTATAAGTTGGAATGGGTTTGTGGTCATTTCTAGCCGTTGGGGATGTTTTGAAGCTGTTGGGGATTAATTTTCTATAAAATAAAACTGCCAAGGACAGGGAGTATCAATACTCCTTTAATGTGTGTCGGTACTACCTTTGTAATATTTAAATAAACTAGCAGTTAAAGAGCATTGGGCTTGACCAATATCAATACTATGCTTCATGGTATCGATACTACTGTGTAAAGTAGTATTGGTACCCCATTGAGTATCGATACCTATTTTGCATTCTAGAATTTGAGCCATTTGGAAAAAACTGGTATTATCGATACTACATAGAGAGTATTGATATTTCTCTTACCTTTGATATTGGTACCACATGAACAATATTGGTATTGTTCACATAGTATAGATACTGTAAGAACAGTATTGGTACTACGTACCCAAAAAACCTATTTTGTGCTCAAATTCTAAGTTAATAGACTTTGAATTATTTTTGAAAACTTTGAACAAATTCAATCAAGTCCAAAAACATTTTGCCTTAATTTGTTATATCAAAATATTATAAAACATAGTTCAACATTATTTAAAGCTTACGGGAGTCTAAGGAAATCATAATATGTCATTTTCATGCATGAGTAACATAAAAAAATACTCCATTTCCCTCATAAACAAAATAATACTCATTATCCTCCATGCATTCATACAAGTAAGCAAAATTACACCTAGTGATCTACATGCGTTATAGAGGAGTTAGAAGTGTGTTACCTTAATTCTAGTTGTTGGGAAACACCTTAAGGTCACTCAAGCACAAGCTTCTTATTATTCTTGCTTTTGAATCTCTCTCCAACTTCTTTCACTAATCGAAAGCAAGGAAACTAGTTACTAACTCACTAAAGGGATTAAAAGGAATAGAGACATGATTCTCAACCTCTAGGAACGAATTGAAAACATTCTAGAGCCCTAAAATCCCATCATGGCCACCATAGTCGAACCTTGAGATGGTGGGCTTGAAAGGAAGTTATAGGGAAGGAGATTATGGACTTACCTTCACAAATTCATACTAGGGATGTATAGTAATCAAGTTATCACCTTTGAAACTTCTAGGCTTAAGAGATATGAGTAAAGAGATGAGAGGAATTTTGGGCTCAATCTAAGCCCAACTCTTCATGCTAGCCTACTATGTTCACCCAAGGGCCACTCGGGTCAACCCGAAACTACTAGCCTGAAATTTGGGGTGTTACGTTGATAGTGTTAATTTTGTTTTTCATGTGAACAATTTTCAGAACAGGTGGTTAAAAGCTCTCATTTGATACCTCTCCTCTCCCCTAGGTTGTGGATTCATTACCCATTAAGAATAAAAATTATCCTTCCTTCTCCCTAAGTAGAAATTATTCAAAAAAAATCTCATTATATCAAATAATAATAAATAATAATAATAATATAAACGCTTTTGAGGGATTTGATTTTCTTTGATTTATTAGCAAAAAGTATATATTTAAAATCTTTTTAGTTATTATTGAAAACATATACCCACAAAGCTAAATGCTTCCACCGATGATCACTTGAGGAATTCTACCATAAGGAAAGGTTTTCTGTGAATTATAATAATATTTTTTATTTTAAGAGTTGCCTTAATCTGTATTTAGTTGCAAAGGCATTTAGGTTGCCTTTGGAAAGTTTGAATATAATTAAGTTTAAGTATAATTATACGATTATTATATATTTGAATAATCATTATTATTTATAAATTCCGTTAAATTAAGTATAATTTAAAGCTTTTAATTATACTATTTAATTCTTAAAGAACGGTATAAAACTTAGTTTAATTATGCGTAAAATTTCATTTTTAAAATTTTGTAATGATTATCATTTTATAATTATATAACTTTATAATTATAGTTTGGACACTAAATATGATGTAGAGAATTAAGATATAATTACGCTTCTTCATACAAATATAATTAAAGAATTGATATTCTTTATAGTTATATGTGACTTTAATTATTAGGATAATAATTATATTTTCACACAATTATACATTTATATTGTTGTGTCTAAATACACATTTAATATTATATTTTTATTACTCAAAAGAAACAATCAATTTAACTAATTTATGTGTATATATATTAACTGGTGTTAATAATAACTACTTATTCTACGATTTTTTCTATTTTAATAAGATAAATACAGTCATGAACAATGAATTCAAATATCATTTTAGGTTTGAATACTTAATTAAAAAATTAAAAATATAATGTTATAAATATTTATTTTAATAGTGACGAGGTCTCTGGTTATTGTTATAAGAATTTTTAAATTTTAATTTTTTAAATAATTAAAGTGATTACAAGGTAAAAAATATTTAAAATTTTTCTTAACAACAATGTACACATTCTCTTTTATCGTTAAGATCACTTGATAAATTCTTAAATTTGAAATTTGAAATTTAACCGTATATAAACATTTTCACGTACATAGATATATTATAATTTATTAGTTTAATAGTGTTTGTAACATGTAAAGTATATAAATGTAATTATAATCTTCAAAAAATTATAAAACAAAACTAAGGGTAATTTTTCCGATAATGAGGTGGGAAATAAAAATTTCTCACCTATTACACTCTCAAAATTTTTCTTTATAGGGTGTTTTGAACAATAACATGGAGACATAAAGCAGGGGATATCTTCACGAAGGCGTATGGACTATAGAACTTCTTATGTACTATAGAACTTCTTATGTACAACTCAAAAGTGATAGATGAAGATGATCATGTAGGAAGCTTTCAGACAATTATACAACTAGGGAAAAGATATCGTGTCATTCGTACGTTGTTCTGTTATCTGACGTACACTATAACAATCACATTACTTGAAAAAATAATTTCTCTTGCATCTTAAATATTTTTTTCAATCACATTATCAGCTCATATTTATCTAGTACTAAGAGATTTTCACATACTTTTATGATGGGTATTATTTATCTAAAATTAACATTATAAATGTAATGGTCATTTAGAGAACTTAAAACTTTATTTATATTGTTAAAAAATCTTTTATTTCTAGAATATATATATATATATATATATGGATCATTGTCTGGAGGACTGACTTAGGAGAGAGAATATATTTGAAAAGTAACAGACGGCATCATTGAAAGAGGATCTAAAACGAGGCGATAAACCTTAAAAAAATGGTAAAGTAGACAATTTCATTTATTAAAAATTAACAGATCTAAATGAATTTCGGATTAGAAGCAGTGGCGGATCCAGAATTTTAAGTACAGAAGTTAAATTTTAATTTTCTTTTCTTAAAAATAATGAGTATGCAAAAATTATAATTTTTTTTCATTTTTTTCTTTACATATTAAGCTAAATTTAATCACTTTTTTAAAATAATGGGATGCATTTAGTCCTATAGGGGCTTAGTGCATCCGTCACTAATTAAAAATTGTAAAAATATCAAATTAAAATGAAATGTAAATTCAGTGGCAAATATAGAAATTATCTAGGGCGAATACGCGTTCATTTTAAAATTTAATTTTTTTTATATTAATATATATATGTGTATGATTTAAAAATTATTTTTGAATTTTTTTCATTGTAAAAAATTGAGTTTTGTAGATATAAACTCATTTTGTATTCATGAATGCCAGTACTTAAAAAAGGATATAAATTTTGATTTTCTCTTCATGAAATAGCCATAGTTTTATCAAAGAAATTTATCGCATCTGAAGAAATGGTTTTAATGGATCTGACAATGATGTTCCTTGTTTACTTGGTGGAATATCTTTTAATATAAAAGGATAAATTGTATATTTAGTGCTTAAATTATTACTTTTATTTCTATTTATTATTTTTAAAAAAAATGACACCTAACGTTTAATTTAGATTTTGATTGATATCTGTCATTTAAAAATAACAAAACTACTGATGTGATATATTTTTATATTTTAGTGATGATATGAAATTACCTTATGATTACACATTAATATCACCGTTAAGTTTTTAACGACGACATACTAAATTAAAATATAAACTAAACATTATATATGCTTTTAAAGAAAATAAAGTTGAAGTACCAAAACAAAATAAAAATAGTAATTTAGTTATTAAAAAGAGAAAATAACCTCAGTGACCAAAAATCTCATATAATATACGATTTTAACCAACTTTTTCCGGATTTACCAAAATGACCAACAAAATCGCAATGCGATCGCTAATTCGCAACGCGATCTCCATTATCGCAAATCAGTTTCCAGATTCGCAACGCGATTATGACTATCGCAATGCGATTTTCCAATTCGCGTTGCGATTTTCCCAATTCACAATGCGAATAAGTAAATCGCAACGCGAATTGGGAAAACCGCAATGCGATACTGACTATCGCAACGCGATAATACAAAATCGTAATGCGATACTGACTTTCGCAACGCAATACTTACTTTCGCAACGCGATACTGACTTTCGCAACGAGATAATACATAATCGCAATGCGATTTTCAAAGCGCCATTAGTATCGCAACGCGTATTTTATTTTCAAATTCCAAACACGAATGTTAATATATTGGAACACTGAACCGTCCACAGTATATCCCGTAATCGCAAATCAAGCGCCATTAGTATCGCAACGCGTATTTTATTTTCAAATTCCAAACACGAATGTTAATATATTGGAACACTGAACCGTCCACAGTATATCCCGTAATCGCAAATCATAACCTAAAACCTAAAATCACAACTCAGTCCACCATCTCTCACTCTCTCACCCATCTCCGATGAAATCCATCCCCATCTCCGGTGAAATCCGTCTATCTCCATCTCTCAGAGCCACCCCCACAACTAGAAATGGAAAATCAACCAAATCAACCACCGATGGTTAGTTTTTTTAATTATTTTCTTTTTGAAATTTGCATTATTAGGTTTTTCATATTGAAATTGATGATAAGTTTACTGGTAATTTCAATAATAGATTAACCATTTACTTAGATTGCTTATTAAATCAACCGAGAATCGCAACGCGAAATGAAAATCGCAACGACAAAATCGCAACGCGATTTTATTCTCTCGCTGCGATAGTCAAATTCGCGTTGCGATTGTCATTTTCGTGTTGCGATTTTCATTTTCAGAAACTATTCTTCTTCTGCAAATTGAAACTTGAATGAATTGCATTACTTCAACCAAAAAAACAAAGACAAATAAGAATTCACAGTGTTGCAAATTTAAGTTTGAAGAATAAACTATACTCTTTATGTTATTATTGTTTTTTGTATCTTCACAGTGTAGTTTTGGTATATCTAACTTAGTATGTTTATTGTTTTTGTAGAACTTTTGTTCGGCTCAATTGACCTTAAGAATAAAGTCAGCCTGGCCAAAACAATTGGGTCGAAGCTTTCACCTGCACAAAGAAAAATGTTGAGGATACTTGCTTCGGGCCATGGCTAAAAGTACAACATCCGGTGGAGATGCGATGTTGACACACCTGTTTCTTCAAACCATGACTAGCGATCTACCATACTATACAACGTCGTGATGAAGAGATATGGTTTGATTTTCCACCGCGTATACGTGTTTTGGGCGGGAGGATTTTTGCTTAATCACCGGTCTACGCTTCGGACACGATGATGTAGGTCGATACACTAGACACATTACCCACCCATCATGGTTATCCCGGGTTTTCCTGAGTTGGAGAGGCCGAATCTACACGTGGAAGACCTGACGAGATTATTGAATAAGAAAGATGGTTTTACTCGGATGAATGACGTCGATGTTGTCCGAGTATGCCTTCTAATACTTTTTCATGCCGGCTTTTTAGGCAGAGAGGCCAGACAACCTATTCCGAATGATCTAATCAAATTGGTAGAAGACCTAAATGCGTGGAACCTGTTTCCGTGGGGCTCGTATTTATGGAAAGCTACATGGAATAAGTTATCGTCTGCCTTGGATGATCGAAAAAGTTTGCATGGCAATGGTTCCAAGCTACATGGAATAAGTTATCGTCTGCCTTGGATGATCGAAAAGTTTGCATGGCAATGGTTCCAAATACACTTTGACAGGCTTTATTGAGCCTTTAAGGTAAGAATTTTTATATAATGTTTTCCAAAATTATAAGTAATTATTTAACAATTACTAATGTTTGTTATTGTTTGTAGATTTGGATATTTGAGGCCTTTCCCGCCATGAAGACATATGCAATAAAAACTTCAAATGATATTCCCAGGGCTATTTCCTGGAAGAGAAAACGAACCTTGCAATGGGAAGATTTACTACGGTATACGACAATAAATAATGTAAGTTAACATAAATACTACCATATGTTTATAAACAAGTTATTACTAGTACACATTTACCTTTGTTTGAGCTTTTATATTGTTAGGAGGCCAACACTCCGTTACAGAGGCTGACACCCATGGAAGCTGAGCTTGCCACTGATTGGTGGCAAGCTAGTAAGCGTTTTTTTGATGGCACGGATGATGAGCAGCCTCCACATCGGGAGCCATCACCTCACCCAGAGCTATCACCTCACCCAGAGCCATCACCTGATCGACCCGACTATACACCTCCACAACGACAGCCATCACATATTCTGTCACATCATCGAGCCTCTTCTCCACCATCACCGCAAGATAGGCGACCGACAAAGATGCCACGACGTTTATCTCCCTGTTCTCCACCTCCACCTCCATGGGATGAGTTAGGGGAGTTACGTGATGAGGTCAATGCCTTGCGTGAGGAGGTCGGTACTTTACGCAAAGACGATGGTGCATGGCGTGTTGAGGTGTCTACTTTACGCGGTGAGGTAGCAGCTCTACGTGAGATGGTAGAATCGTTGCAGAATGAGGTTCATACTCTACGCAACGAGGTAAGTTTAAGATTTTTCATATTTAACTTGATGATAAATTTACTCGTAATTTCACTTAGATTAACCATTTCACTTAGATTGCTTAATAAATTCATTCGGTTGCTGCTAATACTGCTAAACTGTTTTTGTTAGTATTTGTTTTTGTCTTTTGGTTGAAGTAATGCAATCCATTCAAGTTTCAATTTGCAGAAGAAGAATAGTTTACTTTCGCAACACGAAAATGACTATCGCAACGCGGAAATGGCTATCGCAATGCGAAATGAAAATCGCAACGACAAAATCGCAACGCGAAATGAAAATCGCAACGACAAAATCGCAACGCGAAATGAAAATCGCAATGCGATTTGTGTTTTGCGTTGCGATTTTGTCGTTGCGATTTTCATTTCGCATTGCGATTTTCATTTCGCGTTGTGATAGCCATTTTCGCGTTGCGATAGTCATTTTCGCTTTGCGAAGTAAGTTTCGTGTTGCGAAAGTAAACTATTCTTCTTCTGGAATGTTTATATATGTTGTCCTTTTAAATGTTTATATAAGTGCTTACTTCTGGAATGTGATCTGATGCATTTTGTGAACTATGATAGAATAATGACTTAAGTGAATACAATGCAAGTTTGAAACATATTTGTCTTTGTTTAATATCATGTCTGTTTGTTTACTGATTTATGTATTAATTTTTTTAGCGGCCCGATAAGGTGGATGCTTTACGTCGGGTTTTCCCGACTCACCTGTCATCCTCAAGAGTCCCCTCCAATCGTTCAAGAGGCCCTATCATCCCTCAGAGTCCCCCCACCACCGTTCAAGAGGGCCACTGTCATCGTTGAAGAGGTCTCTCCCACCATTCAGAGCTCGATTCACATGGGGTAATATATCGAATTATTGAGAAACCCCCACCGTTGCCGGACATGATGGATGAGAGTTGGCTCTCGTACGAGTTATCGGCTAGTACCCTTCCGGTATCTGAACTGGAGATGAGACAACTACCAGAAACAATTCTGGATAATACCCTTTGGGCTAAGACCGCAGTTGATTTTTATCTACATGAGCGGAGCCAAGGGTGTTACACTGACATAAGCAACTCAACGATGAGAGTATTGTTGCTTAATCGGTCTTGGTGGGGTGTTTTAGGGGTTGAAGACAGTGGCTATTTCGATGGGGAGGTAAGTCTTATATTGTCTTATATGATTTTGATTAATTTTTTTAAAAATTAATGTAATTCACTAATATATGTCTTTTTTTTGTAAAACAGCTATCGATGTTGGGTCACGTCTTCTAATAATAAGGAAGCTTAGGAAAAAAAAAAAATTCGCGATATAAAATAATGCGGGCGGCTTTTCACGCAGTTCACTTGAAGAATCCGAGATGAATCATTTTCGTTGGGCATGGACAAGCTAAACTTTCCTGCATGGTGGGAGGTCGATAAGGTTAGTGTTTATTTTTTAAATTTTTTAAAGGTGTTCATAAATAAGTGCGCAAATAAATGAATTATACTTATGATTGCAGGTTTTTCCTGTTTGGAACGTCGTCATTGGCTTCTCGTCCAACTTCAGCTCCCATCCCTGAAGATAATAGTATATGACACACATGATAATTACATATCACTGTCTGATTTGAGAGATATTATCAAGGGATGGAGCTCTCATTTGGCTAATTTCTTGGATGAGATTAATTATTGGACTCATTCTGGACACAAGAAGCCAAAGAAGTTCAATGTCACAGTTGTCAGAGACGAGACCGCGCCACAACAATCGCCGGAGCTAGAGGGGATTGTGGTCCTCGTATGCATGTCTTGGCGCGTTTGACGACGGGAAGCACAGTTTCTACCTCCCACCGATAGAGATAGAGCTGCAGTAGGCTTGTGGTTTCGGCATTATATGGCTAGAGCGATATATTCGAGACGTTGCCTACCTAAATCCGCGTTATGAAAGTATCCATTGTTAATTGGTAAGTCAAATGCAAGTTTTGTTAACATATACTCCTTTTGGTTGAAAATGTTTGGTTAGTACCTAGAATTCAATAATTTGCTGTTTGTAGGTTTAGATGTGTAGGAAGTCTGTTTGAGCAAATGTTTGGTTTCTGCAGGTTAATCCTTAAGTGAGCTGCGTGAAATGGATGTACGGTGCAACAGTTGATTCATTGATTCAATAATTGATGAGGAAATAAGAATTATTATTATTTTTTGATTGTTTAATTGATTTGTAAAAATGATTTGTAAATGTTGATTTGTTTAATTGATGTGTACATAATTCTTATTTGTGCTTGTTTAATTGATTGAAATGTAATAGTTGATTTGTTGATTTTCAATCTGCATTATGTTGAAGGCAAAACAGACTATCGCAACACGAAACTGACTATCGCAACGAGAGATCGCAATGCGAAATGAAAATCGAAACGAGAAAATCGCATGCGATTTTCATTTCGCATTGCAATTTTCTCGTTGCGATAGGTTGCGATAGTCATTTTCGCGTTGCGATTTCCCGTTGCGATAGTCAAATGAATGTCTAATAAGTGATAACAACTGAACAAATCATAGCAATGTTCAAACTCAAGTTACTAATACATGCCTAACTGAAAATGTTAAAGTGCACACATAAAATACACATAATACAACGTTTGCATTTAAAATCACCTAAGTTAACAGTCCCTAAAGGTGAAGCCGGTTGTGATTGAGATTTTGAAGATGATTGCGATTTTGATTGCCTTTTGCTTGACACCATATGAGCTTTGGATTTTGATGAGGATCCATATTTTGGTAGAGGAAAAGATGATTGTGATGGCACTGGTGAACCACATGTCAACCTTGTATGACCACTTTCCTTGCACCGACTACATGTCGATCTCTTGTTCTCTTCACCCTTAGACGGTATACGATCGTGACTTTTGGTCGGCCAGTAGCCTTCTGTCCATGGCTGGTGGCAAAACTGTTTGTAAGTCATCTGGTATATCCCACTCAGAAGGATGTTGCGAACTTTGAAAATCGCATTGCGATTCTGTATTATCTCGTTGCGATAGTCAGAATCTCGTTGCGAAAGTCAGAATCGCGTTGCGAAAGTCAGCGTTGCGAAAGTCGCGCGTTGCGAAAGTCAGTATCGCGTTGCGATTTTGTATTATCGCGTTGCGATAGTCAGTATCACATTGCGATTTTCCAAATTCGCATTGCGATTTACTTATTCGCATTGTGAATTGGGAAAATCGCAACGCGAAATTGGAAAATCGCATTGCGATAGTCATAATCGCCTTGCGAATCTGGAAACTAATTTGCGATAATGGAGATCGCGTTGTGAATTAGCGATCGCATTACGATTTTGTTGGTCATTTTGGCAAATCCGGAAAAAATTGGTTAAAATCGTATAATATATGGGATTTTTTGTCACTGAGGTTATTTTCTAAAAATGTATTTACCCTAAAAATGAGAAAAGAAAATGAAAACGTAAAGACATTATGCCAAAATTAGCCTCCCAACATTTATTAAAATGGTCATTTTATCACTGTTATATTTTTAGAGTATTTTGGCTTCCAACGTTTTATTCTAAGATAAAAAGGCAAATAAAATTTAATATAATAATCATTTTATCACTGATTCTTCTTTTATGTTGTATTTTAATCCTCAATATTTTATTTTAAATTAAAAAAGATTCATATTTTAGAATATTAATCGTGTGTTAACTAATAAATTTTGTCTACAAAAAAACTTTTATCTTAAAGTAAAATATTAGAGACAAAATACTAAAATAATATAGATCAAAATGACTATTTTAATAAACATTAAAGGCTATTTTTAATATTATACCAATAGTAAATTATTGAAGTCCAATTTTTGAAACAAATAACTATTCATGTCACCACCTAATTATTTAACGGAGGCCTCATTTAATATTAATAATAAAATATTCTGTTGTTAAATCTGAGTGAGCAATTGTTCAAATAAATAAATCTAAGCGAGCAGTGTTCAAATACAATCTGCTACGTGGGACCCACATAAATACAGGTGTGCCCCACTGTCATCGTGCTAAAATAATCAGAACCCAAAGAGAAAAAATTAAAAAGAAAAAACCAACCGTCTCTTTATTCACTCTCTCTCTCTCCTTCTTCACCTCCTTTATCATCAAATCGTCTTTGGATTTAGGGTTTTGAATCCCTAAACACCCATTTGTTAACGTCCCCATCTCACACTTTTACTTCAACTCATACAATCTGTTGTTCAATGCCTTTCACTTCTCCTCTTGTTTCTTCAGGTAATGCTTCTTTCTCTTCATCCAGGTTTTACTGTTGAATTTGATGAACGCTACAGACCTTTAGGATGCTGGAGCTTTTAGTGTATGGGTTTCTTTTTTAAATGCTTTTTGGGGGTGTTGGGCTTTGATTGACAGTTTAGGGTGCTTTTGTTCTTGGTATGTTTGTTGGCTCAGTGATTCTTTTTCAAAGCTGGAAATGGAACAAAGTGTAGTTTGCAAATTGAGATTTAGCTTCGGGTGGTTTTTTCCTTTTGTTTTGTGGAGGGAAAAATAGAGTTAAAATTTGTTTTTTGCTATGTAGTTCGACTATTTCTTTTTGGTTAACGATATACTGTTAGTTTAAATATAGCATGTGGTCCAGTAATTAACCATGATACATTAAAAGCGAGAAAAAGACAGTAGTCTTAGAAATTTAAATTATTCTACCTAATTTGATTTTGTTCATTTTGAAAATTTAAATTAAAACACCATGAGATGCTAGCGTGAATTGCTTATATGTTTTTTTTTCCTTTCAATTTTTTTATATATGCATGTGTATGTATTTGCTTAATTGTTATTTTTGCTGCCATAATATATATTTCTGGTTTTAATTGTTTTCTATTTTATTTAGGTTATTGAAATATATGGACTTTAAAATTGAGTTGATGAAGAAAAGGAGACAAGTAGCTATGAATCCGGATCTTTGAAGTTGGTTGATATAGAAACATGGATTAGTATAAATTTCAAGGGTGATATCCATACCTTTTTGGTTTAGGATACTGCTGAGAATAATTTATACTGCATAGCAGTTATGGGTTCATATTCTGGTACTTGTGAAATAGTTGAAGAATGCGAAGAGTCAAAGCCGGAACATCATTCTAAACGGCTGTACAGACCGCATTCAGGATTGGGTGTGGGTGACAAAGATGGAAAGCGTAGTTTGCTGAAAATGGGATGTAAGGATTCTCTAGAAGAAGATATTAATCAGCTTTTTGAAGCTATCAATCTTAAAGGTCCAAAAGGATTAAGTGTTTCATACCAGGGAGCAAGTTCTATCTTTTCAAAGAAAAATGCTTTGAAGAAGCCAATTGCAGTGGGGATGCCCCACTCCCCTAGAATTGGTGTTTCAGAGTGTTTGTCTCTTAAGCAGGCGTTAAGGGATCTTTGCATTTCTAAGGCATCAGAAATGGCTTCCGTGAAATGGTTATCGATGTCAACTAGTTCTCCTACGGTTTCTGAAGCTGGAAGGATAAGAAGCTTGTTCAATTCAGTAGTAGTTGAACCTGCCAGTGGATCTGGTGCTCTCAAAGATGAAAACAAGGGGAGCATGGTGGAAGTGTCTCTGGTGCCTGAAGAAAGCAAATCGACTTCTTCTAGAATGATTGCTGTGCCACGTGAACCTCCCCAGAACAAGTCATTGAGCCAAAGTGCTAATTCTTCGCCTCGATTTGCTCATGCAAGAACAGAAATTAGACCTGGCACTTCTAAATCAACTCAAACTGATGTTTCTGCATCCATAAAAGTTGGAACGCAACCTTCAATGGCAGAGCTGCATCGGAAGGAGAAGCACACTTCTGCATCTTGTTCTTATGCTGATGGTAATATGCCAGATCCTGAAAATACCGTGCCTGCTTCAAACAAGTTACCAGAAAGAGCATCAATGCCAAAGTTGGGACAGAAAGGCAGGTTGCGGGCTGTTGCTTCTTCTAGCTCAATTAATGGTAACAGAGTAAACAGGATGACAAGAAAGGCCCCGCGGGTGGCAAAAATAGTTGTTAGGAGCAAAAGTACTGGCAAAAAGAAAATAAAGCAGGATTCCTCTACTGCCTCTTGTGCTTCTAATATTTCCAGTGAAGTGAATAGAAGTTTGGATTCCACTGCAAGTCAATTAGTTTGTCTGAGATGCCACTGTTCTTTGAAGAGTTTAAGTAATGAATCTAATCAAGAATCTATAAGGTTGCAGTCGGTCGGTATTAGTGCTGCAGTGAGCTCAAGTAATCTGAATTCTGATTTGGACAAACCTCCGTTGGTTGAGAATGACTTTAACAAAAGCCGAGCTTCTGTTCCAAGGGCTAAAAAGAGCCAAAAATCAAGAGAAAAGGAACACTTCTCCCAAAGTTCAAGCAGCCTTGGTGATAGTAATAGCACAAGCATCAGTGATGACAGCAGTTTAAGTAGGCCTAGCTGTAGCAACAGACCACACATGTCAAAGGATGTAAGGTGGGCAGCCATCCGCCACATTAAAATGCAGCATGGGGTCTTGGGCTTGCGCCATTTCAATCTTTTAAAGAAGCTAGGTTGTGGAGATATTGGGACGGTGTATCTTGCTGAGCTTATTGGTACAAACTGCTTGTATGCTATAAAAGTCATGGACAATGAATTTTTGGCAAGAAGGAAGAAAATGCCAAGGGTCCAAACAGAGAAGGAGATACTAAGGATGCTTGATCACCCTTTTCTCCCTACTTTATATACCCAATTTACATCAGATAACTTGTCATGTTTAGTTATGGAGTACTGCCCAGGTGGGGACCTGCATGTTCTTCGGCAAAAGCAGCCTGGGAGATGTTTTCCTGAGCCAGCAGCTAGGTAAGATGCTTATATGATGACGAGTCATTTTAAATTAGGTTTACCATTATTTCAGAATTGCAAATGGAAAATAAGATTAGGGAGAAGGAATAAACTAAGATGGTTTAAGTTCATAACACATGCCTGCATTATAGAGTAAGAGAGCTTAAGTTCATAAGATATGGCTGGATGTGTCATATTAATAAGCAGAACTTTTGATCTGGCATCTTGTTGGTCATTCATTCAGTTTGAACATCTAAAATGCAATAAGTTTAGCATTGTATTGGTGGCTTATCTGGTTAAAGTTATGAAATGGTTAGAGTAGCTATGATAGGTTATAGGCGCTTCCTCCTGATTCACCTTGGGACCCCCCTGAAATCCAAGCCAACAACTGGAAGTGGTGGCTGGTCTCAAATTGACTTTCTTAATATCAGTTTATAGTAGTTTATGCTAGTCTCTAGGTGAGCTGTTTTTAGTAGTGTAAAGTACGGCTTAAAGGTGTGAAATTGAATGAGTGTCTTCCGTGCTCTCGTCTTTTTCTCTTCTCATCAAAACTGACATCAGAATATCTCTGAACTGTTTATATATGTTATTCTATATGCAGATTTTATGTAGCTGAAGTCCTGCTTGCTTTGGAGTACTTGCACATGCTTGGAGTTGCCTACCGCGATTTGAAACCAGAAAACATTCTGGTTCGAGAAGATGGCCACATTATGCTATCAGATTTTGACCTTTCACTTAGATGCACAGTTAGTCCAACTCTCCTCAAACCTTCCTCAGATATGAATCCAGCCAGGATATCTGGTCCATGCACAGCATCTAGCTGCGGAGAACCCTTCTGCATCGAACCACCTTGTCAAGTCGCATGCTTCAGTCCTAGATTCTTGCCTGCTGCTGCAAAATCAAAGAGGAAGCTAAAAGCCGACTTTGCTGCCCAAGTCAGATCACTGCCACAGCTAGTGGCTGAGCCTACTGATGCAAGATCCAATTCCTTTGTTGGGACTCACGAGTACTTGGCTCCTGAGATCATTAAAGGAGAGGGTCACGGAGCCGCTGTTGATTGGTGGACCTTTGGTATCTTTCTTTACGAGCTTCTCTATGGTAGGACACCTTTCAAAGGTGCAGGGAATGAAGACACGTTAGCTAATGTTGTGCTGGAGAGCCTTAAGTTCCCAGACCGCCCCCTTGTTAGTTTCCAGGCCAGGGATCTCATCAGAGGGCTGCTGGTAAAGGAGCCTGAGAATCGCCTAGGAACAGAGAAAGGGGCTGCCGAGATCAAGCAACATCCTTTCTTTGAAGGCTTGAATTGGGCTTTAATACGATCTGCTGTTCCACCGGAACTACCGGAGTTGTATGAATTCGGGGTTCCAAGCATGATTACCCCGGAAGCAGAGAGCAATTATTTGGAATGTAAAGCTACGAGAGACCACCTTGAGTTTGAGCTGTTTTGACAGAAAACGTGTATTGTAAGAGATGGGTTTCCATAAGATTACCCTTCTCCATGGCGGGCCACGAGTGACGAACCTTGAGCCTCGCTTCCCCTCTTGTAATCAAAGATGTGTGGCTCATGATGTATATTTAATTGAGAATTGTGGGTAAAGTTGTCATTATATTCAGACACCATTATCTTATATTTTAGCACTTCTTTAGCGTAAGTTGCACATGCTCAGTTTTCTCTTTTCCCATGAGTTTATGTTGTAAACAAAAATAAAAGGAAGTATTACAGACTATAAAAAATATTTAAAAAATATTCTAGAAAGTATTTGAAAATTAAAAATTGAAAATTCAAATTTTCTTAGACAAGTCATCGGTTGTTTCTCATTAGTCCAAGTTTATTATAATGTCTTCCAATATTTTTAATGTAATTTGTTTATTATTGGAGCAATTTCGAGATTTTTTTTCTAATATTAACATTTATTTTGATGATGTAAAAATAAAAAATTTCAGAAAAAATATATTTAGTTTTTTTAAATATTTTTTTTAAAAATTGAACATAATTATTAACTAATAAGATATATATATATATATATATATATATATATATACTATTTATGGGATCATTGCTAATAGGTTACGATAAAATTGAAAATTAAATAATAAAAAATCCAATAAGCCGTAGTCGTGGAAGATAAACAGTCGGCAATGTTGATGCCACGTGGCTAAATCAAATTTAGATCAAAGGATCAGCCAATGGGAAGTGTCGCCTATACCCTTTCCTATAAATATCTGACCATCTTCTCAAACTGAGAATTTCTGCTACGAGGCATATTAATATACGGTTAAAAAATAACATTGTTGATTAAATATGTAATATGTTAAAAGGGTTAGCGTAAATGTTATATGTTTTTACTTGGAATGTTATTTGTGTTGGCAATAATAATGGTAATAATCAGGAATATTATTATCGTATATAAAATGCGTCAAAAAAATATTGACTTTAATATAACAGTTAATTACTGGAAACATTATTGACCATAATAACATAACAGGTAGCACTTATGTAATGTAATAAGTAGCACATTTTTTAAGTTAATAGGACTTTAGAAATTTGACGATAATAAAATAAATTAATTACTTGATTTGTTATCAATATTATCAACATATTAGGTAGCGCCTAAAATGTTACCAAAGTTTAAGATGATGGAGCCTTAGAAATCCGACGAAAACCAAATAGGTTAATTATTGGAAACATTATCAATCAGAATAACATAACAGGTAGCGCTTATGTAACGTAATAAGTAGCGTATTTTTAAAGCTGATTGAGTCTTAGAAATCCGACGAAACAAAATATGTTAATTATTTGATTTGTTATCAATATATTAGGTAGCACCTAAAATGTTACCAAAGTTTAAGCTGATGGAGTTTTAGAAATCCGACGATAACAAAATAAGTTAATTATTGGAAACATTATTAACCATAATAACATAACAAGTGTCGCTTATTTCATGTAATAAGTAGCGCCTGTTTAAAGGTGATGGAGCCTTAGAAATCCGACATTAACAAAATAGGTTAATTACTTGATTTGTTTTCAATATTATCAACATATTACCGTGTACATTGTTAATTTACATATTACTTTAAAGTAATAGGTTTCAAAATTATAAGAATCGATATATATACGACAATATAGATACTTGTACATTTACACATAATTTTATTATATTGGTATAAACGTTTGCCGTGTACATTGTTAATTTATCTATTACTTTAAAGTAATAGGTTTCAAAATTCCATGTATTGATACTTTATACATGTGTATCGATACCTGATGTTTACGCCTATTGTCATTATACCGGTAGACTTTTACCATTTTCATTGTAAATTAACCTATTACTTTAAAGTAATAGGTTTCGAAATTATAGGTATCAATACTTTATATATGTGTATCAGTACATTTTGCGGCAAATTGTTTGAAAAACATATTATAATAAAAGTATTGATACCTATATAGACATTATCGATACTTGGTATATGCCTATTATCAATATACCAATAGATTTTTACCATTTACATTATAAATTTACCTATTACTTTAAAGTAATCGGTTTTAAAATTCTGAGTATCGATACTTTATACATGTGTATCGATACATTTTGCGTATAAATTGTTGAGAAGCATATTGTACTAAAATTATCGATACATATATATAAAATATCGATACTTGGTAAATACGCCTATTCTCATTATACTGGTAAAGTTTTACCCTTGACATTGTTAATTTACCTATTACTTTATAGTAATAAAGTAATTTACCTATTATCATTATATCGATGCCTATATAATAAATATAGATAATTTATATTTATTCCTATTATCATTAAACTGGTAGATTTTTACCATTTACATTATAAATTTACATATTAATTTAAAGTAATAAGTTTCGAAAGTCCAAGTATCGATACTTGTTATATGTGTAGCGATACTTTTTACGAACAAATTGTTTGAGATGCATATTGGAATAACAATATCGATACCTATATAAATGTATCGATACTTTATGTTTTACGCCCATTATCATTAAACCATTAGATTTTTACCGTGTACATTGTAAATTTACCTATTATTTTAATGTAATAAGTTTCGAAAGCCCAAGTATCGATACTTTTTATATGTGTATCGATATTTTTTATGTGCAAATTGTTTGAGATGCATACTGGAATAACAATATGATACCTATATAATAAGTATCAGTACTTTATGTTTACGCCTATTATCATTAAATCAATAGATTTTTACCGTTTATATTATAAATTTACCTATTACTTTAAAGTAATAGGTTTCGAAAGTCCAAGTATTGATACTTGTTATATGTGTTGCGATACTTTTTGCGTGCAAATTGTTTGAGATGCATACCGGAATAACAATATTGATACCTATATAATAAGTATGAAACTTGTACATTTTCATATTTTGCATACATTGTTTCGAAATTATAAAAATCGATACTTTAATAATATGTATCGATACATTTGACATGCAAATTGTTTTACAAGCATACTGGAATAAAAGTATCGATATCGACACAACAAGTATCCATATTTATAGAAAACGTGTATAAACTTATAATCAAAATATCAATATTTACATTAGTGGTATCGATACGTCCAGTTAAATTTATTGCATTTGACACTTATTAATTGTATAGACCTAAATATGTCTAACAAATAAATGTTGTACCCACCCTTCAACTACCACCTCCTAATATAATTGAAAGCACCACTGAAGCATGTTGTTTTATGAACATCTACTTCAACTTTTAACATTAAAATTTATCATCAACTCATCAAATTTGCCAAGATCATATTTACCATTTAATTTTATATTTTAAAATTAATATTGCCGATACTTGGAGTAGGTGTACAATACTTTAATAACTAGTATTTATATTTCAACTAGAGGTGTAAACGAGCCGAGTCGAGCTCGAGTATTGCTGAGCTCAACTCAAACTCGAAAACTTTAATAGTAAGCTCGACTCAACTTGAAAACTCGCGAGTTAAAAATTATCAAGCTCGACTCGAACTCGAAACATAATATTGAAACTTGACTCGAACTCGAAAAAGCTCAAACTAAAAAAAAATCAAGAGCTCGATTATAGCTCGAAACTCAAGCTCGATTCAAGCTCGATTTTGAGCTCGAACCATATGGCTCCGTGAGTTTTGAAGGGTGCTTCACTGCTACTTGTGGCTTTATAAACATGAGGAAAAGCTGTTAGCATGCTTTCTCAGCGATGTGAGATAGTGGAACTTGACTTATTTTTAGAGTTTTCACCTAAATTTCAAAACCTGAGGGGACTACACAAACCAAGATTTTTTATTTTTTTGCTACCATCTCCAAAATTAAATAAACATAAATTCTACTCTCATGGTACTAGATATATCAAATATTAATTTTTTATTACATTTATATATTTTATTAATCGTTCTCCAATTTAGAGAAGATATAACAACTGTTGATTACAGGTAGAACAAGTTGGTCTATTGTATTTCAGTTTTTCAACATGTTCCATGTAGATTGTATTATTTATTTAGGGATTTATATTCTAAGATTGAACTAAGTAAGCGGTAGTATGCATTTTAAATTATTTATTTTAATTTATTCATTTTTTTAGTAATGCAACTTATATAGTATGTAAACGAAAATTCATATCTTCAAATTTATGTTACCAAAAATTAATATTTTTGTTTCAAGTGATAAAAAATTTGATATCACTTTAAGTAAAATTTCAAGTTTAAATTCTTGCATATACAGAAATTCTATGTCGGGAGACGCGCTCATCAAAATCATATGTACGATACGGGTCCTTTCAAATTAATCTGCCACCTCTTAAAACCTATAAGACAATAAAAGAATTTAATTTTCGAATTATGTGGCTACATAAATAAAAAGAAAATATTTTAGGGTTTAGGGTTTAGGGTTTAGGGTTTAAAATTTAGGTTCAATGTTTATAGTTTAGGGTTTAAGGTTCATTACAAAAATATTAATTAATCGACTTGGTACCGATTTATGAGGTAAGTACAATATAATATATTGATATTAAATGTTCAAACCCTTGATATTTATTATATTTGAACCCGAAACCTCAAAATATAACAACAATTTAAAAAATTAGTTATTAAAAATATTATCATTAGAAATATATTAAATATTTGTCATTAGATAAATAATTTTTTTATTAATTTAAAATAAATATAAGAATATTTATTCAAAAATAATTTTTAACAATTTTCAATTTTTCTATTGTTTGGCTGTTTTTTCTTATTTTTTATTTTATTTTTCTACGTTGTCAAGTACTTGTGCGGTAAAAAGTTAAAAAAGAAAGAAAAAAATCAATCAATCACATGTAATATAACATGTGCTTAATTATATGAGCTTTTATTTTTCTTTTAGTAATATACAATGTAACAATTGAACTTGGGCTGGTTAATTAAAAAAATTAAAATTTGAGGGTAGTTGTATTATAAAATTTTTAATATATTTTCAAAATTTTATAATTATCAATAGTGTATTTTTAATATATTTTTAATAATGTAATTTTAAAAATCTAAAATTATAATATTACATTTTTTTGAAATGCTCACGAGCTTTTCGAGTCGAATATCGAGTAGCTCGTTTCGGCTCGTTAAGAACTCGAGTCGAGTCCATTCGATCCGAGTATTTATTGAGCCTTGATCGAGTCGATCTCGAGTAGCTCGCGATCTGTCTCGTCTCATTTACAACCCTAATTTCAGCAATGCTCAAAATTAAAATACAAATACTTGTAGTATGGTATCGATACAGAAACGTAAGTATGGATACAGAAACTATGCAATTTATGTTTCAAAATTAATATTGTCGATACTTGGAGTAGGTGTAGAATATTGTAATAACTCATTCATCTTCTATCAAATGATATGGAGAAATCAACCAACAATTCTTCGGAAAATCCATACTAATCAACCAACAACGCTTCAGAGATCAACTGTTGTGACATATTCGGAGCAATCAACCAACATGAAACTCCAGGAAAATATCGACCATCATAATTTTGAGGCACAAGCTAGAAGATTAGATATATGAAGAATGTCTTCCGGATTGAATCCATTTCATCCAGCTCATGAAGATAGGATAATAGTAAACCGAAACCGTCTAAGAGAAACATACCTGATGTAGAAGCAGATGCAAATTTAAAATCTCGAAGGGGATGCATCTGGTTCTCAAACATTTAAAGCATCAGAAGCATATCAGACTTATGATTTGGGTGGTAAAAAAACCAAAATTCTTGAGAATTGAACGAAACATCTTTTAATAATAATAAAAAAAGAATTGAATGATACACACATAAATAAAAAGTATCGGTATTTGGAATTTTGAAATCTATTACTTTAAAGTAATATGTAAATTAACAATGTAAACGGATAAAAGTGTTCGGTATAATGAAAATAACTGTAAATAACAAGTGGTGATACGTGTCATTTACACTATTTTCATTACAGTAGTAGACTTTTACCGTTTACATTGTTAATTTAGCTAAGTATCGATACTTTATACATGTGTATCCTTCAATTATTATTATTATTATTATTAAAAGTCGTAGCCTTCAATTCTCGGGATTTTTGGTTTCATTTGGTTGTATTTCCCGTATACCACCCAAATAACAAGTCTGATACATTTCTGATGCTTTAACTGTTTGAGAACCAAATGCATCACCATCGATATTTTTTATCTGCATCTGCTTCTACATCATGTATGTTTCTCTTTGACGGTTTTGGTTTACGGTTGTCCTATCTTCATGACCTGGATGAAATGGATTCGATTCGAAAGACATTCTTCACATATCTAATCTTCTAGCTTGTGCCTCAAAATTATGATGGTTGGGATTTTGTTGGCATTTCATGTAGGAAATAAACAATGAAAATTAGGATTAATCAATGCTAACATGAATATTGTGTAAGTTTATAAGAAAAGAATCTTACAAATGCAATTTGACTTTATAAACTCAACATTTATTAACTACTTCCTTATGATGGCATGTATCATAACATTTGACAGGAGCCTCACAGCAGCAGAACCTCCTGAGGCAATGGGCATGTTGTTGTTTGAAGGGAACAAAGCAAAAAAGCTCATATTTATAGTGGAGCTCAAATTGAAATTCAAATTCAAATTCAAATTGAGAACTGTATAATTGTTTCCTACTGTTCAAGTAACACGTGTTAACAGTCAAAAAGCAGGGAAATACACAACCAATACTATTTGAAAGCTGAGTTGATTCACAGAAAGAAATCAGTCAGGCGAATGGAAGATAAGACAAGAAAGTCACATACTATAATGGATTCTTTACAGTGTCCCAATTAGAATGGAATCTTTACTGTATCAGTCACATATTGTATTGTGGTTAGGAATATTAAAATACACGGTTATTGTTTGATATGTTTGAGTACATTAAAATTGAAAATAATGCATTATGTGTATGGATAAAAAAAATATACACACGATATAAGTAAACCAAACATACAAAACAATATTATACATAACAATCATGTCATCAATAAATAAATTAAGCATGTTCTAATTGTCCACCCACAAAGAAGTTAAACCAAAGAAAAAGGGTTATTTCTGACAAAGTCCGAAACATTAGGCGCATTCGACAAATTTTCCAAATACATACAAGATGTTTCTGCCTTTTGCTGTGGACATATATAAATAATTGAAATTAACAAACAAAACATGTTCAATAATGTAATAAGAAACCAATTTCGCATAAGTGACCATAAATTTGTGTCATACCTAAAGCATTGTCGTTCAAAGATAAAACATCAAAGGGATGTGGACATATATAACTGTATTGCTAAATAAATACATAAATTGTGAATGAAAAAATGTATCAACATATAGCTTAACAGAAAGAACATATGGAAAACATGTAACTTACTGTATTATAAATCATTTTTTCTGCTGAATCATCCACCAACAGTGTATTTCCCGGGTTGTATTGAGAAAACACATTCCAAACATCTTGCAGATCTTTATAGTAGGTTACTTCGTCCTTTTTTTCACTTTCCTTGATCCTGTTTATAGAAATAGTCAAACATAAATTTGTAGGAATCATAAACAAATAAAAGTAAACAACGTAAAAAACATGCATCTTACCCGAATGAATATAAAATGGTCAGACAATAAAGGTAGTTTGTCAAGTGCACGATCAATGTTATTCCTGAAATAATAACAATTACCATGAGAAACATCCAATTGTAAATTATCCATTTATCTATAGTAATTCAATTGCTTAACATGCTTACCTCAACTTCGAAGACCAAAAGGAAACAAAAAAGTTTTCTAAACAAAAATGAAGAAATTCATATACACTGGTCTCAATATAACATCTGTAACATGAACAAAATGACATTAAAATTATACGTTTATAGGTTAAAATAATGTATAAAAATAAACAAATTTAAAACCTTTGGTATTTTTTGAAAAGTAGGCAATGACTCCATTGACATAAAAAATGAAAAGTATTCTTACCGGTGGTGTTACTGACACCATATATTTGTTTGGATCTTCATCATCATCATATGTAATGTCCTCCTCTTCATTCAACACTTAGTTGTCCACCGTTGTTATAAGAAAAACTAATATATTTTACAACATATAAATGTTTAGAACATAAATAATGAATTATCTAACTAGTATAATGTTGTTGACGGAATTTGTTACGTAAGTTGGAGACTTCATCACACAATGATTAAATATTGGATCACATTTCCCGATTTGGTCATTAATGTGCCCCACACGAGAATCAAAATGCTCTCAAAAATTAACCATGTACTCCATCACTGACTTCATTGTAATATTCTCTTCAGACCTAGCCTCTTCCATCGAAACATCTTTCATCGGCTGATGGTTGTCATTGTCAATAGGGTCCAATTACTCTTTCTCTTGTTCTACTCCAATACCATCTTTTTTAGTCCAATCGGTATTTTCAATAAATTCGTATCCAACTTTAGTCATGGATAACATATCAATCTTCCGGGATAAGCGAACAAGGTAATCAAGCGAAAAATCCACTTCATTCTTCTTCAACAGATGGATAATGACGCATCTATATGGAAGTGAAATTATAATGAATTTACCCTTTTTGAAAAAACTAACAAGTGTCTCAAATATCAGTTGTGCAATGTTTGGAGCAGCTTTTGAGCTATACTTTGCTAACCACCAATAATCGATATCTCAAATAATGGAAAATTTTCCACCGGAAGGTCGAATAAACCAAGTGAGAATTTTATGTAACACTCTACCTCCACATCTAGGTGAATGTGGCTATTTCTATCCACACATTTAATTGTAGGATCTAAATCAGTTTCATCAGAATCCCCTTTATTCTCGACACATATACCCGCAACAATAGATTACAAATATATATATATATATATATATCCTTCCCCATTACATGAGTATTAATTTCAATGATGTTGTTCCTATTAGGCTCATGGTGGAATGAAACATTATTGTAGAACACTCGAACAAGGTTTGGGAAATATTTTGGTTCTATAACCAGAAATTCAAGCCAAACTCAATTTGTAAATATCTGTTTAAAATCAAATTTATATTTTTCATCAAACATGAAATCCATGTCAATAACACGTTCGGGACGAATATTTCTTGCTTTGAAATGCCGATAATTTTTTTCTCTTCATCGATTCTAAAGTTATTTGTATCAAACGACCTGATTTGATCAGAAGCTCTTACTTGAGAAGAAGATCTTGGTTGAGAAGAACTTCATCTCGAATGTTTTGAGCCATTTTTAGGTGTGAATATAGAGGTTGTTACATGAAACACAAGCACATTAAGAAACAAATATCGAATCCCTAAATCAATAAAACCCTAATTTAGGGCAAAATATGTATAAATTTACATGCAAATCTTATCGCAATAGTTGCAAGAAATGTCTTCAGTGGAGGGGATATTTAAAGAAGCTTGAATGGTGCAATTTTCGTGAACAATTGTATTCATCAGAGTAGAAGAGATATCAACCTTTTGGGAGAGCAACGTTTTGATTACAATTATGGAGGATTGATTCTTTTTTAAATAAATAAGACAAAAAAATGCGCCTACCGAATAAAAACAAAGTGTGACCTAATACTTGAACATCAATATCAGTTTCTTTATAGGTTAATAATATTGTAACCGGTGAAATATTCTTAACCTAACTGGTTAATTGGTTTAATATCAATACTTATGTTTGTGACTCATTATACCAGTAGATATTTACCGTTTATATTGTAAATTAACCTTTAGTTTAAAATAATAGGTTTCAAAATTCCAAGTATCGATACTTTATATATGTGTATCGATATTTTTTAAGTACAAATTGTTTGAGATGGATACTGTAATAAAAGTATCGATACTTTATGTTTACGCCTATTATCATTAGACCAATAGATTTTTACCGTTTACATTGTAAATTTACATATTACTTTAAAGTAAAATGTTTCTAAATTCTAAGTATAAATTCTTGTTATATATGTATCGATACTTTTTTTCCTGCAAATTGTTTGAGATGCATACTGTAATAAAAGTATCGATAGCTATATTAAAAGTATCGATACTTTATGTTTATTCCTATTATCATTAAACATGTAGATTTTTACCGTTTACATTGTAAATTTACCTATTACTTTCAAGTAAACGGTTTCGAAATTCTAAGTATCGATACTTGTTATATGTACATCGATACTTTTTTGCGTGCAAATTGCTTGAGATGCATACTAAAATAAAAATATCGATGCTTATATAATAAGTATCGATACTTTATGTTTACGCCTATTATTATTAAACTTGTAGATTTTTACTGTTTCAATTGTAAATTTACCTATTACTTTAAAGAAATAGGTTTCGAAATTCCAAGTATCGATACTTTATATATGTGTATCGATACTTTGTTGTGGGCAAATTGTTTGAGAACAAAACTAGAATAAAAGTATCGATACAGATATACAAAGTATCGATATTTTATGTTTACGCCTATTATCATTAAACCAGTAGATTTTTACCGTTTCTATTGTAAATTTACCTATTACTTTAAAGTAATAGGTTTTGAAATTCCAAGTATCGATACTATATATATGGGTATCGATACTTTGTTATGGACAAATTGTTTGAGATGCATAGTGGAATAACATTATTGATACCTATATAATAAGTATTTGTACTTTATGTTTACGCCTATTATCATTAAATTGGTTATTTTACCATTTCCATTGTAAATTTACCTATGACTTCAAAGTAATAGGTTTTAAAATTCCAAGTATCGATACTTTATATTTGGTATCGATACTTTGTTGTGGGCAAATTGTTTGAGAACTATACTAGAATAAAAATATTGATACGGATATAAAAATATCGATACTTTATATTTACGCCTATTACCATTAAACCGATAGAGTTTTACTGTTTACATTGTAAATTTACATATTACTTTAAAGTAAAAGGTTTTGAAATTATAATTATTGATACTTGTTATATATGTATTGATACTCTTTTGCGTGCAAATTGTTTGAGATGCATACTGGAATAAAAGTATCGATATTTATATAATAAATATCAATACTTTATGTTTACGATATTTTATGTTTACGCCTATTATCATTAAACCAGTAGATTTTTACCCGTTCCATTGTCAATTTACCTATTACTTTAAAATAATAGGTTTCAAAATTCCAAGTATCGATATTTTATACACAGGTATCGATACTTTGTTGCGGACAAATTGTTTGAGAACCATACTAGAATAAGAGTATCGATACGGATATAAAAAGTATCGAAACTTGGACATTTTCATACATTGCATACATTGTTTCGAAATTATAAAAATCAATACTTTAATAATGTGTATCGATATACTTGGCGTGCAAATTGATTTACAAGCATACTAGAATAAAAGTATCGATATCGACACAACAAGTATCCATACTTACATAAAACATGTATAAACTTATAATCAAAGTATCGATATTTACATTAGTGGTATCGATACATCCAGTTTAATTTATTGAATTGGGTACTTACTAATTGTACAAACCTAAATATATCATAAAAAAATAAATGTTTACCCACCCTTCAACTACCATCTCCTAATATAATTGAAAGCACTACTGAAGCATGTTATTTTATGAACCTTTACTTCAACTTCTAACATCAAAATTCAACATCTACTCCTGTTGAGACCATTGAACTTTCCTAAAACAAGCATACTTTTTTCGTACTAATGAACCATTATTTATGGACCATACTGCATAAGACGATGTTAAGTCGAGCGAGGAATGCCATGTAGTACTTATTGTTGATGAATCTAAAAGATTGGTTGGTCAGCTTTTTTTTTTCACGTGAGGAAGATTGGGGTTTTTACAAGGAATACGCACGAAAACATGGTTTTAGTGCACGTCAGGGAACAACACACCTTGATAGGGAAGGGAATATGAAGACACAAGAATTTTGTTGTTCAAAAGAAAGGTTTCGATCATCCAAAGTCAATAATGTTGATTGTCAAAATGCTCATAAGCCAGTCACAAGAAAGTCTTGGTGACATCAACAAATACAAACAATCAATCTTTTCAGGAACATAATCATGCATTGTGCACAACTGTTATGACACCATTTATGCGTTCAAATAGAGTTGTGAGTAAGACTGATGTGGATGAGGCAACAACATTGAAAGATATTGGTGTTGGGACTTCACAATTAATGAATTATTTTATGCATCAGGTATGGGGTTATCACAATATTGGATTTACACATAAAACCTCTACAATGCACTTCAAAGAGGTAAAGAAAAGGAAATCGTCAATGGGGATGTCAATACACTAATTGCTTACTTTGATTTTAAGAAACAATATGATGATGAGGTTTTTTATGACATGCTCAATAGATGAATCAAGGGCATTGCATAATCTTATTTGGGCTGATTCAAAATCGAGATCCGATTACACATGCTTTGGTGATGTAATTACGTTCGACACAATGTATAAATATAATTTGTATGGTCGACCAATTATTCCTATTATCGGTGTCAATCATCACCATAGCACAATAGAATTTTCTACTGCCATCCTGACGAAACATCCCAACCTTTCGAGTTAGTGCTAAATTTTTTTTTCAAGCCATGATGAATAACTCACCTCTTTTAGTTTTCACTGACGGGGATAGGGAAATGTAGAGGGCTATCAAATCTATTATCCCTTTTGCTAATCACATATTATGTTCTTGGAAATGCACAAGCTAACATTGGTGACCGCAAATTCACAACAACATTTCTATATACATGGCTTGCTGGTGGACAACAAAAGAATTTGATATTCAAAAGCGTTCAATTGTTTCATAATTCAATGTCGAAAAAAATCCATGGGTGATTGAGAAGGTAAATACTTGACACTTATAGGTACAAGCATATCTAACCAATCATTTATTTTCCAATATTCTCTTTACACAAAGGTGCGAGTCTATGAATGTTTCACTCATGATTGCACTGAAAAATACAAAGACATATGTAGATGTTGTTCGTGCAATTGAAGAAGGAATTAGTAAAATGAGTATCAACGAGTTGAAAGCATATTACTTAAGTTCCCATACAAAGTCCTTCCAGATCACAAAACTGATTCACCTAGAAAATCGTGCTGCTGAAATTTATACGTGCAAATCATTTCGTTTGTTCCAAGAAGAACTTCAACGAGAGACTTTATACCGACTTCAGGAATAGATTCAGTCCTTATCAGATGAATGTCAAAATTTTATTTTGATAAAGTACAAAGAAAAAACAAGAAATTTAAAATTAGTTTTAATGTCGGTACAAAAACCCTAACATGCTCGTGTAGAAAATTCAAGACCATAGGAATTCCATGTCGCCATCAAATTTACGTTTTGAAGCACTTGTAATACACATCTATGCCTAAGTCTTTGATTCTAAGTAGGTGGACTAAGGATGCGAAGACTTGTGCACAAAGTTTTGTTAACTTCAATGTACCCCCATAAGTTATGCAAATGGCACGGTTTGTTTCTCTACGTGCAATGTCAATTTGTTTATACTACATTGCATCAAAGACATATGCGTCTTTCATAACCGCAAGAGATGAGATGAAAAGACTAACGACTGAATTTGAACACTCATTTGGTTTGAAAGATTCAGTCAACTGAAGCAATGTCGTAAACAACGTTCGTGACCTTAAATGAAAACAAGGAAAGTGAAAAGAAGTACAAAAGAATAAGGTCGACAAGAAAATTAGGCAGTGTGGGTTCTACAACAATGAGGGACATAACAAACTAACATGTCCTCAAGTAAAGCTCAGTTTAGAAACAAGCACACATCCTACATCAACAGATTTTTTTGAAGACGGAATGGAAAGGTCATACGGTCCCGCGAATGAAGACAATGATGTGAGTTACTATGTCTATTTTACTATGATGTCTTAAATTTTCAATGCTTATTTATAATTTCAATCTTTCTATTACGTCTCAGAACAACAACGACATTTGGAATACTGCAAGTACCGATCTACATATATCTTAAATATCATAACACTTGGTATATATAAAAAACATATACAACAACCTATTGCTAACTTTGATAATCATATACATAATTTCATTCATATACAAAATTTGGCTTACATCATCACATATGTTTTTCCATGTGTCTCATGCAAGCAATTGTCAACGCATCTCTCCTTTTATTTTGATCGTGGCTTATGAGATCGTTTAATTTTATCATACGATCCCAATATCCAACAACCTATATTCAAATTGTCAATATGTTAACCACATCATTCAATCTACAACTTCTAACATTTTAATTGTAAAATAATTTTTTATTCCACTTACCAAATCTTCCATTGACCCTCTAGCAACGATCCCTTTTATCTGTATCATCACATAAATGTCGCAATCATGTCTGTTAAAAAATTGAATACCACAAATGTCAAATATGAAACCCTTATAAATTGCGCATTCAATTTATGCTCAAATTTCATACCCATTCAATTGTGCATTCGTTTTATGCTTCACAAAGTTGAAACCTTTCAATGGGACCTTCAGCTGCCCATATGCATTTACAAATATGTATTCCTTATTATATTTATCTAATATGGTAATCTGCATGAAAAAATATCAAGTTATATTACAAACAAATCATGCATTATAAATTATTGTTTCCTTTCGTACATACCAAATTCCTCACATCTTGCACTCTCTTTTTGGCCCTTGGCGTTGCAAATAGACTATCATAAACTGTTGCAACATGAGAAACGATATCCAACACCAACATATACCAATGGCTATGACTGTCATTTATTGTAATAAAGATCTATAATAAATGTCACAACCATTTTAACAAATTATGAAATTTCTTTATAAATATTTAAATACAAACCACCATTTACAATCATATGGTATCTCACCGTGTCACAATTCGTTAATTTCAAATAGTCTTTCAATATACACTCCCAAAAACCCGCAACATATCAACACTTGGCTTGTGTTCTAACACCATCGTCTGCATTTCCTCGACAATCATTATTAATTGAACATCATAACACTACTTTTCAATATTTATTAATTTAACTCACTGCAAAATTGTATGAAAAGTATGTAAGCTTCCACTTCCCCAATATCTTCTTCGAATTGTTAACCAATACCCAACCGACCAAATCAATAACCTAACAAAATTAATTACATAGTTACAACATATTCACTAGGTTTTAACAATTTATACTTTATACTTACCAGACCGCTAACCCATTCCATAGGTTTTAACGTTGCAATGTCAGATACTTTGGCGAATTGGTTTCCCAATTCGATTACAATTTCATTGTATAATAAATTTGGATTAATTTTTTGTCATGAAATATTTAAATATCACTTACAAATGAATATATATTACTGACCTCAATGGTAACCCACTATTCCATACATATTCACACATTCCACTTTCAAATGCACCAGTTTCATTTGGTATTTTTATTTTTTCAACCTATAATTTTGATTACAAATATTAGTCACAACACAATAATAAAAATCAAATTCAATTTTCTTTTATTCATCTTATCTTCTACTTTTTCTTCTTAGGAGCAGGACATTCTGAATCTAGGATAACATCGATTACATTCTCTGGTGTCCGCATAGCATTAACATCCTTCCTCCTCACTACATCCAACTTTTATTCTTCATCTTTTTTAAATTCATCATATTTTTTCTCCACATAACTCTTCA
The DNA here is from genome assembly GCF_006381635.1 of Hibiscus syriacus. Taxonomy (NCBI): domain Eukaryota; kingdom Viridiplantae; phylum Streptophyta; class Magnoliopsida; order Malvales; family Malvaceae; genus Hibiscus; species Hibiscus syriacus. Next base: position 2,145,151 of record NW_024063349.1, read on the forward strand.
TATATTTTATTTCAGCCCTCATTTTTCCCCTCATCGATTTGTTTTCAACCTTTCCTATCACCCCCCTTAAATTCACCCCTCAATTCCACCATTTCTTTCACCACTCCCCCACTTCCCCCTTAAGTCTCTCAATCGCCTCTTCGATTCTGGATTGTCTTTGCAAACAATCAGAAACGAACTTTTTTAGATCCACCAACTCAGACATCAAAATGTCAAATTTACTTACATTCTCTTGACCATAATCCCCCTACTAGATTCTCCTCTTCCTCCTTGCCAATAACCTTCAAAATTAAATTACAATATTAATACATTTTTTATAATCTTAATATTATATAATTACTTTTATTATCCTTTTTGCTTGCTCGGTCTTTCCAACTTCAATTTTACTATCACTCGAACTACTTGTTCCTTTTCCCATGCATGGATGCATGCCACTCCGGTTCTTTGGAATGTCGACACACTTGCACAATCAGACTAAAAATCCAACAATTCAACCTGCATTTATAATGAAATTTTATCATTTTTTATAATAACTATACTTAAAAGTTTTCTAACCCAACACATCATTCAACTCATTTACCTCTAAGATTGCTATGCACCCTTTGAAGTATGTCTAGCTTCGGCCATTTTGAAAGCTAATTATTGATTCAATCAATTTGTCATGGACATATTCAGCCTAATTCAATTCACCTTTCAACCATTCGTCACAAATCAACTTGATATTGTCCTTGCTCAGGGATGTATCACCCGTTGGACAAAGAAATATTCCGACAAGGTACAATAGTACCGGGCCTTCAGGTTATCCCCGTCATAAGCTTCACTTTTAATTTCCTCCTCAAGTCCAGCATATGTCATCTTGGGCTTTAAATCATATTTCTTGGCAGGTGCTTTCCAGTTCTTCGTCTTAATAACTTCTTCAACACTATTGCCTTTGTCTTCTAGCCCCAATATGACTACAACACATGAGAACCCCAGAGGAAATGATAATCACCATATTGAACTCTACATTTTTCTACATCAAATTCCTCCATCAATGATTGACACAATTCCCTCCAAATTGGTCGATCCCTCACTCCTATCAAAGATTTAAACCACATTTCTTTCAACACATGAACTTTATTTTTCATCTTCATGTCCAATTATGGAGTTCACTCTTTTAATGCTACACCTTTTCGACACTTCCTACATTTTTTAAAATATATAATGTTAGTGTTTTTATATATCGTTTATCACAGTATTAACAAGTTTAATGAATACATTCTTTTCATGTGCTTTCCTCCAAGCTTTATAGTATTGTCTATTTTTTTACAGTGTCACATACGGTTCCTTCTCAGCACCACTCATCAACTTCCATTTCTCCAAAACCTTATGTTTCACCTAAAATTAAGCATAAACGTTTCTTAATCAATAAATTAATGCTAAATAATACTCAATGTCAATTTTACTTTACATACCGAATCGATGTTATAATTATCAGCTTCCTTCATCCTTTGGCATTCAGTCATACTGTCAAGATTTGAAATTTGTAATCAATTTAAAGTTCTTAAATACTTTATTCCAATTACATTTTCAACAATAATTACACAAATACTTTGATACTTACTAGAAGTACATATATCCACCCAGTGGTTGCTTTTGATTTTTTTCATTGTTGATACTCTCGGGCTCCATTTCAATGTCATCTTCGCGAACAAAAATTGCAAGATCCATTAACTTCATTTTTCCTTCATATATCAGTTTATGAACATTCAAGCATAAAATCAAATCAAATCAAATACAAGTTACATACAGTTTATTCAACATACAAGTATCGATAACTAATCCTATAGTAACCGAATATACAAGTATCGATAACTAATCCTATAGTAACCGGGTTTTCTTTAAAGGAATGTGAATACTCTCCACTACAATTATCAGAACTTTTATACAACCTACAATAACAATTTCTACCTATAACATTATATAAAAGTATTTATATTTATTTTCTACCTAGAATATTACTTTTTACCTATAATCGGTCTCAAATCCTTCTTACTTCAAAAACCCTAAACCCTAAAACCTAATCCCTATTTTCAATATTGTAATATTAAAAAACTAGGGTTTTGACAACATACATTTAGATTCGATTGCAACAAAAAACAAACAAGTATCCTTTCAAAAACGTCTTGCTTCTATTTCACAGCAACTAATATGATTCGATTTCAAAAACTACGACCGTCTTCTATCTATTTCTCTGTTAGCAATGCCTTTGATATTTTAACCGGTTATGTTATTTATATTTAATCGTTACCATTACCCAAGTCTCAATACTTTTGCGTAAGGTATCATTACTTTTGAGACATTTTCATTTTTTCATTTCTAAAGTACGATAATATGATACATATAGCTATAAAAGTATCGATATCGTCAACATATTTGATAGCACTTTACCGATTTAGTCAAATTGAAACCGATTTTGTCAGATTTCAACATGTTATATTGTCATGTATCGATACATGTGTTTAAGGTATCGATACTTTATAGGCGCTATTATTCAATTCTTTTCAATTCCTACAATACCGATACTTTTGTACACATACTTATAAAAGTATCGATACTAGCAAGACTTACAGTAGCTCTTTACCAGTTTTGTCAAATTGAAATAGGTTTTGTCAAATTTCAACATGTTATATTGTTATGTATCGATACATGTGTGTAAGGTATCGATACTTTCGAGACATTTTTCTTTTTTCATTTCTTTTAAATTTCTGCAGTATTGATACTTTGGTACATATACTTATAAACGTATCGATACAAATTTCAACAATTCCGATAGCACTTTACCGATTTTGTCAAATTGAAACTGGTTTTGTCAAATTAAAATCGGTTTTGTCAATTTCCAATCGGTTTAGTCAAATTCGTTACATGTTTTGTCAAATTGAAATCGAATTTGTCAATTTCAACCTGTTATATTGTCATGTATCGATACATGTGTGTAAGGTATTAATACTTTATATGCGCTTTTATTGCAATTATTTTAAATTACTAAAGTATCGATACTTTTATACATATTCTTATAAAAGTATCGGTACATGTCTACTTTTAACCGGTTTTCATCACTTTCTTATATATTACTATATATATTGACACTTCTGTGCATGATATTGATACCTATCGATAAACAAAGTTTGTCGGTTGTCAAATTTTTTAATATTTCTTCATGTTTTTCACCTACATTATTATTAGTCAATATTTCCGATAGCGTTTCATCGACTTTGTTGAGTATCTTATTAAATTTCCGTTAACGTCATTTTTTAGTCGTATATTTGTCTGCCCTTTCCTGAGACAATCCTCTCAAACCTACCTTACAAAATCTTTTAAGATCAGAGCAAAAGAAAGAGGAGAGCTAAGCTAAGCTTTGGTCATTCATGGCGGAGAAGAGTTTCAATTATGTGATCGTCGGCGGTGGTGTAGCTGCTGTAAGTTCCATCCATCACTTCTCGCTCTTCTATTCCAATTTTTTGTTGTTCTTTACCGATAGCTTTGCTTTTTATTTTGGAATTATTGTCCTCGTCGTGTGTAATCTATCGTATTATCTTAGCAAACCTATAGATCCAATTTTGCTGTACTTGCTGCTAAAATATGAGCGGAAAAAAATGAGAACGAATCGGAAGCAAATCTGAAGCCTTAGATCGGTTAGTATTCATTTAGTCACTGAATTTTTTGTTGTTATGTTTTTTTTAGAATGGGTTTTTTATTGAGGCAAATAAACATGTTTCCGGCTTTTTACGTAATGTAATGCATATTTTTTCTGTTTTAATCGTAGAGAGTGTCGCCTGAGATTCAGAATCCTGGTTTGACTTTAATTTTACTTCTTTTTCCTGAAAATTTTATCTTTTGACTTTGTAGGGATATGCAGCGAGAGAGTTAGCCAAGCAGGGAGTGCAGCCTGGTGAGCTAGCGATTATTTCCAAGGAGGCGGTATGATTTTTTTCACTAATTATAGCTTTATGAAACCTAAACTGATTATATGAGTGATCGGGATTTAGCTCATCCTTCGATTGAACTTTTTTTTTCTTAAAAGAAAAGTTCCTTCTGATTTTACAACCTCTTTTGTATCACCATTTGAAGAAAGCAAGATATAGAAGGAATGCGAGGCCAATTTCTAGTTACTATATCATTGATAAACAGTACTAAGATAAATTTCAGTAGGATTGTTATTTTGTATTATTAAAGAGTTTGGTTTTTTAATACTATATGATTTTGTATTAATAAATATTTTAATCATTACATGAGAATGGATTTTGTTGTTCTATTAAGCAGAGCGTATCTTGAATTTTTTACATTTTAGATCAATATATGCATCTTTCTATTTATATCACTTACAATTGTTGTTTTGATTATTAATTCTTAGAAAATGCGAAAGAGCTATTGCATGATTTCGTTACAAAGTCTAAAGTGTAGCATTAATTTATTCTCTCGTTCTACTGTCTTCAAGGGGACCTTTTTCTTCTGGATGCTCAGCTTACCTTCTATCTGATTTTGTCAAAATCTATTGTAATAGAGGCCTGTGCCAGTGGCATTTACAGTACATGACACAACATAATTTGGTACTGTAGTAATTTAGTGATGCCCTGAATGGTTAAATTTGTATTGAATATTACCTGATTTTTGCTTTCTTATACATGAAGGTGGCTCCATATGAACGTCCAGCCCTGAGTAAGGGATATCTCTTCCCTGAGGGCAAGCTGTAACCCCAATACATTTTTTATATACTTATTTGCAAAGTTCAAATAAACTCCAAAATCGCATAAACACAATGGTAACTATACTTTTAGTTGCAACACTGATTTTTCTGTCCATCTTATTGGTTTGTTTACTGCATCCAATTTGGTGATTTGTTCTTTGCAGGAGCTGCAAGACTTCCCGGTTTCCATGTTTGTGTTGGAAGTGGCGGAGAGAGATTGCTTCCTGAGTGGTACAAGGAAAAAGGTTAGCAACATGTCTGTGTGGATTTGTTCAACGTGAAAATAGAAAATGAATTGCCGAAATAAAATAAATAATGGATCTGCTAAAATGGAATTTAACTAATTGTCATTGTTTCTTTAATAATCTCATACTCACTAATGCACTTCTGGTGTCCAAATGTTTGCAGGGATTGAATTGATCCTTAGCACAGAAATAATGAAGGCAGATCTTCCTGCCACTACTCTAGTAAGCGAAGCTGGAGAAAGATTCAAGTATCAAATTTTGATCATTGCAACTGGTTCCACAGTGAGTTACAATTTCCAGGGATCTCAACTGAAACATTAATGGCATTCCTGTAATACCCTAATTTTGTCCTAAAATTAAAAAGGGAACAAAATATAGAGATAAAATGTGTATTTTTACCTTTTTTTTTAATTTTGGGGCTTTAAAAGCCAAAAAGCCAGCAGAAAACCCCCGGTTTTGTAAGTTTAGAAACAGCATATAAAAAAAACACTGTCTCCTTCACGTTTTGTTCTCTTTTTTTTCATGTCTATTTTCTTTCTGTTTTTTAGCATAATACGTGAAATATGGGAGGATGTTGGCCTTGTTCGGTGTTTAGGGTGGTTCGAACGGTGATGTTGAGGTTTTGTTTGCCGGTTTAGGGTGTCGTTTTAGAGTGTGGGTGTGTGTTCGGGGCAGTTTTGGACTTTTTTTCTTTTCGGTTTTGCTTAGGTCTAAGGTTGACCACCAATGGTGGTGGTCGAGGGTTGGTTCTCACCGAATTACGGCGTTGGTGTGCGTTCGGGGTGACTCTCGGTTGAGGTTTTGTTGAAGATGGGAGAAGGTTAAGAACTTGGGGTTGGTTTAGATCCTTACCTGGTGGTCGGAGAGGCGAGTTACACCAAAATACGGTGGTTAAACGACGGTTAAAAAGTATCCTAACTATAAAAGAAGTGCATTTTCAAAGATCGTTAGTACAAAATGATGTGATTTTTCTTATAAAAATAATTATAATTTTTTGGGTTAAATAAACAATTTTATTCCATAAAAATATATTTGTGCTCTTTAATTTGTGTGCCCATTGCATTTATTATTTGTCATCATATTCTTATTTGTAAAGGCAATGTTGTTTTAGTTTGAGAGAATTGACAAGTTAGTATCCTAACTCTAAAGGGTAGCTACCTCTGTTGCTCTTCTCAACCTTAAATGACATCTTTTTAAATAAATTCGAATGAATAGAAGGATCATAATTTAAATATATTTGAGTTTGTAATTTCCCAACATTTAGATATCATATAATCGTTTAGATACTAAACTTGGGCGTTGTGAAGTGCTCACCTTTCCCACACGTAATCGACTCCTGAACTCTTAAAATGAATTTTTGTCAAACGCAAACTATTTTTTTTATCTTTTAATATTTTTTCTGAACTCATTAAAATGATATTTTAGGTATTCAACCTACCTAACTTAAAGGTTGATGGCGTTTCCAAAATCAAATTGCTTCAAACCTAAATTTCATCGTCTTTCCCCGAATTAATTTTTAAGTCTAATGAATCCCCGAGGGAGACGTAATGACAGCTTGGCGACTCCACTGGGGACTTTAGAGAGTTAAGTCATAAACGATTATACGTTGTTTTTATTCTTGGGAATTACAAACTTAAATTGCATTTAATTTATGATCCTTTTGTTTATTTTTGAGTTTCAACATATCATGCATTATTCTATTTTTAACTAATTGATTTTTTATTTTATTGGTCTTCAGATTTGAACAGATTTTTTTGAACTTGTAAAAGTGTTGTCTTTTGTCATGTTTTTAAAGGTTTGTGAGTTTCTCCTCACACACAACACATGCATTTACATACCATAAGCTCACTTACGAGCTTTGTCCCTTTTAAGTTGAGGTGAAAGCTTAGCTACGTGAGATAACTTGTTTCTCTGCATGGGTTTTAGCAAGTAACCTTTGGGGTTCATATACCTTATGTATACGTGAGATAAATTGTTTCTCTGCATGGACACAAGGGAATGTATCCTCTCGAATTGAACTCGATTTGTATGTGTAATGGGTCAGGGTTGAGGGTTTGGTAGCTCAAGGAGGTACTGACATTAAGGATAATTCGAGTACCCTTTCCCGTTAGAGCCTAAACCATGCATGTAGTGAACCATAGAACGATCACCCTAGGTAGAGCCATGCAGAACCTCTATCCATTAGAGGTGCCAAAATAGGTGTACACGAAGGAGGAATGACTGTAAACCTTTACCTTTTGCTTTAAAATTCATAGAATAATTTTTTTCGAAAGTTGTGAATTAGATACCATGTGGTTAGGATCAATTTCGTGAAAATAAATCATTTTGGGTAGAAAGCATGTCTGGGTAGGATTGCTATTTAATGAAAGCATGTTCGGGTAGATACCATGATTGTGTAGGTGTTATATTTAAATAACATCTTTTTAATTCTATCGATTATCTCACATGTACTAACTCGCTTTTTTATTTTTGTGTCATTTTCACATTTTTTTTGCATTGCATTTCATTAACATGATATAATGAGAAAGTGTTGATCCGCAAGAGGATATTTAAGTGAAAATTTTCATATAGAGAGATAAAATTTTTCAATCAAATAGTCACGTACACAGACATGCACCTATGGCTAAAAGAAGTTCAGAGAGTACAAAAAAGAGATTTGCTTGAAGATCATGCAACATTCAAGACTGGAAAGATGATCCATTAAGCTAAAAAGTAATCCAATAGTAGAGTCTTATCTATGATCGTTCCATCGCTAATATCCAAGGAGTGACTCGTGATTCCAGCACTGCAGGGGCATTAACTGAGTTAGGTTATAACGCTTGAGGGACAATTTTCAAGGACGAAGCTCCGAGATGAAAAATCGGCCCAGTTTAGACTCAGTGTCCAAGCGAAAGCATGCCTGTAAAATAGATATCTTGTAATGTGAAGACTTTTATCTCTGATGAAAATTATTCTATGATATTCATTGTAGTGATCAACATTTTTTGCATCTTCATTTACATATTTACATTATGTATTGCATTTATTTAAACATTTTCACATGCATTATTCATGAAAATATGTCGATTAATTCATGGAGAATTCAATTGAAGTGGCCTTAATCACGCGATGTCATAGAAGCAAATTTTGAAAAATTGAAGGAATAATTGCAAGAGAATTTATAGACAATGCAACAAGATTGGGAAATTGGCTGGGCTCAGTCAAGAAAAAGGAAAAAAAAGTATGCCTTTTCATCCATGGAAACCTCTGAACGTGTGATGATACATGATCTACAACTAACTATTTCACCTGATAAGCTTCCCAAAGGCCAAAAGAGGCTCCATATCGTGAAGGCTATAATGCTGATGCCATATGTAGATATCACATAGGAAGCTCATGACGTTCCATTGAGAATTGTGGGACATTGAAGCTAAAGGTCTAGAAACTGATTGAATCGAGGGGCATGGACATTTAAAGAATGATGTGACATTCCAATGCTAATCAAGAAGAGATCATTGCATCTACCAGGAAGCTTTTTGCAATTACATTAAGAACATTGTTTTGTTTGAACTCGTTTATTGTTCTGTCTTTAATATTTGCTTAAATATTTTTAATCTTTTAATGATTGAATTTATGCTACCTTCTAAGGTTGAATAATTGAACGAGTTTTAATCTTGTATTTCTTCGAATATCAAATGAATTACATATTCTTTTAGTTCTTCGAGAATTATAGAATTTTGACATATGACCAGATTAAACCTTTCTTATACCATCCAAAACCAAAAATAAAACCTTTAGATTCTTTACCTGGAATAATTCATGGTCACTACCTAAAGACTAAATTTTGAAATTACCTTTCTTCAAGACTTTGAAATATTGCCTTTATATTTTTTGAGACACAAAAAGTCATACCCTTACCTTTCGTTGAGACAATAAAGTCACACCATCGTCTTCCTAGGCGTAAAATCAACATTTTTCTACCACTAAAACCTGAAGTCATTGAGTACAAGATGCTCATTTGAACGTGAACCTTCCTACAAGAAGAAACAATGTGGCACATCTCGAATCAAATTCCTGAAGATGAGCCTAAACAATTGAGACATGCTAGAAGAAGAAATCAGGAAAATAGAGGAAATTAATTCAAGATAATTCTATCATGCGTTAATTACATTGTTTTCATATGAATAAAATTAATCCTGAAAATCTATCCCCTGGGGATTCCTCTTTTGCAAAGACTTCTGTGTATGAAATGATGAACGACTTTCTTTCATTATCCTTTCACAAAACGAGAAAATATATATCCATTGTGTCCCCATTTGAGCCTAAATTATATTTTTTTATTTAACCCTAACCAAGGATCACTCTCCACACTGGGGGCAAGATGAAGGAAATATGCTCGTACGAGTGAAGACCATCAATCCAGATAAAATACATAAAGGTGAACCAAATACAAAGTGAAAAGATCAAAACAAATCAAAGAGAAAAATAAGGCAAAGAAAAAAACAAAAAAGAAAGAAGAAAGAGAGAAAAAAAAGATAAGAAGCACATGCAAAGAGTCCCTTGAGTCAAATGACGCATCGAGCTTCAAACCATAAAATTGATCAAGTACAATCATTTCAAAATCAATTCACCAGAAGATCTTATAACATCAAGAAAATAAAAGCATACAAGCAGACTCAAATCGAATAAGACAAGAAAACATCAGAATGGATTGATCATTGGTTTAATTACCCTTAAACACTTGTTTGTGTCAATTTATCCCTTTTTTCATAACAGTGAACCATAGCCTACATTACGTGCCTTAAAAGTCCCTTATAATCATACATGGATTTCTAAACAGAAGAGACTATCTTCATATTTCATCCCGCCCGTCAGGATTAATCTTTTATTCACAAAAGGTTTTCTAAAATATTTAACACATCTTGAAACCAAAGGAGGATTCGAGTTGAAAACCTAAAAAGGCGACTCGAATATAAAAGATCGTACAACTGTTGTATAGGAGGTGATCTCACAAATCCCTTGACAAAACATCGTACAACCTGAATGTGCTCATGAGAGCTGAGAGTTCCAATAGATAAGCACAGAAGCTACTCCATCATATCAGTGAACATCAAAAAAATGAGAATGCCAAACATTCGACCAAAGACAACAACCTGAGACATCTTATCATTTCCTTACTTAACCCTATCTCAAAGTTAGCATTAATCTTGACACTTATCAAATATATATAATTTTTTGAAGGATGAAAAGTGTAATTAATTCTTTGATATCCAATGAACTCTTGTTTTATGATTTATCTCAATTGTGAAACCTAGAAAGGGGTAATATTTTTTCAAAATATTTTATTAAACATTTTTCAAAATTATTTTAATTGATATTTTCAAAATTTTGAAAAAAAAAGAAAACATTTTCAAACAAGACAATCCCTTTGGAGTGGGTCTTGATAATTTTCACATGTCTCCCAGACACAAAAGCTCAAGCTTAGAATCAATACTAGAGCAAGAAATGATAAAGTTTGGGGCATTTTTTAAGGCCCATATCTTCCAGGAAGACAATATCATTGAATTGAGAAAATATTTATTTTTAATGAGGCAGAAAGGCGTGAAGGCCGAAAATGACGAAGTAGAGATTGTGGAGCTTGCTATATATGATTTCTTTCTCCATCATCACAACATACAGTTGCATTATTCTGGTGATTTCCATGCATTAATGTTGGCAAGCCAAAACGTCTCACTTATATTCCCACTGAGTTTTGTTATTTGATACCCTTGTAAAGCTATACAAAAGCTCTGAACACCATACAAAGAGCTTCCCTGGTTGAAAAATCTAGGCAGAAGCCATATGAAAGGATGAATAAGTTACCAAAAGTTTTACGAACCAATAACTATGGCACTGAACTAATGATTTGATCATATAGGGTTTCTAAATTCCAATGTAGCTCAAATGAAAGGTCGTGTTCTTCCTATGCCAAGGTTAAAAGTGATGAAGTTTTCTTTCCGTGGAATGAGCAATGAAATCTTAACAGCAAGAAACTAGTGGATTCAACTAAGATTGATCGATGGTCTGTCGTTAACTTCTCAACACGATGTTATACAAATAGTCTCATTCAGGATTCAATTCATATATATCCTCTATTCAAGGCGATTCAAAAGCCCAATCAGAGCAAACACTACTATCTTGTTGAAAGAATTTGAAGAAATGATCAGGGAACCCCAATCTAAACTTCCTGAAGCTCCATAGTTCCTCCTTTGTGTTTTACCTGATAAGAAAAATTATGATCTTTATGAAACTTGCCGACTTTGGCATAGTGACATAGTCTAAGGCTCCAACTAGGGTTAATGATCAATACCTTACGAATTTGCTTCTAAAAATCAATGCAAAGCTTGGAGGACTGAATTCGATGTTAACAATTGAGCAAATTCCTTCAATTAGTTGTCTCTAAGGGTCCAACTATCATCCTTTGCATAGATATGTTTCATGGTTCTCTAGGGCAGTATGATAATTCATCAATTCTTGTGGTGGTCAGCTCCAGGAAGTGGTCTTTGATTTCCCGTTACAGGGCAGCTGTGCGTACACAATCTCCAAAAACATCTGGCAGGGATGATGATGGTATCATGAGGGAAGCTCTATTGGATTTCTATACAAGTCTGGACAAAGGAATCCAAATTTTATCAGGGGAAAAAATTTACTGGGGCAAGAAGAAATCGACACAAGTCAAAAAGTGCAAGAGTGCACGATGGAGCAAATAAAAAGTGAAGACAACCAAATTAGGGATAGAATAAAGAATGTCCATGCAACAATTCCCATCACGTATCAAGAAAGAAATAAAAGTTTGGTGATGAGTAGACGTTCTCAACACGAAGAACAATGTCATCCACAAATTTGACATCCTGAAGTGAACGATCAGATCTTCCAAAGGCAACTAGATCTCCTCAACATGCAAGAGCAGACTGTTTGTTACCTTAGAGATTGTTTCTCCTGAAACAAAGTTTCGTCTCGTTTGAGATAATTTTTCCTGAAATAAAATTGATCTCACTTGAGATTGTTTTCTCTAAACAAATTTCATCTCGCTTGAGACAGTTTTCCCCAAATTTTGAAATTGTTTCACTTGAGATAGTTTTCCTAAAAACTAATTTCGTCTCGCTTGAGACAGTTCCCTTAAAACACAAAAATTGGAAATTATTTCACTTGAAACAAAATTGATAACATTTAAGATTATTTTTCTTAAAAACAAATTTCATCTCGCTTGAGACAGTTTTCCCTTAAAACGTAAATTTTGAAATATTTCACTCGAAACAAATTTCCTTCCACTCATTTATTTTCATTCAAATATTTGACAGGAATTCAACGTTAGTAAAGACTTCGCTTCACAATTCCATGTCGAAGAAGAAGATTCCATTTCAAGTCAATCATTGGCAACTATGACTAGCTCTTCTCAACACGAAAGAGTAATGCCATTTCCAAAGACAAATTATCTCCTAAAACGGCTAGACTTCTTCAACACGAAGGAACAATATCGTCCACCGACCAGATCTTCTCAACGTGAATGAGTAATGTCATCCTCAGACCAGATCTCCTCAACGCGAAGGAGCAGTGTCATCCTTAGACAATTAGACTTCCCAACGCGAAGGAACCACATTGTCTCCAAATTACCACTACAAGAAATTTCTATTATTGTAACAAATTTATTTTTTTTCAAAATTAATTTTGTCACTATTGGTAACTTTTTTGTGACAATAAATAATTGTCGCATTAGATTAATAAAGATATAAAATTATGATAAAAGCTAAAATCGTCATAATAATTTATCACAATTAGCAAACATGTGTAAAATATGGTGATAAAATAAATTTTATTACGATTTTTTTATCACAAATGTTTCCCTCCAATTTTTTGACGCCAAATTAAAAGCATATAATGACAAATTTTGCAACTAAAAGTTTTAGTAACTAGGTCATAAAAAATTGTCACAACAAATAATGAGATATAAATTTGTTGTGACAAATTTTGTTTGTGATTATATATTTTAATTATAGTGATAAAATGTATAGTCACAAATGATTATCTCGAATTTTGTACAAAAACAAAATCATATAGTGACATGATTTGTAACTATAAACTATAATTATTTTTACAAAAAAAATTGTCACAACAAATAATGAAATTCAAATTTTTAGTAAAAACAGTGTTCGCCATTATATGTTTTAATTATAATGACAAAATATATTGTCACAAAGATTTCCCTCTATATTTTTTGCGCCAAAAAATGTCATATATTGACAAATTTTGTAACTATAAGTGTTAATAATTATTACAAAAAAAATTGTCACAAACAAATAATGATATTCACATTTTTGTGACAAATTATATTTTTAGTTATAAATTTTAGCTATAGTGGTAGCATATATTGTCATAACTATTTTGTCCACTTTTTTTATTTCAAAAGTTATATTAACAATTTTTATAATTATAATTTATAGAAAAAATTATCACATCAAATAATAAAATTGTTTTTTGTAATTAATTATTTTTGTACTTATATATTTTAATCATTATAAAAAATATACTATCAGAATCATTTCTCTATATTTTTAGTGTCAAAAATGTTATATAGTAACAAAATATATTGTCATAAAGATTTTTCTCTATATTTTTTGCGCCAAAAAAGTCATATAGTAACAATTTTGTAACTATAAGTGTTTATAATTATTACAAAAAAACATTGTCACAAAAAATAATGATATTTATATTATTGTAACAAATTATACTTGAAATATAAATTTTAATTATAGTGATAACATATATTGTGATAAATATTTTCCTCCAGTCAAGAAAAGCTTAAACAAGCATAGAACCTGAAGACAAAGAAAATGAGATATGGGGAAAGGAAGGCTCAGATTCACCTTTTGTCAGACAGGTAAAAGAAACAAAGTCGGTGGCTGCAACAAACAAGAGTTGCCTCGCCAAGCAACAACCTTTTGTAATACCTTAATTTTATCCGGACGATTTAAATCCGTTGAAGGCGGTCAAGTGTCAGTTTAAAGACGTTCACACATGGTCGTCAAATTGGTTCGAATGGCTCGTGTTGAGTTAATCGATTGACGGAATCGGCCAAAAGGGGGTGAATTGGCAATTAAAATTTTGTGGAAGCTTTTGCAGAAAATTGAAAGTAATTGCACAACGATTTAGAGTGGTTCGATTTTATCAACCAAAGTCTACGTCCACTACCTTAGCTATCCACACTAAGGATTTTCCAACAAATTCACTAATTTGTTCTTTCTTTTGAGGCCAAACAAATATACCCCAATTCTTGAGAACACTCTTTTCTCAAAGAGAAGATTACAAATTTGCAAACTTACAAGAAAAACCTCACAAGGCAAATATGTTTGCACAATTCTAGAACAAAGAAAGAACACTCAAGAATAAATAAAATTGAGCACAATAAGTGTTCTTGAAAGCAAAATGAATATTGAATGAAAAATAGGCTTGAAATGCTCAAACTTGAGGTTTGATGCTTTCTCTTTGATTCTCTCTTGATTCTAATTGCTTGATGTTTCTTGTTCTTAATCAATGGCTTCTAAGCATACTTAAATACACCTTGAATCACTTCTGAACGTTGGGGATCATTAATGAAGTTATTGGAGCCGTTTAAGTGTGAAAACAATTAATATTTCTGCTTGGAGTGTGGGGGGAATCGGTACCCTTCATGGGGAATCGGTTCCCTAAGTGTAAAATTCAAATATTCCGACCGTTGAACAGTGGGGGAATCGATACCCCCAGGGGGAATCGGTTCCCTCCGAGCATTCTGTTTTTCTCGGAGCAAAACCATTCAGGGGGAATCGGTACCCCCTTGTGGGGGAATCGGTTCCCTTTGGACAATCTGAAATTTTTGGCTTTGAAATGGTTCGAAATATTTTGTAAAATCGTTTTGAAATTATTTTAAGTTTAAAACTTAATTTTACACTTGAGTAAGGATTAAAAATGACATTTGAAATATTTGGAGTAATACTTTGATATTCGAATAATTATATCGAATATACTTAGAAAATCTTTTTGGAAAATCTTAAAATTCATTTAACTTAATTTGTTATATCGAAATATCAAAATGTTTTCAACAATCTCCCCCTTTTTGATATAACAAAACATTTTAGTAATTTAAGATTTTGAAATCAAGTTTTGAAATTACTCCTCCTTACTCTAACACTTCTCCCTTTTAAAAACACAAACATTTCTCCCCCTTTTTGTTAAATCAAAAAGACTTTTAAAAGATTTTAAACAAGGTTTTGAAATCATTTAGCCAATTGATAACTAAATATAGCGTAAGCTGCTAAGATCATAATCAAGAGAAAGATTAGCCATTAGTTCCATAATTCAATATTCATAAACAATGTGAAATGACAAAAATTGGTCATAATGCAACTAATATGTAAATGATGCAAAAATAAACATTAAGCTCAAAATGAAAGTGAAAATCAACCAAATATATAAGCATGTAAGTTCAAATGGCCAATTATCCAACAAATTCAAACACCCAAAATAAAACAATCCATCAAAATGTTTCACAATTAAAAGTTCTGAGTTCGGGACGATAAACCCATTGACCCAAAGACCGAGTTTGATAAACAAATTACTAAGGACAGCTCACCTGGGCGAAAAGAGTTTTGGGCTTTGAGAAATGTCGAACGTTTATTTGGGTTTAGTAACCATACATTTTTATGATTGTATTTTAAAGCCGAAACATGGGATACCCAAATTAAGTACCAAATTCAAATGTCCATTTACAGTCCATTATACAAAATACAACCGAAATTAAATTTTCATTCCATATTTAACCCTTCACCCACTTCAAATGTAATCAATCCCATACAATTTCAAGACCCAAATACTAGCCCATACAAACCCCAAGCCCGTCTAGCCATCATCAAACTTTTGTGAGATAGGGCAACTAAAAGGGGGGACTCCCATTCTCAACCAATCCAGGGAGAGCAATAAAAAATTCTCACATTCTCTCACTTCCGCTGGCCATAAAAGAAATTGGAAGTATTTCGATTAAGGTTCAGATGCAAAATAATAATTTTTCAACCGTCTATGGCTACCTCAAGGTAATCAGCCGAAAGATCACCAGAGCGATGGAGTTTACTCTTCCCACCACGACCTCATCCTCCACTTCCGCCACCTCCGCGTTCTCGCTTCACAATCCTCGCATCCTCATGCAACAGCAACAAGATATGTCCAACCGCCATAACTCTGTCTCACTCGTCTCCGTGAAGCTACAAGGGAAGTGGAGGAACTCCGTCAAGTGAATTTAGTGGAAAGAGGAACTCGACAACAACCACGGCCCGATGGCTATGGAAAGAGGAGGAATGATGGAGGAATATTAGCAGTATACTTAGAAGCTTCCTGAAGATGAAGCTGTTATAACAGCTAAGGTTGTTAGCAAGTTAGTTTTGGTTAGTTGTTCAGTTAAGGTGGTTGTATTAGCAGCTGATACTGCTAAGAGTAGTAGTATATAAGGAGCACCAATCTTATACTCAAATACACGTTTCTCATAATAGTAATATTCAGTCTATATTCTTCTGTTTACCTCGCTTCCAACATGGTATCATTCACCAAACGATCCTGACTTTATATTTTTTTCTTCCGCTGCATGGAAGAGGAGGAGAATATGCCATCGGCAACGGCTGCCTCCACCATCGTCTCAGTCGAGTCCATAGTCCAGCCTACCACAATTCAGAAGAAACGATGGGGAAGCTATTGGAGCTTTTACTGGTGTTTCGGATCTCATAAGAACAGTAAGTGAATTGGCCATGTTATCCTTGTCCCTGAACCAGTGGCACCTGGAGCTGCAGTTTCAACTGCTGAAAATGTAAGCAATCTGACTGCCATTGTAATGCCCTTTATCGCATCTCCCTCATCTCCTGTATCATTTCTGCAATCAGATCCTCCATTGTCACCCAATCAGCGGCTGGATTGCTATCCTAACTGCCCTTTCCGTTAACACCTACTCTCCTCGTGGACCTGAATCTATTTTTTCCATAGGCCCTTATGCACATGAAACCCAGATAGTCACACCACCTGTATTCTCTACTTTGACAACTGAACCATCCACAGCTCCTTTTACACCCCCTCCAGAATCTGTGAAGAAACTGTTTGTGGAGCGAACATGAAACTATGGGATTCCGCTGTTTGTGGAGCGAACAGGAAACTATGGGATTCCGGAGCTGGAAAGGGTTTACAGTCGTATAATGAAAGGCATTTTTGAAAGTAAGGAGAAAGGTTCTGGGAAGATGTTGAACAGGATCCAATTTCTATACTGGTGCCAATAGCAAGGTCATCACTGTTATTTCTGCAAAGTAGTATAATTCTTTTGTGTGTGTAAACAGAAGTTTAATTTTGTATTCATTTTGTTGCTTCTATCCCAAAGTGTCATGGGACTTGAAAGCTTCACAGCCAAGAGTCCATAAAAAAATATGTCAAGTAACCTTGTAAAAGAGGGTGAAGAATAAAGAAATGAAGGTGAATAAGAAGAACGAAAGGAAGCATCAGCATTTTCGATTCAAAGTGAACGGAAGGAAGCATCGACACTTTCGATTCAAGAAGAACGAAAGGAAGCATCGACACTTTCGATTCAAGTGAACGAAAGGAAGCATCAGCACTTTCGATTCAATTGTTCATTTTTTTCATCAAGAAGGTTGAATGTTAGAAATTAGTTGTAATTAGTTTTTTCATCAAGCAACTTTTGAAATGTTTTGTGACAAGATTAGAGTGCAAGTCTGTTCACGATCAGAAGAGGAGAAGAAGAAGTAGTAGAGGGAATGTTAGCAGTATACTTAGAAGCTTCCTGAAGATGAAGCTGTTATAACAGCTAAGGTTGTTAGCAAGTTAGTTTTGGTTAGTTGTTCAGTTAAGGTGGTTGTATTAGCAGCTGATACAGCTAAGAGTAGTAGTATATAAAGAGCATCAATCTTATACTCAAATACACGTTTCTCATAATAGCAATATTCAGTCTATATTCTTCTATTTACCTCGCTTCCAACAGGGAAGATGATGAAGACAGGGACCCTCTTATGATAATGGTTGATGGAGATGCCTCTGTCTCACTCGTCTCCGTGAAGCTACAAGGGAAGCAGAGGAACTCCGTCAAGTGAATTTAGTGGGAAGAGGAACTCGACAACAACCACGGCCGATGGTTATGGAAAGAGGAGGAATGATGGGGGAAGATGATGAAGACAGGGACCCTCTTATGATAATGGATGATGGAGATGCTAACCAGGGAATGGAGGAACAGGATTGGGGTGAAGGAGGAGGGCAGGTGGCGGATGGTGAAGGGAAAGAAGGGGGTGAAGTAGCGAAGTTAGGCTCTGCTGGCAGCGGAGGAGGGAGCGTGGTTGTGCCGAAAATTGGGTACAGTAGTCATGGGTTTCATCCGTTGCATTCTAAGTTTAAGGTCAGTGTGTTATCATGTTGATGCTGTTGTTGTTGAATTAAACAATATGGAAATAGACAAAAGTTGCGGTTTTTGTTTGTCATATGCTTCGAACTTTTGATGAATGATTAGGAATTCACTTTAGTTATTGGTTTGCAAACTTTCTACAGAATTAATGATAAATACGGACAAGTGGCAATATTTGAGTGGAAATTATATTTTGATTTTTTTTTTTTTGCTTAGCTATTATGTTTGAATGTTGAAGATCATAAGTTGCAGTCAGAAATCATTGTGTTTATATCCTTGAACTAAACCTTCAGTCTTTTGGTGAGCCTATGATGGCACTTGTGTTAGGCCTATCGATATTAAACTAAAGATTGCTTTACTCGAAATCTCACTTATTGATCCAAATTTCCTCGAACTGTTGACTATGCCACACTAACTTGTAAGAAAGGATGATTCAACTTAGCAATCCCTGATCTTAAACATGAACCGGAAACTTAAAAAAAGTTTTCAACTTAGTACTTATTGTTGAAATTTCTGGGCACATTAATTAATGGTTTCAATGGTACAACCTTTGCAGACGTTGTACAAAACTACAACTATAGTTCATGCATTTGTTGGCATAATATGTGAAGATATATCTGTCATTCTATTGATATTCCATGCATCTCCTACACCAATAATTCTCGGTAGTAGTTGTTGAAAATGAACAATTGTGTTAAGAACTCTTTGTCAAGTAATTTTTGCTCAAAATAAAATCTAGATGCTTCTGCAAAGAAAAGGTGTAAACAACCTATTGGTAAAAGATGTAACTATAGAAACATTATAGTTAAAGGTACAATGTTTCTAATTTGCTTAAAAAAAGTATTTGTTTCTTCGATTTAGATTGATTCAATAATGTACAATGTATGTTCGCTTAAGAGTTTAGGGATTTTATTATTCTTTTTCCTGTAGGATTACGGTGAACAACACGAGGCAGTTGAAGTTATTCAGCAGCGCAAGGATTAAGTGATCATAGGACAATTTCTTTGGTAAAATCATAGTTACTTTTCTGGATCATCTATGATTTTTGGTAGTAAACAACGGATTAACATGCTTGAGAATTTTTTATTTTCGAAGTCGTTGCAATGTTGAACAGCTTGGTGTTTCATATGCATGCAACTATGATGCTACTGCCTTTATTTATTTATCTTTCTCGATATAGTAAAACGTTCGTTTGAGTTTGCCATTATAAAAATTGGGTTTGAAATTCAATCTCGTTTTTAAAACTTGAGTTTGATTTTATTCGATTTCAAGTAAGGTTGGTAAATATTTATTGGATTTGTGAATTGTTTTAGTAAACATGATTACGAAATAGTTTTTGTTTTTGATGATAAATTAGGCTAACCTTATACACACCTACATACAAAGATACTCGTTTGTAGATACTCGAACTCGGATCACCTAATAAGAACTGCATATCCTTTACCCGTTTTCATTGGTTAGATCAAAATGATGTCTTTTAAAATGTTATGGATATAGCATAGGCCCAGGCTCATACACAAGGCAGTTTAATTGTTCGAGTTTTTGTGTGAATTTGCACTGTAGAAAGATTTAGGGAAAACTATTTTCTTTTGTTACTCTCCTATTATTTGGTTTCTATTTTGGACACTAAATTATTATTTTCAAGGATAAATTACGTGTTTAGTACTGAAACTAAATAATTTCGATTGTAACTAAATAAATTTGTAATTAAATAGAGGTTATTTTTGTCACAATAACATAGTAAATTTAGTCAAAAATAAAATTTTATGCCAAATTTATTTTGTCACAAAATTTTGTTAAAATAAAAATTATGACAAATTTATTTAATCTAAAAAATAATTTATAACAAATATTAATTTCACATCATAAAAAATTGTAACAAGTAATATTCTTTCACAATAACAAATTGTAATAAAATGATTTAGTCACAATAATACGTTAAATTTAGTCAAAGTAAAAAGTTATGTCAAATTTATTTCGTCCTAATATTTTGTCAAAATAAAAATTTTGACAAATTTATTTAATCAAAATAACAATTTATAACAAATATTAATTTCTCATTATAAAAAACTATGACAAATAATAATCTTTCACAATAATAAATTGTAACAAAATTATTTAGTCACAGTAAAAGTTATAAAAATATTTAGTGAGGAAATAAAAATAGTGAGAAAATAAATTTTGTAGTATGTATTTTTGTCACGAAAACATTTTTTATTTAATATTATAATTTAACTTAATTGTGATGAAATTTACTTTTTGTGATAAAATAATTATTTTATTTTAACAAATATTTTGTCTTTGTAAGTTACATTTAGTGACGAAATAACAACTGCGATGAAATAATTTTTTTTGTCTTATGTATTTTTGTCACAAAAACCCTTTATATTTATGTTTAAATATAAATTAGTTATGACAAAGTGTATTTCTCGTGACGAAATAGTTAATTGATTGTGACAAATATTTTTTTGTGATAAGTTAATAATAGTAACAAAATTTCATTGTTACAATAAATACTATAGAATGGTAACGAACACAATTTTGTCACAATATACTTCTAAACAAGGTTGTTCTAACAAACAGAACAACAAATAAAATTAGTCAGAATAAATATATCGTGACAATTTAGTACTTTTAGTGATAAATAATTTTGTTGAAACAATCAAAATTTCTTGTAGTGTACCCAAATACTTCTAGAACATCTTTAACACCAAATTATCTCCAGATTGACCCGATTTCCTCAACGAGAATGAACAATGTCATTTTCAACAAACAATTTATCTGAAAACGATCAGATCTCTTCAACATGGATGACCATAGTCGTCTTCAACACCAAATTATCTCCAGATTGACCTGGTGTCCTCAACGTGGAGGAACATAGTCATCTTTAAATCCTCTATTTTCATACAGAGAATTGGAGCTCCAGATGCGGAGCGAACATCGTAGCTAGACAAAATTAGGCCATTATTTGTCTTTGCTTCGTCATTGTTTACAAAATAAACGAGCAAAGAAGGGCAGCTGTAATACCATAATTGTTTCCTAAACCAAACGTGTATTTTTATCTTTTTTTATTTTGAGGGCTTTAAAAGCCAAAAAAGCAAGTAGAAACCCCCGGTTTTTTAAGTTTAGAAACAACAACTAAAAAAAGACTCTCTCCTTCACATTTTTTTCTTTCTTTTTTCATGCTTATTTTCTTTCTGTTTTTAGCATTAATACGTGAAATGTGGGAGGACATTGACCTTGGTCGGTGGTTGATCGTCGGTTTAGGGTGATTCAAACGGTGAGGTTGAGGTTTTGTTTATCGATTTAGGGTGTTGGTTTAGAGTGTTGGTGTACGTTCGAGGGGAGCTATTTTGTGCTTCTTTTATTTTCGGGTTTACTTAGGTCTAAGATTCGACCACCAATGGTGGTGTTCGGGGCTTGGTTCTCACCGATTTATAGCGTTTGTGCGTTCGGGGTAGCTCTCGGTTGAGGTTCTGTTGAAGATATGATAAGCTTATGAACTTGGGGTTGATTTAGATCCTTACTTGGTGTTCGGAGAGGCAAGTTACACTGAAATGCGGTGGTTAAACGGCGGTTGAGCGGTGGCCGGCGTTGGTGTTTGTCTCCGATAGTGGGCTGGCAAAGAGAGGAAGACTGTGAGATGCTTCATGTGTCTTTTGGTTTAGGTGGGGGAGAGGTTTTTAAAATTTTTGGGTTAATTAGGCGTTAAGTCCCCTTAATCTTAGCATGTTATCACTCTTGGTCATTTTAGGGGTTAATCACCCGTAAGTCCCTCCACTTATCCCTTGCTTTTACATTGTGGTCACTGATCTACTTTGATTTTATCTATTTTGATTTTAGCCCCTTGTTTTACTTTATTTTAATTTGGTCACTATTCTGCTATGTTATTTAATTGCATATTAACTGCTAACTTTTATTTTATTGCACATTAACCACTGAATTTTATTTTCTTTCATTCTAACAATTATTTATTTATTTATTTATTGTTTCTCGTATTCGATTCGACCTTGTAGTGACCCGATCCGGGGTACAATCCACATTATTATGGTCCATACTCTTCTAACTCCTAACTGTTTTTTATTATTTTTATTAATTCATTTGATTTATTATTTGACCTTGTGGTGACCCGATCCGGGGTATGATCCACATTATTATAGTCCGGACTCTGCTAACCACTAACCGCTAACTTTCCTAACAACTAACATTTCTAACTGCTAGCCTCTAACCACTAACACTAAACACTCATTTTATTTATTTCTTTACTTATTTATTTATTTTATGTTCGAAATATCGTATGACCTTGTGGTGACCCGCCTTGGGGTACAACCACATTATTTATGGTCCAGGTTAAAAGATTAAAAAGAACCCCCTAATTTTTAAATTTATGCAACTTAATATTTTTTTATTACTTTTTTTATTCCAACACTTTAATTTTTATATTTTATTTTTCTGCCCCTTTAATTTCTATGCTTTTTAGTTTAGTCCTTTTAACTTTCAGCGTTTCGTTTATATATTCTCTGTTGCATATTATTATTATTGTTATTCATTTCGGTTATATTTTGTTATGCCGTTTGTTTTTTTGTTTTTTATTTCCTTGTTCATCTTTTTATGTCTTTTATTTTCCATTTATTTTTTATGATCCTTTATGTTTGCCTATCACATGGAGCATGTTTCTTTTTTTTTTCTTTACACATTTCCTTTTGTTTAGCTCTTGCCATTATCCTTCATATTTAACGGTTAAATTGACATTCACGTGGTCCCCATTAATTTTAATTGTTGGTTATTTAATATAACATTTAAGTTATAAGTTTCTTCCCCCATTTATTTATTTTAATATTAATTGCATGCATATATATATATATATAGGAAGTAAATATTCTTTTTGCCTTATTTAATTTTCTTTTCCCCTATTCGTATTATATATACATACATTTTAATTACATGTTTTCTTAATATTTTTTGTACATTAAATATTCATACATATTATTCATTTATTAGATATTAAACGTACTTTCTTTGGGTTTGATTTTTTTTAAAAATAAATACGGTGATCACTCTTTTTGTGAAGGGAATCCGTAGAAAATTCTCCCAATTACAAAGAAAGTGTATTTCCAAGGATTGTTCGTACAAAAAGAATTCTTTTACCTGAGCATTTCTAAAAAATTTATAATACTATTTCTTTTAAATTACATCGTCCATAAAATTAAAGAAACACCCTTTTGTGGAGATCCATAAAAAAGTATCCTAACTATAAAGGAAGTGTATTTTCAGAGAGATTGTTCATACAAAACGATGTGATTTTTCTTATAAAAATAATTATAATTTTTAGGGTTAAATAAATAGTTTTATTCCATAAAAATATATTTTTGCTTTTTAATTTTTGTGCCCATTGCATTTATTATTTGTCATCATATTCTTATTTGTAAAGGTAATGTTGTTTTAGTTTGCGAGAATTGACAAGTTAGTATCCTAACTCTAAAGGTTAGCCACCTCTGTTGATCTTCTCAACCTGAAATGAAATCTTTTTAAATAAATTCGAATGAATAGAAGGATCATAATTTAAATATATATTATAGTTTGTAATTTCTCAACATTTAGACATCATATAATCGTTTAGGTACTAAACTTGGGCGTTGTGGGGTACTCACCCTTCCCCACATGTAATCGACTCTCGAACTCTTAAAAATGATTTTTTGGTAAAACACAAACCATTTTTTCGTCTTTTAATGATTTTTCTAAACTCATTAAAATGATATTTTAAATAAAACACAAACCATTTTTTCGTCTTTTAATGATTTTTCTAAACTCATTAAAATGATATTTTAGGTATTCAACCTACTAACTTAAACGTTGATGGAGGCTCCAAAATCAAATTGCTTCAAACCTAAATTTCATCATCTTTCCCCGAATTAATTTTTAAGTCTAAGGAATCCCCGAGGGAGACGTTATGACAGCATTGCCTACCATGCATGGTTTAACACATCATTCCTGCAGGTAATAAGGTTGTCGGATTTTGGAGTGCAAGGAGCTGATGCCAAAAAACATCTTCTACTTGAGAGAAATTGATGACGCTGATAAGTTGGTAGAAGCAATCAAAACCAAGAAGAATGGCAAGGCTGTTATCGTTGGAGGAGGCTATATTGGTCTTGAGCTTGGTGCTGCCTTGAGGATCAACAATCTTGATGTCAGCATGGTGTACCCCGAACCATGGTGCAGTACGTAGATTTCAACTGTCGAAATATAACTTTAGGGAAAGGAATAAATGAACTAAATTGATTTGTGGTGGATTCTTGTTGTTCTAACTTGAAGCTTGTTCTTGTAGTGCCCCGGCTTTTCACCTTTGACATAGCTGCTTTCTACGAGGGTTATTATGCTAATGAAGGGATCAAAATTATAAAGGGAATAGTTGCAGAGGTAAGTGGTCATCTCTCTTAAGGCTCTGATGATTTAGTAATCTTTTATGGGATGAAATCATTTTATTACCGGCACTTTCGCCCTCCTTTCAGGTAAAGGAAGTTCAACTTAAGGATGGCAGAGTTCTTGAAGCTGACGTTGTTGTTGGTGTCGGTGGAAGGCCTCTTACGACATCATTCAAAGGGCGGGTTGAAGAGGAGAAGGGTGGAATAAAGGTTGGTTTGATTTATAACATAATCTAAAATGCCTTTTTCATTATAAATGTCAGCTCAAAATACTTATTCAACTTTGTTATGGAATTGATCTCCTTAATTATTCCGTTGATATTATATAAATCTGAATGCTTTTCATTAAGCATAAACTCTAATTAAGATTGATATGTGATTGTATGACAATTTGTTTGATTGCAGACTGATGCGTTTTTCAAAACAAGTGTTCCCAATGTATATGCTGTGGGTGATGTAGCCACTTTCCCTCTGAAGTTGTACAATGAGTTGAGAAGGGTTGAACATGTTGACCATGCCCAGAAATCTGCCGAACAGGCAGTAAAGGTTTGTTTTACCTGACTTGGTTATCTTTATACTCATATATCATCTAAATTTTACTTTCTAATAGTCAAATATAGCTGTTGAACCATTCTTGCAATTTTTGCAGGCCATCAAGGGAAATGAGAAGGGGGGAAACAGTTGACAATATGACTACTTACCATACTTCTATTCTCGCTCCTTCGATCTAGCGTGGCAGTTCTATGGTGATAATGTGGGGGATACAGTGCTTTTTGGAGACAATAACCCGCAATCGCCGAAAGCAAAGTTTGGATCTTACTGGATAAAAGATGGGAAGGTGGTTGGAGCATTCCTAGAAGGTAGCACTTTAGAAGAAAACCAGGAAATTGCTAAAGTTGCTAAGCTTCAGCCTAACGTAGAGAATTTGGATGTGCTGACAAAAGAAGGTCTTTCCTTTGCCTGTAAGATTTGAAGACTAGCAGCTGAGAGGACATTGTTGCATGCCTGTTGCAACAGTACACATGACATTGTTGCATGAGGACTACGTACGTGAAAGGGTGCTATTGCATTGGGCTGTGCTATTATTACTCCTTGAATTGAGTATACAAATTATGGGGTTTGCTTTGTTCATCTTGGTTTTCTTTTGAGTGATTAATAATAACAATCTGGCACTGTGGATTGTGCAGTACCAAAATTAAGCACCTGATATCTCCTATGATTTTGCTGGTACTGAGACAACCAATCATTTCATTGGAAAAACGAGAATCGGATATTCAATTGGGTAACTTTAGAAAACTTGGATTTCAGAAAAGAGTAAATGAGCAACAAATCACATAAAAATTTAACATTATTGATTTTGGATTTGTTCAATATATAGCATTGGGCATGAAATTCGAGTTCATTAAAATGAAATGGGAAAATTCCATTGCAACAGTAGCTTTCGACAGAGCAAATATCTTAACAAAATATATGAATCCAAAAAGGAACAGAGAACTACTTGACACTGAATAAGCTTAAAAAATCTAGACCAGTCTTAATTCAAAAGAAAATTTCTGTAAACCACACGTATTTTCACCACTGAATCTCTCTTCTTGGATGCGCGATGTGTGGTTGTTTTTAGTCAAAGAGACTGAAACCCGTATCCTGCAACACAGTAAATAAAAATGGAAGTTGATCAGTCGAAAAACCTCTACCTGCACTCATCTGTTAAGTTTTGGACCACAACAAAAGGAAGTAAACAAAATAGTTTTATAGAGTTATTACATCATCGGATTCCTCTTTCTCCTCAATTTTCTCTTCCTTCTTAGTCTCAGCTGCAGCTGGAGCAGCACCAACGGCAGCTCCTGGTGCAGCAGCTGCAGCAGCAACACCACCACCACAAACAACTGAGGCAAGCTTTTCCCTCCCACATGCAATAAGCTCAGTTATATTTTGCTCTAAACCCGGTCTGAACCCCAAACCCGGTTTAAACAATTCAAAAAAACATTTTTTTTCATTTAAATAAATTCAAAAAAAACAAATTTTTCATGAATTCTAACAAAAATTATTATATTATCAATTAAACATTATTTAATAATAATATATAAAATTGTATTGTTTAGAAGTGTTTAGGGTTTTTATATAATCGTTATTTCAAAATTATAAAAGTTTAAAAAATATGATTCAAAAAAAAAATCCAAATATCTTCATTGGACAGTTTCTCGACAATTTGAATATGTCATAATTTCTCGATAGTCTCTCGAATGTTTGAGTCTTCGATAGTCTCTCAAACATAATTTCTGGACAAAATTTTACTTAATTATTTTTCTATTTTGATAAAAGATAATATGAAAATTTTAAAGTCTATATTTAAACGAGTCTAATCGGATCAAAATCAAAATTCTAATTAAATTTTCAAACTATTTTTTTTCAGTCCAATTACAATCCTTATCCTTAACCTCTTCTTAATTTTCTCCTTCTACTGTCTCTTGTTTTTCTGGGTGTGTTTTTTTTTTTGTCTTTGCTCCATATCTTCTCTCTTTCACGTTTACTTCGTTATGGGCAGAGGTGTAATAAAGTTGGAAAAGGTTATTCCATGAATTTTTCATTTCTTTCAACCATGGGATTTAGAGATGAATCGATGGGTTGATGGAATAACTCTTAACAGTTTTAAAGTTTTATATATTTTAAATACTTTTTTATAATTTTATTAAGAAATTGTTTTATGGCAGAGTATGGAGTAAGGTTCGCTAGTAATCATTCTACACAAAACATTGGAAAGTTAAAAAAAATAAATGGGTAAACTACACATTTAGTACTTAAATTATTATTTTTGTTTCTCAAACTCTATTTATTTCAAAACTATACTTGACGTTTAGTTTAGATTTCAATTTGATACTTCATCGTTAAATAATTAATAGAACAAATGACGTGACATTACCATATGATGACACATCAACATCACCGTTAAGTAGGGTACCAAAATGAAACTTAAACTAAACGTTAGATATATTTAAAAAAATTAAAGTTTAGGTATTAAAACGAAACAAAAGTAATAGTTTAGATACTAAACATGTTGTTTACCGAAAAATAAATGATGTTATTTCAAGTTTTGGTTGTAGTGCAAGCAGTTCAGCACAATTAAGTCCAAATATGCCTCATTTACAAGTTGATTGCAAGGATTCCAGTTTGGAAAAAAAAATTTATTTGTGTATCCATCGTTTGGATAGAGATGAGACTGTGTTACTCAACTTTCAGAATAAATCTTTACCATTTACTCTTGATGGGATTAAAGATAAGAAGGAAGAAACAAATTATGCATAAAAATAATCCATTAAAGTTTTAAAAAAAAGACCAGTTTTTCATTGTCTATCTTCATGCAAACATTCTTATAATACAAAGCACCGACTGATTTCCTAATGGCTTATTGTAAAATGCAGATCAACAATGTGATCCTATTCAAGGTAACTGTTCTCCGTTGTCGGTTGCTATCTATTCATTGTTGGCTGGTCTCGAGTGCCACAATGCGCCTCTCTATCTGCATCAGGAACTGAAATTTGCTGCGCAGAAGGCAGTATTCATGTCTGATCGAATTGAAAGCTCCAACACACCTGCCATAACATAACATGTTTATCAACTATATGGGGCTAATAAAATCGAAGTGAATGCATTGGTTCCGAATTCGAAAACTCTCACTCTTCCTTGCTCCGGTCGTAGGAAGCTTGGCGGAGGTTAACACACGCGAGTTTCAAGCGATGTGCACCGATGCTGAGAGATCAAACACAGAAAAATCATTTTAGAAAATGACCAAGTTTTGAAAATAGCATAAAACAGAACACCCAATCATGGATTACAGAATAAACAACTTTTCAATCATCAGTTATTGCAGATAGATTACAGAATAGTTAACAGCTCTAAGAACCTTGAGCTGCTTCCTTTAAGTTGATGAACATGAGAATCCAGTTTGCTAAAATCAACATTCTGATAATTCCTGCAGTGATATGATTTAGTTTTAGGATTACAAAGATCAAATTTCAAACATAAGGTTGAATGATAAGATCATGAGTTTGAGATTACAAATATCTGTTCATTTCAGTTATGATCCTCTCTGCATCATTGCAAAACAAAGTGATCACTTCATCCACGAAGTTGGGATTACTGGAATCCTGTAAATCTTGAAGTTGACTAAACTGGTTGTCAAGCACTCCCTGGATAAACAAAACTAAAACCATCAAAAATGAAAATTTTGAGAAAATAGGCAAAAACCCTTGAGCTAAATGGAATGGCACCATCATTTCTGATTCCGAATTATCTTTAAAGAATTACTCATGAACGATTAAAGCTTAAACCTTTGACAAAAAATAATGGTATATGACAGTAAAAAAAAAATAAGAAAGCAAGAACATGGTACCTCATCGAACATAGATTGAACAAAATTCTTGTACTGAGTTTTGAGAGCGGCTATAGCCATTTGATTCATTATGAACTGCTTGAAATGAGTCCAAGAAACTAACTGAAACTAGTTTGATTTATATAATGAAGGAAAACATGAAAACAAACATGCCTATTTCCAAGCCTAGAAAGAAGGGTGGAATTAGATTAATCTGTTTTTTTACTTTATACAAGTCAAAGTCAAACAATTTAGTTTCTCCAAAAAAAGATTTGGTGAGTGCAGTTGCCCACCTTCCCCCTCTCGTGTGCTTCATCATTGCTTTTCTCCTCACTTTTGTCAATTGGCAATTTGTCATATCACTTTTCATTCCCATTTAGTTTACACCAGAGTTGACCTTTCAAGTTTGGTGTAGTGGCTAAATTATCAAAATAATGCCCTTTTTAATATTTATTTTTCAAAATAGCACTTCAAAAACTTTCATTCTCAAAATGTCATTCGTTTATGCCACATTCATCCCATGAATGTGTGTATATGTGACAGCGTCTTTTAAAAGACTCTTCTTCAAGCAAAAATCTTTGCTTAAGTGGCAGGTATTGAATGATGCCAATATTGATTATGAGTTTAACACGTAAGTAAAAATGTTTTCTTGAGGAAGAGTCTTTCAAAAGACGTTACAGTATAAGCGCACATTTGTCCTATTTGTTAGAAATCAATGTTTTTAAAATCGGACTGGACCTTAAATCGGTGAATGTACTGATTTATTGGTTCACTGATTCAACCGGATTAAACCGTGGTTGAACCGATTTATATAAAATAATATTTTTTTAAAAATTTTACATAATATTCAAACAATATTAATATATATATATATAACACTCTTTTAAAGTTCATAATATTAAAAGGTAAAATATCACAAGTCATAACATATATAAGTTAAATACCATAATATCAAATGAAACAAAATGATTCAAATCAACTACAACAACATAATATTTAAGGTCAATACCTAATGAAATTAATCAACAACTAAATAAAAAAAATACATAATTGATACAAGTATCAATCATCATAATATTCATTGAAATTGATTCCCTTAAATTTTAAAATATTAGGAAAAACTTCTTCATTAGTTGAACTATCACCGCCATCACCACTTTGAACTTGAAACTCCATAGCATCACTTTGAACTTGAAAGTCCACAGCATCAAGATCTTCATCACCTAACAATATGATAAATAAATACAAAGTTAAATTTAAATTCTCAAACAATACTTAACAATTAAAAGTAAAAGTGTAAAACATATTAAATAATAAATATAATTATATAACTAAAATAAACAAGCAAAGATTAACCTTCATTGTTTTTTGATGATAATTATATAACTAAAATAAATTTGGGGCTGAAAAAAATCATAAAAAAACGACGTCGTTTGGTTTAATTTTTTTTAAAAAACAGAACCGTCGGTTTACACTGGTTTTGCTGGTTCCAACCGGTTCTACGGTTCTTTAGCGGTTCATTGCAAAACTGATTTAGAGGCTGATCGACCGGACAGGCAACCTGTTTTCGATTCAACCGGTCGAACTGGCCGGGCCGGTCCGGATTTGATAACATTGTTAGAAATATGTGTCATTTTGAGAATTGAAATTTTCTGAATGTCATTTTGATAAATAAATATTATAAAGATGTTATCTTGATTTTAAATTGATATTTTTACTTAACATATTTTTCACATATCATCATCAAAATATCTAATTGATCATTTAAATAATTTTATATTAAAATTTTACATTATAGTTAATTTAATTTTTTTCATTATAGTTATTTAACAATGTTAGTATTGTAAATGATTTAATTTATTGATAATAAAAATCAAATGGTGTAATTTGACTAAATTAAAATTTATAATTTAAGTGAAACTTGAAATTAAATTTAACAATCTAAAAAGTAAATATTCTAAAGTAAATTATTTATTTATTCAATTAACAAAAACTATAATTTTATTTTCATTATAAAAAAGTAAAAAAAACGAGAAAATAATATGAATTAGATTTTTGTTGCTTTAGTTTCGTAATTATTTTTCTTGATCCTAATCTCATCACTTTGTCACAATACTCTCACCGGACGTTTGGTTCACGAAATATAAGATTATTTTTAGAAATAAAATTAATGAAATATAACATTATTATGAGAATATTGTATTACATTGTTTGGTTTGTTTAGTAGAAATATAATATTACAGTGTTTGATTGAATGAATATAAGATTATATGGATGCATATTTTATCAAATTATTCTTGTGATATATGTTCTTTTTAATAAGGTAAATTTTAATATAAATTATAAATATTTGAATGAAAATTTATAAAAACATTTAACATATAATTAATATAATTAGTATATCAAACTTATATTTTTAAATATTTTTCATAAATATCACATTTTTCAATAATAGTGTGGTCTCGAATAGACAAATGTATTATTTTCAATGTCTAACATCTACTTTTTAATAATTCAAAATTAAATATTATTTTAAATAATTACATTTTTACAATAATAATATTTCCACCTCATAAAATGATTAATATACTAAATATTAAAAATAAAAAAATAATTTTAACTACTCAAATTTATTAGTAATATTTTACTAAATTAAACTATTTGTATATTATTATTAAGTTTATAATTTTGAGTAAAATACGATGAATAAAAATTGAGAATGATCCATATGAATTTTTTTTTGTTATTTCAGTGGTTTTTGTGTCCAAAGTGGTGGAAATTGTTCAGTACCTAAGAATTTGGAGGTAACAACATTCCCACCATTTTAACCAAAAAGTGCTACTATTGGTAATAAGTTATTACCTGGTAATAATCTTTTCCCTGAAACAAACGTGGGAATAAAATTTGATAATGATCTTTTCCACGAATTAAACGTTCCCTAAGGGTTAATATATATTAATCTTGATTATACAACAGATTTAAGTTGATAATAAAATATTAGTATTATAAATGGAGTAAGATATCTATAAAATGTGTGCATATTATCAATAGATTAGAAAAAAAATCTTCAACGTATACTAAATCGGAGTAAAATAATTAAGCACACTTATACCTACATCCTCTCAAATGTTGTACAACCAACTACACTAATCAAACTAAGATTTAGTCTACTGATAAATAAGTTTAAAATTTTAAATTGTTATTACTAAAAATTAGACTTAACACAATAATAAGTCCTTGAAGTATTTTTAGTTACTTAAACTATTATATCTGTAACCATTTGGATGCATGTTCTTATCTCAATCGTTTAAGTTGATTAAGCATGCATAAGAAAAATAAAAATCCCAAAAAAAATATTTTTTTCCAATAAAATCCAAAAATTATAAAAAAAAATAATTGATGCTAAAATATAAAATGGGAAAAAAAAAAGAAATATGTATAAATGTTAAGTAATTCAAAATACCTGGGGAAACACTTGAGGAAAAGTATTGCTAGTAGTTCTGAGTGCAATCAGGTTAACTAATTGGAAAAATCTTTGTCACGATTCCTGTTAGTCTGTTGGATCTTTTGGATGAGAAGAAATAAACAACTATTCGATAATTAATTTGTGGAGTTTGAATCATTATTGGATGAATACAAACAAATGGAAATTGGATGTGGAAATCATAATGATTGTTATATAAGATTAGAACGTGAGGTTTACATGATGTCTCTCGTAAGTGTAAGTGAATCAAGTCGCCATCCGATCGAGTGGGAAAAAGATAATGTGAATGGGGTAGTTTGTAATAGCGATGAGGCCGCTTCTTGTGGTGATATGATCTAGAGTGTTAATGACTCTTTGACATTCAATTTGTCGCGTAGCTTGAGATAATGCTTGATTATAATGATTGAGTTATGAGCAATCCATGATATACTACAATATGCATGGAGATTAGGCTTCAAGAAAGTTGAGCTAGAGATTGATAATGTATATATCTACAATTTTCTCATTCACAAATCTATGGCACTGTATTAGAATGTCATTATGAAATCTGTTCATGAACTTCTTCACACGATAGAAAGGTGAGATCATGATATATGAGACAATAACAAAACAAGGTAGCAGACATTCTAGTAACCAATAAATATGATGATCCAATGGACGTAATTGTGTCTGATTTCTCTTTCACTTTAGTAAGGATGTTGCTTGAATTAAATTTACAAAACAACTCATCTTCTATTTTTGTATCAACAAAAAAATATTTTTAAAAAGTACTTAATAA
This sequence comes from Hibiscus syriacus, assembly GCF_006381635.1. Classification (NCBI taxonomy): domain Eukaryota; kingdom Viridiplantae; phylum Streptophyta; class Magnoliopsida; order Malvales; family Malvaceae; genus Hibiscus; species Hibiscus syriacus. The sequence goes on from NW_024063349.1 coordinate 2,178,607, forward strand.
TATCCTGAATTTTCTAAGATGTTTAAAAGATTTTTTTTGTCACGCAATACTTTTTGAGTGTGTCACATATTATATTTTTAATTATATTATGTCGGTTTAAATAGTTAAAAGAACGATTAGAAGAAATGATTATAGATAATATTTTATATTTATAAGTTGATACAAAAATAACATGAACCAAGGTACTTTTATGATTAAAGGGAATTTTGTTATCCTTAGAAATTTCAGGTATGAGCATAAGAGACTGCAATGATGTTTGAAATTTTATTGGGACTAAGAATCTTTATAACATATACAACATTCTAATTATTCTAAATTAATAAAAAAATTGACCAAAAATAATCTAATACCTACGTAAGAAAATATGATATAAGGGTTTATTATTGAATTAAACCTAAAATTAAAACGAAAGTCAATCATTGATCATAAAATTGTTGAGACATATTTTACATGCATTTCACTGCATAGCTGTCCCTTGTTATATATTGCCTTTTCTTTTCTTCCATCTTTTCCAAATATAAGTTGGCTTTTAGTAACACATTCAATGAATAAATAATAGTTGAGATTTCCGCGGCCAATTTAGTGTATATGTCTAGTTGATTGGATGGTTTAATTAAAAATTATATAATATATAATTGGGTTAAATACTCAAATACTCCCTCGACTATAGGATATATTTTGTTAAGTCCCCCAACTATTAAAAGTTACAAAATAATCTCATGACTATAAGGATTTGCTTTGTTGAGTCACTCGGCTATTAAAAGTTACAAAATTATCACATGACTATTCATTATGTTCCAAACTCGTCCGTTTTCGTTAAAAAAATTAATGGTCGTTTGAGCTTGATGTTAACATGGACTGGGATATGATAGTCGTTTGAGATTATGAGATCAGATCTTATCATATCTCAGTCATGAGGTTAACGTCCAACTCAGACTGTTGTTACTTTTTTAATGAAAAAATACAAGTTTAAAACATAATGAATAGTTGGATGACCATTTTGTAACTTTTAATAGTCGATGGACTCAAAAAAACAATATCCTATAATTAGGGGATCATTTGTATACTTTACCCTATATAATTTGACTTGATTTTGTGGATTATATCGTTTTTTTAACCCAAAACCCAATTCTTTGATACATTTAGATAAATAAAATTTGACTCAATTAAAAATATTTAGCAGTTTGATTTAATATTAAAAGAATTAACTTGATTTAATTAAACTCCAAATTTTATAAATTCGACTCAAAATTTTATAAATTTGACTAGGCTCGAAAAAATTAAATAATATTTGAGTTATAAATTAGGACTAGAATAACTTGAAACTTTTAATAATTAGTGTATTGATTTTTAAATTCTAGTCTAGTTCCTCAACTTTGCATGATATATGTATATATTATGTGAAAATATATGAATAATCATATATGTATATCATATATGAATAATTATATATGTATATCATATATGATTATTAAAAGTATTTAGATTAAAATCAATTAATAACATGATATTATAAACATTTATAATTAAATCTAAATATAAACTCGATTAGATGAAATAATCACCCCTATATCTAATATTTCCATCTTATGTTGAATGCCTTCCTTTCTACCCATGGATATGGATTTGATCTTTCTTTTTTGGCACCAAAAACAAGGGCGTAACTGGGGCAGGTGGGTGCCCCACCCCTCCTCTAAAGTAAAATATATCGCATTATTTCTTTAAAGTGATCAAATATGTTTTGCAATTAAATTTTGATTTTTTTAAAAAAAGTTATAAATTATATTCTTAAAAATAAATCATTTTTATATCATTTCTTGAAAATAATATAAAATTACTTTGACCTTCCAAGTTTTTAAGTCGTTGGTATAGTTTGGTAGTATAAATTTGCTAACACTTATAATTGTACACCATTTATTATTATTAACTACATTTTCCCTAATTTTTTTATGGGTAAAATATACAAATGGTCCCCCTACTGTATGATACTATTATGTTAAGTCTTCGCCTATGAAAAGTTATAAAATGGTCTCCGACTACAGGGAGTGACTTTGTTGAGTCTCTACTATTAAAAGTTACAAAATGGTCATATGATTATTCATCATGTTCCATTAAAAAATTAACGGTCATCTGAGCTAGACGTTAACATGCTAGTGATATATGATAATCGATTGGGATTATGATATCAAATTTTATCATATCTCAGTCAACAGATTAATGTCTGACTCATATTGTCGTTAATATTTTAACAAAAACTGATGAGTTTGAAACTTAATGAATAATCGGGTGATCATTTTGTAACTTAATGTCGAGGGACTCAAAAAAGCAACTTATATAGTTGAAGGACCATTTTATAACTTTTAATAGTAGGAGACTCAACAAAAGTATATCCTATAGTTAGTGGACCATTTGTGTACTTTACCCATTTTTAATTAATCAAATGCATATATTTAAATATGCTATTTTCTCCAATAATTTTAATTTTGTACTCAAATGAAAAATAGTAAAAATTACTTATTACAATATTTAATACAAATTGAGCAATATCTATTTTACTTCTTCTTAATGTATTATATTTTTTACTTTTATAATATTAAATATTTTTATTCATATTTAATTATTTTAATTATATTATAACATTAATAATTGTATAATTTCTTGGAACATTATCTGTAACATTTGAAAATTTAAAAATATATTTTATAATTTTATATATTATTGATAATTTGAATATGTTGCTTTCATAATAAAATAGTTCAAAAACCGGAGTATAATAGATTTAGATAGAAATTTATTCTTCTTCTTTTGCATAGTCCAATCTAATCTGTTTGAACTTTAAAGATATTTTATAATTAATAATAAGTTATAAAAATATAATTAAGATAAATATTTTCAATAATATAATATGGTCTTAACAAACTAAGATAAAAATTCAGTGTAGTTTTTTTATCTTGCAAGTAAATTCTTTTATTAAACAAAATATTTTTTATAATTTAAGTATTGATTATATTTATTTATTAACTATTATTTTATCCTATCATAATTATTTATTAATATAGTTTATGTTGAACACACTTTGATATTTTGATATACTAAAAATGTTAAATAGTTTTAACAAATTTTAAGATTATATTCAATTTGGTCATTCGAATATATAAATTGTTTTTAAGGTTAAAAACTCTATTTTATTCCTCACTTTATTGAAAAATTGAGTCATAACTGGAAATATCTTTGAAATAAATTTTACTAAGGGTTTCAAACTTCAATCGAGTCAAAAATTCATTTTAAGTACAGTAGCACCAATACTATAGGAACAATATTCATATTGTTCATGAAGTATCGATACAACTATCGATGTTGAAGCCCAAAATTATGCAGTAGTACCTATATTGCTTGTAGGTTTGACAAAACAGAATACTATTTTGGTACCGATACTACTTTTCATAGTAATACCGATACTCCACATGGTAGTCCGAAGATTACCCTTTTGTTTTTGAAATTGTCAAATTCCAGTATACTCGTTTGGTACTGATACTAGTCCAGTATCGATACTACTTATTATAGTAGTACTGATACCCCTTGTACCAGTATCTATACTACCTTTCCCCAATTACTATATTTTGTATTTAATGCAGGGAGTATCGATACTACAAGCTTCTAGACATCATTTATTGCAGGAAATTACCTCCCAACGACTCTATTCACTCCCACAACAACTAATGGTTAGAATTAATAGAGTGAGTATAAAAACAAGATTCCAAGTCATATGTGAAGCAAGAGATCAAAGAGAAAGCCAAATGCAACAAATTTTAGTCAACATTCTTCAACATTCCTTTTGCTTTCGAAGAACACTTTTGTGCCCGTTTGTATTTATTTCTCAAGTGTTCTTATTTGTTCTTGAATTATGCAAACACATTCCTAGTGAGATTTTTATAAGTTTGCAAATTGTAATTTTCTTTTTGAGAGAACGTCTCAAGAATTTGGAGTATAATTCTTAAGGAGTTGTAAGGTTACACATTATCCAAAAAGGCAGTGACAAATTAGTGAATTTGTGAAAATCCTTAGTGTGGATAATTAATGTAGTGAATGTAGACTTTGGTTTATAAAGTCGAACCACTTTAAATTCTTGTGTTCAAGTTATATAATTTCTCTTCAAGCTTCAACCAAAACTTTTATTTGCCAAGTCATCATCTCTTGGCTATTTCATCCATTTGATTGACTCAACAATTGGTATCAGAGCTACTCATTGGAAGGTTTAACCACCTCTTGAAAAGATCCTAGAAGAGTTCAATCATCATTCAAGTCATCCATGACCTCTACATCAAATTTTGACATTGTTAATGACTCATAACCCATCAATAAGCCTCCATACTTTAGTGGAGCCAACTACGCCTATCGGAAAAATAGGATGAAACTCTTTATTCAAGCAAAATGATTTGGAATCATGGAGCATTATGATGAAACTTCACTCTACTCCAACTAGAGAAATGGAGAAGTGAAGTGAATAAAAAAAGAAATTGTTCCAACTCAATGCAAAGACAATGTCCATCCTATTTTGTGCACTTGGCCCTGATGAATATAGGAGAGTATCATCTTGTTTCAATGCCAAAGAGATATGAGACAAACTTGAAGTTACTCATGAAGGAACAAATAAGGTAAGAGAAACTAAAATTAGTTTTCTCAATCATAACTATGAAAATTTTAAGATGAGACCGAATGAAGACATTAAAAACACGACCGATCGATTTTCGGTTATTTTCAATGGTCTCAAAGGCTTTGGAGAATTCATTCCTAATGAGAAGCTAATTAGAAAGATAATATATAGTCTTCCCAAGTCATGACAATCCAAGAAGATTGCTATAGTTGAAGAAAAGTATCTAAAGATCCTCACCCTAGATCAGCTCATTGGATCTTTGCTTACTCATAAGATGATGGTGAAGGAAGAATAAGAACAAGAGAGAAAAATGAAGAAAATAAGGAAATTAAAAAGAAGAAAAATAATGGTGTTGCTCTCAAGTCCACCAAAGAAGAGAATAACTTAAATGATGAAGATGAAGATATGACAATGTTTTCCAAAAGATTCAAGAGATTCATGGAGTCCAACAAAGGAAGAAGATTCTAAAGAAAAGAGGGTTTCAAGAATGAATCTAATGAGAAGGATCCTATAATTTTCTATGAGTGCAAAAAGCCTGAGTACGTCAAATTTTAATGCCCATAATTGAATAAGAAGGGACCCTCAAAGAATAAACACAAGGCACATATAGCTACATGGAGTGATGATGAGTATCCAATGAAGATGAGAAAGAGGTGGCCAACTTGTGTCCCATGGCTATTGAGGGTGAATCTAAGATAACCTCTAACTCATCTACATTTAATGAATATTCTTTTGATGAGTTGCAAGATTCTTATGATGAGTCGGTCTCGAAATTTAAGACCATGTTTTCAAAACATAAGAAAAATATTTCAAAATTGAAAAAAAAAATGATCTCTTATCCAATACCAACAATGAACTTGAAAATAAGGACAATGATATGCAATTCAAACTTGAAGAGTGTGAAAAGAAAAACCATGACTTACACAACCTACTTTCAAAGGTTCATGAAAATTATAAAAAGGAATTTGATAATCTTAAGGCTTTTTTTTAACAAAGTTGGAAAAAATCGTTTTGAAAAAAGGACAAACTTCTAAATCTAACTATGTTAGAAATAACTTTAGACCATATAATCATAGAGGTCCCCAAATAACCTTAAACGGGAAAGTTGTTAGAAGCATATGAGTCCCAAAAGGACTCATTAGTACTAATGACAAGGATATCCTAGAAAAGTGGATACCTAAGAGGACTAGATTTTTGATAAGTAATGTCTATGGATCCAAAAGAATTTAGGTAACAAAAATCAAAACTTGATCTATGTTTGTAGGTGGAGGAGCATTGCTACAAGGCACAAAATAAAAGTTCAAACTCATAGTACCTTGATAGTGGATGCTCAAGACACATGACCGGTGATAAGAGCCGGTTCTAGGAGCTTAAAGCTAAAAGTGGGGGAGTAGTAACTTTGGTGACAACTCAAAAGGTCACATTGAAGGATTTGGTTCTATTGGTAACAACTCTTCCATTCTTATTAAAAATATTTTATATGAAAATGGGTTAAAGCATAATCTTCTTAGTATTAACTAATTATGTGATAACGAATATAATGTCTTATTTGAGTCTAATGGTTGTAAATTTTTTGACATTGCATCTAATATGATTATGCTCGTTGGTTATAGGATATGAAATATTTTATATGGTGCATCTAGATAATATTGACATTTCTAACGTATGTTTGGTTGCTAATGATGAGCATGATTGTTGGTTGTGTCATATAAAACTTGGACATAGAATGAGTGTTTTACAAAAACTTGTTCAAAGCAATCTAGTAAGAGTCTTGCCTAAGATAAAATTTGATCTTGATAAAATTTGTGATGTATGTGCTAAAGGCAAACACAAACGAACTTCTTTTAAACCTATTGATGATGTATCATATAGTAGAGTATTACAATTGATCCATATAGATCTTTTTGGGCCTATTAGAACTACTAGATTGGGTGGAAAACAATATGCATTCATATTGGTATATGACTACTCTAGGTTTACTTGGGTTCTTTTCTTAAGTACAAAATATGAGGCTTTATAAAATTTTATCACTTTCTATAAAATAATCCAAAATGAAAAAGGATACTTAATTTCCGGTATTAAAAGTGACCATGGAACCGAATTTGAAAATCTTGGTTTTGGTATTTTTTTTAGAACTCTAATGGAATTAGCCATAATTTTATACCCCTAGAACCCCTCAACAAAGTGGAGTTGTTGAGAGAAAAAATAAAACTTTGGCGGAAGCCACAAATACTTCTTGTTAAGTGATTAATAGAGTAATGATTAGACCTATTTTAAAGAAAACTCCATATGAACTTTTCAAAAATAAAAAGCCTAACATTAGTTATTTTCATCATTTTAGATGCAAGTGTTTTGTTTTAAAAAATGGAAAAGACAATCTTGGAAAATTTGATGCAAAAAGTGATGAAGGAATTTTTCTTGATTACTCTTTAAATTATAAAGCTTATCGAGTCTTTAATAAAAGAATTCTAGTGGTAGAAGAGTCAAATCATGTTGCTTTTGATCATAATCACCTTTCGAATAAGGATTCTTATATTGATGATGATATAGGTATCTTAAATCCAAATGGAGTTGGTGAATCATCATTGAAAGAAGTAAATAATGAGGAAACTCAAGCATCTTCAAGAATTTAACTCAAGAGGAAAGGGAAGTCACATACCCAAGGGAATACAACTATGTCAAGGATGGTGAAATTTTGGGTGATCCATCCAAAAGGGTAACCACTAGATCTTCTCTTAAAAATATTTGTAATTATGTTACATTTATCTAATGCATAGAGCCTAAGAATATCAAAGAAGTATTAAATGATGAACATTGAATTATGGTTATGCAAGAAGAGTTAAATTAATTTGAAAGAAGTCAACTGTGAGCATTAGTTGAAAGGCCTAGTAATAAGTCTACTATATGTACTAAATGGGTATTTAGGAATAAATTAGATGAAAGTGTTAAATATAGTGAGGAACAAGGCTAGACTTGTTGCTCAAGGGTACACTCAAGAAGAGGGATGTAACACTCATTTCCCGTATACGTCCCTGTACATGAGTCACAAATGTCACATGACTTTAAAAACATTTTCGTACTTGAAAACCAGTAAAATTTTGTTTCTTTAAGTAAATGATTTAATAATATATTTTATAAAATGTTCTTTAACTGCATATATATAAAATAACGTTTACAATCCATCAAACTGTAATTTAAGTTCAAATGTAATATAATACTACAACCAAATATCAAGTATCTTATCAGAGCATCACAACATATCTAAGTACATGCCAACAGTAATATCAAAATAAACATCTAGAGACGTCGTATTGTTACTGATGATTCAACCCTTGATAAATGATATCAGTTGCACTCCTCACTCCGATCGTACACATTATCTACGCGCGAAAATCATTACAAGTGAAGTATAATATAATAAATGTGGCATATTAAAACATAAGTATTTTGTAAAAGATCAAAATACGAGTTTAATCGTATAAAATATATTAATTCATAAAACTGACTTGATATGTAAATTTTCTATCAAATAACATGCGATATAGTATTTCGTATACCTAGCATACTTATAAATCAGCATATTCGAAAATATACATTCATAGCTCAATGTATGACAAATGAGAATGCAAGGTACAGAATAACACAATACTAACCATTTTCGGAATAGTAATCTCGTACGACTACTATCCTTGCACACAAAGTTCCATATTACATAAAGTACTACTCCAAGTACACAAAGTACTCTTACGAAGATTCAATAATGCATTTTCTAAAATCGATAGATATCCATCTCACACCAAGTATGCCAATTACATACATAGTGCTACACTAAACAAATTACAGATACGAAATGATAATTCACAAATTTATTATGAATAACATGGATGCACACATAGTTCCGAAAGTACACAAAGTACTGATATGAAAGTACAACATATGAATTAAACAAAATGCACCTATGACTCTCAATGCACATACAATAGGCCTTTAAATCAAATTTGCATGTCAAACATTTATTCTGAAACATCGATAGCTGTTAAAATAATGCAAAATTTCATCCATCTATTTTAGGGTGGTTCATACCATAAAATTATTCGTATGAAAATATTTCAAAATACAGTAAAACATGCTTTTATAAAAACATTCGAGCTTGACTCATCGCAAGTCGTCCTGATATCATATAAGTACATAATAAATGCACTCACCTAGTATGTCTCACTATTATGCCTTAATATCGAAATCCAATTATTCTTAAACTTTTTTTCTTGCCTTTCGATTTGTTCGTATCACGAATTTGATCACGATCTACACAAGTATCCATAATACACATACAATTTTAAAATACAATGTTAGTATCCTTACTAACATTTATACAAAATAATAATAGTCAAAAGTACAATTACTTTCGAATTCTTTTAAAATGATCTTAATTTTTCCTTTTTATTCATAATGGGACCTTGTCATAAATTCTCCAAATTCAAGCCCAACTAAGCCCAATAATTTCCAGAATTTAATTTCCAACCCATTATCTCAACAAGGCATATTTACCATTTAATCCACTAACTTTCACAATGTTTACCATTTAGCACTCAAACTTTGTCAACTTTCCAAAATAGCTAAATTTCACATTCTAACTTCAATTTCATCCCTCAAAAGGTAATTTCCAGCATATTACAACCATTATTGAACAATTATACAACAATCCATAACGTTTTCTTAATTATCGATTTGATCCCCTGACTTTCACAAAATTATAGATTGGTCCAAAAAATTTTCTAAGGATTGCATAACCTTTTAAATATCATTTCTAAGCCATTGACATTTTTCTTCAATTTTTCCCATCATCTTCCTCAAGGCCTAATGGTTTATGTACCCAAAACTAGGGTTTTCATGATTTTCACTTGATTCAAGAATAAAACCAATCTCTATTCAACACTTCAAGACCTATAGAATAAAACGCTAACTTAAATTCATCAAAATACATCTTTCCCCTAAATCTAGGGTTTGGATAAAATCAATATAGGTTTACATAGCCATGTACTGGTGATTTTAATCAACCATCATGCTTGTTACAACCTCAAAAACATCAAAACCCTTCATCAATTTTAAAAACCCTAATGTGAACACAAACCCTAAAATTTATGATCTTTGAACACAAGCAAGATTAGCATGCAATATTGGTACGAAATGATAGTGTTTTTCGCGTAGAACAATTTTATATTTCACGGCATAATCCGAAATCCAAAGGAAATTGCTCAAAAATGGAAAATAAAATTTGTCTTACCTCGTTCATGGGGAGAACGAAAAGGAGCTGAAAATGGCCTATGTTTCATGAAATTTTCATGAAATTTCATGTTAATTTAACCTTTATTTAAGCTTAAATGAATAAAATATTCATTTAATGAAAAATATCTATTTTTCCATTAAAGAAACTCGATAATTACCATCTAAACAAACAACGTGAACCTTATCATCTTTCAAAAATCAAATATGAACAAATTAATTTACACTTTTCCAATTTTACAAAGCAACTTTCCAAAAATTGCAATCTTGCCACTTTAATCCAACGTTCCAAATTAAACATGGAAATAAATCTTCAAATCCAATGGTCCATATTATTTTCCAGCATTTTAACATGTGGAAATAATATTTTAAGCATAATTTATCATCCTTCAATTTTTCTCAAAATTTATTCAATTGATTTACCGATTTTACCGGATTTAACCATTTCTAGTTTTCAACATAAATTCTAGATCAAAAATTTGATTTCAATAAAACCCCACTCTTAAGAGTAATCTATCTATTTATGGAATAAAAATTATTTTTATTCCATAAATTACCACTTAGGTCCCTAAACTTTACTTTTATACTTTGGCCACTAAACTTTCAAAACATACATTTTGGTCATTAACCAAAATTTGGGGTATTAAAACTCTCCTCCCTTAAGAAAAATTTTTCGTCTAATTTTAATACGTACATAATGGGAAGAGGTGTGTATATTGTCTTTTTATGTGATATTCTTTTCCTTGGTCGCTTACTCGATTTTATGATTTCTCCAAAGAACTTGACCAAAGGAATCGTCTTTTCCTGAAGTTCTTTGACTTATCAAGCCAAAATCTCAATTGTTTCCTCTTCATAGGTCAATCTGGTCGAATCTCTATATATTCTGATGTGATTTTGGTCATTAACCAAAATTTGGGGTATTAAAACTCTCCTCCCTTAAGAAAAATTTTTCGTCTAATTTTAATACGTACATAATGGGAAGAGGTGTGTATATTGTCTTTTTATGTGATATTCTTTTTCCTTGGTCGCTTACTCGATTTTATGATTTCTCCAAAGAACTTTGACCAAAGGAATCGTCTTTTCCTGAAGTTCTTTGACTTATCAAGCCAAAATCTCAATTGTTTCCTCTTCATAGGTCAAATCTGGTCGAATCTCTATATATTCTGATGTGATAATGTGCGACGGATCTGATCGATACTTCCTGAGCATTGACATATGAAAAATATTATGGATCTTGTCCATTTCGAGAATCAAAGCTAATTTATAAGCTATTGGTCCGACTCTTTACAAAATCTCATAAGTTCCAATAAATCTTGGACTCAGCTTTCATTTGCTTCCAAACCACAATACTTTCTTCCAATGTGATACCTTGATAAATACCTTATCACCCACTTGATATTCAATACCTTTTTTCTTTATGCCTATATAAGAATTTTGTCGATTGAAAGCTATCTTGAATGATCCTCACTTTATCTTTATTTCTGTCATCAAATTAGGGCCAACTAGATCTCGATCTTTTAGCTCAAACTAATTTAATAGTGTTCAACACTTTTTTCCATAAAGTGCTTTATATGGAGTCATCTTGATGCTCAAATGATAGTTGTTGTTATAAGAAAATTCTTCTAAATACAAATAATTTTCTAATGATCCCTTGAATTTGATCACACATACCCGTAGCATATCCTCCAAAATCTGAATGGTCCACTCCGACTGACAATTCGACTGCGAGTGATAAGTCGTACTGAAATTCAATTGAGTACTCAAGGCCTCATGCAAGGAATTCCAGAATCTCTAAGTAAACCTTGGATTTTTACTTGATACAATCGACATAGACACTCTATGTATTTGGTTTATCTCTTTTCTGTATAACTCAGTATATTTATCCATTGAATAATCTCTTCGTACTAGAATGAAATGAGTTGTCTTGGTAAATCTATCAACAATTACCCAAATTGAGTCTTTCTTGCTGGGTGTCAAAGGTAGCCCTGTGACAAAGTCCATAGTTACTTGTTCTTACTTCCATTCAGGAATGGATATCGATTGTAGCAAACTTGAAGGCACTTGATGCTCAGCTTTGACTTGTTGACATGTCAGGCATTTTGCAACAAACTTTGTGATAGCACTTTTCAAACCAAGCCACCAAACTAACTCTTTAAATCTTGGTACATCTTGTTTCCATGTGGATGCATAGTCATAGGACTAAAATGCCTCAAAAAGAATATATTTCTTTAGTTCTTCATCGTCGGGAATACAAAATCTTCAACGATAGTACAAACATCCATCGAACCTAACCTCAAAGTCCTTAATCTCCCCATTTTTTACTTGTGTAATTCTTACCAAGCGATTTCCGTCTTTCCTTTATAATTCTCTTATCCGATCTAAAAGAACTAGCTTTAACTTTAACTCGACAATCATGGAACCATCTTCATTTAAAGAAAAACACACATCTAAAGCTCTAAAAGTTGTAAAAGTCTTTCGGTTAAGCGCATCAGCCACCACATTAGCCTTTCTTGGATGATAGTCAAATAGCACATCATAATCCTTGAAAAACTCTATCCATATTCTCTATCTCAAGTTCAGCTATTTCTGAGTCAATAAGTATTTTAGACTTTTGTGATTCGTATAAATATAGCACTGCTCACTATACAGATAATGGTGCCAAATCTTTAAAGCAAACACGACCGCTATCAACTCTAAATCATGCATCGAGTAATTCCTCTCATGAGTCTTTAACTATCTCAAGGCATAGACCATAATTTTACCTTTTAGCATAAGCACACATCCCAAGTCGTTATGAGATGCATCACTAAAGACAACTTAATCTTTACCTAAGTCAAGTTGTACAAGAACTGGTACCTCTATTAAAATCTTCTTTAGCGTTTCAAAATTCTCTTGGCACTTCTCCGTCCAAACAAAAGGCACATATTTCCTTAAAAGCTTGGTTAGCGGTGATGCTATCATCGAAAAGTTCTTCACAAACCTTCGATAGTAACCAACAAGTCCCAAGAAACTCCAAACTTCTGAGATGTTCTTTGGGTGTTTCCAATCCACTATAGCATGAATTTTCTTGGGGTGTACCCTTATGCATCTACCGAAACAAAATGGCCAAGAAAAGCAACTTAAGTCAACCAGAATTCACATTTCAACATTTTAGCTACTACTTTTTCTTTCAAATGTCACCAAAATTTGATTCAAATAAAGTTGGAACACTTGATTAATCAAATCCATAAAAGCTATAAGAACATTAGTCAAATCAAATAGCATCACCACAACTCGTAGTTTCTATAGCGCGTCCAAAAATCTGTCTTAGGAATATCCTCCTCTTAATCTTCAATTGATGGTATCAAGACTGAAGATCAATCTTAGAGAACACTGTTACACCTTCCAATTGATCATACATATCATCAATCCTCAAAAGTGGATACTTATTCATATTGTCACTTTATTCAATTGTCGATAATCTATGCATAACTACATGGATTCATCTTTCTTTTCGGCAACAACACAGATACTCCCCATGGTGAAACACTTGATCTGATGAAACCTTGATTAAGTAATTCTTGTAACTGAGCCTTTAGTTCTCTTAACTCGTTCAGATCCATTCGATACGGAACCATAGAAACATGCTCAATATCATGATAACCATCAATCTTGAATTCCACCTCTTGATCCGGAGGTAACCTAGGTAATTCATTTGAAAAAATAACATCTAGAAATTCCCAAACTGTGGGAATATCATACAATCTTACTTTAGATACTTGAGTATCTATCACATTATCTAGAAAACCTATACGTCCTTGTGACATCATTTTCTTTGCAATCATTGTCGATATCACATTGGGTGATGATTTTACTTTTTCATCAATCACTATAATTTCCAAATCCTCCGCATCTTTTTGAAATAATTGCTTCTTGCGAAAATCAACCCAACCATAATGTGGAGACAACATATCCATGCCCAAAATAATCTCAAATTCGTCAAAAGGTAATTTCATCAGATTCACCGGGAACATATCCCCTTGAATCTTTATCAGACATTTACTACATGTTTGACTCACACTTAAACCATGACTCATAGGGTTTACCGCTATCATATCACTTGAGATCAAGTCGATTAGAATACCACTCTTTTAAAATTCCTTATTTCATTCTTGAAGTATTACGGATAACTTTTTCGGATCCATTGAAAATATTCTCAAGCAATTGAAACATTTTTCATCTTAACTATGAAAGTCTAAATGTCCACATCATTTACTAAGAACACTTGACAACTTTGTAGCAAAAACTTCGTAGCAGTTAACGCTAAAATCACACTAGTAAACAAATTTACTCTTTCTATTACCACTACGAACTCGAAACTTTTCCAGTTCTTAAAAATCAACAACAATCTAAGCGATAATTCATTGTAGCATGGAAGGGGGTAGACAATTTATTCCATAATCTTACCTTTGCAAGGTAACTCTATCAAGTCCATAAAACTTAACATCTACTCTTGTTGAAACTCATTTTAAAACTTTTAGAATGATAACATAATTATATCTAATTCACTAATAACTCAGCTTTCTTTAAATTTTTAGTAGGCAAATTACTTACCGCTTACTTATTTCCTCTAACTCAAATCAACATTTCTTGAAGCAACTTAATGTTTAACTTAAATATTCCTTAATTATTTAAGCTTACATGTAGAAACCTCAGAGTCATCAATAGATTCAATAATCTCCTATGGATCTTCATCCAATTTAACTTCCCTTGTAATATATTTAAATTTTGTAATGGATTGTTTAATGCAGTAACTTCATTAAACGTTGGGGCATTTCTTCCACAGAATGGAGGAAAATCCCTTAAAGCCCCAACTCTTCTAAGGCGTGATACTGAAGTTATGTCAGATCTTTTTTGGTCGATTTCAATCTCGAAATTCCTTTCAACATTATCAACTTTCTTACATTTATCCTTAGTTCCCAACATCTAACACAACACACATAATAACAACTTAAGTTAGTGAGGAGTGACATTAATCATATCATATTGACATCATATCAGTAACTCTGACATCCTAGTGGCATGCACACATTTTTTTTTACATAAAATACACTCATTTTCGGTCGAGAATCGACTAAACATGTAACTCTGATACCAATAAATACAAAACCCATTTCTCGTATACGTCCCCGTACATTAGTCACAAATGTCACATGACTTTTAAAACATTTTCGTACTTGAAATACAGTAAAATTTTGTTTCTTTAAGTAAATGGTTTAATAGTGTATTTTATAAAACGTTTTTCAATTGCATATATATAAAATAATGTTTAAAATCCATCAAACTGTAATTTAAGTTCAAACGTAACATAATACTACAACTAAATATCAAGTATCTTATCAGAGAATCACAATATATATCTAAGTACATGTCAACTAGTAATATCAAAATAAACATCTAGGGATGACATACTGTTACTGATGATGTAACACCCCCAACCCGTACCCGACCTGGATATGAGTCCGAGATGTCACATTATCTTTTTAAAGCATTATTCTTAACAAAATAACAAAACGTTTGAATTATATTAAGAAAATACAATTATATATATATAGGTTTATACAAAGTTCACAAAATACTCAGAGCATACACAACTTAACATTCTATTACATGCAAACACTGATTTACATAACAAAATGGCATACTATTAAGTTGCTTCTGATCTGAGAGTTGCAGGAGTAATGTTGTCTAGTTGCTTAACCTTGATCGTCTACTTTCTCGGATCCTACGTGTGAAACACTCACACGCTAAGTCATCGACTTAGTGAGGCAATATAATAATAATAAGGAAATATCATGAGAATGCCAAAATGAAATGAAATGCAATAACATATGCATTTAATCTGTATAATGTCCATAACCATGTTTCCTACACATAGATTCATCACATTAACACTCATAAGTTCATATTAATCCATTCACTAGCCCATAATACCATACTGAGAACCTAAAGTATGTGAGTACTGTGAGGTTGTGCACTATGCTATTACCACAGCACGTATAAATGCACCGAAGTGCCACGTAGAATTACACTGAAGTGTCACGTAGAATTGCACCGTAGTGCCATATAAGATTATCCCTAAGGACCACGTAGATAATTCCTTAAGAATCATATACATATGCCAAGGATCAAGTATATGTCTTAAATATCTCACACATGTTCCAAAGAATACATATATATCCCGAAGGACCGCGTAGACCCTCTACTCTTGGCATGCCAACTATACCTATAGTTCTCATCTACATAACATGGGCTTTTGCCAAATTACATAGTATATATATCACATAGACATATCATTTCCTTACCTTCATCACATTGCTCAGATAACTTTGCATACATATTCATTTAAAACATGTTACACAATGCACATAGTATGAATTCATATCATGCTTCACAATATGAAATGAATCATGCATCAATGTATTGAATCTAGACTTCTCACAAGTCTAGAACTAGTTATATCATTATAATCATGTTATGTATATGCACTCACCTATATTTCCTTTCTTTTTCCTCGATCGATCCTACTAGGCAATCGTTCTGGAACTTGTTTAGGCTCGGTATCTACATAGTAATTCATTGATACTTATCAGTATACTAATGAATATATTCTAACTATCATTTCTTAGGCTAAAAGAAAAGCTATTTCATCTCTAAATAAAGGTATGCATCGATGCACTCCTTAGTGTGTGTATCGATGCACTATCTGTGCATCGGTACACAAATTACATTCGATGTTTTCTTCTTAAGGAGGTGCATCGATGCACTCCTTAAGTATCGATGTACTGAGGGCATTCGATGTTCATTTAATTGAAAATGCATTGATGCACTCCTTATGCATCGATGCACTGACGACATTCGATGTTCAATTACTTGAGGATGCATCGATGCACATTCAATGTGCATCGATGCACTCAACCCATAATTATCATTTTAAGTACGAAAATCTCTTTATAATCCTATCCACACTTCATAATTCACCTCCTTTTATATCCCTAACTTGCATAAACTTCTTTAAACTAATTATTATCCATTCAACACCTCTAAAACTTAAAAACCCAATCCCTCATATAGAATTTAAAAATCTTACTCAAATTCCAACCTGTTCAAATTTTAATTCTATCACCTCATACTTCTTAATTAGCTTTATGACAAGTCAAATCCAACTTCTAATTCTTATTATGATTTCTATTCCAAGATTTCATTCAATGGATCTTAACCTTTAATCTCCCTTAACTTACAATTCTTTGAGTTTCTAAGTCCTTGTTTCTCTCCAACATCTTTCCTAAATCTTCATTAACCAACACCATGCTTAACTCATAAGAATTAATCCAAAAAAAGACAACTCACATTTGCTTGCAAGCTTCACGGTTGAAGAAGAAGAAGAAGAAAGAAATATCTAGAACCTTGTTTTCTCTCATTTGCTTTCCACGTGGTTTATTAAATAACCTTAAGTAATATTTACTTATTTCTCTTGCTAAAAGACTCATTTGCCCTCTTAATTTCCCTTCTTTGCTTATTCATCCTACACGAAACATTCCCATTAAATCTTTCAACTATTCAATTTATCTATTTTGGTCACTAAATTTTAAAATTTCACAATTTGATCACTAACCCGGTATGGAGGATGTTACAAATCTCCCTCTCTTAAAAAAATTAGTCCTCTAATTTTCATTGAACGAACATATGGGGGTATTGACAACGCATATCTTCTTCACGCTCCCACGTGGCTTCCTCTACTTTGTGATTTCTCCAGAGAACTTTGACCAATGGAACAGTTTTATTCCTCAATTGTTTTACTTCATAATCCAATATTCTCATTGGCTCTTCTTCATATGTCAGATCCGATTTGACTTCTACTTGTTCTGGTGCAATGATGTGAGAGGGATCAGACCTATACCTCCGCAACATAGACACATGGAAAACATTATGAATTTTCTCCATTTCTGGTGGCAAAGATAACTGATATGCCACGGGTCCTATCCTCTTAACAACTTCATATGGCCCAAAGAATCTAGGACTTAACTTTCCTTTCCGACCAAATCGTAATACTTTCTTTCAGGGAGATACTTTAAGGAAAACTTTATCTCTAACCTCAAATTCAATCTCTTTTCTTTTAAGATCAGAATAGGACTTTTGCCGATCAGAGGCTACTTTGAGGTTATGCTGAATTTCTCAAACTTTTTTTTTTACATCTTGAAATAAATCAGGACCAAGAACACTTCGATCTTTGAGTTCATACCAATTTAATGGAGTACGACATTTCTTCCCATATAATGCCGCGTATGGGCCTATCTTTATACTGGACTGATAACTATTGTTGTAAGCGAACTCTGCCAGTGGTAAATACTTTTCCTATGATCCTTTGAATTCCATTACACATGCTCTCAACATATCTTCCAATATCTGAATAGTTCTCTTTGATTGCCCGTCAGTCTAAGGATGAAAAGCCGTACTAAAGTTTAAACGAGTTCCCAACGCTCCATACAAAGATTTCCAGAATCTCGAAGTGAATCAAGGGTCTCGATCAGAGACTATAGAAACAGGTACTCCATGCAATCTAATAATTTCCCTAATATATAGCTCCACGTACTTTTCCATAGAGAAATCTGTTATAACCGGAAAGAAATGCTCTGACTTAGTCAATCGATCAACAATTACCCAGATTGAATCTCTTTTGTTCGGAGTCAAGGGTAACCCCGAAACAAAATCCATCGTCACATTTTCCCATTTCCATTGAGGAATGTAAAGCGGTTGCAATAATCTTGACGGAACTTGATGCTCAGTTTTGACTTGTTGACATATCAAACGCTTAGACAGAAATTCTGTGATGCTTCGTTTCATCTCTGACCACCAAAATCGATCCTTCAAATCCATATACATCTTGGTTCCACCCGGGTGCATCGTTAATGGACTGCAATGAGCCTCTGTTAATATTTCTTTATTCAAATCCTCATTGTCGGGTATCACAATTCTTCCTTTATAATACAAATTCCCATCCGACTTAACCTCAAAGTCTTTAATCTCTCTACTCTTTACTTATTCAATTCTTTTCAAACACCTTTCATCTTTAATTTGCAATTCTCCTATTCATTCCAACCATACTGGTTTAAGTTTTAACTCTGCACATAGACCACCATCTCCAGTTAAAGATAATCTTGTATCAATAGCTCGTAAGGCTGCAAACATTTTCTTGCTCAAGGCATCTGTTACCACGTTAGCCTTTCCGGGATGATACTCAATTATCACATCATAATCTTTTAAGAACGCTACCCATCTCCGTTGCCTCAAATTAAGCTCTTTTTGAGTCCTCAGATACTTCAAACTCTTATGATCTGTATACAAATAACATCGTTCTCCATACAGATAATGGCGCCAAATCTTGAGGGCGAACACCACTGTAGCCATTTCTAAATCATGGGTGGGGTAATTCTTTTCATGTGGTTTCAACTGTCTCGATGCATACACTACCACCTTCCCTTCTTGCATTAATACACACCCCAACCCATTGTGGGAAGCGTCAATGTATACAACAAAATGCTTACCAGATTCTAGTTGAACCAATATAGGAGTTTATGTCATAATTCTCTTTAAAGCTTCAAAACTTTCTTGACATTCAGAAGTCCAAACAAACGGTACATTCTTTCTCATCAACTTCGTTAAAGGTAGCACTATCATCGAAAAATTCTTAACAAATCTTCGATAATAACTGGCAAGTCCAAGGAAACTCCGAACTTCGGATACATTCTTTGGAACTTTCCAGTCCATTATAGCTTTTACCTTTTGAGGGTCCACCCGAATCTCATCTGCAGAGATCACATACCCCAAGAAAATTACTTCATTTAACCAAAATTCACATTTGGACAATTTGGCATAAAGCTTCTTATCTCTGAGAATTTGCAAAACTATTCGCAAATATGTGCTATGTTCTTCAATGGACTTCGAGTAAACCAGTATGTCATCAATAAAGACAACAACAAACTGGTCCAAATAGGGCTGAAAAAACCTATTCATGAGATCCATGAAAGCAGCATGTGCATTCGTTACTCCAAACGGCATTACAATGAATTCATAGTGACCGTATCTCATTCTGAAAGCCGTCTTCGGAATGTCTTTCTCCTGAATCTTCAATTGGTGATAACCCGAACGTAGATCGATCTTCAAAAATACTGAAGCTCCTTTTAGCTGATCAAACAAGTCATCAATGTGCGTGAGGGGATACATATTCTTGATGGTCACCTTATTAAGCTATCGATAATCAATGCAGAGACGCATTGATCCATCCTTCTACTTAATAAATAACACCAGAGCTCCCCAAGGCGACACACTTGGTCGAATAAATCCCTTCTCTAACAACTCTTACAATTTATTCTTTAACTCTTGCAATTCTTTCGGAGCCATCCGATAAGGTGCCATTGCAATCGGAGTTGTTCCCGGCATTACTTCAATTTAAAATTCTACCTCTCTAACTGGAGGTAATCCTGGCAACTCAGTGGGAAAAACATCAGGGAATTCCCGAACTATTGAAATCTCATCTAATCCTTTCTCTTTAGCTCTTGTATCTATCACATTTGCCAAAAAACCTTGACATCCTTGTAACAATAGTTTCTTAGCAGACATTAATGATATTACATTTTCCAGAGGATTAAACCTTTCACTAATCACACTTATTTCTGTTTCTCTTGGACTCTTCGGGGTTACATTTTTCGATCTACAATTAACATCCCCATAGTAACGGAACAACCAATCCATTCCCAAAATCACTTCAAACTATTCAAAGGG
This sequence comes from Hibiscus syriacus, assembly GCF_006381635.1. Lineage (NCBI taxonomy): Eukaryota > Viridiplantae > Streptophyta > Magnoliopsida > Malvales > Malvaceae > Hibiscus > Hibiscus syriacus. The sequence goes on from NW_024063349.1 coordinate 2,199,365, forward strand.
TAATTCCATTAGATTAGCAGGGAATTCAATTCCCTAAATCTTTATGGGACACCCCTTTACAGACTTTGTTCACCCGAGCACTATGGCCTAAAGGATTAGTTACTATAATCTCATTACTCGTAGCTTCTAAGCGAATCCTCAATTCCTTTACTAAATTACTTGTAATGTAAGAATAATTAGAACCCGGATCAATCAGTACCAATACTAATTTATTATACAGCTGAAAAGTACCTACTATAATATAAGGGTCATCACGGTCTTCACTTGTTTTTAAATTGTACACCCGTACGGTTGACCGAACTTTAGGTTGAGCATATGATTCAGACTGGTTCCTTCCTCTACCTCTTCTCCGACCTCTCTGTGAGGCAGAGCCAGCTCTCTCAGATGGTGCAGACTCTCCAATCATTACCGGACAATCTCGGATAAAATGTTTGGTATCTCTGCATCGAAAACAAGTTCCAGAAGCCATCCGACATGACCCAAAATGGTTCTTTCCACAATGCTGACACTGTCTCGCTTGACTCGAAGTAGATCTCCCAACACCAGATCCCACTGATTATGTCTGTGTAGGTCTCACCTGACTTGCTCCTCTAGCTGATGATGCAACTAATTCAGATCTAGATTGTAATCGAAATCCTGAGTCTCTCTCTCTTTTTGGTGGTGTCGAGCTGGAAGAAGCACCTGTTCTCTTTGATGTCTGAACTCTAAAATCCCTGAATCTCTCATTCTGAGCTCTTTCAAGAGCTTTGGCATGATTAATCACCTCTTGGAATGAGGAAAAATTCAATACTATCAGCATCTCTTTCAATCTAGGGCGTAAGCCCTCCACAAACCATTCACATGCCTCTTTTTCAGTTGGCACAATCTCATATGCAAACCGACTCCGCTTGTTAAACTCGCATTCATACTCATATACAGAACGATTCATCTACTTTAAATTCATAAACTCTTGATTCATTTTCCGAATGAACGGATCTCCGATGTACTTGTTCTTGAATTCTTCTAAAAACAAGGACCAAGTCAACTGGTCATTTGACATCCTCATGGTGACGTTCGTCCATCATATTCTTTCCTGCCCCCTCAGCAACGAGACAGCTCCATCTAACTTCTCCACTTCAGAGCAGTGGAAACCCTCCAACATGATTTTCAAATCATTCAACCAAAGATCCACCACAACTGGACCTTCCTCAGATTCTCCCTTAAATTCGGGAGCTCTCAAACTTCTCAACTCTTTTGCTACATTCATTCTTTGATTTGGTGGGGCAGGAGGTTGAAGACGCGTCAGAATAGCGTCCAACATCCTGAAGAAAGTGTCTTGATCTTGTACAGGCACTCCCTGAGATGCCCGTCCTTCACTTTGCCTGGCCAGGGCAGGTGAATTATCGTCTACTTTCTTGGATCCTACGTATGAAACAATCACACGCTAAGTCATCGACTTAGTGAGGCAATATATAATAATAAGGAAATATCATGAGATGCCAAAATGAAATGAAATGCAATAACATATGCATTTAATCTGTATAATGCCATAACCATGTTTTCCTACATAGATTCATCACATTAACACTCATAAGTTCATATTAATCCATTCACTAGCCCATGATACCATACTGAGAACCTAAGGTATGTGAGTACTGAGGTTGTGCACTATCTTGTCACCACAGCTCGTATAAATGCACCGAAGTGCCACGTAGAATTGCACGAAGTGCCACGTAGAATTGTACCGTAGTGCCATATAAGATTGTCCCTAAGGACCACGTAGATAATTCCTTAAGAATCATATACATATGCCAAGGATCAAGTATGTATCTTAAGACCTCACACATATTCCAAAGAATACATATATCCCGAAGGACGCGTAGACCCTCTACTCTGGCATGCCAACTATACCTATAGTTCTCATCTATATAACATAGGTTTTTCCAAATTACATAGTATCACATAGACATATCATTTCCTTACCTTCATCAGATTGCTCATATACTTGCATACATATTCATTTAAAAGCTACAATGCACATAGTATGAATTCATATCATGCTTCACAATATGAAATGAATCATGCATCAATGTATTGAATCTAGACTTCTCAAAAGTCTAGAACTAGTTATATCATTATAATCATGTTATTATATGCACTCACCTATTTCCTTGCTTTTCCTCGATCGATCCTAGGCAATCGTTCAGGAACTTGTTTAGGCTCGGTATCTACATAGTAATTCATTGATACTTATCAGTATACTAATGAATATATTCTAACTATCATTTCTTAGGCTAAAAGAAAGTTATTTCATCTCTAAATAAAGGTATGCATCGATACACTCTACAGTGATCGATGCACTCTTGTTGTGTATCGATGCACTACATGTGCATCGGTACACAAATTACATTCGATATTTCTTCTTAAGGAGGTGTTTCGATGCACTCTTTATGCATCGATGGATTCGATGTTCATTTAATTGAAAATGCATCGATGCACTCCTTATGCATCGATGCACTGACGATATTTGATGTTCAATTACTTGAGGATGCACGATGCACATTGAATGTGCAAGGATGCACTCAACCCAGAATTATCATTTGAGTACGAAAATCTCTTTATAATCCTCTCCACACTTCATAATTCACCTCCTTTTATATCCCTAACTTGCTACACTTCTTTAAACTAATTATTATCCACTCAACAACTCTAAAACTTAAAAACCCCAATCCCCGTATAGAATTTAAAAATCTTACTCAAATTCCAACCTTTGAAATTTAATTCTATCACCTCATACTTCTTAATTAGCTTTATGACAAGTCAAATCCAACTTCTAATTCTTATAGGAATTATTTCCAAGATTACATTCAATGGCTCTTAACCTTTAATCTCCCTTAACTTACAATTCTTTGAGTTTCTAAGTCTTTGTTTCTCTCCAACATCTTTCCTAAATCTTCATTAACCAACACCATGCTTAACTCATAAGAATTAATCCAAAAGAAGACAACTCACCTTTGCTTGCAAGCTTCACGGTTAAAGAAGAAGAATAAGAAGAAAGAATATCTAGAACCTTGTTTCTCTCATTTGCTTTCCACGTTGTTTATTAAATAACCTTAAGTAATATTTAATATTTCTCTTGCTAAAGACTCATTTGCCCTCTTATTTCTCTTCATTACTTATTCATCCTACACACGAACATTCCCATTATATCTTTTAACTATTCATTCTACGGTGGTCACTAAATTTTAAAATTTTCACAATTTGATCACTAACCCGGTATGGAGGATGTTACAGAGATGAGGCAACCCTTGATAGATGATATCAGTTACACTCCTAACTTCGATCGTACACATTACCTATGTGTGAAAATCATCACACGCTAAGTATTCACTTAGTGAGGCATAATATAATAAATAATCATATTAAAACATAAGTATTTCATAAAAGATCAAAATACGAGTTTAATCATATAAATATATTAATGCATAAAACTAACTTGATAGGCAAATTTTCCATCAAATAACCTGTGAAATAGTATTTCGTATGCCTAGCATACTTATAAATCCATATTCCAAAATATCCATTCAGAGTCCAATATATGACAAATGAGAACACAAGGTACACAATAACATAATACTAACCATTTTTAATAGTAATCTCGTACGACTACTATCCTTACACACAAAATATCATATTACACAAAGTACTACTCCAAGTACACAAAGTACTCTTACGAAAATGCAATAATGCATTTTCTAAATCGATAGATATCCATCTCACACCAAGTATGCCAATTACTACATAGAGCTACAGTACACAAAGTACTGATATGAAATGGTAATTCACAAACTCATTAGAACACCTGGATGCACTCATAGTGCCGAAAGTACACAAAGCACTGATACAAAAATGCAACTATGCATTAAATAAATGCACCTATTACTCTCAATGCACATACAATAGGCCTGTAAATCAAAATTCGCAGAATAAACATTTTTTTGGAACATCGATAGCTGTTAAAATATGTAAAATTTCATCCATATTTTAGGGCAATTCATACCCTAAAATTATTCATAAAATTTTCATAAACCTTATGAAATATTTCAAAGTAAGGTAAAACATGGTTTTATAAAAACATTTGAGGTTAACTCATCGCAAGGCATCCTCATATCATAAGTACATAATAAATGCACTCACTTGGTATGCCTACTATTATGCCTTAATATCGAAATCCAATTATTCTTGAACTTTTTTTCATGCCTTCGATTTGTTCGTTTCACGAATTGATCACGATCTACACAAGCATCCATAATCACATATACAATTATAAAATAAAATGTTAGTATTCTTACTAACATTTATACAAATAATAATAGCCAAAAGTACTATTATTTTCAAATTCTTTTAAAATCAGGTTAATTTTTCCTTTTATTCATAATGGGCCCTTGTCATAAATTCTCCAAATTCAATCCCAACTAAGCCCAATAATTTCCATAATTTAATTTTCATCCCAATACCTCACAATGTCATATTTACCATTAATCACTAACTTTCACAATGTTTACATTTATCACCTCAAACTGACAACTTTCCAAAATAGCTAAATTCACATTCTAACTTCAATTTCAGCCCTCAACAATAATTTCCAGTATATTACAACCATTATTGAACAATTATAAAACAACCCATAACTTTTCATAATTGTCAATTTGGCCCCAACTTCACAAATTATAGATTCGCCCAAAAAAATTTCTAAGGCTTGTATAACCTTTCAAATATCATTTATAATCCATTGAAATTTTCAACAATTTTTCCCATCATCTTTCTCAAGGCCTAATGGTTTATGTACCCAAGACTAGGTTTTTCATGCTTTTCACTTGATTCAAGCATGAAACCACCTCTATTCAACACTTCAAGACCTCTAGAATCAAACCCCAACTTAATTTCATCAAATACATATTTCCCCTAAAGCTAGGGTTTGCTCTAGATCAAACCCAAACTTAATTTCATCAAATACATATTTCCCCTAAAGCTAGGGTTTGGATGAAACAACATAGCTTATATAGTCAAGTACAAGTGATTTTAATCAAAAATCATGCTTGTATATGATTCTACAAACTCAAAAACATCAAATCCTTCATCAATTTCATAAACCCTAAAATTTTGGATCTTTGAACACAATAAAGATTAGCATGCAATATTTGTACCAAATGATAGCGTTTTTTGAACAATTTTCTATTTCACGGCATAATCTAAAATCCAAAGAAAATTGCTCAAAAATGAAAATAAATTCTTAACTTGTTTATGGGGAGCAAGAAATGGAGTTGAAAATGGCCTAAGTTTCATGAAATTTTCATGTAATTTCATGTTAATTTAACCTTTATTTAAGCTTAATAAATAAAATATTCATTTAATGAAAATGTCCATTTTGCCATTATTGAAACTTCATAATTACCATTCAACCAATCCAAATCAACCTTATCATATTTCAAAAGCCAAATATGAACAAATTATTTTACCCTTTTCCAAACCAAAACAATTTCCAAAAATTACAATTTGCCACTTTAACCCAAGTTCCAAATTAAACATGGAAATAATTCTTCAAATCCAATGGTCCATATTATTTTCCATAATTTTAACATGTGGAAATAATATTTTAATCCTAATTTATCATCCTTATTTTCCAAAATTTTTATTCGATATGATTTGTCGATTTCTTACAGGACTTTAACCATTTCTAGTTTTCAACATAAATTTGGACCAAGAATCTGATTTCAATAAAAAAACCCACTCTTAAGAGTAAGCTATATATTTATGGAAAAATTATTTTTGGGGAAATTATCAATAAGTCCCTAAACATTTCTCACTTTAATACTTTGGCCACTAAAATTTTAAAAATTTATATCAAATGGATGTTAAAAGATCATTTTTAAATGGTTTATAAAAGAATAAGTATGTGGAACAATCTCCGCGTTTTGAGGATTCAAAATTTTCAAACCATATTTTCAAATTGACAAAGCTTTATATGGTTTAAAACAAGTTCCTAGAGCTTGTTATGAAAGATTATCAAATTTTTTTATTGAAAAAGGTTTTCCAAAATGGAAGGTTGACACTACCTTGTTTATAAAAAGTAAAAGTAAAGATTTATTAGTAGTTCAAATTTATGTTGAGATATTATTTTTGGTTCTACTAATAATATTCTTTGTCAAGATTTTGCTAAGCTAATGCAAGGTGAATTGAGATGAGCATGATGGGGGAGCTTTCATTTTTCTTGGGGCTCCAAATCAAGCAAAGAAAATATGACATCCTCATAAATCAAGCAAGAAAAATATCTCATAAATCAAGCAAAGTACATCAGGATATGCTCAGAATTTGGATTGGAAAATGTGAAACCTCAAGCCACTCCTATGAGATCATCTTCAAAGCTTGACAATGATGAAGAAGGTAAGTGTGTGGATGTTAAACTTTATAGGTTTTGATTTGATGCTTTATCTTACTGCAAGTAGATCATACATTATGTTTAGTGGTTGCTTATGTGCTAGATTTCAATCATGTCCTAAGGAGTCACATTTACAAGCCATTAAGAGAATCTTTAGATACCTTAAGGGTACTCCTGACATAGGACCTTGGTATTCTAGAGACTCTAGCTTTAGCTTGCATGATTTCTCGGATGCGAATTATGGAGGTTGCAAATTATTAAGAAAATCACCTACGATACATGACAATTCTAGGAAATGCTAATTTCATTATTTTCAAAGAAACAAAATAGTGTGTTGCATTATCTACCACCGAAGCGGAATAAATTTCGGTCGATAGTTGTTGTGTACAAGTTTGGATGAAACAACAACTTTTAGACTATGGAATTGATGTGAGTATCATTACTATCAAGTGTGACAATACTAGTGCTATTTGTCTCGCTAAAATCCCATTCAACATTCTAGAACTAAGCGCATAGAGATTAGACATCATTTTATTAGATACGTGTCTCAAATGAAGATATAGTCTAAAGTATGTAGATACTTGGCATCAGTAGCCGACATTTTTGCAAACCTTTAGACAAAGAAAGATTTTGGGCACTTAAGAGAGAATTAGGTCTAACCAACCTACCTTGACTTTGTGTTTAAATAATTATGCTTTATGATTTTGTGAAAAATTCATACAACGTGATTTTTGATGCCTTCTATGCAATTAGTTAGGGGGAGCTTAGGATTTTCTTAAAAATTGACAAAATGTTCAATTCATGCTTAAATGTATATTTGTTTATTTGAACATATTGGTCTTGCCTATTTAGAGTTTCCTACCACTATTTATACCCTAAAGTATGCATGACTTTTGAACTTTTGGTGCTCACTATCTAGAACTTCATGTAACTTTAGCAGTCATAGTTTTTTGTTGTTGTTTAATCTTATATGAATAAATAAATGCTTGTATAAGGGTAATAATTTTATGTCTTATGATATATGTTGTATGTGCTTAATTGACATTAAAATGACATTTTTGAACTTATTGTTGCATTATTGGACCATTATTCATTTAGTACTGATATTGTTCTTAGTCAGTATCGATATTGTTCTTCAAGTACTGATATTGTTCACGCAACCTCGATAGGGTATTGATACTCGGTATCGATACCTTTTTTCAAGAAAATCTTAAAATTTCTTAAATGTTTTGTTATATCAAATAGGAGGAGATTGTTTAACACACTTTGATATTTTGAATTTTTCTTTATGCTTTGGATGGTTTGATGGATTTTTTATGCTCTATGTATGTTTATTGTTATTTTTATAATATTTCAGATATTTTGAGATATGTTTACTTTTGTTATGACCATGCTAATTGCCTAAGGATATTGATTACGTTGACTAACTCGTTTGACACTTTTGATCTTCAAGACCTTGTTATTTATCTTGTTTATTGTTTTTTAACTTTTTGATTTAAAAAAAAAAAAAAGAAATGTTAGAGTAAGGGGAGTATTTTTTAAGAAAATCTTAAAATTCTTAAATGTTTTGTTATATCAAAATGGGGGATATTGTTGAACACACTTTGATATTTTGATATACCAAAAATGTTAAATAGTTTTAACAAATTTAAGATTACATTTGATTCAGTCATTCAAATATATAAATTGTTTTTAAGGTTAAAAACTCTATTTTACTCCTCACACTATTAAAAAATGAGTCTTATACTGGAAATATCTTTGAAAAAACTTTACTAAGGGTTTTGAACTCCAATCGAGTCAAAAATTCATTTTAAGTATAGTAGTACAAATATTATTCAACTATATCCATATTGTTCATGAAGTATCGATACAGCTGTCGATGTTGAAGCCCAAAATTATGCAGTAGTATCAATTTTGCTTGTAAGTTTGACAAAGCAGAATGCTATTTTGGTACCGATACTATTTTAGTACGGATATTACTTTTCATGTAGTATCGATACTCTACATGGTAGTGTGGATACTACCATTTTGTTTTTGAAATTGTCAAATTCTAGTATACTCATTTGGTATCGATACTAGTCCCAATATCTATACTACTTATTATAGTAGTATCATATCCCTTGTACCATTATCGATACTACCTTTCCCCAACGGCTATATTTGTATTTAATGTTGGGAGTATCGATACTCAAAGCCCGAATATCAACTACAAGCTTCTAGACAACATTTATTGTGAGAAACTACCTCCCAATGGCTCTATTCACTCCCACAACAACCCAAACGGTTAGAATTAATAGAGGCAATATAAAATAAGATTCCAAGTCATACGTAAATACAATATATCAAGAGAGCCAAAAGCAACAAATTTTAGTCAAATCTAAGTCAACATTCTTCAACGCTCTTTTTGCTTACAAAGAACACTTTTGTACCCATTTGTATTTATTTCTCAAGTTTTTTTTGTTCTTGAATTGTGCAAACATTCCTAGTGAGGTTTTATAAGTTTGCAATTTGTAATTTTCTTTTGAGAGAGTGTCTGAAGAATTTTGGGTATAATTCTTGAGGGAGTTGTAAGGTTACACCTTGTCCTCAAAGGTAGCTACAAATTATGATTTGTGAAATCCTTGGTGTGGATAGCTAAGGTAATGTATGTAAACTTTGGTTTTAAAGTCGAACCACTCTAATATTGTGTTCAAGTATATATTTTTTATCTTCCACCAAAAATTATTTGCCAATTCACCCCTTTTAACTATTTCATCCCGTTGATTAACTCAACAGTTTAAAAGGAATTTTCCAAAAGCACATCTCACACTTTTTAAATATTTAGTTTTATAGCCTATTCGGATGCATGGATAACTATATGGATTAGTTGTTAATATAATTAAAATGCCGGGATTGTGATTCAGGACATATGCAATTTTATGTTAGGGGTGGATTTTTAAAATTTTAAGGGAATGAGTTTATAGAATTTTGTGGGGCGAAAGTAAATTTTAATAGAAAATATCATATATGATAATTTTAAATTTTTCAAAAGACGATCTCGTCCTCTTTGATCCATTTACTGTGATTATTGTTATTCAGATTTTAGTTTTTTACAAAATATTAAAATAATCAATTGTGATTTAATTCATTAGATTTGATTAAAACCGAAATAAAGGACAGTTTCGAATTTAGAAAGATTTCAAAGACACCGTCACTAACCGTATCTTCATTCTTCATGTCTCTTGCCGACGTCCAACTTAATCCTTTCAATGTTAATGGTGCGCCGTGACAAGCCCACATTTATTTTTCTTCTTTATTACTTTTTTTTCATCTTTCTATTTTTTTATATATAAAACACTTCCACTAATTTGGAATCACCCTAGTCTCCATATTATACAACATTTCTTTTTTTTACAAAAAAATTAGGTCAGAGGTAGCTCTCCCAATCCAGGGTTAGGGTATACCTAAGACCAAATTGAGATTTATATAGGACTTTGGATTGTCCATCAAAGTGACGGTGATGGTGGGATTCGAACTTGGCCTTACAAACTCAAATTCCTAAATCTCAACCACTTTGGCAACACTAGTTGGCACCATTATCAAGATAGTACAAAAATCAATATGTCAAAATGTTATATAAAATTTTATTAGACAATCATTATGTATTTTTATAGCGTAATGTTATTTTTTTCAAGAAAAATTTATGGTAAATCCATAATAGGAGAATCCAATATTGTAGTTCATTATTTTTAGCATACAAAAAATATCACACCTAAATCCAATTTAGTATATATGATAAATATACGAATGTTATAATCAGATCACCACAGCGATATTCAGTTTAAAACTTGAAAGTAATTAATTTAAACTGAAGAAAATACCATAAACTTGAAAAGAGACATTAACAAGGATTGCCACTAAGGCCCATTAAACACCTATTGCTCATAAGTTCAATTAACACATTTATTACCATTAAGGCCTAATATCAAGAATTATTACTAGAGTCTAATTTCCAAAATTTATCAAAGAAATCTCACATCATAAATTTATTAGGCATCATAAAGTTATCATATTAGGCTCAATTAGGGTACTAATTTATTAGCCATAAAATACGTACGATTTTATGTTAAAATACAAATTTTTTAAATTTAGGAGGTAAACTTATAAAATTTAGGAACAAAAAACAGACTATCAATAAAAAATACAAAAAAGATAATTGAAATTTCTGGTGATTTTGTATTTTACATTATTTTTTTTCGTTCTCTTCATTCTTAAAAAAAAATGTATGCCATATATCGCTAACATCAAGACATGCCTTCATCGCTTTCTCCAAAATATTTCTATGGTGACCGATTTATGAAAAGATCTGATTTCTGATATACAAAAACATGGAACCAAAATCAAAATGAGGATTGCTGTTTGAAGATAACAATAGGGCTCTTAACACTGTGCCCTTTGTTGCTCCTCCACTCAAGTGTAGCCGATAGGATATCTGTCCCATCTTCATTGAACCGCCCTTCACCGAAACTTTGAAAGATTTCTTTTCATGTTTCCTTTAAATTTCAGTGTTTTTGGGATAACTGCAATGGAAAGTTCCTTGGAGCTGTCACTTTTGCCTTGAACTCACAACTTCCACTTGCACATTGGTCACAGTCCTGTGAAACACTGCTGAAATTCTCGGTTCTGTACCATCAGATGTGCAAGGAAGGATAGTTGAGCCCGTCAAAGCCTAATGCAGGTTTTAATCTTGAACGTCATATTGTGCTTGCCTCGGATGAGTAGGCCAATGATCGTGCTATTGTACCCTTCTTTACAAAGGAAACTTATGTAGGAACTCATTTATGTCAAAGATGAGTCCAGGGTTTACAGCTCTAGTTGGATTTATCTGACCCGATCCCGAGCTTAGTTCTTCGTACTCGTCTTTGATTTTCATCGGGTTGCTGAAGCAAGAAAATGGTATGGTGATTGAATTAGAAAGTAAAATTTGGATCAATCTCTATTTGCTTGGTGCGATTTGGAAGTCTTACCAGTAGCATGAGAGCGACTTGATTGCAGCAGGCGACCGTCCGGGTGGAAAGACTTCACATATGCAGCAGCGCTGCAGCATGGGGACAAGACATAGATATGCCGGACATAATGTAAATGCCGAATAGCGTCGGTCAGTTGGATCGCGGTTATCGAGGTCTATGCTGCAGCAGCTGCAGCATGGGGACAAGACATAGATATGCCGGACATAATGTAATGCCGAATAGCGTCGGTCAGTTGGATCGCCGGTTATCGGTCAATTCTGTGTAGGCACCTAGTATGTTTAGCCCTGGAGCAGCTGCAGCATGGGGACAAGACATAGATATGCCGGACATAATGTTAACCGAATAGCGTCGGTCAGTTGGATCGCCGGTTATCGAGGTCATTCTGTGTAGGCACCTAGTATGTTTAGCCCTGGAGCAGTAACATCGGCTGGCCATGGGAACTTGGGAAGTCTTGCGTTAGGAACGACAGCAGCTGCAGCATGGGGACAAGACATAGATATGCGGACATAATGTTAAATGCCGAATAGCGTCGGTCAGTTGGATCGCCGGTTATCGAGGTCAATTCTGTGTAGGCACCTAGTATGTTTAGCCCTGGAGCAGCTGCAGCATGGGGACAAGACATAGATATGCCGGACATAATGTTAAATGCCGAATAGCGTCGGTCAGTTGGATCGCCGGTTATCGAGGTCATTCTGTAGGCACCTAGTATGTTAGCCCTGGAGCAGTAACATCGGGCTGGCCATGGGAACTTGGGAAGTCTTGCGTTAGGAACGAAAATAAAGGGAAATAAACAGAAAAGAGGGTCTAGAAGATTGATTTATGACCTTGAGAACGTTTCGGTCTGTTAACTGAGGCCCTCTAGAAGAAAGAAGCCACAAAAGGAGCATCCATATGAACAGTTCTAGTCTTATATGACAGCCTCAGGGTTCCTGGCATCATGAATGCATTTCAGCACATCTGTAAGCTTTTCATTGTTGAATCAAAGATTCTGAAAGTGGGAAAAAGAATGAATCTTAAAGAAGGCTTACTTGTAGTGTTAATGTAACGATCGAGCTTATCGCCGCTCTTGCTACGAACCACAACTGTTGCGGGTATAAGAGTGAGGGAATAATGGTCTGTTGGTTCATCAATGGCCATTATGGTTCCTGCCCCATCCAGCATCTTGATACTATCATCCTGATCTGAAACTCTAGGCATACACGATCTTCCCCTTCACTTTGTCCTCGCCCAGTGTTCCGGAATCGCAAGCACTTAATCGTTATTAAACACAATTGGATCAGATGTCTCATGCGATTAGAGAAACATATTTACCTGCTGTTGATACATACCTGATATTTCCATAGTAAAAATCTATAGTAACATTGGTTGCATGTGCTCCATTTGTGAAAGGGTACATCTTGTTTTTCATTGAAAAGGTGCTGATTCCGAAGCCCTTTTTTGACGTATGAGACCAGATTTAGTACGATTATTATGCAAAATATGAGTGCAGGAATTTACAAGACATAATTGAGAACGTACAGAAGTTATTGTGCCATCGCCGAGCTTAATAGTCGAGAAGAATTGCCTATCGACGCTGCTTGCAGCGACAGTCAAAATCCATGGTGCAACGTTTTGAACAGTTTCAAGTGTCGGCCCGCCGTTTCCTCCGGCACAAGATGTCAAAATCCCTTTTCTCATAGCATGAAAAGCACCTATAGCAACAGAGTCATTGAAATAACCCATGGAGTCACCTCCTAATGAAATGGATATCAAGTCCACTCCATTGGCGATGGCATCATCGAACGCAGCCAGTACATACATGTCGCTACATCCCTCGCTCCAGCAAACCTTGTACATGGCTATACGTGCAGATGGAACCCCACCTCGAGCTGTTCCTTTGGCTATGCCATATAGGCTGGAGCCCTTCACAGGTATGCCAGCAGCAGTGGAGGCGGTATGAGTGCCATGGCCATCAGTGTCAACCGGAGTAGGTTCATCGGGACCACCGCTAAAGTCTTCTAGATGATAATATCTTGCACCAATGACTTTGCTGCTCATATAAGAAAAGCTTGAACATCAGAATTTGGATTGCATCACTAGAATCATGTAATTTAGTGTGTTTTTTAGAGAAATTACTTGTTGCAACCAGTGAAGTTGGCTCCTTTATCACATTTACCCTTCCATTTAGCTGGTGGAGGTCCATAACCTGCATCATTAAAACTGGGAGATCCCGGCCAAATACCTAACAACATTATGATTAAACACAGAAATGCATTAGGAACAACTTCCTAATTCAAGAATTAAAAAAGAAAAGAAAACCATGTTTTTTCCAGAATATTTACCAGTGTCCATTAAACCAACTATGATATTGCTTTCAACACTGCCATATCCGTTGTTTGAACTCTCAGGCACTCCCAGAAAATCCCATGATCTTGTTGTAAGAAGTTTGCGCTTTGTGTTTACAAATACAGACGCCACTCCATCTTCCTCTGCAAATCCATTTGATCATCATTAACATCAATTGTCAAAATGGGAACTACATAATAATAGGACCTGATAGTCTCTTTGCTTCATCCGGAAAAAGCCATGCTGCAAAACCGTTGATGCTTTTTCCATAGCTATATATTTGGATTCTCTCGCTATATCCTCACTACAAGAAAAATACCATTCCAATGAGAAAATTATCAGTATAAACAAAAATTTAATCTGCAAATATATGTATTACTCTCCAACTGCTTTAAGCAGCAGGTTATGATGTTCATCCATGGCCGATAGCCTGACTCCATTTTCTGGCACCTCTCCCATGTATACAACATATGGCTGTCATCAACAGTACACATATTACATCAACAAGGAAATCAGCAAGGGATTATATAAAATATATACCTTTCGTTCATTTTCTGTTGATCCTCCGACAGAGTAGCTGTTACAAGACATAGAAAACAAGAAGCAAAAGCAAAAGATAGAATCATTGTTACTGCAGTGATGTTAAGAGTATAAAATGAGTAAAGATTCCATTTTGTCTGTTAAAATAGATGATATCGTAGGGGAAGGGGGGGGGAATCATGGGAGAGGTTGTTCAGTTCCACGCATGCATGCAAGAGATGAGCGTAAAGTATTCAGCTATACTTTGACTAATTTAGTGATAAGAATGTGAATGAATAAAATGAATTTTGTTTTTAAATGTCAGATTTTATTGGCTCTTTTCTTGGGATTGCTTATTAGTTAAAGTTGCTCCTTCCTAGTTCTCCTTGCAACTAAATTGGATAAAAATAAATATATTTTAATATCAGAATTTTTATTTAGATGTAAGTTTATATCTAAATTTTTTAGTATAATTAGATATTTACATTAACTTTAATATTTAATTTGGTATCTAAATTTATTTTAACCTAATTAGGTAACTTGATTGCTCAACTTCAATTTTTTTAATCTAATTGATAATCACAGTAAAGACTTATTTGAATCAATTTGAACCACGAATCAAGTTTAGATACTAAATTGAACTTAAAAGTCAAGTTTAGGTATCTGATGTATAAAAACACTTTAGGTATCAAATTTAACTTAAAATCAAATTAAGATACTTAATTAGATAAAAAAATCAATTACAACTGAAAACCAAGTTAGTTACCAAAATATCCCCAGAATCGCAAATCAGTTTCCAAAATCGCAACGCGATTCTTGAAAATCGCAATGCGATAGTACAAATTCGCGTTGCGATTTTGGAAAATCGCAACGCGAATATGAAAATCGCAACGCGAACACATAAATCGCAACGCGTATCCGTAAATCGCACGTGTATCCGTAAATCGCAACGCGTATGGGTAATCGCAATGCGTATCCGTATATCGCAACGCGTATCCGTAAATCGCAACGATAATCCGTAAATCGCAACGAGAATCTGTAAATCGCAACGATAATCCGTAAATCGCAACGAGAATCTGTAAATCACACACTGAAATTTTGGGTATATAACACTGAAATCATAACTAAATCCCTAAATCGCAACTCATTCCATCTCCATCTATCACTCTCTCCGGCGACATCCGTTCCTATATCCAACGACATCCTTCCAATCCGGCAACAGGTTTTAGTTTCGCAGCTCGTCTGTTTAGTAAATTAATTTACAACCATGAAATCATCTATGTTGATCATGTTTGGATAGATTTGTGTTTGGGGGTCATGTGATAATGTTCATGGTGTTTTACAATATATGCCTTACCCATGAATCTTCAACTAAAATTGTCTTTACAAAAGTTAACTTATGAAACTCTAATGCTACGTGTTTCAAATAAATTGAATTAGAGCCCCCTAAGTGGATTTAGGCTATCTTATCAGAGAATGGTAAAGTTTATTTGTTAACCGACAATGAAGATGTTGAACGATTCATTGCTTACATTAGTGTTTCACAAGATGATGTTACATTGTATGTTGTTGAACCTAGAAGTAGTATTGTTGGGTCAGTACGGGTAGTAATCAACTAAGTTTTTCTCAAAACCCACAACCTTTCTCTAATCCAAATCCCAATCAACTTTCAGCACCAAATTCCGGTTTTCGTATTGACCAGTTAGACGATGATGAGCCAACAGAAAAAATGTGAGTACTAGTCAGTATTCGAATTGGTCTTGGTCAATATCCGGACTTTGATATTGGTCAATACACGGATTTTGATGATGTTTCAGAAGAAGAAGACCCTGCGTGTAATGATTTTGATATTGGTCATACCCGAATTTTGATGATGAAACAGCCGTTGTCGAAGAATGTATGTTGATGATATAGGAGGAAGTTACGACTGTGAATGAACATGTTGAACATCCATTCTGTAATTCATATAATCCTGAAGAAGAAAAAAGAAGAAAAAAGTCCCCGAAGAAAAGAAAATGCCACGGGCGTAACTGGAATAGCCAGAATACTTCAATACCGGAGAGAGTTGGTAAAGAAAGCAGTTGATTGTTACACAAAAGTTATCGTATCAAGAAAGATGATTGTTTTGATACAAAGGAAGACTTGAAGATAGCTTTGTATCGAAATGTGTGGAAGAGGCTATCAACTAAAAGTTAACAAATCAGCAAATCGTTTCGAAACAAGGTGTATGATGACAAAAACTGTACGTGGCGTATGATTGCAAAGAGAATAAAGATTGCGAAGTGTTTCAAGTTAGGACTTTTATTGATAAACATACATGTTCAGAACCCAGTTTTTCCTCACCATAGACAGGCAAACAAAAGGTGTTGGGTGGTTTTCTGGCTGAGTTAATGTTTTTGAATGGCAGGGTATATCGGGGACATGAAATTATGACTGACATGAATGCTCGATTCAAGATTAGTATCATATTCTCAAGCTTGGAGAGCCAAATGTTATCCTTGGAATTGTTGAGGGGGTCGCCAGAAGCATCGTTTGCCCAACTGCCGGCTTATTGTCACAATTTAAAGCTGAAAAATCCTGGGTCGTAACTCATATCAAAACAGATAGAGATGGACGCTTTGAGTTGCTGTTTATCGCCATTGGTGCTACGGTTAGTAAATCAATATAATTTTGTTAACTCATTTTTGTTAGTTACATGCATTTCACATTTAAATGATTATATTTCTTGTGTATATTATTTTGTAGATTCGTTCGTTTATTACTTGCATGCGCCCAGTTATTATAGTTGACGGAGCACATTTGAAAGGTCGATACCTTGGAGTAAACTTATTAGCAGTAGCCATGGATGCTAACAATGGGATATTGCCAATAGCTTACGGGGTTGGCAAATCTGAAACCTCTGATTCATGGACATGGTTTATGGGCATCTTAGGGATTGCATAGGTCCTATTAGCAATTGACAATCATATCCGAGGGCAAACTCAATGACAACGCTGTAGAAGGTGTTTCCAGATGCTTTTCAGGACTTTGTGGTGTTCATTTGTATAGAAATCTAAATCAAGGTCTGGTATAAAAAGCACAAATGGACATACTGGAAGGCTGTAAAATCTTATCGGGAAGTGGATTTCAATAAGCATATAAATTGTTTAAGACGTGTTTTGCCTCAGTGCTCAAAACACTAGAAGATGTCGGGTTTGAAAGATGGTCAAGAGTAACTCAACTGGAGCAAGATATGGTTCATGACGTCTAATAGTGCAGAATCAATCAACGCTCTAAGTCGTCATTCCCGGAAATTACCCATTACTATGTTAATGGAGTTTTTTCGAGCCTCTATTCAACAGTGGTACTACAAGAAAAGAACCATGCAGGTATTATTTCTTTGAATTCGTAACTTATCATATTATATTTTACTAAGTATGTTTATTTAAATTTACAGGAACATTGGAACATCGTGTTACACCATGGACTGAAAAAAAGATAACGAAACGTGTTGTGAAGTCAACGTCATGGAGAGTGAACCATGTTCAAACACTTTGTTTCAAGTACTGGATAATAACTTAAATGGGCTAGTCGATCTAAATGCAAGACGTGTAGTTGTATGAAATGGCAAACATCTGGTTATCCGTGTGGCCATGTTATAAAGTGCTCTTCATTTAAACCAAGATGATTCAAGCGCATACGCTATGGATTGCTACACTACAGAAGTATCGACAGACTTATGCGAGAGATTGTCTACCCTATTCCACATCCTTCTGAGTGGGACATACAGATGACTTACAAACAGTTTTGCCACCAGCCATGGACAGAAGGCTACCTGGCGACCAAAAAGTCACGATCGTATCCGTCTAAGGGTGAAGAAAGAAGAGATCGACATGTAGTCGGTGCAAGGACAGTGGTCATACAGGTTGACATGGATCACCAGTGCCAAACATCTTTTCCTCTACCAAAATATGGATCCTCATCAAAATCCAAAGTCATATGGTGTCAAGCAAAAGGCAATCATCTTTAAAATCCCAATCACAATTGGCTTCACCTTTTGGGACTGTTAACTTAGGTGATTTTTAAATGCAAACGTTGTATATGTGGATTTTATGTGTGAACTTTAACATTTTCAGTTGAATTAATGACTCAGGCCAACCATTTTGACTTAACCAACTCTTGTTATTCAGTTGTTATCACTATTAGGCATGCATTTGACTATCGCAACACGGAAATTACAATCGCAACGAGAGAATCGCAATGCGAAATAAAAATCCCAACATGAAAATCGCAATGCGGAAATGAAAATCGCAACGAGAAATCGCAATGCGAAATGAAATCGCAATGCGAAATGAAATCGCAACGAGAGAAAATGCGAAATGAAAATCGCAATGCGAAATGAAAATCGCAACGAGAGAATCGCAATGCGAAATTATAAATGCATGCGATTCTCTCGTTCGATTTCATTCCGCATTGCGATTTCATTTCGCATTGCGATTCTCGTTGCGATTTTCATTTCGCATTGCGATTTTCATTTCGCATTGCGATAGTCATTTTTGCCTTCAACATAATGCAGATTGAAATCAACAAAATCAACCATTACATTTCAATCAATTAAACAAGCACAAATAAGAATTATGTTCGCATCAATTACACAATCAACTTATACAAATCATCTTCAAATCAATAAACAATCAAAAAATAAGCAATAATTCTATTTCCGATCATCTACTATTGAATCAACTTTTACAATCAATTAAACAATCAAAAAACAATCAATTAAACTATTGAATCAACTTTGCAGCCATACATCATTTTCACGCAGTTCACTTCTGAGATTAACCTGCAGAAAACCAAACATTTGCTCAACAACACTTTCTACACATCTAAACCTACAACAGCAAATTATTGAATTCTAGGTACTTAACCAAACATTTCAAACCAAAAGTATATAAATATAAACTTACCAATTGTTTATGGACATTTTTATAACGCGGATGCAGGTAGGCAGCGTCTCGTAATATCGATTTAGCCATATAATGCCGAAACCACAAGCCTACTGCAGCTCTATCTCTATCGGTGGGAGGTAGATACTTGATGCTTCCCGTCGTCAAACGCTCCAACGCCAAGCATACGAGAGGACCACAATCTCCTCTGCTCCGCTCGTTTGTTGTGGCGCGTCTCGTCTCTAATAACTGTAATATTGAGCTTCTTTGGCTTCTTGTTTCCAGAACGAGTCCAATAATTGATCGCATCCAAGAATTTAGCCAAATGAGACTCCATCCCTTAATAACATCTCTTAAATTAGCCAATGATATGTAATTTATCATGCTGTCATACACTATTGTCTTAAGGGATGGAGCTGAAGCTCGACGAGAATCCAATGTTTACTTTCCAAAACAGGGATAAACACCTGCATCATAAGTAATAATTCATTCATTTGCGCACTTATTTCATAAAACTTTAAACTCATCTAAAATAAATACTAACCTTATCGACCTCCCACCATGCAGGATAAAGTTTAGCTTGTCCATTGCCCAATCAAATGATTCATCTCTCGTGCATTCTTCAAGTGAACGGCGTGAAAAGACGTCGGCATAATTGTATCGTATATTTTATTTTTCTTAAGTTTTCTTATTATTAGAAGACGTGTCACCCACGCATCGATATGCTGTTTTACAAAAAAAGACATATTAGTGACTTACATAAATTTAAAAAAAAATTAATCAAATTGAAATAAAGAAAAATATACTTACCCCCCCCATCGAAATAGCCATTGTCTTCGACCCTAATAATACGCCCCACCAAGACCGATCAAGCAACAAATAGATATCATCGGTGAGCTTGCATAGTCATGAAACACCCCTGGCTCCGCTCATGTAGATAAAAATCAACAGCGTCTTAGCCCCAAGGGTGTTATCCAGAATTGTGTCCGGTAGTTGTTCCCTCTCCTCTTCAGATATCGGTATGGTACTGGCCGGTAACTCATACGAGAGCCAACTTGAATCCATCATGTCCGCACGTCAGAGTTTCTCAAGAAGCCTACATATGACGCCATGTGAATCGGGCTCTTGAATGGTGGGAGGGACCTCTTCAATGATGACATGGCCTCTTGATCGGTGGGAGGGACTCTCGAGAATGATAGGGGGGGCCTCTTCAACGATAGGAGTTGACTCTTGAGGGATGACAGGCGAGTCGGGCTTCTTCTTGCGGTGTCTTCGCACTATTGGGGTGTACGAGACTTAATAGCACGTGCACGCTGTCTGATGCGTGAACTCGTCGTGCAAGCATAACCCGACGTAAAGCATCCACTCTATCGGGCCGCTAAATAATTAAATACAAAAATCAGTAAATAAACAACATGATATTTAAACAGTGAAAACAAAGACAAATGTTTTTCAAACTTGCATTGTATTCACCCAAGTCATTATTCTATCATAGTTCACAAAATGCATCAGATAACAAGAAAAATATGTTTCAAACTAATACCCTGAAGTTAGTATTTGTCTTTGTTTTGTCTATTGGTTGAGTAATGCAATCCATTCAAGTTTCAATTTGCAGAAGAGAATAGTTTACTTTCGCAACACGAAACTTAAAATCGCAACGCGAAACCAAAATCGCAACGCGAAATGAAAATCGCAACGACAGAATCGCAATGCGAAATGAAATCGCAACGAAAGAATCGCAACGCGAAATGAAAATCGCAATGCGATTTTGGTTTCGCGTTGCGATTTTGGTTTCGCGTTGCGATTCTGTCGTTGCGATTTTCATTTCGCGTTGCGATTTTGGTTTCGCGTTGCGATTTTAAGTTTCGTGTTGCGAAGTAAACTATTTCTTCTTCTGCAAATTGAAACTTGAATGGATTGCATTACTTTCAACCAAAAGACAAAACAAAGACAAATACTATTTCACAGTGTTAAAGAATACACAGTTTAGCAAATTGGCAGCAACCGAACAAATTTACTTTCAACCAAAAGACAAAACAAGACAAATACTATTTCACAGTGTTAAAGAATACACAGTTTAGCAGAATTGGCAGCAACCGAACAAATTTACTTTCAACCAAAAGACAAAACAAAGACAATACTATTTCACAGTGTTAAAGAATACACAGTTTAGCAGAATTGGCAGCCGAACAAATTTACTTTCAACCAAAAGACAAAACAAAGACAAATACTATTTCACAGTGTTAAAGAATACACAGTTTAGCAGAATTGGCAGCAACCGAACAAATTTACTTTCAACAAAAGACAAAACAAGACAAATACTATTTCACAGTGTTAAAGAATACACAGTTTAGCAGAATTGGCAGCAACCGAATAAATTTACTAAGCAATCTAAGTGAAATGGCTAATCTAAGTGAAATTACGAGTAAATTTATCATTAAGTTAAATATGGAAAATCTTAAACTTACCTCGTTGCGTAGAGTATGAACCTCATTCTGCAACGATACTATCATCTCACGTAGAGCGGCAACCTCACCACGTAAAGTTGACACCTCCACACGCCATGCACCATCGTTATCGCGTAGAGTACCGATCTCCTCACGCAAGGCATTGACCTCATCACGTAACTCCCTTGACTCATCCCGTGGAGGTGAGAACAGGGAGATAGAGTCGTGGCATCTTTGCCGGTCGCCTATCATGAGGTGATGGTGGAGAAGAGGCTCGATGATGTGACCGGATAGGTGATGGCTCTCGTTCTAGAGGTGTATAGTCGGGTCGATCGGGTGATGGCTCTAGGTGAGGTGATGGCTCTCGAATTGGAGGAAGTGGATGCTGCTCATCATCCGTGCCATCAAAAAAACTCTGACTAGCTTGCCACCAATCAGTGGCAAGCTCTTCCTCCGTGGGTGTCAGTCTTTGTAATGGAATGTTGGCCTCCTAAAAATATAAAAACTCAAACAAAGTTAAACGTCTACTATTAATAACTTGTTTATATATTATATGAAAGTATTTGTGTTAACTACATTATTTATTGTCGCATATGGTATTAAGTCTTCCCAATCCAACAGAGTTTTCCTCTTCCAGAAAATAGCCCTGGGAATATCATTTGACGTTTTTATTGCATATGTACGCATGCTGGGGAAAGCCTCGAATATCCAAATCTACAAACAATATAATAACAAAATTAGTAATTGTTAAATAATTAATTATAATTTTAGAAACATTATATAGAAATTCTTACCTTAAAGGCCCAACAAAGCCTGACAAAGTGTATTTGGACCCATCGCCCCGCAAACTTTTGCGGTCATCAAAGGCAGACGACAACTTAGTCCAGGTAGCTTTCCATATATACGAACCCCACGGAAACAGATTCCATGCATTCAGGTCCTCTACCATATTATTAGCTCCCGATGAATAGGTTGTCTGGCCTCTCTGCCTAAAAAGCCGGCATACACAAGTAGTAGAAGGCATACTCGGACAACATCGACGTCATCCATCCGAGTGAAACCAGCTTTCTTATTAAACAATTTCTTCAGGTCGTCGACATGTAGGTTCGGCTTCTCCATTGACTCATCCGGAAAAACCCGGGATAACCATGATGGGCGGGGCGATATGACGAGTGTACCGGCCTACATCATCGGTCCGAATCGTAGACCAGTGATTAAGCAGAACTCCTTCCGCCCAAAACAAGTATACGCTGGTGGAAAATGAAACCATATCTCTTCCTCACCACGTTGTATACTGTCGGGTAGATTGATGTCATGGTCTGAAGCCATAAATGGGTCAAATTAGCATCTCCACCTGGATGCTGTACTCTCAGCCATGGCCCGAAGCAGTTTCCTCAAACAATTGTCTTTGAGCAGGTGAAAGCTTCGAAGCAATTGTAGTGGCCAGGCTGACTTTATTTCTCAAGGTCAATTGAGCCGAAAAAAATTTCTACAAAACAATAAACATACCAAGTTAGATATACCAAAAACTACACTGTGAAGATATACCAAAAACAATAAACATAAAAAGTAGTAGTTTATTCTTGAAACTAAAATTTGCAACACTGTTTGTCTTTTGGTTGAAATGAAATCGCAACGAGAGAATGACTGTCGCAACGAGTAAATGAAAATCGCAACGAGAGAATCGCAACGCGAAATGAAAATCGCAACGAGAGAATCGCAACGCGAAATGAAAATCGCAATGCGATTTTGGTTTCGCGTTGCGATTCTCTCGTTGCGATTTTCATTTCGCGTTGCGATTCTCTCGTTGCGATTTTCATTTCTCTCGTTGCGACAGTCATTCTCTCGTTGCGATTTTCATTTATCTCGTTGCGACTCTTCTGCAAATTGAAACTTGAATGGATTGCATTACTTCAACCAAAGACAGAACAAAGACAAAGACAAATACTAACTTGAAAATCGCAACGAAGAGCAACGCGAAATGAAAATCGCAACGACAGAATCGTAACGCGAAATGAAATCTAAGTGAAATGGTTAATCTATTATTGAAATGACCAGTAAACTTATCATCAGTTTCAATATGAAAAACCTACAATATGCAAACATTTCAAAATAAAATAATTAAAAACTAACCCTCGGAGGTTGATTTTCCATTTCTGAATATTGTGAGGATTTCTGACCGTGAATGGTTGTGAGGGATTTCGCCGGAGATGGGGACGGAAATCTTCGGAGATGGGACGGATTTCTTCGCCGTAGAGTGAGAGATGGAGATGGGACTGAGTTGTGATTTTAGGTTTTAGTTATGAGTTGCGATTACGGATTTTGTCTTAATATTCGTTTTTTGTAATTTGAAAATAAAATACGCGTAGCGATTATAATGGCGCTTTAAATATCGCGTTGCGATTTACGGATACGCGTTGCGATTTTATGTATTATCGTTGCGATTTACGGATACGCGTTGCGATATACGGATACGTATTGCGATTTACCCATACGCGTTGCGATTTACGGATACACGTTGCGATTTACGGATACGCGTTGCGATTTATGTGTTCGCGTTGCGATTTTCATATTCGCGTTGCGATTTTGGTAAATCGCAATGCGAATTTGTACTATCGCATTGCGATTTTCAAGAATCGCGTTGCGATTTTGGAAACTGATTTGCGATTCTGGGGATCGCGTTGCGATTTTTATTTCGCGTTGCGATTTTGTTGGTCATTTTGGCAAATCCAAAAAAAGTTGGTTAAAATCGTATATTATAAGGCATTTTTGGTCACTGAGGCGATTTTCTCAAATATATATTTACTGATCAAACTATAGATATATTTCAATTCAAAGAATGTCTCTCCAAGGAAGGGGTAGCAATTAGAAGGTATAATTCTATTTTTTTTCACTTACAATTTGAATTTTTTTTTTTTTTTTGTAATATTGTTCTTATTGTTTTTTATCAATTATAATTTTATTGTTATTATACTAGTTTTATTGTGATGGAGGTTGAAACTAAGAATTTTAAGATTTTGAGTATTTTGTAATTTTAGAGAAATTTGAGATTTATTTTAAATATATAATTATAAGTTTTTCAAAATATAATTTTAAAATTTTATAAACGTAACATATAATAATCTTTTTAACGGACGTTACAACATAGACACAAAAGAGTAACATTAAAATGTTAGACAACTACTTTTAAGTAAAAAATACTTTAAACATCTAAACTGAACAAAGACTATGATTTGAACACTTATTTCTTCATTAATCCTATATTTTATATCTTATAGGTTAGCTCTAACAGTTGCCGTATATCTTATTTATTGATCATTTTCAATAAAAAGATGTTAGTGTGTTCGATACTTTTCGAAGAAGAGAGTAATCTGATTCAGTTTGGCGATCTAAGCTTGGAAATGATTGGTTGTACGGCAACGCATCAAGAATTAGCAGAAAAACCTGTCACTAACATCAAATAGTTTGGATCAAACCATCATTTTACTAGTTGAGGATCATCAAGGTGAATGTTTTTTACTGAAAAAAAAAATTAAGAAGATCCACCAACATCACAATGATCATGAGCCTATTAAACCCAAATCTTGGTAAGAACTAAGGAGAGTAAATCACAAATGGCCCTTTATAAGAAATCAAAGGCAATTACCCATCTTCAGGAAATCTTCTAAGATGTCAAGTTGTATTTCCAGCTCTTATGGTTTCGTCAACATTGTTTTAATATAGCTAAGGACTTCATCCACACTGACCGTCCAAGCAACGGAAACCGGGAAATAGCCTGTCCATGGGTTGCTTCCATTCCATCTGCACCAGTTTATGACATTAACATTAGCTACAATAACAGCAGATCTATTCGAATCAATAAGAAGCTTGCTTTTGTGAAATACTTTTTTAATCCTTGATCCAACAACGTATGCCCCATGCATATGCCCTGCGTCTCAACCCTCACAACCCCCTTCTTGTATGTGAAGAGATCCGGCCGAACTAGAGCCACAAAACTGACCGGGTCATGGAGGAATATCCCTGGTACCAAAATTTTCAATGTTTTTTCCGTTAAAGGTAAGCCTTAGAACAAATTTCGAAAGGAAGGAAACGGATGTGGTCTGATGTAATTTAAAATTTCAAAAGATTACCGTATACACCGTCGGACTTCACATGCCAATCTCTGTAGAATTTGCACATGTCACTTAGGAGCTGAGCATACTTTCCATTTGATTGCTTCAATTTAAGGAGGTCATCATCTAACAGAAAAGATATTTGTCGAGAAATTACCTTCTAAACATGCAAAAAGAAGCTTGTCTGTGAAGATAAATGATAAACTACGTTCCTACCTGTCATTTGGACTTGGGTCGTAATATTTATCCCGACAACAACAATATTTGCTCCCGAAGTAAACACAACATCAGCCGCTTCAGGATCTCCGTAAATCTGTGGTCAGAAAAATGAATTCTGAATGGCGTCTTGATGGATGGTCAACTATTAAACTTTGTTCAACTGCAAACTAATTTTCTCTGCTGTCCAATCAATTGCAACTTACCTTCTAATGAACAATGGGATAACATGGTCATGATGTAAGGGACAAAAGCAAACGAACTAAACAATTATTCGACCGAATGGAAATTCTTCCCAGCAATATAACATTTAAGACATGTTTACAAGCAGTAACAATTAATAACCTGAAAGAGGTTAACAATCAAGAAAGTTCCATTCGGAGCACTTCTAATGAAAACAGAGCTCAACTTTAGAAGCTTCCAGTACCTTAATGGATTTTTTTTCAATAAATATTAATAGTTTTATGTACCACATCATAAGAAACATAAATTTAGGAGCATCAATACGTACATTTGCTTCAGCAGCAGGATTCACGTTTCCTAATGCAAAGAATGAGCCACCAAGTACAACTATATTTTTCACCTTGCTAGCAAAGGAAGAGTCTCTTTTGATCGCCTGGACATATAAATATGTTTAGGCACATAGTTGTCGACAAAAGTCTACTAATAGTAACAACAAAGAAGGAAGTTGGTAAGAAATGATGCAAAGACTTACTAGTGCCACATTTGTCAATGGTCCAAGTGCAAGCACGGATACTTCATCAGGGTACTCAGTTACCTTTTCAACTAAAAATTCAGAGGCACTCTTATCAGATTTCTTTGCATTTGGAGGAGGCAGAAATATATTCCCCATTCCATCAGAGCCGTGAACAAAGTCAGCAACACGTGGCCTCCCACCCTTTTTCCAGATAAACTAAGGTTAGGCTCCAGTAAATACAGGATGCCACAATGCCCGAAAAGGGAATAAAAAATCACAATAAATCAGAGTTGTATAGAAAGTCATCATGTCGTCGAGTGTGCAAGGGTACTCAAAGAACTAGAACCCTCATTTGTCTAAGGCACAAAGGACTAGACTAAATGAAATGAAGGCACGGTATATGTGTGTGCAATTATAATCTAATTCTTGCAATGGATGCAGAATGTGCGAGTGGAACACCTAAATAGTTACCTTAAGAGGACCAGGGCTGCCTTCAGCTACAGGAACACCTGGACACCCTGCGATCTCACACTATCCTTTTGCACCTCAGAAAGAGGAAATGATCATGGACATATTCCAAAATATATAAAACGGCAAATAAGAATTTTGAATAGAAAAACAAGCACGTACAAGGAGTAAGGCATTACGAGTGGCATTTTCAGTCGAAACATTACCGAATACAGTCGTCAATCCCAAGATCTCCACCTCTGGATTCTGGAATGCCATTAAGATTGCCATGCTGTCATCTGTTAATCAAGTAAGAACACATTCATGTCTCACAGAGGATCCTCATAGATCATTTCAATCTAACACAGGGTAGAAAAATCTGGCTCTACACATTACACACAACCACACCATTAGAACCCCAACTGCCCTCCGCATTATTTTCCAAAGACAATTTCACTTCTTAAATAGCCTAATAAGAATGCTAGTTTGAAAACTCTATCAAAACCCAAATTTTCCCATTCCGATCTTACAACTCACCAAATTTAATACTCAGGAACCACAATAACCGAAGGCTAGATTCTCATCACTTGGCAGTTTACAAAGAACCCATAAAACAGCTTTCACTTTTTCCTTTTTCTTTTACCTCTTACCTCATGAATCTATGCTTCGGTCCTTTGTTTGTTTACTTTGAGGAGACAGATACAATGCTTACAACTTTTTTCAGAATAAATTGCAACGACAACGATAATTTTTTTAAATGGGTTATTTCCAAATTCAATATTATTTTTCTCGTCCGTACAACTAAACATTCTAAATTCATTTCAACCAGCTAAAACGAAAAGGATAAAATAATAAAAAGGGTAAAAGGGAGAGAAACAGACCAATCCCGGGATCGGTATCGATAATGAGCTTGTTCATCTTGGCATTTAACCCCACCACGCCGTCATTTCCGCCGTTAACGACAACACCATCGTGGGATTTCTTCTCCATTTCAGAATCCATAGTCAAGGCAAAAATCGATAGCTCGATTTCCAGAAAGCTGCTGATATATATAATAATATCGATTACTTTAATTAACTTAATGAAGACGGATGCGAAAACAATAATAAAAAAAAATGAAACTTCGACTTCTCGTAAAGCTAGAAGAAAGAGGACGCCGCTGCCAACCAGAGAGAGTGTGTAAAGAGGTTATACTTATGGGAGAATTCCACATGATAATTTCTCGAAAAAGAAATAAAATAAATTGTATTTTAAAAATTAAATATAAATGAGTATGAATAGAGGGAAGTAAAATTTGATTCGATTTTTTTAATTTTAAGTTATTTGAGTTATTTGATTCGATTTAAATTATTGATTTTATTTTTTCAACAATTTTACAATTTAGTTATTGCTTTTTTTGTTCCTTCAATTCTATTTTCATAAGTTTACTTTTTATTTCATTTTAAGTTTATTTTTGACCAAATTTGAATCGCGTACTTCTATACCACTATAAAATTTTTATGTAACTTTAACTCTTATTTTTTTTACTAAAAATGTACTCTTTTTAAATTTAGTCCCTTAACTTTACATTTTACTCAATTTGGTATTTTGATTGCGATTGTTTGCAAAAAAAATCCTATCAATTTCTTGACTTACTTCTTTATACTCTCATAAATATTTTACTCTCAAAATACCTTTATTAAAATATAATGTTGGAAATATATTTTATAATTTTAGATTGTATTTTATATATTAAATAATATTATAATGTAAAAACAATAAGAATATGACACTAGATTTGAAAAAAACCAAATATAAGTTCGAGTCATAAAATAGACTCGTCAACTCG
Source organism: Hibiscus syriacus (assembly GCF_006381635.1). Classification (NCBI taxonomy): domain Eukaryota; kingdom Viridiplantae; phylum Streptophyta; class Magnoliopsida; order Malvales; family Malvaceae; genus Hibiscus; species Hibiscus syriacus. The sequence goes on from NW_024063349.1 coordinate 2,228,308, forward strand.
AATAATACAAAATTTTTTGACTCAACTGGACTCGATTCGAATATTCACCCCTAAATATGGTTGAGTATCTTATCAATAAGGTGAAACTTAAAGTATTTTTAAACTTGGCAGGTTTTATAAATTATTCGTGATATTTCAAAAAATAAATAAAAAAATTTTAAAGATTAATAATTTATTCATTCAATCATTATAAATTTTTATTTTGATAGTCGGATTATTTTTTTTGACAAATTTATTATTAACGTTACATTTTCATTATTAATTGCTCGTTGATGTTAAAAGTTTAATGAATATTATAATATGACATGATATAATAAAATTTTTAGTCCATAAAATTCATATAATTTATTTATTTGATGATTATAAAAATAATTCAATTACAAATTTAACAATCAATATATAAAAATTTTACCAGCTTGATCCTAGTTTTAATTTGAAATAATTTCTCTAACATAATGACAACACATTATTATCTTATTAATGAAAATTTAGGGAAGTATAGAAGCAAATTGGAGGATCAAACCTAGGACCCAATATATATGTAACATTTAACTGCTGCAACAAGCTATACAATTATTACATAGTTGGTAAAAACTATTTAAATTAAAATACGATTGATACAAGATTTTTAAGAAGAATATCGATTGGGCCCACAAAAACATTCATCTTAGGTACTAATATTTCAATTAATTTTAATACAACAAATTTTTAGAATTATCAATGAAATTAAGGTCATTTGAAGTTCATAGGTGAAATCTCAAGTTTATTAGAGTTAATAGCAATCTAGTATTGCATCTTAAAATTTTGGTGATTATTTTGTAAAAAATCAAACATGTAAGTCCCAAAGGTTGAAAAGGCTTAAAGTAACAATTTTAAACATTTTCCTATGATTTCAAATATGAGGGATCGATCTTTTTATTCGAGAGAACAATCTTCTTTATAACAGTAAACTTCTAAAATTTATTTCAACTTAAAAAATTACGCCATTGATAATATTCAGACTGTGAACCGATTTCTATTATTCTTTAAATTTTGCATTAATCAGTTATATTTTAGAAGGGGGACATACCAGAAATTGTAACGGTTAAAACGTTGATGTTAGGGTAATGTGTGTTTGATTAAAAGCCGTTGACAAATGAGAACGTATCGAAATCTTCGAGAGTCACGTCATTGGATTTCTTGCTGGCCGGGTCGGTCGCAACCTAACCAAAAAGGAAACAACGTTTTTTTGAATACACGAACGGATAAGTTGGATTATGCAATAATAAAATTTTATTTCTTTTTATTTAGAGTACATTTAATGCTAATAAATATTATTTAATTAATCATTTTATTATATTTATTTAAACCTTAGTTTAACAATAAATATTTAAACTATAAACTTTTGAGTTAGTCAATTTAAATATTTCAAGTTAAATTAAATATTTAAATTATAGTACTTATATTTATGAATTAAGTTTTAAAATTATAATTTTTAATCACTTTGAGTCATATCTGTAGACACTTATTTTCGTCCGGATTTGTTTTTATTTTGTTTTATTTTTTTATTTAAAATATTTTAAAACAATAATATATAATTTTGAAAATATTTTGAAAATGTATATATAATTTTGAAAATATTTTTGAAAATATTTATTAGTTTAAAACAATTTTTGAAAAAATATATAATATATAGTCTTTAAAACATTTTGAAAACATATATAATATATAGTTTTTAAAAATATTTTGAAAATTTTATATAATATATAGTTTTTAATTTTTTTTGAAAAATATATATAATATATAGTTTTTAAAAAAAATTCAAACTTATAATATATAGTCTTTAAAATTTTAAAATATATATATTTTTAAAATTTATTAGTTTAAAACATTTTTTGAAAATATATAGTTTTTTAAAATTTATTAGTTTAAAACAATTTTTGAAAAAATATATATAATATATAGTCTTTAAAACATTTAGAAAACTTATATAATATATAGTTTTTGAAAATTTATATAATATATAGTTTTTAATTTTTTTTTTGAAAATATATATATAATATATAGTTTTTAAAACATTTTGAAAATATATAATATATAGTTTTTAAAAACATTTTTGAAAATATATAATATATAGTTTTGAAAACATTTTAAAACAATAATATATAATTTTTGAAAATGTATATAATATAATTTTGAAAATATTTTTGAAAATATATATTAGTTTTAAAACAAATTTTGAAAATATATATATTATATAGTTTGAAAACAATTTTTAAAAGCATATATAATATACAGTTTTAAAATGTTTTTTATTATTATTTATTATTTATTTTATTTGTTATTTATTTATTTATTTATTCCCTTTTTTTCGTTTTACAAGTCCAATGGGTCCAGCAGAAACCCAATCGTGTTTGGGCCTGATCCAGCCCTAACCCGATTAGGGTTTCATCTTTTAGTAAATGTGTCGCATGGGAGTGAGTCAACAGAGCGTGCGTGAAGCCACGCACCATTTAGTGCGAAACGGCCGGCCGATATCACAGGACTGACCCATCCCAGGATGATTGGTCTCACAACGGCCACAAATCCTCTTATTTCGGGGCTCAAAACGGCCAACACCGGGGCTATAAAAAGCCCCCAGTGAGGCCAAGGAGGACATCATCAAACCCATCAACAGAACGGAACAATCATCACAAAACAATAATAGTCGGGAAAGAACCATCACAAAACAACACATCAACGAACACAACACACACAGAGATCAAGCAAACAAAAGCAAGAAATCCAAGCAACCCAAAACAAAAAAAAAAGGATCGTTCGACTATAGAATATATATATATATATATATAAACATCGAAGCCTTCGCCGAAAGCCACCGAGGGGAGCCAAACATGTCGGATGAGCTGAGGAGTCACCATCGAAGATAAAGAAAATCAGAACTTTCAGTTCATATCTATGCCTTTTTGGGTCTTTTTGTGCGATTTTGGCCTTATATTTAGGTTTAGGGTGTTAAGGGGAGCATTTCGGTGAATTTTGAATTTTTTCGACAGCCGACGATGGCGGCCGAAGCGGTGAACAGTGGCGATTGGTGGTGGCCGACCATCCCTCCGACGAGTGAGTGTTAGAGAGAGGCAAGAGAAAATTCTCACTCTCATTTTAGAGAGAGAAGGAAAAATGCACAAATGGGACAATGAAGGCCATTTGGGCTGATTGAAGGGGTATAAATACCCTCTCAAAACTATGTCGTTTTGGAGAAGGGGGTTTATGTGTAATTTGAAAAATTAGTAAATTATACCCTTGGTCCCTATAAGTTGTATTCTCTACAGTTTAGCCACTGAATTTAAATTTCAGTATTTCAATTTGGATCTCGAATTTATTATTTTTACATTTTAGTCCCTAATTCATGTTTTATTCAAAAATGACCTAGAAATTTATGCATGTTTTAATTTAGCCACTTTTTTCGATTTAGCCACTACTATTTTAATTTTTGCATTTTGATCCTTTTTATTTATTTATTTATTTGGTTTTTTTGTTAATATTTTTTAACATTGTTTTCAAAATTTAACCTTTTTTATTATTTTTTATTTTATTTCGTTTTCTTATTTTTTTATTTTCATTATTTTCTTATTATTTTTCTTTTTTTATTACTTCATTTTCATTATTATTTATTTATCCCTTTTAATATTTTTTGTATTTTATTATTATTTTTAAAAGTATTTTTTTTAATCCATTTTTTCTTTTGTTTGATATTCTTTATTATTTTTATTTTTCAATTTAACATTTTTTTGCATTTTTCAATAATAATCTTAATCGATCAAAGGTAAGCAATTCCAGTTGAATTTTTAAATTTAAATTTTTCGCTACTAAGATAACCGACAAATTAATTGGTATCGAAAGGGCGGTTCAAGGGTGTTAATCCTTCATTGACCATAACCACTCTCGAACTCGACATATTTATGGTAACACAAATCAGGTAAGATGATGTCCGGGTAGCCTAAACATTGTTTTTAAAATGATCGGTGGCGACTCTAACCATTCTATTCAAGTCGAAGCCCAATTTCGGGCCCACCCGAAAGACGGTTCTGACAGCTTGGCGACTCCACTAGGGATAGGTAAGTGAGTCATGCCGAAATTTATTTTTCGGTTTTCTTTTTGAGCGAAAATTGCAAGTTTAAATTTTAATTTATTTATTCAATTCTTATTGTTTATCTTTGATTATTTTTCAAGTAAATAGTTGTACTGACGTTTTTCAATGATTTCAGATTTGTGAAAAATTTCATCTCTGGCTCTATACCCGAGCTCCAAACCCTTTTAAATGAGGGTGAAAGCGACGCCTTCGTGGGAATTTATATTCTCCGTATGGGCCTAGCAAGTAACCTTCAAGATTTATATATCTTATGTCTTCGTGTGAATTTATTCATCGTGCGGGCATAAGGGAATGTATCCTCTCGAGTTTAACTTAGTCCACATAAGCTTGTAATGGGCTTAGGACTAAGGTTCTAGCAAGCCCAAGGGGGCACCAACAAGGAGAACTCGAGTACCTTCTTTAGAACCTAAACCGGGAGACTACAAGGAGTTAGAGCTCACCCCAAAACCTCATTTCAAACCCTAGGCTATTTTTGAGATTATTTCCTGCTTTACTTTCTGTTCAAAGCATGGGAACTAGACAAATATGCGGTTAAGATTTGTTTGAAATTAGCATTCGGGATAGAGATCATGTACGGGTATGAATAATAAGTATGTGGGGTAGATATCATGTGGGGTAGGACTTTTTATTTTCATTTTTTATTATTATCCTTATCTCGCTAACTCTTTTCATTTTTGTTTTCTTTCATTTTATATTTGTCATTTGCATCATTCAAAAGGGGTGTTGATCCACAAAAAACGTGTTTGTTAAACGTAAATAATTTACATTAATGGACAAAGGGGTTATAATACAAAAGGTGAAAAGCTCATAAGTCTGGCTATGGTCAGAAAAGACTCAGAATGGACCGTTTTACACCAAGCACATCAAAAGTCAAATTTTCCAGAACGAGTTGGAAAAGGTTGCAGTGGCAAGACGAGAAAAAGGTTATTGGCCTGGGGAGTCACTTCAAAGACAACGAAAATAAGATGGCAAAGCGATAGCTGAAACTGGAAGCCATTGTTGATTAATTCAAGCAGTTCCTGTCGATTGAGGTTTCTAATGGCGTTTTAATTGGGAGCAGACTCGGCAGAGAGTGAAAGTCGGAGATGCAGTCATTCGAGACTTTTTAGAGCAAGCATCTCGTCACTTGCACAGTTTAGCCAGAGAAGCCGGAGCGGTTGGACAAAGTATTCAACCGGTGATATAAGAAGAAAAAAGATGAGTAAGTCTGTCATAAGCTATTCGGGATCTAGAAGACTTAGTGGTTTTTTGTCTCTTACGAAATAACACTTTTCCCCCAATAAGGATTATTTATAATAACATACACATTTTCAGACCAATGCCTCGAACATTTCATTCATCATGCATTTAGACATATTTTGCATTTATTAGTGTTCTTAATTTCTTTACATTAGTATTAACTAACAGAAGAATGTCTCGTCAAAAAAGGGAACAAATACTGGATATACCACCTCAAGCATTGGACACGCCTCATCCTCATAATACTAGCTCAAAGAAGAAGATGGAAGCCAAAATTGCTCAACTCGAGGAGAACATGTTGAACTTGCAGAGGGAGATAGAAGAGAAGATAAGTCAGAGCAATCAGAGTACTCTGGATACAATCACGAAGAGCCAAGAGTCATTGGTCGATCAGATTGTGGCCAAGTTATCTGGCTTACATCAAAGTGTGCCTGGGGCAGGTTCATCTGATAGGGTAGATGTGCCACCTACCCCGCATACCTAAACTTCAAGGGGACTTATCCGCTACAAAGGCGAAAACCCCATCTGCTGCAAAGATACAGACTGTTGTATCTAACCTTGAGAATAATCCGGGTTATTATGGTATACTGAATTTGGACGAAGATGACAAAGCAAAGAAGATGGATGAGAAAATCAAGCAATTAGAGGACCAAATGAAGGCAGTTAAAGGAGACCATGACTACCATGGAGTCGATGCCGCGGAACTCAGTCGAGTTTCAGACTTGGTTCTTCCTCCGAAATTCAAGTCCCCAAAATTCGAGAAGTTTGATGGAAATAGTTGCCCGTTCATCCACATCACCATGTTCTGCTGAAAGATGACAGGATATGTAGAAAACGACCAACTCCTAATCAATTGCATCCAGGAGAGTTTGTCGGGCCTAGCCATCCGGTGGTACAATCAGCTAAACCGATCTCATATCAAGACTTGGAAGGATTTAGCCAAGTCATTTCTGGAACAATACAAACACGTCAATGACATGAGGCCAGATCGAGTTATGCTACAAAGCATGGAAAAGAAGCATAACGAAAGTTTCAGATAATACGTACATAAATGGAGGGATTTAGCTGTGCAAGTTCATCCACCATTGGATGATAAAGAAACCCGACAGCTCTTTATGCAAACACTGAAGGCTCCTTACTTTGGGAACCTAGTTGCAATCACATCCGGTAATTTTTCGGACTTAGTCATGGCCGAGGAGATGGTAGAAACGACCATAAAACAAGGTAAGATTAAGGATGGGGAGGCCAGTAAGAAACCTCCTATGAGGGAGAAGAATGGAGAGATTAACAACATCAACCACGCCAATAAAGATGTTACAATCTTATTGAAGAAGTTGATGTTGTTGTTAAAAATGATATAATTATATATGTAGTCTTTAATATTTACATATTTTATCAACTTGGTTTTACGTGTCACCATCTTATTGAAGAATTTTTTTCTTATTTTTAATTTATTTAATTTGATAAGTTTTTTCTTTCAATAATAAAGTAACTTGTACGTACTTATTTTTTGATTTAGTAAATGGGCATTATATTTGAATTTAAGTTACTTGCATCACATATCCTCCAATTATGACTCCTATTTTAAAATGGTTCCAAAACTTTTAATTATTCTTATTTTATCCTTAAATTATGACTATCATTTTAAATTAGTCCTCAAATTTTTGAACATTTCAATTTCATCCTCAAATTATGATCTTCATTCTAAATTGATCCCCAAACTTTTTGAACATTTCAATTTCATCCCAAATTATATGTACATATTAATCACACCCATTATTAATAAAATCATTAGGGCAATTTATATTATTATATGTTTGGAAAAAATAAAATGGAGGTTAAACCATGGTTGAAATTGATTACATATTTGGATAAATTTAGGATGAAATTGGAAGATTCAAAAGTTTGGGGACTAATTTGGAATGAGAGTCATAGTTTGGGATGAAATTAGAATGTTTAAAAGTTTAAGGACTAATCTAAAATGAGGGTCATAGTCTGAGGATATACTCTTTGAATTTAAATTCATAAAGTTGTAACAATCTAATCTTCGTGATGGTTAAACGAATATTTCATGGTACTCACTAATTTTTGTCATATTGGGGCTTGAGCTGTAGGTCGAATTAAGTTTCATTTGGGTAATAGCACTCTTAAATATCTAAGCATTTTATAAAAGAAATTAAATTAAATGTTTAAGCATCATCTATGCAAATTTTTATTATGTAAATGGTTTAGAGACGACCAAACATCATCAGTCACCTCAATCCTCAATATTGTGAAGATTTAATTTCAACTCTTTGATTAACACATGGATCACGTGATTTTAATGGTTAAAAAGAATATTATTTTCTTTTCAACAAATTTAACAAGGATCGCCGGTTTTATTTAATAAAGTGAAACAATATGTCTTGGAAGGATAAAGCCAGCTAAAATGCATTAACTGACCTAAAAACAAAATGGGTAAACAAATCGACTATGCAGGAAGAGACACCAACCATCCAAATTCCTTGCAACTCAACAATTGAAGAAAATAAACGGTGAAAGAGCATATTGTAGGGAAAACAAACCAGCAGCTAGAGCTAAGAGCTGGAAACTGCCACACTGAGCAGAACTGTCTATGGTGGGTCCGACCAGCTGTTGTCCATAGCCGATTGAAGAACCACCGATCGGGGAGCTTCTTCAACCCAAAAGAGATCATTCGCATCCACTAAGGCATCATGTGCGAGGAGGTGAACGCCTCATTCCCTTCTCGTGGAATGAATTGAAAAAAAATGAGAGAAAAGCCTTTGCATGTGAATGAGCATCCCAAATGAAAGCTCCGATTTCAGAAAAGTAAGGCGTTTCCACATTTAGTTTTTGGATCACTTTTCTTGTGTCTCCTTCTACCACCACTCGAGTGAATCCTAAATCTGCCACAAATTGAAGAGCATGAATCACAACCATCGCTTCCGCAGCAAAATTTGAGGTAACTCGTTCTGCTTTCTTTCGGCATGCACCCATAATGAGTCCTTGTTTATTCCGGACTAAAACCCCTGACCAAGAAAGGTTTTTTGCATGTACAACTGAGCGTCAACATTTACTTTGACATATTCCCGGAGGGGGGGACCAACACACCACTTGGGATCTAATCAGAGCAGAGAGCTGGAGAGTAGCAACCATAAAATTCGAACACTAAGATTTAACAAAGGTAAAAGCTTCTTCCACTGTTGTGTTCTTTCGATCATGTAGCAGTTTATTTCTAAAAAATTATAAGGCCCAGGTAGCAACTAGAATCATAGGATGCTTACCGAGGTGATTATTATTGAATAACCAATGCAACCAATCGTTGAAATCTAATTGTGTAACCTCCATCGGCCAACAACACTGGAGCATGGGCCAAAGGAGACTAGCTAATCGGCAGTCTCTTACTACATGCACAATCGATTCGACAGAGCCTGGGCAATTAGGACAGTAAGGATCTTGTAGGAGGCGTCGAGCAAAGAGAACGTATTTCGTTGGTACAAAATTGTGAGTAAACTTCCAATTATGTAGTTTGATTTTCCATTGACATTGATTATGTAACACCCATATATGTATATACGTTTCCGTATACGTATACAAGTGTCACATTACTTTAAAAACGGTTTACTAATTTTGTAAAGTCTTTAAAATTTTGTTGCAACTTAATTTCCACATAAATAAACATAATAAATAAGTATTCATTAAAACACATTACAAAATGGTATGTTAACTTTAATTACATGCCAACAAATTTACAAAAGGATTACTACCGTCCTATTGTTACAGGTGAGTCAACCTTGGAATGTATTTGCTGCTACGGCTTTACTCCATACTTGCTTAATTCTGCTGCTACCTACGCGTGAAAATACACACATTAAGTATATCTTAGTGAGTCATAATATAATGAATAACCTTTGTGTATATATACATACTATATTCCCCATTTGTCATAATCAATTGTCATGCTTCCTTTCTTTTCATTTGTAACATCTTTTCCTTTGATAATGCACCCATATACATTTCAACTGTAGTATACTTTTCCTTTGATAATGTACCCATATACATTTTAACCATAGCATACTTTTCTATTGATAATGTACCCATATACATTTCAACTCTAGCATGTTCTTCTATTGATAATGCACCCATATGCATTTCAACTCTAGCATACTTATCTGTTGATAATGCACCCATATGCATTCCAACTCTAGCATACTTTTCTGTTGATAATGTACCCATATACATTTCAACTAAAGTATGTTTTTCTGTTGTTAATGTACCCATATACATTTCAACCATAGCATCCTTTCATGCTAATAATGCACCCATATGCATTAGTATTTTCATTTTCTTTTAGAGCAATTCATACTTTAGCTCATATACAATATCATTTCCATATATTCAATCAAACATAGTAATTACCGTAAATCATATATTAACAATTAAACAATTTATATTAAATAATTACTAATCATTTTTATCTATATTGCATACTATAAAATGTACTACCTGGCTTTCCTCGCTAAGTGTCCAAAATAAAGGATGATTACTCCGGAACTTTACCCTTTCCCTTCGTCCTACTTGCCTCGAGAGCTTGATTTTGATCTAACCCATATTCATTAAATACATACATAATATCAATTGTTAGTATGTTTCCTAACAATTATAACTTGATATTAATCAAAATATTTATTTAACTTTTACCACAATATCAGTCCCAACTTAAAATTTCTGGCCCTTCAGTATCGATACCCCTACTATGGTATTGATACTACCCTATTATGGTATTGATACCCCCTTCCAGTATCAATACCAAAATTAACTTCGATGTAATATGGTATCGATACCCTCACCATGTTATTGATACCACTATGCTATGGTACCGATACCCCCTTAGGTATTGATACCAAAATTAGATTCGATGTTTCTTGGTATCGATACCCTTACCATGGTATCAATACCACATCGCTTGGATACCGATAATGATTGAATCAGTATCGATACTTCTCATGTAATTTAGCCTAATTATTGTCTATGGTATAGGTATTGTTCTATAGGTATCGATACCCCTGCCCAGATTTTTTTAGTTTTCAACACGAAATTTTACCCAACTTTGGCGAATTTTCATCTCATTTACCCCTAACAATACTATATAACACTTATCTACTTATCCTTACTAACTTTCCTTCATTTACATACTTAAAACATCTAATATTTCTCAAGAGCATTTGATTCTAAGAATCACACCAAAATTTCTAACTTGTTATCTCACTCAACCAAAGCTTCTAATCTTTCATTTTCCTTATTAACAAGTTAATTTTACCAATAAACATTAATAAACCTTCATATATTAACATATCATTATAAAACACATTTTCTAAAATCTCTTTTAGTTTCCTTATCTCCTTGTTTTAATCCCATCTAAAACTTCATTAAGCTTCCATCATATACAAGGATTCATTAACTAGCAAAACTTGAAGGAATAAACCAATTTCCTTTTTCAACCTAATCCCCTTTTCCCTTATTTTAATACCAATTTAAAATACATTTGAATTTTCTTTCATATAATAGACCAAAATGCTCTCTTAAAAATCCATGGTCACAATATACTCTTAACCATTAATCCTAACCATTCTCATCTTTCATTATTAATAGAATAAATCCTAATATTTTTTTAATTATTTCAAAATAGTCCTTATATCAGTATTTGGGGCATTACAATTCTCCCCTTAATAAAATTCATCCTCGAATTTTAAAGAAGTACATGAAACAAAGATGATGGAAAACTACGTTTTCGTATCCTCTTCTTTTTCCCAATTAGCTTACTCCAATTTATGATTCTACCTAAGTACTTTGACTAACGGAATCCTCTTGTTACGCAATTCCTTGGTTTCCTTAGCCAAGATCCTCACCGGTTCTTCCTCATAAGTCAAATCTGGTCGGATTTCTATCTCTTCTGGAGTGATAACATGCGAGAGATCTGATTTGTATCTCCTCAACATCGATACATGGAAAACATTATGGATCTTGTCCATATCTAGAGGTAAAGATAACTGATAAGCCACGGGTCCAACCCTTTTCAATATCTCATACGGTCCAATAAATCTCGGACTCAGTTTTCCTTTATGCCCAAAATATAATACCTTCTTCCAAGGCGATACTTTCAAAAAAACTTTGTATCCAACTTGATACTCTATTTCTTTACTTTTCAAATCCACATATGACTTCTGACGATCGAGGCTATCTTTAGATAGCTTTGGATAATTTTCACTTTATCTTCTATATCTTTCATCAATCTGGCCCTATTAGATCTCGATCTTTCAATTCAAACCAATTTAATGGTTATCTATATTTTCTCTCTTACAGAGCTTTATACGGGGTCATCTTAATACTCGATAGATAACTATTATTGTACGTAAATTCTGCTAACGACAAATACTTATCCCATGATCCCTTAAAATCAATCCATACCCTTAGCATATCTTCAAGTATCTGAATGGCTCGCTCTAACTGTCCATCTGTCTGCAGATGGAAAGTTGTGCTGAAATTCAATCGAGTACCCAATGCCTCATGCAACGAGTTCCAGAACCTTGAAGTAAACCGTGGGTCCATATCAGACACTATTGATACGGGTATTCCATACAGTCTGATTATTTCCTTAATATAATTCCGTCAACTTATCCATTGAGTAATTTACCTGAATTGGAATAAAATGAGTTGTCTTGGTTAACCGATCTACAATAACCCATATCGAATCCTTTTTATCAGGTGACAATGGTAGCCCTGAAACGAAGTCCATCGTAACTCACTCTCATTTCCACTCAGGAATGGTTATTGGCTGCAGTAACCTAGATGACACTTGATGTTCAGCTTTCACTTTCTGACATGTTAGACTTTTAGCAACAATTCTGTTATAGCTCTTTCATACCAGACCACCAGTAAACACTTTTCAAGTCTTGGTACATTTTATTTCCGCTTGGATGCATAGTCAAAAGGATATAATGGGCTTCATAAAGAATATCTCTCCTCAGATCATCATCATCGGAATATAAAGCCTTCCCCTATAATATAGGCAACCATCATCTCTTCTTTCAAAATCTTATCTTTTCTTTTTCAATCAATGCCAATTTCATCAAACACTTTTGATCTCTCCCTTGCAACTCTTTACTCGATCCAACAACATCAGTTTTAACTTTAATTCGATAATCACAACTCCATCTCCATCCACATATATACGTGTATCTAAAGCCCTTAAAGTTGTAAAAGTTTTTCAACTGAGGGCATCCGCTACCACATTAGCTTTTCCCGGATGATAGTCAATAGTCAAATCATAATTTCAAAATATCTATCCATCTTTTTGCCTTAAATTCAGCTCGTTTTGAGTCAGCAAATATTTTAAACTTTTATGATCAGTATAAACACGGCAATGCTCACCGTACAATAATGGCACCATATTTTTAAAGCAACAAATATTGCATCCAATTCTAAGTCATGCGTCGGGTAATTTCGCTCGTGATTCTTCAATTATCTGGAGGCATAACCACAACCTTGCCTTCTTGCATCAGCACACAACCCAACCCAACCTATTATGGGTGCATCACTATACACGACATATTCTTTACCCGACTCAGGTTGCACAAGCACTGGAGCCTCAGTTACAATTCTCTTTAACATCTCAAAACTTTATTGGCACTTTCTGTCCAGACAAATGGAACATCCTTTTGCAAAAGCTTAGTTAACGATAGTGATAAGATCGAGAAATTTTTCATAAATCGTCTATAATAACCAGTTAGCCCTAAGAAACTCTGAACTTCCTCAATATTCTTTGGAGATTGCCAATCTACTATAGCTTGAATCTTCTTGGAGTTCACTCTAATGCCTTCTGCCAACATTATATGACCAAGAAAGGAAATCTCGGGCAACCAAAATTCGCATTTGGACAATTTAGCATATAACTTCTTGTCACGAAGTATCTGAAAGACCACTCGAAGCTGAGTATCATGATCATCCTTTGACTTAGAATAAATCAGGATATCATCTATAAACACTAGTATGAACTGATCCAAGTATAGTTAAAAAACTCAATTCATCAAATCCATGAATGTCGTTGGTGCATTATCAATCCAAATGGCATCACTACAAATTCATAATGCCCATACCGGGTACGAAAAGCTATCTTTGAAATATCATCTTCTTTGATCTTCAACTGATGATACCCCGACCATAGTCTATCTTAGAAAACACGGATACTCATTTCAATTGGTTAAACGAATCATCAATCCTCGGAAGAGGATATTGTTCTTATGGTGACCTTATTCAACTGACGGTATTGATACATAATCGCATAGTCTTTCTCTTCACAGATAAAACAAGTACTCCCCAAGGGGAAACACTAGGTCTTATAAACCCCTTATCAAGTAATTCTTACAGTTGGGCTTTCAATTCTCATAGTTCAGTCGGAGCCATTCTATAGGAGCTATGGAAACCGGTTCAGTACCCAGATAAATCTCAATCCTGAATTCTACCTCCCGATCTAGAGGTAGTACCGGTAGTTCCTCAGGAAATATATCCAGAAATTCTTGAACAATGGAAATATCATTTACTTTCACTTTCGGAACTTGAGTGTCTATCACATTGGCAAGAAAAACTATATACCCTTTCGAAATCTTCTTCGCGGTCATAGTTGATATCACATTCGAGGGTGACTTTGATCTTTTGCCGATTAGTATAATTTTTGAACCTTCGATATTCTTTAAAAACAATTGTTTCTTATGACAATCAAACCATTTATAATGTGAAGACAACCAATCCATGCCTAGAATAATTTCAAATTTACTGAAGGGAAATTCCCTTAAATTGGCCAAGAACACAATCTCTGGGATATTTATAGGGAAATTGCTACATACTCTAGATACTCTCGCACTGTGACCCATAGGATTTATCACTATCATCCCACTCACTATTGGTTTTAAATAAATTCCTCTAGCTCTAACCAACTTGGTACTAATGTATGAATATGTAGAACCAGGGTCAACTAAAACAAATACAGGTTTATCGTAAAGATGGAAAACATGTTATGATCTCATGGTCATCTCGATCCTCAGTGGTCTTAAGGTTGTAAATTCTAGTAACTCCTTAGTCTTTTGCCTCGGCATTGATTTTGTCTGTCCCCTGGACCTACCCCTTCTTCTGTTTCTATTTGAGGCTGCCACTAATCTTTCAGACTGCCAAATTATCACCTATTTCTTAGGGTAGTTTCCGAAAATTGACCCATATCACCACATAAAAAACATGCTCCCCTGAAAAATCTACAAACTCCTCGGAAATTGCTACATACTCTAGATACTCTCGCACTGTGACCATAGATTTATCACTATCATCCCGCTCACTATTGGTTTTAAAGGAATTCCTCTAGCTCTAACCAACTTGGTACTAATGTATATATATATGTAGAACCAGGGTCAACTAAAACAAATACAGGTTTATCGTAAAGATGGAAAATACCTGTTATGATCTCATGGTATCTCGATCCTCAGTGGTCTTAAGGTTGCAAATTCTAGCAACTCCTTAACTCTTGTCTCGGCATTGATTATGTCTGTCCCCTGGACCTACCCTTCCTCTGTTCTATTTGAGGCTGTCACTAATCTTTCAGACTGTGCCGAATTATCACCATATTTCTTAGGGTAGTTTCGAGAAAATTGACCCATATCACCACATAAAAAACATGCTCCCCTGACAAATCTACAAACTCCTCGGTGTAATTTACCACAGGTTTGACATGGATTTCTTTCCCCAGAAGCTCTACCCGAGCTAGCAGCAAAAGACTGAAATTGTCTACTCTTCTGTGATGCTGGTGCTGAGCTATATCTCTCATAGAATCTGGAACTTGAGCATTTTCCTCTTTTAGCATAATGGGGAGCGGAAGGCATTCCACTCTTTTCTTTCTTGAACACTCTGCTCCACTGCCAATGTTTCCTCCTGAGCTCTTTCAATAGCTTTGGCTCTATTTATAACTTCTTACAGGCTCGATAAGTTCAAGGCCATCATCATCTCTTTCAGCTTAAGCCTCAAACCCTCTATGAACCAATCACGTATGGCCTTATCATTTGGCACAATTTCAGTGGAAAATGGCTCAACTTGTTGTATTCAGCCTCAAATTCATGGACAGCTCAGTCACCTTGTTTTAAATTAAGGAAATTCATCAACATTGCTCGTTTGAACTGCTCACCCACATACTTTTTTTTATTCTTCTTGGAAAAATTGCCATGTGACTTGCTCCGACGGTGCATACATCGTAGTATTGGACCATCATACCTCGAGTTGATCCTCTCAACAAAGATACACTCCTCCCAATTTCTCATTATCTGAACATTTTTAGGTTTCAGCATTATCATCATCATTTAACATCATATCAACCTCTATCGGACCTCACCCTCATCTCCTCTAAACACTGGAGCTCCTAAACTTTTCAACTCCTTTGGAATCAATATTCGCGGTACTGGAGAAGTAAGGGGAGGTTTAAATCGAGTCATCATAGCATCAAGGGCTTGCATGAAAGTTCCAAAATCAGGTGCTAAAATCCCTTGAGGTGCAGGTGCACTTGCATTTTCAGAAGGAAAAGATTGTACATCATAATTTTCACTCCCAGTTCCCTCTTGCATTTCTTTTTCTCTCGCTCTTCGCGAGTTTGATGATTAACATCTAATAAAACATTCATAATAACAATGCCATTAGTAATGATGTTATCAATCACCTTCTAATGACACCATCTCAGTAACATTTACAACTTTATTGGCATGTAATCCTTTTTCTCTTTTAAAATAGAACTAGATTTGGCCGAGAATCGACTAAACCAGTAGCTCTGATACCAATAAATGTAACACCCATATATGTATATACGTTTCTGTGTACATATAAAAGTGTCACATTACTTTAAAAATGTTTTACTAATTTTTTAAAGTCTTAAAATTTTGTTGCAACTTAATAAAGAGTTCGGGTCGTCTAAGGGTGACACGACTCCTACATAATGAGGAGATCTAGTCGGGGGATGACACTGCTCATACATGATGAAAAGTTATTGGCCATCTTTAGGAAGGATGATAACTCGGTTCCTACGTGATGAGGACGACTGGTTATTTGGGTTGACACAGTTCCTACATAATGAGGAAATCTGGTCGGGTGATGACACGGTTCCTACGCGATGAGGACGCATTCCATCTAAGGGTGATAACATGGTTCCTACGTGATAAGGACGATTGGTTATCTGGGTTGACACAACTCCTACATAATGAGGAGATCTGGTCAGTTGATAACACGACTCATACGTGATGAAGAGTTCTGACCACCTAAAGGTGATAACACGGTTCCTACGTGATGAGGACGACTAGTTATCTGGTTGACACAATTCCTACGCTATAAGGACGGTTGGTCAAGGGATGACACAGTTCCTACGTGATGAGGATGACTGGCCATCTTTAGGGATAATGGTTTCAAGAGAAACCAACTCACAGATTATGCTTCAAGGGAAGCTGTCTCAAAAGAGACAAAATTCGTTTCAAGGGAATGACTCAAAGATGGTTATGTTTCAAGAGAAACAGACTCAAAGATTTAATTTGTTTCATGGGAAACGATCTCAAAGATGTTTGTTTTGTTTCAAGGGAAACATACTCAAAGATGGGTGTTTCACAAGAAATTGTCTCAAAAGAGACAAAATTCATTTCAAGGAAAACAATTTCAAAGATGCTTATTATTTTATGAGAAACAATCTCAAGGAAAAATAAGATTTGTTTCAAGAGAAACGATCTCAAAGATGGTTGTTGTTTCCAGTGAAACAGACTCAAAGATAATTTTTATTTCAAGTGAAACAATTTCAGAATTTGGTGATTTAAGGAAAACTGTCTCAAGTGAGACCATTTTTTTCAAAGGAAACATACTCAAAGATTTTTTTCAAAAGAAATTGTCTCAAGGGAGACAAACTTCGTTTAAAGAGAAACGACATTATAGATGGTGTTTAAAGAAACTGACTCAAAGATTATAAAATTTGTTTCAAGTGAAACAAACTCAATTTTTAAAGAAATTGTCTCAAAAGACAAAAATTTGTTTAAGGAGAAACAATTTTAAAGGTGACCAGCTTTGTTTCATATGAAACAAACTCAAAATTTGTATCTCAAAGGAAAAATGTCTCAAGCGAGATGAAATTTGTTTTGAGAAATTGTCTCAAGCGAGACAAAATTTGTTTTTAGAAAAACACCATCAAAGGTGATAGACAGTCTGCTTGTTTCTTCATGTTGAGGAAATATCTTCAATAAATTTAATTGTTGACTTTAGGAAGCCAACTCTATTGATGTCATTATTCTTTCAAGTTGAATCTGGTCATTTCTGAGCTTTTATTTCCTGAAAGATCGAAATAATGCATTTATGACTGACTATCTTAGATGCTATGATGGATGCCAAGATGAAATTTATTTGATGTTTTATTGAATTTTCCTCAAGAGAGGAGAAAAATATCATTGATGAACATGATAATGAATGCAACGATACAAATTTCATGTGTCATGTATATATGTGTATATGTTGATCTGTGAGAGGAATGGTTGTGTGAGGAATCTTCATTCTATCCCTGACTCAATTTGTCTTCATTTCCACCAGGGTGTACTCTTGCAAACCTCGACCTAAGATAATTTATTTTCTTTACCCCATCAGATTTTGCCCCAATGATTTGTCTTCTCTTGCCCCAGCTTCAATCTTGAGCTTCAGAAAAATATTTGTTGAATTCCAAGATATGCTTCCAAATGACTTATCTTGTTTGAAATTTTTTTCTTTGAATTTTCAAAATTTTGAAAAATATCAAAAGAAATTTTGAAAAATGTTGCCTCCTTCTAGATTTCACAATTAAATCAAATCATAAAACAGGAGTTGATTGGATATCAAAAGAATTAACTGCTTTTTTAATCTTTGATAGCTGCAATTCTTTGATAAATATCGAGATCAAAAAGTTGGTTTCGAGGTTGGCTACCTAAATTTTAAGGTTTATTTCCTCGATTTGGTCATTGTAAAGATCATGGCTCGCCCCTTTTTCTTAGTTTGGCATTTTGATTGGAGGCAGACAAAATGACACAACTAGCATAGTTAATTGCAAGACCTTTCAGAACACTTTTTCTTCAGTTATCTGAAATCTTACATTTGTTCAAGCTTCGTAGACTCACCTAGTCAAGGTAGTGCAGAAATATCGGTCTAAAAAATGAAATTTTTGAGTGTTCGTGTAAAGTTAACTATAACAGGTGTTCCTCAACTCCCGTAGTCCATATTCACCGAAACTCCTTATTTAGTAAATTTGACTTAACTTGCCATTATTTGGCTAGTTGAATCTTATCCATAAAGTCAGGGCGTTTAACCAATTGCTCTAGAGGGACAACTCAAGCTTTATTGTAATCACTTTTATCAGGCTAGCTGAAGGATTCATGTCGTCACAAAGTCTTCGATTTGACAATCACAGTGGAGCATACACCGAATTGCCAGGTACCCGATCAATGTCAGGGTTTGAATGTAACCTATTCATAAAGCCAGGGCTTTCGAGTTTCCTCTATAACCAATTACTTTAGCGGAATAGCTCAGCTTTATTGTGTGTGTGTGTGTGTGTGTGTGTATATATATATATATATTTGTATGGGTATACAGATTCCATTTCTTAAGCTCATCGAGGAAAACATGTTATAGTCCATGTGTTTGTTGAAGGTTAGAAAATCTCATCGTTAGAATTCAATTCCCAAGCAACTGACCTAAACTAGATTCACCTACTTTGACCATTCCATCTGAGAAGATCATGATCATCATTGAACGTCATTAACAAAAATATAAACCAATTAGTTTTGCAATTTCATGTGCTAGATGACCCATTTTGTTCACTCCTAACATACCTGAATGCCAAATCCTTGATGGACTCTTCATGTGAAGAGAAAACTAGCTCAGTCCCTGCAAGAGGAGGGTATATATTTGGTATATCTCTGGAGTAGGATCAAGGGAAGGGGTTTTGTTTTGTAGGGATTCAATCTTATCATTTTCAAAGATTTACAACCTCAATTATTAAAAAGCTTTTAATTAAAGTGATATTCAAATAATTTCAAGATTGAAATTTGCTCATTTTTTATTTCCTAAGAATGAATCATTTTATTGAAAATGTTCAAACGTCAAGTGACTTGCAAACATTTAAACATAAGAAGCACAAAAGAAAAAAACAAGTTCAAACAAGATTATATGCATGAGAATACAACAAATACTCCTGATTGATGTCGTAGCAGACTCCAATCAAAATGCCCTATCACACATTGAATGTTAATGCCCCTGAATCGATCAATCTTGAACCTTACGCTTCAATGACCCATAGTTCTCAATGATATGCCCTGAGCTCCCAATATGATAGTTGCATATGGCATTAATATCATGGCCTTCAAGATATGGAACCTCTCTTGGTTTGGATTGAACTGGAGTCACAAGATTCTTCTCAACTAGCGTTGAAAGTAATTCCTCATATGTCATTGGAATTTGATTGATGCGACGACACACCTTATGAGGTTTGGTCCCAATATTAGCTAAGTAAGATCCCACGATGTTAATCTTAGATCTTTCCTCATTGTCAGTATGCCTAGTGCCACTTATCTGGCCATTCTTGACTGCTCTTTCGATCATTTCTCCACACATGACGATGTCAGAGAAACTTTTGGTGGAAGCTCCTATCATGTAGTAGATATATGGAGACTTCAATGTATCGATGAATAGAGTGATGAACTCTCTTTCAGTCATTAGTGGATACATTTGAGATGCAACATCCCTCCATCGTTGAACATATTGTCGAACGCTCTCACCACTCTTCATCTTCATATGTTAAAGCGATGTTCGATCAGGGGTCATATCAGTCATGTGTTTGTATTGATCTAGAAAAACACTAGCCAAATCCTTCCAGGAGCGAACTTGAGTACAACTCAGCTGATTATAGCACTTAGAAACGGGTCCAATCAAACTGTCTTGGAAGCAATGGATCAACATCTGGTCATTTTTTATGTACCTAGTCATCCTTCGAATAAACATCGTGAGATGGACATTAGGGCAACTGGTTCCACTGTATTTTTCAAACTCAGGCATCTTGAATTTGGGTGGAAGCACCAAGTCAGAAACTAAAACTAATTCAGTTACATCCAAGTAGAATTACCCTGATGATTTAACACGGTTGCTTGCATTTCAGTGGAAGAGAAACCTACTGGTGACTTGGAATCTGATGGGTGAAATGAATAGTTGTTGATTAATGGGCCATTATACATTCGGAGGTTCCTATAGTTGAGGAAATATTTTCTTTGCCTCTTTGTTGGTTGAGCCCAACAAATTTTTCTACCATTTCATCTAGGTCTTTTTGGTTTTGCAAGATATACTCCATGGTGGTCTTTTGTGCCTGCTCCATTTTAGATTCCCACTCTTCCAGTTCTTTCTTCAGTTGCTCAAATTTTGCTTCCATTTTCAGTACTGTGTGAATGTAGTTACCGTTGAAAGCACTTCCTCAAAGTTCCCCACGAAATATGATTAATTTATGTAAAAATGCTTAAATGAATGCTATGCAAAATGCAATGATGCAAATGCAGATACAAAAATGTTGATCCCAACGATGGATATCGTAGAATAATTTCACCAGAAATAAAAGCTTTCACATTACAAGACAATCCATTTTGCAGAAATGACTTCACTTAAATGTTGAGCCTGAAGTAGATCACCTCTTCATCTTGGATCTTCGTCTTTGAAAATGATCCCTAAAGTATTCGTAGCCAAAGTTCGTTAATGTTGAAGTGCATTAATCCTTGATGGTTAACGATGAAATGATCATAGATAAGAATCTATTGCTGGATTACTCCTTGGATCAGTGGATCGTCATTTCAGTCTCGAATGTTGCACGATCTCCGAGCTCACTGCTTTGTCTTGGATCTTTGTATTTGGAATTGATGCCCCCCTTAATACTCTGTAAACTAACTCTGTTAATGTCTTGGCGGTGCTGAAGTCAGTACGTCGCTCTTTGATGATTAGTTATGAGATTATCGTAGATAAGAATCTACTGTTGGATTACTTCTTGGATCAAAGGATCAGCTTTCCAATCTCAAATGTTGCACGATCTTAGAACAAGTCTTATTTTCTTATTCTGGACTTCTTAGCCCTTGGCGCATGTCTGTCTACACGACTGCTTGATTGAAATTTTTTTCTCTTCTTGTGCAAAATTTCCACTTGAGTATCCTCTTGTGAATCAACACTTTTGCATTATGTTATGTGATGCAATGCAATGCAAAGAATGATGAAAAATGACACAAACAAAAGAAATAAGTTAGTGTACACAAACAAAAGAAAAGAAATTAGTCAGTACAGGTAAGATAATTGATATCGATAAAAATGTTATTCAAAGATGAATATAACACCTACCCCATCATGGTATCTACCCAAACATGCTTTAATTAAATAACATTCCTACCCGGACATGCTTTCTACCCACAATGATGTATTTACAAGAAATTAATTCTAACCACATGGTATCTAGTTCGCATGTTGTTATTCAAAAAGAACAAATATACTCTACGAACTTAAAGCAAAAAGGTAAGGGTTTAGAAACGCTCATCCTTTGTGTACACTTATTTTGGGTACCTATTGACGGACAGAGGTTTGGCATGTCTATACCTAGGGTGACTCTTCTACGGTTCACTATATGCATGGTTTCGGCTCTATGAGGAAAACGGTACTCGAATTATCCTTGATGTATATGCCCCTTGGGCTGCCAAACTCTCGATCCTCATCTATTACAGGTTTCGAGCGGAACGAGCTCAATTCGAGGGGATACATTCCCTTATGCCTATGCGGAGAATAAATTCCCTCGAAGATATAAGGTATATGAATCCCGAAGGTTACTTGTTAGGCCCATACGGAGAATAAATTTTCACGAATGCATCGTTTTCACCCCCAATTAGAAAGGGTTTATAGCTCAGGTATAGAGCTTATGTTATGCAAATTCCCGTGATGTGTGTGAGAAGGAACATTCAACCCTTTGACTCAAAAGAAAAACAAAACCTCTCGACAAAAACTTGGACAAATCTGAAAGCAAAATTCAAATGCTAATATGACAATAAAAATATTGAAGCAATTAAAAACTCAATAAAAGGATCATAAGTTAACTAAAGACTTGAACTCATAATTTCCATCACAACAACAATGAGTAAGCGACTTACAACCTGACTTTCTAAAAAAAGTCCACAACGGAGTCACTTAGCTGTCATAACCATTTTTTAGGTGGAACAATTATTTATTGTTTTTAAAAAACAGTTACGACTTTAATTTGGAAAATTCGGTGATTTGGAATTGATTTGTATAAAATTGAAAAAGAGTCGCCATCAACCTTTGGGTTAGGTAGGTCGAATACCTAAAAAGTCTTTTAAAAATTTTAAGAAAAAACATTTTTTAAGACAAAAGCTAGTATGTGTTTACCAAAGATTCGATTAAAACAGGTTCGGGAGTCGGTTACGTGTGGGGAAGGATTAGCACCCCCACAGCGCCCAAAATTGGTACTGTGTCGCTTACACGTTGTCGTAATGGTGGAAATCCTGAATCAAATATCAAATTAAAATATGATCCATTTATCGAACTTTGATTAATTTGCTTCAAATTAATTAATTAGAGAAATCCTTTAACTCGATAATAAATCTTGAAAACATGAACTTAAAGGATTAAAATAACATAAACAGAAGTTAAGAGGCTAAAATAGTAAAAACAGAAATTTAAAAGACCAAAATAGCACAAACATGAATTTAAAGGATTAAAATGGAAAAAATAGAAACTTAAAGTCCCAAAACAGTAATTACAGAAACTTAAAGGATCGAAATAGCAAAAAAAGATACTTAAGGGACTAAAATAATAAAAACAACATAATCAAAATAACCAATATTAAAAAGTACATGTACTAAAAATGAAAATATCCCACAAATAATTTAAAGGACTGAAATGAGCTAAACAGAAACATAAAACATTAATTAAATCAAATGCTAAATAGTGACTAAAATACGATATTTACAAATTAAATGCTCAAAACGAAATAAAACATAACTTCATTTAATGGCTGGAAAATAAAGTAACAAAGATAGAGGGATCTATATTGTTAATATACCGTAACCAGAAAACATGCGAAAGGCAAATCACGGTATACTAAGTTGAAAACGTACAAAATATTAATAAATAAATAAAATAAAGTGATATGCTAACATGGGAATTTATTTCATATAAAATAACGTGGGACCATGATATCAATGTTAAATTCAACCAAATTCTTTCATGCAAACTTCTTTACTTCTTATACAAACAGAAAAGTAAAATTTAAGAAGTACCAAGTAAAATTTAAGAAGTACCAAGTGGAATTTTGCTGGATTCAGAACAGTGTTGGATTAGTAAATTGGTTCAATCCATTGCAGACTGCAATATACATAATGCACGAACTCCCAGTGTGCTTTTCTTCTTTATTCGAAAATCCCTCCCGATTACAATTCCCTCTCCTCTTGCCAAATGCTATCCTTTTTTTCTTTTTTTTTCCCCTGGTTCGAATGGTTGCACCCATTTATAGATTTGTGGTTGCTTTTTGTAATGGATTCTCCACTAGAATAATGGTAGGGTAACAATACCTAATTTTGGGATTTTAGTGTCATTTAAAATAGATAGTGGTGGAT
The DNA here is from genome assembly GCF_006381635.1 of Hibiscus syriacus. NCBI lineage: Eukaryota > Viridiplantae > Streptophyta > Magnoliopsida > Malvales > Malvaceae > Hibiscus > Hibiscus syriacus. The sequence continues at coordinate 2,252,404 of NW_024063349.1, forward strand.
TTGATTGCTTTTTGAGTGATTTGGTGGATTTTTTAGTGGACTTGTTTGCAGGTGGATGATGATGGCATTGATGGTGACTTAGTGACTCGTCAGTTGGCTCGGCGACAGCTTATGTGGCGGCTCACACACTGGTGAAAAAGGGCAATGGATCACACGTGCCAGCGGGAGTCGAAGAGTCTTCACTGGCGGCTGAATCGGGTCGTTCAGGTTAGTGTTGTAATCTGGGTCGGGTTCCATCTGCTGGGCTTGTAATTTGTAATTGGGCTGCTTGTACTGGGCTTGCAAAATTTGTAATAATATTAAATTAATAATAATAATAAGTATAATATTTTTTTGACCCATACAAAAACGAGTGTCTACAGCTGCCCCTATTTGCACATTCTTGTGTTAACAAGAATAGGGCAAAGACGAAAAAGACAACCAGTTTTTGTACGGTTCTCTTTTTTTGGTTTTGAGATTTGTTGTTTGATTTGGGAGGTGACACTGCTCATACGTGATGAAGAGTTCGGGTCGTCTAAGGGTGACACGACTCCTACATAATGAGGAGATCTAGTTGGGGGATAACATTCCTCATACTTGATGAAGAGTTCTTGGCCATCTTTAGGAAGGGTGATAACTCGATTCCTACGTGATGAGGATAACTGGTTATCTGGGTTGACACAGTTCCTACATAATGAGGAAATCTGGTCGGGTGACACGGTTCCTACGCGATGAGGATGGTAACCATCTAAGGTGATAACACGGTTCCTACGTGATGAGGACGGATGGTTATCTGGGTTGACACAGCTCCTACATAATGAGGAGATCTGGTCAGTTGATGACATGTCTCATACGTGATGAAGAGTTCTGGCCATCTAAAGGTGATAACACGGTTCCTACGTGATGAGGATGGCTAGTTATCTGGTTGACACAGTTCCTACGCGATGAGGATGGCTGGTCAAGGGATGACATGGTTCCTACGCGATGAGGATGGCTGGTCAAGGGATGACATGGTTTCTACGTGATGAGGACGGCTGGCCATCTTTAGGGATAATGGTTTTAAGAGAAACCAACTCACAGATTATGCTTCAAGGGAAGCTATCTCAAAAGAGACAAAATTCGTTTTAAGGGAATGACTTAAAGATGGTTTTGTTTCAAGAGAAACAGACTCAGAGATTTAATTTGTTTCAAGGGAAACAATCTCAAAGATGTTTGTTTTGTTTCAAGGGAAACAAACTCAAAGATGGGTATGTTATAAGAAATTGTCTCAAAATAGACAAAATTCATTTCAAGGAAAACGATTTCAAAGATGATTATTGTTTCATGAGAAACAATCTCAAGGAAAAATAAGATTTGTGGTTGATTTTTTTGTAATGGATTCTCCACTAGAATAATGGTAGGGTACAATACCTAATTTTGGGATTTTAGTGTCATTTAAAATAGATAGTGGCGGATTTGATTTCTTTTTGAGTGATTTGGTGGATTTTTAGCGGACTTGTTTGCAGATGGATGATGATGTCATCGATGGTAACTCAGTGATTTATCGGTCAGCTCGGCGATAGCTTACGCAGCAGCTCACGCACTGGTGAAAAGGGTAATGGATCACACGCGCCAGCGGGAGCCGAAGAGTCTTCGCTGGCGGCTGAATCAGGTCGGTTCGGGTTAGTGTTGTAATCTGGGTCGGGTTCCATCTGCTGAGCTTGTAATTTGTAACTGGGCTGCTTGTACTGGACCTGCAAAATTTGTAATAATATTAGATTAATAATAATAATAATAAGTAATATTTTTTTGACCCAGACAAAAAATGGGTGTCTGCAGTATCGATACCCTCTTCCAGTATCAATACCAAAATTAGCTTCAATGTAATCTGGTATCGATACCCTCACCATGGTATCGATACCACTATGATATGGTATCGATACCCCTCTTAGGTATCGATACCAAAATTAGATTCGATATTTCCTGGTATTGATACTCTTATGGTATCAATACCACATCGCTTGGGTACCAATATTGATTGAATCAGTATCGATACTTCTCATTTAATTTAGCCTAATTCTTGCCTATGGTATCGATACTGTTCTATAGGTACCGATACCCTTGCCCAGATTTTCTAGTTTTCAACACGAAATTTTACCCAACTTTGGCCAATTTTCATCTCATTTACACCTAACAATACTATATAACGCTTCTCTACTTATCCTTACTAACTTTCCTTCATTTACATACTTAAAACATCTAATATTCCTCAAGAGCATTTGATTCTAAGAATCACACCACAATTTCTAATTTGTTATCTCACTCAACCAAAGCTTCTAATCTTTCATTTGCATTATTAACAAGTCAATTTTACCAACAAACATTAATAAACCTTCATATATTAACATATCATTATAAAACCCATTTTCTAAAATCTCTTTTATTTCCCTTATCTCCTTGTTTTAATCCCATCTAAACCTTCATTAAGCTTCCATCATATATAAGGATTCATTAACTAGCAAAACTTGAAGGAATAAACCATTTGATTTAAAACTTACCTTTGAGCTTATGAGATAGCTCTTCTGGAGGGAAAGGAAGAAGAAGAAAGAGAGCTTTTTCCTTTTTCAACCTAATCCCCTTTTCCCTTATTTTAATATCAATTTAAAATACATTTGAATTTTCTTTCATATAAAAGACCAAAATACCCTCATAAAAATCCATAATCACAATTTAGTTTTAAACCAATAATCCTAACCATTATCATCTTTCATTATTAATAATAATCCTAATATTTTAATCATTTCAAAATAGTCCTTATATCAGTATTTGGGGCATTACAGATTATCCCAAATCTGCTTATACAAAGCTTTTGTAGTTGGGGGGACCTCATTAATTGGTAGTAATAATCTATAGTCGTTTCTCACACTAAAATACCCGATTGTTCACCACTCAGACTCAAATATCCTCATGTTTAAACTTCGAGAGGGGAATGTGCAAAATAACCCTAGCTGCAGTTTCTGTAAAAATTGAGTTTATAAGTGGTGCATTTCAATCCATCGTTTCCTCTAGGATAAGTCAGAGACCCAATTAACCGAATCTTCTCGATTTGATTGAACCAGATTGGGGTTTTTAGAAGGGAGCCAAAAGTCATTCCATACTGAGATATAGATTCCAGTTCCAACCCTCCATCTCATTTCTTTCTCTAAAAGTCCCCGGGCACTCCAAATGCTCCTCCAAACATACGACGGGGATGAGTCCAGTTGGGCATTCAAAAATTAGAACCCAGGAAGTATTTCGCCCTTAACAAGCGGTTGATCAGTGATTCAGGGTACATAAGAAGCCTCCAACCCTGTTTGGCAAGGAGAGCTATATGAATTTCCTCATATTTCGAAATCCAAGGCCTCCGGTAGATTTCAATGAGCACAAAACCTCCCACCGACACCATTGAATTCCATAATTATGAGTTGACTTCTTCCACCAGAAATTTGCCATCACACTTTCCATTTTACCACACAAACTACTAGGTAATAGAAAACAATTAATTGCGTAAACATGTATAGCTTGAAGAATAGACTTCAAAACACCTCTTTACATCCCTGATACAACAATTTAGCACTCCACGATTGGATCCGAGATAACAATCTCTCACATATATATGTAAAGGCACAACGTTTGTTACGGCCCACTAGCGCGAGAAGTCCAACATATCTTTTCGAATTTGATGAATTAGAAACATTTAAAATCTTCCGAACATCACCTCTGTTATCAGGAGCAACATTGGAACTGAAAAATAAGCCCTACTTCTCAAAACTAATTTCTTGCCAGAGCTTTTTCCATAGATATCCAATATCGATTTAAGATCCGATGCAGCAAGAGCATCAGCTGCCCCAAACATTAGGCTATCATCACAAACAATAGATGTGTTATAGTCGGGGCATAACGATTAATTCTAACTCCTTTAAATCTTCTCGTGCAACTGGATTGACGTAAAAGTGTGGATAGTCCCTCACTACATATCAAAAATAAATAGGGACTCAGTGGATTGCCTTGGTCGTAAACCACGCTGAAGAATATTTTTTTCTCCAGGGAAACCATTTAACACGACCGAAAATGTTGCCGAACATACACAACGGTGTAACATTTCAATCCAATCAAAAGAAAAACCCATCCTTTCCATAATAGTCCACAAAAATTGCCACTTAACCTGATCATAGGCCTTGCTCATATCCAGTTTAAGAGCGAAATAACCAACCCTTCCTTCTCATTTCCGAGTGAATGAGTGTAACAATTCATATGCCGCTATGACATTGTAGGTTATGAGACGACCAGGAACAAAGGCACTTTGCACCTCATCAATACACAACTGAAGAGTATTTTGCATCCGAAGCACCAACATTTTTTACACTATCTTGTAAAGGACATTACACAAGCTAATAGGTCGGAATTGAGTAACCTGTTTACAAGGAATGCTTACATTATTAATAATTAAAAATGATAATATTAATCACTTCATACTATTAAAAGGTTAACTTTTGATGAGTATTTCAAACCACGATAAAATCTTATACAAAAGATGAATGAATAATTGGTAATAAACTTCATCAATTACAACTCCCTTTTCATTTTCAAGTTGATATTCATATCGCGTTAAGCTAGTCCTTTTTCTTTTTCTATTTGACTTGAACACCAAAAATAGACGATAAATAATTTTTTTTATTCCGTATGTTTTTTATTACTTCAATATTAAGTAAGAAGGGTAAAGTATATGAATATTCAATTCTATAAAATTCTCAATTTCCCATCCATTTCTTCATCTCACTTATTAATTCATTTAATTTCTAATTAAATCTAAGCACATTTTTATATTTTTTTTCAAATAAATTCTTTAATATATCAAATATTCTTTAACTCTTAGTTTTATTCAATCTCAATCTAAAAATAAAATAATACTATTCTTTATTTATTTTTATTTTTTTTAAAATCAAGCTCCTTGTCATATCCACGTCCAATTTTTTAATTTAATAAAATAATATACTATTCTTTATTTATTTTTATTTTTTTTAAAATCAAGCTCCTTGTCATATCCACGTCCAATTTTTTAATTTATTCTCTTAGTTGTATTTAGGTGTTTTCTTAATAAAAATGCAAATAATGTGATAAAATTAATCAATTTTATATAATTTATTAATAAAATTAAATTAAGTTTTCAAAGTAATAAAATATATTTTCCTTCTATAAAGATTTATTTTTTTAATTTCGTTTGGTGCCCATAATTATTCACTTATTTGGTATTTTTAGTAAAGGTTAAATTAATCTTAGGCTTGATTTTTTTTTTTTTGGTTGGTACTCGTACTCCCTTTTTTCTTACTAATTCGATAATTTTCTCTCTCTTTTTATTTGTTTGAGTGTCTTAGCTTTTTGGCGTAGTGACATACGAGTCAATTATTATGCAATATGATTAGTTCACCAATTTGTCAAATATACATTTACCAAAAAATCTACTCACAGCTCAACCAACAATTTTAATTAATGCATAATATAACATTAATTAATTATATATAGGGTAAAGTATATAAGTAGTCCCCTAACTTTTAGGGTACTTCATTTTGGTCACCCAACTTTTGAAACTTACAATACAATCATCGAACTTCTAGTTCATTTTCAGTAAGGTCACTGTCATTACCTCGCGTTAATTTTAGCTGATGTGACACTTACTCTCTCGGTAACCCCTTTCTTCTTCTTTTCTCACCCCACCTTTGGTAAGCAATGGCTCAAACTGCCATCACCATCGTCATCGGATTGTCAAATATATTACTTCACCAATTTGTCAAATATACATTTACCAAAAATCTACTCACAGCTCAACCAACAATTTTAATTAATGCATAATATAACATTAATTAATTATATAGGGTAAGTATATAAGTAGTCCCTAACTTTTAGGGTACTTCATTTGGTCACCCAACTTTTGAAACTTACAATACAATCATCGAACTTCTAGTTCATTTTTAGTAAGGTCACTGTCATAACCGCGTTATTTTAGCTGATGTGACACTTAACTCTCGGTAACCCCTTTCTTCTTCTTCTTTTCTCACCCCACCTTTGGTAAGAAGGCTCAAACTGCCATCACCATCGTCATCGGCATTGCCTCTCAACTACCACGACCCTCGATTCATACTCACGGTCAATCATTCGTCCCAAATCGTGAGAAGATCGCTCGAACACCATCCTTGTCCATCATCAGTCGTCGGTGACCGTCACTATCGATACCAGTATGAGCGCCGCCCCATTTTCGCCAAAACCCTGCTAGTCACTCTTCGAAACTCACCTCCTTCGTTGTGGAGAGGGCCTTAAATCTCGTCAGAAAACCTAACACCCCTTTTAGTTTTCACGATTTTTGGTGATTGGGTCCTCCGTTTTCCGCACCGCCCCACTGTGAGTCCTCACACCGTTCTGACCAAAATTCAGTCGATCGTGCTCCTCCATCCGCTGTTGGTTAAAAAGAAGAATGAGAAAAAGAGGAGGACGAGGAGGATAAGAGGGGGTTAACGGTCGTTAATTGCCACATCAGCTAACTCTAACGGGAGGTAACGACAGGACCTTATTGAAAATTAACTAAAAGTTCGATTATTGTATTACACGTTTCAAAAGTTGAGTGACCAAAATGAAAGTGCCCTAAAAGTTCGGGGACTATTTTTATACTTCACCCTATAATTAAAACTTATTAAGATAACATTTTCAATTATTTTTACAAAAAAAATTGTTTAATACAACTTTGAAGTCTTTCGTCCTTTGCCCTACAAAATTATCAAGTCCGAAAAGCTTACGTGGATAATTAGACAAAATCTACAAAATCATTTAAATTATTAATTACTCTAATATTTTTTTTTTTAATTTGATGCCAATTTGGTGGTCCTGAAACCCAGGTCGGCTCCGACACAGCAAAGCCCCAAACTTTATTCAGCACCCTCAATCATTAGCCGCTCAGCCATGCCATAATCGTGCACCCCGAACCGCACCTCCTTTTTCTCCACACGCTCCTACTTCCCCGTCTGCACACCTTCCTGTTAAGCCTACATTATTATCGTCACTTTATTTATATTTAATATAATTATCATTATTTTACAAAATTATAAAGATGATAGGTTTTAAATTAGAGATGGGATATAGAATGATGTAATTGAATAACTTCGAGGATTAAATTAATATTAAAATGATAAACTGAATCTACTTCAAGAATAAAGGTGACCCTTAAACTTATATTTTTTTAATTATATTACATTAATTTAAACAATTATGATGATGAAATGAATCGAAAAAGTTATAAATAATAATTTTTTTTAATAATTTAAGGTAATTACAAGATATGATATGTTCAAAAATAACTCTTATCTTTTGACATTGATCGCTCGTACCCCTACTATTCATGGTGCTTGAACCCGATACCTTAAATAATAACAATAATTCATTTATCATCGACGTCACTGGATTTCGTGCATAATAAATTAAATACATGTTTCAATAAAAAGTAATTTAAGTAATTCGAAAAGTATATAGTTTGGATTTATGTTGGTTTAAGGATTTTATTTTTCAGCCCTAAAACCAATATGAAGTAATCACGTATTAAATGCCACGTGTTAAAGATTAGGTAAGACTTAGGTTAGGAGCAGTACGCGCGTGAAATTATTGATTATGTTATTATTTGGTATAAATTAAAACAAAAATAGATATCAAATCAGAATCAAATTCATAATCTATAAAATAAGTATTTTTCTTTGTTCCATTTCGACGTTGCTTCTTCTTCCCTCTCTCCTTTAATATTATCGCTCTTAACGCTTCTTTCTGATAATTCTTTCCTTCCCATCTTTTCCTTTCCAGGTATTTCTTTCTTTCTTTCTTTCTTTCTTCTTTCTTCAATTTTAATTTGCGTTTTGATGTTGCCAAAGTTTGATTCTCTCTCTCTTTTTCGTTTTTTTGATAATTTCTGTTTTAGATCTTGCAGGTTCGATCTTAAGTATATTAAACTTCACAAGAATTTAATTGATCGAGAGATTTGAAAGAAAAAAGATGGCGGAGGAGCATAAATGCCAAACGCCGGAAGGCCACCGTCTTTGCGTCAACAACTGCGGCTTTTTCGGAAGTCCGGCGACGATGAATCTTTGCTCTAAATGTTATAGAGATTTTCGTCTCAAAGAACACCAAGGAGCTGCTTCCATCAAATCATCTCTTCTTCCTCCCCTGGTCTTCGTCAACGGTTGTCGAATCCGTTTCTCAGGTTCCACTATTCACTGTCCCCGAAGTCATCGGAGAGTCGCCTGCTCCGACTGTCGAATTTCCTGGCAGCTGAGCAGCGGCCGCAGCAACAGCAACCAAATCGGTGCATGGTTTGCAGGAAACGGGTCGGGTTGACCGGGTTCAGGTGCAAATGCGGGACTACGTTTTGCGGATCGCACAGGTATCCAGAGAATCACGGGTGTACGTTCGATTTCAAAACAGTGGGCAGAGAGGAGATTGCACGCGCTAATCCCGTAGTCAGAGAGCATATAAGCTCGAGAAGATATAAGAAGAAAATGGAATAAGCCATTGGATCCGTTGGCTTTCGACGAATGAAAAATTGGATCCAACTCTTTTAGATCGCGACACGTGTGGTCCCACCATGATGAGAACCCGATTAGGCTGGATAAAAATATTTTCATCCTAATAAGTTTTCTAAAAAAAATCTATTTTATTTTACATGTCCCTTTTAGTCTTTTTATTTTCTTGTAAAAAATGCTCCTTTTTTTTCCTTTCAACTTTTTACTCTTTCTTTCTTGGGGGTGGAAAATGAAGAAAAAAACATAAAGTCGGAATTCGGTGCAGACTTTGTTTTTAATTATTGGTGTTTATCTATGCTGGCTGCGGCCAATTATGATTGTTATAAAATGCTAGTCTTTTGGCATAAATCAATAATTTATAATATATATTTCTACAAAAATTGTCTTATAATATATAATAATGTTATAATAACTCAAATAAATATACAATACAAATTATCATAATAAAACAATTATCGGAGATGTTTGTCGTAACCGTCTTTCGGTTGGGCTCCGGAATTAGGTTTTGACTTAAAAAATATGGATTGGAGTCGCCGTCGACCATTTTAAAACGAATTTAGGTGGGTCGGACACCATCTTACATGATCTGCGTTTTTACCAGAAATGTATCGGGTTCGGGAGTCGGTTACGGTCAAGGAAGGATTAGCACCCTTGAATCGCCCTTTCGGTACCAATTAATTTGCCGGTTGAGTTAGTTGCGAAAATTTGAAATTAAAATTAAAATTTAATAGACACGATTCAAATTACTTACAATTGATTGATTTGAATACCCTTAAAAGATAAAAAAACGTTTGACTCGTAGCGGAGTATAAAATCAAATTAGGATAGCAAGTGTGCAAACGTGAGAATAATAAATAAAACAAGAAAAAATAGAAAATAACAGAACACATAAAAAATAAAAAAAAAATAAACAAAATGAATAAAATGTTAAAAAAACAAAGCACAGATAAAGGGAATATATTAATGGAGTAAAAAAATAAAAAGGTAAAAGAAATTAAAAAGAAATAAAAATAATGTGTACATATAAAGTATTATTTACTAAAACAAAAAATAATAAATATATAATATAAGTAAACAAATAAAATAAAGATATACATGATATTAAGAAAAAAATAATAGAAAAAATAAAATAAAGTAAAAATATAATATATAAATAAATAAAAACAAAAATAGATATTAAGAAAATATATATATAAAAAGTAAAATATATATTAAGAAAAAATACATACATAGTAAATGGAAAAAAAAATCTATACTATACATATACATATACATACATACATATATATATATATATATATATATATATATATATATATATATATATATATAAGATATATAAAAATATATATATAAATAAAAAAAGGAATATAGTAAATAAATAAATAAATAATTAAAAAATATATATATAGAGGACGAAATTATATAAAAGTAAAATTAAGGGGTAAATTTCAAGGTAAATTAAAGATTAAGATTGACTTAGGGAGAATATTAAATACTTTAAAAATGAACATGCCTCGGGAGTAGATCTAAGTTTGAAACTTGAAACCCCACCCCTTTTTGGTCATTGGCGCAACCCACGCTTTGAGTTATTCAAACCAAATCTCAAGAAAAATAACATGCACATGCGAGAAATGAAAGAATCAATGTAAAAAAAGATGCTACCTTTTATTTCCTTTTTGAATCGTTTACAATAGCTTTGCCTTGTATTTTTCGTGCTTTCCTCTGTATCTTGTATGTAAATCCGTGTGTTTACAAACGGGGAGGATTACATGTATTTATAGTGAAAAAAACTAACTATTTTTATAATCCTATTAACAATGGAATCCTAATGCAACTAGACTCTTTGCTTGGTTGTTGAACGTTTGTTGGTGTGGTTGTTGCTTTAAAAGATATGGTGGTGGAAGAGTCTTCTTAGGAGATGAACTCTTGCTAGTTCTATCTTTTAAGAAAATGGGTGTCTACAATGTTGAACGGTCTAATTTGAAATATGAATATATTCAAGAATATTATTATTTTCGGAGTACGATATCTATTAGATGACTACAGTTTCTTAGTATTACAAGTTTTAAGAAGCATTCAGCGGTTGAGATCCTTTTAACGGTTATAGTCTCTTGATATGATCATTAACCAACTCGATTGATTTATCAAAATTAAATATATTATCAGACAATAATATCTATGAGTCCTAATAGTTTTATGAATAACCATCATAATCATAGGTTTAACATTAACAGTAAGAGTTAATATATAAATCACAATGCATAGCTGGAGAAAGGGGTTTTGAATTATCTTTTCTTTTCCTCGGTCTTATATATCTATTATCTTCGGTTCATTGTTCTCTATAAAAAATTTAGTCGCGACTTTATTTTCAAATTAGAAATGATGAATCACTTACAATATTCCTAATCAATATTTTGTTATCAAAATGAGCAAGTTAAGATAAATCCGCAGAAGTAAAATAACCAATGTTACCTTCCATGTCTTCCCAAAATCCCCTTTTTCTGTCAACAACAGTTGAATTATGTACAATGCAACGTACTATCGATGCTTCATGCGGGCTTGTAACTTGCCGGACAAGCTGCAGAGCATGTATGCATAATTACAGGTCTCTTAAACGATCCAACTACAATTATAGCAATAGATTAACAACAAAAATTAATCTGAAAGAACCTTTGAAAGAAAATATAAAATTTTAAGAAAAGAGATAATGATGCTATATGAGGTATGATTAACAAATGAAGGAAATGCCTTGTTTTTATAGTTGAAAAGAAAAGGTAAAGACATCATAAAATAAGTTGGATGATTTTCTAAAATTCCTCAGCAGCACTCTTTCATTTTCTTTACCGACAAATATCGAATGATAATTAAGATACCAAACGTAGTGTTTTGAAATAATACCCAACAACCAACCGAGTTTTCAAATCCATTCTTGAAAGTATCTAAAAGAATGTGAACAAACGGCAGGCCAAGTTGAGAGAAATTGCGGTTGTCGACTTGTAGCGAGATGAGTTGGAAAACAAACGATAAGGATGAGGCAGACACCATTTTAAAAAATAGTAGAGCACAAGGTTATTAGCCTTGAGGTCGTGGGATCGAGTCTCACGGAGGGCATTTCATAATTCGGAGGTCTCCTACGGAAACTGCTCTCAACCTGGTGTTGGGATCAGCCTACTATCTTACCTCCCCTTACCCCATACATATGGGAAAAAAGGGACATACATTTTTGGTTAAACAATGGGCAGCGCTATCTTCCGATTACTTTTTTCCCCACTTCCTCCGTTTTAGGACAAATCAGATATCTATGGCCGTAAATTATTACAAATTTAATTCTGAAAAAAAAACTTGATTTAGTCAAATTTAAACATTTGACTTAAATAATAAATGAATTTATTTAGAGGTGATAATTGGATCACTCGAATCAAATTTGGATCAAGTTAATTTAGGTATATCATTTTAAATATGGACTATATTTGATATAGATTTAATTTGAGTTGATTTCAATCTAGTTTAAGTTTAATTTGATCTAAGATAATTCAGGTCGAGTTCGATATCACATTGAGCCATTGTCGATTCAAGTTAGTATCGAATCGATATCAAATCAATCTGTTTTGGGTCGAATTAACGTTTAGATTTTCGGGATATTTCGAGTTGAGTTGATTATGAGTCTAGTTGAATATATAATTATTGAAATAATTTTGTAAAAATATGTCTTTTCTTGTCAATTGTATAATATATTTTCAATGTTAACTCCTAATTGTTCAATCATTTAATGTATTGAATTCAACCATCATCAATAAGAAACTCAACGTAACTGGATTTGATATGGAGTAATTTACTTTAAATATTTGACTTAATTTGTAACTCTACAAAGTAGTTATGCGGTACAATCTAAAATTTAAGGCTAGAAAAACAGTAGAAATCAGGTGCAACCATAAATATTATAAAAGAATAACATTTAAGGTTAGACACAATCTAAAATATTACATCGTCAACAATCTATAGAGCAGATGATTAAAAGCTCTCAGTTGACACCCTTTCTCCCCTAGTTTGTAGGTTTAATACTCATTAGGAACAAAATTTTCCTTCCCCTTCCCTTTAGGTAGGAATTGTTCAACCTATAATGTTATGATTTTAATAACATTTTTAGTTAGCGTCCGATTTCTATCATTTTCAGTCTTAAATTATATTGTCGTTTTTTAGACTTTCGCAACTACATATCAATTTTAAATGTGCTCTTTTATTTGAGACTTATGTTTCATATTAATATGTGTTTATAAAAAGATAAATATAGTCTATCGTTTAATCACTACTAATTAAAATTAGGTTTAAAGGTTATTTTTGTCATGTAGTAGACTCAATTTATCATTTTCTCTCTTATAGTATTTTCACATCAATTTAGCCCTCAAAGTTGTTTAATCGCATCATCATATATCTTTGACCATGTTGACTAATAGAACCGTTAATCTTATACGTCTATGGATGCCAACAATTTCTATGTTAACCAATATTAATTATGTGGCTTGATGATGACGTGACATTTACTTAAAAATAAAATATTTAAAATATTAAATTGTTGATTTATAGAGAAATACTATGTTAATAAATATTTTAAATATTTTATTATTTACTTTTTAATATATGCCACGTTAGTAATATTGGCTGACGTGAAAATTATTGACGTCCATATACGCAGAAGACTAACGATTATGTTAGTCAAAACGGTCAACGGAATAGGATGGTGCAATTAAAAAATTTTAAGGGCTAAATTGATGCAAAGATATCATAAGGACGAAAAATTATAAATTAGATCTACTACTAGGACAAAAATAGCACTTAAACCTTAAAATTAATTGCATAAACTAGAATTTTGAGTAGTGAATAATTTTATTTTATAATATTTCATATTAAATATTTTTAAAAATATATCAAAAGTTATTGGATCAAATATGGAAATAGTATTTTAAAAGAGTAAATACGACATTAAACCATTAAAATATTACCAAATGAAGGGGTTAACCAATAGTATAAGAGAAATGAGATATAACACGCATTATTTTTACTATTTTTTCATTTCTTAGTTACCAAAAAAATCAGTTTAATTAAAATTTGGATCAATTTTAATTTAATTTGATTTATTTAAGATTTTAAATCAAATTTGAATCATATTTTTAGGCTATATTAAATTTCAAATCAAATAATTAATTCAGATAATGGAATTAATATTTCTGAAATATTGTTAATCATTTGATAATAAACACTCAAATACTTCTTCATACGTCGTGCTCGAATCTATGACTTCTAAAGATAATAATTAACCCTTAATCATTAAAATTGCTTGATTCATGCAATTGAACTCTATCTTTCTTTCGATAATTTTGAGATGAATACAAGATAACAATAAATTCTTTAATTACCGAGGTCACTTGATTCATGCAATTGAATCTCTTAAATATAAACAATTGAATTTAAAATTTATGTTTATTTTATAATAAACAAAAATTTAATCAAATAAATTTAAATAATATAAATATTATTTTAAATTGAATTCAAACTTAAAAAAAAATGAAATTAAAGAGAAATTTGAGTGTATTATGCATCACCACTATCCTCTGGAGATAAGACTTTGGGTCATGATCGATATTACGTCACCAATCAAGCGAGTTGTGTGTCACGGACTTAATCTAGTTGGCTCGATTGCTAATTCGTACGTCACTCGAAATGGATGCTTCTTCACAAAGACAACCTTAATCTCGAATATCTGATCAAACACAAACACGAATCGGGTTAGATCTTCGCAACAACAAGGTCCTTCGACTAAATATCGAGACCGTGGGGCATGTAGAGATGGGCATGAGACCCGAACCCGACGAGTTCTGACCCAACACGACCCGATCGAGTTGATTTTTTTATAAAAAATTTGGGTTTGAGTCGGGTCGGATTCGAGTTTAGGGTGGAAAATACCCGACTTGACCCACAAAAAAATTACCTTATATATTTTGGAATAATTACAATAATACCTATATATTATTTTTTCAATTAAATCATTGTTTTTATTGAATAAAAATAATATTTTATTATTATTTCAGGTTGAGTCAGATCGGGTTCGGATTTTATCTAAAAAAATTGGATCGGTTTGGGTCAGGTGGATGATATATATTTTTCAGGTCGGGTCGGGTCAGGTAAAGAATATAAATTTTTTTGGTCGGACGGATTGGCCGAAACTCGACTCATGCCCATCCCTCGGGGTATAGCGAATGCACATGATTGACCTTAGACTTCTCCGAAGGGAAAAATGTTTTATTAACAGAAAATAACATCGGGTTACAGAAGACTCACCCACGCCATCGACTAGGCCATAGGGGCAGCCCTCGATGGTTTCACAAAACACAAACCTTTACCTATGGATCAGCCCAAACTTTGCCGGATGTCCACCCCTACATATATTCGAAAACAAAATAACAAAATGCTACCTATAGACATTAAAAGGCTCGAACTGGGGACTGTATGTCCTACCCCATTCCTTATCTAAAACATTGAAATGCTTGAAAAGATGACAAGCTTATTCTACCCTGCCAATAGACCCTACACATGGTTGGCCTTAGCGTACCAACTCGGTTGTGGCCATATAAAAGGGACGGCCACGACATTCTCCCCCACGTAATTTGTTGATGCCCTAATCGGCTACACTGTTTGAAACTCTTTGATTTTTTACTTGAACACCCTGAGGTCATACTCTCTACCCCAATTGTTCTCTTTATGATAAAGGCCTCCCTACTTGACCACTCTACCTGCAAGAATCTCATCAATATGATGCTTTGAAGGTGGTTGCGTACAAATCGACTCCCTGGAAGACTGACTCCGATTGGCGTCGTTTGGATCGACATGGCATAGATTCAAGTTGCTCACATGAAAAACTGGGTGAACTCCCATCCAAGCAAGAGGGCTAACCTTGTAAGAAGCATTCCCCACTTTTACTACTATCGAGACCGGACCTTCATACTTGCGCACCAAGCGACGATCCCTCTGGCTCAAGAATTTAAGTTGTTTTGGCATCAACTTGACTAGCACCAAATCTATAACCTGAAAATACATATCCCTTTTGTTACGATATATACATTTCTCCATACACTTCCTGGTTTCTCTAAGTAAGCCTTGGCAATCTCACTATTTTACTTATACTCCCCCACAAAATTTGATGCATGATGGCATCTTCCTTTATGAGGAAGTCTTGGTTGTTGACCTATCATCGGTTCAAAAGGGTTTTTATTAGTAGACAAACTCTTTTGTGAATTGAAACATAGCTGCCCAACATCCAATAATGGAGGCCAGCTTTTCTTATTGGTCTGAATGAAATGCCTTAGATACTCCTCCAAGAGCCCATTAAAATGTTCAGTCTGACCATATGTTTGAGAGTAGTAACTTGACGAAAAGTTAAGTTGTGTTCCCTCTAACTTGAACAAACCCTTCAAAAACTTCTTAATAAATCTTTCATCTCGATCTTTGACTATACTCTGCGGAACTCCCCAATGTTTCACTACGTATTTGAACACCAACCTAGCGATCTTTTTCTCCTAACAACACTTCGGTGCTGGTATAAAAGTAGCATACTTCGAGAACATGTCCACTCGTGGCTAGCTTGATATAAAATCCAAGGAGATACTCTTTCAAGGTCGAACGGGTACCAGTAATAGTTCCAGTAACCCGATGTCTTCTATCATTGACCTTATCTTATTGACAAATAAGACATGTCTTGGTGTAGTCTATCACATCTTGGCGCATTTGAGGTCAATAATACCTTTGTCCCAATAAAGCAAAAGTGTACCTCCAAACAGGATGCCTAGCCCCTAAAGTATCATGACATTCCTACAATAAATTCTACCTTAGATTCTCAGCTCGAAAGACAAACATTTGTGGCCCCTTGATCATCAACAAGCTATTTTCTATCCAAAAACACTTCGAATGACCCTTATTAACCATCTCTATGAGTGTCATCACTTGTGGATCTTGCTTGGAACAGTTCACAATAAGCTGACAAACTTCGTTGGACACTCTACCAGCAAATATGGGAGCTAAACATCTGAGTGCTACCAAATCTGCCCTGTGGCTCAGTGCATCAACTACCTGAATCTTTTTCCCTACCTTATACTCAAAGCTAAAATCAAACTCTGCTAGAAACTATTGCCATCTAGTTTGCTTTGCTGTTAGCTTCGGTTGTGTCAAAAAGTGGCTAACTGTCGTATTATCTGTCTTTACCACAAAATTAGAACTCAGCAGATAATGTCTCCAAATCCTTAAATAATGAATTACTGCTAGAAGTTATTTCTCCATGGACGTATATCTCACTTCAGTCTTATTTAGCTTCCTACTATGGAATGCCACGTAATGTCCATCATGTAACAGTACTAATTCAATTACGTAATCTAACGCATCTGTCTCTACTTCCAGAGGTTTTTTGAGATTCGACAAGGCAATAACTGGTTCACTAATCACCATATTCTTTAAATCATCAAAAGCCTCTTGACATTCCTTTAACCAAACCCACTCACTACCTTTCTTCAATAAATCAGTAAGTGATTTTACCCTACAGAACTTATCGTAACAACAAAGATCTGAGCTCACTGACATGGCCTAAAAATCGGACCTGGTTTGGGCGAAAGCACATTTTTTCTTCTTTACAAATAATTGATTATCTCGTAATCTCGTAACAACAATCGAAGCTACTCCTGATATTATTCCATGGGAGTGCTAAATATCATTATATCATCCAAATACTACGAACTTATCGAGGTAGTCATGGAACACTTGGTTCATAAAAGTGCAAAAAAGTGGCAGGAGCATTGGTTAGTCTAAAAGGTATAACAAGAAATTCAAACGCACCATACCGAGTCACACAAGTCATTTTCGGTTTACCCCTTTGGCCACCCTCACTTGATGGTATCCCGACCTGAGATCCAACTTTGTGCAATACTTGGCATTACCCAGTTGATCAAACAAATCCTCTTAATGCCTCTGTATATCATCGAAGCAGCTAAGTTAACCGCTTTCATTTATCCCACCTCCTTAGTGACAATTAACCCACATCTCTTAGCTTCCTCTGAAGAGATAAATGTATATGTTACTCCCATATTGACTAGAACTTTAGAGGTTTTCCCATTTACTGAAATGTCCACATACATCAATCCTCTCTCTGGCTCATTCCTCAAGCTACTCAACTGAGATGGTAAGGCATTATTAATTGGATGGAACCAATTCTAGCTTGCTCAGGCTCGCTATCTTTTGTGGGAATGTTTATTTGTGATGCGACCTTTGTTGATTCTACCATTACATTAAAATCACTTCGTTGTGGACACTCTGCATACCGATGAGACACATTACAAATAAAACACTTCAATAGAGGTCTATTCCCTCCATTGCTCGATCCAGGACCAGCAGGGACTCTATTTTAGGATGGGTCCCTTCCAGGGAATCTCCTATTCTCTCCCCAACCGTTATCTTCTCCCCTCGATCCAACTTGTTCCCACCCATCCGTCGGGACTAGCTTTACTAGTAGAAGATGTCTAACACTTTCCAGGATGATCGTTGTAATCATTAAGGCACTCAGCAACTGCTATCGCTACTGTCAGATCTTATATCTTGCCTCTGCAACTCAAGCCTAGCCCACGGCTTGAGCCCTTCAAGGAAATGAAACAATTTATCCCTTTCAGACATATCCTTAATATCTAGCATCAAAGTTGAGAACTCTCTCACATACTCCCGTATGGTTCATATATAGGACAATTCCCTTTACTTTTTAAGAGCGTTATAGTCTATATTCTCAGGGAGAAAGGAAGTCTTCAATTCCTTCTTTAGAGCATCCCAAGTCTTAACAGAGCACACTCTATCTTTGAACTTGGACCGCCACCATAACCTAGCGTCACCTCCCAAATACTTCGAAGTCATCGCCACTTTATCTTCCTTAGACCCAGTGAACATTACCCGAAAATACTACTCCATGTCAAACAGAAAATTCTCAAACTCTTTAGCATCCCTTGCCCCATGAAAATGTTGAAGATCAAGGATCTTGGCTAGTATGCCCTTTTTCACCAGGGTTTGTAGTAAAATTAACTACAACCGCTTGAAGCACTAACTTGGGCATTCAGCTCCTCATACCCAAGTTATATGACACATATGGCGTCTCTTGCCTCATTCCCCAATTCAATCATTGTCTCAACCAATTCCTCTTGAGTCTCTTCGACTCTCCTCATTTGATCACCAGAGATCATATGAGCTCTAAGGGCCGCTAAAGTGGCTTCAATCTCATCTAACTTTTTTCGATCCACAAAACTTGTCTTCTGTATGACCGGTGTTGTAACTTCTTGCTCTTCACCTCTGTGAGAGCTTGTTGATCTACAATTACGCGTACGAACCATTCCCTTTTATTTGTCGACACCTCTATGCCTGCAACACAAATAAGCACCACCGTGCCTAAATCAAAAAAAGGAGCACCACTATGCTTGAATTAACGATTAAGCACCTATGTGCTTCAATCAAAAAACTGACACATCTGTACAGTTAAAAATGATTGAGCACCTTTGTGCTTTGTAATGATTGAACACCTATGTATTTCAAACTAGGATCTGGCACCTTTGTGTTTTGGGATGATTGAGCATCTATGTGCTTTAAAATTTATTGAGCACCTCTGTACATCAATCTAGAGTTTGGTGCTTCTGTGCTTTGACAAACGATTGAGCACCTCAGTGTTGCAATCGACAATTAAGCAACTTTTTGATCAATTCGAAAAATGTGCACCATTGTGCATCAAACAAGCAACAAGCATCATCATGCTTTAATTAACAAAACGAGCACTTTCATGCTTTTAACCAAAAAAGATCACACACATATGTGTTCTAATACCAAGTATCACAGACTTAGCCTACTTGGTTCGGCTGCTAATCCGTGCAGTACTTGAAAGGGATGTTTCCCCACCAAGTCAACCTAATCTCGTATATCTAATCAAACACAAATACGAATCAGGTTAGATCTTTGCAACAAGGTCTTTCGACCAAAGAACGAAACCGTTGGGCATAGCGGATGCATACGATCGAACTTGAACTTCTTCGAAAGGAAAAATATTTTATTAACGAAAATAACATCGGGTTACAGAAGATTCACCCACATCGTCGATTAGGCCGTAAGGGTAACCCTCTATGATGTTCATAAGACACATATTTTTACCTGTGGATCAACCCAAAGTCTGTCAGTTGTCCACCCCCTACATATATAAGAAAACAAAATAACAGAAATGATACATATAGACATTAAAAGGCTCAAATTGGGGATTGTATGTCCTACCCTCATTCCTTACCTAAAACATTGAAATGCTTGAAAAGAGGACAAGCTTATTCTACCATACCAACTGACCTTATATATGGTTGGCCTTGGCATACCTACCCAGCTGTGGTCCCATAAAAGGGATGACCACGACACTGTGTAGGGTCCATCTAAAAACTAAAGAGTTTGGGTCACTATCACCTCTATATCTCAACATTCCCAATTTCATAAAAATATTTTTTAAATAATATAATATCATAATTTGATATAGTTTATTTGGTATATATATTTTTTTAAAAAGTATTTAATTTCATAATTTGTTCATACATAAAATTTTACGTTTGCCATTGTATATATATATAAAATTAATATAATATCAAAAATAATCTTTAACGTTTGATTAGATAATTATTTTAGTTCTTATTTTCTAATTTGTCACATTAGCAACTCGACAATTCAACATATTTACCTGACTTAAACTTGTTATGTCTAGTTTTATGTAATAATTGATATCATAATATTATGCATGCATTTTAGAGGACACATTGTGCTCTATAACCCACTCTTAGTTTTACATTTAAAATACTTTTGATTGGTAGACCATTTCGGTACTTGTAAAATCGACTAGCATTATTTTACTATTTTGTGACATGACATTATTTTGATATTATGTCACTGATAGACTATTATTTAGTTAGAGGATTTTGAACTTATATTCATTTGGCGACTTTTAAACATTGTTGTTTTTTTTTACATATGGGCGACATTTTTATCACGTATTATTATTTTCAAATAAATGATTTTATCTTTATATTATAAATAATTTCTTCGGTGTTCAAACATCTTAAAAGTCTAAATTTTGATGAATAACAAATATCTTTGATAATATTCTACGAATAATATGAGAATAAGATATGTATTTGAATGTTAAAGAACATACAACTTGGAACTTCAAGATCTAGCCATAATATTAATGTCAGAGTTTAAAGGATTCTAATTCTAAAACTTATTTGAGATAACATACTTTACAAGCAAATTGAAGGAAGTTTGATGTATCTAACAACTATATATAAGACTTGTTATTATGATGTTATAAGTCTCATTATTTAGGTACATGAAATGCCCAAGAGAGAGACATCTTCTAGCTATCAAGAGAATGTTTTAATACTTGTAAAGAGCCATTGAATAGTAAGGGTGAACATGATTAAACACAATATAATATTGGAGAAAGAAAACTTGATATCTAACCCCCTCGATATCTATTTATAGGGATAAATATTTGATTACAAAGGAAATTTATAAAGTATAATATTTGAGATAACATACTTTACAAGCAAATTGAAGGAAGTTTGATGTATCTAACAACTATATATAAGACTTGTTATTATGATGTTATAAGTCTCATTATTTAGGTACATGAAATGCCCAAGAGAGAGACATCTTCTAGCTATCAAGAGAATGTTTTAATACTTGTAAAGAGCCATTGAATAGTAAGGGTGAACATGATTAAACACAATATAATATTGGAGAAAGAAAACTTGATATCTAATCCCCTCGATATCTATTTACAGGGATAAATATTTGATTACAAAGGAAATTTATAAAGTATAAATCTACTCAATGTAAATTTTCTGCATACACTACAACAAAATAGGTTTGTATCGACGTTTGGAAAGTAAACGTCGCTAATTTTATACATATAATGGCGTTTAAATGTCAAACACCACAAAATGGTAACATTAGCGACGGTTTTTCTAAAAATGTCGCTATAGACTCATCTTTTACGGCATTTTTAAAATAAATGCCGCAATAAATTAGTGCATTAGTGGCATTTTTAATACAAATGCCACAAAATGGTAATATTAGCGAAGTTTTTCAAAAAACGCCGTTATAAACTCGTCTTTTGCGGTATTTTTAAAACAAATACCTCAATAAATCAGTGCATTAGTGGCGTTTTTAAATACAAATGTCACAAAATGGTAACATTAGTGGCATTTTCTATAGCATTATCTTTTGCGGCTTTTTTAAAACAAGCACCGCAATAAATCAGTGCATTAGTGGCGTTTTTAGATTCAAACGCCACAAAATGGTAACATTAGCGGTGTTTTTATATAAACGTCGTTATTGACTTGTCTTTTGTGGTGTTTTTAAACAAACGTCGCAATAGGTCAGTGAATTAGTGACGTTTTTAAATACAAACGCCGCAAGTTTTGGATATTTTATCGCACCAAACCCTTCAACCCTATTTTATCTTTCTTTTTTCTCTTTACCTTCCTCAAAGGTTTCCCCGTTTACCCAAACCCACGAAGTTGTTGTCACCGTTTGACGTCATTGTGACCTTCACCGTCACGTCCATCAAGATCTCCTCACTGTTCCAAGTCAACCCAGCCATCCTCACCTTCAACATCGTTGATTTCTTCTCTCTTGCCGATATTTCACCTTTGTAATTTCTGTTTTTTGGTTTCTGCTTCAATTTGTTTTGGTCGTTCATTTATTTTTGCTTCAATCTAGTTTTTAGCTTCAATTTGGTATTACACATGTTTCTATTACATCATGCTCAAGACATCAAAAGAGAAAATTGGGTTCTCACCGAGGAAATCAAGAAATACGCTGTCGAAGGCTCCCCTTATGTTCAACTATTCTTAGTCATCCCTCAAGAAGGTTCAGTTTCCAAAGATGAGTTGCGGGTCAGTGTTGATATATTTTAAACTTTTTGTTTGAATCCAAGGTTTCCAAACTCTTTCATTTGTTACAGAAAAAGCTCGAGCCTTCAAATTTCAAAATTGGGTGCTCACAAGTTGGGAAAAACAAATGGGTCGATATGAGAAAATAAGTATACAAAAATTAATAGTTTTTGTGGTTAATGTTTTCATGAATTTGTTCATGTTTTTATGTAAATATGTTATTTCTCAATGCAATTTTTTATTTGTTTTAGGTTCAACATGTTGAAGACAAAGTCAAGGATTTGCTTATTAGAGTAAAAAATGGAGAGGTATGTCACTATTTTAATAAGTTATCGGTCTCTATCTATTTTGCTTTAAGCTTATTGTAAGAAATATTTCTTATTTCTGTCAATTCAATGATTAAATTTGATTTCTTTTGCTCTAGGAAATCGGTAAAGATGATGTTAATTCACTTAAAGCAAGGAAGCTTATTGTTGCACATTGATTATCTAGTCCATTTCCCCATTCTTTTTCAATTTTCATTCAGTGTTTGTGTATTTTGTTCATATTACCCATAGTGTCCCAATTACATGTTTTAGGATATGGAAAGATTACTCAGTGAGAAAAGGGTCTAACAATGCCCCCAAAAGAAAGGAAGTAGTTATTACCGATGTATCTCATAGAAGTGATAAATATGTATGTAAAGTTAGAATTTTGTTGATGAAGTGGAATCCCCTACTTTTTGTCTTGTCATTTAGGTATTGTGCTTTGTTCCATAGGGATGTTATTGAACTAATATTTATACATGGTTACTTTATTTTAGGGTTGACTAGAAGGATTTAGAGTTCAGAGAGTATAACTTCAATGCTGAATGATCAACTGTTGAAGCTAGCCATCTTCATCCATTTCTCAAGGCAATGATATGTATATATATTTATCAACTTCGTTTAGCTTTGGTCAAATACGTAACCTTTAAAAATAATAATGAGAATATTAGCCTGTTAAATATATGTAGTTTTATTAATATTGTAGCCTTTTAATCATTTGCAAGTTACAACTAAATAATTGTTAAAAGTTGATGTTTCTTATCTGTCCTAAAAATGGGTGGAAGAGACTACATTTTATGTTTATGTTTCTTTTATGTCATAAAAATGGGTGGAAGAGACTACATTTTATGAAGATAAATAAAATATCTTTCTTTTTAGTCTGAGTTAGATATTGTGGTTATTCTTTGTGAAACCTATATTTCAATGTGTGAAAATTCATATTTTATGCATAATATAATGCAAATGGTTATCTTCCAAAGTTGTTTTTTTCCATGCCTTTTATTGATTGAATCGTCTTTTGATTGGAAAGACTATGAGTTGTCTTACCCGTGTATGCGAGTAAATATCTTATCATGCTTTTTCTTCTAGTTTATCTCCTTGTAATATATTGTCTCTTAATCCATTGTTTTATTTGTTATTTTAATTGAATGTACATTCATGATGAAAATAATCAATTGAAGTTGTAGATCAATACAAATTGCCACTAGAAGATTATTTTTATTCTAGTGAACAAATTTTTTTAATTAAGAGAAAGAACCTAGACTAAATTCCAGTGAACAATGTTTAATTATGTTACATTTTAATTTAAGTTTATAAATTTTGATTTATTTTTCTACATAATTTGTGTCGTAATTAAATTTTAAGTTTATTGTTATTAGGTAATGCTATAGAATATTAAATTTGGGTAATATAAAGTAGAAAATGATATATGAGAAATCAGTTAACCATAGCGGCGTTTGTAAATAAAAGCCACAAGAAGTCAGGTTTTTTGCGGTGTTTTGTGAAGGAAACGCCACTAATGACGTACCTATTTGCAGTGTTTGTAAAGAAAAACGTCACTATATACATAGTTAATAGCGGCAGTTTTTTACCATAAACGCTGCTAAATATCATAACATATAACGGCGTTTAACAAAACAAACGCCACTAAAGACAAGCTAATTAGTGGCGTTTCTCTTAAAAACGCCACTATAGAGCTTGACCTTTTGCTGCGTTTTTGTTCACAAACACCTCTATCTATTGTGGCGTTAGTTTTAACGGAACTTCTTGCGGCATTTATACATACGCCGAGAAAGTTTTTAGCGGCATTTAAAAGCGCTGCTATAGACTAAAAAAACGCTGCTAAAACCTATTTTTGTGATAAAAGAAAATATTTTTTTTATTTCTAATCAAATTAAATTTATCACTATCTTTGACTTATATTTGTGCGACTTTGAATTCAATTTTTGAGTTATATTGTTATTTGATTTTAGGACTGCAGTTATAAGCTTTGATTGAGATAGCTGTTATCTTTCAAGAAGTTACCGCTATCAATCAACAGAAGCTTTGCAAATCAAGGAAATAACAAAAATGATACTGCTCCACTAAATAAATTACCAAATATATCATGTATCAGGAGTAACATATAATTCTATATAATGCCAATATAGATGATATATTCCATAAGATATAATTTGTACATAAATGCATATATATATATATATATATATATATATATATATATTTACACTTGTCTTACCTTTCTTGTCCCATGTGTATATCAAAATCCTGATTGGTTTCCATCTTTTAAGTTGAAACCTCCATTGTCGTCTTGTAAGTAACTTGTGATGTTATATAAACATTTGCAGAACCCAAAATATCTATTCGATACGAGGAAACAACCAAACCAAAAAAATAAAACCATTTATGCTAGCTTCCTGCAATCTTCTTCTACATCATCAACATCGTCCTGCTGGCCATGGCTGTTATTAAAGTGCAGGTTCTGGTTTTTGTATTAGCTATGGCCTTTGCCGGATTCATTGGCTCTGTTGTTTCCTATGATCGTCCTCCTGCTGGCAAGCACATTTCCATTCTTCAACCAAAGGATTTTCCTCATCTACTCCTCAACAGGTAATCGTTTTAATTTTGTGTGTGATTATTTTTTTTTACATTGTTTCATTGAAAAAGAAGATGAAAATTGGATGTTTAAAAGAAAATAAAATTGTTTTTGTTGTTAATCTCAGTTACCTTGTTTCTTGTTCATTATTATTGTTTTAGTTTAATACGTTGAATTCAGTAAATGAGCTAAAATTATGGGGTGCAATTGCGTTAAAAACGTGACTTGCCAACCCCTGATTGAATCCTTTCGGTATATATTTTAGCCTTAAAATATGTTTTCGTTGATTAATCCGGACTAACCCGGATCGTACATCTGACTTTGGTGGGTAGTCTCCCAGCGAAGATTTTATGCATACACAATGACTCGAACTCGAGACCTACTTAAGCAATAGTAAAATATACCTTTTTTTAACTCAAATATACCTCCATCCAATCATAGAAA
Organism: Hibiscus syriacus; assembly: GCF_006381635.1. NCBI lineage: Eukaryota > Viridiplantae > Streptophyta > Magnoliopsida > Malvales > Malvaceae > Hibiscus > Hibiscus syriacus. Next base: position 2,278,298 of record NW_024063349.1, read on the forward strand.
CATAATAAAAAACAAAGTTAACAAATTATTTTGTAACGCATAAGATCCAAGTTATTCATACAATGATGAACAAAGTTTAAATTCGATATACATGTTTTGAATATATTTTTATAACATATCTAAGTTGATATTTAATGCTCAAATAATTTATTAAACTAACATAATGACTTTTTTAAAATGATATTGACAATTCAGAGACTAATTTAAAATATTTCAAAATCTAGAGATTAATTTTAAATTTGAGATATAATTTGAGGATGCATGATGCGCTTAACTCCAAAAAAATAAAACGTTAATAAGAGAATAGTGCAAGGTTGCTTTTGAGTGAGGACTTGGGATTGTTAGGCAATATTCCTTAAATTTTCATGGGTTGGAATTTCTTGTTGTGTACTAATTATTAGAGGATTACTTATAATTTGGACTAATATTAGTAAATAACATGTACAATTTGTTTAAGCTGTGCTAGTGTAATTAATTCAAGGGTAAAGTATACAAATGATCCCTTAACTATTCATCATGTTATAAACTCGTTTTTTTCCGTTAAAAATTTTAAGGTATTCTGAGTTGAACGTTAACCTGTCGACCGAGATATGATAAAATCTAATCCCATAATCTCAAACGACTATCATATCTCAGTCAGCATGTTACCGTCCAGCTCAAATGATCGTTAATTTTTTTAACGAAAAATGATAAGTTAGGAACATAATAAATAGTCGAGTGATGATTTTGTAACTTTTAATAATCGGGGGACTAAACAAAGTAACTCCCAATAGTTGAGGGAACATTTTGTAACTTTTAATAGTTAAGGGACTGAACAAAGCAATATCATAGAGTTTAGGGACCATTTGTGTAATTTACCCTTAATTCAATGATTATGATTAACCCCTTTTTTTAATTGATATTTGACTGTTGTAGGTGCATATATCCGTAGTTGGTGCTGATCAAATGAGGATATCTTGGATTACGCAAAGCTCGGCTCCAGCAGTAGTAGATTACGGTACATCTCCAAAGAGTTACACCAACTCTGCTTCTGGCACTTCATCTTCCTATCGTTATCTTTTCTACAAATCCGGTGAGATTCACGATGCCGTCATTGGTCCGTTGAATCCGAACACCATCTATTACTACCGATGCAGCTCGGATTCATCCCGCGAATTTAGTTTCAAAACTCCACCAGCTCAACTCCCGATCAAATTCGCTGTTGCTGGTATGTCAGAGTTTTAAGTTCCTTAGTTCTGTTCTTTTTAGTAGAACCTGAATGTAACTAGTAAATGTGTCTGTATGTATGTATGTATGTATGTATGTATACAAGGTGATCTTGGGCAGACAGATTGGACAAATTCAACTCTCCAACACATAGGACAATTGAATCACGACATGTTGTTACTGCCAGGAGACTTGGCATATGCTGATCTGATGCAACCTCTATGGGATTCATTCGGCCGCCTGGTCGAGCCTCTGGCTAGTCAACGGCCCTGGATGGTTACGCAAGGCAACCACGAAGTCGAAAGGATGCCTCTCGTCCATAAGACCCCCTTCACGGCCTACAACGCGCGATGGCATATGCCGTTTGAGCAAAGCGGATCCACTTCCAACTTGTACTACTCTTTCGACGCGGCCGGTGTCCATGTTATCATGCTCGGCTCTTACACCAATTTCGATCCCGCTTCCGATCAATTCAAATGGCTGCAAGCTGACTTGGGGAAGATTGACAGGGGGAAAACTCCATGGATCATTGTCATAGTCCATGCACCATGGTACAATACCAATACTGCTCACCAAGGGGAGTCTGCAGCAGATCTTATGAAGACATACATGGAACCATTGCTTTATAAAGCTCAAGTCGATATCGTTCTGGCCGGCCATGTTCATGCTTATGAACGCTTCGTAAGCTTCCATTTTCTTCTTCATCATCATCGTCATCTTCTTCCATGTACTCAAGTTTGCTTATATTGCGTCTTTGTGTCTATGTGTAGACTCGAGTTTATAACGGAAAAGCTGATGATTGTGGTCCGGTCTACATCACGATCGGCGACGGCGGAAACCGCGAAGGTCTAGCTAACAAGTGAGTCGGGTTTTCGGATTATTGAATCTAAAATGAAGTGACATGATTGAGATTGATACATATATTTTTTTATGATTTGTATAGGTATATGGATCCGAAACCTGAAACATCAGTGTTCAGGGAAGCAAGCTTCGGGCACGCCCAACTTGAAATGGTGAACGCGACACATGCTCTGTGGAATTGGCATAGGAACGACGATAGTGCTACAGTTGCTTCAGATTCAGTTTGGTTCACAAGCCTATCGTCTCTTCCTGTTTGTAAACTTTGATGTTTAATCCTACGTTACAGCTTTATTATTTGTATGAAACAATAAACCATAGGGAAAATGTAATAAAATAAAGCAAATTTTCCTATTGTTACCCACTAAAATTACGTTCAGTACACCCTGAAACGATTATCACTAGAATAAATCATTATAATATATAATTGAGTTGATGTTCGAAATATATTTATATCTAATTTAAACTCAAAAATAAATTTAAAGAAAACACATAATTTATACGTCATGAAAATTGAAGTTGAGATCCCTAAGTTTTAAAATTTTACACTTTATAAGAGTTAATTGCGTCACATATCCTCAAATCATGACTTTTATTTTAAATTATTCCTTAAACTTTTAAATATTTCAATTCCATCCCTAAATTATGACTATCATTCTAAATTAATCCTCAAACATTTGAACATTTTATTTTTATCTTCAAACTATGACCATCATTCTAAATTGGTACCAAAACTTTTTAATGTTTCAATTTCATCATGAACTTTATGAATATACTAATCGCATTCTTTGTTAATAAAATCGTTAGGTCAAGTTATAAATTGAAAGATTTAGAAGTTTGGGGATTAATTAGAATGATGATCATAGTTTGAGGATGAAAAAAGAATGTTCAAAAGTTTAAGAATTAATTTAGAATGAAATTCATAGTTAATAGTGTTATTAAATTCAGTGTATCATATTAGTGGTGCATTTCAGTTTGCTAGTGTTATTAAATTCAACTAACTTTTTAAATTTGGTTTAATGAATCATTTCTCCCCTAAATTATATTTGTTTTATCGATTTGTCCCCTAATGTTTTTCCCTTCCCCCCTAACATTTAGTTCCATTACGCATTTCATCCCAAATTTTTAGCATCGTTAAAAATTCGATGAACAAAAATCACTTCATGCAATGAGGAATCTAAAAACATTTTTTAGGACAGATACACGTATATTAACAATACAAATTTGTTTGTATCAGGTGAACATAAATAAAAATTTTAGGGTGAGCACAAGATAACATCAGTAAAATAGGTAACTATACGAAGAAAATTCAGATTTGAATATGGCTACCTAAGCATATTGTGGATCCGCCATTGACTTCATGTAATACTTTTGGTAAAAAAATGTGGCTGAGTTTAAGGAAAATGATAAATGAGTTTTTGTTTTGTTTTGTTTAGTCTCTAAATATTTTTTATTTAATATTGAATTCGTCTTTATTTATTTTAAATTTATAATTTAATATAATATCAATATGTATAATATTTTATTATTATTTTTTGTAAATTAATATAATCTTATAGATGGGAAAATGAAGAAAATAAAATTACAAGTGAGATAGTTTTAACAAAGGAAACTTTAGAACAAAGGGCCCAATACCTAACTACTAAGCCAGAATAGGAAGTTATTATATTACTGAAAAATAATATTTAACTTATATTATTATTAAAATTATATATATTCTAGTTACATTAATTAATCTTTTTAATAGCACGAACTAAGCTACCTCATTAATTAAAAGGATTGTCGTTATTCCTAGAGGTATCAGGTTTGAGCACAAAAAATTACAAAAGTGTTTGAACTTTCATTTTCAAATGATTGAGAATATTTAGAACATATACTACTTGTAATCGCCTTAAATTAATAAAAAAAATCTTTTTAACATAGACTAAATAGCTGTGTTAATTAATTAATTACATAAAAAATCAAAATTCAACGTCATATATAATCTATTCGATTTTTTCATAAAAAGTGTATATATTGTAATTGTTAATTAATCTCATTAAAGACAAGAAATTAATCACCATATATGATCCATTCTATTTTTTATGAAAAATGTATATAGTGTAATTATTAATTAATTCCAATGGAGGATGAATAGTTACATTAATTAATTATATAAAAGAAATTAAAATTCACCATTATATTTAATTTATTTATTTATTTTTATAAAAAGTGTATATAACGCAGTAAACTCGATTAGATTTAGTATATCATATTAAACACTGAAACATTCGCTACTAAAAACAATTCTATTTAAAACATCATAATATGAAATCATCGTAAGACAAATCCACAAGTCATAAAGCATTTTAAAAAATTTAGTTGGTGTCATTAAATTTTAAAAAACTATTTTATTATCATATAATTTATATTTTTATTGTTTTTCTAATTCTTAAATAATAATTTTTAATTTAAAAATAAATTAATTTTAATTTAACCAAAAGTAAGAGTATTTGGACATTTAAAAAAATGAAAATCATGGAGACATATAAAATGACAGGCTTATATTCAAAACATGTTTTGATTGTGGATATTGGGGGGCACCGAGTGTCGTCAGCCAATCCTCCAGTGGGTCTTATAAGGAGATTCGAGTCATCATACACAAGTATTCTCCCTTGAGTTCCCAAATTGACTAAGCTGAGTTGTTGGACAGAGTTTGGTTGGCTCAGTGGGCAAAGCCCATAGACTCAGTAGGGGCATTAGAGTTTGATAAGACGTGCTCTTTGTTTTTATAGGGCTGACGGTCAACCAGAATCACCCAAGCTGAAGAGACTGAGTTGATATTGTGGGTTTAAGTTCAACTCTAATCAACCTTCATTGACTCTATCTTTTGACATTACCTTTGATTAGATCCTCCCATCACTCTCTTTTCATACACTATCTCAATGAAAAGCCTCCCTTTCTTATCTCATGATCTTTTCTTTTTCTTTAAATTAATATAAATTTTTTAATAGTATAAATTGATTATAATATTAATTTTTTTATATTTTTCATAATTATTAAATATGTACATATCTTATAAATATAATTGTTTGAATTTAAGATCTCAAAATAAAAATAATATTTTCTTTAACAATTAAGGTAACTTAATGAGTTGATTTTTTTCTATGAATGTATGTACATGTACATGTATATGTATATGTATATGTATATGTATATGTATAAAAAGATTACTATTTTAGAAAAGAAGTAATGGGTTTAAATGTTATTTAACATTAAATTTTAAATACTTTTGTTAATTTTATAGAAGATATTGTTTTTATATTATACCTTGATATTATGAAATGCCCTCTATTATGTATTGTTATATTATTAATATAAATATTTGAAAAATATTTTATTTCCAATGTATGGAATAGATGTGTTGATTGGATTAAACGGTAGTATTATTTTATACGATCTTATAGTTATAGAAGACATATATTGTTTGACTTAATTATTAATAAAAACCTTGCAATAATGCCATGCTAGAGTATTACTTATAGATTTATGATTAAAGTTATTATTTATGCTTGTCTGTTCAAATTCATATATTTAAAGTTATATAGTAAAGTAGTTATGTATCACTGATCTTCGTAAATTTAACGTTTAGAATTATTTATGTATATTTAAATTTATAGATTTTTGTGATCGAATTAGAGTGACAACATTCGCAAGGGGGTTCAATACCACATTATCAAAGTATACCTTATTTATTTCTAGACTTAAGTATTTGTAGTATCTTTATTTTGACTTACTTGGTTTATATTGCCCTGCCATTTAGTTCACAGAATGTCAGATCAAATTTGAGATAAGATTATAGGAAGGTAACATTACTCTGAGAATATAGTATTATCATGTTTGATTTGTTTAATAGAAATATAAGATTACAATGTTTGGTTTGAGAAATATAAGATTACTTAGATGCATATCTTATCAAATTATCCATGTGGTATATGTTTTCTTCAACAAGTTAAATTTTAATATTAATTTATAAATATTTAAATGAAAATTCATAGAAATATTTTAATTGTTAGACTATTTAAATTTTGAGAAAAATACATTTAGCATATAATTAATATAATTAGTATATCCAACTTATATTTTTAAATAATTTTCATAAGTATCATATTTATTTATATAAAGTATAATATAATATGAAATATAATATTAGTAAATGATTACATATTTTACAATAATACAATTTTCACCATATATAATTATAAATTGTTAATATATTAAATATTAAAAATATAAATAATTTTAACTACACAAATTTATTAATATTTTATTAAAACAAACTTTTTTATATTATTATTATTATTATCATCTTTATAACATTGAGTAAAGTACGAAGAATAAAATTGAGAATTATTAATGTGAAAATAATTTATTATTCTAGGGATATTTTTATCTAAAGTGACAAATTGTGTAATATCTAAGAATTTGGAGGTAATGACATTCACACCATTTTAACAAAAAATTGCTACTATTAGCAATAAGTTAGTACGTGTTAATGATTTTTTATGTGAAATGGTAACGTTTGTAACATTAAGCACGTGGATTGACCGAAAAAATAATTTATGCACATAAATAAAAAAAAGATATAGTTTGAACACATATTTTTATATCAAGCCTTGTCTTTATTAGAATTGTAATTATTATCATTTAATTAGACTTTGTATCTCTATTGGATTACGATGTTTTTCTAAATAAAATTATTTTTTATTAAATAAAATGATAAGTTACAACAAAGGAAATACAATCTCAACATGAAATCCAAAAGACAAATGAAAATAAAATAAAAATATTTCCTTTACATGCTTTATTTTCCAAAGTATCTAGTAATTATCAATAATTTTCATGTTTCTATTATAGCCTAGACACAATACTAATAAAGGTGTGAATATTGAAAGAACCAATGTAACAAATTACTCTGTGAACGATTCTGAATGTATCGACAAAATATCATAATCATCGATCTTTCTAGATCAAAAAATACTATGATAAATGTAATACAAACACCAAATTATTATAATTAATGACAAAGTCATACCATAAAAGGAGAAGAACAAACATACCATATAAACAGACAAAAGCTAAGACTTTAAAATTACATGAAAGGAAAAAATATTGTATTACAATATTTTTTATTAATCTGAATTAAATATAAAATAATAACTATTTAAAGATAATTCTCAACTATTTCAAAACGTTCATATTGTTTTCCTTTCTTATTTTGTCATTCTTAATATTTTGTTGAAAAATAATCTAAAATAATTGTAGTATAGGTTTATAATCATTATTACCATAACTCTGTAGTTAGATTTTGTCAGTCATTCTTAAATGTTATAAACAGAAAGTCACCCATCATACCCTGTTTGTGTTTCACAATCCATGTCTTTTATCCAATTGAATTAATATGTTTATAACATTAAAGTATGAATCTTGTTCATCCAATTGGAAAAAAGCTTGTAAAACTAAAACTATGACAACATTATATTCGTTTAATTTTTCTAGCAGATACAGCCTTCACAAATCCATGTCTTTTAACTCCCTCCACCCCATGAAATATGAGCCTGATTGAAAAAGAAACTAGTGAACGAAGCTACCACCACTACAATTCAGCTATGGTTTTACATATTTTTCTAAATAAAGAACAAAATGAGATAACAAGGTGGGGTCATGATGTCTACTCCTGGTGTGGATCAGGGTTTGCTAGGATTAGGAGCATTGGGGTTAGAAGTGGAGCTGAGATTAAGGTCAGGTAAATTGGGTGCTGAATTTTTGGCCTTGGAGAGTTTCTGTTTGAGCTCAGACAAAAGGGCTTGATTCTCCTGGTTCAGAACCTGTGCTTTCTTCCTCAGCCTCTCATTCTCTTTCATTATGTAACAGTTCTGAAGGTACAGATTTGAGTTCAGCCTTTCCATCACCCTCTTTCTCTGCCTGCAAACTCCAAAACAAAAACCTGATATTTATCAGATACCATTTAAAAAAAAGGGAAAACAAACTGTATCCCTAGTCATCTTCTTTATTGCTGTATAAATCATTACACTACACATGGAACACAGTATCTTTATATTATTTTAAAACCCAAAGTCCCAAGCAAAATAATGGCAGAAATACATTAATAGTTTGTATGCATGATATCAAACATTATTCAATCAAGCAAAATGGTAAATAATGGTGGTTATCCTAAGAAACCAGCAACAACTACAGACACAGGAGAAACAGGGGCATGTGTGAGTACTAAGTTTTGTAGTAGCCCTAGCATTTTAATAGACCAACATCTGTCCCAACACTCTTTCGGCTGCCCAAACGTGAAAGAAAGGGATAAAGGTCGATTATGGCAAAAAAAAAAAAAGACAAAGTAACAAAAATGTTGTAGAATCCAAGGGAGAAACTTGATATTAAGAACATTCCTCAAAATGAGATGAAACAGGCTTGGAAAACAAGTGCCCCATTAGGAATGACAATATGTACCCTTTGTTGGTGAAAGGAAGAAAATAACAAGTCCAGAGAGAAAGAAGTGGGGGCCTCAGCCCACTTTACCCTTTTCAAAGAAGATCACCTTTGGCTGAGGAAGCTGAAATCTGGGTTATTGTAACAGCTAGTAGCAGCAGTTGAAAACAAAGAGGAAAAAGGAAGTGGAGGGACAAAGTGGATGGAAGGAAGATGTGAAGGATATATATAGAGAAGAAGAGTTATGGTGTGGGGAAGGGGACATGGCTCTCTGGTCTGACACAACAATGATGAGTTCTGTAAGGATTTAATGTTGCATGATGATGGATGATGGATATGGTGGATCATGTGAATGATGAAGAGAAGAGAAGAGAAACCGGAACTTTGCATGTTTCTGCAAAGGGACAATCATGGGAGTTTTCCGGCTAGAGGAAGGGTTGTGGCTTCCCAAAATGACGGTGGGCAAGGGCCGTCACAAGATTTGCAACGATGCTAATGGATTGGTTCCACCCACTTCTCTTCTCCTTCCTCTTCTTCATCATCATCAAAAACTCTGCTTTTTTCATTTACTGTCACCGAATTAATTTTCGACACCTTTAATTTCTATTTCGGAAAGTGTTGGTAATAATCATATTTTGGCCGTCATCTTTTAATTTTTGGGTGCAATCTCTACAGGGCTACTGGGTCTTCTCCATCTCACTGTTGTACACAATTATAATCTAGAAAATAGGGTCACATCACAAATTATGCCTACCTATACTCCCTAGGGGCACATTTAGAAACACCATCCCTCTTCTAAAACACTTTAATTCCTATCATTAAATTGTATATACATACGAATCCGAGTTGTATTCTATTGCTCCATCCATAAATATCAATTAATAAATATTTTTTAATAAAAAAATCTATATTTTTAATAGATTTTTCAGCAGGATCATTAATTAAATAAATAAATAATAAATGACACGTTTAATATAAAAATAAGTGTATAAATTTTACTTAAAAACGATTTGGTTAAATAATTTTTTATTAAAAATAGGTGTTTAATATTTTTTTATTTTAGTTATTAAAACGTTTTTCGAGATATAATTTAGACATTTATTTTTTTATTAAGATTAAGGGATTGTTTGATTATTTCAAAATGATTAAGCACTGAATGATTCAAATGTTGAATGATTTAGAGATTTTGTATGAATTAGCTCTGAATATGACATACTGTTTGATAATGACTCTGAATCATTCAAAATGTACTCATGTGTTAAATCATTCAAAATATACTTCTGTGTTGAATCATTCAATATTGTTTTGTTGAATCAGTCAGCACTGAATCATTCAGAGGTGAGAAACAAACAGTCTGAGATTCAGAGCCAAACAAATAGCCCATAAGTGATATTGAATCTATTAAGTGATTCCAATAGTAAAATATTATTTATTTTAACGATTTTAGGCTCGAGCAGCTACGTCTGCAATATGTGTATATTATTAATAATTAAAAAAGATTTTAAATATATATTACCTTATAATCACATTTTAGAATTTTAAAAAATAGCAAGTGATGTTTTTTATGAAATAGTAATATATGGTAGTATGTGTTTAAAGATTCTTAATAATTCAAAAATGAATATTTATATATCCTTACATATGTGGTGCTCAAATTTGATACCTCAACGGATAATTTTTTTTGGTACACTAAAATGTTTAGGTCATGAGTGGCTCCTCCACCAGGGTCATGAAATACCTAAGACCAAATTGAGATTTACATAGGACTTTACAGACTGTTCACCATGAGTGACAATGGTGGGATTCGAACTTAGTCTTACAAACTCAAATTTCTGAATCTCAACCACTTGTGCCAACACTCATTGACAAACCTCAACGGATAATAACATCTCTTTAATCACCAAAGTTATTTGGTTTGTTTTTCGTTACGGGCTTTTTGCTCTAGTCAAATGACGATATTAACCCTATAACTTTGGTTTGTTCTTTTTACACCGTTGATGGTGATGCTGCTGCTTCGTTTTTACTTTATTAAAAGCAAATCTTCATAAGTTTAAGCCTATTTTTGGCCAACATTTCAGGAGTTATATGAGCAGCTTAACGTGAAACATCATAGTTGACAGATAGCATAAATTTGGATGGGTGCATGGGTAGTATCGTCAATTCCCTACCTTCACCCCTCGTGGTCGTGGAGCTCGTTCGTCTTTGAGTGTTAATTTGAGCTTTTGCTTATTTATTTACACATGTAATTATGGCTTTGAATTCAATTGCTGCTATAATTACTCCTTTGCCCTTATCGGCTCATTCCCTATCCTTCCTAATGATGGAAAATATTCCATGCCGTTTCGAAATTGAATGAACCGTAACAATGACAAGGGTATATTGGGTAAACTATTGGATTGATTGTTTATCTTTTATATTTATACTTTTTTACATATTAAATTTAAAAATTATATTTTGATCATTTATGTTATTATTTATTAGATTCTAATCACTTACATGATTGCTTGTTATATTTTTATTTTTGAGTCGTTAATTTCTGTTTGCTTGATTACAAGTAATGTGAGTCAAAAGGGGTTATTTTTTTATTTGATACATGAATTTAGATAAAATACTATTTTGATCCTAAACTTTAGATGAAATATCATTTTGACCTTTTAACTTTAGATAAAATGTCAAATTGATTCTTGAATTCGACCAAAGTCTCCCAACTCTTGTCACTCACCGTTGTCATTATCGGTCACTGTTAATCAGCATCGACTATCGTCATCGTTGACTATTAGACCCCTAAAATTTTCAATTCACTCATTTTTAACCTCTTAAATGCAAATCATATATCATTTCACCAGAAAATACCCTAAGCTCAACAAATTTATCCTTAAACTATTCGAATTCTTTTAAAAGAAAATAAAGACAAAAAAATCTAAACCTATATCATAATCAAATGCATAATATTTTTGTTTACAACATGTTATAGTTTTTTTGCTATATTTGTAATATTAATTGTAAATTATAATATTTTTATATTTTTTAATCTTTATACTAACAAAATTATTTTATATCTTTTAAATCTTTATAAATGGAGTGTTTGAACTATTTCAGTTTTCAAAGTATTGTATCTTATTTTCAGTTTGTGTTTTTTTTTTAAAAAAAAAAAATCTTGTTTGGACTTATAAAACTTACTTTGGGAACTTGATTTTGAAAGAGGGTTGATTTTATTGTTTATGACATCTCAAATTCGACCGTAACATCTAGATCGGATTTAAGACGTTATACAAATGATTAAAAATGAGTTTCTAAACATGCCATAAACCCTTTGAAATATCTATTAATCATCATACAACAGCCAGCTATGTTATCCGACAATAAATCACGATCCAAACAAACAACAAACATAGTGGATTGACTAAGGGTATTATGTATCCTTTAAATACACAAATCATGCATATCTTATCACAACATGTACTTTGAATCATAGTTCATGGAGTCAACATGTGTATTCTAACTTACCATGGTTCATAAAGGTTAAAGCACGGATCATGAACTTACCCTTTTAGCATCAAAGTAATGCATCAAACATCAAAATAGCATAGCAACTCAAAATATAAATATCATAGTTATACAATTAATTTAACCTGCACAAATCATGGCCCAAAATGCCAAACAACATTTATAATGACACAAGTAGTATACCCATCATTCTAGGAGATTATACTAATAACCTTTACATTGAGAGCAAATTGAAGTTAACTTGCAACCCTTTAATGTAATCCAAACAAAGCTTATATAGAGATCGGAGTTTTAAGGAACAATTAAAATAAGGGTATAGTACACAAATGGTCCCTTGACTATAGGGTCTTACTTTGTTGAGCCCTCTGACTATTAAAAGTTACAAAATGATCCTCCGACTATAGGACGTTGCTTTGTTGAGTCATTCGACTAGTAAAAGTTACAAAATGGTCACCTGACTATTCATATATTCTAAATTCGTCGTTTTTCGTTAAAAATTTGACGACAGTATAAGCTGAACGTTTACCTGATGATTGACATGATATCATTTGATCCCAGAATCTCAAACGACTATCATATCTCAATCCGCATGTTAACGTCCAGCTCAGACGATAATTAATTTTTTTAACGGAAAAAGACGAACGAGACCATTTTATTACTTTTAATAGTCTATGGACTCAACAAAACAATGTCCTATAGTCTGAGGACCATTTTGTAACTTCTAATAGTTAGGGGAATCAACAAAAAATTCTATAATCAAGGGACCATTTGTGTACTTTACCCTTAAGATAAATAGAATAAACTTATATAGATTAGTGAGATAGTCTTGACAAACAAAATTAATAGATGTAAACATACTACGCAAAGTTTAAATCAAAGTATATCATGCATTCACGTAACAAAGATATTCTGTGGGTAATATCAAAGATCATGCTTAATAAGACACGCAAATCACATATATCAAATTCTATCAAAGTTACGCAAAGTTCATCAAGTTTATCCGGTACTTTATTGACATACAGATACACGAAACATGTCTCATCACATGTATCATATAGTAGTAATTATCATCCAAATCTGTGGCTTGAATGCAGTATTAGCATGGATAGGTTACATAGGTAGAGAAATGCAATATGTGGTGGTGGAAGCTGAAAGCCAAATCTGCTATTCAAAGCATATGATGCAGTCAACCAAGACAAAAGAGGTCTGCCCAAAGACAGTGTAAAATTGGCTATACACAGAGAGTTTTTAAGTCTGTTTCTGAGACACCCAATGATGGCAAACCCCCCCCCCCCCCATAAAAATTGCCACGCTCCCCCCTTATAATTTCCTTGGGTGAATCACAAATTTAATTACCGAACTTTACTTTCTCTCCTATTTTCCACACTGAACTTTAAAAGTTTTCAATTTCCTCACTTAACTTAATACTTTAGTTTTTTGGTCACCCCACAGTTAAATAGTTAACGGCATTAAAACGACGTCGTTTAATTTTTTTTCACCAAAACAACGTCGTTCTGCATCTATATAACAGTCAATTTATAGATTCATTAGTGAGAAAACAACTGAGTGACCAAAAACCCAATATATTATGTTTAGCGAGGAAAATGAAAATATTTAACGTGCAATGAGTGAAATAGGAGAGAGAATAAAGTTCAGTTACCACATTTGTAATTTACCCAATTTCCTTTTAAACCTCTTTAATAAACTTTTTGCCCTTTTATGTTATTTTTCAGTAGTTAAGGGTTCATATACTTAAACATTTTTATAGCAAAGCTCAAGAGATTTGCATGCACAAAGTCACATTGGTTATTAACATTCTTTAAACAACACATTAATTAATTTAAAATAAAATAAAATTATTGATGGAGAAGGGACAGTTGATTTTATATAAATTTTTTTAACAAGTGTACAAATATGATTGGGGCAGTATTAAAATGCTTCAGCTACACACGTGAAAGCTATAAAAATATATTTGTTTATCATGGCCTCATTTCTCTTTTCATATCCTTGCATGATGATTTTCTTTTTCTTTTTTCTTCTTCTTTTGGCTTTTAATCTTTTATCATGTCTTCTCTTTAATTATTGGATGATTTATTATTATAATTCTAATCAAAAGGTTTAATGAAAATAATATTATGTAGAAAAATCTTAGAAAATCACAATGTTGTTGTGTATAGCAAACAATTTCAACTTCTTTTTTTCTGAGGTCATAGCTAATGATTTGTCATGATACCAATCCCCTGCATGGCTAATGATGGGAAATTCAACATGATCATGCTTAGCAACTGCATCCAACCCTACACGTGAGCTTAGCAGTAGCCTTAGAGGATTTTTATATCTTATTAAACACGAACATTCGTACGATTTTATGTTAGTATATATAAATTTAGAAAAATATATAAAAAATTTAGAGACATAAAATTATAAAAATTTTAAAAATATAAAATTAAATCATCAATAGAAAATAAAAAATATTTAAATTATATGAATATTTAAAATTTTCAAAAATACGATCGGGTCCCTTAATCTTTTCCCGTACACTAGATTACATTTTCAACTTTTTAGCGCTAAGATTTTAGGGACCACACCAAAATCATCATGTCACAGAGGGACAAAAGTTTAGTTAGTGCCGGTGGGCTTTATTATTTTGAGAATGCATATTTACTATTAAAATCTCAACACATTTTACCAACAACAAGTTAATTTAGTGGAACAATACACTAGATTTTTTTAAGGAAAATCAAGGATTTGAATTCCGACGTTTGTGAATAGAACAAATTGGGTTGGGAGGATTGCCCTCACCTCTGCAATATCTGATATGGATTAGAAGATCAATAGATCGGATGCCAATGATTAAATCCAAAAATCTCAATACATTTTGTTTTTCCATTAATTTGGTGCTTTGTGAAACCCCACAAAATCCAATCCCAAAGAAACAACGGCAGCTATTGCTCATTCTTTGTTTAATTTATACATTTGAGAAGGACTGGACCAATTGTTCAAAGCCCAAACTAATTGCTTTCCTTTTTAACTCTTTTTTATAATAGCTTTATACCTTATTTAGGTTTGTGTTCTATCTCATAGATTTCGTTTCACACCTTCATTGTTATTTTTCTATATTTTAATAACTTGAGGTGAAAATACAATTTTTTTATCCTCTCGGTTCTTCAAAATTTTGTCATAACTAATTCGGATCGACAATAATTGTAAACAAAATTATTATTGATATATAAAATAATTAGTTTCGTTGACCATCAACATGGGAAGAGACAATGATTATGAAAGTTAGTGACACTTCATTCATTTTAATTTGAATAAATAAAATCATTATAAAGAAATAATAGTATAAAACAAAAATTAAACGAAAAATCAGAACCGTAAGTTAAGAACGAGGATAGAACTGGAAATAATTTTTTGAGATATATTCCTTAATATGTGTTGTAACACCAAAAGATAAAATTATGTTGAGAAAAAATGGGGTATAACTATGAGTTTTGAAATTTTGAGAGGCTTGATGAGAATTTATAAAAATTATGGGAGGGTTTAATAAAGAATATTAAAAAATTTTAAAACTTAATCTGGATTTCTAAATTTTTATGGAGACCAAATTAAAAGTTTAAAAAAAATAAAGGACTAAACTATAAATTTTCAATTTTTGAGGGTCATGGCCCCATATACCCCTCTTTTGTTCGCCCCTAGTATTAGACACCGTTTTAAGTATTATGAAGTAGCCTATAAAATCATGCGTAGTTATGATGTATGACAACTTAATATAAGGCTTAGGAAAGACGTTATCAGAAATGTTAAATTTTTTTAATATTTCTGGTAGAACGCTACGTAAAATGTTAATTTTTCTACCGGAAATATTAATTTCGCTACCAAAATGAATATTTCCAATATTAACATTTTCAGATAGAAAAAAAAATAGCATTTTAGGTAGCGTCCGATATTAATATTTCCGGTAGAAAAAATAACATTTTAGGTAACGCTCGACTAGAAATGTTAAAAAAATATTAACATTTTCAGTAGCGCATTTTCATAACCTTATATTAAGTTGTATTTCCTTAAAACGTAAAATCATAATTTTGTTATTCAAACCTTATGCTCAAAGTTTACTACTTAAAACATGTAATAAATATCATTAACACATTATCTAATATAAATGTAACAATCTCATTATTAAACTTTAAGAAGAATCTCCAAGTTCACACCATAGAGAAAGCTAAAGAAGCACCAAAATTGACAAATAAAGAACATAATGATGAAGCCAAAAGATTAGCGCGTAGTATTTAGGAGGCATTATTATTTTAATCTACTGATGAATCCCTCAATTTGGATAAGCCAACCCACCAAAGATGTTTCTTTTCTTTTCTTTCTGTTATCTTAATCAAAACATTCATTACATGTTGCTAACGATGTTTTAATTAAAGCTTTGATGCAACACTGGGTTCTTCCATTGGCCTCCTTGTCTAATTCTTTATTCCTTCAAATTTGTCCTTAAAACCCATCGATCAAATGTTAAATGAATATTTGGCATTAAAATGTAAAAAAGAAGAAATCAAATTTAAGATATGGGCATGCATCATTTTTATTTTATAACAACACATGATAATAATATTTATTGCATGGTATTGATGAATCCCAGAAGTTTGATGCGAGAAAAGAACAGGGTCGGTAATGGTAACGAGACTTCAACTACTCCTCACTTGGCTTGTTGATGGGCTGCTATAAAGACAAACCCACGAGCTGTAGTTGCAATTTTCTCACTTGGAGGGTTCGGTGGAAGCAATAGAGCGAGGAAAACGGAGAACTGAAGAAGTGAGTTGGTGTTTCTTTTCTCCTCCACTGAAATTGTGAAGAAGCAGTCGTTGGTAACGAAAGCTGATTACTCCATCTATCAACGCTGCCGAGGTTGACGACGATGTTGGTCATTAGTCAAATCAAATCCAATCGAAAAAATGAGAAAAATCACGTTGTGACAAATCTGTTCAGATAAAAAAAAAGAAAAGGTTTTGAACACTGCATTGTAGACAGATAAGACTACCTGAGCGGCAAAGGCAAATTGAGAAAGGTAAAAAAAATAATCTTGTTTTTCTCTCCCCTCTTATTTATTTGTTTTTTGCTTTCCGAATAAAGCTGTGTTTTATTTTATGCTCAATTTTCCTGGATTCACAAATTGAAACTTACTATCAGGTGTAAAATGAGAAGAGAAAAGATCGGAATTATGCTAGCGTGGAATATTAGATCTGCTAGCATGAGTGGAAGTGGGTAACTATTCAGGTTTATGCTTTATTGATTAACACAGAGAAACAAGTGTTCTCACTCAGTTGAGAAAATGATATACCACAGCAGCAGCTAAAAGAAACAAGACAACGTTAGCCAACAAATTTGACTAAAAATCATTGTTGCGAATCCGAAAGACAGGCGGTTGGATTTAGTTGGGGGCATGGCAAAAATTATGACATGCTATTGGTGAATCTCACAAGTTTAATGTGATAAAAGAACAAGGTTCGTAACAAGACTTCTTCTAACCTCACTTGGCTTCTTGATGGGCAGCTATAAAGCCAAACCCATGAGCCGTAGTTGCAATTTTCTCAGTTGGACATTATCCAATGTTTACAGTTGCGGTCGCCTGCAAATTAATGGAGTTCTTAATCTGAGAATAAGATATTGAAATTATTGTGTAGACATTGAAACTACATATAAGGTAACTTAAAGAGAATGGATCATCATCGGCACTGCATTGTAGATAAAAATGAGAAAAAGTGAAAAACGCCGTTGCCGGGGATCAAACCCGGGTCACCCGCGTGACAGGCTCACCACTATACTACAACGACCTCTTGCTTTATGAATTCTATGATTCAATAAAACAATTATTTTAATCGTTTCTGCCCAATTTTCCTAGATTTACGTATTGAAACTTACTACCAGCTGTTAAATGAGAAAATAAAAGACCGGAATTATGCTAGCGTTGAATATTATATTTGCACATGTTAGATATATATTAAAAAAAACAATTTCTCCTCATTTTACAACAATTGAATGGTCTCAAAAGCCCTGGTCTAAATAGTACTAGGGGTGTTCAAATCCAATCGATCTAAAAAAATAATTGAAAACCGATCCAAAAAACCGACAACCGAAAAGAATCGAAAATGATTTAATGTGTTTGGTTTTTTTTAAAAACCGATCAGTTCGGTTTCGGTTTGAAAATCCGAAACCGATCCAAACCGAATTGAACCAATAGTCTCTTACAATGAATGACTATCTCCCTGCGCTGAACGAGAACGTTTCAAGTTCAATAAAAAATGAAACCCTTTGTAAGCTTCACAAGCTTGCATTTGTTAAAATATATATTCTCTTTGCTTTTGTTATCCATATGTTTTTTTATGAAAAAAATTCAAGAATTATTTTGGAAAATTAGAATCCAAAAACCGCACAAATCCAAACCGAATTAAGCTACACTTAATTGGATCGGATCGGATTTTTTTAGAAACATCCAAACCGATCCAAACCGCAAACATTTATACTTTTAGATCAGATGAATTTTTAGCTAAAAACCGATCCAAAACGACCGCGAACACAACTAAATAGTACAAGGCATGAGGGAAAAAAAAGTGTACACGAAGTCATCAATCGAACAATAATATTTCTTTATACAAGTCGTTGGCTTAGTTCCACAAACAATATCCTTGCCAACATCTACAACTATTGGTTCTCTCATCATACAAATCAAGCCGTGTTAAAGGAAACATAAGCCATGCAAAGGTCAACATTCCAGCTATAAATGCCACAATAACTACCCCTACAAATACAACCAACAAGAAATGTCACCAAATTGTTCAGGCATGCTAGTATACTATGAAAGAGAACTAAAAAAAAAACACACATGGGGGTGTATTTGTGTACCTTTCCTCTGTACAAATAGTACAGGCAATCCCATGTAGTTGCAAAATACATGAGCAACTAAAGGAGAAGCAAGGGTTCCCACCAAGAATTAGAAAGATACTGTAATGAGACTGACAAACTAAAACCATGGCAACCAATGAGATATATGTAAGCAAAAAGCATATATCACAAGAAAAATAAGACAATAAAATCTGGGTTAAATGTCAGGATATTTCGGATTTATAGTCACTACGACAAGAATTTGTACCCATTGTTTATCATTTTTATCTGCATATATACAAAAGACTAACTCCAGTGAAAATTTATCATAGAGATGATAGGATTTATTTACAAATAATTACCAACCTGTTCGAATGAAGAGAAACGAAGCATATGAACCGAAGACCACAGTGTAACCCAGCTGGAGGCCTAAGAAACATGACACGTGAGCACAAAATATCATCAAATATAAGTCTTATTCCTCGAACAAAGGTGTGAACATTTTCAAGACAAAAAAATTTTATACCTAAATTTCATAAACAGACAATCCCTCTTTAACAAAAATTGCAGCTACTAGTTCAAGGAGGAAAACCTAGTTTTTACCTACAACCATAGAAGCTTCACGCAAGCTGTAATTGTGGCGGCTATAGATCTCCATCATATGGTTCAAATGTGCTGCAAGAAATTGACAAAACATAGTTAAAACGTTTACATGTCATTCAAGTCAAAATGCAATGGATAAATGTTTAGCATCAACAACTCCTATATATACAAGCACGCGTAAATGCACCAAAAACTGCAAGTATGGACATATGCAAATGGAAAATAAGATTTCAACAAAGCATCCACTTTGTGCCAACCGTGTCCCTTTAATTGCTCTATACTGTGGCAAACAAAACAATTATAGATTGACACAGGAACAACGTCAATATGTAAGTAGTGGTATGCAATCAAGGTAATAGATGTAAACAACAGATACACATATAATATCAGTGCTTAGCACCAGAAAAAACATAAGATCATCAAATCAGCTCAACACGAACGTTCCAGCTGTTTTCAAGAAAAAAGGACTCACCTAAACTGAAGAAAGTAGGGAAGAGAAAAATGACATCGTAAGGTTTAAATCCCCCACAAAGAAGGAAAGAAATCATAAATGCTCTAAACGCCAACTCCTCTGTTAACGGTGCCTGTTCATTGAAGTACCATCAAGGACTGAAGACTGAAGCAACAATAAACTATTTCAATTGGCCTTCTAATGGTCAATCATTCTTATTCTTCAAAGGACTGAAGGATTCGAAAAGGAGCAGAACACATAACACAATATGCCCTCTATCACAAAAACTATTTCATAAAATAAGGAACCAAAACCCATCTTCTCAATCTCAACATTTAGAAAAAGAGCATAGACATAAGCAATTTACCTATTTACAGGATTTAAAACAATTGTAAACTTTGCATTCCTCCCAAAGATGAAGAAAATCAAATGGTAAGCTTACTAACTACAACTAAAGTCCGCCAGAATATAACATTGGAAGGGACAGATGACATCTGGCTTGGGAACGTAAGAAGGGTGCTTTTGATAAAATCTAACAATGGCCTTCTATCTTGATCCCTGTGCTCCATCCACTGATTCACCAATAACATCAATGATCCAGCATACATAAGAGAAATCAAGAAAAGTGGGAAGAGCACTGCTTGCCACTGTTTCATACATAAAATAGCATTTAAGTCACCAATTTCTGTATCTGCGGATCATAAAAGAATATGAATAATAATCCCCATAACTACGATGTGCAAGATTTAACTTACAATATGATCCGATCGAATGCCATAAACCCCAAAAAAATCAGATGCCTCCCCGCTTCTTATCTAGCGTAATCAAACATGTTTAAAATCAAGGTTAGAAGGGGAGACTAATAAATGTGTTTGGATATAAGAAGATGCCGAATTATTAGCAAATTAAGCATTTTCTGATGAAAAAGAGTTAAAATAAATGCATACTTCATTACATGAAAAAACAATACTAATAACTACGGTTAACGGAAATGTAAAAGAGGAAACGAGGAAAGGGGAAAGGCTTTACTGGGAGGAGAAGAGAACATATGATAACGCAAGCGACGGTGGATAAGAGTTTTCGGGTTTTGGATCGGAGATATCTGGTCGGGCCGGCATCGGACTATTCTTGTTTGAGGGTTACTGATTTTAGTAATTATTTACTTAAGGCTTAATACAATAATAAGCGTCTAGATTTTACTTTAAAAATGATTTGGAGTATAAATAATTTTTTGCTAAAAATAAGTTTTTAAATTATTCTTTTAGGTGTTTATAATTATATTTTTTAAAATTTTAATAATAAAATATTATTTTTTAAAAAAATTAAAAAAAAAACTTAATTTATTTATAAAAAAACTCAAATTTTTAATGAAATTATAAAAAATCTAAAAAAATTAAAATATCTCATTTCAACCCTATTACCAACTGTCATCAGTCATCTTTAGCCACCATCATCGTCAAACACTTGGGTTTTGATCGGAATTGCACGGTGGTTTGAATGTTGGTGACGGTGTGGCTTATGGACGTTGGGATCGACCAGAATCGACAAAAAACAATGATGGTGACTTAAAATCCGACGAACCTTTGAATGTTTATCAATGAAAAACAGTGATAATTTACGATAAAAAGTAACGGAAGTTTGATTGAGGTCGATGCTGATGAAAGTTGTGGTCACGGTTGGTCGATTGGCAACTATGGAAGGAGTAAGGGAGAAGTGAGGGGGAGAGGAGGAGGGGACACGATATGCTGTTTGAGTTTTTTTTTAATTTTTTAAATAAATTCTTAAAATTTTCAGAACGTGACACATGTTATTTAACGACCAAATTTAACGGTCGTTATGGTCCAGATATCTAAAAGTGCACTGATGAAAACGTTAGACACCTATTTTTAACAAAAAAATTCTTTAGGTATTAAAACGATTTTCGAGGTATAATTTAATCACTTATTTTTGTATTAAATCTTTATTTAATTAATTAAATATTAGATTAGTTAACAGTTCTTTACCCCGAACTATATCTGTGCCGGAGAGATTTGTGGTTTGGCTATGAGTGGCGAAATCACATGGGAGGAGAAGGGGTATATGGCCACCTTAACTTTTATGGTTTAATTTTATTTGAAGCCCTTGAAAGTTTTAAAACCATTAAAATTAAGTCCTGACCTCTCCCTAAATTTTTTGGTTTAATTATTTTTTAAGACATTATCAGTTTCAAAATTAAATGAAATTAAGTCTTGTCCTTAATTTTTTTGGTTTGATTATCTTTCAGGACATGACGGTTTTAAAATTAGTGAAATTAAGCTTCAATCCTCTATTTTTTTTGTGGTTTCAAAATTAAATGAAATTAAGTCTTGTCCTTAACTTTTTTTGGTTTGATTATCTTGCAGGACACGACGGTTATAAATTAGTGAAATTAAGCTTCAATCTTCTATTTATTTATGGTTTAATTACCTTTTAGAACCTTGTTAGTTTCAAATATAAACAATTAATTTCAAAGATAAGTAACTTGACCCTTCCCATAATTTCATCCTAATCCCGCCCTCGACTACAGATGAGATGTGAATACTGCGATGAAGACATTTTAGATACATCATGATGTGATGCATGCTAGCGGATCATAGTTTTATTTATAAGTGAGTGCTTGAGATTCTTACTATTTTGTTATTCTTCAACCAAACTCACCATTGTTGTTTATGATCACTATAAAAAGACATTGTTTGGTTAAAGGGGAAAACTGATGGAAAACTAAAGCATGGACTTCCTCCATGATTCTGTCTTTCAAATTTAGTATAAAAACATGAATCAAGTTTAAATTTCACACCAAATTAAGCACGAACAGACAACGTAATCTTTGATCTATCCATCTTCATTATACTACAACAAGGTTTTGTAACAAGTAATGGAATTTAGGTCACTGTTTTGGGATCAAATCTTCTTCTCATAGTTCCAATCTGCTTATGGCTGAGACCAAAAGCCTTCTCCAAAAGCTCCTCATTGATACCAGATCCAAAAATGGCAGAGGGAATCTTTTGGAGTCCTGGGTTTTGGCTATTGAGACATGCAAATATTGTAACAGGCTTCTCACCAACATTCATTTGGAAGTGAAGCAGACCTTTTGGGAACACCATAACTTCTCCTTGCTCAATCACCCTGGAGAAAACTCGGTTGTTTGAATCCACAAAGCCTGAATAAACACTGCCTTGCACCACATAGGCAATCTCGGTGGCTCGGGGGTGAAAATGGGGTGGATTTATCCCACCGGCTTTCAAATCGGCTCTCACAAATGACATCCCCAGTGTGTTGATACCAGGAAAGATTGTTGGGTTCACCGGGATCGTGGCAAGCCCTGTTTCGGTGAAGTTCCCACTGGCTTTTAACCCCAAGAAGACGAAATCGTCGGTGGATGCTTCCGAGGAGTTTTTGCATGGGAGAATGGTGAGATGGGCTGTTTTTATGGCGCCGAATTTGGGGTTTGGGATGCAGAAATCTTGGATCGGATCAGGGTCTGAGGCTGAAGTTTCATCGCCATGCAACAACAAAATCGATAGTAAAATCAAAACCCACATTTTTTCTACCATTTTCTGCCACAAATAAACCGAATCACTCTACTCAATCAGGAAGTTCAGATGGTATATATAGAAGGCTAGAAGCAACTACAGCATAGGGTAAACCACACTTTTGGTATCCCAACTATCACTTTTTTCTGTTTTGATCACCTAACTATTATTTTTCAAAATCATACTTAATATTATGTTTTGGTTTCATTTTGATTACATGTTGTTAAAAATTAACAAAATTGTTGATAAGACATTTTTTTTATAAAAATTCGGTGATGACATTACTTTATTGTGACACGTCAGCATTACCGCTAATTTTCTAAATATGAGTGATTAAAATAAAACTAAAACGTAATAGGATAAAGTATACAAATAGACCCTCGACTATAGGGTGATGCTTTGTTGAGTCATTAGACTATTAAAAGTTACAAAATAGTTCTTCGACTAAGGTGTTGCTTTGTTGAGTTCCCCGACTATTAAAAGCTACAAAATGGTCACCCGACTATTTAGTATGTTCTAAACTCATTCTTTTTTCATTAAAAAATTGACAACAGTCTAAGCTGAATGTTAACATGTTGACTGATATATGATAGTTTTTTTAGATTATGTGATCAAATTTTATCATATCTCAGTCATGAATTTAACATTAAGCTCATATTACCGTTAATTTTTAACGGAAAAAGACGAGCCTGAAACATACTAAATAATCGGGTGATAGTTTTATAACTTTTAATAGTCGGAGACTCAACAAAACAACACCTTATAATTGAAGAATCATTTTATAACTTTTAATAATCGAGGAACTCAACAAAACATAATTTTACAGTCGATGAACTATTTGTGTACTTGATCCAACGTAAAGGTATGATTTTGAAATATGTAGTTTACCGTAATGCATAAAACTTGCTTAATGCTAATACGCTGCAAACATGATTACAAACGCAGAAAAAATCAGTTTTTTATGGCAGAATCTCAGGGAGTTTATTATTATTTCTTTAGAGGCCTGCATTATTATGAATTATTTCAAGTATAAACAAATTTATAAATTCGTATTTTAAAAATAGAAGAGAATGATGATGGTATATTGTTGATGTCGTCCGCGTGGGAAGATCAATGGACAAGTGTGGAGGGCACAGTCAAGCCAATTTATCAATGCTTGAATATCAAGGAACGTGAATTTTGAGC
Source organism: Hibiscus syriacus (assembly GCF_006381635.1). Classification (NCBI taxonomy): domain Eukaryota; kingdom Viridiplantae; phylum Streptophyta; class Magnoliopsida; order Malvales; family Malvaceae; genus Hibiscus; species Hibiscus syriacus. The sequence continues at coordinate 2,303,024 of NW_024063349.1, forward strand.
CATCATTAATTCCACTTTCTTCTTCTATATCATCATATTTTTTTCTCTTTTTTCCTGGTTTATCTTTTAATAATTTGTACTAAAAAGTATTTACTAAATCTTTTTTTAGCTTCGATAAATCCGAATTAATTCACGTCATACACTTAATTTTGATGGGTGTGTCTCTCAGTAAGAATTTTCTACATACACGAGGGTTTGAACTTAATATTTTTCTTAAATGATATCAAACTCTTATCTCTTAAACCAATCCTTGTTGATATTACTAAATCTTTTACTCTATTTAATTTTTTAATTATAAACTTTTTATTACTGTTAATTGTTAAATTTATTGAGGTAACAGTTAATGGATTATGATGTCAATAATTTATGTACATATGTCACTTCAGTAAACTACATATTTAGTACTTAAACTATTACTTTTATTCCATTTTAGTATCAAAGCTTTATTTTTTAAAATCATATCTAACGTTAGTTTAAGTTTCATTTTGCTATTCCACTATCAAAAACTTAACAGAACTGCTGACGCTGATTTTTATTTTTTTTTCAATGATGATAGAGTATTATCTTATGGTGACACATCAACATAACTGTTAAGTTTTTAACAGAGATATACCAAAGCAAAACCTAAAATAAACGTTAGGTATGATTTAAAAAAATTGGATACTAAAATGAAACAAAACTAATAATTTAGGTCACATTTACCTTAGTTTATATGAAAAATTGTTTACGTGATTATTTTATCTTATATATTACATATGTAAATAATTAAAATATAGATTTAATTGCATCATATATCCTCAAAATATAACCCTCATTTTAAATTGGTCTTTAAACTTATTAATATTCTAATTAGCATCTTTCTAAATTGGTCCCCAAACTTCTGAATACATCCCCAAATTCATCCAAATATGTAATTAGTTTCAACCATAGCTTAACCTAAGTTTTGTTTTTTCTTTCTTTCTTTCAAACATATACTAATATAACTTGGTCAAACAATTTTATTAATAAGGGATGTGATTAGTATACACGTATAGTTTTATATGAAATAGGAATGTTCAAAACGTTTAAGGATCAATTTAGAATGAAGGTCATGGTTTGGGGATAAAATTGAAATGTTCAAAAGTTTAAGGACTAATTTTGATTGATAGTCATAATTTAGGGATGAATTGGAATATTTAAAAGTCTTGGGATCAATTCAAAATAGAATCATACTTTGAGGATATATGATGCAATTAATTCTAATATATATTAAAAAATTAATTAAAGTTTTTTAATGAGGTCCCTTTTGAATGTCTTTGTGTTTGTATATTTCCTTACTAGTATTCAAGCTCTTTATCCCCATTTTCAAAAAAAAAAAAAAAAAGTCATCGTGGATCATTTCGAGTCAAGTATGACTGAATATTTATAAAATAATTATCTTTAAGAAAAAAAGACAATCTTATAGGCTTACATTTAAAACTACCGGTAAAAATTAGATTTGAGAGTCAAGTAAACGCTGTAAAAATTAAAGCATCTCACTACATCTAAAATAAATACCTATCTAAAATCATTTTTTGTTATTGATTCTTGAAAAATTAAGGATATAGATTTAATTTTAAAATATGATCACTTGAAGTCTTAATTTACATCTAAAATTATTTTCTTAATTGTTATCTATGTTTTAAAACGGGAGCCGTCATCAATATTTTGAGTTAGAAATGACCGAATATTTATAAAAATATTATTTTCGGGAAAAAGAATAATATTGTATGTGGCTTGCATTCAAAACCGGAGTAAAAGTTGAGTTCGACAGTAAAGATTAAAGCAACCAACCACACCTAAAATTAGTACCTTTTAATGATTTTTGAAAAGTTGTTAATATAGATTTGGTTTTAAAATATAAACACAGATATATCTTTCTCTATATTATAAATAATTGGGAAAGTCACAATGTAATAAGTTTGGACAATACCGCTTTAATTATTGTAATAAAAAATATATTTTTTTTAAAACATGGAAAATAACGTTAACATAAATAATTAATAATTTAATAAGTTTAGAAACTACCCCATTACTTATCATATTATAATTTTGATTTTAAAATAATAATTTTTTTTAATGAAATACATACTTGTAAGTAGAACAAGTGTGATGATATAAACAAGAAGAACAAGAGTTAGAATTAAAAGTTTTCCGAATGAACTAATAAAAGAAAATGCATGAATTTAAAATAAAGCAACAAAAGAAATGGAATGGAAAAATATACATAATTGGTTTTAAAATTATAAACAAATATTATATTATAATTTTTATTTAAAAATAAACATATATTATAATCATATCAAATTATTTAAAAACAATCATCTTCGATCTATAAATTACTCTCTCTGTATTCTCATAATTAATAAAAGGGTCATATGACTTTAAATTATTTTTTTTTTTACAAATTTTAGAATGAAAATGTTTTATGTGTATATTATGTAATTTAATATAATTTATTTTAGATATTATATAAAATTTTATCTTCATTATTCCACATACTTTTTAAATAAAAAATTGGAAATCACTACTTGAAGATTTAAACCTGCAATATATAATTTACATACAAATCTCTTACCATTTGTATAATTTTGTCTAACATATGAAAGGTTTCTATTCAGCAACATCAAAACTGTGATAAAATCTAATATATAATATTTATAAAGCTTTAAACAATATCATGATGGTAATTCTTATAGTAATGGCCGACACTTGGACAACTTAACCCTTAAACAAAACACAAGAGGTAGCGTTTCTTTCTTATTAAATATAAGGGAGTAGAAAGCTAGATTTTAAATAGCGGTACGTTATTATAATAGTGTGTCTTTTATATAATGATAGCCGTATTATTTAATGTTGTTATTATATAATTGCAATATTTGTAATCATCGGAGTAACACATATTATTATATTTACAATTCCATTAAACGTGATGCAACCGAAAACGTGACAATAATCACAGTTAGTTGTGTAAATGAACTAAACTTGAATGAATAAGGTTATGTTTGTGTTCGGTTGTTTATTTTTAAGGTGTTTGTATTCGGTTCTTGTTGGTTTTTTTTAATATCGTGTTCATGTTCCTTTATTTGATTTTGAAGGTGTTTGTGTTCGTTTAATATTCGTGAATATGTTCGTTTAGCGTTCATTTAGTGTTAGTTTAGCATTTATTTATTATTCGTTTATCGTTCGTTTATATATTTAATTTTTAGTTTTACCTTTTTATTTGCTAGTTAAAGAAAAATGATAGAATTACACCACTGGTGCTTAAACTCCTTAAAATCCACAATTTAAATTTAAATTTTTATCATGTGTTCAATTTAGTCTCTACCTTTACCAATATTTAAAATGTGAAAAATATAAAAGGAAAAGAAGAGCTGAGTAAACAAACTTGTTCATGAACATAAATAAATGAGTCGATAAACGAGCTTGTTCATGAACGTAAACGAACCGAACACACTTTTATCGTGTTCGTTTGTTCATTAAATAAACATAAAATTTTTTATTCATACTCATTTATTTAACTTAGCGATAAACATAAAGGAATGATTAACTAACAATTCATTTACACCCTAATCACAGTATAGATCCCTGATGGAAAGCTTAGATTAGATAATGAAGGAGGTTGTGATTTCTGAATGTAAGGATGATGAGCAAAAGGCGAAAGAGCACACGCGTTGAGCACAGAGCAGCAAAGCAAGGGAGAGCGAGCCACCTGGGCAAACGTGGCGAGCAGATGAAGCCTTAGCCGCCCGCAGTGCTTAATTTGAGACCCAGTTTTTATATTCTCAACTTCCTGCCTGCGTTAGGTTGACTATATGTAGCCTTAACTTGCTCTTTGATTGGACCCCCTCCACTCCGCCCGCAACTTATATACCTTCCCCCTTTCATCCATACAAAACCATTGCATTTTCACATCTGCAACTCATCTCTTCATCATCATCGTCTTATCATACGTGAATCCTATATATATAAAGTGATTTGATGTTGGTTTTGTGAAGCATTCACAAACTAAGCCTCTTTTTCAGCTAAATTATCTTCTTCCTCGTTGGGACCAGGTATGTTACACATATATACATACATATGGTCTTTCTGTCTTTTTTATGTTTTTAAATGTTTAAAACAAGATTTACAATTTTCTTGGTCTCTTTCTTTGTAACATTTGTTATGTTGGTTCGGTCTAATTGGACAAGGCAGATAATTAAGAGCTTTTCATCACCAAAAAGAAAATGGCGGTGTCCGACTCTGAGGCCGGCGAGGTCGAGTCAGCGTTACAGGCGTCGGATCAGCAGCAGAAGAACCACCTTTTCTCAGAACTTGGAAGACAATCTTCAATCTATTCTCTAACACTTGATGAGTTCCAGCATACACTGTGTGAGGGTGGGAAGAACTTTGGGTCCATGAACATGGACGAGTTCCTTACCAGCATTTGGAACGCCGAAGAAAACCAAGCCATCAACTCCAACGATAATCAAAACAACTCGGCGAATAAACAAGTTGGTTCCCATTTTCATCCGCCTGTGAATGAAACATCAAGCAGTAGAGGTATAGCTAAGCAGCCTAGCTTGGCAAGGCAAGCCTCTCTTACGCTTCCTGCACCGCTGTGTAGGAAGACAGTCGATGAAGTTTGGTCCGAGATACAAAGAGGGCATCAAGGACAAGGACAGAGTAACAATAGCAATGAGCTTAATGCCGATGATGATGCCAATACTCAGCGGCAGCCTACTTTCGGTGAGATGACCTTGGAGGATTTCTTGATTAAGGCAGGGGTAGTAAGGGAACAATGCATGCCACCACCCCCACCATCGGTACCGCCTCCGCAGCATCATCAGCCACCACAATATGGGTTGTATCAGACTAGTAATAACCCCGTGGTCGGTTCAAGTTTTGTTTCCAGGCCTGTTGGCTTTAGTGGAACTGCATACCAGACAATGCTTCCAGGTTTTAATGATGGTAAGACTGGTGGTAGCTACCAGCCTGCTGCACCACCACCACTGACGGCTGTTTGTTATAACGGGAATGTAGCTCCTCCTGGTGGCTATTGTCCCGAAAAAACAATCGGAGTAGTGGCACCGATGAGCCCAGTCTCATCGGAAAGGATTTGTACCAATCAAATCGATAATCCAGTTTCAGAATTCGGGATGGAGATCGGGGCGGTACGAGGAAGGCAAAGGGTCTTCGATGGTCCAATAGAGAATGTAGTTGAGAGAAGGCAACGTAGGATGATTAAGAACAGGGAGTCTGCCGCAAGGTCTAGAGCTCGAAAACAGGTATGTATCAAATTGATTATTATTGAAGAAATGAAACTATTGAGACCCTGAAAGTACCTCTTACAAGGTTGGTTTGGTTTTTTTACAGGCATATACAGTGGAGCTAGAAGCTGAACTGAACCAATTGAAACAAGAAAATGCTCACCTTAAGCAGGCTCTGGTAAACACAACTTCATCATTTTGTTCATTTTCATCAAATTTGATGAGTTTTCATGGTAGCTTTTATCATCAATTCTATAAAGAATTTACTTTCTTCTTGTATCAATAACAGGCAGAACTGGAGAGGAAAAGAAAGCAACAGGTAAAGTATTCGTGTTCTTTTCTAAGCATGTAGTTGGTGCATAGCATAGAAAATGTTCGAATGGAAACATCTACCCATGTAACATGTATAAATCCTATAAATGATTCATTTTTCAGCTTTTTTCTTCCTAATTTTAGTGTATTTTTCTTGCAGTGTTTTGAGGAACGGAAATTGAAAACACAGACGAAATCTCGGAAAGCTAAAGAAAAACTAAGAAAGATGAGAAGAAGCTCGAGTTGTCCATTGTAAAGTGAAATAAACAGCTCAAAAGATTCATAAATGAAGATAACACCAGGAATCACAATAACAGTACATGACGTCTGGAGTTCCAATTCTTACAAAACTCTAATTAATAGAACTTTTCTCAAGACACCAAGACAGTCTTTTATCTTCCAATAAATTTCCTGAAACCCTCATCTGAATAAACATCATATCAGACACATACTGTCTTCCTCTCTCTGTGTGAAATTGCTTTAATCGACTGATGCGTTTCACAAACCACAAAGCACAAAGGTCCAATAACACATCATTCAATGATTCATTCATTCAAAATAGCCTTGAAGATGGCTTAAATGGAAGTAGCTATCTGGCAGTTTGCTTTTCTAAACATTGGCTACCATGCTAGCTCAATCGCAGACAACTTCCATATAGCAATCATCAGCAATTACAACACCAATGAAATGAAATATACACAACGATTTTCAGATGCCGAACAACCGTGTATGATACGGCAATACTGAATATATATGCCATCTATACTCATGCAATTAGTTGGCAGCAACTGCCACAAAACCAATAGCATTTAACTTCTAGTTTATTTCGAAGGGAAAATTTGAGAGCTCCCTGGAATCAAGTAGGTTATTTCTAATCTTAGCTTATTAAAAGGGCTCTCAGTATCCTTTAACTGTGACCCTGTTTAGCAGATCCACTACTAGCAGCAGATGTTGTCATGAAAGATTCACCGCATCCACATTGGCCTTTCGAGTTTGGGTTGATAAAAACGAACTCAGACCTGTGAAGGGATGATTGAGTACCAATCAAAATGCAAGCAACAAAAACTGCAACAGAAAGCACTGTGATTCAAGCCAAATTATGTAACTTTTCTGTTACAGTTTTTGTAACAGAAAGCATAGTGATTCAAGCAACAAAAACTGTATATCTTGATGCTTTTACGTGCAACATTCCAGATTATCCAGTTAAAAGCTCTGCTAATAACAGCCTGAGTTCAGGAAAGCATACCGAGCAACTGTAAAAAGGATGCAATGAAGGTGGATGGCGATTGGTAGAATACTATAATATGTGGCCACTGTTGGAATGAGTTGTTACTAGCAAAAGAAAGTGAAGAAACTATATAGGCAAGAACAGCTATACAGTCAACACTAGTCAGATATCATGAACAATGTGATTCAGATTCTCAGTGTCAAAATAGATATGGGTATCTTCGAACTGTTATGTTATATATATATATTTGGAGAATCATGTTGTAATGTGAATTCTGCTGGACAACAGATGTAGGATACGTGTATTCTAAGAAACATATGAAGTATGGATAACAACCATGAATGGGCATGATTTTATGAAAGGAGGATTTTAAATTAGGATAGAAAATTTATAAAGTTTTAGAGGATGAACTTATAAAATTTATTTTTGTACACGAAAATAGATTATTAATAAAAAATATAAAGAAATATTAGAATTTAAAATTTCAAGGGTTTATGTATTGGTAAACCAAAAATTTCTACTTTTTCCACCTATGGATAAGAAACAAGCACAAACTAAATGGTATAATACCCTGATTACTGAATGGCCAAATGTTAGTGCTTTAAATCTAATTTAAGCTTCTCAATTCAGTTGATCATATAAAGACACAATATTTAGCTAGCAAATGAAACGAAATGATAGGAAAAACACATAAAATAAAGCTCCTAAAAGATTAAAATATGAAATACCTAAGTTTGTCATCCACAAAATCCATCTTGGTTCCGATTACATGCATCAAAGCTTTAGGTTCAATCAATATTTGCACGCCCTTGTCTTCAACCAATTCATCGAACTTTCCTTTCTCATCTATCAGTCAATTCCGTCAAATAAAAATAAATTCCCAAAAAATTAAATCATTTCACAAATATAAAGATAGAGAAGCCAAGAGTACTATAAATCTATAATATAAGACGAACCGGCGTAGTTGAGGGTGTAGGATAAGCCGTTGCAACCGCGAGCCTTAACACCCAATCGAAGGAAGGGTCTATTGCGTTGTTGAAGAAGGTGACGTATTCTGGAGGCGGCTGCTTCGGTCAAAGACAGGGTTTGCAGCCTCATCGACGCGGGCCTGATTTTCTCGGCGGCTGTCGCGAATAATCGAGAAGCCATTAGCATCTCTCTACACAACGTGGCCAGGTGGAAGAGTGATGGGAAGTGAGAATGCCAAAAGAGAATCTTGTTCGCCGCCCGAAAGGAGGAAGAAGATTGGAGGTGAACGCATGCCGTAGCTCCGGCCAAAGAATGAAAATGAAAAAGCCCAGGCCCAGGGACATGAAATTAAAAACGCCTAAACAAGAGGATCAAAAGATAATTAAATATTTCTTCAGGGGATTATATTATGAGAAAATCGCCTCAGTGACCAAAAAAAAGTTATAATATACGATTTTAACCAACTTTTTTTGGATTTGCCAAAATGACCAACAAAATCGCAACGCGATCCCCAGAATCGCAAATCAATTTCCAAAATCGCAACGCGATTCTTGAAAATCGCAATGCGATAGTACAAATTCGCATTGCGATTTTCCAAAATCGCAACGCGAATATGAAAATCGCAACGCGAACACATAAATCGCAACGCGTATCCGTAAATCGCAACGTGTATCCGTATATCGCAACGCGTATCCGTAAATCGCAACGATAATACATAAAATCGCAACGCGTATCCGTAAATCGCAACGCGATATTTAAAGCGCCATTATAATCGCTACGCGTATTTTATTTTCAAATTACAAAAACCAATATTAAGACAAAATCCCGTAATCGCAACTCATAACCTAAAACCTAAAATCACAACTCAGTCCCATCTCCATCTCTCACTCTCTACGGCGAAGAAATTCGTCCCCATCTCCGAAGATTTCCGTCCCCATCTCCGGCGAAATCCCTCACAACCATTCACGGTCAGAAATCCCTCACAATATTCAGAAATGGAAAATCAACCTCCGATGGTTAGTTTTTTTAATTATTTTTATTTTGAAATGTTTGCATTATTGTAGGTTTTTCATATTGAAACTGATGATAAGTTTACTGGTCATTTCAATAATAGATTAACCATTTCACTTAGATTTCATTTCGCGTTACGATTCTGTCGTTGCGATTTTCATTTCGCGTTGCTATTCTCTCGTTGCGATTTTCAAGTTAGTATTTGTCTTTGTCTTTGTTCTGTCTTTTGGTTGAAGTAATGCAATCCATTCAAGTTTCAATTTGCAGAAGAGTCGCAACGAGATAAATGAAAATCGCAACGAGAGAATGACTGTCACAACGAGAGAAATGAAAATCGCAACTAGAGAATCGCAACGCGAAATGAAAATCGCAACGAGAGAATCGCAACGCGAAACCAAAATCGCATTGCGATTTTCATTTCGCGTTGCGATTTTCATTTCGCGTTGCGATTCTCTAGTTGCGATTTTCATTTCGCGTTGCGATTCTCTCGTTGCGATTTTCATTTCAACCAAAAGACAAAACAGTGTTGCAAATTTTAGTTTCAAGAATAAACTACTACTTTTTATGTTTATTGTTTTTGGTATATCTTCACAGTGTAGTTTTTGGTATATCTAACTTGGTATGTTTATTGTTTTGTAGAAATTTTTTTCGGCTCAATTGACCTTGAGAAATAAAGTCAGCCTGGCCACTACAATTGCTTCGAAGCTTTCACCTGCTCAAAGACAATTGTTTGAGGAAACCTGCTTCGGGCCATGGCTGAGAGTACAGCATCCGGGTGGAGATGCTAATTTGACCCATTTGTGGCTTCAGACCATGACATCAAATCTACCCGACAGTATACAACGTGGTGAGGAAGAGATATGGTTTCATTTTCCACCAGCGTATACTTGTTTTGGGCGGAAGGAGTTCTGTTTAATCACTGGTCTACGATTCGGACACGATGATGTAGGCCGGTACACTCGTCATATCGCCCGCCCATCATGGTTATCCCGGGTTTTTCCGGATGAGTCAATGGAGAAGCCGAACCTACATGTCGACGACCTGAAGAAATTGTTTAATAAGAAAGCTGGTTTCACTCGGATGGATGACGTCGATGTTGTCCGAGTATGCCTTCTACTACTTGTGTATGCCGGCTTTTTAGGCAGAGAGGCCAGACAACCTATTCATCGGGAGCTAATAATATTGGTAGAGGACCTGAATGCATGGAATCTGTTTCCGTGGGGTTCGTATATATGGAAAGCTACCTGGACTAAGTTGTCGTCTGCCTTTGATGACCGCAAAAGTTTGCGGGGCGATGGGTCCAAATACACTTTGTCAGGCTTTGTTTGGGCCTTTAAGGTAAGAATTTCTATATAATGTTTCTAAAATTATAATTAATTATTTAACAATTACTAATTTTGTTATTATATTGTTTGTAGATTTGGATATTCGAGGCTTTCCCCAGCATGCGTACATATGCAATAAAAACGTCAAATGATATTCCCAGGGCTATTTCCTGGAAGAGGAAAACTCTGTTGGATTGGGAAGACTTAATACCATATGCGACAATAAATAATGTAAGTTAACACAAATACTTTCATATAATATATAAACAAGTTATTAATAGTAGACGTTTAACTTTGTTTGAGTTTTATATTTTAGGAGGCCAACATTCCATTACAAAGACTGACACCCACGGAGGAAGAGCTTGCCACTGATTGGTGGCAAGCTAGTCAGAGTTTTTTTGATGGCACGGATGATGAGCAGCATCCACTTCCTCCAATTCGAGAGCCATCACCTCACCTAGAGCCATCACCCGATCGACCCGACTATACACCTCTAGAACGAGAGCCATCACCTATCCCGTCACATCATCGAGCCTCTTCTCCACCATCACCTCATGATAGGCGACCGGCAAAGATGCCACGACTCCTATCTCCCTGTTCTCCACCTCAACGGGATGAGTCAAGGGAGTTACGTGATGAGGTCAATGCCTTGCGTGAGGAGATCGGTACTCTACGCGATAACGATGGTACATGGCGTGTGGAGGTGTCAACTTTACGTGGTGAGGTTGCCGCTCTACGTGAGATGATAGTATCGTTGCAGAATGAGGTTCATACTCTACGCAACGAGGTAAGTTTAAGATTTTCCATATTTAACTTAATGATAAATTTACTCGTAATTTCACTTAGATTAGCCATTTCACTTAGATTGCTTAGTAAATTTATTCGGTTGCTTAGTAAAATCGCATTGCGATTTTCATTTCGCGTTGCGATTCTTTCGTTGCGATTTTCAGTTCGCATTGCGATTCTGTCGTTGCGATTTTCATTTCGCGTTGCGATTTTGGTTTCGCGTTGCGATTTTAAGTTTCGTGTTGCGAAAGTAAACTATTTCTTCTTCTGCAAATTGAAACTTGAATGGATTGCATTACTTCAACCAATAGACAAAACAAAGACAAATACTAACTTCAGGGTATTAGTTTGAAACATATTTTTCTTTGTTATCTGATGCATTTTGTGAACTATGATAGAATAATGACTTGGGTGAATACAATGCAAGTTTGAAACATATTTGTCTTTGTTTTCACTGTTTAAATATCATGTCTGTTTATTTACTGATTTTTTTTATTTAATTATTTAGCGGCCCGATAGAGTGGATGCTTTACGTCGGGTTATGCTTGCACGACGGAGTTCACGCATCAGACAGCGTGCACGTGCTATTAAGTCTCCGTACACCCCAATAGTGCGAAGACACCGCAAGAAGAAGCCCGACTCGCCTGTCATCCCTCAAGAGTCCACTCCTATCGTTGAAGAGGCCCCCCTATCATTCCTCGAGAGTCCCCTCCCACCGTTCAAGAGGCCACTGTCATCATTGAAGAGGTCCCTCCCACCATTCAAGAGCCCGATTCACATGGCGTCATATGTAGGCTTCTTGAGAAACCCTCTGACGTGCCGAACATGATGGATTCAAGTTGGCTCTCGTATGAGTTACCGGCCAGTACCATACCGGTATCTGAAGAGGAGAGGGATCAACTACCGGACACAATTCTGGATAACACCCTTTGGGCTAAGACCGCTGTTGATTTTTATCTACATGAGCAGAGCCAGGGGTGTTTCACTGACATATGCAAGCTCACCGATGATATCTATTTGTTGCTTGATCGGTCTTGGTGGGGCGTATTATTAGGGGTCGAAGACAATGGCTATTTCGATGGGGGGGTAAGTCTTATATTTTTCTTATATTTCAATTTGATTAATTTTTTTTTTAAATTTATGTAAGTCACTAATATATGTCTTTTTTTGTAAAACAGCATATCGATGCGTGGGTGACACGTCTTCTAATAATAAGAAAACTTAAGAAAAATAAAAATATACGATATACAATTATGCCGACGTCTTTTCACGCCGTTCACTTGAAGAATGCACGAGATGAATCATTTGATTTGGGCAATGGACAAGCTAAACTTTATCCTGCATGGTGGGAGGTCGATAAGGTTAGTATTTATTTTAGATTGAGTTTAAAGGTTTTATGAAATAAGTGCGCAAATGAATGAATTATTACTTATGATTGCAGGTGTTTATCCCTGTTTTGGAACGTAAACATTGGATTCTCGTCGAGCTTCAGCTCCCATCCCTTAAGACAATAGTGTATGACAGCATGATAAATTACATATCATTGGCTGATTTAAGAGATGTTATTAAGGGATGGAGCTCTCATTTGGCTAAATTCTTGGATGCGATCAATTATTGGACTCGTTCTGGAAACAAGAAGCCAAAGAAGCTCAATATTACAGTTATTAGAGACGAGACCGCGCCACAACAAACGAGCGGAGCCAGAGGAGATTGTGGTCCTCTCATATGCTTGGCGTTGGAGCGTTTGACGACGGGAAGCATCAAGTATCTACCTCCCACCGATAGAGATAGAGCTACAGTAGGCTTGTGGTTTCGGCATTATATGGCTAAATCGATATATACGAGACGCTGCCTACCTGCATCCGCGTTATAAAATGTCCATAAACAATTGGTAAGTTTATATACTTTTGGTTTGAAAATGTTTGGTTAAGTACCTAGAATTCAATAATTTGCTGTTTGTAGGTTTTAGATGTGTAGAAAGTGTTGTTTGAGCAAATGTTTGGTTTCTGCAGGTTAATCTCAGAAGTGAACTGCGTGAAAATGATGTATGGCTGCAAAAGTTGATTCAATAGTTTAATTGATTGTTTTTGATTGTTTAATTGATTTGTAAAAGTTGATTCAATAGTAGATGATCGGAAATAAGAATTATTGCTTATTTTTTGATTGTTTAATTGATTTGTAAAAGATGATTTGTAAAAGTTGATTTGTGTAATTGATGCGAATATAATTCTTATTTGTGCTTGTTTAATTGATTGAAATGTAATGGTTGATTTTGTTGATTTCAATCTGCATTATGTTGAAGGCAAAATTGACTATCGCAATGCGAAATGAAAATCGCAATGCGAAATGAAAATCGCAACGAGAGAATCGCAATGCGAAATGAAAATCGCAATGCGGAAATGAAAATCGCAACGGGAGAATCGCAATGCGATTTTAATTTCGCATTGCGATTCTCTCGTTGCGATTTTCATTTCGCATTGCGATTTTCATTTCGCATTGCGATTCTCTCGTTGCGATTTTCATTTCGCATTGCGATTTTCATTTCGCATTGCGATTTTCATTTCCGCATTGCGATTTTCATGTTGGGATTTTCATTTCGCATTGCGATTCTCTCGTTGCGATTGTAATTTCCGTGTTGCGATAGTCAAATGCATGCCTAATAGTCATAACAACTGAATAACAAGAGTTGGTTAAGTCAAAATGGTTGGCCTGAGTCATTAATTCAACTGAAAATGTTAAAAGTTCACACATAAAATCCACATAATACAACGTTTGCATTTAAAAATCACCTAAGTTAACAGTCCCAAAAGGTGAAGCCAATTGTGATTTTGATGAGGATCCATATTTTGGTAGAGGAAAAGATGATTTTGATGGCACTGGTGATCCACATGTCAACCTTGTATGACCACTTTCCTTGCACCGACTACATGTCGATCTCTTCTTCTCTTCACCCTTAGACGGTATACGATCGTGACTTTTTGGTCGGCCAGGTAGCCTTCTGTCCATGGCTGGTGGCAAAACTGTTTGTAAGTCATCTGGTATGTCCCACTCAGAAGGATGTGGAATAGGGTAGACAATCTCGGCATAAGTCTGTCGATAAACTTCTGTAGTGTAGCAATCCATAGCGTATGCGCTTGAATCATCTTGGTTTAAATGAAGAGCAACTTTTATAACATGGCCACACGGATAACCAGATGTTTGCCATTTCATACAACTACACGTCTTTGCATTTAGATCGACTAGCCCATTTAAGTTATTATCCAGTACTTGAAACAAAGTGTTTGAACATGGTTCAACTCTCCATGACGTTGACTTCACAACACGTTTCGTTATCTTTTTTCAGTCCATGGTGTAACACGATGTTCCAATGTTCCTGTAAATTTAAATAAACAATACTTAGTAAAATATAAATATGATAAGTTACGAATTCAAAGAAATAATACCTGCATGGTTTCTTTTCTTGTAGTACCACTGTTGAATAGAGGCTCGAAAAAACTCCATTAACATAGTAATGGGTAATTTCCGGGAATGACGACTTAGAGCGTTGATTGATTCTGCACTATTAGACGTCATGAAACCATATCTTGCTCCAAGTTGATGTACTCTTGACCATATTTCAAACCCGACATCTTCTAGTGTTTGAGCACACTGAGGCAAAACACGTCTTAAACAATTTATATGCTTATTGAAATCCACTTCCGATAAGCTTTTACAGCCTTCCAGTATGTCCATTTGTGCTTTTTATACCAGCAGACCTTGATTTTAGATTTCTATACAAATGAACACCACAAAGTCCATGAAAAGCATCTGGGAAACACCTTCTAACAGCGTTGTCAATTGAGTTTGCCCTATCGGATATGATTGTCAGATTGCTAATATGACCTATGCAATCCCTAAGATGCCCCATAAACCATGTCCATGAATCAGAGGTTTCAGATTTGCCAACCCCGTAAGCTATTGGCAATATCCCATTGTTAGCATCCATGGCTACTGCTAATAAGTTTACTCCAAGGTATCGACCTTTCAAATGTGCTCCGTCAACTATAATAACTGGGCGCATGCAAGTAATAAACGAACGAATCTATAAAATATATACACAAGAAATATAATCATTTAAATGTGAAATGCATGTAACTAACAAAAATGAGTCAACAAAATTATATTGATTTACTAACCGTAGCACCAATGGCGATAAACAGCAACTCAAAGCGTCCATCTCTATCTGTTTTGATATGAGTTACCGACCCAGGATTTTTCAGCTTTAAATTGTGACAATAAGCCGGCAGTTGGGCAAACGATGCTTCTGGCGACCCCCTCAACAATTCCAAGGCATAACATTTGGCTCTCCAAGCTTGAGAATATGATATACTAATCTTGAACCGAGCATTCATGTCAGTCATAATTTCATGTCCCCGATATACCCTGCCATTCAAAACATTAACTCAGCCAGAAAACCACCCAACACCTTTTTGTTTGCCTGTCTATGGTGAGGAAAAACTTGGGTTCTTGAACATGTATGTTTATCAATAAAAGTCCTAACTTGAAACATTTCGCAATCTTTTATTCTCTTTGCAATCATTCGCCACATACAGTTTTGTCAATCATACACCTTGTTTCGAAACGATCTTTGCTGATTTGTTAACTTTTAGTTGATAGCCATCTTCCACACATTTCGTATACAAAGCTATCTTCAAGTCTTCCTTTGTATCAAAACAATCATCTTTCTTGATACGAATAACTTTTGTGTAACAATCAACTGCTTTCTTTACCAACTCTTCTTCCGGTATCTGAAGTAATTCTGGCATATTCCAGTTATACGCCCGTGGCATTTTCTTTTCTTCGGGGATTTTTTCTTCTTCTTTTTCTTCTTCAGGATTATATGAATTACAGAATGGATGTTCAACATGTTCATTCACAGTCGTAACTTCCTCCTCATTATCATCAACAATACATTCTTCGGCAACGGCTGTTTCATCATCAAAATTCGGGTATTGACCAATATCAAAATCATTACACGCAGGGTCTGTTTCTTCTTCTGAAACATCATCAAAATCCGTGTATTGACCAATATCAAAGTCCGGATATTGACCAAGACCAAATTTCGAATACTGACTAGTACTCACAATTTTTCTGTTGGCTCATCATCGTCTAACTGGTCAATACGAAAACCGGAATTTGGTGCTGAAAGTTGATTGGGATTTGGATTAGAGAAAGGTTGTGGGTTTTGAGAAAAACTTAGTTGATTACTACCCGCTACTGACCCAACAATACTACTTCTAGGTTCAACAACATACAATGTAACATCATCTTGTGAAACACTAATGTAAGCAATGAATCGTTCAACATCTTCATTGTCGGTTAACAAATAAACTTTACCATTTCTCTGATAAGATAGCCTAAATCCACTTAGGGGCTCTAAATTCAATTTATTTGAAACACGTAGCATTAGAGTTTCATAAGTTAACTTTTGTAAAGACAATTTTAGTTGAAGATTCATGGGTAAAGGCATATATTGTAAAACACCATGAACATTATCCCATGACCCTCCAAAACACAAATCTATCCAAACATGATCAACATTAGATGATTTCATGGTTGTAAATTAATTTACTAAACAGACGAGCTGCGAAACTAAAACCTGTTGCCGGATTGGGAAGGATGTCGTTGGATATAGGAACGGATGTCGCTGGAGAGAGTGATAGATGGAGATGGAATGAGTTGCGATTTAGGGATTTAGTTTATGATTTCAGTGTTATATACCCAAAATTTCAGTGTTGTGATTTACAGATTCTCGTTGCGATTTACGGATTATCGTTGCGATTTACAGATTCTCGTTGCGATTTACGGATTATCGTTGCGATTTACAGATTCTCGTTGCGATTTACGGATTATCGTTGCGATTTACAGATTCTCGTTGCGATTTACGGATTATCGTTGCGATTTACGGATACGCGTTGCGATATACGGATACGCATTGCGATTTACGGATACGCGTTGCGATATACGGATACACGTTGCGATTTACGGATACGCGTTGCGATTTATGTGTTCGCGTTGCGATTTTCATATTCGCGTTGCGATTTTGGAAACTGATTTGCGATTCTGGGGATCGCGTTGCGATTTTTATTTCGCGTTGCGATTTTGTTGGTCATTTTGGCAAATCCAAAAAAAGTTGTTTAAAATCGTATATTATAACTTTTTTTTGGTCACTGAGGCGATTTTCTCTTATATTATTACTCTTCACGCGAGAAACCGACAAAAATATTTTTACTTAATATAATTAAAAAAGTCTAAAATATAATTGGTAAATATAAGCTTTAAAAATGATAAAAATCGATTTCAATAATTTTTTTTATTAAAAGCCTAGTTTTTAGATTTCACAAAATAATATTGTAGGTTAAAATTAAAAATATTATCTTCTCTATGACATTTTTTATTATAACCAAAATTATTATAAATTATAATTTTTTCAATAATAAATCTTAAAATCATTTTAATATAACAGTTTTTGTTGTAATTGAAAACATTACAAATTATATAACACTTTTAGGTTGAATAAGATAATACTTTAAGTTAAAAATTGTTATAAATTAACCTTAAATTAGATTGTCGCACAATAAAACTACCAATATAATATTATCCTATACTTTGCCTAATTCTTATCTTTATATAATATTTTTTCCAATTATTCTTATATTATTGTTATGTTCTTAATTGGTTTTGTATTATTATTTTATCTTATATGTTAATTTAATAATATTTGTATTTAAATTTAAAAATAAGATATTCTCAAACAATATAAAAAATAAATAAACAAAGCAACAAGAAGAATAAATATGAGAATATAAAAAAATATTTATATTATTTTCTCAATATAAATTGTGTATAATACTTTCTTTAGATTTTAGATTCATAGATATAACGAGTAGATATCATATAGAGCTCTAATTTTACTGGATATTAAAAATCTAATAATAAATATTCTTATTTAATACACATAGTTTTAATCATAACAGACCTTCATATAAAGAAATATTTATATTACTTCCCCATGCATGTCCCAAAATAATCATTAAATTTAGCAAAATATTCTAAAATAAACACTTCATAAAATTTTAAAAAATTTAATAATTATTTAATAATAATTTATTTAATTTAATAATTATTTAATAATTTTAAAAAATTTAATGATCAAAACAATCATTTAAATATAGTTGTTGTATTTTGACTTTTTATTTATACGCGTAGGGTAAAGCACAAGGAAAATTTTACCGTACGACCACCTTAATATACAACTAAAAAAAGGCATTATCGGTTTTGTTATTATTTTTTTAACAAAACCGATAAAAAATTATCTAAAATATTATTATTTCTACCGACTTTGTTATTATTGGACGTTTTGTCGAGCTTGGTAATATATTCGATAAAGCTCTACCTAAAACATTATTTTTTCTACCGGATATATTACCAAACCCGATAAAACACCCAATAATAATAAAACCGGTAGAAATAATAATGTTTCCGATAATTTTTTACCGATTTTATTAAAAAAATAATAACAAAACCAATAACACACTTCCTTAACTATATATATATTAGGCTGCCACACGTGAAAATTCCCCAAATCACAAGAGTAGGAGTTATGTCGATACTCTGGAAATTGGACGAACCATAATTTAGCTAATTCATCCAACAAGATGATATTTGAATCTCAATATTTACAATCTTCCCCTAATTTCCAACATCGGCTTGCTTCATAGTTATAAAAAAAATCATAAAATTTATAAAATTTTGCAATTACACCGCAATTCCGCTCGACTACTATTGCAACCATGTTTCCTAAATAAAATAATATCTCCAAACCACAATCATTACAATATCACTCATGCAGATTCCATAAACCATTATGAGAAGAAAAAAATAGAGAGATTTGGATCAGGACAAAGTTTCCAGCTCCCATACCTTTATTGTCCCATCATCGCTCGCAGAAGCAAGCAGACGCTTCTCCTGTTATTTTCAAACATAACGAAAGCAGAAATGTTAGCTAAAATTGACACTCCACACAAATCCATTTTAGCATGCATCACTCACAGGTTTAGCATAGTTCTGAAATAAATAATCTCCAGAAAATAAACAAACAGAGAAAAAGGGATAAACTACGCATTTAGTACCTAAACTATTATTTTTGTTTCGTTTTAATATCCAAACTTTTTTTCCAAAATCATGCCTAACGTTTAGTTTAGGTTTCATTTTGATACCAGCCGTTAAAACCTTAACAGAACTGATGACGTGCTTTTTTTCAATGATGACGTGGCATTATCTTATGGTGACACGTCAACATCATCATTAAGTTTTTAACACTGGGGTACCAAAATGAAACATAAACTAAAAGTTAGGAATAGTTTTGAAAAAAAAACTAAAGTTTGGTACCAAAACGAAACAAAAGTAATAATTTAGGTACTAAAGGTGTAGTTTACCCAAAAGAAAAGTGTGAAATTATAGGAAAGTTCTAACTCGACATATAATGGTTAGGCTGCTAAGTAGACAATTGATGGGGATTACAGTTCAGAAAATTCAGATCAGAACAGTAAAGCTCTATTCGAATGGACAATTATAATTGCAATTGTTATTTTTGTTTTGAACAATTTCTGCATGGTTTTGCTATCATTTCAAAATCAATCATTAGGCAATTATTTCAGGAGGAGGGGGGTGGGAACTGAGCCAACAACCACAATGCATAAAGAAACAACGTATTTTTGAGACATATTCATTTGTATGCATGAGCATGAAAGCACATACAATAATCCTCGAGTCCTAGTTAATTTTTCAAGAAAGTAAATCTTACCCCAGGGAACCATTGCACTGAATTTATGTCCATGTCATGGGCCTTCTCCTTCTTCAATAGCAATTGATATGAAGGTCCATTCATCTGAAGTAAAACAAAAAAAAAAGATTAACCAGCTTAATTGCCACTTTTAAAACTTAAATAAGTAAAAAGGGGGCAGTGGCAGTGGAAGGGGCAGAGACGGTTATCCATCCAGCCAAGAACTCTTAACATGTACTCATGTACAGCAGGACAATCTGCCCAATTAGTTTGGCTGGTATTCAGCATTCACATAACCACAAACTGATACTGAAGCATGTTAAAGTTCTCATGTATAAATACGCTCAATGAATAAGAGGCTAAAAGAATTACACACCGAACCATCTTCGCCCTGTACAAAC
The DNA here is from genome assembly GCF_006381635.1 of Hibiscus syriacus. Taxonomy (NCBI): domain Eukaryota; kingdom Viridiplantae; phylum Streptophyta; class Magnoliopsida; order Malvales; family Malvaceae; genus Hibiscus; species Hibiscus syriacus. Next base: position 2,323,147 of record NW_024063349.1, read on the forward strand.
AACCGTACAGCATCATCAGCAGCTCCACTGGCAATAATTCCCTCTCTGTAATAGTAATCCATATGCAATCAGTTTCACCTTAAAGCTCAAAAGAAAATCATGTTATTCAGGTGATAAATAAAGATTTAAATTAGACATCTAAATAAAAGTTATGATAAATAATATTGTTTTTGAACCTTCAAATTGTTATTTAAACAATTATTTATTCATCGATTAAAATCTAATGCTTCCGGAAAACTTTGACATTTTACATTGAATTAACCCCTTCACCTTCAATCTAGAAGATTGAATAAAAAAATGGGATACTAACATTTTCGTTCACAAAATAAACATAAATGTAGTTCGAACAATAAAATGGTGTCAATACCTTGACCAGTGAACTGAAAAGATTGTTCGATCATGATAACCTGAAAGGGTGCACAGATGATTCCTGGACAACCATTAAAGCGAAGGATAACAGTATGCATTACAAGGTCTTAAACGAGAATAAAAGAAAATAAATGCCATACATCAATGCTAATAACTTAGATTTTATCCCTTCAAGATACATGCTATTGAAATACTTGATAATTCCGTTTACTGTTCCCTAGCAAAGCTACAACTACCAGAGTAAGGCTTGATGCTTCAAAGTTTCAAATAGCAAGAATGAGTTCCTTGGCATCAAAATGTGAACATTAATAACTTTCAATGAAGATTATAAGCAATGAATTTATCACTTATAGTGATTCTTCTTTATGCAAGCAAACTATTGCATATAGCCTGAGAAAGCACTTAAAAAATGGAAAACAAGATCAAAGGAAATCAACAAAAATCTAAGTCCTGATAGCTGCTAACCGGCCTAGGCTATGGATTTGATACGATGACAACAAAGAGTTAGAATAGGTGGAAGTTCTAAAACAAAAAAAAAGCGACAAGTTTCTCACCAGGGTGCATAACCATCTCCAGACTGCATCCTTGGTATGTCTGCTTCCCATATCTTCAGGGTAAGATCATCACTGGAAAATCAGTTCAATTTATTTTAACACATCATACAACTTCATCTTCTTCTTATTTTCTTTTTCTGATGCCATCAGAAAATACTATAATACCAATTGCTGCAGATTATAAAGAAAAAATTCTTATACATACCTACAAGTTACCAATTTGTCTCCCTTAGCATTAAAATCAAGTGACCAAACGGTGGAAGAGTGACCACTGACCATAAGATATTGAAACAAAAGGTTTTTAGTAGTCTAGAAAATTCATAAACTAGTGGACAAAAATCTTCAAGGTATAATAAAATTTACGGTTAAATACCACTATGACCACTCAACTAAACCCTATCAAACATGTGGCCATCTAAGAATTTTTACCATCAATTTGGCCACACAAGTACTCAACTGTACCCTATCAAACAATGTGGCCATTTAAGAATTTTTGCTATCAATTTGGCCTCTCAACTTTCTTGCCATCACCCATTGCCGTCACGGAATGATGGTGTGGCATAAATTGACCGATAGATGTGTCACATGCTTCACTTTTAACAAAAGAAAAAAGAAAAAAAATCTGATTTTTTCAGCTTTTCTACCATCAATTTATTTATTTATTTCTAAGTCCCTACTTTGGTAATATTTTTTCCCACAGACACCTAGGATGGATGTAACATCCCATTTCCGGCCAATCTGCCAACTTCAGTGACCAGAGCTGGGGTAAGTGCCCCCCGCGCGCTGCCTATATCTCATACACCCTCCTTCACATGCCTGTGCATGGAACCACGAGAAATGGCTTTCCGAGGTCGTCTTTCTCCTATGATGCCGGCCTGAGCTTATGACCATACCCAGTTAATCCATTGATGCTGCAGCGGCCTTATCAGTCTACTGCCCTAATTATTTGTTGCTCAGTTACTGTTCACTGCTGAAAAAATTGAATTTTTCACAGTGACACATGTCCCACATCTATTGATTAATTCATGCCATGTCATCATTCCATGACGGCAATGTGTGATGTGGGTAACGACAAGAAAGTTGAGTGGCCAAATTGATAGCAGAAATTCTTAAATAGCCACATTGTTTGATAGGGTATAGTTGAGTGGCCAAAGTTGTATTTAACCCTATAATTTAAAAGACATCACCACAACACTTAACAGGTAGATACAAAACTACATGCCAAGCGGTACAATAAACAAGAAAATGAGCTGAAACATAACAGATAGGGTTTTAGGCCTCATACTGGCTAGATTCACCTAAAGTCTGTACACAGCTCCAATCACCATCATCATCCTCTGACCACCAAACCTACAAGGTAAAGTGAATGTGTTACAATTTGATCACACTTCTCAATCTTGTTGGCATATAATGTTCCATGGTTTTGTTAAAGAGAGATATCCGTTTAGCCAATACAGTACCTTGACGTTGTTATCATAGCTACAGGAAAACAAAATATCCATGGTTGGATGCCATTGAACCATTTTCACGTCTTGAGTATGGCCTTGTAAGACTTGAATACACTCAAATTCATTCCCTGGCATGACTTCCCAAATCCAAACAGTTTTATCTCTCCCACATGTCGCAAGAAGAGAACCCGATGCATTCCAAGATACACTTTTCACTTCATTTTCATGACCCTATACACAACCGTAAAAAATAAATATTCCAATATAATCAAGAAATGAACCAGATATTAACAGAAATATAATCTAAAATCTAAATACTAATAATTTCCATCTTCAAATAATACTTTTAGCTGAATGCAAGAAGCAAGATACTGTAGATCGTTCAGTCCCTTTCAACATGGTAAACCCTTTTGCTTTTAGCCTCAATTTCACAGTATAATTATGTTTTACTTGGTCAATTGCTTTAAATGGTGTGCATATGACACCAAAACTGACTGAAATCTCTTGAGAAATGAAAAACAAAAACAAACATCAATGGATACTAAGAAGAATAAGAGTAATACCTCTAAAGTGGAAACGCATTCAAAGTCGCCCCCAACATTTTCCCATATAGCAGTGGTAGCATCAAAGCTAGCAGTGGCCAACAATTTCCCTGTCGGTGACCAAGCACATGATCTTACCGTTCTAGTATGTGTTTCTTCTAAAACAGCCTGCAAAAGATCACACTCCAAATTGACATGAATTCCAGCAAACATCACATAAAGTAATACTTCAAGATAGTTAAACAAATATGGAATCTATTTCAGTTCATATTAAAAGAAAAATGAGACGAAAATTACAAAATTTCAACCGACTTCAGCAAGGTTTTTTACTATCCCCTATATTAGTTAACTTATATGTAAAGGGGGGGGGGGAAGCAGCAAGAAATAGAACTTTATAAGTTTCTGAACTAGCTTGACTCAATTTCACTTCCCATTAGCAAGATTTTCAGCATAATAATAATAACAACAACAACAATAATAATAAGTAGAAATCAATAACAGAGGGTAAGAGAGGACCTTGCAGTCCCAGGAGCGAGTGCTGGGACTCTGCTCCCAGATTCGAACGGTCTTATCTCCGCTGCAAGAAGCGAAAACCGCTGGCACATCGGCGGCGGCAGTGGCGGGATTCCAAGCGAGGCTCCAAACCCTATCGGTGTGGCCTTGAAGCTTTTGAATCTCGTTGAGCTCCAAATTTGCATCTAACAAGTCCATTCAATTAAATATCTTACAAGGAAATTTACTAAAAAAATATGTAGTTCTGCCTCTTCTGGATTCGATTATTATCTTCAAGTGAGAAATCGGCGAAGTGACCAAATACTACTTTAACTTTACTTTTAGGTTTTCTTTTTAATATATTTTACGCTTTTCTGTGAAACTGTTTTTGACGAAAGAAGAGTTGGGTTTCACGCGCGCAGCCTTCAGGCCCGCGATTACCGGAGAACCGCGGGGCACTTGTGGCAACCTCGTTTCTCAGATTAGTAATTTTCGTAAAATTCATGTATGATATTTTATTGAGTAAATTACGTATTTAGTATCTAAATTATTAATTTTGATCTATTTTAGTATTTAAACTTTTGATTTTTAAAATTATACCTAAATTTTAGTTTTTAATTCATTTTAGCATTCTGTCGATAAGTTTTGAAAAAAATAAAAGTATAGGTACCAAAACATGTTTAGCAGCTAAATCATACTTAAGTTTTGAAAAAAAATGAAAATGTAAGTAGTAAAATGGATCAACACTGATAGTTTAGGTACTAAACGCGTTAAATTTTTAACAAAGTGATGTTAAAATGAAACAAAAAGTAAACTTTAGGTATCATTTTGAAAAAAAATAAAAGTTTAGGTACTAAAACGGATCAAAATTGATAGTTTAGGATTAAATATATAATTTATCCTAATTTATTTTTGGCAAAATATAAATGTTATCAATAAATTATATTAAAATAATTTTTAATTATTAAATTTAAAAAAATTATAAAATAGATATTAAATTTTAATTTTATTTTAATAGATTATATAAGTCTATAATATATTTTGTCTATGTAATATAATTGATTCAGAAATTATAATACTCATAGGTCTAAAGGATATGAGTTCCTTACTTCCTTAAAAGTTCTAATAAACAAAAGGGATCTATATCACTAACAATTTTTTAAAGTGACTTCCATAGGTATACCAATTATTAGGCCTGTAAACGAACCGAACGCACACGAACGGAGGTATGTTTATGTTTGTTCATTTAATAAATAAACGAACATAAACGAACAAATTTTTTTTGTTCATGTTCGTTTATTAAGGAATATAACTTGTTCATGTTCGTTCATTTAATAAATAAACTAACATAAACGAACACGAACATAAACGAACACGAACATAAATGAACATGAACATAAACGAACATAAACGTTGGAGACCCTACCTAGGGGTGTAAACGAGCCGAGTCGAGCTCGAGTATTGTTGAGCTCGACTCGAACTCGAAAACTTTCAAAGTCAGCTCGACTCGACTCGACTCGAAATCTCGCGAGCTTAAAATTATCAAGCTCGACTCGAAATCTAAATATAATATTGAAACTCGACTCGAACTCGAAAAGGCTCGAACTCAAAAAAAAATTAAGAGCTCGATTAAAACTCGAGACTCGAGCTCGATTGAAGCTCGATTCTGAGCTCGATTCAAGCTCGATATTGCCTCAAGCGCAAAGATGCTTAAACCTATTATCCCCCATCTTCTTTTATATAAGTTACCAACCCCGAGCTGCTTGTTTGCTACTGATGTGGGATTGCATAACGTTCCTCCACTTTCTTTATTCCTCTCTCCTTCAACAACAGTCGAGATGAACACAAATTGTGTTTCATGTGATTGCCGACCTTAATCCTTGGGGATCAAACAAACATGTCCTTAGCTTTGTGTTATGTAGAAGTTGAAAATTGGGATATGAGAGAAGTAGGTTGGTTTATTGTTCACACCAACTCATACATCAAAAACCATTCTTTCTCGGCTGGCTAAACTTCCATATCTGGATGGCGCACAAAATTTGTTTGATGAAACGCGTTAAAGAACTTCTCAACCTATGGAATAAGGCCTCACCATTATTGGGGTCTTGAGTTCAAGTAAGCTGACTTGAGTTGCTGGTTGATCACTATTTACTTGTAAATTCGAATACTCCATTATATATGAAAGAAAAGAAGATTATTTGAGTAGAAAAAACGGTGCTTAATACTTAACATTCCTTCCGGAATCCATCACCTTTGGACTTGGTTTCGAAAGCAATCGGTTTCTGGGACTCCTCTTTGCTCATCGGATAACCAGCTGGTGGTGCAGTCACATAGGGTTCCGGTGCAGTGGATGTTGACGGTGTTGGGTATGCAGCTTATGGATCGTTCAAAAAGAACTAAACTATGTTAATATTGTTGGGTTTTCCAAATAAAATTGGATTAATTATGGAGTTGGTCATCAGAATATCATATTAATTAATATTTTTAAGATACTTACAAATTGGTCACCAAAATTGATTTAAGAAGATTGGGTTAAACATAAATGAATGAACATGAACGAACATAACAGAACGTTCACGAACGAGACCTATGTTCATGTTCGTTCATTTAATTAAACGAACACAAAATCTTGTTCATGTTCGTTCATTTAATAAATAAACACACATAAACGAACTTCCCGCCGTACGGTTCATGAACGGTTCGCTGAACGTTCAGTTCATTTACAGGCCTACCAATTATGAATTTCATATATCTTAAAATGGATAAACTATTAAAATTGTCACTTTTATTTTATTTTTGTTCATTGATATAAAAATTATTATTTTGTCACTTATGTTATCAATTTATAATGTTTTGATTTTTGAAACGTTAAATGTTATTAATTTGATGACCTAACACATTAGTAAAATGAGTTAGTTTTTAATTTCATCCATGATCTTCAGATAAAATATCTAGTTGACCCTTAAACTTTAACTAAAATATCAATTTGATCCTTGAATTTTGATAAAATATCAATTTAACTCATGAATCTTATCAAATTCATCCACTGTCGGTTGTTACTCACTAGTTTCACCAATCACTATCGATTGTCATCAGTCATTAGACCTTAAAATTTCTAATTTTTTATTTTAATCTCTTGAATACGAATTTAATATTCGTCGCATCGAATCATATGCTATTACTTGATGCTCTAAACCAATTGATTTAGTGGTTGATGTGATTTTATTATAGCAGGGGTTGAATTGCTCTCATGGTGTTATGAAAAAATTATTGGATGAAATAGGGTCTCATCGAAATTATTTTTTGGTCTAGTGTAAATGTTACAGTATCCGTCGGAAGTGGCCGGAAACATAGTGCGACTTCGAAAGTCGCCGGAAACATAATGCGTCTTCAGTTTTGTTCAACCTTCCCCAGTGCGTCTTTAACTTTGTTTAACAGCAAAAAACGAGGAAGATGCATTATGTTCCCAACGTCTTTTCCAAAAGACGTATTGTGTTCCCGACGTCTTTTTCAAAAGACGTATTGTGTTCCCGACGACTCTTCGATTATTGTAATATCCACAATATCTCGAAAAATAATTTCGACGATACTCTAATTCAACTAATATTTTTTAAATAACCTATATCAGCAAATCAGTGCAGCAGGGGTGGTGGAATCATTCATTTCAATAGAGTCCTGTCTTTTCATTGCGTTATTTGTCTTGGCTTTTTCATTGAACTATAACTGGTTTTGTACTGTTTGGTGGGTGAGAAAGTGAAAGTAAAAAAGAGATTAAAGAAAAAGTTAAATAATTACTACCACTGTTCTTGTTGATATGCTATTGCTATTGACTATCAAGCTTCGAAGCATGAGATTATACCTGTGTAAATGAAAATTGGGATTCATCAGTTTTAACTGTTAATTCTTTGTAGAACGAAAACAAGGGGGCAGCCGAGAGTCACAACACACAATCAGAGACCGAGTCGATGAAAAAGGAAACACCCGAGTCAATGCCACAAGAATCATCAGAAACAGTTCAGTTGGAACCGAGGTTCAGGTACCTGGAAAGCCAGTCGAGCTTGTGTCACCCACCTATTCCCTTATATCGGATTTTATCTTTCAATTATTTTTTTTAAAATCATACATAATATTACATTTTGAATATATTTTGGTCATTCATCATTAAAAGATACAAACTATATTAATATATTACCATAAAATAATGTCATATCATTATAAAAAAAATCTAACATTAATAGTTTTGTTAAATTTTTAATGACCAATGACCAAAATAAAATTAAAATAAAATAAAATACACAAACGATCTTCAATTTATATGTCAACATATTATTGTTAAAATTTTAATAAAAAAATATATATTTAAAATATTTAAATATATAAATAATTATTTTATAATTTTTAATAATAAATAGATTTAATAAAATAATATTCTATAATTAAAAAATTATTTTATAAATTCTAATAATAGAAACTCAGTAAAGGACAATTTGAGTACTTTATCAACAAAAAAAAAAAAAAAAATCAAAGCAATTGAGCCGTCGACCCAGCAAGCGCATTCCCTATAATTCGGGTAGACCCAGTAACCCTTAGTTCACCATCTCTGCAAACCTTAATCGCAGATCCCCGCAAAAGAAACTTCCTTTACCATATTGAATCATCATGGGTTCTGTCACTCGAAGAAGAAGTCAAGGAGGCCTCTTCGAAAGCCTCTACAGAGTCATCATGCGCCGTAACTCCGTATACGTCACCTTCGTCATCGCCGGTGCTTTCCTCGGCGAACGCGTAAATTTTATCTCTCTTTCGCGTTGAATCTCATTGATTTAGACATTTGATCCCCTTTTTCGTTTAAAATTTGTTGTTGATTTGTAGGGGAAAAGTTTAGGGTTTGTTAATTTCTGATTGGGATGCTTTTGCTCCGATGATAATAATTGCTATTTTATTTTTTGGTTTTTATATTGTAAATGATGTTTATTTGGTTTTAATTGTTGTTGATGAGTTTTAGTCTAATGAAAAAGAAGTATGAAGTTTTTTTTATTATTATTATTGACTTGACTTTTGCAGGCTGTAGATTATGGAGTTCATAGGCTCTGGGAATACAACAATGTTGGGGTAAATTTTCTTATCTTAATTCAGTTTTCTTGTGAATTTTATGGCATAGGCAGCTTATTTTGCTGGGATTATTTGGAATATCATTGACAAATTGGGTTGTGAACTCAATGTTACACGCATGGACTTGTATTTGATTGCATTGATGAGAGGATACAATATAGTCGTATTTGATTGCATTGATGAGAGTATACAATATAGTCGTAATATCGTACCTGTCGTTTCTATGGTTTTCTATGATCAAATATATATCATTGTTTTGATAGTGCTATTAGATGCTTGGGTTGGGAAACACGGCTTCAGAAAATTTTTGAAATTGTGGCTGCTTGTGATAGGCTTTATTGAGAAAGGATCTTGGAATGATTGTAGTTACCTTGCAAGCTTAAAAATCACGAATTTTGAATTTGGGTGCTAAATGAAATAGATGTTGCAATTCTTGTAGAAGGCTTTAACTCCTGTTCAACAATTGTTGCACCTTATATTTGTACATTGTGTGGTGGTGGGTGTTACTTGTTACTTGTTACTTATTTCATATTGAGCCTCTTAGGTTGTGTTCCTAATTTTATTATTTTCTGGTGTCAGTTGAGTGCATATGTATGCCGTATGTAATGCCAAAAATGAGTTATTTTTGCTTCCTCTTCCCTTTATTTTCCTAAACCATGTGATATAATCTAGCCTTCTGGTGTCAGTTGCTTGATGACTGCATGTTTACTGATCTTTGTCTGCAATAATTAATTATCTCCAGAGCTTATGTGGTTCATCTACTAAACTTGTAAGTTCGGCGTTATTGTTGTACTACAGAAACGATATGAAGACATTCCAGTGTTGGGACAGAGGCAATCAGAGGAATGAAATCACCAGACCTTTTCTGGATGTTTTGAATTTGTTATTGAGGATTGAGCCAGAGCATATGTCTATTTTTGGTAGCTATGCTCTCATTGTTGCAATAAAATGTGTTTTGGTCGAACAGCTTTGTTTCATAACCATGAGTTGGTTAGACAATCATTCAAAAAAAATTATTATTCAGATTTGTTGATGGCAGCATCAAACTGATTGAACCCATTTTGTCATCATAGTTGCATTTGCATCGAACGATTAGGTTCTGTATGATTGTGATTTGATGGCCAATGTTCATAATAACAGGATGACCGAGATTTGAGGGGTTAACAACCAGTCTCTGGTCTTTTTTGGTTGGAAAAGTCGAGCACGTTTGAAGGGGAAATATACAGCACTTGTGAAAATTCTTTTTTCATTTGTCTTGGAGAAACCTGAAATTATTGCAGTGAAACCCAAACCGAGCTATATACACCATTGTTATAGGAGGCATCACATCTTCAATATAGTGCCTTGAATTGCAGAAAGAAACCATAGAATCGACCTAAAATACTTACAGAGGAGTGATCAAAACAATATAAAAAATGAAGTATGACCAATGTACCTGAAAGATATATTATTTCACCATGAAGGAACTTCTGCAACTGCACAATAAATTGTATTGCAGCGTTTTGCTCACGGCTTAGTAAATATGTTACTGAAATTCCTCAATGAAACTGTGGCACCCCAGAACATAAACTAGACTCAAGATCGTTCATCAAGGGACAAACGTAAGATTTTATGTTAGAGGAGATAAATGTTTAAAATTTTAGACGAGGTGAACTTATAAAATTCTAGGGACGAAAACAGATTATCAATAAAAAATACAAAAAAAAATATCTAAATATATGATAATTTGAAGTTTTAAGGGGAATGTCCACTCTGGTCGTCCCTTTCAATCCATCCCTCTACGTCGTTTTGTTGAATTTGATTAGAAATATGCCTAGTGAAGCATTTGAAATGTTCCACACCATAGATGATATTAGGTAATAGAAAGCAAGGCAATAACCTCGACCCTTCATTTGCCAAATTGAATAACTTACCACTTGCATACATTATTGACCACGTCGAGCTTACCACTTGCATGCATTGTTGACCACTTCAACTGATGAAAATCAAATGAAATTTCACATGGCGATAATGATAATATATTTTATTCATATCAATTACAACATCAAATCTTTTACGTAATTCAAAACCAAGTCCGTACTCTGAACCTTAACAACATTCCAGTCGACCACCAGGCTTGATGGTGGAGAGTGTTTCGGGATCTCTTGAGGTGGAAGACTCAATCTCTGGGTTCTAATGTGTTATACCTACCATGAAAAGGTGAAACAGTTGTAATTATCATCAAATCTTTGAATCCTATTGTATTTATTTATTACTACCTTTTATTGCAGATTAAGATATCAGACATATATTTTTCTATCTTTTATCTCCATTACTGTTAAATGTTATCCCCTGGATGAGGAAAGAGCCAAGTCTAAGGTGATAAGGGACCATACAAAATATGCCACTTATGGCAGACATGGTGACATGATATGAGCCATTAATGACGGCTGGTTTTCAAGCATGTTTTTCAGAAAGTGCCCTGTTCTATACTTTCTAGCCTCCTTTTTTTTCAATATATATAAATTGGTTTGGGAATCAAGATGGAAAACTGGGTGGTTATTCTATTAATTAACCTCATGTTGGTTCCACTGTAAAACCTAACTTCCATTTATAAAACGTTTAGTTTCCAAAAGCTTTGATAACTGAAATGATCCTGTCTATGAAACTTTCAGTTACATCCGACACATTTCCCACCTCACCACATCTTCCAAATTCTTTTCAGACCCTTTCGGCTTTTAAGTCTCAATTTCCTGTTTCTATGACCTTTTCTTTTTGGTTTAGGCTAAAGATGCTTCATGGTATATTCACACACACACACACACAAAAGTTTACTATGAAAGGAAAGAATGCTGTTCCTCAGGCTCAGAAGTAAATTGAGAATTTTGTGATTGGTGATGGAAATAGATTGCTAATACTTGTTAAGCATTTCAAGAGTATCATGATTAATGCACCACACACGCTAAAGAAAAGCTCACTTAAACTCTTCCTACCCGTATCATAATGCAAATTTTACTGGCTTAAGTTGACTTGTCCTTTCAGTTCATACTAGAATTGCCTATAATTATGAGTAATAGCACCAACGCTATCGTGGGTGGAGCAGTAGACGCACCACCATAGCCCTAATTATCACCAATGCAAAGGGTAATTATACATTCTTAGTGTTCTTGTATTTTAATATTTTAACCTAGTATGAGTGTTGGATATAAATATGTACTCAGATATGGATATGTTTACTTTATTTTAAGTTATTTCGTACATTTAAGGTTCGAATATATGCTATATACAAGTGTTAGAATTGCTTTTAGTATGATTCTGGTTTGGATTTTAGCATCAGTTAGGATCTAAGAGATGGAGAAGTTGCTTTCATTCCTCTTTTTTCCCTTTCCAAACCATGTTTTTAAGGTGAGATGACAATTAGAAAAGCTCCCTTTTAGTGACTTGGCAGGTGAGAATGAGACAGAAGCCTCAAGTTGGGTTAGATGAATTTAGGTTCTTTAAAATGTGGTGGATTGTGCTAAAACCTGGGGCATCAAAAGTACTATCTCTTGAGTTCCAGAACTCAAAAATATATTGGCTTTTCCATTATTCTAATAAAGAAGAAGCTTTTATTCTAATTACTGTTGTATTACACACAGTTACAAGCCTTTGTTACTATTTCATTGACCTAGCATGTGCTGGAGTGACTGATACTCAGTTTAACTTTGTTTAATTAGGCGATAGATGCCCATTTCTTGTAATCAAGGAGGTCATTGATGTTAAGAATTGAATTGGAAATCCATTTAAATGAAGACAACATCAATGGATGTTCACAAGGGACATGGATTCAATACAGATTATATCATTTTATCTGCTAAATTTTCATGAAGGAGACATCATTCATATCTTGTGTATACTTGATATATATTCTATCTACTCTATCCCTATGATTAATTCTAGCTAACAAAAGCTAAAACACTTGTTTTTTACTATATGTTATGTTTTGCTAGTTTACATCAGATGTGTTTTGTTTACTTTGTATCTGAGAAACCATATCCTTAGCTGAAACTCCTCCTTTCTCAAGCAGCTCTTGAAGTTCTTGCTTACTGATTATCAACTTAATTCTCACAACACCAGGCTTCCCTTGATCATCATCATTGTTAACCTCCGGATTCGAAAACCGGACCTTTTTCTTACCCTTTTTGGATGGTGATGGGAGAGGTACAAGGTAATACAACTGCCCGGAGAGCAACTTTGCATCGGGTCGAAGATGCTGGAAGCCGGAGAACGAGTCCGACAGAGCGTGACCGGAAAAGTTCGATAGAACTTGTTGAACATTGATGGGGGGTTGATATTCAAGTATTTTGCCATCAGGCTCCATGACTCTTATTACTTTCTCTTCTGCAACTAAGCAATTCCCCATGGCCTTTGTAAAACTTCACACAGTAAAAGAAGAAAATATAATGGAAGTTGAGCAAAGGTGATGGTGGTATTTAAAGAAGATGTTAATGGCAATACCCTTATAACATACACAATATTACACAAGTTGCCCTTATCCTTTTGTGGAGAATGGACCCCATTTGTTTGATTTTGCTGGTGTGTAAGCTGGACTTGAAAGTCATTACTCCTCAATCATTCCTTTTGCACAAAGAAACAACACTTTTTTGACTCAGTGAGAGATCTTTTGAGTTAAATGAAGAAAACTCGGTAAGATAAAGTAGGTGAAAAGCGGGGGGGGGGGGGGATGATAATCAACTTGGTTGTGCAAACTGCAAATGCAAGCAACTTGATCTTTTCCCGAGTCGATTCATTGAGTTTTGAGGTTAACAAGGCCATTTAGAACTGTGTTATCTGCATTATGCTCCATGGAACGGGGCTCTGTCGTTGACAACATGTATGCAACATTCACTATTTCCTTGCAGCAGGAAATTTTCATTCTCTTCGCGTATTTGTGTTTGACACATTAGGATTCGGATTCGGATCCGGATCAAATACATAGTTTTACTCGATTCTCGTTCGAGTTTAGAGAATGTACGTTTAATCATCTATCACCATTTTGTTGTCTTTTATCTTCAACATGCTCTCTCGTCTGCAATATTCATTACTCCTTGAACTTATCTGCTAGCATTAAAATGTCAGCCAAATGATTACTTGAATGGCATTCAACTCACTGATTCAAGCTAATGAGTCTCCCCCAAGTTGGCCGGTCTGAGGCAAGTGGTGGTCCAGCTAACCAAGTTAGGCAGCAATAAGAGCCCCAGGTGATGGGGTTTCAATGGCAGAATCGTAAGTAATAAGGAAAACATGGTCGTTTTAATTGGGAGAGGATGAATGAAAATGATTGAGACCCACTTGGGATGAGAATCATGAAGGTTATGGAGAATGAAGCATAAAGTTTGGTTTAGTGGCGAGTGATGTCAACACGCATGCTTCTCCAAAGGATTTTGGATTGGAAATTCCATGGTACATACAACTAAATAAAATAGAAATTTCGAACATTTCTTCTTCTTTTATCATCGTTTACCTCAAAATCAACCGAGTTTGTCACCGATCGAAACAAGATTCGAATTTGAACATCTACAACTCGGATATACCAAAACTAAAACAAAAAAGGGTAGAATGATTTTAGAAAGTAGGATATGTTATCCATTAGTGGCAGTTAAGTGGGCAAGAAGGAAAACACTGGTGTAGCAATACCAGTGCTATATGCAGCGTATGGATAATGGAAGTTTTGTTGATAAATATCCATGGTATTTGCCGAATGGAAAAGCTTGATGGAATTGAAGGTGTATAAATGGCAATACGCCATTTGGTGGGCGGTTAAATGGCTACCGAAAGATCTTCCACAAAAGCTACAATGGAGCATCAAATATCTTGGCCTTTTTTCCTGTTGCTTTAAGGATATTTTAAGATCCATTTTGGATTTGGGTTATGTTTTTTTAGGATTAAATAACAGAATCCAATATGGTATTGGTAATGATGGCCATGGAATTTGAGGTTGGTTCATTGTATGAAATGAAGAAGACGGAATGATGTCAGGCTGATGAACGCACTAGGAGAGTTGAGGAAATGGTCTCAAGATCATTTGTTTTTATAAACTTTTTTAAGCATAAAATTTTATAAGTTCATCTTATCTAATATAAAGTTATGTGTTCGTCCCCGGTCACATGAGGGTAAAGAAACAAATATCTATATGATATCAAACCATTTCCTTCATTTTTTGAGACTATTTCAAGTTGAGTATCAAGTAGTTCGTTTCGACTTGTTAATAACTCAAAAAATAATATATTAAAATTTTATTTTAAAAATAAATTATCAATAATATTAACATTTATATGTTGATTTTTTTAAAAATGCAGTATAATATTTTCATGTACTTAATATGCAGGCTCGAGTTTAAGCTTCAACCGGGTTAAGTTTAAAATTTTTTCTTTATTTCAAGCTTTTACGACTTTAAATTCATGATTTCGAGTTGGAATGGAGCTTGAAAATTAGGCTCGCGAGTCTTTGATCCGAATCAAACTCCATTTTAAAAATTTTCAAATCGAATCAAATTCAACAATACTAAAACTCGCTTCGGCTCGTTTACCGCCCTCAGCGACACTTGAACCACAAATCAAACTCTTCAACTTTTTTAGTTGGTGGTCAATAGAGGGTCACTATGGTTGATATGGCGCGTCAGATCACGACACTTGTCTCCCAATGGTTCAGCCGCACCGGCCTTGTGGTATTTTCTTCCCGCACTCATTTTTTGTTGCCACGTGTACTAAACAATTAGTTGCCACCTGGACTCTTTCATGTTAGATAGCCCTGCATCAGGGTAAAGAACGAAGATCAACAGGAGTGAATATAGAAAGGAAAATTTTGTTAATTAAAGAATAAAGATTTATAGTGCAATTATCTAAGAACATGGATGTTACGTCCGATACACACCCACCAAGTTAGAGTTCCACAAGTTTCTTCTTATCTCAGATGGTGGGTGGTTTTTACTTATTTAAGGATTATATTTGGTATTTTTAGATGGATTTCTACTATACGATTATAGTTGCTATTAATTCCTTTATTTAATGAAAAATATCATGTCCATGAAAGGATAAATTATTTCAGAATCGTATGAAAAAGGTTAAAAGAAAATCTTTATATTCCAAATGAAATTCTATGAAACATATTATGAGTAAAACACAATTTAAATCTTATCATATTTTAAAATTATTTTTATTTCTTCTACTTTTATGAGCTACAATAACATTAAACATAGAAAAGTTCTTAACAACCGGAAGGAGTGATAGACAAAAGATTTTAGATTATGGGGACGAATTTCTAGAATTTTAGGGAATAAAATTATGATACTTTAAAAGATGAAAATAGAATATTAATAAAAATATATCTTAAACATATGATAATTTCAAATTTCAAATAGACGACTAAAGTTAAAAACATTATGTCATGTTAACAAAAATATTTTATAAAAAATATATAAAAAAAAACATAACAAAAATTTACAATATTATGAAAAAAAATTATAAAAAATACTAAAGATAAAAATATTTAGAAATGCAAAAAATTAAACTCTTACAAAATAGATTATAATTTAACTAAGAAATAAAAAAACATTTATAAAAGGCAAAACAAGTCGATGAACAATCAGCATCGGTGAAATTTAAAATTGGATACTTTATTATTTATTATTTTTTAAATTATCGTGTCACAATAACATCATCACTGTCAAATGTTATAATTGTTAGAAAACAATTCGAAACAATAAATAAAATTAAACCTGTATTGAAATCGGAAAAGGAAGTATAGATTAAAAATGAAAAACTCGAATTTTGACAGAATATCGAATACGAAGTGGTTGAGGCATGTAATTACGCAATTTTCTTAAGATAAAATTTCGGTCACTCCTTAGTACATGAGGCCCGCAAGTTGTAACACATAAAAATCAAAATCATTTCACGTAATAGAAGTTGGATACCAACTCGGAAGAAAATATAAATATACCACTTAAGCATTGAAGTGGTAACCAATAACCATAAACTTAAGCAGTAAATTGTATAGCTTTAGATTGGCATTTATGTTAGTATTAGTAATGACAATGGCCTTCACATTCATTTTCACCGTTGCTTCTGCTGGTGATGGTATGAACCACTGCTCTTGTTTTGCTGCTAAAAATGACGTGTGTTTTTCCCTCACTTTTACTGTGGTCAGTAAAATCGTGTACGGATGTTTTGGAAAAAATGGGCCTAAGTTTGGATCCAACATACTGACTCTACGAAATAACTGTCACCCAAGATTTTATAAAAATAAAATAAAATTGTTAAACTCTATAATTAGCCTATATTGTGCATTTCTGAAAATATTGTTCCACTAAAACAAAACTATTCCATTGTGCTTAACAAATCTATGATATTACAAGCTTCCATCAATACAGGTGTTGTTCTGTACTGAATAATCATAACACTGTAACGTTTTATTTCAATTCTGTCACTGTAAAATTTCACACTAACCTAATAATTAGTGAATAAGACAGTAAATGTAAAATTTAAGTCAATTATCTCATTAGCAGATAAACAAATTAAATAAATGATAAATAAATAGAACAAATAAGATCAATATTATGATTTCTTTTGGATAGTCTGAGACGATTATAAGATAATATATATTCATAATTTTTCTTAACTTATGAAAATGTAGACACCTGTAGTTATACCAGTTCAAAATCAAACCATTCAAAGAGAATAACATTCTTTTTTATCACTAATTTATTTGAATAGTCCAAAATAACTATAAAATAATATATATTAAAAAAAAAACCTATAACAATGTTATGTTCAAAATTGAACCCTCCAAAAAAAATAACATTCACTTTATTACTAATTTCTTTCAATAAATTCCAATTTCATTACGATTCTAAATCATCTATAAACATATTTGATTACCTATCCAAACTGTTATGTGATACAACTAAAGTACAAAATAGATGTCTTTTTCTATTAGAGAGCTTTTCTCCGAGCTCTCTTTGAAGGGTCATTCTTTTTTCATTATTTGAATTACGTGATAATTATTATCTCTGCTCATTATTTTTTGATTTTTCATTTAAATTAAAAGGCGTACCCTCTTCTATATAAACTATAAAAATGATAATAAAATTTATGAATCTCCTAAATTTCGTTTTGTTTGGAGAAATATAGTTATGACTGCGTAAAAACTTGTATACAATGTAATTTTTTTTAATTTTACATAAATTTAAGATTGTTGACAAGAAAAAATGAAAAAAAATATTTATTAGGAAAAGAAGAGTTTTACACAGATTTAAAATCGTTGGATTTGGATGAGTGAAAATTGATACTGAGATTTAAACTCTACTTCCTATCGTTAATCTCAATCAATTCATAATCTTAATATGTTTAAACTAAAAGAGTTTTATATTGTGAAATAGAATTTTATCAGGAAAAAAACCTCACCCTCAATAATAAAAGTGGTTCAAATTCAATCATATAATTTGTTTAATCAGAGTATAGATATGAACAAACTGATTCATGCATAATTAATCATACAAAAAACTCTCGCTATGTTCAATGATGACTTTCCTAAATTCATGGTTAAATGAAATTTCTCATGTTTTTAAAGTTTTTATTAAACGAAAATTTTACAAACTCTGCACTTCAAAACACTCTTTATCTACGAACTCTTGTGAAAAAAAAAAGAGAAAATCTGTTTACCTCCCCAAAGCGTTGATCATTGTTGAAATGCTAACTAAGAAAGCAATATAAAGAATCTGTATTCTCTATTTTCATTGAGCTACATTGTTCAATTTATACAAGAGTTTACAGCCTGCTTATGACCGAGTAACTGCACAATAACTAACATAACAAGTAACAATCATTCTAACAGCTTCCTAACTACACAACTGACTATAACACCCATCAATCAAGCAGCTTCATCATTTAACATTCTCCCGGCTTCTTCTTCTTCTCTCCAAAGAAAAGACTGAACATTTACCCTGGCTTTAAACACCTCAAACCGAGCAACAGCTAATGGCTTTGTGAATCCATAAGCAACCTGGTGACTTCCTGGCACATAGTTTATCAAAACTTGCTTCAATGCTACTTTCTCTCGAACAAAGTGAACATCAAGTTCAACATGTTTGCTCTTTGCATGATAAACTGGGTTTGCTGTCATGGCTACATCACTACTGTTATCACACCAAACTATTGGAGTTTTCTGCCTTGCAACACCTAAGTCATTTAAAAGAGAATCCACCCACGTTGTCTCAGTAGTAATATCTGCTACACTTCTATATTCAGCTTCCATGGTTGATCTGGAAACTGACTTTTGTTTCTTCGAGCTCCACAACACGAGATTGTCACCAACATACACGCAATAACCTGAGATAGACTTGCGATCATCAGCACTTGCAGCCCAATCAGCATCAGCAAAGGCTACTATATTGAACCCTGCTACAGTTGGTGCAATAACCAAGCCATGGTTAATTGTTCCCACCAGGTACCTTAAGATTCTTTTAACAGCAGCAAGATGCTCCTGTCTTGGAGCATGCATATACTGAGCTGCTTTGTTAATACTGAAGGTTATGTCCGGGCGAGTGTGACATGCATACAATAATGCACCTACAATGCTTCAATATTCATATGTGTCTGGAAGCAACGTCCCCGTATCATGACTCAACTTGGCAGATACAAGCATTGGTGTAGATGCAGGATTAGCATTGCTCATCTTTGTCTTTATTAGCAACTCTAGGATAAACTTTCTCTGGCTGAGAACTAATGAACTGCCAGAACGTTTCACTTCTATGCCTAAAAAGTAATGTAAATCACCAATATCTTTTAAAGCAAATTCTCTTCCAAGAAATTTCATTACTTCTTCAATCTTTTCATTTGAATTCCCAGTCAACACAATATCATCTACATACAC
The DNA here is from genome assembly GCF_006381635.1 of Hibiscus syriacus. Lineage (NCBI taxonomy): Eukaryota > Viridiplantae > Streptophyta > Magnoliopsida > Malvales > Malvaceae > Hibiscus > Hibiscus syriacus. Next base: position 2,342,551 of record NW_024063349.1, read on the forward strand.
AAGTATGTAAACACAGTTGCTCCCTTCCCAGCAGACAAACAACGAGGTGTCAGCTGAAGACTCTTTAAAGCTAATTTTAAGTAGGCAATTCTTCAATTTATCATGCCAATTTCGAGGAGCTTGGCGTAAACCATACAGGGCCTTCTCTAACCTGCACACCAAGGGACTACCATCTGCAACCACTTGCTCGAAACCTGGTGGCTGATGCATGAACACCTCTTCATGCAAGTCACCATGCAGGAATGTGTTGTTCACGTCTACCTGGCGTAATTGCCAGTCATTGGTAAAAGCTAGAGAAAGAATTATATTTAATGTTGTAAATCTAACAACAGGACTGAAAGTTTCTCCAAAATCGTGCCCTGGCATATGAGAGTATACTTTAGCTACTAACCTCGCTTTATACCTGCTAATAGAGCCATCTGGGTTCTTTTTTAGTTTGAAAAGCCACTTGCACCCTACAACCGAGCGACCTTCAGGTAACTTGACTAATGTCCACGTGCCATTCTTCCTTAACGCTTCAAGCTCAGCAAGCACTGCTACTTTCCAATGAGGTGACTGAATTGCTTCATGAACATTAAGAGGTTCCATTTCAGCACAACTAGCCACATACACTTTAGGCTTAAATATGCCACACTTACTCCTTGTCATCATCGAGTGGCGGTTTACCACACCAGAACCATTACTATCACTCGAGGAGGTAGCACTGTCAACGAGATCAGTTGCTGCCACAGACTGCCTGAGATTTGCTAACTGAACAGCTTCAGTTGTGACACCTCCTTCATGAATACCTTCACGAGCAGCAGCTCCTAATAAAGACTCACCAAGATTAGGAGTAGCAGTTTTTGGTGAAGCCTCACCACGACCAGATAAATTCTGATCCATATGGTCAGAATTTTCTCCCATAACATCTTCATTTTCATTCAGTCAAACCAGCTATATCCATATTAACAGAAGTCATTCCTTGACTTGAACCAAATGTGTTACCATTCAACTAGCGCACGTCAGTAACAACTTCAAGTTCAGTAGATTTTTATTTGTTGACTTGATTCATGTTACTCGATTCTCTAACGCCTGCAAACGGAAAGACAAACTCGTCAAAGACTACATGTCTGGAAATATATACATCCACTAGTTGCTAGACATATAGCCTTTGTGCTGAGGACTATAGCCAAGAAACGTGCAAGGTTGTGAACGAAATTCAAGCTTGTGCTGCTGAAACAACAGTAGGTGAGGAAAGCATTTACATCCAAAGACTCTCATAAAACCATAATCCAGTTTCTTTTCAAACAACTTTTCATAGGGTGACAGCCCTTCTAAAACTCTGGTAGGAAGTCGATTAATGAGGAACACAGCAGTAGCAGTTGCATAGTACCAGTAACGCAGGGCATAACAGCTTGTGCTAACAGAACCAAGGCGAGTTCAATGACACGTCGATGCTTCCTCTCGACCACGTCGTTCTGTTCAGACGTATGCGGGCAGGCAACACGATGCTCAATCTCTTCTCTTAGCAACATGGTTGACAGACTGCCATACTCTCCACCCCAATCGCTTTGTACAACCTTTACAGCCAGCCCAAATTGAGTTGCTGCCATCTGCTGAAATACCTTAAATGTATTTAGTGCTTGTGACCTGTCTTTGAGAAGTAGACCCAAGTGTGTCTTGAGTAAGCATCAACAATGACAGTAGTATCGATAACCATTCGAGGCTACATGAGTTGGTCCCCAAATATCTGTGTATACCATTAAAAGGGTTTAACATAAGCAGTTTTAGAGTTACTAAAGGGCAATTTATGGCTTTTGTCAATGCAACACGCTTCACAAACCGTATTCACATTTTTATTGACTTGAACATCAATAGCTTTGCATACACTTGCAATTGTTTCATATGTTGCGTCCTAACCTTCTATGCAAAGGTTATAAGCACTATTGGCTGAAGCAACATTTACATATGCACTTTACAAGTATTGAGACAGTAGTACTAGGAAACATGTAAAGCCCGTCTTGCATCCTTCCTTAAAGAATCACCTCTCCACTAATTGCATCACGAACACAACAACTTTGTGAATAGAATCAACACCATATTGTGTCTCTAGCAACTTGGATACAGACAATAAATTTTTGTGTAATGCTAGGCACATGAAGTAATCATAACAAGCAGTACTCTAGAAGCAAATTTCATGGTTGTACTACCAACTAAACCACAGATAACGAGACACCATCTCCCACAAACAACTTACCTGGACCACTGCATCCAGTCTTATGAGTTACAACATCTGCATCTAGGGTAACATGATGGGTGGCTCCAGAGTCAATGATCCACTGATCCTGCTTATTTGTAGAAGTATTGGCACTAGTTGAAGCACGTAACCGAGACCCTCTCGAAGCACACATACAGTCATAGTTATCATATGCAACAATGTGAGCTTAGGTCGACTCATCATACCTCGATTGAGTGTTAGTAACTATTTGAAAGACTCATCATAACGATGCCAACACCTGTTGACTAGTGTCCATTTTACCATAGTTACACTGAGCCCGTGGTCTACCTCGCCCTTGACCTGTTCGACCGTCTGTCCTGCCACCTGACCGAGAAGTGAACCCATGATCTCTATTATAATTCGAATAGGATCGTTTGTTATAATCACCTGGACCAGCCCTATGAGCAACGTGAGCCGCATCCGTCACCATTTCTTCTTGAGCTGCAAAACCAGCAATTTGAGTTCTACATCTATTAACATAGTACAAACCTTATCTAAGGCAGCATATCACCACTCGATGTAATAAACCATGAAAGGCTGATATTCCCGTGGTAGTCCTTTCAAAATGCTAGCAATGTCCTACAGGTGAAACCGGGCTTCCACACAATGCCAATGCTCACAAACCTCTTTGACTTTAGCAATGTAAATTCGCATACTCTTCTCCTTTCTTAAGAGATTGAAGTTTACAGTGTAAACTCATCACCGAGGTTGAAGACCTTGTTGCAAAATACTGCAACATTGTTGCCCATATTGATACAGCTGTGTCAGCTCCCACAAACTATGACAAGAGATGTGAACTAATAGTAGACAGTAGCCAAGACGCTAACGCACTGTCTTGGGCAACAAAGTCATCATACGTTTCATTTGGAATCAAGTTGCCATCTTCATCAAGTGTTATTTCTGGTGGAGATTGCATCGCACCGTGAGAAGACGTTCAGCTTATGACTACGTACAGTGAGCAAAACTTGTTGTTTCCACAACAAGAAATTCGTTTCATCAAGAACCACATTGATTTTTCTTGTTAGTGAACATTGAACCAAAACAACCAGAGGAGAAAAGAACAAGCGTATAAAGATCTGTTAATCAATCAAAAATACTATTCAGTTGATCAACTACCTTCCAAGCTTTAACACGCATACTTCAAGTTTCGCAGCAAGAAATACATGGCTCCAGGAACTTATGGCGATTGATACCATATTGAAATGCTAACTAAGAAAGCAATATGAAGAATCTGTATTCTTTATTTTCATTGAGCTACACTGTTCCATTTATACAAGAGTTTATAGCCTGCTTATAACGAGTAACTGAACAATACTAACATAACAACTAACATCATTCTAACAGCTTCCTAACTAACAACGGACTATAACCCCAATCAGTCAAGCAGCTTCATCATTTAACAATCATCATGCACGTCAGCACCAAACAAAACTTAGCGCGACCCTATGCCCACCACTAACAAACCTTTTCCAACGGTTTAGATCAACGGGACAGATCTTCTACCAGACGCGAAGTGCTTCATTCCACCTAGACCGACCGGCTCAATAACCGGTTCCGTCTCCGTAATTTCAGGCTCCTCGATATTGATTCACCATCATCCGGCGGCAACGAGACCTAATGTTGCTGTTCCTAGGCGGCGAAGGCTCCACTTCAACAATGTGTGGCTCACGTACTCTGCCGTTTGACCCGAAAATAGCACACAAACTTGGAACTAACCGCTTCTTTTTCTTCTTTCTCTTAACTGCTATGACGTCGTCCGGATTTTGACACTTCTTTTTGAGTGAGCGATTCCGGTCTCCTCGATCTCACTCTTCCCATACAAGAACCTTAGGCGAAGACGGTTCAACAAATGGTGGATCCGATTTAACAGAACCGGACGTTTAGGAAACAATACAGTCTTTCCAGGCTTAGCATACTTCCTGTTCTTCGCTTCAATAAAGCAAGATTTCTGTGGTTTCGGTAATCCGAATATAGAGGCTTTAGATTTTCTAACGGGAAAGCCTTGAGAATTGGAGTCGATTCAAATTAGGATTAAGATTGGTAGAGTTGGAAGCAGAGTTCCCTTGCGAGTCTCTCCGTTCGTAAAAGCGTTGCGATCAAACCAGTCGAACTCGGCGTCTTTGGATAACCAAAATGATTCAGGCGGGAAATCCGGCGGGATTGATTCTTCGACGGATTCCTCTGCCGTGTGGAGTCGCTCGTCGGGGTCGCCTTCGGTGGTTGCTAAGGTCTCGCAGACGATTTTGTTATCGCAAGAACCGCCGCACAGGCGGAAACAAGGGTTTCTAAATTGTCCTGTGGCATTGTACGAATCAATAAAGATAGAAAACACGAGAAAGAGAAAGTTCGAGAGAGGAGGGTAGATTTGAGAAGATTTATATAAAGAAAGTTTTTTTTTTTTATTGTGGAAAATTGAGTTTGTGGAAAATGAGTTTGTGGAGGGAGGGCGTTGTTGACTGGTTTTTGCCTTGCTTCGCTCGCTTCTTTCCTTTGTTAATCTCAATTAGGTTTCATTTGACGGATTCTCCGGTTGAATTTAACTCAATTAAGGAAATACTTAATATGTTGGAAGGAAATTATTTCTTATAAATTTAATGCATATATTCTTTAAATCCCTGACTTATAATATATTTAATAAGATTTATTGTTCATTAAATATTTTAAGCACCGACTTAAAGCCCTGTAATTGTGATTTATTAGTGTTTCCGATAAATTCTTTTTTTCTCTCGTTTTATGCCTATTTGATCCCTGTTCTACAGAGAAATTTTCATTTTACTGTCTTTATTTTTTTATAGCAAATTGACCCTATAAATCATTTCGTCAGTAACTCTAATCTCTGGTAGACGTTTGGTTCATAAAATATAGATTTAGTTTAAAGAATAAATTATAAAAAATATACATTGTTCTAGAAATATTGTATTATCTTATTTAATTTTTTAACAGAAATATAGATAAATGCTGGTTGATGAATAAAAGAGTATTTGTTACCAAATTATTTTGTAATATATGTTATTTTTAACAAATTAAATTTTAATATTAATATATAATATCTGAATGAAATTTTATAAATATATTATCGTTATAATTTCTAATTCTTAAAACAAAATGCATTCAATATATAATATAACTAATATATCAAATTTATATTTTAATAATTTTCTGAAATTTTATGTTATTTATATAAAATATAATATAATAAAAAAATTAAATAAATTAGACTCTCTGTAAGAAAAATACTAGTTCGATATTCAATAAATTTCATTTAGATAAATAAATAAAATATACATCACCATGGTATTTTGTCGGGGGAATAATTACTAGGCTGTTGCAATGTTACAGTACGAGAAGTTCTACAGTGCGACGTTTTTAATATCAATTAAGAAAGATGCTATAGATTTTATTAATTTTTAATAAATTAGTAAAAATTACCTAAAATATATTATTTCTATCGGTTTAGTTATTATTGGGTTAATTACCGGTAAAACCATAAAGCGCTTAATAATAACAAACCGTAGAAATAATAATGTTTCCAGTAATTTTTTACCCTTTGTTAAAAAAATATAACACAAATCGATAACGCATTTTTTTAGTCGTATATTAAAGCTGTCGCACGTGATCATTTGAGAAGATTTATTGATGTTTTTGAAAATAATTTGATGTTTTTGAAAATACGTACGGAAGATATGATATTTTTGGAAAAATACAACGTTTTCTTCAGTTCCATGTAGTTTAATAGTAGAGATTCTAAGAATTGAAAATCCTGGAATTTAAAATTATGGAATCATTTAAATATCTCTAAAAAGGGTCAAATAATCCAGACATTTTTCAACAGATATCATAGCAAAACCCTAATTAAAAAATGATAATTATCTTTCATATCGAATTCTTTTTTCACAGCATTATCTAAAGAATTTTGCCCATCACCCGCTATACTTTTTAAGATCTGCAATTAAGTAAGTAAACATCACAACTCACAGAGCATCGATCAATATGAAAATTTAATTATTTTAATCTGATACCATCCAACTATTATAATCATATAATTATTTAGGGTTTTGTTAAGGTGTTTTTAATTACAATTGACAGCAATATTCATTTACTGTATAAAAATAAAAATCAATAGCTTCTATTATTATTATTATGGCTTGATAAAAAAATACTTAAATTATATATATTTTCATTTAGATGTTTATTTTTTAGTTAATTCATGTGCTTAATATTACAAATATTATCATTTTAAGTGTTTCGGTCATAACATCCGTTAAAAAATTATGTTAAATGACACATATTGCGTTTATATTTTTTAATAAAAAACTTAAGAATATTGATTTTTATTTTTAAAAAACCCTAAATATTTTGAAATTACAAAAGAAAAAAACCCAAATCTCTATCCCTATTCCCGTGCCACCGACGAATGCTTCTTTGGGAGAGACGACGTATCCAGCGACAAGGTACAGTGACGGAATAGACACTAATTTTACTTTCCCATCCTCCTGGAGAAGTCACCGAAGGCGAAGACCATTGGCTCGATGGTAGCAAAAGAGGGAGATAGCCTATGCTAATCACACACCTCAGCAGGGGGTCTTCTCTACTGCTGTTGGTATCAGATTCTGGATATGCTTTTACTTCTACTAGTGCTTATGGATCACTTGCAAAATCGAACCCCAAAACAAATAGGTTTGATCGGCCTAGCCGAATGGTGGATCGAATGAATACAATTGTGTCATCGACAGCGATAGATGTCCAACCGTTCTTCCCCTTCTCTCTTTTTGCTCGAAATCGTACTCATTCGACATATAATTCCATGGGCCAGTGGAATTCCATCGCTCGTCGATGTGGTCAGTGGAATCCGATTGTTCGCCGGTTTAGTGGGGAACGATGCGTGGCCGGTAGAATCCAGTCGCTAGTATTTGGGCTGCGTGGGGTTGCTGTGGAGTTTTTTCTGAAATTTGGGTACTTGTGAAGAGTCAGAAAAATTTTAGATTCTTTTGAAAATTCATGAATTTTATTTTTAAAAAAAATAAATTACATGTCGAACATAAATTGATTGATTGATTTTTAACAAAAAAATTTAATGATCTTTATAGTCGAAACATTTAAAATGATAACGTTTATAACATGAATCACTTGAATTGACAGAAAAAAATTAACACTTAAATAGAAAAAATGTATAACTTTAAAATTTTTATATTAACCATATATTATTATTACATACTTTTGGACAGTTTATCCCTGTTTTTTTTTAACACATGATTGAAACAAACATTTTAAGATTCCACACATTAGTTACAGTGATATTTTTAGCCAAGTTTATGAAAGTAGTTGTTGCTTGATTAATCTTTATTAAGAAAGAGAGATGATTGGGTAGGTAATTAGCTAGTTGGGGTAGGAGGAAAGTTGGGAGCTCATTAGGTATGACTCCGTTCAGACAACGCCCTCTCAACAAATACTAATTGAAAATGGAGGACAATTCCAACTGCCCATAATTATGTGTTGCTTTAACACCATTAAATCTACATTTAAATTATCTTTTAAAAAAATATTTATATTTCTAATATTTGCATCTCTTGTTTATCAGGAGAAAATGACAAGCAATTAGTAATGTGATGTCCTTTAGCATTATTTGGATCTGCGTAACTTCTTGTTGTACTCGATTCAATTCTTAATTATATAATATATGATAATAATAATAATAATAATAATATCATATCATATGTCAACGGCAATTCCTATGCAAATCATCGAACATGACACCATTTCAAGGCTTTTCTCTTATCTGTGTGCTTACTCTTGTTCTTATATATTATCTCACGTGCATCCACAGATTAGTTTATATATTGTTGTTTTTTAAATACAATATAAATTTTTATGTATTTAAGATTTAAGTTTAAATTTGAATCGAGTTTAAATTTAAACTTCAATTAAACTAAGTCTAAAAAGTTTTAAGTTGAAATATTTTCAAACTCAAGTCAAATTTCAGTCGTGTCCGTGGTGTTCGGTTGGTTCTGTGTTTTCATGCTTGTTTTCTGTGGATGCTGGTTGCTCGGCTAATGATTCCGTTTTGAGTCTGAAGCATTTTTGCTTTTCTTTTTCATTTCTTTGTCCGGTCTTGCTTCCAGATTAGATTGGGATTGGTTTTTAATTTTTGCCTGTGCCCCACGCTGTACTGTTCGTGGGATTATTTTTGTTCCAGAGTAGTCTGGATTGGTCTTTATGTGTATTGGACTACATTTTGCTCTATTGCACCTCAAGACATACTCTTTTTCCTCCAAGTAGGATTAGAGAGGTTTTTTAATGAGGGCCTTGAGGTGTTTACTTTGTTAATCTCTTAAGAGAAAATAATCTCAGTGACAAAAAATTCCTTATAATATACGATTTTAACCAACTTTTTTTGGATTTGCCAAAATGACCAACAAAATCGCAATGCGAAATAAAAATCGCAACGCGATCTCCAGAATCGTAAATCAGTTCCCAGAATCGCAATGCGATAGTACAAATTCGCATTGCGATTTTCCAAATTCGCATTGCGATTTTCCAGAATCGCAACGCGAACATATAAATCGCAACGCGATTCTGACTATCGCAACGAGTATCCGTAAAATCGCAACGCGTATCCGTAAATTGCAACAACAATACGTAAATCGCAAGCATATCCGTAAATTGAAACGAGAATACGTAAATCGCAACGCGTATCTGTAAATCCCATCGAGAATACGTAAATCGCAATGCGTATCCGTAAATCGCAACGACAATACGTAAAATCGCAACGCGTATCCGTAAATCGCAACGCGATCGATAATTCGCAACGCGATCTCCGGTATCGCAAATTAGTTTCCAGATTCGCAACGCGATTCTGACTATCGCATTGCGATTTCCCAAATTCGCGTTGCGATTTTCCTAATTCGCAACGCGATTACGTAAATCGCAACGCGAATACGTAAATCGCAACGCGAATCTGTAAATCGCAATGCAAATCTGTAAATCGCAATGCGAATCTGTAAATCACAATGAGATTCTGACTATCGCAATACTGAATTTCAAATTCGCAACTCGATTTCTGAATTCGCAACAGGTTTTAATTCGCAACACAAATGTTTTGGGTATATAACTACGCAGCAGTAGCAACTCATAACCTAAATCCCTAAATCGCAACTCATTCCATCTCCATCTATCACTCTCTCCGGCGACATTCGTTCCTATATCCAACGACATCCTTCCCATCCGGCAACAGGTTTTAGTTTCGCAGCTCGTTTGTTTAGTAAATTAATTTACAATAATGAAATCATCTAATGTTGATCATGTTTGGATAGATTTGTGTTTGGAGGGTCATGGGAGAATGTTCATGGTGTTTTACAATATATGCCTTTACCCATGAATCTTCAACTAAAATTCATTAAAAGTTAACTTATGAAACTCTAATGTTACGTATTGCAAATAAATTGAATTTAGAGCCCCTAAGTGGATTTAGGCTATCTTATCAGAGAAATGGTAAAGTTTATTTATTAACCGACAATGAAGATGTTGAACGATTATTGTTACATTAGTGTTTCAAGTGATGATGTTACATTGTATGTTGTTGAACCTAGAAGTAGTGAAGTTGGGTCAGTAGCGGGCAGTAATCAACTAAGTTTTTCAACCCCAGTTTATGGTGCTCAAAATTTAATGGTTCCACCACAATTTCATCACCAAGCAATATTGTTTCACCACATTTCCAATACCAAACACAATCTCAAAACCCACAACCTTTCCCTAATCCAAATCCAATCAACTTTCAGTACCAAATTCGGTTTTCGTATTGACCAATTAGACGATGATGAGCCAACAGAAAAAATTGTGAGTACTAGTCAGTATTCGAAATTTGATCTTGGTCAATACCCGGACTTTGATCTTGGTCAATACTCGATTTTGATGATTTTTCAGAAGAAGAAACAGACCCTGCGTGTAATGATTTTGATATTGGTCAATACCCAAATTTGATGATGAAACAGCTGTTGCCGAGGAAGATGTTGTTGATGATAATGAGGAGGAAGTTATGACTGTAAATGAAACATGTTGAACATCCATTCTGTAATTCATATAACTGAAGAAGAAAAGAAGAAGAAGAAATCCAAAGAAAGTCCCCGAAGAAAATGCCACGGGAGTATAACTGGAATATGCCAGAATTACTTCAGATACCGGAAGAAGAGTTGGTAAAGATAGCAGTTGATTGTTACACAAAAAATTATTCGTATCAAGAAAGATGATTGTTTTGATACAAAGGAAGAATTGAAGATAGCTTTGTATACGAAATGTGTGGAAGATGGCTATCAACTAAAAGTTAACAAATCAAGCAAAAATCGTTTCGAAACAAGGTTTATGATTGACAAAAACTGTATGTGGCGTATGATTGCAAAGAGGATAAAAGATTGCGAAATGTTTCAAGTTAGGACTTTATTGATAAATACATGTTCAAGAACCCAAGTTTTTCCTCACCATAAACAGGCAAACAAAAAGGTGTTGGGTGGTTTCTGGCTGAGTTAATGTTTTTGAATGGTAGGGTATATCGGGGACATGAAATTATGACTGACATGAATGCTCGGTTCAAGATTAGTATCTATATTCTCAAGCTTGGAGAGCCAAATGTTATGCCTTGGAATTGTTGAGGGGGTCGCCAGAAGCATCGTTTGCCCAACTTCCGGCTTGTCACAATTTAAAGCTGAAAAAACCTGGGTCGGTAACTCATATCAAAACAAATAGAGATGGACGCTTTGAGTTGTTGTTTATCGCCATTGGTGTTGCGGTAGTAAATCAATATAATTTTGTTGACTCATTTTTGTAGTTACATGCATTTCACATTTAAATGATTATATTTCTTGTGTATATGATTTTGTAGATTCATTCGTATTAATTACATGCGCCCAGTTATTATAGTTGACGGAGCACATTTAAAAGGTCGATACCTTGAGTAAACTTATTAGCAGTAGCCATGGATGCTAACAATGGGATACTGCCAATAGCTTACGGGGTTGGCAAATCTGAAACCTCTGATTCATGGACATGGTTTATGGGGCATCTTAGGGATTGCATAGGTCCTATAGCAATCTGACAATCATATCCGATAGGGCAAACTCAATTGACAACGCTGTTAGAAGGTGTTTCTCAGATGTTTTTCAGGACTTTGTGGTGTTCATTTGTATAGAAATCTAAAACCAAGGTTGCTGGTATAAAAAATCACAAATGGACATACTGGAAGGCTGTAAAAGCTTATCGGAAGTGGATTTTAATAAGCATATAAACTGTTTAAGACGTGTTTGCCTCAGTGTGCTCAAACACTAGAAGATGTCGGGTTTGAAAGATGGTCAATAGTACATCAACTTGGAGCAAGATATGGTTTCATGACGTCTAATAGTGCAGAATCAATCAACTCTCTAAGTCGTCATTCCCAGAAATTACCCATTACTATGTTAATGGAGTTTTTTCAAGCCTCTATTCAACAGTGGTACTACAAGAAAAGAAACCATGCTGGTATATTTCTTTAAATTCGTAACTTATCATATATTTTACTAAGTATTATTATTTAAATTTACAGGAACTGGAACATCGTGTTACACCATGGATAGAAAAAAAGATAACGAAACGTGGTGAAGTCAACGTCATGGAGAGTTGAACCATGTTCAAACACTTGTTTGAAGTACTGGATAATAACTTAAATGGGCTTGTCGATCTAAATGCAAGACGTGTAGTTGTATGAAATGGCAAACATCTGGTTATCCGTGTGGCCATGTTATAAAAGTTTCTCTTCATCTAAACCAAGATGATTCAAGCGCATACGCTATGGATTGCTACACTACAGAAGTATATCGACAACTTATGGCGAGATTGTCTACCCTATTCCACATCCTTCTGAGTGGGACATACCAGATGACTTACAAACAATTTTGCCACCAGCCATGGACAGAAGGCTACATGGCCGACCAAAAAGTCACGATCGTTATATCTAAGGGTGAAGAAGAAGAGATCGACATGTAGTCGGTGCAAGGAAAGTGGTCATACAAGGTGACATGTGGATCACCAGTGCCATCATAATCATCTTTTCCTCTACCAAAATATCGATCCTCATCAAAATCCCAATCACAACCGGCTTCACCTTTTGGGACTGTTAACTTAGGTGATTTTTTAAATGCAAACGTTGTATTATGGTATATTATGTGTGAACTTTTAACATTTTCAGTTAGGCATGTATAGTTAGTTTCACTTCATTGACATTCATTTGACTCATCGCAACGCGAATATGACTATCGCAACACGAAAATGACTATCGCAATGCGGAATTGACTATCGCAACGCGGAAATGACTATCGCAACGAGAGAATCGCAATGCGAAATGAAAATTGCAATGCAAATAAAAATCGTAACGAGTGAATCGCAATGCGAAAATGAAAATCGCAACGCGAAATTAGTTTCGCGTTGCGATTTCATTTTCGCATTGCGATTCACTCGTTGCGATTTTCATTTCGCATTGGATTCTCTCGTTGCGATAGTCATTTCCGCGTTGCGATAGTCTGTTTTGCATTCAACATAATGCAGATTGAAATCAACAAATCAACTATTACATTCAATCAATTAAACAAGCACAAATATTATGTCACATCAATTAAACAAATCAACATTTACAAAAATCTTTTACAAATCAATTAAACAATCAAAAAATAATAATGAAATCAACTTTTGCACCCATACATCCATTTCACGCAGCTCACTTCAGGATTAACCTGCAGAAACCAACATTGAATCAACAACACTTTATACATCTAAAACCTACAAACATCAAATTATTGAATTCTAGCTACTTAACCAAACATTTTCAAACAAAAAGAGTAAATATGTTTAACAAACTTGCATTTGACTTACAAATTGTTTATGACACTTTATAACGCGGATGCAGGTAGGCAGCGTCTCGCATATATCGCTCTAGCCATAAAATACCGAAACCACAATTCTACTGCACCTCTATCTCTATCGGTGGAGGTAGAAAATGTGTACTTCTGTATCAAACGCTCCAACATGCATACGAAAGGACCACAATCCCCTGGCTTCCTTCGTTTGTTGTGGCGCGGTCTCTCTTGATAACTGTAACATTGAACTTCTTTGGCTTCTGTTTCCAGACTTAGTCCAATAATCAATTGCATCCAAGAATTTAGCCAAATGAGAGCTCCATCCCTTAATCATATCTCTCAAATCAGACAATGATATGTAATTTATCATGCTGTCATATACTATTGTCTTTAGGGATGGGAGCTGAAGCTCGCGAGAAGCCAATGAGTACGGTCCCAAAACAGGGATAAACACCTGCATCGAAATGTAATAATTCAAATTGCGCACTTATTTATGAACACCTTTAAAATATTTAAACAAATATACTAACCTTATCGACCTCCCACCATGCGGATAAAGTTTAGCTTGTCCATTAGCCAACACATATGATTTCTGTCGTTGATTCTTTAAGGAACTACGTGAAAAGACGTCGGCATAATTGTATATCGCGTTTTTTTTAATATTTTTCTTCAATTTCCTTACAATTAGAAGACGTGTCACCTATGCATCAATATGCTGTTTTACAAAAAAAGACATATATTAGTGAATTACATAAATTTTAAAAAAAAAATTAATCAAACTGAAATATAAGAAATATAAGACTTACCCCCCATCGAAATAGTCGTTGTCTTCAACACCTAATAATACACCCACCAAGACCGTTCAATCAAAAATGCATATCATCGTTGAGTTTGTATATTTCAGCGTAACACCCTTGGCTCAGCTCATGTAGATAAAAATCAACTGCGGTCTTAGCCCAAAGGGTATTATCCAGAATTATTTGGTAGTTGTTTCCTCTCCACTTCATCTGCCAGAATGGTACTGGCCGGTAACTTATACGAAAGCCAACAGTCATCCATCATGTCTGGCACGTGAGGGGGCTTCTCAATAATTGATATATTACGCCGTGTGAATCGGGCTCTAAAATGTTGGAGGGACCTCTTCAACGATGACAGTGGCCTCTTGAACGGTGGGAGGGGACTCTTGAGGGATGATAGGGGCCTCTTGAACGATAAGGAGGCCTCTTGAACGATGACAGGTGAGTCGGGCTTTTTCTTACGGATTCTTCGCACTATTGGGGTGAACGGAGACGTAATGGCACGTGCACCCCGTCTGATGCGTGAACTCCTCTTGTAAGAAAAACCCGACGTAGAGCATCCACCTTAGCGGGCCGCCGCTAAAAATACATTAATACATAAATCAATAAATAAACAAACATGATATTAAACGTGAGAACAAAAAAAATATATTTCAAACTTGCACGTATTCACCCAAGTCATTATATCATGTTCACAAAATGCATCAGATAACATTTCAGAAGTAAACACTTATATAAACATTTAAAAGGAACATATAGGTTTAGTGCAGGTTCAATGACAACATAAAGAGTAGTAGTTTATTCTTTAAACTTAAATTTTCAACACTGTGAATTTAGTATTTGTCTTTTGGTGAAGTAATGCAATTCATTCAAGTTTCAATTTGCAGAAGAAGAATAGAATCTGAAACTTAAAATAAATGACTATCGAAAATGACTATGCAATGCAAATTTGACTATCGCAACGAGAGAATGCAATGCGAAATGAAAATCGCAACGCGACTATAGTTCGCGTTGCGATTTTGTCGTTGCGATTTTGGTTTCGCGTTGCGATTTCTCATTGCGATTCATTTCACGTTTCGATAGTCATTTTTCACGTTGCGATTTTAAGTTTCGTGTTGCGAAGTAAACTATTTCTTCTTCTGCAAATTGAAACTTGAATGGATGCATTACTTCAACCAAAAGACAAAACAAAGACAAATATAACTTCAGAGTATTAAAGAATACACAGTTTAATAGAATTGGCAGCAACCAAACAAATTTACTTTCAACCAAAAGACAAAACAAAGACAAATACTAACTTCACAGTGTTAAAGAATACACAGTTAGCAGAATTGGTAGCAACTGAACAATTTACTTTCAACCAAAAGACAAAACAAAGACAAATACTAATTCACAGTGTTAAAGAATACACAGTTTAGCAGAATTGGCAGCAAACCGATAAATTTACTTCAACCAAAAGACCAAATACTAACTTCACAGTGTTAAAGAATAAACAGTTTTATCAGTATGACAGCAACCAAATAAATTTACTAAGCAATCTAAGTGAAATGATTAATCTAAGTGAAATTACGAGTAAATTATCATCAAGTTAAATATGGGAAAATCTAAACTTACTCATTGCGTAGAGTATGAACCTCATCTACAACGATACTACCATCTCACGTAGAGCGGTAACCCTCACCACGTAAAGTAGACACCTCCACCCATGCACCATCGTTATCGCGTAGGAGTACCGATCTCCTCACGCAAGGCATTGACCTCATCACGTAACCTCCCTTGACTATCCGTGGAGGTGGAGAACAGGGAGATAGAAGTCGTGGAATTTACCGGTTGTCTATCATGAGGGTGATGGTGAGAAGAGGCTCGATGATGTGACGGGATAGGCGATGGCTCTCGTTGTAGAGGTGTATAGTCGGGTCGATCAGGGTGATGGCTCTGGGTGAGGTGATGGCTCTCGATGTGGAGGAAGTGGAGGCTGCTCATCATTCATGCCATCAAAAAAAACGCTGACTACAGCCTCCGGGGTGTCAGCTCTGTAATGGAGTTGGCTCCTAAAAATATAAAAACTCAAACAAAGTTAAACATCTACTATTAATAACTTGTTATATATGATAGTATTTGTGTTAACTTACGTATTTATTGTCGCATATGGTATTAAGTCTTCCCATCCAACAGACGTTTCCTCTTCCAGGAAATAGCCCTAGGAATATCATTTGAAGTTTTTAATGCATATGTCCGCATGCTGGGGAAAGCCTCGAATATCCAAATATACAAACAATAATAACAAACATTAGTAATTGTTAAAATAATTATAATTTTGAAAACATTATATAGAAATTCTTACCTTAAAGGCCCAAACAAAGCCTGACAAAGTGTATTTCGACCCATCGCCACGCAAACTTTACGGTCATCAAAGGCAGACGACAACTTAGCCAGGTAGCTTTCCATATATACGAACCCCACGGAAACGGATTCCAGCATTTAGGTCCTTACCAATAATATTAGCTCCTGAGGAATAGGTTGTCTGGCCTCTCTGCCTAAAAAGTCGGCATACAAAAGTACTAGAAGGCATACTCGGACAACATCGACGTCATTCATCCGAGTAAACCATCTTTCTTATTAAACAATTTCTTCAGGTCGTCGACGTATAAGTTCGGCTTCTCTATTACTCATCGGAAAAACCCGGGATAACCATGATGGGCGGGTGATATGACGAGTGTACCGCCTATATCATCGTGTCCAAATCGTAGACCAGTGATTAAGCGAACTCCTTCGCCCAAAACAAGTATACGCGGTGGGTGGAAAATGAAACCATATCTCTTCCTCACCCGTGGTATACTGTCGGTAGATCGCTAGTCATGGTCTGAAGCCACAAATGGGTCAAATTAGCATCTCCACCCGGATGCTGTACTCTCAGCCATGGCCCGAAGCAGGTTTCCTCAAATAATTTTCTTTGTGCAGGTGAAAGCTTCGAAGCAATTGTAGTGCTAGGCTAACTTTATCCTTAATGGTCAATGAAGCCGAAAAAATTTCTACCAGGTGAAAGCTTCGAAGCAATTGTAGTGGCTAGGCTAACTTTATTCCTTAATGTCAATGAAGCCGAAAAAAATTTCTACAAAAACAATAACATACCAAGTTAGATATACCAAAAACTACACTGTGAAGATATACAAAAACCAATAAACATAAAGAGTAGTAGTTTATTCTTGAAACTAAAATTTGCAACACTGTTTGTCTTTTGGTTGAAATGAAAATCTCAACGAGAGAATGACTATCGCAATGCGGAAATGACTATCGCAACGAGAGAATCGCAACGAGAGAATCGTAACGCGAAATTAAAATCGCAACGCGAAATGAAAATCGCAATGCGATTTTGGTTTCGCGTTACGATTATCTCGTTGCGATTTTCATTTTGCGATTCTCTCGTTGCGATTTTCATTTTTATGTTGCGATTTTAAGTTTAGAAACTATTCTTCTTCTGCAAATTGAAACTTTAATGGATTGCATTACTTCAACCAAAAGACAAAACAAAGACAAATACTAACTTCACAGGGTTAAAGACTAAACAGTTTAGCAGTATTGACAGCAATCGAATGAATTTAATAAGAAATCTAAGTGAAATGGTTAATCTATTATTGAAATTACCAGTAAACTTATCATCAATTTCAATATGAAAAACCTAAAATAATGCAAAATTTTCAAAATAAAAATAATTAAAAAAACTAACCCTCGGAGGTTGATTTTCCATTTCTGAATGATTGTGAGGGATTTCTGACCGTGAATGGTTGTGAGGGATTTCGCTGGAGATGGGGACGGAAATCTTCGGAGATGGGGACGAATTTCGCCGTAGAGAGTGAGAGATTGAGATGGGACTGAGTTGTGATTTTAGGTTTTAGGTTATGAGTTGCGATTACGGGATATACTGTGGACGGTTCAGTGTTCCGATAATTAATATTCGTGTTTAGAATTTGAAAATAAAATACGCGTAGCGATTCTAATGGCGCTTTAAAAATCGCGTTGCGATTTACGGATACGCGTTGTGATTTTACGTATTGTCGTTGCGATTTACGGATACGCATTGCGATTTACGTATTCTCGTTGCGATTTACAGATACGCGTTGCGATTTACGTATTCTCGTTGCGATTTACGGATACGCGTTGCGATTTTACGTATTGTCGTTGCGATTTACGGATACGCGTTGCGATTTTACGGATACTCGTTGCGATAGTCAGAATCGTATTGCGATTTATATGTTCCGCGTTGCGATTTTCATATTCGCTTTGCGATTCTGGAAAATCTCAATGCGAATTTGTACTATCGCATTGCGATTCTTCATAATTACGTTGCGATTCTGGGAACTGATTTGCGATTCTGGAGATCGCGTTGCGATTTTTATTTCGCATTGCGATTTTGTTGGTCATTTTGGCAAATCCAAAAAAAGTTGGTTAAAATCGTATATTATAAGAAATTTTTGATCACTGAGGTTATTTTCTCATCTCTTAATACAAAGTAACCTTTTGCTTTATTTGGTTGACATGAATGACGCCAATTCGATTCTATGGGCTCCGCCACAGAAAGCATGGGTCGTCGCCAGGCAATGGGCTTATCTCAACGTTCGTTAGCAGTCGTACTTAAAAGCTTCTAGATAATCAAACCTTCCACTTGTTCAGTAACTTGACGATGGAGTTTAAGGGTCAATTTAAAATTCTAAAAAATTTAGATGTTTAAATTAAAATTTTTGAAAGATTCAGTTTATATTTTTTTAAATGAGGTATAACTATTTTTTTTTTAAAATTTGAGATGGTTAATGAGAGTTTTTTAAAAAATTATGGGAGATATTTAATTAAGAATATTAAATTTTAAAAATTAATATGAATTTTTAAAAATTTTGTAGCAACCAAATTAAATTTTAAATTTTTAAAGATCTAAACTATATTTTTAAAAATTTAGAGTGCCATGACCCTCACTAGTTTATGTTATCTTCCGTCGCTCACTTCTTCTGTCGCTCACTTTTTCCCTATTTTTTATATATTTTAATGGATTTAGGGTTAAGCAGTCAAAATATTTCAACCCCCTTAATTATATATTGTAATATTTCCAAAAGAGGTATAAACCAACTTATATTAGTGATTAAATGAATCATTGTTAATCCTAAAGGTTATAAGCTCGAGCACCAATGACTGCAAGAGTGATTGAGCATTCATTGTCAAATGATTAAGATTACTTAGAACATATACTATTTTTTAATCACATTTAGCTTAATAAAAAAATAGGGTTAACTACTTCAAATATCACTCACCTTTAAGTGCGGGCTCGTTTATGTCACTGACGTATCAATTTTGCCAATTTTAATACTGACATTTATGTTTAGCTGCAATTATGCCACTCTGTCGTTAATTAATTAACGGAGCGATGGCATAGCTTCCTCATCAAAACGACGTTGTTTTGTTGATGAAAAAAATGTTTTTCATAGGATTCAAACCATAGACCTTTAGAATCCATAGATAAATATCCAACCACCAAGCTAACATAAGAACTTGTTTTAACCTTAACAAAACTATTATAAATGTTAAATAACAGTTTGAATTTTTTTAGCTGACAACACATAAATATGCCCTGAAATGATTGTGTTCATTTTAAGACCAACAAAATAAAGCTGGCAAATACTTGGTCAGTATCATAAGCTTTTCTTTTCCCCTATAAAAACACTTTAAATCTCTGCAATCCGAAGCACACAACATCTTCAATAGCTTCTCTCACTTTTGTAATTTTCAACAGTGTTTTTCTTTAGTTTGAGTTAGCCGGGAAAAATGGAGGGAAGAAAAATGGACATTGCCTACATTATGATTGTTGTTGTATTGGCCAATGGAGCCATACTTTGAGGGAAGACAGGGTGCGATCGCACCGTCGCCGATAGAATGTGCGGGTGTGGCTCAGGGTGTTCCTACTGCTGTTGCACTAGCTGCCTTGGCTTCTATGGATGTATGCTTCTTTTGAAGTTCATTCCTTTTTGTTTATTTCTCTTCTAATTCCTTGGTGAATATTGTTTTTTTGGCTTTTGATTCCATTTCTGGTTTTTGCTTCTGTTGGTTAATTACTTTAAAGGCTGCATGGTTCTATTTGTTAATTACTTTAAAGGCTGCATGGTTCTGTTTGTTTACCTTCTTTCTTACTACAAATAGATGCTTAGAATTAGATCCACGGTACTAAACCATTGAAATCATAAACTCCAAAGGTCCATAAAACAATAGCTTACAAGTCACTGAATAATGGGTTTAATTTTTTGTATTCATAAAAACTAAAAATTCAAAATGTTATTTAATATTTATAATAGTTTTGTTAAGGTTGTAACAAGTTCTAAAGTTAGCTTGTGTGTAACACCCCCAACCCGTATCCAACCCAAATACGAGTCTGAGGTGTCACATTGACTTTTCAAACTTGACACTTAAAGAAAACTGGGAAATTTAAAACTTTCATTAAAATAAAAGCGATTTATTTACATGGATTGACCAAAACAACCAAAATCAACCAGAGCATTCATAACTGACACTTTACTTACATGCCAACATACTATACACGACAAAATACATACTTTATTAGTTACTCCTGATCTGATCCGCTAGCAGGGCTGCTGTTCTTGCCACCATATTTCCGCTCTTCCTAATTCTTGGTACCTACGTGTAAATCACTTACACGCTAAGTCACAGACTTAGTGAGACATAACATAAATGTATAACCATGAATTTATGAACATGCATTCTTACCATGAATCGGGACATTTCAATGTTCATGTATCTATTACACTATAACATATATGATGATAACATGTACATATAACACATACATTCTCATGCCAATTTCACTTTAATTTATCTTTGGATTGCCCATGTAAATTATTGAGAACAAAGGTATGTGAGTACATAGAGGTTGTGCACTATGTTGTCACCACAGCTCGTATAATTCCCTCAAGGGGCACTGAATATTTGTCCCGAAGGACCACTGATAATCCCTCGACTCTTGGCATGCCAATTATACCTATAGCTCTCGTATCATATAACATGGGCTTAAATATGAATACATTTTTTTCATTTCATATCTCTTTCATCACTTTTCATATAAACACATATGATCATTTCCATTAATCCACATACCTGAATTATTTCTCTTGTAATGGCATTGGTTCACATAAGATCATATTGAAGCATAATGAATTATGCATGAAATCACTATAGAAATAATATGTATGCATGTACATGAATATGAAATCATAATTCAACTATCAGAGATAGACTTATCACAAGTCTTATCTCTATACACTTTAACTATAAAATGCACTCACCTTGGCCTTGCTTGTTTTGACTTGATCCTAATCCTTTGTTTGTTCCGGAACGAAATTATGTTCTATATCTACATAGTAATACATTGATACTAATCAGTATATTAATTAATATATTCTAAACTATCACTCCTTAGGCTAGAAAGAAAGTTATTTCCAACTTCTAATGATGGTATGCATCGATGCACTACACCATGTAATGATGCATCCCTTGACAGGTGTATCGATGCACTACCTATGCATCGGTACATAAATCTCATTCGATGTTTGTATTTTAAACGGGTGCATCGATGCACTCCTTATGCATCGATGCACTCCTTATGCATCGATGCACTCCTTATACATCGACATTAATGATATTCGATGTTCATTATTTAAGAGTGTATCAGTACACATTGAATGTGCATCGATGCACACAACCCAGAAATTGCATTTTAAGCCCAAAAATCATCAATTTTCACTCAATTCCTCTATTTTAAACCCCTATCATATCATTAAACCCAACCATCATTACTTAAACCAACTTATCCATGAAAATCATCTTTAAGCTCAAAATCATATCCTTCATATAAAATTCAATAATCATATACACTTCTAACACTTCATATTCCTTGATTAAGTCGATGACAAGTCAAATTCAACCTCAAATTTCAAATATGAACTCTATTTCAAAATTCCCTTCAAGAACTCATAATCTTTAATTCTTCCTACACCCTTCATCTTGTTGTTTTACAACAACCTAAGCTTTCCTTAAGCTTAATTAGCATCTAAGGAGCAAAACCAAACTTAAATTTCAATTAACAAACAACTTATAAGAAATCTCACCTTGCTATGAGTTTTCACGTTGGGAGGAAAGAAGATAAGAAGAGAATTCTGGAAGCTTATGTTTTTCTTTCTTTTTCCACGTGTAGCTAAAATAAATATATATATTCTTTAATTATTTCCCATGTAAATGACCATTTTACCCTTCTATTCCTTCTTCATTGTATTTAACCCTATACCAATCACAATACTATTCAATTATTATGCTTTAGTCACCAAATTTTGAAGTTTTATAATTTAGTCACTAACCCGGTATTGAGGCTGTTACAAATCTCCCCCTTAAGAAAATTCATCCTCGAATTTTCATTATGCAAAGAGATGGGGGTACTGAATCCTCATGTCTTCTTCACGTTCCCATGTTGCTTCCTCTATCTTGTGATTCACCATAATACTTTAACTAATGGAATGGTCTTGTTTCTTAGTTGCCTAACCTCGTAAGCTAAGATTTTAATCGGTTCCTCTTCATAAGTCAAATCCGATTGGACCTCAACCTCTTCTGAAGTCACGATATGGGAAGGATCAGATCAATACTTCCGAAGCATTGAGACATGAAAAACATGTGAATTTTCTCCATTTCAAGTGGCACGTCAGTTGATATGCTACTGGTCCAACTCTCTTTACAATCTCATAAGGTCCAATGAACCGAGGACTCAATTTCCTCTTCGACCAAACCTCAAAACCTTCTTCCAAGGAGACACTTTAAGAAATATTTTATCTCCAATTTGATATTCGATCTCTTTTCTCTTTAGATCTGCGTATGATTTTTGTCTATCAGCTGCTGCTTTAAGATTACTTTGAATTACTTGAAACTTTTCTTCCACTTCTTTAATCAACTCCGGACCAATAATTTCTTTTTCTTTAAGTTCAAACCAATTTAGAGGCGTACGACATCTTCTTCCATAAAGAGGTTCATAAGGAGCCATTTTGATGCTTGATTGATAACTATTGGTGTACGCAAATTCAGCAAGTGGAAAGTACCTTTCCCATGATCCTTTGAACTCGATAACACAAGCTCTCAACATATCCTCCAAATTTTAATTGTTCTATCAGATTGCCCATTGGTTTGTGGATGAAACGTTGTACTAAAGTTTAACCGAGTTCCCAACGCTCCATGTAATGATTTCCAAAATCGTGAAGTAAATTTAGGATCTCGATCTGACACAATAGAAAAAGGTACACCATGTAGACGTATAATCTCTTTGATATATAACTCAGCATACTTATCCATGGAAAAGTCAACTCGTACTGGAATAAAATGAGCTGACTTAGTCAATCTGTCTACAATAACCCATATCGAATCTCTTTTATTCGAAGTCAAAGGCAACCCCGTTACAAAATCCATTATTACATTCTCCCATTTCCACTAAGGAATAGACATAGGTTGCAACAGTCCTGATGGAACTTGATGTTTAGCTTTAACTTGCTGACACGTCAAACATTTGGATACAAATTTCGTAATGTCTCTCTTCATTCCAGGCCACCAATATCGACTCTTGAGATCCATATACATTTTGTTTCCTCCCGGATGCATAGTCAATGGACTGCAATGAGCTTCCGTTAACAAGTCTTTCTTTAATTCATTATCATCTGGATAATATAAGTTTCCAGCAGCTTTCACTTCATAATTTGTAACCTCTTCATTTTTTATTTGTTGTGGCTTCTTTGAACACTTTTCATCTCTAGCTTGCAATTCTTTAATTCGGTCTAGCCATGATGGCTTGAGAGTCAATTCCGCACATATGGCGCCATCTCCTCTTAATGATAGTCTGGCATCCAAAGCTCTTAAGGCTACAAATGTTTTTCGACTTAAGGCATCTGCTACCACATTCGCTTTCCCCGGATGAAAATCGATCACTACATCATAATCCTTTAAGAATTCCACCCATCTTCTATGTCTTAAATTCAATTCTTTCTGAGTCATCAAATACTTTAAACTCTTATGGTGATTATACAAGTAGCATCGTTCGCCATACAAGTAGTGACGCCAGATCTTAAGAGCAAACACTATTACAGCCATTTCTAGATCGTGCGTTGGATAATTCTTCTCGTGCGGTTTTAGTTTCCTCGATGCATACGCTACCACTTTGCCTTCTTGCATTAGAACGCATCCCAATCCGTTATGAGACGCATCACTGTATACTACAAAGTTCTTGTCAGACTCGGGTTGAATCAACACTGGAGCTTCTGTTAAAACCTTTTTCAGCCTTTCCAAACTTTCTTGACACTCTAGAGTCCATACAAATTTTACCTATTTCCTCAATAATTTAGTTAGGGGTAATGCTATTATCGAAAAGTTTTTAACAAACCTTCGGTAATAACCAGCTAACCCCAGAAAACTCCGGACTTCTGACATATTCTTTAGAAATTCCCACTCTAAAATGGCTTTAATCTTTTGAGGATCCACTCGAATTCCTTCAGCAGAAATCACATGTCCAAGGAATGTCACTTCCTTCAACCAAAATTCATATTTGGAGAGCTTGGCATAAATATTCTTTTCTCTCAAAGTCTGTAGAACTGTCTTCAAATATGAACTATGCTCTTCTTCCGACTTCGAATACACTAATATATCGTCAATGAATACCACAACAAACTGATCCAAATAAGGTTGAAATATTCGGTTCATAAGATCTATGAAAGCAGCCGGGGTATTCGTAACTCCAAACGGAATCACAATAAACTCATAATGACCATACCTCGTTCTGAATGCCGTCTTTGGAATATCTTTATCTTGAATCTTCAATTGATCATAACCAGAAAGTAAATCAATCTTTGAAAACACTGAAGCTCCCTTTAACTGATCAAATAAATCATCAATTCGGGGGAGTGAATACTTGTTCTTGTTGGTCACTTTATTGAATTGCCTATAATCAATGCAAAGACGCATGGATCCTTCATTCTTTTTGACGAACAAAACTGGAGCTCCCCATGGTGAAACACTCGGTCTAATAAACCCTTTGTCCAATAATTCTTGTAATTGGATCTTTAATTCTTGTAACTCTTTTGGGGCCATTCTGTATGGTGACATGGCAATAGGTACAGTTCCCAGCATTACTTCAATCTGAAATTCTACCTCTCTGTCTGGTGGCAAACCCGGTAACTCTGCAAAAAAAATGTCAGAAAACTCTCTGACTATAGGAATTTTTTCTATCCCCTTCTCTTTTGCTCTCACATCCACACACTTGCAATAAAACCTTGACATCCCTGTAGCAATAACTTCTTTGCCGACATCACTAATATTAAATTAGCCAATAGATTCCATCATTCACTAAATACAATAACCTCTATACCTTCTGAACTTCTCAACGTTACTCTTTTCAGTCTACAGTCAACATTAACATAGTAATGATATAACCAATCCATTCCCAGTATCATCGAATTCGTCAAAAGGTAATTCCATCAGATTAGCAGGGAATTCAATTCTCTGAATCCGTATGGGACACCCGCGACACACCATATTGACTCGAGCACTGCGTCCTAATGGATTAGTCACTATTACCTCATTGCTAGTATATTCTAACAGAATATTCAATTCTTTCACCAACTTACTACAAATGTACGAATATGTGAACCCCGTATCAATCAATACAAACACATTCTTATCATACAACTGAAAAATACATGCTATGATTTTTGAGTCATCTCTATCCTCGCTAGTCTTGATATTATACACCCGAGCTGTGGAACGTATCTCTAGCGGAGTCGAGGATTCTGACTGACTTCTTCCTCTACCTCTACCTATTCCTCTCTGTGTAGCCGAGGTAAACTCTCTAGCTGAGCAGATTCACCCGCTAACATGGGACAATCCCGAACAAAATGTCCAGTGTCTCCACATTTAAAACAGGCTCCAGAAATCATCTTGCATATCCCCGAATGGTTCTTCCACAATGTAGACATTGTCGGACTTGGCTCGGGTTAGATCTCCCGGCTCCAGATCCCATTGATTGTATCTGTTGACCCCTCATCTGATTTGATCCCCTTGCAGAGGATGCAACTGACTCTGATCTCGCTTGGGGTCGAGGACCATCATCTCTGCCCCTTTTTGATGGTGCCGAACTTGATGATGCACATGTTCTTTTTTATGTCTGAGCTCGCGAATCTCCGAACCTTTCATTCTGAGCTCTTTCTAGAGCTTTAGCACGGTTCACCACTTCTTGAAATGAGGATAGATTAACAATTAGCATTTCCTTCAGTCTTGGACGTAAACCTTCTACGAACCAATCACAAACATCCTTTTCTGTAGGAATTAACTCAGCAGCGAAGCGGCTTAACTTGTTGAATTCACATTCGTACTCATACATTGTACGATTCCATTGCTTCAAGTTCATGAACTCTTGCTTCATTTGTCGAATGAATTGATCTCCAATGTATTTATGCTTGAACTCTTCTAAGAACAAAGACCAAGTTACTTGATCACCAGGCATTCTCAATGTAACATTGGTCCACCAAATTCTTTCTTGCCCTCGGAGTAAGAGACTATTCCCTCCAACTTTTCTGGATCGGAACAATGAAGTCCCCCTAGCATGATTTTTACATCATTAAGCCAAAGGTCCGCAGCAACAGGACCTTCTTCGGCTTCACCTCTAAACTCCGGTGCTCCTAAACCCTTCAACTCCTTTGCAACATTCATTCTTGGAGTTGAAGTTACAGAAGGCTGAAAACGCGCCAATACCGCGTCCAGTGTTCTGAAGAACACATATTGATCATTTACATGCACTCCAGAGGGTGCCTGATCTTCACTCTGCTTGGCCAGGGTAGGTGAATTACTGCTTTCAGCGGGCCTATCATCTCCCGCTTCACTTTTAGAGCTACCATATCCGGACATCTATAAAACATACCCATACCATTCTATCAACAAAACAACATACTTACTATTATATCAGATCAGAAGTTTTCACTATTCTGTTGGCATGTATACTTTATAGGACACTCTAGACTTCGGTTTATGCCGAGAATCGACTAAACCGTAGCTCTGATACCATTAAATGTAACACCCACAACCCGTATCTGACCCGAATACGAGTCTGAGGTGTCACATTGACTTTTCAAACTTTGACACTTAAAGAAAACAGGGAAATTTAAAACTTTCATTAAAATAAAAGCGATTTATTTACATGGATTGACCAAAACAACCAAAACGATCAGAGCATTCATAACGACACTTTACTATATGCCAACTACCAGAATTAGGACATTTTAATGTTCATGTATCGATTACACTATAACATATATGATGATAACATGTACATATAACACATACATTCTCATGTCAATTTCACTTTAATTTACCTTTAGATTGCCCATGTAAATTATTGAGAACAAAGGTATGTGAGTACATAGAGGTTGTGCACTATGCTGTCACCACAGCTCGTATAATTCCCTCAAGGGCACTGAATATTTGTCCCGAAAGACACTATGTCCGAAGGACCACTAATTTCCGAAGAACCACTTATCCAAAGGACCACTGATAATCCTCGGGCATGCCAATTATACATATAGCTCTCATATCATATAACATGGCTTAAATATGAATACATTTTTTTTATTTCATATCTCTTTCATCACTTTTCATATAAACACATATAATCATTTTCATTATTCCACATACATGAATTATTTCTCTTCTAATGGCATTGGTTCACATAATATCATATTGAAGCATAATGAATTATGCATGAAATCACTATAGAAATAATACATATATGCATGTACATGAATATGAAATCATGAAATCTATCAGAGATAGACTTATCACAAGTCTTATCTCTATACACTTTAACATAAAATGCATTACCTTGGCCTTGCTGTTTCGACTTGATCCTAATCCTTGTTTGTTCGGAACGAAATTATGTTCTATATCTACATAGTAATACATTGATACTAATCAGTATTAATTAATATATTCTAAACTATCACTCCTTAGGCTAGAAAGAAAGTTATTTCCAACTTTTAATGATGGTATGCATCGATGCACTACACCATGTATCGATGCATCCCTTGACAGGTGTATCGATGCACTACCTATGCATCTGTGCATAAATCCCATCGATGTTTGTATTTTAAACGGGTGCATCGATGCACTCCTTATGCATCGATGCATTAATGGCATTCGATGTTCATTATTTAAGAGTGCATCGGTACACATTGAATGTGCATCGATGCACACAACCCATAAATTACATTTTAAGCCCGAAAATCATCAATTCTTCACTCAATTCCTCTATTTTAAACCCCTATCATGTCATTAAACCCAACCATCATTACTTAAACCAACTTAATCCATGAAAATCATCTTTAACCTCAAAAATATCCTTCATATATAATTCAATAATCATACCCAAATTTCAATATGTTCTAAATACACTTCTAACACTTCATATTCCTTGATTAAGTCGATGACAAGTCAAATTCAACCTCAAATTTCAAATATGAACTCTATTTCAAAATTCCCTTCAAGAACTCATAATCTTTAATTCTTCCTACACCCTTCATCTTGTTGTTTTACAACAACCTAAGCTTTCCTTAAGCTTAATTAGCATCTAAGGAGCAAAACCAAACTTAAATTTCAATTAACAAACAACTTATAAGAAATCTCACCTTTGCTATGAGTTTTCACGTTGGGAGGAAAGAAGAGAATTCTGGAAGCTTATGTTTTTCTTCCTTCTTCCACGTGTAGCTAAAATAAATATATCTATTCTTTAATTATTTCCCATGCAAATGACCATTTTAACCTTCTATTCCTTCTTCCTTGCAATTTAACCCTATACCAATTACAATACTATTCAATTATTATGCTTTAGTCACCAAATTCTAAAGTTTTATAATTTAGTCACTAACCCGGTATTGAGGCGGTTACATGGTGGTTGGGTATTTAGTTTTGAATTCTAAAAGTCTATGGTTTGAATCTCATTAAAAGCATTTTTTTCATCAACGAAACGACGTCGTTTTGAGCTTTTTGAGCATCAAAACGTTCGTCCCAAAACGACGTAGTTTTCCGTTAATGAATTAACGAAGGAGTGACATAATTGCAGGTATACATAAATGTTAGTGTTAAAATTGACAAAATTAAAACGTCAGTGACATAAACGAGCTCGCTCTTAAAGGTGGGTGGTATTTGAAGTACTTAACCCAAGAAAATATTTCCAAAAGAGATTCTGAGTGAAGTATTCTTTTAATCAATGAAATTAATTGAAATAAAACATTGATACTTTATTTTCTTCTTTTGCAATATGTTACAAAAACGAGTTCGTTTAGGGGATTTTTAATAAGGATAAAGTTTCATCTCCTATTCAATTTCAGACGCAAGCATGATTGTGGTGAGAGTAATCGATTTTTTTTTTTTAATCGTTCTAAACAAGAGAAAACTAGACCATAGATCCTCTAGTTTTTAATATGTTCAATTCAGTCCCTACATGTAGATCTAATTATTATGATTTCATATTTATTTAGGTTTGGATCAAAATCAGGGATTCATTTTTATGATTCTATGGATAAAGAGTAATCGATTTTTTTTTTTATAATCGTTCTAAACAAGAGAAAACTAGACCATAGATCCTCTAGTTTTTAATATGTTCAATTCAGTCCCTACATGTAGATCTAATTATTATGATTTCATATTTATTTATGTTTGGATCAAAATCAGGGATTCATTTTTATGATTCTATGGATAAACGTTTACATGTTTAATTTTTTAGACAATTTTTTTAGAATTTATTGATCTCTTCTTAAAGTAATTGATATTTTATTATGCTTATTTTGTTTGTTCCTCATTTGGTTGATTAATATAATCAAAAAAAAAAAATAGAAATCGTTATTGTCCACGATTAAAGGACGTGGTTATTTATTATAGAGTAAACTACATCATATACCACTGCAATTTATGAACTGTATCGTTTATACCATTAAACTTTTAATTTTGTCAATTATAGCACTGTATCGTTTATACCATTAAACTTTTAATTTTGTCAATTATAGCACTGTATCGTTTATACCATTAAACTTTTATTTTTGTCAATTATAGCACTGAATTTTGATTTTCGCTTCAATTATGCCACTGAATCGTTAAATCATTAACAATACGATGATTTGGTTGATAGCTGTCGACATAGATACCTCACAAAAACAACGTCGTTTGTATTCTACTGTTAACGATTTAACGGTCCAATGGTATAATTGAAACGAAAATCAAAGTTTAGTTCTATAATTGATAAAATTGAAAGTTCAGTGGTATAAACGATACAACACCTAAAATTCAGTGGTATATGGTATAGTTTATCCTCTATTGTATTATATCAGTGTTCTTAATGTTTGTGACATACAAAGTATGAAATGCGATATTAATTATAGAATTTTGAATGAGATATACACGATTCTATGATATGCATGTTATGAATATAATAAATATTGGAATTCTTTTACCATGAAATCTGTTATAAAGTCGTATTGAACCTAATATTATCGGATGACTATGGAAATGGTTGATGTACGCACTCATTATTTGATATTTGAAAAATTATAAATTTGTGATTTGTGAATACTTATTTGATTTATTGAGCAATTATAAAATATTTTTTTGACTTTTACATTAATAGTAAATGTCACATCATCATTATTAATGATTTAATAGTCCAATGACAAAAATATTAAAAAAAAGTTTTGTTATAAAGTTGAAATAATTTATAGTTTAGTGATCAAATTGAGATAAATCCTAAAATTTAGTGACTACTGGTATAGTTTATCCTAATTTTATTTATAAGTTTCTAGATAGTATAGCCTTGTAAAAACATCGTACTGACTTGAAAAGTGTTCATAAATTAAGATTTGGTTTCACAACTGAAAAATTAAGTGTTGAAAAATTAAAGTTTAAAATCTATTTGGTATGTTACTTAAAACTAAGCATTGAATATAATTAGAGTGTTTATTAAATATAAAATTTAAAGCATAGGATATAATTAGAGTGATCAATAAATGCAAATTTTAAAGCATAATATAGGTTTTAAAGGATTAAAATATGATGTATGTATTCTACGATAGGTATATTTTTATGTACTTATCATTTTCATACTTTTCATAGCATAATTCTATAAAATATTAATTTTAAGTTGATTGATTTTCTTTTGAAGAATTATAAAAAATGGCTAAAATCTTTAAAGAAAAAAAAAGTAAGCACTCTTGGAAAAAAAGCTAGGAAATTAGGGCAAAATTAGGCAAATAATACAGACGAATAATTAATTAGTAAAATAAGATTCCCTCAAATTTATTTTGAGATTTAGATCATTTGTTACAGTGCACGTGAAACTCGTCACGTGGAGGTGATGAATTTTATAAAATATATTAAAAAAAGAACTCGCCATATCAAATGATCAAAATTGTGTGGAACTCATTACCCCACGTGACAAGTGCTAAACCTGTCACCTTCATGTGACGAGTTTCACGTGCACGATAGGAAATGACCTAGATTTCAAAATAATTCTCAACTACCCTTAATTTCCAAAACAAAAATTCTACTTGTATTATTTGTTTGATTTTGCCGGGAGATTTGTGGCTCTCGGTAGTCTTTTAATAAATTAGTCATCTTTTGTGATTTGTTTACCGATACAATCAATATCTATTTTTTTGTTTAATTCTTTTGGTTGAGTTTTTAACATTGTCCATGTTTGGTTTTTATATGATTTAAAGTGACTAATTTCAATGCTATAGGAAAATGTCTAAATTATATATTTAGTTTACGATGATAATTGTAAACCCTTATTGTAATTTTGTATATTTTCATTTTTTAATAAGACTTGCTACTTATATTAAAAAATATATATATTAATTTTACGCTGATTGAATTTCTTTTAAAAAATTATAAAAATGGCTAAAATCTTTAAAGAAAAAAGTAAGAACGCTTGGGGAAAAAACTGGGAAATTGGTGGCATTAGAATATTTGATAAATTCAAATTCAGAAGGAAAAAAAAACAATAAAAGGACGAAGAAGAAAACAATGGGTAAGTCAAGGGG
The DNA here is from genome assembly GCF_006381635.1 of Hibiscus syriacus. Classification (NCBI taxonomy): domain Eukaryota; kingdom Viridiplantae; phylum Streptophyta; class Magnoliopsida; order Malvales; family Malvaceae; genus Hibiscus; species Hibiscus syriacus. The sequence goes on from NW_024063349.1 coordinate 2,374,637, forward strand.
TCATTAAAGTGATAACGAAAATTGAAGAGGCCAAAACGGAAAACAAAAAAAGACATAATTACAGGGGCTCCCGACCAAAAAATTCCCATGATCTAGCCCACTAGGCGACATTCGAAAAAATCGACCGTTGGGCCCGTCCTCAGACAACAACGGTTAATATTCAAAAACCTTAAACTAGATATAACTCCTCCTCTCTTTCCTTGAAAATAACAGAGCAAAACATCTGAAAAACAAAGAAAATTCTTCTCAGCGATGGGGTGTGTTTCTTCAAAACACGTCAAGAAAGAGATCAAAAGTGAAATTCTTCCCGACAATGGAGGCGACTACACTAACCATGTGGTTTCTCTCAAATCGAGCACGTACGGGGTCCTTCAACTCGACAGAGATGAAGAACTGCAGCAACAAATAGAAGAAGATGGTTTTCCAGAGATCAAGAGAGTTAAGAAATCGCCTCCTCGTGAAGAACCAGAGGTAATCAATGCCTTGGAACTCATGGAAGATCTCGATGAAGGTAGATTCGTTAAAATGAGTCCGAAATCTCATGTTTTCGTAAAGGAAAAAGGTATAAAGAAGTCCACTCAAGTTCTTGAATCAGATCGGTTCTCCATTGAAAGTGAAGAAGTATGGTGGGAAAGAGAACAAGGGAAGCCCGAAATCGATACTGGGAGTAAATAATTCCATGGATAGTTCGTGTAAAGCAGTGTTGAAGTTGAGTTATCCGGTTAAAAGCACCAGGAATGAAGGGGTTCAAGGTGGGGATTTGGGGTTTTCTTCAAGGAGGAGAGTGTTTAGCCCCTTGTTTGATCCTGAGGTTGTCGCTTTGCACGAAAAAGAGTCGTCCGGAGTAGAGGAACAAATCAAGATGATAATTTCGCCCGAACCCGAAACCCGAAAATTGAAGAAATCTCACGACTCAAAGGCCCTTCTTCAAGATTTCGAGCCAAAATGCCTTGCAGGTGGAGAAAATGCAGTTGTGGTGTACACTACAACATTGAGAGGGATTAGAAAGACCTTTGAGGAATGCAACACGGTGAGATCCATCATCGAATCCTACCATATCCAAACGTTCGAGCGCGATATATCGATGGATTCGGGGTTTAAAGAAGAGTTGAGGAAGCTAACAGGCACAAAAGAAGTGAAAGTTCCTCTAGTATTTGTTAAAGGAAGGTTGATTGGGGGAGTGGAAGAGATTGTAAAGTTAGAAGAGGAAGGGAAGCTCGAAATCTTATTCGAAGGGATCCCCATGGCGGTACCCGGATGTAAAGGTTGTGGAGGTGTGAGATTTGTGATGTGTAAACAATGCAATGGGAGCTGCAAAGTTTTAGATAAGGAACAGAAGAAGATAAGGTGTGGTGAGTGCAATGAAAACGGATTGATACAATGTCCTATTTGTTGTTGATACAGTAGAATGCGGTATTTCCATTAGATGATTGGTATTTCATCTGTTCTCAAGCTGTGCCTGTAACAATGATATCTTGAAGAACCATTTTTTTTCTTATTTGGGAAGTGGGGCTCTAAAGTGGGTTTTAGGCCTTGATTGTAAAAGATTGATTGTTTTGTTGTTTATTGAATGATATGGTTTGCCTTGATTGTGTGCTTTACACAAACCTTGCATGACACCATTTGATCCACTGTTGTTGCTGTATGCATGCATATACAAAGAGTTCGAGCTAATGACAGATTCTGAATTCCGGCACTTAGAACAAGTGCATGATATGTGACTGTGACCATAAGCATGTGCTTCACAATGACTTGTACTCGTTCAGATTAGGTTCAAGTGTGGCAAAAGTCATATGAACTCCATTAGATATCTTAGAAAGTTATTGACAAAGATAAGCTATTACAAAAACAATCATGGAATCACCTAAATTTCACTAGGAAAAAAAAAAGCATGTATAAACACATTATACATCAAGCATTAGGGTTATCATACTACATATCGTGTATCCTTACCGACTACTGAATTTGAAGGAGGGGGAATGAGTAAGCTGAAGCTGCAACGCAACATAACAGTCGCATGATTACCGTGACATCACAATCGCGTTTGTAATTTAAAAAGCATAGTTATATTTTAGTAAACAAATCACATCGTACATCCACAACATCTACAACTAAGACACTACAACCGCAACCGTGATCACAACTGTAATTTAATACACTAAGAACGATTGAAGAACCTTTTATCCTCCACGATGTTTCCCTAAAATATTTTAAAAGTCCATAAACACCTTGTCGTCTTACTTGAGTCATACGACAATTACAAAATTATACAATTTTTTATTTTATGTTTATTGAATGGATTATTTTTTTATATACATCATGTTTAAAAATTAATTTATATAATGACTATATTAGTTTCATTTGTTTTATGTGTAGAGTTTTAGGATTTAAGGTTTAGAGTTTAGGGTTTAAAGGTTGAAATTTAGGATTTAAATTATATGATTTTAGATATTAGATTTTAGTATTAAAATAGACATAGTTGTGTAAACTATATTTTACACCGGCCGTGTATCAAATAATTTCTCTTATTAAAATTGATTTTTTTTAGAAAAGAGATAATTTGGTGTTAATGAGTGTATTATATTCTCTATAAGCTTACAAGTATGATAGCTTATAAGAAAATATGATGAATAAATTAACTTAATTTTTAGTATTAACCTAATCCAAGTTAAACTCCTTCAACATTTACACTTTTCCCGGTTGAATATTAAGTAAACGTCAAAGCATCCAAACTATAAAAGCCTCATTTGGAAGAACTTAACATTTCTTGCCGCCAACGATTCTCAAAGAAGAAGCCATTCCGTGACAAAGTCTGGTTCAGTTGGAATCAAGGGAATCAAAAGGGAGCCGCAGAAAAAGGAAGAGGCCTGCTTCCCTTGGAAATATCAATGCATTCAACAAAAAGGATCACCTGGATCAAGCGTTAAGGTTCTGTGAAATAGTTAAGGAGGAAACCAGTTTCGAAGATTATCTGATGTTGCTGCGATGCCTTCACGATTACGGCACAGGAAATATAACAATGGTTGATCTGAAGATGAAGATAGCCGATCACTTCCCAAGTTTCATGGATGATTTTGATTGTGTTTTGGAGCTCTATCATGGGAAGATGAATGACGTGGGGAAGAAGAAAGAAGAAGAGATTGATGATGGGAAGATGGATGACGTGCGGAAGAAGAAAGCGGATGAAGAGATTGATGATAGGATATTGACAGAAAGCTATCAGGTTCTTCCGGAAGAAATTGCAAGACTTAGTTGCAAGGGTGCCACTGAACTTGAAAAACAAGTTCTCAACCGTACTTGCTTTTGTAAGGGATCGTACTTCACGGCGCCCGCTGAAAAGAGTATAACTGTATAAGCCCTGCTGAAAAGGAGTTGAACAAAAGAGAAGACAAGTTGTTCATCATGGATATGTGGAAGGCATAGATGCGTTCCACCAGGGAGAATGCAACAAAGCTGGATAGAGCTATAAGGGATGGGGTAATCCAGAATCCGACGGTGATGGATGTGAACAGCTTTTTTCCGGAATACAATTTCAGTTTCATAGCCAAACTGTATGGGAAAGTAGGGTGATCAATGGTGGATCAACTGCGTGATAAGCCTCAAACATTTCTTCCAGTCCTTATCAGGAGGTTGGAGAAGATGGAAATTGAAATCCTTCCACATTGGACTTTACATTACTTAGGGTTTGTCTAATGCTTTATTCTTAAGTTTTGCCTTCTGATTCAACTGTATGTATTGCATGGGGAACTAATTTATGTATTAAATACTTAATATATCCAAACTTCTTTTTTTTTTTCAACATCTCTTATATATGTTTACTAGTCCAAATGCATTTGTGAGTTGTTCCCTTAATACGGAAGTTAAAAGCTTAACAAATGTAAGTGGTAATAGAGAGAAGTTCTGAATCAATGTTTTAGTATGAATGAAATAAGGAGAAGCCCCCATGGGCAAAAAAATCTAAAACAAATAACTTGAGATCAGAAAAAAATAATATTGAATTTGCTAGATTTTAACACTCTTTTGGCTAGCTGCATCATCCTGCAACCATGTATATGTATAAATATATGTTCACTTCTCTTTAAGTTTCTTGGTTATGGCAATGACTACTCCGGCCACTGCCACTGCCACAGTCGAAATTAACACGGCTTTTTTCAGCGTCTGCATGGAGTTTTGCCTTCCCTTTTTCTTTTGTGGTGGCTCAGCTCCTCCCTTCATTTCCAAGTTTGTAATAATCAGAGTTAGCAAGAATTGATGCCAGTTTTGCTTTGACATGAAAAATAATATCTAGACCTTAGGGACTTTGGGAAGCCTTGAATCATGTTTTTAAACTTGATTTTGATTTAACATGGATATTGAAACCCCAGAAAAGTAATCCAAGAAGAATGTTCATTTTCATTTTCGATATATATATATATTTACCTTGATATCTCGGGAAGCATTATTCTCACTTGACAAGGAAACCTCCTTGAAGTCCTTGTCGTGGCCGGGATTCAGCTCGGCGTTAGCACCGGCAGCCGGAAATGTTTCACTATAGGCATCAGAAAATTCATCTTCCATTTTTATTAAATTTCCTTTCAAGTTAACCAGTAAATCTTCCTTTTTGATGGAAAGAACAGGGTAAAGTGAGAAAAGAAACTGATATAATAAGGCTTGAGATTTCATATGAATTTAAAAAAAAGGCAAAGGCACGTGTCAATAACCAAGATCCTTGTAATCAGAGCTTTTGTAGGGTGTTAAACTACTTTCTAATTTGTTCTCAACTGTCCCTGGTTTTTTGTCGGATTTAACTGAAACTGTAATGATAAGGTTAACCATAACAAGTATGATTCTGAACCTTTAATAAAAAAACTAAAAACTTAATTGACACCTCAAATGGTTCAATCTCAATCAAGAACAATGATAACATAGTTTAGATTTCCATGAAAATTGTTTTTGTTCAATATGGATCATATCCGATCTTAAAAATAATTAAAAACATGTGTATATCATCTAATGTTACATTGAAATGTTCAGGATGGTGATGATCACCCATGAATTTCTCACTAATGAACAAAACGCAACAAGTTTTCATAGCTCTTAAGAAAGCTCGGAAACTCGGTTTAATCGAGAAGTAAATAACGAGGGATCCTGAAATTCTTCAGACTCCTAGTTCTTTGCACCAAAACCACGCGGACTTGGCCTTGTCGATGTTGAGTCTGCAAATTGCCTTCTTGATTCTGATTTCCTCTTTCTTCTTGCAGTACCAGGAGGGGCCTTATGCATAGTGAGAAACAACGCAAACATCAATTATTACAGAATAAATCTTGCCTAAAAATCATTTGAATTGTCATACAAGTTCTGTTAGAAATTCATCGATCATAAATGAGCTTATAGTCGCATGAAACTGTCGGAATAAGTATGAATGTACAGTCACCTTTTGTTCAGCTTTCATTGCATCCTCAAGATTGCTCAGTGTTGGAATAGATCCACCCTCCATGATCCCCATCAAGTTCTTCATGCGAACACGCATTTGGAAGAGTTGAGCAACAAGTTGACTCACCTGGTGTTGACAGCAGATAATTACCCCGTCTAGAAGTTGTCGAAATCTTAAAAGCCTACAACTACCAGCAATTCATACCTGCTGCTCTGTTTTACCACAATCTTGAGCAACTCTTTTCCTCCTTTGAGGAGACTCGGCTAATAACTCCGGCTTCTCCCTTTCCTCTGCAAATAAATATGAAAGGTTTAACAGAGACCAATTTCAGAGGAAAAGGGAAAAAAAAAAAAGAAGCAAATCAAGAAAATATGTTTTGAAGTAAGAGCAGGCATATTCAACGATACTTATAAGTTGTTTTCTTAATGCCACCGTATAGCATAGGCATTGGCATCCGATACAACATCGTTAAGTAGATCACCGATCGTATTAGTTGCATTTTCACTTGCATAATATGTAGTGTAATGATTGATGCCAACAAAATCTAATGATCCCTTTAGAAGAGATGACTCGAATTCTGTAAAAGTTGGCAGTCAAGTTCCAATTCGGCTTCTCATCGAGCTCGGATAATCTCCGAAGATCAACACGATAATCATCAATGCTAATTAATAAGTTGCAGAAACAACCTCGTAGAGGCAAAATGTTAGTGTGCCACACTGATTTAAGCCATTTGGAAAAAGCAAGAAGTTCATTGTTAAATAGGCCGGCCAGTCCATGGAAACGTTGTAATGATGTGGTTGCACATAACTCAACCCACCAATATAACGATAAACAGACATGGTCCAGATAAAGTTGTTAGTTTCAAGTGCGTCATCAAGGGACTAGAACAATGTCGCTTTCCATGGATACTCAGTTGTTCGTAGTCTATACCCTCCTATCAGCAGAAACCAAGTAAAAGTATGTACTAGTAAAACACAAGGTAGAGCAATATGGCTTCATTATTTCAGAAAAATGGGATCATGTCTGAAGGTGCAATACCGCTTAATCGTGAAAGAAGCTAGGTCAAGCTTAACCAAAGAAATTTTAAAATAAGAAAGTGATATGTCGGGTTAAGTTTCATCCTTCAAAAGTGCCACGGTAAATGCAGCTAAAATAGACCTGGTGTCATGGCTTCAATCATTGACTCCATTAATTTCAAATTCTTCTCTGCTTCTCGAACTTGGGCTGGGGTTACCTGTTTGGAAACAATTGACTGAGATACACAAGACTACTCTTCTAGCAGTAACAGTAATCTCAACGGACCAAGAAAGAGTAGGAAAGGAAACCCAACTTTCAACATAACAAGAAACAAGAAAGAGTAGGAAAGGAAACCCGACTTTCATACCTTTCCCATGCCAGGAATCATACCAATAACACGAGTCATAGAACCCATCCGAGCAACTGCACGGGTCTGCTTTAGGAAATCATTAAAGTCAAACTTTGCACTCATTATCTTCTTTTGCAACTCTTCAGCATCTTCTTGGCGCATCTGAACAGACATTTTGATTAAAAACTTATCTTGATGTGTTTTACTTAAATAAATATGAGATGAAATTTATTAAAACTCACAACTTCTTGTGCCTTCTCAACAAATGAGAGAACGTCTCCCATTCCCAAGATGCGTCCAGCCATACGATCTGGATAGAAAGGTTCAAGGTCCTCCATGCGCTCTCCACGTCCTACAAGCTTGATTGGCTTCCCAGACACCTATAACATTCCATAATATAGAACAAATATCATTGATCACTACTGCCACTATTTCCAGATGCTTAAATATCAAATATTTTCCCCAAGGAAGAGAGTCTATCACATAAAGTCACACACTCCAAGTGAAGAAAACCAAAGAAAATAGTACGGCAAACCTCTTTAACGCTCAAAGCTGCACCACCTCTAGAATCTCCATCTAGCTTTGTTAAAATGGCACCAGTAATCCCTATCTCAACATTGAATGTTGTGACCAAGGCTGTGAATTCACAAAAGAACATGAAGAGAAGTATGTCATGGTCTTGCCACAGTCATGAGCTTGACAATATCTAAATTAAGCAGGTAAATAGATACACAGATATGGACAATCAATCAAACGTGTCCAAATGATAAAACTCCAAGAATATTTGCAAGTGAATTCTCCAGCATCCAGACATTTTAAGTAGAACATCTAGCCAATCAGCAGCTGCAGGTCTGCTTGAATGAAATGCATGCTCTATATATATAAGTACTGAAATGAACACAATGTATTACTCAGGAAGAAATTCTATCCAATACCTCATGTGTAATATATGTTAAGACTAGGCTTAGACAAGGTCAACAACCTCACCCGGCCCCAGGGTCATCAACCTGGGGTAGACAGGAACAACAACATAACAACACCTAGTTTTGATACAATGCTAAACCAAAACCAACTGCCAATTAGTGGAGAGACCCAAATTTAATATGAAACCACAGGAAAACCAATATTTAACAAACCACAGGATAGCACTGCTTAACAATACATAATATGAAAAACGAAATTTTATAGAACAAAAAACACTCGAGAATGAATGAGATAAAGACAGTGGGATTATTGGAAAAGCAAGTTTGAAGTCTGAGTACCAGCAGCTTCTTGGCCAGTCATTGCATCCACAACCAGCAAAACTTCTGTGGGATTCAGCACTTTCTTCACATCTTTCAACTCATCCATCATTCCTTTATCTATCTGTTCAACACAAGAAAAGAATTTGCATGAACAATTAACCTGAGGATGTTGCATCAGTTAGGTCACTAAAAATGATAGATGCTAATGATACCTGGAGCCGTCCCGCAGTATCCATTATCACTACATCTATCTTCTTCTTTTTGGCCTCTTCTAACCTTGCTTTGCTATTTCAGATGGTTTAACCTCAGTTCCCTCTGTATAAACAGGAACTCCCACCTGTCACAAGCTACAACATATTATGAGAATCTTTTTGGTTGAAGAGAAACAACCTAATGATGGGTAAATATAATTGTGATAGCCAATCAACAATTTAAAAATTAGAAATGGTCAAGAGGCAAAGCAATAAGGAGAAATATGAAACAGGATTGATTACTTGCATTATCTCATCACTCATAAGTCTGGTAATTTTAACTCATTTGAAACCAAAAATAATTCCACTTCAATTGAAAATCATTCAGAAAATGTTTAACAAGATAACCTTTATGCTAGAAAGCGTCTATTATAGCTACTTTTGTTTCTTTTGTTCTGTCATAGTGAATGGTAATCGGTGATATGTGCAAACTAATGACATCTCCAACAAGAAATTTAAGTCTGCATTCCCCCATCTTGGTGCTAAGAGAATGTAAAACAAGGTGTTTTCACCTTACAAGGCAAGAACATCAGGAGATGAAAGTGCCACTATAGACTCTAGAGCTAACAGCAAGCATATTTGACTTAGCAATCAAAATATCTTCTCTGAAATTTTATTGACAATGAAGTCCTATACCTGTTCACCCAGAATAACAAGTTGGTCGATAGCAGCAGGTCTATACACATCTCCAGCAATAAGCATGCAACTCTTACCCTGTAGTCAACATTATGCTCCATTGTCAATTGAGGCTTAACGAAATGCTGAAATTATCTATACGTGATAATACAGATGGAACCTGTTTCTTAAGATAATTAGCTAACTTCGCACAAACGGTTGTCTTCCCAACTCCCTGCAGACCAGCTAATAATATAACAGTGGGGGCAGATTTTGAAAACACCAGTTCAAAAACCTCTCCTCCCATCAATTTCACCAACTCATCATGTACAATCTACAACAAAGGAAGACATATGTGGTTTGTACAAATCAAAACATCAGAAACAATAAAATAGTTCTGGTTTTTTTTAGAAAGAATAAATGCAAGATCCTGCTCAACCAAACATGTTAAGCGAATACATAAAAGCTTTTCTTAGAGAATTACTTAGCAAAGTTCGTTTGGTTGATAGAAAGATCATACCTTAACCAATTGTTGATCTGGTTTCACCCCTCGAATAAGACCAACTCCAACAGCCTGGTCACTTACAGCTTGGACAAACCTTCTAACAACAGGAAGACTCACCTATGGAAAGACACCAAAGTGTTGTTAATACGTTAATTACAAAGTGAAAATTGAAGAAAACCCCCAAGAATTTTCCAGAACCAACTCAGTCACTTACATCTGCTTCCAAAAGAGCTCTCCTAATATCACGCATTGGCTCCACAATATTCTCCTTTGTCAAAACCTCTGAAACACGACAATTTCACCACCCACGTTTGGTTATTAATAAATAAAAAGAAAATCTTTTTTTAATGATTAAAACACTTCTCTCTTATGATCTAGCTTTTGAGAGGGAAAGGGGCAAACCTTCTCCTTTAAGTTTGGTCCAAGCAGCTTCGAGGCCACTCGTCAGCTGACCAAACATTTCAGCTCTCACAACACCTCGCGTTTCTCTCCTAAAAGTAACAGTCTTGGAATTTACCCACCCCCATATCACTCTCTGCAATCCAAACCAAAAAGAGAAAAAAGCTTTAGAAATTGAACGAGCGAAAGGAAGCTTATTTCTTTGCTTTTTTTCTATGCATTTCCTAGAAAACCAAACACAATATAGGTACTTTAAAACTGTCGAGTTCCTTTTACTTACAGTGAAGTAATTCCTGCAAGAAAGGGAAGCGTAATTGCTGGAACAAGTACTCCATGAACTCCCAAGTTTAGTTGAGTTTCTCGGACTGTTGTAGAAGCACCGGTTGGCTGGAAAGGAGCCCGAAGACACCGAGAATTTGCCGGCTGCGACGCTCGAAAGTTTCATGGCTTCCATTGCCCCTACATTTAACTCTTTTTTATCGCTTCTTTCTGATTAGATATAATCCATTATCTTCTTCTTGAATCCCCTGCCACGCGGTTCAACATTTTTATTTTACGCCCGAGTTTAAGTCCAATAGCACAGCATTACGTGTCCATCACTCTCCACGCAGCGTTTTAGTGCTCTTTCTTCTCTCCCCCAACTTATAAACGGTAAAAACGGCATTCGCCGCCGTTTCCTTTTTTTTCTTCTATGACTTGGATTCCATGGAACACTCAGTTAAGAGAGTTGGCAAAGCAATGCCAATACCTTCAAGCTCTGACTCTCTACCGCCAAATGCTGCGTTGCGGTTCCACTCCAAACGCCTTCTCTTTCCCTTTCGCTCTCAAATCCTCCGGTTCCCTTCACCTTCCTTTCTCCGGCCAACAACTCCACTGCCAGGTCATCAAGTCCGGGTGCTCCCCGGAACCCTTTGTTATCACTTCTCTCATCTCAATGTATTGCAAATTCAATTCCCTCGTAAACGCCCGCAAGGTGTTCGATGAAAACCCGATATCGAATCAATTAACGGTTTGCTACAACGCTTTGATTTCCGGGTACGCGTTAAATTCTCGGGTTTTTGATGTTATTGCTTTGTTTAGTAGAATGATGGAAATGGTCTCCCTGTTAATTCAATTACAATGTTGGGTTTGATTCCGGTGCTTTCGGAACCCGGGTACATAAGTTTAGGGATGTCTTTTCATTGTTGTTGTGTGAAGTTAGGGTTTAATCTTGATTTCTCTGTTGCTAATTGTTTACTTACAATGTACGTGAAATGCGGGGACATTGAGTTGGGAAGGAATTTGTTTGATGAAATGCCCGAGAAGGGTTTGATTACTTGGAATGCTATGATTTCAGGGTACGCACAGAATGGGCTCGCGGCTAATGTTTTGGAACTCTATAAGAAATGGAAGGTGCCGGAGTTCGTCCGGATGCTGTTACATTTGTTGGGGTTTTATCATCTTGTGCGCACCTTGGTGCTATTAGTGTTGGCCGTGAGGTTGAACAGCGAATAGAGTCTGGTGGACTCGGTCTTAATCCGTTTTTAAACAATGCCCTGATTAATATGTATGCTAGGTGTGGTAATTTGGTTAAAGCGCAGCTGTTTTTGATTGCATGCCTGTGAAAACTGTGGTTTCATGGACAGCGATTATAGGTGGATATGGAATGCATGGATATGGAGAGACTACGGTGGAGTTATTCGATGGGATGATTAAGAGTGGTATCCAACCTGATGGTCCTGCATTTGTGAGTGTTTTATGTGCATGTAGTCATGCAGGGTTGACTGAAAAAGGCTTGGATTATTTTTCCGAAATGAAGATGAAGCATCGTTTGCAGCCAGGTCCAGAGCATTATTCTTGTATGGTGGATCTTCTAGGTCGGGCTGGTCGCCTAAACGAAGCTTTGGAGCTAATTAAATCAATGCAGGTAAAGCCAGATGGAGCAGTCTGGGAGCCCTTTTGGGTGCCTGCAAAATTCACCGAAATGTAGAGATAGCGGAGCTGGCTTTTGAACGGATTATCGAGTTTGAGCCCACAAACATCGGTTATTATGTTCTGCTATCCAATATTTATTCAGAAGCCGATAATTTGGAGGGAGTATTGAAAGTTAGAGTAATGATGAGAGATCGAAAGCTAAAAAAGGATCCGGGATTTAGCTATCTCGAGTATAAAGGGAGAGTTCATCTTTTCTTAGCCGGAGATAGAAGTCATCCTCAAAAGAGGAGATATATAGAATGGTAGATAACCTGGAAAGTTTGGTGAAGAAACTTGATGACTGCAAAGGCAATGAAGAAAGGAGGAACAAAGAACATTTACTTGGGATGGGTGTTCATAGTGAAAAGTTGGCAATTGTGTTTGGATTGTTGAACTCAGAGCCGGGAACAGAGATTGTTGTGATAAAGAACCTAAGAGTATGTGAAGATTGCCATTTATTTCTCAAGGGTGTCAGTAAGATTGTGGATCGTCAACTTGTTGTTCGAGATGCAACCCGTTTTCACCATTTCAGGGATGGAACATGTTCATGCAAAGACTACTGGTAATACTCACTTTGAGGCTTCCAATGTGCATCCCTGATCCACCATGGAAGGATTTTGTTTTCTGTAAGTTATAGAAAGTATGCAGTATGAAGATCGATTCAGAATCAATGCATTGATTTCTTCTACTCAAGTCTCAAAACAGTAGTTGCGGATAATACAGATTACAACGTCGTCAAATTTTATAATGTTACATTAGTTTCACCATTCCAGTGTATTGCTGCTATTGCTCAATTATGTGACCTAGGTCTATGATTGCGTCGGTTCCGGAGACAAACATCTTCAACGAATGGAACGGTTTTCCAGAGACAGTTTCATCAGTGCATTTGCTTCACGCAAACAAAATGTTGAAGTTTTAGCAAACATGTATTCCACGACCATCTTAAACCAATTATCAGAATCTTACCTCCAGCAATTCTATCCTTTTCTATACAAATGGCACCATGGTGAGAACCAGACACTTCCAGGAGTGCGAATTGCCAATTGTTCGTAGGATTCGTGGGGTCATCAGGTGATTCAACAATTATATCAGATGCTTGTCAACGTGACCGGTGTTAATAAAAAACTCCCGATACAATTCATTCATAAACGTTCAATGATGTCGTTTCTCTATTTATATTCCATATATACCAAGTTGTAAAAACCTCAGAAACTGAACTTCCAGGAGGATGAAAGTCCCGCGTAGTAGTGTTCCTAAATCGAATAGTGAAGGTCTTGAAAGGTACAGCCAAAAAGCCTTTTCCCAATGCTTTTACATATGCCTCCTGGAAATAGGAATCAGATTGCAGAACAATTAGAAAAAGAAAAAGAAAAGCATGTTACATTTGTCATGCTTCAAGACAGAATCAGTATTAGTATCTTGATTACTTTGAGTGTCCATAATTTGATAAACTCCTGACGCTGAACTTCAGGTTCTGATATAGAAGTTAAAACTTTCACTTCGTAAGCCGAAAAATAGCGTCGAGCGAAGGCTATTAAATTGTTTTTTGTCCTTCGTTGCTTCTCTTCGATATCAATGCCAATCTACAATTATTGAAAACAAACAACATCGAGTTTAAGAATGCATAGGAATAGAACTTCAAAACAACAAGCCAAACATACCTATTGTTAAAACCAGATGTATATGAAATCTCATAACAATAATTAAACAACATATAGGACTTACTGGCACATTTACTGTGACACCACAAGCAATCATAGTAGATGTGTGTGAGAGATTAAAATGCAATGGCAGTGGGCCGAAGTTGTCCTCGTTTCGCCACTCCACCTATTTGAATGCGGAACAAAGAACACCTAAGATAAACAAGACCATAAAATGATATTCAACAATATGAATCAGACAGGTATTAAACCAATGCCCTTGAACAAAAAATGATTGCAAATCCAAGATAGATATTACCTCAGGCTTCCCGTACGTATTCTTCCTAAATTTCAAAGATCTGGGATTCATTTGACAATTTGTCTGATCTAGCAATACAAAAACTATGCAAGTGGCCTATGCAAAGCATGTTTTATGACAATAAAAATCTTGAGTCCCCAAGAAATGCTCGCCGAAAAAACGTTTCTTTGCAGATACAAATCTTCACAACGTATTGTTAGCTAGCAATTGGTGGTAAACCACTGAAACAAAGTACACACGATGCTAAAAGATACTCGGAAAATAATGACAAGACTATTGCTTTTGTTTGAAAGTGTGAATCTAGACCGGAACTGTAAGTAATAGCTTGAAACTCCGCATGTCGAAGGGAAAATCAGATCAAGTATTAGGATTATAAATCAGCAATATATTGAACAAAAATGAATAATTTTTTAGTAGTCTGGGGAGATTACAAGACGAGATAGTAACTATTCAGAATTTTCTTAATCATTGGCAATGCACACACATCCTGCAATGCAGCTGTACGAACACAAATCCTTTAGATAGAAGGACATTCCCTTTTACCATTGAGTTCACTCAATGGGTTCAAAATGACCACTTTAACTTCGTAAACTTTAAGAAATTGGTTTGGTTCTGACTAACAAAAAAGCATAGCAGCACCAACCACATGGTAATTTTGCTTGAAGTGTCAATTAACCTTGAAAGACAGAGCAAAATGGTATGGATAAAAATATCATCAGATATATTGATTGTCTTTGATCACTTCATAAAACAGCCTAAGAAAAAGAACAATATGGAAAAACAAGAAAACCTACATCTGGCAATGGTAGTGCGAACCAAGGCTCGAGCAAGAAGAGCTCTTTTCTTTAGTTGGTCTCCACGCATTCGGTTAACACTCTCTATTTCACATGGGGATAAGAGTTCAGAATACTGATTTAAAAGACCCCAACTCTTCACCTCATCAGGCAATATGTACCAAAGATGGGTTTCCCTTGAAACATAAAACAAATGAACAAAAAAGTTTAAAACCAAATAGCATCCATGGTTGTCACCCAAAAAGAAAAGAAAAGAGAAAAATCCATTTCAATTGATTGCGTATATACCTTAAAATGTAAATCAACGAATTAGCAAAAACAAGGGAAGAAGACATTAACTAGGAGACGGAAGCTGCAAGGGAACCAAAGGAGGCAAAGCAGCAGAAAAATTCCGCTGGAAGCATCGTATATTCATCTCCAACCGCTCCTGCAAACACCAAAACTGGAAACTACGAATCAAAATTCACTACTCTGAGAATTAAATCAAAGTACCATCAAGTTTTGGGTTCTTTTTCTTTTCTTTTTTGCAATGAATTGGAATGGCGTTATTGTTAATGAAGAGCAGGTGGGCTGAACCAGATCTTCCTCTTTTGGGCTTACTGTTGTTTATTTTAAATTATATTTGATTTTAATATATAATTTGTCTCTTGATTTTTAAAATAATTATATTTTAAATTTTATTTAAAATAAAAATTTAAATATTTAATTAAAGATGAATTTATACTAAAAATTCAAAAGTTAAATTCTAGATTAAAATGAAAATCGATGATCAAATTGCAGTTTGAAGCTAAAATCAAAGGACCAAATTGCACCAAAAAGAGTTAAGAGAGAAATTGCATATCGAAACTAAAGTCAATGATAAAAAAGATGACAGTCATATATACTTACTTTTTAAGTTAACATCATCATATTTTTTTTAGGGTAAACATAAATTTTGGTTCTTGAACGTAATGTTAAGATTTAATATAGTGTCCAAGTCAGGAGAGTTTAAAATACAATTTATTAATATAATATTAAAAACGACATAAAAGATCGGTTACAACCGAATATGTTATCAAAATCCTAAATTTTTAGGTTGAATAAGTAACATTTTAAATTGAATCGATAATGTTATCTTTCTCCATAATATTTTCGGTTACAACAAAAAAAATTATAAATTTGTATAACTTTTTTTGGTTGTAAACTCTAAAACCACCGTAAGGTAATATTTTTAGATATAATTAAAAATGTTATAAATTTATACAATTTTTTAAGTTGAACATGATAACATTTTAAATTGAAAAACACCTTAAATTAATTATCGCATTCTTTTTTTTTTAAATTAGGTATTTAAACTTGATTTTAAGGTTCAATTTGGTACCTATTAGACCAAAAAAAAATACCCTATACTCTTATTTTAAATAGGTGAAAAGATGTTATCAACTTTGGAAAAGTAACAGTAAGTATGATGAAGAATAGAAAAATGTTGGAATGAGCTGAGGAAGCATTGCAAAGGTAAAAAAAAATCTGCACTCAAAATCAAGCAAAAATTCATACACAATATTTCCAAAGAAAAAACAGAAAAAACCAAAACACAACATACAAACAGTTGGCATAATGTTTAGCATTCACCTCCAAGCTTCGAAAAGCTCTGCTCTCATATTTATCAGGCCAGCAATCCTTGTTCCTTTATTCTTCCTAAAACCTCCTCCTCCTGCATTACCCATTGGTTGTTCATTTGCCTTTTTCATTCCCTTCTTTAGACTCGAAGCACTTGATTGACCAACTCTGCTCTTTCCGATACCGCCTTTTTCGATTCCATTTGCCAAAGAATTCACTTGAGACACTAACGTGCAAGGGCAGTTATTGAGTAGAGATAGGTTTCCACCGCAAGTGTTGTCGATTGAAGTCAGGAAACCTTGAGAGCTACTTTCGGTGGTCAAATTCTCTTTGGCAGAGTGAGGGGGGCTCTCTAAGGAAGGTTCTTCAGCAACAAAAGCTTTCTCTCATTCGCTTTCGTTGTTTACCTTCTCATTGGCATCTTCGAGTAATTGCGAAGAGCTTTGCTGTCCATTCTTATCAGAAGGCTCTAAGCGAGAATCGGGATTAGAGTCTACCATAGAATCTTCTCTTTCTTTAAGTGTTCTAATAATAAGTGTCTTCAGAAGATTCATCACCTGTACTGCATGCATCAATGCAGTTAAATGATCTGACATCTGCAATAAACAGCAGTACTGAATATCCATTGTGACAAGCAGTGTCAAACTGGCTCAAACCTCAGTAACCAATAATTTGCATGAAGTTCGAGTTCAAAATGTGTATTTTAATTAAAACTACCAAAAGATATTTACTCACTTGAGTCATGTTTGGAGCAAACACCGTCGCAACATTACGTGCATTCATCTTGTTCAAATGTTCCACTTGCACAACATCAGCCATTAAATTTATTGCCCAATCCAGTAGAGCAGCTTCGGTTGGAGGAAGGAGCCTTACAAGCAGAGCACACTCCTCTTCTGACTGGGCTTCCATTACCTCCTCTGGAGGAAGAGAATCCAAAACACCACTAGGAAGTTCCCTAAACCAAGCCTGCAAAACCATAAACACCACAACTGAATTGAAAATTCCATTCAACAGGGGAAGTTCTCAACATTATTTGCAGATATCTTGGCAGCATTTTGAGCCCATGAATCAGTTCTTTCAATAGTTTGGTTCATTCTTGATATTTTAATTACTTCAATAAAATAAGCCAGATAAAATACAAGTATAGACCCTATGGATACGATATTCATACAAGAAACATGTTCAATATACTCGAATACAGCCAAAACTATTAAAGAGCAAATAAAATACCTTTATAAGACCAGCCAAGCAATGTACATCTATCCCATCTAGTATAACTCCCCTATTTAGTTGTTCCCTAACATACTCCTCCTGACTGTTCTCAGCATTAATTCTGAAAATTCCTTCAGCCTAAAATATATATATATATATATATAAGAAGATAACTACAAAACTGGATACTTCAAGCAATTATATAACCATTGACCACAGTAGATAAAAGATTGATGGTCATATACCTGGAGGCCTCCTCGGGCATATAAATGACTTTGCATCAGGAGTAGTATCGTTGGCACACTATTCCCTCTAGAGTCCAGCGAGAGCTGCATAGATTCGGTCGAAACTCCGAACACACTCGTGCTGCACAAGAATAGAACCTTAGTCAATGAAATAAAACTGGCACAGCTATGACAAAGACCTTATCAACTCTATGGTCACCAAAACAAGGTGGTCATTTTTATTTCCACACATTCACTGAAATCAATTGAATTCAGCTATAGAATTTGAGTTTGATCTTTGATCTGAGCACCGCACACAATGAAACAAACATAGAATGGACAAAATACCAGTAAGGTTTATTCATCAAAATGATATAAGAAAAAGGTATAGAAACCATCAGCAAGTTAAAAAGAATACAATGAAGAGATAGACTTGAACTTTTGGGGGAAGAAATTTGCATCAAATTGAAGCAAACTGTCTAGTTCTAGCTCAAAGAAACTAATCATCATCTGAAGCTCCTAAAATGGGTGGATTTTTACAACTGTAGTTTAAAGAAAGGGAAAAAATACTAAACCTCGTATTCCTTTTATAAAAATACTAATCCTTTCAAAATCATGAAAGATACCCCATATTGAATTTCAATGATAAATTTCAAGGAAGAAACAAATAAAGAACTTTCATCGATGAACTTGCCTGGCACTCGGTGCTCTTCTGGGGACCTCAGGCTCAAATTCAACCGGCAAGCCAAGGAATCCATGGAACCTATCAAAAGTCACATGAGCAACATGCCTGAAATTGTTAGGCAACCCGATTTCCATTGAACAGAGCTCTTTACTTCCAGAAAGGCTACACCCAATCAACGACTTCCTAAAAGCAGCCACCAAAAGCGTTAATAAATACAGCTGATCCCCTTCCCCTTCTCTGTCCCTTTCTTTCCTCTCTCCCTCTTGCCTATTCTCTCCTCCTTCTTCTTGATCACTCTCTTGGGCTAATATATTCTCCACAGTGCTTATAGCTTGTAAGGGCATGTGTAGTCGAGGTGGAGCTTGAAAATGAAGGGAAATGAGATGGGGATGATTGGAGTACTTCGGTCATAATGTTTTTCCCACCCTTTATTGGGGTCAACAAATTTAGAGCCAAGAAACCAGAAAAAATGGGTTTCTTTGGCGTCTATGTAGAGTTGGATTGAAGCAAAGATTTGGATGGTAGGAAGCAACTATCATCACTTTTTTAGGGTTTATTTCCCTTTGTTATACAATTATCTTGGCTGGCTTAGGCTTTGAGGAGTGAAGAAGCAAAGTGTAAAGATTGGAAATTTAGGGAAAAGGAGAGAGAAGTGGTGGTGGGTGGAGGAGATGGAGCACTCTTCATTTACACTCCCAAAAAGCCCATCATTCAACCAAATGGAGGTTGTTTATCTACAGTAGATTACCTCATGTATCTTCCTCAGCCAATCAAGTGCTGCCATTTAAGCTCTCAGTGAAGGAGTTCTTTTAGCAGCTTGACACATGGTTATGTTCGGCATTAAAGCATGTATGATATGATAAAGACATGCATACTTTAGTTTTAAGTCCTTCAATTCCATAGATTTTTCATAATCTTCTACATATATAAGATCGAATACTGTAAAAGTCATCGAGAAACGTAAAACTTTAACCTGATAGTTTCTAATCCCAACATGATTTTACACGGAAAATTTTGTCTTCACATAAATCTAACAGGTGTAAAAACTATTTTGTCATAATCTTAGTTTAACAAGATCATGTGGATCCCCACCAGTTTCCTAACAAATATATCCAAGAGGCTCAAAACCCTACAAATTTGCCCCCTTTCACTTTGACTTTCTGGTTTACCATTGGTAGGATGAAATCCATTTGTCAGAGTACTTATACGTTAGTATTGTAGAATTGAATTTGATTTTGGCTTACAGTAAACAAAAGTTACTTTTTTTTTTTGTTTTAAGCCCTAAATTATTTTTTTTCAAAATAAATCTTTAAATTATTATATAACCTCTTTAGGTCCTACTATTTTTTTCAGTTAAAAAATTCTTTTTTTGACCAGTGATATGTTTACATGTCACACAAAAGTATGTACTTGTTTTGACCAAAAAATAGTTTAGGGGTTTAAAGCAAAAAAGGGTATTGTTTAAGGACTTATTTTGATCAAAAAATAGTTTAGATACTTAAAATGGTTGCATATAATAGTTCAGTGGCTAAAAGCAAAATAGGATATAGTTTAAGGACTTGTTTTAGTTTAATCCTTTGATTTTTACAGTTCAACTTCATTCGCTATGAGAAGAATTGCTTGTTTGTATGTTGCCTGCCAGGTACCCCTAAAAAGATGATAAAGAAGCAAAGGTTTGGTGAAAAATGTTTTTAAGAAGAATGCACAGAGTATTCTCTAATCATCCTCATATTCGTAAGAATTAGATAGGAAAAAGAAAAACAGAGAAATACAAAGAGGGTAATGATGACCTCCATTGTCTTACCAAAACTCTTGCTTTCTATGGATTAGTCAACTTATATTCTCATTAACAACACAATTAATGAGTTAAATGAATACCAAGAGTGAGAAACAAAAGGAGGAAAAGTGTTGTGTAAGTGAATTAAGCTGCCATTGTTGTAATCATATCCTTAAAATCTTTAAAAATTGCCACCAAACATGTGCGTGCCACTTTCCACTTAAAATTAAGCCATTTGGCAATGCAAGACAAATGATGATTCCATTTCGGAGCTGTTGCTTGTTGGGTGAGCTGTGGATCATATATCGTTCATAAAATATGACCCATTATTTTTCTCTTATAACGGTCTCCCTCTTCAAAGAAGGACAATGTTATTATATTCGTATTGTGATTTCTTCATCTTACCTCTAATTCTTCATTTTTATGTATCACAGTATATATAAAGTTTAAACATAAAAGATAGAAAATTCTAACAATTTCATAAGATTTTATTGAATAGTGTCAGTGAAAAAAAATATTACTTTTTAAAATATTTAAATTTAAACAATTGTATCTGTAAGATATAAAACCTCTTTAAAGATTTCAGAAACAGCCTAAACAACAAAGGGGAAGCAAAAGCGAAAGTGAAGGAGCTGTTGTCTACGACTACTCGTTGAGATTGATGCAAAAGGAGACTTAAGTCGAACTACTACCCGTTTGTAAACTCTACCGTACTAATTCCTTACAATTTGGGAGATTAAGGTTCACTTATGGTCCTAAATAAAGCGAGATAAATCGTAAGTTATTTGAGTTTGACTCAGTCAAAGTTCGTTAAATATTTAATTCGATAAAATTGATTCAAGTTCTTAACAAGCTGAAACGAGTTACTTGATTCACAAGCAACTAAAAAATACATTAATAATATATTATTTTAAAAAATAAATTATTAATAATATTAAGATTTATGTGTTGATTTTATTAAAAAAATGTTGTATAAGGTTTTTATATACTTAAGCTTTAGGTTTGAGTTTAAGCTTGAACCGAATTAAGTTAATTTTTTTTTATTTAAAGCATTTTCGAATTTAAATTCATGGTTTTGAGTTTGAGTCAAGCTTGAAAATTTTAAGCTCGCGAGTTTTCGAACCGTGTTGAGTTTTATTTTAAAATTTTCGAGTTAAATTGAATTCAACAATACTCAAACTCGACTTGTTTATAGACCTTGGTCCACTGTTCCAAATTTGAATCAAACTTGTTTATAGACCTTTGCTCTTTTGGCCTTTTTTATAAGTGCCAGCCTACATGCACAACATAGGGAAACGAAAGTGTTCGAAGATGAGCAACATTTTCTACCCTAAGCTTTAGTTTTTTTGAAAGGAGAACCTGCTTCGTTTCTTACCCTTTTTTCTTTCTAAAGGAATCTGGGGCAAATTTCAGAGATGTCCCAAAGAACATTGTAAGAACAAATATAACTAGTCGTCGTACTTTCCAGGAAGCAACAGGCGGAAACTTCGGTTTTACAAGTGATTCAAACTGCTAAAGCTCTATATCAGAAGCAAGACATTTGAACATCGACCTGATCAAGTTTTCAGGATACTCAATATTTAACAAGTTTTCAGGATACTCAATATTTAAACAGTTAAAACAAGTTTTCAGGATACACAAATCATGGATAGTTAAAGACTAATCTAATCCCGATGCACAGAAGTGAATACATTAAAGCACAAGACCAGATAAAAGCTTATGCAGCAGCACAAGTTTCACTCGAGGCCTGAGCATTAAAAATACATTTTTTTCTGTAACCATTCTCTTCAATTAAATCTGTTCGAAATGCATAAAGGGCAATCCATCAGGTAAAGTTTGGAAATGAAAGAACAGAATCCATAGAGATCCATCTAACTTCCTACGAATTTTCAATTACATAACATGTTCCAATCCATACTAGCAGACTAGCAGTGATGTAATCGAAACAACAGGGTGAAGAGATATATCAACTGATATGCCATGGAAAGACCAGAATCACTGCATTCTGCCGACTGGTTCAAGTGCTTCAACGGTAACGACACTATTTCCTCTGATCACCTGCAGTGGATTGACATCAATTAAAATGAGCTAACAATTCAAGGATATACCAGAACGAAAATTTAAGCGCTTAACAAGTACAGAAAAGAAATAAAGAAAAGTAATACGACACTCACCACCATGCCAATGTCAGTTTTCTCATTGCCGTTCACTTCCACAGTGTTGTCAACCACTAGATTCATGAACTGATCAAACCCACGAAGTGTACCAACAACCATCCGATTTGCATTCAGCTTGACTGCAGATTTCACAGACCAACAAAATCCACACAATTAAATTGGTTACTTTAATGCATATTACAGTGTATGTAGATAACCATCTGCAAGCTCATAAGCCACATACATACATATTACAAGGCTTTTCCCCACCGTGTCTTTTATTTTACATTTGTCAGCTTAAAAGATGCAACTAACAAGACCAATTAACAGCAGCAACCCAAGTATTAGCTAACACAACGACATAATAGCAAATACCATAAAATGCACACCTAAATTTACAATCGAATGCAACTACTGAGCTCTTCAAATATTAAACTATGACACACAAAATAGATTCTTGGAGATGTAACGTTATAGTCATTAACATCCACGAGAATCTAAAAATTTGAAAATATAAAAGGAGTGGGAAACCCTCAATTCTTGCAAACCCTAAAAGCCGCACTAAATAAAATAATGCAGATCACATTTAGGTGCAGAAATTAACGGGGATATTGGTTTTACTATTGAACTAGAATATCTACCAGCAATTAGAACCCTTCAGCTACATAGATACAAATAGTGACCTCAGCTTAAAGTGGAATCAATAATTAAGCAAGAGAAGTAAACTAACCAAATGTTGGCTTAAGCAAGTTACTACTAGAAACAAGAAACGACAAAAAAAATAAACTAGGCTTACATGAGAATATAAATAACAGCAAAGAAGAAGAAAAGAAACTTACTTTGGAGCTTCTTGTCCATGTACCTTTTATAAGAAAACAGCACCGATAAAAGAAATTAGAAATTATTTGAGCAAAATGAAAACGAAGAAGAAGAGAAGAATTGAAAAGAAAGTACTTTTTGAGATCTGGAGGCTGCCCTGATCTGCTCATTGCGACGGAAGTTTGGTGTTGTGGGGAGTGCAACCGCAAGGACCCAATAATAATTAAAAAAAAAAAACAGCGAGTAGGGTTTTGGGGAAGAAAAGTTATGAAAGTGTAGGATGTAATAAGACAAATAAATATGGTAGAGGGCCTGAGCTTTATAGAGAAACGGTCCACGAATGGTGGAAAATTAAATGGATATAAAAAAGGGAAAAGGGGTACTCCGAGAATCGAACTCGGGACCTCTCGCACCCGAAGCGAGAATCATACCACTAGACCAAGCACCCTTTGATGACAAATAATGTTTTATAATGTTTTCAACTTTTGACAAACACCTGCTAAATTTCAATGCATTACTGTGAGCATTTCTTATACTATTTATTTGGATATGAATGATCATTTTTACTGCTAAACCTCTTTCGTACCAAATTTCGTTTTTGGGGGGTAAAAGAAGAACATTCATTTAAAAATAGGGAAAGTTTGGTTAATCAACAATAACAAAAGGAAGCATCGATGCCCTTTCCTACCCAAAATATCCACCGTTTCAGAAATGAGAGCTCTAGAAAGAAGATGAAGAACAACTCCAGCTTTGAGAAATGAGACTGTCGTAGCTTTGGACTCACAAATGCTCATCGGTAATCTCCTACATTGCATATTAGTAATAGCCGAAGTTGTACATTTTAAAAGTAGTGAGTCTTCCCACCGGCGAAAGGTGTGGTTTCCATCCCCGCTAGTCTGGATTGCATTCTTTCGACCACAAAATTATATTCATTTTTTTTTTGGTTATCCTTCTTGTTCTCGTGGCTTTACTTTGACTAATCTGGGTTGACCCGAGTTGCAACCTGACTTTGATGAGAGTCTTCTAGCAGAAATTTGCATATACAAAGTCTTGAACTTAAAGCCTCATTAAACGCTATTAAATTGTTTATCACTTAAACAATAGTAATTAATCGTTGTTGTTTTAAGGTTAATCTATTTACTCACCTAGATAACATTTTTCCTTGTTCAGTAATAAATTGACTAATTAAACTCATGTTTCTATATTCAATTCGATCCCCCGATTAGATCGGGGGAAAACGCCTACGAAAAGATCGCTTGATAGGCACTGAGATCTTAAGTCTCAGAGAATCCGAGGCAGTCCTGCGAGATTGAGTGGTATTCATGATCAATTTCATTGATTTAGGTGATATACTGACTCTCCTAAATTTAAATCTAGTATTATTTATTGAAAATCATCGAACAATTGAAAATATAATAATATTTTTTAAAATATTTTATATATACTTTAGACATAATAACAATATAATTTGGCATATAGTCAAACTCATATCATTTTAACATTAAAATAAAATAAATAGATTTAATCGTTCTTGTAACTAAATCACTTAAATTTTTTTATATTTATGATTTAATCATGGCTCACTTATTTAAGCATATAAACATGTCAAACATATATGGATAACCATTTTAGTATATAATTCATATTTCAATAACATTATATAGACGCACAAACATGCATTCATGTTAAGAGTGCTTAAAACATATGATTCAGCTCAAACATCATATGGTAACACTATCACCCTATCATAAAGTATACATTATATATATGTGTTGGGATTTTCGGAAGCTCGAATCGACAACCAGAACGGTTTGCAAAGAGGGGTCAGAACGGTTTTTGTGTTTAGGGAGTAAGGAGATTGAAAGATAGAAAATTTGCATAGCGATTTATAGTGGTTATACTTCTCAACCAAGTCTACATCCACTACCTTAGCTCCTCACCAAGGATTTTCCAACAAATTCACTAATTTGTTCTTTCTATTTCAAGGACAAAGAGATAACCTTTACAACTCCCTAGTTTTTCAATGGCTAAACTAGAACATTTCCCTAGCTTTTGCACAAGCTTAGGTAGAACCTTTCCCCTTTACAAAGGATAAAAGAAGTAAACAAATAAATCTCTCAAAGGTAGGTGTTTACAAGAATTAAGCTCACAAGAACAAATATTTACAAGAGAAAGGAAAATAAGAATAAAAAGATCTTCTCTTTTGTTTGATTGCTTGGATAATTGTTCTCTTATTTCTTCAAGTGTCCTCAACTTGTATTTATAGCTTGAAATGAGTTTGAAGTCGTATATAGCCGTTGGGGATTCATTTTTTTCAAAATAAAGCTGCCCATAACATGGTGTATCAGTACAATCCCAAGGTGTATCGGTACCCCTTCATAAAATTCAAATTTTATGACCGTTGGGCGGAAATTATTGTAGCAGTGTATCGGTACACTATAGAGGTATCGATACACAGTATCAGTACTATTCATACAATACAATACTATTCATAAAAAAACATTTTTGTGCTCAATTCCAAATTAAATGGACTTTGAATTATTTTTGTAAACTTTGAATAAATTCAATTCAAGTACAAAAACATTTTGTCATAAATTGTTATATCAAAACATAGTTCAACAATCTCCCCTTTTTGATATAACAAAACATTTGAAAAATTATTTTTGGCAAAACTCCCCCTTAATAAAATGTTTAATGAAAAAGATATCAATTATTAACAAAAGGATATCAATTGTTAAAAAGATACCAATTGTTGGAAAATATATGAAAATGTTAAGCTTCCCCTTTTTCATTAAGAAATTGAATTTTTCAAACCAAACTTCTCCCC
Source organism: Hibiscus syriacus (assembly GCF_006381635.1). Taxonomy (NCBI): domain Eukaryota; kingdom Viridiplantae; phylum Streptophyta; class Magnoliopsida; order Malvales; family Malvaceae; genus Hibiscus; species Hibiscus syriacus. The sequence continues at coordinate 2,400,435 of NW_024063349.1, forward strand.
CTTTTTGTTATATAAAAAATAATTCAATATTTGAAGCTCTAAAATAACGTTGGAGAATAAGTGTTAAATTTTATCTTAAAATTATTTGAAAAATCAAAGCTCCCCCTCAATAAATGCATTCCAAACAAAATTAAGCTTTTAACTTCTTGACACTTAAACTTGAATTTCAACAAAGAATAACAAACATGTTAATAGCACATGAAATTCAATATATCCAAGTCTAAAATACTTTATGCAATATCAATTGTTGAAATTAAGTGCATATGCATAGAGCTTTTCAAAAATGTTGTGCATTTTAAAAAATTTGATATCAATTGTTAGAGATATATCATTTTCATTTAAACCACATGCATAAACATTCTAATTTAGGTCAAAAATTTTAAAATATGTAAAATCAAAGCATTTGAAAAGTTGATATCAATTGTTAGAGAGATATCATTTGCATTAAAACCAATTTTGACCAAAATTTTATTATGAAGAACTAAAATTCTGAAAAATCATTAAAACTTTTAAAATGTTCATCATAAACTTTTTAACATACATGAGATTAAAACAATACATAATTATTTAAACTCAAAACTCATGCATGCTTAAACCAAAATGAGCAACCAAACAATCAAAGTCAAAAGCATTAAGCTTAGAGGTTACCCATTCCTTTTTCATGTGTGGCTAGAGCATCTTGAATATCATCACTTTCATCACCATTGCTCCCACACATCTACAAGAGACATTTAAGTAGATTTTGGTATCCAAATTGCTTTGGATCCTTGAACATTAGTTTCAATGCCCTTTGTTCCCTTAAGAATACATACTTGTCTAATTTTAAAACGTTTTTCTTTCTTCAAAGGGCAAGTATGTTCCTTATGACCATGAAAATGACAATGTGAGCATTTTGTCATTTCTAAATATAATAAGTTGTTTTTAGAAATTAATTCTTTTTCTTTTGTTAAGCTTTCAAGCTTAACTTCTAACTCAAAAATTTTCTTTTCTAATTTATTTTGATTTTTGAAAGCTCTAAATCATTTTTCAAAATTTCATTTTGATTTTTAAAATCAAATCTTGCTTTCAAAATTGATTTATTTTCAATTTTGAGTTTTGAAATTAATTTCGTATATTTGGAATTCATGGTCCCAAATCCTAAATACAACATATTATAAGCATCTTGTAACTCATCAAAAGTAAATGAATTAAATTCATTTGAGTTAATTCTTCATGAGTGGCCATGAGATAGGTTGACCTCTAATTCTTCATGAGTGGCCAGATCTTCATAGGCCACATATGCCTTTTTCTTGGATCCATTCTTTCTTAGACATATACCATACCCCATTCTTTGACAATTAAAGCCCACCAGGGGACTCTTCTTCTTGGTTGATTCATGCTTTACTACCTTGGAAGTCATGAATCTCTTTAACTCTTTTAATAGCTTGACCATCTCATCTTCTTGTTCATCATCGTCTTCATCCACCTCATCACTTAAATCTTGATAGCTTTCATTGGTGGATTTGAAGGCAATGCCCACCTCCTTCTTCTTTTTCTTGTTTTTATCTCTTCATTTTCTTCCTCTTCCTTCAACATCATCTCATGAGTGAGAAGAGAACCAATCAATTCATCGCGAGTGAGAGACTTTAGGTCTCTAGCTTCGATAATGACGGTCTTCTTCGATTGCCATGAACTTGGAAGAGAGTAGATCATCTTCCTTACAAGCTTCTCATTAGGGATCATTTCTATAAATCCTTTGAGACTGTTGACAATCAAGGAAAATCTATCCGTCATAGCTTTGATATCTTCATCGGGTTTCATCTTGAAGTTCTCGTAGCTATAGTTGAGAAGACTTTTCTTTTATTCCCTCACTTCGTCGGTTCCTTCATGAGTGACTTGGAGCTTATCTCAAATATCTTTGGCACTAGAACAAGATGATATTCTTCTATATTAATTTGGGCCTAAAGCACACAAGAGAATATGTATAGCCTTACAATTAAGCTGGAACTTTTTTCTGCTCTTCTTTACTCCAATTGTCGTACTCACCGGGTGGAGAGGAGTAACCGTTCATGATTGAGTTCCAAGCTCCTAGATCATAGGCTCGAATAAAGTACATCATCTTATTCTTCCAATGAGTATAATTTGCTCCATTAAAGAAGGGTGGCTTGTTGACCGGTTGCGAATCCATAATAGGTATATCTTCAAAGTAATAAGTACAGGAGGTTGAAGCCATTTCTTTGTCAGTTGCGTCGGGAATTGGTAGAGCTTCTTCGAGGATCGTCTCAAGGATGTTAAGCCTTCTAACGAGTTAGGCTCTGATGCCAATTGTTGAGATTTTCAAAAGCTCGAATCGATAACCGGAACGGTTTGCAAACATGGATCGAAATGGTTTTTGTGTTTAGGGAGTAAGGAGATTGAAAGATAGAAAATTTGCACATCGATTTATAGTGGTTCGACTTCTCAACCATGTCTACATCCACTACCTTAGCTCCTCACCAAGGATTTTCCAACAAATTCACTAATTTGTTCTTTCTTTTTCAATGACAAAGAGATAACTTTTACAACTCCCTAGTTTTTCAATGGCTAAACTATAACCTTTCCCTAGCTTTTACACGGGCTTAGCTAGAACCTTTTCCCTTTACAAAGGATAAAAGAAGTAATCAAATAAACCTCTCAAAGGTAGGTGTTTACAAGAATTAAGCTCACAAGAACAAATATTTACAAGACAAATGAAAAATAAGAATAAAAAGCTCTTCTCTTGTGTTTGATTGATTGGATAGTTGTTCTCTTATTTCTTCAAGTGTCCTCATCTTGTATTTATAGCTTCAAATGAGTTTGAAGTCGTATATAGCCGTTGGGGATGTTTTGGAGCTGTTGGGGATTCATTTTCTGCAAAATAAAACTGCCCAGAACATGGTGTATTGGTACACTCCCAAGGTGTATCGGTAACCCTTCATAAAATTTAAATTTTATGATCGTTGGGTTGAAATTACTGTAGCAGTGTATCGATACACTATAGAGGTATCGATACACATTTTACATTCGATGTTTTTTAGCATCGGTACTATTCACACAGTATCGATATTGTTCACACAATATATGTACTATTCATACAATACAATACTATTCATAAAAACATTTTTGTGCTCAGTTCCAAATTAAATGGACTTTGAATTATTTTTGTAAACTTTAAAAACTTTGAATAAATTCAATTCAAGTCCAAAAACATTTTGCCATAAATTGTTATATCAAAACATAGTTCAACAATACGTGTAACATATAGGCACAGAGCCAAATTAAGCATATTCTTATAGTTGAATTAGAAAAAATAGCATGCTTTTAATTTCATATACATATCAACTATCATTACACATCAGTAACGAATCCAAAAATTTATAGATGAAGGTCCAACATTTTAATATACATTTTCTTTAAAAAAAAAAATAGGTATGTGAATTCCTTTTTCTCTTTTTCTTATTCTCTAACCATACTAAGTTATTTTTGATATTTTAAAAAAAATAATGGGATGAACTTGTTCCTCTAGGGGTTGAATGCATTCGCCTCACTACACATGTTATATACTGATATCTTATACATTTTTGGATATCAAACATGCTTCCATTATCATACATTTATATCATCAATACTTATTCAAAGTATTTTTACTAGAGTAGTCGACTTAAGAATTTTACATTCGAACATAATTAGAAAATATTGTAAGTCATTTGAATTAATCGTACACATATGGATGTCAATTTAACATGAAATTGATGGATTTTGAATTGATAGGGTTGAGTGTTTTTTTTTATTTTGGGTTCGGGTCATATTTTGTATAGAGTGAGGTTGGGTCGGGTTCGAGTAGAGGGTGAAAAATCTCCAGATTGAGGGTAATAGTGTAATTTTTACATATAAATTTTATGAAAGATTGCTATAATACTCTCTATTTATATTTTTTTTCCAATTAGCTCCTTATTTTATACCAGGTAGGGTCGAATTTATACTTTAAAATTTCGAGTTGGGTCAGATTTGGGTGGAGTGTATGTATTTTTTGGTTAAGGTCGAGTTTGGGTGGAGGATATATATTTTTCGGGTAAGGTTGATTTGATCAAGAATCCGACCCAACCCTACCCATTGTCATCCCTATGTATCTTATCATAATTGGAACAATTCAAAATGTTATTCGTAAGTCTTGACATATCGTATAATAAGCTAGCATATAAAGCACACTCATCTGATTCCTGAGTTTCTGAATCTGTATTATTATGTTTAAAGAATATTAAAAAATATAAAAAATTATATTTTTGACTGAAAATATATTTAATAAATAATAGTAGACTCAAATTTACTAGAGACAATCAAAGACTTTATTGATGAGAGTATTTAGGTTTTTTTGTATTTTTAATTTTTTAATAGTTAATAATTAATAATTTATAGTATACAATGTCTATTTTATTAAAGGCAGTCATACAAATTAAGCCGGAGGATTATCACTAAGACCTTCCAAACTAGTATCTCCTTCACAACAACCTCTGTTGTACGGTCAGAAGGAGAACCGACATCCACCTTATTCAAAACACACGGTCGTGCCCTAATTTTTCTAGAAAGAGTTACTATAGATTGAAAGTCAAAAGTAAAAGAAAAATGAGATTGGGGAATTGATGCCCTAATTTTTTCCCTTAAAAAGAGAGAGAATGTAATGACTCCTTAACAACTATAATTCGTGCCTACCGATCACACCAGCTAAGGAAGGAAACATGTGTGAAATCCATCAATTAGAAATAAATCGTCACGATGCTTTATGAAAATGTTTGAAAACATTAAACATTGTTCTATTTGAGTATCGGATCGAGTCATTTTATAAAAATCACTCGATTAATAGGAAACAAATTATTATACCTCTAGATATGTTTATATGTGAGAAATTGTTAACCTCTGAATATATTCATTTGTGAGCAACAACTTCGCCTATCAAAATCTTCGAATGAATCCTTTCAATAACATGGATCTTCAGAGATCTATATATTCCAATTGAATACAGTCTTTTGACGAGATTACTGACAGATCTATAAGATCTACTATGATCAAATCTATTGTCAGATGATCGTATTTATTTGTCTACTCTACATACCTACGAAGAGCAATAATGACTTTATGTCTAACACCTGCATGTAATAAGGATTAACATATAAATCCTTGTGCAAAACAAAAAAGAGGAAAGATTATAACCTTTCGACTGTTCATCTTCTTCATTACACTTCTTTCCAACCGATCCTCTTGACTTCCATCCTCGAAAACAATATGGATTGAGATTTTTCACTTAAAACAAAAGAAATGAATCGATTACAATCGACGTAACATCATCAACAATAGTAATCCTCATTTAACTAATAAGAATATATAATTTTAGGTTGTAGAAATATATTACTTTAATGAATCAGTTATATATAATTATTTAATTAAATATACTGGATACACTCCGTACAAGTTTGAGGCGTTAAGTCAACCACTTAAGCGACTAGCATTAGTCAAAGGGTCCCAAGTATCAATCAACTTGGAGGAGGAGGGTTGAGAAAGCATTACTGAAACTTCAACAACCTTTGTTCTAAATTTGCGTCTCTCCCTTCTTCCCAGGCCACCATCCCACATCTTAATTTCCTTTGTTATTTGTCAAAAGCTTTCATCTATCTGGTGTCACTGTTTCTAGGGATGTGTCGAGTGCGTAGGTAGAGTAGTCTCCTCTCCTAAAAATTTAAAATTATTATAAATTTTAGATTTTTTTATGTATTTTCTATTAAAAATTTATTTTCGTCATCTGAAATTTTGTAAATTTATTTCCTCTTAAAATTTTAGATATACGCCCCTAACATAAAATCATATTTCCGTACCTGAATCGATCTCATCCCATAATTAATAACCAGGGAAACAGTTAAATTTTTTAAATAATGTTTAGGGTTTAAATAATAACATTAGTTAGGGGACATTTTTGTACTTTACCCTATAGTTAGAGGACTATTTTGTAACTTTTAATAGTTGGGGGACTCAATAAAATAACTCCCTCTAATCGAGGGACCATTTTTGTACTTTACCCTATATTAATTAGTTTAATTCCCATTGAGCTTAATATTTTATTCTACATGTCAATAGATGTTGGAGTTGGAACGTCCAGGCTATTAAAGAGTGGAGCAGAATATCCATTGAGCTTAAAAGTGTTTGATTTAATCATGCCTCCACTTTGCAGACACAGAAATTGAATGAGACACAAGTGGTTCATTTTGTTTTCTTCAAAAAAAGCATAAAACAATGATTAATGGTTGGCATTTGATTTCAAATAGAGAAATCATTCTTTAGCAGTTATTAGTTACCACCAGGGTTTCAAATCACTGTCCGAAAGTGTGATAGCGTCCGTGAAATAGCGGTTTCATCGCCGTCCGAGTTACCCGTTACATCCGCAATAGCACCCAATAACTCCCGCGATGGCCGCAATAGCACCTGCGACGGCCACAATCACGGTAAACCTGAAATGACTGAAAATCCGACCTCGATCGCGATTTTAAACCCTGTTCCCACCTTTTTCTTCATTCTCTGGTGCATAAATCAAAAGACGGGGTTGAATCTCAACATCATCATTCATCTTTGACATTGTTTGAAGCCTAAAGTCAGATTCATTGGCTTCTTTTTAACTATCATTGAGTCAAAGTAAATGCTACACATTTTTCTTCACATGTTCATAGATCCCCCCAATTATTGACAAGTCAAAAGATGAAATTTTTTTCTCAGACATTCCCTTCTTTAGCCACCCCATAAATTCCCTCTCTTTCAAGTTCCAAACACCAAAGGAAAATGTTAGGAAAAAGATGGGATCCTTGAAGAAACTAGCCAAGAAGGTGAAGAGCATGTGTGGAGGAGATGGAGAGGATTCAAATTATGAATGTTTGCTGAGGGAATTCGAGCAAATGTCTTCGCCCTCGACGCCGTCCGGGTCATTTGCTATCTATGTCGGAGAGGAGGAACAAAGATTTGTAGTGCCGACCAGCTACTTGTCTCATCCACTCTTCAAGATGTTGTTGGAGAAGTCTTACAATGAATATGGCTTTGAACAAAGGGATAAACTCATTGTTCCGGCAGCGTCGTGACGTTCCGAGAAGTTGTCAATGCTGTAGAATGTTGTAATGGGAAGTTTGATTTTGGAAAAATGGTTGAGGAGTTTGTTTAAACAGAATGACTTACTTCCTAGGCTCATATGCTTGGAGTTACACTTGTAGTTTTCTCTTGTATCATACAAATGCAGCCTCTGCTGCAGTGCAGATTTTGATCATGTTATATCACTTTTTGTAAGTAGATTAGTAAGCCTGAAAACGAATTGAACGCACACGAACGGAGATATGTTCATGTTCGTTTATTTAATAAACGAACATAAATGAACACGAACATAAACGAACAAAAAAAATTTTGTTCATGTTCGTTCATTAAGGAATATAGCTTGTTCATGTTTGTTCATTTAAATGATAAACGAACACAAACGAATAAACATAAACGAACAACACAAACACAAAAAAAAACTTATTCGAACACAACAAATGAATGTAAAAAAAGTAAACAACAAGAATAACAACTTAAAATTCATTAATATAACCTGGAACTTTAGTGTTAATTTGTTCGAATATGAAAAAAACATACATAAATCATAAATAAGCTATATGAACATAAAGTCTTAAAGTTAATTTGTTCAACAAAACAATCTTCTTGAAATCAAAACAACTTCAATAATCTTCTTAACATATTAACTTGCCCTCTGTTCGAACATAAATAAACAAACATAAACGAACATATAATCGAACGTTCACGAACGTAAATGAACGAACGAGCCCTTTGTTCATGTTTGTTCATTTAATTAAACGAACGTAAAATCTTGTTCATGTTCATTCATTTAATAAATAAACGAACATAAACGAACTTCCCGTCGCACGGTTCATGAACGGTTTGCTGAACGTTCAGTTTATTACAGGCCTATAGATTATATTTGAATCAACTTCAGAAGAACATGAGGTGAATTTATTCATGAAATTCTGAGTTTTTGTTCTTGTAAATATATTTGCAGCAAGTGTTCATAATGTGATGCAAATAGAATTAGATAGATTACCCTTTAAAGATCATTTCCAGGCTGAAGAAATATTTTGGTTTAAGGACAAGAAATCTGCATTTGAGTTATTGTCGGAATTCAGACAAAAAAAACAAAAATCTATAGTCCAATTTAAAGAACACACAATTTACTTGCATTCTTTTACATATATTTTTCATTATAAAATAAAATTTGAAATTGAATCAACTACTTTCCTTTAATTCGAATTCAAACTTAATCCAATAAGAGACTGTAATTGAGTAAAGCTGATACATAGTTTGTTAATTATTAAAAAAAAAATATTACCGGAAGCTGTCTTAGCGCAGCCGGTAGAACGCGTGTCTTTTAACCATGTGGTCGTGGGTTTAATTCCCTCATACGGCGGCCAAGTTGTATATTTTCTGGTAGCCTTTTCATAATTTGCTTGCCTTTTTTTGGCACGGCTCTGCTGTGCGCTATTCATGGAGCAAACATTGTTCTGTGCATGAAAACAAAATCAAGTTATCACTTTGCAGATTGGTACTACCGTCTGCAAGAATTCTTTTTATTGTCTCTCTCAGTTCTTGCATTTGTTCTCTTGAATGCAATGGTGCCGGATACACGCACGCGATCCAAACATCCATCTCGTATGGTGTCGAATATGGCAATGGTTAGACCAATGCCGTGAACCGAAGAACACCCCACGTAGTCGACCAGGCCGATTCCTTTGTGCAGTTTGTTGGATTCATCAATCACAACCCAATTCGGCTCAACGTTCTCAGGTTGTGAGGTTGAAGATAAACCTAGATGACACTGACAGGATTGTTGCTGTAAATCTTCTTCAACGAAAAGTGCTTCTCAAGTGCAGATTTCTTGTCCTTAAACCAAAATATTTCTTCAGCCTGGAAATGATCTCTAAAGGGTAATCTATCTAATTCTAGTTGCATCACATTATGAACTCTTGCTGCAAATATATTTACAAGAAGAAAAACTCAGAATTTCATGAATAAAATTCACCTCATGTTCTTCTGAAGTTGATTCAAATCTAATCTACCAACAAAAAGTGATTTACATGATCAAAATCTGCACTGCAACAGAAGCTGCATTTGTATGATACAAAGAAAACTACAAGTGTAACTCCAAGCATATGAGCCTAGGAAGTAAGTCATTCTGTTTAAACAAACCCTTCAAGTGCAACCATAAACTGTCTCATTCGATTTCTGTTTCGGGTTTGCAAATCAAGGGGTATTAAGCTCTGTGGAGCCCTGGCAGCTGCTGGTTTGATTGTAGCTCGTTCCACCAAACCTTTCCCTGGTCATCAAAAATTAAAGGGACAAATACGCTGTTGTAACCCTCACAGACTTTCGATCTATTCTCGAGCCGGCACTCAGTAGCAATCATTTTGGTATGTACTAGTTCATTCCCATTATCGTCACTATCCCATTTTACCATTCTGCAATCTTGAATTCGCATGATGTGACCACCGGTGACGATGTATGGGATTAGCAAGCAGATTTTATACATCGTTTTCCGCTGCCAAGAGGCAAGAGCAACAAGCATTTCACTGATAAGAGTGACCTAAACTTCCTCATGTGTAAGGCCATTGACAATCCTGGTTTGACTCCATCATCATCTATGAGAACTGCCTTCATATCTGCAAAGTGATTACTAGATTTGTTTTCGTTCACTGAACAATGTTCGAATAAGTTCCTTAGATATTTTTTATTTCCTTTTTTTTTAAAAAAATGATAACAAAAGGCGAGGAAAAGGCAAGCGAAATCTGCCTACCAAAAATAATTCAGCTTCGCCGCCGTGTGTGGGAATCGAACCCACGACCACGTGATTAAAACCCACGCGCTCAACCGGCTGAGCTAAGACGGCACGTGATTGTGATCCGTAGGAACTCATATAATATTTGAATTCAGCTTCACTCTACAGTCGCTAATTCGAATAAAGTATTTGTTATTCAATTTCAAAATTTATTATATGATGAAATATATATTTAAAAAAATCCAATTAAATCATGTATTCTTGAAATTGGACTGATTTTTTAAAAATTAAAAAGTAATTGTTCGAAATTCAGATTTTAACATCTATAGTATTTTATTCATTAAATTTATTGTTATAAATATTAAATACTTAAATTAAGAAAACATAACCAAAAGTATAATATTTAGTATGATTTTGAAAAAATAATAATTGGGTGATCAAAATAGAATGACGAAAATAAATGAGTGGCTAAATACATAGTTTACCTAAAAAATAATACACAAGAGGTGTAAATTCTATATATATATATATATTGAATACAAAAGGAAAAACTAGTATTTAAAAGTTCAAGACATCTTGAGCATCCTTATTGCACTGCTCCAGGATTTCTTCTGGTGGCTCCAAAAACAATTGTGAATTAGCAGGAAGACTCCAAGCCAGACGAGCTAAGCCATCGGCCACCCGGTTGCATTCTCTAGGCATATAGCAGAATTGTAACCTTCAATCGCGTCGAACAAGATCGTGAATATGTGTTACCATCGCATAAATTTCTTCTATTTCAGGCTGCTGATTAAGAACAGAAACGGCTTCCTTACTATCAGTTTCAACGATGATTATTCTGAAATTCCTCTCCCAAGCGATCAGCAGGCCTATGTAAATTCCCCATAGCTCTTCATCAATCACCGAACAATATCCGATTCTCTTCGAGAAACCTGCAACCCAGTCGGTGAGCTGATTTCGAAGAACACCCCTACATGTAGCCAATCCGGTTGAACTTTGTCGAGCGCCATCAGTATTGAGTTTGAGCCAACAGTTCGGTGGAACTTTCCGGTGCACATAACGGTTCAGTACTCTTGGGTGACGGGCAGCCCTCCAAGCATTCCTTTTGACTAAAGCATTGACCGTTTCACCTTTGAGGCGTACGCTTTGCTGTGAAACGCTCTCAGTCACTACAAAATCCAGATCAAAAAACAATTTATTCCGGCAGGTCCAAAGACACCAAACCACCGATCCGAAGAGAATATCCCAATCCGTTTCATCAATCGGATAATAGTGAGGCTGTCGAAGATTCTTATCTATCCAAGACACCAAACCAAATTCCAAAAACTCATTCAAAAGATTTGGTTTAACTAAGTCCTTCCCCGCTGCCATAGCCACCGGACATTCACGGAGAATATGGGAGCTGCTCTCCACATTAGCACCGCAGTTCGAGCAGCTAGGATCCCTTGTCAAGTGCCTTCGAACGCGCTCTTCATTGGATAACAACCGCCCTTTGCAAATTGTCCATAACAGCATTTTAACGCGTGGTAAGCCTCTTAACTTCTGCAGGCTATCCCAAGGAGAAGACGGTACAGCACTGCCCAGCTGCATCCTTTCCTCATAAGCACTAGAAACCGTGAAAACCTTTCTTTTATCATGCTTCCAGCCCACAATATCAGCTCCTCCGATGGATAAAGGTCTATGATTTAAAATTTAAAGTTTAAGATATTAGATTTTAAGATTTAGAATCTAGGTCTATGATTTAAGATATTAGCCGAGCCTACAATATCAACCCACAATATCATATTTTTTTAGTAGTATATTAGGCTGTAGCACGTAAGATTTCCCTTTTCTATCTAGAGATTAAGACATTAGATTTTAGGATTTAGGTCTATGATTTAGAACTTAGAGTTTATAATTTATGATTTGGAATTTTAATTTTTTAGATTCATAACTAAAATAGACACGTTGTAAAAAAATAAATCTTACACGGTGTGTATCAAATAATAATTTAAATAAATATTCATGATAATTTATAATTCGAAGTTTTGTTCGTAAACTAAATAATTTTAGGCTAAATTACATGTTTAATACTCTAACAATCATTTTTAGTTTTGGTTTCATTTTAGTTATTCGTCGTTAAAAAAGTAACGGTGATGCTGACATATCATCATTAGATAATGTCATGTCACCATTAGATTTTTTTTAAATGGCACGTAAGCAAATTCTGTTAATTTTTTATTCATGGGTGACCAAAATAAAATTAAAACGTAATACTACGTATAATTTTGAAAAAAAATAATTGAATAACTATAAGAGAACAAAAGTGATAGTTGGATAATAAAAGTGTAATTTACCCATAATTTTATTAATAGAAAAGTAAATCTACTTGCAAATACATCCGGAGGGGAGGTAACATTGTTCTTCAATCACCACTAATTATAATTGCTATAAATGGTAACATTGTAATTGTAAATGTGGGACAAGACAAACCAGTTACCATTTAAGAAGCTAAGTAAACAATTTGTAGAGGGACATGTTTGGTTCTCAGTCTTTAAAGATTCCCCATTAATACGTCCTTCTCTACGGTTTAATTGGTTCACCGCCATGATTCTTCCCTGCATCCACAAGAATACACTTCATAGCATCAACCAGCTCCTGCATCTGCTCCCTCGAATGCAAGGGTGAAGGATAAACACAGACACAATCGAGCAGTCCGTTACGGATTGTGTCAAAAACAGCAATGGAAGGGGCGATGCCATGACATGAAGCGCACCCCATGTAGTCATCTACACCAACTACCTTCTGCTGGTCGTTCGAATCGTCGTTTACGGTGTCTTCGAACACTGATATTAAAGATGTTCTCAAGGATGAGGAGGAAGTCAAGCCAGGGTTTTCAATGGCCCTGCACATCAAGAAATTCAAGTCTGCCATGTCCAACAAGTGTCTGTTGCACTTCTTATAGCTTTCAAACAAGGTGTAGATTTTATGTGCTAGCTCCCAAAGCTTCTCTCGTCCTTTAATGACATGCGTGTTTAGAACAGCTGAGTGGTAAAATCCTACAAAATTTCAAGAGTTTTCATTAAAGCAAATATGGTAAAAATAAGTACTTGTGGCAATATTAATGATTGAATTCCGAACTTTAATCACATGAAACTTCGATTTCGACAATGTTCGAAGATTGTTCTTCGACAAATTCGAATTTCGCTTACCGAAATTGTGATCGGAGAGAGGAGGTTCGAGAATCGAGCGGCAATCAGTGAGTGTTACAACTCCATACTTCTTCTTTTGATGATCTGCATAGCATTTAGAATTGTGTGCAGCAATCAGGCCAGCTGCTGCTAATGCTCCACACAGCTTAATCCCTCTTGCCTTGCAACCCTGAAAGCTTTCATCATGTTTGAGTCTCGATTAAAGGAAATATACTTCAAATTTGTGAGGCTCAAATTACTTACTGCCAAGATTCTACGAGTGTCATCAGGGTTGATGAGAAACCTCACTACTTGAGTAGATCTGGGTGATTTTGCATCTTTGAACTTTAAGTTGGTGAGCCTAAAGGAATTAACAGAGTAGCCAAGCATGTCAATTCCCCGTGCCAAAAGAGTTTTCTTAGCTTTCCCCTTGGGGATAAGATCTTCGATCGCCGAACTAACCTCTCCTTTGTTCACCATGATTTCCATTTCCTCTTCTTCGTTACCCATCAACGTTAACAACTCTCGTAGCAACGACACCGCCGTGGTCCGGTCGCACGCGACGGCATGCAGGCGGAGCACCAACACCCACTTTGCACCAGGAAAAGCGTAAGCACTGACGAAAAACATGTCATTCTCGGTGCTAAATGAACCAATCCAAGAATTTTGGTTGAGTTCATGTTCGAGAATCAAATGAAGGGGTGTAAGTGTAACGTTTCGGGTTTCTTGGCCGTAAAGATTTTCGAGGATGGTGGAAGTGGCGGAATGGTTGAAGGATTTGATTTGAATGATGGGTGAAGGAGACGTGACGAAGGAGAAAGTGTTGGAAGCAGGGCTGGAATGGAGCCTAGACCGAAGAACGGGGTGGGAGTTTTGTAGCTTGTGAAGCGCATTTCGTAGTCGTGAAACGTCGGGGGTTCTGGAAGTAAGAATGGCCAAGACGGCAATGCCGGTGCCACCGGGCACCGCACGGCACCAGCTGTTCTCGGTTCCGCCAACAGCTCGGCCAGTAGGAGCGTCGAGACTTTGGGTGGACATCTTGTTGGTAATGATAAAATAATATTGGCAGCGTTGATGATAGGTGAAACTAGTACTGAGTTTATTTTATAGACTTCGTGGTAACTGTTGTGTGAACCTTTTTACATAATAATCTTGCATTTGCCACCGATATTTTATCATCTTCTAATGATCTAATAATATTTTATTATAATATTTAAAGTTAATTTTATTTAAATTATTTTTATAAAATATCATTCGATCAATGATTATTTTTAAAAGTGTGTATATATATATTGAATTAATCATTAGTATTTAATTTATTGACTGATTAATCCAGATCGGGTACTGTAGAAGTGAAGGAGATCCTCCCACCTCAATTTACCCTATTCGTAAACATTATAGTTCGAACTCCTGACCTTATTTAAAGAATCTAATATTTCATCCCACTAAATCATGTAATTATCGATTAAAAGTATATATAATTAATATCATATTAAATATATTAAAAATAAATAAAGCAAATTCATCACCGGTGCCATTTGGCTTTTTGTTTAGGTAGGAATTCGGTTCTAAAAATAGAAAGTCTGAGTTAATTTATAAACCAAACTTCATTTATTGTTCTGTCATATCGGATATGATCAATAGAGCAGAACAATTTTTATATATATATACGAGACAATATAAAAAAAAATTAAATAATTAAAAAAGTGAAAAAGAACCATTAAGATTAATAAAAAGAAATGATGAGATTTATATAAACGAAGTGAACCGTTTTTAATTTAAAAAAATTAATCTCATTTGTTTAATTTAGTTAATCAAACTATTCAAAAGGCGTATAATGCTTTTAAATTTTATATTTTCTCCATCCCATTCAAATTGCCTTTTATTGATTATTTTAATCAATTTCTTTTCATCTTTGATTCATTATTAATAAAAATATAAAAAAAATTGTTTTAAAAATCTTCAATCAATTAGTTTTGAAATATATATTTTATAAAATTTAAGTTTTAAAAATATTTAATAAAATAATCATAATTAAAATTTAAAAAAAAATCCTTTTAAAAAATCAATAAAGGATAAATTTAATAGGACGGATATAGTATTATGTAAATTGATCATAGCACTGTATATAAAGGAGGATCCATAATTTTATGAGATATGATTGCGATTACCTCCGCAAGTTATGATAGATACCTCTAGGTGAGATGCCCTTGTTGTAATGTTTTGGTCGATGAGATTTGTAATCACCGTTTTTCAACCATTATATTATATTATTATTATTTTATTATAAAAATATATATTTATTATTATTTTATTATTTACAACACCTAAACCGGGTCTAATTACAAATCTAAATGAAACCTAAACTCGGGCTCAAACCAAACCAAAACCCTAGCCCAACAACTAACCTAACTCTAACATCTTTACTAGCCGCCGCAAAAAATTACAGCCGCCGACCGAGTCCATCCAGCTGCGCCGATCTTCGCCACCGTCAAGTCTAGCCGAGTCAGATCATCAAAAATCTCTTCAAAATCCGAAAAATTCGGAGCATTTAAAACTCAAATTATAACAAACAGTAAATGTCAGAAATTAGGTTTTGCTTTTTAATTTTTTTTATCCCTGTAATATTTGGGTACAAAAAACCGAAAATCAGATGTAAAAAAGGACTTTTCCCTTCAGATTCAAAGCAATAAAGAGCAAAAAAATTCAAGGTAATTTTTTTAGTTTTCGAAAAAAAACAAAGAGTAAGGGAACCGAATAGTTACTTGAGAGGGGAGTCAAACCATGAGTTGTTCGTCGGCATGGTGGTCGGAGATAGAGGAGCCGAAGAGACGGGGTATTCTTTGGGTATTTAGGAGTTTGGTTAGGAGATTTAGCCCTAGATCTGAGTAAAAAAAAAATTGGGTTCGGTTGGGATTTCTGACCACCATGGGCGGCGGGGGAAGGTCTCGGTAAGGCTGGCCGAGAAAGAGTTGGGGAGAGTTTTTTGACTTTTTTTCTTATTCAAAAGAATAGGTGAAAATGAAGAAAAATAGAGAAATATGTTTTATATAAGAGTTTTTTGGTTATTCACGCTTAGGTCCCTCTAATTTTATCGTGTTTTTGTACTTTGGTCACATGCGATGACCAAATTTATTATTTCCCCCTTTTTTACTCATGTTATGTATTGATTGGGTTAATCACGATTAGGTCCCTTAGTTTTAGAGTGTTTTTGCACTTTGGTAACTTGTAGTGATTATTTAATTTAATTTTAATTTTGATAGACTGATTTTGTAATTTTCACATTTTTAACAGTGTATTTTCTGCTTACAAAAGGGATAATTATTATTTAATCCCTATAGTTTCAACGTAACTTTATATTTTAGTCACTAACTTTTTTTATTTTGTTTTAATTTAGTCATTCAATTTTAAATTTATTTTAATATAATCCTTGTATTACATGTTTAATTTATTTCTTTTAAATCCCTATAATTTAATGACAATGTGATTTAGTCATTTTATATTTAATTTGTTAAGATCTTGATTAAAAGTCGTATTTGTTTGTTTATTTTTTTTTGTGTTTAAATTTTTTATTAGTTGTTTGATACTTTAAAATGCATGGTTATTTTATATTCATATTTATTTAATTTAGTTATCCTTTTAGAATTAGTTTGTGAATTAAGTTCTTTAAGTGAAAATTTTGATTTAGTAATTAGAGTTTCACCTTAGACTTAATTAGGGAACAATTCGATTCTAGTTTTGACATAAAATGCTTGATTACTCGAGTCGATTGTTCGAATCCTCAAATTGTTAATCATTAATTTTTTAAACTTATTTAGTTCAACCCCTTTATTTTTAATAGTTAATTAGAGCAATTATTAGAACCTTGATTTATTGGCTAGTCCTTAAACTTTAGGTGTTATAGATTTAGTCCTTTTACTTTAATTTACTTACACTAAGGTCCCCAAACTATAGAGTTTTACATTTAGGTATCTAAATGTTAGTTTTCTTATTTTTTTAGACCTTTTACTATTAATTAGAGTCTTAAATTAACATAATCATTTGGGATAATTAGAGCCTAAATTTCAATCTAGTCCTTTTAATTTAGGGTGTAATCTGAGTTGACCCTTGCCTAAATGCTCAAGGGACCATATCGATTATTCGATTTAATAACTAGTTAAAAAATCAATCAAGTAGGATTGATAGTGGAACCTACATTTTAGGTTTATGCCTTTAGGTTCTTTAATTTTCATAATTTGACACTTTAAGATAGAGAAAGACTTAATCTATCCTTAGTTTAATTAGGGTCAATAAAAATTGTTTGATTGCATCATCTTTTAAAACCTAAGGCAATGTTCACTTATTAGGAAGTCAATAGTATATCTCTCGCAAGTATGCTCAGAGGGTGACTACTGGTGATTCCCGAAATAAGTCGACATTCTTTTCAGGATTGCATCATGATTTCTAAAACATCGATGCAATGTTCAGTTATTAGGCACAATAGTTGATCTCCCGCATTCATTCTAGAGGCGAATGTTATTGGCTTTAATAAACGAATACCCTTTTCAATTTTGCATCCATAATGATTTTAAAATTAGATGAAGTTCGAACTCAAAATTTTCAATTTTAAATATAGGGTAATCAACTAAGTACCAATTTTTGGGCGCTGTGGGGGTGCTAATCTTTCCCCACACGTAACTGACTACCGAACCTATTTTTTGGTTTTCGCTGACCCTAAAATTTGGTATTTTAATAAAAATAAAATATTTTATTAAAATAACCCGGTTTTTATGGTATCCCGATATTACCTTAAAATAATTGGTGGTGACTCCTCACATTTCAAAACATTTTCAAAGAAAAACCCAAAGTCGTACGAGTTTTCCCCGGGCGAAAAACGGTGTCGACGAGATTATTATGCGACTCTGGACTTAAATAAAAAAGAGTGAACCATTAAAGTCTCGCATAATCTGATTGCATCCATTTGTACAAATGAAAATGCCCATAAGACACTCCATCGCTAGACTAGATTAGTGCTAATGTGGCCTTAGGGATTCTTCAAAATAAGATGTCTCTGCACGCTTTGCGGAGTTATCCCTGAATGGAATACCTCACAGTTAGTATGATGAGAATGATGTAAAACTATTGAATCGAGCATATAAAGGCTGGATCATTATATTGTATAAATGGTAATAATAAAATGCATCATGGTTAATAACTCTTAAAATGTGAAATGCATCGTGATAAAAGGACTATTAAATGACCTTCCTTTTTATTTAAAAGAAACCAAGCTTGCTCGAGGGAATGTTAACTTCGAGTGCCTAGTAAAGTAATTCTTGAAATAATGTATGATCCTCCACTTAAAATGATAAAAAAAAGCCATCGTTTGAAAAGACAACGATAAGAGAAAACATATGTAGTCATGGGATAAACATATCACGCTAGTTATAAACATATCACTCGAGACATATAATAAAACATCCGTGGGGACGAGAGAGAACATATATTACTTCAATAAGATAACCAATCAATGACTTTTTGTTTCTATCAGAAAGAAGAATTTACAAATCATTGACTTAACCACCTTCTTCCCCAGCATCTAAACCACCACCCCACCCATTATACATCAACAAAACTCAATATTAAGAATTAAATAGCTTTATAGATTAAGAAATGTAATTTTTATCCTTAAAATAAGAAACATGTGCTTAAAAGATCGATTAGATGAATTGAAAAATTATTTGTTGTCTAATCTCTTGTTTATCGTTCAAAGATTATATCATTAATTAAATATTCATGAAAAATATTTAACACATGGTTAGTAGAATAATTTTATATTCTATAAATAAGTATGCACCATTATTGCATAGTGATTTT
Source organism: Hibiscus syriacus (assembly GCF_006381635.1). Taxonomy (NCBI): domain Eukaryota; kingdom Viridiplantae; phylum Streptophyta; class Magnoliopsida; order Malvales; family Malvaceae; genus Hibiscus; species Hibiscus syriacus. The sequence goes on from NW_024063349.1 coordinate 2,419,305, forward strand.
TTTTAAGAAAAACGAGAATTTCATTTATAAAATTAAAGTTTTTATATAAAAATTGGTTGAATATAAATTTAGTGAGAAGAGAATATCTCTAAATAAATAAATAAAAAGAAAGAGATTGTTTATTTATTGCTTAGTCAAAAGACACGGTTGGGTGGGTGTTAGATATATCTGTAGCATAGCTGAGTTAAGAATACCAATGCTCGACTACATTTATTTCTTTATTTATTGCCAATGTAATTATGCAAATAGATATTTAATTATTCAATCTTATATGTTTTTGTTTAGTTGTCCTTTCAGTTTTTAAGGCTTTGTCCTGATTAATTTAGACCGATTAGTGTTGTATATTTAGTTTTGGTGGATGAGTCTTCTAACAGGATTTTTCTGCATATACAATGACTCGAACTTAAGACTTGCTTAGACGGTATCAAGCTTCTTATCACTTGAATCATTCCCGTTAATTTACATGTTTAACAAATAATTTAAGAATTCAATGAATACTACAAGTGATAAAAAGAAATATTATTATTTTTATAAGATTTGTGTTTATGTTTGCAGTTTATAAAATACATGTGCCTTGTCGACTAATTTTTTTTATTAAACAGATATTAATAAACAACTTGTGTAGAAGGTGTTTTTACCAATTGCTGTCGTGAGTTTCCGGTTCATTTGCTAGTTGTGCTATTATTTTGAAACAATAATAATATACAAAAATATTTGAATCGGTTTATCGAGAGCATGGAACCATAGGTACCATGTGCTAGGTAATAAATAAACTCATGTAATGTTTGTTGAATGTTGGTTGAAACCAGATTTTAATCTGAAAACACAAGTGCAAAGATCCTTTACTCCGACCCATGAAAAAAATAAAATAAAAGGATAAATTATGTATTTAGTCACTCAACTATCATTTTAGTTCCGTTTTAATCATCTAATTATTTTTTTCCAGCACGAATCAAATTACTTCAGTGGTTAAAGGAATCATTGTTGTTCCTAGAGGTCACGAGTTCGAGCACTAGGGATTGCAAAGATGATTGAACGTTCATTGTCAAATGGTTGAGAGTACTTGAAACATATACTACTTTGTAATCAATTTAACTTAATAATTTTTTTTTTCATTTTAATGATAGCATGACCCAACTTACCTTGGTGGTTAAAGGAAATGTTGTTGTTCCTAGAGGTCGTAGGTCGTGGGTTTGAGCATTAGCAACTAAAAAGGTGATTGAACGTTCATTGTCAAATGATTGAGAGTACTTAGAATATATACTACTTTGTAATCACCTTTAGCTTAATTAAAAAATAATAATGATGATATAACATTATCTTATGGCGATACATCAACATTACTAACGTAATCAAAACGTAACTTTAGCTCTAAGGTGATAGTTGGATGACTAAATACATAATTTACCCAAAGTAAAATTATCAGCATTAAAGGAGGCACATGGTGAATCTATAGTCGAGCACAACTGTCCTCTCCTCCAATATCAGAGAACATGCAGTATTTAATAGTATATACATATCGTCATTGTCCTCACACCATTAGTTCAGAAATTGAATGCACACCTAAAACCATACATGCAGTATAATGTATGCACCACGCATGCTGTTTTATTGTCCCCCAAATGAATTAAAAACAGTTTGGTCTTCATCATAATGAAAAAACAGTTCAATACATTGACAACTACATCTACCATTGTATACACAAATGGTTGCATCTATAGTGTCCTTTGTTTGATTGAATGTGGTATACATATACACATATACACAATCACACTGATGGTGACCATACTTCAGTTAAGTTTTCGTAAGGATGAGAGGTAGGGTAACATGTGATGAGTTTTTTTTTTAAGAAATAAGACCGTGGACATATTGTTAACATTATTTTAAGAATGGTTTCGTTAACATGAAAACTCTCAAATTCAACCACTCGAATAAGAGAGATGAAACTTAATTGATTAAATGAACCCACACTACAAGAAAATATACCTTTAATGACACACGAATGATGACACACGCTAATTTATGACTTGCAAAACATATGTGTCATAAAAAAATGTCATGTTTTTTAAAATCTAAACGATTTATGACTTACAATGATGTGTGTCATATTTAATAGTCATAGTCCAAAAAATTTACAAAAACACGGAGTATAGATGAATTTTGTGTGTCATCTTTAGGAGTCGTATTCTAATTCCCCCCTTATTTTTCATCATTTTCCGCGCGCTTGATCTTCCCCCCTAGTTAACAAAAGTTCACGCCGTGCTTCCCCCATTTTTCTTTGTTTTCCCTTTTTGTCTTTGCATCCTCCCACCGGTTTGGCCATTCACCACAACACAGTCGAGGGAGTCAAAAATCAAGGGTTTCCACATGTAATCCTCATTCTCTATTCCAACATTTGTGGGTTTGTTGATTTCTATTTTGTCTGATTTAATGGGTTTGATGCTTTTACTTCATATATGTTTTTTGAATCGAGATTTATTGCATGCATGCTTGTTTTATTTTCTATTATTTGTTTAATCACTACTGATTTGTTCATTTCATTCTTCGTTTAAGTGGGTTATTTCGGTTTTTTTTACTTCAGTGGACTCTTATGCTAGTTCTTGATCTCTTTTTGATTTTTGGGTTTTGATGGATTATGTATTTTGGTTCAAAAATGTTGAACTGTGATTGTCTTTTGATATATGTTTTGTTATGCTTGTTGAAATGTTTACAAACATATCTTGTTTCACTTGACTTGAAGTATCATTGTCCGACATAAGGAGGGTATGGTGATATGACTCTCAAAGTACATGGACAAACCTAAAAAAGAATCCCGTATTCGTTACTCACTTCCGAGTCCAAGCAATATAGGTCTGAATGACCCTACAATAGTATATATTTCGAGGATTTTTGGAAGGTTATATTATGTTTGTGATTCATTTGTTTAAAGAAAATGAGTGAGGGAGGTGCCTCTGCTTCCCAGTTCCCACATATGTATTTCATTCGCTAATTAGAATGGTTCCAAGTTTTTACCTAATTGTCATGTTTTAGATGGATTTACTTTTGGTTGCTTATGGCTGCTGGTTGTTGACTTTTCATTAGTGAAGAGGCTTTAAATATCTGGTTCTGTCCTTTGCATTGGTACTTAATGTTTCACTAACACAACTTTTCCTGCCTTTTTTCTGCTTTCTATGTTGTTTGGATTCTTCTTTTCATTTGAAGTATCAGTATCTGACATTTTGTGTCAGACATATAGATATGTGGATATGACCTCCAAAGATCTTCTAAATGCATAGAAATAACTTTAAAATATCTAATAATACATGTATTCGACACTCATACTTACGTTCGAGTAGCATAGTTTCTTTTTTATTGTTTTGCTAGTTTAACTAAACACTCCCTCTTGAAATTTAATTTTTGTTTTTGATAAATGTAGGTTGGCATAACTTTGGCACGTATGCTATCATTGGATGGAACATGACATTCCTTTGCTGAGTCTCTCTCAAGAAATTCCCCATACATAATATCCACAGTTCTCTGGGTATACTGGTTAGTGGCATCTTATCTTATTATTTATTTTAGTCGAATTTTGTAACTATATGTTGCTCCGTCTTTTCATTCTTTTCTTGAAGTGTTTATTTCTAACATTTTTGTCTGTCATATGGGTACTAACATATGACTTTTAAGAATCTTCTGTCCAATATAATCGTTTCAGACATGTACTCCTATATGATGCTCACACTCGAATTCAAGTATCGTAAAATACGGTTATTAACTTAGATTTAGGCAACATTGTTTGAATGATGATTACGAATATAGGCAATGAGGCTTTCTCATGTTACAACCATGTGCTTCAACTTAAATTACAACAAGCATAAGACAGAGATTTTGAGGCTAACACCAAGAACGTTAGAAGATATCGAATAGGCTAACACCAATAATTTATCTAACATTGTTAGGGTTTGTTCCAGTTTCAAATGGGTTTTTTAGATTTTATGAATGGGTCATAACCCTTGAACATTGTTCCATAGCATAGTACAAAATGAATTTGTTAGGGTTACTTTGTACTTGGTAATTTGGGGTAAATATTTTGTTCTTCATATCTTACATAAATATTTCATCAATCATCAGTTATAAAGTTGTAGTTTTGCTAATACTTTATAATTATTTAGGTTGGTAAGTAATGGTCGATGGATAAGACATGGATTTCGTCTGATAGGTTATATGATGCATATGAAGTGGGTGTAAACATCTTTCTAGACTTTGCACAAAGTAATGATCCAAATTCAGATCTTATTCGATGTCCTTGTATACATTGTATTAATTTGTGGCACCACTTAATTCAGACCGTGCGCTATCATCTGTTTGCCTATGGCTTCGATGAAAGTTATAAGGTTTGGTCTTTTCATGGAGAAAGGCAACCCAAGCTTGATTCTAGATGTCCTAATAAATCTATTCCTCCCGACTTTGATTATACAAGAGATATGCTACATGATGCCTTCAGAGATGTAGAAAAAGAAACCGATTCATTGAAGTCATTTCTTGAAGAATGTGTGAAGCCACTTTACGTAGGGTCAAAGTATAATGCACTTAGTGGATTATTGAAATTCCAACATATCAAGGGTTAATTTGGGTGGTCTGAGGCTAGTTTTGAAGTATTGTTAGGTGCCCTAAAAGATGTCTTACCATTAAACAATAGAATACCTAACTCCCTATATGATGCCAAGAAATTGCTAAAAGGAGTAGGTCTACAATATGAAAAAATTCATGCATGTGAAAACGATTGTGTTCTATTCTGGAAAGAACATAAGGATGATTCTCAATGTCCAACTTGTGGCACATCTCGTTGGAATAAGAATATCAAAAACGTACCTTCGAAAGTTTTGTGGTATTTTTATCCCATCCCCAGATTTAGGAGAATGTATTCATCACCAGAAATGACACAAAACTTAACTTGGCATGCACAAGGTCGGGCTAATAACGGTATGCTAAGTCATCCTCGCGATTCCCCCTATTGGAAGCTTGTTGATAGAACATGGAAAGAATTCGGAGAAGAAGAACGGAATCTTAGATTAGCCTTGTCCGTTGATGGTATCAATCCTCACAAGTCATTAAGTTCCAAGCATAGCTGTTGGTTGGTTATCTTAATAACTTATAATCTACCCTCTTATTTGTGCATGAAAAGAAAATTCATGATGTTGACTCTATTGATATCAGGTCCAAAACAACCTGGTAACAATATTGATGTCTACTTGGCACCATTGATAGCAGATCTAAAACTCTTGTGGGAAACTGGCGTGAAGACATATGATGCTTATACGAAAGAAAACTTTAATCTAAGAGCAATATTACTTTGGACTATAAATGACTTTCCTGCATATGGTAATCTTTCGAGGTGTGTTACCAAAGGTTATTATGCGTGTCCAATATGTTCAGAGAATACTTGTTCACAGTGGTTGTCAAATTCAAAAAAAATATGCTTTCTTTGTCATAGAAGATTCCTGTCACTTCAACATCCTCTTCGTAAAAGAAAAAAAGATTTCAACAATCAACAAGAGGATGGTGTTATAAAACAACCATTATCAGGTGAAGAGATTTACGACTATCTGACGGGGTTTGAGACTTCATGGGGTAAGAAGACAACGTCTAAGAAGAAAACGTCAAAGAAGGAAAAAGAAAGCATCAATGAGAGAGCTAAATTTTGGCACAATAAATCGATTTTTTTAACTTGAACATTGGAAGAAGTTGCTCGTTCGTCATCAGTTAGATGTTATGCACATAGAGAAAAATGTGTGTGAGAGTGTTTATGGGACATTATTGAATTTGCTTGGCAAGACGAAGGATGGGTTAAGAGCACGACAAGATCTTGAGGCGATGGGCATTAAGCCTGAATTACAAACTCAACCAAGAGGGAATCGTACTTGGCTTCCGCCTGCGTGCTACTCATTGAATACCACGGAAAAATACCGGTTTTATGAGACCCTGTCTACCATAAAAGTGCCTGATGGGTACTGTTCAAATTTCAAGAATCTCATGTCTGATGATGTATCAAAGATGAATGGTTTGAAGTCTAATGTTTGTCATGTACTGATGCAACAACTTCTCCCTTTTGCAATAAAGGGGGTGTTACATGTGAAAGTGAGGAAAATAACCATAGGTTTGTGTCATTTTTTCAACGTGTTGTGTAGTAAAGTCGTTAATGTTAATAAGCTAGGCAAGTTGCAAAGTGACATCGTATTAACTTTGTGTTTATTAGAGAAGTATTTTCCTCCTTCGTTTTTCGATGTCATGATCCACTTGATGGTGCATTTAGTTAGAGAGGTGAGGTTATGTGGCCCGGTTCATTTTAGGTGGATGTATCCATTTGAGAGATACATGAAAAAACTCAAAGGCTATGTACGGAATCATCATCGACCCGAAGGTTGTATTGCAGAATGTTATGTGGCAAAGGAAGCCTTGGAATTTTTCTCAGACTACTTAAAAAATATGAAATCAATTGGCAATCCTCATGAACGTGTTGATGAAAGAATTCGTACCGGCAAACCTTTATCACAGGGTACAGTCGAGGTTGTAGATGCTAAGCTACTTGATGAAGCTCATCTTTATGTATTACGAAATACTGCTGATGTGGAGTCGTATATAGAGTAAGAACCACTGTGTCTTCTTTGTACTCTATGTAATGCATTAAACTTTTTCTAACTCTTAATATGATTATATCTTCAAATATTATTTAGGTAACATATGTTAGAATTGAAGGATCATAACCCCCGTGCCTCTCGAAATAGTAAATGGTTGCAGACTCAACACAGTTGAACATTTATTAGTTGGCTTAAGACCAAGGTTGATACACATTTCGCTAACAGGGAAGACATTTGTGAGAGTGTTCGTTGGTTTGAACAAAGGGCCAAGTTTTGTTGTGATGAAATATAGCGGTTTTGCCATAAATGAGTATCGGTTCCATACAATATCTCGAGATGAATCAAGAACAACTCAATGTAGTGGAGTATCTCTAGTTGCACATGCTATGCAGATTGCTAGTGCAAAAGACTCCAATCCCGTGTATGGAGCTGTTACTTACTATGGTCGTATACAGGAGATATGGGATCTTGATTATCGCATATTCACTATTCTTGTTTTCATGTGTGATTGGGTTGATAGTCGTGGAATAAAAAAAGATGACTTTGGATTCACAGTGGTTAACTTTTCTAGGCTTGATCACCAATCTGAACGCTTCATATTAGCTAGTCAAGCCAAACAAGTTTTTTATGTTCAAGATCAACAAGATGCGAATTTGTCTGTTGTCGGCTTCACACCACATAAGATGTACAAGTATGGAGCAAATGGTGAAACTGATGATATGTTGGAATACCATGTTACATTTGATTTTTCACAAGACTCCCCTTTAGTAGAACTTGATGATGATTTTTTGTGTACACGCCCGGATGGCGAGGGCATATTAGTTTAAAATATTTTTTGCAAAATAAAATCTTTACTTTTTGGTATGTTTTTATTTCAACATCTGTATGTTATTAATTATGTCCCAACTGCAAGAAATAACAATGTACTAACTTTTTTATTTTAATCATGTTGAAACAAGTTGTACTTGGTACCATGGAATCGGATCAGTCTTCGAGTCATGATGAAGACTCTAAACAAAGAGGTCCGACAATAAAGGGAAAAACTACTAAAGGAAAAGTTATCGTTACTTACAATAAAAAGGGTGTTTCGATTGGCGTTGAAGCAACAAAACTTGCTTTCTTTGAGGGCATGGTAACAAGATCAATGGTCCCTATCACTTATGCCACTTGGCGAGATGTTGAACAGGAAAAAAAAGAAGACTTATGGCAATACATTTTGGTAAGTCTAACATCTGATCTTAACTTCCAATTAATCTTTTTTTGTTAAAAATAATATTTTTTAATTAATGCTTTATGTTTCAGATGAATTTTGAACTTGATCCAAGGAGTCGGAAGAACACCCTTCAATCCATTGGGACAAAGTGGAAGAACTTTAAGCATTATATGTATTAGAAATTCATTGAGAAGTTTAAGAATGACCCTAATGCAAATCTGCTCAACCCTCCAGAGATGTATCCTTATTTAAAGATAGATGAGTGGAAGGTTTTTATATTACAAAGACTTTCAAAGAAGTGGGAGGTTAGAAACCAGTCTATATTTGTTATATATATTAGTTTTAGAAACCAGTCTTGACTGTTTTAATGTTTCTAATGCAGGAAATAAGTCAGAAAGCTAAAAAAATGTGTGGACAGCATAGATACAATCATCGGTTGAGTAGAAAATGATATGTTGGACTAACTCTTGAGATTGTATGTAGTAAATTAATTGAATATTTTAGATATGCATTTGTTTATGTTAATTCATTGTTGTTATTATTTTTAATTTTGATGCAAGAAACGGGAAAGGAGGAAGACGAGATTGATAGAGCATTGTTGTGGAAAAAGGCAAGATAAATGAAAAAAGGAGGTTATGACCCGAATGTCCAGATTGTTGTTGATAAAATGGTAAGTTCCTGTGAACATTCCTACTTTATTTATTTTCATCTTATTGTTATAGCACCATATGAGCTTTAATCCTTTGAATATTTTGAATATGAATATTTGCTTTCACTACAGGAAGAGATACAGAAGTCAGAAACTTTAGGAGAGTTCAGTTGTGGAACAAATGACATGCTTACCCAAGCCCTAGGTACCCAGGAACAACGTGGGTGTGTACGAGGGATGGGCAAATTTGTAAGGCCACACCAATACTTTGTCTTACCCAATACCGTGAAGAACTACTTAGATGGTGAGAAGAAAAAGATTGAAAAAAGGTTCAACCAAATTGAAGGTGCAATAGAGAAACTACAAAAAGGGATGAATCATGCTTCTGAAGGCGCAAGTTGCCAAGGGTGGGGCAAAGTAGATTTTGAAGATAACCCACCCGAGGAATTACTTATAAGTCTTATTAAATTATAGAATGAATTAAATGTAAGTCTGACTACAACTAATATACATATAATTTGTAGGATACTTCCTGTTATCTTGCGATTGATATTGCCTCTAATATAGTTGCCAAAGGAACAATAGTGAAACACAATGATCTATCAGGTATTACAAAAATATCAGTTTTCTTTTTGACTTTTTAGAATATTGTATCTTAGTAATAACTTTATATAACAGGTGAAAACATTGAAATAATGATGGAAATGAGTGTGCAAGGGGACGCTTTACTACCGTTTCCACTAGATGAGGAGTTCATTTACAAGGTTAAAGATGCAGTGGGGTTCCTAGTGAAGTGGCCTAGACATCTAGTCATTCGATGCTATGATTTGGTAATATTTTCATTTATTTAAAGAAATTATATATGTCTAATTTAAATGATATCTTTATATTTTTTTTGTAGGAAAAAGTGTTGGCGTTTATGGGGAAAAATGTGTGAACGGAGATGAAGTAGAAAGTAATAAAGGAAAAAAATGACAAAGAGAACTTGTTGAAAAAGAAGAGGAGAAAGGAGAAGGGACACCGAAGATGGAAAAAGAGAAAGAAAAGGAAGAGGGTAAAGGAGAAGGGACACCGCAAAGGAAAAAGGAAGAGGAGAAAGAAGAAGGGACACCGAAGAGGGAAAGAAAGAAAGAAAAGGAGGAAGGAACACCGCAAAGGAGGAGGACGAGAGCACAAATGAGGACAAGGCTAAGAGTTGAAAGCAACCGTGTTTTGAAAGTGTTTGCACTTATAGTTGATATACAACTTAAAAATACGGAGTCCGTGAAAGTGCAATGTGAGGACGATATGTTTGGGTACGAGAGTTTCACGTATATAACTTTGGAAGATTTTGAAGTGTTTTTTACTGTGGATGAGATGATCGGTTCTGCGATTACTTGTTATATGATGTAAGTGCATAATTTTAATTTTATTAAAACACAATATATTTAATTATCGTACTTGTCTAATGTTAATATATAGGTACTTGTTTGAGGAAATCAAGAATGGGCCAAAAAGAGATCATGGAATTTGTTTTATGAGCCCGTCTGCAATCTCGCCATCAGGACGTAAGGCAAAATTCAAAAATAGCGATGAGGCAATTCGAAGCGTTGCAGATCGATTGTCTATAAGAATGGACAATGACATCGTCCTAGTGCCATATAATCCCGGGTTTGTTTTTTCATTTGATTATCAATATATTTTAGTAACTTAATTTGGTTTTTTATTTTTATAGAAGACATTGGGAGTTGGCGGTGATAGATATGAAAGCAACAAGTTATTATTATCTTGATTCCTTAGGGCCCATCAATGTCCATCAGCAGTTGAAGCAAGTTATTGATGCGTAAGTAACATAAATTATCGAAACATTATAGTATATTCTTTGATATATTTCATCAATTTTTATAGGGCAATGAAATTGTACAATGCTCAAAGTGGATCTAACAAAAGGGTTAGCCTCAATTGGATCAATGTTTTGGTGAGGACTTCGAACGATCATTCCTTGTTTAAATTGCAGCTTTCATTTTGACTAATCGTTTATTGTAAATTGTTTGTAGTGTCCCCGTCAGTCGGGAGGTACCGAGTGTGGATATTATGTTTGTAAGTTCATGAAAGAGATAGTCGAGAACGGACTTCAAGTGCTGGTCAATAAGAATGTAAGCAAACTTTTCTGATACACATCTGTCATGTCATACATACACATTATTCATACAACTATCATATGGACTTGAAGTAGGATGATATTATTGGAAATTCATCTACGATAACATATTGTCTATTCATATTAATAAGAATTGTCATGCTCTTTTTATTTCTGTATGGAATGGAGGTTATCGTTTATAATTTGAAACAAACTTAAAAATCTTGTGAATTTAACTTAGTGAATGATTACATTGATGGTAAACTTCTTGTTATTTGCTTCTATATATTGATAGATTCTGTTGTAAGTAATGAGTGAATTCTTGAATCTAATTATACGTTTTAAGCATGTGGCAATCGATACTATTTTTCGATATATGAATCAATGTCTAAAGGAACAATTTGAAATGTTCGGTGGAGTAGTGAAAGCATTTGACACGTACTAGCACTTAAAATCCAAAATTTGATTTTGTCAAGTACTATAGACGTAACAGGGACTCTCTTGTGGTTATTATTTGTGATGATATTGTTGTGAACAAAGTTGGAATTTTTTATAATTTTATTGATTTTATGACTTTGCATAATGTTATTATGCTTCAAAGAATGCATATGTAAAATTGGTCATTTTATTACTCTTTAATAGTTCATTATATATTTCACTTTAAATAAGTATAAATTATATACTTATTTCATATTTTTTACTTAGGTTGGCGATGGGAAAGAAGAATATACGGATGATGACATTGATGATATTCGCAAAGAATGGGTATCTTATGTGGTAAACTTTATTATGCCTTGATATTTTGTATCGACATATGATTAATACAATATTTTTGATAACTTAATGTGAATATATTGTATGCAAATGGATTGCTTATATATAATATGGTAGATAGATTTAGTATTATGAGGCATTCAATGTGATTTAGTTTGATTATTTGTCAATCTACAATATATATATATATATATATAATTTTCAAAATACAATCACGACACACGAACGTTTGTGGTCTTTTTAAATGACGTGTGCATCAATAACACGCAATGTAAGTCATAAATGCGTGCCATAAATTTATGACACACAAATGTATATCAAGCAGATTTATGACGGGGGCTTTAATGACGCGCAATGTAAGTCATACATGCGTGTCATAAATTTATGACGCACAAATGTGTGTCATCTTAATTTATGACGGGGGCTTCAATGACGCGCAATGTAAATCATACATGCGTGTCATAAATTTATGACGCATAAATGTGTGTCATCTTAATTTATGACGGGGGCTTCAATGACACTCAAAGAACGTCATTAATGCACGTCATAAATGCGCGTCATAGATTTATGATACACAATTGTGCGTCATCAAAAATTCATGTCGGTGGCTTCAATGACATGCATTTGTGTGTCATCCGCACCCATAGATGACGCGCAATGCGCGTCATTAAAGGGTATTTTTCTTGTAGTGCCAAAGAGTGGTCTCGATAGTAAAGTATGATATGTTCTTCTTAATAACCCAAATTCAAATGACATTGTCAGCAAAGTGTATGTGAGTTTATGAAAGCTGAAATAAGATAAATACTATATTGTGATTATATTAGAACATTGATAAAATGATAGAGAGAAAAGACAAAAACTAATGATTTTCTAATTTATTAAAATGGGGTCTGATATGTGTATTTGTGTTATAAAATTTTATGTTTCGATTAATTTAGAGGAAATATTTTGTATAAGTGTTAATGATATAATTATACGATAATGAAATCATATTTTGTATGTGTACATGTATGATATAAAAAGTGTATGACATATGTAGTGATGATTGATATGTATATAAAATAAAAATATATTGACTTTGTTAATTCGACTATATAATGATAGATTTAGAAATATTTTTTAGAGTGAACATATATATATTAACTATATAAAAATGTTATATGAGGTGGACACGAATAATATTTTAAGGTGGACACAATCAATAAAATATGTTATAATTAAAGAAAATTCAGATTTTATGGTAAACACGAAACACTTATACTTACATCTCCCGTTGCGACTATATTAATATGATTGATTTACCTTTGTGCCTATACATTATATGTATATATTATATATAACATATATTTTTAACATATCTTTATTTTTAATAATTTATCATTTTATATTTTGTTATATATTTTTTAATTTTTAATAATATTAGTAGTATTTTTAAAATTTTGACAAATTAATTTATTTAATATTTTTATATTTATTTTAAAAATATTTTATATTTTTAAATTTACATTTTAAAATAATTTTTCTTTTTCCTAAAAAAATAAATAAGTTATCAAACTTTTTAAAAATATTAATTTGGCCCTTGAACTTAACCAAAAAAAATAATTTAGCCCCTTTGCCACATCATCATCCACCATGGATCACCACATTAGCACCATGGATCATCATATCAACATTATGAACTACCACAGCAACACCGTAATGGTCAATGTTTTGATTCCGTTGGTTAAAGGGTCAAATTGATTTTTTTTAGTTGAAGGGTCGCAATAAATGCAAAAAAGTTCAAAGGTCACACCAGTTTTATGAGAAAAAATTAAGGTCCCCAGGTAAGGTTAAACCTTTTCTTTAAACCAATAAAAATTAAGTGACCAAAATAAAAATATTTGAAAATTTAATGACCAGTTTAGCGAGCAAATTGAAATGTTTTTAAAATTAAGTTATTAGTGTAATTTACCTTCTTTATTTTTTTTATTTCTAAATCATGGATCCATACCTCGAATTCTACAAATTTAGAGCATCAAACACATAAAAATACATAGGGAGCAGCTAGAGATGCACATAGTCGGATTTAAATCTGATTCGGATAAAAACTGATTCAGTTTTTTCACTAAGTCAAAAAATCGGTTTATAAAAAAATCGGTTCGGATCATAACCGGTTTGGAGGGCCGGATGATGTAACCGGTGTAACCGGTTTCGGTTTGAAAAAAACTGGTTTTTTAAAAAAATCGATTTTTAATCCGGTAAAAAATCCGATCATCCAATTTTTTAAACCCTAGACTGTATTTTTTTCCGGATAAAAAACTGGTTTTTTATCCGTTTTTTTTCAAACCGGTTTTTAATCCGGTTTTTAATCCGGTCGTCCAATTTTTTCTCAAACCGGTTATACTATCCGGTTTTAAAATATCCGATCCGATTTAAAAAAAAATGATTTTTTCCAAATCCTATTTCGGATATTTTTTGCACAAAATCCGATATTCGAATTTTTTGTGCACCTCTGGGAGCAGCCCAAGTATAACTTAAACAAATATTGACCGTCCGATTAATATTTCCGACAACAGCTTGCTCGTTTGATTTAACACCGAGGCGCCTCTGTAGTAAAAATTTAAACATCGTTCTAAAGCCCGCTCTTCCCTCGTATTTTATTTCACAAACATAAACAAATCCCTCCCTCCCTCTCCCAAAAAAAGAAAAAAAGAACAATAAAGAGAAGGAACCAAATTCAAAAATCGGATCTAACAGCAACAGAAGAAGAACAACAGAGCTCAGCACACAATTTTTTTTTTGAAAGAAAGTAAACACAAATCGAAAATAGGTTCGTGCGATTCTCCTGCTTTTCGACGATTGAAAATGTCCTGCCGCAACGAAAAAGAGAGAGGCGTCAACGTGCAAGTCCTCCTTCGCTGCAGGTTTCTCTTATTTTTAACTCTCATTTTGTTTATGTATTTGTTAGATTATTTAATTTTATCTGATTTTGATTTTTTACGGGGTAAAAAACAAATCTACAGGCCGTTTAGCGAAGAGGAGTTAAGGAACAATGCGCCGCAAGTGGTGAAGTGTAATGAGTACCAGCGAGAAGTCGCTGTTTCTCAGAACATCGCCGGAAAACATCTCGATAGAGTTTTTACTTTCGACAAGGTGTTCTTTTTTGTGACTATTGATTTTAATTAATTAATATTATAATTTGATTTGTTTGCTGCTGTAAATGTTGAATTTGTTTTGTTTTTGTTTTAATGGTAAATAGGTATTTGGGCCATCGGCACAACAAAAAGATCTATATGAACAAGCTGTTGTTCCAATTGTGAACGAAGTTTTAGAAGGTTTCAACTGTACTATTTTTGCATACGGTCAAACTGGTACAGGGAAAACTTACACTATGGAAGGTGAATGCAAAAGGGCAAAGGTAATATTAGATTTATTACCTATAAGTTTTATTTTACTTTTAATTCTATCCCTCTGTGCAATTGAGTGCTCTAATTTGTCAAATTCTTGCTAACATACATGACAGACGGGTCCTACCGGTGAATTGCCAGCAGAGGCAGGGGTTATTCCAAGAGCAGTTCAACAGATTTTTGATACATTGGAGGGCCAAAATGCGGAATATAGTGTAAAAGTAACATTTCTCGAACTGTATAATGAAGAGATTACTGATTTGCTTGCGCCTGAAGAAATTTCAAAAGTTGCTCTGGAGGAGAAACAAAAGAAGCAATTGCCATTAATGGAAGATGGGAAAGGGGGAGTTCTTGTGAGAGGATTAGAAGAAGAAATTGTTACAAGTGCTAGTGAAATATTTACTTTGCTTGAAAGGGGGTCTGCTAAGCGTCGAACTGCTGAGACTTTGTTGAATAAGCAGTCAAGGTAATGGTTCTTTTGTCTGCTTTATATGCTTGATTGAAGCTAAGCAATATTTTTTCACATTTTATTGATTGAAACACTTT
This sequence comes from Hibiscus syriacus, assembly GCF_006381635.1. NCBI lineage: Eukaryota > Viridiplantae > Streptophyta > Magnoliopsida > Malvales > Malvaceae > Hibiscus > Hibiscus syriacus. The sequence continues at coordinate 2,434,609 of NW_024063349.1, forward strand.
TGCCTGTTTCAGTCGGTCACATTCTCTTTTTACTATTACAATTCATATCAAGGAAGCTACGCCAGAAGGTGAAGAGCTTATAAAGTGTGGGAAGCTGAATTTGGTTGATTTAGCAGGCTCAGAAAATATATCCCGCTCTGGTGCTAGAGATGTATGTATTTCTTGCAAATTTGCTAATCAATTCGGAAGTTGCTACCAGATAATCTTTTAGTTAAAATCATTAATGTTTTGTTTGATGTTGACATTTACAGGGTCGTGCAAGAGAAGCAGGAGAAATTAATAAAAGTTTACTGACTTTAGGACGAGTTATAACTGCCCTTGTGGAGCATCTTGGTCATATTCCGTACAGGTCAGAAACACCTCTTTTTTTTGCTTGGTACCTATGTCCCTTTCATGTTTTTCTCTAATTATTTAGTTTAATGGGAATATAGGGATAGCAAGCTTACTCGATTACTTCGTGATTCACTTGGGGGACGGACAAAGACTTGCATTATAGCTACAGTTTCTCCTGCTGTCCATTGTCTTGACGAGACCTTAAGTACACTGGATTATGCACACAGGGCAAAGAATATAAAGAATAAGCCCGAGGTTTGTCGAACACAATCATTGACCAACAAGTTAATTTATTTCCTAATGTCATCCTTTTGATTGGGTTTATTTTTTTCTTTTATTCCTTAAACAGTGCCTAGAAACATGCTAAAATGTTAACGTGTACATGCTATAGCTTCTACCAACTATCCTACAATTGCGTTGACTTGGAAGTTGCAACATTATTTGCTTTAAAGTTAAAATTGAATTTTGATAAATGAAAGTTTTTGTTCCTGGAAACTGATGTATCAGTCATGCTTCAAATAGTAATCTGAATTCCCTACGTGTTTCATGCACTTAAAGTCGGTTTAAATCTTCACATTTAGTAACTGTTATTCATAAAAGTACCGCTGGTTATACATGCCTTTGGAGGGAAGTAATTATTCTGTACTATATGTCTATATCTTGAATGCAAGTTAAATATAAATTTTGATTGTGCAATCTGTTTGCTATGAGATGTATCCACATATTGTTTCTTGTCCTTACTGTGCAATTTCTTGATGTTTTATTGTTATTGGCTGGTTATATGATACTGTTGTTTGGAAATCAGAAAAAAGGTTTAACATGTAACTTATTGATTGCTTTATGTAGGTTAACCAAAAAATGATGAAATCAACTCTTATAAAGGACCTCTATGGTGAAATTGAACGCCTGAAGTCAGGTAAAATGCTTTTTTATTTGAGGGATGTTCAAACAATTAATGATATTGGTCAATTTAATATTCTTTTATAAACTACATTGACTATCATACATTGCTTGTTTTGATGTCCATTTCTTCAGAGGTGTATGCTGCTCGTGAAAAGAATGGTGTTTATATTCCAAAAGATCGATATTACCAAGAAGAAAGTGAAAGAAAGGTGTGCAGTTTGGTTCATACTTCCCCATTAGATTTAGGATGCATGTTAATAGCAGAGGTTTTATTATTTTTGTAATTTTCTTTGATGTCATTTGTTGAATAAGATAGTTCTTTTGCTACTATTGGAAATTTCGGTGTGTTTTTCTACTCTATCTATATGAGTTTTTCTATATTATAATTGAAGTCTTTTTATTTAGTACTCTCATTTATCAGGGTACTGAATGATTCATTTGATTCGTTATTATTCATGTGGTCTTACTGGTATTTGTTTAGGCTATGGCTGAACAGATTGACCAAATGGGAGTCCTTCTAGAAACACATCAGAAGGTTAGCCTTTGCTCTGGTGTCATTTTTAATTAGCACAGATCATGAGATCCTTGTGTATTTGTTTGATATATCTGGTTTACAACTTGCTTTCTTGTTTTGTTACAAAACAGCAACTTCAGGAATTGCAAGATAAATATGTTGCCCAAGTTCAACAATGTTCTGATTTGAGTGGCAAACTTGAGATGACTGAGGTAAACCTCTTAAGTTTTTCTTTTTCTGATCCTTTTATATTATGGACTTCTTCTAATTAAATAGGTGGAAAATACAGAATAACTTGAATGAAACCATCAAATTGCTAGCCAACTCTGAAGAAGAACTGAAAAAAGTGTCAGTATATGTTGAAGGAGAAAGAATTTATTATATGTGAACAGCAAAAAGCAGGTACATATCAATATGTACTTGCTTGAATCTTTCCTATTAATATTTATTTTGTGCTGACATTATTTTGAATGGTCAAAAATAGAAAATGCTCTGGCGCATCAAGCCTGTGTGCTAAGGTCTGACTTGGAGAAAGCTCTTAAGGATAATGCCTCATTGTTCCTAAAAATTGGTATGCTGTTCTTCTTAGTTATTTCAATCTAGGGTATATGAACGAATTGATATCTGACCCTATGATGCTTATAGGAAGAGAAGACAAACTGAACACTGATAATAGAGTAGTGGTTAACAACTTCCAGGCAGAAGTAGCACAACAAATTAGTACGCTTTGCAACCTGGTGGCCTCATCAGTGTCTCAGCAAAATGAGCACCTTCAGACTGTTGAGAAACTCTGTTGCTCTTTTACCGATATACATGATAAGGTACCAAAAGCTTTCTCCTTGAAATGAGCGTCGAATATTAATTTTAGCCAACTTGGCAGTTCTTTTGTGGGATGTCGTTTAATAGCAGTGGTTGACCTTGTATTCATAAATCTTTCTTTTAGGCAATCTTGGAAATGAAGAAAAAGGTGACTGCTGCAAGAGTTTTGCATGTTTCCCACCTGGAGGCGGTCCAAAATGTTGTACGATTGCACCAAGCTAGCTCTAATGCTGCTTTAGATGAAATTTCAACTCAGGCTTCTTCAAATGCACATTCTATTGAAGATGTAGGTGCTCATATTTTGAGTTAAGTTGCATTTTATTTAATTTGTTTGGTGTTTTCGCTTCTTTTAGTTGTTTTTCTTTTGTTTATGAATTATGAATCAGTTCCTTTCGTCTGAGGCCTGCAAAGCAACTTCAATGTTTGATGGTCTTAAGAGTAGTCTTGCAGCTCACCAGGACGAAATGGTTGTTTTTGCAAAAGAACTACGACAGGTTTGTGCTCCAATGTTGATCTTGTCTAAGTGTTGATGCAACTGATATTAATACCTTGCCTTTTTTCTTCTCTATTTTTCTCTTTTAGACCATAGAAATTTTGGAAATGCATTTATTCTGCAGTTAATTTTTGTTTCCAACAATAATGTTTTGCTTGCACTGCTTATATTAGCATAATTTCCTACAGATAGGTTGCATAGCTAGATTTTTTTCTTCTCTTTACATTTATTTTCTTTTCCTTGCTGATTCCACTTTTTCTGGCCCTTTCTGATTAACAGAGGTTCCATGTTAGTATTGAGCAAACAAAGGACATTTCTGATTATACTAGTGAAATTCTGGATAAGCTTTCAGAAGAGTCTGTGAGGGTTCAGAATCATGCTGTGCAAGCTGATGAAGTTCAAATGAAGAGCATTGCTAGCTTCCAGAAGGCTTATGAGGTATAATATGCATATTACTATTTCTTGGCCTGAGATATGTTATTGAAATTTCTTATTCATCAAGCGTATACCTTGTAGGAGGAATCGAAATCTGATGCAGACAAGCTTATTGCCGATATGACAAATCTTGTGTATAACCATGTTCGTCGGCAAAAAGAGCTGGTTTGTTCATTCTCTATTTGGGTACTAGTTTCACTTAGGCATATTTGAAGACCTAGCAATGGTTTCTCTGGCAGGTGGATGCAAGGCTAGTTGATATAAAAGAAAGTGCTGCCGCTAACAAAACATTTTTCGATGGACATGTTTCCTCAATGGAGGGTATTACAACAGATGCAAAACGAAAATGGCAAGCATTTGCGATGCAAGCAGAGAAAGATGCTAAAGACACTGCTGATTACTCAGCTGCCAAACATTGTCGCATTGAGGAACTCCTACAGCATTGGTAAATTATGTCTTGTTCGTATTTTGAATCCATTTCCCCTCACTTTTTGTTTTTGACTTGTCCTTTTTCTGTCTTTTGCTTAAGCGTGTCTACTGCTGGATCTGCATTTGAGCACTACAAATGTACCCAGTATTCCGTGAACGCAAAGGGTAGTAAACACGTTTCAGATATGGTGACACTTATCAGGTTGGTTGTAAACATCTTTTGCGAAGTATCTTTCATTGCAAATGCATGCAAGCTAGTTCACTTTTCTTGAAAGATAACAATAAATGCTTTCTAGAGCTATTTCTTTGTTGGAATATTAGTTCACAAGTATACTTGATTCCATTTTTGTAGTCTTTTGTTCTCTCCTAGAAGCTAATTTCAATATGTTTCTTTCAGGAATGCTTCTGAAGCAAACGAGCAGCACGATGCTGAAATTGACAGTGCCCGCATTGCGGCCGAGCAAGATGCCTTGAAGAATACTAATGATACCCTTCAGTACATCGGTAGTGAGTCTATTTTCATTTAGAATATGTAGACTGTAGAGTTTATGTTTGATGCCGATTGTTCGTCCAATCGTCTAAGATTGGTTATGAAATATCTTTCTTTCAAGGGGACACAACAATTCATTTGATTCTTTGGTGTGAAAGCACAATATCGCCAATTTCTTCTAGGAAAAGTTAGCTTCGGAATTGGAATTCTCTTGAGAGTTATATATTTTGTGTGGAATTCTGCACAGGATTGTCAGAGCAGGAACACAGAATTACGCGGGGCATCGTGAACTCCATTAAAGAACATAGTAAAAGCCTTGAAACATTCCAGGATGATCATTCAAGTCAAACTTCATCAATCAAGCAGAGAGCAGAAGAAACATTCCAACATAGATACATGGTATGCTTGTGCTTAAAGCTCTTGACTAATAACCCTCTTTACGGTATGACACTCAAATTTGTGCATCAACAAAAATAATGTATAGGATTATGAGCCAAGTGGGATGACACCGATACGAAGCGAGCAAGATGCTCCAAGCAAAGGGACTATCGAATCGCTACGAGCCATGCCAATGGAAGCTCTGGTCGAAGAATTTCGTGAAAACAATTCGTATGAATCATTTGAGGGAAAGGAGTTAAAGGCATCATTAATACCACGCTCACCCCTTTCTCAAATCAATTAAAAAAAACTGGCGGTGTTGAACTTCAATTTGGAAATTACATTTATAAAGTGTATGATTAGTGTAAAGTGTTATAATCAATCATGTCTTGGAAGCTTGAAGGGTGTATTGCACTGTTTTAGAAGAATAATCCTTCTCAGGATTTGGCAATTTTGAGCATTAGAGGAATGTGAATTGTGAGCCTAAGCCATATACTTAGGTAAGTTTACCTTTTAAATCACTTGATAATTACAAAAGTTGGCAATGTATACTGTATTTTGCGAAATCAGTTGGTACGTCTATTTTAATGATTAATTTTTACTGTTCTATTTACCATCATAATATTTGAATTTCTAAATGAGTTTATAAAAATAAATACCATTAACTTAAATGCTGTAGGTTAATTTGTATTTAATCCTTTTAATTTTAAATGTTTGGATTTTTTTTTAATAACAAATTTGTTACAATGAAGAAGACGTGATTTAGAAATAGAGACCAAATAAAACATCTTTGAAGGGGAAACTAAATATAAAACATGATTGCTGTGCATTAATTTATTTAGAGTAAATTACATAAATGGTCATTGAAGTTTGAATAAATTTTTGTTTTTCTTATTGAAGTTTCAAAAGTAATAAATTAGTCATTAAAATTATCGATTTATGACATTACCGTTAACTGTATTGGCCTGTTAACCCAGTTGATTTGGCTCTATTTAACCATGCAAGATCGAACATTTGGCTTCTTATATTATTTACCGGCATTTTTCTGTTGCAAAAAGCTTAGGAAAACAAATTAAACTCGGCAGTCTCTTCGTGTTTAACAGACCTAAACTTCACATGGGAAAAACACATCTCCACAGGTGCAAAACAGCACTCACCATTGCAGTTCCAAATGATGTTATTCACCCTTTAATTCCCAAGCCTTATTTCGGTTCCCGATCGTTTGTAAGGAAAGCTTTTGTGCTTTTACAGTTGTATTTTGTCATTGGAAATGATATCACATTTGAACTCCATGATATCCTTGATCCCAGATACTGCTATGGTTTCGTAAGCAAATCATCATTCATTGTTTTACATCTCATCTGTAACAAGTTACCTCGTAAACTTCTTTCCATACTCTCAAAATCAGGGTTTCAAATCGCGATCGCTGTCGCATTTTATGTTATTTCGGATTTACCGTGATTGCGGCCGTCGCGGGTAACTCGGACGGCGACGAAACCGCTATATCGCGGCCGAAATTACGGTCAAGGACCGTTTTTTAAAACACTGCTCAAAATAATAATTATATAAATATTACTAGGGGTGCTTATCGAGCTAGTTGATCGCGAGTTGGACAGTGCTCAACTCGTGCTCGTTAAAAATTTTTGTTGCTCGACTCGACTCGTTGCTCGTTAAGCTCGTTAAATTGTTGTTCGACTCGTGCTCGTTAAAAAAAATTGTTGTTCGACTTGTTGCTTGTTAAGCTCACAAAAATTTTTACCTTATTTTCTTAATTATAGGTAAAATATACTAATACTATACAAAGCTTACTATAAACATAAATTAATAAATTAACCAAAAATATTATCAAAAGAGTGTTTGAAACAATTTCAAAGTCTAAACTCCAAAATAACAATCTACAAATACATTAAAATAATAAATATGGTTTGATTTTTGAGTGTAGTAAAATAATAATTAATAATTTAGTATTTTTTGTTTATTAGAAACTTAATAAATTAGTAATTTATCATCTTTTTATTATCTATTAGTAAATTAATATTTTTTTGAATGAAATAAATTTTTAATATAACTACTGGAAAAATTATATAAAAAAATTAACGAGCTGCTTGCGAATTTATTGAGTCAAGTTGGACTTTGCTCGAATCAACTCGTTAAAGTCTCAAGCCGAGTCATCTCGATTTGAGTTTTTATCGAGCTTTGATCGAGTAGAATTTGAATGGCTCACGACTCATTACTCACCCTTAATTATTACCACAAATTTGTACATGTAAAGCTGATCCATATGATGATAAAACATGAAACCAAAATTCCATGCAACTGCTAAAGCCATTGCAGTCCAAAACATCTCTCTCTATATATATATTCTTGTATCGCCGACAAGCTAAAAAATGGACAACTCTGATTCAAATCGACATTCTTTACTTTGTTCACAGAAAACATCTTGCCGGAGAGTATATTACGATCATCATTTGGTGTCACGTGTAGGAAGCGATTTCTCGAGTTAATAGGCTGGATTGTGTTGATGTTGAGGCAATGAAGGGCATTCGGGGGGGACAGGGAACGAGAGCCGGGTGAGCGGTGAAAGTAGGATTCTCGTCCCCTGACATTAAAATCGACATTCGGGGGGATAGGGAACGAGAGTCGTTTGGAACTGCAATGGCGGGTGCTGTTTTGCACCTGTGAAGATGGGTTTTCCCATGTGAAGTTTGGGTCTGTTTAACACGAAGAGGTTGTTGAGTTTAATTTGTTTTCCTAAGCTTTTTGTAACAGGAAAATGCCGATCAATAATATAGGAAGTCAAGCGGTCGGTCTCATCCACATTAACGGTTGTTAACAATAAGTGATTGATTTGTTACAAATCGATAACGTTAATGATCAATTTGTTACTTTTAAAATTTCAGTAAGAAAAATGAAAACTTAATCATTAGTGACCATTTGTATAGTTTACCATATATATATATATACATACTTACACTTTCTTGTTATGCAAACAATTCAATTATTAAATCATATTAATATTTAGTCCAATGGAACATAAGTGACAGCAGATACGTGAATTCCTACAACATCACCAAAACATAACATGAATGATTATACCCTTTAGCATTGTCACAGACCAACTACACATATACTTCCAATATCGTCGAACGACCGGAGTCATACGTAACCCGAACATGAGTTAAAATAAACTCTATGGTATGTCATATGTATCCGACACTCAACTAATATCCAAAGACAATTAGATATCCTATTTACGTTTACTTTTCATGTCAGAAATTCTTAAACTTTCATGATAACGTGAATTTACAACTTAACATCATTGAGCATTATGGTCCATAATTTGTCCAGGTTAAGCATCAGACTCTTGGTACATATTTGTCATATAAAGATCATTAACATACTTTCATCACAATCATCATATACATTCTTCATATTATTTCTCAATCAATTTCATCAATAACATACATTTTACTTAGACATATATGTACATATCTTGTAATTAACAAAACATCATATGACATCTAATAATAATGAGCAATCATATTATTGAAAATCACATTCAATTCATGAAATTCTTCTATCATAACTAAGCTTACTATAAGCTTACCATAGCTTACCATTCAGTAAATTGCCATTCACATTGTTCTAATGGAGCTAAACATATAATTTAATCTTAGACACCAAATTGAGCTAAACATTGATTAATAATTATTTCAACCGAATTGCCTTGCCGACAATACAACATGAAATTATCAATAGTTTACCAACATTAATCTATATTAGTTTAATCCTAATTGGCATATAAACAAAAAATGAAAAAGGGTTAGGGATTGGCCTTAATCTTCTCTGAAAATCATGAAGATTTTATTAATAAACATATAAGAATAAGGAATTTATATACATATCTTGAGATTTGAATTTAGTAATCATATATTGAATCTTAAACAATTAGGGTTTCGAAAACTATTTATACTAACATGAATGAGAAATAATAATACTAAATTAAGAAATTATACTTAATATGTGATGATTATTCATCACCTAAAATAAAAAATGGTGTCACAACAGTCCTTCGGGTAGTCACGAGATTGCGTTTCGACTTGAATTGATGTGATGGAGTCACCTAAAAACTAATAAAAAAAAGCTCTCACTATCCTAAACCCGTTTATACACTCGCCTTAACACAAAAACCACCCCCATTGACGTAGATCTACTTCAAAGTTCACGACTTTTTACCTTTACTTCGACAACGACTCGACTTCCGAATGTCCGGTGACCGTTCCTCCTTCAAGCAAGATCTGAAAACTAAGTCTCTATCTCTTTTAAATTTTTTTGTGATTTTTTTCGGTGGGTACTCGAATGCTAATGCTTCATGTCTTTGTTTGTTTTCGCAGGGGTTTATATAGCTTCGAAGCGTGCTTCTTTCCTTTCTTTGGAGATTATAGATCCCTTTTAAAAAAGGATATTTTTTTCCTTTTGCTTGACGATTTACTTTGATTCAGGGATATATTTCCATTTTGGCTCGATTTTGCTTTGCATGCCAAAAGGATTTTTCCTTTTTGTTTTCGATTTGATTCTTGCTTCCTTCTCCCAATTTGGTCGCTCATGTTATTTGATTATGTTGCCATTTGGGTTCGATTTGGATGCCTCCAATAAATATGGGAAAAATTTGTTTCCTCGTTGCTTCAATATGCTTTGATTCGGTTACAAAAAAAAGTGGCCTGAAATTTTTCGGTTTCGGCGCGTATATGGTTCTTTTGCTGGCACGTGATCTTCATGTGCCATTATTGACTGTTTGTTGACCCATAGACTCCTATGATATGCTGTGGGCCATTGGATCAAAGAGCCAGATCTTACGACTCTCGTGCGGCTGTGTATGTGCTATGATATTTTTAGGGTTTAAAACCCTAGTCTACCAAGATCTAGATCGTTGATCATTCCCTCGATGTAATAGCTCTGATGTTGCGACACCTGTACTAAAAACGCTAGAAACCCTAGCTAATTTGGGCTAGAACAGGCCTTCCCCTCTTGGATCTTAATCTGGCTTATTTTTTGGGTTAAGGCTCGCATGCTCTGTTGGGCCCTTGTTGGACTGGACAACTCTTAGACCTTTGGATTCCTTTCGGATTGGGCTTGGACCTAAAATAAAACAAATAATAATATTAAATACTATATAATAATATATTATGTAATAATATTATAATGATATATAATAATATAATATTATATAATATAAATATTAAATATATTATATGTATAAATATAATAAATAAAATACTATACATAAATATAAATATATTATATGAATACTACATATATATACAATATAATAATATAAATACGATATAATATATAAATACTATGTAATATAAAATTATATATAATATAAAATATAAAACATATATTATAAATATTATATAATAAACACAATATATAACAAATACTATATAATATTTAGTATAATATAATATAAATACTATATAATATAATGTAAAATAAATACTATATAATATATAAAATATGTATACTATACTATATAATATAACATAATAAACATTACTAAATACAAAATATAATATAAAAACTTCAAAATAAGTCCCGGACGAAAATAGAGTCTACAACTGCCCACTCTTTGTCAATTATCGTGTAACGAAAATAGGACAAAGGTAAAAGAAAAATTTTCGTTCGGTATAAATGGATTTCTAAAGCAAGTATGCTTCTCTGTCGTGGGTTATAGTTAGATGCTTTTTGAGTCCGATGTCCTTCATTGTGAAGCTGAAATCCGACTCAATGTTGTAGTTGACTTCTTTTATCGAATATCCTCCGTCGTGGAGTTGGAATTCGACTTACATGTTAACCTGGCTGTAAATAGTTCTTGACTTCTCTTTTTTGAGTTATGTCAATCCTGGATGATTCGAGCATGATATCCTTCATTGTGAAGTTGAAATTTTGCTCGAAATTGCAGTCGATTTTGGGTCTTCTTCAAGTCCAATATCCTTCGTCGTAAAGTTGAAATTTGACTTGAATACCTTGGTTGAAAAATAACTCCTCATTTTTTAGTTATGCTAAATTATGGATGATTCATTCGTCGTGAAGTTGAGTCGAACATGATATCCTTTGTCGTGAAATTGAAATCTAGCTCAAAATCTGGAATATTGTGGATGACTCATTCTTCGTGAATTGAGTCGATCTAGGATAACTTGAGTATGATATCCTTCATTGTGATGTTGAAATCTAGCTTGAAGTCCAAGCTGGGAAGTAGCTCCTTATTGTTGAGTTAAGCTAAATCGTAGTTGATTTTGGGTCTCCTTTTAGCCCAATATCCTTCGTCGTGAAGTTGAAATATGACTTGAAGACCTTGGTTTGAAAATAGCTCATCGCGGTTGAGTTGAACTATGTTGTGGATGACTCATTCATCGTGAATTTGAGTTGATCTCGAGTGTCTTTTGAGTCCAATATGCTTAATTGTGAAGTTAAAATTATGGAAGACTCATTCGTTGTGAAGTTGAGTCAAGGTTGAATGTTCATGAGTCCGATATCATTCGTCATAAAGTTGAAATCAGACTAAGATAAACTGTGTTAATTCAATCTCGAGTGTTCTTCGAGTTCAATATCCTTCATTGTGAAATTGAAATTGACTCTGCAAAATTGTACACATGTATGTAATTCTATGAATGCGACATCCTTATGTATGCTTAAAATGTATATGCAAATATGTCGTTTTGAGATTATCTATATCAGAGAGAAGTCTCGATCTTCTTTTGTCAATCTTGATCTTTTTCCATCTTCTGATGTCTCGTGACTGACTCCAATAAATTCGAATGGTTGTGAAAGGAATCCACATCATTGATATATGGGGCACCTATTTTCTATTTACTCTTCTTTTTAATGTTTGCCATGTACTTGCCAAAGACTCATTTCACTTATATAAATAAAAAAGGAACATTGTTTGGGAGCCCAATTTTCTTAGCATCTTACATTGAATTTAAATACGAATGGTTTATTCACTTTGTAAAAGATCATTGTACAAATATTCTTTTGAAAAGTATAGGTTGATAGGGGTTCTGGAACGAAACTCAAAGGAATGTCTTGGATACCATTTCGAAGTTTTTTTCAAACTTTTGAAATGAAATAAATGAATTGATTTGAGCACTTTCGAAGCAAACTCTTGTAACGATCCCAACACTCATACATAGATTCGTCGTCCCCCTGGAGAAATGATGCTATGTCATTCCTTAGCTGAGTGTTCATGTTCGGTGGGTTATATCGTAATAAGAAACTCTTGCAATGATTGGTCCATGATTCCATCGAACCGAATGAAACACCACTCAACCAAGCCCTTGCTCGGTCAGTCAAATAATATGGAAACATCTTTAATTTCAGCACATCCTCGTGCACTCCTTCTTGGAGGAAAAATCACAAACCTCCAAAAAAATACGAATATGTTTCCTGGCATTTTCAGTTGGCATGCCCCCAAACTGCCTTATAGATTTCATCATATTAAACATGATTGGCTTAAGCTCAAAATGTGCAGCTTGAATTTTGAGTGGCACAATTCAAGGATTCAAATCATCTAGTATCGGATTTAAATGATCACGAATAGCACGAGGCCTATCAACAAGTCCAACATTTTGTAATGCCTCAGCATTCTGATTACCGTCATCTTGACTAATGCCCTGGTTTCCAATTTGATACATATGAGCATATCTCTTTTGTCTAAAGAGTCTTTCAATCTCATGTTCTATTGGTTCCAATGGATCATCAAAATGTCTTCTAGGCATACACCAAATAAGCTTGAAAAAGAAAAAAAAAAATATAAAGTAAACCAATAAAAAAAGAAGCAAAAATAAAATGCTCTGACAAAACTAATTAACTTCATGTTGCCAATCCCGGGCAACGACACCAAAAACTTGTTGCATTTTGGGAGTACTATAAAATTATACGCAAATAATGTGCAAGTATACACAATTGGTCAAGTAATAAAGTGACGAGTGAGTATCATCTCCACAGGGATTGGTAGAAATTACAAAGTTTAACCAAAGCAAAGCACTACTCTATCTAAGTGTAGTTAGTGATGATATGTACCAATGAAGAATGTCACAACAGTAAAAAGTATATGTTGGTGGATATGGTTTAATAGTATGATGTGGTAGGAGATGAAAATGTAGTGGCAAAGAGCATATTATAATGTTGAAAATGATAGAAATGTCAAGACAATGAAAAACGGTAAGAACAGTAAATAAATGATAGTTTGATAATCCTCACACAACAAGCTGCCTACGGGAATGAATGGTAGAGATTGATTTAAGGATGCTAAAACTTATCTCTCAAGCAGATTTAATATATCTAAGTTTAACTTTCTCGACAAAGTTTGCTAAAAATGCTCCTGCTATCTCTAATCAAAGAAACATAATAGAATAGAATGCCACGACATCTCCTCTCGGTTTCACCTATAGCAGCCTACGCTATTAATAAAAACTACCCATCTTATTCGTTGAAATTATATCTTAACCTCTCTCAAGTACTAAGGGATTAGAATTTAGTACTACTATGTCGGGTTTAATCTTAAAAAAATACTACATCCCATTGCTTATGCGGATCTTACTTTTGTTTCTCTCGAATACTACAAGCATTAATGACCAAGTTTCTCACAAACAACTGATATTCATCTAAGTAATGGACACTCTCATACCTCCTAAAAACTTAGAAGATGAAACGTTCATAAGCAAAACAAGTAAATGCAAAAGATAAATTTAAGTCTAACATTAAAACAAAATCAAGCATTCATAAAATTAACCCCACTAAATAACGTTAGTTCATGGTGGGAATTGAATCATCAATGAAATAAAACATGAAAATCATTCGTTCCAACAACCCAATATCAAATGAAAAATAACAGCAAAGGGGAAGGGAGAAGAAGCCTTCGATGCACGCAACCAGAGCTCTCATTGACCACCACGACTCGCCCTAGCTTGCTAGCTCCTATCGGATGCCTAGCTCGCCACTCCTTGGAGTTCGTTAATGGAGGAACACCACTAAGAGAATGGAGGGAAGGAAACGATGGAGAAGATGAAGAAAATCTAGCTGGAGATAGTGAGTGCGTAACCTCATTCATCTCTCATGTGAGGTGTATTAAATAATAAAAAATATCCAAGGGTATTAATGGGATTTAACACTCCAAATACCCATCATACCCCTAGAGTTACTCCTTGGGTGTGAATTTTATCCTCTCAGGTGGCAGTGGTCCCCATCAGGCGGTTATAACCATCAAACACATGCCTTCCCAGTTGTCATTTTATAAAAATATATGTTAGTCTTGTTTTACACCAGAAATACCAAGGCATTTTAATCTGCTTTAGCAACGTGTGATGTCAAAACATTCCTTTCCAGATCAACCTTTTTCTTGTTATTTCATGCACAACATAAACAACCACACATTTGCCTCATACAACACCTTTATAAGATAAAATAGAACACAACCACCATTAATGCAACTATATGCATCTAAAATGACCTAAATGAGCTTTTAAACAAACAATGACTTAAGTGAAAAAAGCCTTAAAAGTAGCCTTTTTAGGGAGCTATCACTGCCCATTCATGGGTTTTCACCTTAGAGGTCATTTCATTTTCCAATGTCTTTGGAGTTTGTGACTTTCTGATTGAGACAATCTGGATCTTTTGAATCAACTTTAGCTGACCAACATTGTGGTTTGAGATTCAAAATCTTTATATGTTCCTTTTCCCCCGCTTTATTTGTTGAATTTGGGACCTTATTTTGATTTTATCACAAGTTACTCTCATGTTTGAAACATCTCTTATCATTTTCAATTTGATTTGAATCTTGAAAAATATCATTCTGGTCAACCTTGCAGTTTTATATTGTTGATTGTCTTCACGGATGTGAGCATATTTTCTTTCGTCTTGCCCCCAAGTGTGGGGAGTGATATTTGGTTAGGGTTAAATCCAAAGAAAAGTATTTTAGGCTCAAATGGGAATATCAATGAATATTTTTCTACTTTTGTGAAAGGATAGTGTAACAAGGTCGTTCATCTTTTCATACATAAAAATCTTCATGAAAGAGGTTCATAATTATCTTTTATTCACTAAAGAAAACAAGTCATTAATGCATGATGATTCCTTAATTTTTTTTTTTTTTATTTCCTTTTATTTTGTTTTTTGCCCCAATCCTCATAAGGTTGTACGGGATGACCCTTCTTGTCTTCTTGTTTGCCATCGTTTGGATTTTATTGTTGCAAAAAAGAGTTGCCTTAAGAAGACAATAGTGTAATTTTGATGCTTCACAGAATGATTGTTTCTATATTTATTTTATTCTCAAAGGCATTTCGGGTCTCATCCAACTTAATTTTGTTGCACCAATTTGCAATTTAGTTTAACTGGTAATTTATGGACTAAAACATTTGTGTCCAATCCCGACATGTCATGTTAAGATCATGTCAGGCCATCAAAATTTGTTGTCATTCAGCATAAAGTGTTGTGTATTTTCGAGATCTCAATCTTTTCTTAATGAGTTATTCTCATTAATTCGGAAGACATGTCACATCCTCCCTCATTGCCACGCTCATCAATTTCCCCGAGACACGTGGGCTTCTCGAAATTGATCTCTGGGTTAGAATCATTATCATCCATACCTTTGATATCTAGAGACCTAGAAGAAAAGCGGAGGGGGGGAGATATATACATATATATATGCGAGAGAAACTATCTCACGTAAGAAGTAGAAATAAATATAATATGCATATACACAAAAAATTAAGAAAATTGATGAAAAATAAGTTTACCAAATAAATACAGAATGCATTTTTATTGAAACTAAATAAAAATAGTTTATTTACCCTTACAAGAGATCAATTGTTGCCCTAGGTATAGGAAAATAGAGAAAGTTTGAGTATTACTCTGAAAAAGATTTGAAAGTCACAAGTAGTTCTTCAAAAGTCCAGTTGTTAAACACAAACTCCAATGCCAATGGGCAGATCCCATATCTATCAATCTTTTCAGTACCATCCTCCATTATAGAATTAATATTCAAGTCTTTCAAAGAATCGTATAGGGTGCCCCAATACGTTTTCAACTGTGATTACCAACTTTAGCGTGGGTTGCATTATTGCTCCTTCATAAATCCCTTGCGCGATGGAATATCTAGTAGCCTTTTGTTTCTGAATCATATCTTGTTGCAATTTTAACATATCCCCTTCTAACTTTACCAATGTTTGTTCCATTTTCTTTGATTTGGATCGAATGTTGTGAGGATGTAGTGGGCTCAATCCTTGTTCCTTTCACGACAGAGTTTTTTTCATTAGTTACTTATGTATAATGAATGTAGATTAAAGGTTAGTAAAATTAAAATGCAAAATGTATAATAAATGCATGAAGATTTTGAGGAATTGATACCAAAAGTGTCTGTCATAATAAATAACCTTCATTCGAACAAAAGTGTTTTTACAATAAGAACAAAAACATTTTAGAGGTACACTTGATCTAGACCTTCTAAACTTTGGACAACTTCTAGCAGGTTGACAAGTCTTCTTGTTTAATTGGCCATTGGCTTAATACTCTATTTCACTACCCCAGTTTCTTTCGCCAAATCATACATGTGATGAGCCGTCTTGTGGACCTGATATAAGAATTCACGAATATCAACATATTTTTTCTTTCACTTTGCATTAGGCCTCTTCTCAACGACACCGCCACTACAGGCCTCCATCGCAAGGGACTATCTAGAGCTTGTTTACCTTTCTCTTGTATCCTTCCACGATGTTATAAAGGTTTCACGTTCAATATTTTCTTGTTCATTGTGCTTTTGAGGGACTTCTTTAATCTTATCATCTTTTTATTTTACTCAACCTACTCTTGCAATCTCTGGCAGGTTTGAAATGAATTTGATATGTCTAGACTATTTCATAGTGTAACAAAGTCATGCATTCCTCGATAGTGGGTGGCTTATCCTCCTTGTTAAAGGTAAAACATATGTATCACGAGTTCTAGAACTAAACAAAGGCTTGAATTGAAGCCTCATCCACTTCAATATAGAGCAAGGGGGTGATGTCGCCATAGCACTAATAGAACTTCTATTTCTTTTCATGTTTCTTCTTGCCCCAAATACTTCGTAGCTCCGAAACATTGTTATGCTTAAGGTTAATTGAAGATGTAACACCCATAACCCGCATACACAAACTGATACGAGTTACATATGTCACTTTAAAAATTCAAAACATTTCTTTAATTGAACTGAGAAAATTTTTGTTTCATAACTTGAACAATTATTATAAAATATTTATTCAGAGAAAAATCATAATATAATATTGTTGGTTACCAATTCAAACCCAATTTCAAGTAGTGATAGACAATTATGTTCTATTTTCATAAAATAAATAAGGTTGTCTAACACATTTGATTTAAAACCCAAATTAATTTTTTAAGCATAGTTTGATATCATAATATTTATTCACACTATTAATTATATTTAATACTAACTATATTAAGAAATTGCACACATTTCATTCTCGTATACATGTCAGCTAAGACTTTTAGAACATAGTAGGATGTCATCAATGTTACCTGTATATATTTCCTTGATGATTGATGCCAAACTCAACTCCTTACTAATTTTTCCTCCTTTTTCCTACTGGTGAAAATCATCACACGCTAAGTATACACTTAGTGAGGCAATCATATTAATATTTAAAGCAATGCAACAAATAAGTTTAAATGAATAACCGTATTCAATGCAATATGATTACTTTACCTGTATTCCAACCATGTTACAATATATTAACATAATATAAACGAATATCAAGTTTATTACCAATATACTTGCCATTCATTCCATAAGGTCGTAAGCTTATTTGCATGTTTACCATTTATTAACCAATAAACCATAGCCCAATTTAAACCCTGAGGACCCTAGGTATTTCAGTCAAATATATGCACTGTAGTGCTAAACATGCATTAAGCTTATGCTCTAGTGCTAATCTGGATATGAGACATAAGGTCGTGCCCACCACCAACACTAGATTTACACTCTATTGCTAATCCGAATATGACACATAAGATTGTGCCATCTACTTGCACTTAGTGTCCTTACACACTAGTGCTAATATAAACCTGTAGCTGCTATATTCTATGGCATGACAACTGTACCCTGTCCCTTAATGACTTACTTGAGCATATAGTCTATTTTTTTTCATCCATGGCAATGTATATTAATATAATTTTAACATTGGGTAGTTCATACCCGAAATAACATTCGCAATAAGCATTATATATATTCATGATAAAAATCATATATATAATGACCAATGATCAATGTATTTTATATTCAACATTTGACATATTTAGAATATGTCAATCATATGATAAATGACATAAATATCATGCCAATACGAACAAGGTAGACTCATATATTTATAATCTGTTTTGAGCAGAATCTACTGCCATGTTTTCTGACCTTTCCTCGTTAAAAATTCATATATTTTATATACCTCAAAATATGTTTTCTTTTGTTCTAAACAAAACTAGATTGGTATGATAGTCCAACGGTATAAAAATAATCCTCTAACATTTTTTTAGAATTTATGGTCAATTTTTAAACTTACTGTCCAAAAACATAAATTCTAAGCAGCTTTCACCAATTTGCATTTTCAACTTGTTCACTAATTCTATTAGCTCACCAAATGCACATATATGCATGCATCACAAATCACATAACATTTTAGGAGTCACTCCTTACCATAGTAACTCCGTCACTAGCTCATCGCAAGCCAATGTTTGTTCGATAACATAAATACAAATTAAATTTGCACTCACCTGGTGTCCTTAGCTTGCAACATTCCTTGGAATTTCCCATTTCATCCTTAAGCTTATCCTTAGCTTTAATAATATTTGATCTTGATTTCAAGCAATCAATCTCTAGATGAACATCATTACCAAACATATACAAATTCAAACCAAATGTTAGAATCTTACTAACATATGCATACTTTGAAAAATAAATTCCTAACAAATTTTTCGATGCTTATTCAATACAAATTCCAAGTCACAACATAGATGTTGACCTTAATACTTCTAATTGACCACTCAAGTTCCTTTTTATACCAACTTCACATAACATTTTCACTTAAGCTCTCAACATTTCCATATTTGGGATTTAAACCTCATCTTTTACAAGCTTTCCAAAATAATCAAGTTTCACATCCTAACTTCAATTCAACCACTTAAACATTAATTTCCAGCATATTACACCGGGTATTAAACAATTACACAACAATCCAAAACTTTTGCATAATTATCAATTGGGTCCCCTAATTTTTTCAAAAATTACAAAATGGTCCCTAAATTTTTCTAAGGCTTGTAGAATACTTCCTACATCATTTCCAGCCCTTACATATTTTCCATAATTTTTCTCATTCATAAAATCCATGGCCGAATGTTTTAAGTTTCTAGACTAGGTTTTTTCATGATTTTGCTCAATTTTGATTCGATTAAAGCGTGAAATCAACCTCCAAACAACCTTACAACATCTCTACAATCAAAGCCCTAATCAAATTTCATTAAAACACAAAGTTCCCCTAACTTTAGGGTTTGGCCGAAACTTAAAGAAGTATTTATACGATGATTGAACATGTTTTAATCATCAAACAAGCTTGGAAATGAATCTACAACCTCAAAAACATCAAGATTCATCATCAATTTCATAAACCCTAATATGAACATAAATCCTAGAATCTGGGATCTTTGAACAAAAACCAAATTAGCAAGCAATAATGATACCAAATGATAGCGTTTTTCGAATAGAACAAATTTCTATTTCATGGCATGATCCAAATTCCTAATAAACTGGCTTGAAAAATCAAAAGAAATTTTTTCATACCTTGGCAAGGCTCATGCCAAAGCTTGAGAAGATGAAGAAATTATCTTGAAAATTCTTTAACTCTCTTTATTAAATAATGAATTAAAATTCATTAAATGATAAATTACCAATTTACCCTTAAAATTAAAATATCTTTACTACTTTACCCTTAATGAAACTTGATATTTACCTTAATACCAAGCCTCATAAACCTTATCATCTTTCAAAGTCAAAGATGAACAAAATATTTTTCCCTTTACAACTTTGCTCATGTTACTTTTCAAAAATTTAAATCTTGCCATTTTTCATCTAACGGTCTAAATTAAGCATGAAAATAAATTCTCAAATTCAATGCTCCATATTATTTTCCATCATTTTAAAATGTGGAAATAATATTTCTAAGCTTAATTTATCATCCTTCAAATTTTCTTAAAATTTTATTCGATCTGATTTACCTAATTTTTACCGTAGTTTAACACTTCCTAGTTTTTAACACAATTTCCAGATAAAGAATTTAATTTCAATAAAACTCTACTCTCAAAAGTAAGCTATCCATTTATGGAATAAATTTTTTTTGGGAAAATTATCACTTAGGTCCTTAAACTTTTCCTAATTTTATACTTTGGCCACTAAACTTTTAATATTTACATTTTGGTTACTAACCAAATCCATTTATGGAATAAAAATCTTTTTGGGAAAATTACCACTTAGGACCTTAAACTTTTCCTAATTTTCTACTTTGGCCATCAAACTTTTAAAATTTACATTTTGTTCACTAACCAAAATTTTGGGGTATTACAATTCTTCCCTTTTAAGAAAAATCGTCCTCATATTTTCAATATGTACCTAATGTAAATAGAAAAGGATGCTGCTTTTTCATGCTTTGATTTCTTTATAGAACTTTAATAAGTACTAATTCTTTTTCATAAGTCAAATCTGGCCAAATCTCTATTTCCTCCGGGGTGATAATATGCGAAGAATCTTATTGATACCTCCTGAGAATTGAAACATTAAAAACATTATGAATCTTGTCCATTTCTGGAGGCAATTCTAGTTGATAAGTCACTGATCTAACTTTTTTTTAATCTTATAAGGTCTAATAAATCTCGGACTCAACTTTCCTTTGCGTTTTAACCATAATATTTTTCCCAAGGTGATAATTTAAGAAATACTTCTTTATCACCTTCCTGGTATTCAATCACTTTTCTTTTCAAGTATGCACAAGACTTTTTTTGATCAATAACTATCTTGAGATTATCTTAAATGATTTTTCCCATTACAAGGTCCATTATAACTCGTACCTACTCCCCACTAAAGGATAGAAATCGGTTACAATAATTCTGAAGGCACTTGATACTTTACTTTAACTCACTGACATGTCAGCCATTTAGAAACAAGCTCGATGATAACTTTTTTCATACCTGTTTATAAACTTTTTCCTCGATAATATAAACATTCATCAGACTTAAATCTTAGTTTCTCATTTTCCTACTTGTTCTACTTTGACAAGCACAAAATTTTCATCTTTTCTCTTAAGATTCTTTATTCGATCCAGTAACATAGACTTTAAATTTAATTATACAATCAAAACACCATCTTTCTTTAAAGACAATCACGTATTCAAAACTCTCATAATATAAATATATTTCGGCTTTATCTCATCAACTATTACATTAGCCTTTATTGTTTGCAGTTGATAAGCACGTCATCATTCTTTAAGGAGTTCCATCCGTTTCCTTTCTTTTCACTCCTTCGAGTCAACACATACTTTTGATATTTGAGATCCGTATATATATAGTGCTACTCACCATGTAGATAATGATGTTATATCAGCAAAGTAAACACAACTATTGCAAACTCGAGATCGTGAGTCAGATAACTTCTTTCATGATTCTTTAGTTGCTTTGAAGCATAAACCAAAACTTTTCCTCTTGTACGAACACACGTCCCAAACCATTATGAAACGTATTACTATAATTCACATAATCTTTTCCATATTCTAATTATACTGACCTTGAAGCTTATGTCGGTATTCTTTTTAATATCTCCAAGTTTTCTTGGCACTTAACAGTCTAAATGAATAACAAGCCTTTCCTCAATAGTTTGGTTAGAGGGAATATAATCATCGAAAATTTCTTTATGAACCTTTGATAGTAACAAAAAAATCCCAAGAAACTTCGAAATTCGTAAACATTCTTTGGAATTCATCATTCGACTATATCTCGTACTTCCTTGATATATATATCCTTATCCCTTAGTTGAGTCCGCATGGCCAAGGAATACAATCTTAGACAACCAACATTTACACTTAGTCAACTTAGCATGCAATTTTTCTCCCGAATATTTGGAAGAGTTATGCAAAAACAAACATCGTGTTCTTCCCTGGTCTTATAACATATCACAATAACATCTATGAACACTACCACCAATTAATCAAAGTATAACTAAAATACTCGATTTATCCAATCCATAAGTGTCTCAGGAACGTTCGTTAAACCAAACGACATTATCGTAAACTTGTAGTGTTCATATCGAATTTTGAAAACTGTCTTAGGAAGATCCAACTTAGGAGACACCAATGCACCCTTTTAAATGATCAAAAGATTATCAATCCTCAGAAGAGGATACTTGTTCTTCTTTGGTACCTTATTTAACGGACGATAATCCATACATAATTTCATAGACTCGTCTTTCTTGTTCACAATAACACTAGTGCGTCCCAGATGACACACTTAGTCTTGTAAATTCCCATTGTTAACAATTCTACTAACTATGCCTTTAATTATCTGAGCTCAATCGAAGCCATTCGATACGGGCTATAGAAATAAACACAATATCGAAAAAGCATCTCTATTTTACTTTCTACATCTCAATCTAGAGGTAATCCACGTAACTTCTGCAATCACACATTTAGATACCCTCGAACAGTTGGAATATCTTCCAACTTAACTAACAAAGTTTGAGTATCCACCTCATTTACTAAGAAGGTTTGACAACCTTATAGTAATAACTTCATAATAGTTACTGCCAAAATCCCAGTAGGGAACATGTTTACTCTCTTTCCCTACTACTAATTCTAAAAACTTTTCGAATTCTTTAAAATCAATCGCTTTAAGTGATAATTCATCATGACATGCTAGGGGAAATTGATCAATTTTTTAATTGCCTTTGAAAGGTAATTATATCAAGTCCATTAAAACTCAACACTTTGAATCCTTACCAGACATTTACTGTCTACAAATACTACTCACCCTCGCCTTCAAGTCTAAAGGGTTAGGCGCACACGTAACACTTAGGATCAATTGTAGCAGAATATTTCATTCTTTCCTCAATACTCTACTTATGCATAAACGAAGGGTTTCCTTAATCCAACATTGACACTTCCTATTGTGCCAAAGCATCAACTTATTTAGTCTAAACATGAGGATGATGGTTAACATCATTACTATCACTATTAGCTTATTTTTAACTCCTGCTCGATTACGTTCTTCAAACCCTAGAATACATACATCTTTTTCATATACTATATTTGTTCACCTTTATAAGTAAGGAGTGACATCAATTGAACCTTATAATCACCAAATCAGTAACAATGACATCCTAGTGACATATATGCACTTTTTAACATAAAACAAACTCGATTTAGTCATAGAATCGACTAAATATGTAGCTCTGATACCAATAAATGTAACACCCATAACCCGTATACGCGAACCAATACGAGTTACAAATGTCACATCAGAAATTTAAAACATTTCTTTAATTGAACTGAGAAAAATTTTGTTTCATAACTTGAACAATTATTATAAAATAATTATTCAGAGAAAAATTGTAATATAATATTGTTGGTTATCAATTCAAAACCAGTTTTAAGCAGTGATAGACAATTTTGTTCAATTTTCATAAAATAAATAAGACTGTCTAACACGTTTGATTTAAAACCCAAATTAATTTTTAAGCATATTTTAATATCATCCTCTAATCATTTTCGTAGAATTTATGGTGAATTTCTAAACTTACTGTCCAGAACATAAATTCTAAGTATGTTTCACTAATTTGCATTTTCAATTTGTTCACTAATCCTATTAGCTCACCAAATGCACATATATGCATGCATCACAAATCACATAACATTTTAGGAGTCACTCCTTACCATAGTAACTCCGTCACTGGCTCAACGCAAGCCAATGTTTGTTTAATAACAAAAGTACAAATTAAATTTGCACTCACATAGTGTCCTTAGTTTGCAAATTTCCTTGGAATTCCCCATTTCATCCTTAAGCTTCTCCTTAGCTTTAATAATATTTGATCTTGATTTCAAGCACTCAATCTCTAGATAAACATCATTACCAAACATATACAAATTCAAACCAAATGTTAGAATCTTACTAACATATGCATACTTTGGAAAATAAATTCCTAATAACTTTTTCGATGCTTATTCGATACAATTTCTATGTCACAACATAAATGTTGACCTTAATACTTATAATTGACCACTCAAGTTCCTTTTTATCCCAACTTCACATAACATTTTCACTTAAGCTCCCAACCTTTCCATATTTGTGATTTAAACCGCATCTTTTACAAACTTTCTAAAATAATCAAATTTCACATCCTAATTTCAATTCCAATACTCAAACATTAATTTCCATTATATTACACCAACTATTAAACAATTACGCAACAATCCATAACTTTTTTATAATTATCCATTGGGTCCCCCACCTTTTTAAAAATTACAAAATAGTCCCCAAAATTTTTTAAGGCATGCATAATACTTCCTACATCATTTCTATCTCTTACATAATTTTTCTCATCCATACAAGCCATGGGTGAATGTTTTAAATTTCTAGACTAGGTTTTTTCATGATTTTACTCAATTTTGATCCGATTCAAGCATGAAATCAACCTCCAACCAACCTTACAACATCTCTACAATCAAAGCCCTAATCAAAATTAATCAAAACACAAAGTTCCTCTAACTTTAGGGTTTGGCCAAAACTTAAAGAAGCATTTCTAGGAGGATTGAACATGTTTTAATCATCAAACAAGCTTGGAAATGAATCCACAACCTCAAAAACATCAAGATTCCTCATTAATTCCATAAAACCTAATGTGAACATAAACCCTAGAATTTGGGATCTTTGAACACAAACCAAATTAGCAAGCAATAATGGTACCAAATGATAGCGTTTTTCGAATAAAACAATTTTCTATTTCACGACATGATCCAAATTCCTATTAAACTAGCTTGAAAAATCAAAAGAAATTTTTTCTTACCTTGGCAAGGCTCACGTCAAAGCTTGAGAAGATGAATATATTATCTTGAATTTTCTTCATATTTCTTTATTAAATAATGAATTAAAAATTCATTAAATGCTAAATTACCAATTTACCCTTAAAATTAAAATATCTTTACTAATTTACCCTTAATAAAACTTGATATTTACCTTAATACCAAGCCTCATAAACCTTATCATCTTTCAAAGTCAAAGATGAATAAAATATTTTACCCTTTACAACTTTGCCCATGTTATTTTCCAAAAATTTCAATCTTGCCATTTTTCATCAAACAGTCTAAATTGAACATGGAAATAAATTCTCAAATTCAATGCTCCATATTATTTTCCATCATTTTAAAATGTGGAAATAATATTTCTAAGCTTAATTTATCATCCTTCAAAATTTTTATTCAATCTGATTTACCTAATTTTTACCGGAGTTTAATATTTCCTAATTTTTAACACAATTTCCAGATCAAGAATCCGATTTCAATAAAACTCCACTCTCAATAGTAAACTATCCATTTATGGAATAAAATTCTTTTTGGGAAAATTACCACTTAGGTCCCTAAACTTTTTCTAATTTTATATTTTAGCTACTAAACTTTCAATATTTATATTTTGGTCACTAATCAAATCCATTTATGGAATAAAAATCTTTTTGGGAAAATTACCACTTAGTACATTAAACTTTTCTCAATTTTTTACTTTGGCCATCAAACTTTCAAAATTTATATTTTGGTCACTAACTAAAATTTTGAGGTATTACAATTCTTCCGCACTTAAGAAAAATCATCCTCAAATTTTCAATATGTACCTAATGTAAATAGATAAGGATGTTGTTTTTTCACGCTTTGATTTCTTCGTAGAACTTTAATAAGTACTAATTCTTTTTCATAAGTCAAATCTGGCCAAATCTCTATTTCCTCCGGGGTGATAATATGCGAAGAATCTTATTGATACCTCCTAAGCATCGAAACATTAAAAATATTATGAGTATTCTTTGACTATAGCCGTACCTTTGCGTTTTTAACCTTTTGCATCACAATCCCTTTGTCTATTAATGAAAACTATTTAATGATGTAGATAATAAGAAATAAAAAAGAATAAGAAAAAACAAGTTAGTAAGGAAAAATAATAGCTAAAATCAAAATAATAATTCCTACCCCACATGCTTTTGCTCCTACCCGAACATAATTTCTATCTCGCATGCTATTTTTACTGAACAAATCCTAACTACATGTATTTCTAGTTCGCATACTTCGAATAGTAAATATAAAGAAAGAAAGTAAATTAATCATCATTGGTTTTGGATGTGGCTCTGGGGTGGGCTCTAATTCCTTGCAGCAACACGGTTTGGTTCTAAAAATGGAGCCGAGTTCTCCTTGTTGGTGCCCCTTGGGCCTCCCTTAGTCCTAAATCTATCATAGGCTCATTTGGACCGAGTTAAACTCGAAAGGATACATTCCTCATGCCTGTACGAAGAATAAATTCTCACTAAGCCATAAGGTATATGAACGCCGAAGGTTACTTGCTAGGCTTGTACAGAGAATAAATCCTTATGGAAGCGTCACTTTCATCCCCATTTTAAAAAAAGGTTTGGAGCTTGGGTATAGAGCTTGAGATGAGTGTTGTTTTAAAAAAAAAAACTGAAATCATTTGAAAACGATTAGTCCAACTATTTATTCAAAAAATAATCAAAGGTAAATAAAACGGATCTAAAAATTAAATAAAGACTCAAACTTACAATTTTCTCTTAAAAAGACAACAAATAACCGATTATGGCTTGACTATCTTCATGTCCCCAATGGAATCGCCAAGCTGTCGCAACGGTCCTTCGGGTGGTCCCAAAATTGCATTTCGACGTGAAATTGATGTGATGGAGTCACCACCGATCATTTCGAATTAGGTTGATCGGATACCTAAAACTTACCATTTACCAGATCTGCATCTTACCAGAAAGTAGTCGGATTTGGGAGTCGAATACAATCAAGGAAGGATGAGCACCTTTGTAATGCCCTTTCGGTACCAACACGATTACCCAGTTGTCTTAATTGCAAAATTTGAATTTTAGATTAAAATTTAAATGCTTGATCCAAATTACTTATCTTTGACGAATTTTGATATTTAAAAAGAGCCCAACATAATGTTTTAAAAATAAATAAATAAATGAAACACTGCAAAACAAAAAAGGTCATGGTACCAATTTATAAAAATACAAAAATAAAATTAAAAGAGGATTAAATTGAATTAAATTGAAATTTAAGGGTTAAATCACAAGTAGTGGCCAAAATGAATTATGTATCAAAAGTAAAGGGACCGAGAAAATAATTTAAAAAATCTTCTAATTGCACTCAAGTCCCCTATATAAATAAGCCTTATTTTTCTTTTTCTTTTTATTTCATTTTTCATTCTTCCTTAAAAAAACTCTCTCAAATTCTTTCAACTCCTTCTTCCTCTCTCCTAACCGACAACTCCTCCAACACCTACCACCATCGGTGGTCGAAAACCTAAAAACTAGTCCAAAAACTATCACTCTCCTAAACCCGTTTCTACCCTAGCCTTAGCCCAAAAACCACCCCATCGGCGTAGATCTACATCAAACTTTACTATTTTTTTACCTTTACCTCGAGGACGACTGAGCTTTCGAATGTTCGGTAACTTTTCCTCCTTCAAGTAAGATCTGAAAGCTAAGTCTCTCTCTCTCTTTTCAAATTTTTGTATTTTTTGGTTGGTACTCAAATGCTAATGCTTCCCGTCTTTCTTTGTTCTCTTAGGGGTTTATATAACTTCGAAGGATGCTTCTTTCCTTTGTTTGGAGAATATAGATCCCCGTTAAAAAAGGATCTGTATTCCTTTTGCTCGACGATTTACTTTGATTCAGGAATAGACTTCCCTTTTGGCTAGATTTCGCTTTGCATGCTAAAAGGATTTTTCCTTTTTGTTTACGATTTGATCCTTGTTTCCTTCTCCCAATTCGGTTGCTCTTTTTATTTGATTCTGTTGCCATTTTGGTTCGATTTGTATGCCACCAAATAATAGGGGAAAAATTTGTTTCCCTGTTGCTTCAATCAACTTTGATTCGGTTACAAAAAAAGTGGTCTGAATGTTTTGGTTCGACGCGTGTATCGTGAAGGGAGGAGATCCCAAACGAGGAAATGAACCCAATGACTTCGAAAGAATTGAACGAAGATCCGTATGAGGTGAAAATCTCATGTATGATTCTGTATAGTGTAGTAAGGGTGACTTATCTGTCAACGTTTCCACTATTGCCCCCAAAAATCAAACTATGTCTTACGTAAAGTTACCAGAATACGATTAACCTATGGGTTTGAAATCACTACTTATATACCTGGTATTGGCCATGATTCACAAGAACATTTTGTAGTCTTAGTAAGAGAGGGAATGGTTAAGAATTTACCTAGTATGAGATAATTGTTCGAGGAACCCTAGATAGTTAGCGACTGGTTGTTGACCCTTAGGTTCCTCTGATCTGCTGTGAGTCGTTGGATCAAAGAAACAGATCCTACGGTTCTCGTGTGGCCGCGTATGTGATATAATATTTTTAGGGATTAAAACCCTACTATACCAATATCTGGACCGTTGATCAGTCCCTCGATCTAACGACTCTGATGTTGCGACGCTCATACTAAAAACACTAGAAACCCTAGCTGACTTGGGTTGAAATAAGCCTTCCCCTCTTTGATCTTAATCGAGCTTATTTTTTGGGTTAAGGCTCGCATGCTCTGTTGGGCCCCTTGTTGGACTGGACTGCTCCTAGACCTTTGAATTCCTTTCGGATTGGACTTGGACCTAAAATAAAAACAAATAATAATATTAAATACTATATAATAATAATATATTATGTAATAATAATATATTATGTAATAATATAATATGATATATAATAATATAATATAATATAAATATTAAATATATTATATGTATAAATATAATAAATAAAATACTATACATAAATAAAAATATATTATATGAATACTATATATATATATACTATATAATAATATAAATACTATATAAAATATAAATACTATGTAATATAAAATATAAAACATATATTATAAATACTATATAATAAATACAATACCTAATAAATACTATATAATATATAATATACTATAAATACTATATATATATATAAAATATACATACTATAATATATAATATAACATAATAAATATTACTAAATACAAGATATAATATGAAAACTTCAAAATAAGTTTCGGACAAAATATATGTCTACAAATGGTCTAAATACCATGCAACCATTGCAATTTCCTTTCTTTACGGAATAGTCCTTATTTGCTAATTTTGTAATGTTGACAAATTAGTACTTCAATATAATTAAAGTTGATTCTTTACTAATTCAAATTTAATTATTAATACAAATTAAAGATTCTAAAGTTAAAATCGGACATAGAAAAAATATTTTTCAATCATCAAAACTCAAAAAAATAATAAACCAATTTTTAGGAATTTTTTTATTAATTTATCTATAATAATTCATTAAATAATTTTTATAAATAATTTTTTATATAAATTGTTTTCTCCCACCCTAACGTATATACAAACAAATTCCATGAATCCATCAAAAAAAAATTGGGCCAAGTTCAAGTGCAAATTATCCTGTACAATCAGTTCTAATTAAAATTTCCAAGAATACCTTACTCGCTGATATAACACCCTCTCGATTGAGCGCCTCTAAAAAAAAGTAAATTACGCTTTTAGTACTTAAACTATTAATTTTGATATGTTTTAGTATCTAAATTTTTAATTTTTTCAAAACTATAGCTAACATTTAATTTTATTTTATTTTAGTACCCTTTAAAAACTCAACGTTAAGTTTTGAAAATAAATTGAAAGTTTAAATACTAAAGTGGACTAAAATTGATAGTTTAAGTACTAAACACATTAAGTTTTTAACAGCATGGTACTAAAATGAAACAAAAACAAGATGTTAGGTATGATTTTGAAAATAATAAAAGTTTAAGTACTAAAGCGTAAAACGTAATAGTTTAAATACTAAACACGTAGTTTACCTAAACAAATTCAAATTTCATTCGAAAACCCGCTCTTTCTTCTCATTTCATTTCACACAAACAAATCCCCAAAAAACAAAAGGAGAAGAAGAACTGAATTCAAAAATCGGATCTAACAGTCGCAGAATAAGAACATAGCTCAATACATAACCGAAGAATCGAAAATAGGTTCGTTCGATTCTCCTCTTCGACGACTGAAAATGTCCGGTCGCCACGAAAAAGAGAAAGGCGTCAACGTGCAAGTCCTCCTTCGTTGCAGGTTCCACTCAGCTTTAACTCTTACTTTTTTCTTCTTCTTTGGCTTATTTTATATGATTTCATCAATTTTGATTCTTTTTTCGGGGTAAAAATAACTTTATAGGCCGTCTAATGAAGAGGAGTTAAGAAACAATGCGCCGCAGGTGGTGAAATGTAATGAGTACCAACGAGAAGTCGCTGTTTCTCAAAACATTGCCGGAAAACAGTTTGACAGAGTTTTTACTTTCGATAAGGTGTCTTTTTTGTGATTATTCATTTTAATTAATATTATAATTTGATTTGTTTGCTGCAGTAAGTGTTGAACTTGTGTTTCTTTAATGTTAAATAGGTATTTGGGCCATCGGCACAACAAAAAGACCTATATGAACAAGCTGTGGTTCCAATTGTGAATGAGGTTTTAGAAGGTTTTAACTGTACTATTTTTGCTTATGGTCAAACCGGCACTGGGAAAACTTACACTATGGAAGGTGAATGCAAAAGGGCAAAGGTAATATTAGATTTTATTATATGTAAGTTTTGGTCGAATTTTGTTTCTAATTTTATCCCTCTGCGCAATTGAGTGTTATAACTTGTCCAATTTATGCTAAAAAATGTCACAGACGGGTCCTAATGGCGAACTGCCAGCAGGGGCAGGGGTTATTCCAAGAGCAGTTCAACAGATCTTTGATACATTGGAGGGCCAGAATGCGGAATACAGTGTAAAAGTAACATTTTTGGAACTGTATAACGAAGAGATTACTGATTTGCTTGCCCCTGAAGAAATTTCAAAAGTTATTTTGGAGGAGAAACTGAAGAAACAGTTGCCATTAATGGAAGATGGGAAAGGGGGAGTTCTTGTGAGAGGATTAGAAGAAGAAATTGTTACAAGTGCTAGTGAGATATTTACTTTGCTTGAAAGAGGTTCTGCTAAGCGTCGAACTGCTGAGACTTTGTTGAATAAGCAGTCAAGGTAATGTTTTTTTTGTCTGATTTATATGATTGAGTGAAGTTAAGCCATTTTTTTTCCGCATTTTGTTGATTGAAAAAATTTGGTCAATTTCAGTCGGTCACATTCTCTTTTTACTATTACAATTCATATCAAGGAAGCTACGCCAGAAGGCGAAGAGCTTATAAAGTGTGGGAAGCTGAATTTGGTTGATTTAGCAGGCTCAGAAAATATATCCCGCTCTGGTGCTAGGGATGTATGTATTTCTTGCATATTTGCTAATCAATTCGGAAGTTGTTACCAGATAATCTTTTAGTTAAAATCATTAATGTTTTGTTTGATGTTGACATTTACAGTGTCGTGCAAGAGAAGCAGGTGAAATTAATAAAAGTTTACTGACTTTAGGACGAGTTATAACTGCCCTTGTGGAGCATCTTGGGCATATTCCGTACAGGTCAGAAACGCCTCTTTTTGTTGCTTGGTACCTATATCCCTTTCATGTTTTTCTCTAATTATTTAGTTTAATGGGAATATAGGGATAGCAAGCTTACTCGATTACTACGTGATTCACTTGGGGGACGGACAAAGACTTGCATTATAGCTACAGTTTCTCCTGCTGTCCATTGTCTTGAGGAGACCTTAAGTACACTGGATTATGCGCACAGGGCAAAGAATATAAAGAATAAGCCTGAGGTTTGCTGTACACAATCATTAGCTAACAAGTCAATTTCATTCCCATTTGACCGTTCTGATTGTTTCATCTTTTCTTTTATTACTTAAACAATAGCTAAAAACTTGCTAAAATTTACAGTTAACGAGTGCCTGCTATAGCTTCTATCAACTTTGTTGGAATTGCATTGACATGCAAGTTGCAACATTGTTCGCTTTAAATTGAATTTTGATAAATGGGAGTTTATGTTCCTGGAAACTAATGTATCATTCATGCTTCAAATAGTACTCTGAATTCCCTTGAGTTTTATGCACTTAAAGTTAGTTTATAATCTTCTCATTTAGAAATTGTTATTAATAAAGTGCCGTGATTATACATGCCTGTGGAAGAAAGTAATTATTTTGTTACTATATCCTGAATGTTAGTTGAATATAAATTGTGAATGTGCAATCTTTTTGCTATGAAAATATCCACTTATTGTTTCTTGTCCCTACCATGCAACTTCTTGTTGTTTTATTGTTATGGCTAGTTATATGATACTGTTGTTTGGAAATCAGGAAAGGTTTAACATTTAACTTATTGATAACTTTATGTAGGTTAACCAAAAAATGATGAAATCAACTCTTATAAAGGACCTGTATGGTGAAATTGAACGCCTAAAGTCAGGTAAAATGTTTCTTTATTGGACAGCTATTCAAACAATTAACAATATTGGCCAAGATATTAATTTTCTTATAAGCTACATTGGCTATTATACATTGCTTTTTTCATGTCCTTTTCCTCAGAGGTGTATGCTGCTCGTGAAAAGAATGGTGTATATATTCCAAAAGAGCGATATTACCAAGAAGAAAGTGAAAGGAAGGTATGCAGTTTAACTCGTACTTCCCCTTTAGATTTAGGGTGTATGTTTATGCCTGTTAGCCAGAGGTTTTGTTATTTTATAATTTTTTTATGCCAATTTTTGAATGTGATAGCCTTTTGCTACTATTGGAAACTTTGGTATACTTGTCTACTCTATCTCTGAGTTTTCTATACAAGTGTAATTGTAGTCTTTTTATTTAGTACACTCAT
This sequence comes from Hibiscus syriacus, assembly GCF_006381635.1. Classification (NCBI taxonomy): domain Eukaryota; kingdom Viridiplantae; phylum Streptophyta; class Magnoliopsida; order Malvales; family Malvaceae; genus Hibiscus; species Hibiscus syriacus. The sequence goes on from NW_024063349.1 coordinate 2,467,538, forward strand.
TTTCCAGGGATACTGAATGATACCTTTGATTCCTTATTGTTCATGTGGTTTCTCTGGCATTTTTTTAGGCAATGGCAGAACAGATTGAAAAAATGGGGGTCCTTCTAGAAACACAGCAGAAGGTCAGCCTTTGCTATGTTGTTACTTTCAATTAGCCCTGGTCATGAGATCCGTGGTGTTTGTTTGATTTATCTGGCTTACAACTTTCTGTCCTTTTTATGTTTGTTACAAAACAGCAACTTCAGGAATTGCAAGATAAGTACGTTGCCCAAGTTCAACAATGCTCTGATTTGAGTGGGAAACTTGAGATGACTGAGGTGAACTGTGTTTAGGTTTTTCTCCGATCCTTTTATAATATAGACTCATGCTAAGTAAATAGGTGAAAAATGCAGAAAAACTTGAATGAAACTGTCAAGTTGCTTGCCAACTCTGAAGATGAACTGAAGAAGTGTCACTATGTGTTGAAGGAGAAAGAATTTATTATATGTGAACAGAAAAAAGCAGGTACATATCAATATGTACTTACTTGAATCTTTCCTATTAATATTTATTTTGTGCTGACATTATTTTTTGAATGGTCAAAAATAGAAAATGCTCTGGCGCATGAAGCCTGTGTGCTAAGGTCTGACTTGGAGAAAGCTCTTAAGGATAATGCTTCATTGTTCCAAAAAATTGGTATGTTGTTCTTCTTAGTTATTTCAATTTAGTGTATATAAACGAGTTGATATCTGACCCTATGATGCTTTACTTTATAGGAAGAGAAGACAAACTGAACACTGATAATAGAGTAGTGGTTAACAACTTCCAGGCAGAACTAGCCCAACAAATTGGTACACTTTACAACCTGGTGGCCTTATCAGTGTCTCAGCAAAATGAGCACCTTCAGAGTGTTGAGAAACTCTGTTGCTCCTTTACTGATATACATGATAAGGTACTGAAAGGTTTCCCCTTGAATTAGCCTTGAACTTTACTTCTTTTCCTGCATGGTAGTTCTTTTGTGGATATAATTTAACAGTTGTGGCTGAACTTTTATTCATAAATCTTGCTTTTAGGCTATCTTGGAAATGAAGAAAAAGGTGACAGCTGCAAGAGCTTTGCATGTTTCCCACATGGAGGCAGTCCAAAACATAGTGCGATTGCACAAAGCTAGCTCCAATGCTGCCTTAGATAAAATTTCATCTCTGGCTTCATCAAATGCACATTCTATTGAAGAGGTAGCTGCTGATATTTTGAGTTTGGTTGCTTTTATTTTATTTATTTTGAGTTTTCCCTTGGTTTAATTGTTTCCCTTTTTCTTATGAACTATGGATCAGTTCTTTTCATCTGAGGCCAGCAAAGCAGCTTCAATGTTTGATGATCTTCAGCATAGTCTTGCAACTCACCAGGGAGAAATGACTGTTTTTGCAGAGGAATTAAGACAGGTTTGTGCTCCAATTTGGAACCCATCCTTGAAGTGGAGATGCATTTAAAAAATGTATTTATTATGGAATGAATATTTGTTACCTACAATATTGTTTTGCTTGTGCTATTTATATTAGAACAATTTCCTGTAGATTGGTTGCATAGCTAGATTTCTTTACTCTATTTCTTTCCTTTTCCATGCTGATTTCGTTTTTTTCTCTCCCCTTTTGTTTAACAGAGGTTCCATGTTAGTATTGATCAAACAAAGGACATTTCTGATTATGCCAATGAAATTCTGGATAAGCTTTCAGAAGAGTCTGTGAGGGTTCAGAATCATGCTGTGCAAGCTGATGAAGTTCAAATGAAGAGCATTTCTAGCTTTCAGAACGCTTATGAGGTATATTATGCATATTACTATTTCCTGACATGAGATACATTGTTGAAATTTCTTATTCATCAAGCATATGCCATGTAGGAGCAATCGATGTCCGATGCTGAGAAGCTTATTGCTGATATGACAAATCTTGTGTATAACCATGTTCGTCGGCAAAGAGAGCTGGTTTGTTCATTCTCTATTTGGTTACTAGTGTTGATTATGCTTATTTGAAGACTAAGCAATGGTTTCTCTGGCAGGTGGATGCAAGACTTCTTGTTTTCAAAGAAAGCGCTGCTGTAAACAAAATATTTTTGGATGGGCATGTTTCCTCCATGGAGGGTATTACAACAGATGCTAAACGAAAATGGCAAGCATTTGCCATCCAGGCAGAGAAAGATGCTAAAGACACTGCTGATTACTCAGTTGCCAAACATTGTCGTACCGAGGAACTCCTACAGCATTGGTAAATTATGCCATGTTCGTATTTTGAATCCATCTCTCCCCCCTTTTTGGTTTTGACACGTTCTTTTTCTGTCTTCTACTCAAGTATGTCTGCTGCTGAATCTGCATTCAAGCACTACGAAATTACTCAGGAATCTGTGAATGAGATGGGTAGTAAACATGTTTCAGATATGGTATCACTTATCAGGTTGGCAGTTAACTTCTGCAGTGTTTTTCCCATTGTAAATGCATGCAAAGTTGGTTTATTTTTCTTCTCGAAAGTTAACAATAAATTCATTCCAGAGTTAATTTATGTTGGAATATTAGAATATCAGTTTCATTGTTGTATTTTGTTCTCCTTGAAGTTGATTTCAATATGCTTCTTTCAGGAATGCTACTGATTCAAATGAGCAGCATGATGCCGAGATTTATAGTGCCCACGTTGCAGCTGAGCAATATCACTTGAATAATACTGATGATACACTTCAATACATTGATGGCAAGTCTCTTTCTTCTAGAATCTAGAGTCTAGACTGTAGAGCTTATGTTTGGTTCTAACTGCCGGTCCTAATATCTAAAACTAGTTTTGTTGTATCTTTCTTCTAGCAAAAGTTACTTTTGGAAATGGAATCCTCTTATGATTTTTTTGTGGGATTCTGCACAGGAATGTCAGAACAGGAACAAGGAATTACACGGGGAATCGTGGACTCAATTAAAGCTCATAGTAAAAGCCTTGAAACATTCCAGGATGATCATTCGAGTCAAGCTTCATCGATCAAGCAGAGAGCAGAAGAAACATTCCAACAAAGATATATGGTATGCTTATGCTTAAAGCTCTTGAACTATAATCCTCCCGACTGTATGACACTCAAATTTGTGCATCAACAAAAATAATGTATAGGATTATGAGCCAAGTGGAACGACACCAATCCGAAGTGAGCAAGATGTTCCAAGCAAAGGGACTATTGAATTGCTACGAGCCATACCAATGGAAGCTCTGGTCGAAGAATTTCGTGAAAACAATTCATTCGAATCATTTGAGCCAAAGGAATTAAAGCCATCGTTAATACCACGCCCACCCCTTCGTCCAATCAATTAAAACTGGTGGGGCTGGCGTCTTGTTTTGATATCTGTATGATTAATGTAAACTGTTATAATCTGTCATTTCATGGAAGATGGTAAAGATGTAGCAGTTCGGAGGGTGTATTTGCACGGTCATAGAAGAATAATCCTTTCTCAGGATTCTGCAAATTTGGGAATTGAATGGAGAGATGCAAACTAAGCCTAAACCCCACTCTTAGTTTAATTATCACACTTTGATTTTCATTCACTGATACATTTTGCCAATTTTGTTGGTGGGTATTGTACTTCCATTTTAATGATTACTATATTTTTGTTGTTCTAAATATCATCATATTATGGTTGATCAGCCTACATTACAATGAAGAAAATGGCAGAGATGGTTGAGAAGAGGTGGCTTAATCCAAACATGAAAACAAAGCAGATGAATGTAAATTTAGCATATATAATTTTCTGAATACATACAAATGAATCGAGAAGGTGAACTTGAGGATACATATAGCCTTAGAAAAAGGAAAATGAATTAATGTAAAAGTCCAATGTGGAAGGGCTTCAATTTCCATCTTGTACAGCCTCCTAATAAGGACTGGAAGAAATGTTTGAGACTTATCACACAGTTTATCCACCATTGACCACCCTTCCCTCCCATACATTTTGGCTATGAAACTGAAATTGTATTCAGGGAAAAAGTTGTTCACATCCTTCACCGTTGGATTCTGTATTACCCCATCCCTTATGGCTCTATCCAACTTTGTTGCATTCTTCCTGGTGGAATGCATCCATGATTAACAAATTGTCTTCTCTTTCGTTTGACTCCTTTTCAGCAGGGCTTGTACTCCTTTCAGCGTGCGCCGTGGAGTACGATCCCTTTCAACAGCAAGTACGGTTGAGAACTTGTTTTTCAAGTTCAGTGGCTCCCTTGCAATTAAGTCTTGCAGTTTCTTCCAGAAGAACCTGATAGCTTTCTATCAATATCCCATTATCAACCTCTTCTTCTTTCTTGTTCCCCATGTCATCCATCTTCTCATCATAAAGCTCCAAAACACGATCAAAATCATTAATGAAACTTGGGAAGTGATCGGCTATCTTCATCTTCAGATCAAACATTGTTATATTTCCTGTTCCATAATCGTGAAAGCATCGCAACAACATCAAATGATCTTCGGAACTGGTTTCCTCAACTTTTTCACAGAACCTTAATGCTTGATCATCTTTTTGTTGAACGCATTGATATTTCCAAGGGAAGCAGGCCTCTTCCTTTTTATGCAGCTCCGTTTTGATTTCATTGATTCCAACTGAACTTCACCTTTTTCACAGAATGGCTTCTTCTTCTTTGAGAATCGTTGGTGAGTTGGTGGCAACAAATTTTAGGTTTCTTTTATTTTTGGTCTCTTTCAAATGAGACTTTTATAGTTTGGATGCTTTAAAGAGTGTTTGATTATTCAACGAGGAAGGTAAATGTTGTGTTTAACTTAGGTTAGGTTAATACTTAATACTGAAAATTAATAGTGAATTGTCACCCACCACTTTTTTTTAAAAAATAAAATTTAATAATAAAAATCATTTGATATACAGGTGGTGTAAAAATATAATTTACACAATCATGTCTATTTTAATACTAAATTCTAATATATAAAAGCATACATCTTAAACCCTAAATTTTAACCTCTAAACCCTTAACCTTAAATCTTAAAATAATGCATTCAATAAACACAATAAAAATAATTTTGATCATAGATAGTTGTATACAAACCCGCATAGTTTTGTAATTGCCGTACGACTCAAGTAAGATATTTAATTTTTTTAGACAAACATCATTAAGGATAAAATGTTTCTAAGTTGTTCCCCCTTCCTCAATTTCAATAGTAGGTAAGGGATACATGATGTGTAGTATGATAACCTAATGTTTGATGTATAATGTGTTTATACAGGTTTTTTTTAATGAAATTTAAGTGATTTCATGTATGGTTTTTGTTACAACTTATCTTTGTCAACAACTGTTTAAGATATATATGTATATATATAATTCTCGGCAATAAGAATTTATTTTACAAAAAATAGAGCTAAGTCGAAGTAAAATATTTCGTTAAAAACCTCCCTAAACCTAAATGGAAGAAAAAAAATATTCAACCAAATACGAAGAAAACAAATTAAAAAAGGACTACCCCAAATAAATAAACAACCAACATAACAGACCACACTCCGAAAAATGCTCACGTGCGGCGCTTAATATACGGCTAAAAAAAGCGGTACCAGTTTTGTTATTGTTGTGCATAACAAAACCGGTAAAAATTACCGAAAACATCATTATTTCTACCGGTTTTGTTATTATTTTGGCATTTTACCGGGTTTCTTAACAAAACCGGTAAAATCACTACCAATTTTGTTATTTTTTTACCGGTTTTGTTATTGTTGGGCATTTTACCAGAAATGTTAAAAAACATTGATGTTTTAGGTAGAAATAATAATGTTTTAGGTAATTTTTACCGGTTTTGTTATGCCCAACAATAACAAAACCGGTAAAAATAGATTTTTTTAATGACAAAATTAGTAAACACAAAGATTTGGTTTCCAACATTTTGTCTAGTATGGTTCTCAAACATAAAGTTTCCAAAACAATGTCGATACATTTATTGTAAGTATCGATCATCAAAACATCGAAGCCAATTATGATAAAGTAATACATAAAATATATCAGTTTAATGAGAGAATAGGTAAACATATGGTCGATACATTTTCTAAAAGTATCGACCCTAAAAACATCGAAACCGATAATTATAATGTAATAGGTAAATTTATAATGTAACCGGTATAAATATACCGGTTTTATGATAGAATAGATCAACATAATGTATCGATACAAATTTAAAAAGTGTCGATACATTTTTCTAGAATGAATGTCAAACGAGGTGCACGCATAAAGTGTCGATACATTTATTAAAAGTATCGATCCTAAAAACATCGAAACCGATAATTACAATGTAATAAGTAAATTTACAATGTACCTGGTAGAAATATACATGTTTTATGAGAAAATAGGTCTACATAATGTATCGACACATTTTAAGTTTGTGTCAATACTTTTTTCTAGAATGAATGCCCAACGAGGTGCACACATAAAGTGTCGATACATTTAAAATTGTATCGATCCAAAAACATCGAAACTGATAATTATAATGTAATAGGTAAATTTGCAATGTTACCGGTATAAATATACCGATTTAGTTAGAAAATAAGTCAATATAAGCGCTACCTATTACATTATATAAGCGCTACCTATTACATTTTAGGCGATTATGTGCTTGATAATGTTTCTAGTAATTAACCGGTTATGTTATCTTTGGTAACATTTTAAGCGTTTACCTAATATGTTGTAATAACAAATTAAGTAATTAACCTATTTTATTATATAAGCGTTACCTATTACGTTATATAAGCGCTACCTAATATGTTATTGTGTTTAATAATGTTTCCAGTAATTAACCGGTTATTATCCTTGGTAACATTTTAGGCGTTTACCTAATATGTTGTAATAACAAATTAAGTAATTAACCTATTTTATTATATAAGCGCTACCTATTACGTTATATAAGCGTTACCTAATATGTTATTGTGTTTGATAATGTTTCAGTAATTAACCAATTTTATTATATAAGCGCTACCTATTACATTATAAGTGCTACCTAATATGTTATTGTACTTGATAATGTTTCCAGTAATTAACCTATTTTATTATATAAGCGCTACCTAATGACGAAGCTCACCAATGTGCAGAAGCCTTACCCCACCTAATGACGAAGCTAACCACTGCTAAACATAAAGCATAAAAGTTTTGAATGAGGACCAGGCTTTGAATGAGTTTGTTCTAAGCAAACCATCGTTAGCAAGACCAACTGTTAGGGCATTGCTAGCTCTTGAGGCATGCGTAAATTGTACCCTGCCGATCTTCTTCACCAACTTATTAATATCTGCAAGAATTGACAACCAATTCGAAGGCCTATGCCAAACGTTTTGAATCCAATATAATACAATCTTGAATTAGATTCCACAACCACAGAAGCCTTGTCAACCCAATTTGCCTCGACAAACACTTCCAACGCCAATTTAACAGCCTATAAACCTGCAAAATCAGACCCAAAACCTAGAACCGGATTCAAAAAAAAAAAAAAAAAAAAATCTCGAATTACCTCTTCTTTAATCCGCATAACCTACCACAACCTGCTTTATCTTTTTTAGCATCTCCATCCACATTAAAATTTTCAAAATTAGCCACCGGACGAGACCAACCGGACGCTAGCGGATTTTGAGTCACCACCCTCGGATTGTCCCACCAATCATCCATATTAAAAGCCCACTCGCAATTAGTCGCCTTTATCAAAAACAACACACGCAGCTTCGAAAAGAAAAAAACATCGTTGAGACTTGTTGATTTAGCGTTGAACTCCTTGTCGTAGATAACCACGACTGATTACATCTTAGGAACCTTTAAATATCTCAGCTTCCAAATTGACCAATTCGCCTGATTTAACAAGTTCATCCATTTTGATCTACAATTAAAATATATTTTGCAGACTCATAGATGAAATAACAAGCCACCAGCTTACATCAAGGTGTTAACCAAACTTCTGACATCGACGCATATGGAACATGGTCAAAGCTGTTCAAACATTGAAGGATCGTTACTGTCGTAACCGGTTTTCATCAGGGTACGAATTTTTACTTAGCGGGAAAAATTTAAAATGAATAAATAAATGATTAAAAAAAACATTTTTGGGAGTGCCATTGACCCTTTTTGGGTTAGGTAGGTCAAATACCTAAAAATGATCTTTTAAAATAGTTTTGAATAAAACATAATTTACAAGATAAAACTGATCTGCTTATAACAAAAAAATTTAGTAAAATAGGATTCGTGGTCGATTATGTTTAGGGAAGGATTAGTACCCTAAAACGCCCAAAATCGATACTTTATCAATTATAAATTGTCTCTATTATCAGAAATTTAAAAATTCAAAGATATATTTAATTTATAATATTGTTATTTTAAATTTATAATTTTATGAAAATATATTAATTTAAATATAAATAAGATATTTATTTATTTAGAAATATCAGAAAAGGACTTCTAGGTGCTTTAAGACATCTCTTTCTTAATATTAAAAAATAAATAAATAATAATAAAACATTTATCTAAAAATAATTAAAATATAATTTAAAAATATTTATTTAAAATATAGAAAATGGACATCCAGTTGCTTTAAGACTGCCCTTTCTTAAATTGAAAAAGAAATTAATATTAAAATATGATTATTTTTCTTAAAAGTAATTTATAAAATTAAATTTATAAATAGGATTTTAATAGAAAACAAATAAAAATAAATAAATAAATAAATATATTATATATATATATATATATATATTTATATGACTAAATAATAATAATAATAATTAAATATATTGAAAATAAACATATAAAATTAAAACAATAACTAAAATAAATGAAAATAAAACTATATAAAAAATAATAATAAAACTAGTAATTAAAATTAATGACTAAATTAGAATATATTAAAATTATTCGTAATTAATTATTTAAAATTACAGGGATTAAACGGCTATTTTACATATTATTTAATTTAGTGACTAAAATAAAGTTATCTTAAATTCAAATATCAAATTAAAATGAATTAAAACATGCTTTCGAGATTAAAAAATTAATTAACAAAATTATAATGGTTATTTCGGTCATTTTACCAAAAATTATATATAAGTAAATTAATGACTAAATTATAAGATAAACAAATTAAGAGGCCAAATTAAAACGATTTTAAAGTTGATTCCAGTGGCTATAATGTAAAATTACAAAACTAATGGACTGCGGACGGGGAGGAGTATTAAGCCCCAAACCATACAGCCTTAAGGCTATTTTTCTCATTTCCTCTTTCACTTTCTCTCTCTAACTGAGAGAGAATAAAATCTCTCATTTCTCTCTAGCTTCCCTCGCCAGAGGGAAGCCGGTCATCGGCTGGCAGCCTTGTGTCGCTGCCAACCTTACCATCGGCCACAGCATCCGGTGGCCGGAAAATATTATTTTACACCAAAATTAGATCGGACTGTCCTAATGACGGTTCCGGTGTACTTTTCCCTTAAAAGCTCCTGATCGGAGCAAATCTACAAAAATACTTTGATTTTCAAAGGCTTTTGGTGGCTCGTGGAGGCGCGTATGAGCTCCGGTGGCGTCGCAGCTTCCTCGGTAAGGTTTCTCTCAATTTTTATCTCGGTATTTTGGTGGTGTTTGGTTTCTGTATGTCTTATTGCTCTCTGTTCGTGGTTGTTCTAGTTCCCTCTCCCTTTTTTTTGCTTGCAGGTGGTCGATGGCTTTTATAGCCATCGACAGTGTGGCTCTCAGACCAGTTAATAAGGTGGCAGTTTGGTGAGTCACCAAACTTTAGTGGTGACTCATAGTGGCCTTTAACGTGGACGGTTGGTTTTGAGTCTTCTGGAGGCTCTCGGTTGGCGTCGTGGCAGTATGTGAAGCGGAGTGGAGCGACGTAGATCGACGACAACAAAGGCGGCTGCCGCGTGTCCCTAGGGTATCATAACCCTAGGGTTTCAGCTGGATGATTGCTGGCGGCTAGAGATGAGATCAAACCCTAATCAGTTTAGGGTTTCTATTAGGTTGGCTCAGTTGGGCCAGAACTGGGCTCCGGGTATTGGGTATGGAATATTGTGTACTGTTGTAATTGGGTTCCGAGTATTGGGCCTGTAATATGTAATAATAATATTTATTAATAAAAATATAATAATAATAGTAATAATTATAATAATTATAACAACTATAATAATTATAATAATAATAAAAATAAAACATGCAAAAAATTTAATGTCTACAGCTGCCCCTCTTTGTACATTCTTGTGTTAACAAGAATATGGCAAAGACGAAAAGACAATAAATTTTTGTTCAGTTGATTTCTCTTAATTAAGATGGAAATGTTGAACAAGTTCTTCTTATTATGAACTATTCCACTGGGGATGTCAATTGATCTCCTTCTGTGATATAATCTAGTAAAAAGTTTGAACAAGTTCTTCTCATTATGAACTTCTTCTGCTTCTTCAGATGAGTTCTTCTCATTATGAACTTTCTCTGGAAAAGTTGATGCTGATCTATCTCCTTCTGTGATAGGGTCATGCAAAAGGTTGAACAAGCCCTTCTCATTATGAACTTCTTCTTCATTTTCAGATGAGTTCTTCTCATTATGAACTTTCTCAGGAAAAGTTGATGCTGATCTATCTCCTTATGTGATAGAGTCATGTAAAGTTTGAACAAATTCTTCTCATTATAAACTTCTTCTTCCTTCTTCAGATGAGTTCTTCTCATTATGAACTCTACCTGGAAATGCTGATCCATTGAGTGATGAATTCGAGCAAAAGGTTGAACAAGTTCTTCTCATTATGAACTCTCTCTGGAAAAGTTAATGCTGATCTATCTCCTTCTGTGATAGAGTCATGCAAAAGGTTGAATAAGCTCTTCTTATTATGAACTTATTCTTCCTTCTTCAGATGAGTTCTTTCATTATGAACCCTATCTGGCAATATTGATCTATTGAGTGATGGATTTAAATCTTGCTAAAATCTTTGAAATTCCTATCAAATATTTAACATGGATAAAATGAATGAAAATGCTCCTATTTTGCAAATGTCTAAATATGATGCATGAATGTTAAGTTCATTTCAAAGCGGTGAACTTGGTCTTTCTTCAATTGTGTAGAAATCCCATAAATCTTTCTTCTTTGAAAAGAGAATCTATCATCTTTGGAGAGTGTAGATGTAGATATGCCTGAATTTTTGCATGATGTCACAAAACTACTTAGAGAATAAAACTCAATGGTATAGGCTCTTGAAAAGTCTGTACTCATGCAACATGTTGATTCTGATAACTACTCATCTGATTATGAAGTGATTTTTCAGGATGATTTCACAGATATTGATAGTTCTTTTGATATCGAGGAAATCCTAAATTTTGATTCTGATGAGGAGAGTAAACTGTTATACTTGACGAAAATGGAGTATTTAGATACTAAGTCTTCAATAGTCATAGAGATGTGGTCCTGATTCATCAATTGTAGAGTTGACAGATTTTATATGTGTTGCTCAAATGGCTAAGGCTACTGACGTATTTCTTCTAGTAGATGATAGAAAGCCATTATGCAATGATCCCAATTACAAGAAAAGGCAAAACTTGGGCTATGATTTTCTTAGAAAAAGAGGAAGCAGAGGTAGCTTGAAAAGAAGCTTCTTAATGAAGACGATCATGCAATTCATCTTCCTAATCCAATGATTGGTTTTGGGGTTCCTACTAAACCAGATCAATAACTCAAAGAACACTTCGAGAAGATGCTATTGGGCCTCCTTATTTCTACTATGATAATTGGTATTTGCTCCAGTTGTATTTGGACCAAAATATCACAGTACTTATACAATGTAGAGCCAGAATTTGTAAATTCGAAGCATTTTTGTACTGATGCACGAAAAGGTGTTATATTCATAATCTACTAATTGAGAACAGATTTCCTCTTGTTCTGCTTCCAAATGACTCTATGATGGATATAACTTGTTTACTTTTCAACAGTGATTGCAAATTTCGATAAGACTTACTTTAGATTCCATACACTTAAAAGTATTAACATGAAGTAATAGCCAGAAATATTTTGTTTGTTTTTAAGATTATGTTAATCTATTTATAGGATGTTTATGTGAAAAATAAATTGAATTTCGAATAAAAGAAATTGAATTTCAAAAAGATAATCTTGGAATAATTAATATATAAAATGTACTCAAAGCCATGGCAAACATAAGAATGATAAAAATTCAAATGACTCAACAAATCATTAGCATAAGTATTTCCAAACTAATTAACTTGATGTAATTTAGAGCAATGAGGTAAGCTTATGTCTGGAAGATTTCAAACACTGCTAGAATGCTTGTAGATGTAAAGTTCCTCCCAAAATATCAAGTTCTTAAGAGGGTTTGATTGCCATATGCCTAATATCAACATGCATTTGAGCAGCCCTTTCAGGTTTTTAACTCAAATCCTTCCTTTGGTTGCAAGACGCCCTTTGTGGGTTTTCGTCTTGACCCTCTTTTTCTATATATATTTTTTCATCATTTTTCATTTTTTTTTTCATTTTCATTTTTTTCATCATTTTTTTTCTTTTCATTTTTTCTTCAAACATAATATTTTTTGACAGAATCTGAGTTTATTAGATTTCTCAGAACTTTTCCATCCATTTATGCCAAGATCAACGCTCCTCCGGAAAAGGTCTTTTTTACAACATATGACCCTTCCCAATTAGGCATCTATTTCCCACGGAAATCTTTATGTATAGGCAATATCTTTTTCAACACTAGATCACCCTCTTGCAATTCTTTGGATGCATTTTCTTGTCATGAGACTTCATCATCCGTTTCTGATACATTGTCCATGGCAAATAACTTTCAATCTATTCTCATTAATAAGATTCAACTGATCAAATCTAGCTTGGATCCATTCAGACTCATCCAATTTTACCTCTCTCAAGATTCGAAGTGATGGAATTTCAACTTCAATTGGTAAGGCTTCTTCCATCCCATAGACTAAAGAAAATGGTGTTGCCCCAGTAGATGTTCGCATAGTAGTTTGATATACATATAAAGCAAAAGGTAACTTTTCGTGCCAATCTTTGTAGGTTTCAGTAGTCTTTGTAATGATTCTCTTGATATTCTTATTTGTTCTTCAACTGCCCCATTCATCTTTGGGCGATACTCCACTAAATTTGCATGCTTGATCTTAAACTGTGCACAAAGTTCGATCATCATTTTATTGTTCATGTTCAGAGCATTGTCTGTGATGATTCTCTCTGGTAGCCCATACCGGTAAATTATTTCTTTCTTTATAAATTTGCAAACTGTAGACCTCTTAATATTGTCATATGAAGCAGCTTCAACCCACTTGGTAAAATAGTCAATTGCCACTAGGATGAAACAATGTCCATTTGATGCTTTTGGTGTGATTGCCCCAATGACATCTATTCCCCACATAGAAAATGGCCAAGGTGCAGTCATTACATGTAAAGGTGATGGAGGTACATGAATCTTATCTGTATATACTTGGCATTTATGACATCTTCTTACAAAATCAATGCAATCTGTGTACATGGTAGCCCAATAATATTCACATCTCATTATTTTTCTAGCCATGGAAATACCATTTGCATGTGTTCCACATATCCCACTATGGACTTCCTCAATGATGCTTCTGACTTCTCTAGTATTTAAACATCTCAATAGCATTTGATCATTGCTTCTTCTGTATAAAGTCTCGCCATCAAGAAAGTATCCAACAACTATTCTTCTCAAGGTTCTTTTATCAATTTCAGATGCATTTTGTGGATAGCTTTGATACTTGATATATTGCAAGATATCATGATACCATGGCTTGCCATCTGCCTCTTCTTCCACACTATAACAATGTGCAGGAATTTCATATACTTGCATTTTGATTGGCATCATATCAACTTTTTTAGTTGCCTGAAACATAGCAGCTAATGTAGCCAAAACATCTACCATTTGATTTTCCTCTCGAGGGAGATAATTGAAGGTGACTTTCTCAAATTCTTTCACTAATTCGAGGGTAATATTTCGATATTCCAGCAATTTGGGATCTTTTGTTTCCCATTCTCCTCGTAATTGATACACCACTAATGATGAATCTCCATATATCCTGAGATATTTAATTTTTCTTTCTATGGCTGCTTTCAATCCCATGACACAAGCTTCATATTCTGCCATATTATTGGTGCAAAAGAACTCCAGTCTGCTTGTGAAAGGATAATAGATATTTTCTGGAGAAATCAACACTGCTCCAATTCCTCTTCCCAAGGCGTTGGATGCTCCATCAAAATAAAGCTTCCAGGATTCATCATTCGTTCTGACTTCTTCATTCATGGATATGCTCAACAAATCTTCGTCTGGAAAATTAAAGCTCAGAGACTGATAATCATCGGATACACGACTGGCCAAAAAATCAGCTATGACACTTCCTTTTATTGCTTTTTGGTTGACATATACACTATCAAACTCGGATAATAACATTGCCATCTAGCCATTTTGCCTGTCAAAGCTGGTAATTCCATCAAGAACTTTAAAGGATCAAATCTAGATATTAGCCAAGTGGTATAATATAACATGTATTGTCTGAGCCTTCGAGTAGCCCACACCAAGGCACAACATAATTTTTGTATTGGTGGGTATCAAATTTTACAATCAATAAATTTCTTACTCAGTTGGCTGACTACAAATCCCAAAAGCTTTCCTGATGTCACCCCAAAAGTGCATTTAGTGGGGTTGAGCTTTAATTGATACTTTCTCAATCTTTGGAAAAGCTTTCTCAAATTTTGAATATGTTTTTCTTCGGTTCGGGACTTGGCAATCATGTCATCCACATATACTTTAATCTCTTTGTGCATCATGTCATGAAACAGAGTAACCATTGCTCTCTGATACGTTGCCCCTGTATTTTTCAATCCAAATGTCATTACTTTGTAACAGAAAGTGCCCACATGGTTACAAATGTTGTTTTTTCCATGTCTTCAGGGTTCATTTTTATCTGATTATACCCTGAAAAGCCATCCATAAATGAAAACCATGCATGTCCCGCAGTATTGTCTACCAATCTGTTTATGTGAGGTAATGGAAAGCTATCTTTCAGACTAGCTTTGTTGAGATCTCTGTAATCCACACACATTCGGACTTTTCCATTCTTCTTTGGTACAGGAACTATGTTGGCTACCCATTCTAGATATTCGGCTGCCTGTAGGAAACCTGCATTTATTTGCTTCATCACTTCTCCTTAATTTGTAATAGCATTTCTAGCCTCATTCGTATGAGCTTTTGTTGAACGGGTTTATATGCTGGATTGATTGGAAGTTTATGGACCACTATATCTGTACTCAAACCAGGCATATCTTGATAAGACCATGCGAAATATCTTTGAACTCTTGGAGGAGATCTATCAATTTTAGTTTTATCTGGGTCGACAAATTAGTACCGATTTTCACTTCTTTCATTTCTTCATCAGTTCCCAGATTTACAGTCTCAATTTCTTCTTTGTGAGGTAAAATTTGTTTGTCTTCTTTTTCTACTAGTCTTAACAATTCAGTAGGGACATCACATTCTACTTCATCCTCACACTCATTGATTTCCTCCAGACATATGGACCGCTCTAAATTTATCTCATGATTAAATTTAGAAATAAGCACGCTATTAACATTGTGACACCTGTAAATTTAAGTCGGACATATTTCTGAAAGGATATAGTAAATAAATGAAAAATAATGAATGTAAAAACGTAAAGAATGTAAAGAATGATTGCCATTTGAGAATTTTAAGAAAACTTCTTATATTTGATATTAAGTGAACTTAACATAATTTCCCTTACAAAATAAAAAAAAGTTTTCATATTCCTGGGCTAAAGCATCAAAGATTAGTTCTGAGTATTACTCTGTGTTAATACTAAAAACTACAGGGAGATCTTCAGCAGTCCAATTGTTGAGTATTTCTCCAGGAAGACAAGGGCGAATACCAGCCAAGTATTTGCAGTCTTGTTGTCATTCATGATCATGTTGATAAATAATCTTCCCATAGCTTCTTCAACTATGCTTTGATCTTTTGTCAACTTTTCTTCTTTAAAGGCATCAACAAGCTGTTGTTCTACATTAACCGTTCTCCTGATGTGAACGTGGTCTTCAACTGAGGGAAAAACATGTATTCCCAAGGGATTTCTTATCCTTTCAACCTTGCCTTTCTATCTTCGCATCTTCTTTTCATCTCTTTGTTGTTTTGCTGAAAATTGGGCTTAAATCCAAGCCCAAAACAATCTTTCTTCATCTTCATACTTACAGGAACTGAACTCCCTTGAAGATTCTTTCCCAATCCTTTCCCAGTTTTAGCTCCAATGCCTAGAGTATGTCGTACCGTCATTTTGGTGCAATCGGATAATCTGGGATGTGGAATTTTGTTTCCCTCAGTAATAAAGGTTGCATTAAAAAATTCTAAAGCTCGGAAAGAGCATTCAAGAGCATCATCATTGGTTTCAATATACAGAGCATCACTTGTTACAGATGCAATGATTTCTTCATCTGCTCTTACACATATCAGTTGACCATCAACAACGAATTTCAGTTTTTGATGCAACGACAAAGGAACAGCTCCAGCAGAATGGATCCACGGCCTCCCCAATAAACAATTATATGTAGGGTGGATATCCATTATCACAAAATCAATGTTGTATATGACTGGTCCGATAAGCAATGATATTTCCATTTTTCCAAGAACCTCTTTCTGAGTGCCATAGAAAGCTCGCACTACATTCTGATAATTCTTCATGTGCGATTTATCTACTGGCATTCTTTGAAGTATAACCAGAGGCATTAAATTAAGAGCAGATCCATTGTCAATCAATACTCCTGGTAAAACATGATCATGACAATGTGTGGTAATGTTCAGAGCTTTTACTGATCCCATTCCACCTTCAGGTATTTCATCATCCGTGAACGTTATGTAATTGTCAGCGACTATATGTCCCACAATCCTATCAAGCTTATCGAGGAATATCTTCAGGGATAAAGGTTTGATTAAGCACTTTCATCAAGGCATTTATGTGTGCTTCTGAATTCATCAACATATCAAGAATTGAAATCCGCACTTGCTGTTTATGTAGCTGTTCAACCACACTATATTCACTGTGTTTTAGAAATTTCAAAAATTCTTGTGCTTGTTTTTCTGTTACGGACTCGTTGCCTGTTGGCGGGGATTCATTGTCAAATACCTTTTGGGGTATTATCGTAGCTTTTCCTTTTGCTTTTCATGTTTTGATGCATTCGATGTCTCGAGAGAATAACATCTCCCACTTCTTGTAAATAACCCAACTTCACTTACTGATTCAGATGTTAAATCCACATTCTGTAATTTTTCTTCTGTTTTTTTCCAGAGAAACAGATCCTCCTACCATTAAAACTTGGTAGTATAATTCCAAGGTACCCTGCAGGTATCCTTATATGGAAATGGTAATGGAGTTATGATAACCACCTTCGATTTTGTTGGAGCAGGATTCACTATAGACGATTTCACAGTGATGATCACGGGATCACTTGTTCTCTGTTTAGGCATAGAATCTTCTGATGTGCAAATGTCATCTTCTTTTTTTCTGGTTCTTCTTCAAAGAACTCTATCTCTTTGTCATTCATCAGTTTTTGCACCCAATCCCTGAATTCAAGACTTAATTGAATTCTATGTCTTTTTTCTTGATGATATTCATAATAATTCTCGTTTACATCATGTTTTGGTTTGAATTGTTGCTGAATCATACCAGATAGGGAAAGTTGTTGAAATATCCAACCAAAGGGGGATTTAATCTCAGAAACATCAGTTTTTCTTTCTTTCTGTTCTCTTCCTGAATTGCGTTCACATTTTTATCTCCATGATTTGGCAGCGGATGATTTGATGTAGCTGGTGTATTGAATTCCAGCTTTCCAGTATTAATAAAATTTTGGACCACCCTTTTGAATGCCAAACAGTTTTCAATAGAGTGACCCGTAATTCCGTCATGATAAACACAGTGTACTTTCACATCATACCATGGAGGAAATGGTGGTTGCATGGGGATCAAAGGATAGGGCCTTATGACGTCTGCCTTTAAAAATGAATTATAGATCTCAGCATATGGTACTGGTAATGGTGCAAAAGAAGGTCTTTCATTTTCCCTACGAGATCCTCTGGATTCCGTTTGATTAGTGTTTGTTTCCTCCTTGTTAACCCTTGGCTGGGTTATCGTAACACTTTTCGAGGTATCCTTGTTGTAAACATTCACATTGTTAACTTCATTTTCTTTTTTTCGGTACATGGGTCTTTTGAAACTAGATCCCTCGCTTGATTCCATTTTGCCACTTTTCATGACATTTTCAATGAGTTCCCCAGATATGACCAGATCTACAAAATTTTTGGTTGTATTTCCCATTAAATGACTTAAATAGGGAGCCTTTAAAGTATAGACAAACATCACTGTAGCTTCTTTTTCTGATAAAGGTGGCTGAACTTGGGCCGCTGTGTCACGCCATCTATGAGCGTACTATCTGAATATTTCATTGTTCTTTTTCTCTAGATTTTGGAGAGTCCATCTATCTGGGACCATATCTGTCACGTGGCGGTACTGCTCTAGGAACACCTTTGCCAGATCCTTCCATGATCTAATGTTGGCTTTGGTCAGTTGAGTATACCACTTTAAGGATGGTCCTGTCAAACTATCTTGAAAGCAATGAATTAACAATTTCTTGTCTTTTACATGACTGTCATTCTGCGGCAAAACATGGTAATATGGGACGAAGGGCATGTAGTACCGTCATATCTATCAAATTTAGGAACTTTGAACTTGATGGGGAAGATTAAGTCCGGGACCAAGCTCAACTCGCTGGCGTCAAACCCATAGAACGATTCAATTACTTATACATATTTTATTCTTTCTTCTAAGCTCTTGATCTGTTTGGTCAATTCTTCATTGGCTTTTTCTTTCTCATTCAGCTCGTTTAAATCTGGAATCAAATGCTCAGTATTAAATTCCCCTATCTTCATATCTGGTATAAGTGGATTTTTTCTTGAAGAAGCAGGATCCACTTGTTGACTATCATTTTGTTTAGTTTCTTGAAGTGCTGATGTGCGAGCATGGATTTGCACAGGTGTGATACCAGAATGATGGTTCCGGTGTGAAACCTAAAGGATACATAGGTTCCTGATATAAAGGTACAGGATTTTCATGAATTTTTCCAATGATAGCTTGCTTCCTGAACATTTCTTCTATTTTCTGCATCATACTGTCTTGTGAATTTGCAATGTTGGATTCAATCTTTTCTAACTTCAGTTTCATTTCTGCTTTTCTTTATTATGCTGTTCTTCAAGACGTTGTATTTTGTCCTCCATGATTTTCTTAGTAGCTTGTCTAGTACCGTAGTGATGTTGAATTTCTCGTTTGGCTAGAATAACTGCGATTGAAAACCCTTTTAATATTATTATTATTATTTTTTTTAATGAATATTTATTTTAATTTAAAGTAAAAACTATAACGAATATAATGCAATGAATAATGAATGTGTGAAAAATGAATGTATGCAAAAAAGTATTGATCCCAAAAAGTTAACTGTCATAGAACAACTTCCATCGGCATACAAAAGTTTCTTTATAATATTTTATAACTACAAATACGACATAGCTTTCCTATTAAGCTCTATTATTTATTTTATCAGCCATGACATCTTCTTTCCAAACTTAGAAACTGGATCAACGTGTTGCTCGATAATCTTTGCTTCAGTAGCTAACTCCCCAATATATCTGGAAACTTCACTCATTTTTTACCATGGCCTCGAATACCATACTACTTCTTTCTTCATTTCTTTCTTCATGGAAATCAGTAGATTTTTGCCATTGTTCATTAGTTCCCTCGAGAGTCTGCTCTAGTTCAGTGATTCTGACTTGACAACTGTGCAGAGTTTTTTCAAGATCTCGGATTCGTCTTCGTAGTGAAGCTTTCTCCTCATAACTCTCTTTAAGATCACTAGGTCCTAGACGACCTTCTCTTGGAATAATGATTCTTCAAGTTGCAAGATGTAAGTATTAAACTCTGAGTTTTTGTTTCTAGACTGATCTAGATCCTCTTCAAGCTTTGTTCGTGCTTCTTGTGTCCTTTGATTAAGCTTTTGGATTTGCACATTCTTGTTTCTACATCGTTGCATCCAAGTGCTGGCCACTTCTTGCTCTACTTCAAGTCTGGTATTGAAATTCTTCATTTCCAGCTCCCATTTTTCTTTTTCAACATCGAAATCTTTAATCCTTTGGCCCCTAACTTTAAGTTCGGCAATCAGATTATTCATTTCAGATTCAAATCCCTTGAACATGGTGTTTTTCTCAACCTCAAACCCCTCAAGCATACTATTCTTCATTTCTTCTAATTCTTTGGCTCGATCCCTTTCTCTATGCATTTCATTCATGATCTCGCAGCTTTCAGCTTTGTGCTTTATAATTCGCTCCCTTCTGTCAACCTCAAAATCCTTTATTTTCTGCTTTCCTTTCTCAAGGCTTTTGAGTAAACGATTATTCTTTTCTTTCAAATCTTCAACTCGACATTTCTCAATGTTCAATTCTTTGGTCATCTGTGCTGACGCTCTCCGGGATTTGTGTAGCTCATGGTAATTATTCTTTAACGTTCTGAACTTACCATCAACTTTTTCTTTGTTTTCCCTCAGCATTGCACATTGCGCTGAATGAAAGTCAACGTTGACGCCCAGCATTGCTTTATCTCATCTCATTTGCTCTAATTCTTTCGACCAACCTTCTCTTTCTGCTTCAAACTCAGCTCTTAAGATTTCAATCTCTGATGGAACTGACCTAATGCGATATTCCATAGAGATATCCTCATTTTGATATGGTAGAGAGATATTTTCATTTTTCCTGAAAGACCTTCATTCCTCATAATTAGGAGTTAGCATTACAAATTGACGACATCCATGATGTTTCTTTTTTAATTTTTGCTATGAAAAGCAAACTCAGACGAATGTAATCCAGAAGTAACACGAAAAAATTGACGACCCTCGTACTGCCTTATAACCAGAAGTGGTGTATATCCTATTCCTCCCCACAAACCAAGTAGCATCACCCAGTTGTATTCACCACATTTGTACAAGAACTCCCTTTGAATTTGCCACGGGGCACGCCAAACGATATCATTGCTTTGTAGATTTCGAAGGGCATTGATCCACATATCTTTTGTGACTTCTTTCGACCATTCTTGCTTCAAAAACTCTTTCAACGGTGAGTAATCAACACTAAAGTGACGGTAAGAGACCTTTTCTGTCCTCCAAAAATGGCTACGGATCTATACGTATAACAATTGTGTACATCCCGAAAATGTCCCCCTCCTAGCCTTCTGCAAGCGCTTAACGATCGAAAAGTCTCTGTTAAATTGCAGAAGCAGGATTGATCTTTTTTGGCAACTGCTCGAACAAATCTACTACTGCAGCCTCAATGTATCCCAATGCTTTCGGGAAGATGACCATACCATAGATACCCAGATAAAAAAGATCAAATCATACTTTATCATCTGGATAACTCTGAATAATTTCTTTGATGTTGGTCTAAGCAATGCCTTCGCCTTCGCCCTTTTGTTTCGTGCGGATACCACCAATTGCTCTCATACTCCGACAATCTTTGCTAATTTAACTCGGAAAGGTTGAGTTTTAACTGACCTTGAATAAATTCGATTCTCCAAAGCCCCTTCTTTATGTAGCAAAGTTGTGTATTCTTCAATAGTAGGAACCAAATCCTCCTTATTGAAAGTGAAGAAATTATAACCGGGATTCCAGAATTGAATTAGGGCTCGAAGTAAGTCATCATCAACTTCGACATAGAGCAAATATGGGATGTCCCCGTAAGACTGGTAGAATTGCAGCTTTCTATTTGAATCCCAACTCTCCGAAATGCCTTGCAAATCTTGCATATCATTTATTTTTAGTGAAACCGGAGCATAACTTGCCAACTCAGGTACATAATCATCCTGCAGACTGTCTCCCCCTTGTCTCTGTAAGTCTTCAGCCCACTGTCTTACTTCTGAGTTTGGAACTATTTGATTTGAACACTTTTTATCCATAGATTAAGGTTTTCCAATGAGACGATTAACTTGAAGATCAATACCTTTTATCCTGTATGATGTTTTGCAAAAAAAAAAAAAAAAAAAAGAAATACAAAAAGAAATGAATTAGTTCACAGAATAAAGGAAAAAAATTAATTTAATAATGTATACCTAAATATCTCTATTTAAACACGCTTTCTACATACTTTAAATTCACATGCAATTTATTCAATAAGAAAATAAATAAATAAGTTAGAATTCATTTCTCCTTTGTGTACACCTATTTTGGATAAGATTTCGGCATGGCTTCAGATCGGAAGAGTTTCTAGGGTTTATTATATGCAGAGTTTTAGTTCTAAGAGTAAAGGTACTCGAATTATCTTTGTTAGTGCCCCCTTGGGCTGCCAACCCTCAATCCTAGTCCACCACATACTTAAGCGGATCGAGTTCAATTCGAGGGACACATTTCTCTATGCCTGACACGGAGAATAAATTCTCACGAAGACATAGAGCATATGAATCCCGAAAGCTATTTGCTAGGTCTGACACGGAGAAAAAATTCTCACGAAGACGTCGCTTTCACTCCCACTTAAAAGGGACAAACTTGATTATAAAGCTTATGTTATACCATGCAAGTTTGTGTGTGAGGAGAAATATTTAAACTTCTGACAAACAATAATGAAATTTAATACTTGAAAAATAAAATAAAACATTAATAAAATAATATATATAAATATTATGAAAATAATAAGTATATATAAAAATTTGAAAAGAAAAATTATAAATTAAATATATGGATTTTTAATTTCTAATTAATAGAGACAATTTGTAATTAATTTTAAAGTTTGACCGCTCCCCAGTGGAGTCGCCAAGCTGTCGTAACCGGTTTTCGTCCGGGTATGAATTTTTACTTAGCGGGGAAAATTTAAAATGAATAAATAAATGATTTAAAAAATAACATTTTTGGGAGTCGCCATTGACCCTTTTTGGGTTAGGTAGGTCAAATACCTAAAAACGATCTTTTAAAATAGTTTTGAATAAAACATAATTTAAAAGATAAAACTGATATGCTTATAACAAAAATTTTAGTAAAATAAGATTCGTGGTCGATTACGTTTAGGGAAGGATTAGCACCCCTAAAACGCCCAAAATCGGTACTTTATCAATTATAAATTGTCTCTATTATCAGAAATTTAAAAATTCAAAGATATATTTAATTTATAATATTGTTATTTTAAATTTATAATTTTATGAAAATATACTAATTTAAATATAAATAAGATATTTATTTATTTAGAAATATCAGAAAAGGGCTTCTAGGTGTTTTAAGACAGCTCTTTTCTTAATATTAAAAAATAAATAAAAAATAATAAAACATTTATCTAAAAATAATTAAAATATAATTTAAAAATATTTATTTAAAATATCAGAAAATGAACATCCAGTTTCTTTAAGACTGCCCTTTCTTAAAATTGAAAAAGAAATTAATATTAAAATATGATTATTTTTCTTAAAAGTAATTTATAAAATTAAATTTATAAATAGGATTTTAATAGAAAACAAATAAAAATAAATAAATAAATATTATTTATTATATATATATATATACTAAATAATAATAATAATAATAATTAAATATATTAAAAATAAACATATAAAATTAAAACAATAACTAAAATAAATGAAAATAAAACTATATAAAAAATAATAATAAAACTAAATTAGAATATATTAAAATTAATTCGTAATTAATTATTTAAAATTACAGGGATTAAACGTGCTATTTTACATATTATTTAATTTAGTGACTAAAATAAAGTTATCTTAAATTCAAATATCAAATTAAAATGAATTAAAACATGCTTTCGGATTAAAAATTTAATTAACAAAATTATAATGGTTATTTCGGTCATTTTACCTAAAATTATATATAAGTAAATTAATGACTAAATTATAAGATAAACAAATTAAGAGGCCAAATTAAAATGATTATAAAGTTGATTCTAGTGGCTATAATGTAAAATTATAAAACTAATGGACTGCGGACTGGGTTTAACTTTTAATAAATTACAAACGGACCCCTCCCCAAAACGACGTCGTTCGGGGGGGTATTTAAGCCTCAAACCATACGGCCTTAAGGCCATTTTTCTCATTTCATCTTTCACTTTCTCTTCTAACTGAGAGAGAATAAAATTCTCTCACTTCTCTCTAGCTTCCCTCGCCGGAGGGAAGCCGGTCATCGGCCAGCAGCCTTGTGTCGCCGCCAACCTTACCGTCGGCCACCGCATCCGGTGGCCGAAAAATATTATTTACACCAAAATGTAGATCGGACCGTCCTAATGACGGTTCGATGTACTTTTCCCTTAAAAAGCTCCCGATCGGAGCAAATCTACAAAAATACCTTCGTTTTCGAAGGCTTTTGGTGGCTCGTGGAGGCGCGTATGAGCTCTGGTGGCGTCGCAGCTTCCTCGGTAAGGTTTCTCTCAATTTCTATCTCGGTATTTTGGTGGTGTTTGGTTTCTGTATGTCTTGTTGCTCTCTGTTCGTGGTTGTTCTGGTTCCCTCTCCCTTTTTTTTTTGCAGGTGGTCGATGGTTTTTATAACCATCGACGGTGTGGCTCTCGGACCAGTTAATAAGGTGGCAGTTTGGTGAGTCACCAAACTTTAGTGATGATTCACAGTGGCCTTTAACGTGGACGGTTGGTTTTGAGTATTCTGGAGGCTCTCGGTTGGCGTCGTGGCAGTATGTGAAGCGGAGTGGAATGGCGTAGATCGACGGCAACAGAGGCGGCGGTCGCGTGTCCTTAGGGTATCATAACCCTAGGGTTTCAGCTGGAGGCTTCTGGACCGTTGGATCTTATCATATCCAACGATGGATGATTGCTGGCGGCTGGAGCTGAGATCAAATCCTAATTAGTTTAGGGTTTCTATTAGGCTGGCTCAGTTGGGCCAGAACTGGGCTCCGGGTATTGGGTCTGGAATATTGGGTACTGTTGTAATTGGGCTCCGGTATTGGGCCTGTAATATGTAATAATAATATTTATTAATAAAAATATAATAATAATAGTAATAATTATAATAATTATAACAATTATAATAATTATAATAATAATAAAAATAAAACAGGCAAAAAATTTAATGTCTACAGTTACAATCTCAAGGACTTGCCATGACTAGTGTTGAAATTCAAAGCCACCGGCTGCTTTGAATAAATGGTGGCTTAGAATTAAAAACATGGGCTGCTAGTAATAGGGATAATTACAAAATTGAGTCATTAAACTTTAGGGTATTTTTAAAGATTAGTCCCTAAGCTTCAACTATAAATACTATAGCTCATTTAGCTTCAAAATCATCCCAAAATCTTCTAGTTCTCTCTCAAGTGTGTTTTGTAAACACCTGTAAATTTTCTCTTTAGTAAAAGATCTGTAGTAGTCCGAAGACGTAGGCAAAATTGGCTGAACTCCGTTATCAATTTCGGGTATTATTTTTCCGCTTTTATTTCGCATTCTCACTAATATGATTATAGGGAACTTACTCGTTACTCGGTTTATTTCCCAACAACTGGTAATCAGAGCTTTTGGTTGTGAATTTTATCAATTTTTTGCGAGATTACTATTTATTACTATTCACATGAATAGTAAATTTCGTGAATAGTAAAAATTTTGTCGGCGATACGAATTTGTCGAAGGAAGTGTTATAATACACGGTGGTTCGCACAAATTGTCAGAAACGATCCAAAGAAGCCAGATTTAAGTGGGAGCGATGGCTGTAGACGAAGGGAAGGTGAAAATTGAAAAGTTCGATGGTGCGGACTTTGGCTTTTGGAAGATGCAAATTGAAGATTTTCTATACCAGAAAAAATCTATATCAACCCCTCTTAGGAAAGAAACCAGAGGGCATGAAAAATAAAGACTAAGCTCTTCTCGACAGACAAGCCCTCGGAGTTATCCGACTGATGTTATCCCGCAATGTTGCTTTCAACATAGTAAAGGAAAAGACCATGGCGGGTCTTATGGCGGCTCTCTCCAATATGTATGAGAAGCCATTGGCCTCAAACAAAGTTCATTTGATGAGGCAATTATTCAATTTGCGGATGGCGGAAGGGGCATCAGTGGCTCAACACCTAAATGAACTCAACACAATCACAACCCAGTTGAGTTCCGTGGAAATTGAATTCGATGATGAAGTTCGAGCTTTAATTCTCTTATCATCTCTACCAGACAGTTAGAATGCTACTGTTACAGCAGTCAGCAGCTCGTCGGGAAACAACAAATTAAAATTTGACGATGTTCGGGATCTGGTATTGAGTGAAGAAATTCGACGGAGAGAAGCGGGTGAAACATCAACCTCCTCAGCCTTGCACATGGAGTCCAGAGGGAGAACTTCAGAAAGAAATTCAAATCGTGGCAGATCGAAATCCAAAGGGGCAAATCAAGAACAGGAAAGAAAGAATTTACCTGTTGCAATTGTGGCAAGAAAGTTCACTTTAAAAGAGATTGTCGAGCACTGAAGAAAGATACCGGCGCACAGGAATCTGCCAACATGACAGAGGAAACAGGTGATGCCATGATTCTAAGCATCAACAGTCCGATTGAATCATGGATCTTGTATTCAATCTTTCTACTCCACCCCATGCCGAGAAATCATGGAGAACTATGTCAGTGGTGATTTTGGGAAGGTCCATCAAGCCGATGATGAAACCTTGAAGATTGTCGGAAAAGGAGACATCTAATTAAAGTTGTCAAACCAGACCACCTGTACGCTGAAGGGAGTGAGACATATTCCTGGCCTCAAAAGAAACTGTAGGGCAGCTTGATGGAGAAAGATATAGTACAACCTTTTCAGGATGTGAATGAAAGATTACCAAAGGCACACTCGTCATTGCTCGTGGTAAGAAGAATGATACTCTCTATATAACCTCAAATTTAGAGAATATCATTGCAGTAGCAGATGCTGATGGAAAATCAAACCTATGGCACCAAAGGCTTGGCCATATGAGCGAGAAAGGGATGAAGACACTTTTGTCAAAAGGGAAGCTGCCGGATCTAAATAATGTAGATGTCGGACTATGCGAGGATTGCATCTTTGGCAAACAAAAGAAAGTCAGCTTTGCAAAGATTGGTAAGACACCCAAGGCTGAAAAGTTAGAGTTGGTTCATACTGATGTATGGGGACCATCTCCAGTTCCATCTCTTGTAGGCTCATTATATTATGTCACATTCATCGATGATTCAACAAGGAAGTTGTGGGTTTATTTTCTGAAGAAGAAAGCAGAAGTCTTTGATACCTTCAGAAAATGGAAGGCCATGGTGGAAAATGAGACTGGTATGAAAGTCAAGCGATTGAGGTCTGACAACGGAAAAGAGTACATAAATAGGAGATTCAGAGATTTCTGCGCAAACAATGGGATCAAGATGGAGACAACAGTTCCCATGACACCGCAGCAGAATGGCGTAGCAGAGCGCATGAACAAAACTCTGAATGAACATTCCAGAAGCATGAGGATACATGCCATATTGCCCAAATTTCTATGGGCTGAAGCTATCAACACTGCAGCTTACTGATCAACCATGGGCCCTTAGTTCCTTTGGATGGAAGAATACCAGAGGAAGTTTGGAGCAAGAAAGAAATAAACCTTTCACACTTAAGACTTAAGAGTGTTTGGTTGTATTTCTTATGCACACATAGATTCTTTTGAAAGAAATAAACTTGATGCCAAGTCCAACAAATGCATCTTTGTTGGTTATGGTGGTGATGAGTTCGGTTACCGGTTTTGGGACTATAAAAATCGGAAGATCATCAGAAGCAGAGATGTTATTTTCAATGAGAATGTGGTGTACAAAGACAGGTCAACTGTAGAATCAAGCAACTACAATACCAAAGCTGAAACAAAGGAATTTGCTGAGTTCGAGGAGATTTTGAAATGATGTTCAAATCAGTCCTGAAGTAGTTCAAGAAGAACCAGTCACACCAGAACTAAGACGCTCCTCAAGAATTCTTAAACCAACCCAACGGTATTCTCCTTCTTTGCACTACTTATTGTTGATTGACAATGGTGAACCAGAGTTCTATGATGAAACAATGCAAGTGGAGGATTTAGTCAAGTGGGAGTCTTCCATGAAAGATGAGATGGACTCGCTTATGTCAAATTAGACGTGGGAATTAGCTGAATTACCACCAGGCAAGAAAGCTCCAAAACAAGTGGATTTACATGATCAAAGAAGAGCACGATGGAGAAAACGTTACAAAGCAAGATTGATTGTCAAAGGCTTTCAGCAAAAAGAAGGTATTGACTACAATGAAATTTTCTCTCCAGTTGTGAAGTTGTCTACAATCAGGCTGGTGTTGAAAATTGTAGCTGCAGAGAATCTACATCTTGAGCAGTTAGATGTGAAGACAACTTTCCTTCATGGTGATTTGGAGGAAGAAATCTATATGAGGCAGCCAGAAGGCTTCATAGAGGCATGCAAGAAAAACCTGGTATGCAGGTTGAAGAAGAGCTTGTATGGTTTAAAACAAGCTCCTAGACAGTGGTACAAGAAGTTCAATAGCTTCATGGGTAGCAGTGGTTTTACCAGATACCAAGCAGATCATTGTTGCTACATCAAGAGGTTCGACAATAGCTTCATTATTTTATTGTTGTACGTTGATGACATGCTCGTTGCAGGCTCAGATATGCAAGAGATTATAAACTTAAAGAAAAAATTGTCGAAGCAGTTTGCTATGAAGGATCTGGGCGCTGCAAAGCAGATTCTTGGGATGAGGATTAAGAGAGACATAAAGTCGGGGACTTTGATGTTATCACAGGCTGAGTACATCAACAAAGTACTCTCCAGGTTCAATATGCAAGATGCTAAACCAGTGAGTACACCTTTAGGTGTTCATTTTAGACTCTCCAAAGAACAGTCACCAAAGACGGAGGAAGAACGTGCACACATGGTGAAGGTGTCGTATGTCTCTGCAATTGGAAGTCTGATGTATGCCATGGTTTGTACCAGACCAGATATTGCTTATGCAGTGGGAGCTGTTAGCAGGTACATGAATAATCCAGGCAAGGTACACTGGGAAGCAGTCAAATGGATCCTCAGATATCTGTGGGGTACCACAAACAAAGCACTTTGTTTCAAAGGTGTAGATACGATACTGACAGGCTATGTAGATGTTGACTTAGCCGAAAATGTCGACATCAGAAAAAGCACTACAGGGTATGTCTATACTCTAGGAGGAACTACAGTGAGTTGGTTTCTCAACTACAAAAGATAGTTGCTCTCTCCACAACTGAAGCAAAATATGTCGCTGTTACGGAAGCCAGCAAGGATATGGTTTGGCTCCAAAGTTTCTTGGAAGAGTTAGGCAGGAAACAAGAAAACAATGTCTTGTATTGAGACAGTCAAAGTGCTATCCATCTAGCAAAGAATCCGTCTTTTCATTCCAGGACGAAGCACATACAATTGAGATATCATTTTATCCGGTCTCTTCTGGGAGATGAGATTTTGAAACTTGAAAAGATTAGTGGAGATCAAAATCCGGCAGACATGTTGACAAAGACGGTGACTACGGACAAACTGAAGTTGTGTTCAGCTTCTGTTGGCATGCTAGAGTAATAAGACCAGAAATACTGTTGCATTGATCGAGGTTTGAAGACAGATTAAAATCAGTCTTCAAGTGGGAGATTGTTGAAATTCAAAGCCACCGGCTGCTTTGAATAAATGGTGGCTTAGAATTAAAAACATGGGCTACTAAATATTTTATTATTTTGTAATAAGAATAATTACAAAATCGAGTCATTGAAATTTAGGGTATTTTCAAAGATTAGTCCCTAAGCTTCAACTATAAATACCCTAGCTCATTTAGCTTCAAAATCATCCCAAAATATTCTAGTTCTCTCTCAAGTGTGTTTTGTAAACACCTGTAAATTTTCTCTTTAGTAAAAGATGCATCAGTCCGGAGACGTAGACAAAATTGGATGAACTCCATTATCAATTTCGGGTATTGTTTTCCGCTTTTATTTCGCATTCTCACTAATCTGGTTATAGGGAAATTACTCGTTACTCGGTTTATTTCCCAACAACTAGAATAGCCAAGGTGATTTTCTCCCTCAAACCATGGAAAAAAAAAAAACATAATCGCAAATTCCAATAGAGCACCCTGACTTTTAAAGCTTGAGAGACGACCAAGTCATTCCCTTTTCACATCATGAGTTCCATTTACCATGAATTTTCATTTACCTAGAAATGTTGAGGGAGACAGACTCCACCGAAAGCTCAAATTCGCTGCGCATGAAACTCGATATTCCTAAATATACCAGCACCATAGTTTCAAAATGGCCAAAAGACGAGTCTCCTGCATTCCATTTATCCTGAAGACTTCAAACTCCAATGAGAACCACACTCCTCAAACTAGAGTTGACAATGGAAACTCCTAGCCTCAAATAAGACATAAGATCAAAACTCCCAAATGACACCCTAATAATCGAGAACTACTCACTTGAATCCAGCCCCATAATGATCCAAGACTAAAGCTTCATCTTACACAACAACGATAAATACATAGTAGAACGCCATGGGTTAGCAGTAGAGAGATCACATAAATTTACCTCTGTCCCAAATCACTGTTAGACCACCTAACCTTGCTTCAACGGGCGAAAAGGAAAATTCAAACTCATCATCCATTCATATCCTCTTCACCTCCTCCATTGAAAAACCATCCTTAATTTCTTGTAAAAGAATCATATCCACCTTTGGTTCTTCATGTAACCTTCGAACTGTCTAAACTTTTATCTCCGGGCTTAACATTCCAAGTTAAAACCTACATGCTACTCTTATCTAAAATTGCAGCACTAACCTCCTACCTTCTGTTCCCCTTTATTCCTGATCTAATAAAGCAATTTCCCCCACCACTTCTTCCTCATCACCCACTATCTCAGTTCCAAGATGCTTACCCAAATTCAGCGATCGCCTAGCCTCCTTTGTGAGTATATTCCACCGCGCCAATAACTCTGAGTCTGATAGAGACGTACTTGAGAATCCAACGATCGCGGTTCTTTCTTATTCTTTTTGTTTCTTCGTATCGCCCTGTCTCTCTTCTTCTTGTCAGATCAGAGATTACTTTGTTCTGGAGATGTAAAAGAGAACCATATCTCTTGCCTCTTTATTATCACTACGCAGTTCTAGGAAAAATGCCTTAGACCCTTCCATGTCGCTATTGAGTACAAGTCACTGAAACACATACTTATGATCACAGTCATAGCTCATACACTTGTTCTAAGCGTCAGCATTCAAAATCTGTCATTAGCTCGAACTCTTTGCATCTGTAGAATCTTGCAATAGTTGACATCGTAGATCGAGTGTGTTCTTGTTCCGACTACAAGAATTTATATGAGATTAGCAGATCCCATATGTTCATGAAAATGCTTGTTTATAAAGATTTAACTCAAAGTCATGCAGGATTTGCGGATAGCACACAATCAAAGAGAGGAGAAATTGACACAAGTAAATGGAAATTAGGCAAACCATATCATCCAATAAACAACAAAACAGTCAATCTTTTACAATCAAGGCCTAAAACCCACTGTAGAGCCCCACTTCCCAAATAAGAAAAAAATGGTTCTTCAAGATATCATTGCTACAGGCACATCTTTATAACAGATGAAATATTAAATCTACTGTATCAGCAACAAATAGGACATTGTATCAATCCATTTTCATTGCACTCACCACACATTATCTTCTTCTGTTCTTTATCCAAAACCTTGAAGCTCCAATTGCATTGTTTGCACATCACAAATCTCACCCCTCCACAGTCTTTACACCTGGGAACCATCATGGGGATCCCTTCAAACAAGATTTGAGCTCCCCTTCCTCTCTCTTCCACTCCGCCAATCGACCTTCCATTAACAAAAACTAGTGGAACTTTCATTTCTTTTGTTCCTTTTAGCTTCGATGATGGATCTCACCGTGTTGCATTCCTCAAAGGTCTTTCTGATCCCTTTCAATGTTGTAGTGTAGACCACAACTACATTTTCTCCACCTGCAGGGTGTTTTGGCTCCAAATCTTGAAGAACGACCTTCGAATTGTGAGATTTCTTCGATTTTCGGGTTTCAGGTTCGGGGGAAATTATTATCTTGATTTGTTCCTCTACTTCAGACAACTCTTTTTCGTGCAAGAAGGTTTCCTTGGCAAGTGAGATCAGTACTTCTTGAGAAATAAAGGTAAATATATATATATCGAAAACGAAGATGAACTTTCTTCTTAGATTGCTTTTCGGTATCCATATTAAATCAATTTTAAGTGCAAAACATGATTCAAGATTTCCCAAAGTCCCTCAGGTCTAGATATTATTTTCATGTCAAAGCAAATCTGACATCAATTCTTGCTAACTCTGACTGATTTATTACAAACTTGGAAATGAAGGGAGGAGCTGAGCCACCACAAAAGAAAAAGGGAAGGAAGAACTCCATGCAGATGCTGAAAACAGCCATGTTAATTTCAGCTGTAGCAGTTGCGGTGGCTGGAGTAGTTATTGTCATAACCAAGAAACTTAAAGAGAAATGAACATATATTTATACATATACATGGTTGCAGGATGATGTAGCTAGCCAAAAGAGTGTTAAAATCTAGCAAATTCAATCCTTTTTTTTCTCATTTCAAGTTTATTTGTTTTAGATTTTTTTGTAAGTTATAACTACCATTATTTTGCCCATTGGGGCTTTTCCTTATTCCATTCATACTAAAACATTGATTCAGAACTTCCTTCTGTTACCACTTACATTTTTTAAGATTTGAACTTTTGTATTAAGGGAACAACTCACAAATACATTTGGACCAGTAAATATATATAATAGATATTGAAAAAAAAGTTGAATATATTAAGTATTTAATACATAAACTAGTTCCCCATGCAATACATACAGATGAGTCAGACGGCAAAACTTAACGATAGAGCCTTAGAAAAAAATGAATTAACATAAAGTCCAATGTAGAAGGGTTTCAATTTCCATCCATTCTAACCTCCTGATAAGGATCGGAAGAAATGTTTGAGGCTTATCACGAAGTTGATCCACCATTGACCACCCTTCCTTCCCATACAATTTGGCTATGAAACTGAAATTGTATTCCGGAAAAATTGTTCTTGATTACCCCATCCCTTATCGCTCTATCCAGCTTTGTAGCATTCTCTCTGGTGGAACGCATCCATACCTTCCACATATCCATGATGAACAATTTGTCTTCTCTTTCGTTCAACTCCTTTTCTGCGGGGCTTATACTCTTTTCAGCGGGTGCCATGAAGTACGATCCCTTACAAAAGCAAGTACGGTTGAGAACTTGTTTTTCAAGTTCAATGTCGCCCTTGCAACTAAGTCTTGCAATCTCTTTCGGAAGAACCCGATAGCTTTCTGTCAATATCTCATCATCAATCTATTCTTCTGCTTTCTTCTTCCCCACGTCATCCATCTTCATCTCATCAATTTCTTCTTCTTTCTTCTTCCCCACGTCATCCATCTTCCCATCATCAATCTCTTGAAACTTGGGAAGTAATCGTCTATCTTCATCTTCAGATCAAGCGTTGTTATAATTCCTGTGCCATAATCGTGAAGGCATCATAGCAACATCAGATAATCTTCGAAATTGGTTTCCTTCTTAACTTTTTCACAGAACCTTAACGCTTGATCAAGATGATCCATTTTGTTGAATGCATTGATATTTCCAAGGGAAGCATACCTCTTCCTTTTTATGCGGCTCCGTTTTGATTCAATTGATTCCATCTGAACAACTTTTTTCACAGAATGGCTTCTTCTTTGAATCGTAGGTGGCAAGAAAATGTTAGGTTTCTTTTATATTTTCGATCTCTTTCAAATGAGGTTTTTATAATTTGGATGCTTTAAAGGGAGTGACGTTTACTTAGTCAACAAGGGCAAATGTTGAAGGAATTTAACTTAGATTAGGTTAATACTAAAAAATTACTATTATCCCCCTTTTTAAAATAAAATTTAATAAGAAATTTATTTGATACACAGTGTAAAATATAATTTATACGACCATGTTTATTTTAATACTAAACTCTAATATATAAAATCTTAAATCCTATATTTCAACCTCTTCCTAAACCCTAAATTCTAGACTCTAACTCCTAAAATAATACATTAAATAAACATAAAATACAAAATAAATTTGATCATAGATAGTTGGATACAAACTACAGAGTTTTATAATTGTCGTGTGACCCAAGCAAGACAACAAGGTGTTTTTGGAGTTTTGAATTTTTTTAAGGGAAACATCGTTAAGGATAAAGGGTTCTTCAGTCGTTCCCCCTCCCTCAATTTCAATAGTTGGTAAGGGTACATCATGTGTAGTATGATAATCCTAATATTTAATGTATAATGTGTTTATACGGACTTTTTTCTGGCGAAATTTAAGTGATTCCATATTAATTTGATTTTTGTTATAGCTTATATTTTTCAACAACTTTCTAAGATATCTGAATGAGTACAAGTCACAGTAAACAGTGGTAGATGTACGCTTTGGGCAGGATGGGTATACTTTGAAATCCGATTTTTTTTTATATTAGTAGTTCATTTTATTGAGTGTGTTCACCATGAAATTTTATTTATGCCTATCCTATACGAAAAATTATGTTATTACTATACATGTGCCCAACTTGAAAAATATTCTTGGATCAACCATTGACTATGAAGCACATACTTATGATTAGGGATGGACATGGGTCGGTTTGGGTCAAGTTTCGGCCAACCCGACCCGACCTAAAAATTTTACACCCTTCACCGACCCGACCCGATATGAAAAATATATACCCTCCACCCGATCCGAACCCGATCCAATTTTTTGAGATAAAATCCGAACGTGATTCGACCCGACCCAAAATAAAAAAATATTTTTATTCAAGAAAAACAGTGATTTAATTGAAAAGAATAATATATAGAGGGATATTATTGTAATTACTATTAAATATATAAGGTAAACTTATACTTTTTCCGGTTCGGGTCGAGTCGGGTATTTTTACCCTAAACCCGAATCCGACCAAACCCGAACTCAATTTAAAAAAACCGACCCGATCGGGTCAGATCGAACGAAACCCATCGGATTCGAATCCCATGCCATCCCTACTTATAATCACAGTCACAACTCATACACTTGTTCTAGGCATTAGCATTCGAATTCTGTCATTCGTTTGAACTCTTTGCATTTGTAAAATCTTGTAAAATTCGTCATCGTAGATTAAGGGTCTGTTTGTTTCACTGAAAATATTTTTCGGAAAATGTTTTCCATAAAATGAATTACATTTTCCACTAGTTGATGAATTTTTAAAAAAATATTTATTACAAATATTAAATACAATAAATAATATTATTTATCATAAAACTTAATATTATTATTTTTAAAATATTAAAATAATTTATTTATTATTAAAATATTATTTTTTATAATTTTATTAACAAAAATATTAATATTGGTATATTTTATTGAAATAAATATATTATAAAATTATATTAATTATTTATTAAAGTAATAGTGTTATATTATATTTTAAAAATATTAATTAGTATATTTTAAATATCTTTATTAAAATATTATTATATTATTATTAGATATATAAATAATATTATTCATTATTAATAATTTAATAATATTATTTCTATGAAATTAGTAAATAATATATATTTATTAATAATTTATTATATATTATTAAAATAAAAATATAATATCTTATATTATTATAATATAATTGATTATTTTATTATAATATTAAAAATATAATATTATATTATTAGAAATATTAATAAATATATTTTAAATATTTTAATGATTAAAATTTTAATTAAAATATTTTATTAATATTAAACTCATAAAATAAAATTATTTGAGTATTTATTATTTGAAGTGAAAAGTTCGGAAAATGACTTACGGAAAATAAGACCGTAAGTCATTTTCCAGAAAACAAAAAGGAAATTCTGTTGATCAGAAAAATATTTTACGTTGACCAAACATTTTTTCCTCCAACTAAACACTGGAAAATAAAGAAAACATTTTTTCGGAAAGATGTCATTACTGATACTGGAGATATACTCATTAGGTATGATGCCGAATACTCCTTATTCTGATTTTTGCTTTTTACCTACGTGTGAAATTCATCACATGCTAAGTAAACACTTAGTGAGACAATCATAATAATAATAAATGCAATACAACACATAAATATAAATAAATAAAATTACTCAATGAATTACGATCAATTTACATGTATTTCAATCATGTTACCATATATTAACATGAAATAAACCACATATAAAATTTATTACCAATATACTTGTCATCCATTCAAAAGTTCATATGTTTATTCACCCATTTATCATTTATTAACCAATAAACCATAATCCAAATATAAGCTTATAAGAACCCTAGGTACATGAGTTAAATATACACCGAAGTGCTAATACACATAAGGTTGTGTTGTAACACCCATCTTCCGTATATTTTTTCGTACACGAGATACAGATGTCACATCACTTTTAAAATTGTTCCTCATTTGAAAACCCATAAAATTTTGTTTTTCTATATCTGAAAACATAACATTTTTAATATAAAGCAAAACATAAATTGAAATCTGTTACAAAGTTTGACTTAATTAAAATTCGAAGCATTTTTAAATCTTTAATTACATGCCAAATAAGTTTTCCAAAGTAAACTAGATTGTCCTAGTGTCACTGAAGAGTCAACCTTAATTGCTGATCACCACTGCTACAACAACACTCATTACTTAGTTAATCTTTGCTTTTACCTACGCGTGGAAATAACACACGTTAAGCAATTACTCAGTGAGACATAATATTGTAAAGAACATTAAGGTATACATAATTATCTCATGGTTATTTGATTTCAATCTAATTCGTAACATCCATAAGGATTATATAAGTCCCTCTTATTGAAACCAACTTCTTTCATACTATCAACATAAACATCCTTAGTATGTCCAACATATTTTTCTTTTTATTTTTCTTTAGTAACTATTTGTAAATTTCAGTTATGGCCTCTTTTCAGGCCTTAATACATCCATTCATGCATTTTAGTTATGACATCCTTTCATGCCTTTATGCATTCATTCATGCATTTTAGTTATGTCATCCTTTCATGCTTTAATGCATCCGTTCATGAATTTTAGTTATGGCATCATTTCATGCCTTTATGCATCCGTTCATGCATTTTAGTTATGACGTCCTTTCATGCATTTATGCATCTGTTCATGCATTTTAGTTATGGCATCCTTTCATGCCTTAATGCATTCGTTCATGAATTTTAGTTATGTCATCCTTTCATGCCTTTATGCATCCGTTCATGCATTTTAGTTATGACATCCTTTCATGCCTTAATGCATCCATCATGTATTTTAGTTATGGCATCCTTTCATGTCTTTATGCATCCGTTCATGCATTTTAGTTATGTCATCCTTTCATTCCTTTATGCATCCATTCATGAATTTTAGTTATGGCATCCTTTCATGCCTTAATGCATCCGTTCATTTTTGTTATAACATAGTCAATACTATAAAACATACATTAATTTAAACATTCTAATTGGAAGCAATATGAATATTCTTCATCTCAAATAATTACAATAAATGTACTCACCTGGTGATCCCCGCTAAAAAGAGGTAGAGATGCCTGGTTAATCAATAACTTTATCTTTCCCCCTTTTCTTGCTAGATTCAGGAGCTTGGTTACGATGTACACAAGCATCCATTAAGTACACATAACTATCCAATGTTAGTATACTCCTTAACATTATACTCTAATAATATTCAAAAGTATCATTATTTCATTTTCTATAACAATTTCAACCTATCTAGCAGTTCCAAGCTCATTAGTATCGGTACTACTACCCTGATACCGATACTTCTATACTATGGTACCGATACCCCCTTTCAGTATCGATACCATTTCTATATTCTGTGTTACATGGTATCGATACCCTTCTCTCGGTTTGATACTACTATACTATGGTACCGATACTCCCTTTCAATATCGATACCATTTTATTATTCTGGATCCATGGTATCGATACTTCCCCTTGTTAGTATCGATACCTCATCATTATCGACACCACTTGCATCTGTACCGATATTGTTCGTCATATTTCTACCTATTTACACCTATAATATCGGTACTGTTCTATCAATACCGATAACATTGCCCATATTTACCATTTTTAGCTCTATTTTCACTTAATTTCCCCTCTAATCTTATACTTTTACCTACAACAATACTATTAAACTCATCTTTACTTAACCCAACTAACTTTACTTCATCTTTCCACCTTTAACATCTAACATCTTCATGGAACATCTGAACTCAAGAATCATATCATTTTTCTAAACATGTTTTTAATTATATCTCATGCTTCTATTCTCTTATTCAATCCTTCAACAAGTCAATTCTACTAATAAACCTCAAGAAAAACACATACATATCATTTAAAACCCCATTTCCTTAAATCTAATATAAAACACCCACCACGTAGTTTTAATCTTCTTTAATCCTTCCTTAAGCTTACATATAACTTAATGTTACCAAAGTAACCCATAATTTAAAGGAATAATTAACTAATACAAGTTTACCTTATACCAAGGAGGAGAGGACTACCCACGTGAAGAAGAAGAAGAGTAGAAAATGCCTTACTTTCCTCTTTTCTCCTATTTAAAATCCCTAATAAAAATATATTTTTAAATTCATTCTCCCCTTAAAAAACAAAGTTCCCTATTAATTTTTCTATTGATACAAATTAGTATAAACACTATTCCAAATCATTTTCTCATCTTTTACCACTTATTCAAATAAATCTTAAATTTTCAAATCTTTTCAATATAGTCCCTGATATGATATTTGGGGTATTATAATTCTCCCCCTTAAGAAAATACATCATCGAATTTAAATAAATACTTGGAATGAAGAGGTATGGAAATTGTATTCTCATGTCCTCTCATTCCCAAGTAACTTATTCAACTTTATGATTCTACTAGAGTACTTTAACTAAAGAAATCTTTTTGTTGCACAATTCCTTGATTTCTCTAGACATGATCCATACTGGTTCTTATTCATAAGTTAAATCCGATTAGATCTCTATCTTCTCTGGTATGATAATGTGGGACAGATATGATCGGTATCTTCTGAGCATCGATACGTGAAAAACATTGTGGATCCTATCCATATCTGGAGGCAAAGCTAATTGATATGCTACCGGTCCAACCCTTTTTATATCTCGTAAGGTCTAATAAATCTCAGACTCAGCTTTCCTTTGCGCCAAAATCTCAAAACTTTCTTCCAAGGTGACATCTTCAGAAATACTTTATCTCCCACTTGAAATTCGATTTCTTTTCTTTTCAAATCAACATAAGATTTTTGCCGATCGGAGACTATCTTTAAATTACCCTGAATAATCTTTATTTTCTTCTCCATTTTTAATCAATTCCGACCCAACTAGGTCTTGGTCTTTTAATTCAAGCCAATTTAATGGTGTTTGACACTTTCTCCCATACAAAGCTTCATACGAGGCCATCTTAATGCTTGATTGATAACTGTTATTATACGCAAATTTTGATAAAGGCAAATACTTTTCCCATGATCCTTTAAACTCAATCACACATGCCCTTAGAATATCCTCAAGTATTTGAAGAGCTCGTTCTGACTGCCCATATGTCTATGGATGAAAAGTTGTACTGAAGTTCAATCGAGTACCCAATGCCTCATGTAACGATTTCCAGAATCTTGAAGTAAACCTTGGGTCTCGATCGGACACTATTGCTATAGGTACTCCATGCAGTCTTACTGTCTCTTTTATATACAACTCTGCATACTTATTCATCGAGTAATCTACTCGAACTAGAATAAAATGAGCTGTCTTGGTCAATCGATCTACAATTACCTATATGGAGTCCTTTTTGCATGGCGATAAAGGTAGTCCCGAAACAAAATCCATAGTAACTCGCTCCTACTTCCACTCAGGAATGAATATCGGTTGAAGTAGTCCAGAGGGTACTTGATGTTTAGCTTTCACTTGCTGACATGTCAAACATTTTGCTACAAACTCCGATACCTCTCTTTTCATACCAGGCCACCAATAACGACATTTTAAATCTGATACAACTTATTCTCACCTGGATGCATTGTCAAAGGGCTATAATGTTCTTTATAAAGAACATCAATCTTCAATTCATCACTATCGAAAGTGCAAAGTCTTCCCCAATAATATAGACATCCATCCACTCTTATTTCGAAGCCTTTGGTCTCATTCTTTTCGATTTGTGTCATTCTCGCCAAGCATTTCTCATCTTGACTTTATAGCTCTTTTATCCGATTAAAAAACATCGTCTTTAACTTAAGCTCAACAATCAAGGCACCATCTTCCTTTAATGACATATGCACATCCAAAGCCCGTAGAGAGGAAAAAATCTTTTGGCTCAGTGCATCCTCTACCACATTCGCCTTTCCGGGATGATAATCGATAATTAGATCATAATCCTTTAAAAGCTTGATTCATATTCTTTTCCTCAAGTTCAGTTCTTTCTGAGTCAACAAGTACTTTAGACTCTTGTGATCCATATAAATATGGCACCGTTCCCCATACAGATAATGACGCCATATTTTCAATGCAAACACAATGACTTCCAATTCTAAATCGTGAGTCGGATAATTTTTCTCATGATTCTTCAACTGTCTTGAGGAATAAGCCATAAATTTTCCATCTTGCATCAACACATACCCCAGTCCATTATGGGATGCATCACTAAAAATAATATAGTCTTTACTGCCTAAGGTTGTACCAACATAGGGGCCTCTGTTACTATCCTCTTGAGCCTTTCAAAACTTTCTTGACATTTCTATGTCCAGACAAATGGCATATCCTTTCGTAAAAAATTAGTTAGCGGCAACACTAACATTGAGAAGTCATTCACAAACCGTCTGTAATAACCAACACGTCTCAAGAAACTCCGAACATCAGAAATATTCTTTGGGAGTTGCCAGTCCACTATAGCTTGAATGTTTCTTGAATATACTCTTATACCTTATGTCGATACTAGGTGACCAAGGAAAGCAATTTCGGCTAACCCACTTTGACAATTTGACATACAACTTCTTCTCGCGGAGTGTCTAAAGAACTACTCGAAGATGAACATCATGCTCCTCTCTGGACTTAGAATATACCAAAATATCATCTATAAATATCACCACAAATTGATCCAAATACGGTTGGAATACTCGGTTCATCAAATCCATAAATATCGCAGGAGCATTAGTCAAACCAAATGGCATCACTACAAATTCGTAGTGCCCATACCGAGTTCGAAAAGTTATCTTTGAAATATCATCCTCTTTGATCTTTAGTTGATGGTACCCCGACCTTAGATCTATATTAGAAAACATGCTGCTCCTTTCAATTGATCAAACAGATCATCAACCCTCGGAAAAGGATACTTGTTCTTTATTATGACTTTATTTAATTGACGGTAATCGATACATAATCGCATAGACCCATCATTCTTTTTCACAAACAAGACAGGTGCTCCCCAAGAAGAAACATCGGGTCTTACAAACCCCTTATCAAGTAAATCTTGCAATTGGGCTTTTAGTTCTCTCAATTCAGTAGGAGCCATTCTATATGGAGCCATAAAAATAGGTTTGATACCCGGGTAAACCTCAATCCTGAATTCTACCTCTCGATCTGGAGGAAATCTCGATAACTCCTCGATAAAAACGTCCATAAATTCTCTAACTGTGGGAACATCATTTACTCTAACCTTTAGAATTCGAGTATCTATCACATTGGCTAGAAAAACTATACATCCTTTCAACATCATTTTCCTTGCAGTCATGGCTGATATCACATTTGATGGTGATTTCGTTCTTTTACTGATCACTACGATTTCTGAACCTTCAACATCCTTTAGAAACAAGTATTTCTTACAACAATCGACCCATCCATAATGTGAAGACAACTAATCCATGCCAAAAATGATTTCAAATTCATCGAAGGGCAACTCCATCAAGTTTTCCAAAAACACAATCTCTTGGATCTTTATAGGACATTTTCTACATACTCTAGTTACTCTCGCACTGTGACTCATAGGGTTTACCGCTATCATCTCACTCACAATTGGTTTTGAAGGGATTCTTCTAATTCTAACCAATTTTGTTTTGATGTATGAGTGTGTAGAACCAGGATCAACTAAAACAAATACAAGCTCATTAAAAAGATGAAAAATACCTGTTATGATCTTAGGGTCATCCCGATCCTCATTAGTCTTAATATTGTAAATTCTAGCGACTCCCCAGTCTCGTCTCTACATTGAATCCGTTTGTCCCCTGTATCTAACTCTTTCTCTGCTTCTATTTTAGTCTGCCAGTGATCTTACAAATTACGCCCAATTATCCCAGATTTTTTAGGACAATTTCGAGCAAAGTGACCAGTCTCGTCATAATGGAAACAAGCTCCACTGAGAAGTCTACATGCTCCACTATGCAATTTACCACATGTTTAACATTGAATTCTCTCCCTAGATGCTTTACCCGAGCTACCAGCAAAAGACTGAGATTGTCTATTTTTTTGTGAAGCTATTGCAGAACTATCTCTATCATTATATCTGGAACTCGAGCCCTTGTCTTTTTTAACCTGATGGGAGGGGAAGACATTCCCACTCTTTTTCCCGTCTGAACATTATGCTCTGCAGCTAATGTCTCATCCTGAGCTCTTTCAATAGCTTTGGCTCGATTTATAACTTCTTGTAGACTCGACAAGTTCAAGGCTAATATAATCTCTTTCAACTTTGGCCTCAAACCCTCTATAAACCAATCACATATTGCTTTATCATTTGGAGCTACTTCAGTAGCAAAACGGCTCAACTTGTTGTACTCAGCCTCGAACTCATGTACGGCCTGATCACATTACTTCATATTAAGGAACTATAATAGCATTTCTCGTCTGAACTGTTCACCCACATACTTGTTCCTGAATTCTTCCAGAAGAATTGCCAAGTCACTTGCTCTGGTGGTGCATACATCGTAATATTTGACCACCATATCGAGCTGATCCTTTAAGTAAAGATACAACTCCTCCCAACTTTTCTGGATCCGAACATTGAAGACTTTCGAGCATTATTATAACATCATTTAACCATAAGTTAGGCTCCATGGGACCCTCCCTCTCTTCTTCCCAAAACTCTGGAGCTCTCAAGCTCTTAAGCTCTTTTGGGATTAATATTCTCGGTGCTGGAGGAGCAGGGGAGGTTAAAACTGGGTTAATATGGCGTCAAGAGCTTTCATGAAAGTTCTGAACTCAGCCACCAGAATCCCCTGATGTACAGGTGCACTAGCATTTTCAGAGGGGAGAGGTTGTTCACTATTAGCCTCATAACTCTCACTGCCAGTTCCTTCTTGCATCTCTTGTTCCCCAGCTCTACGTAAATTCGAAGATTTCGACATCTATTATGACATACATAATAATGACATTACAATTAGTAAGGAGTGCCATCATTTTCGCTATAATGACACAATACCAGTAACATTGACAATCTTTATGGCATGAAATCCCCTTTTCTATTTTAAAAACAAAACCAGTTTCGGCTGAGAATCCACTAAACTTGTAGCTATGATACCAATAAATGTAATACCCATCTCCCGTATATTTTTCCGTACACGAGATACAAATGTCATGTCACTTTTAAAATAGTTCTTCATTTGAAAACCCATAAAATTTTGTTTTTCTATATCTGAAAACATGACATTTTTAATATAAAGCAAAACATAAATTGAAATCTGTTACAAAGTTCGACTTAATTAAAATTCAAAGCATTTTTAAATCTTTAATTACATACCAAATAAGTTTTCCTAAGTAAACTAGATTATCCTAGTGTCACTGAT
The DNA here is from genome assembly GCF_006381635.1 of Hibiscus syriacus. Classification (NCBI taxonomy): domain Eukaryota; kingdom Viridiplantae; phylum Streptophyta; class Magnoliopsida; order Malvales; family Malvaceae; genus Hibiscus; species Hibiscus syriacus. The sequence goes on from NW_024063349.1 coordinate 2,511,468, forward strand.
GAGTCAACCTTAATTGATGATCACCACTGCTACAGCTACACTCCTTACTCAGTTAATCTCTGTTTTTACCTACGCATGGAAATAACACACGTTAAGCATTTACTTAGTGAGACATAATATTGTAAATAACATTAAGGTATACATAATTATCTCATGGCTATTTGATTTAAAACTAATTCGTAACATCCATAAGGATTAGATAAGTCCCTCTTATTGAAATCAACCTCTTTTATACTATCAGCATAGACATCCTTAGTATGTCCAACATACTTTTCTTTATTTTCATTTTTCTTTAGTAACTATTTGTAAATTTTTGTTATGGCCTCTTTTCAGGCCTAATACATCCATTCATGCATTTTAGTTATGGCATCCTTTCATGAATTTATGCATCAGTTCATGCATTTTAGTTATGTCATCCTTTCATGTCTTAATGTATCCGTTCATGTATTTTAGTTATGACATCCTTTCATGCCTTTATGCATCCGTTCATGCATTTTAGTTATGGCATATTTTCATGCCTTTATGCATCTGTTCATGCATTTTAGTTATGACATCCTTTCATGCCTTTATGCATCCATTCATGCATTTTAGTTATGACATCCTTTCATGCCTTTATGCATCCGTTCATGCATTTTATTTATGGAATCCTTTCATGTCTTTATGCATATGCTCATGCATTTTAGTTATGACATCCTTTCATGCCTTTATGCATCCATTCATGCATTTTAGTTATGACATCCTTTCACGCCTTAATGAATCCGATCATACATTTTAGTTATGGCATCCTTTCATGCCTTAATGCATTCGTTCATACAATTTTGTTATAACATAGTCAATACTATAAAACATACATTAATTTAAACATTCTAATTTAAAGTAGTATGAATATTCTTCATCTCAAATAATTATAATAAATGTACTCACCTGGTGATCCCCGCTAAAAAAAGGTAGAGATGCATGTTTAATCAACAACTTTATCTTTCCCCCTTTTCTTGGTAGATTCAGGAGATTGGTTACGATCTACACAAACATCCATTAAGTACACATAACTATCCAATGTTAGTATACTCCTTAACATTATACTCTAATAATATTCAAAAGTATCATTATTTCAATTTCTATAACAATTTCAACCTATCTTGCAGTTCCAAGCTCATTAGTATCGGTACTACTACCCTGATACCGATACTTCTATACTATGATACCGATACCCCCTTTTAGTATCAATACCCCCTTTCAGTATCGATACCATTTCTATATTCTGTGTTGCATGGTGTCGATACCATTCTCTCGGTATCAATACTACTATACTATGGTAACGATACTCCCTTTTAGTATCGATACCATTTTGACTTTCTGAATCCATGGTATCGATACTTCCCCTTGTTAGTATCGATACCCCATTAGTATCGATATCACTTGCATCGGTACCGATACTGTTCGTCACATTTCTAACTATTTACACCTATAGTATCGGTATTGTTCGATCAGTACCGATAACATTGCCCATATTTACAATTTTTAGCTTGATTTTCACTTAATTTTTCTCTCTAATCTTATACTTTTACCTCCAACAATACTTTTAAACTCTTCTTTACTTAACCCAACTAACTTTACTTCATTTTTCCACCTTTAACATCTAACATCTTCATGGAACATCTCAACTCAAGGATCATATCATTTTTCTAAACATGTTTTTAATTATATCTCATGCTTCTATTCTCTTATTCAATCCTTTGACAAGTCAATTCTACTAATAAACCTCAATAAAACACATACACCAACATATCAATTAAAAACTCATTTTCTTAAATCTCATATAAAACATCCACCACTTAGTTTTAATCTTCTCTAATCCTTCCTTAAGTTTACATATCACTTAATGTTACCAAAGCATCCCATAATTTAAAGGAAGAACTAACTAATTGAAGTTTAGCTTATACCAAGGAGGAGAACACTACCCACGTGAAGAAGAAGAAGAAGAGTAGAAAATGCCTTAGTTTCCTCTTTTCTCATATTTAAAATCCCTAATAAAAATATATTTTTAAATTCATTCTCCCCTTGAAAGACCAAAGTGCCCTCTTAATTTATCTATTGATACAAATTAGTCTAAACACTATTCCAAGTCCTTTTCTCATATTTTACCACTTATTCAAATAAATCTTAAAATTTCAAATATTTTCAATATAGTTCCTGATCTGATATTTGGGGTATTACACGTGCCCACCATATGCACTAAGTCTCATTTATATACACTATAGTGCTAATTCAAATATGCAGTATGCTGCTAGACTCTATGACATATCAACTATACCACTGCCCCTAAATGACCTACTTGGGTATATAGTCTATATTTATTTCATTCATGGCATTGTATATCAACATAATTTAACATTGGGCAGTTCATACCCGAAATAACATTCATTATATAACATCATAAATAAACTAAGGATCAATGCATTTTATATTAACTTTTGACATATTTAAAATATTAAGAATATAAAATTAATGACATAAATATCATGCTAATGTAAACAAGGTAGAGTCATCACAAGTCTTCCTAATGACGTATAAAACATTAATGTATCACCTTGACACTTTTTATTCAAGTCAAAATATAAGCATCGCTAAGCTTTAAGCTTGATATTTTTTTTCCTTTTCTTTGTTTCTAGTTAGATCCTGTTTTTGATTGATGTCTATAATTACATCAAACATATAACACAAGTAATCAAAAGCACACATTAGAATTAATCTAACCCATGCGCATATAGTGTAGGAAAAATTCATAATATTCATTCCAACATAACATTGTAATTATAATATTTCATACACTTCATTTCCACCTTAACTTACTTGAATTCACTTTTAAAATCACGATTTCACCTTAAACCCTTATTTTTTCTCTTTTAAGTTTTAAGGACTAATCATAAAAAATTTCATAATTCAAGTCTAAATCCAATAATTTAATCATTAAATTAATCATTGAAAGATACTAAATATCATAAATAAGTCACTTGGATTTTCCTATAAACATTCCCTTAAGAAACCATATGGCCTAATATAATCCATCACCTTCCAAGTTGTTTTCAAGATCCAAACAACAAATTTAAACGTGTATTGTAATTTTCTACCATAGCCTTAATTAAATTCAAGCTTTGAATATAATTCTCAATCTTTTTCTAAAGTGTCATTTTGTTCACTAATAGGATTCAAACCATTCTTCACATTTTCAAGATTGAATAAACATGCTAAGGCATACAACAAAATATTCTAATCACATCTAACGTAAAAATCAATTCAAAACATCAACCCCTTAACTTTTCATCTTTTCCAAATAGATCCCTAAAGGAAAACTAATGGATTTTTCATCACTTGGAACATGAAATCAACATCACAACACCTATATCATCATTTTCAAGCCTTGAAACCTTAAATTTCATCATCCCTTTCATCAACCATTTCCATAAATTTAGGGTTATAAGAATGAACAACATGAACAAATGGTACCAAATAAAAAAGAATTCAATGGAGAACAAAACTAGATTTCGCGGCGGCTGAAAACAATGTTAGGGAGTCCGGATGTTGCAATCCAGAATATTATTATTTTTAATATAAAATGGGTTGCACTTAAAATATTATCATCAAATTTTAAACTGAAGGAGCATTGGAGTTTAACAAGATAAGAAAACAAGTTAAAAGCTTAAAATGTCTTAACCTTAAATCCAACTTAAAATGCTTAAAAATCAAAATAAAAAAAATTACATTTTTTTAAACTCACGGCAACAGGAAATTCAAGAGCTTTCTTGAATTGATTTTTTTGTCCTTTTTGGATTTTATAATCTAAATGAATTTAAAATTCATTTTAGTCCAAAATGTCTATTATGACCTTAAAATCCAATGATCCTAATCATGCCAGATATCAAATTTATCATCCAAGGGTTGAAATTAAATCATGAAGTTAGTAATTTACAACTTTACCCTTTTAAAGTTCCAAAATTACAATCTTGTCATTTTTAATTTAATGGCTAAGATTTAACATGGAAATCAACTTAAATCCAATGGTCCACATTAAATCTTATCATTTTAAAGCATGGAAAAGACATTTTTACCCTTAATTTATAAAATTTTCTAAATTTTTGATTTGATCCGATCGTCCAAATATTTTCTTGAACTTTCACACTTTATAGTTTTTAACAAAAACTCTGTATGAAAAATCTGAAACCCATGAAAACGTTATTCTTGGGGTAAACTATTAATTTATTGGACCATGTTACAAAACTTTTTAAAATTACACTTTAAAATTACACAATGGTCCCTAAACATTCTCAATTTTATACTTTAGCCACCAAACTTTCAATTTATTCTGTCACACCCAAATTTAGGGGTCAAATTATAAGTTTTTGAAACTTATAGTAAGTTTTAGAATGTGCAAGAAATTCAAGGACCCAGTCCTAAATTTACTCATTTTTCTTATATGTTGAAAAATAAATTCCCCTCCCCCGTGCAATATGTTTTCCCAGAATGTTTTCTCCAATTTCCTTCCTCGTCGACCCCCTTTGTAGCTTCGTTTCTTCACCGTCCACCGTTCGTCGATCCAAAACCACCAATAGACTCACCATTGAATGGAGAACAAAACCCGATTAACTCGATCGCCGTTGGTTTTCCATTGATTTCGATCAATCCAGCCACCCGTTCATCACACCTCCTACACCATCAGACTCACCATCACCGTGAGCTCAAAACCCGACCGAAATCGTCTCGCTGTTGTTGCTCCATCTTCGTCACTCACCGGCCACCGTCAGATAAGATGGCACGTTTTAAAATTCTACAATCTGTTATGTTTTGATGAAAAATAACACTTGCACGAGACTCCCAAGGTCTCGATCTACAAATCTAGAAAATTTCACGCCGCACTGACGACCAGAGCCGCCGCACGCGCTGCCCCCTGAGAATGGGCGTCGTTTGTCATCTAGGGGAGCCGTTTAAGCCGAGCTGAGCCACCTGGACTGAGCCATTGACTATTGACCACCTTTGAACGTTGACCGCCTTTGACCATTGACCGTTGACTTTGACAAAAAAAGTCAAAATTTTTGAAAAGTCATATTTTATGGTTTTTGATGTCCTGAGTCCGATTCCGAAGTCTGTTTCGCCAAATTCAAACCCGGTAAGCTGTTTTTCACTGATTAACCACCCGATTCGATCTATTTTTCGTAATTAAGCTTTGTTTCTGATGAAATTTCTATTATTATGTATCTGAGGAATTATTGGGCATTGGAATTAAAGATTGAGGGCGATCAAATGGAGTTTAAATGGTCGATCAATATGTCATAGAAATCGAGGGAATACTCTACTACCTTTTGTATGCTTTTCAGAACTAATGGATAGATGATAAATGTTTGATTCTAATAATTGGTCCGTTAGGGTAGTTAGCTATTTTTGGACTCAGACGTGAATTAGATTAAGGATGAAACACTATATAAGACTCTTAAGGCTCGACAAAGAGACTGGTATACTTATCGGAAACAAATCTCAGTTCAATGGATAAATCAGTAAATCAAACAATCTCTGAACGCGTAATTTCTGATTAATCTTGTTAAGGATTAAATGTAGGAAATATTTGGATATGAAATTACCGAAAAGAATGCCATGGTAAAATTACTAAAATGCCCTGGTACTGAAAAAGGACCAAGACTTCCCTAGTGGTGAAATTAACCTCCAGTTAACAAATGAGAGTAATACTCTGAACTGTAATGGAAATGGAATACTTTCAAGATTAATTTACCCGAAGTAATGCCATTGACGGAATTGAATAAAATTACAATAATACCATCAGCTCTGAAGTGAACTAGTAACCTCAATTATTGAGGTTTAAGTAACTGATTTGGATAAGTCTGGAAACTCTGATGAATTTACATGGTGTACCATCCTTATGGGTTATGAATCACAAATCAAGTATGTCGACATTTCTTGATATCGTTGAAACGTAGAAATAAAATAAAGACCATTGGAATATATGTTCGTATTCTTAAGTTACATTCAACTATGGTTCTGAAGGTGATCAATGGACAAGAATTGTTGGTACTAAAAAGTGAATACCCTGGAAAGGCAACGAATGAACCAGTTAACATGCATTAGTTTTGGGAGTTGTTCAGCTTGAGTTATTTCGATATTCTGATAGATCGACACAAATCGTAAATGCCCTGAATCTTCATTTATCTCTTATCAGATCAATTCACTATGAATTCTTCAAGAATCTAATACCCACAATGCTTCTAATTTCTTGAATAATAGAATCACTTTGGTCATATCTGAACACACAAGTAACTCTATTACAAAGGATTCTGAATACCCTTCTAATTACTTAGTGCCTCCGAAAAATGTCTGAATACAATATGATCATGATAAATCACATTCTGAATAAATGATGATTCCGTCAGCTACTGAACTCTTCCGATAGTGATTCTAATTTCTGACATTCTATATGTATACTAAAGATCCATGTTTCTCTATCCGATAAGTTTATCCAGTACCTCCTAACCATATCTGTAACCTGTAGTGTGTTCCTAATCACATGAATGTTTTATTTCTGGCAGGTTCAGTCGTTGCGGTTAATTCATTTTATAGGTTCTACATCGATTGATAATTCCTTATGGACCTAAGGCGACCCTTGGGTAGGCTCTGTGGCCATGAGGTTTTTCTTGGGTAAGCCTCTGTGGCCTTGAGAATTGTCTTGGGTAGGCTCACAGGCCCCAAGGTACTCCCTTAGGTTATGTAGTTATGGGGAACTGCATTGGCGTTCGGTTGGAGGGACTACTTTGGTTTTGAAAACATATTTTAAATGGTTTTGCAGGAACACACTAGATAACCTATCCTAATCTCTTGAACTCAGTCATCCGAAATATTTCTATTTGAACTGAAAACTTACTGTCTGTTACTACCTGAGTTATCAGTGGGACCTCAGCACAACCTAAAAATCTATAGATGTCTGAACCAATAAGGAAATACGATTATCTATTATTTGTATGTTCTGTAGCATCATTTTACACTATGTAACTAGATCATATTCCATATATAATTTTTATGTCAACATATTTTATTACTCATACATATTCTTAACTTTAAAATTTATAAGTGAACATTAATTAAATTAAACTCTGATTTTTTTTTTCAGTTTTAGTATTTTTTTATTTTTTGCTCAACAAGTAATATATATATTGATAAAGAAAATCAAGGAAAAATGCCTCACTAAAAATCTCCCTAAAGCTTGAACGGAGGAAAAGAGTACATTTAACCCAACATAAACTACAAAGTCATAAAACAACAATAAACAAACCACTCAAAGTTATGGAAAACACCATTATCATGAAGCAAACCAGAAATCAACTCCCCACCAAGAGTAGACTACAACACCACCAACAAAATAACAAAACAGTTCAATCTGAAGCAACAAAACAAACAAAGTAGTAAAAGAAGATGAAGACGCTGGAAGCTAGAAAAAAAACTGCATCACAAAACAATCAACCTAATCCCAACACTCCCAAAAGTAGCAAGCCAAAAAACAAGATAGAACAGTTAGCTAAGACTTCGGCAACAGAAACCGGCGAAAAATCATCCATAAACTAAAGCAGGACAAGCATCAACCGCCATTACCACCAAGCTTTGAAAGAGTTTGCTCTCTCCAGACTATCCTTCACTAAATCAAGAGGTAAAGCACTTTTAACATTAGAAGCATAAACAAAATGGACTTGGTCGAAAGAATGTTGTGAAGGTGTTAATAGTGTTATGGGGTGTTAATCTTTTCCCACACGTAATCTATTCTTTGATTCATTTTTCTCTAGTAAGTAGATCGAATTTTTTATTTTAATTTTATTAAAGTAACAAGCTTGTGAGTGATCCAATCATACCCTAATAAGGATTGGTGGCGGCTCCCTTGAGCCATGTTAATATTCACTTGAAATGGAACTTTAGAAGATGATTTACCTTCCATTTCTAAAGATGTTTTGACACTAGTACTTAAGCGGCTGATTTTGCTATTATTCTTCTTACATTTTTCTTCAAAATATCTTCTTATTTTTATTTAAAAAAAATATTGTACATTAGTAGGTGAATGTTGATAATATAAAGAATCTCATATTAAGTAAGAACCGTCTGGTGTGATAATGTAAAAAATTCTTCTAGTCATCGGATTATAACCATGAAAAAATATTTTTAATCTCAATTTCATCTTATGTGTTGATTATCAATCTTAAAATAGGTAAATTATACTGACTAATCAAATATATTTATGAGTGTCGAAATGATTTCTTTAAAAAAAAAAATTTAATTTTTAAGTGATAAAAAAACATCTCGTCTCGATTAATTTGGTGTTTCCTTTTTAACTTTAAAAAATGATTCGAGGAGTCGCCACCAATCGTTGATTATAGTGTGATTGGATACCCAAAATGTTTGTCATTTTAATAAAATTTAATTTAATAATTATTGAAACAACATTTTAATGTATACATACAAAAAGAAATTGAGTTTGGGAGTCGATTACATGTGGGGAAGGATTAGCACCCCCACAACGCCCTAAATCAATACCTAGTCGATTATTTAGTTGTCTTTGCAATGAAATGTACGGATTCAAGTTTAATTTAATTCAATATCCCTTCAAATAATATTCTTTGAATTTTAGGACAAAACACAATAATATTTAATTATTTCCTATCGAGAAGAAACGACCTCTCATGCCTTAAAGCAGTCAATTCCTACTCCAATCGAAATAAAGAAATATTACAATTTCATTCTAAAGTTCATTATTAATTCAAATGCATTAATAATGATAAAAGTAAGAATTAATTAAATATGAATTACCAATCCTTTTTATTAGACTATTATTAGAAGAGTACACGTATGTGTATTCTAGTGGATCTGGTGTTGAGTAGTTAGCTATTCTTTAGTGACTAACTAGTTTGTTAGATAGTTAGCTGTGGATTAATAGACTTGGCACTTGTATAAATGTTGTATCTGTTGATGAATGAAAGCTACTATTCTTTTGTGAATTCTCTATTCTTGTACTTTCTAATATAGTATCTTTCGTTGAAGGTCTTGGGTTCTTTTCTAAGCTTTCGTTGCTGCTCATTCTTGTTTCGTTGGTTGTGGAGTCGTCCAAGGGCTTCTCGCATAAGAAGTTAATGTCGTTCTTGACGAAATGAATTTCCTGCTATGGAACATCATATTCTACTTATTGTCCATATTCATCGCCTAGAACGGTTATTGATTGGAGCTTTAAAGACACCATCGGAGACGGTTCTTGATGATCATGACGAGATGACTGTTAATGATACTTTTGAAGATTTTTTGGCGCAGGACAGTGCACTAGCGTCGTGGCTTCTTTCCACTATAAGTTCTTATCTTATTCCTCAGTTTGTGGGTGCTGACTCGTCTGTCATAGTGTGGAATATGGTGCAACAACTATTTACTAACATATCTACAACTAATGCTATGAGTTTACACTGTAAGTTACAATCACTTAAGAAAGGGAATGATAGCATACGTGTTTATCTTACTTGAGTGAAGGTGTGTGATGCGCTTGCTTCGTGTGGTAGTGTAGTCTCACACGTTGGTCATGTTGGAAGAATTTTGAAAGGGTTTCCTAGAGAGTACCAACCGTTTATGGCGGTTATCACAATGATGAAGGAAACTCTCTCATTGGAAAGTCTTTATACGGTGGTCTTAGATGTTGAGGCTCAACTATCTGATTTTGATGAATCGTTAGACTCTCTTCCTATGAGTGTCGATGTTCCTTAGTATGAGGTGGTTCTTGATTCCTCTAATAGTGGTCGGTGTGATTCCAAATCCCCACGCTCGTCTTCATTGATCCGGTCTGGCGGTCGAGGTCGAGGACGAGCTCGGATATAATGTCAACTTTGTGGAAAACTTGGTCACCTGGTTGATTGTTATTGGCACCATTATGATAAAGATTTCATGTGTGTTACCTCTGATACACGGTCTCACAAAGGTCACTAGCTAATGCTCATTAACCCGTTCCTGAACTTATAACCTGGGTTGTGAGTGCTGTAAAGGATGTTCTTAAGTGACAGGTCAACCATAAGTTAATGTGGTTTCTAAATCAGTGGATCGCTGGGTAGTATATTCAGGAGCAACACACTACAATACTCCTTATGTTGCCAATGTATCAAAACCTACAAAGTTTAGAGGCCCAGGTAAACTTACCATGGAAAATGGAATTTCCCTTGATATTCATATGATTTTTAATTCAGTTGTGACTTCTTCATCAAGAACTTTGCTATTGAATGATTTATTACATGTGCCTCGTATAAAAAAGAATTTGCTTTCGGTCTTTAAGCTTGCTAGGATAATGTCGTTTATTTTGAGTTCCATGCTAGGAAGTGTTATGTTCGATATGAATCTTCTAAAGAGGTCCTACTACGAGGTGAAGAGAAAGGTGGCCTGTATACTTTTACATTTGATTGTAAATGAGAAGAACGGCTTGGTGCTACTGTTCATCTTGTGTTAGCAAATATGTCTCAGTCTGAGCTTTGGCATCGTCGTTTAGGGCATCCAACTCACTATGTTTTAGATATAGTAGCTGAGGAAATCAATGTAAAGCTTGACGTTGATATTAATAAATAAAAACTTGTGGCTTGCTTTATGGGAAAGAGTCATGACAACTGTCATTTTGATGTCAAACAAATTTCTTCTTCTCGATTAATAAATAAAGGAAATTCGCAGTATAGAGAAGTAATGGTCGAATCCACAGGGACTTAGAAAATTCTGAATTTCTGTTTGATTTGGTTATACCATGTGTGATATAGTAAAATGGGGGGTTTGGTAAAAAATGAAATTAAATGGTAAAAAGAGATTAAATAAATGAAGACAATTAAGGTAAAAATAGGAGAGTAAAGATTGTAAATGGATATAATAAAATAGCCTCAAGCTTTGCCTTGACTCAAGTTCCTTTAGATTATCGAATTATATTTTCCTTTCGGGATTCACGTAAGTTACTTTGTCTACAAGAGCAATTCCCGTGACTCTATTTTGTATACCAAATACCCAAGACAAACTTTTATTCCGGCTTCAAAATTTGATTATATCAACATAAATTATCGTAGATCAATTTTCGTTTAAGTTCGTGGAGACCGACTCGGATTGTTGCTTCTATAACCGTCAATTCCGATCTCAAATCCCTCTTGGCGAAGCTATCTCGCCAAGTGTGTTCCCAGGAAGTTGAATGTGCTTTCTATAAGCCGAATCTTCCTCCCATACATTTAATCGCAACAACCTCTTGACCAAAGTCAATCTTTGATTTTGAAAACTGTTTTGATTTTGAAAAATAAGCGCAGAGATTGAGAAAATATTTCGAAGATATAAGGGACTGTTTCAATTCTCCCGTGGAATTGAGTCATTGCTTCAGCTCTCGGCTTATGAAAAAATTTAGCTAAGCATGACAAAAGTCATACTTAGCATATTAAAAACAAAACTTGAAAATAAAAGAAAAATGGAAAACTTGAAAAGTAAAAAGAGAAAGCTTTAATAAAACTAGAAAAAAAGAGAATTGTAATCTTAGTTATGAGTTTAGGCTTACCCCAAGAGGGTATTTATATCCTCTCAAAGCCTAAATATAAACAAAGAAAATAAGATAAATAATCCTAAAGATAATTGTTTTTTTCTAATTCAAACTTTAAACTAGTCTCCTAATGCAACTATGCTCGTCCATCTTCCAGAAGGCGTGCTGATGAGATCTTCTAGAAATCGCCGCTGACTGGACCTTCTAGAAACTGCCACATCAGACCGCGTCGTGCCCATGTCTCAAGTCATGACCAAATAATAATAAAAAATGCAGAATACACCCGTTTTGTCACTAATTCTGGAAAGTAAGGTCCTGCACGAAAATAAGCATAACACAACCAAATCAACAACAATAAATCCATAAGATTGAAGAAATAACGAGAAAATATTAACGATTATGAATACTCATCAAATTCCCCCTCACTTATCTCATGCTTGTCCTCAAGTATGATATAATCAAATTTGTCAAAAATTTCATTTACCGTTCTTTTGTCAGTTTCACATTCAAGGAAACGAGGTAGAGACCACAAGAATTATTCAAGTCAAGACATCAATCAATTGAATATCACCAATTGGAACAAGTCAAATGAAATTTTAACATCCATTCATTCATCAATCTCAATGCTTATAACTCAACACCTTACCGGGATTCACTCAAATCACTAATGTGTTTGGGGTAAAGAAACGCTCAATGTCAGAACCGACATGATATTACCATAGGCCTGCAAGTAAATCAAATCTCCACTACTAATAAGAACAAGATATAAATCAAAGGGTCTTTTATTGGTTATAAAGGGGCTTAGGTAAAGGTGGGGAAAAGGCTAATTAATATGGCTAGAATTCAAGGAAAGGAACTAACAAATAACAAGTTCAACTACATCAAAACATTAAGCACAACAAGATAAAAAGACAAATTGTTAAACAACAAAATTCTTTTCGAAATGCATTTTTTTGTCTTTGTTGTTGTTTCGTTTTCCATTTTTTCACGACTTTTTTCTTTTCTTTTTTTCTTTCGAACAACTTTTTTTTTCAAAATACTGTTTTTTTTGATGAAGCATACAATGGTAAAATTATCACTTTTCCTGAAAAGGGTAGAAAAGAGGGATAAAATAAAAGGCTCGGGTTTATGAAATATGGTTGAAAACAAAGAATGAGAATATGCTCAGAGGTGGTTAACTAGGGAAATTCATGGGTAGGAAATTTAGTGGGGAAAATGGAATGGTTAATCCTAAGGTGCCCAAATCATTTTTAAGCATCATGTTCATGTGTAATTCGACAGTATTTAACATGCAGGTTCTAGAATATTAACGCCAAATTCGACACACTCAATCCAATAAAATGAGAGTGCAAATGATATGCTCGTAAAGGCTCAAATCTCACCAAATTGTTTTCATGCATTGAGCTAATCACATTACAACCAACAAAGTCATGGAATATCACAAAATATCAACTTATCATAATTCATGCTATCCATTATCAAGAACATCCTAACTTAAAAATCATGTGTTCCCAAACAAGCATAGCATTCCAAAATATTCATCAAGAGAAGAATTCAATGTAATTTCCGCAAATCCAGCCAACACATACTAGCATCAAAACATAAAGATAAGCAAGGGAAAATTCAACCTACACTCTACCCCCTCACTTAAAGCGTTTTTCCCTCAAAACGTTAATATAAAATGGAAGAAAAGGAATAGAGGACTCCCCGGAGTTAGTGTCAACCACGGCCATGGCCTCAGCCGCGGTAGGAGGCGCTAGGATGTAGGTAGGATAATCTCAGTGATGTTTGTCTCAATGGAATGGAGGAGGCTGTGGACTTCATCCATATGAGAATCCACATCCGGGCGGGGTACTGCAGGTGGCAGCACCGGCGTATTATGGTGCATGAAGACTCGCTCACTATGAGGAGTGAGGATACCTGGTGGAATGAAGTATGGTACGTTCAGGGTTCCAGCAAGTAGGCCCATCAAATCCAAGCATCGCTCATCCAAAGCATATGTAGAAAAAGCATAAGTAAATCGTGTAACGTCAAAATTAGCGATGCGAGAAGCTAAATGAGTAATGTAAGAGCCAAGGATAAGTGGGCAATGGATCGAATAACGATCTCAAAGGCACGAGCAAACCAAAATCCCAAGTTCACATGCTCGCCAGCTGACATGTACCATAAGAAGAATAGCTCAACTTGGCTTAAGAAGGAGGAGTTTCGGCCGGAATAATTGCAAGCGAGGAAGTGATGGATGTAGCGCAAGGCTGGGTCATGGATAAGATGGGATCGAGTCAAGCGAGCGTTGAATGTATGGCTAGCTAAGCCGGTAAGAGCTTCATAGGCCATGTCGATATCGAAATTCTGCAGAATCTTAAGTAAGCAGTTAAACACTCATGATTCGTGACATTAACCACGAACCCCATAGCAAGATTAAATTCCGATATAGACATTGAAAAATAACTTCCACATAGTCGGAATGCAATAACATCAGCTGAATTAAATTAGAAGACGTTGCAGCGAAAAATTAAAAATGCCATCGAATTCAAACACAAGTTCATAAAGCGTTCCACAGTTAATCATCGGATATAAATTCCAACTAATGGCAGTGAAATATGCGTGAACAGACTCATGTAATGCAATGTTTCTAAAGTTTGAGTCGGAATATACTAAGTTACACAGAAAGGACGATGTCTTACCGACTCAAAATGTACCAATTCGTTATCTAAAAATTACAAATACCCGTGCAGCGTCTCTTCGGGGGACAGCGTATGACCGACCCTTTGGTTGTACTTCGGGTCTCGTAGGCTGGCGGTGGGCTGTCAGGAGCATCACCCAGGCTAGGAGAATGATTCGGCGAAGCATCACACCTCATTGCTGTCGAGAGCTCGATGTCGTAGGTGATGGATCGGGGGTAAAAATTAGCAGCAAAGTCCCCATAACAAGGTTTGATAGCTGACGGATTCATCAGTTTCAGAACGTGATTTATCAAGATTGTAAAGTATTTAGATATTTTTCGGAGGCACTATGTAATCAGAAAGGTATTCAGAATCCTATGCAACATAGTTACTTATGTCATTCCGAAGCCTACCATCGTGTTCCTTGTGTCATTTCGAGTCTACCAGTGTCTGTCGCATCTCCGTCATCATCGGCGCGTGAGGGAGGTGGGGAAGTCAAAGTTTTCGACGTGTTGAAATCGAGATCTCCGCCGTTCAAATTTTGAACCGAGCTTGTTAAGTGTCTCAAAATTACTTAAATATTGTTAGGAATTTTTCGGGAATTTTTAGGGCGCCTTATGACTGTTCACGCGCGCCGACCCTGCGTGTGGGAAGTTTCGTAAATGGGGGAATATAGTTTGACCCGTTTGACCCGACCGCCGACTGCCCGAACCAATTGCCGATTCGTTGATCGTTTAACCGTTGATCGTTGACTTGACCAAAAAGTTAAAATTTTCAAAAAGTCATATATATGTTTTTCGACATCTTGAGTTCGATTCCGAAGTCTGTTTTCCAAATTCGAACCTGAAAGCCTCGAAATTGTCAATCAAACCCGTTGACTTTTGACTTTGACCACCTCTCGTATAAAACTAAAAGCGACTTGATAAAATAAACAGCGACTTGATAAAATAAAACATGAAATAAATCCGGAGCATCATAAATCAAATATCAGTAGCAAAAGCAGTAAGATTATAAAACGATAAATACTTCTAAAATAAGGGCACATGCCACTATATTAAAAACAGTTTGGAAGACAAACTACTACAACAGAATTGTTTGAACTAAATGTACCAATCTACAAGTGCCTGATACGGAGTGTCTATCCGAATATGTGAAAGGGGTAAAACAATTTGAAAGTGAGTTAGAGGCTCAGTGTGTCCCAACAGTGTAGAAATAAAAATATACATTTATGATTTTTAAAACCAGTAAGATCAAAGTCATTAAAACATCATAGTTTTTAATTTAAAACAACACATCATCCTTCAACGAATGGCATGTGCAGTTCCCTAGAACTGCACAGCCTAAGGGAGTACCTCAGGGCTTGCGAGCCTACCCAAGACAATTCTCGAGGCCACAAAGGCTTACCCAAGAAAATCACAGGGCCGCAAGCCTACTCAAGGGTCTCTTCAGGTCCTATAATTACCAGGCGATGCTGAACCTATTTGAGGAATTACCAACATCGACTGAACCTGTCAAAGTCTTCATACCAAAACCCAGAGTACCCCGAAGAAAAATTTTTGAAAAATTTTGACTTTTGGTCAAAGTCAACGGTCAACTGCCGATCAACGACTGTCGGTCAACGGTCAACGGGTCGGGCAGTCGATTCGGGCAGTCGGGTTGGATGTGTCAGGTCGGGTCGGACCGGGTCGGGTCAAACGGGTCAAAACTATTTTCCCCCATTTACGAAACTTCCCACGCGTATGGGCGGCACATGAACAGTAATAGGGCATCCCAAAAATTCCCAAAAAATTCCTAAAAATATTTTATGCGATTTTGAGACACTTACCAAGCTCGGTTCAAAATTTTGAACGATGAAGAAGTCAATTTCAACACGTCGGAAACTTTGCATTCCCCACCTCCCTTACGCGCTGGTGACGATGGAGGCGCGACGGACATCGGTGAACTCGGAACGACACAAGGAACACGATGGTTCGAGAGGTGTAAAAAATGGAGTAACGATCGATGATGAGTTAACAATTTTCACACTAGTGGTATTAAAAACGTCAAAACTTTGAATCAAAATTCATGACGTTAGAGAACGTTTCGATACGATCAATTTACGGGGTTTTGTTCACCACTTGATAATAAACACGATGGTCGTTTCGTATCAACGATCGGTGGCCAAACAGTGGAGAGATTGAAGCTCAAAGGAAGGGTACGGGGGAGGAAATTTTGTTAATTTGATTTCTCATTTAGTCAACAGAAACCAAATTCACGTATATAAAGGAGTGTATACCGACACTAAATGGTCAAATTCAAGGCTAGGTCCCTAAATTTTCTTCAACTTTAAAATAGCCTACAAGTTCTGAAAAGTTTTAATTTGATCCTCAAATTTCACCCAATTGCTTAAATTTTTAAAAAAAATTCTTGGGTTATTACATTTACGATTTGTATCGATCTATCACAATATCGAGGTAACACGAATTGTACAAGTCCCAGCAATGATACCTTTCAACCGGTCAAAACGTTGCACTTCAAGGGTATTCACTCTTTAATACAGACAATTCTTGTCAAATGATCATCTTTTGAATCATTGCTGAATGGATCTTAGGGAGACGAACATGTAATTTCAATGGCATTTATTTCACTCATGTATTGCAACGATATAAGAAATATCGATGTGCTTGATACGTGGTTCATAACCCTTAGGGATGGTACATCATATAAGATTATCAGTGTTTCCAGACTTATCCAAGTTATTCACTTAATTCAAGGTCATCGGGGGTACTTAGGTCATTTAATGGTCAAGTCTATCCTCGTTACTTCGGAGTTACCAGAGTAATTTGGTCATTTCTGAAATTTAGACACATACAATTCTTCCATTCAGTTCAACTAGGTTATATAATTTAGTCATTCCAGGGCTTAAAGATAGTTTAGATTATTTTACTCTTCAGGGGAATTTTTGTCATTTAGCGGTTTAAGGATATTTCATTCCTTTCATTCAGTCATGTCTTTCCATTTAATAAAATTTGTCTGAACAATGTAAACATAAATAATACTTTTGATGTTTTAGCCTTTAGGTATTTGCTGATAAATCGATAATTCTAGGCATTGTACCTTCTCGGATGTAAGATCTGATTAATAGTGACTTTCCAAACATATCAGGAATTTAACAGGTGAATCAACAATTTATCAGATTAAATATGAATTCTCAGGGTATTTTTCACTGTAAGGGTCAGTCTGAACCATTTTACTTCACAAGGTAATTTCGTAACTTCTTAACCAGGCGATTCCGATATTAAAGCTTTTAACAAGAACAAATAGAATTTACAGATTATGAGGTTATTTCATTTTCCAGATAATCACTGAACTTTAAATCATTTCTTATCAGTCTTCTTGTGTCTATGGATATAGTCTGAGCCTTATTCAATTTACTTTATTTCACTAGAAAATGATCAACTACATACATGTGACCAATTATATTCATCCAAGCAGTAATCAATACCAACATGTTCTATAAAGCATGAAAAGGTAGTAATGTATTACCTTGATTTCTATGCCCTACCGATCGAACATTTAAACTCCATTTGATCACTCACAAACTTGAATTTAACGTCCAATAATTCCTCAAATACATAGCAACCAAATTTACGTAAGAAACTGAACTAAATTGAGAAATCATATTGAATCTGAAGGTAAATCACTTAAAAACGGTGTATCGGGTGTGAATTTGGAAAAAGTTAAACAGATCTGGTCAAAGTCAATGGTCAGACTGGTCAAAGTCAACGGTCAACAGTTAATCAGTCAAGTCAATGAGTTGACTCAGTGAGTTGACTCAACCAAGTAACTCAGTGAATTGAACAGACCAGGTGGGTTGGTGAGACAAGATGATAGAACGGCGGCGGCTCGCACCGTTGACCTTGGGGTTTTGGTCAGACGACGTCGGTGCTTCAAATGGAGGTGGCGGTGACACTCACTATCGATCGATTGATGAAGAAACGACGAATGAAACGACAACTTCTCTCTCTCAATTCGGCAAAATGGTTGCCGATTTCGGTGAGCCAACAGACAGGGTTGGGTCGCGGGAGGATGTCAGAGCTGTTAGTGGTATCGGCACCATCCATAATTGGCTGGAGATGGATGAACGGAGCTAGAAATAAGGAATAGTTAAATGAGGTTTGGGGTTTCAGATTTCACAGGAGAGGGCGTTTATTTTTCACTACAAACTAAAAATAGGATAATTCAGGTTTGAGTCCCTGAACTTCCCACAAGTTCCAAAACAGAACTGCAACCTTTTAAAAACTTAAAATTTAGCCCTCATCCTTCCCTTGATACCACTTTAATTCGACACTTTAAAATTAATAAATTATAGCCCCTAAATTTAGGGTGTGTACAATCATATTGAGAATAGTAATATCTTTTCATTTCGGTTGGAGTAATAAATGACTGCTTTAATGCATGAGAGGTCATTTATTCTCGATTGAAAATAATTCGATATTACCGTTTTCTCTCTAATCAATATTGATATTTAAGACGAAATAGTAATATCTTTTCATTTCGGTTGGAATAATAAATGATTGCTTTAAGGCATGAGAGGTCATTTATTCTTGATTGGAAATAATTTGATATTATCGTTTTCTCTCGAATCAATATTGATTTTTAAAACGAAATAGTGATATCTCTTCATTTCGATTGGAGTAATAAATGACTGCTTTAAGGTATGAGATGTCATTTATTCTCAATTGGAAATCATTAGATTATCGTTTTCACTCGAATCGATATTGAATTTTAAGAGGAAATAGCTATATCTCTTCATTTTGATTGGAGTAATAAATGACTGCTTTAAGGCATAAGAGGTCATTTATCCTCGATAGGAAATAATTAGATATTATCGTTTTCTCTCTTAGAATTATTTTGTGTTATTATTTTGAATTAATAATGAACTTTATAATGGAATTTTTAATATTTCTTTATTTCGATTAGAGTAAGAATCGATTGCTTTAAGGTATGAGATGTCGATTCTTCTCGCTAGGAAATAATTAAATATTATTGTGATTCATCCTAAAATTCAAAGAATATTACTTGTAGAGGATCTTAAATTAAATTAGACTTGCAAAGACAACTAATAATCAACTACGTATCGATTTAGGGTGTTGTGGTGGTGGTGGTAATCCTTCCCCACATGTAATTGACTCCCGAACTCAAATTTTGGTAATGCACACTGCAAATTTGTTGTTTTAATTAAAATAATTGTTTTTTTTAAATGAAAAATACTTTTTGGGTGCCCAATCACATTCTAATCAAAGGTTGGTGGCAACTCCTCGAACCACATTTTATCGTTAACTGGTCATCAGATTATTCGAAACGAGACCCCTTTCTTTTTCCAAAAACCGTTTCGACATAAAGAAAATGAATAATTATTAAAATTCATATGATATTTGATATCACATTTGTTATAACATTCAATTATGTTATTACTACTATTATTGTTATTATTATTTGAATGAATATCACATGATGAAAAACGATATAAGTGACGATATCACACAATTTATTTTCGAGAATAATGGATTTTGTGATAAAGCGTGATGGTAAAATAAATGTTATGTGGTAAACTTTAAAATAACCTTTTCATTTTATATTATTTATAAATTATTATTATGGACTCTTTTATGGTATAAATAATTTGTTTTGAGAAATTCATAAAGGGAACAAGACGGTTGAGATTTTGGAGAAGTACAAAGCAAATGACTTTGGATGAAAAATTCTTCAAATCAAATAGTTGTAAAATTATTATTTAATTCTCACATCTACGGAGGATAGAGAAATGTGGTCTCAAAATATACGGATTTTAATTACTATCAGTAAATTATTTTAAAGAAAATTTATTATTGTTAGTATATTATTTTTTAAACTAACCATGTAGAATCTTCGTATGAGTTTAGAATTAATAAATTTAATAGAGGTGTTATTTCAAATGAAGTGATTGTTGCGATAGATATTGAGGTCATATTGATTAAAGATGTTGATACAAATATTGAAGTCATTGGCATGGTGAGAATGAACGAGTCTACTTAAGAATTATAATTCTATCTGCGAGGTCAGATTATTTAGACTTGCTGACAATTTATTATGCTTTATAAATACATGAATTAGATTAAATGAGACTTTTAAGTTAACTTTTAAAACTTAGTGCAAATATTATATACTAACATAAACCATTAATAAAAAGACTAAGACAATTAATGATAACTAAGGCTAGGGCAGTAATGAATCTCAAAATGTATATACTTAATATGATATTAAGAGACCATAATAATAAGAGAGAGAAATTCATAAATGTTCAATTAGAGAGTAGTGTGATATTGTGAAAGTATATGTCTAAAGATTAATTCTATGAAAGACCTGATATTTAAACTTGCATAGTGTATAATTCCAAAAAATCTGCATGATGTATTATTTATTACGATAAACACTGTAACTCTCAAATTAGGGGCTAAATTTTAAAATTATAAAGTGGTGGATTTAATTGGTATTTTGGGAAGAAAATTGAGGATTAAATTGTAAATTCGCAAAGTTAGAATATCCTTTTATAAGGTGCATGAAATTCAGTGGCTAAACTATTAATTTAACCATTTTTATTTTAGAGAGAATTATAAACCCTCTCCCCCAGTTGTTTTTGCGTATTTTCCCCAATTTTCCCTCTCCGTTGACCCTCCTTTCCTCTATGATCTACTCACCGTCCGACGTCCGTTTGACGAACCAAAACCACCATCGTGTTCGTTTTCGACCGATGAACAAATCCCCTCAAACCTCTCGTCGTGAATCGACGTCGTTCGTCGTTAATTTTAGTCGAAAGTATCGTCGGTTTTAACTCAATTTCCGTTGGTTTTCCTTCAATTCACGTCGATCCGGCCATCTGTTTTTGACACCTCTCGCACCATCGTGTTCCTTGCATCGTTTTGAGTTCACCGGTGTTCTCCGTTTCTTCGTCGTCGCCGGTGCGTGGAGGGGTGAGAAAGTCAAAGTTTTTGATGTTCGGAATCGAGCTCTCCGCCGTTCAAAATTGTGAACTGAGCTTGGTAAGTGTCTCAAAATGCCTTAAAATAAATTTTAGGAATTTTTTCGGGACTTTTTAGACACTCCACGACGTCGCACGCGCAGCCCCTGCGCGTGGGGAAGTCTTGGCCACAGATAAAAAAACTCGGGTACTAGTTTTGTAAATATTTTTAGAATGGTGCCTAATATGTAATTAATTTCTGTTAGGGTGATATTTGTGTAAAATCGTTAACCATTGACAGTTGACCGCTGTTGACCGTTGGCCGTTGCCAATGACTAAAAAAGTCAAAATTTTTTAAAAGTCATATTTTATGTTTTTTTATGTCCTGAATATGTTTTTGGGGTCTGTTTTGCCAAATTCGAACCTGGTTCGTTGTTTTTGACTAATTTATTACCCGATTCGATTCGTTTTTCACAATTAAGTTTCGTTTCTGATGTAATTTCTGTTGATATGTATTTGAGGAATTATTGGAAGTTGATTTTAAGATTGGGGGCGTTCGAAATGGAATTTTTATGGTCGATCAGTATGGCACGAAAATCAACGTAATACTTTACTACCTCTTTATGCTTATTGGAATATGTTGATATTGGTAAAAGCATGAATAAGATAATATTAGTCTCATATGTGTAGTTAATTAATTTCTACACTCAATCCGAATACGATAAAAATTCGGTAACTGATTATGGTGCATATGACTTTTATAAGAAATTGAGGAATTGTTAGAATTAAAATTACAAGTTCTGTATGTAGTGATAAAGGAATCAGCTTGAATCTGTAACATATAATTTATTTCATCAAAGGTGTTTGGATGGGAAATTTTGAGAATACTCCAGTAGGGGTAAAATTACAAAAATACCCTTATGTTGTAAGATGACAAGAATTGTCCCTGGAAGTTGGTTAATAACTCTGAAAAGACATATTGGTCCGGTAAAAATACAGATGTGCATAAGAAATGATAGTTTTGCTTAGAAGATTTGGATAACTGGTTTTTAACCCCGTGAGGGTTTGCGCAAGATGCTAAAAGTCTGTTAAGGGAATCATTTCAAGATCAGAGAATGTTCGGGAAAGCAATTAACCATAGGATCTCTAAATTATAATTATTTTCGTTAAAAGTTAATACTGAAGTTATCTGGTTAAGAAATTACGAAAATGTCATTGAGAGGAAAAATAGTCAGAATTGACCCTGAATGAGAAAGTACTTCGAGGATTCGTACTTAACTCGATAAATTACATATTTAATTGTTAAGATCATGTCTTTGTACAGAAAATTCCTAAAACCTGTTGGTAACTTCTGATAAGACAATTGACCTGAAAATCTCCGAGTTAAGAATAAATTATCGAGGGTGCTCTTCTGTCAGAATTGTTTGAAAGGTATGGAAAAGATGATACGTTTGAATTAAATAATATGATCATATGGAAGGAAATGATTGAAATATGCCAGATCTGTAAAATAACCAAAATACCCCTATAATGGAAATGACCCAAGAATATCACCAAGCTCAGGAATGATGGGATATCCTTGAGCTCTGTAATGAATGGAATAAAACTGAATATCAAAATGACCAAAATACCCTTATGGCCTATACTAAGTAAATGTATTGGATTAATTAAGGAATCCAAATAAACATCGATGTTGGACTACCTTTAAAAGTATGAAAGACAACATTATTGAGCTGATCAACCCTAATGATATGTTAGTACTTGAACTATATATATATATATCACTTGAATCCGTGTTAATCTTCTCAAGTTGGTTCGATGATAATTTTTTGAAGTACTCAGCTCAGCTCAACTCTAGATCACATTCGGTACTAAGAATTGATATTTGTTAGACAAATCAACCATGAAGACAAAATTGAACTGAACGGAAGTACAATATGTATCTGAAATTCAGAAACGTTTGAATTACTCTAGAAAACCTTAAAGTAACTTGAACAAACTTGACTGCTAAATGATCTAAGTAACCTCAATGACTGCGGATTAAGTAAGTGATTTGGATAAGTGTGGAAACTCTGATGAGTTTATAAGATGTACTGTCCTTATCAGTCATGAACTAAAAATCAAGCACGCCAGTATTTCATGATATCATGGAAGTGTGGAAATGAAATAAAGACCATTGGAAGATCTATTCAACGATGATTCTGAAGATGATCTATGGACAAGAATTTGTGGTATTAAAGAGTAAATACCCTGGAAAGACAATGAATTGACTAGTAGACAAGCAATTGTTCTGGGAGCTATTCATCTCAAGTTGTTCGATTATCTGATCAATCGACATGGTTGTAAAGGATTCTGAATACCCTTCTGATTACGTTCAACTTACGAAAACTATCCGAATAAGATATGATCCTGATAATTCATATTCTGAAAAACTGATGATTATGTCAGTTAATAAACTCTTCCAATAGTGATTTTAAATTCTGATATTCTATATGTAAACTGAAGATCCGTTTTTCTTTGCCGATAAGATTATTCATTATTTCTGAATAACATCTGGAAACTCTAGTATGTTCTCTAATTACATGAATGTTTTATCTGATTTTCGATTTGAATTACGATATGATTTCTGATATGGATTCTGTTCTGATATATGATAAATGATATATGATATGAATTTTGTTTTGATTTCTGATATCTCTGTTTACTGACCAAAAAAATGTTTTATTTGGGGGTATTGTTGGAGGAAGAATATATGCAGGCTCCTCGACTTTATGCTCAGGGCCTAACTGTTGTGCCGGGGTTGTATGGTTCTGGGGAACCTACACATTATGGACGTGTGCGGTTGAGGGAATTACTATGATTTTTGAATTTTAAAAATATGTTTTAAAAGGATCTGTATCTTTTCACTGATTTTGCGGGAACACACTAGATAACCTATTCTGATCTCCTGAACCTAGACATCCGAAATATTTCCATATGAACTGAATACTATCTGTTACTACCTGAGATATCAATGGGATCTCAGCTCAGCCTACAAACCTGTAAATATCTGAACCAATAACTAAATATATGTTTATCTATATCTGCACGTTCTTCAGCATCATCTGGTAGTTCTGTATTACTGAGCTTTTCAAAGCTCACTCTGTTACTCACCTTTTTAGGTTAAAAGAATCATACCAATGTATCTATCAACATCAGTATAAGAAGTTCTTCCAGCGTTGCTTGCAGAGTATGGTACATGTGATTAGGGGGCATGTAATTGTATTTTTTTTAATAGGAATCTGAAAATCTATTTTATTTATGAATATTGATAAATGATTTTATGAGTTTACATGTTTTGATAAAAAGTTTTAAATATTCTGAGATTTCACAGTGGGTCGCTCCGGTGGCCTTAATGTGACACTCTAGATCAAATCGGGTTACCCGTATCGGTCTAAGAGGGTTACATTTAGTGGTATTAGAGCTTAGGTTTGAATCAAAATTTTTAAGAAAGACTGGCCGGTCGAATTTCAAAAGATGTCTGATCAGTACATGCCTCTAGACTACAATCGTACCTCTCTGAGTTGGAACTCTAAGGTTGAATCCTTATCTGTAATGAGGAAACTTAAGTTTTCATCCGTTAGGACTCTATCGTTTTATAAAGGAATACCAGTAATGTCTATTTGAATTCTGTAAAGTACCTCACGAACCATGTGAGAGTTACTCATCTAAGAAATTCTGACCCGACTCTAGAAATAAAATTGGGATATGCTACTGTTTTATGAGCTTATTCCCGTAACCAAGGCTGAATTGATTCCAAAAGGATAAATTTGTTATGATTATTTTATTGGAATGAGGGAGAGTTCTGATAAGAATGTATGCTCAACTAGTTAAGGATTAGTGGAGGATCAATATTTCTATAAAATCTAGTTGAAGATATGGAAATATTGATGGGGTTTTCATTTCTGCAATTCTGTGACATGAATGAATTTCGAGGACGAAATTTTTGTAAGAATGAGATAATTATAACACCCCAAATTAGGGAGGATTAAATTATAAAGTCACAAAGTTAGAATATCCTTTTATAAGGTGCATGAAATTCAGTGGCTAAACTATTAATTTAACCATTTTTATTTTGGAGAGAATTATAAACTCTCTCCCCCGATTGTTTCTGCGTATTTTTCCCAGTTTTCCCTCCTCGTTGACCCTCATTTCCTCTCCGATCTACTCACCGTCCGACGTCCATTTGACAAACCGAAACCACCATCGTGTTCATTGTCGACCTATGAACAAATCCCCTCAAACCTCTCGTCGTGAATCGACGCCGTTCGTCATTAATTTCAGTCGGAAGTATCATCGGTTTTAACTCAATTTCCATTGGTTTTCCATTGATTCACGTCGATCCGGCCATCCGTTTTTACACCTCCCGCACCATCGTATTCCTTGCATCGTTTCGAGTCCACCGGTGTTCTCCATTTCTCCGTCATCGTCGGCGCGTAGAGGGGTGAGAAAGTCAAAGTATTCGATGTTCGGAATCGAGCTCTCCGCCGTTCAAAATTGTGAACCGAGCTTGGTAAGTGTCTCAAGATGCCTTAAAATAATTTTTAAGAATTTTTCCACGAAATTTTGGACACTCCACGGCGTCGCAGGCGCCGCCCCTACGCGTGAGGAAGTCTTGGCCGTAGATTAAAAAACTCGGGTACTAGTTTTGTAAATATTTTTAGAATGGTGCCTAATATGTAATTAATTTCTGTTAGGGTGATATTTGTGTAAAATCGTTGACCGTTGACCGTCGTTGACCTTTGACCGTTGACTTTGAACGTTGACTTTGACCGAAAAAGTTAAAAAATTCGAAAAAGTCATATTTTATGTTTTTTGATGTCCTGAATTCGTTTTTGGGGTCTGTTTTGCCAAATTTGAACCCGGTAAACTGTTTTTGACTCATTTATTACCCGATTCGATCCATTTTTTGCAATTAAGCTCTGTTTCTGATGTAATTTCTGTTGGTATGTATTTAAGGAATTATTGGAAGTTGATTTTAAGATTGGGGGCGTTCGAAATGGAATTTTTATGGTCGATCAGTATGGCACGAAAATCGACGTAATACTTTACTACCTCTTTATGTTTATTGGAATATGTTGATATTGGTAAATGCATGAATATGATAATATTAGTCTCATATGTGTAGTTAATTAATTTCTACACTCAATCTGAATACGATAAAAATTCGGTAACTGATTATGGTACATATAACTTTTATAAGAAATTGAGGAATTGTTAGAATTAAAATTACAAGTTCTGTGTTTAGTGATAAAAGAATCAGCTTGAATATATAACATATAATTTATTTCATCAAAGGTATTTGGATAGGAAATTATGAGAATACTCCAGTAGGGTAAAATTACGAAAATACCCTTATGTTGTAAGATGACAAGAATTGTCCCTAGAAGTTGGTTAATAACTCTGAAAAGACATATTGATCCGGTTAAATTACAGATGTGCATAAGAAATGATAGTTTTGCTTAGAAGATTTGGATAACTGGTTTTTAACCCCGTGAGGGTTTGCGCAAGATGCGAAGTCTGTTAAGGGAATTATTTCAAGATCAGAGAATGTTCGAGAAAGCAATTAACCATAGGATCTCTAAATTATAATTATTTTTATTAAGAGTTAATACCGAAGTTATTTGGTTAAGAAATTACGAAAATGTCCTTGAGAGGTAAAAATAGCCAGAGTTGACCCTGAATGAGAAAGTACTTTGAGGATTCATACTTAACTCGATAAATTACGGATTTAATTGTTAAGATCCTGTCTTTGTACAGAAAATTCTTGATTACCTGTTGGTAACTTCTGATAAGACAATTGACCTGAAAATCTACGAGTTGAGAATAAATTATTGAGGGTGCTCTTATGTCAGAATTGTTCGAAAGGTTTGGAAAAGATGATACGTTTGAATTAAATAATAAGATCATATGGAAGGAAATGATTGAAATATACCAGACCTGTAAAATAACCAAAATACCCTTATAATGGAAATGACCTAAGAATATCACCAAGATCAGGAATGACGTGATATCCTTGAGCTCTGTAATGAATGGAATAAAACTGAATACCAAAATGACCAAAATACCCTTATGGCCTATACTAAGTAAATGACTTGGATTAATTAAGGAATCCAAATAAGCATCGGTATTGGGCTACCTTTAAAAGTATTGAACACAACTTAATTGAGCCGATCAACCCTAATGATATGTTAGTACCTGAACTATATATATATATATATATATATATATATATATATATATATATATATATATATATATATATATATATGCATGTTCGTCTTCTCAAGTTGGTTCGATGATAATTTTTGGAAGTACTCAGCTCAGCTCAACTCTAGATCACATTCGGTACTAAGAATTGGATATTTGTTAGACAAATCAACCACGAAGACCAAATTGAACTGAATGCAAGTACAATATGTATCCAAAATTCAAAAATGTCTAAATTACTCTGGAAAACCCTGAAGTAGCTAGAACGGACTTGACTGCTAAATGAGCTAAGTAACCTCAATGATTGAGGATTAAGTAAGTGATTTGGATAAGTCTGGAAACTCTGATGAGTTTATAAGATGTGCTGTCCTTATGAGTCCTGAACTACAAATCAAACACGTCAGTATTTCATGATATCGTGGAAGGGTGGAAATGAAATAAAGACCATTGGAAGATCTATTTAGCGATGATTCTGAAGATGATCTATGGACAATAATTTGTGGTATTAAAGAGTAAATACCCTAGAAAGACAATGAATTGACCAGTCGACAAGCAATTGTTCTAGGAGCTATTCATCTCGAGTTGTTCAATTATCCGATCAATCGACATGGTTGTACAGGATTCTGAATACCCTTCTGATTACGTTCAACTTACGAAAACTTTCCGAATAAGATATGATCCTGATAATTCATATTCTGAATAACTGATGATTCTGACAGTTAATAAACTCTTCTAATAGAGATTTTAAATTCTGACATTCTATCGGTAAACTGAAGATATGTGTTTCTTTGCCGATAAGATTATTCAGTATCTCTGAATAACATTTGGAAACTCTAGTGTGTTCCCTAATTATATGAATGTTTTATCTGATTTCTGATTTGAGTTATGATCTGATTTCTTATCTGGATTCTGTTCTGATATATAATATATGATATATGATATGAATTATATTTTGATTTCTGATATCTCCGTTTATTGACAAATTTTTTTTATTTGGGGGTATTGTTGGAGGAAGAATATATACAGGCTCCTCGGCTTTGTGCTCAGGGCCTAACTGTTGTGTCGGGGTTGTATGGCTCTGGGGAACCTACACATTATGGACGTGTGCGGTTGAGGGAATTACAATGATTTCTGAATTTTAAAAATATGTTTTAAAAGGATCTGTATCTTTTCACTAGTTTTGCGGGAACACATTAGATAACCTATTCTGATCTCCTGAACCTAGAGATCTGAAATATTTCCATATGAATTGAATACTATCTGTTATTACCTGAGATATCAATGGCATCTCAACTCAGCCTAAAAACCTGTAAATATCTGAACCAATAAGGAAATATATGTTTATCTATAACTGCACGTTCTTCAGTATCATCTGGTAGTTCTGTATTACTGTGCTTTCCAAAGCTCACTCTTTTACTCACATTTTCAGGTTAAAAGAATCATACCAGTGCATCTATCAACATCAGTAAAGAAGTTCTTTCGGTGTTGCTTGCAGAGTATGGTACATATGATTAGGGGGCATGTAATTGTATTTTGTTTTAAATACGAGTCTGAAAATCTATTTTATTTCTAAATACTGATAAATGATTTTATGAGTTTACATGTTTTGATAAATTTTCACAGTGGGTCACTCCGGTGGCCCTAATGTGACACTCCAGATCGGATCGGATTACCTGCATCGGTCTGAGGGGGTTACAAACACTATTCTAATTTATAAATACTATAATGAGCTAAGATATTTTTGTAACTTAGTGCATAAGTTATAGAGTAAAATTTGGTAGAACTAAAATTCCAATTTTTGTCATAGAAGGCAGAAACCTTTTGTGGTCTCTTCAAATCAATAATTTTGACTAATCTAAAAGGGCATGGGATATACAATATTGCTACTAGAGATTTCTCAATAAATATTTATCAATAAATGTTTATAAAAATATTTATCAATGTATTTTTATTAAAACAAACAATAAATATTTACATCAATAATAAAAATAATAGAAAAAAAAAACATCATAATACACAAATAAAATTATGATTTAACATATTTATAATGTTTTTTAAAACAAAATAATTTAAAATTTATATTATACAATATATTCAATGTTTTTATTAAGTTAAGGTGATTACAAAGTAGTGCATGTTCTAACTACTCTCAACCATTTGACAATGAACGTACAATCACCCTTGCAGTCACTGATGCTCAAACCCGTGACCCTCTAGGAACAACAACGATTCTTTTAACTACTAAGATAAACTGATTTGTGGAATTCAAATTAATGTTCTTAATAATTATTTTTTTATTATCACTAATATAATTAGAATTGAATCCAAACATACATCTCATTATATTATCTCACTCTTATAATAACTAATTATGTTCACCGTTTGCTTTTAGTCGTCTAACTCACCCTCCCGGAGAAAAAGAGCTTTGTTAGTCTTTCCTCACTAAACCAATTAATGCATTATCGTGTATAACATATTCAAATAAATCCATTATTACGTATCTACGGGTGCTTATTGAGAGAGTTGATCGCATGTTCAATAGTGCTTGATTCGTGCTCGTTAAAAATTTTTATTGCTCTACTCGATTCATTGCTCTTTAAACTCATTAAAATTTTGCTCGACTCTTGCTTGTTAAACTCGTTGTTCATTAAGCTCGTTGCTCATTAAGCTCACCATAATTTTTACCTTTTTTAATTATAGGTAAAATCTATTAATAGTATATAGAGCTTAATATAAACATAAATTAACAAATTTAATAAAAAAAAGCAAAAGAGTGTATGAAGCAGTTTTAAAATGTAAATTCCAAAAAAATAATCCACATATACACCAAAGTAACAATTCACAAATACACCAAACTAATATATTAAAACCAATGTAACAATTCATAAATACATCAAACTAACATATTAAAAATATTCTTGAAAAATACAACAAGACATATTCAATCCTACTA
The DNA here is from genome assembly GCF_006381635.1 of Hibiscus syriacus. Taxonomy (NCBI): domain Eukaryota; kingdom Viridiplantae; phylum Streptophyta; class Magnoliopsida; order Malvales; family Malvaceae; genus Hibiscus; species Hibiscus syriacus. The sequence continues at coordinate 2,541,881 of NW_024063349.1, forward strand.
ATAAAGAAATCAACATTTCTTCAATCTATTCATTGTTACTTGTTGTAACACCCTCAAACAGATGTGAGTGACCCGATCTGATCCGAGGTGTCACATTAGGGCCACCGGAGCGACCCATGGTAAAATTCCAGGAAAAAATAAAATTTCTGTTAAAACGCTTAAAATCATAAAACAATTTATAATTAAAATACAAGTTCAGAAAACATTCATATATTACAACAGAATTAAAATCATACAAGTTTCAGACTCAGTATAAAAATCAAATGTGACCTACATGCCCCCTAATCACACTTGTACTATACTCTTCAACCCAAGCCAAAGGAACTCCTATTACAGATGTCGATAGCTGCACTGGATCAATTCTTTTAACCCGAAATGGTGAGTAAAAGAGAGTAAGCTTTGGGAAGCTCATTAATATAGAACTACCAAGTGATGCTGAAGGACATTCAGATAAATGAAAAAGCATAAATTTTCCTTATTGATTCAGACACCTATAGGTTTTCGTGAGTAGCTGAGGTTCCACTGATATTTCTTCAAGTAAAAGACAATAAGCTTACAGTTTAGAGGAAAAGTTCACATGACAAGGTTCAGGAGATCAGAATAGGATGTCTAGTGTGTTCCCACGTAACCAGAATAAATAAAATCATAGATTATAAATAGTGATATTTTATTTCAGTAAAACAAATTTTTAAAATCACCGTAATATCCTCCATCTGAATACTCCATATGCAGTCCCCCATAATTGCATCCATAAGGGCTTACCCTAAGCACAAAGCAAATGAGCCACCCTAAGGGAGTACCTTGGGTCCTATGGGCCTACCCAAGCGTTACCTTAGGTCTGTAAGGAATTACCAGCTTGATCATAGTTGAACCTCCGTACTCCAGACTCCTACCCATACAATATCCAGTAGAAATTAGATTTAGCACTACCCTATAATACAAAATCATGATCTCATAGAATATTGTAAAAATGACTAAGTAGTTAATTTAAATCAAATGAATTCCCTCCACCCATACACCGTATGCAGTTCCCCAGAAACTGCACCCATAAGGACTTACCCTAGGCCCAATAGACCTAGGGGCCAACCTAAGGGAATGCCTTGGGTCCATAAGGAATTACCAGCTTGATCGAAGTTGAACCTCCATACTCCAGCATCCTACTCAAAATAGTATCTCAATAAAACAATTCATACAGTAAGTAGTGAATTTAACAGTCCATAAATTGGCATATTCATATCTTCCAGTGAAAACAAGTAACCATATAACATATATAAGATAGCCATGGTACATAAACAATCGACTTGTATATCAGTAAATTAGTAAATTAGTAAATCAGTAATTTCGTTAAATCACATTTCAAAAGAGATAAAACAATCATATAGCACATAACGAACATACCAAAAGATTCAATTTTTTTCGGAGGTATTTGATCGTTAACAAGAAGAGGAAACATATAATTTCTATAGATTAATCGAATTTCAAGTATGTTGTCCCTATATAAAAAGGGTTCAATTACTAACAGATCTAATCATACATTTAGGAATTTATACTTCAGTACCATTTAGGATTCAAGTGCATCAGGAAGGTATTCAGGAACCTTACATCAGAATAATTTAAAATTCATATATAACTAGAGTAAGTCTATTATTCATGCAATCAGGGGCATTTTGGACATTTTATTCTTAGAGAATTCTTAGTAATTTAGCCTAATAATGGTTGGATGATAATTTGCAATATTTATGATTATATCAAATCATCATACTTGAGTCAAGTTGCACTAATCAGATTCCAACACTTCAAAACTTGGCAATCATTTGGGTCAAGATACTTCCTAGATATTCCCTCCTCAGTACTGATTGCACTAGTTGAACGAATCTCCTTTATAATCAACATCGAATAGATCTTCAAAAGAAAACATGATGTTTAATTTATTTATGAATTGCAATAATATCCAGAATGGTCGAAGTACTTGGGTCGTGATTCACCTTAAAGGGCGATACAACACTTAAGTTTATCAGTGTTTCTAAAATTTACCAAGGACAACCACTTATTTTAAGCCTTTAGGTTAGTAGGCTGCTTCAACAATCGAGGTTACTTTAGTCGTCATAGAGTTCAAGGTATTCTATTTTTTTAGGGTTCAAGGTATTTTGGCAATTTGAACATTGGGGGTTATTTTAGTTGTTTCGTAGCTTGAGGAAATTTAGGTAATTCTGATCAATCCAAACATATTTACCTTTTCTGGTAATTTGGTCAGATATGTCATTACAGGGTTATTTTTCACTTTTAAGGGCAATCTTGGTCTTTTTTGCAGTGCAATGACATTTTTGTAATTTTACTATATATGGTTATTTTTTTCATTTTGATTTTAAAATAATACTTAACAATTTAACGATAATTTATCCTATTCAAGATTTATATTGAATTATCATGATTCTGGGTCAAATAAAGTTGAACAGATCTCAACACCGCGGTACTCACTAATCATTCAGATTGATATCCTTCAAAATATTCACTTCTCAATACTGATTATACTATTTGAACTAGTCACCATCATACACCATTAGAACGAATCTTGATAATACGAGCATGTATCCCAATGATATTATTTATTTCTGTATTGAATTGTATCCAGAGAGACCGACGAGCTTGGGTCGTATTCCAAGACTTTTAGAGGCAGTTTAATGTTTAGGTTTAAGGTATTTCAGGGTTTATCCAAGGTCATTCACTTATTCCAAGTCATTTCTATTATCATAGGTAAATCATGTCATATTTTTATCTGAAGGGCATTTTTGACATTTTACCAGGACCAATATAGGTTTAGAATATTTAATATTTATTTCCAATGTAACACCCGTAACCCGTATAATTATACCTATACAGATTACAGATGTTATCCCGAATTCTCGAAAACCATTACCTTTTCAAAATCGATTTAAAATTTATTTTTAAAGATAGTAAATGATATTATAAAATTATCATATCATAAAAATTACGTTTTGTTGTAACCAATTTAATTCAAAATATTTTTATTTATGAATAGTAAATAGTACCCGAACAGTGAACAGGTAAACAGTGGGGGAATCGATTCCCTGTAGCAGGGGAATCGGTACCCCTTTCATCACTATTAAAAATCCCAAAAATTTATTCAACAATTAATTTATACATTTCCAAATTACATGCCACTATCTAAAATCAAATTCCATCGTAGGATGTCTTACTGATATTTAAATATACCTCTCGATGTTTGCTGTCGTTCTGAACTCTTTATTTTTATTCTTTGCTTGTTACCTACGCGTGAAAATCATCACACGCTAAGTATAAACTTAGTGAGGCAATTAAAACATTTAACAGTGCAATACAATTCATGCATGATTTTCAATATCAAAAATCAAATTTCCATAAAATCATTTTACTAACATATACAATATTTTACCATGATCAAAATAATATAAAATCTCTTACCATTTATCCTATAAGCTCGTAAGCTTATTTTACCAAAATACTTACCGTTTAAAATTCCATAAGCTCGTAAGCTTATTTTTCCAATATACTTGCCATTATTCCGTAAGCTCATAAGCTTATTTGCATGGTTACTATTTATTAACCAATAAAACATGATCCATAGCCAATAGCCCAATATTAAACCTTGAGGACTCTGGGTATACGAGTAAAATACTTGCACCGTAGTGCTAAACCTGCACTAAGCTTACGCCATAGTGCTAATCCGGACAATACACATAAGGTCGTGCCCACCACCTACACTAAGCTTACGCTATAGTGCTAATCCGGACATAAACCTGCACTTAGTGTCCTTACACACTATAGTGCTAATATAAACCTGCAGCTGCTATACTCTATGGCATGCCAACTATACCATGTCCCTCAATGACTTACTTGGGCATATAGTCTATTTTATTCGATCCATCCATGGCAAGGTATATTATCAAATTTAACATTGGGCAGTTCATACCCGAAAACATTCATGGTAAAATATCACATTTTTTTTCATGATCAATGCATTTTAATTTCATACTCTGACATCTCAATGTCAATTTATAAAAAATGATATAAAATCATGCCGATATAAACAAGGTCGACTTATCGCAAGTCTTCCTTATGATGTATAAAACATCCATGTATAATTTCATGCATGTATTGCACTCACCTTGACACTTTATGTCTTTCAAAATATATAAGCCTCACTATTGTCCACCATAAGCCCTTTTATATTTGATTTGCTTCGATTACAAATCAATCACAATCTGTATAAATCATCAATTCATAATAATCCATATATTAGTATTTTACTAACATAAATACATTCCACCCTATCTCCATACTATATTTGAAATTCATCATCTAACAAAATATTCAACTCTTAATAATTCCTTATAACATTGGAACCAACTTTTCCAATTTACTCAAAATGGTCTTCACCATTTTACCACTTAAATTCTTAATACCAATAATTCCAACATTGAAATTATTTCCATTCAAATGCTTTTATAAAAGCATAAATACATTTAAGTACACCAACTATGAAATTGTTGTAACTTAAATCACCAATCATTTCAATCTTCCCAAAATAATCAATTTCACATCTAACACTCATTTCAATTCTCAAACAACAATTTCCAGCATAGTACATCAATTATACAACTCTTACACAACAACTCATTAATTTTCCAGAATTCAGACAACTCGCACTACCCTTAAAGAATCATTATTCTGTATTGATATAGACACTGGAATTCAATTACGTTTCTTCCTTTAAAAACTAGACTCGAATATGAATCTATCCATATAAAGAACTCCTTCTAATTCATTCTGTACAATTTATGGTGAATTTTCAAAGTTCACCAACAGAATCTGTTTTGTACAGAATTCTGCTGTCCGACTTTTCTGACCTTTCCTCAGTTAAAAATTCATATATATTTTTATACAACTTGAAATTGATCTCCGTTTGTTTTAAACAAAACTAGATCCATATATGAACACAATATATAAAAATAACCTCCAAATTATTTTTATATATTTTCTGGTGAATTTTCGAACCTACTGCCAGAATCAAAATCCAAAATGTTTACTTTAACTTCATCCTTAGGTTCTTCATCATTTCTTACAACCAATTCTTTAAAATCACTTAACTCTTCAAAACCCATAAAACACAAGAATCAAAATCCCCTTCATCAACTCAAGATAAATTTGAACATGAAACTCTAGTAATATTCATGTCAAAATGTAGAGAATTGAAAGTAGAATATTTTTCCTAACCACACTTTGTCTAATTCTCAAGAATTTGCTTCAAATTTAAAACTAAAGATGCTTACCTTCAAGATTGGAGCTGCCGGCCCTTTGATGAAGAAGAAGCTGAATTGCTCCACTATATTTGATATTCTAATGATATAATATCTAACACATGCTTAATATATATATTATAATAGAATATTGTATTCCATTCAATAGGAAATTTCACTTTTGCCCTTAATGAATTTCCATATTCCCCATATAACCTAGCAATCTGATCAATACCATATTTCAAAGTCAAAAATAATTTATTTTGTCTTTGACTTCCGAAATTCACCTTGAATTTTCAAATCTTGCGTTTTAGTCACTAAATTCCACTGTTTCGGTTAAATCTGAAAATTTGCACATTTCCAGACCAAATTTCTCTGATCTAAAATATTAAAATAATATTTCCAACCATTTTATAACATCCTTCAAATTTTTGTAAAATTCCAATTCGATCGGAATTTACCGATTCCTTACCGACTTTAACTCTTTCTTTACTAAATTCCAAATCCAACAATATGATTTCCATAAAACTCCAATCTCAAGAGTAAACCATATATTTATGGAATAAAATTCTTTTTAGGAAATTATCAATTACTTCCCTAAACTTTTTCCCAAACTTTCTACTTTGACCATCAAACTTTCAAAATTTTCATTTTGGTCATTGTCTAAATTTTTGGGGTATTACATCCAACCCAATCATATTTATTTATGCATTAACCAATACCGAACTTATACAATACAACATGCAATGAGTAGTAAAGTATTACCTCGATTTACGAGCTGCATCGATCGACCATTTAAACTTTATTCGATCTCCCTCAAACTTTAAGTCCACGACCCATAAAGTCTCAGATACAAAGCAAACGAATTTAGTTAAAAACATAACTTAATCAAAAAACCAAATTGAATCCAAAGATAAAACACTAAAAAAATGGCTTACCGAGTTCGAATTTGGCAAAACGGACTTCAGATTTGGACTCAGGACATTGAAAAACATAAAATATGACTTTTCAAAAAAATTAACTTTTTGGTCAAAGTCAACGCTTGTCAAAATCAAAGTCAACTTTGGTTAAAATCAACAGTCAAGTCAATGGTCAGTCAAAGTCAACGAGTTGACTCAACTGACTTAACTCATCGAGTTTGACTTAGTGAGTTGACTCTACTCGACAAGTTCGGTCTAACTGGACTGATTCCAGAAGACTCCTAGACTGGCAAAGAAGTCCTACGCTCACTGTCGCCACGTGGCGGCGCTTGCGGCGGTGACGGGGGTCGGGGGCGACAGTCGAGCACTCTAAGATTTCCAAAATATCAATACCAAGCCATATCAACGTTCACATACAAGCCAAATTCATCAGAACCAAAAAAGAAAGACCGAAACACTTACCCCGATGTTAGACGGACGAAACCGGTGACGTCGACGTGACCCACTGGTTGGGTCTTGATCAGAATTGCATATTGAGTTCGATGATGTAGGTGGTGTTGCGCTCGGGCCACAAAGGTGGCCGAAATCGACAATTTTCAGAGTTGAAAGTTTGGTTTTCGGCATGACTTTGAGTCGTTCTCCACTACAAACAGCGAAGTTTCTCAACAAGGTGGTAGTCGGGTTTCGTTTGTAGTTCATCGATGAACACGACGGCGGTGGCAGTGACAACCACGATGGCCGAACGACGGTGGAGGATTGGCAAGGGTCGATGGAAGTATGATTAGGGGTTAGGAATATGGGAATTAGGGATTTTGGGGTTTGGTAACCCGAACTTAAAATGATATATATATAATAAAAAAATCATAAACAGTGCCTGAGCCTAAACGGCTAAGATGTGGGAGACTACCTGGGAACAAGGGTTTGAATCCACGTAGCATCAACTTCATTATTTATTCTATTTTATTTTTTGCCGACAAAAAATTGGTAAATTCAGGACTAGGTCTCTAAATTTCCTATATATACTAAAACGGGTTGCAAATTCCAAAATTTTGCAATTTGATACCTAATTTCATTAAATAAATTTTTATTTCAAAATGGGGTTGTGACACTTGTAATCACCAAACAATAAAATTGGAAGAATAATTTCCTTTGCTTGATCAACATAGTTATCCGGCTAATAGAAAACATTTATAAAATCCTATAATAAGCAACTAAAACAAAATATTCTTACCTTGTTATTTAGGGTTTGATTGTTGGGTGCAGTAAAATAACAATTATTTAGGGTTTGATTGTCGATTCAAGCTTTGACTGAGTTTTGATCGAGTCAAGTTCAAGCTGCTCATGAGCTGTTTAACTCATTAATCACCCTATCTGTATCTATAAATACCTAACCCAACTTCATCCCTTCTACAAGTCCACTTTCTTTTGTGTTTTAGGTTTCAATGGCAGTTTCAAAGTTGCTATCTCTTGCTCTATTCATCACTTTCCTCGGTGTCGTCAACAATGGCCGAGTGGAAGCATCTCACAATATTTATCCACAATTACTGTCTATAACTGAACTTAATGTTTTGCAACTTCACAGAACTGGCTTCCACTTTCAGCCTCCTAAGAATTGGATCAACGGTACGTTTCCTCCTCTCATCTGCAATCTTTTTTCCCTTTTTGGTATGCCTATTAATCTATTATATATATATATGTATATATAGTTATTGCCTCTTCTTCATGCATTGAATTGCTGAAAATAGTTGAAGGGATTAATTTTTCCCTAAACGTGTTGGTTTCTCCTAGATTAATATGCTGTGTCCCACTCCATTTCCTTTTAGTTTTTGTTGGATTTTCAGCACGGTGTTTGAGTGTCATGCATGCATGGTTTTGCTTTCTCGCAAGGTTAATTTTGCAGGTTGATTATTTGCAGTCTTTCTATGGTATTCAGATTCCTTTTTAAAAAAAAAACTATATATATATATATAATTTTTATATTTTAATATTGTATTGTTTGGTTGATTTTTTGTATATGTTATATACAATACAAAAAGTATGGATATTGATCCAACAAATCACATAAAATACTATAGTGGAAAGAGTATAGTAGAGAGGCGGATGTAGTCAAGTAGATCAAGGCAGTGGATTGCAAAGTGATATTATAAAGGGTTTTAATAGTAATTCAAGGATGGATCTAAACGGAGCGGGTGGGATAGTCTCATCCTAAAAGTTTTAAATTCTTGTATATTTTAGATTTTTTCTATTTTTTATTAAAAATATATTTTTGCTTCCTAAAATTTTATAAACTTTTTTTATTTAAAATTTTATAAGTTTGACCCCTAACATTAAATCCTAATTCCGTCCCTAAATGGTACGAAGATGGTGTAAACTGAACCAGAATGCCTACTTCCTTTGGAGTTTTAGTGGGGTGGCATCACGCGTGAGAAGTAAAGTTTAATCCATTTATATACGTGTACAGTTTTCCACTCCATTTTAAAGTTTCTGTTGTTGCATGCTGTGCTGCTTTTTTCTTGAACCAAGAATTAAAAGACGAGTTTTTAGTGTTAACCCTTGCCTTTTTACTCCCATTAATCACAAGGATAATGACAGATTATGTATCCAATTTTTCTTACTATTTGTAGACTAAAGTATAGTACAGTCTTTTGAAGTGACGAGTTTAAAAATATTTTGTAAGGTATGTATTTTATATGTTAATAACATAAAATTTATGTCTCTAAAACCTTGAACCCTTGAATGTGTAGCTTTAAACACTTCTAGATGGTTGCAACTAAATAAGCCTGAAAATAATCCAAGCAAAAGTGTTTATATTCTTGTGGAAGCAAAAAGAAATTGGAAAGAAAATGATTTATAAAGAACAAGACAAATGAAATTAAAAGAATGCTGTGTGTATTCTTCAAAGTAGAAGTAATTAAATGAGGTGAGAGTAGGCTTGAAGCCCCCTATAATAAATGGCTAAGATTAAGATATATCGACGAATTAGATCGAATCATATCTACCAGATCTCTTAATTTAAGAAAATCATATCAAGCTAATCAAAACATACATTAGATAGAATATTACAACGAATATGGAAAGAATCAAAATGATCATGTACTAACCAAGTGATTTATTTGTCATAATAGTGTAAGGATCTTCATCTCCATAAAATGGGTGAATGTGAATATAAATAAAATTTTATGATGAATATAATTAATTAATAAATAAATAATTATGAAAAATTTAAATTTCAAAATAAATACATATCCAATTTAACGATAGATTACAATATTAGGTGTACTGAGTTTGATTAGGTATTAACTAATGTTTGTGTGGCATTGATTTGCAATGATGATATCTTGACATTTGTTCTGTCGCTCGTAAGTGAAATCCCATACAGTGAAAATGACATTTGATTTAGACATGCATAATCAATGTAACGCCCTTCAGCCTTCAAATGTTTTCTTAATTTCTGCTTTTGAAATTCTCTAATTAAAATAACTATTTCTTTTATGATAGTTTATTTCTGTCATTTGAGGTGAATCTCTGTGTACTTTCTTGGTATATGTAAACTGAAAAACAAACAATTATTTAATCGCATAAATATATATTTTTTCTTTCTATTTTCTTGACCTTTTAGCTGAGAATCATATCAGAGTTGAAATTCTCAACAAGAGAATATGATTGCATGAACTTTCTCGGTTTCCAAACAGAAAATGTGACAAATATTGCCTAAATTGCATCTCACCTTTGCAATTTCCCGAGCTAACTAGCTTTTTGTGGTTGATGGAAATCACTTTTACTAGTGGAACACCTAAGAATATTCCATTTTGCATAAATTCAATTTCATCGGTGCTGTATATATCATTGTATTTCCTGAGCTGAGCTTTTGGTAATTTTGATTGATTGATTTAAATATTATATTAATTTAGTTAATTCATTTAATTGAAATATAAAATTATTGTATTTAGTTAAGAAAATATAATATTATAAACACATTTTTAATTAAAGCTCAGCACCTTTACTATTTTTCAATAAAAATTTACATAGAATTATAATATATTATTACTTTAATTATAATTTATATATTAAAAAATAAATATGATATTAAAGTAAATTTACAAACTATAATTATAATAAATCATGAAAAGCAAGTGCATCACCTACCATAATTATAGTTATAATCATAATTAGTAGAATAATAAATAAATCATTAGAGTAAATATAACAGTTATAATTTTAAAGTATGACGTTTATTATTTCACTTTTAAGAAAAAATATATTTTATTTTTATTTAGATTTAAGTTTTATTTAAGGAAAAATTATCTAAATAAATATAAATAATAAGTTACTCCATAATTTTAAATTATGTGTGTAATATATGATAAACTAAAGAAATATGTTGTAATAAAATTATACTCTATGTTATATGATATTTACATGGTTTGAAATGTGAGGTTACTGCCGCAAGAGAATATTTAACTATCAAACATAACCATTTTATGTTAAAATTTAGGGTAAAATATGCGTTTAGTACCTAAACTATCAATTTTGATATGTTTTAGTACTTAAACTTTCATTTATCTAATGTTTAGTTTTTGTTTCATTTTAGTACCTCACCGTTAAAACTTAACGACTCTGCATTTTTATGGATAAATTATACCATTCATCACTCAACTATCTTCTCACTCCTATTTTGGTACTAAAGTTTAAAAAATTTAAATTTAACTACTCAACTTTCAAATTACTCCTATTTTAATCACTCTAATTTATTTTATTAATTATTTTTGTAACATAACATTTTTTATTATGATTTTATTAATATATAATTAAAAATAAAAAATAAATTTGAAAGTTAGAATGATTAAATTAGGAGTAATTTGAAAGTTAAGTAATTAAATTAAAAAAATTAAACTTTAGTGACCAAAATAAGAGTGAGAAGATAGTTGAGAGATGAATAATGCAAATTACCCATAAAAAAAAGGTGTGCAAATCACCCGTTAAGTTTTTAACAGTGAGGTACTAAAACGAAACAAAAACAAAACGTTAGGTATTGTTTTGAAAAAAATGAAAGTTTAGGTACTTAAACTGACCAAATTGATAGTTTAGGTACTAAACACCTAATTTACCCCAAAATTTAAAATTAGGCCCCTTAGAATTTTTTTCCACTTAATTTGATGTTCTTATTCCTTGGTAATTTACCTTTATTGCATGGAATATTTGGGCAATAAGTTTAGTATAATGAAAGTACAACTAATAATTGTAGTAGATGTACTTTCTTTTTGGTACAAGAAATAGATGTACATAAGAGGTAAAATGCCCTTTTTAAAAGCATTAAATTTTTTATAGTCTGATACTTTCATTTATTTAGTAGTATGACAATACCAAAATATAAATATTCCGTTGTAATCTTGTAAATGATAGTTTAATGACTAATTAACCTCTTGTTTTGTTTCGTATTTGTTTGCCCCTTGGGTTCCTCAATCGTCAAACAGATCCAAACGGTGAGTTTCACTAACATGATCCTATAAGGGTAAATTACAAATTTGATAAATGAATGTTACTCTCTCTCCTATTTACTCATTATACTTTAAATATTTTCAATTTTCTTACTGAATTTAATTGGGTTTTACTGGTCACTAACGGCGTTATAAATGAGTTGTTCTATAGATGCAAAACGACGTCGTTTTAGATATTTTTTTTAAAATAGTGTCGTTTTAAGGCATTTAACTATTTAACAACGGAGTGACAAAAAAACCTAATGTATTAAGTTCAATGATAAAATTGAAAACTTTTAAAGTTCAGTGAGTGAAATAACAGAGAGAGTAAAGTTCAGTGATAAATTTTGTAATTTACCCGTCCTATGGACGTCATACCTTAATTATTCTTTCATTTCTGTCTCATGCAATCCTCCTCAATTTGTGTAGCTCCAATGTACTACAATGGAATATACCATTTATTCTACCAATACAACCCCAAAGGTGCAGTTTGGGGCAACATTATTTGGGGCCATTCAGTTTCAAAAGACATGGTCAACTGGGAAGCACTCGAACCTCCAATTTACCCTTCACAACGCTTCGACAAAAATGGTGCCTGGTCTGGTTCAGCCACCATTCTCCCCAACAATAAACCCATCATTTTATACATCGGGGTCGATCCAAATAACAGGCAAGTCCAAATCTACGCAGTCCCAGCTAACTTATCTGATCCTTATCTACGTAGATGGCTCAAGCCAGCTCGTCTCAACCCGGTGGTCGATCCAGACCAAGTCGTCAACGCCAGTGCATTTCGTGACCCATCCACTGCTTGGTGGATGAACGGCCATTCGAGAATGGTAGTCGGCAGCAAAAGGAACCACAGAGGGATAGCCTATCTGTATAGAAGCTGGGATTTCTTTCATTGGGTTAAAGCTAAACACCCTTGCATTCAGCACCCCATACAGGCATGTGGGAATGCCCTGATTTTACCCGGTTTTGTTATCCGGTAAACAAGGTCTGGACACCTCTGTGGTGGGAAAACATGTTAAGCATGTTCTGAAAGTGAGCTTGGATGTTACCAGATACGATTACTATACGGTTGGTACGTATTTAACCGATAAGGATAGATACTTGCCGGATAATACATCAGCTGATGGCTGGGCCGGCCTTAGATATGATTATGGGAACTTTTATGCCTCAAAGACGTTCTTTGATCCTGCTAAAAAGAGGAGGGTTTTGTGGGGTTGGGTTAATGAATCTGATTCTACTTCTGATGATGTTAAAAAAGGATGGGCTGGAATTCAGGCACTCACTTAATCTGTATATACATGTATATGTACCTAGTATACTCAGCTATGCTAAATGGCTAACAATTTGTTTTTCCTAGGCAATTCCAAGAACAGTGTGGCTTGATCCCAATCAAAGGCAATTGATGCAATGGCCTATTCAAGAGTTGGAGACTCTCAGAGGGAAAAACGTTAAATCAGCCATCGAAAGCTTAAGACAGGCCAACATATTGAAGTCAAGGGAATTACTGCTGCTCAGGTTTATCATTTATTTTCATGGAAGATATAATTATTTTAAGTTGTCAACCTTGTATTTGAATTGATCTACTACAACTGTTCACAGGTTGATGTTACCTTCTTTATTCCTCGTTTGGATAAAGTTGAGCCATTTAACCCCAGTTTGACAGATGCCCAACTTCTCTGTGCCAAAAAGGGTTCAAAGGTTCAAGGTGGAGTTGGTCCATTCGGGCTTTTGGCTTTAGCTTCAAAAAACCTGGAAGAATATACTCCAGTCTTCTTCAGAATATTCAAGACTTCAACGAAACATACAGTTCTATTGTGTTCTGATGCAAGAAGGTAAATATGTCATTTTGTTTATGTCAATCAAATTTCGATCTCGACTTTAATTAATCTTTTTGCAGTTCCTCGTTGAAGGATGGTCTTTATAAACCATCGTTTGCCAGTTTTGTGGATATAGATTTGGCTGATAAGAAGCTTTCTTTGAGGAGTTTGGTATGAACCATTATGAATCAAGAATCATTTTCAGCTTTATAACCCTTAATTTACTCTATTTGTTTTTTGTTGCAGATTGATCATTCTGTAGTGGAAAGCTTCGGAGCCGGAGGAAAAACATGCATAACATCAAGGGTTTATCCTACATTAGCAGTGCTTAAGAATGCTTATTTGCATGCATTCAACAATGGGAGTCAGACGATCGTTGTTAAGAATCTTAATGCATGGAGCATGAAGAAGCCTCTAAAGATGAACTGAAAATTTATGGGACTACAATTATGTATGTGCTGTTCTCATGAGTTGCACGTCTACTGATTAGTAAGTGTTGCATGTCTGATTGTGCAATATAGCGATAATCTTAAGGTTGTAATGCTAGTTTATGTTGGATATGATATTGATTTCGGATTTTAACGTTATTCAAATTCCATAACATATAGATGGATTTGTTCTAAAGAACTTGGCATCATCAGTTAAGCTACGAAACATACATTTGAACATCTATTTTAACTTAAACTCTGCGTCAATTACCAAATCAAGAATCCATACATAAAATCTCAACAAAATAGAATAATAGCAAAGGACTAAATGGAAATATTTTCCAAGTCTGGTATTCAAATTGTTTTAAAGCAGAGAAGATAAGCCATGTCATAGTCTACTTGATCTTCTTCTTAGGCCTCAACTGCAACAAGAGAAAATAATATTTAGCTTCATAGCAAATTTGCAACAAAAAGGACTTTCAGTACACAATAACAACATTCAATAACCTAAATATATATATTACACAAACCTGATTGCTGTGACCACACTTCTTCTTGCGGCAGTTCACAGCCCTCGGATGCAGACGAGCATAACACCTAGCAAGGAACATCATAAGCATTAATTAATCCTGAAACATATCCAAATTTCAAGTTGACAACAACCGATGTTGAGCAGAACAACAATCAAAGAGCATTCTACTAATTGGTTCCCGACACTACTCTCTTCAAAAGCTAATTATTTACTTGAATCTTAACATATATACAACATCAATCTCTGTAAGAACAACTATCTATGAGTTCTTAAACAAGCCTCAATAATTAAAATAAATAAATCTCGTGATTTCTCAAGACCCATAAACAAGAAACAGAGAATAAATTATAATGTACCACACTAGAAAATCAACTGCCAAGGGAAGTTTAGACCAGTTGACAAAGTTGAGAATGGAAAATTGAATTTTGGGAACTAAGATGCCCTCCTTTTCAGTCGTTAGTTCAAAAGAGGGTTCAACTTGAAGTCCCATTCATGCTTTATACTAGTACAAAATACTAAAAAATGGGATCAACTTCTTGCATTTTTTAATTATGCCATTCATGAAAATCAGCTGCCAGAAAAAGTAGATCAGCTGACAAAGTAGAAAAATTGTTACAATAATTATTGGGACGTCGTATGACCTCTATCCCATTTCAAGTAAGCAGTAGAGGTTAAGTCAGGTCCCCATTTGCAAAAATTAAAACAGGAAGACAAAGAAAAAGAGCTTTACTTGCGGCAAATCATCTTGTCTTGGTTGTATTTGCGAGCCAAAGCCATCAAAGAAGGCTCAATAATTCCACCCCTCAACCTCAGAACGAGATGAAGCGTTGATTCTGCATCGAATCAAAACAAGACCCAAAGTATGTTAATCAACTGAGTAAAAAAAATGTCGTTGAAAACGGAAGAAGAACAAAAACCCAAAAGATTAACCTTTCTGGATGTTGTAGTCAGCCAAGGTACGGCCATCTTCGAGCTGTTTTCCGGCGAAGATGAGACGTTGTTGGTCCGGCGGGATTCCTTTTTTTTAGTTCAGAAAAGCAAAACATTCAAAGAAAAATCAATTCAAGAAGCTAAGGAGAAAAGAAATGGAATTTGGAAATAACAAAACATAAGAGTGAAAATTACCTTCTTTGTCTTGGATCTTAGCTTTGACATTGTCAATGGTGTTGCTGCTCTCAACCTCGAGGGTTATGGTCTTGCCAGTAAGGGTTTTCACGAATATCTGCATCTTTTCCTGCCTCTCTCTCTTCCTCAGCAAAAACAATGAGTGGCTCCAGCTGTTGATTCATAGGGTTTTATATTCATTTTTCTAGGGTTTCCTCCTTGAAGGGTGAAATAGTATTAGGCCTTTTTCTTTGAGACCCTTCGGGCCTTAATAATAACTATATAAACCCAATTTGTGAACTATAATTATTAATTTATTAAAGAATAGTCAACATTATTATTTGTTATGAGAAATAAAACTAGACTTGAAAATTTGATTTCTTTCGCTTGACTTTAATTTATTTTGAGATATAATTTTATAAACTCGAATGGATTAAAAAAATTTTAAATTTGAGTCGAGTTATAAAATAGAACTCGAATAGTCACTAGAATAACTTTTTTTTAATTAGTGGATTGATGTTTAAGTTTGAGTCAAGAGAATCGACTTTGTATGATATATGAATAATATATATATATATATATATATATATATATATATATATATGTGTGTGTGTGTTGTTTATAGTTATAGAAAGCCGTTTACATTGGAATCAAATAGTATCATAATATTATAAATATTTACAATTAAATTTAAATAAAAACTCGAACCACTCAACTCGACTATAAAAAATTTCAAATCAAATATTATTTATAAAATATGACTCGTCAATTCGAATAACTCAAATTTTTTAACTTGACTTGACTCGACTCGATCAAATGCTTACCCCTTAATATTGATATTATACAAGGCCAAAAATCGTAAGAAACGTTTGATTGAATTACTATTTTAATTTTGTGTTTATATATATATTTTTAATGTTTCCATATTTTCAAGTTGGTCATTTATCTCTTTTTTTTTATCTTTGTGATCGGTGATAGCACCAACCGCTGATATTTATTGTTTTTCTTTTACTTTATTATAGTGTTTATGTGTTTTTTTATTAATAACTATGCCTTTATGACACATCTTCTTCTGTCTTTATGGTAATTTTTCTCTGCCTTTATGGCACGATTTTAGTCGTTTGACTATTGTTTTCGTTTATCATTTTTTGTTGGATTTAGCATCGCCACGACTGATCAAGATGAAACTTATTTGTTATCATGCTGATCTTCCTTGCTTTGAACTCTCAAATTAGATTTGGATACGCACTTTACATTTGTAGATAGTATTTTCACGTCGCTTGATTCTAATTTGTGGTTTGTTAGTGGTCTTTTAATAGTTTCATCCCCTTTTATGGTTTGGTTGCCGATGATGTCAGATATATTCGTATCTAGCTTTTATTTGAGTTTATTTGGTTAGGTTTTTAAATTTTTTTCATGTATGATCCTTATATCTTAAGTGGCTAGTTTTCTGTGTTTAAGAAAATATATTTATTATATGTTTAGTTTACGGTTGTGATTTCATTGTAATTTGGATATTTTTTATTTTTAATAAAATTAGTTGCTTCTATAAAAAAAAAAGTTGGTACTTCATCTATTTTTAAAAGATTAAGAGATTAGACGGGAAAATATTGAAATAGATGAAGATTAGAGTTTTGGTTTACGAGGAAATATGAAAATTTTCATGTCATTCAATCATGGTCTAGGTTGCATTTAGACATTTATCAGCTTTTTATATGAAATTATGGTAACATATGGTGTGTGTTTTGTAGACACTCATTTTCGTCCATATATTTTGTTAAAATTAATTATTATTACTATTATTATTATTTAACTATATTATTTTTATTTTTATTTTTCTTATTTTTGCATGCCATTACAACAAGCCCAAGTCAGGTCCAATTACAAGAGGCCAACCGGCCTAAACCCTAGTCCAAAATTTTAGGGTTTTCTAAAACCCTAGCCTAAACCTAGCCTTACGTCGTCGCCTCCACTGCCAACCAAGAAGAGATTTGCGCCACCGCCACCGTTCTGGTCACCCACTCCTGTCATCCAGTCGCTGCCATTTCAACTACCCCGACATCACAATCTCGTACAAAACAGAGAATAAAATCAGTAAAAAAAATCAAATCCAAACAAATCAAATATCATAAAAAATCACACCAAATCCCAACCAATCTCGGAATATATGGGATCTCAACCACCTACCATCATCACCTTCACCAAAACACAAACCCTATTTAATACATGAAGAAGAGAGTTCAAACCAGAGGGGAACGAAACAAAAAAAAAAAGAGGAGAGACCTGAAGGAGAAAGAAAAAGAAGAAAGAGAAGGAAGATATGGTTTTAAAAAAATAAAAAGAAAAGAAAAGGGGATCAATTCGAATGAGAGAGAGAACCTGAGCAAGAAAAAAAATAAAATAAAGGGGTGAAGTTCAAATTAGAAGAGGAGCAAAAAAATGGGTTTTAACGAAAAAAAATTTAAAAAAAGAAAAAACAGAGAGAAAAAAAAGACCCAAAAAAGAGAGGAATAAAGAAGGCTCACCGAAGAAGGGTCGCCGGAAAATGAAGGAACCCAAAAGGTTTCTTTAGATCTACGTCACTCCTGTAATTTTGGAGCCATTCAGACTCTAGATTAGTGTTCCGAGAGTTGAGGCGAAGCAACCCATAAAATTTGGGCTAGAAAAACCGTCAGAAGACGGCGGGGAACATATACATACGGTGGCTGGTGACTGTCTCTCTCGTTGAGGTTTGAGAGAGAGAGAGAGTGGGCTAGGGGTTAAAAAAAGGGGAAAAAGAAAAAAATGAAATGAGAATAAGAATGAGGAAGAAGGGCTAAAAAGGGGTTATGTAACTCACCCAAAATGGTGTAGTTTTGAGAGTTAGGGTTTTTTGAATTCATGCATGGGTTAATCACATAGAAAAGGTCTCTACTTTTGTAAGCTTTCCGTTTCAGTCACTAATTGAAAGTTTGTTTACTTTTAATTTGGTGTTTAAATTTTACGCGTGTTGCATTTTAGTCACTACTTTAATTGTTATGGATTATTTACGTGTTTAACTCCTATTAGTTTAGTTTTCTTAGATTTAGTCATTGTTAAAAGGTTTTTTAGAGTTTCTAATTTTCCTTCTTATTTTGCGCGTGTTATATTTTGGTCAACGTAGCTTATTTTTTTTTGTTTATTATAATTTTAGCATTTAGTTTTAAATACTTTTATTTTGGTACTAAATATATGAGTTTATTACAATTTCTGTGCTTGTAATATAGATTCTTGTATGTACAATCTCATAAATATGTTGGTTCACAAATACGCCGATTTTTATTATATATATTTAATTTTCCTTTTCAATTTTTATGTAATCATTAGATTTGGTAAGTATCTTTATTTGTAAATACTTTCTTAAAATATGCATGTTATATTATTAATTCATGAATAACTATTTATATTAAATATTTTATTTTGAAAATAAATTAAAATTACTTACGTTTTATCCCTCTTTGAATTTAATCTTTTTTATTAATATATTTCCTTACATTTGCTTATATTTATAATATATATTAACGTGAATATATATTTATGTTTATATATTTTTGTATTTGTATATTAATTGGTATTTTAGTTGTGGTGTGGTGTAGTATGTATTATATTTTGTATGTAAAATATATATAGTAGGATGCATATTTTCTTTTAGTGAATGAACAATTGTTTTAAGTTTAGTCACATGGCATCATTTTTGCATAAATGTGATACCCTCACAAGCATAACTCGATTTAATTCAAATAATTGGTTTAAAGGGTAAAACCCTTTTATTTTAAGGTTTTTGCGAAGTGATTGTCTTAACGTATAAGAAAGTCGTTTCCGATAATTTTAAAATGAAAGTGTATCCCGTTAAGTGAAACCCTAAAAATTGATCATGTTTAAAATTTGGGAACAAAAGAAAATAAATGTTCATCTATTTAAAGTCTTCGAGAAAATATCGTTAGAACTTATAAAAGGTTTGATCTCGTTGTCTTTAAATAATCGAACATCATTCTTCTTTCTAAAATGATTGATAATTCATATTTAATTCATTTTTATTTTCACTATCATTCATACATTTGAATTAATAACGAATTTAGAAAGAATTTGTAATATTTCTTTATTTTGATTGAAGTAAAAAATGACTGCTTTAAGGCATGAGAGGTCGTTTCTTCTCGATAGAAAATAACAGTCCTAAAATTAAAGGAATGTGTTTAAAAAGAAATCTTAAATTTAATTTGTTTTATGTTATTTTATTTGTGCATTTGAATTTAGAATTAATGAACTTTAGGAATGAAATTGTAATATTTATTTATTTCGATTGGATTAGGAAGAGAATGCTTTAAGGCATGAGAGGTTGTTTCTTCTAGATAGGAAATAATTAAATATTACTATGTTCGTCCTAAAGTTCAAAGAATATTATTTGAAGAGATCTTAAATTAAATTAAACTCGAATATGTAAATTTCATTGCAAAGACAACTAATTAATCGACTAGGTACCGATTTAGGGTGTTGTAGGGGTGCTAATCCTTACCTACGCGTAACCGACTCCCGAACTCAAATTTTTGCAAAGACTAATATCATGTCAGAGCTCAAGGACATTTCATGAGAATTGCACTGCCTTCAAGCATCAAGTCCAACATCTTTTGGATCATGGAGTATTGGAGTTTGAGATAAAAGGTCGACCGAGTTTGGTAAATGATTGTCCTGTTAAAATTGATCCAAAAGTGTTCAAAGGTAAGGGTATCAGTGGGGGCATCCATGAGGAAAAATGTTTACTAAAGTACAAAGCTCAAGTACATCATTTGAGGATTGAAAATGATAAAATGAATAGAGAGAGATGAAAACCAGTGTGATGGTTTTCAAAGGATCAATCAAGCCTTTAAAAAATACTGGTATAGGAAATGCCTCAGAGGAGTTTGCAAAAGGGGTCACTAAACTGAAAAATGATGTTGAACAATGGAGAAAGAATTGCAAGGTGCATGAAGGTCGAGCCAAGAAGTTCTTTTATGATTTACAGATTGCAGAAAAAGGTGCAATACAACCGTTAATGATTTGGGAAGATGTCAAGCCAAAAATAAGATGTTGAATATGTCCAGATCCAATATGGAAGCTTCATATCAGCACGCAAGCATGAGAATGATGCTGAGCTAGAAGCCACTAGGGCCAAGAACAAGATATTAATGAAGCTTGTAGATGATTATGGAGATCTTGTATAAGAACTTTGTAACCACAAAGACTTTTTTACAAGGAAAAATGAACAACATTGTCTACATCTCTGAGAATTGACACATAAGATAAAGGGAAAAGATGGCGTCATGAAAGAAGCTATTACCCAAGAAAGCAATATGGCTCACAAAATGGTTGATTTAGTTGGCTTTGCAAATTGGAACTCAACACTCGAGCATGAGTGGAAGTTAACTTGATTTTTGAAAGAGATAGCGAAGTTAGGAGTTAAAACTATCCCTTATATGTAAAGTTTGTTTGATGTATTGTAACATCCCAAAATAGGGATAGTGACTAAAATGTGAATTTTGAAAGCTTTGTGGTTAATTTCAAAATAAGTTAAAAGTTTAGGGGTTTAATTTTAGAATTTTGATGTTGGATTTAATAATAAAGTTTGAAAGTAATAGGGTTAAATGGTCTTTTCAAAGGAAAAAATTTATCTTCCCTTTATAAGAGAAGTAAACACGTGGAGATGGAAAGAAAATTCTAGAGCATTGGGTTATCTTCTTCCGCTTCTCTCCTGTGGCTCCATTGGTAAGGTAAGTTGGTCTCCAGTTGGTTAATTCTTTCGTTTAATGTAGGTTTTGATTCTTGGAGTGACAAAAAGATTAAGGTTAGTAAATAAGTTTTAAAGTGAAAATTGCCTTGTCACTAGCTAAACTAAGAAATTCGGAATGATAGAAATGAATTTGGAACATATTGATTATTGGTTTAATTATTGAATTCAAGCATGTTTGTAAGATATGGGATGTTATGAGGAGTTAAAGTGAAATAAGTTGATTTGTGTAAGTATAGTTAAGTCTCAAGGGTTAAAACAAGGTTAAAAAAGAATAATTAAGTATATATGAGTGAATTTTCATGTTTAAAATATGAATTCTGGGCAAGGGGTATCGGTACCCATTCATCAAGTCGATACCTTAAGAGTAAAATCTGGGAAGACGTTCAAAGGGTACCGATACCTTAAGGAGTGTATCAATACCCACTTGAAATGAAAAATTATCGAATGTAATTTGGGTATTGATACCTAGGTAGTGTATCGATACCTCAGTTAAGGGATGTATTGATACCCTATGGGGGTACCGATACCTACTTTAAATAGAAAATGAATTTCGTCGTTCTTTTAGTTTAAGAAATGAAGGATTAAAGTATGCTATTTAGAATATTGATATGTATAAATGTATGATTATGTAGATATCCAGTGTAAACAAGTTCTAGAACGATGAAAGGTTAGAATTGATCAAGAAGAGAAAGTAAGCCATAGGAGTAATTGATAGCAAGTGAGGCATATGAGTGCACATTATTTAGTATATGATGTTTAATGGGAAATAAGACTTGCGATAAGTCTATTTCCAATATTAAAATGAATGAATTCATAGATAGTAGTATGTGTTATTATGATTTATATGTATAACATGTTACTATGTATGTTACATGATTTGTATAAGTATGTTAGTGTGATAAGTCATGTGAAACAGTACAAATGATCTATATGATCTATAAGAATATGAAATAAGCCATGTGATAAAGTCATAAGGAATGAAATGAACATGTGACATAGACTATAAGCTAAAGAATTAATTGATATAAATATATATGAACATATAGTATAACTTATGATGAATTAGGTATTATATGATTTAGGTATGGAAATGATCTATGTGTAAGCGAATTACGTAACTATGTGATTATAAGTTTGTGAATATAAGATAAGCCACGTGATTATGAGCTAGGTGAAATAAGTGATGAGAATGATATAACAAGAAGTTATAAGAGTATGTTTATGAGAAGATATAAGAACAAGTTAAAAGTCATGTGAATATGTGGAATGATAAAATATAAGTTATGTGATAAGATATATGTGACAAGTAATATGAATTGACTTGGAAAGTTGAAATAAGGTATGTGATATGATATGAAATAGATGTTTACACATACATGTGTATGTGACAAAAGAAAAGGAACAAGCGATTATAAGAGATGATAGGAATACATGAATATACGAAACATAACAATAGTGCCCATGATATGTGACATGAGAGCTATAGGTATAATTGGCATGCCAAGAGTCGAGGGTTACTTATGTCCTTTGGGACATATGGACAGTTACCTATGTTCTTCGGAACATATGGATAGGTCATTCGGGACACATATTTCATATGTCGCTTAGTGGATTTATATGAGCTATGGTGACAGCATATGCATGCACAACCTCATAGTACTCGCATATTTTGAGTTCTCAATAATGTACATGGGCTGATAAAGAGATAACCCTGAATACAATATGTAATATATATATATATATATATATATATATATATATATATATATATATATATATATATATGATGTGTGATATGAATAGTATGAAATAATATATGTGTGTTATGGGTTACTGCATCTGTTATAAGAATGAGTTAAAAGATATATGATATGAACATAAGAGATTATACGAACCAGAGATAAGAAATATGAATGATAATAGTGTATGAGTATGATACAAACATAAATGATGACATGTATGTATTTGTTACATGAAAGTTATATGAGTTGCATGATTTGATAGCATAAAATAGTCATGCATGGTTAGTGAATATAAATTACATTAGATGTGTATTTATACCTCACTAAGTCATAGACTTAGTGTGTGAGTGTTTCACACATAGGTTCCAAAAAGCAAGAAGAGAAGCTAAGAGGAGCAAGACAGGTCAGATTCTCCTCTCCACAGTTCAGATCAGAAATGTGTTTAAATTATATGTATTTTGTTATAGTAAATGTAGTTGGCATGCATTAATATATTTGAATTGAAGATGCTCTGATAGGTTTTGTAAACCAATTGTTTTTAATTAATGTAAGTGAATACTTTCTTAAATTGTAAATTTTACCAATTTTTAAAGAAAAGTGTTTTGAAAAGTCAATGTGACACCTCAGACTCAGATTCGGGTCAGATACGGGTTGGGGGTGTTACATTTAATGGTATCAGAGCTAAGGTTTAGCCGATTCTAGGCTTAAACCGAAGTTAAATGAGTTTTAAAATGTGTACATGACAACGCAAAGTGAATAATTTCTGATCTAATAAGTGTAAGGAGCTAATAGAATAAGATTAGTATGAGATAATTATGAGAATGATCGAAGTGAATCGAGAGGTGATAAACCTGATGGTGGTAGTAATTCACCTGCCCTGGCCAGGCATGATGAAGAGCGGGCACCTTAGGAAATGCTTTGAAATAGCAAAGGTTGTTTTTAGGAAGTTAAAAATATATTAGAATAATGTTATAGGGTCTCCACTGTTCTGAAGCGGAGAAGTTAGATGAAGTAGTTTAGCTACACAGATGAGTTAAATTATAATGAACAGATGTTATCACAAGAATGATAGAAGATGCAGTGATGTGGTTATTAGTTTATAAAGTTTGAGAATAAGTATTCAGTGAGAAGTTTATATGAAGCCATAGTTTATGAATTTAAAGTAGGGAATCGTAATGTGTATTGATAAGAGTACAGTTTGATAAATAATTAATAGTAGTCAGTTAATTTGAAGGAAAATGACGTAGATATGGTTCAAAAGAGTTTAAGAATGGGTACATTTATGATTAGTTTATAAGATAAAGGAAGTTGGAATGTGGAGTCTGAACAAAGAAAATTCATGGTGTATGAGAAAGGATTGCGAATTTGATAAGTAAGTAAGTATAGATAAGTTAATTTCGACTGGAAAGAATGTATATGAATGGTTCGATGAAGATTTCTGCTTTAGATTAGAAGAACTGGTGTTGATTAACAGAGTTATGAGATAGTAGTGTATAAAGTTAAAGGATTAGAAAATGATGTCAGAGTAAGTTAACCAAGAATGATGTGGATTCGGATATAGGAGTATTCTGAATATGGAAATGTAAGGTAGTAAAGGAGATAAAGATTTGTATGTTGAG
This sequence comes from Hibiscus syriacus, assembly GCF_006381635.1. Classification (NCBI taxonomy): domain Eukaryota; kingdom Viridiplantae; phylum Streptophyta; class Magnoliopsida; order Malvales; family Malvaceae; genus Hibiscus; species Hibiscus syriacus. Next base: position 2,566,608 of record NW_024063349.1, read on the forward strand.
GGAAATACAAGTACAAGAGATGATAAGGAATAAGTTTCTGTATAAGTAAAGTTGACTATAAAAGTCGTGGAAATGTGATAAAGAGTGATCGTTAGGGATACATTTAAGTGATATAAAAGAGTATGAGAGTATGGACAAACGATATGGTTTATTTATGTTATAAGGATATTTGATAATGAAAGGATAAATGGATAAGGAAAATGCAAAGAAGGAGTTTAAAGGATCAAGGGTGACAATAATTATATGGAGGAGTAGATTATAAGTTTGATTCAGAAATAATAAAAGTATGTAAGGTTGTATAAAGAGATTATTGATTTTGGTAAAGTGTATGTTTTAATATATGATGAAGGTTTAAGGTTGTGTTTCTTGGTCAAGTAGACATAGTCAGAGGAGTAAGAAATGATTTATATGTATTAAGGAAGTTTAAAATACAATTGAATTATTATATACTCTTGTGATCAAGTTATCAAGAACAAGCATGCTATTTAAAGGGATAAGGAATTAAAGGTGGAGTTATTATTGTAAGTCAATTAGAGATTGATGAAGGAAATCAATTTATTTATGATCTTGAATGATAAGAATGAATGATATTTATATGATAAGTGACATGATACGGATTTTCAACGGTTAAAACCAAGTGTTCAGTAGAAGAAGAGAAAAGATAGAAATTATTGGGTTCTTTGGAAATCAAAGACAAGTTATTAAGTTTGAAGATATGTGGGTAATGTTTCTATCAATATGTTCAGTGAAAATTCGAGGACGAATTTTCTTAAAAGGAGGGGAGATTTGTAAAATCCCAAAACAAGCTAGTGACTAGAATGTGAATTTTGAATGCTTTGTGGTTAATTTCGAAATAAGTTAAAAGTTCATGGATTTAATTGGAGAATTTTGATGTTGGATTTAATAATAAAGTTTGAAAGTAATAAGAGTAAAATGGTCTTTTCAAAGGAAAGATTTTATCTTCCCTTATAAGAGAAGTAACACGTGGAGATGGAAAGAAAATTGGAGCATTGGGTTATCTTCTTCCTCTTCTCTCCCGTGGCTCCATTGGTAAGGTAAGTTGGTCTCCAGTTGGTTAATTCTTTCGTTTTAAATAGGTTTTGATTCTTGGAGTGACAAAAAGATTAAGGAAAGCTTAAGATGGCTTAAAACTCAAAGAGAATTAAGTTATGTAAAATTAAAGGTAAAGAGTTTTTAAGGGAATTATCGAGGTTGGGTTAGTAAATAAGTTTTAAAGTGAAAATTGCCTTGTCACCAGCTAAACTAAGAAATTCGGAATGATAGAAATGAATTTGGAACATATTGATTTATTGGTTTAATTATTGAATTCAAGCATGTTTGTAAGATATGGGATGTTATGAGGAGTTAAAGTGAAATAAGTTGATTTGTGTAAGTATAGTTAAGTCTCAAGGGTTAAAACAAGGTTAAAAAAGAATAATTAAGTATATATGAGTGAATTTTCGTGTTTAAAATATGAATTCTGGGCAAGGGGTATCGGTACCCATTCATCAAGTATCGATACCTTAAGAGTAAAATCTGGGAAGACATTCAAAGGGTACCGATACCTTAAGGAGTGTATCGATACCCCCTTGAAATGAAAAATTATCGAATGTAATTTGGGTATTGATACCTAGGTAGTGTACCGATACCTCAGTTAAGGGATGTATCGATACCCTATGGGGGTACCGATACCTACTTTAAATAGAAAATGAATTTTGTCATTCTTTTAGTTTAAGAAATAAAGGATTAAAGTATGCTATTTAGAATACTGATATGTATAAATGTATGATTATGTAGATATCGAGCGTAAACAAGTTCCGGAACGAGTGAAAGGTTAGAATTGATCAAGAAGAGAAAGTAAGCCATAGGAGTAATTGATAGCTAGTGAGGCACAAGTTAGTGCACATTATTTAGTAAATGATGTTTATGGGAAATAAGACTTGCGATAAGTCTATTTCCAATAGTAAAATGCATGAATTCATAGATAAAAGTATGTTTATTATTATTTATATGTGATAACATGTTACTATGTATGTTACATGATTTGTATAAGTATATGTAGTGTGATAAGTCATGTGAAACAACACAAATGATCTATATGGTCATATAAGAATATGAAATAAGCCTTGTGATAAAGACATAAGGAATGAAATGAACATGTGACATAGACTATAAGCTAAAGAATTAACTGATATAAATATATATGAACATATAATATAACTTTATGAGGAAGAATTAGGCATTATATGATTTAGGTATGAAAATGATCTATGTGTAAGCGAATTACGTAACTATGTAATTATAAATTTTGTGAATATATAAGATAAGCCACGTGATTATGAGCTAGGTGAAATTAAGTGATGAGAATGATATAACAAGAAGTTATAAGAGTATATGTTTATGAGAAGATATAAGAACAAGTTAGAAATCATGTGAATGTGGAATAATAAAATATAAGTTATGTGATAAGATATATGTGACAAGTAATATGAATTGACTTGGAAAGTTGAAATAAGGTATGTGATATGATATGAAATAAATGTTTACACATACATGTGGTATGTGACAAAAGAAAAGGAACAAGCGATTATAAGAGATTATACAATACATGAATATACGCAACATAACAATAGTGCCCATGATATGTGACATGAGAGCTATAGGTATAATTGGCATGCCAAGAGTCGAGGGTTACTTATGTCCTTTGGGACATATGGACAGTTACCTATGTTCTTCGGAACATATAGATAGGTCATTCGGGACACATATTTCATATGTCGCTTAGTGGATTTTATATGAGCTATGGTGACAGCATATGTGTGCACAACCTTATAATACTCGCATACTTTGAGTTCTCAATAATGTACATGGGCTAATAAAGAGATAACCCTGAATATAATGTATATATATATATATATATATATATGATGTGTGATATGAATAGTATGAAATGATATATGTGTGTTATGGGTTACTGCATCAGTTATAAGAATGAGTTAAAAGATATATGATATGAACAGAAGAGATTATACGAACCAGAGATAAGAAATATGAATGATAATTGTGTATGAGTATGATACAAACATAATGATGACATGTATGTATTTGTTACATGAAAGTTATATGAGTTGCATGATTTGATAGCATAAATAGTAATGCATGGTTAGTGAATATAAATTACATTAGATGTGTTTTTATACCTCACTAAGTCATAGACTTAGTAAATGTAGTTGGCATGTATTAATATATTTGAATTGAAGATGCTCTGATAGGTTTTGTAAACCAATTGTTTTTCATTAATGTAAGTGAATACTTTCTTAAATTGTAAATTTTACCAATTTTTAAAGAAAAGTGTTTTGAAAAGTCAATGTGACATCTCAGACTCAGATTCGGGTCAGATATGGGTTGGGGTGTTACATTTAATGGTATCATAGCTAAGGTTTAGCCGATTCTAGGCTTAAACCGAAGTTAAATGAGTTTTAAAATGTACATGACAACACAAAGTGAGTAATTTCTGATCTAATAAGTGTAAGGAGCTAATAGAATAGATTAGTATGAGATAATTATGAGAATGATCAAGTGAATCGAGAGGTTATAAACCTGATGGTGGTAGTAATTCACATGCCCTGGCCAGGCAGGATGAAGAGCGGGCACATCAGGAAATGCTTTGAAATAGCCAAGGTTGTTTTCAGGAAGTTAAAACATATTAGAATAATGTTATAGGGTCTCCACTGTTCTGAAGCGGAGAAGTTAGATGAAGTAGTTTAGCTACTATACAGATGAGTTACATTATAGTGAACATATGTTATCACAAGAATGATAGAAGATGCAGTGATGTGGTTATTAGTTTAGAAAAGTTCGAGAATAAGTATTCAGTGAGAAGTTTATATGAAGCCATAGTTTATGAATTTAAAGCAGGGGAATCGTAATGTGTATTGATAAGAGTGCAGTTTGATAATAAATTAATAGTAGTCAGTTAATTTGAAGGAAAATGATGTAGATATAGTTCAAAAGAGTTTAATAATGGGTACATATGTGATTAATTTATAAGATAAAGGAAGTTGGAATGTGGAGTGTGAACAAAGAAAATTTCATTGTGTATGAGAAAGGATTGCGAATTTGATAAGTAACTAAATTATTGATAAGTAAGTAAATTATTGATAAGTTAATTTTGACTGGAAAGAATGTATATGAATGGTTCGATGAAGATTTCTGCTTTAGATTAGAAGAACTGGTGTTGATTAACAGAGTTATGAGATAGTAGTGTATAAAAGTTAAAGGATTAGAAAATGATGTCAGAGTAAGTTAACCAAGAATGATGTGGATTCGGATATAGTGGAGTATTCTGAATATGGAAATGTAAGGTAGTAAAGGAGATAAAGATTTGTATGTTGAGGGAAATACAAGTACAAGATGATAAGGAATGAGTTTCTGTATAAGTAAAGTTGACTATAAAAGCCATGGAAATGTGATAAAGAGTGATCATTAGGGATAAATATAAGTGATATAAAAGAGTATGAGAGTATGGACAAACGATATGGTTTAGTTATGTTATAAGGAGATTTTGATTATGAAAGGATAAATGGATAAGGAAAATGCAAAGATGGAGTTTAAAGGATCAAGGGTGAAAATAATTATATGGAGGAGTAGATTATAAGTTTGATTCAGAAATAAGAAAAGTATGTAAGGTTGTATAAAGAGATTGTTGATTTTGGTAAAGTGTATGTTTTAATCATATATGATGAAGGTTTAAGGTTATGTTTCTTGGTCAAGCAGACATAGTCAGAGGAGTAAGAAATGATTTATAGGTATTAAGGAAGTTTAAAATACAGTTGAATTATTATATACTCTTGTGATCAAGTTATCAAGAACAAGCATGCTCTTTAAAGGGATAAGGAATTAAAGGTGGAGTTATTATTGTAAGTCAATTAGAGATTGATGAAGGAAATCAATTGATTTATGATCTTGAATGATAAGAATGAATGTTAGTGTTTATATGATATGTGACATGATACGGATTTTCAACGGTTAAAACTAAGTGTTCAGTAGAAGAAGAGAAAAGATAGAAATTGATTGGGTTCTTTGGAAATCAAAGACAAGTTATTAAGTTTGAAGATATATGTGGGTAATGTTTCTATCGATATGTTTAGTGAAAATTCGAGGACAAATTTTCTTAAAAGGAGGGGAGATTTGTAAAATCCCAAAACAAGCTAGTGACTAAAATGTGAATTTTGAATGCTTTGTGGTTAATTTCGAAATAAGTTAAAAGTTCATGGATTTAATTGGAGAATTTTGATGTTGGATTTAATAATAAAGTTTGAAATTAATAAGGGTAAAATGGTCTTTTCAAAGGAAAGATTTTATCTTCCCTTTATAAGAGAAGTAAACACGTGGAGATGGAAAGAAAATTCTGGAGCATTGGGTTACCTTCTTCCTCTTCTCTCCCGTGGCTCCATTGGTAAAGTAAGTTGGTCTCCAGTTGGTTAATTCTTTCATTTTAAAGTTGGTTTTGATTCTTGGAATGACAAAAGATTAAGGAAAGCTTAAGATGGCTTAAAACTCAAAGAGGATTAAGTTATGTAAAATTAAAGGTAAAGAGTTTTAAGGGAATTATCGAGATTTTGTTAGTAAATAAGTTTTAAAGTGAAAATTGACTTGTCACCAGCTAAACTAAGAAATTCGGAATGATAGAAATGAATTTGGAACATATTGATTTATTGGTTTAATTATTGAATTCAAGCATGTTTGTGGGATATGGATGTTATGAGGAGTTAAAGTGAAATAAGTTGATTTGTGTAAGTATATTTAAGTCTCAAGGGTTAAAAGAATGTTAAGGAAGATAATTAAGTAGGTTTGAGTGAATTTTCATGTTTAAAATATGAATTCTGGGCAAGGGGTATCGGTACCCATTCATCAGGTACCGATACCTCAAGAGTAAAATCTGGGAAGACGTTCAAAGGGTACCGATACCTTAAGGAATGTATCGATACCCCCTTGAAATGAAAAATTATCGAATGTAATTTGGGTATTGATACATAGGTAGTGTATCGATACCTCAGTTAAGGGATGTATCGATACCCTATTGGGGGTACCGATACATACTTTAAATAGAAAATGAATTTTGTCATTCTTTTAGTTTAAGAAATAAAGGATTAAAGTATGCTATTTAGAATACTGATATGTATAAATGTATGATTATGTAGATATCGAGCGTAAACAAGTTCCAGATTGACTGAAAGGTTAGAATTGATTAAGAAGAGAAAGTAAGCCATAGGAGTAATTGATAGCTAGTGAGGCACATGTTAGTGCACATTATTTAGTAAATGATGTTTAATGGGAAATAAGACTTGCGATAAGTCTATTTCCAATAGTAAAATGCATGAATTCATAGATAAAAGTATGTGTTTATTATTATTTTTATGTGATAACATGTTACTATGTATGTTACATGATTTGTATAAGTATATGTTAGTGTGATAAGTCATGTGAAACAACACAAATGATCTATATGGTCATATAAGAATATGAAATAAGCCATGTGATAAAGACATAAGGAATGAAATGAACATGTGACATAGACTATAAGCTAAAGAATTAATTGATATAAATATATATGAACATATAATATAACTTTATGAGGAAGAATTAGGCATTATATGATTTAGGTGTATATATATATATATATATATATATATATATATATATATATATATATATATATATATATATATATATATATATATATATATATATATATATATATATATAAGATAAGCCACGTGATTATTAGCTAGGTGAAATTAAGTGATGAGAATGATATAACAAGAAGTTATAAGAGTATGTTTATGAGAAGATATAAGAATAAGTTAAAAGTCATGTAAATATGTAGAATGATAAATATAAGTTATGTGATAAGATATATGTGACAAGTAATATGAATTGACTTAGAAAGTTGAAATAAGGTATGTGATATGATATGAAATAGATGTTTACACATATATATGGTATGTGACAGAAGAAAAGGAACACTTGATTATAAGAGATGATAGAAATACATGAATATATGCAACATAACAATAGTTCCCATGATATGTGACATGAGAGCTATAGGTATAGTTGGCATGCCAAGAGTCGAGGGTTACCTATGTCGTTCGGACATATGGACATGATTACCTATGTCCTTCGGGATATATGGACAGTTACCTATGTTCTTCGGAACATATGGATAGGTCATTCGGGACACAGATTTCATATACCACTTAGTGGATTTTATACGAGTTGTGGTGACAGCATATGTGTGCACAACCTCATAGTACTCACATACTTTGAGTTCTCAATAATGTACATGGGCTAATAAAAATATAACCCTGAATACAATGTATGTAATATATATATATATGATGTGATATGAATTGTATGAAATGATATATGTGTGTTATGGGTTACTGCATCTGTTATAAGAATGAGTTATAAGATATATAATACGAACATAAGAGATTATATGAACCAGAGATAAGAAATATGAATGATAGTAATATATGAGTATGATACAAACATAAATGATGACATGTATGTATTTGTTACATGAAAGTTATATGAGTTGCATGATTTGATAGCATAAAATAGTCATGCATGGTTAGTGAATATAAGTTACATTAGATGTGTTTTATGCCTCACTAAGTCATATACTTAGCATGTGAGTGTTTCACACGTATGTTCGAGAAAGCAATAACAGAAGCTAAGAGGAACAAGACAGGTCAGATTCTCCTTTCCACAGTTCAGATCAGAAATGTGTTTAAATCATATGTATTTTGTTATAGTAAATGTAGTTGGCATGTATTAATAGATTTAAATCGAAGATGCTCTGATAGATTTTGTAAACCAATTGTTTTTAATTAATGTAAGTGAATACTTTCTTAAATTGTAAAATTTACCAATTTGTAAAGAAAAGCGTTTTGAAAAGTCAATGTGACACCTCAGACTCGGATCTGGGTTAGATACGGGTTGGGGGTGTTACATGTATCGAAACCTTTGTGTTCAGTAAAAGTTGTTTGAAGATGATCACTCTAGAATGTCACCTTTTGCGTACATGCATTTGCATCACATTTGTTTATTTAAATTATTTTACATGCATTAGTTATGAAACATGAAAATAATTTATGGATAGTTATGTGAAAGTAATACCAAGATCATTCTTTCATACTACTTCCTCATCATCATAAACAAATAATGGAAACAATAGAGCGATCTCATGAGGAATCACAAGATCAGTTGCAAGAGCAGTTGACTGGGTAACAACAAGATATGGGGAATCAAACATCGAGTTCTCTACAAGATGTATCGAATCAAATGATCCAGGTGCTGACAACCAAGGCTGCTGATAGAGAGAAAATAATTGCTAAAAATATGTGTTGTCAAACTAATCCGTCGAGAATGACAACCTACCCTGGAGCATCCCACTCAAACCTAGGGAAGAACCTCATTAATCATAAGCAATTTGAAGATAAATTCAAGCGGTTGAAGAAAGCAATTGGAGCTATGAAAAGAGTTAATGCCTCCCACAAAGAACTAGAAGCGAGAGAACTCAGCATGGTCCATGATCTGGTCAACCCACATTAATTTAGGGTGCCTAATTTTGAGAAATATGATGACACCAGTTGTCCCCCTAATTCATCTAAAAATATTTTGTAGAAAGATGGAAGGGTATTTAAATGATGATAATCTACTGATTCATTACTTCCATGATAGTCTTGTTGGGCCAGCTATAGTATGGTATAACCGTTTGAACAGAGAGCAGATCAAGACGTGGGTTGATCTAGCTTATGCCTTTTTGGGGTAGTATCGATATGTTAAAGGCTTAGCCCCAAAACATCAACTTCAAAGAATAAAGATGAAAGCTATAGAAAACTTTAAAGAATATGGTCTAAGATAGAGAGGGATGACAACACAAGTTCAACCTCCCATGTTAAAAGAAGAAATAACATACATGTTTCATAATTCTCTTACAGCTCATTTCTTCGAGTTAATGTTGGCAAACTCAACAAATGACTTAGAGGATCTTGTGACAGATGAGGAGTTAATTGAAAATGCAATCAACAAAAAAACTTGAAAGTCACTTCCAAAAGCCCAACTGATCAAAAAGTGAAAACTGGCGAGATGAATGAATATCATGTCCAGAGCCCCTATAGCTGCAAAAGAAAAGGAGCATCTAGTCGTTCGAACCGACCAAAGAAAGTCTCACGATCAAGAAGTACTTTGAAAGTTTTCCAAACTTCTATCTTAGATCTATACCCCCATTTGATTAAAGGTCAATACCTCACATCGAGGCCAACGAAAGTTCCACGGAATCCTTTTGCCCATGGCTATGATCAAGATAGTGTTTGTGATTTCCACTTGGGGGCATTTGGGCATTCAATGAGGAATTGTAGGCCGCTGTTAAATGAGATAGAAATGCTTGTTGAAAATGGAACGTTGACACAAGAATTGGTGAAGTAGCGGATGACAAACTCGATTGGGGCATAAAAGCACAATATGTAGCATCCGATCGAGTCAAATGCTACTACATTAGATGAACAATATGGGGCATCCTAATTATGAAGAGATCATTTCATCCATCATGAAGCTTTATTTCACTTGCATTGTCTTGTTTGAGTTTTTTCTTTCTTTATTTATTTACATAGATATCTTGTAAAAATGTTTGTTGATTAAACTTATGCTACTTTTTAAGGTTATGATCAATGAATTAAATTTTCAATCTGTTAGTTATTTGAGTATCAAATGAATTAAAGTTTCTTTTAATTTTTCAAGAATTATAGATCTTTTGCAAGTGGAAAAATTAGACCTTTCATATCAAGTCCAAACACAAAAGCACAATTACTCATTTTTTACCTGAAATAATTCATGCTCACTACCAAAACCAAATTTTGACACTACATCTATCTGAGTCACCAAGGTTATACCATTACCTATCTTTGAGGCACCCAAATTCATACTTTGAGGCAATAAAGTCGCACCCTAGTCTTTTCAGACACAAATCATCTTTTTTACGCCAATAAAACCTGAAGGCCTTAAGTGCAAAACTTTCATTTGTCCGTGAATCTTCTTGCAAAAAGAAGTGAGATGGGGCATTCTAGATCATGTTTTTGAAGATAAGCTAGAATGATTGAAGTATACCATGCTCAAATCAAGAAGAAGAAGAAATAAAAAGAACGATTTAAATAATTCTATCATGTATTAATTACATTGTTTTCATGTAAATAAAAGTTACTCATGAATCTTTATCCCCTAAGGATACCTTTTTTTTCAAGGATTTATGTGTATGAAATGATGAATGATTTTATTTCAATATTCATTCACAAAAAGAGAAAAATATATATACCTTGTTGTCCCCATTTGAGCCTGAGTTATTTTTCTACAGATTCAACCCTAACCAAGGACCACCCTTCACATTAGGGGCAAAAGTGAAGGAAATCTTCTCGCATGAATGAAGACCATCAATTCATGTCAAGTGAGAAATAACAAGGAATTGCAAGGTAGATCAAATGCAGAGTGCATAGATCAAGCCCAGTTGAGAACAACGAAAGAAGTTCTAAATACAATAAATAAGAGGACAAAAGGTGCTCAAAGCAATTGAAGTCCTAAACTCATCAAATAAATTCATATTCAAGATAGAAATAGAAAAAGAAAAATAAAGAAAAAGAGAAGAAGAAAAAGAAGAAGAAGAAAAAAGAGAACATATCAAGTACTTCAAGACGAGTGACTCAATAATCCTCAAACCACAAGGTTGATCAAGTACGACTAATTCGAAGATCCATATTCAATAAGAATATCAAGAATGTGATGCCATAGCGAGAGGGAGATGAACTCTAGGGTGAAAACCCAAAAATGGGTAGTTTAAAGGGATCCAAGAAAATGAAGAAAATGGAACGGTTGTAAGCATATTCAAATCAGACAAAGCAATATTGAAGATGTCAGCACAAGTTGACCATTGGTTCAATCACCATTAAACACTTGTTTAGGCCTATTTATCATTTTCTTTCATAACCGTGAGCCCTGGCCTATATTATGTGCCTGAAAAGTCCCTTCTAATCATACATGGATTTCTAAGTGGAGAGATTATCTTTAGATTTCATTCTGCCTCTTAGGGTTAATTTTATTTACAAAAATAAAATAGTTTTCTAAAATCTTTAGTGCATGATAGAGAAAAATAACAAAATGAGGGTTCAAGAAATAAAATTTTAGATGACGTCTTGAAACCAAAGGAGAAATCGAGTTGAAAAGCTAAAAAGGCAGCTCGAATATGAAGATTGACAACTACTGCACAAAAGACGATCTTATACATTTCTTGATAAAGCACTGCACAACCCAAAAGAGCTCACGAGGGCTTGGAACCAGTGAACATTTCCAGAAGATAAGCATAATGGCTACTTCATCATATCAATGAACACCATAGTCAAGAAAGCTAGACCTTAACCAAAGAAACCAAGCTGAAACACATTGCCTCCCCAAATCAACCTGAAACAATCTACCTTCCCAAGTTAACCTAAGCCTTATATCAACATTCATATTGACACTTTTCAAAGGGCTATAATTCTTAAAGAATCAAAAGAGTAATTGATTTGTTTGATATTCAATGAAATATTGTTTTATAATTTGTTTCAATTGTGAGATCATTGCATGGGTTACCATTTTTCAAAAATTCTTCATCAAACGTTTTCAAATTTTGAAAAATTGAAAGAGGTAGAAAAACATTTTCAAACAGGAAAATCTCTTGAGAATGAAGGAGGTCATTGAAGATGATGAGACTTGTTCTACCTTAAATGAAGAAGTGAGAGGAAAAAATAAGAGCCAAAGCAAGAAGAAAAAACGACATAGGAGAAATGAAGACATTCTTCGTTTTCTTTCGAAGCAATAAAGTTTGAAAGATCAAAAGACTCAAGAAGAAAACTTCTCATACTTTTTTATGACATCATCAACATCAATAATAGATCATGAAGCAGACAATCGCCTTAATAAGAAGTTCTTGTGATTTTTGATAAATGATGCAAGAGTAAGACCAGTCAAGGATGAAATTTTGACACCCAAATAGGGATGAGTCATGAAAGTACCCACATTGGGGCGTGACCAAAGACCCAAATCATGTTTAGAAAACAATGTTCAGACCAAAAAGACATTGAGAATAAGCCTCACAACTTGGAGTGTCAAGGGCAAAACATAAACTTGAGAAGAGCTTACCTTGTACAGCAAACCAGTCGAGCATCAATTAACTGTAGAGTCCTGGAAAAACAACTCTGATAGCACAATTGAGTCAATGACAGAATGGGGCTACAAGGTCATATTTCTGACCGCAACAAGAATTCAAGAAATGAAACATTTCTTCTAATACTTTAAGGCAGATAAGAGGCAAAGAAGACACAAAGACATAAGATGATCGAATGGCTCTTGAAAAATGCAAGATTGAAATTTTAAGTTGCTACACTGATATCTGAGTAAACACTAGAGAATAGTGATCAAGTGGAAGAAGACCGGGTTCTCCACTTTGGAGTCAAAGAAAAATTGAATCAACATTTATGAATTTATGAGAACTTCATTTGCATAAAAGAAAATGAATTACATTGATACATTTAATTGCATTCACGTTTCACATATAAACACATGGTTTTTTTATAGATTTTCCAATGAAAAGAGAAGATTCATGATGTCAAAATCCCAACAAGTGAAAGCCAAAATTCAAACCTCAAATATAGGGAACCATGTTTAGAAAAGAAGAATCTGAAGAACAAAGGGGCCCAATACACAAAAGAAGCATTACTTTGAAGTGGGGCATGTTACCGACCATTAAGATGATTTCATATAATTTGAAAAATAAGAAAGCAATTTTCAAAGTTTCTCATTTAGTATTTTCATAATGTGAAATTTTTGAAAAGTAGGAAAGCGATTTCCAAAGTTTCTTACCTAGTAAACTATTTCCAAAATTGGTAAGACCTTCAGGTCATCAATAAGTCTTTCGAGCAAGATCATTAAATCCTTTGGGCCATCTGTCAGTCTTTCAAGCAAGATGATAAGTCTTTTGGGCCAGCTATAAGACTTTCAGGCAAGATGTTTTCATATAATTTGAAAAAAGATAAAGTGTAACATCCTCAATACCGGGTTATTGATCAAATTGTAAAATTTCAGAATTTGGTGACTAGAGTAGAACCGTGGATTAGTTTAATGATTTATTTGGAGATAAATCACAAAAGTTGTTAGTAATTATAAGATGAATTGAAGGGCAAAAGGGTCATTTGACAAGGAAGATTTTTATTTTCCTTATAAGATAATGAAATCACGTGGGAAGAGAGAAAAGGTTCCAAAGTTCTATTCTCTTCTTCCTTCTTTATACGTGAAGGCTTGACTCAAAGGTGAGTTTATTTGTTTGTTGATTAATTATTGATTTTAAGGTTGGGTTATGATCATTAGATGATAATTAAGCTTAAGGAAAACTTAATTTGTTCTAAAACAACAAGATGAAAGATATAGAATAGATTAAAGAAAATGAGATTTTAGATGAATTTATGGAAAAGAGTTAATAAGTGAAATTTGAGAAGGAATTTGACTTGTCATCACTAAGAATAAGAGATATATGAAGTTAGAAAGAATTAATAACAAAGTTGAAAGTTTAGTAAGATTCTTAAATTTTAAGAATCATGATGAGATATGGAAGATAAAGATGGTTTACATGAATATAAGTTGGTTTAAGTAATGATAGTTGAATTTAACGACATAATAGGGGCTTAAAATAGAAGAAGAATTGAATGAAGAATTGATGATTTTCGGGCTTAAAATGCAAATTCTGGGCAAGGTGTATCGATGCACATTGAATGTGCATCGATGCACTCTTTAAAGAAGAAACATCGAATGCAATTGGTGCATCGATGCATAAGGAGTGCATCGATACATCCCCTTAAAATGAAAACACTGAAGGTGATTTGTGTATCGATGCATGGGTAGTGCATCGATGCATGGGTAGTGCATCGATGCACTGTAGAATGCATCGATGCACTTCAAGGGGAAATAGAAATAAACCTTTCTTTTGGTATAAGAAATGATAGATTAGATTATATTAATTGGATACTAATATGTATCAATGTATGATTATGTAGATATCGAACACGAACAAGTTCCGGTATGATTATCAAGTTAAGATTCGATCAAAAGAAAGGAAATAAAAAAAAGGACCGAAACTTAGTGAGGCCAAGGTGAGTGCATATTCGATAGTATATGATAGATGATGGAAATAAGACTTACGACAAGTCTATTTCCTATAGTGTTGCATATGAATTTATGAATAGTAACTTGTATTTAATATGAGTGAGTGTATGCTTGTTTATATGAATTGATTTGTTCTTGTATGTGATATGTGAATATGAAAATGATCTATGTGCATATGTGATATATATGATATACAGGAACATATGTGAACAAGAGATGAAAATGATATACATGTTATATGAACACATGGGAAGTGTTATAAGATAAGTGACATATGAATATGAAATCATATGAACGGTGATATGTACATGTGAATATGTGACATGATAGATTACTAATGCCCATGTTATGTGTAAAGAGAGCTAGAGGTATAGCTGGCATGCCAAGAGTCGAGAGTTCATAGGTCCTTCGAGACATACAATGGTCCTTCAGGACATTTCATAGTGGTCCTTCGGGATAAATTCATATCCCCTAGTGGAACCCCATACGAGCTGTGGTGACAACATAGTGCACAACCTCAATAAACTCACATATCTACAGTTCTCATATTTATGCATGGGCTAAAATAAAGGATATAATATGAGAAAAATGCTATGTGATACTATATGTTTGTTAGGTAAAATGATGTGTATGTATGTGAAAGTATGATAATAAGATGATAAAGTTATGAAGTGAGGGATGATATGTGAGCATATGGATAATTATTTTATAGATGAATATATGAAATGTGCATAGTAGGAATTAGTATATGTATATGTGGGTATGATGCTTGTATGTGATATGTTAGTAGAAATTGTTCAAGCATGATTACGAGTTAGAGTTTTATTATATGTTTTATGCCTCACTAAGTCAACGACTTAGAGTGTGATTATTTCACACGTAAGTATGAGAAACGAGAGGGGAATAGCGAGAAGCAAGACAAGTCAACATTTTCCTTACGATGATCAGATCAAAAACATATTGAACATATGTATTTTGTTTATAGAGTTAGTTGGCATGTAGTTATAAGATTTTAAATCGAATATGCTCTTATGGTTTTAAAGAAACAATTTGATTGTAATTATTAATGTAAAATACTCATTTTCTTAAAGGATGAAATTAAGATTTTAGTGGACTTTTAAAGAACAGAGTTTTGAAAAGTCAATGTGACCCCTCAGACTCGGGTACGGGTTAGGGGTGTTACATAAAGAGATTTTCAAATTTTCTCATTTAGTATTTTTAGAAAACGAAATATTTGAAAAATGAGAAAGCAATTTTCAAAGTTTCTCATTTAGAATTTTCAGAAAATGAAAATTTTGAAAAGTAATAAAGTGATTTTCAAAGTTTCTTACCTAGTAAACTATTTCCAAAATTGGTAAGTCCTTCGGGTAATCAGCAAGTCTTTCGAGCATGATGATTAAATCCTTCGAGTCATCTGTTATTCTTTCTAGCAAGATGATAAGTCCTTCAGAGTTGTTTGTGACCGAGCAAAAATTTTTGTCTATTTTTCTTTGCTCTATCCTTGTTCACACAAGAATGAGCAAAAAAATGACAATTGTAGACACTCGTTTTTGCCCGGATATTTTTTTTAATATTAATTATTATTATTATTATTGTTATAACTATATTATTTTTATTTTCTTATTTTTGTAGGCCATTACAATAAGCCCAAGTTGGGCCCAATTACAAGAGGCCAATAGGCCCAAACTCTAGCCCACATGTTTTAGGGTTTTTTGAAACCCTAGCCTTCCTCTGTCGCCGCCACAGTTTGGTTCACCCACTACCGTCATCCAACTGATGCCATTTCAACTACCCGAACGTTATCATCTTGTATAAAACAGAGAAAAAAATCAGTAAAAAACAACCAAATCCAAACAAATCAAAATCAATAAAAATCACACCAAATCCCAACCAATCTCGGAAAATCTAGGATCTTAACCACCCACCATCATCACCCTCACCAAAACATAAACCTTATTTAATAAATAAAAGAGAGAGTTCAAACCAGAGGGGAACGAAACCAAAAAAAATAGGAGAAACCCGAAGAAAAAAGAAAAATAAAAAAAGAGAAGGGAGATTTGGTTTAAAAAAGAAGAAAAAAAAAGGGATCATTTCGAAGGAGAGAGAGAACTCGACTAAGAAAAAAAAAAATAAAGGTATGAAGTTCGATCAAGAAGAGGAGCAGAAAAAGGGGTTTGAAGAAAAAATGAACTTTAAGAAAAGAAAAAACAAAGAGAAAAAAGAACAAACCCCAAAAAAAGAGGAATAAAGAAGGCTCACCGAAAAAGGTCGCTAGAAAATGAAGGAATCGAAAAGGTTTCCTTAGATCTACGTCACTCTGGTCACTTTGGAGCCATTCAGACCCTAGATTAGTGCTCAGGGAGTTGAGATGAAGCAACCCATAAAATTTGGGCTAAAAAAACCTCCAAAAGACGACAACGAATGACGGCATATGGCTGCCGAAGGTGGCCACCACGGCGGCTGGTGATGGTCTCTCTCGTTGAGGTCTTAGAAGAAAAGAGAGAGTGGGTTAGGGGTTATAAAAAAAAGAAAAGAAAGAATAAATGAGAATGAGAATGAGAATGAGGAAAAAGGGATAAAAAGGGGTTGTTAGGATTGAAGAGGCTTAATTGGAATAACCAAAAAAATTCCAAAAGGGGTGAATTGACAAATATAATTTAGGGAGTAAGAAGAAAGAAAAGATGGACAAATTTTCATAGTGATTTATAGTAGTTTGACTTCTCAACCAAGTTTACCTCCACTACCTTAGTTTCTCACTAAGGATTTTCTAACAAATTCACTAATTTATTCTTTCTTTTTCAAGGATCAAGAGTAACCTTTACAAAACTCCCTAGATTTTAACATGCTCGGCTAGAACCAAAACCCCTTTTACAAAAGGAAAATAAAAGTAAACAAAGAAACCTCTATCAGGCAGGGTGTTTACAAAAATTAATCACAAAACACAAATATTTACAAGAGAATAGAAATAAAGAGTGAAAATCTCTTCTCTTGTGTCTGATTGCTTGGATAGGTGTTCTAACCCTTCTTCAAGTGTCTTGAACTTGTATTTATAATTTGGAATGAAGTTGTAGCCGTTTCTAGCCTTTGGGGATGTTTTTCATTGCAAAACATAACTGCTCAGAATAGAGGGTATCGGTACTCCTATAGGGAGTATCGGTACTACCTTTGTTATTTTTAAAATCAACTAGATGTTACTAGCTATTAAGCCCTGATGGTATCAATATTGTGCCTATGGTATTGATACTACAATGTAAAGTAGTATCGGTACCCCTTTGGGTATCGGTACCATTTGTGCATTCTGGAATTTGAGCAATATTGGTAGTATCGATACTACCTTGAGAGCATCGATACTTCTCTTACCTTGGGTATCGATACCACATGAACAATATCGATATTGTTCATATATTATCAGTACTGTAAGAACATTATCGGTACTACGTACGAAAAATCAGTTTTGTGCTCAAATTCACTTTTAAAGGACTTTGGATTATTTCTAAAAACTTTGAATAAATTCAATTCAAGTCAAAAAAACATTTTGCCTTAATTTTTTATATCAAAATATAGTTCAACAATCTCCCCCTTTTTGATATAACAAAACATTTGAAAATTTTATTTTTGGCAAAAGCTCCCCCTTAATAAAACATTTAATGTAAAAGATACCAATTGTTGGAAAATGTTCAGCTTCGCTTTTTTTCATTAAGAAATTGAATTTTTCAAACTCATACTTCTCCTCCTTTTCGTTATATAAAAAATAATTCAACTTTAAATTTCAAAAATAACATTTGAGAGTAAGTGGTAAATTTGACATTAAAAGAATTTGAAAAATTAAAAGCTTCCCCTTACAAAGTGCATTCCAAACAAAAAATTAACTTTAAGAACTTGACACTTAAACAAAATTGAATTTCACAAAGAATGACAAACATGTTAGTAGCACATGAAATTCAATATATCCAAGTCTAATAAACTTTATGCAATACCAATTGTTGAATCTAAGTATATGTGAATAAAGCTATCCAAAAATGTTATGCATTTGAGAAATTTGACATCAATTGTTAGAGAGATATCATTTTCATTTTAAACCACACGCATAAACATTTAAATTTAGGTCAAAAATTAAAATTTGTAAAATCAAAACATTTGAAAAATTGATATCAATTGTTAGAGAGATATCATTTGCATTTAAAACCAATTTTGACCATAATTCATTATGATGAACTAAAAATTATGCAAAATCATTAAAATTTAAAATGTTCATCATAAAACTTTTTCAACATACATGATATGAAAAACATTGCATAATCATTTAAGATCAAAACTCATGCATTCTTAACACAAATAGGCAACCAATTAATCAAAATAAAATCATTAAGCTTAGAGGCTACTCATTCCTTTTCAAGTGTGGCTATAACATTCGAATATCTTCACTTTTATCATAATTACTCCCACACACCTACAAGAGCCATTTAAGTAGATTTTGCTATCCGAATTGCTTTGGATCCTTGGACGTTAGTTTCAATGCCCCTTGTTCCCTTAGGAACTCATACTTGTCTAATTTTAAAAGATTTTCTTTTCTTTATAGGACAAGCATGTTCCATATGACCACGAAAATGGCAATGTGAGCATTTTGCCATTTTAAACATAATGAGTTGTTTTTAGAAATCAATTCTTTTTCTTTTGTTAAGTTTTCAAGCTTAACTTTCAATTCAAAATTTTCTTTTTTCTAAATCATTGATTTTGATTTTTGAAATTTCAAAATCATTTTTCAAAGTTTCATTTTGATTTTCAAAATCAACTTTGGCTTTCAAAATAAAATCATTTCAACTTTATATTTTGAAATTAATTTATTATATTTGGAATTTATGGTCTCAAATTCCAAATATAACTCATTATAAGCATATTATAACTCATCAAAAGAATGTGAATTTAATTCATTTGAGTTAGAAGATACACTGGGCTCTTTATGAGCCATTAGAGACACCACCTTTGTTGGTTCTTCTTTCTTGTCTCCATATATTTCCTCGAGCTTATTCTAAAGCTCCTTGGCATTCAAACAAGAAAAAACTCCTTCATAGATATCAGGACCAAATGAACAAAACACCATGTGCATGACCTTGGCATTTTTTTTAGTTTTCTTTTGTTCTTGGCAACTCCACTTCTTCGTCTTCTTCGTTTGAGAAGAGTATCTGCTCTCGATCATCTCCCATGCATCAAGATCATTGGATTGAGTAAATAACTTAATTAATTTCTTTCAATGACGGTAGTTTGCTCCATTGAAATGTGGAGGCTTGTTGATCGGTTGAGAGTCTTCCATGAAGAACGAGCTGGATGTGTAAGTCATCTACTCGGTTGCTTCGAGAAATTGGTGGAACTTCTTCTAGGATCGTCTCAATGTGGTTAAACCTTCTAATGAATTAAGCTCTGATACTAGTTGGTAGGATTGAAGAGGCTCAATTGGAACAACTGAAAAAGTTACAAGAGGGGTGAATTGGAAAATATAGTTTAGGGAGTAAAGAGAAAGAAAAGATAGACAATTTTGCACAACGATTTATAGTGGTTTAACTTCTCAACCAAGTCTACATCCACTATCTTAGATCCTCACTAAGGATTTTCTAACAAATTCACTAATTTGTTCTTTCTTTTTTAATGATCAAGAGTAACATTTACAAAACTCCATAGATTTTAATAGGCTTAGCTAGAACTAAAACCCCTTTCACAAAAGAAAAATAAAAGTAAACTAAGAAACCTCTACAAGATAGGGTGTTTACAAAGATTAAACACAAAAACACAAATATTTATAAGAAAATAGAAATAAAGAGTGAAAAGCTCTTCTCTTGTGTTTGATTGCTTGCATAGGTGTTCAAACCCTTCTTCAAGTGTCTTGAACTTGTATTTATAAATTGGAATGAAGTTGTGGCTGTTTCTAGCCGTTAGGAGTCTTTTAGAGCCGTTGGGGATGTTTTTCTCTACAAAACAAAACTACCCATTCCTATAGGGAGTATAGATACTACCTTTTTTATTTTTAAATTAACTAGCATTTACTAGCCGTTGGGCCCTGAAGGTATCGATATTGTGCCTATGGTATCGATACTACTATGTAAAGTAGTATCGGTACCCCTTTGGGTATCGGTACCATTTTTGCATTCTGGAATTTAAGCAATGCTGGTAGTATCGATACTACCTTGAGAGTATCGATACTTCTCTTACCTTGGGTATCAATACCACATGAAAAATATCGATTCTATTCATAGAGTATCGATATTGTAAGAACAATATCGATACTACGTACGAGAAAATCAATTTTGTGCTCAAATTCACTTTTAAAGGACTTCGAATTATTTTTGTAAACTTTGAATAAATTCAATTTAAGTCCAAAAACATTTTGCCTTAATTTGTTATATCAAAATG
Organism: Hibiscus syriacus; assembly: GCF_006381635.1. Lineage (NCBI taxonomy): Eukaryota > Viridiplantae > Streptophyta > Magnoliopsida > Malvales > Malvaceae > Hibiscus > Hibiscus syriacus. The sequence continues at coordinate 2,587,263 of NW_024063349.1, forward strand.
AGAAAATAACCTCAGTGACCAAAAATCCCATATAATATACGATTTTAACCAACTTTTTCCGGATTTGCCAAAATGACCAACAAAATCGCAATGCGATCGCTAATTCGCAACGCGATCTCCATTATCGCAAATTCGCGTTGTATTTTCGCAATGCGATAGTTGAAAATCGCGTTGCGATGGTCTACAGTATCGTTACGATTTTCCCAATTCGCAATGCGAATAAGTAAATCGCAACACGAATTGGGAAAATCGCAATGCGAATAAGTAAATCGCAACGCGAATTGGGAAAATCGCAATGCGATACTTACTATCGCAATGCGATAATACAAAATCGCAACGAGATACTTACTTTCGCAACGCGATACTGACTTTCGCAACGCAATTTACATAATCGCAATGCGATTTTCAAAGCGCCATTAGTATCCTGGCCAAGTATTTTATTTTTAAATTCCAAACATGAATATTAATATATTGGAACACTGAACTGTCCACAGTATATCCCGTAATCGCAACTCATAACCTAAAACCTAAAATCACAACTCAGTCCCATCTCCATCTCTCACTCTCTCACCCATCTCTGACGAAATCCGTCCCCATCTCCGGCGAAATCCGTCTATCTAAATCTCTCAGAGCCACCCTCACAATCAGAAATGGAAAATCAACCAAATCAACCAACGAGGGTTAGTTTTTTTAATTATTTTCTTTTTGAAAATTTTGCATTATTAATAGGTTTTTCATATTGAAATTGATGATAAGTTTACTGGTAATTTCAATAATAGATTAACCATTTCACTTAGATTGCTTATTAAATCAACCAAGAATCGCAACACGAAATGCAAATCGCAACGCGATTTTAGTTTCGCGTTGCGATTCTCTCGTTGCGATAGTCATTTTCGTGTTGCGATTTTCATTTCAGAAACTATTCTTCTTCTGCAAATTGAAACTTGAATGAATTGCATTACTTCAACCAAAAAACAAAGACAAATACGAAATTCACAGTGTTGCATATTTAAGTTTGAAGAATAAACTACTACTATTTATGTTTATTATTGTTTTTGGTATATCTTCACAGTGTAGTTTTTGGTATATCTAATTTAGTATGTTTATTGTTTTTGTAGAACTTTTATTCGGCTCAATTGACCTTGAGAAATAAAGTCAGCCTGGCCAAAACAATTGCGTGGAAGCTTTCACCTGTACAAAGAAAAATGTTTGAGGATACATGCTTCGGGCCATGGCTGAAAGTACAACATCCCGGTGGAGATGCGATGTTGACACACCTATTTCTTCAAACCATGACTAGAGATCTACCAGAGACTATACAACGTCGTGATGAAGAGATATGGTTTGATTTTCCACCGGCGTATACGTGTTTTGGGCGGGAGGAGTTTTGCTTAATCACCGGTCTACGCTTCGGACACGATGATGTAGGTCGGTACACTAGACACATTACCCGCCCATCATGGCTATCCCGGGTTTTTCCTGAGCTGGAGAGGCTGAGTCTACACGTAGAAGACCTGACAAGATTTTTGAATAATAAAGATGGTTTTACTCGGATGGATGACGTCGACGTTGTCCGAGTATGCCTTCTAATTCTTTTGCATGCCGGCTTTTTAGGCAGAGAGGCCAGACAACCTATTCCAAATGATCTAATCAAATTGGTAGAAGACCTAAATGCGTGGAACCTGTTTCCGTGGGGCTTGTATTTATGGAAAGCTATATGGAATAAGTTATCGTCTGCCTTGGATGATCGAAAAGTTTGCATGGCGATGGTTCCAAATACACTTTGACAGGCTTTATTTGGGCCTTTAAGGTAAGAATTTTTATAATGTTTCCAAAATTATAAGTAATTATTTAACAATTACTAATGTTTGTTATTATATTGTTTGTAGATTTGGATATTTGAGGCCTTTACCGCCATGAAGACATATGCAATAAAAACTTCAAATAATATTCCCAGGGCTATTTCCTGGAAGAGGAAACGAACCTTGCAATGGGAAGATTTACTACGGTATACGACAATAAATAATGTAAGTTAACATAAATACTACCATATGTTTATAAACAAGTTATTACTAGTACACATTTAACTTTGTTTGAGCTTTTATATTGTTAGGAGGCCAACACTCCTCTACAGAGGCTGACACCCACGGAAGCTGAGCTTGCCACTGATTGGTGGCAAGCTAGTAAGCATTTTTTTGATGGAACGATTGATGAGCAGCCTCCACTTCGGGAGCCATCACCTCGCCCAGAGCTATCACCCACCCAGAGCCATCATCTGATCGACCCGGCTATACACCTCCACAACGACAGCCATCACCTATTCTGTCACATCATCGAGCCTCTTCTCCACCATCACCGCAAGATAGGCGACCGGCAAAGATGCCACGACGTTTATCTCCCTGTTCTCCACCTCCACCTCAACGGGATGAGTTAGGGGAGTTACGTGATGAGGTCAATGCCTTGCGTGAGGAGGTCGGTACTTTACGCAAAGACGATGGTGCATGGCATGTTGAGGTGTCTACATTACGCGGTGAGGTAGCCGCTCTACGTGAGATGGTAGCATCGTTGCAGAATGAGGTTCATACTCTACGCAACGAGGTAAGTTTAAGATTTTTCATACTCGTAATTCATTCGGTTGCTGCCAATCTGTTTTTGTTAGTATTTGTTTTTGGTTTTGTTTTGTCTTTTGGTTGAAGTAATGCAATCCATTCAAGTTTCAATTTGCAGAAGAAGAATAGTTTACTTTCGCAACACGAAATGACTATCGCAACGCGGAAATGGCTATCGCAATGCGAAATGAAAATCGCAACGACAAAATCGCAACGCGAAATGAAATCGCAACGACAAAATCGCAACGCGAAATGAAAATCGCAATGCGATTTGTGTTTCGCGTTGCGATTTTGTCGTTGCGATTTTGTCGTTGCGATTTCATTTCGCGTTGCGATTTTCATTTCGCATTGTGATAGCCATTTCCGTGTTGCGATAGTCATTTCGCGTTGCGATTTTAAGTTTCGTGTTGCGAAAGTAAACTATTCTTCTTCTGGAATGTTTATATATGTTGTCATTTTAAATGTTTATATAAGTGCTTACTTCTGGAATGTTATCTGAGCATTTTGTGAACTATGATAGAATAATGATTTGGGTGAATACAATGCTAGTTTGAAACATATTTGTCTTTGTTTAATATCATGTCTGTTTATTTACTGATTTATGTATTAATTTTTTTTAGCGGCCCGATAAGGTGGATGCTTTACGTCGGGTTTTCCTTGCACGACGGAGTTCACGCATCAGACGGCGTGGACGTGCTATTACGTCTCCGTTCACCCCAATGGTGCGAAGACTCCGCAAGAAGAAGCCCGACTCACCGGTCATCCCTCAAGAGTCCCCTCAAATCGTTCAAGAGGCCCCTATTCTCACTCAAGATTCCCCCCCACCGTTCAAGAGGCCACTGTCATCATTGAAGAGGTCCCTCCCACCATTCCAGAGCCCGATTCACATGGGGTAATATATCGAAGTATTGAGAAACCCCCACCGGTTCCGGACATGATGGATGAGAGTTGGCTCTCGTATGAGTTACCGGCTAGTACCCTTCCGGTATCTGAAGTGGAGAGGAGACAACTACCGGAAACAATTGTGGATAATACCCTTTGGGCTAAGACCGCAGTTGATTTTTATCTACATGAGCGGAGCCAAGGGTGTTACACTGACATCAGCAAACTCAACGATGAAATGTTTTTGTTGCTTGATCGGTCTTGGTGGGGTGTGCTATTAGGGGTTGAAGACAGTGGCTATTTGGATGGGGAGGTAAGACTATATTTGTCTTATATATGATTTTGATTAATTTGTTTAAAAATTAATGTAATTCACTAATATATGTATTTTTTTGTAAAACAGCATATCGATGCGTGGGTGTCACGTCTACTAATAATAAGGAAGCTTAGGAAAAATAAAAAAAATTCGCTATATACAATAATGCCGACGGCTTTCCACGCAGTTCACTTGAAGAATCAACGAGATGAATCATTTTTGTTGGGCAATGGACAAGCTAAACTTTATCCTGCATGGTGGGAGGTCGATAAGGTTAGTGTTTATTTTTTAAATTTTTAAAGGTGTTAATAAATAAGTGCGCAAATAAATGAATTATTACTTATGATCGCAGGTGTTTATCCCTGTTTGGAACGTCGTCACTGGCTTCTCGTCCAACTTCAGCTCCCATCCCTGAAGATAATAGTGTATGACAGCATGATCAATTACATATCACTGTCTGATTTGAGAGATATTTCAAGGGATGGAGCTCTCATTTGGCTAAATTCTTGGATGGGATTAAGTATTGGAGTCATTTTGGACACAAGAAGCCAAAGAAGTTCAATGTCACAGTTGTCAGAGACGAGACCGCGCCACAGCAATCGCCGGGAGCCAGAGGGGATTGTGGTCCTCTCGTATGCCTTTGCTTGGCGCGTTTGACGACGGGAAGCACAGAGTTTTACCTCCCACCGATAGAGATAAAGCTGCAGTAGGCTTGTGGTTTCGGCATTATATGGCTAGAGCAATATATTCGAGACGCTGCCTACCTGCATCCGCGTTATGAAAGTGTCCATTGTTAATTGGTAAGTCAAATGCAAGTTTTGTTAACATATATACTCCTTTTGGTTTGAAAATGTTTGGTTAAGTACCTAGAATTCAATAATTTGCTGTTTGTAGGTTTTAGATGTGTAGGAAGTCTTGTTTGAGCAAATGTTTGGTTTCTGCAGGTTAATCCTTAAGTGAGCTGCGTGAAATGGATGTACGGGTCACAAAGTTGTTGATTCATTGATTCAATAATTGATGAAGAAATAAGAATAATTATTATTTTTGATTGTTTAATTGATTTGTAAAAGATGATTTGTAAATCTTGATTTGTTAATTGATGTGTACATAATTTGTGTTGAAATGTAATAGTTGATTTGTTGATTTTCAATCTGCTTTATGTTGAAGGCAAAACAGTCTATCGCAATGCGAAATGAAAATCGCAATGCGAAATGAAAATCGCAATGCGAAATGAAAATCGCAATGCGAAATGAAAATCGCAACGAGAAAATCGCAATGCGATTTTCATTTCGCATTGCGATTTCTCGTTGCGATAACCATTTTCGCGTTGCGATAGCCATTTTCGCGTTGCGATAGTCAAATGAATGTCTAATAAGTGATGACAACTGAACAGATCATAGCAATGTTCAAACTCAAGTTACTAATACATGCCTAACTGAAAATGTTAAAAGTGCACACATAAAATACATAATGCAAGTTTTGTTAACATATATACTCCTTTTGGTTTGAAAATGTTTGGTTAAGTACCTAGAATTCAATAATAATTGTTAAAAGTTTATGCATGTTAATCCTCGTTGCCTTTTTCATTTCGCATTGCGATTCTATCATTGCGATTTGCATTTCGCATTGCGATGGTCAATGATTGCCTTTCGCAACGCGATTCTGACTTTCGCAACGAGATAATACAGAATCGCAATGCGAGTTTCAAAGTTCGCAACAGGTTTTAGTTTCGCAAGCCAAATTTTGAGTGTATATATACGCAGCAGCAACAACTCATAACCTAAATCCCTAAATCGCAACTCATTCCATCTCCATCTATCACTCTCTCCGGCGACATTCGTTCAATATCCAACGACATCCTTCCCCATCCGGCAACAGGTCTTAGTTTCGCATCTCGTTTGTTTAGTTACAACCATGAAATCATCTAATGTTGATCATGTTTGGATAGATTTGTGTTTTGGAGGGTCATGGGAGAATGTTCATGGTGTTTTACAATATATGCCTTTACCCATGAATCTTCAACTAAAACTGTCATTAAAGAAGTTAACTTATGAAACCCTAATGTTACGTGTTTCAAAGAAATTGAATTAGAGCCCCTAAGTGGATTTAGGCTATCTTATCATAGAAATGGTAAAGTTTATTTGTTAACCGACAATGAAGATGTTGAACGATTCATTGCTTATATTAATGTTTCAAGTGATGATGTTACATTGTATGTTGTTGAACCTAGAAGTAGTATTGTTGGTCAGTAGCGGGTAGTAATCAACTAAGTGGGTCAAAAAACCCACAGCCTTTCTCTAATCCAAATCCAAATCAACTTTCAGCACCAAATTCCGGTTTTCGTATTGACCAATTAGACGATGATGAGCCAAGAGAAAAAATTGTGAGTACTAGTCAGTTTTCGAAATTTGATCTTGGTCAATACCTGGACTTTGATATTGGTCAATACACGGATTTTGATGATGTTTCAGAAGAAGAAACAGACCCTGCGTGTAATGATTTTGATATTGGTCAATACCCGAATTTTGATGATGAAACACCCGTTGCCGAGGAAGATGTGTTGATGATAATGAGGAGGAAGTTACGACTGTGAATGAACATGTTGACATCCATTCTGTAATTCATATAATCCTGAAGAAGAAAAAGAAGAAGAAAAAGTCCCCGAAGAAAAGAAAATGCCACGGGAGTATAACTGGAATATGCTAGATTACTTCAGTTACCGGAAGAAGAGTTGGCAAGAAAGCAGTTGATTGTTACACAAAAGTTATTCGTATCAAGAAAGATGATTGTTTTGATACAAAGGAAGACTTGAAGATAGCTTTGTATACGAAATGTGGAAGATGGCTATCAACTAAAAGTTAACAAATCAAGCAAAGATCGTTTCGAAACAAGGTGTACGATTGACAAAACTGTACGTGGCGTATGATTGCAAAGAGGATAAAAGATTGCGCAATGTTTCAAGTTAGGACTTTTATTGATAAACATACATGTTCAAGAACCCAAGTTTTTCCTCACCATAGACAGGCAAACAAAAAGGTGTTGGGTGGTTTTCTGGCTGAGTTAATGTTTTTGAATGGCAGGGTATATCGGGGACATGAAATTATGACTGACATGAATGCTCGGTTCAAGATTAGTATATCATATTCTCAAGCTTGGAGAGCCAAATGTTATGCCTTGGAATTGTTGAGGGGGTCGCCAGAAGCATCGTTTGCCCAACTGTCGGCTTATTGTCACGATTTAAAGCTGAAAAATCCTGGGTCGATAACTCATATCAAAATAGATAGAGATGGACGCTTTGAGTTGATGTTTATCGCCATTGGTGCTGCGGTTAGTAAATCAATATAATTATGTTGACTCATTTCTGTTAGTTACATGCATTTCACATTTAAATGATTATATTTCTTGTGTATATTATTTTGTAGATTCGTTCGTTTATTACTTGCATGCGCCCAGTTATTATAGTTGACGGAGCACATTTGAAAGGTCGATACCTTGGAGTAAACTTATTAGCAGTAGCCATGGATGCTAACAATGGGATATTGCCAATAGCTTACGGGGTTGGCAAATCTGAAACCTCTGATTCATGGACATGGTTTATGGGGTATCTTAGGGATTGCATAGGTCCTATTAGCAATCTGACAATCATATCCGATAGGGCAAACTCAATTGACAACGCTGTTAGAAGGTGTTTCCCAGATGCTTTTCATGGACTTTGTGGTGTTCATTTGTATAGAAATCTAAAATCAAGGTCTGCTGGTATAAAAAAGCACAAATGGACATACTGGAAGGCTGTAAAGGCTTATCGGGAAGTGGATTTCAATAAGCATATAAACTGTTTAAGACGTGTTTTGCCTCAGTGTGCTCAAACACAAGAAGATGTCGGGTTTGAAAGATGGTCAAGAGTACATCAACTTGGAGCAAGATATGGTTTCATGACGTCTAATAGTGCAGAATCAATTAACGCTCTAAGTCGTCATTCCCGGAAATTACCCATTACTATGTTAATGGAGTTTTTTCGAGCCTCTATTCAACAGTGGTACTACAAGAAAAGAAACCATGCAGGTATTATTTCTTTGAATTCGTAACTTATCATATATTTTACTAAGTATTATTTATTTAAATTTACAGGAACATTGGAACATCGTGTTACACCATGGACTGAAAAAAAGATAACGAAACGTGTTTGTGAAGTCAACGTCATGGAGAGTTGAACCATGTTCAACACTTTGTTTGAAGTACTGGATAATAACTTAAATAGGCTTGTCGATCTAAATGCAAGGACGTGTAGTTGTATGAAATGGCAACATCTGGTTATCCATGTGGCCATGTTATAAAAGTTGCTCTTCATCTAAACCAAGATGATTCAAGCACATACGCTATGGATTGCTACACTACAGAAGTATATCGACAGACTTATGCCGAGATTGTCTACCCTATTTCACATCCTTCTGAGTGGGACATACCAGATGACTTACAAACAGTTTTGCCACCAGCCATGGACAGAAGGCTACCTGGCCGACCAAAAAGTCACGATCGTATACCGTCTAAGGGTGAAGAGAAGAGAGATCGACATGTAGTCGGTGCAAGGAAAGTGGTCATACAAGGTTGACATGTAGATCACCAGTGCCATCACAATCATCTTTTCCTCTACCAAAATATGGATCATCATCAAAATCCAAAGCTCATATGGTGTCAAGAAAAAGGCAATCAAAATCACAATCATCTTTAAAATCCCAATCACAACTGGCTTCACCTTTTGGGACTGTTAACTTAGGTGATTTTTAAATGCAAACGTTGTATTATGTAGATTTTATGTGTGAACTTTTAACATTTTCAGTTAGGCATGTATTAGTAACTTGAGTTTGAAAATTGCTATGATCTGTTCCTTGTTATCACTTAATAGGCAATCATCTTAATGTCCATCGCAACGCGGAAATTACTATCGCAATGCGAAATGAAATCGCAACGAGAGAATCGCAATGCGAAATGAAAATCGCAACGCTAATTTCGCAATGCGAAATGAAAATCGCAACGAGGGAATCGCAATGCGAAATGAAAATCGCAACGCGAATTTAATTTCACGTTGCGATTTTCATTTTCGCGTTGCGATTCTCTCGTTGCGATTTTCATTTCGCATTGCGATAGTACTTTTTGCCTTCAAACATAATGCAGATTGAAATAAACAAAATCAACCATTACATTTCAATCAATTAAACAAGCACAAATAAGAATTATGTTAACATCAATTAAACAATCAACTTTTACAAATCACCTTTTACAAATCAATTAAACAATAAAAAATAAGCAATAATTATTAGAGAAATAACACTTATACTATTGAATCAACTTTTGCAGCCATACATCATTTTCACGCAGCTCACTTCTGAGATTAACCTGTATAAACCAAACATTTGCTCAAACAACACTTTCTACACATCTAAAACCTACAAACAGCAAATTATTGAATTCTAGGTACTTAACCAAACATTTTCAAACCACAAGCCTATAAACATACCAATTGTTTATGGACATTTTATACGCGGATGCAGGTAGGCAGCGTCTCGTATATCGATCTAGCCATATAATGTCGAAACCACAAGCCTACTGCAGCTCTATCTATATCGGTGGGAGGTAGATACTTTATACTTCCTGTGATCAAACGGTCCAACGCCAAGCATACGAGAGGACCACAATCCCCTCTGGGTCCTTTCGTTTGTTGTGGTGCGGTCTCGTCTCTGCTAACTGTAATATTGAGCTTATTTGGCTTCTTGTTTCCAGAACGAGTCCAATAATTTATCGCATCCAAGTATTTAGCCAAATAAGAGCTCATCCCTTAATAATATCTCTTAAATCAGCCAATGATATGTAATTTATCATGCTGTCATACTATTACCTTAAGGGATGGGATCTGAAGCTCGACGAGAAGCCAATGGTTACGTTCCAAAACAGGATAAACACCTGCAATCATAAGTAATAATTCATTCATTTGCGCACTTTTTATGAATACCTTTAAACTCAATCTAAAATAAACACTAACCTTATCGACCTCCCACCATGCAGGATAAAGTTTAGCTTGTCCATTGCCCAACGCAAATGATTCATCTCGTTGATTCTTCAAGTGAACTGCGTTAAAAGCCGTCGGCATTATTGTATACCGTGTATTTCTTTTATTTTCCTTAAGTTTCCTAATTATTAGTAGACGTGACACCCACGCATCGATATGCTGTTTTACAAAAAAATACATATATTAGTTAATTACATTAATTTTTAAACAAATTAATCAAATGAAAATATAAGAAAAATATAAGACTTACCCCTCCATCGAAATAGCCATTGTCTTCGACCCTAATAATACGCCCCACCAAGACCGATCAAGCAATAAATAGATATCATCATTGAGCTTGCATATGTCAGTGAAACACCCCTGGCTTCGCTCATGTAGATAAAAATCAACTGCGGTCTTAGCCCAAAGGGTGTTATCCAGAATTGTGTCCGGTAGTTGTTTCCTCTCCTCTTCAGATACCGGTATGGTACTGGCCGGTAACTCATACGAGAGCCAACTTGAATCCATCATGTCGGCACGTCAGAGGGTTTCTCAAGAATCCTATATATGACGCCATGTGAATCGGGCTCTTGAATGGTGGGAGGACCTCTTCAACGATGACAGTGGCCTCTTGAACGGTGGGAGGGGACTCTCGAGGAATGATAGGGGCCTCTTCAACGATAGGAGTGGACTCTTGAGGGATGATAGGCGAGTCGGGCTTCTTCTTGCGGTGTCTTCGCACTATTGGGGTATACGGAGACTAATAGCACGTGCACGCCGTCTGATGCGTGAACTCTGTCGTGCAAGAAAAACCCGACGTAAAGTATCCCCTTATCGGTCCGCTAAATAAAATACAAATATCAGTAAATAACAGACATGATATTTAAACAGTGAAACAAAGATAAATATATTCAAACTTTCAACCAAAAGACAAAACAAAGACAAATACTAACTTCACAGTGTTAAAGTAAAAAGTTTAGCAGTTTTGGCAGCAAACCGAATAAATTTACTAAGCAATCTAAGTGAAATGGTTAATTTAAGTAAAATTACGAGTAAATTTATCATCAAGTTAAATATGGAAAATCTTAAACTTACCTCGTTGCGTAGAGTATGAACCTCATTCTGCAACGATACTACCATCTCACGTAGAGCGGCAACCTCACCACGTAAAGTAGACACCTCCACACGCCATGCACCATCGTTATCGCGTAGAGTACCGATCTCCTCACGCAAGGCATTGACCTCATCACGTAACTCCCTTGACTCATCCCGTGGAGGTGGAGAACAGGGAGATAGAAGTCGTGGCATCTTTGTCGGTCGCCTATCATGAGGTGATGGTGGAGAAGAGACTCGATGATGTGACGGGATAGGTGATGGCTCTCGTTGTAGAGGTGTATAGTCGGGTCGATCAGGTGATGGCTCTGGGTGAGGTGATGGCTCTCGAAGTGGAGGAAGTGAGGCTGCTCATCATTCGTGCCATCAAAAAAACGCTGACTAGCTTGCCACCAATCAGTGGCAAGCTCAGCCTCCGTGGGTGTCAGTCTCATTAATGGAGTGTTGGCCTCCTAAAATATAAAAACTAAACAAAGTTAAACGTCTACTATTAATAACTTGTTTATATATGATAGTATTTGTGTTAACTTACATATTTATTGTCGCATATGGTATTAAGTCTTCCGATCCAACATACGTTTCCTCTTCCAGGAAATAGCCCTAGGAATATCATCTGAGGATTTTAATGCATATGTCCGCATGCTGGGGAAAGCCTCGAATATCCAAATCTACAAACAATATAATAACAAACATTAGTAATTGTTAAATAATTAATTATAATTTTGAAAACATTAATAGAAATTCTTACCTTAAAGGCCCAAACAAAGCATGACAAAGTGTATTTCGACCCATCGCCCCGCAAACTTTTGCGGTCATCATCAACGACAACTTAATCCAGGTAGCTTTCCATATATACGAACCCCACGGAAACAGATTCCATGCATTTAGGTTCTCTACAATAATATTAGCTCATGAGGAATAGGTTGTCTGGCCTCTCTGCCTAGAAAGCCGGCATACAAAAGTTAGAAGGCATACTCGGACAACATCGACGTCATTCATCCGAGTAAAACCATCTTTCTTATTAAACAATTTCTTCATGTCGTCGACGTGTAAGTTCGGCTTCTCTATTGACTCATCAGGAAAACCCCTGGATACCATGATGGGGCGGTGATATGACGAGTGTACCGGCCTACATATCGTGTCCGAATCGTAGACCAGTGATTAAGCAGAACTCCTTCCGCCCAAAACAAGTATACGCCTGGAAAATGAAACCATATCTCTTCCTTACCACGTTGTATACTGTCGGGTAGATCGCTAGTCATGGTCTGAACCACAAATGGGTCAAACTAGCATCTCCACCCGGATGTTGTACTCTCAGCCATGGCCCGAAGCAGGTTTCTTCAAACAATTTTCTTTGTGCAGGTGAAAGCTTCGAAGCAATTGTAGTTGGCTAGGCTAACTTTATTCCTTAATGTCAATGAAGCCGAAAAAAATTTCTACAAAAAAACAATAAACATACCCAAGTTAGATACCAAAAATTACACTGTCAAGATATACCAAACAAAACATAAACAAAAACAATAGTAGTTTATTCTTGAAACTAAAATTTGCAACACTGTTTTTGTCTTTTGGTTGAAACTAAAATTTGCAACACTGTTTTTGTCTTTTGGTTGAAATGAAAATCGCAACGAATAATGAGAATCGCAACGCGGAAATGACTATCGCAACGAGAGATCGCAACTGGAAATGACTATCGCGACCAGACAATCGCAAGCGAAATGAAAATCGCAACCGCGAAATAAAAATCGAACGCGAAATGAAATCGCAACGCGAAATGAAAATCGCAATGCGATTTTGGTTTCGCGTTGCGATTTTTATTTCGCGTTGCGATTTTCATTCTCGAAACTATTCTTCTTCTGCATTCAACCAAAAGACAAAGCAAAGACAAATACTAACTTCACAGGCTAAACAGTTTAGCAGTATTGGCAGCAATCGAATGAATTTAATAAGAAATCTAAGTGAAATGGTTAATCTATTATTGAAATTAACAGTAAACTTATCATCAATCTCAATATGAAAAACCTAAAATAATGCAAAAATTCAAAATAAAAAAAAAAAAACTAACCCTCGGAGGTTTGATTTTCCATTTCTGAATGATTGTGAGGGATTTTTGACTGTGAATGGTTGTGAGGGATTTCTCCGCGATGGGACGGAAATCTTCGGAGATGGGTACGGATTTCGCCGTTAGAGTGAAGATGGAGATGGGACTGAGTGTTGTGTTTTTGGGTTTGAGGTTATGAGTTGCGATTACTGTGGACGGTTCATTTTCCGATTTATTAAGAAAAATACGTGTTTGGAATTTGAAAAAAAAAAAAATACGCGTTAATACGAATGGCGCTATGTAAACGCGTTGCGAAAGTCAGTATCGCGTTGCGAAAGTATC